>NC_069660.1:185358862-187858862 GCF_027244095.1 Hemicordylus capensis
GCCAAAATCCTAAATAATAGATTGGTGAAAGTGGCTCCTAAATTGGTCCACAGCTTGCAGACAAGCGCTATCTCGGGAAGAAAGATGACAGACTCATTGTGTCTGCTGAGAGAACTTTTTTACTCTATACAGAATGAAAGTTGGAAAGGTCACCTCCTCTTATTGGATCAAGTTAAGGCCTTTGACAAAGTGAACTACAATTATCTGTGGACATTGTTGAAAGCTAAAGGTATACCACCCCTATTCGTGACTTGGATACAGCTGCTCTATACGAATGCAAAGGTGACACCACAGATTAATGGATGGCGGGGCGACCTGATCATTTTGCATTTGGGTGTCCGCCAAGGATGCCCACTGAGCCCATTACTTTATGTTTTTGCCCTGGATCCGATCCTGATCAGGATTCAGAGAGAACCCCATCTGCAAGGACTCTCGGTCTCTATCCCTCTGCCCTGCGAGATCTTCCCGGGAGGGAGGAGGAGGGAGAAGGAGGGAGAGTGAGGGGATAGCCGAACCACCTGTCCACTCAGAACCACACTCTGAGTTTAGGGTAAAATTTGTAGCTCATGCCGATGATGTTACATTACTGTTATCGAATGAAAATGAAATATCTGTAATACTAGACCTCTTCTGGGAATATGGCAAGATCTCGGGCTCAGAATTAAATGCTGACAAAAGAGTATTTGTTAAAATGGACCTCAGACGCCAGCAACTCTCGTGCCTACCCATCTCTGAATGTAAAAGAGAAGGGGCCCCAGAGTCCAAACTGAAGTGGGTAGATAAAGTAAACATTTGGGGGACTGAATATGGGATTAAGGAAAAAGTCGGGGGCGGGGAATTGGACAGATTGGGAAGAAAAAGTAATGCTTAAAATCACCATGTGGAAAAAACGGAGCCTTGCCATGTACCAGAAAGCGGTTTACATCCGGACTTACCTGATACCCCCGGTGCATAACCTGGCGGTAGTCTATTCTCCCCTGCTCGATCTCCTTCGGAGAGTTGAAAGCCAGATCTTCCGTCTAGTATGGCACACAGCAGCCTTCCCTTTGGCCTGTGCGGTAGCATTTAAGGAGGTTGAGCGGGGAGGCCTAGCCCTACCTGCCCTGCAACCCTATTTTGTAACTGAATTCATGTCCTACAATTTTGGAAACTGGATTTTCATGAATGTCCATAATATGTCCAACCTCCTGCAAAAAACCTGGGTCTCACTTTTCGTTCTGCATTGGCGCAAGTCAGCATGGGGCATAGCATGGTGGGGGAAAGGATCTTTCAATGGTAATATCACACAAGTATTAAAAAGAGAACACCTGGACTACTTGAGAAATTTGTTATTCATACTTTAAAAATGGAAGGTTGAACCGGATCTATTTAAAGGATCCTCCTCAGTTAAGCATCTCAGGAAAACAATTTATGGAGAGATTCTAGAAGTGGGTTTCTTAAAACCTGATTTAGAACGTAAACGCTACAAACACTGCACTTCACAGTACTTGTTGCAACCCAATCACCCTATTGCTCTCTTTAAGGAGAAAAAGGTCCCTTTCCATTTATGGGAAACAAGGTGGCACTTATACCATCAAGTACTACCACTTAATGCGGCTAAGCCATGGCTCCCAGAGGACCAGCAAGAGTGCCCTAAAATCACCTGCAAACAGAAAGCTAGTGAGCTAGGTAAAACATTCAGGGAAACCCACTCACATTTCTTAAAAGAGTGTGTGGTAGCCAAAAGAGTGTGGCAGGGAGTAAGCAAGCTGTTAGAGTGGCCTGATTTGGAAAAACAGACTTGGGAAGAACTAACATCGGGTTTGAGCGACTGAACCTCCTTTCGAGGTCCCAGAAAGAAACCTTCAAGGAAACAGGACAGAACGGGTGCCCTCATACTAGGGAATTGGAATGTTCCCCTCCTTGTAATCAGGTTAGTAAACCTGTATGTCATTTATGCAATGCTCCTGCATAGGAATAGGGAGAGAAGACGCGACCAAGAGGTTCACGCATATGAGACAGTAAATCTCTTCTGGAAAAGTTCGTATGGTTATGTGCAAAAAGACAAGAGTATAACTTCTAAACAGCAATGGGACAAATTGTGGAAATGGACGTCGGACGTAACCCCCCCCCGATTACCTGATGTGCCTTGAAATCCCCCACCCCCGAGTTACAGTACTACCTGCATATACTTCATAACCTTGTGGGTTTCCAAATCATTGTGTGTAAATCTTTGTAGATATATCATGTACAAACAACCACTTTGTATATAATTGTCCTTTGGCAACGTACTGTATGCTTTGGTAGTTTGTTGGGTCAATAAAAAAAATTTGTCCTATTAAAAAAAAAATCTTGTCCTATCTTGGAGAAGCCAGGGAGGGAACTTGAAACCTTCTGCTCTTCCCAGAGCGGCTTCATTCCCTGAGGGGAATATCTTGCAGTGCTCACACATCAAGTCTCCTATTCATATGCAACCAGGGCAGACCCTGCTTAGCTATGGGGACAAGTCATGCTTGCTACCAGAAGACCAGCTCTCCACTCCTTGTTAGAACTAAAGTTCTAACTAGATGAGCATCTTCTTTCCCACAGAGCCCAGCCACCCACTTCCAAGAAGCTCACAAGCAGGGAATAAAGGCAATAATGCTACCCTGCAACAAACCTATATACAGTGATGAAATGCTTCTCAACTTGGAAGTTCTGTTTAGCCATCTTAACTAATAGTTATTAGCCATTAATAGACCTCTCCTCTACAAGTTTATCAAATCCACCTTTAAATCCATCTAAGCCAGTGTCCATCACCACATATTAACAATGAATTATGTATTGTGTGAATAAGTCTTTAATTTTGCCAGTCTTAAATCTATTTACAATTTCCTTAGGTGACCCCAAGTTCATGTAATGGGGGAAGAAGGAAAAAAATTCTGTTTACTTTTTACACACCATGCACACTGTACATTATTTTATGAGACTCTATCATGTCCATCCTTAGTAATCCTTTTTTCTATGCAAAAAAGTGCCAAATTACACAGTTTTTCCTGGCAGAGAAGCTGCTGCAACCTGTTGATCATTTTGTTTGCTGTCTTCTGAATGGTTTCTAGTCCTATGATATCCTTTTTTAGATGTGGTGATTAGATCTATACACAATATTTCAAATGCAACTGAATCACAGTGCTGTGATATTTTCAGCCCTTCTCCTTTATGAACCCTAGTATAGAATCTGCCTTTTCCACATCTTTCACACACCCCGAGTTGTCATTTTCAGTGAACTATCCACCACAACCAAAGATCTTCCTAGTAGTTACTGCGTGTTCAGACTCTATCAGTATACTTACCAAGTCAATAGTTTTTGCTCCAGTGTTAATTATTTTATATTTCGTTATATTAGATCTCATTTGCCATTTTGTTGCCTGGGCACCCAGTTTGAAGATCGCTTTTTGCAGTCTGCTTGGATTTTCGCCATCCTGAACAATTTGGTGACCTTGGTGAATTTGGCTATATCACTGTTCACCTGGACTCAAGTTTGTTTATGACCAAGTAAAGCAATACCTGTCCCAACGGCTTACTTCCCTCCACTGTGAAAATTGTTGTTTTTCCTACCCTCTGCTTTCTGATTTTTTAGTGAGTTACTGATCCATAAGAGGCTGCATTATCTTATCCTGTGATTAAGGACAATTTATTCAGGGACCTTGGGTAATGGACGTAATCAAAAGCATTTTCAAAGTACAAGAATACACTTTGCTTGTATTTATCCAGAAGAGTTACTTAAGGCATCCCCAAGGGGTTGCACACTTTTATTCTGGGTTTGCATGCCATATTATACACTGCTTCTGAAAAACCTTCCTTAGTTTCAATAGTAGTTTGAACTACTGGACACATAGAACTAGTAGCACAGTCCTCTGGAATGTAGCCAGTGATTTAAAAGGCAATTAGTCCAGTACTTCTCTTGTATTTTGTAAAAGTCTTAAAGTAATATTTCTATTTGTATATCACACACTAGGGCATTTATAGTTCTTGGTAGTAATTTTTTTTAATTGCATACTTTCAATATTTGATTTATAGTTCTAATTTTCATGAAATTGTTATGCAAATAGCCACACTAATTAAAGCAACATGGCATTAGGCCTTTTGGGTCAATTGTAAAAGTCCTGGTGAAAGTTAATTGAAAATAAAGAATAGTAAAGTGTGAAAGGCAGAGTTCAATATAGCGAGACCAATCTTAATAGAATAAATTATAGATCTGACACTCATAGGGTATATTTCATAATAAATTAAATTCCAAATTATGCCATTTCTACAAAAATTACATTATATTACCTTATTTTACTTAAAGAATATTAACTAGAGTTAATATTTAAAATAGACTATCTAGACTGTATTTCTGTTGGTGGTGCAAACAATTTAACTGTGACTGATAACTATAACAACTCCCCCCCCCCCCCCAGTTTCCAAGTCTCTCTTGCAGTTCTTTCTCGCATGTATCCAGTGTCGGTGACAAAAGCATTCTCTAGTTCATGTGCAGCTAGATTTGCTGCAAAACACACGTAGCTATTTATGGATAACATCTGAATAATTATAAAGTAGTATGACATACAATCAGGGTATAGTACATAATACTCCTGTGCTGCATTGACAAGATTTCCTGCAGCCTAGCAAAATGATACATTTAATGATTATATGCAAACTCCGGACGTGGTGGAATATTGTTTGGGCCTAGATGGGCAGTTGAGATTTAGAATACTGTCCAGGCCCAGCAATCATGCAACAGCCACTGATGATGTTTGTGACTGAGTGGTTGGAACAAGGATGGAATGTGGGACTGTGGCCTTGTAGTTCTGCAGATCAGTTTACCTAGTTAACCAAAACTCACTTCCGCTAGTGAGGTCCTGCTCCCAGAATCTAATTACTGAGTAGGCAAAAAGCACTTTGCCTCCATGACCAATTCAAAGTTGGGGAAAATGTCCTACCTGACCCAAAAGTCACTAACTAATTCTGAACTGCAGTCTGGGGAGGGTGGGCAGATACTGGGGCTATTCTTACGATCACAAAAATCGGGCTAGGGAAATCCTAGCCTGATTTTTGTGATCGTAAGAACCACCGGGCTTGCAGCCGAGCCCAGTGGTTCTGGCTAACCCGCTCCTGTAGCCTGCCCCTTAGCCCGGGTTTGCGGAGCAAGCGCTCTGCAAACCCGGGCTATCTGCTCGTGAGTAGCCGTGGCACAGCTCCTTGTGAGAAGACCCCTGCTGGGAGACTTAAAAGCAGCCTCCCAGCTCGGGGGTCTCCCCAGTATGCCCTGCGCGCTCGCGCAGGGCATACTGGGGCTTCCTGGGGCCGCGCAGCCCTCGAGCTCCCTAGCCCCTGCCGGCTCCGTCTTGGAGCCGACCATCATGTGGGCGGCCGATCTGGCCGCCCAGGGCTGCCTCCCCGCTTGTGAGCGGGGAGAGTAGGCTTAGCCCGCTCTTCCCACTCACTTCCCAAAACTGGGTCTCACGGATCATGAGACCCGGTCCACTAACTGAGCTGGGGAGGTAGCCTGCCTGTATCCAACCTTTAAGCCCAGGCCACCCAAGGCAGAAGCAGCAAGCTGTTATCTACTCCTGTTCCACCTCCTTCCTCGGTGGCAGCCTGCAATGCCAGTCCCTCCCCAGGAAAGAGCAGCATTTCGGTTAAAAGGAATAATAACTATATATATTCAGCAGAAACAGATTTTAGGGGTGCTTTTTTCCGCATGTTGCATACAAGTGCTGATGCACTCCTGGGGAAAACAAATTTTACTTATTTTTCTCATTTTAAATGGTACAGAATCAATTTAAAAATTATATATAATTTACTTTTGGACAGTGCAGGAGAGTGCCAATGCACTCTCTGAGAAAGGCAAGAAAAAGAATTAATATATTTTAATTTCAGGGCAGCCAACTATGTTTGTTATTGTAAATTTCAAACATTTGTCTTCTGTACAGTTGGTTATCAGAATCCAAAATTCTGCTTTCTTACTGGAAGAGAAGCAGAAAAAAGCCCAAGGCATTGTAATACCACAGAACTGAACAAATTAACTCTTCCTCATATTATACCTCAAAGCAGTTGCTTAGACAATTAAATGAAACATTATATTATGACACATCATATCAATATAATATGCACATTATTAACTGATATCCATATTCTATAAAAGTAGTTCTAAAAGCAGTTTATATATATTTGGAGACATTTTCAAATTGTCAAAGACATAATTGCAAAAAGGTCAAGCTAGAAAAGACATATCCTAGTAAAAATGAATTAAGAAATAAGAAATGTAAAGATAGAAGATAAAAATAGGGAAGACTCTTCTAACATCCAAGCTACACATTTTCCACAATACTCTTGCCTGCCTTGAAAGGACTAGATTACCTACAAGTAAGGGACCAGCAAGGAATTACGAGAGAGGGAATAAATCATTGGAAAAACTACTGCCTATTAAGGATGTGTGAATCAATTCATGTACAAATCGATTTGAACCCAAATCTAGCTGATTCAGGTGATTTGGAGATAGAACAAATCACCCCTATGGTCCTTTGGCTAGATTCAGATCCAAATCAAATCGTGCCCAATTCAATTCGAATCGATTCAAGATTCTGATTCCACCTATTAATTTCCCCAGATTCCCAGCTTTCATTAAAAAAACAAAAACAAAAGTTAGCTCTAGCCCTTGTAGAAGAGAAGTTATGGAGCAAAATATGTTGTCACTATTTTTCAAGTGTTTAGATTTTTTGGTGTATACTAACTTTTCCTTAATGAATCTCTATGAGGGTTCATTACACACCTTCATTTCTTCTATTCATTTTGACTGTCTTTGGACAGTGCCAACTGTCAACTGCCAAGTACCAACTACACCCCCCTCCCACCCACAAGGCAGTGGGGTACTACTCAGTTTATGTTCTAGGAATTTTTTCAAGTGTTTAGACTCTTTGGTGTCTAATAACCTTTCCTCATAATGAATCCCTATGACACACCAAAGAGTCTCAACCAGAGGTTCTCAACCTTGGGTCCCCAGATGTTGATGGACTTCAACTCCCGTAATCCCCAACCCAAGGCCATTGAGGCTGGGGATTATGGGAATTGAAGTCCAATAACATCTGGGGACCCAAAGTTGGGAATCCCTGGTCAGCTACATGACACAAAGAGTAACACTACATGGCTACAGGACAGGGGAATTTTCAGCAATCTTCCCTTCTCTTTGAAGCCCAGTTTGCCTCCAGAAATATGACCCTCAGGAACATATATCGGGGAGACACAATAGGCTTCAGAGACAAGGGGAAATAGCTGACAATTATTCCTGTACTCTAGCATGCTTAGTGTTACTCTGGATGTCAACCAATATGTTGAAGCTCTTTGATTACCTCTCATATACTGATAGGTGGAATTGACTAACTTGCTCAGGATTACATAGAATCAGGAACTGGACAATCACATAATAAAAATTCCATCCTTTATTGGATGCCTCTCTGTGAGTCTGATGCATCATAAAATGTGTGAGTGAAATAATTTTGTTTTTGTCATATGATTCTTAACCATATTATTGTAATAAATAGACCAGGTATTATAATTCTGGTTGTGATATAATTAGTACATGATATAGTAATTCCATCATATGGCCTATCTGCTTTGACTAGTGAAGTGCTGGATTTAATTGCAATGGATTCACTAGAAAATATACCTTTTATTAAAAGATACCATTAGTAACAATGCAGAACATATGCCCTAGAATCATCTTTTTGAGCTTAGAGGACAACATATATTTATGAAATGGATTGGCTTTTTAAGGCATACAAGTTTCAGCTGTTAATAATTAATATCTTCTTGTAATGAGATATGCAACACCTCATAAATATCTCAGAATGCAGGGGGAATACATTAGGCAGTAATTTAACCTCTCTCCCTCTGTGTGTGTTTTCCAAATGATATTGGATAAAACAGGCTTGATGGAATAGCCTTTGTGTTGCAACTTTTTCTGACCATTGTTTGTTTCTCTGGAAACATAACATCAATCACTATGTAATACTCTGAACTTTCCCTGTAAAATCTTAATCTTGCCACATCCATTGCCACTCAAATGACAAAAGTGATGCCCTGTATCCCGAATTTGCTGACTGTGCTAAATCTGACTTTGTGAGTGTAACCCTTACCTTTCCACTCAGCACCTTGCCAGTTGTGAATGAGATGGCAGGACCCAAGCTCAATCAGGTGTGGGAGGGGTGAGGATAATACAGTGAAACCCCAGACCAGGGAGCTATTTTCAAATCTATATGACCAAAACTTATCTTTATTCAACAAAAGGAGGGGGGGGAAGGGGAAGAAATGATAAAAATGATTCCAGCACGTATATAATTCACAACAAATCCCTCATCCACCGACACACACAGTGGAAAACCCTCAGAGTCCAGTTCAGTTCAGTTGCGTTAGACCTGTCCCTCGCTCCACTTTTTTCATGAAGAGAGCTGGCGTTGTATTCCTGCTTCTCTTATCCTCCTGCTTGTCTTGCCTCCTTGCTTGGCTTCTTTCTCTCACTCTAATCCTCTCAAACTTAAACGTTTTCCTCTTGTTCCCTCAGTCCAGCTTTTAACTCAGAATTAACACTAGCAAAGGTCCAAATAACCCGTCTGTCCTTGTGCTCCAACAGGGGGCTACACTTATAGGATTACATTATTTATTTATCTATTTACACACAGTCTACCAGATGTTATTGACTGGATTTGGTACTTTAATTATCCGGCCCTTTCCAAGGGTCTAGGATAACTAAAGAAAAATTAAAGATAGTGTCGTAGTATTTGTGCTGTCCCGAGTAGTGTAGCCTTTTGTAGTTGTGTTGTAATTTTATTGATGCCTAAGGTGTCAAGATTGTGTTCAAGTTCTTCTTCTTATTATTATTATTTCTTGTTTACACAGTCAGACAGGTGTTATTGACTGGTTTGTTTTATCCAGACATCGAGTATTATTATTATTATTATTATTATTATTATTATTATAGCTTATCATTTAAATATCACATCTCTGTGGTTACATCACAAACAGCCACTACTAATTCCCACCATCACCTTATTTTTGATTGGGAGACCCATGAGCCGGGGAGGTGAGCCTGAATGCTTCATTTTTAGTGATGGGCGAATGCAACTGTTCAACACTGCATATACATCCATAGGTGGTCAAACCTCTGAATGTGAATATAAATGCATCTTCCGGACAGACTACAAATCAAATTTTGGATTACTCTCTAGTGTGTGCTATACGCACATTACAGTAATTCATATGTGCCATGAAGGCGGCAGCAGAGAAGGAGAAGGAGGAGACAACTGAAATGAAACTTTTTTCAGCTTTCCAGGCAGCAAAGTAGATTAATTTCATTGCTGCTCATTTGTCTATTTCCTGGGTCTGGCTGAGGTGCTGAAATACAAAGGAGCCTTCAGTACTTGTAGTATTGCCAGTAGCTTGTCTGGAAGGAAAACTGTCATACAGGAATAACCGACACATTATTTCCAGGGTAAGGGCAAAGAACCAAGACATTTAAATAACCCCAAAGCCTCTAGACTTTTTATTCAGATGTAACCTTTGCAGTGTTTCAGGTATGAACTCTCATAGCAGATCTGTGCTTTACTTTTTAAATTTCCACACAATAGTAAGCCTTTCAATGAGAAAAATAATGTTTGAGTATGTCTCATTATTCAGCATTGCCTGGCTGCTTTTGAAGCACCCTTTTTTTAATCTAAAGAAGGGAGTACTCAGTCATTTGGTAAAATTTAAATCAGTTTCTTGAAATGGCAACAAAAGTACAGAGAAAACAATAGCTCCTGGAATCTTATGAGTGGATGGCATTTACCAGTGACAGCAGAGTGGTGATCTGTCCTCTCTGTACTTTCTCTCAACATAAAAGTTGGCCTCAGGAACTGTCCCAGAGAAGTGGGCCCATAACAGTAATAGCCTAATACTCTTTCCCCACCTCATACTTTCCTCCTATTTTGCCAAAACAAGCATTTATTTTTTTCTGCCTCTATTGTTGACAACCCATTGGAGCCCCCAGAAGTCCACTTCCACTTCCTGATTTGCTCAATTGTGTTTGATCGTGCGAGCTTTGCTGCAATTAGGTGCTCTTCAAGTACAGCTTTTCTTTAGAACACCAGCACAGACTAAACAGTGTATATATTATTTCATAAAGTAGACTGGGCTCTACAAAGCAGAGAGAAAATCATACTAGCACAGAGACCATGCCATTCCGGCTAACAGCAAAGACAATGGTCTCAGTGGATAGCAAAATGGGACCGCCCACAGACAAGGTTGGGGTTTCTCTTTACTTTGGGGACTTCTCACTTAAGCAGAATAATATTATTTGGTAACATTTTTAAATGATGATTGAGCATCTTCATTGTTCTCCAGGATACACGCCATTAACATGCATCCCTGATGTCTATATTTTCCCACCCCAGTCCAGAATGCTATAAGATTCTAAAGGCTGTTATGCCTTTGAACAAAACAAACAAACACAGAACCCTGGGGGGTGGGGGGATTAATATAAGTGGAAATGCACTTCCTCTTATCCTAATTAATTACCAGAGCTGACTTCAGGGGTCAGTCTCATTGGGCAGATAGAAGTTGGAATAAATTCTAAGCAAATTTGCATATGTTCATATTGCACAAACATTAGTGAAAATTTAAAATATCACACTGTGGGCAACAGTTCACAGACTAAAAATAGGGACACCTTTGTGCATGAGTAGTTGAAGCTGGGGTAAAGTCTGGAAGCCCAACATGGGAACAAAATGCGCATGGAAGCAGAATGTTTCAGATGACAAAAGCAGTGAAGAAACCCACACGCTACATGGCAATAAAACATATTTTCATGTTTTAATATAATTATTTCCACTTTTTCATTATAAATAGCAAACTGGCTTATGATATATTAAAATAAATTGTACAACATTTATACACACACACACATATACACACACACCCTAAATCTGCCATCCAGCCACCAATCTTGGTTCCATTGAGACTGACAGTCATAGAGGCAGTAGCTCCTGCATCTGAGGATGTAGAGGGATTGGCTGACTTGCCCATCCAAGATATTCCCTCACTGCCACTGCTGCTGCTCAGGCTTCTGCTCTTCCATGCTCAGCAGCTGTGCTATAGCATCTGCTACATACTCACCATAAATACACACACAGAGCATGTGCCATTGGGATAGATTCAGTGAAATTTTTGGTCATTAAAACACTTATAGAATAGCCATTTCAATTTTCAGGTTTGCTAATAAATACCCTGGAGTTATGGCTCTCTGTTGAATAACTATTAATTAAAATCCGGCTGTATAAACAATTACTATAACATTTAGTTCATTAGTATTTGTGATAGATGAACATTTTTGGCAAAGCAAATCCTGTCCTAAATGCTAGAGCAATTATGAACACTTTTAGCCATTACTTATTTCTTGGTCATGTATAGCACTCTTCACGTGAACTAATGTGACTTCTGCTATACCAATAATTATATAAAGCAGAGGTCTTATATATATATATATATATATATATAGTAATTATATACATTATATATATATAATTATTTTGAAAAGATGACTGAGGGGAGACATGATAGAGGTCTATAAAATTATGCATGGTGTGGAGAGATAAATTTTTTTATCCCTCTTTCATAACACTAGACCCAGAGGTTATCCCATGAAACTGACTGCCAAAATTTTTAGCACTGACAACAGGAGGAATTCTCTGTCACAAGATGAGGTGACAGCCACCAGCCTAGATGACTTTAAGAAGCGCTTAGATAAATTCATGGAGGACAAGTCTATCAGTGGCTACTGGTCTGATGGCTATAGGCATCCTCCAGCCTAATAATGCCCCTATATATAATAAAATGCAGGGGAGCAACATCAGGAAAGAGTGCATGCCCAGAGCTCTTACTTGTGGGCTTCTCAGAGACATCTGGTGGGCCACTGTGTGAAACAGGATGCAGGACTAGATAGGCCTTGGGCACAATCCAGCAGGGCTTTTCTTGTGGTTTTCAAACTTTCTACCTTCAAAGAAACCTCTTCACTGCTGAGGAACCTCTGAACATCTGGGGTAGAAAGTGTGTTGCAGATGATTCTGGGCAATGTTTTAGGACATGCATATTAGGCACTGCACATCCTAGTGGAAGATTAGTAATGGTGGCCTATTTTCCTTTCAGGGAAGTTTGCCCCCCCCCCCCCACCCATGACTGGTTTTCTAACTAAAAAACCCTTGTAAACTTCTAGAGGACTTCAAGGCTATTGGGAGCACAGCTGGAAAACTAGTCACATAAACAACACTAAAAGCATTTTACAACAACAAATACTTATATACCGCTTCTCAACAAAAAAGTTTCCAAAGCAGTTTACACAGAGTAATAAGAAAGAAAGAAAGAAAGAAAGAAAGAAAGAAAGAAAGAAAGAAAGAAAGAAAGAAAGATCCCTGTCCCCAAAGGGCTCACAATCTAAAAAGAAATATAAGATAGACACCAGCAACAGTCACTGGAGGTACTGTGCTGGGGGTGGATAGGGTCAGTTACTCTCCCCCTGCTAAATAAAAAGAATCACCTCATTTAAAAAGTGCCTCTTTGCCCAGTTAGCAGGGGTTAGTGTGCATTTGAAGATGATGTAGGCAAAAAATGAAGCGTAAATGTGTACAAGTGCACTAATGTTAGTTAACAGGTGATATCCTGACGAAATTACTCAAGAGAAGTCCCACTGAAATAGGACAAATTAGTCATGACATGAATGTCAACTAATATGTTTAATTATTTTTATCATTATAATCACCATCAGCTAATGATAAGTACAATCATGTGGTGAGAGATAGTTTGTCTCAAATGTACCAATTCAAACCATGGAAAACAAAAACAAGAACTGTCAAGAAAGCCAGAACTGAGGTCGTATAGAGTACATCACCGAGTCCTTATGTACACAATTCAACAAAGTTAAGCACTTTTAAGTCCCACTAATTTCAATGAGTGAGATTTGTGCTTGCCCATTAGAGACGGAAAAAATCAAAAGGCCAATGTAGGGTAACACTCTTTTAGGACCAACTCAAATATCATAAAGTAGCTAGCAAGCTTCTGAATTCTCCAGAATGATTCTTCAAGCTGGATGTCAAGCAAACAAAGGAAAAAGGTAGGAGAAAGGGAATTTGCCCCGGTACTAGTTAATTCTACCCATTTTAGCTTCCATTGACTATTTAATGCACCGCATAAAACGCATACCTATCTTTGCTAATATAAAGACTTCCACATTTCTCTTTACAAGAGACCTGTGTGTTCCAGTTTGTTCTGAATATAGATTTGAATAACTTTATTGAGTAATTTTACATTTTCCAAAAATGGGGTGGGGGAGAAATGATTTTGCCCTGTTGCAGTTTGAAATCTGTCTAGCAAAGTTAAGTCTGTATAAAACCTATTGCACTCCATCTTAAGTTTGGTGCAAAACTGCAGACCTTCTATTTGTCTCCCAGATTTGTCTCCCCCCACTTTTTATTTGTGTAACATACAGCCTGATGAAGAGTTCTGGGGGATTGAAAAGCTTGTGATCTTTTAGTTGGTCCTAATAAATGTATTACTTTATTTTGGCTTTTGTATTTTTTCCACTTTCAGTTGTGTTGTTCTTTGCATACAGGTAATAGGCAAACATTAATCAAAGCCTCACATAGCTGAGACTACTACATCAATCTGAACACTTCAAGGGGGAAAAGGAAATTACATCAAGAGCATGCCAGTAATTTAATGAGATTAGTATTTAAATTGCAGTTTTGACAGAAAGTTAAATATTTGTTTAATAGGAAATTAGATTCTACACTGAATTTTCTATCACAGGGTAGTATTGAGTGATGGTTTAATTTAGTTTTAACAAGAGTTTAAAAGATGTTTCCTTGCAGTTGTAAATGAAAACTAGTTCATGAGGCTGATGAAAGAAACAAGTTATATTGCTATCTCAACGGAAGGAAAAGGTTGAAACCCTATAATTCACAACTGAGAAATCTTATCAATAATTGGTATCACATTTTTTAAAATCAACCATTTCTCCTCAATTTCTGCAAGGGGCCTATCATCATTAAAGCTGGATATGAAAGTGGGTAGGCCTTTTCATCATTTCTTTCCTTCCTCAGCTCTTTATGTGAAGAGCTGCACCATGGCTATGAGAAATGGTTATTTTGAAATATTACTCTTTATCCCTAAACAGAATGCCTTGTATAGATAAGGGGTGAAATTCACTTCCTATTTAAGCATGGAAAAGATTGGCTGTGTGCACTGGAGCATTTAGTTTTCTTCCATAAACATATAAAGCCTGCTCACTCATTCTAATTGCTAGCTTTTTTTTTTTTTAAACACACACACTCAGATGTTGGTGAGAGTAGGTCCACAAAAAGAAAATGGAACTACCACTGAACCTGCAGATTTGTGAATCCATTTGTGTGCATGTGTGTAGGTTTGTGTTAAGGACATACAGAAGCCTCTGAAAAAATGGTTAATTTTATTGAAACATTTTTGACTTCACTCAACATTCCTCAAAAGTTTTGACCGAGAAAAACCTACAAATTCACCTTGATTTTCACTTTATGCAAAATTTCAGTAGCAACTCTAATTTACTAAGTAAAGTAGAAACAAGCATATGGAGTGCCTGTATACCTCTTGTCTGGGAACATACAAAAAAACCTAGCAAGATAATTCCTTACTAAGATCGGAGCGGAATCATCTGCCAGAAAGGTTTGATACATGAGATCCTCTCTCACCTAGATGAGAGCTCCAGGATTCAACACTCTTAAGGATCTTACTCTGTTGTGCTTGTCAAGTTTTTAAAAAAACATGCAATCAGTTCAACCTTGGAAAGAGAACAGATTCATGCATTTGTTTGCCTCCTCTTAAGCACCAGGTGCACCAGGTGAACAAGACTTTAGAGGCAGTTAGATTTTCCCATACCAAATTTTTTTCACTGAAGTCTAGTCCACCATCCATTTAAAACTGACAGTTTAAATGCAATTAACAATAAGCTCTCTAAATTCTACATTTTTAATGTTCCAAGTGTCAACTTATTTCCTCGATATAATAGAATATCAGCATTGCATTTGCCATAGGAGTATATGATTTTAACAAATCAAAGAAGTCCTTCAAGACTGCAGTAGCAAATGCTTTGAATATTTTGAACTGGGAAAGTTTGAATATAGTAGTGAATTTTTCCAGCTCATGGAACATGAATACATAACTATGCCTGTGCCCAACAAGTGTATAACATCCATATTAGAAATAGTACAAAAAGGTTATGTTGCTCGAATATGGATTCCTTTTTGATGGGGATATGCGAATGGCTTCGAATTGGAAACCGTTCTACATCGACGGTTTGATATCAAACTACCCCCAAACTGAACTGGCCCCTGTTTGGCCCAATCTTGGACCAAATAACCCCCAGTTCAAGTTCAGGGGTTCATTAAAATTATCATTTTTTAAAAAAATTAACGGCCCATTGGGCATGCACAGCAACCTCCAAAATGGCCACTGCAATGGAGGAGAGGTCTAGAATGGGCCAAAAACCACCAGAACCAGACACTTGTGACTAAATTGAGGCCAGCAGGGGGAGAGGGGCCGCCAGAGATCTCCTTGTGGCTGCAGACAAGCCCCCAGAGCAGCAGCAGAGAGTTTTATTACTTTTTTAAAAAGTTAAAAAATGTTGTTTTTTAAAAATGCACCCCCAAACTGAACCAGGGATTGTTCAGGGATGTTTGGGGGTGCACAAATCCAAATATTTCCAGTCCAGTTCAAGTCTGGTTTGGACTCAAACCAAACCAGGCAAACTGGTTTTGTGCACACCATTTCTGATAGAATGACCCTGTATAATAACAAAACTTGTCAATCTTCCCTACCCTCTCCAGACTTGGAGGGGAGTATTGGTCTTCATTAAGATTTCATTACATGAAGAGATTCTGATATGTGCCCCCTTCTTGCCAGAGCTGCTGTGCATCTTGAAAGGCAGCCCCCAATGGAATAGCATGACAGGGCTGCTGTGGAATGACTTAAAACGGTTTCATTGAATGAAGGAGTGCTGAGCTGCTACCTTTTAAGTCATTCAAATTGTGCATAAGCCTCCATGGATTCCTTACATTGACAGAGGGCTGCCTGTCATGTCAACCACTGATTGTGAAACTCAGGGCTAAACGACTGATTCTTTTAATTATGTAGTTTGGCTTTCTGTCTTTCCCCCCTCATTTAAATAGCAACTGTGTGTGGGGGGGTCATCAGGATTAGGACAGAGTGAAGGAGGCATTAATCATTTCTCCTGATGCTTTGGTTCTTATAAAAATGCTCAGCCCACAGCTGGTATTGGTCCTAGGAAAAAACCTTCCATTGGTGCCAATAAAAGCTTCCTCCTGGGGCTATAGCATTGTGGGCAGTGCGTTTTCATGGAAACCATGGTGCAAGGGTTAAATACCCCGTTCGCATGCTCCAAATCCTATTTGTGCCCTGCCCCCCATTGCTGTTTCCTATAGGGGGGAAGAAGAAGGGCCAAACTACATATGTAGCACAATGGGCTTGATCTCACAAAGTTAGTCCAAGGAGTGGCCAGCTGCAATGCAGGAACCATATGCTCTCTCGAAATGTGATTGTGTGTAAGAGGGAAATCCTGGTTCGAAGACTGGGAAATGATTGTCTGTGAGATGTGATCATAGTTGGGTGCTATTCTGAGCTGGTATCGGCAATCTTAGAAATGATTATAGTGGCTCAGGGCAGCACCCAGCTAAGATTGCACCTCGCAGACTATCAATTCCCAGTCCTCCAATCCTTAGACACGATCACTTTTGGGGGAGTACACATGGCTCCCTCCTTCTGCATCTTAGCTGGCCGCTCCTCAGACTATCTTTGCGATTATGAGAACAAACCAAATGTGTAGTTTGGCATCAACCAAATGAACTTTATGTATTAGTATTATTTCTGTTTCTATGGGTTATTAAATTTTTAAATAGAGATTATTTTTATATTTATATTATCTGTACTTTTGTATTTATGTATTGTATTAATTTTTGAGATAATCTGTACCTTTGTATTTTAATTATGCATTATTTTAATTATATTATATTGTAAACTGCTTTGAGATTATTTTAATGAAAAGTGGTATATAAATTGAACAATAAATAAAGGAATGAACTTGAAAGGTTAAGGATATATCTGCACTTGCTAGGATTGGGGGGCGGGGCAGAGGGGGCAATCACTCCAATACTCCTGTGATTCACATTTTGCCCAGCATTAGCATTCTGGTGCTGGCACCCTTTGCTCCCAGCTCTTATGGGTATAATATTTCAAATTCAATTTTCTAGTGACTGGAAGGTAGTGGAAGTGAGGGAAGTGCTAATCTTTTAAGGTTATTAATCTGGGGCCATCTGTCTGTTTATTTTCTTGACTAGTGAGGTATTCTGTATAATCAGACATTCTGGAAACCTAAGATGCACACACAGTTTCTATTTCTGGAAATGTTTAACAGGAAAGGGAAAGTAGGCCATACAGTTTACAAAAAATGTTAGATAAAAATATCCCTGGGCAAA
The DNA here is from genome assembly GCF_027244095.1 of Hemicordylus capensis. NCBI lineage: Eukaryota > Metazoa > Chordata > Lepidosauria > Squamata > Cordylidae > Hemicordylus > Hemicordylus capensis. Next base: position 185,376,415 of record NC_069660.1, read on the forward strand.
TTAAAATAGTGAACATCCCAAGTTCCATTGTATTTATTATGGAACACTGGAAAAAAAATTAAATTCTGCTTACTGAACTGAAGCTTGCCTTATCATAGTATATTAGCCTGCTTACTGGCCTGAACAAAGCAGACATATAATGAAAATAATAACTTAAAAAATCATGAGAACAATGCTGATAGCAGATGTTGCTACTCCAAGTAGGTAGTATCTGCTAGTGTGTGATAATTGCTTCAGAAAATGGGTTTTTAGTAGTAATGAACTGAATTTTTGAGAAGCAAAATTTTCCTGTCTGGGAGTGGAATGAAAGGGTCTGCAAAAGAAAAAAAGAAACTTAGCCTCCTCTCTTTGCACCTGTTTTGCAGACATTACGGCTATTTAACTTGCACAGCAAAGCTAGGGCAGCCCAACCTGGATTAGGCTGTGCATGTGAAGGGCTAGGAACGAGGTCGCTCCCGGTGCTGCCCTCCCCAGGCCATTAACCTTGGCTAGTGATTGCCTAGGCCAGGGATTCTCAATGTTGGGTCCCCAGAAGTTATTGGACTTCAATTCCCATAACCCCCAACCAAAGGCCACTGGGGCTGGGGATTATGGGAGTCGAAGTCCAATAACATCGAATTCCTGGTCTAGGCAATCACTGCCAGGTTAAATGGCTTCTCCCAAGCCTGCTGCAATTCCTGGCAGTGAGCAGGAGGAGGGGAGGAGCAGCTGTGCTGTGCCCCTGGACACCCTAGGATGCAGGAGGCGGAGGTCCTCCCACTCCCATGGTTCCCCTTCACCACATCCCCGCTCGTGTGAGCATGTGGCACAGCAAAGGCAATAACAGAGGCTGCTTGTCTGCCAGGGAAGATAGTCAAGTTCCTGCCTTCCCTGCAATCCTCCAGGAGCGACCGTGAGGAACCCAGGGAGCCTGCCAGCATCCTGAACCTCACTGCTGCTGTTGTCCTCTTGCAGCTCCGGCTTCGCTTGCTCACCTCCATGCCAGTAGCTGCTGGCGGACGCCTGCCTTCCTTGCACCAGAAGGAGGTGCAGCACAGGAAGGGGCAGGGCGTGACAGGTCAGACTTGGAGGCAGGTGTACTGAGCAGGCTTGTTGCTTCTGAGACAGAGAGAGAAAGAGAGATCTGGCTGACCAGCAATAGCTGAGAGGAGATTGGAGCAGGAGTGCTGGAGCTGGGTGGATGATTTAGGGTGGGGGCAGAGACAGTGGGGGTTGGGGGCCTCCAGACTTGCACCCCAAAGTTTTGTGGGGGGAATGGGCACCTCTGGAGTTCCTCCACTGTTTCATGCATGGATCAGAACTCCTACTGCTGGTGCAGATCACTTGATGAGGGCCCGTGCCTTTAAGCACATGTTCAACTTAATATTTATAGTATTGAACATTTAGTAAGATGTTTCCTTAAAAATATCTGCCTGTTGTGACAAATGCACGTTAAAAAAATACGGTGGTGAAGACTGCATGTCAAATGGTGTCAGTACTACTGGTTTGATGTGTTTAATTTATGGGCTTTATTTTTCAAATGAAGTAATTTATGCTATGTAAAAAAGCACATATATTTTATCCTTCCTCTCCTCTTGCCAAAAATTCTGGAATTCAGCTTTGCAGGACTTGTAGCTATTTATAGAACACAATTATCAATAAGGGGAAAATATTTATTTGTATGTAAATATGTTTTTATGTAGTAAGAGCTTAGAAATGTACTCAGTACTAATTTATGCCAATGTGAAGGAGAAGTTAAGAGAAATTTTCAAGGAAAGTTTAAGGATCTGGTGCAGAAAGGAATGCATTGATTTAACATAAATTCTCTGTGTTTTGAAACCTGACTTACATAAGGAATGGTTTTCTGGCACAAAAATGTAGGCTTTTAATAATTCTTGGCTCCTACAGAAAGGCTCTTACATCCTTCTGTGAAAGATGCCAGCAAAATAATCTGGAGTGACAGATAAAGTACTTTGCATATGGATTCTCAAAGAACTTTCAACATAGAGGAACAGAGCCAAGAGGGGTTAAATGACTTTCAAATGTAGCACTGCAGGCTAGCTACACATACAAAGCATGCATTTACAACATGGTTAGTATACAAAACATGTGTAGAAAGAACACATGGCCACTTCATTTAGTTACTTCCAAATTATTTTTTCAATTTATTCAAATAAAATCTATTTCTTAAAATACCTTTGGCTAGATCATGCTCAAAGCAAGTAAAACATTCCACTGTCAGAGAACAAACATGTTTCAACTCCCCACATAAAATCCATTCATATCAAACCATACCACCAATGTCCATGACATTGATCCATTGTCATTCATAATCAGACAACCTGTATGCACAATGCATGTGCACTGAAGAGCTTCCTTATTTAATATAATTACAGGTACAGCTCTGTGTATGCATCTCCACTGCATTCATGGAGCTGTTCCACATTAGAGCAAATGTGTGAAGTACATGCTCACTAGGTACTGGGGATGTGCAAACAGGTTCAGAACTGAACCTGAGGCTTTGGTTTGAAGGCTTGAGGTTAAGCCGAACCACACCTGGTTTGGCTCGACCTCAGACCAAACCTGTTCAGGGGGTCTGTGAACATTTTTAGATTAAAATTTATGATTATTTCTTGTTTACACAGTCAGACAGGTGTTATTGACTGGTTTGTTTTCTCCAGACATCGAGTCCTTCCCAAGGACCTAGGATGGCAAAATTTTATTGTCAATGTTGTTGTCAATGTTGTTATAGATATCATCGCAGAATGCAGGCTGTTCCCAGTAAAGCTGCTTTTTGTAATTGGCTGATGGTGATTTTTGTGGCCCCTATGGTGTTGAGGTGCTCTTCAAGGTCTTTTGGAACTGCACCCAGGGCGCCAATTACCACTGGGATGATGATCATGATCATGATCATTTCTTGTTTACACAGTCAAACAGGTGTTAATGACTGGTTTGTTTTCTCCAGACATCGAGTCCTTCCCAAGGACCTGGGATGGCTGAATTATTATTATTATTACCACCACCTTCAGGGGGGTTCTCCAAGATAGTGGTGGGTCTCTGGAGGTTCCCTCTCCCCCTGCCAGCCTCCTTGCTTTCCAAAATCAGCCCATTAGGCTGTTCTTTGGCCCACTCAGGCCTTTCCCCTGGCATGACAACCTCCAAAACGGTCACTGTGTTGGGGGGAAGGCCCTAACGAGCCGAGGAGCTCCTGAACAGACCAGTTTTGGAAGACAGGGAGGCTGGCAGGGGGAGGGGGAACCTCTGTGAACCCCCACCACCTTGGAGAACCCCCACCAGAGGGGATAAGCTTAAAAAAACCCTTAAAATGTTTGCACCCCCCCCCGACTGAACCAAATGGGTGTGTGTGTGTGTGTCTGGTTTGGGTCCAGTTCAGACTCAAACCGAGCCAGACTAGCCTGTTCTGTGCATAACCCTACTAGGTACTATCTAAAAAGAAAAGAACAGGCAATACTATACAAATATTTTGAAGTGAAATTTTAAATACAATAAAGCAGCAAGGGGATAAAGATATCTAGGGAGGCACTTTCAATATTCATTCTGCAGTCCCCTTCAATCTTAACTAAGGAGGTTTTACCCTCCCTAACTAAGTTATCTATTAGACCCAGGACGTGTGTCAAAAAGCCGTAGCTACTTTTCAGAGCAGCTCATTTTATTTATTGTTAAATTTGTATACCACCTTTCATCAAAACAATCCCAAGGCAGTTCACACAGAAAAATTAAAGCAAGATTATACAAATTACACAATTAAACTATTACGCTAGAATATAAAAACATAGATCTGACGAAAAAGGTTTAAAATACAAGCACAATATAACCATACAAAATACAAAGAATCAGCTGTAGAGACAATCATATAAAGGCCTGGTTAAGAAGCCAAGATAGCCTCTCCAGCCTTCCAAAACCAAACAACACCTATGTTTCTCATTGCATGAATTATAATTCTGATCTAGATAATCCAGGAAAACAAGTTCGGATACTATCAGTGCAGGAAAGGAAAACAAATGTCCACAAATTCTTTCACACTTAAAAGGTCCTGACTTGAGCCTCTAGGAAAGGTAAGGGGAGAGAAAAGCAAAAGCAAGCCAATGATAAAATATTAACCTACTATTTTTAAATTATTTTAAGGCAAATAAGAAAAAGAAAGCATTTAAACCAATGTATCAGCCACAAAATAATAATCTGCAAACATGAGGCATACGAGAAGAATACATAATTTCCAAATTTCATTTAAATTCTCTTAATGGCACAAGCAGGCTGAGCTCACACACACAGCAAAAAATATAATGGAAATCACTGCATCACTGTTCATTTTGGAATTTGTTAGAGGTGTTTACCTGCTCCTTGACGGATGCCAAAATGGCAGATGTGGTCTCTGTTTCAGATCCATCTCCATTGGATGTATTCAGCACAGGGCTAAGGGAACTTGTCTTGTCAGAAGACGATGGCTGATCTGGAACAGGCATAGCTCCTATAATAGGGAAACAAAAGATAAGTATATATCTGGTTTTGTCAAGAATTCAAAGTACGTAAAAATAGTTGACCTGGTTTCAAAGAAAGGAATATCTTGTGCCTTGAAAAACAGGTTTACTTCCTTTGGACTTTGCTTATACAGTGGTCAAGGAATTCTCTCTTTGTTATCTCATTCCCAGTATTTTTTATCTGAGACTCTTATGTTATGTTCTCCTGTGCTATTTTATGACACTGAAGCATGCCATAACCGGGATCTAAAATAGCATTTTAGTCACACCCAAGGGCTTATGCATGCCCCCCTAGATTTTTTATTTCTAATAGGAGACCCCAACACCATACAAAAACCTTTGCTTGAAATAATCCTCCATTTAAAAATGTGTCAACGGCTTATTACATTCATATTTTACCTTTTCTTCAAGAATCATAGGTAGCATACATGGAAATTACCTCAATTTATCATGAATTAGGTTAGTCTGAGAGATGGAGAGTGGCCCAGGATCAACCAGTGAGTTTCATGGCTTTGAGTATGGATTTGAATCCATGTTTCCTGGATTTAAAACTGATACTCTACCCACTACACCACACTGCTTCACATGGCCAGAATTCTTGCTGTTTAAGATATTCAAGTCTAAAATCTCTTTGAGAGTGTAGAATGAATTGTCCTGTATTTGGATCCTGATTTTACACATTTCCTTGCCTCAATAATTCAAGGTTTTGAAAATGGCCTAGTACCTCTCCCCGCGCAAAAAAATCTACCCTGTCCAAACTCTGCAAACCAAATACTAAGGACAGATTTATTTTATTGGACGAGTTAAAAGTGAACATGCTCCAGATCTTCCAACACTGGTGTCAAGCTAAAACCTGTGCAGCACTAGCACTAGAAAAAAAATTGAGGGGAGGGGGCACAGAAGGGGCAAAGTGCATTGCATTCCACAGTTACAGATTTCAGAAACAGAAAGGGGGGGGGAGTGGTGGGTAACTACTTGTCTGAGGCGGTGCTTGCCCCCACAGTGGAGCTGCCCTTGAGCCTGTGACGACAGAACAAAATCAAGTCCAGTTGTTGATATCATCTTCTATATATTTAATTGATATCATCTTCTATATATTTAATTCTCTTAAGTGTACCAGTCGTGAATCCCATGTGTGGCAGTTCTCATGAGAGTTTGCGAGCAACTGCCGGACTAGTGATGGGGATGGGGTGGGGGAGAAAATAGGGATGGTGGCCACGAGGAGCAGGAGGCAGCGGCTGAGAGCAGAAGGCGGTGATGGCCCGGCTGGCGGGAGGAGGCAGCGGCCCAGCCCAGCCAGCGGGAGCAGGTGGTTGCTGCCAGGAGTTGGTGGGTGGGAGGAGGAGGCGGGCTGGCTTTCCAGCCGGCCCACCAGCCAGAAAGCTGGAGGGGGCAGAAAAGGGGGAAAGAAGAGAAGTGGGCTGGCCAGCCGGCCCAGCCAAGAGCAAGAAGTGGCAGCGGCTGAGAACAGGAGGTGCCGGCAGCCTGGCTGGCTGGAGGAGATGGTGACCTGGCCCGGCCGGGGGAGAAGAGAAGCGGTGGGGGGGGGGGAGGAAGAGGCAGCCGCAGTGCCGGTCTGAGGCACAGATGCTCTGCGCCCTGCCCAGCTAGTAGCATATTAATCCCTATCAGCTTTCACTCTAGGCATCCAATGTGCATATCCATCCCGCCATCGTGTTTTATAGGTTTGATTTTATGGTAGTTTTAGTTTTATTTGTATATGTACTGTTATATTTACTCTATTTATTGTAATTCCGAATGGTTGTGTTATTGCCACTTTTGCTTCTGTTTGGCCTATGGCAGCATAAAAGAACTATTACATGTGAATATGCTGCCTATAGGAAAGAAACACAGCCTTTCCTCAGGACCCACATCCTCCACTACACTCTGAGAATGCTGGCACTGGAAACTTGGGCAGCACTTGCCACCAGAGAGGGGTAGAGCACAGCGTTGAGAAGCTCTATCTGCATTGAAAGCTCATTGTGACCAAGAGACTAGCATTTGTGGTTATAGTACACCCACACACCCACCAACAGAAGCTAAGAATTTCCTGCCACTCCTGTCAGGGCCCTTCACTAAGGGTCAAGGATCTGAACAGGGAATTTAATTACTGCTTCTCATGTATTATGTGGCAAGCTCTCCACAATCAACAAAGTGATGCTAGCACCTGATCATTTGAAATTTATGTAAATAGCAAGTTATCACATGCTAAGAAGATTTCTGCATACCAATACCTTGCATTTCCATATTATAATGGCATGGTAGCACCAGTGTAGTTAAGATGAGGAGTGGTGGCAACACTGTACCATAACAAGCCCTGAACATTCTATTGGCCATAAAGTCAATACTGTCTGTCAAATCTACTAGGGATGTGTGTGTACAAACCTGTTCGGAGGCCCTTTTATGGGCCTCCAAAGAGGTTCAAACCCTGGCCGGGCTCAAAGGTTCGATGGCAGTGTGTGTGTGTATGTCCGCCTTTAAGGGCAGGGGAGGATGCATTTACCCCTCCCCCCCGAACGTGTTTCCCCCACTGGTGTACAATTTCCAAAAAGCCCAGCTGACCCATTTACTGGATATACCCAGAAGTACTAGATATGTGTGCGTGTGTCAGGTGCATGCATGTGCACGTTGTGCTCGTGTACGCGTGCACACACAGGCACATCTAGTTCCGTGTACATCCCTAAAATCTATAAGCAAATATCATAAGCAAATATCAACTAGGTGTCAAGAAACACCATCCCTCTAAATTTGGTGCAGATCTGTTGAAAAATGGCTGAGATACAGCAATTTAAATATCAACTCCTAAAAAGCAGCATTATACACGAGACCATACAAGGTTTTGATGGTTAATAGGGTGCATAAGTTTAGTTGCATCTTAACTATGAATTTCTTTGCTTTGTTTTGATTACTGAATACAGGACAGAAAATGTGAGATTCAATCAAATAGAATGTTCACAGTGTCAAACAATTTATAGCACAACATGAAATAGGCTATTCCAATCACAATACCAATAACTCTTCATTTTCACATATTTGAAATGGATTGAGAAAATGTTCCATTTGACATCTTAAATGCACATAGAAACATTTCCCCACCTCCCATATCAAGTAAATGAATACATATGTCTGCTGTTTATAACCACATATTTTTATTCGTGTAGCAGCTAGATTGGGATCCTTTAAAAGATAACTGTGAAGATACGCTTTAATTCCCTGCCCCCAACACAAATATAAGCCAACTTAGTTATTAAAAAGGAGTTTAAGCACCAAATACATTTTTATTTAGAAAAAAGCAGGGTTTATTTTGTATTTTCTTCAGTTAAAGCTTTCTGAAGACTTCATAAATTCTTGACATTTAGGATTCCCCCCCCCCCCCCCATTTAAATCAGAATTTTAGTTGGGTTGGATAATTCTGTATAACTTCTGTGGTGGCTATGCAATAACAGGCTGATAAACAAAGCAAGAGAAATATATGAGGCTGTTCTCATACACAGCCTAACACAGGCTAGGGATGCCCAGCCTGGGCTAGGCTGTACCTGAGAACCATCAGGATCGGCCAAATCCCAATGGGGCAGCACCACCTAGCCCCGCTTCTTAGCCCAGCTGTTAGCCAAGGTTAAGAGAGCAAGTGTTCCCTTAACCTGGGCTATGGGCTCATGTGTGAATCGGGGACTACTATTAGCTCGGCCGCACACAGAAATGGGTGCCTAGAGTGCCCGTCTCTTGGGGGAATTTAGGCTTCTGGGTTTCTGGGCTTAGCTCAGTCTAATTGTGTTATATCTTCGAACTGGGCTGGGCTGCCTGATTGTTGTGGGTGAGAGGCACGGATGTCGGGCTTTGGAACTCTTGGCCCTTATTAGAACAGGCAGCTCTGGGGGTGCAGCTGCTGGTGCAGGCTGCCTACAGGCAGCCACCAAATTTGGCCACCAAAGAGGGCTAGCCTTTGGTGTGGTCTTTGAGGGTAGGATTGAGGGCTGGGGCCAATTTATTGTCTTAGACCGCTGCAGTGCCAGGCTTTCTCGTATTGCCCAGCTGCTTACAGCTAGGTGAGCAAAAAAACCATGATCAAAAAGGGCCAATCACGATTGGAACTGAACTATTCAAAACCGGAAAAAAAACTATATGAAGGTCAAACCAATATGAAAAGATGTATATAATAAATATCCTGATATCAATGTAAGATGCTGCTGAAAAACCCTTCTATAAATTTATTGCAACTGATGAATAATATGCATGGACTCAAAAACTATATAACATCGTAACAATATATTTGACTTGCAGTGACTAAACAATTCCCAACATGAGTTCTTTTACCAATTCTCCCAAATATACTGTTACATAATGAACATGAAGAACACAATAGACCCCAAATAGAAAAAATATAATCTATTGAGAAAAAGTGGTCTCACTGCATCATGGTCTCAAGCAGTCCATGGTGGAATTGAGGCTGAAGTAGAATCCAAAACAGCCAAAGTGTAGCAACAACAGTCTTGAAATATATCGAAGTCCATGAAGAATGTATTCACATCATCAGTATAATGTAAATGAGATGGGGTCAGCAGTCATCTGACAACAAGTCCCAGCCTATGTTTACCAGTGCTGCCAGGAGCAGCGTGGAGATTCATCCATGCTGTTCTCAGTAGCACTGGTTGTGTGGGCATGTAGCTTGCACACCGCCCAGGCTGTAAGCAGTCATCTGGGGGAAGGCAGGTTGAACCCTGCCTTCCCCGACTGCACACGCGATCGTATGAACATCCCCAAAGTCAAAATCATGAAGATTAAGGCTCACAAATTAGACATGATTACAATGTCAAAATTTTGTTGGTTTCTGATTCAAGCTTTATAATTAGTTATTTGTGCTACTAAAGGGGGGCATTAAAATGTAGAGATGTTAACAGTTCAGTAATCAAAAAGGGAGAAGTATTCCTTTATAAACAGAAAGTTCCAAACTTTATACATGTCAGGAATGTATTCAAGACTAGGAATCAGACAATTTGTATGCTGCTGGCTCATGTGGAAGCCAGCTGTACTAAAGGCATGCAGTTCTCAGGCCCTGGACTCAGTCAGGTAGTTTACTGGCTTTTTCCAGGACAGAGATATAAAGGCTTTGCACCTGAACTCAGACATTGTCTCTCAAGTTGTCCTTGCTCCTGGCACATTGCACATCCTGAGCTTGGTTCCTGTTAATCTTACCTCCTGGTTTTGGTTTTGACATATGGCTTGTCTTTTGCTCCTAATTCTTGTTTCTCTGCTGAGTTTTAACTCTTGGCTACAACTCTGACTTTATCTTCCTTTACCTTGTGTAATTCCATCACAAAATAATATATCTACATTTGGTTCTAATCACTGTATATGAAACTGGATAGAGACAAGTCAAACATAAATAAAAACTGCACGTTATTATTTTCATGATCCAGGTGTGCTCATGGTGACAAAATTATCCACTACACATTCTGATTTATTAGAGATGTTCCACATCATATGTCAAACACTAACAGGACATGGAGGCAGGTTTTTGTGGGTTTTTTTGCAAAAACATTACTAACTGTTTCAGTAATGACCACATTGAGATACAAGGAAAGTGAAAACACTAAATATTTATTTTAAACAAGGCAAAACAATGTTATCTATGTAGTTCTTTATGCCTTCCCTATCAACATTATATTGCTATAAATTTAGTTCTCTGAACCAGTATTGGACTATCAGAGTGAATTTAATGGGGCACTGACATTTAGTATTCCCACAGAAGAGCCTTGATGCTAGTCCGGACGGATGTGTTGCCCTCTGTGGTAGTAGAAGGTAGATTTAGAAGGGTTCCTTATTGGAGAGATTGTGTCCTTGTGGGGATGGGAATGTTGAAACCGTAAGTCATGTGCTTGTGTATTGCTCATTTTATTGTGATCTGCATCTTAAACTTATTGCCCCTCTTGTTTTTAGAAATCCAAATAATTCTGATGAGTTTTATATAAACCTTTTCCTTTCTGATACATATACTGATGTCTCACATCTGGTGGCCAAATTTTGTACAGCTGCGATTAAGACCCACTTATGGTGTGTCAGAGATGGTTAATTCAGGCTCTTTATTTTTTTGTTTTTATTTTGCTATCTTATTCCATTTTATATTTTATGTAATAGTTCTTATTTTATGTGTATGTGTGTGTGTGTATATATATATATATATATATATATATATATATATATATATATATATATATGCATGCACTGTTACTGATGTTCACTTTTTGGGATTCTTGTATCTGGATTTGATCTGTGTGCTGATCTTTGATCATAATAAACTGAATTGAATTGAGTATAACCAATTTAAATAACTTTCACTGATAACTTATTGTTTTTAATTAGTATTATAGAACCCCAAGATAATTTCATGCACTCTTCTTAAAAGAAAATGTCAAATTCCCACTCACAAAAACAAAGAATTGTTGGCACAATTCAGATAAGCAAGTTCCATTAATTTCAGGATATTGGGCAGGATCCAGAGTATGTTAATTAACAGACTAAGCACCATTAAAATTAGTCATTACTAACTAAAGTCCAATTAATTTCAATGGGACTTCGTCATGACTAACTTAGACTGGATCCTACCCATAATCTTCAAGTTACCACAGATGTATTATTTTTCATCATTTGTGTGATCTGCTGTATAATTAGTCAGGCTGGGGAGCGGCTGTTTGGGCTGGGAAGAAGAGTGTGTCCATCTGGAGCTAGTCTGTTTCTTATTCCTCCATTTCCAGTTAAACGCATAAAGAGAGTCTAGCTTGCTGGAAGGGTGTTGGGGAGTGGCCCTTTGGGCTGGGAAGAAGAGAGAGAGAGTGGGGGTGGGGAGAGGGAGAGAGTAGTAATTTGTGTGAGGGATTCACAAATTGGGACTCATCTTGGTAGACAACCAATATTTATAGAGCAGTTGGAATAAGATAAAATGGTCCTAAATCATGTGCAGAGCATCTTTCCCATAATCCGGAGCAATTGTAACATGATTAAAAACAGGGATAATGGGACATATGCCTTCTCTCCAATTTAGATGTGAATCCCTGTCATTACTCCAGTCCTGAGCAGTAGCATGGAGTCTGATTCTGAAGAGGGGGGAGCAATTAGGCTGGAGGAGCCAGTCCATCCCAAGCCATGACACCAAGCTTGAGTCTGTCAGCGGGGAGACCCCAGAACTAGCACACATGGAACCAGAGCCCTCCCCCCCGCCCCAAACTGCCTCTTTCAAACATCCTCCAACATACACAAGACCACTGGTAATGGGCCAAAACTGACATAAAAGAGAAGCAGTAGACTGCAAGCTACAGCTCTGCTAGACAGGGAGGGATAGTCTAAGCCTGGGAAGTATTTAAGATCTCATTCCACCTCTGGTCATTGTCAGAATAAGTTGTTCACTGGGAGCTACCCAGGGTGCTGCAAGTCTCACTGCCTTGCCGGTCACCTCCTGATTTCAAGATTGGACACTCTGTGAAATTAAACACTACATCCACTCCTGTGCCAGCATATTCTTACTCAAAACACAGTTTCCTTTCTCCCGAAATCTAGTCAAATCCTTTCCCTGCTATCTTCCAACAGATACTCTCATCACAAAGATACTTTCTCTATTCAAGAACATTCCCCTGGGAAGACCATAGGTATCGTCTTCATTTTGTTCACCTACCTCTATTCAGAGCTTTGCTTCTGATACAGAACTTGGGCCCCATGAATTATAAAACTCAAAGCATACTTTGATATGTTGATTTATTACCACTGGTTTCTCACAAATCTTTCAGCTTTCTTAGAATCCTTACACCACCTTTTGAGAAAGGAGAAATGAGACTGTGTGGAAACAGCAAGAAGAGGCATTGTAAAAATCTAAGAGGATACTCTGATTCTCAGAGCTCTTGGTCCATTTTGACCTCAGAACAGAATACTTTACTGTGATGCTTCTTCATATGGATTGGGGATTGTTTTGTTTCATAAAAGGGGGGAATGGAACTGGAAAAAGAAAGTCTATCCTATTTCACATTACAAAGCTGCATTAGTAGTTGTGTGTGAAACTCTTCACCATTGCAACAGATTGCAAACCACTAGCTGGGCTCTTCAGCAAAAATAAAGCAGTAGCATGACAATCACAATTATAGCTGAACAATCATAGTGCTGGGCAATAGCTGTGTATGAGTACCAGTTAATCTACAAGACAGGCAACCAACAGGGCAATGTGGATGCCCTGAGCAGACTGCCACTGTCTGAATCACCTGTAGCTGAGGTAATCTGAGAAGAAGTTGTATTGTTGATTGAACACCTGGATCAGATGCCAATGAGGGCCATCCACTAGGGTGCATAATAATATGATCTAGACAGGACCCTAACCTGACCCGAATAATGCAATACACATTATGAGATTGACCAAAAAGCCCATTCAGGAAAATAACTCCATCCATTTTGGAGCAGGAGCATGGGACTAATAATGGCTGCATACAGTGGTATACAGTATAATGGAGGATGCATAATGGGGGATGGCTGCATACTGTGGTATACCTGGGTCATACCGAGATGTATGAACTAAAGTCCATTCAGGAATTGTACACATAAAGGCTTTAACTCGCAGCTATGTTTAGTGGCCATACTTGGATGAAAACTTAGAATGCATAGTCCAGAACTATCACCAATGTAAGGTGCGCATTAAAAGATCCCAGCACTGGTACCCTTGGCGGTAGCCAGGACAACCATGGTTTCAGCTGCATCTAGGCTCCACAGTAACCTTCATGAAGAAGCTGTTTTAGATACCCATTCAAAGTAGTTGGGAGTGCACCCAATTAACCCAAGGACCTTTGCAACTACCTGTGAAAAACTCTTGACAGACCTTTGCAACCCTTCAACTGCCCCTGGTCACAGATAATGGAGAAAAGTTTCATCAACCAGGAATTTAAAGAATTCCTGAGCAAAAATGAATTAACACATTCAGGTATTCCTTTACCTTCCACCTTCAAATTGTCTACCCCACCCTACCACTTAAGAACAATAAAACCTTCAAAGAGAGGAGATGGGGAACTAATGTGGAAGTATGGGGACAAAGCTAGTTCAATTCCAATACAGAATCACATCCAAAAACCTACAGGGTCAAGTACAGCCCATTTATTGATGGAAAAGAAGGTAAAGATTCATATCTTCCTAAGCATAACCATGCTTATTATGCTAGGGATAGAGATTTGGAGGCACAGGATGAAAATCATATTTGGATTTTTGAAGGACTTGTTTCTTTCACAGTTTTTCTTCCATATTGGGATACATTAAGTTCAGATGAGCCCCTTTCTTGCTTTCCATCAAATGACTGAAGTATCAAGAACTTTTGATGTGGGGTCATCCACAAGATAACCTTGCAAGAAAGTCAGACATGTGCAGGTATCTCTTTCTTAGGACAAGAACCAAGTTTCCGAGGGAAGCAGTTATCTAGTGAAAGAAAAGGGCGCCTAGTTATTTGAAAGATTACATTTGAGTTGTAAACAAAAAAGGGAGCATTGTAGTAACATGATAATTAAAGAGTTTGATATTAGAACCTTATACTGTATTACGGGCTGCAGTTAGACTCTACCTTTGTATTTTTCTTTCTTGTTCTTTTCATTTTCTAAATTAATGTGAGTTCTGCCCAGCAATTAAAAAACAAAACATATTTATTTGCAGACCACTTTGGAAAGGGGTCTGTTTTAAGTTGTGCTGCCACATCTTCACTTAGTCAATCAATCATATGCCACAAGGCAAATGGCAACACATTTTAGTTGCTCAGTAAGGAAAATGGTGGTGTCAAAGGAAGAAGATTCAGAAGAAATAAAATACTGTCGCTCCTACTAGCTGGACAGTGTGCCCCAGTTTGGAAAGTTAGAATTACATTTACAGCTGCCACACTGATTGTATATCTGAATTCTTAAGAGAATAAAATTCAAAGTAATTACTTGCACAAATTTTGTTTGCTAACAATATAATAAACATAGCAAGTTATAGTGTTAACATATGTAAAGATCCAATTACTCAAAAGGAAATTGCATTAAATAGCATCAGGAACTTCAAATAAGGAATTATAATTAAACTATCATAATACAATAAGCAAAATAAAACAATTCCCTTGATATCTCCCCTCAATAATGAAGAATTATTCAACAGAAATATGAAAGTATAGCAGTAATACATTATTGTTGCATTGCAGCATTAACTATTAGTTACTACTGAACTAATTTGGAGATCCAAATTCTGATATGCATCTGCAATCTTTGCAAAGCATAGTAACACATAACACAAGACAAAGAGCTCAGTGTGCTGAAGAAGGGCAGGAAATGCCACTCCCCTCCTTCTTTAGCCTACTTTTCAGTAGGCTTATGAGATCACCTGGCATTCTGTGCGTTTGTCCTTGTGTCCCCTGCTATCAACTTTGCAACACCTGGACCAATATGAACCAAATCGGGTACAGTTGTAGGGACACATCAGTGGCATAGTTTGTGATGGTGTCATCCACACCGATCCAAGATGGTGGACGTGTAAACTTTTGAGGCTCAAGTGCGCTAACTTGTGAATTGCCTAACCGATTTGAACCAAATCTGCCACAGCTATAGGGAAACATAGGGATGCCCAAATGGCATAGTGTGTGATGATGCAATCAACTCAAATTCAAAATGTCAGCTGTGTGAAATTCTGAGGCACAAACGGGCTAATTTGTGGACTGCCTAACCCATTTGAACCAAATTGCTTACAGTTGCAGTGAGTGGCACACAGGGACATCTCAATGTAATAGTTTTTGATAATGTCATGCACACTGATTCAAGATGGAGGATGGGTAAACTTTTGAGGTGCAAGTGGGCTAACTTGTGAACCGCTAAACCAATTTGAATCAAATTTGCTGCAGCTATAAGGACACCTCAATGGCATAGTTTGTGATGATGTCATCTACCCCTTCCAAAATGGCAGATGTGCGAATGTTTTTGGCACAAGTGAGCTAACTTGTGGACTCTCTGATTTGAACCAAATTAGGTACATTGTAATGAGTGACACACAGGGACACCTCAGTGGTGTAGTTTGTGATTATGTCATCCATCTTGATTCAATATGGCAGAATCAAAAACTTTTGAGGCGCAAGTGAGCTAACTTGTGAACCATTTAACCAATTTGAATCAAATTTGCTACAGTTGTAGGGACACATAGGGACACCTCAACGTCGAAGATTGTAATGATGTCATCCATCCCAATCCAAGATCCTGCATGAGATTGTTTTAGTCCTGGGTGAGATTGTTTTAGAATTTGTCTGGGCTTACCTAGAGATGGGAAGATAGGGGGTGTGTCCACTGACTGTGGGGTGGCAATTCCGGTTGTGGTGGGGAACAGAAGAAGCAACGTTGGCAGGTCAGTGGGCCGTTACAGGGGAAGGCAACTTGGAAATCCAATAGCTGTTTCCCCCTTCCCCTTTCCGGCTCACAATAAAATTTAAAAACATGATTATAAAAAAGACACATTAAAATATTGAACTAAAAAGTATAAAAACAAATCTGATTTTTTTTAAAAAAGCATAAAAGCAGTACAAAATACAAGAAGCAGCAGTGGAGACAATAATATAAAAGCCTGGGTAAAAAGCCATGATTTGACATGCTTTCTAAAAACTGTGATGGAGACTGAGGAGCGTGCTGTATACCCACTGGGAGAGCATTCCAGAGTCTGGGGGCAGCAACAGAGAAGGCCCTGTCCTCAGTGCATGACAACTTAGCCTCCCTCGCTGTCGGCACCTGGAGCAGAGCCCCCTCAGATGACCTCATCAAGAGGACAGCAACCCTTTGGAGCTGGCGGTCCCTCAGGTATCCTGGGCCCAAACCGTTAAGGGCTTTAAAGGTCAAAACAAGCACCTTGAATTGGACCCGGAAACAAACCAGCAGCCAGTGCAACTCTTTCAGAATGGGTGTGATGTGCTCCCACTGGGCAGCTCCAGATAAAACCCTAGCTGCCGCATTTTGTACTAGCTGCAGTTTCCATATATTCTTCAAGGGCAGCCCCATGTAAAGCGTGTTACAGTAATCCAGCAGTGATGTGACTAAGGCATGGGTAATTGTGGCCAGATTTGCCTTCTCGAGAAAAGGACACAGCTGGCACACTAGCCGAAGCCGTGCAAAGGCACCCCTGGCCACCACCTCCACCTGAGCTTCCAAAAGCAGAGCCAGTTCCAGTAGTACCCCCAAGCTGAGTACTTGCTCCTTCAAGGGGAGTGCAACCCATCCAGAACCGGTAAAATCTCCTCATCCCGATGGGCTCTCCTACTGACCAACAGTACCTCTGTCTTGTCCAGATTCAATTTCAGTTTATTAGCCCACATGCAACCCATCACGGCCTCCAGCCCCCGATTCAGGACATCCACCATCTCCCTAGGATCAGGTCACAAGGAGAAATAGAGCTGAGTGTCACCTGCATATTGCTGACAACTCAGTCCAAGTCCCCAGATGACCTCTCCCAGCGGTTTCAGGTAGATGTTGAAAAGCATGCAGGACAAGACCGAACCCCGCAGGACCCCACAGGCCAATGGCCATGGAGCCAAGCAGTAGTCCCCCAGCACCACCTTCTGGACCCTCCCCCCAAGAAAGGACCAGAACCACTGCAGCACAGTACTTTCAATTCCCATACTCGAGAGGTGGCCCAGAAGGATACCATAGTCGATGGTATCGAAAGCCAAGGTTTGTGACTATTGAGGATGTGGACAAACTTATTGGAATGGTGTGACCTACCACCTGTTCTCTTGACCCTTGCCGAACATGGCTTATACTATCTGGCAGGGGGGTTATAGTAGAAGGCCTAGTAGAGATTATGAATGCATCTCTGAGGTAAGACAGGATGCCTCCTTGTCTTAAGGAGACAATTATTAGACCGCTTTTGAAGAAGCCTATCACGGGTCTCTCAGAGTTGAGCAACTACGGGCCTGTTTCCAGTCTTCTGTGGCTGGGCAAGGTAATTGAAAGGGTGGTGGCCTCCCAGCTCCAAACAGTCTTGGAGGAAACTGACTATCTAGATCCATTTCAAACTGGCTTTTGGGTGGGCTATGGGGTGGAGACTGCCTTAGTCAGCCTGATGGATGATCTCCAACTGGGAATTGACAGAAGAAGTGTGACTCTGTTGGTCCTTTTGGACCTCCTGGCAGCTTTCGATATTTTCAACCACAGTATCTTTCTGGAGCATCTGAGGGGGTTGCGAGTGGGAGGCACTGCTTTGTGGTGCTTCCGCTCCTACTTCTCGGGCAGGTTCCAGATGGTGTCCCTTGGAGACTGTTGTTCTTCAAAATCTGAACTTTTGTATGGTGTCCCTCAAGGCTCCATATTGTCTCCGATGTGGTTTAACATCTACATGGAACTGCTGAGAGAGATCATCAGGAGATTTGGTGCAGGGTGCTATCAGTATGCTGATGACACGCAAATCTACTTCTCCATGTCAACATCATTGGGAGGGGGCATAACTGCCTAAATGCCTGTCTGGGGGAGATAACGGGCTGGATGAGGGTTAACAAACTGAGACTGAATCCAGATAAGATGGAGGTACTCATTGTGCAGGATTGAAACTTGGGAGGTGATATTGATCTGCCTGTTCTGGACGGTGTCACACTTCCCCGGAAGGAACAGGTATGCAGTCTGCGGTTGCTTCTGGATCCAAGGCTCTCTCTGGTCTCCCAGGTTGAGGCGGTGACCAAAAGTGCCTTCTATCAGCTTTGACTGATACACCAGCTGTATCCATTTCTTGAGATAAACGACCTCAGAACAGTGGTACATATGCTGGTAACCTCCAGACTTGATTACTGTAAGACGCTCTCTGTGGGGATACCCTTGTGTGTAGTCCGGAAACTACAGCTGGTTCAGAATGCGGTAGCCAGGTTGGTTTCTGGGTCATCTCGGAGAGACCATAGTACTCCTGTATTGAAAGATCTACACTGGCTGCTGATAAGTTTCCGGGCAAAATTCAAGGTACTGTTTATAACCTATAAAGCTCTAAATGGCTTGGGCTCTGGGTATTTAAGAGAACGTCTTCTTCATCATGAACCGCACCACCCATTGAGATCATCAGGAGAAGTCCGTCTGCAGTTGCCACAGGCTTGTCTGGTGGCTACTCGGGGACGGGCCTTCTCCTCTGCTGCCCCAGAGCTTTGGAACGCACTCCCTGCTGAAATAAGAGCCTCCCCATCTCTGGCAACTTTTAAAAAGTCTTTAAAGATGCACCTATTCACCCAGGCTTTTAATTAAATAATTGTTTTAACAGTTTTAGCATTGTTTTAAAATGTTTCAAAATTTTAAATTGTAATGTTTTAACTTTTACTATGTCATTTATTTTGTGTTAGCTACTGTTTTAAGGGTTTTTTGTTATTTGTTTTAACTAATGTTTTAGCTTCTTGTTTGTTTGTTGCAAACCACCCAGAAATGTCAGTTTGGGGCAATATAGAAGTGCGTTAAATAAATAAGTAAAATATATTAAAATAAGATAGCGGACACGTAAACTTCTGAGGCGCAAGTGCACTAACTTGAGGACAGTCTGACCGATTTGAACCAAATTTGCTAGCTGAATGGACACATAGGGATGCCCCAGTGGTGTAGTTTGTGATGATGTCACCCACCCTGATCCAACATGGCAGATGCATAAACCTTTGAGGTGCAAGTGCACTAACTTGAGAACTGTCTAATCGATTTGAACCAAATTTGGAACAGCTGTAGTGAGTGACACACATTGACACCTCAACTGTGCAGTTTGTAATGATGACATCCACCCCGATCCAAGATGGCGAACACATGAACATTTGACACACAAGAGATCTAATTTGTGGAACTCGATTTGCACCACATTTAGTCCAGATGTAGAGACAGTGAAAGGAAAGTAGGCTGATTATTTCTTACTAGAACAACTTGGTTTATTTGCAATAGTGGTAAGGGTGTGCAATTCGGGTTTTCAGTGATTCGGTTCGGGACCCAAACCGAATCACCCCCGATCTGTTCTGTGCCCGAATCTGGGCCACCCGAATCACCCCTGATTCGGTTTGGATTCGGATTAAATCTGAATCCGAATCGATTTGGGAAGGAAAAATGGGTCCCAGGGGCAAAATAGTGGGGTGGGGTGGTAGTGCCTAATGGTTGGAGGCTACCACCCAAATTTCAGGGGAATTGGGCAAAGGGCTGATTTTTGGGAAATTTTTGAAGTTTTAATGTCTTTGGGGCAGTTCGGGGGCATAGCATGGGATCTGGGCAAAAAGAGTGGAGTGGGGTGGTAGTGCCTAATGGGTGAAGGCTACCACCCCAATTTCAGAGTGATTGGGCAAAGGGCTGATTTTTGGGGAATTTCTGAAGTTTATGCGTCTTTAAGGTTTTCCCCCATAGAGAAGCATTGAGGTGTCAGCAAATGGATAGCTTCACGTGGGGGGCAAAGGGGTGGCCTAGAGCAGTGTAGGGTTGGTGATAATGCCAGGTAGGGTCAAGGAAGCTACCTGAATTTTTTCAAAGGATTTGGGCAGAGGGCTGATTTTTGGGGAATTGTTAAAGTTTACGCGTCTTTAAGGTTTTCCCTCATACGGATGTGCAAAAAATTTCGGGCACAGATCGATCTGTGCCCGAAATGAGCAATTTCGGGTGATTCGGGGCTGAAACGAATCACCCCCGATGCCCCCCGATATTTTTCAGGGCCGAGCCGAATCACCCGAATTTCGGGGCTGAAAAATTCGGGTGATTCAGCTCATGCCCGATTTTTTGGGAATTTTTGAAGTTTTAATGACTTTGGGGCAGTTTGGGGGCATAACATGGGATCTGGGCAAAAACAGTGGGGTGGGATGGTAGTGCCTAATGGGTGCAGGCTACCACCCCAATTTCAGGGGGATTGGGCAAAGAGCTGATTTTTGGGGAATTTCTGAAGTTTTCGTGTCTTTGGGGCAGATTGGGGCAGAAAGTGGGGCCTGGGGCAGAAGAGTGGGGTGCGGTGGTAGTGCCCAATGGGTGGAGGCTACCACCCCAATTTCAGGGGGATTGGACAAAAGGCTGATTTTTTGGGAATTTTTGAAGTTTTGGTGTCTTTGGGGCAGATTGGGGGCAGAAAGTGGATCTGCCCCAAAAGACTGGGGTGGGCTGGTAGATAGTGCCTAATGGGTGGAGGCTACCACCCATCCCCAATTTCAGAGTGATTGGGGAGAGGGCTGAATTTTGGTGAATTTCTGAGGTTTTTCTTCATAAGGTGCAGTGTGCTAGATTGATCCATTCATCATATTCTTAGTAAATGAGAGTGTGAAAAAGTGAAAGTGGGGTCATGAGAGTTGTTTAATTGAAAAAAATCTCATTTGCTATCATAGAATGAGAATTCACACCTCAGAAAATAAGGGAATAACATCCCTTTAGAAAAACTTGAGGGGATGGGTGAAATTGGGGATGGGTGGTAGCCTCCACCCATTAGGCACTATCTACCAGCCCACCCCACTCTTTTGGGGCAGATCCACTTTCTGCCCCCAATCTGCCCCAAAGACACCAAAACTTCAAAAATTCCCAAAAAATCAGCCCTCTGCCCAATCCCCCTGAAATTGGGGTGGTAGCCTCCACCCAATAGGCACTACCACCCCACCCCACTATTCTGCCCCAGGCCCCACTTTCTGCCCCAATCTGCCCCAAAGACACAAAAACTTCAGAAATTCCCCAAAAATCAGCCCTTTGTCCAATCCCCCTTAAAGTGGGGTGGTAGCCTCCACCCAATAGGCACTACCACCCCACCCCACTCTTTTGGGGCAGATCCACTTTCTGCCCCCAATCTGCCCCAAAGACACTAAAACTTCAGAAATTCCCCCCAAATCAGCCCTTTGCCCAATCCCCCTGAAATTGGGGTGGTAGCTTCCACCCATTGGGAACTACCACCCCACCCCAATATTTTGCCCCTGGGCCCCTTTCCCCCTGAATCGATTCAGATTCAGATTCGGATTAAATCCGAATCCAAACTGAATCAAGGGTGATTCGGGTGGCCCATATACGGGCACAAAACAGAATAGGGGTGATTCGGTTCGGGTCCCGAACTGAATCACCGAAAATCCAAATTGCACACCCCTAGTATACATGGAGCTTTCAGCAGCCTCATAACTGCACTTGGGGGGTGCTGGGGTGGCCCAGAGCGAGTGGTAGTGTAGTGCACATAGGGTGCCAACCACCCCCATGGGTTTCTAACCCATGGGGTACAGGGTTCTGTTTCATAGAATCCACACTCAGAATACCTCAGAAACAACAGAACCCTGTACCCCATGGGTTAGAAACCCATGGGGGTGGTTGGCACCCTATGTGCACTACACTACCACTCACTCTGGGCCACCCCAGCACCCCCCAAGTGCAGTTATGGGGCTGCTGAAAGCTCCATGTATACCCTATGAGGAAAAACCTTTAAGACGCGTAAACTTTAACAATTCCCCAAAAATCAGCCCTCTGCCCAAACCCTTTGAAAAAATTCAGGTAGCTTCCTTGACCCTACCTGGCACTATCACCAACCCCACACTGCTCTAGGCCACCCCTTTGCCCCCCGCGTGAAGCTATCCATTTGCTGACACCTCAATGCTTCTCTATGGGGGAAAACCTTACAGACGCGTAAACTTCAACAATTCCCCCAAAATCAGTCCTCTGCCCCATCACTCTGAAATTGGGGTGGTAGCCTCCACCCATTAGGCACTACCACCCCACCTGACTCTTTTTACCCAGATCCCACTCTATGCCCCCAAACTGCCCCAAAGACACTAAAACTTCAAAAATTTTCCAAAAATCAGCCCTTTGCCCAATTCCCCTGAAATTTGGGTGGTAGCCTCCAACCATTAGGCCTACCACCCCACCCCACTATTTTGCCCCTGGGACCCAAAATGCGGGCTGACATTACTTCAGAACTTTTTGCATTCAAATCAATGGATGCAAAAAGGCGGGAAATTCAAAGAGATGTCATTCCCGAATCACCCGAATTTTTCAGCCCCGAAATTTGGGTGATTCGGTTCGGCCCCGAAAAATATCGGGGGACATCGGGGGTGATTCGGTTCGGACCTGAATCACCCGAAATTGCTTGTTTCGGGCACAGATCGTTCTGTGCCCGAAATTTTTTGCACATCCCTAGTGGTGATTGCTGTCACCATTTCATTAGGCACATGCATGAGTGTACACACTCACCTCTAGGTTCACCTCCTTCTTTTTCATGGCAGTAAACTCAGTACACACACCCATCCATCTCCCTTATGTGCTGTTGCCATCATTTCCTTTTCTCCTTCCTCTCACTTTTCATTAGTAGTCTGGCAGCAGCACACAAGGGAGAGAGGGAGGCAGTAGTTGCCACCATGGCAGTAACTGCCACAATAAAGACAAAATATGAGGTGGAGGCCCATGTTCGAGTGGATGTTTGCTGAACTATGGGCAAAGGGAAGCAGTTGAGGCAGAAGAGGGCATCTTGTTTCCCTACTAGTGTCCTAATAATCTACTGCTGGAGGTGACTACCCAATCCTGCTTCATTGAAGGACCTTCCCCTTCTAATTTTCCTCATTCTACCATAATGTGTAGAGATGCACATTCTTGAAAAAGAAAGTGGCTGACGTCCTGACTGAATAACTAAATGGAAGTCCCACTGAAATTAATCAATCCTTTAGAGTAACTCCTGAGGAGTACTATTGAGTAACTAGCCTGGACATCAGTTAATATTTCCAGTTGTTGCTATTGTAACAGACATGTATTGTCTGACAATTATATAGTGTCTTGAAATCAACACCCACATTATTAGAATACAGTAGCAACATTTTTTTCAACACAATACAATATACACTTCTCCAAATTATTAAATCCTGTTTTAAATGAAGTTTACTTGAAACAGAAGGTTCACTAATGCAAATGAACATAAATTAATCTAGCATAGAGGTTCATAAAGAGCATGATTGCTCTTCCTCCTGGCTATTACCAGGGTTGCACCAAGTATGATCCTGCTTTGGTTTTTAAACCAAAGTAGTATTTTTGAAAAATGGAAAGAAATATGTTTAGTGGGGAGGGGACAACTTAATTTTAAGCCTATAGGCTACCTCCAGCTTCAGAGGCAAGATACCGCTAAATACCCATTACAGGGGAGCAACAGCAAGAGAGAGGGCATGCCCTCACCTCTTGCCTTTGGGCTTCTCAGAGGCATCTGGTGGGCCACTATGTGAAATGGGATGCTGGAGTAGATAGGCCTTATGTACTTATTCACTTTTTAAAAAAAGGTGTTTGCTGCCATTTCCCCCCAGAAGTAACTATTTCATTGTCATTTCCCCACCTCTAGCAACTGCTTCTTTCTTCATTATGATTTACTCATGTGGGTGATCCCACTCAATCAGTGTCATGTACCTTACAGCAGGACTGTGCATATTGGTAAAAGTCAGAATTCCATTTCAGAATTTGCGCCCCCACACACAAAGAATTCGCCCCCACACACAAAGCTGTGCCTCACAGGGGGCAACCCTGGGGCAATTGCCTCTTGAGGCACTGCCTCCTTGTGGTGGGGCTGGGAATTCCAAAACACACACAGCCCTACCTAGCAGGATGATGTCATCATCCTAGGTACAAATTACCTTTGGAGGAAAGGCAACATTACTGATAGCTAAAAAGCAAATAGAGAGAAAGAGGCCTTTGGGTATAAAGTACATAAAAGAACCCAGCCAATCACCTAGTAAACAGAACAATGTAAAGGCAATGTAGTAAATCAGATTTAGCTATGATGCATACAAAGCCAACTGGGGCAGTGGGGTTGGGGGGAGAGAGAACAAGAGGACAATGTAAATGAATTGGTGGGCATTGCTGAAAAACTGCAGCAAGAGAAGACTGACTCTGGCAACAATTTGCATGAAAAGCAGTAACTAATTCCAAATCTGTACAATATAAAGGAAGCGTAAAGACTTTCAAATGGACCTCAATGAACAGACTAGTATATACACATTACAACTATCCTTAAAAGCAAATGAGATCCAAAGAGGTGGGGGTTGTCAATGTATCGCCATATTATTATCATGTCTTCTGATGCTGAAAAATAAAGAGAACAGTGGTATAACACAATGTAAACACTAATATCAATCAGAGCCTTTGACCATGACATTAAGAGCTCTGTTTCCACAACTGTACATCAAACTTGACTTCTTATTATGTGGACATGAAAATAAATATCTAGACAGCTTTAGACACAAAGGAAATGTTCAAATGCAATATTTCCCCCACACACTTCAAGTTAAAAGCATGCCTGCTAATGATCATCACATATAGATGAGGAGAAGCTATGGTTACCCAGTACTAAATGAAGCATCATCTCAAAGGTGCACTCTGCCTTATTTAAATACAGTACTGTATTTAAAACAGATTCTGGGTAAGCTGTGGCTGAAATTAAAAGTCTTTCCTTGCAATTCTCCCTTAAAGGTTTGATTTTGTGGCTTTTCTGCTCATAACGCATAAGAACAATTGCTCTGTTTCCTGTAGCCTTGTACCTATGCTTACCTGGGTAGGGCAATATATGTCTTCAGTAAGTACACACTTTACAATATAAACCCCTGTGTGAATTACTTGACTTATCTCTTGATTGAATGACAACTTGGAAAAATGAAGTCAAGATACAAGTTCTTTTCCTGAGCTCAAAGTACCTTAGCAAAGCCTGATATTTGAGATGAATGATTGGTTCATTGCATTTTGGTTAAATTCTTGGATTAGTAATTAGATCAAGAAACAGACTCTTATCAGGAGAGAAAGGAAAATATTAAATAATTCCTGTGGGATATTTAGAGAGACTGAAATGCTAAGTGCCTTTCAATGTAAAAGGGGAAGGGAAAAAAAACTCATGCAGAACTGCAGCTGGGGACACTTTGTATGAACTAGTTGCTTTCCAGCAATCAAGGTAATTCATTTCTTCCAGATGATGGCTTGGCAAGAAAATACAATGGTTGTTACCACAAGAACACAGAGGCCCCCACTGACAGCAATTTTTTTTCTCCTTGCAGTGCTCCAGACTGATGCTGTCTCCAGGACATTGTGCAAAAATCCAGAGGCCACCAGTAGGCTGCTGCACAGAGGACCACTGCTATGTGTTGCAAACAAAGGTGATGGAAGAAGCCAATATACAGGAAGCTTTTTTTTTTTAAAGCCATGAAAACAAATGTGAGGACAAAATGCATTATTTATTTGTTTATATATTATTTCTTATTTACGCAGGCAGACAGGTGTTATTGACTGGTTTGTTTTATCCAGACATTGAGTACTTCCCAAGGACCTGGGATGGCTGAATTTTATTATCAATATTGTTGTTATTATTATAGATATCATCGCAGAATATAGCCTGTTCCCAGTAAAGTTACTTTTTGTAACTGGCTGATGGTGATTTCTGTGGCCCCTATAGTGTTGAGGTGCTCTTCAAGGTGTTTTGGAATTGCACCTAGGGCACCAGTTACCAGTGGGATTATTTTGGTCTTCTGCCACAGCCTTTCAATTTCAATTTGCAGATCTTTGTATTTTGTTGTTTTTTCTATTTCTTTTTCTTCTATTCTGCTATCACCTGGTATTGCTATGTTGATTATTTTAACTTGTTTTTCTTTCTTCTTGACTACAGTTATATCTGGTGTACTGTGTGGCAGATGTTTGTCTGTTTGTAGTCAAAAGTCCCATAATATTTTTGCATCTTCATTTTCTACAACTTTTTCAATTTTATGGTCCTACCAATTTTTGGCTACAGGTAGCTTTTATTTTTTGCAGGTGTTCCAGTGTATCATCATCATCATCATCTTATTATTATTGTTGTTGTTGTTGTTGTCATAAATTTATTATTATTACTATATTAATAATAATAACTTGGAACTGCATCTTTTGCTGGGTCTTTCATTATGATATGAGTTTCCCCAGTTGTTAGCCATTGTTCAATATCACTGATGTATTTGAATCCACAAAAGGTGATAATTGTGTACGTGCTTAGGTACATGTATTTACTTTAGCAGAAACCCAGAGTCTTGTAATCATTAAGTGATGTCTTAGTTAGGGGACAGAGGTCTGTGATTCATGCTGATATGGCATAGCCTGTTTAATCATTGTTGTGTGGCCAATGTTTGTGCTAACTGTGTAAACTGTATACTAAAAGGTATAAAAACTTATGGAAATTGTAACTCAGGGTCCCAGATTTTGGTGAGAACCAGCTGGCACTGCTCTGTCTGCAGCAGTGCTAAATAAAGCCTTTGAAACATTTCTCTTATGTCGGGTTACTCTCAAACTAAGAGCCCTTAAAGAACCCAGAAAGGTGCATTTAGGCACATCATTACCTCCTTGCAAAATGTGATTGAATTGTTTTGATAGTTGTTTATGGAGGCTTGTTAGGTGTTTAAGCCAAAAGCCATGCAGTTCATCGTCGCCTGGAGCAGTCCAATTTTTAATTTTCTTTTCTCTTTCACTTATTAATTCTGGTGTTATTATTAGATCTTGCATTTGTTGGTTACATTTTTCGACCTCTTTCATCCAGCTTGCTTTTTTTATTATAATCTATTGGATTGTCCCATAATTTATTTATTTTGTGTTTCTAGGTTTCTTGCAGTTTCTCCTTCTATGCTTTGGTAGAAACGTCTCTGATTCGACTGGAATTGGAGATTCTGCCTGTGTTGTGTAATTCTGGCTTCACATCTGCTAATCTTCTTTGACACTGCTGTTATTTGCTGCTTTTTTATTTCCAGGACTTCTCTAATTCTCCTTGAATCTAGGTGGTATTTTTGGATCAGATACTGTTTGGTGTTTTCATTCTTCAGCTTCTTGTCTTTCATATCTTTCAATTTACTAGCATCTGATCTAAGCCTGGAGATTTTATTTTCTAATCTAATCTTCCATTTAGGTGATGTACTACTTTCTTTTTTCACAGGTCCACTGATCTTATATCTGAGCTCTTGTGTTGTTATTGTTGCTGCACTGTACATTAGTTGGATTGTTTCTTGCAAATTCTTGGTTGTTATTTCTGCAAGTGCAGCATTGACATCTTTTAACTCCTGAGCAAGTTGTTTTTTGGCAACTGTTTTTAGAGCTGGAAGTTGAACCCTGGTGGTTGTTTGGCTCATGTGTTCAGTTATTTTTTGCTTTAGTTCTTGTTGCTTTTCTGTTAAACGGCATTCGGGATTTGAGGTGAAGGCAAAGGGGAAGTTGCCTTGTTTTGATTTTGAAACAGTTCAGCAACATCCTCTATTTCCAACACCTCGTCCACCTGCGCCTGAGCAACTGCTTCAGTTGGTGGTAATTCTTCTTCCATATCTTGAGCCTGTGTTGCTCTTTGCAGTTCTTCCAGCTCAACTCCTGTGAATACTTTATTTCTTATTATGAATCTTCTCTGGTCTGCTAGCCTTTGTTCTGTTATTTCTGTATCTGGATGCTTCTCTTTCCAAATTTGGTACATTCTTTTAAATAACCTCTTCTAGTTGGACTAGACTTGTAATAGCAGATCATTATTTCCTTGTTGGCATTTTCTGTATATTTTTTTCAGTTAAGTGACATTTCTTCCAGTAACTTTGCAGTCTCCAGCCCTGGTTGCTCAACTGAAGATCTTGAGTCCTGTTGCCCACTTGCCAACAGATGTCCAGGGACTCCAGCACCTGGCACGGTCCTTGTTGACCTGGGCGATGACTGATCCGGTATAGATTTATCAAAGTTACGTCTCACCATATTGTTGATGGGAGAGGCACCCTTTGTCTGGCTCCTCTGGTGAGACCTGTCCAGTATGGTTGGACCTCTGGCATAGCTCTCACCTTCCTCAGAGCACGCAAGCCCCACAACCATGCCAAGGTAGTGCCTCACTGGTGGATTATTATTATTATTATTATTTTAAGATTTCTATACCACCCTTGAAAAAATGGCTCAGGGCAATTTACAAAGAGAAATAATAAATAAATAAGATGGATCCCTGTCCCCAAATGGCTCACAATCTAAAAGAAACATAAGATAGACACCAGCAACAATAACTGGCGGTACTGTGCTGGGGGTGGATAGGGCCAGTTACTCTCCCCCTGCTAACTAAAGAAAACCGCCATGTTAAAAGGTGCCTCTTTGCCGAGTTAGCAGGACATAGGAACATCCCAGCTGGATCAAGCCCAAAGCCCATCCTGTCCTGCATCCTGTTTCACAGTGGCCCACTAGAAGCCTCTGAAAAGCCTACAGGCAAGAGGTGAGGGCATGCCTTCTCTCCTGCTGTTGCTTCCCTGCAACTGTTATTTAGAGGACTCTGATGTTGGAGGTAGCCTATAGACACCAGACTAGTAGCCATTGATAGACCTGTCCATTAATTTGTCTAAGCCCCTTTAAAGCCATTTAAGCTAGTGGCCATCCTGTGGCAAAGAATTCCATGTGAAAAAGTACTTCCTGTTGTCAGTCTTAAATTTCTTGACTTTCAGTTTCATGGGATGGCCTCTGGTTCTAGCATTGTGAGAAAGGAAGAAAATTTTTCTCTGTCCACTCTCTCTACTCCATGCATAATTTTATACACCTCAATCATGTCTACCTGTAGTGCCCTCTTTTCCAAACTAAATAGCCCCCAAATGCCATGGCCTTGCCTCTGCATAAGGAATAGGTAAGGTGTTCCAGACCTCTGATCATTTTGGTTGTCTTCTTCTGCACCTTTTCCCATTCTACAATGTCTTTCTTAAGTTACAATGATCAGAACAGTTTATCAGCACACATCCAACCCATTACAGCCTCTAGCCCCCGATTCAGGACATCCACTGCCTCCCTAGGATCAGGTGACAAAGAGAGATAGAGCTGAGTGTCATCTGCATGTTGTTGAAAATTCAGTCCAAGCCCCTGGATGACCTCTCCCAGCGGTTTGATGTAGACGTTAAACAGCATGAGGGACACAAAGGGCCAAAGGCCACGGAGCTGAGCAATAGTCCCCCAGCACCACCTTCTGGACACTCCCCTCCAAGAAAGGACCTGACCCACTCCAAAGCAGTACCTCTGATTCCCATACTCGAGAAGTGGTCCAGATGGTCGATGGTATTTAATGCTGTTGAGAGGTCAAGCAGAACCTGTTGTCTAGTTCCTGGCATCCACTAGAGTGACCAAGGCAGTTTCAGTCCCATATCCGGGGCAGAAGCCAGATTGAAAGGAGTTTAGTTAATCCCAGTCATCCAAGACCCTCTGCAGCTGGGATGCCACCACACGCTCTATCACCTTGCCCCAAAAGGGAAGGTTAGAGACAGGTCTCTAGTTGTCCGGGTTGGAGGGATCAAGGGAGGCCTTTTTAAATAATGGTCTTACCATTGCCTCCTTGAGGCATGATGGCATCCTGTCCTCTCTTAATTAAGCATTGATAATCACCTCCATCCATCTGCCTGTACCCTCCTTGGCAGCTTTTATTAGCCATGAAGGGCAAGGGTCAAGACGCTGTGGCCAGGAATGCTTTTTATCAGCTTCAGCTGATATGCCAGATACGTCCATTTCAGGAGACAGATGACCTTAATACGACAGTACATATGCTGGTAACCTCTAGGCTTGACTATTGTAATGTACTCTGTGTGGGGCTGCCTTTGTACGTAGTTTGGAAACTACAATTGATACAGAATGCAGCAGCCAGATAGGTCTCTAGGTTTACCCAAAGGGACCATATAACACAGATTCTAAAAGAACTGCACTGGCTGCCAAAGCCAGTTTTGTTTTGTTTCCAAACAAAATACAAAGTGCTAGTTATTCCCTATAAAGCCCTTAACGGCTTAGGTCCAGGGTACTTAAGAGAACACATTCACTGTTGGGAACCCTGTCGCCTATTAAGATCATCTGGAGAGGTCCAATAAAGGTTGCCGCCAACTCTTTTGGTAGCAACTTGGGACCGGGCCTTCTCTGCGGCTGCCCCAGGGCCTTGGAACGCACTCCCTGCTGAAATAAAAGCATCTCCTTCTCTGTTTGTTTTTAGGAGGACCCTGAAGATGTACGTATGTCTATGAAGACATAGAGTGACCGAGAGTCGGACACGACTGAATGGATATATATATAGAGAGAAGACGTACCTCTTTCCCCAGGCCTTCAACGGAGACTAAACTTTTAAAGTTTAATGTGTTTTTATCTATTATGATTTATATCTTTTTATGAATTTTAAATGTTTTGTATTATATTTTATGTTTTAATTCTGTTTAATTCTGTTTAATTCTGTACACCGCCTTTAGATTTTTATATGAGGTGGTATATAAATAAATAAATAAATAAATAAATAATCAGCATAGTGCAGGTTATTGCTGTTTCTTCCTCCAGCTTTAAAACCACGCTCATCTTCTGCCAATCCAGCTTCTCTCAATATATGTTAAGCATATAAATTGACTAAATAAGGAGAAAGTAGACAGCCTTGTCTTACTCCTTTGCCAGTCTGGAACTAGTCTGTTTTACAATGTTCCGTCTGGACTGTGGCTTCCTGCCCTGTGTATAAGTTTCTTATGAGAACAACGAGATGTTCTGGAACACCCATTTTCCTAAGGATATTCCACAACTTGACATGGTCGATGCAATCGAAGGCTTTTCTGTAGTCAATAAAACACATATTCACTTCTTTTTGGTATTCTTTGGCTTTCTCAATTATCCAGTGTGCATCAGCAATGATGTCTCTTGTTCCTAGGCCTTTTCTGAAACCAGTTTGAACATGCGGCATTTCCCTTTCCACGTAGGGCTCTAATCTGCGTTGGATGATCCCGAGCATTATTTTGCTAGCATGTGAAATTAAGGAGATTGTGCAATGGTTTGAACAATCTGTTAAGTCTCCTTTCTTTGGTATGGGTATGCAGACTGACCTCTTTCAATCTGTTGGCCACTGTGTTGTTCTCCAGATTTGCTGGCTTGTTTGGTTAGAGCCTTGACTGATTCTTCTTCTGTTGCCTGCCATATTTCTGTAGCTATTCCATCAATTCCTGTATCCTTCTGACTTGGTAATAACCAGAGTGCTGATCTAACTTCATTTTCCTGTACTAGAGGTTCTTACAGGTAGGGAATATCTTCTTGAATAACCCCTGCTGACTGGGAAAAGAAGCACCTTTATAACATGGTGATTCTCTTTATTTAGCAGGGGGAGAGTAACTGGCCCTATCCACCCCCAGCACAGTACCTCCAGTGACTGTTGCTGGTGTCTATCTTATGTTTCTTTTTAGATTGTGAGCCCTTTGGGGACAGGGATCCATCTTATTTATTTATTATTTCTCTAAGTAAACCATTTTGGAAACTTCTGTTGAAAGTGGTATATAAATATTTGTTGTTGTTGCTGTTGTTGTTGAGTATCTTGGATGTTGATGTCCCTGTTGTACAGATTTTCAGTATACTTCTTCCATCTCTATTTCATCTGTCCTTTGGCATCCCTAAACATACCCATTCCAGGTTGGAACTTCCTTCTGAGTTCAAAGATCTTTTGGAAAACCTGCCTTGTTTTGGGGTGTCTATTTCCATCCTCTATGGCTTTACAGATGTCATTGTAGTACTGCTCATTGTCTCTTCTAACGACTTTCTGAAATTCCCAATTAAGTTCCTTTATGAGGTCCTTATCTTTCTTGACTTTGGCTTCTCTCCTCTTCTTGGCAATTTCCTCCATCTGTTCCACCGTCATCAATGTACTAGTAATATTGAGCTCCAAATTTCCAGGTGATCTCCTCCAGCAGTTTCATGTAGACATTGAGATGAATGGAGTACAAGATCAAATTTTGAAGTATACTCAAGATGGGGATAATGCTGGTTTCTTCAGAAGTGGTCTAACCACCACTTTCAACTCAGCTGGAACTTTGCCCTTCAAGAGAGGCATTTATGATATTTTCCACTCCCTCAGTCAGTCCCTCTCCAGCTGATTTCAGCAGCCACAAAGGGTGAGAGTTGTCTCAGGCTTGCAAGAGTCCTGTCCATGTTTTCAGGCTGCATTGGCTGAAAAGCATCCTAAGAAAAAGGGCAGAGTTTGTCAAAGTGTCAGTTGTCTTCTCCTCCTTCTCCTCCTCCTTTTTAGTCAAAAATGAAGCCATTTTAGTCAGAAACCATTTTAGTCACAAAGTATCTTTGGGATTATGTTGTTACAGTCCATGAACTATTTGAAATGCTTCACAGTTGCACAGGAGGTGGAAAAGTAAGCTCTCTCTGCCACTCCCATTACCAAAGAATAGGTCCTAAGCTGGACTCTAGTTTGGATTCATTTGGATTTGTACCAAGTTTTCCTTCAACACCACTGAGAGCATTGATCCCATTTGCTTCATTGATCTCAGCTCTGAGATAAATCAAGGAGCTGAATGGGCTCTGCAAACTAGGAGAGGACACTCAGGAACAATATTGTATATGCCATGGGTCATTTTGCTATCCGAGAGCCCAACCAGTGCCTCTACAAGGTCACCAGCTCTGCAGCTTGAAAATCTCCCCATCTAGAAACCCTCTGGATCCATCAGTCTTTGAGTGTGAAGCGGACCATTTTAATTGGTCCCTCACTCCTGCAGAAAATAAATGCTGTGGATAGTTTATACCCTACCAGATCACACTAACTAGCTCAGGCAAGGAATCCCTTGGGCAAAAATGAAAATCACATAGTTTGTGATAATGTCATCCACCCTAATTCAAGATGGCAGGCACATGAATACTTGAGACAAAAGTGGGCTAACTTGTGAATTTCCTAACCAATTTGGACCAAATTTAATCCAGTTATAGGGATAGTGGAAGGAAAGTAGGCAGATTAGTTCTTACTAGAAGAATTTGTTCATATTTAAAATGGGGACTTTGAAACCTAACTGCAGAAATATATGACAGATTTTCACCAAATCACTGAAAGGCAGACCAACTTTTTAAAGAGATATTTTAAATGAGCAAAAGAGAAATTACAGGTATGTTTTGGATGGGTAAAAACAGTGGTATTCCCCTGCTAACTGAACAAAGAGGCACCTCTTTAAAGTGCTGATTCTCTTTATTTAGCAGGGGGAGATCAACTGGCCCTATCCATCCCCAGCACAGCATCCCTCTAGTGTCTGTTGCTGGTGTCTAGCTTATGTTTCTTTTTAAAGACTGTGAGCCCTTTGGGGTTAGGGAGCCATTTTATGTATTTATTTATATCTATGTAAACTGCTTTGGGAACTTTTGTTGAAAAGTGGTATATAAATATTCATCATATTCGTATTCCTATAGCTCAAAGCAAACTTTTTTTAACACTGACAATGTTCAGACATTTTAACATAAGATTCTTTTGAGATTTGGCCAGTTATACCCCTCACCAGGTAATTGTTCTTGCCAAATTCCATGTTGATAAACCAAAGCTTAATTTTACAACAAATCCAAGTTAACAACATTTTCCAGCTTTATAAATGCTGAAAACAATGAAGAAGTAAGATGCTCCAAACTACCACAGTTACTTTCTCTCTACCTTGGAGCATCAGCTTTCTCAGAGCATTTTAGTTAGTGGAAGGGGCAGGGGGCATGCATGAATAGAGACTAAATAGTGAAAGCAAAGAAATACTTGTCTAGTTTACCACTCCAAAAGTGGTCACAGCTGCAGTTAATGTAGCTCTAGTGCTACAGAAATACAAAAAGTCACTGAAAGTACAGGGATTGACATGTGTAATGGTATTTGGAGAGAAAATCTGGGATCTGCAAAAGGAAGTTTCAAAAATAGGTCCCTGATAACATCTGTCATGGGTTCTATTTATAATTTGTCTTGCTTAAGACCCAAGAGGTGGGATTGGGGTTAGATGACCTTTTAAAGTTACTTCCTGTCTTAATATGTATATCGCTGAGGTGTCTGAACTGAGCAAATAAACTGCAGAAGATGGAAGTAGATTTTGAACCGGAAATAGGATCACCAGTGTCCAAATATCCTATTATGTAGCATGGGAGGAAGGGCGGTCATCTCCTGTTTACACTGGCTGACATCCAGACTGATGTTGCACTAGTACAAGAATATTGCACTAGCTAGCTCCACCAAGTTGGGAGCTTGCTTTCCAAACCAGTGTGGCACCGGTGCTAAAGGATGCACTTGTGAAATTGGAGTGATTCTTGTTGTGAAACTTCTTCAGTTCATCTTTGCAGGGAATGATGCAAAGTGATCCACAACCCTTGTTGCTCAAGTGCAACACCTGCAGAAGCAGACCGAGACTGCAAGAGACTGTGCAACTTTGAGCATCCACTCAGCTACAGTATGTGACATTTTTGCATATGTGCATCCTTACACTAGTACAACTTTAGTCTGGATGTCAGCCAATATTTCATTAAGAAACTTGTTTTATTCTTAAAGGAACTGCTGTGGTATGAATAATTTAACATTGAAGAAACTGGCCTGAGGCACTAGGGCATCTATAAAAGAAAGCATAGTTTACTTCTAATCTCAAATCCACTTGCTGGTCTTTTGCTGTCCCTTCTTCCATCATGAACTTCTGCTGCCAAGCTATGTTTGAATCCTGACCTGGGAATTTTCTTTTAAATGCTAGATAAAAGGAGACTAGCACACTGCAGTTTTACAGGGTTTACTTTTAATTTAGTACCATCAACATACTATATGGAACTACATGGAACACTCGATGGTTCCTACTTGGGGTATGAGCCTATCTGGCAATCTAAATTTAGGTTGAAGTGGGAGAACATAGGTCTATCAAGCTCAGTATTGTCTTCACAGACTGGCAGCGGCTTCTCCAAGGTTGCAGGCAGGAATCTTTCCCAGCCCTATCTTGGAGATGTTGCCAGGGAGGGAACTTGCTCACACTTCTAGTCTCTCATTCAAATGCAACCAGGGTAGATCCTGCTTAGCTAAGGCGACAGTTCATGCTTGCTGCCACCAGACCAGCTTTCTCTTTAGAGAAAGAGGGAGGCAGAAGCAAGAACATCAAGCAATGAATATGAGCAAATGCCCCAACTTAGGCTTAGCTTTAGCTGGGGAAGAGGACTAAGAGGTAATTAAAAGCTTAATGGAAGAGATAAACTATGAGATTGGATTCAAAAGGGGCAGGCAGTATAGTGGATAATAATTAGTACTTAGAACCAGTAACCAGTGAATTACAAGCTGCCCCTACAAACCTTGAGATCTGATGTCTCAATGTCAAATGCAATAATTAGTAACACTGAATTGAATCCTAAGGCATGCTTGATATGTGCAGAAGGCACTCATGCCAGGAGAGAAGATTTTAGTCAATCCACCCTTCCAAGAAACATTATTGGTGGCATAGGAAGGGCAAAACACATTTTGAGGTTGTGAGCTTTATCACACCCTCAAAATTTAGATTTCAGAAAGACAAAGCAATATGGTGGTGGGACAGATTTCACATTAACACACCTATCCTAAATATATTTCTCTAACAAATCTTCCAATAAACTAGTCTATAATCAATAAACTACTGCCTCTCTACCCCTTCCCTTAAGTACCTTCACTACTCCACCCCCTTCCCCAAATGCCTCAACTGATCTGAATTCTCCCATCTACCACAGAAATTATTCACTCACAGGCTGGGTAGGCAGTTTCTGCAATAATGCCAAAGACAGGTGGTGAGGAGGGAGTGCTATAGATCCTCATTCAAAAAAGGATGGAGGAGAGGTCTCTTCCCCAGATCAGTTTTGTCACCATCAGATGGAAGTGAGCCCATGGAAAAATGTTCTTTATATACATTGACTGAAGGTAGTGTAAAAAACAAACCAAAGAAACAAAACACCACTCTTGAGTACATTACTTTCCTCCAGGAAACCACAGTAGCCCAACAGTGGGGGTGGGAGGCTAGCTATTTGTCTGGTATGGTACTTATCCCTTCACACTTCCTCTGGCTCTATCTATAAGCAGACTTAATGTCACAATTCATCAAGTCCTGGGGGAGCATCCCAGAACCTACATGAATGTAGGGAACTGCTGAAGAAAGGGAAAGGTCAACTCCGTGAGCAGAACTCCACTTACAAAACTTCATATCCAAGCCACTGCATTTAGCAGGTGTTTTACAGCATATTTTGTGGACCTTATAAAACAATGATATTTGTAAAGAAATTTATTTTGCAAGAATTTGTTTTCAGTTCCAAGTACAGTGCTGCTATATTTTCCAGGTTTACTCCTGATTGCATTAAATTTATCCTTAAAATATTAAAAAACATATTCACAGTATCACCATAGGTTCATCAACAAATACAAACAACATGCAACCACTCAAGTCTCATTAGCAATTTTCACAAACATCATGGCATATTAAGAGATTGATAAAGTTTTCGAAAGGATGAATTTTCTTTAAAATAGGATGAAACAAAGATTTGCCTTCCCCCACTGAATGAGTAATTGCAACTGCCCTTATCAACACAGTCCAACAAGCCAATGAATGTCTTCTTTTGATTTCTGTATAATTTCTTATTTCTATGCAAATTCCCCAGTAATCAGATAACTTGGAATATATTATTTGATTCACTGATGTTCAACATTTTCAGTGTTCAAATGCAAGTTTAAAAATCTCAGGATAAAAATGGTTAAAGTAAATTTATATTTTATATTTTCACCTAATGATACCTTGTTAGCATAATAAATATTCAACAGAAACTGAAATAGATATGGGCTTTGTAGGTACCACTTG
Organism: Hemicordylus capensis; assembly: GCF_027244095.1. Classification (NCBI taxonomy): domain Eukaryota; kingdom Metazoa; phylum Chordata; class Lepidosauria; order Squamata; family Cordylidae; genus Hemicordylus; species Hemicordylus capensis. The sequence continues at coordinate 185,413,408 of NC_069660.1, forward strand.
TCACATATCAATGTTGTTGGAAAATAAACATCAGAGAGAAAGAGAGAGAAGATATATTTCATAAGATAAACCTGTTCAAAGGGAAAAGGCATGTAGAACATTGCTAACTTAAGATACACTAAAGATTAATATTACATTAATAGTAAGTTGTGACTTTTGGGCCACATTCACACGTAACACAAAACTGGAAGTAAATGGGGTAGAGGTTGGAACTCCCTTACTTCCGAATGCATGCAACCATGGTTTCGCAGCTGAACCAACCTGCAATTTGCCTTGCAAAACTCCAATTTGAATCTCGAGTTTGTAGTTTGTTTTGCTGCTGTAACCTGAGGTTTTTCGGTGGCAGTGTTACATCCAAATGCAGATAGTGCCATAACTGCAGTTTTGTTCGCTTCCTGGAGCTGTACTCATAGAGACGGTGGCGCATACCCACCCGGGATTTCAACCACTCCATAGCAGTGGCACATCTCTCCGAGCACTTGCCTCACACCACCCCCCATCTCCAATCTGACAAAGCAGTTGCCTGGGAACAGGGATGCTGCAACATCCCATCCCAGGCTTGGCAGCCTTTCCAATGAAAACATCACAGAGGTACAACACTCTTCCCACTCTGTCCCTTGCTCCCCGTTCCTGGCAATCAGGAGAGAAAGGGGACGGGATGGCAAAATGGGCACTAAGTGCTTTGCTCTCCGAGATGCAAGGGGTGGGGCAACAAAATCTCCTCACTGCTGCCCCTGCCCTACCACTGCTATTTGTGTTGGCCTGGGGGCAGGGTGTGAGCTGAACATCAGCAGTGGGGTGCTGTGGCCGGCCTCTCAGCACCTCCACCTGTGCAGTTTGGATATGGAATAACATGCCTGTGATGTCACAAGCATGTGCAATTCAGACAGAGAGGCCAGCAAGACGGCCACAGCCCACCCAGCTCACTCCCCCCCAACCAACACAAATAGCGGTGGTGGGGCAGGGGCGGCAGCCTCACAGCTTGGCCAGAGAGGCTGGAGGAGAAGCCCGCTGACCACAGTGGCTGCTTCCGCTGCTCAGCCAGGAATAGGGGCAGGGCAGGGGCAACTTGCTTGGGGGCCCCCTGACCCTCTGGGCCCAGGGACATTTGTCCATGTTTGTCCAATGGGCACTATGCTGATGAAGGCAGCTTCCTGTGTTCCAAATATACTTTTAGTAAGTGTTCCCTCTGTTTTTTTCCATCATTGAGTAGAATGAGGTTGGTTCTGGGTGGCAGTGTCAAGGCAGTGTGTGCACATATGGGGCACGACAAAGTCACATGACTAGGGGGCGTGGCCCGAACGAGCTCTCGGCATGTCATTTCAGGCAGGGTAGGCTGCCTAATAGGACGTTTTCCCCTTTCTCTCTCTCCAGAGAGGGAGAGGAAGGGAAAAACGTTCTATTAGGCAGTCAGAGCTGCCTGAAATCCTTAGTAGAGAGTTTGCCTGGGCTCAGCAGCCCGGGCGTGGGAGGGGGGAGTTCGCTCTGGGCTCCTATGGAGCCCAAGCCATGCCCCATGCGCGTGATGTCACGTGCACAGACATATTGGAAGGGACCGCCGAGCGGGGCTGGACACAGGCCGCTGCTCGGCTGGCTCCGCGCCTGTTTAGTACCCTAAGAAGAAATTGTTGGGGAATCCCCGATGTAGGGCAGGATGCCTCAGGGAACCGAGACACCTCCTGGGGCCAGACTTCCCCTGTGTGGGCCTTGTCAGGCTTTTCCAAACCGGCAGGGGAGAAAGGCAGGTTACTCACCTGTAACGATAGTTCTTCAAGTGGTCTTCTGTGCATCACACATGGGATTTGTGCCTGAGCAGAGCCACCAACCAGAAACTTCAAAGCTTTACCTTATAAGGAAAAATGAGCGGGAACAGCGGCTCCTCTTGACAGACAACGTACCTCATTCCCTCAGTCCAGAGATCGCTGCAGCTGTACAACTAATCAGAGTGATACACTAGCTGCAGCGGGGAGGACGGCTGGGTCATGTGAATGCACAGAAGATCACTTGAAGAACTATTGTTACAGGTGAGTAACTGGCCTTTCTTCTTCATGGTCTCTGTGCATCACACGTGGGATAATAGCAAGGTAGCTTAGAAAGGAAGGAGGGTGCAGCTACAGGATAAACAGTAGGCATACAAGAGAGATTCTCAGGAAAAATGATTTATTTATTGTGAACCACAGAATGCAATACAGAAGAGCCAAATGACTCACGGGAACAAGATTCAACATCCAGAGTGTAGTGCCTGACAAAGGTCGTCGGCCGAGACCAGGTTGCAGCTCTACAAATTTCGATCATAGAAATACCCTTATGATATGCTACCGAAGTGGCCATCACATGCGTGGAGTGTGCTGGAGTCAGCAAGGGCTCCGGGGCCAGGTGGGACACCAAGGAGATTGCCTCAACCCATGCGGCGATGCATGGAGATGATACAGGAAGGCCTCTGGAAGGCTCTGAATACGATACAAATAGGGATGTAGATCTGCGAAACGATCATGTGTGGTCATTATCACAGATCTACGATATCAAAGTGGAGGGCTTCCTCGCTGCTGACAGGACTGTCTGTACTGGGTCAGAGAAAGCAGTCATAGGTCTATCCACCACACTGTGAGGTGAAGAGAGTCCACATCTAGGTTAAGACGTCAGCCCCCATCCCCCATCAGCAAGTGTGGGACTGGGGGAAGATGTTGGTATGTGCCCCTGGACAGCTGGAGAAGTGTGGTGAACCAGGACTGCCGGGGCCACCATGGGGCTATCAATATGCACCGGGCCCTGTCAACAGCCAACTTTTGGAGCACTTTCGGGATGAGTGGAAAAGGGGAGAATGTGTACAGAAGCCCGTCACCCCAATACTGGAGGAAGGCATCCCCTTCTGATTCTGGATCCATCGCTCCCCTGCTGCAGAACCTTGGGCACTGAGCATTGTGGTTGGACGCAAACATGTCCATATGGGGTGTTCCCCACATGCGGAAGATTCAGAGCAGGATCCTGCGATTCAAATGCCACTCAGGAGATACTGTTGTCTGGCAGCACAGAGAGTCCACCAGAGTACTGCGCTTCCCCTGTATATGAAGCGCTACTGGCCAGACCTTCCAATCCAGGCACCAAAAACAGAGATGCACTGCCAAACTGCAGAGGGAGCTGGAAGCAGTGCCTCCCTGCCTGTTCAGATAGGACCTGGCTGTTGTATTGTCCATGAGAAGAAGGACCACTGACCCCGCTATGTACAGACGGAAGACCTGGAGGGCCCGGAACAGTTGATATGGTGCAACCGTTATTCTCGAGTCCAGTACCCTGCAACCACTAAGTCCTGGAAGTGTGCTCCCCAACCTGTATTCGATGCGTCCGTGGTGACTGAGAGGGTGGGTGGGTCCTGGTGAAACAGAGTCCCCTTGTGCAGGTTGGAAAGGACATTCCACCATGAAACCGACCTCTGAACTCTCCATGGGGCCATGAGCATCTTGTGTTGGGAGTGCACCTGGGGGCAGAATTTTTGCAGGAACCAGGCTTGCAAATTTTGCTGACGTAGATGAGCCTGGGGTAGCACTGCAGTAGTTGATGCCATCAGTCCTAAAAGTCATTGCACATATTTTGCTCTCTGCTCTGTTGAGTGCAGAAGAACTGAGTGGCGAGTCGTATAGATTGAATTCTCTCTCAAGGTAGGGTCACAAGGGAAGAAATTGAGTCCAGCACTACGCCGAGAAACTTTATGTTCTGAACTGGAACAAAATTTGAGTTTTTTCAGTTTACATGGAGTCCCAGCTGATGCAAGAGACAAAGAGAAAACTGCATGTCCCTTGCGAGACTTCATTTTGTGGACGACACAAAAAGCCAATCGTCTATGTAAAGAAAGACAGAATTGCCTTGCAAGCACAGATGGGCTGCCACCACCTCCATACATTTTGTAAATACACGTGGGGTAGAGGCAAACCCAAAGGGAAGGGCAGCGTACTGGTAAGACTGATACCCTATTCAGAACATGGTCCATTCCGGCAGCACAGGTCCCAAATGGGGAAGAGATTGTGCTGGCAAGTTGTGTTTCATATCTCCTGCTGCTGGGAGCTCATCAGGAGAGCTTTCTCCTACAGGAAAGCGCAGAGTCTAGTGGCCCTGTTATGTTGGGCTTGCTTTGTAAAGCTGGCAAAGACCGAACAACGATCCATACGATGAGATTCCCCCAAGCAAATTAAGCAAAAGGAATGTCCATCCGAAGAAGGAAGCTTGGAGGAGCAGGAAAGACAGTTTTTGAAAACAATTCTCATGGCCATAAGAGGCCTGAGGAGTAAAAAAAAAGGGGGGTCCCCAATAAAAATAAAAATGCTAACCAGAAAGAGAGAGTAACAAGAGGATAGTATGAAAGAAAATAATTGTATAAAATTAAAGTAAGAATAGGACTAAAATAAGGTTTGTACGTTTTCCATAGGTAAAGGCAGAGAAGCTAACCAGAGGTGCAACAGCTGCGGCAGTTGAAGAAAGACTGAGGGAATGAGATATGTTGTCTGTCAAGGGGAGCTGCTGCTCCCACTCTTCTTTCCTTATGAGGTAAAGCTTTGAAGTTTCTGGTTGGTGGCTCTGTGGAGTCGCAAATCCCACATGTGATGCACAAAGACCACGAAGAAGAACACAAGCAATAGCCCCAGCCACGGGTCCAGCTGGCCCCAGCAGGGATCAGAGGTATCACCGATGCAGCTCTCGTGAGATATCGGCCTGAGATCTCACATGCTGGTGAGATCTTGCAAGACTTGCCCAGACTCTCCAGAGCTATATAAGAAAGGACAGGGTGATAATGAGGGGTCATGTCCTGGAGGAAGGCTCATGCTGGAAGGAGCCCTGGGATTCCAGCGGGGTAGCTGCTCCAAAGGAGGCTTGTGAAGGCAACAAGCCTTGGAATCAGGAGTACTGCATCACAGTGGCCATTAACTCTGAGGCAGTCCTATCTTCCCTGGAGCGAAGAGCAGATAGACTGACAACTGGTGCCAAAACCCAAAACCTGACTGGCAGGGAAGTAGGGGTGTGCATTTTGGAATTTTCTTGTTTTGATTTGTATCCTAATTGAAACATCCCCATTTTGTTTTGTACCCAAATTTTCTGAATCCGAATCAGCCCTGTTTTGTTTTGTAGCCAAATTTCCTGAATCCGAATCCGAATCGATTTGGATTTTTAAAAAGGGTCCCAGGGCAAAAAGAGTGGGTGGTGGTAGTGTCCAATGGATGGAAGCTACCACCCAAATTTCAAAGGAATTAGGCAAAAGGCTGATTTTTTTGGTGAATTTTTTTAAAGTTTACACATCTTTAAGAATTTTCCCATAGGGAATAATGGGGATTCCAGCAAATGTATCACTTCAAATCAAGGGGAAAGGGATGACCCAGAGTAGAGTGTGGTGGGTGGTAGTGCCCAATGGGGGCAAGGAAACTTCCAGAGTTATTTCAAAGGAACTGGGCAAAGGGCTGATCTTTTGTGATTTGTTGAAGTTTACGTGTCTTTAAGATTTATCCCATGGGGAACAATGGAGGTTTCAGTAGCCCCATAATTCCACTTGGGGGGCACTGGGGTTGCCCAGAGCGAGGGGTTGTGTAGTGCACATAGGGTGCCAACCACCCCCACCCCCACAAGCCTGTGGGCTACTGGGTTTTGTTGTTTCTGAGGTGTTCATTGTAGATTCTCTGGTAGCATATGAGATTTTCAGTGAAAAACAAGAATCCACTCTCATATGCTACCAGAGAATCTACACTCAGAACACCACAGAAACAGCAGAACCCAGCACCCCATAGGTTAGCAACCCTTCCCCTGGCCAATGTGGGGTCAGTAAAGAGTGGGAAGAAGCAAAAGAGCCAATGGGGAACAAGGAGGGAATTGTCAGCAGGTCAGTCCATGATTTAGGTCACTGATCAGAAGGCTGGAAGGGTGGGAAAGTCAAAGAGATGTCAAACACAAAATGGAGACTGAATCAGAGATCACCACAAAATGGAGGTCCGAAACAACAAAACGTTTTGTAGCCGAAACAGGGACGTTTTGTTTTGTATACAAAACTTTTGGATCTGGAAAATGGGTGTTTTGTTTTGTCTACAAAACACCCGAAACAGGCTGTTTTGGGTACAAAACGTTTTGTATCCGAAACGTTTCGCACACCCCTACAGGGAAGTACCCTTGGTTTTCATTTTTGTGAGTGTCTGATATTGATGATCATAACCATAAACTTAGCGCAATTTGGGCAATGGCTTGTGGAGCAACAAGCCAACTTGACCAGGGAGCTTATGTGTCAGCAACAGGTGATACAAGCAAATTTAGTGAAATTCATGAGAGGGTTGAAGGAAGGGGAAGCAGTGCCACCCCTCTTTTCACTCACAAAACTGAATGCAGACAATTATGTGGAGACATTCCTTGTTACATTTCAAAGGACGGTGAAGACTGCCCAGTGGCTCCAACCACAGTGGGCCACCATATTGGGACCCTAACTAAGGCCCAAACTGGGCCCAGGATGCTGTTTGTGCACTGCTCACCCAAGGCGTAATGGGTTATGAAACAGTTAAGCAAGCCATTCTGGACCGCTATGAAATAACCGAAGAAACTATAGGCAGCAGTTTGGGGGTCTCCGGTTTCACACAGGGGATCAGCATCAGGTTATAGTAACGGAAGTAAAAGAAGTGACCATGAAGTGGTTAAGACCCTAGACGGAGGAAAAGACTAAAATAGTGGATCCCCCACTATTCCAATTCTGTCTTGTTGGCTCAGAAGTCCTTGTTACCTCCACAGACATCCCACCAGGGAACAGGGAGAGCAGACTGAAGATTTCCTTGGCAATGCTCCACTTACATACAAGTTGAATGGGATCACACTATGGTAACTGTTTCCCAAAGTTTCTACAACTTTGATATCTCACACCAGGTCCTGGGAACCACTCAGAATTAAGTCCAAGGTTGCCTTCACTCTGGTTAGTTCTGTGAATAACTGTTCTAAGACACAGTCATTTAGCTTGTCTAGAAATTTGGCCTCTGTGTCAATACCCAAAAGTGAATTTGCCCAGTCTATGTGAAGGTAGAAGTCACCCATTATTACAGACTTTCATATTCATCCTTTCTGATCTGTTATACATTCTTTGTGATCCTTTGGAAGAGAGCTGGTTTTGTGGTAGCAAGTATGAATTGTCCCCTTTGCTAAGCAGGATCTGCTCTAATTTGCAATTGGATGGGAGGCTACATGTGTGAGCACTGTAAGGAGTTCCCCTTAGGGGTTGGGGCTGCTAGGGATGTGCATGGAAGTCTCCCTTTGAGCCGATGGTGAGGCAGGGGTTGCTTTAAGGATGGGAGAGGGTGCACTTGCCCCCCCCCACTGTGCTTACCCCTACAGCACTCTGCGTATAAATAGTCCGGCAGGGAGGCAGCATAACTCCTTGCCGCCTCGTTGTTTCCTTGTCCGGAAGTGACCAGATGTGGTGTGCGTGCATGCATGCACGACACACACACCCCTTTCAGTCACTTCCTTTCAGGGAAAACGATAGGGCAGCACGGAAATACACCTGCCGGGATATTTATACACAGACCACCGGAGGGGGGAGCACGGCAGGGTCTGTGTGTTAAGTGCACCCTCCCACATCCTTAAAGCTACCTCCGCCCCCGTGTTCAAACTGGTTCGAATGCGGGGGTTCTGAACCTGTTCGGTGTTCTAAGAACAGAACGACAAACAGGTTCGTGCACATCCCTAGGGGCTGCTCTGGGACGAGCATCTGCTTGCTTGAATGCAGAAGATTCGAAGTTCCCTCCCTGGCATCTCCAAGATAGGGCTGAGAGAAACTCCTGCCTGCAACCTTGGAGAAGCCACTGTCAGTCTGTGCAGACAATACTGAGCTAGATGGACCAATGGTCTGACTCAGTATAAGGCAGCTTCCTATGTTCCTATCTGTCCTTCCTTCCATTTCTTATATGTATTCTTTATTTTTCAGCTCAATACTAATTTTTAAGCAGATGTCATTTAAGCAGATGCATTAATTTTTAAGCAGATGTCAATTGGGGTACCATGTTCACACTCTTGAATTTCTGTTAGTGGAAATGCTGGGACCTTCACTAAAACATGGGCTACAGTGAGTTTCAGTTTCATTTCTCCCCATTCTTTGTACTACACATTTGTGCACTTTTTTGTCAGTCTCTGCACCTCATCTTTGTTATACCCTCTTTATAAGGTGACACAGACACACATGTGTCTTAGCATTCCTCCTCTCTGCACCCAACGATTCCACTGGTATTTTGAGACTCTTAGCATGGGTATTACTAAGCAAGGGTTAGGAGGGTTAATTTTCAAAATATTTTTTTCAAAGTCCTGGATTTTTTTTAGGAGCTGGCAATACCCCTGAAAATTCAGCTCACCAAAATGCTTATCATATGAAACAAGAGTTTTAATGCTTGCTTATTCTCTGCTCCATAAATAAAATAAAATCCCACTAAATTAATGAGATAACTTTATCTGAATTGAGACCTTACAGGTGTAAAATTATATGCTTGCAAAACTGATATTAATGTTCTAACCACAATTACATCAAGTATATATACACAAGTACAAGAGAGACACAAAAGTAGCAAGAAAATGTCATGCAACTCATAGTGTAAATTATTGGATTTTGTAGAAAGTTCCAGTTAGCTAAATATACTTCTTGAGTTTGTTTTACAAGATGCTATTTTATTTGTACATTTTAAACAGTTGCATTTTTAAAAAGAAACAAGCATTCTGAAGGACAAGCAATACAACTATCAAATGAAATCAAAGTGGAAAGTGCTGCAAGCATTTTAACAAGTATTTTAAAGAATTCTTCAAAGGGGGAAAATGGGTGACATTTGGTTGAAGGCCATTTCTGCCTCAGCTTCTAAATGAGCAATAAACGAAAAAAATGTTCGCCTCCACAACGCGGCCACAGTCAAAGCAATGATTTCCTTACTCGAGCCCCTCAAGCATGCCTTACACTTTCAAAGTACTGAATGAGTGGGTTTCCTTCCCAATATAGCTCATATTGATTTACACGTAGGAGCCAAATAGCACTAAAAAGAGTCACATCATATTCCAAAAATGCAGAGAAAAACATCTGAAAATGAAGTCATTTTGTTAAAGGAAGTAGGCTTTTATGGTTTTAACATAAAACATTGATTCAGCTCACCAAAATGCTTATCATATGAAACAAGAGTTTTAATGCTTGCTTATTCTCTGCTCCATCCCACTCACAAGCTACAGTAAACTACAGCTGCCAGTAAACTTTTCCTAAGCTAGATTCAGAGAACTCCTCTGGGGTCTCGAATGAAAGACAAGCTATCAAATTCTCCAAATACTTTTCCAGCTCAGATCAAAATCTGAACTAGAGAATATTTCCTTTAGCCCAACCCTGGCAACCTGTGCCATCCCAAAAGACCTCCCTGCCAGTCTCCCTCTCCTAGATACTATCTTCTTCTTCTTTTTTCTTAGCTGAATACTGCAGGGAGGTGGCAGGACCAGCAGCAGCACAGTTTGTCCTTCCCTTCTCTTGCTCACTTTGACCCAAAATGAAGAACTGCCACAAAATGACTTCTGTCCTCAAAATGGTAGGTGGAAATAACCTAGGAGGTCATTTCCACCCATCCCTGACCTGCAGATATGTGAGTTTTAAGCCTTTAAATGTCATCCCCCCCATATACTGAGGTCAGGTGGCAATTACCCAACCACAGATACGCGAAACTGTGAATGCTGAGTTCATGATTAATGATGTTCTCCTGTACTGCTTCAAGCAATATTCTGAAAATTAAAACTTGTATTACATTTACTTCACAAAGTATATCACTATATTTAATTCTGTTTTTTGCATATTACAATTTGAATATTTTACATTTTAAATTTGAATATTTGACATTTACTGTACACCATATTTTTTTCCTGTTGCTTGCTGAAAATCTGTAACATGCCAAAGAACTTCAGCTCCAAGGACTCATTGCCATGTGTCTCACCATTTGGAAGACAAATAGTACTAATCTTTGCTTCAAACAACTTTTAAGAAAATGAAGATTACAATATTTTTATTCATATTAAACAATACAGTTCTGAATTATTTAACAAGTTTAAAAACAATTTCAATGTAAAATGTCTGTGTGTCTTTACTAAAATGCCATATGGTATGATTTCAGTGATATCACATATACATTTAAAATCAAAAACTCAAAAAGAAAGAAGAGAAGAGGACCTGAGTCCAAACACAGATGTTAATAAACAAAGTGTACTGTCATATAGGTAAAGGTAAAGTGTGCCATCGAGTAAATTTTGACTCCTGGTGCCCACAGAGCCCTGTGATTTTCTTTGGTAGAATACAGGAGGGGTTTCCTATTGCCTCCTCGCGTGCAGTATGAGATTATGCTTTTCAGCATCTTCCTATATCGCTGCAACACTTCCTCCTTAAACTATGGAAAGAGTATGGATAGTGGAAAGAAAGAGTATAGATGGAATACATCCAATAGGTGCTGGTTATGAGCACAAACACATATACATTTGTTAAGAACTGCAGTGCTCAAATTTCATCAGAACCAATCCAAGTGCTGAAATCACCACAGACCATCCCTTGAATACTGCAGTGAGTTGCAGTGAGTTGACTGAAGGGATATACACATTTAGGCATACTAAGAGGCCATAGTTTCCATTCTGGTTGCTCGTAATCAAAAGTGTTAGAAAGAAACTACTTCCAGATATGCTAATCACCTGGACCTCTATGGGAAATTTTATTGAAAGTAATATAGTCAAGCCACCAATGACCCTTCCCCTCTGGCAAGATTTGATTGCAGGGAAGGTAGAAGGGAATAACTGAAGATATAGATTTGTGCCTTTCTGCAACCAAGTTTCTTGAAGGCAAATAATATAAAAGAATTATAAAAACTTTCTGAAGCCTTGGTCCACTAACTTATTAGACTAGCTGCAGTGTTCCATGGCAAAATGTTGAACACATAAAAGTCTCCTGAGATGTCAAATCAGGGGGAAAGCTGGGATTGATACAAGCCATTGAGTGGGTTAAACCTCTGCTTTTTCCTGCTGCCTCTATACCAGGGCTGATCTATATATCTAACAGGATTTCCAAGATGTCCACTACATGTGAGTTTCCTGATTTAGCTCTGATTGTGTCCAGTCTTTTGCTGAAGCATTTACAGAGAACCTTCTCAAGAGCCTGCTATTGACAGCTTTCCTGCTTCCTTGAGTTAGATATTATTGGGATATGTAACAAATGAGGGAGGCCTTCCCTCAGGTTTCTTGGTCCAGTCAAATTCCTCCTATGAATATGCCCTGTTTGTTCCAGTGCTCCCTATGTCTATTTGCAGGATTTAGATGTATGGGGGGGGGAGAATCATAAATCAAATCTCTGGATGTCCTAGGGGTTTCCTCAATTAAAGCATAGTAGCTGGGCTGGCTGCAGAGCATCTGCGCCTCCGGCTGGCCCAGCCACCGCCACTGTACCCCTCCCATTCCCGGCTTTCTGGCTGGCCACTCCCCCCTGCACCCGTTTCTCAACCCCCTTCCTGCGTTTTCTGACGGGCCGGCTGGCCGGCCTGATTCCTCCCCCACATACACTTTATGGCTAGCAGGCCAGACGGAAAGCCTGTCAGCCACATGGGATTAGCAATGGGTATGTTTAGGAGAATTAAATATATAGATATTTCTGCCCTCAACCTGATGCAAAAGCACTCAAGTTAGAGACACCCAATTGTGAAGAGAAAGGGAAATGGATGAAGATGGCACTGTCTGTTTACACTAACTGATGACACTAACTTAATAAAGTTCGGCCACATAGCTTATTTCATCTATCTACCTGGCCAAACTTTATTAATAATAAACACTCAACTAAACAGCATAAGTTTGGAAGTGAGATTGAAGGTAGAACAAGCTCTAAAGTTGTTTAAGTTCCAGAAAATTAAATGACGTTGCCGAGGAAAAATCCTCAGCCACGAGAACAATAATAAATTAAAAAACACAAAACAAAAAGATCAGAACTAAGGCATAAGCCTATCAACATTAAACAACATGTGTTTAAAAAAAATCAACAAACAATCCTTCAGTCTCATCCACTTAAACACAGAAAAAATTCCTGTACTAGTTAGGGCAAAAACCTCAATGGCCACAAGTCTATCAGATGAAAGAGTAAAAATTTCCCCATGGCCCCATGACAGCAACCAGGTGAACACCCCAGGAAGGAAGAACAATAGGGCAGGAGGGAGGGCAAGTGCTTCCACTCAGCAGCAAACTTAGCAAAATGCTCAGAAGCAAACAACCACACCTTCCCACCTCTCATAATTACACAAGGGGTGGGGAAGACAATTCAAATGATGATGGCCTATCACTCTCCTCGCAAATCACCCCAACATGGCATTTACAGTACAATAATTGTGCAATGATAAGTAATTCATTTTCACCACCAATAGAAAATAACCAAACAATGGAGATTCTCTGCAAAACCATATGTACTGAATATTCTGCCTAGGATATTCAATTATTTTGAAGTTGTTCAATCTGGAAAGGAACTCCATTAGTAGATCCCATAAATGCCATTTCAGGTTTCAGGGTTTGGGAAGATTCTAATTAAAATGCAATGGCTTACTTTTCTATATATTCAAGATTAAACTGTAAAATCGCTTTATATTAAATTATATATTATAACAAGTGATATATTAAGACAATTTTTGTAGTTATGATAGTCATACTACTACAGTAAGTATTAACATTATGCTACATAATAACAGAAGCAATGCTGGCTAAGATCCAAAGAAGTACTTTAAGCAATGAAAAAAGCTTGGACATGTACAATGGAAAATCTTTGACTCCCCACCCCTTGAATGGAAGACTCCCATGCCTGTCATATCACAAACTGCTTACGTACAGGTAATGGCCTTTAGTTTCAACAGAAGTTTGTCATGTAATATGAGATGCTGCTCTTTGAAAACCACAACTTTCAGCCTATCTTGGGTATGCAGAACTAGCAGTTATCAGTTTAAATGAGGTGCCCCTTTTCAAAATATTTTTTTTTACCTTGCATGGTTAGATATCAACCCAATTAACCATTTTTAACAATAGTCACTCAAGTATGTAAAATCATTGAGCAGGCCAGAAATACAGATGCTACTAAAGATATTAAATAAAGAACAGGAAAGATTAGTATGGCTTCTGCAACAGGAAAGCCTGCTTCACCAGCCTTTTGGAGTTTTTGAGAATATCAACAAGCAAGTGGATAGGGGTGATCTAGCAGATATACTGTACACTTGAACTTTCAAAAAGCTTTTGACAGTCTCCCTCACCAAAGCTTCCGGAGGAATGTGATCAGTCCTCATCAATTACTTAGTAACTTATTTAAAACCAGGAAGCAGTGGTTGAGAATAAGCTAGCATTTCTTGCAATGTAAGTAAGCAAGCAGTGCAATCCCCAGTAGGAAAAGTGCTGTTTAATTTGTTCATAAATGATCTGGAGTTAGGGGTTAGAAGTTGCAAAGAGAAGGTTTGTGGATGACACCCTATTATTTAAGATGCTCAAAGCGTATGTTTGGGAAAACTAACAGAACAAGGATAGCAATATTTTTTCTACCTCTCCCATAATACTGAAACTCAGGGATATTAAATAAAATTGACTGGTAGTAGTTTCCGGGAAAGACAAAAGGAAGTGCTTCTTTACACAATACATAGTTAATGGAATTTGCTGCTGCCACAAATTGTGGTGGTGGCCACTGACTTAGATGGCTTTAAAAGGGAATTGGACAAATTCATGGAGCATAGGTCTAAAAATAGCTATTGTTAGTACTCTAGAAATTTCTAGATAACGGTGTGTCAACTGCACCCATTACTGGAGGAGGTCGATCTGGCAACAGTCACACATGTCTTAGTTATGTTATTGAATTACTGTAACACTCTCCCCGTGAATCTGCCATCAAAGATTGTTCAGAAGTTTCAGCTTGTTCAGAAAGCAGCAGCAAGAATCTTGACTGTAACAAACCTTTTTTTTTTTTTTTTGAGCAGGTGATAATATCCTTTATATCAGCTGCACTAGTTGTTGGTCCATTTTGGGGTGCAATTAAAAATGCTGACCAGTACCTTTAATGCCCTAAATGGCCTGGAACCAGGATAGCTAAAGGACTTTCTCCTCTCGTATAACTTTGCCTATCCTCTGAAATTAATGAGGGAGGTATTTCTGCATACCATATCTCTATCTGAAGCATAACTGGTGAGAATGAGGGGCCGCAACTTTTCTGTGGAAGCATCTAAAATGTGGAACTCCCTGCCCCAGAAGATTCATCTCGCCCCCTCCTTCAGCCTTCCATCTTCATATGCTTTTGTCTTGCCAGGCCTTTGGCCTGCCTTCTGCTTGATTCTTTTTCTCTTCTGAGAGTGTAATTTTATGAACTTATGCTTTATTTGGTGGTTATGTTTTTAATTTTTGATGTTCACTGAATTATTTTTAACTTTATTATCTTATATACCTTGAGCACTTTCCTTTTGAAGCTGAAAGACATTAACCCTGAAATAAATACATATAAGGAATCTCCATGTTAAGAAGACATACTACAGAGCACTAGTTGTTGGGAAGCAACAGTGGGAAAAGACTATTGTCTCCATACCTTGCTGAATGGTCTTTTGGTCTGATCCAGCAGACCAATATTATATAATATTACAGCTTAATATTAATTTTATATTTAAAATAATCACATGTGATCTGAAACATATGAGGCAATGCCCCCCTCTTTACCCCAAATAGTATGTCTAGTTGGTTCAGTCAAAAATCTACTTAGAATTTCTTGCTTGATTTCTTGAAGATTACTGAGACTTTGTAAGTTGTCGGCCAGGTGGGGGGCACAAATATTTGAATGCATTTGAGTAATCTATGGTTTTTGATAGAAAATATCCTGAACATTTGAAATATAGAAATGATAATGGTGCTAACATAGTATTTTACTGTTGTAGAGATAACCAAAGTTTCTATTTACATTTCTTTACCATATGAACCAAAGCTGTTGATAGTTATCAAATTAAGCTGTGCATAAATTTTTTCATAGCAAGTTCCTTTAGAATGTGGGCCAACATAGTATATTTTAAGGAATAGTTAATGTAAGTTTTCAACTGATAGAGAAATGTGTTCAGGCTCTCTAATACCACTGACTGCTCTTTTATTAAGTTAAAAATAGAAGTCATGCTCTCCTTTTTTACTGGACTCCATGAACAAACCAATTTAACGACTTTGTGTACCATTATTACAAGCCCAAACTTTAATTAAATAGTAGAATGGAGATCAGTAGAGAAGTGAAGTATTTGCTCATCCCCCCCCCCCAAATCTGTAGCATAGATTCATACTGACTAAAATAAAGCTCCCTTTTCTTTAAAGCATCTGAAACATTGGGATAACTGGATGGTAACATATCCAGTGTGTTATCATCCATTATTTTAATGAAAGGTGCTATAAAAATTTAACAATAATTTTTTTTACAAAAACAATCTTCATTCTGAACACTCAGGAGTCCAAAGATTACTGAAGCACAGAATAAGCACAGGGAAAAAAAAAGAATAGGAGCACCGAACCTTCAGTACCTTGAAGGAGCGGCATTGCTAATTTAGGAAAGGCCCCAAACACTAAGCATAAGTAATCTTATGTTAAAATCTCATATGTGTCAATATCCAAAGCAAAAGAACAAATGCAGTAACTGTAACCTCACCCTTACAAAACATCTTTATCCATAACAATTTAAAATGAAATAATATATTTTAAACATTTACTTAGTTTAACAAATATCCAACATTTTAAATATCCAATATCCAAATGGGTATAACTGCAGTTAAATTGGCCTGGTTCAACTGTTGGAGGCAGAGACAGTATAACATTAGGAAAGTGGGGTTGTTTTTTTAAAAGATATGGATTCTCAACAAAAGCAGAGAGCTTTAAATAATCACAAAGATTTGAGCAAACTGTTTCAACACATTTCAGATCCAAGATATTTTGTCAAAGTTCTAAGATCTCCATAGTAAATAACCCCTTGAACATGTTCTATAAAGAAAAGGGAAATATTCAGTACTTGCTGTCATAGTACACTGAGCTGATGTTTTCAGTGAACTTTTAACTATGATCCTAAAATGACTTTCCACAATTCACATTTCAGTGGTCCTCAAAATTTATCCCAAACCTTTTTTTTTTAAATGAGATTGTTAAAGGAGGAGGCTAATCTATGACAAAGCTTCAGAGCTCTGGACTGTACAGAGTGAGCAAATATAGTATTAGCATAAGAAGTCAGCTTAGGTGCACTCTTGTACAAATGTTCCCATTAAAAGGAGCTCAGCAACTGCTTGTGGTAGCACAACACTAGTCTGGAGTACAAGCCCCTGACTTACTGCAACTAGCTGCTTCAACAGTTTTGCACTTGCACAAGCTGTTAATTGCTCTTGATGTTCAGCCACAGTCTCTTTGGTTTGATTTCTGAAACATTAATTCAAAACTCAAATAACATGCTATACTCTGTACTCTATACTCTTTTGGTCACAAAACCACTAAGAAGCAACCCATGTTTATGCAGAAACTTAAGAATGTCCTTAACTCTCTCCTGCTGAAATCAATGTGACTTTAGAAAGCTTGACTTTGGCTGGATCATGCCCAAATCTTTGTATCTGATCTCCACTCATTCATTTTTCATTTTAACAAAGCTTCAGTTTAATAGATTTGAAAAACAGGTGTGCCACATTAAAAATTCTATTCAGTTATTATGTTACTCTAAGGAAGTGACAATACATGACATAATGATGCCACCTAACATTACTGGCTGGGGCAAAGGGAAGCCGCCGCCCGACCTGGTTCAGCCCGATGCCAGTGCCCCCCCAGCCACACCCCTTGCGTCTGATGCCAGCGCCTGATGTCAAATGCATGGGACATGGCACGCTCACAAATGGAACCATGCACTCCTTTTGCAAAGCAAATTGGGCCAGCCTCTCATTTGTAGCACAGCCGAGGGTGGCTCTCCCTACTTGCAAAGATAGGGAGACATGTTCCTGGCCAGGCTGGGAACCCGGTGCTGGCTATTTTATTTATTTATTTATTTATTTATTTGATTTATATACCGCCCTTCCAAAATGGCTCAGGGCGGTTCACAATTAAAACAACTTATAAAACAGTAAAAAGCTAAAACAAATTAAAACAATAAAACAACAGCTAACAATTTAAAACATTTTAAAACAAAAATAAAACATTATCCCCAGACCCCAGCTCAAGAAAACGTAGACTCAGTATAGAGGAAAAGGGCCACAACTTTGTTAACTATTACACACAGCATGGCAGACTGGAACACCAGGTGATTAATCACCCTTAAAGAACAGTGCGGGCCAATAGAAGCAGGTCAGAACTCTGAAATCCTACCCAGCACCCTACTGGGGGGGGAGACACCCTGACTCGGGAATGGGCAGGTACATCCCACCCAATTCCTTCAAAGCCAACCCCCCCTTCTGTAAGAGAGGGTCTGGATACTTCTAGGCATTCGTCCACCCCGGACTGCACAGCCCAAAGGTTAGAGAAGTCCTGAAGCAGGGTTCATGGCAATCATTCTCCCCGTGCCGCACAGGCTACAAAGGAGCGATTAACCAATCACCCCTTTTACATATCCAAGGGTGCTCACCGATGTTCTAACCCTCAAATTGCCACCCCGCCCGCACTGTTCCTGCCATTGTGGTTGACCTAACTCTAAATACACACCCAGGACACAGAACGGAGTAGGTGGAAAAAACCCCAACAGTGGCCAATGCGTTGGGAGCAAAAAATTCCTACTCGGCCCCCTCAGGCGGCCAGTCGCTAGACCCGCTCTGCACCGGGGAGGGAGGGAGGGAGGGGAAAGCCGCTTCTCCTGTGATTGCCTGACCCCAACTGAAGAAAGAATGGAAAATGGAGGATGGGGCCGGGATCGGTCAATCCTGGCCGAAGCCCCGCCCCTTGACCAAAGAGGTCAAACGGAACCCTTCCTGGGCTTCACGCAGGACAGGCTGTGACAAACTCCCTCCCATCTGCACAAGGCGGGGGGGGGGTTATTAAGTCATTAGAAACACTAAATCAAGTTAAAAATTAAAAAATTAAAAGATTAAAATATATATATATATACATATACATACACATACATATACATACATACACACAAACACACATACACATATATATACATATATACATACACACACACATATATATATATATATACATATATACACATACACACATATACATTTTAAAAGCCCTGAAAGGCCAGGCCAAACAAATATGTTTTAAGGGCCCTCCTGAAGGCCAACAGAGAACTCGAATTACGGATTTCCACAGGGAGCGCATTCCACAGCTCCGGCTAAGCTTCTCAAAAATGGAGCCGAGCGGCTCGTGTTGTTATTAGCAATCTGGAGTGTTCCAACATTCCAGAGATGAGCAGAGCAGCCAATCTGATTTGTAATACACAGTTGTATCACAAATTATTTTATAGTATGTCAGAAAACAGACTAATTTGTACTTCTAGACTGTGGTTGTGGGTTGTGTTGTTCAAAGGGAAAGTACCATATGAACACTGTAACACAGCATTATTGCATATTTATTTATGTATTCGATTTCTATAGCATGTAAGATCTCATGAAGTCAGTGAAGAAGCTCCTGTAAAAATGTTATTCTTTTTAAAACTTGTTTCTTACAGAAGAAGAAACTGCTTCTTGAAAGGGTATGTATGCTGTATAGAATATGAGATCCAGCCAGTACTAAGGAATAATATTGACAAATAATGAAAACTCTCTAGTGGCATTATGAATAACAGATTTAACTTTCCTGCATACACTTAAGTGAGTGAAGTGCATGCAAGAATTTAACATTGTGAAAAGGAGGGATCATTCAGTGTCCTATCAATGCAAATATGTGAAGCAATATTCTATTAATTGATCTGTTTATAAGGTAGCATGGTTGTGCTGCACAAAAAATAACAATAAATTTCCATTATCAAGGCTATTTACATGGAAATATTTTATATATCTTTGCCCATGTATATAGTTGGAAATTAAATTACAATTCAGCAGGTCAGATAGTACATGATAGCCGAACCTCGGAGAAGGTGCATAGGGCTACACTAAATGTGCATTTTTCAGCAACTGTTTTCAAAATCAGAACCATGCAGAAGCCAATTAGAAACAAAATCATACCTGTGGGGAAAATCTACATCAAATCATCTTAGAAAAAATAAAAAAATCACAGAGGAAAGTAAAGGCTCTTAAGAACAGGCTGTGTGTAGCAACAGGGAATTTACAATTTAGAATATTCTCTTGGGGGGGCCTTTGAAGGGTAAAAAGAACAAAATTTGTGTCAGTTGTATTTTGAATGCTATGCTTTTCTTCTAGGGCTCCTATGTTTTTAATAATTGTATTGGTGTGACAGAAATTAAACAGGTTCTGCCTAGATGCTGCTGAATTTCTGCCTGTCATGCCGCACTTAAAAGCACCGGGAGCTTTACAGGAAAGGGGCCAATGCTGATGCAATGCTACAAGGTACTAAAGAGCATGAGTAAGGATTTCTCACAGAAGCAGGATTATGCTTTCTGTTCCTTGTTATGTGCATTCGTGAAGGCAAAAATAAAGAAGTATACGATATTTCTGATGAGGAGTAGAATATTACAAATTATTATTTATTCAGTCTCATGAAAAAGAAGAATCTATGTGTTGGGAATAGAAGGAGATGAAGGGGGAAAAATAAGAATAAGTGATTTATGAGAACAAATGCAACTATATATCCTTTGCTGTTTTGTAAATAAATGCTGAACTTATGCTGAAAAACTCTCCCCTCGCTCCAGTACAATGTACAGTAGAGCAAGAACTGCAGTTGGCCATGCATGGGAAACGTGAAACTCAATGGTGTTACTTAGAGAGCATGTATGGGTTCACAGCAGAACTTATTTATTGTTCTCAGAAGATTTCACTGTACAAGATCTGACAGTAGTTCTGACAGATCTGGCATCCTGCCACCAGCCATAGCCAATTGCTAATTCTTTGGAGAAAGATGAATAAAAACATATTGCACCTGGCCAGTTAAGAGTGACTTCTTCTTGAATTGTTAAGTAGAGCAGAACAGAAATAGAAGCTCCTTTTAGGCTTACACAAATAATTATTTCTACTGTTAAATGTAGGAGTACACAAATTTAGGAGTATTTTGTGTGTCGTCACAACAAATTTACATCCCAAGAATTTATTGTTTCCATTTTAAGCTAGAATCCAGGAACAACAGTGCCAGTTTGGTACTGCCAAATATATAAGAAAAATGAACATCATAATTCAGTCTAATTTCTTTCAAAGCTGCTTAGTGCACATATAACATGCGGTATTTGCAGGCATGCTATAAAATGTATTTTAAACCTGGAGTGGGCAGAACAGTCACTGCAATCTACTGATCAAGCATGAGCTGGTTTACAGTGGACTTCAATCATTCCAAGCTCATTATTACTGTACACACAATTGGAGTCTACTTTTTATACTGTGTGTCTGTGCACATGCGTGTGTGTATGCACGCACATATATTAGGGGAGGAGAAATCTGGCTCCAGTCAGCTGCCATGCAGACTCAGCCCCCCATATTTTCAATAGCCAAGGTATTTCCTATCCTTTTCTGCTCAGCCCAGGAACTAGTGTGGCGGCTGGGGGAACCTGAGCCCACCCTGCCCACCACAACCTCCATGCTCCAGGTAATGGAGTTTGTAGTAGTAACAGCAGACTCTAAGCTCAGGGAGGCTCCCTGACCTCCTGAGCAGTTCCATGCCCAGTTGCCAGTCTATTCAAGGAAGGAAGAGTGAAAGGTTGGTCTCCTGTGTATAGGTGAGAGAGAATGATAGTATATTGGAATAGAATACTGGAAATTGGTTGCATATGTGCATGCACATCAAATCTAAGTGCCAAGAGCTACTGGGAAAGGAAGTCTGTGTGCCACCATCAGCAATGAAAAGTGAGAATTTAACTGTTATGGAAGGCAAATGCACATACAAGAATGTCTTTGTATGAAAGCCTGCATATACAACATGAAGCCAGCCCTAACTATAAATGCTTTACCTCCTTACACAGGTAGGCACTTTTCACTGACAGGGGCATAATTTGGAGGGCATAGTTTGAACCCAGCCAACAGCGTTAAGGCCCTCTGCAAAACAAACAAACAAACCAACAAACAAAAAACACAACACCTCACGTTCTACAGGCAAGCCAACAGTACAACTCAAATCTTAGGCAATACTGTCAACTCTAATGCTGGGCATGACCAGTCAGTGCAGGGAGTGAGACTGTGATGTATCAGATCATTAATCATTAAGGTTGTTCTCACAACCAGAGCTACCTAGGTTAACCCTCCTCTACCCAGATAGCTCTGGTTGTCTGCAGCAGCAGGAGCTCTCACAAGCCAGAAGCTTCATCCCTGAATAGCCCAGATTGGCAACCGGAGTTAAAAGTACGTTAGGAGGAGAACAAACCCTTTCCTACCTCATCCATTGGTCAAGCTGCTGCTGCTTCCAGCACTGCTCTCAGCTGCCTGGCACTGCTCTCAGCTGGCTGGCTGGGGTTCCTGGTGGCTCTGCCTTGCTTCTTCCCTCCAAATCGCTGTTGTGCTCACCACTTTATTACTTGTGTGGGTGTACAGGTGGTGCAGCCCTGATGGGCAGATTATCAACTGGGGGGAAACAGGTAGGGTCCTGCCTTTCCCCCCAGTCCACCCCCTTGTGGTCATGCTCATAACCTCATTGAGTATTTTTCTGTGATGTATGCATGCATGCTGGTTGTGCTTGTTCTTGGACTGTCTGCTGTATCTTAGCAAAAGGCTGTCTCTTAGTAGTGTGCCCGAACCGGTCCAGCGGCCATTCCAAAGAATGGCCGAACTGCCGGACTGGTCCGGCCCTGCCTGGTTCAGGTCCGGGTGGGGGGTATGCCTTTAAGGGCGGGAGGGCTTGCTTAGCCCTCCCGCCTCCTTGCCCCCGCCAGCGCCCGTATTTTCTAGTATAGGGGCGCTGGAAACCAGCCGCCCCCCCGCCGCCGCCGCCACCGCGGCGAAAGAACTCCCAATGCCAGCCCTCCCTCCCTCCCAGCTAGCTGCCCGCCCGCCCGCCCGCTCACCCGCTCACCCGATAGGAAACGAGAGGAGCTCCGGCACAGAGCTCCTCTCGTTTGGAAGGCCTCCGGCATAATGGTGTTTTGCGCGCGCCACAAAGCACGCCGTTTGCCGGAGGCCCGGTCTACCCGCCGGGAAAGGGCCGGGTAGACCGGGCCTCCGATCGCTGGGTAGACCGGGCCTCCGATCGCCGGAGGCCCGGTCTACCCAGCGATCGGAGGCCCGGTCTACCCGCCGGGAAAGGGCCGGGTAGACCGGGCCTCCGATCGCTGGGTAGACCGGGCCTCCGGCGATCGGAGGCCCGGTCTACCCAGCGATCGGAGGCCCGGTCTACCCGGCCCTTTCCCGGCGGGTAGACTGGGCCTCCGGCGAACGGCGTGCTTTGCGGTGCGTGCATGCGCGCGCGCAAAACACCATTATGCCGGAGGCCTTCCAAACGAGAGGAGCTCTGTGCCGGAGCTCCTCTCGTTTCCTATCGGGTGAGCGGTGAGCGGGCAGGTGGGCGGGCAGCTAGCTGGGAGGGAGGAAGGGCTGGCATTGGGAGTTCTTTCGCCGCGGCGGCGGCGGGGGGGCGGCTGGTTTCCAGCGCCCCTATACTAGAAAATACGGGCGCTGGTGGGGGCAAGGAGGCGGGAGGGCTAAGCAAGCCCTCCCCGCTCTAAAAACAAGGCCCCCCTTCGGTGCCGGTCCGGACTTCTCCGGACCGTGCACATCACTACTGTCTCTAACACTACAGTCATGCAGCCCACTCTTTTGCATATTTACACAGAATTAAATCCTGCTAAGGTTAATGGAGTTTAGACTCAAGTAAGTGTGGATTGCATTGCAGCTCTACGATCTATTACTTTGCCACTAGTATTTATTACTGCAGAAACTCTGGAAGAATAAAGAGATTTCACTGCATGTTGTACCTCTCTCAAGCTCAGTGTTCCTCAACTTCAGAAGGAGACTACTAGAGCTGCTTGTATGTGACATGACTTGCAGACTGTCTTTATTCACTCAAGTTATCTGCTCAGCATGTGTTGAGTTCTCTGCCATGAATTCACTAAATTGCTTTGGAAAGCACTCATTGCCAAAACAAGAGCTTCTTCATCTCTGACTGCTTTTTAAAATACCCTTAAGACACACCTTTTTTCTCAGGCTTTTAATTAAAACTAATTTTATACTGTAAAATGAAATTGTTTTAACTGTTTCACTCTGAAATTGTTTTTAATTATTTTTATTTTGTGAAAGTCTTTTGTTTATTTTATTTTTATATTGTTTTTTGGACGATGTACACTACCTAGAGAAAGATATCAGGCAGTATATAAATATGATAAATAAGTAAGTCCAGGAAGGGGCAGATTAACTGCTTTCCAACCCATAGGCAAATAGGATTTTTGCCACCATGGGGAGGGGGAACACGAGGGGAAATCTCCCCCCTTTTGTCTCAAAAAATCACTACTGACACAGCAGGATGGGAGCAGTGTAGGTGGTTGGCTGCAGGGAAGGTGGTAGGGGGTGAGGAGGGAAGAGTACCCCGCTTTACCTTTTAAAGAAAGTAAGTGCTGCTATTTATGCTTTCACCATGGCAGCAGGGGTGTAACTATAATTAGGCAGGGGGACACAGTTGTCTGGGCCCCCCCCCAGCCTTGTCCCCCCCGAGAAAAGTCACATGACTCCTCCCAGCCTTTCATTCATTATTTTTTTGTTTCCCCCCCCAAAAATTGATCAATTCCTTTAATTTTACCCACCGTCTTTCTTCCTCCTTCCACCATCCTTTTGTTGGGTCCAAACAACAGTAGGCTCCTCCTCCTCCCTTCCAGAGGCTTTCTCATTGGCTGTCTGGAAGAGAGGCACATGTGCTACAGGGGGCAGAACTGGAGCGGAAGCGAGCAACAGAGTCTGGAGAAAGAGATCACCACTGCAGCCTCTGAGTCTGAGCCTCTTGAGTCCACCCAGCCACATGTGTTCCCTCCCGGATCCCCCCCGCTAGATTGCTAGTAGAGAGCATTGCAACTTTGAGAAGAATTGAAGACATGATGGAGCCCTCCTCAGAGTCAGGTAGTGCCATACTGCCGCCGCTGAGTAGGGGTGCAGGGTGGGAACCAGGTGGGCACCAGGCAGGGGTGGTAGCCTTAATGGGGTGGGGGTGTTGGCTTGGCTCCGCTGCCTGCTAGAGAGTGCTAGTACTAGTAGAGAGCATTCAGCACTGCAATTTGCAACTTTGAGAAGACATGTGCCGCATGCCACTGCCACTGAATACGGGCACAGGGCAGGCGCTGGGAGGGGGTGGTAGCCATGACAGGGAGCGGTTAAGGGTGTCGGCTCAGCCCCACTGCCTGCTAGAGTGTTAGTACTAGTAGAGAGCATTCAGCATTGCAATTTGCAACTTTGAAGTGCTTATAAAGCCAATCACTTGCTGTATGCAGAACCAGCTAGTTGACTAGAAATAATGTGTGCTTCAAAAGGAATAACAGCAAATCTGCGCAACACAATGGGGGGGGGAGGTGAAGAAGGGACCCCCCACAAGGCTGCCCACACTGACTAAAGCTAAATCCTCCACCGCCACTCCTTGCCTCCGCAGCAGCATCCCTACTGACCCCGATTCCGTTGGGAAGATGGGGTGTGGGGCCTAGGGAGTCATCCTTTCACACCGGGTTTGCATCCCCCTCCTGGCTACAAACAAGCAGGGTGAGGGGGAAGAAGGTTCCCGACGGCAGCCCCAGCCAGCCCCGTAGTAGCGCCGCTTGACCCTGGCCTGACGGGTGAAGGAAGTGGGGAGGCAAGAAGCGGAGAAGAAAACATGATGGAGTCCGAGCTGTCTTCCTCCTCAGAGTCAGGTAGGGCCACGTGCAGGGGCGTAGCTAGGGGAGAGGGGGCCTGTGTTCATCCCTCTCTCTGGCGGCCCCCCAGGGTATGGGAGATAATGAGGAAAATAGGGAGGGGTGGAGCTGGGGGCCCATGTTCTTTGAACCCTTTCGCTCAATTATAGCCACGCCCCTGGCCATGTGCCGCCACCGCTGAGTAGGGGCGAGGAGCTGGGGCGGGTGCTGGGCAGGCGGTAGCCTTAATGGAGTGGGGGGTGTCAGCTCAGCAGCACCAGTGCCTAACCTTCCTTGCTGTGCTGCTGCCCCTGTGGTGTGGTGTGGTGCGTACGAACTTACCGACTGGTGCGCCGCTCCACAACTTAGTCCTGTCGTGCAACAGGCTGTTGCTCAGCTCCTGCTGCCCCCGGCACAGCCACTGGCCCCAGTCCTGACCGCATGGTCTGCAGCGGCACGCCCCTCTCTCCTCTCAAGTGTGTGTGTGGTGGCAGCGCACCACTCCCCAACTTAGTGCTGCTGTTGTTGTTGCTTGCTCGACCTCGCTTGGCTCCTGGTCTCCCCCGGCACAGCTGCCGGCCATGGCCATGACTGCATGGTCCGCAGCGGCGTGCCCCCTCTTCTCTCTCTTCAAGTGTGTGTGTGGTGGCACTCCCCAATTAGTGCTGTTGGTCACTCGGCTCCTGCTGCCCCCAGCACAGCCGCCGGCCCCAGCCATGATGACCGCACATGTAAAAATCCAGGAAATGGGGTGGCCCTGACTGACAGTGGCACTCAGTGCCCTGAAAACTTCCCTGCGCCCTGTTTTGGGATAATTCCTTTCATCAAAATGCTAGTTATGCAAGCTTTCAAATAAAAAGTGACCATGAATAACGGAGTTCTATCTCAGTTAAGGCTTCAGTGTGAAAGAGCTTCAAAAAATTGTTAATCTGCTGTTTAATATTGATTGTCGTTTTTAACCTGACTTTTAACTTGTTTGCTTCATTTGATACTGTTTTTAGTTGGATCTGTTGTTATGCACACTTTTAAAACTTTTGTTAGGATGTGTGCATTGATTACTATTCTTCATTGATACTGGTTTTTTGGGGTCTGTTGTTATGCACACCTTGTAACTGTAGTTGGGATATGTTCAATGATTAAAGTTCTTGTTCTGTTGTATTAGTTGGTTCTGCTGTGCTGTTATTTGCATCTTGTAACTAGTTGGGATAGTTAGCAGAGACATCGGGCCAGGAGAAGGAGAGGAAAGCAGAGACGGGGGGGGGTGCATTTTAAAATCTTGTCTCTGGGCCCACTCCAACCCTGTTATGCCCCTGCGCGGCAGCCTCTGTCCCCAGCCCTGGTCCCTCCAGTAACAGAGAGGGTGACTTGTAAAGGGGGCTCACTTGAGCGAGCTCTCCCCCACATTTCAGGCTGCGTTTGCTGCCTGAACACCCTTTATTTTGCTTCCTCTCCCTCCAGCGAAGGAGAAAAAGCAAAATAAACTGTGTTCAGGCAGCAAACAGCTGACTGTAATGAGCGGCAAGAGCTTGCTTGGCCTCTTTGGAGCCCTGGCCATGCCACTTTGGTGTGTGACATCACATTATCCATAGTTGTAGGCCAGAACTGAACCCCTGAGGATAATGAGGGCCACCTGTACTCACATTATGCCATTTCCTGAGGAGGTTGATATGGAGAAACAGATCTGGGTGTCATCAGCATATTGATAACACCCTGCACCAAACCTCCTGATGATCTCTCCCAGCAGTTTCATGTAGATGTTAAAGAGCACTGGAGACAGTATGTAGCCTTGTGGAACTCCATACTTTAGTTCTCGCTTTGCAGAGCAGCAGTATCCAAGCAACACCATCTAGAATCTACCAGAGAGGTAGGAATGGAACCACTGTAAAACAATGCCACCTAATCCCACCTGCCTCAGGTGACCCAGGATGATATAATGGTTGATGGTACTGAAAGCCACCGAGAGAGCCACCAAAAGCATCAGCAGTGTCACACTCCCTCTGTCAATAGCCAATTAGAGATCATCCATCAGGCTGACCAAGGCAGTCTCCACCCCATAGCCCACTCAAAAGCTGGTATGAATGGGTCTAGATAATCTGTATAATCTAAAACTGTCTGGAGCTGCGAGGATACCACCCACTCAATCACCTTGCCCAGCCATGGAAGATTGGAAATGGATCTGTAATTAGCAAACTCCAAGGGATTTTTAATCCACAGATAACGAGGTCAGGTTTACATTGCCTGGCCACAGATAATGAGGGCTACCTATAATAATAAGTAAATAATTGTTCTTCAGAGCAATCACCACAGCAGTGTCTTACAGTTGTAGAATGAGTATTTCTTAGAGTGCCTTCTAACCTAAACATTTAATTCCTTAACAATATATTGCATTTATGAATGTTATACATATATTTGGCATGTAGTGTGCAGCTGGGCACACCTGCCTGTATCATCTGTTCTGTATCCATTTTTATTTCTTGCTTTGTTTGTGTGACACAGTTTTAGTGTGGATTGTATTAAGTGACTCACTATTTGTAAATTGTATTTATTAGTAGCAGATTTGTAAGCACATGCAACAGCTGTACATCAATGAACAGTGGGTTTTCTGTGGGCACTGCCCCCCAAGCCATCATTTTGTGACTGGCTCCAGCTGGTGTGCACAGGGCTTTGGTTTTGTTTTTTTTAAAGGAGATGCCACAAGCCTGATCTCTGCCCCTCCCCCCCATAAATGACAAGCGATTATTCCTCATGACTATTTCCTAGTTATATTGAGGTATAAAAAAAGTAATCATAACAAATGCTCTGAAAACACAGTGCTGTTTAAAATTTAACATATCTCGACAAGCCTCTCCTTTAATCCTTGACAGCTAAAGCGGGGGGGGGGGGAGTCAAAGGCACATATTCCAGCCTCCTTGTTTTTGCTTCTGAATTTTGCTTCTCTGACCTATCCCTGTTTTCAACAAGAAAGCCAAGAGTAAAATAATGCTACCTGTTTCTTCCTCTTCATTCTCAGCCTGCTGCCCATCAAAACCAGCAGGTAAAAATACAGTAAGTTGAAAGTTTTTTGTCCCTTCCCCCGTCACTCCTCTGCTCCAATATCCACATAAACAGATAGATCACACAACTCCCACCACTGGAAATGGTTCAATAATAATAACAGACACTTCTTTGGGAGATTAGAAAAATGGTTCCAAGTCAAAAGATGCTGAATTGGTGGAGGGAGGCTGTAAGAGGCAACAGAGGGGATTCAGCCCACTGCTCCTGAAGCAGGCAAGAAAACTCAACAGCAATCTGCATTAAGGATGTGCACGGAACCATTTAGCACTCCATTCTAGGAGTGCCAAACTGGTTCCATCAACCAGCATTCAAGCTGGTTCGAAGGCAGGGCGTTTCTTTAAGGGGCAGGGAAGGCTGACCAGGGCTACAGGGAGGCACACTGCAGCCTCGTGTGCCCGCTTTTTGTGTAGCACCAGTGGGGGAAAGTGGCAGGGTGGGGGCTGGCAGGTAGGCAGCACCTCCCCTGCCCATTAAAGAAACCGCCCCCTGCTCTCCCAGGAGTGCACAGAACCAGTTCCGTGCACATTCCTAATATGTATACTAACAAACACTCAGGGATCCTTGCTTTTAAGGGCACTAAGTGAATTTCATCGAATTTCAAGCCATACAGCAACACACACATCTCCTCATCCATTAAAAAGGTGGGAGGAGGCAATTGATGTCTATATAATAGTGCTCTGGTGTGTGGTACCCCAGGAAACTGTTGGGGTTGCCTCCATTATTGTGCTAGGATGCCTCATGTGCTGCTTAATCCATGCTTTTCCATTCCCATGCTGAACTGGGGTGAAGCAGGAATGCAATACACAGGCAACCTAAATATCAAGCATTAGAGGAGAAACTCAAAAGAAAAAAACTTGAATACGTCTATGAGTCAGGACAATCAATTTTTCCTCATGTTCATGCAGCGGATTATCTGCAACAGCATGAAGTGCTCTGGTATGCCAACAAAAATAATATGGTGAAGGCTCTGTATTAAGGCTCAGCATGTACAGACACACTGCATAACACGTTTTCAAAATAGTTCAGTATACATACTGGCAAGCAGCTCAGATTCATTCTCCCTTGTCTTATATTTAGCATTGTAACTGACTTCAACTGAAATGTGTAGGTGGGCAGAACATAAGTATCACAAAATTTAACATTAGCTTACTAGAAACATCTCGGTCTTGCCAACTGCATAGTCCTTTTTTAATTAAACTGCTAAATCATCAAGCCAGCATAGACTGAAGTCTCCCCGCACCCCATGAGTAATATTTCAGAAAGGTGTGTAAGTGGAAGAAACATTTGCCAATACTTTCTGACTGACCTTGGCTTCTTTAGAGATCTTGACTAAAATAATCAAATGGGTTCTATCAACTTAGATCCTTATTAGCAGACCATTAAAAAATTCTACAATCATCTCTCTCTAAACATTTGTTAGAGAAAAGGACTTCATTCCTTTTAAAAGTGTGATCGATACATTATTCATCATCAGTGTTCATCAGGTGACTCAGAAGAATAATTTTGGGACAAACTAAATGTGACACATCAATCATGCTGTGTATGTGTATAGCTTTACGTGACCTTTATACTCCTGCTAATTGAGCAAAGAGGTACCTTTTTAAAGTGGTTATTCTCTTTATTTAGCAGAGGGAGAGTAACTGGCCTTATCCATCCCCAGCACAGCATCCCTCCAGTGGCTGTTGCTGGTGTCTGTCTTATGTTTCTCTTTTAGATCGTGAACCCTTTAGGGACAGGGAGCCATTTTATTTATTTATTTATATCTATATAAACCGCTTTGGGAACTTTTGTTGAAAAGCGGTATATAAACATTTGTTGTATTCGTATTAGTCAACTAGTGACCTCTAACTCAAGAGTTTCAAACTGGTGTTGAGGATAAATTAACATTTAATCAAATGGGAGACAGTGTCAATATAAAAGAGAGAGGTGATGGGGTGCTTATAACTTTAAGTGAGTTTTTAAGAGTTATTTTCCTTTCCACCATCAAAACCTGTTTGGGTAGGGTATCTCTTTCTCTCTGTACTGGGTGGAGTTGATATAGAGGCTCCCTCTCTTAGTGTGTTTTAGGAGCTCAGGATTTAGCACTTCCTCACATTTGGAAGTAACAAAGAAGCCTGTTAAAGCTTCCACTGACAAGCAGAACCATCAGGTGCACTGCACACTGATCAGGTAACCTCACCCCCCATAGCAAACATGTCAAATGAAATACTACATCATTTGATACTGTGTGTATTGTTTTTGTTATTAAGTACCAGCTGTGGTGGGGTTTGGTCATGAACATGACCACAACAGGAGTACAGGAAGACTTTAATTTTTTCTCTTCACCATGATGCTGATTGGGCCCCCCACCAATGCTATTCACTTCAGAAGGGAAGCAGCCATTGGCACTATTGAATGAAACCTAAAAGATCGCTAAAGGATTGCCAGTGAGTGATATGTGTGCAAAGCGTGATCCCTGCACAATGAGCTTGAAAGCTAATTTCAGATGTGACAAAGAAAGGTTGAGATTAAAAAGTATTACTGTTAACAAGGCTAACTCTAGCACTTTAGCAATTGCCTGTAAATATTACAACTCTGAATATGAAATATTCAAAGAGAAAGACAAGTCAGTAGATTTGCCCAGCTGATGCCAACAGAGATTAAAGGTATGTCACAGACTTACGAAATTATTATGTACCACCACAAGACTTCTGAGATGTTGATGAACCAAATCCCCAAGTATTGTTTAGCTTACACATGTTCTTAATGGGAAAAACAAAACAAAACCAATCCATTAAGTCAGTTGATACCTAACAAGCTAATCACCCAAGAATCACATGCCAAACTGGTTAAGTATTTCACAGCACCTAGGCAACACCTTCTTATAGTATACTCCTTTAAATTTGTATTAGAGTTTATAAAGTTTAGACCGGAATCAAAGCTCCAGGCTCTATGGTTCTATCATGCTATAATGATAGCATTAACATATAAATGAATCCAATGACTTTTTATTGCATAAAACAGCCCTAGCCATTACTGAGAAAGCCCCCCACCCTTGACTTCACCCACAATGCATACAGTATATACTTCTCAACATCCACCAACAAGAGAGATTCTACACGGAGACTTCAGAACAGAATCTAAGTATTATATCTAGTTCTGGGCGGCACCCTTTAAGAAGGATGTAGACAAATTAGAATGAGTTCAGAAAAGGACAATGGAGATGGCTGGGGTCTGGAAAAAAAGTGAAGAAAGGTTGAATGAAGAAAGCTGAAGGAACTAGATATATTTTACCTGCAGAAGAGAAGACTGAGGGGGGAACACGTTAGCACTCTTAAAATCCCCAAAGATGTGCCACATAGAATGCATCAAAGACTTGTTTGCTGCTGCTAGAAAGGACAGGACTAGATCTAATTATCTTAACATACCAGAGACTAGATTTTGATTGAAATCAGGAGGAACTTCTTAATGATAAGTACAAACAATACTGATTACATGAAGGTAGCTCTGCCTTACTGGAGGTCTTCAAACAGGCTAGGAAGCCATCTGCTGGTGATGCTCTAGCTCTGAATTTACTACATGGAGTAGGGGGTTGAAACAGATGTCCTACAAGATTTTGTCAAATGCTCTGTGTCTATAAGCCTAATGCTAAAAAAAGAGGAAAGATTTGTTTTTATTATATGTACAGTATTTGTATCCTGCCTTTTCACTTACTACGAATATTTATATACCACTCAACAAAATTCTCACAGCGGTTTACATAGAAAAATAAATAATACATAAATAAATAAGATGGTCCCCTGTCCCCAATGGGCTCACAATCTAAAAAGAATCATAAAGTAGACACCAGCAACAGTGGAGGGATGCTGTGCTGGGGCTGGAGGGCCAGTTATAATTAGCCGGGCTCCCCCGGCTAATTATAAGAGTATCACCACTTTAAAAGGTGTCTCTCTGCTCAGTTAGCAGGGTTTTTTGTAAGGGTTTTTCCCTTACAAGTGCACACAAAGCAGCTTGAACTCATTTAAAAATAATACAAAACAAAATGTTGGCTTATAACTTTTGCTTATGTTGTCCCAGAATATTTGATTTATCATTTGTTTTTTCTTTGGTTTATCATATTGCTTCTTTTGACAGATGGATACTAACTTATCTTGATGAAAAACAAAATCAGTTAAATTATCATTTTCCATAGTTGCCCTGTCTGTGTGGATTTCCATTATTTGTAAAGAAGATAGTGTTCCATAAGCAGAATGTACATATTTACTTATACAGCTTTATTTTGGGGATATCTTACCATTAATTATAGAACATGATCAGCCAGCTTCAACCATGGCAATTTATGAACCTGCCAAATTTTAAAATCCAAGGAAGGCCATAGTGATTATCACTATGACTAAGAGAATATAAGCTGTATCATCTATTTCTGCATGCAGATTAGTTGTGCTAGCTGCATAAAAGGTAGCTGTGCTGTGGAGGGCAAGTCTCCGCCCACATTATCAACTACTTATTTTATGCAGAATTGCTTGCACCTCCTCCTGCTAAGCCCTGTGCACAAACATGCCATTAATTTTGCTGGGGGAGGGGTCACTTCAAATGCCATATTCTCCATCTACAGCAGGGGCAGAGCTACAATAAAGTGGATGGGACCGAAGAACCTGCACCGCCCTGCCTCCAGAGCTACCTTGCCCTGCCAAGGGGCTGCCTCGATCACATCCCGCTGCCTCACCTCCCCTACTGGCCAGCTGCTTGCCACTGTGCTGTTCTCCATGGCACTGCCACACTGCCTATCCTCCAGCGTGGTGGTACTCCTACAGCCCACTGCTGCTTCCCAGCCACCTGGGGTCAGAGCCAGCTGGAGCATGGGCAGTAGGAGTATGGTTCCACACTCACTGGGGGGAGGGGATGCTACCCCGCCATCACTCTGCCATCATTGCTGCTGAGGTCTGCTGGGGTAGAGCCTACCACTGCCACCATAGGAGGGCTGCCTATGAGAATATGGGCCACCCATGTCCTCCCTACATCACTGATCTACTATACCAAGCCAAGAGTTGATAATAAAGATCAAAGCAGTCCAGGATTCCATTGTCCCAAGCCACTTTAAGGAAACAAATCTCACCTGGGACCAATTCTGAAGGTGGTTAACAGGAAGAAGAGTCTGCTCTGGAGTAGCTGCTGGAATTGTCCTCTTAGCTCAATTTATGAGAACTCCTCTCACATCCTGCTTCACCACACAAATAAGATTGGCCTGAAGAATCCTGTGCTGGCCTCAGAGACTCAAGCCATGACCCACTTCTTCCCAAGGGATTCTGGGAACCTTCACATCCCACTCAGAGTTTCCTACTTTCTCAATCTCATATTCTTGTCCTTGCTCACCTTCTTCATTCTCCATCTTTTCCCTGGATACTCACTCTTTTTGTCTCCATCTCTCTCATTCTCTGGCTCACTACTCCTTCCCCTGCTCTCCTGTCTGCTCAATTCTTCCCTCGCCCTCTCTGCTCTATTCTGTTCTTCCTCTCCTCTATACTCATTTCTCTGACTTTTTCAAACCACTGACTCCACACCTGTCCCTCCTCCCTCGCTAGTTACTTTGCAATGCCTTAAGCATAGAGAGGAGAGGAGAGCTGGTCTTGTGGTAGCAAGTATGACTTGTCCCCTTAGCTAAGCAGGGTCTGCCCTGGTTGCATATGAATGGGAGATTTGATGTGTGAGCACTGCAAGATATTCCCCTCAGGGGATGAAGCCGCTCTGGAAAGAACAGAAGGTTCCAAGTTCCCTCCCTGGCTTCTCTAAAATAGGGCTGAGAGATATTCTTGCTTGCAACCTTGGAGAAGGCCAAAAGACTTACAAGCTTTAGAAAACGTACAATCGGGCTTTCTGAGATCACTGTTGGGGGTACCAAAATGCGTCCTGAACTCCTTAATACGGCTGGAGACTGGGCTATGGAAATTGGAGACCAGGGCCTGGCTTCTTATTATCCTGTATTGGATCAAGACTTATCTTTACCCGGCAGGACTTATACTTCATCTCCTGGCCGCTACCCCACAACCCCGTTGGTGTATGACGGTTGAGGAAAGACTCCGGAAGATGGGCTTCTGCCCAGCACAATTGTTAGAACAGGGTGAGTCAACGGCAAGATGCCTAGTTAAACAAAGGCTTAGGGACATAAATTTCCAGGAGGAAAGGGCCTCTGTAAACAGGCCGCTACAATTCCTAAGCACCAAGAAAGACTGGGTCACAGCCTCTTCTTTCTACACAATCTATTCACCAAAGCTTCGCTGGGCATTTACAAGAGCTCGCTTGAATGCTCTACCCTCAGCGATGTTAGCAGGGAAATTTGAGAGAAAACCCTATGAGGAGAGACTATGCCCCTGCAGATCTGCTCCTGAAACATTGATGCATTCACTGTTACATTGTCCACTTTATACTGATGAAAAATCATACTGAAAGATCTCAAAAGCCAACTCAGTGGAGACGATTCTTACATCTTTATTAGAAGATAGGGACCCAACAATATCCCTGGCAGTTGCTAAATTCTGTTACACATTGACCAAACTAAGAGAAGCTAGAGCACAGCAATAGGTTACTGTCAAAGGTTCCTGATTTTATGTATTTGATAATATTTTAGATTTTGTTTCCGTTTTTGTTTTCTCTCTTTACTGTGTATATTCTGTGTCTATTGATGTTTGATCTAAGATCATAAATAAACAACTAATTAACCTTGGAGAAGCCGCTGCCAGTCTGTGTAGACAATACTAGGGATGTGCACTAACCAGTTCTGCCTACGCAGAAGCGACGCCGGGCCAGAAGGCAGGCTCGGCGTCACTGCCTGCACTCCGTGCCACTGCTCGGCCGCTACAGCTACACTGAGGAGGCCATCCCATCGCCGCCAGGCCAGCCACCACACCAGCCACCGCCGCACTCGGCGCGGCGGGCGACCCGCCGCCGAATTGCCGCCCACATGCCCGCCGCCACACTCGGCGGGCGATCCAGGGGTGGTGGTGGTGGGGAGCCACTTTTTGGCACCCCCCACATGACCTGCCGGGGTGGCGCCTGGGGCACGTGCCCCCCTGCCCCCTATAGTTACGCCCCTGGGTAAGTGCCCTTAATGAGTGACCCCCCCAGCATCGAACGGCACCTCCGCAGTTCTGTGCACACCACTAGACAATACTGAGCTAGATGGACCTATGGTCTGACTCAGTATATGGCAGCTTCCTATGTTCCTATATGCTTCTAGCTAGAAATGCTTGCAGAACAACCAGAATATAATCACTTCAACTAAAATCACATTAGCCATTTGTGCACATTAGCCATTTGTGCTGCTCAGGTTCTTTACTTTTAGACATCATCATCATCATCATCATCGAAACATCTCACACTGACAGCAACATACAAAGCAGTTGCTATAGCAGCTGTGGTTGCACTTTCTCAGTCAAGTACATTTAACAATAAGAGACACAGGGGGGTCCTCTTGTTCTTGATTCACCTATCAATTCTGAACTACAAGATTTTGTCAGGTCTGAGGCATTTATAATGAAAATAGTTGTGTCTCTGAATTACAAATGCTGTTCAACTTCATTTTTTGGTGTCTTTTTAGTATAAGCAGTTGAGTGACTGCATAAACTTAAAGAGAGAGGGATCAGATTGAGCAATATGTATTACAAGCCAACCCCCGCACAGAGCATCTGCGCGTTTTTTGGGGCCGGCTACCTCTCTCCCCCCCCGCCCCAGTCTCTGGCCGGGCGGCTGCCGGCCTCCGTGTTCGGGCCGGGCCCGCTGCCAGCGGCCTCCCCATCCGGGCCGGACCCGCCACCGCCGGCCTCCCCGGCCGGGCCGGGCCTCCCACCGCCAGCCTCCCCAGCTGGGCCGGGCCCCCGCCACTGCCAGCCTCCCCGGCCGGGCCGGACACGCCGCCGCCCTGGCCTCCATGGCCCGGCAAGGCCCACTGCTGCCTCTGGCCTCCACCACAGACGCGCCTCAGCCAATCAGGTGCGTCCCTCCGCTCCGCTGCCCAGCCAATCAGCTGGGTTGCCGGGACGCATCCCCACAGAGGCTGAGGCACGTCTACGGGGATTAAATATATAGATACATTGCAGATGGCTCAGTATATACATCTAAGTTGTACTCCATGAGTAAACTGTGTAGGTGTGCATTAGATTGGAGCCAGTGGCTTCAATGCATGGATGCTGCTGCACAAGGAAAAGGTATTTCTGCTAACTTGGTTTGGAGACAAAGTCTCTTAATTATCCCTCCCTATCAACACCCCCATCTTCCCTGAAAAAGCCACTCTGGAGGTTCCACCAACTTTTTGTAACCAGTACTTTTCGGTTTACTCAAATAGAGTCAAATGGGCCGTAACCCAAAATTTGGCTTTAAAAAAGCCAAATCTGGCAACAGAGCTTTGTGGGTAAAGGTAAAGTGTGCCATCAAGTTGATTTGACTCCTGGCACCCACAGAGCCCTGTGGTTTTCTTTGGTAGAATACAGCAGGCGTTTACCATTGTCTCCTCCCATGCAGTATGAGGTGATGCCTTTCAGCATCTTCCTATATCGCTGCTGCCTGATATAGGTGTTTCCCATAGTCTGGGAAACATAGCAGGGGGGATTCAAACCAGCAACTAGTGGCTGCAATTGGTGGGGAAATAACTTCTCCATCCTATGTGATTGGAAGTGCCTTCTGTTCTTGCAACAAGATCTCTGGATCCAACCCCACAAATACCAATATGGACAGATGTTAAAAAATACCTTTAGGTAATACATGAAAAGGAATTTTTTCCTAAAATTTACATAATGCTAAAGAGTTAAAAGTTATGAACGCTTCATCTTCAGAGGAAGGATTAGAACCATCGGTCACTCACTGTGATGTTTTTAAAGGCTTTTTTGCAGATAAAATATTTCACATTCAGGCCAAGATAGATTTCACAGTAACTGCAGAGTCTACTATGAAGGTGTCCAGCAACTCCTCTTATGGGATTAGATTGGATCATCTTCAGTTTGTGACTCCTGAGGAAGTGGACAAACTGCTTCAGACTGTGCACCCTACAACCTGTTCTCTTAACCCTTGTCCAACTTGGCTTATCTCATCTGATAATCTTATTATCAGAGAGTGTCTGGTAAATATTATAAATGCTTCTCTGAGGGAGGGCAAGATGCCTCCTTGTTTAAAGGAGACTGTTATTAGACCACTTTTGAAGAAAACTCCCTCAGAGTTAGTTAATTACAGACCTGTTTCTAATCTCCCATGGTTGAGTAAGGTGATTGAATGGTTGGTGGCCTCTCAGCTCCAGGCAGTTTAGGATGGTGCAGATTATCTAGACCCATTCCAAACTGGCTTTCGTGGAGGCGATGGGGTTCAGACTGCCATGGTCAGCCTGATGGATTATCTCCAACTAGCTATTGACAGAGGGGGTGTGACTCTGCTGATGCTTTTGGATCTCTCCACAGCTTTCCTTCTGGACCACCTGAGGGAGGTGGCATTGGGTGGCACTATTTTACAGTGTTTCTGCTCCTACCTCTCTGGCAGATTCCAGATGGTGTCGCTTGGAGACTGTTGTTCTGCAAAGCGAGAACTAAAGTGTGGAGTT
This sequence comes from Hemicordylus capensis, assembly GCF_027244095.1. NCBI lineage: Eukaryota > Metazoa > Chordata > Lepidosauria > Squamata > Cordylidae > Hemicordylus > Hemicordylus capensis. The sequence continues at coordinate 185,450,916 of NC_069660.1, forward strand.
CCATAAGACTCCATACTGTCTCCAATGCTCTTTAACATCTACATGAAACCGCTGGGAGAGATCATCAGGAGGTTTGGTGCAGGGTGCTATCAATATGCTGATGACACCCAGATCTGTTTCTCCATATCAACATCCTCAGGAAATGGCATAACTTGAGTACAGGTGGCCCTCATTATCCTCAGGGGTTTGGTTCTGGCCTACAACTCTCCCTGGACCCAAAGCTCTCCCTGGTTTCTCAGGCTGAGGCAAAGGTTGAGGCAGTGGTCAGGAGTGCTTTTTATCAGCTTTGGCTGATACATCAGCTACATCCATTTCTAGAGGTAAACGACTTCAAAACAGTGGTACATGTGCTGGTGACCTCCAGACTTGACTACTGTAATGCGCTCTACATGGGGCTGCCTTTGTACATAGTCGAGAAACTACAATTTGTACAGAATGCAGCAGCCAGGTTGGTCTCTGGGACAATACGAAGAGACCATATAGCACAGGTTTTGAAAAAACTGCACTGGCTGCCAATACGTTTCCGGGTGAAATACAGAGTGCTGGTTACCTATAAAGCCCTTAACGGCTTAGGTCCAGGCTATTTAAGAGAGTCACGAACCCTGCTGCTTGTTATGATCTTCTGGATAGGTCCGGTTACGGTTGCCACCAGCTTGTTTGGTGGTGACTCAGGACCGGGCTTTCTCTGTAGCTGCCCCAGGACTTTGGAATATGCTCCCTGCTGAAATAAGAGCATCTGCTTCTCTGTTTGTTTTCAGGAAGATCCTCTGGACATACCTGTTCGAGCAAGCTTTTAATTAGAATTAATTTTAATAATTTTAATCATTTGTTTTAATAACTGTTTTATACTATTGTTGCTTATGTATTTTAATCTGTGTTGATTTTTAAATAATTTAAATTTTGTACACCACCTAGAGAAGTACATATCAGGCAGTATAAAAATTTGATAAATAGATAAATAATAAACAGAGCAAAGGGGATATTGTTTACATGTTGCTACACATTCAAAACACATTAAAAAACATTGACTAATCTTGTTCACCTGAACTTTACCACAGTGCATACCAATAAACCAAGTCATTTTAATAGATATAGATCCCATAATTGAACAGAATCATTTCTTAAGTAGAGAAATTTTACTGGTTTATTTTAATGTGTGTTTTATTAGGGTTTATTAGGTGGTATACAGTACCCAGCAGTGACACAACTGCAAATTATAATGTAAGTGGAATGGAAAGAGCACAACTAAAAAGGCAGAGCTCTGCCAGCTAGAAAGACTGTGTGTGCCTGTACACCACAAAAAACTCACCTACAAACATGAGTCCATCAAAAGTGGGAATATGAATCTGACAATGCCATATTTCCTTAGTTTATCATTTCAAAACCAATCTTATCCTCCCAAAATGGGGGCTAGCAGAGTCCCATAAGTACTCAGTCCTTGCATATAATTATGAGCATGTATGTGGGGGCCATCTACTCAAAGTTGTATATAACTCTAATTCCTTTTCCCCATAAAAATGAAGGCAACCAGCCAACTATTATTATAATAAATGTCTAAATTAGTAGTTTAGTTTTAGCTGTAGGCAAAATTTTAGTCATCCTGTAGTACTATTTTTCTTCTAATTGCAAATACAAATAATGAGAGCATTATATACCTGGTATTTACCTTCAGGTTGCAATCTAATCATTTCCCCCATAATTGTATTTTAAGGAACAGCTACTGTCCTTCAAAACAACTAAATTCCAGTCTGATTCTAACTCTCAGTCAGTCAGTCAAGTTTTATTTAAGGTCCAAGATCAAACAATCCATACATGCAAAAGGCAAAACAAGTTTATAAGAAACTCTATAAATTTTCATTATACATCTTAAAAGCAATATAACAAAATTTAGCTACAGAGTTAAAATTTGAAACATCTTCATCAGAAAGTAAAAATTTTACAAGTTTTTAAGCAGATTCTAACTCTAAATTGTACACTTTACCACCAACATTTGAAAGCAGTTGTGTGCAGGTTAATTCATTAAAGATTAATTGCATTGACATGTCATTGGTAATTTTACAGTGCACAGTTCTTACCTCCACACATATTATACAGGATTAATTAAAAACTGGCTCATGAAACACAGATAACATAACATACTCTGCTTCTCTGATAATTATATCCTGAATACTGCTCAGTAATAAAATGTCAGTGTGTGTATTGTTCTAGATTGGTAGGTATACTGACATGACTTAGAATAAGTAGCTTAGTGATCATCACTATTTTTCAAGCAGGGATCACTGGCAAAATTCACCCAGGCTTTGGGTGTTGGGTGGCTTGGTGACTTCAATGTTCACTTCAGGGCTGGCTTGTCTGGTGCAGCTCGGGAGTTCATAGTGGCCATGACAACTATGGGCCTATCCCAACTGGTCACAGGGCCAACACACACTGCTGGTAACATCCTTGATTTGGTCTTTTGCTCAGATCAGGGTGATGTTCCATAGGTGGAGACTCCTAGAGTGTCTCCATTGTCATCAACGGACCACCATCTGGTTAAGGTTGGTTTCATGGTCACAACCCACTTTTTCAGGGGTGCAGGATCTATTAGGATGATCCGCCCAAGAGGGCTGTCACTCCTATAGGGTTCTGAGAGGCCCTGGAGGATTTTAGGGTTGGTTCTACTGGTGAATCAGTTGATGCCTTGGTGGAGACGTGGAATAGGGAGTTTACCAGGACCTTTCTGTGGCTTTCGATACCATTGATCATGGTATCCTTCTGTATTGCTTTGGGGATTTGGGAATAGGTGGCACTACTTTGCAGTGGTTCTATCTCTCCAGTAGATTCCAGACGGTGTCGCTCAGAGATAGCTGCTCTCTGAAATAAAAGCTATTGTATGGCGTCCTTCAGGGCTCCATCCTATCTCCGATGCTTTTTAACATCTACATGAAACCACTTGGTGAGGTCATTAGGAGATTTGGAGCAGGGTGTTATCAATATGGTGATGACACCCAAATCTATTTCTCCATGACATCATCATCAGGAAATAGCATCACCCCTTACAGGCAGCAATGGACTGGATGAGGGATAATAAATTGAAACTGAATCCAAGCAAGGCAGAGGTACTTATGGTAAGGGGTCATGCTTTGAGGGACATGATAGATCTTCGTGTTCTGGAAGGGGATGCACTCCCCCTGAAGGAACAGGTACGTAGTATGGGAGTGCTTCTGGACCCAGGCCTCATTCTGTTTTTTTCAGGCTGAGGCCATGGCCAGGAGTGCTTTCTATCAGCTTGGGTTGATACGACAGTTACGTCCGTTCCTTGAAGATAATGATCTCAGAACTGTGGTGCACTCTTTGGTAACCTCTAGGCTTTACTGCAATGTGCTCTATTTGGGACTGCCTTTGTATGTAGTTTGGAAACTTCAGTTTGTTCAAAATGTAGCAACTAGATTGGTCTCTGGGGGTTTCTCATATTATGCCTGTTTTAAAGCAACTGCTTTGGCTGCCAATAGGCTTCCGGGCAAAATACAAGTACTGGTAATCAGGGGTGTGCAATTCGGATTTTCTGTGTTGCGATTTGTAACCAAATTGAAACAACCCTGATTCGATCTGGATCTGAATCTGACCCATCCGGATCACCCCAAATTCGATTTGGATCCGAATCGCGGCTGATCCAAATCGAATAGATTCAGGTTTCAGATCTGTCCTATTAATTTCCCCAGATTCCCAGCTTTCATTTTTAAAAAAAGCTAAGCTCTAATCCTTATAGAAGTGGAGTTACGGAGCAAAATGTGTGGTCACTATTTTTTAAGTGTTCGGATGGTTTGGTGTATAATAACTTTCACTCAATGAATCCTTATGAGGATTCATTACACACCTTCATTTCTTCTGTTCATTTTGACTGTCTTTTAGACAGTGCCAATTGTCAACTGCTATGTGCCAACTACACCCCACTCCCACCTGCAAGGCAGTGAGGTACTACTCAGTTTAAGTTAAGTGCCTAATGGGTAGAGGCTACCACCCAAATTGCAGAGGAATTGGACAAAGGGCTGATTTTTGGTGAATTGTTGAAGGTTTAGTGTCTTTGAGGCAGATTTGGGGCATAAAGTGGGATCTGGGGTGGAAGAGTGTGGTGATATGGTAGTGCCTAATGGGTGGAGGCTACCACCCAAATTGCAGAGGGATTGGGCAAAGGGCTGGTTTTGGGTGAATAGTTGAAGTTTACTTATCTTTAAGGTTTTTCCCTATAAGGTATAATGGAGGTTTCAGCAGCCCCATAAGTGCACTTGGAGGGCGCTGGAGTGGCCCAGAGTGAGTGGTGGTGTAGTGCACATAGGGTGCCAGCCACTCCCATGGGGTTGCTAACCCATGGGGTACAGTGTTCTGTTGTTTCTGAGGTGGTCTGAGTGTAGATTCTATGGTAGCAAATGAGAGTGGATTCATGGTTTGTATTGAAAATCTCATTTGCTACCAGAGAATCTACACTCAGAACACCTCAGAAACAACAGAACCCTGAACCCCATGGGCTAGAAACCCATGGGGGTGGCTGGCACCCTCTGTTCACTACACCACCACTCACTCTGGGCCACCCCAGCCCCCCCAGTGCAGTTATGGGGCTACTGAAACCTACATGATTTCCTATGGAAAACTTCAACAATTCACCAAAAACCAGCGCTTTGCCCAATCCCTCTGCAATTTGGGTGGTAGCCTCTACCCATTAGGCACTTAACTTAAACTGAGTAGTACCTCACTGCCTTGCAGGTGGGAGTGGGGTGTAGTTGGCACATAGCAGTTGACAATTGGCACTGTCTAAAAGACAGTCAAAATGAATAGAAGAAATGAAGGTGTGTAATGAATCCTCATAAGGATTCATTGAGTGAAAGTTATACACCAAAGAATCCGAACACTTGAAAAATAGTGACCACACATTTTGCTCCATAACTCCATTTCTATAAGGGTTAGAGCTTAGCACTTTTTTAAAAATGAAAGCTGGGAATCTGAGGAAATTAATAGGACAAATCCGAAATCCGAATCGATTCGAATTGAATAAGCCGCGATTTGTACCTGAATCTAGCCAATGGACCACAGGGGTGATTCGTTTTGTCTCCAAATCACCCGAATCAGCTAGATTCAAGTACAAATTGATTTGTATCCAAATCGATTCGCACATCCCTACTGGTAATTACCCTTTAAGCCCTAAACGGCTTTGGACTGGGTTACCTGGGAGAGCGCCTTCTTCTGCATGATCCCCACCACAATTGAAGTTAATCAAGAGAGGTCTGTCTCCATCTACCACCAGATCGTCTGGCGGTGACTTGGGAGCAGGCCGTCTCTATAGTTGCTCCTGGCTTAACATCTTTAACAGCCTTTAGAAGAGCCCTTAAGACACATTTTTTAAGCCATGCATTTCTGAATGTTTTAAATTTTTAACTGCTGTTCAAATTTTTAATTGTGGTAATCTTTGAGTGTTCTAACTTTTAGTTGTTTAATAGTTGTTTTTATTCTGTTTTTACTGTATTTATTTTTGTATATCACCTAGAGACTTTGGAGTCAGGCAATATATTAAATAAATAAATAAATAAATAAATAAATAAATAAATAAATAAATAAATAAATAAATAAATAAATAAAAGGCATCCACATAAGAGCCATTTCCCACCATGCTGACCTCCATACAGTACTGCACTTTTCTTAGTCCTTAAAGAGGATTTTACGAGAGATGGAGCCCTCTCTTAAGAGTTTTAGAAAGAAAGCACTAGAAAGCCCTACACTTCCCAGTACTCTTTGCATGCCTTCCAAGATGGTGCAGGAACTCAAGAGGCCTTAAAGGAGTCCCACTGGCACTGAGTAAAGTACAGTACTATATAATGGGAATAGTCGCCTCTGCATGGTACCAGGGGGGCTGTGCAGAGTATTCTAGAGGTGTGCAAACCAATTCAGTTCAAACCTCAGTTCAGCCTTAACTGGGGCAGAGTGATCTGGGTTCAAACCGAACTGCCCCCCCCCAAAAGGGGTGCCCATTCAAATTCAAACCAGAGCAGTCACATTTTGAACCAGACTAGTTTGTGGGTCTACTCATAAAGGGAAATCCAGTGAGGATTCCCCTTTATACGTAAAGGGGAAGGGGTTTTTTCTAGAACTAGAGGGTGTGGGAGGGGAGTCAGGACTACTTACTTACTACCCCCCCCCACCCGCCGCATTATTCCTAAAGGGGAATCCTCACTGGATTCCCCTTTATAAGTAGGCTACCAAACTGGGCAATGAACTGGTTCAGACTGGTTCAGGAGTCGAAGTGGACTGGGTTGGGCCAGGCTGGTTCAAATCCAGTTCAGATTCATACCAAACCATGCACATCCCTAGAGTATTCAGCTTCCACTGAAGTTTCAACACAGGCCTAACACTGAGAGCCAGTGTAGTGTAGTAGTTAGAGTGTTGGACTAGGACCGAGGAGATCTGAGTTTAAATCCCCATTCAGCCACGCAACTCACTGGGTGACTCTGGGTCAGTTACATATCTCTCAGCCTAACCTACCTCACAGGTAGTGAGGATAAACATAACCATGTATACCACTATGGGCTCATTGGAGAAAGAGCAGGATATAAACGTAAACCAACCAATCAATCAATAATTAGTAAGAGATTTGTTACTTAGGCGGCCACCATTGGCCCCCCCAGGCCTTACAATGAAGAACACTGCATTCTCAGTTTCTACCTTCAGGAAACATTTTCCATATGGGTCTTCTAAGGACCCTTGAACAGCTTCCACAGAACTGCTGCACAATGCAGACACTTTTAGGGCATGTTCTGTTATGTATATTCAATACATGTTGGGACTCACCATGGCTGGGAGTTAATTCAGAGTGTATCCTATACACTCCCAATACTCCCTTGCCTTGAGACTATGCACTGCACATGAAATCAGCGGTCAAGCTATCTTCTGGGAATGTGAGCTGCCCATGTGGTTTTGCCAGAGAAAGGTTTAAGCTAACTTTACTTGTGAGACAAACAAAAGGGGCACTTAGAGATCAGTATAGAACTTGCTGACTCTCACAGGAACAGAAGAATAGAAACTCCTAGCTAGCCCAACCAGTACTGAGGAAGCTATGGTGCCTCCTCTGGCTTCATAGCAGATTAGATTACATGCAAACTATTCACAGTAAGTTAGGCTACAGCTGTTACATATCCCAACACTAGGAAGCTTGCATGCTATTGCTAATCTGTTATTGTGAAACCTCTAAGTTCATGAAAGATCTAGAGGTTATTCACATGAGCAAGCAAAACCAGGCTAAGGGAGCCCAGCCTGCTTTTGCAAGCGTGTGTAAACTGCCAGGTTTGGGCCTGATCTTGGCGACACCACGGCAGCAAACCCGCCAATGAAGCCTCCCTGCTAAACGGGGTTTCCCTGAGTGCAGACTCAGGGAAGCGAAGAGGGATCCCCACAATGCAACATGAATTCATGGGGTGCATTATTAGAGCTCCGGGGAACGGAGTGGCACATCCTGGCACCCTGACCCTCGGAGCTACCTGCAGGAGCCAGTGCTTGTCTGGCAGGTGATTTGCCCGCCTAGGGAAGGCAGGATGATCATCGGTGAGGAGGTAAGCACTTTGGGGCTTCTTTCCCACAAAACGGGTAGCCTTTTCTCACTGCATGTGAGTAAGGGCTCCTAGAGTTTCCTGGAACATGGTTCTAAACTTCCTGCCTCTCTGCTATGCTGTAGCTCCCAAGCCCACTTTTCTTGTCCTTTTTCCTGTTCCTGTTCCAAAGAAATATTGTGAACACTATTTCCAAATCGGTGCAGGAAACAGAGGAGTTTATCTGTTCAGTGGCCCTGTTTGCACCAGACTTTAGGGACCAAGCCCAAGGCCCTGCTCTCATGGAGTTCCCTAATGGTGCCACTGACCAGGAGGAATCTCCTGCCTGTCCTGGGGTGAGCACCAACTTCAAGAGTTCTCCATGCCATGCTGCCTCCTCTGCACTGGTGCCAACAAATGGGCAGCTCTTCCAGACATGCATAGGCAGCCCCAGCTGCTCCCTCCCCCACCCAATGATCAGTTTTTTTTGGAGGGTGGACAGAGTGGAGCTGGCTGAGGCAGAGCCAGTAGTGGCCCATGAGCGCTGCTCTGGGGAGTGGGGAGGGCAGTGAAGGCTTCAGGAAACACTAACTTTAATAAAACTCTCACTTTGCTGCAGCAGGCACCTGGCAGCCTCCAGGAAGCACGGCAGTTGACTCAGCAGCCTACAGGGAGGCTTCCCACTCTTGCCATTCAACTGGACTTTGTGTATGTGCAGTGGCCATTTGAGTAACCGCCGCATGTGCATGGTGGCCAGCTGAGCATCAGCGTGGGGCAGTTTTCCCACGGGCTGCTGGGCTAGCTTCTATTCTTCTCAGGGACTTCTGGGTGCCTGCCAAAGTAAAGGTAGAGTTTTACTAAATGTATTGCTTCCTCCCTCCCCACCGAGTGGTGCTCACCAGCTGTGGATACACTGCAAAGTGCGTGTATGTGGGGTCTTCCTTCCATGCATCTCTCTCTCTCCTTCCACTTTTCTCTGTCTCTCTCATCTTCCTTCCTTTCACTTGTCTTTTTCTTTTTCTCTTCCCTTCCTCTTCTCTCTTTCCTTCCCCCTCTTTCTCTCTCCTGCCCGTCTTTCACTTGCCCACCTCTCTTTCTCTCCTTTGTTCCTTTTTTCAGGAATGGATGCGAGGAAGTTTCCCTACAATGATTTAGTTATTGTTCTACTAAATACAAATGATTTGTATACTGGATTCCCTGTTAAGGCCATTAAGTTCAGACTCTAGAAAAACCTAGCTGCACCACTGCTTCTGTTCTTTAAGAGTTTTCAATCCATAGCAGATAAGGGTTCAGGTAACAACTGGAAGACATGAGTGGAGAGGAACTGAATCATGTCTGGCGTTCTGGTATAATGAGTGTATTTAATGTGATTCTAGATGTCAACATTTATTTCTAATTTTTTTCTGAGAAGAAGAGCTAACACTTTTATTTGATGACTAAGAGATGGTAAAGGAACTGTTTTCTGCATTTGTATGTCAAAGCAAATCCAGGAGAGAAGGGGTTGGTTGCTTAGTACATTTTTCATAGCCTTGTACAGAGTACCATTGATCCATCCAGCTCAGTACTGTTTATCCTCACTGGCAGTGACTCTTCAGTGTTTCAGGTAGAAGTATTTCCCAGTCCTACTGGAGATGCCACATACATACATACATATTTTTATTTATGGTCCATTACCAAAACACAGGAGATGGCACATACTGCATATGTAGGAATGCCATGTGGAGGAGAGAGAAGGTCTCCTATATCTTTAAGAGATGCACGGAAGGGAATTTCAGGAGGTGCAGCCTTTCCCCTGCATAACAAGCTGTTTCTACAGAAATTCCCTGTTTTGTGGATCTCTATACAGAGCCTGGGAACTTCAGCATGGCCAGAAACAAAAACATATTTATCCGGGGTCAAATGTACCTTGTCCTCTCCCATCTGTGTGAGCACTCTGAGATGTCCCTGGAAAGATGCCCAGAGAGTAGCCTGGATTATGATAGCCTAAAGAAGAAAAAAGGCATCCCTAGAGAGTGAAGTTGTTATAGTCCAATTATGGTCTTCAGGGTTCCAGGAAAATATTTTTCATCTATTCTACTTGTTCTGTTTCAGTTACTGTAATGACATGCTTTCAACCTATGCTGTCAGATTTTACTTTAGGGACATAATAAATGTAAACTGTACTCACTCTCTTCCTGCGATTGGACATCTCTCATGATGCAGTCTACATCAGTCTTACAGAAGCATTAGTCTCAAAAGATACAGTTGTAATACAAAAAGCCCTGGAGGACATTTACATCCCCAATATTTCTCAGCCTTGTAGATCTATACAATAGTTAGGAGCATGTCCAGTTTGGGAGCCATAGATCTGAGACATGTAGCTTTATATAGAACTAGACCAGAAAAGTAATTGGTGTAAGAAAGGACTTTATTGTGTTTGTATTTTTATTTTTGTTGCAGACTATTGGCTTTCCTGAGCAACATCAGTTGAAATAGCTCTATTACTCATAATGGATTCCTACAAATTCCAAAGTAGCTTCATCCAGTACTTCAATTATTGGTGGGGGTGGGTCGGTAAGATGCACTTAATTGTATAAATTATACTGGGGCCTGTGAATTCAATCACAAAAATTCTAGCTGCTTAATCACCTGACTTTCCATTTATTATATTTAAATAATATATTACCCTCAAACCTTCAATTTAAGTTGCCTTACTGAGATACTGAAGATAACCAAAGACCCAAGCAGATGTGCTGTTAATCACACTGGCCCTGTGTGTTTGGATTTTTTTTTTTAAATGTAGTTAGCAGTTGCAGATGGATATGGAGAGATGGGACTGTAAGTCTATGCCTCTGCTGCAACTCCAGCCAGATTATAGAGCCCTATAGCTGCTATTGATATAAAAACAAAACACATGTTCAGGGCCAGACAATGTGATTTAACATCATGTCTAGCTTAGGTCTCAAAATCTTGTTTGTATTGATAATTTAACTTTAGATTGAGGCAGTCAGTTTCTGTAGCCTTGGTGCCATCCAGAACTTGGTTTGAAGGCACATGACGTAGCAATATTTCAATATTTTTATAATTATAATGGTTATAATTTCCAGATTATAAAGCCCTAAATAGGCCTTAAAGGGAGAGAAAGAACCTGGGGAATAGGGTCAGAGAACCATGTGGAGCAGGAACTTGACCAGTGGAAACTCCATCTGGAAATGGAAGGTGTAAGGAACAAAAGCCTTTCCACTCAGACCAGCTCACGTGAGGGAAATGATAGCTGAGTCACCCCTGCTGAGCTGCCTGGGTGGGCACCTCATAAAAATTATTCTGTATTTCCAGTAGATTACTTCGCTACCACCAACTCACTCTTAAAATGCTTTTCTTAATGGGAATTGGAGAGTACCAGAATAATAATGAAATAAAGTCCAGATTATTTATGTGGAGGCTATACTAATGCATCTATAGATCTAACAGCACATTAATGACAGGCTTCATATAAGCCACCATAAATGTCTAAGCACACCAATAATGTGCTTAGGAGAGGAGAGGAGAGCTGGTCTTGTGGTAGCAAGCATGACTTGTCCCCATAGCTAAGCAGGGTCTGCCCTGGTTGCATATGAATGGGAGACTAGAAGTGTGAGCACTGCAAGATATTCCCCTCAGGGGATGAAGCCGCTCTGGGAAGAGCAGAAGGTCCCGAGTTCCCTCCCTGGCAGCATCTCCAAGATAGGGCTGAGAGAGATTCCTGCCTGCAACCTTGGCGAAGCCACTGCCAGTCTGTGAAGACAATACTGAGCTAGATAGACCAATGGTCTGACTCAGTATATGGCAGTTTCCTATGTTCCTATGTGATAACCCTTCCTGTATTATCAGCTCAGTATGTAGGGAAAAACTACATTTAATTCTGCAGAGTGTAATGTACAGTAATAAGGATCTCTATGCAGATTTTTTTTACAGACACAACAGAATAAATGCATATATAAAAGAACAATGTAGATGGAATTCAAACAGCTTTCCCCTAAATGTATTCCTGTCTATACGATGCAGGAATTTCAGCTGACAAGGAGCTTCCTAACACTACCATTACTTAAACACCCTGTAACATAGCTCGGAAGACAAGCACCATGAAGAAAGTCCATGAAGAAGGTCCCTTGCATCTCCAACTAAAAACGAGCCTCAGGTAACAGACGCTGGGATATATCTCTGCCCGAGTCTTTGGATAGCTGTCAGGGTAGACAGTATTGGGCTAGGTAGACCAATGGTCTGACCTGGGTAACTTGTAGGTGCGATTCTAGAATTATTTTCAATGGCAGTAACCTCAAGAAACTCAATACCGCCTACCTATTCCAATTAAATAAAAACTGGATCATGTTAAATTAATGGAGAACCACCTATAATGAATGCAACCTATTTTATATAACATCGTACAGATGAGAACATATAGGTCACTTTTTAAGCGCTTTGTGATTCTTGATATTTATTTGAAAATATCAGAAATGTTTCAGTCATGAAGCTTGCTTTCAACATTTGCCAATCTACCACTGTACATTGTGTTACTTACTGGTAACTAATGGAAGTAAAGGTAGCATTTGGCCAGTAGCTGCAAGACCAGTTGCTAATTTGGCGCAGCGGGGAAATGCTTGACTAACAAGCAGAAGGTTGCCGGTTTGAATCCCCATTGGTACTATATTGGGCAGCAGCGATATAGGAAGATGCTGAAAGGCATCATCTCATACTGCATGGGAGGAGCCAATGGTAAATCCCTCCTGTATTCTACCAAAGAAAACCACAGGGCTCTGTGGGTTCTAGAAGTCAAAAATCGATTTGACAGCACACTTTACTTTACTTTGTTGAAATGGACTATGGCTTGGGGAGTGCTAGTATACCTTTGTTCCATTGCTTGTAGTTGCTGCCAGCTTATCTGGATATCAAAATACTGGATATCAAAATACTTATCTGGAAGTCAAAATACTGACGCTATAGAAACAGTATCAAATATATTAATCTCTAAGGAGAGATATAAACAAATGGCAATGACAACTGGCAACTTGTTGCAGGAAGATCTGTATCCTCAAATTACATAAGAACATAAGAACAGCCCTGCTGGATCAGGCTCAAGGCCCATCTAGTCCAGCATCCTGTTTCGCACAGTGGCCCACCAGATGCCGCTGGAAGCCACAGGCAGGAGTTGAGGGCGTGCCCTCTCTCCTGCCATTGCTCCCCTGCAACTGGTACTCAGAGGCACACCCTTGAGGCTGGAGGTGGCCCACAGCCCTCTGACTAGTAGCCATTGATAGACCTCTCCTCCATGAAGTCATCCAAACCCCTCTTAAAGCCATCCAGGTTGTTGGCCGTTACCACATCCTGTGGGAGAGAGTTCCACAAGTGGATCACGCGTTGTGTGAAAAAGTACTTCCGTTTGTTGGTCCTAGACCTCCTGGCAATCAATTTCATGGAGTGACCCCTGGTTCTAGTGTTGTGTGAGAGGAAAAAGAATCTCTCTCTCTCCACTTTCTCCACACCATGCATGATTTTATAGACCTCTATCATGTCTCCCCGCAGTCGTCTTTTTTCTAAACTAAAAAGCCCCAGGTGTTGTAGTCTTGCCTCGTAAGAAAGGTGCTCTAGGCCCCTGATAATCTTGGTTGCCCTCTTCTGTACCTTCTCCAGTTCAACAATGTCCTTTTTAAGATGTGGTGACCAGAATTGTACACAGTACTCCAAGTGTGGTCGCACCATAGTTTTGTATAAGGGCATTATAATGTTAGCCATTTTATTTTCAATCCCCTTCCTAATGATCCCTAGCATGGAATTTGCCTTTTTCACAGCTGCCGCACATTGAATCGACACTTTCAACGAGCTGTCAACCACAACCCCAAGATCCCTCTCCTGGTCCATCACCGACAGCTCAGATCCCATCAGCATATACTTGAAGTTGGGGTTTTTCGTCCCAATGTGCATCACTTTACACTTGCTAACATTGAACTGCATTTGCCATTTTCTCGCCCACTCCCCCAGTTTGGAGAGATCCTTTTGGAGCTGCTCACAATCCGTTTTGGATTTCACTACCCGGAAGAGTTTGGTATCATCTGCAAATTTGGCCACATCGCTGCTTACCCCTGCTACTAGATCATTTATGAATAAATTAAAAAGCAGCAGTCCCAGTACAGATCCCTGGGGGACCCCACTTCTTACTTCCCTCCATTGTGAAAACTCTCCATTTATACCTACCCTCTATTTTCTGTCTTTCAACCAGTTAGCAATCCACACATGTACTTGTCCCTTTATTCCATGACAGCTAAGTTTCCTCAGGAGTCTTTGATGAGGAACTTTGTCAAAAGCTTTTTGGAAGTCCAGGTAGACTATGTCAACTGGATCACCTTTATCCACATACTTGTTGACACTCTCAAAGAAGTCCAAAAGGTTGGTGAGGCAAGATTTACCTTTGCGGAAGCCATGCTGGCTCACTCCCAGCAGGGCCTGTTCTTCTAGGTGCTTTACAATTTTATCCTTGAGGATGCTTTCCATCAATTTGCCTGGAACGGACGTTAGGCTAACCGGCCTGTAATTTCCCGGATCGCCCCTGGATCCCTTTTTGAAAATCGGTGTTACATTTGCTACTCTCCAGTCCTCTGGTACAGAGCCCGATTTCAGGGATAAGTTAAATATTTTAGCAAGGAGGTCGGCAATTTCACATTTGAGTTCTTTGAGGACTCTTGGATGGATGCCATCCGGCCCTGGTGATTTGTTAGCTTTCAGTTTTTCCAGACAGTTTAGAACATCATTTTAGACAGTTTAGAACATCATTTAGGCATTAAATTCTTTGGGCCAATTGCCAAAATGATTTATTGGTGGATTATATTTCTGTTTCCTTATACACTGCAGTTAACCATTCCAAATCAAAGCTAGACATTGTTCTGGTGCAACTGTCATGGAGAGAGAAAGCAATAAGTTGTTTGACATCTGCAATTGATACTGGAGGCCGATACTGAGTGCTTTCAAGTGAGAGCTCTGACTTAGGGGTGGGATAACTGGCACTACCAAAAAGTGCATTAAAATGTGCCTCCCATATCGTAGCTGGAATGCAACAAGCCGGGGCATCGAGTCCCAACTGGAGCAACCCGAAATAATTTGCCAGAATAAAGAAGAATTTTTAAGTCTGGCTGCTTCTAGCAGCTGTTGCTAGGATTGCTCCAAAGCTAGTCTCTTTTTCTTGCCCAGCAGTAATTTATACTGTCTTTTTTCATCCTTTATAATCTGGTTAGACTCAGATAAGGGATCCCTCCTATGTTGAATGAAAATGTTAATTAACTCCCTCTTTGCAGCACAACATTTATAGTCAAACCAACCTTTGGATCTGGATCTGGTTTGTGGTGACTTAGATGAACTTCTCATAATGAATATCTACAACTTTTCAATAAGGGTTTCATAGAGATCCAAGATAGAATCCGAAGGAGGGTTTGCTTCAGCATTCATCATTGCTAAACGCAGTGAGGAACCCTCCTCTGAGTTCAACCAACTGCTCACCAGTTCACTAATTTGAACTGGCCCAGCTTCCTCTAAAGCATCAAATTGTCAATTGTAAGTGGCTTTGACATTTCTTGCTGGGGGCTTACAGACGAAAATCAGCAGTAGGTGGTCACTTTCTGGTCTGACTTCCACTTCAGTGTAAGGAAGTGGATCAAATTACGAGAAATCAGCAGATAGTCAATAGTAGACAATTTATGAACAGACCAGAACGTAAACTGGCCTGGATAATCATCTGGTACTGTGCCATTCAGAATAAACAGGTCCAGCGCACTGGCCAGATGGGCCAAACATAAGCCAGCCACATTAATTATTACATCCCTAGATGTCCTAGGAAAGAGGAGAGAGCTATGCGCATCTCCTAGCAGGCATTCATGATAGGCTGAGAACAAGGCAGTATTATTGGCACCCATTCTGGCATTAAAATCTCCCCCTAAGATGATATATGCGGAGGGATACTTGTCTACACATGTCTCAAGGTATTGTTCCACTCACTTCCAAAGAAGTCTAACCTGAGCACGAAAACGTTGCAGGGGTAGATAAAAGTTAATACACAACACTGTAATGCTTTCAAATTTCAACAATGCTGCAATGACCCACTCTATGAAACAGGGCACTTTAATAATCACCATTTTTAAATCCAAGGAAATAAAAAGACCTAGGCCGCCCATTGGCCTGCCACCTTTCTGGCTTGGACATGCATAATTTAAACAAGAATGATAATTAGGTATATAAAAATCTTCTAACATCCAAGTTTCCTGCATAAAAATAATATCAAATTATATCATAACTTGTCAAGCCTCACGCTGAGATATTCCATGAGAGCAAGGACAGATTGTGATTCAGAGTTAATTGTCAATTCTGGGCAGTAGCTGACAACTACCCTACTAAGACCTCAACAGGAGAGCCATTGGGGACACCTGTTGAGTTCACAGGCAGGCCAGTTGGAGGCATTAAAAGCACTGGATGTTGGTTGGCCCAGACAAGGGGTCAGAGGCGTGTGGCGAGTGCGGATTTCCAGGGCTTAAGAACAAAGATGAGGAATAAATAGGTTGTTCATGGAAATCCTGCAAGGTCATTGCCATGTGATAGATGGATATTCACCTCCTGTCCATCTGCCTCCTATATTTCCTGGGCCAGAGACTTAGTCAAATCTGCCTCCTGTATAGGATCCAAATCTGGCTGCAGATATAATGCATGGATTTCTATTTCATAGTCATGCTGGGCACAAGGTTGCATCTTTGTAATATCCAGTGATCATGCATGGGTATCTCTGGAGACCAAATCTTCAGACAGGACCTCCTTCAATGGATCCTCAATAATAATAAAAAATCCTCAACAAGGGTTGCCTGTGTCTGTTCCACTGCTTCTGCATGGCCATGTGAGGTGCATTCAGCTACACAGCCTGATGGGGTCAAGTGTGATTGCAATTCCCTCCTGTCAGCTGAGACACAAGGATATTTGAAGATGGTTCTTCGGTGGGGTGAAATTCACCTGGTGGATTGGCTGCTCTGTTCATCACTCTTGATTCCAAAAGTTGTGGGGAGATCTCTGAATCAGTTAAATCACTTAAACATTAGTTGATTTTTAATGTTTCAACATTTCGAGTGCTATTTTGGAGGCTTCCCCCCCCTTGTTGATTGGTTTTCTGGCACCGGCTTCTGATTGGCTTGTGATCCTATGGGGGTTTTAGAGGAAAGTTTAAAAATTGTTTAAAATCACCTGCTTGCCCATTTCTTTTGTGGTTGGGTGGTAGGTAGCCCATCATGCCTTACCATCCAACCCACACTGGTGTCCTTAGGAGCTACCCATGTGGAACAATCATGTGTTTTGAGTTTTCCCATTGTTTCCTGTGGTGGAAACACTTGAAATGTTTCAAGGTTTGTTCCGTCGAAACAACCAGACCAACCGCTGTTTCGAGGAAATGTTTCAGCCTTCTGCATTTTGTTTCGAACTTGAAACAAAATGTAAAATCCATTTTGTACACATCCCTACTATGAACACAAACCAATGTACATTTGCTCAGGGGTTGCCAGCCAACCTGAAAGTCTCCACCAGCTGCTGTTGGATTACAACTCATCATCCACAGCCACACTTTATTGTATCTGGGGTTGATGGGGGCTGTAGTCCAACAGCTGAAGGTCCTCAGGTTGGCCTATCTTGGTCTACAAGGTGTGCTGCAAAAGGGGTCAATGATAATTTTGAATTCTTAATGTTCTATTAACCAACTAATTATATACAACTCCTGGTTTTAGTTACAACAAAAGTAATTGTGTTAAAGTTAACTTTTGTTCTGCTTGGTCTTTCCATGTGTCTTTAGCGAATTTATTTAATGTTCTCTCAATACAAATAACTGTTTTAAGTTTTGCCTTTATACTTTCAACATAAAATAAATTATAAAATGAATATGGGAAGCCAAATTAAATATAAATAATAATATATTACACAATAGTTATCTGCATGAATGTCTGTAAGAATATGGTTTTAAGATTTATATATTGTCTTTCATCATCTGACCTCAAAGCAGTTATAAAAGTATAATAAAAGCAATACTAGAGAGACGTATAAGCATAACCAACATAAGACCCACAAAGAAGTATAAACACTACATAAAAGACATAACCACAGTAAAGGAAGCATCTCAGTTCATCACAATGGCCCCACAAATCAAAAGGGAATTGAGCAGCCACATAAAGGATAAAATGGATGGATCAGAATGTAAGTCTTCTGTGCCACATTCAACTAATATTAATATTAGCCAATAGATCTGAATTCATAAGCCAATGCTAAACTATACAAAGATACATGTGCCTACTAGGATACTAGGAATGCTAACAACTAACTAGACCACTAAATCACAAGATGCACTTCCATGACATTATGGTTTCGCAGGCAGATGCACTGGCATATACGTTTGGAACTGGAAACCCAGTCTGTATTACTACAAAATGTCCATCTGGTATTATATAACAAACTAGCATTTTTAAAAAATTAAGTATTGGGAAAGAATCAAGAAAGCAATGAATTGACAAAATATTTTGATAGATAACTGATGATGAATCTCAGAGGCATGTTTATGATAAACAACATTCCCAAAGACCTCAATTTTTCAAAGCATAACAGAACAGCAATATCTATTATATATTTTGAAGAATCTGTATGTTTGTGCGAAATAAAGTCATACTTCCTGATGATCTACGATACCAAATTTTGCATACACAATGCTGCCACTGAAATTAGCTGAATGCACTCATTTTTACATTGAAATATGCTTGATGACCATTTAATTTTATTTTGTAGTTTTTTGAAGAAATTCTGAATACTATACTTCCTGATTACCTGTCGATACAAAATTTTGTATGAACAATCCTGTTTATCAAAAGCAGAATGCTTTTGATAAACATGAGAACTAGGTGGAGTCAGCCACACCACCTTTTAGAGTTATAACCCCTTAGGTGATGATTTCCCAACTTGTGCTGAGCTGGAGACCAGGGTATTGGAAATAAAATGTGCATTTGAGGAAGCAAAAGAGCAGGCAGAATCTCTTCATTCACTTCCCTATGCCCAACCAACTGACCTGTTATTCCCTGCAGTAGAAAATGAGGAAAGAAAAATGGAATCTATCAACATAGCAGGTTGCAGGATCTGATGGGTCTGCACTAGACCCATCTCCTCAGCTCCACCTAAGCAGACACTAGGCACCCTTCCCAGAAAACACCAAAAGAAAATGAGGTGGCAACCCTAGTATCACAAACAGATGCTTCACCCTCATTATATGAGGTGCTGGACTCTTTGGATTCACAAGTGTCCCAATTTGAATTTCCAGCCACAGTGAGGGGAGATCTGCCCATAAAGGAGCCAGGGAGTCATGACTTAGTTTATGCTGAGCCTGGCAAGCCTGAGGCAGTTGATGGTGTGGCCCTGTCTTCAGATGCAGGACTTGATCTCCAGGAACCTATGCCTCCACCATCAAATTTGATGATGACTGTTTTACAAGGTAGCCCCAAGAAATCTTTTTCACCAGTCCTCCAACTACTGGGGATCCCCCCGCCCATGGAATTGTGTCCAATGTTGCCAGAAGATGCCCTGAGCTCCTCTGACCTGGCCCAGCCAGTCAACCTATCTGAAGAGTTGGCCCCTGCTTGGTTATTGCTGAATTACCCAAGTGACAATAACCGGATCAAAGTGAACTCAGCATCTGCACATGGAATGTACATGGCTGATTGTCCAAATGCACAGATTAACTTTTTGTAAATTATCTATTTAATTTTGACATTCTTTTCCTGCAGGAGACTTGGGACACAGACAAGATTGATGTGGATGGTTTCTACATGCAATGTGTTTAATGCCTTGCCCGGTGAGAAGGGGAGGGGGGAGGTAGACCCAAAGGAGTATTGGCCCTACTAATTGTGACAGGTTTACAAGTGAAGATCAGTTCAATGCCCTTCCATGCCCACTGGGTGACAGCAGCTCTACTGCAATTTGAAAAAGTACAAATTGCCTTGATTAATATATATCTAATTCCCCTTTCCAGGCACTCTTTGATAGGGCAACAATGGTAAAGCTTTGGTAAATACATAGAGGAATGTATTGAATCCAATCCTCTGGCCTACATTTTAGTAGGAGGCGATTTCAATGCAAGGATGGGGCAGGATGACACATCCTTATATACTTACTACCAAGGTGTTCCACCAGAAGATATGGGGGATTTCCCCCTCCATCCTTGGTTGGCCAAGGATGAAAAACATAACATTGGGGGCTTTTGCTTGGCCCAATTGGCCAAACAGTTTGATCTGTGTATTTTAAATGGAGCAATGAGTGGAAACTGCCCAGCAGAATTCATCTATTGGTCTGGGGACAGGATTTCAACAGTAGATTACTGGCTTGCCTCCCACAATCTTGCCAGTTGCACCTTATGGCTGGAGGTTGATCCCTGACAAGAGAGTGATCACCTCTCTTGTCAGGACTGTCAGGACCTTAAGGATTAACTTGCTGCTTAGGACACCTTATTCTAAGGATAAATTCTGCCCGGTGCTGGAGGTGATTGCCGGAAAGTGAGGATTAGATAGGATGAGAAGTGGGCTCAGTTTACGGCCAATCTGCTAAACTCAGAGGTCATGATGGGAATTCATGATGAGGTTACAAATAGAGAGACAGGAACCTTGACACACGATCATTATAAGGCCCTCATCCCAAATCTTGCTCGGGAAAGAATCAGTCATAATTCTCAGTCAACTGCTAGATCCAGAAGTTGGTATGACCAAGAGTGTATAGCTGCCATCATAATATAGATATGACTGCTTGGGAAAAATTACGGAAAACTGATTTAAAGTTTACTGCATGTTATACTTTAAAAGAAAATTATTATAAGATGATGTATAGGTGGTATCTGACTCTGAAAAAATTAGCATTAACGAATAAAAATGTTTCAAACAAATGTTGGAAATGTGGACAATGTGAAGGAACTCTTTTCCATATGTGGTGGTCATGAGGGAAGACAAAGGCTTTTTGGGATATGATATACAATGAGTTGAAGAAAAGTGATATTTCTTAAGAGGCCAGAATTTCTTAAGGCGGCCAGGATAGTATATGCGCAGAAATGGAAAGACACTAAAATGACCTCAAAAGAAGACTGGTTGATAAAATTTTTGGAATATGCTGAGATGGCAAAGCTTACAGCACTTATAAGAGATGAAAATTTGGAATGTTTTAAAGAAGATTGGGAACAATTTTTGCTTTACTTAAAGAATTATTTTTCTAATATGGACTTTTCAGTAGGGTTTGAAATATAGTAATAACAGCAGGTTGGTTTGGATAAAATCGAGTAGCATTGTGGAGTATGTATGTTCTGAATTATTATAGCAATGGTTTATATGTATGGTTATTGTGAACCGCACAGATAGGCAAGTGGGAAGTCAATATTTACTTATGTGTAGAATTAAATAAATGAATGTAATTTGAATGTAAAAGCTATTGTAAAATCTAATAAAATTTTAAAATACAAAAAAAGAGTTAGTGACCTATTTTAAATTATATTGTCAAGGTCCTCAACATGTGATTCCTCTGACCCTATTGAGCCTGAAAAAACAATACAAAGCTTTACTCAAAGCTAAGAAAAGAGAAGCTCAAAGGATGTCATGTGATTATGTCAGTGAGAGAGGGGAACTCTTCTCTCTTTTGGAGCATTACAGTTGGCTATTCGGAAAACTGCCCCTCCTGGCTCACCAGCCAGGTCCCTGTAGAGATATGGGAAGCACACTTTAGAATTCTCTATGTGGCCCAGGAGGAAGGACAAGTGTCATCAGATTTTAATAATAATTCTCCCAGAATGGCCTCCCATCTCAGTAGCCAGAGTTATGAAACTTATTGATTATTTAAAAGCAGGCAAGGCCTCGAGCAGTGACTGTATCTCTCCTGAAAAGTTTAAACTGAATGTGGATTGGTGGGCTGGCAACAGAAAAAAGGGGACAGATGAGATCCTGCTCATTATCGCCCGATCAGCCTGTTGAGTATCATGAGTAAGCTTTACTCGAGACATTTAGATTGGAAGCTCCAAGACTGAATGGAGAAAGAAAATATCTTGGGGGATGAACCGTTGGTTTTAGAATGGGGCGCTCAACTATGGATCATGCCTTAGTACTATGCAATCTCAATAATCTCAATATACTTCTCAATAAATATAGCAGTAAGCCCAAGTGCTCCTTCTATGTGGCCTTTGTAGATTTCAAATCAGCATTTGATTCAGTTTTGAGACCACGGCTGTGGAAAAAACTCAGGGATAACAATATTGATAGGCGATTACTTCTGCTCATTCAAAAACTTTATGAGAACACCAGCATAAGGGTGAGTTGTAACACCCAAGGCTCACTTTCACACCCAATAACTTCCAACAAAGAAGTCAAACAAGGGTGCATTTTGGCACCCTCTCTGTTTAACCTGTATATAAACACCTTAGCTAAAAAGCTCTCAGACCCAGGGTTATATCTGCCAAATATCTCAGGGGTAAAAATCCCAATTTTGCCGTATGTGGATGCTGCTGTGATTATCTCTCAAACCCCAGTAGATCTTAGCAGGGCTCTTAAGTAGGGATGTGTGAATTGATTCAGGTACAAAATGATTTGTACCCAAATCTACCTGTTTGGGGTGATTTGTGGACAAAACAAATCACCTCTGTGCTAGTTGGCCAGATTCGGGTCCAAAACAAATCGCCCAGATTTCAGACCTGAAAAATTTGTAGATTCAGACCTCTATTTTGTGGTGATCTCTCTTGCTGTCTCCATTTTGTGCCAGGAATTATTTTTTAAAAAATCCTGCCCTCCCAAGCTTCAGATTGGTGATTTACAATGTTCAGCGATTAGCTGGCGATTCCCCCAATTCCAGATTGGCTCCTTTCCATTCAAATCGTGTGTTGCCAGGGGTGACTGACCCTGCAATTGGACTAGGGGAAGGGTCAAAGAAGGGACAAGGGTGGGGGAGTTTGAAGGAGGGATTTTCAAATGTACTTAAGGAAGCAGGCCAGCCACCATTCTGCCTTTCTTCCTCGTGGTAGAAGAGAGAGAGTGCACTTTGCTTTGCCTTGCCTGCCTGCTGCCTGGATTGAGGAAGAGAGAAGGGAAAAAATGTTCACCCCCTTCCTGCTGCTGAGAGACTCACTGCCTGTGCCTGCTGTCTGTGTGAATCAATTTGAGTAACAAAACGATTTGTACCCAAATCTACCTGTTTTGGGAGATTTGTAGACAAAAGAAATCACCCCTTTTAGATCAGCAACATCCGGAGGAATCCAGTTTCAGAACCACTGCTCTATATTGTTATAGAAATACTATGTTTTTGAATCATTATATCTTTATTGTTACATTGTTTTGATATCATTGTCTTATCCTTATTTTTATCCACTGAATTCTTTTTTTTTTTTTTTGTGGGGGAAGGGTATCAATACATGGAATGGAAAAATGGAATACAATACAGGCTATTGTCTTCTGATTCCCAAATCCCAATCCTGATTTACTCTACCACTCATTAAAATAATGTCAAGATCTCACATCCTGGCCATAGGGGAGCCAGTTGATCAACCAAGCCCTGAAAAATGGTTGACAAGGTCCTGGGCTGACTGTAATGAAAAAGACTTCCTCAGATTTCTTTTAATAGGATCCAAAGTGGGCTAAGGATTTCAAACTTTGGGAAATAAGAACAACTGACAGTATCCAGACTAAAACTTGTGCAAGTAGAATATTGTCCTAAAGTGGCACAATAATTCATAAGCACAAGTTATAAAACTCCCACAAGATGTACTAAACCATATAAACACCAAAATTGCAAGATTTGTGAAGTAAATTTCTTGTATTGCCCCCCTGCTGATCATGAAGGAAGTAGAACAGTTAACACCCCAATGGCAATTAACATTTATGTACAAATGCAACCAGTGTAAGTACTTTGCAGTAACATGTCACAAAGAAGAATTACAACATTCCCATGCAAGGGAAACAGACTGCAAGAGAGAATAAAATTGCTGATGCTGATAAAACAGCTGTTTGGAGAAATCAACACACACAGCTCAGTGTCTATTACATGGAAAGAAAGAAATAAAAAATCTGCATAGGATATAGGCTATCACAGCAAGATATCACTACTATAAATCCCATTTTCCTAATATGTTGGTAGAAATATAACCTTGTTTCACTTCCCTCATATTGATTTGATGAGCCCATTATAACACTCATAACAGAACATCATAATATGAGGGTATTTCAAAAACTAATAGAAAAATGCCAGCATCCATATGTTCTATCTAGGTAGTTGTTACATTCCAGAAAATCTTTTGATTACTGATGCCCAGAATACCATCTCATTCTTTATCTCATTCATCTTCATTCCTTTCAAAGGGCCCCAACTATATTAAATAATCTCCAAGTCCTGCAACAGAGTAACTATTAACTATTAGCAGGACCGGACCTAGGGATTTTGGAGTACTAAGCAAAGTTGACCAGGATGGAGACTCCCACCTGAGCAGCTGCAGCAGTAACAGAGTCAAGGGAGGAAGGGAGAGGGTGATGACAGGGCATGCTGAGTGGTGAGGAGGATAGCAAGTCATAGACGAGCCAAGAAGCAGGCCTTGCCCACTCAGCTTATGCCCAGGAGCTGCAGTGCTGGCAGCAACACAGCAAAGCATCCCCTTTCCCTTAGCCAGGCAGGCTGCAAGCATTGTGGATGGGCAAATGGCAGCCACAGCCATGCTCCCCAAACATAACTAGCTGGCTACTATACTGTGGCATGAGGTGACACAATGCCCATGACCACCAAGTTGGTTAATTTACTTGGGCTGGCAGGAGGGTGGGTGGCAGGGCCCACATGCCCAAGAACTGGCACCCTAGGTGACCATCTAGGTTTGCTTTACAAAACCTGTAATGAGGAACTAAACTAAAGTGTGGGTATACACTATGTGGGTCATTCTCACAGGAGGGCGAAGGACCGGGCTTTAATTCGACTAAGTACCAGACCAAACCTTTTCTTGACTGGTGGTGCAGTGGTAAAACTGCCGCCCTGTAACCAGAAGGTTACAAGTTCGATCCTGACCAGGGGCTCAAGGTTGACTCAGCCTTCCATCCTTCCGAGGTCAGTAAATGAGTACCCAGAATGTTGGGGGCAATATGCTAAATCATTGTAAACCGCTTAGAGAGCTTCGGCTATAAAGCGGTATATAAATGTAAGTGCTATTGCTATTGCTATTGCTAAATGTCAAGAAGACTAAACGAATGACAATGGATACAGCAACCAGACTCAAAACTGATAATGAAGACATTTATTTATTTATTTAAACATATTTTATACCACCCAAAACTTACATCTCTGTTAACTTTTAACATAAAAGTTAAAAGATTAGTTAAAACAGACTAATGACAACAAAGAAATTAAAACATTGGTTAAAATAAGTGACAGTAAAAAGTTAAAACATTACAACAAATTAAAACCTTTAAACAATATTTTAAAACAATGTTAAAACTATTAAAATGGTATTTAATTAAAAGCCTGGGTGAACAAATGTGTCTTTAAAGGGTTTTTTTTAAGTTGTCAGAGATGGGGAGGCTCTTATTTCAGCAGGGAGTGTGTTCCAAAGCATCGGGGCAGCAACTGAGAAGGCCCATCCCCGAGTAGCCACCAAACCAGCTGGTGGCAACTGCAGACAGACCTCTCCTGATGATCTCAATAGGCAGTGGTGCTCATGATGAAGAAGACATTCTCTTAAATACCCAGGGCCAAAGCCATTTAGGGCTTTATAGGTTATAACCAACACCTTGAATTTTGCCCAGAAGCTTATTGGCAGCCAGTGTAGCTCTTTCAATACAGGAGTAATATGGTCTCTCCGTGTCCTTGTTTTGTCCTGATTATTATATTTTATATTACTGTTGGCATATTTTGCTTTTAATCTTGTTTTAATCTTTGTATGTTCTCTGTATGGCCTATGGCTGTAATAAATTGATTGACTGATTGATTGACCCAGAGACCAACCTGGCTGCCACATTCTGAACCAGCTACAGTTTCCGGATTACATACAAAGGCAGAACCACATAGAGCGCATTACAGTAATTCAGTCTGGAGGTTACCAGCATATGTACCACTGTCCTGGTCATTTATCTCAAGAAACGGTCGTAGCTGGCGTATCAGCTAGAGCTGATAAAAAGCACCTCCGGCCACTGCCTCAACCTAGGACATCAAAAAGAGGCTCAGATCCAGAAGCACCCCTGAACTGCGCATCTGTCCCTTCTGGGGAAGTGTGACCCCATCCGGAACAGGCAGATGAAACTCATCTCCCAAGTTTTGACCCCACAAAATAAGTACCTCCATCTTATCTGGATTCAGTCTCAGTTTGTTATACCTCATCCAGCCTATCACTGCTTTCAGGCAGGCATTTAGGGAGTTTATGCTTTCACCTGATGAGGATTACATGGAGAAATAGATTTGAGTGTCATCAGCATACTGATAGCACCTTGCACCAAATCTTCTGATGAACTTTCCCAGCGGTTTTATGTAGATGTTAAACTACATTGGAGACAATACGGAGCCCTGAGGGACACCATACCGGAGTTCAGTTTTTGAAGAACAACAGTCCCTGAGAGACACCATTTGGAATCTGCCCAAGAGGTAAGAGTAGAACAACTGCAAGGCAGTGCCTCCCACCCCCAAACCCCTCAGACATTCCAGAAGGATACTATGGTCGATAGTATCGAAGGCCGCTGAGAGGTCCAAAAGGACCAACAGAGTCACACTTCCTCTGTCAGTTCCCAATTGGAGATCATCCATCAGGCCAACCAAGGCAGTTTCCACCCCATGGCCTGCCCAAATGCCAGTTTGAAATGGGTCTAGATAATCAGTTTCTTCCAAGAGTGTCTGGAGCTGGGAAACCTTGTCCAACCACGGAAGGTTGGAGACAGGCCTGTAGTTACTCAACTCTGTGGGAATCAAGGGAGACTTATTTAGAAGTGGTCTAATAATTGCCTCCTTAAGACAAGGAGACATCCTCAGAGAAGCATTTATGATCTCTACCAGGCCTCCTACAACAATTCCCCTGCTAGATAGTATAAGCCATGTCAGGCACTGAAGTGGTGGATAGAGTCTGCCTTTTAGGATCGACCATCAACAGTAAAGGATCCAGCAGTCAAGAAATACGCCACAGACTAGCACTTGGTAGGGTTGCAATGAAGGCTTGAGAAGGATATTTTGATGCCGTGATGTGTCTATCTACACCTAAGATTAGAATTGCTTGTAGGGATGTGCATAAAACCGGTTCTCCCGGTTCGGTTCGGATCCGAACCGGGTCCGAACCGGACCAGGGTGGTTCGGTTTTGGTTTTGCCGAACCACCCCCCCGGTTCGGTTCGGATCCGAACCGGTTCGGATCCGAACCGAACCGGTTCGGATCCCAAAAAATAGCTGGTTTGAAAGGGGACCTTGTGTTCTACCTGCCACCCAAATTTCAAGTCGATTGGACCTTCCTCTGATTTTTGGCGATTTTTTAAAGTTTTAGTGACTTTGGGGCAGTTCGGGGGCATAGCATGGGATCTGGGCAAAAAGAGTGGGGTGGGGTGGTAGTGCCTAATGGTTGCACGCTACCACCCCAATTTCAGGGGGATTGGGCAAAGGGCTGATTTTTGGTAAATTTCTGAAAATTTCATGTCTTTGGGGCAGATTGGGGCATATTGGGGCAGAAAGTGGGGGCTGGGGCAGAATAGTGGGGTGTGGTGGTAGTGCCTAATGGGTGGAGCCTACCACCCCAATTTCAGGGGGTTTGGACAAAGGGGTGATTTTTTGAGAATTTTTGAAGTTTTAGTGACTTTGGGGCAGTTTGGGGGCAGAAAGTGGATCTGCCCCAAAATAGTGGGGTGGGGTGGTAGTGCCTAATGGGTGGAGGCTACCACCCCAATTTCAGGGGGATTGGGCAGAGGGCTGATTTTTTGAGAATTTTTGAAGTTTGGGTGTCTTTGGGGCAGATTGGGGGCAGAAAGTGAATCTGCCCCAAAGGAGTGGGGTGGGCTGGTAGATAGTGCCTAATGGGTGGAGGCTACCACCCATCCCCAATTTAAGAGTGATTGGGCAGAGGGGTGAATTATGGTGAATAGAAAAGGTGTGAATTCTCATTCTATCATAGCAAATGAGATATTTTTCAATTAAACAACTCTCATGACCCCACTTTCACTTTTTCACACTTTCCTTTACTATGAATAATATGAGGAAGTAATCAATTTAGCACACTTCACCTTATGAAGACAAACCTCATACAAATAAATTCACCATAATTCACCCCTCTGCCCAATCACTCTTAAATTGGGGATGGGTGGTAGCCTCCACCCATTAGGCACTATCTACCAGCCCACCCCACTCCTTTGGGGCAGATCCACTTTCTGCCCCCAATCTGCCCCAAAGACACCCAAACTTCAAAAATTCTCAAAAAATCAGCCCTCTGCCCAATCCCCCTGAAATTGGGGTGGTAGCCTCCACCCATTAGGCACTACCACCCCACCCCACTATTTTGGGGCAGATCCACTTTCTGCCCCCAAACTGCCCCAAAGTCACTAAAACTTCAAAAATTCTCAAAAAATCATCCCTTTGTCCAACCCCCCTGAAATTGGGGTGGTAGCCTCCACCCATTAGGCACTACCATCACACCCCACTATTCTGCCCCAGGTCCCACTTTCTGCCCCAATATGCCCCAATATGCCCCAAAGATATGAAATTTTCAGAAATTTACCAAAAATCAGCCCTTTGCCCAATCCCCCTGAAATTGGGGTGGTAGCCTGCACCCATTAGGCACTACCACCCCACCCCACTCCTTTTGCCCAGATCCCATGCTATGCCCCTGAACTGCCCCAAAGTCACTAAAACTTTTAAAATTCACCAAAAATCAGCCCTTTGCCCAATCCCCCTGAAATTGGGGTGGTAGACTCTACCCATTGGGCACTACCACCCCACCCCAAAATTTTGCCCCTGGTCCCCTTTTTACCCCCCGAATCGATTCGGATTCGGATTCGGATTAAATCCGAATCCGAACCAAATCAAGGGTGATTCGGGTGACCCAGATTCGGGCACAAAACAGAACAGGGGTGATTCGGTTCGGGTCCGAGCCAAATCACCCGAAATCCCAAATTGCACACCCCTACTAAGCACACACACAGAGAAGAAGCAGGAGGCGGAGTGTGGATTCTATGATAGCATATTAGAGTGGATTGATGGTGTCTCATTGAAAATCTCATTTGCTATCATAGAATCCACACTCAATACCTCAGAAACAAGAGAACCCTGTACCCATGGGGGTGCCCCTACCAGAGATCCCTGTACCCCATGGGTTAGAAACCCATGGGGGTGGTTGGCACCCTATGTGCACTACACCACCACTTGCTCTGGGCCACCCCAGCACCCCCATGTGCACTTATAGGGCTGCTGAAAGCTCCATTATAACTTATTATGAGGGAAAACCTTAAAGACGCGTAAACTTCAAAAATCACTTAAAAATCACCTCTTTGCCCAATTCCTTTCAAATAATTCTGATAGCTTCCTTGCCCACCCTAGGAACTACCACCCACCACACTGCACTCTACGACACCCCTTTCCCCCCGACGTGAAGCTATACATTTGCTGCAATCCTAATTATTCTCTATGAGGAATTCAAAAACACTTAACAATTCACCAATAATCAGAGAAGTGTCCAATTGCCTTGAGATTTTTTGGGTGGTAGGCACCCTTGCCTGTCTACCACCCACCCTGCTTTTGTGCTCCTAGGTCCTCCACAACAGGGGATATGGACTGGTTCGGGTCCCATTATACTCAATGAGAAAAATAATTAAAAATATTTCAAATATTCATAAAAAATCATAGGGGTGTCTGATTGCTTCAGGGTTTGCATGGTTGTTGGCACCCATGAGTGCTCCACAATAAGAAATAATGGCCTGGTTCGGGTCCCATTATATCCTATGAGAGAAAAATAAAAATATTTTTCAAAAATTCATAAAAAATTGTACAAGTGTCCGATTGCTTTGGGGTTTGAGTGACAGGTACCCCTGGGTGCCAGCTACCATCTGACCAATTTTCAGCTTTCCGAACCGATCCGAACCGGTCCGAACCGGTTCGAAACGAACCACCCCCAGTTCGGTTCGGATTCGAACCGAACCAGGGGTGGTTCGGTTCGATCCGAACCTCCGAACCGGAACCGGTTCGGACCCGAACCGGTTCGGATCCGAACCGGTTTGCACATCCCTAATTGCTTGGACAATGGTTTTTCCCGTGACATGCTATGGGTGTGAAAACTGGACTTGGAAGAAGCAAGATAGAAAAAGTATTGATGCTTTTGAACTTTGGTGCTGAAGAAGACTTTTGAGGATATCATGGACAGCCAGGGAAAGAATAAATCAATCCAGAATTTTCACTCAAGGCACAAATGACCAGGCTCAAACTATCATACTTCAGACACATTATGCGAAAACCCAGCTCCCTTGGAAAGAGAAGAAGAGGATGACCAGCAGCAAGATGGATGGACTCAATTACAACAGCAATGAATGCACCACTGAGAGACCTTAAAAGCCAAGTTGAAGGCAGATCATCCTGGAGAGTCTATCTATGTGGTTTCTAAGAGTCGATACCGACTTGACGGCACTCAATCAATCAATCAACCTTCATAAGAATAGGAAAGCTGCTAGGCAAACTTTAAGATCTAATGCCAAATTAGTTTTAAATTTCTTATACAAAGAACCTGTATTCAATCATTCTTAGCTCATTCATGTGTTATGAACAGACTGTTAATAGGTTCTGGAAGTTTTTGATGAAATTAACAAAATTACAAATTGTGGTTTTGCACCAACTATTTTACACCATTATTCACTGGTGAGTGGTATATTTTCAGCAGGGAAATGATACAGAAGTGAAGGGTTAAATATCCCTTACATCTGCTCTCCCCATGCAAATCAGCAGCTGCTAAAGTAAAAACAAGTCCCTAACTAGATAAAGATGCCTTTAAGTTTCAGTCATATTTTAGAGAGCCGTGTTATAAAATGGCCACTTGATTATATTTATCCATGGAAAACATATAAGGTCTATAAAATTACAGAAGAGAACGCAAAATGTTTTGAGAAATTATTGAGACAACAGAAATACCTATTAAATTAAACTAATACATGATCTTTATGTGGTATAAAATAGGGAAGGATATATAAAGACAATGAAGTGTATTGGCATTAAATATTTTGGTAGTAGTAGAATAATGTTTGAAACATTTTGGAAAGGAGAAAAAACTTATTAAGAGAGATTAAGTATTTAGGATAAGTCAAATTACAGTTGAAAGCACACACTAACATCCAGAGTTATGCTATGCTGACAGAACAGTGTTATGCATTGCACAAAGTGGGGCACAATTTTTAGCGACCCCTCTTTCCCTTTGAGCCAGCTGGGTCTCACAAAAATATATCACTGAGGGTCCACCAGTGACAAAGGACTCCAGCGACAACCCTCAGCGACAAAGGACTCCAAAGGGAAGGGGAAATTGCACTCTGCCATGTGCACCACATGGAAAATGCTGTTTTCAACAGAAACAACAGAAAAATGCTGTTGTACCAGTCCAGCATTAGTCTGGATTTCAGTCACAGTGATTAAGAAATCATATGATGCCAACAAAAGAAATGTGAAAACAAGTTAGATATACTGATGAAGAAAGATGTACTGATAAGATATCAAAGATTCATTTGCTTTTTGTGGCTGAAAATGAAATGCATATTCCAATTTTTAAAATGTATGTTTTAAATAGTGGTTTACATCCTGACTAATGAAGTGTGTGTGCCTTGAGCCCTTGCAGGCATGCAGTGACATATTTCCGAATTTTCAGATTAGTTCCAGAGTGCAGGGAGCACTCAGAAGTATTAACCTTCTTCCGCAACAGTAAACATGGTAGAGGACCCAGGGAGCAGTGTGGGTGCTGGCACTCTGTGCCCACAGGGGCTTGAAGCATGCACACTTCATTAGTCAGGATGTCAGCCACTGTTTGTATTAAAATAACAATAAAAGGAAATAACATCTGCAATCCCCCCTCACCTCATATGTTCTAATATATTTCTTCTTTTTTGCTGGACTTAATTCTCTTAACAAAGAGACTATTGTTTGTCTTAACGTCTTCCTTTTGGGGAAGGAAGGGAGGGAATATGCCTATATTTAGTGTGCAGCACTCACTGAACTTTAAATAAAAGTATATTCATAGTCTATTAATAATCTGATATCCTTGCATTTATTTATTTTTTAAAATGAGATCTGTCATTCACCTTATTAGGTATTTCAGAACTACATAAACAAGAAATTATTAATACTCTAGCTCAGTGTTTTCCAACCTGTGGTCCACGGACCACTGGTGGGCCACAAGTGTACTGCAGGTGGTCTGTGTAATTGTTGGGATCTGCCACACCTCCCAAATTTCCCCTGTATTTCCTGCCGCCTCTTGACTCTCCACTGTGTTGGCCACTCATTTTGCATATTATGTTGGCCGCTGGCTCCCAACAATTCCCCGAAATTCCTGTTGCCTCCTGACTCTCCCCTGTGCACCTCCCACCACCCCTTAACTCTCTGATGTGTTGCCTCCCTGAGGCAGATGCACCTGAATTTGCATGCACCTTGGGAGGGATGATTCCCCCCTGGACTGGCCACCAGGCTCCGGCAACCTTGTAAAACTGTGGTGGGGTCCCATGCTTTGTTTTCAGGCCATTCATGGCCCCTAGCCCTAACTCTTCCCTTTCATGGGCCTATCACAAAGAAAGGAATAGGCAGGCAGGCAGGGCAAGTGGCCATGTGGGGCCAGTGGAACTTGCTGCTTACTCTTTTGAATAAATATGGCCCATAGCACCACGTTTACTGCCATTGCTCACCGCCGCTACTGTGCTGCCAATTATAGGTGGGAAGGAACTGCTTCTACAGGTGCAGAAGGAGCAGCCACAGCACTTACAGGACCCAGTGAATCCCTAGTGGACATACTTTGCCAGCTGCCAAAATATCCACTTTCTTACTTCTTTCCATGTTGTATCCAGAATTCTCAGATATACTCTGGTAGGTTTCAGACTCCCATTCTGAGGTCTAGCAGCTCTAAACTATAACTCCTATATTCCCAATTGTAACCTGGGAATAAAGTGAGTGTGAGTGAAAGAGCACAAACAAGCATAAGTGGGTAAATAAGCATTGAAGAAGTTGTATGTACTGTATATGAGGTCAGTGTAGTACGTACACATGTTAAAAATGTTTATGACCGTGTGAGTGTGCAGGGAAAGAGTATGAGAGAAAGAGCATACCAATAATGTTTTGTTTTTCACCATGTCCTTACAGTTCTTCTGCAGCAAAGATCTGGGGGTAAAGCAAAGAAAGTGGCAGGGGGCACTCCCATCAGCCATAGCCTTTGTTAAAAAATGCTTGTTTATGTAGTGGTCCACAAAAGCTTTCAGTGACCCTGTAGTGGTCCACCTAAAGGAAAAGGTTGGGAATCACTGATCCAGCTAGTTAGCCCCAATCGACTTTCTTTATTTATCCTTCTAAAATTAAGTTGTGATGAGTTCTGATCCACCAAAGCACAGAAGGCCAACCATTTTAAGCATTCAGGAGAACACACGAGAATTTCAGCAATGCATAGATTTAAACAGGATCAAAAGTAAGTGCAAATTTATTGTTAAAAATTGCAAAGAGAGGCTAAGTACATGTCAAAGGATTAGGGATAATCTGAACTGTAGCAATATCCATATCACAAACATCCATAAAGTTATTTGCTAGATAACCTGATTAGATTAAACTGCTTATTGCTGCACTGTTTTTATAACAGAAATAACATTCTGTGAACTCAAATTGGTGACTGGCAAAGAAGTAGGTTAATGAAATAGTTGGTTTCTAGATATTTTAAGTGCTTAAGAGAACAAACACTTGGGCATTTCTTTTTTGTTTTTTTGTTGTACTTTTAAATCCTGAAGGTTGTACCCAAATTTCTTTTTTAATGTTTTAAACAAATAACACCAACTTCAATTTACATAGTAGCCTTTCCAGCTGCTTATTTATAAATATGCTAAAGATTATAATTCAGGGATGGGGTGGGGGCACTCTAAGAAATGGAAGATTTTAATTCAACAAACTGTGGAAGTAGGCCATAGTGGTATTCACTAGGCAATCATATTTTATAGATAGAAAGATTGCCATTAAACTGAAAAGATTTAACTTTGGATAATACTGACATATTTTATTTTATTTTATTTTCATGTTTTTATACCACCCTATATATAATCTCAGGGCAGTTTACAATTTAACCAAGCAACTAAAACCTGAAATCATGTAAAAACAAATTAATAAACTTTTATAAATAAACTTATTAAATTTTTTAGTAATAAACCATCAATAAACTTTTAAAATATATCATAAACTAAAAGCCTGATAAAACTGGTGTTTTCAAAAGTCATTTAAAAATAACCAGAGATCGGAAGATTCCGATTTCATATGGGAGTGTGTTCTAGAGCCCTGGGGCAACCCTAGAGAAGACGGAGTTTTGGGTCACCACCAAGTGAGTCAGTGGTAACCACGAACAGACCTCCCTCCCACCATGATCTTAATAGGCAGTGGGGTTCATGAAGAAGAAGAAGGTGCTCTCTTAAATACCCTGGGCCCATGCTGCTCAGGGCTTTAACACTGAGCACTAAAGATGACATCCATGCATGCTCAGACCCATTTCCTCAAAGGCTGCTGGGAATAGGCAACTTCCTGTTCCCAGCAAGATGCAGCCGGGCAAACAGAGAACCCAGCTGCTGAATACAAACAGCACTGCTCGGAGGTGGGTAGTGGGTGGGTGGAGGAGGAGCAAAGGAGCGGTAGGTAAGACCTGCCTCCTTTTAAAGTGCCTGCTCATCCCCCGCCAAAACAATTCAGCTGGGGCAGCTTGAAGTGTTTTGGTGCCTTGAAATAGAGGTGTCAAAACACTTTTAGCACATCTCTAGTATACAGTGCAAACACAACACAATGCAGAACTGAATCTTATATATTTACTTATTTTTGCATGCCACATGCAACTAGGCCATTTATTATATTTTGTGTCATCACTTATGCTTTACTGTTCCAATATCAATTAAGAATTATCCATGCTTTAACAGAAAACTCCAAATGGAGCAAGCCACATTTATTGTACATAGATCAAAAATCACATTAAAACTTGACATAATTTGCTATGCGGAAATTTGTTCTTTGGTTCAGTTCTACCATAATATGGAGATACTGGAGCATTCCCATTGCAACAAGTTCAATGTTTGCTGGCCAATTCAAAAAAGGCACAATTTAATCGATTGTGCCTTTTTGCCTTTTTTAAAGTGTTTGCTTTAATAAGTCTAAGAAATTGTAGTCTTTGCAAAGAAGAATTTCACATTGTTTCATCAAATAAGGGTGTATTTGCAACAAAGAGCATCCACCAAAGCACTACAGATTTTCCCATCCCAGCATATTAGTAAGATTTCTGCATAAACATTTATCTGCAAGTTAAACATTATTTCCAGCTAAATTCATTTTGGATCAGAATGGAAGTTCAACATGTTTTCATTGTTTAACCACCCTGGAATTTTTTTATTGAAGGTCAACATATAAATTTGTATCTATTTCACACATTTTTATTCTGCATCATATACAGAGCTCTGGGCAGTTTACAAATTTAAAACACAAAAAGACTAAAAACATTAAATCAATTAAAACAGTTTAAAATAAATAGAAAAAAATATAGTCCTTTTGTTCCCTACATATCAATTTGCTACACTAATTTTCCTAACTAATCTTGCAATAAAATAAGGTTGGTTGTCAACAAGTTACATGATTTAAAATACTAACAGCGTGATCCATCCCCTCCTCTCTGCAAAAAAAAAAAAAAAAAGACGTGGCGGGGGAGGGGGCACAATCCTTTCATCTAGAACAAGTAACCAGCAGGTTTAACCAATAATGCCCTGTATTATTTAATTCCTAGAATCTAGAAAAAAGAACTATTTACTATAGAAAATGGGTAAATTCTTAATACAAAATTTGCAGTGGAATTTCTGCTTAGTGAAAGTTTGCAGTATTTCTCTATTTGATCATACAGATATTATGGCTCCATTTTATGCCATTTATCTTTCACAGCAGTTTAACCAACCTACAAGTCCTAATTTAATGACAACCAGCATTGGACATTTCTAGAAATTAAACTGACAGGTGTTTAGCATTTTGAAAAGCAAAGCATTAATCATATCAAAGGGGGAAAATGCAATGATAATGAGAATGTGTCATCTGTTCATGTATAACAAACATGCAAATATTTGTTTCTTGCTCATCAGCAAATAAAATAAGCAATGTACACTTCAATTTTTAATTTGTATCAAACTTTGTATCATTCAATGCAACTACTATAAGATTTATTAGAATTAGAACAAATTTTATTTTCTGTTATGTAGTCAACTTTTTCCAAAGTACATTGTGAGGCTTGAGGTGACCCACTGAACTCAGTGGGACTCTAGGCTTTAGAATGTTTTTATCATGAACCTAATAAAAAAACATAGACTGATCATCTGAATGTGCAAGTCTGCACAGTTATTACTTTCTCCCATCTAAAATATGAATTATGAATATGCTGAAATACGATCTGGACTGATGGATATAGTAATCTTCTACACTTTTGAGAATGCACTATTCAGCTGCTTTACCTAATCATACGCACATATACATGGTATCACTGTAGTTGTGGAGAAGAAACTAGACTTTTTTGCAAGACAAAATTCCACTTGAATAGCAGTATGCTGTATTAAAAGGAATGGACTAGCACCATGGACAGCAATTGGTTTGGCTATGCTGAAAGCATATTCAGGAAGCCATACACAGTAAGCCATACACAGTAAGGCTTTTAGTTACACCATTTTCTCTATAAAGGCTACGTTCACACAGTATGAAAATAATGGATATTTATATACCACTTTTCAACAAAAGTTCCCAAAGTGGTTTACAGACAGATAGATAGATAGATAGATAGATAGATAGATAGATAGATAGATAGATAGGCTCCCTGTCCACAAAGGGCTCACAATCTAAAAATGAAACATAAGATAGACACCAGCAACAGCCACTGGAAGGATGCTGTGCTAGGGATAGATAAGGCCAGTTACTCTTCCCCTGCTAAATAAAGATAATCACCATTTTAGAAAGGTGCCTCTTTGCTCTGTTAGCAGGGGATCCTGGTTAAAGAATTAACCTTTGAGACCTGCAGAGCTGATCGTGAAAACCCATAAATTCTGGGCAATCTTGGTCACACCACTGTAAAGTTAAAGTTGTGCCCTTGAGTTGGTGTTGACTCCTGGCAACCAAAGAGCCATATGGTTTTCTTTGGTAGAATACAGGAGGGGTTTTCCATTGCCTCCTCCCGTGCAGTGTGAGTGTCAACACCTTCCTATATCGCTGCTGCCTGATATAGGTGTTTCCCATATTCTGGGAAACATACAAGCAGGGATTCGAACCAGCAACCTCACCTTCTCCGTTGCTGCCCTGAGGCTTTGGAATGCGCTCCCTAGTGAAAAAAGAGCCTCCCCATCTCTGACAACTTTAAAAAAGTCTTTAAAGACACATCTGTCCACCCAGGCTTTTAACTGATATTGTTTTGATTGTTTTAATGTTGTTTTTAGAATATTGTTTAAAATTTTTAAATTCTGTTTTAAATTTCTTGTTTTTAAATTTCATGTTTTTGTTTTTAATTTTTTTTAACTCTTTTTTTTTAATCCTGTTGTAAACCGCCCAGAGACGTAAATTTTGGGTGGTATAAAAATATGTTAAATAAAAATAAATAAAACCTCTTGTTGCTAGGCAAGTCACTTCCCCACTGCACCATTAGATGGCTACTGTGATTAGTTCTAATTTAACCAGTATAGTTAAATCAGATCTTATGGGTTAAAAAAAAATGATAAGAAATGCTATTCTTGCAAGCTGCCTAATCCAGGCTAGGACAGCCCAGCCTGGGATAGGTGCTTGTGTGCAGTGCTGGGATCGAGGCCAATCCCAGCGCTGCTTCCTCACCTAACACTACTTACAACCCCAGCCTTTATGACAACAGATACAGTAACCAGCCTCAGAATTGAAAATGAAGACATTGACGTGGTGGATAGCTTCTGCCTTGAATCGACCATCAACAGTAAAAGATCCAGCAGTCAAGAAACACGCTGCAGACTAGCACTTGGTAGGGTTGCAATGATGGCCTTGGAAAGGATATATAAATGTCATGATGTGTCTATATCTAGAATTGCTTGGACAATGGTTTTTCCCGTGACATGCTATGGGTGTGAAAACTGGACTTTGGAGAAGCAAGATAGAAAAAGTATTGACACTTTTGAACTTTAGTGCTGGAAAAGACATTTGAGGATACATGGACAGCCAGGAAAACAAACTAACTAACTAACTAACGGATCTTAGAACAAATCAATCCAGAATTTTTACTTGAGGCACAAATGACCAGGCTCAAACTATCATACTTCAGACACATTATGCAAAAACCCAGCTCCCTTGAGAAGTCCGTAATCCTGGGGAATGTTGAAGGAAAGAGAAGAAGAGGCTCACCAGCAGCAAGGTGGATGGACTCGATCACAACAGCAATGAATGCACCACTGAGAAATCTGGGGGGGGGGGGCAGAGGCAAGTCACATGACTGACTCCCCCAGCTGTGCACCCGCCGGGGGCTTCCTTCAGTTGTATTCATTCTCCGAAATTGATGTGTGTGTTAAGACCAGGAGCTACGAGAACAGCATGTCTTTCTCTAGTACCATTCAATGACTTGCATCGTCCACAATTTACAAAACCTTTTAAAAAATAATTTAGGATGATGTTCTGTTGTGGCACTTAAGATAGATAGACAGACAGACAGATTTTACTGTGCTTTTTGTTAGCACTATTCAACCTCATTTAAGATTTCTTTACTTCATGAGCTGAGCTCAGTGAGCGGGGGCGGGGCGGGCGGGGGCATTTAAAAATCTTGTCTCTAGGCCCACTACAACCTTGCTATGCCGCTGACAAGTAGCCAAGTAGTTGAACTGAAATATTTGATTAAGAGGGGAAATCAATAAAGACACTGTGTGGTTTAAATGTTGTATTGAAATCAATTCAGCTTTATGCAATTCAGCTTTATGCAAAAAAATTAGAATACTCAATAAAATTTATATTTACTTTCTCACACAGTTCCTAGGGATAACACCTGAAAAATATTAATTACAACTTTGAAATTGCCATGCTTCTCTCATATTGTACTGACATACTTTCATAATATTACTAATTAATTTTATGAAATAATGGTTGACATTTGAACTAGGACTGAACACAGGCAGTTATTCTGTAACTTGAATAGAGAAAAGGGTGGTTTTTGCCCATCTTCCCTTCTCTCTGAAGTCCATAGTAACCAAAATATGTCTGGGGGTCATGCGTATGGGAAGACTTTCAACCCCACATCTCTAAGAATCAGTAGGATGTAGTGGTTAGTGTGGGATTTAGACACAGAAAACACATATCCAAATCCCTATTTGATTATGAATTTCTCTGATGGCCTTGGCAAAGCACCATCTCTCTGCATTTTGTGTATCTCACAGTCTCTTTGTGAGCCTCACGCATCCCTCTTAGGTCCTTGGAAGAAGGGCAGAATTGACATGTAATAAAATTAACTCTTAAAGAGAAGCTCCTGATGGCTTTTTTGAAGATAAAGAAAGACAAATCTAAAACAAAACTTAAAATACCTAAAATTTCTACACAATATAAATATTAGATGTATCTAATATTTCTCTGTTCTCTAGTTGCTCTGCATTTTAGGTATCTTATTGGATGTGTTAATGTGATTTTAACTTTGTAAACTGCCTTTGTATGTAATGTGATTTTAACTTTGTAAACTGTAAAATGTATGACAGGCAGTATAGACATTAACTATAAGTGAAGTAACAAATAAATTAGATGCTTTTATTAATTGAATGCATAAAACAAACTTACCAACCAAAAATAAAGGCAATGATGAGTCATTGCTTAACTGTCAGTATATTAACTAGAATTCAGTTTTTTTGCAGACCACATATTAATTCATTAACTATAACCCCACATTAGTTCTTTTAACTACTAAATAACTGCAGGCAGCTCAGGCACATTTTTCAAATATCTCACATTAAAACTGAATGCAGTGCAGAAAGAAAATTGCTTTTGGTCTGGTCCTAAAGCCATTGTGCAAAGGCAATGACTCCTAGGATCTGACAAGGATTCCAGCTTTGGTGCCAGGAGAACAATCCACCCTCCTTTGCAGGCCTGGGAATCAACAGCAACATAGCAGATGTGTGCTGACTTCTGATGACCTGCACAATGTTGGACTTCAAGAACACACTATTTTTTTAAAGAAGAAAATAAATGGCTAGCAAAGCTAAGTTAATTGCCTCTTCTATGGCTGCTATACTTAGCATGCTGCTTTTGCTGCACTGGCTCAAAGCTCTATGCACAGCTGCAGCTCAAGTGATCTTTAAAACCACTGCATTTCTAGGAATATTCTCTTCTCTCCCCTACTCAAACACACTCACTCATAGGAGTGTAGCTAGAAGAAAGAGGGCCCATGTTTGCTCCTCTTCCCAGCAGCCCCTTGGAGTGAGGGAGATAATGAAGAAAACAGGGAAGGGTGGAGCTGGGGAGTCCTCAGGATCTGAAGGGCCCGTTCTTTGAACTCATCTGCTCAATTATAGCTACACCCATGCTCGCTCACTCACAAATAACAGGTAATTCTCTACTGCACTTCAGTTCAACCCAAGGCGAATTTTATTCCAAACTCCTAAGCATTGCTTCCTTTCCTCTATCAGCTAATTTTTTTCAAAGGAAGGAGGTAAACAAAAACACCTGAGCATTACTATGTATGTTTAGTGCAAGCACAAGTTTCCCTCTGAACAGTGTGTGAAATAGTTCTTGAATGAATAACTATATTTCTTTACTTTGACAAGCATCTATAATGCTATTTATTTAAGAAAAAAAATCTCTTTGCACTATCATTATGTGTCATGCTAAAAACTACATTTAATTCATATAAACTTTTCTATGACATAACATCTATATACCTAAATTCACAAACAGATATGATGAATTTTTCTAGATGTATTAGCTGTGTTTCATAATATTATAGAACAGATGAGTCATTTTAGAATATATCCAGTTGTTTTGTGAAAGAGCTGCCCTCTAAAAATTGATGGCAATTAAAATAACTTTAATTAGTATTCTATTGCTCAGTAATCTTCTTTCCTACACAACATACAAACAATCAAAGGACATATGAATTATTAGCAGTAACTCATATCAAGTTGCCAACTCCAATGTTAAAGTTTTTGGCACCCTCTAGAGGTTTTATTCCACCTTTATTTTAGCTATCACAATTAATCATTTAAAGAAGTATGGGGGCAGCAGGAGTTGTTTGGCATGCCTGAAATGCAACAAATTTACAAGTCCCCCACCCCGTTCCCTCACAGAACAGTTAAAAGCTGATGAGTTATGATAAACCATTTCATATGAGAAAGAGAAAGCAGAGAAAAATTAAATCTCTGTTAACTCTAAATAAAATATATTGCACTTGGCATACTACATCATCAGATCATTACTAAACAGTGGCAGTAGCGTATAAAAGTTTCATTAAATTCAGAGAATGGACCAAGCAATGCAAACAAAACAAGCACATAGCCATAGTTGAGCAGAAATTAAGTTCATACACAAAATTTCCCCTCAGCCTTTACAGCAGCCAGTTCATGCTTCAGTCTGAGGAACTGAGGAGCTATGTGAACATAAGGAAACTGCCATATACAGAGTCAGACCATTGGTCTATCTCTCTCAGTATTGTCTACAACCGACCGGCAACAGCTTCTCCAAGGTTACAGGCAGAAGTCTCTCTCAGCCCTATTTGGAGTTGCCAGGAAAGGAACTTGGTACCTTCCTCATGCAAGCATACAGGTGTTCTTCCCAGAGTGGCCCCATCCCTTAACAATGCTCACATGTAGTCTCCCATTCAAATGCAAACCAAGGCATTACCAGACACAGTATCTTCAGATTCACTTGTGTGAAAGATGTGAGCACAACAACACAGTTTTAAAACTCACTCCCTCTCTAACTGATCTTGGACCATAAAATAGCAAAAGTAGAAAGCAAACTGCATTGCTATCCTCCCACATGGCAGGCTTCAGAAACTAAATATTTAATCCATACTCTTGGCCTCCTTATCTTCTCACAGACACTAATAACCAAATGCTGGCCCTCAATGTGCTGGTAGAATGGCCAGATGCCACAATAATCTGTTGTCCAGTTATCATTAATACCCCAACCACAGAATCATGACTAAATCATACATCAAACATCTCATAATTATGGCAGACTGATTCATTGAATAAATAAAAATTTGGAACATATTAAGCCTGTTAACATGACCATTTTGGGATGGGATGGAGAGATTAGAAATCTGTTTCATTAGCAGCACACAGCAGAACTACCATTTGGGTCAGCAAACCCAGGAAACACAAGAGTAAGCTAGGACCGGCATCTACAGTTGAAATCAAGAGCTGATAGTCCTCCAGGTCCTTCATGGCCTCCCAGCATGCCTTGCACTGCCAGCAGAATGGAGAGCCTTCTGATTGGCCACAAAGGTCCCAGCTCTGCTGGAGCTGCTGCAACTACAGGATTCTAGAGTGTGCTTTGCAGAGTGGCATATCCATGGATGGCGGCCCCTGTTGCCACAGCTCTCTATTGTTCCCAGGCCTTCTGGATCCCAGTGGCTGGATAGAAAAGGTAAGTGGATCCACACAACTAGAAAAGCAAGGTATGAGAGATCTCCTCTCCTCCTACTTTAAGGATATTCTCATGAGCAGCCTAACCCAGGCTAGAGCAGTTAGGCTGCTTGTGTGCAGTACTGGGATCGGGGCAGGTCCTGGTGCTGCCGCCTTGCCTACTTTTGACACTGGCCTTTAGCCAGGGTTAAGGGTGTGAGAGCACCCTTAACCCCGGCAGCAAGGTCGTGTTAAGGGTTAAGGGTGTGAGAGCACCCTTAACCCCGGCAGCAAGGTCGTGTGTATGCCCAGGCTGCATGCAGCCCGAGCAAACACAGAGTCAAGCGCCAAGAGTGCCCAACTCAAGGGAGAATCCCTAAATGCACCATGCTGCTCGTGCATTGCATTCTGGGATTCCTGGAGACCAGGCAGTGTTTCTCCAGCCTCTGAAATTCTGTGCTGCTCACCACTGTGGCAATCGTCTGTGTGGTGGCATGGCACAGAATGGGAGAGAGATGATCGCTGGGGAGGGGGAGAAAGGTAGGTGTACTCCTACCTTTTCCCTAGTCCTCCCTAGCCACCAGGGACTTCAGTCTCATGCATAACCTTTTTGATTAAGAGCAGGGTCCAAAAGCTGGGCTTTTGCTGGGCTTTTGCTTTGAACAACCTTGGTTGGAGGGATTTTTGTGAGTACACATAATCATGCAAACCAGGGTAGAATGCCTCCTACTCTGATTTTGATAACTGTGTGAACAGGCCTATTCGGTTCAAGGTATCCTAATAGCTTGAAGAATTTCTCCCTCAAAACAAAGAACATGAAAGGTCCCCAAAATGATTTAGGTCATTTTATTCTAGACAGAGAGTTAAACTATCACAACAGAGCAACTCAGAACAGTAGTCCAAGGTACCAGACTTCCAACACTTACACATGGAGAGCAAATAAAAGCAATGACAACCATAGAAAGTGCCCCTCACTACCCTTCAAGCAATACTGAGTTTAGAGG
The DNA here is from genome assembly GCF_027244095.1 of Hemicordylus capensis. Lineage (NCBI taxonomy): Eukaryota > Metazoa > Chordata > Lepidosauria > Squamata > Cordylidae > Hemicordylus > Hemicordylus capensis. Next base: position 185,494,259 of record NC_069660.1, read on the forward strand.
GCAACACAAATTCAAATTGATTCATTGAGAGCGAGCGAGCGCGCAACATGATACCAAATGGAAGCTCTGATCTCCCTTCATTCAGCTAAAAGGAATCATAATGTACATCTGTGCTGCAGGGTTTATTTGATTTAAACCAACTCGATTTAAATCACGATTTAAATCTTGATTGAAAAAGCTTCATAAAAGGTCTCTATTTTAATTATTTAAATTACTAGTCAGGAAGATTCTGTTTAATCATCTAAGTCAAATATTGTTCGAAGACACAAAGGACCAAGTCTCACATTTCTTCATGTGTACAAATTTAATTTTTCTCAGCATTGTCTCATTGGTATGCAGTAGTGATGACCCTATCATCTTTCTCAAAGACCATCCTGAAATGGATGTATTTCTTTTGAGACATGGCTACAGCATATCTATTAACCTTGGCAATTTGCTATTTTAGCCTCCAAAGGGCAATGAGAGACAGCTCCTCCTTATTCCAGAAGTGGGAACTCCCAGATCCATAGAAATATCCTGCAAATTCTTGAAGGAGTTCTCATACTATTCCACATTAAACATATCACTATTTTAGTGGTTCTCAAAGCATAAGACAGGCTTCTGTAAGGAGGTGTGAACAATTATTAGGGGAAGCAACAACCTCACCCCCACTGAAGATAAAATCCTTTTCCTGAGATGATGCTCATTTGATAGCAATATCTTTTCTTTGAATTGAACTCTAGAAGACTGTGGAAGCAAGTGACAAAGATGTGCAGTGGAGGAGACTCGTGCTTATTTTATCTATTTACTCAAGGAGGCTCCTTAGTATGAAGTTGAAGAATTATTGTATAGTAGGGAAATGTTTAGATACTTTAATCTCAAACTATATTACAACTGAAGAATCATGCCTAGATCTGTGTCTTGTGCACCAACACAAACAGCAGAAGCAGAATCTTCAAGCAAGATGCTCTTGGGTGACAACGCAGCTAATGAAGCTTAAGACAGAGCTCATGAGTGCAAGAGATAAAGTGTTCTCAGTCAAGTTGCTAAACTGGAACAATCTACCAGAGAGGGGAAAAGATAGAGCGTGACTATCTAGAAAGCATGGTGCCAAAGCTATTAGTCTGGCAGAGCACTTTTGTAACTATAGGCAAAGAACATTACTTTAACCATTATCACCTGCATAATAATCATACAAAAGGTCCCAAAAACGCGGAACAAACATAAAGCAGATTCCACTATGATGAGACATTGGGAAATCTAGTCTAAATGACAAAATTTTACAGTGTGATATTTAAAATCATATCTCATATCACATTTCACTCTTGCCCATGACCTTCACTCCTCCAGCCTCAGCTGTCCAAAGGTCTTGTGCTCTCTCAAAACGATCTGCTTATTGTCCTTTGCTAGAACTACTTCCCAGAATACGTGATGCTTCTGCTCTTATTTGCTTCAAATCCCTCCTCAAAATCTACATCTTCTATGAAGCCTTTGACATAATCCCCACTGTTTCCTGCAATTAAGTCCAAGTATGTATACATTAAATAACTGCATTTTCTTCCTTATTTCTCCCCCAACATCAACTTCCCCCCTTTTCCTTTGTTATCTTCCTTTTGTCTATTTATAGATCGCAAGCCCTTTGGATAGGGACCTGTTCTCTCATCTACTGAAAAGCACTGTGTACGTAACTCAAGGAACATAGGAAGCTGTGTTATACTGATTCAGACCATTGGTCCATCTCTCTCAGTAGTGTATATACAGACTGGCAGTGGCTTCTCCAGGGTTGCAGGCAGGAGTCTCAATTATAAGAAGGGAACTCTTTAAGTAACTTGCTATATTAAAATGTATAACAAAATATCCCAAATGGTAATTTCCCAAGGATTTGCTAAATAAAAGCAATCATTTGGCAACTTTACAAAGCACTACACTGATGACACCACTCTGATAGCTGAGAATGTAGATGATCTGCAAGCTCTAGTAATGAAAGTCAAGGAGCACGGTGAAAAAAATGAGAATACAAGTAAAGAAGACTAAACTAATGATGAGTACAGCAGCCAGCCTCAGAATTGATAATGAAGACACTGAAGTGGTGGATAGCTTTTGCCTTTTAGGATTGTTGAAAAGTTGAAAGAAAGAGAAGAAGAGGATGACCAGCTGCAAGGCGGATGGACTTGATCATGACAGCAATGAATGCACCACTGAGAAACCTTAAAGGCCAAGTTGAAAACAGATCATCCTGGAGAGAATCTATCTATGTCGTCGCTAAGAGTCGACACCAACTTGACAGCAATCAATCAATCAATCAATCCTCAATATAAAGAAATGGAAGCATTTAAATCTACTTAATTTCTGTAATGCATATTAGTGGAGTGCATGATTGCAAATTCTGGATTGGATCCAAATCCAATAAAATCCAGAACCACAGATATTGGTTCTGGATCATTTGGACTCTTCAGAATTCCAGTATTGGATTTCCAAAAGGAAATTCTTCTGGCTGTGAGCCAGAAGCAGGAAGAGCAGGTAGGCAGCCAGAACAGCCAGTTGGCCAGAGGGGAAGGAGGCAGCAGGAGAAGGGCAAAACAGGCAAGCAGATGCCAGCAGTGAGCAGCAGGAGGATCTGAAGGCTGGTGGGCAAGAGGGGGATCAGGATAAGAATGGGCCCTGAGGCAGAACTGGTCCATGTTCCAAGGACACTTTGAAACAGTAGTAGCTCTGCCCCTAGTGTCTGTTCATCCTTGTAATGACAAGCTATGATTTGTCATGATCTCTGAATTAGGGCATTGTGAGAGCATCACTGAACTCAAGTCCACTCAGAAGTGTAAACTCTGCTTCTAGCAACATTTCTGAAAAACTGGAGAATGTATTTCCCAAGGAGTAACCAAGGGGCATTTATTCACAATGTTCTCTGATACTTTGGTTCCCAGGCTGAAGAGTGTCCATTTGTAATCACAGACATAAATGAGAAATAGCAATGTTTTGGTCAAGTGAGGTTTTACAGAATGTCCTTGTGCTGCAACTAATATACCCTGCTTGATACTGGAACTCTGACTTGAATATAGTTTCCAGAAGAAATAGACTTTTAGGCCTGGTTCACATGTACACTTGAACTGCAGTTAAAGCTGCCAAAGTTTGTAACTGTAGTATGCCCAAATGTGCAAAGCCACTGTTAAGGGTCTGAAATTAACTCCAGTTTTCCTTGACAAACTCAAATTGTAACCTGATATTTTCATGAAGCTTCACTGATGACAACTGCAGTTTTGCTGCCCAACTGTTATGCTCAAAGGCAGACTCACCCATAACCGCAGTTAAGTTCCCCTTTCCAAACTCCAATCATAGAGGCAGTGGCAGAGACCTGCCCGAAGAGACAGCTGCTCCATACTTTCAACATTTCTCACTGGCAGCCATTTGGAAAAAAGGCCATGTTCCTCCTGCAGCTATGGAGTTGCCAGGCTACAGGAATGCCAACATGCCCCATCCTGGACTGGCCAGCCTGTAAAACCACAGAGCTGCTCATGGGCAACAGTCATGGGTGTCCACAAGCACAAACCCTCCAAGTGGCAGCACAAGCAGGGCACCCCATCATGGTGCGAGGAGGGGGAAGCCAAAAGGAAGGAGCCAAGCTGGAGTAGCCAAGTTCTATTTTTCCTGCAGAAAGAATGGGGGGGGGGGTGTCCAGCCCTTTCCGTGGTTGGGAAGATTTGCTCTCATAGTCTTCTTCATGAGAAGAACTGTCTGTGAGTCATGAATGCCAAATGAATGAGATGGTACTCATGTTGTACCAGGTGGAGCTCTCAATGTATGATAAAGAGCACCCCATTAACCCACGAACTGCTCTCTCATGAGAGTGGCAGACTAAAGGGAGCAAGGGAGAATGCTCTGTGCAAGAAAGCTACAGGGATGGGCATCTGGACAAGTGCTTTCCTGGTCTCGGTGACTGCTGCCAAGCCACTGTCAAACTCTGCCCCCTGCCAACCCACCCACCAGTGTGCACCCTGCCACCCACCCTACCCCATGGTCCCCAACAGATGATGCAGCCATCCCAGGGTGGCTGGAAACTGGGGCTCTCTACTCCTGGGAATCACCATGCCTTAAGATCTACATATGTCACAATGCCAGCCCTGGGAGTTTCAAATGGCTGGAAGGGTCTGCTCCACAGCCCACTGCATGCACCATCCATACAAATGATTTGTGTGCGGATGCTATTGGCAGGGTCTGAAAGGCAGATCCCAAGAAGAGATTCCAGAGCAGTCTATTTTTCACAAAGAAAAGGTGGGCAAGGGGAGCCCAGCCCCTTCCCATTTGGGGGGTTTGTGCCCACAGAGGCTAGCTTATTAGCAGGACAGGTAACTAAGGATAGTCTTGGGTCAGCTGAGATCCTTTTTCAAGGAAACCACCAGACATAAGTGTGACAGTTCATGAGGGCAGACCAGGAACCCGGAGTTCTGAATGGGTGGAAAGGTTCTGGAATCCAGCCCTCCACCAACACTGCGCACACACCAGGGTGAGGGGAAAGGGGGCATCTAAATGCCCTCTGGGTGCTTACAGGTCCACACAGAGGAAGAGTGTGGGGAGGTTAGAGGGGATCGGCTCTATTTTTTAGAGAGAAAGGGTAGGCAAGTGAGGCCCAGCCACTTCCTTTGGTGTGTGTGTGGGGGGGAGGTTACAACCCCTGGTTACTCATGAGCAAGGCCTTGGCTACTCCTTATTAAAACATGATGCTGAGTGTGGCCACAAAATGGCCATGTGGACTATGCCTCCTCATGAGAGTGTTAGTCCATGGGTGCTCCAAGTAGAGCTGTGTTGCTGAGTGTTGGAAAGCGGTGGGCAGGGGTATCCCAGAGACTGCTTTCCTGCTCCCGTGGAAAGTGGCTGAAGTTCCCAGGGAAACAGCCCACTGCCTGGCCATTCACACCTGTGCACAGGTGTGCCATCGCCAGCAGACCCGGGGCTGGGGGAGCAGAGAAGAGTGCCCTCTCCCGCGATTCCCCGTGTCTGCTTATCTGCATACGGTGCACAGATGGACCGGACCCAGGATTTAAAAAACTTGAGTGAATGTATTTGTAAAGGGGTTAAAAGGAAGCACATCATCCACTCTCCCCCTCCACAATGTCTGTCACTGAGTTTGGTAACTTTGCCATGTGTCCATTCTCTGGCTCCTAAATGGTGGCTCCTAGAGTCAAAGAAAATTTGTCAAGACCTGATGTAACAGGTACCCCAATTATTGTTCAAGTTTTCAAGATGCAATGGGCTGAAAACTGTTCCTCTGATTCACACATGCTTACTCATCAAATTATTGCTCACATGTTGTGAATGACCCAGAGACAGAATTTTCACATCACCCATGCAAACTCGAAAAAATGCATTTCAATGGCGACAGTTCACACATTCAGCTGAGGGACATAAAGTGATGTGTGCAAGTGACATCGATCCACATGTGTGAACTTGTCCTATCCCAGAATAGATGAAATTCATGATCCTGTTTTTTTTATCATGCGTCATTCTTATCTGACAGAAAGCAATGGAACTGGCAGGATATCCTGTTAATTTTGCCAATCAGCAATATAAAAATTTTGCTGCAATTTACATACCATAATTACCTGAATTTAAGACTAGCCCCCACCCCCCAAGTTTTTTGATATTAGAAATCAGAAGTTCGTCTTAAATTCAGAGTTCTGTTCCTTTCGAGTAAATCCAAGCATAACCTGTATTTAACCTCTACTTCTTAAGGGTGTCATCTTAAATTCAGAGTAGTCTTCAATTCAGGTAACTATAGTAATTTTTTTCTTAGGCTGAATGTGTGCTTATAAGAACAAACAAAAAAAGTACAGTGAGATTCTGCATGTATATTTTGAGTTTGGACAGAACAGCTTGTTTAAAAGATATCTCACAATTTCTGTGTGTCTATTTCTGTGAGCCACAAACAGCTCTGACTACAATGGAAAACTCTGAGTTCTGCTATTTAGATTTGGGAATGTTTGAGTTTGGATACAATCTGGACCTGCAGGATTGTTTTGCTGGAGTCAGGAAACAACCTGGTAAATCTATATCCAGATTTTCCCCTTCACTAGACATATGAACAGATCTCTGTTCACATGACTACGCACAATTGGAAGTTATTGACAGTGGCTGACATCCAGGCTAGTGTTGCACTAATGCAACAGGACAAGTTGTGAGCCCTAGCACAGCAAGAAATGTTGTGAGGTTTGCAGCATTGTGCAAAGCTACAGTGCTATACGATGTTGCACAACTGCTAGCAGAAGACCTTCTCTGGAACACACACATACAAGGTTGTGTGCAATAATTTGCAGGAGGCATTGTGCAACATGTCAATATCTTTTACTAAGGCAAGAACTACTCACAGACTTCCTTTCTTTGCACAAGATCACTGTGTTATGTCCTTGCAATGGTAGAACAGCATTATTCTAGCACAACACTAATCTGGAGGTAAGCCACTAACTCATATTAGCACACCAAACCTTAGGTCATGATCCCCAACATGCAACTGTCAGAGATGAAACACCTTTGCTTCTCAATTCAAGTTACAGCAATAGTAATATGCTGGTCCTCAGTCAGTTATTAATCATTGCACAAATTTTTCCTAGCAAATGCAAATATTTTTTGACCCTAATAGTGCACTAGCCATTTGATTTTCTTGTCTCGGAAATGTAAAGTTAAAGGTAAAGTGTGCCATCGAGTCGGTGTCGACTCCTGGCGCCCACAGAGCCCTGTGGTTTTCTTTGGTAGTATACAGGAGGAGTTTTCCATTGCCTCTTCCTGTGCAGTATGAGATTATGCCTTTCAGCATCTTCCTATATCACTGCTGCCTGATATAATAGCAGCGGGGATTCAAACCAACAACCTTCTGCTTTGTTAGTCAAGCATTTCCCCACTGCACCACTTAAGGTGGCTACTGGAACCTAATTGATTTAGGTGCAATATAATCAAGTCTCATGGAATGTTATCTGGCCAAAGTTGACATTTTAGAGAGGATTAGAATTCAGACTTGGGAGAGTGGAAATACAGACATATACTTTCAGATTTTCTCCTTAATGTACTGAAACTTTTGTCTCAAATTTCATTATAAAAATGTGTGTGTTTTCCTCATCTTGAATTTACTAAGTTTTAACACAAAACCACTCGAGCTCTTGCAAAGTTTGTCTCTGCTGAGTAAAAGAACCACTTAGAATCCAATAATTTCCAAGAAGGTATTTGTGTACAAGAAGTAGTCACCTCTTAATTCTCTTTTTTAATAATCTAAACACAATGTGCCTCTAGTTTAAACCTTAACAAGACATCTCTCTCCCAGACACCTCCCACATAGCCTTTGTATTAAAAAATAGCTCCTCATCATAATCAATAACAAATAAAACCACTTTATTATGGTCAGTGACCAGCTTCATACAGAATATTTTTATAGCTCTTTGTGCCATCTTTTACAAGTGTTTCAGTTTTTATATTCCTCTTGGAGGCTGATCTCTTAGTACCATCCATGCACCTATCAGATGCCTGATCAACAGAAAGGCAGACAAACATGAAATGCTGCAACTTCCAAACTATGATAGTACTCATTTTGGCAAATGAATCCACAGATTTGGAATGGTGCCAATAAATCCAAGAGGATACCAGTATGGTTAAGAAGAAAAGACAAGAAAGCATTAAAAGACAAGAAGGCTTCATTTTAGCCTACTTCACAGGGTTGTTGTGAAGACAAGAACTTTGTAAACCGCTATAGACTCCTTGGAAAAGAGCAGAATATAAATGCAATAAATTTTAAAAAGTGAAAGTATTGCCTGAAATCAGAACAAAAAGGAACATGAACTCTGGGAAACAAATATAAGTTGACAATAAGGCAAGTTAAAAAAATTGCTTGCAGAACATATTGTGAAAAATCTTAAGATCAACAACACAAATTTAATTAAATGCATTAGAAGCAGGAAATGGGTGAGGGAAGTGGCTGGAGCACAGAATTAAAGATTGCTAAAAGTTGGATAGGGAGACTGAATAAGTCAAATGAATTCTTTGCCTCAGTCTTCACTGAGGAAGATGATGAATTCCTGTGTCTGTCTGAACTAGTTAGAGTCTTCCCTATGAGGAAGGAGAAACCAAAGTATTTGGGGTAAACTCACCAAAGTATTTGGGGTAAACCAAAGTATTTGGGGTAAACTCACTCCAGAGCACAGGGAAGTTATTTAAAACCACAATAATAGAAGCTGTGCTAGAATGTATAGCAAAAAGAAAGAAAAGTACTACCAAGTCCGGGAGGATGCCAACATGGGCTAAATGAGCAGAATAAAAAGGAAAGGAAAGATTGTGCCATTGAGTCAGTGTTGACTCCTGGCGACCACAGAGCCATGTGGTTTTCTTGGTAGAATACAGGAGTGGTTTACCATTGCCATCTCCTTTTGCATTTATATTTTTTATTAGTTTTCTATATACCAATGTGACTTCCAGTTCATCTTTCAACATAGTTATACTGTAATGTTACAGTATATTTGCTCTTGTATAAATATTTTCTTCATATTTTACCATCATAATCCTTTAGTTTCATTACTCAAACAAATTCCCCAACTGTTATTTTTACATTTCAAGCCCCATTGATAAATCCAAGTTTACATTATTTTTCCTATACCACAAAGAGGGTTACCATTCCCATCTCCCATGAAGTATGAGATGATGCCTTTCAGCACCTTCCTATATCGCTGCTGCCCAATATAAGGGTTCCCCATATTCTGGGAAACACACCAGCAGGGATTCGAAACAACAGCCTCCTGCTCTCTAGGCAGGTAGCTTGCCTGGTGCACCATTAGGTGGCTTATAAAAAGCAAGAAGCCTTGCACCCAGACCCAAGGAGACACGGACACAGAAGTATTATGGAGGAACTGGTCACTTTATTAGGGGTACAAGGTTTTAAGACAGTGCCTGCACAGGCACGGCAGCTGGGGTTGGCATTCAGAGCAGCAACAGTGCGGGCTCGGATGGGGGGGGCACCACGTGGCCACCCCCGCCCTAGAATCTCATGGCACAGACACCTCGGCTCCAGGCGGCCCACCTTCCAGAAGGGGGCGCCCTTCGTTGCCGACCTAAGGTCAGGACCCTGCAATTTACATCACCTGTCCGACGCTGTAAAGCCATACGGAAGGGTGTCGGTTGCAGGGAGGTGGGAGCAAGGCAGCATCCCTGATCTGTAAAGCCTCAAGGGATCTGCCCCTCCACCTTACAGCTAAAGCTTACCTAAGGTGCCGCACCGCATCAGCCGCTCACCTCCGCACTGTGCCCGCTAACCCCGTGGTAAAAGTGACCACAAGCTATTCCCTGGCTAACTAATCAATCCCGCTAAGCAACCTTGCTACTAACTGGTATAGGTTGAGGCAGGCGAAAAAAGGTGCAAGCTAAGGCCAATCAAGCGTATACCCAAAAAATTCCTGCCCGGCCCCAAACGGCGACCAGCAAAGCCCAACCTATGCCAGAGGGAGGGAGGGAGGGTGCTCGGTCAGGGAAGGACTGAGCCAGCACAGGCCTGCTGCCGGTTCACTGCTGCTAGCCCCGCCTCCGAGATGGAGCCGGGCCAATGGGAGCTAGCTCCCAGTGCCACGTGCTCCAGGGGGTGGGGCTGAGGGCAAACAAGCCGCGCAGCCTAGAGCGGCTGCGATCGGCTGGCTTGCACCCAGACCCAAGGAGACACGGACACAGAAGTATTATGGAGGAACTGGTCACTTTATTAGGGGTACAAGGTTTTAAGACAGTGCCTGCACAGGCACGGCAGCTGGGGTTGGCATTCAGAGCAGCAACAGTGCGGGCTCGGATGGGGGGGGCACCACGTGGCCACCCCCGCCCTAGAATCTCATGGCACAGACACCTCGGCTCCAGGCAGCCCACCTTCCAGAAGGGGGCGCCCTTCGTTGCCGACCTAAGGTCAGGACCCTGCAATTTACATCACCTGTCCGACGCTGTAAAGCCATACGGAAGGGTGTCGGTTGCAGGGAGGTGGGAGCAAGGCAGCATCCCTGATCTGTAAAGCCTCAAGGGATCTGCCCCTCCACCTTACAGCTAAAGCTTACCTAAGGTGCCGCACCGCATCAGCCGCTCACCTCCGCACTGTGCCCGCCACAGCGGGCGTCAGCCTAGCTTGACGCCCCGCCACCCCACAGGCCTAACAGCACTGTTGCCAACCCCAGCCGCAGATCGTCTAAGAAATACCTCATACCAAGGGGGGACAAGTGCACCCCATCACCCCTGAATAACTGGGGGAGCGAGAACGCGATGTCGTTGTGTGGGATGCACCCACCCCCCTTTGAGGCGATGAAGCGCGCCATGGCCGCGTTCACCCCGCGCCTAGCCCTATCTACCTTGTTCTGCTTCACCGCCCCCCTCCAGACTCGCCGCTGAGTGATGTCAGACCAGATGACCACCAGCCCCGGGCACCAGGAGAGGGCGACCACCAGGTCCTGGGCAATCTGTCTTGAGAGCGAAATGCCAGACTGGTCCACCAGGTCGTTGCCTCCAAAATGCAGCAGCAGGACATCCGGGACAGGATTCCCTTCCAGGAACTCGTGCAGCATCGGCAGGAACTGGGCCCTCCGCATGCCCCGCCGGCCAAGCCACTCCACAGTGGCCCAACGCCCCAAACCAAGCTGGGTTCCAGGGTCGGCGCTCTGCGCCCACTTGCGTGCCCAGAAAATGAAGGAATGGCCCAGTATGAGGACTCTTGCGCGCTGCCCGGCCGCCCTCGGCCCAGCCGACTGAGGCCCTGCGCAAGAGGAGAAAGCGTTAGGAGTGGCACAAATAAATGGTTCGTGGGTGGGGGTGGGGTGGGGCAGAATTTATGCGCCCATCTACCGCACGTATCGGCGGTAAGCCGCTGACCGCCACCTGCCCAGCCGCCGGATTTCCGGGCCCGAATAACCCATCCGAGCAGCCATGGAAGCCGCCCCAATCCGAAAGGAGTGGGGGGCCAGATCCTGGGTAGGCACCCCCGCCGCCACAAAGGCTCTCCTCATCACCGCCCAAAACTGGAATTGGGTCACGTGGCGCCCATTAGCGTGGATAAAGAGGCACCCCATAGCTGAACCCCTGGCCTCCGTGTAGTCCTCCAGTGCACGGACTGGGCACAAGCCCGGGTCGCCAGCGGCATGCAGCGCGACACTCTGCCCCTTGCCTCTCTGATCTGTTTTTGAAAACCTAAGGTGCAGTACCACCCGGGAAGCACCCACGGTGAGGTCACTGAATTGAAGTACCCTACTCGTGGGGCCGCGCCTGCTCCTGGGGAACATCTCTCCAACCCTAAAGGCCCCGAAGAAAGCAACCAAGGCTGCCGCCCTGAACAGGACCTCCTCATAAGGAGACGCACAAACCCCAGCAAGTTGCCGCAGTGCCAGCTGCAGCGCCTCTGGGGTGACCGGCCTACGTCGGTCAGGTTGCACGGGCGTCTCCCTCGCCCAGCCCTCCAGCATGCGCCGGACCCTGAAGTCCCCAGAATGGTCGGGGAGGCCCCTTGCTTTCCCAAAGAAAGCCAGCGCAGCCAAATGGCCGGCCATGGTGCTCACCGCCAGCCCCTGGGCACGGAGGTGCACCAGGTACTGCATCAGCTGTTCCGGCGGCACAGGCCACACATGGACCAATCCTACCTGAGCTCTAAACTGCAGAAAGGCCCTGACCCTTTTGTCGTAGGCAACCTGTGTCCTGGGCGCTATGGAGGCTTGGATGGCCCTAAACGCCTCTACATCCCAAGGTTCCACAACCATTCGGGCACCTGCTCGGGCTCCTTGGCGGCTCCAGGTGCCAGCTTCCGGAAGCGCTGCATCTGGAAGCGAGACAGGGCATCTGCCACCTCGTTCTGCACCCCTGGAACATGCTGGGCGGTGAAGAGCGTGTTATGGCGAAGGCATGTTAGAACCAGGGCCCGCACCAGCCCCATCACCCTCTGTGATTTGGAAGTCTGGCTATTAATAATCTGAACCACGGCCAAATTATCGCACCAGAAACGCACGACCGAGTCCTTGAAGGACTCGGCCCAAATGTGCACCGCCACCACAATGGGGAAGAGTTCGAGGAAGGTGAGATCCCTTGTGATTCCCCGTTCCGACCAGCTGCCCGGCCATCGTTCCGCGCACCAGCGCCCTCTCAGGTACAGGCCGAACCCAAGGCCGCCCGCGGCGTCTGACTGAACCTGGAAGTCGGCCTCGAGCAGCTGGGAAGAACGCCAGAATGACACCCCATTAAAGGACTCCAGGAACCTGAGCCAGAGCCCCATATCCTCCCTCATGGCGGTAGACACCCTAATGAGGAAATGGGGTCGATTACACCCCACCATGGCGTCACACAGGCGCCTTAGAAAGGGGCGGCCTGGAGCCACCACCCTGCAAGCGAAGTTCAGGTGGCCAACCAGCGATTGCAATTTGCGTAGCGTTACCTTCCTAGCCTCTCTGCATTCCCTGAGCAATTCCCTCATGATGCTGAGCTTGTCCCCGGGGAGGCGTGAGAGCTGTCCCACCGTGTCCAGCTCTATCCCCAGAAATGTAAGCTTCGTGGTTGGGCCCTCTGTCTTGTCCTTAGCCAGTGGCACCCCCAGATCCCCGCAGAGTGCCCTGAATGAGCGCAGTAAGTGTAGGCATTGGCCAGAGCCCTCCCTTCCTCCGAAAATAAAGTCATCTAAATAGTGAGCGGAGGAGCGTAGCCCCGCCCTCCGGCGCAGTGCCCATTCCAGCATAGAGCTGAAAGCCTCAAAGGCCGCACAGGAGACCGAGCATCCCATGGGGAGGGCTCTGTCGATGTAAAATCCCCCTTTAAATGCGAAGCCCAAAAGGTCAAAGTCATCAGGGTGCACGGGCAGGAGGCGGAAGGCGGATTCAATGTCGCACTTCGCCATCAGTGCCCGAGGCCCGCAGCCCCTGATCATGGCCACAGCCTCATCAAACGATGTATACCGTACTGAGCAAAGGTCCGCCGGTATCCCATCGTTAACCGAGTCGCCCCTTGGGTAGGACAGGTGGTGGATAAGCCTATACTCTCCCGGCGCCTTCTTAGGGACCACGCCCAAAGGGGATACCCGCAATGTTGGCAGTGGCAGCCTGTCAAAGGGGCCCAGCACCCTCCCCAGAGACACCTCCTTGGCTATCTTTTTCGCTACTATGTGTTCCATCCCCCTAACCGATTTTAGGTTGCGTGCAAAACTATGGACCCGCCTGGATTGGCACGGAATCCTAAACCCCTTCACAAAACCGTCCTCAATATAGCGTGCGCGCTCCCTGTTGGGGTAGTCACGCAGCAGCCTCCGGAGCACCGGGATTTTAATTGGGCTGGGGCCCTTTTCCAGCCGTGGCTGCTGGGCCCTTTGCCCCTCCCGGGCCTTGGTATCCCCCTTTTCCCCTAAGGGCTTTGGCCCGCTGGCAGTAGATACTGGCGTGCCGCCCACCGCAGAAGCCACAGTCATGCCGGTACTTGCACGGGGAGCGGGCACACTTCCCGTTCTTGTTAAATTCCCAGCACACCAGGGGACCTTGAACCCCCTGTGCGCCTGAGGCCGAAGCCGCTGACGCTGCCGGTGTTTTGGAAATGAGGTGCCCGCTGTCGGCGCGCTCGCCAACCAAGGGCCTCGCGGGTGTCATAATCTGAAGCCATAACTCGGGGTGCTGCCTTTCCCAGGATATACCCGCATTGCTGGAGGCGCGCTCGCGGAACGCTTGGTCGTAGCGCTCCCAGGCATTACCAGCAAAGTCCATGAAGGCTCTGTGTATAATATCAAAATACTTAACAAGAGCGGGGCCCCGCTCTGGATATTTCTGCATCAGAACACCCATGTAGATTGTGTACCCCGAAACCCAATTTGCCCAATTATGCTCAATGGGCTTCCGCTTTGTCCTCTCCTTGTCCTTCCCCTGGGACCCCTCCTTCTCCAGTGGCTCCGGCTCCTTGAAGAGCAATTGGAACACGTCAATGCACTCTCCTTTCCAAATCCGTTCCTTAACTGCTGGAAGGAGGTGGTCCCCCAAGGGTACGGGCCCATCCCCAGTATGCCAAGCAGAGCTGAACTGTGCCGTTGGCCCCTGGGTGGGCAAAGCAGCGCTCCCCCCTTGCCAGACCTGATTACAGGTGGCGTGTGGAGATGCCCAGTTAACTGGCCCTGGGAACCACCCGTATGGTCCGTAGGGGGTGCTAAAGGGCAGTCCCCACGGCCAGGCCCCCTGTGGGGACTCACCATTGTCGTCCCTGCCGTCTCCTGGTCCTGAGTCCGCCGGTTGTGTCGTGATCCCCGCTGGTTCCTCGTGGGCAGTTCCCGCCGCCGCCTCCAAAGCTGCTAGACGGTCAGCAAAGCCCTGCATTAGTTTTGCCTTCTTTTCCGCCCTGTTTGACTTTTTTGCATGTGGGGGCACCCCCGAAGGCCCCCCGCCCGCCTCGTCGCCCTCTAGAGTGGTGCGCTGCCTCTCAAGGGCCTGCAGCCGTGCTATAAACGCCCTGATGGCACCCAGTTCCAAATCGCCCTCATCGTCGGAGGATTCGGCGGGTGCGTTTGGCCTCTTAGGTGGCCGCGTTGGCTTGCCACCCTTCTTGGCTGGAGCCTTCCCACCCTTTTTAACCGGGGCTTTCTTAACTGGGGCTTTCTTAGGGCCCATGTCCCAAAGGATGAAGCTTATGGGCCTGTACCCTGCCCTCAAGTGCGTAAACGAGTGACCTGGCCGGCGCAAGGCTGACTGAGGCCTACGCTGGCAAGGAAGGCCTATGAGTCACAGCGCCTGCCCCACCTAGCCGTGGTAAGGCCCAGCCCCACTGAAAGGCCCCCAAATGAAGCTTAGGCCCGGCAGGGGAGGCCCACGAGCCCACCAGGGAGGCCTAGTCAATGCAGGCCCCCAAAATGGGTGTGTGGGGGGGGTTAGGCCCTACAGGCCTGACAATAAAGGCAAAGGCCGCCCTTAGCAGAAGGCCTAAATGGGCCCTGGGTTGAAGGGGTTCACACAGTTCAAGCCAACACCCCCAACGTCCAATCAACCCTCCCCCAGATGACCGGGTTAGTCAATTGCCCCCCCGCTGAAGGCCTGGTGCGGCCTACTGAGGGCCTGGGGCGGCCTGCTGCCCTCACTCGATGCTGGGCAGCTTGGGCCTGCCGGGGCCTAGAAGCCCTTGTGTGGAGAGGCCCGAAGATCAAAGGCCGTTCCGAGGAGGACTTAAAAGCCTCTCCTGTGATCCCCCCAGAGCCCGTTACCACAGGCGGCCGGGCTACAGAGGCCCTGGCCGCCCAGCCGCTCCAATCCGCTGCTCGCTCGAAGGGCCGCTGCACTGCTCCCCGACGTTCCGCTCCCGTGGGCCTCCTGCTCCGGATTCCGATTTGGGTACCCAGCCAGCCACGTGGAGGCCCCGAAGCCGAGCAGCAGCACGTCCTTCCTTCTGCTCGGTCAGGGAAGGACTGAGCCAGCACAGGCCTGCTGCCGGTTCACTGCTGCTAGCCCCGCCTCCGAGATGGAGCCGGGCCAATGGGAGCTAGCTCCCAGTGCCACGTGCTCCAGGGGGTGGGGCTGAGGGCAAACAAGCCGCGCAGCCTAGAGCGGCTGCGATCGGCTGGCTTCCTTCAGAAAACGGAAGTCCTGACTAAATGAGAACCAAAAAAGAAAAAGAAAAAAGAAAGAAAAAACAACACAAACCCCCCCCACAAACTCTAGCAATGGAAATATAAGGAGAAAAGAAAGGA
Organism: Hemicordylus capensis; assembly: GCF_027244095.1. Classification (NCBI taxonomy): domain Eukaryota; kingdom Metazoa; phylum Chordata; class Lepidosauria; order Squamata; family Cordylidae; genus Hemicordylus; species Hemicordylus capensis. The sequence goes on from NC_069660.1 coordinate 185,509,917, forward strand.
TAGTGGTGGGGGGGCGCGACTTTGAGGAGCATAATACTAAAAGCATCAAAAACAACAACAGAAACTCATTTAAATACATCAGCAGCAGGAAACATGCCAAGGAGGTGGTTGCACCTCTGCTAACAGCTGAGCTATGGAGCAATCAAACTGTTCTGCACATCCCTATTTCATATATACCTAACATTCAGATTTTATTTCAGTCAACTTGTACCCTGGTAGAACAATACAGCAAAGTATATCTTAATACCACTTTCAAAGATTTAATGGTATTGCTCAATGACAATGAAGCATACAATACTCAAGATTTCATGGATATTAAATAATTAATAATGCAGATCTATTCAGCCTCAGATATAGCTCTCATGTTGGCCATGTTCTACTCATGGTGGCCTTGTATACTTCCATGACAGAGCCCATACCATTCTGTGCTGCACTGTGACCTCAAAAACAGCTTAAGCAAACAAGTTAGAGCTCACTTGCATACTTGGCGTTTGCTAGCTGGAAGATATAGAACAGCCTTTACTTCCTAGGCATACTAGGGAACAGGTCACATACTGTGTGTGACCTAGGCATACTAGGTCGGTGTCACACACAAACACTTACTTACATAGATCTGGTGACACCAAAATAATATTTCTTTGCAAAATGTTTCAATAGCTACCATTGCTATATATTTCACTATGTTAGTTTCTGTGTTTTATTTTCATTAGATTAGGAATTATACATACTACAGATATCTAAGAGACCTGTATCCTTTAGTAACACAGCATTACTCCCAAGATGCTTCTGATCCAGTTAGCCATTCAAAAACTAGCATAATTCTGCACGTTTCCTCTTTAGATAACAATGACAGTTAGAATAGTAGATGCTCTGCCTTGCCTCTGGCTCTTTTGAAACTTTTCAGGCAGTTCAGAAAGGTTCTCAAGTCCCCCTAAGGGTCGTTACATCATTGTCACCACCTACAGTTTTCTGGGACAGTATTATTAATATGGACATAATATTTTGGGTATTTTCTAAAGTATGCATGCATTTCTCTGCAAAGGTGTTTTTTTTAATTTAATAGTCATAGTCATACACACACACTTTGCATATGCTTATTCCCAAGTGATTTTGTGCTATGTCGTATGTTTGTAAGGAAAATTAAATAAGTAACAGTTTACATCTGTGTTTTGGTTCCTTAAAAATATTACACAAATAATTCAGTATGGCAATGATTCAACCAGAGTTACATTCTTGTAACAATATATCTTATTTTCTACACAGCATTTCTGTCACACTAAGATATTCATATTTTCATTTAAGTATTTTAGTGGCTAGGGAAGCTTAATATAAAGGATTATTGTACTGACAGGATCACCAAGAGAATGCAATCCCATTCCCTCACAAAAAAAGAGAGAGGAATGTGTTCAATTAGGAGGTGTGGCCCACCAGCCAAAGTCATGTTGCATAGATTACACTTATAGGGAAGTACAAGAAATGAAATATATGTCACATGGTTTTTATTAATGTGCTTGCAAAGGGGAAGTAAAATAACAGTTTTAAATTTGTAGAATATCAACTTCAAACATTCATTTTATTGAATAATTATACCATACATAGTAAATTTGAATTAGAGACAGGTCTTCTGCTTCTCTTGAGTATATTGTCATTTCTGAATTATTTATCTGATTGTAGAGCATTAAAATCTATTTAGAACAACAACTGTTTGTTTGTTTGTTTATTTGATTTCTGAGCCGCCCTTCCAAAAATGGCTTAAAGCATGATCATTATTGTTAGCATTTCCGCTAAGAAAAATAAAAAGTATATAAATCTATTTAAATTCCAGCATATCCCATTGTAAAAAGTAGTGCATTCAGCTAATTTAAGTGGCAGGGTTGTGTATGCAACATTTGATATATGTTGGTAATCAGGAAATATGACTTTATTTTGCACAAACCATTCCAAATATATAATAGATGATGGGCAAACATCCCTTTGATCAATTTGTATATGGCCCCCTTCACTCTTTCCCCAATGTCATTTGGGCATCAGTACCTTCTCCATCCTGAAAACCCTGTACTGTTGTCAGGACCCACCCAGGCTCTGAGCCGGAGGAATATATGATGGATATTTATATACTGCTTTTCAACAAAATTTCCCAAAGTAGTTTACGTAGGTAGGTAGGTAGGTAGGTAGGTAGATAGACAGATAGATAGGCCAGCATGGTGTAGTGGATAGAGAGCTGGACCAGAGAGACCCGAGTTCAAATCCCCATTCAGCCATGATACTTGCTGTGAGGAGAAACTTAAGTATGTAGTACACCGCTCTGGGCTCCTTGGAGGAAGAGCGGGATATAAAATGTAAAATAATAAAATAAAATTATTATTATTATTATTATTATTATTGCCCGAACACCAGAGGCACAAAAGACCAGTTGCTGATTGACAAAATGATTTTATAAAAATGCAAGAGAAGAAAAACAAATCTAAGTGTTGCATGGATTGACTACAAGAAAGCCTTCGATTCATTGCCTCACAAATCGATACTAAAATGTTTAGAAACAACTGATGTCAGCAAAAACATTCAGATACTTTTTTAAAATAAGCAATGAGCACGTGGAGTACACAGTTAACAATCAATGGCGAGACACTTGGGCAGGTTAGCATTAGAAGAGGTATTTTCCCAGGGGACTCACTATCCCCTCTATTGTTTGTAATTGCCATGACCCCACTTTCACAAATACTAAACAAAACAAGCCTCAGATACCAAACATCTAAAACATCAAGTCAAATCAACCATCTGCTGTACATGGACAATCTGAAGTTGTATGGAAAGTTCCAGTCAGAAATCGAATCACTGCTAAACACTGTCCATATATTCAGTAGCGATATAGCAATGGAGTTTGGACTAGACAAGTGTGCTGCATTAATAATGAACAGAGGGAAAATAAGAAAAATATAAGGAATAGAACTGCCCAATGGAAGCAAGATCAAGAACCTGGAAGAGAAAGAACATTACAAATACTTGGGCATTCTCCAGGCTGATAACATTGCACACACTGAAGTTAAAAGAAAAATGGGAAGTGAATACATCAGGAGAGTTAGAAAAATCCTCAAGTCCAAACTCAATGGCAGGAACAACATACAATCCATAAAGACCTGGGCTATACCTGTTATCAGATACACTGCAGGAATAATAGACTGGACCCAGGCAGAGCTAGAGACGCTGGATCGCAAGACCAGGAAAATCATGACCATCAATCATGCTCTGCACCCCCGCAGTGATGTCGATAGAATATACCTCCCTCGCAGCTCAGGTGGAAGAGGAATGCTGCAAGTCCATCAAACAGCAGAGGAGGAGAAAAGAGGCCTTGAAGAATATATCAAGGACAGTGAAGAAGATGCACTTAAAATGGTCAATAATGAGAAACTATTCAATACCAATGAAACAAAGCTGGCCTACAAGAAAGAACAAGTCAAGAACTGAGCAGAAAAATGGAAAATAAGCCCCTGCATGGTCAATATTTGCACCATATAAGTGGAAAATCAGACATCACCAAGACCTGGCAATGGCTTAAGAATGGCAACTTGAAGAAAAAAACAGAGGGTTTAATACTGGCTGCACAAGAACACGCACTAAGAAAAAAATGCAATAAGAGCAAAAGTTGAAAAGTCAACAACAAACAGCAAGTGCCGCCTTTGTAAAGAAGCAGATGAAACCGTGGACCACCTAATCAGCTGTTGTAAAAAGATCGCACAGACTGACTACAAACAAAGGCATGACAAGGTAGCAGGGATGATACACTGGAACATCTGCAAAAAATACAAGCTACCTGTAGCCAAACATTGGTGGGATCATAAAATTGAAAAAGTGGTAGAAAATGAAGATGCAAAAATATTATGGGACTTCTGACTACAAACAGACAAACATCTGCCACACAATACACCAGATATAACTGTAGTCGAGAAGAAAGAAAAACAAGTTAAAATAATGGATATAGCAATACCAGGAGATAGCAGAATAGAAGAAAAAGAAATAGAAAAAATCACCAAATACAAAGATCTACAAATTTGAATTGAAAGGCTGTGGCAGAAAAAGACCAAAGTAATCCTAGTGGTAATTGGCATCCATTTTGGTGCAATTCCAAAACAACTTGAAGAGCACCTCAACACCATAGGGGCCACAGAAATCACCATCAGCCAATTACAAAAAGCAACTTTACTGGGAACAGCCTATATTCTGCGACTATGTTATCTATAATAACAGCAACAACACTGATAATAAAATTCAGCCATCCCAGCTCCTTGGGAAGGACTCGATGTCTGGATAAAGCAAACCAGTCAATAACACCTGTCTGAATGTGTAAACAAGAAATTAATAATAATAATAATAATAATAATAATAATAATAATAATAATAATAATAATGATAGATAGATAGATAGATAGATAGATAGATAGATAGAGGCTCCCTGTCCCCAAAGGACTCAAATAATTAATAAATCAAAAAACAAAACAAAAAACCCCACCCCAATCTAAGATAGACACCAACAACAGCCACTGGAGGGATGCTGTGCTAGGGATGAATAGAGCCAGTTGCTCTCCCCCTGCTAAATATAGACAATTGCCACTTTTAAAAGGTGCCTCTTTGCTCAGTTACCAGGGGACCTTATAAGAGAAGGTAGAAGCACACCCAGCCCTGATATCCCTCTAGAGCCAACAGACTCAGAGCAACTAAATTTTGTCATCCCTCCTACAGTCACCCCCTCAGAGAAGCCCTGGAGCTCTGAGTACCCAGTGCCTTCCAGCAAAGCTCTTTCCCCATTATTAGAACCCCCTCCATTATTCTTGTGTCCGAAGAATAGCTAAGGCAATGTTGCACCAGAGCTGAGCTCATGATCTGAAAGCAGAGTGCTCACCCGGCTGATTGGAAAGGAAGCTGCTCAGGGCTTCCCTTCCAATCAGCCTATTCAAGTGGTGGGGGAGACCAGCTCAGGTGCCTCTTCTAGAGCAGGGGTCCCCTGAAGATCCAGGAAAGGGCAGGGCTTATTTATAGATAGATAGATAGACAGATAGATAGATATAGATATAGATATAGATACACACACACTTATATCCTGCTCTTCCTCCAAGCAGCCGAGGGTGCACATGGTCATGTTTATCCTCACAACAACCCTGTGAGGTAGGTTAGGCCGAGAGATACATGACTGGCTCAGAGTCACCCAGTGAGCTTCATGGCTGAATGATGATTTGAACTTGGATCTTCCTGGTCCTAGTCCAATACTCTAGGTCTCTGCTCTGGTGCCAGGGAAACGAGTAATAAGGAGGGCTTCCTGGATGCAGGAGATGCCTTGTAATCTTATTCTTCATTGGCCTGGATGCATCTGAACATGCAAGAAGCATCACTCTATTGCTGGGGTAGCTGTGACTGGTAGTTTGCTATTCCTGCTGATTTAATGAATTGAACTGACAGGCACAGAGAACTATAATCCCACACATTGACAAGAAATGATGTTCCCGAGCATGCGCAGGAGTGTCCGCCAGTAAGGGAGAGACCCTACATGGCCTCTCCTGTTTCTATCAAGTCTTTTTCATCAGTGCCTCCTCCCATTTCACAGAGGAAGTTTGCTTGTGAAGTGGGCTGGAAATCACGAGGAGGATGCAGCAGACAGTCCCATTATAAAGCAAGCCCAAATTCAGAGTAAGCTAGGCTTGGCTCACAATGTGACAGAGAATCAAGGGTATAGGTACAACAGAACAAGGTGGAACATTAGTCCCAGGGCTGCCAACTGGGCAACAACTCACTCTTTGCTCTGCCCCTCCTGCCTCCCTGACTCCTTGGCACACCAGGCTTCTGGTTGCAGGACTCATCTCAGCTTCAAGTTATGCACATCTTTGCTAATGTTGCTGGCAAGAAAATACAAGCCAAATGAATCTAACTTGGATCAGGGGGAAAAATAAAATCCACCACAGGGGTGTAACTAATGGAGCAGATGGGTTCAAAGAACCTCGGCCCCTCACCTCCCAAGGGCCCCTCAGCTCACCCTCAGTTCACCCCTCCCCATTTTCTTAATTATCTTCCTCACTCTGAGGGGCCACCAGGAAGAGGAACAAACATGGGCCCCATCTCCCCTAGCTACACCCCTGATCCAGCACTATATCACAAGGATTCCTCCTATGTTTTTAAGCCCATGGCCAGGTCTCTGTTGCACACCCCTGGCCTGGCCATGCTCTTCCTCTTCCTCCTCTCTATGTGCCTGGCTGGCTGGCTGGCTTGGTGCTCAGGCCACCCCTTCCTCAGCCTGACAAATGGGTGGGGAGTTCATCTTCATAAGAACATAAGAACAGCCCTGCTGGATCAGGCCCAAGGCCCATCTAGTCTAGCATTCTGTTTCGCACAGTGGCCCACCAGATGCCACTGGAAGCCTACAGGCAGGAGTTGAGGGCAAGCCCTCTCTCCTGCTGTTACTCCCCTGCAACTGGTACTCAGAGGCATCCTGCCTTTGAGGCTGGAGGTGGCCTTTAGCCGATGATAGACCTCTCCTCCATAAAGTTATCCAAACCCCTCTTAAAGCCATCCAGGCTTAAAGCCCTCTTAAAGCGATCTTCACTTGCCCCAGGGCTCACTCCAATCTTGTGATGCCCCTACAAGGAATTTCAAGTTGTGGGCATCAATTTACTGAACTTGCCAAGTTCTGCGTTCTTCTCCGTGACTACTTACTTAGTTAAGTATTTTCTTTGACAAAGACTGAGCATCTTAGGCCTTTGTCCCCAACCCCCCTTTGAACAGCAGGCTCAAATATGTCACTAATTGCTTTTGAAACTACCTTCATTTTCAGAAATAATCTGCTATGAAGCAAGAGGGACTACCATCTGAAGTAACAAGGCTAAAGACCTCCAGGGGTCTATGCGAGTTGCTGCACACGTCTTTGGATCTAGGCCTAGCAGATACTGTCCTTTATGTGTTAGAGTAACTATCTGAACTTTGGCAGTAACTGAAGAATCTATCTTTACTTGCTCCTAGTAATCCTCAAGGAAAATATCAAGAGAGCCACGGTACCCCTGTTAACTTGGCAAAGAGGCACCTTTTAATGTGGTGATTCTCTTTATTTAGCAGGGGGAGAGTAACTGGCCCTATCCACCCCCAGCACAGTACCTCCAATGACTGTTGCTGGTGTCTATCTTATGTTTCTTTATAGATTGTGAGCCCTTTGGGGACAGGGATCCATCTTATTTGTTTATTATTTCTCTGTGTAAACTGCCCTGAGCCATTTTTGGAAGGGCGGTATAGAAATTGAATTATTATTAATAATAATAATAATAATAATAATAATAATAATAATAATAAACCAGTCAATAACTCCTGCCTGACTGTGTAAAATAATAATAATAATAATAATAATAATAATAATAATAATAATAATACCGATACCAATTTCATTCAACACACAATGATAACAAATGATCACAAGCAAATCAATAACTGCAGATAACTGAAATTCAGAATCCTCTATGAAACAGTGCTAGCCTTAAAACATTTTTTAATCCAAAATCAAAATTATGCTTCCCTGTTCTGGACTGGATCTAATTTTAAAAAGAGAAAGATGGAAAGAAGTGTCAGCACATGCATCTCCTTTAGAACCTGGTGTCCCAAGCAATGACTTCACATGGATTCATGGTCAGCACACACCAGTATAAAATAGAGAAAGATGGCAGCAACTAGATCTGCCTGAACAGATGGACTTGAAAGATGAGAGGCTTAGTATTTGTGCATTGTTTAGATCATAACGGGGACAATGCAACGTCTTAAATGGGAATGGATTAAAAAGAAAGTAATCGTTCTCCACGTTACCAGCAGTAACAGGCAGAAACTGCCACAATCAAATAGAATATATATATAGCAGACAAAGATGATCCAGGCAAAATGCCTCAGGGACTCCATAAGTAATGATACATAGGGAAGCTCTCATTCTTTGGTATGTGTTATTAACAATCATGTTATCTAAACTGTTTTATTTTTTTTAAGTCATGGAGTCCTCTTCTATTAATAGGCTCTTCATTTCCTTAGTTTCCAATGCCTAGGCAGTTTCTAGACATATTCTACCACCACAATCCTAAATACAGGTATTTGGACAAAAGCCCTATTGATTTCAATATAATTCACTTCCAGAGATGAGTGTATTTAGAATCATCACTCAAATACCCTCTTATACGGGTTGGTTTCAGTGGCAATGATTGAGTCAAAAAAGGCTGTTTTCAAAACTAAAGTATGTTTAAAATATTCCACCTACATTCATTCTACAATTTTTGTTTGGCTTTAGCTATACAACTATCGTTCCTCACCACATGCCATAAAAGAATCTTGAACAAACACTCTGGAACACTTCCATATGATGTGGCTGTACACCTTTGCTCTTGCAGGGGGAAACTGCATTTGTCTTTTTCATTTCAATATTACCAAATTAATACTATGGAAGTTCAGAAGAAAGAATGAAAAACGCATAGGCGTATATATATATATATATATATATATATATATATATATATATATATATATGGAAATAGATGCCATATTTGTTTCAAGCATATAGTGAAAAATAAAATTGCACTGAGATGAAGAAAGAGGCAGGACACCAAGCTATGAATAAAAAGGTGCAGGTAGAATGCATGCCAATAATTTTAAACAAACAACAACTGTATTTGTTGCCTGCCTCAGAACAAGTTGTTCTCTGGGCAGCTCACAAAGCAAAATTGAATAAAACATACAATTACACATAAAACCAAAGCAAAAGATTACAATAAAATACAAAACATTTTAAAAACTTTAAAAAATATCTAAGTATGTGTTGCAGCGCTCAGGGACACCTTGATGTACCACTCCAAGTGCGATTCTTTTCTGGGTCAGAAAGCCAAAGACTTCACCAGGGAGAAAGGTTATAAAGGCTTTATTTGCTCTGCAGTAGCAAGGGTTCTGGTCAGCTCGTGCTCAAGTCCCAGAACAAAGGATATACGTAGCACAAATTCATTTATACATAAAAGTTAAGTTTCGTTACACCCCATCCCGCCCACATACCCCTTTGCTTGTATAAACAGTCTGAGCCGCCTCTAACTAGTTACAGTCAGTTTTACAGATGTTGAAGCTGTAGTTACTGACTTCACTAATTATCTTTTGTTTCCTTGAGCCTTGTGTGTCGGTTCCTTCACAACTCCATATGAGGTTATACCCTAATTTGATTAGTCACCCCTAATAAATTTCCGCCAGCGATACATACAACCCCAAGGTAAAAATGGCGTTAGTTTGGTCAAGACCCACACAATCTCACCAAGTAAATACCAACATTCAGGGTTGTCAGACAGGGGTGTATTCTGGCTCCGCTACTATTTAACTTTTATATTAACTCTCTTGTCTCCCATTTAGATAACCTAGACCATCGTCCACCAAAATTAGCAGACAGACATCTTGCTATACTTCTATATGCAGATGATGCTGTCATTCTCTCACAAACTCTGGTAGGTCTAAGAAGAGCTTTGTGCTCTCTTGCTACCTATTGTGAAGAACAACTTTTAGAAATTAATTATAACAAAACTAAGATCCTGGTGTTTGTGAAGAGACCAAAGATTTGGAACTGGTCACTTAATGGGCACAGGTTAGAACAAGTTAAGTATTTCAAATACCTTAGCACAATATTCCAGTCTTCAGGCAGAAGGGGTGCACACGGAGAATATGTAAGGCAGAATGCACACAAGAGTGCACAAGCAATTCAATCTTTCCATTGCTCCAGGGGTGCACAATTTATATCCTCTGCAATAAAACTCTTTTTGGCAAAAATATGAGCACAGCTCCTATATGGAGCTCAGCTTGGCATGTACCTCTAACTTCTCTAAGGTGGAAGCTGTGCAATCTAAGTTCCTGAGGAACATTTTCCAGGTACCCCAGTGTGTGCCCAGTGCTGTCCTTCGTCTGGAAGCAGGACTGCTTAAAGTAGAGGCCAGAGAATTGATTAATATCTTCGAATTCTGGCTGAAGCTGGTTTTCCACCGTGCAGGTCTAGCTCCACTTGTGCTAAAGGATATCTATCACTCCAGGTGGAATAGAGAGCTGGAGGAGAGGCTGCATCAATACAGTTTTGCCCCTTCTGCACTGATAACTCTGGGGTATGAAAATGCCAGGGTCAAACTCAGACAAAGAATATATGATATGGAGCATCAAGTTGATCGGGGTCTATTCCTGTTGGTGTCCATTTGGGCAACCAAGTTCTGAGTTTCAACCCTGCCAGATACCTAAACCACTTAACAGTGCCAAAATACCGCAGATCTTTGACACAGGCACAATGCGATGCCTTGCAAACAACAGTCCTGGAAGGGAGATATCAAAAAATCCCCTACAAAAAATGTATTTGTCTGCAAATCAGGAGATATTGAAACAACGGCTCATGTGCTCCTTTACTGTTAATTTTACCGAGATATACGGCATAAACATATAATCCCTCTTATTAGCTGCCATCCAGGTTGTACAGATTCTTTTTATCTTGATTATTTTTAACTGACCAGAATGACTTGAGATCTTATAATGTGGCTAAGTTCTGTTTAATAGCCAGTAAAATTCACCAGGAGTTCATTAAGAATCATAGTTAAGCACAAAGATCAGTTAACAATGTGCTTAACTACTGTATCATAACCCTGTAGGCCATGTAGGTTTATTTTGTTGGGCTTCTGTTTGTAAACTGTGTTGGTCTGTGACTGTAATAAAGGTGGTAGTGGTTGTTTTAAAATATCTGGCTTTTGATTTTTTTAAAAAGGCCTGTGTGAACAGAAAAGTCATCACCTGGCACCTAAAAGAACAAAGTGATGAGGCCAGACAAGTCTCATTTGGGAGGCTATTCCACAAACAGGTTGCCACCAGTGGAAAGGCCCTCTCCTTAGTAGCCAACCCCACCTCACCTCATTTGGCAGAGGCACTTGGACTTGGAGCCAGTGCAGGAGAATCGACTGGGAGCCAGTGCAGCTGACGAATCACTGGCATGATATCATCAAAGTACCCAGCTCCAGTTAATAATCTTGTGGCCCTATTTTGAAGCAACTGCAGTTTCTGGACCATTTCAGAGGCAGCCCCACATATAACACATTGCAGTAATCTAAATGGGAGATTACCAGAGCAAGGGTAACTGTAGCCGAGCTATCTCCATCCAGATAAGGTCATAGCCTGTGCATTATCAGCCAAAGCTGAAAAAGGGTGCTCTGAGCCACAAGCAAGGAACAAATAACTATGTACAAAATATAAAAGGTTCTGTATGGTTAGCTGAATGGCAGAACTAACTCTGCTGTAACCCCAATTTGCAAGTCATTCAACTGTAACCCCAATTTGGAGCCTAGCCTGCCTCTCCATATACTGGCATTTTAACCAGGGACCTCTCACTGTTCCCAGAAAAGGGCAATCACAAAGCAGCCTCCCTTTAAGGAGAATGCCTGATCCCCTCCAGGTCACTTAACCAGCCTTATATTCTCTGTCAAAAAGCCAGCTATGCCCCCCCACCACAAGTTGTGACAATAAAAGTAAATTAAGCCAATCAGAATCACAAATAAATGCTCAATGAGTGCAAAAACCCAGCCATTCAACAGCCTATCGGAATGAAAGGTAAAATGCTCTCATGGCCCCCTTAAAGGGCAACCAGCATAGACCAGGAAAAGGCTAAAAACAGGGAAGTAGGGTGGGCATACTCACTGGCACACCTAAACTCCAACTGACTAACACAAAAGGGTGGGTCTAATATAGACCTAGCTTTCTTACCTCTCGCAAAGCCTAACAAGATGTGGGAGCATCAGCCAGTAGCAAGGAAAACCTGAACAATGTGTTTGCCTTTTCCTGCCTCAGTGCAAAATTCCATCTCTCCACATTCACATTGAGAAGGCTCCATTATTATAATGTAGATACTAGAGGAAACAAATACTGAAGCACAGTGTTCATTTGTGTAACATTAATAAATATCCAAAAAAAGAAAAAGAAAAAAGAAGATTGATTTGTAAACTCAGATTACTGCTAGGTACAAAAACCACGTTAAAAGTTTCAACGTTGCCAGATTAAAAAATGATGTTTCTTGCTAGATAACAAAAACTCTTGTTCCTTAACATAAAGGAAGTTTGGGTTTTGTAAATTTAAAAAAATCATCTTCATACCAATATAGAAACATAAATGGCAAGCAAGCACATAAAACCTGAATTTAAATGACCAGGAGCATTTTCAGACAACAGACTTTACTGCAAGGCTTTACTGCGAGTTCAAAGTTGCCCCCAAAACCGACGCAAAAAGTGGATTTTTAAATCCCAGATATAAATTGGGCTACATTCTAACATGCAATGAAAAACTTTAATCGTGTGTGAAGTGCTCCCTGATAACTAGCAGGGACTTCAGGGTAAATCTGGCAGGTATGTGAACACATACCCTCCACCACAGAGGAGATGTGAGCTAAAAGAGATGCCCTGTGTGAAAAAGCTCCAGGAAGACAACACTAGAGTCATCACTATCTGTTTGAAAGGGGAACTACTGAGTTTAGCAACATGAATTGATAACAAAGAATTCACATAAGCAAAATCAAATGTAAGTAAAAGAAAAAAAGAGCGCACAAAGGCATCACTATACCCCAAAACCGTTACAACAGTAACAGTATTAGATCCCTCCATAGTACTGTAAATTCTGAAATAGAAGAAGGAATTGTTCAAGCAGCAGAGTACTAATCTTACAAACTATCCTCCCCTTCATCCCACAGAAAGATAGGGCAATCTCCTGGCTCTGATGCAAGGGTATGAGGAATTTTCTAGTGCTGGCAATGGATTCCCATTCCCAACACTCGATCCTACAACCTGCTGCACATTAGAATATAGGATCAATTCCATAACTTACTTGGAACTTAGTAAAGTATTTGGTACTGCAATTAGTTGCCCTAATAGCAAATCAAAAAATAGATATTGGCAGCTCAAACCATTTCAGGAAATGGAATTTAACTTAATGACAACTAGCTTGAGAACTGGAATCAAATCAAGGCTTCACATTTGCCATAGTGTGGCTGACACCCACTTGGTGAAAGAGCAAAACAGAACTGAATTAGGAATATTTTAATGTATTTACATTTTAAATATGTTTTTGCACCAAAAAGGCCTCCAAAGTGGCATGCAATACCAAATAAAAACACAACATATAATATAATCATGAAAGCAACCTACAGTGTGAAGCCCCAACTACCTTTAATAGGTGCATGGCCAGGAAACATATGTGAGGTGTAGTTTCTTTATCATGCACAGTCATGGGAGAAATCACACTCTCTGAAACCTACTCTGTCATACAGCTATTAAGAGCAAAGGACTCTTTGTGCCCAGCTCTCGGCAACTCTACACGAAGACCTTGTACAAGAGGAATATGAAAGTAACAATGATATTTAATGTGGATGTGGCATCACTGAACACAGAAACAGTTGTTCAGAATTCAGTAATAGCTGAAAGATACAACACTCTGGCACAGACCCATGCTTTTCAGTATCAGTCTTATCACAATTATTAATTTATATCCAATTTCCTTACATTGCTGTAAGTGGTTTATTTTAAATTTAATATAAACAGGCTGTTAAAAGAACAGGAGACACATTCAGAAGGACCAACCCTGGCAATGCTCTGCTAGCAATACATCCTACCACTGGCATTGCTAGCATGCAAAAAGCCTGTGTTTGTGCCCTGGCATATGGACCCCACACCCACCTGCAGTGGCGGGGGTCAACGAATGGTGCGTGTTTTGCACACAATGCCCAATTCATCCTCTACCACCCAATATCAGCTGGTCCTAACGAGCTGTGGGGGGGCACCAAAAGAGCCAGCTTGGGTTGTTCCCCTCTCTCCACCTCATTCAAGAGCAGTGTCACCTGCAGGCTGGCCATTCATCAGACAGAGCTGTGCGGTTAACCATGTAGCTCTACTTGATGAATGGTTAGCCTGCAGGCAGCAGGGCTCTCAGGTGGGGCAGGTGAGAGGAGAACAACCCTCCTAATGACCCCTTGGCTCATTAGGAGCAGCTGCTACTGCTGCCACCTCAGCTGCCCACTTGCCTCCACTTCTGCCTCCACACGCTGCCACCTCTCCTCTCCCTGCCCACACACTGCCTCTTTCCCTTCCCTCCTCATCTCCCTCTGCCCGTGTGAACATACTGTTTGCAAGCAGGCATGCAGGAGCTGCGGAAGAGGTGGCAGAAGGTGGGCGGGCAAAAGTGTGAAGGAGCAAGAATGGTGGCAGCAGTGGCCAGCCCACCTCTGAGAGGCAGGGCCGGACTGGGGGCACTGAGAGGGTGGTGGAATATATGTGGGGAGGGGGCAGGTTTTAAGCAGAATGGGTAATTAAGGGTGGGAGTTGGGGTGCAGGGGTGGGGCGGGGCGGGGCACACCAGGTGGGGTGGGGTGGGGTGCAGCAGGTGAGGTGGGGCACACCGGGAATATGCCCTGTTGCCCTAAGGGCAGTCTGAGCCTACTTCTCACAACCAATTGGAAGGAGAGGAGGTGGGGCTCTCCGGACAGGGAGAGGGGGAAAGGGGAGCCGGGCAGCTGGCACAGGGAGAGCCCAGCGAGCGCAGGAGGGAGCACCAGGCGAGGGTGCACCAGGAAAATGCCTTGCTGCTCGGTGAGCCAGTCCGAGCCTGCTGAGAGGCAGAATGCCCCCAAGGGGTGAATGGGCCCGTGTTCCAGAAACATCCTGGAACACCAGTAGCTCTGCCCCTGCATGCTACTTTCAATTTCAATGGGACTCCTCGAGTAATGTTAGTCAGGATATCAGCCATTGCTAACTTGCAACAAGAAAAAGAAAGACTTTTTAAATGTTTGTGATAACCTCTAATGGGAAGGAGCAGCTTAAACAGAATATGACATCAACATGTTCAGCTTTGCTTATATGACTTCTTCCTTCCATGCACCCAAATTGGCATAGCATATTATCCCTGCTCCTCTTCTGCTCAGCAAAGCATGGCCAGGAGTGTAGCTATAACTGAGTAGAAGGGTTCAAAGAACCTGGGCCTCCCAGCTCCTAAGGGCCCCCCAGCACCCCTCTCTATTTTCATCATCTCCCTGACTCCGAGGGGCCCCTGGGGAGAGGAGCGAACATGGAACCCCCCTCCCCTAGCTATGCCCCTGAGCATGGCTCAGTACCATCCACAAATTCATAATGGGCAGCAAATAAAAGAAACTTAGACACCTTTGTGCCTAGTGCTTAATCCTGTGCTTCAAATAAACACCTTTTCAAGTCAGAAACAGCTTAGCTGTTTAGTGAGGATGCAGCACTAATGAAATATGCAGACACTACAGACAAGAACTTATAGTGAAGAAAAAGCAGGTCTGGGAAAAAAATTAGGTATCGCAAGCATTAGACAGAATTGCTAGGTCCCATAAATGGTTCAGCTGAGTTGCATGTTGCAACTGAGCATCTAGCTCACTTGGAGAGACCTTTTACAAGACACAGTTGAAGTGAAGACTGCACTCTAGCACCCACACTGATATAGGAAGAAGAACTGCTGGCATTCAAGCTGCTGATCCAAGCAGATGTTGCATCACTTCTTTGATCCAGTCTGATCTTGCCTCTGTCAATCCCAAATAAGCCTCTGTGTTACTCTTCATTTTCCAGGGCAATAGAGGAATGCAGTATTTGGCCAGGGTTGACTAAGAGGCTGTGCTTCGGTCCAAGGGAGAGAGGTGGCGGCGGCGGCAGCTGCTGCTATTACTACCAGAAGACTGAAGAAAAAATCCAAATAAATTTCAGTTGCCAGCAGCTTGCTGTGCCCAAGATTTTTCCAAACTTGGTAGTTGTCATGATAAGCATGCTGTTTATATTTACTGTCCATACCAGTCTTAACCAGGAAAAAATATATTTGCATTTAGTTTTCCATTATAAGAAAGGTGAACTAAATATTGGCTTGGAATTTCAAAGCAAAGCAATTAAACAATCAGTGTTGGCAGTGGGCATTTTGGTTATTTTAAAATATTCAGTCTTCAGTACAGATTGCACTGTACTATTATTTTAGGCAACTGTAACCAGACCTCCCCAGATGATCTCAGTAAGTGGCAGGGTTCATGCAGAGTGGGTGCTCTCTTTAGTACCCTGAACCCAAGCCACTGAGGGCTTTACAAGCACTTTGTATTTTGCTCGGAAACAGAGCAGCAGTCAGTGCAGTTCTTTTAAGAGTGGCATTGCATGGTTTCTTCAGTTTATCCCGGAGACTAGTCTGGCTGCCACATTCTGCACCAACTGCAGTTTTTGGACTACCTACAAAAGGCAACCCCATTAAGAGACACAGAAAGAGAAGGGTGGGCAGTAAGGATCCGAGACACAACACGTGAACCTCTTCTTAAAACCTGGTCCATTCCCAGTTAAGTCAAGGCACTAACAGCTGAGTTAAAAGACATATGTGGAGCCAAATTTTGGCTGAGATCCTGACTTTTAACTTGCCTGTGTTGAGGGCTGACATTACATCAACAGGGATGAGGGCTGACATGATATGGAGCATGAAGAAAAACAAGTGTGTTGGGGTTAATACACTGAAAGGCTTGCACTATATTAACCCCGAAAGCTTAATTAGACTGAAAGGTTTACACTACTACTACTACTACTACTAAATAATTACACTGTAAAACACCCAGAGACATACGTTTTGGGTGGTATAAAAATATGTTAAATAAATAAATAAAGTTACGACCCAACTCCAATATTTCAGTGAGAACAAAATGAAAAAGGTGGCAACTTATTTATGTTAAAGTGTCCCATTTATGAAGATGAAAAGTAATCATAGGTATGCAGTGCACCGTACATAGGAGTATTATTATATAGTGATTCAAGAATGTATTTATCTTCAGTACTATACTTAAAAAGGCAAAAATAAGAACAGTCTCACACATCTTTGAGTACTTAACATTATTATTCAAAAGCTATAGATAATTCTGATAAGTATGTAGTAAACAAAGAACATATCAGTTTCCAATATTCCCGTCTTTACTGATTATTATTATAATTGAGCTCTCTAAACAAGGCAGATTATTAACCAGCAGGAAAGCCTGGCAGTGAATTCACTAGGAACTATTCATCTGCGATATGTTTAATGTTTTATATTAAAATAAAAAGCTGTTTCTCTGGCATTCAATCAGAAATATTTGAAAGAAGTATAATATGAACTAAATTGTTCACATTAGGATTAAGGTGCGGCTTATTTTAATAAACATTTTCACATAACCCAGAAAACACTTCACCTTTCTGGTTTTGAGGTGGGGAGCATGTGAAGACCCACAAACATGTTAACCAGTGGAAAGAGCAATGATGTCATGATGCCACATAGCAATCAGATTTGGCTATGGAGCAACAAAATGAGGGCAAAATGAAGCCTTTGCAATCCCCCTCTCTCATGCCACTTAGAAAAAGAAAACAATTGTCCTACTGCCAGAGCAACAATCAGGCTGTCACTCCTGTCTTGTAGCACTAATCAGTAGATTCACTCTTCCATCTTCCCCTTATCAGTTTAGAATGAGGACCTAGTCCACCTTCTCTGAAATCAACACTAGCACTTGGTGACCACGGAGCAATACATGCAGCCAGACATGGTCAACAGGCAACAAATATCAACATTAATTAAGAATGGGAGACATCTTGAAGGTTGCAGTGGCCCACATACCATGCGAGGAACCACCTGTCTAAGCAACAGGAAAGCTAATTGCTTCCATGGCACTTTAAACCCTACTGACATGACTTGCAAAAGTGGGAAGGTTCCGTGCTCCATTCCAATGACACACTCCCAAATAGGTATGGAGCCTCCTTCCTTTTTTAAGTCACACTGGAGGGGTTTAAAGTGCTGCAGAAGCAAAGAACATGCCTGTTGCTTAGATAAGCAGCACACTGCACAGTATGTGAGTCACTGGCTTTTCTTTCATTTTCCCATGAAACAAAGAATAAGCCTTATCATCTGTAAATTATGCTTGTTCTTAATAAGAATTCTTATTTCAAAAAAGGAAAAAAGCTTAAAGTTAAAGCAAGTCTGCATTTAGTGGGGTGATTCTCACGACCAACAAAAATTGGACTAGGAGAGCCTAGCCCGATTTTTGTTGGTCTTAAGAACCATCAGGCTCACAGCCGAGCCCAGTGGTTCTTGAGCGGGTAACCTGCTCGAGAGCCCCTGCTAAAAAGCAGGTTTGAGGAGCGAGCGCTCCAGCAAACCTGCTTTTTAGGTTTGTGAGTAGCCCCCCAGCCGGGAGGCAAAAAACCGCCTCCCGGCTTGGGGGTCTCCCCAGTATGCCCTGCACGTTAGTGCAGGGCATACTGGGGCTTGTGGGGGCCATGTGGCCCCCGCTCCCCCCAACCCCCGCCAGCTCCATCATGGAGCCAGCCATCATGTGGGTGGCCGATCCAGCCGCCCAGGGCTCCCTGCTCGCTTGTGAGCGGGGAGAGCGGGC
This sequence comes from Hemicordylus capensis, assembly GCF_027244095.1. Taxonomy (NCBI): domain Eukaryota; kingdom Metazoa; phylum Chordata; class Lepidosauria; order Squamata; family Cordylidae; genus Hemicordylus; species Hemicordylus capensis. The sequence continues at coordinate 185,528,353 of NC_069660.1, forward strand.
TTAGTCCTCTCTTCCCGCTCACTGGTAAAAACCGGGTCTCACTGATTGTGAGACCCGGTCCAGTATCTACTTCTTATCCTATAAGGATGAAATGAGACAAAGAGGTGGGTCTCACGATCCGTGAGACCCGCTTTTGTTAAAACTGCGGGGAGAGTGGGCTAAGCCCGCTCGCCTTGCAGACGAGCGGGCAGGGAGCCCTGGGCAGCTGGATCGGCCACCCACATGATGGCCAGCTCCATGATGGAGCCGGTGGGGGGAGCGGGGGCCACGCGGCCCCCGCAAGCCCCAGTATGCCCTACATGAGCCCGCAGGGCATACTGGGGAGACCCTCGAGCCAGGAGGCAGCTTTTTGCCTCCCGGCCAGGGGTCTACTCATGAGTAGGCATGGTGCGGAGCCGCGCTGCAGCTACTCACGAGCCTAAAAAGCAGGTTTGCTGGAGCACTCGCTCCACAAACCTGCTTTTTAGCAGGGGTTCTCGAGCGCGTTACCCGCTCAAGAACCACCAGGCTCGGCTGTGAGCCCGGTGGTTCTCACGACCAACAGAAATCGGGCTAGGCTCTCCTAGCCCAATTTTTGTTGGTCATGAGAATTGCCCCTATATGTGGAGTTAACTGGCCTCATCTTGTTAGATTTTTTAAATAAGTGGTAAAAGTGTTAACAGTTATAAAACAACAACACGAAATGGAGTACTGAATTTGCTATCCCCTCCCTGCCTCCCTGTCAATGAACAGATGACAAAGTTGTTGATGGTACGTCAGTCACTTGACCATGCAGAAGAAGGATGGTATGCTCTGGACAGGGTCATACTGCCCCTGAAAGTCTACAGTTGAAGGTCCATGGCTTGGTAGGTGCTTCTAGATCTGGCTTTGCTGCTTGAATCACAGGAACAAACTGTTGCCATGAGTGCCTTATCATAGATTTGCCCTCTCCTTGATTATTAAGACTTTACAACTATGATCCCTACTTTGATAGCATCTAGATTAGACTACTGATCTAATTTACTAATCCCCTTTGCCAGGAAAGGATAATTGAAGATACCCCTTATTATATATTTAGTTGTGCAGTCTTTGAAAATGTACACAATAGACTTCCCTACCAGTTTACCAATGACTATGAGGTTGTTCCCAAATGCAGCTAACCCATTCTAGGGAAGCCCAGCCTGGGTTAGGCTGCACATGAGAACTGCTGGGATTGGGCACAATCCTGGTAGGGCAGCACCACCTAGCCCTGTTTTAAAACCCGGCTCTTAGCCAAGATTAAGGGCATGAGCAAGCCCAAGAGTGTGTGTTCTCTTGGGCTATGTTGAGCCCCAGAGGACACAGAGATGGGCGCCTGTCTCCTAGGGGAATCCCCAATGCATTGCACATGTTGCACGGTGCATTGTGGGATCCCCAGAGGCTGGGACACATCGTCCTGGCCTCTGGAGCTGTGCACTGCAGGCAGACAGACCGTCACTCATCTGGGGTAAAAGTAAGGTTAAGCAGCCTTCCCCCTCCCTGGCCCACCAGACGCCCTGCCCGGTCATGTGAACAACCTCTATTATTCAAACCAAACAGAATCTGATTTGGCAAATGAAAATCATGAGGTTACCAGATATGGCAACCTTTTCCATGGTTTTAGGAAGCAACAACATTTATTTTATGTCCACTACTTTGAGGTCATTCACACAATAAAACTGTTCTACCCAGGTTTTCCTCTTGCCTTGTTTCCACACAACTGAAAATAGGGAGCACACACAGCTCCTAAACCCGGGCAGAACACAGTTTTTGATTGTGTGAATGACCTATTTGGATTGTAGTGTGGATATTGGCAGTCGATTTTATCAAAAAGACAAATGAATTAATGCATTATTGTATATTTTTAGTGGTTTATTATGCCTTTTTAAATTGTATATTTTTAGTGGTTTGTTATGCCTTTGTTTTGTGATTGTTTGAATATCTTATCTGTAATTTTGGTTTAGATAAAGACCAAAACAAATAGTAAGTAAGTAAAACTTTATTTTGGTCATAGACCAGCAATATCAAAACAAATAAAACTTCATTTCTATTACAAATGTGGAAAGGTGGAGCCTGGCTGCAGAGAATGTAGTCTATGTGTTGTGTTTTTCCATTTCTTAATTGCAGCTGGTTCTGTTAGTTCCATAAAAATAAGGAAGTTGTTGAATTTGCTAGAGCAGTAGTTTTAGATCCAAACAATGTCACTTCTAAAGAAAAGTTAAACAGGAGCAAGAGAAATGTACTCTTGAAGTGCTGGAGGATGGGGTGTACACTGATGAAAGGGGGGGGAAATGGCGGGGGGAGTTATATTCAAGTGGTAGTGTATTGCTAATGGAGATGTATCAGTAGCCCCAGAAATGCTCATGCAGATGCAGCTAAGTACACATCCTTCAGAGTACAGAATTTTTTCTTCAGCAAAATCTCACTTTAAAACTGCTCCAGGCATTGCAAAGGAAGGGAAATTATTTGCTGCTACCAGTGATGTTGACAAGCACTATCAAATAAGTATCCATAACAGCTGTACATAGTTGTACTTACAGAAGTGCTCAGGCTGCTGGGAGAGAGAGTGTGTGTGTGTGTTCTCATTGAAGTACTAAAGAAACCAGCAAAACCAGTTTGACCAGAGACCATAGCAAGACCAAAAAAACCCAAATATGTACCATGAACAGTGATGGCTCCACAATTTCTCAGAGATCTGGAGGCAGTATCTGTACATAGCTTTGCAGACTGAAATGGAGACAGCTGTTCTGCCCTACCCCCTTCTCACATAGCCACACCACAGTAATAGGTATGACAGAGATCTGCCATTCCCAGCATTCTTCAAGCACATTATGCATGAATGAAGGTAAATGAGTCCTAAAAGCCAATTTGCAAATTCTCCAGCACTGTGGCACTATACAAAGATAACTCCTCGGCCTCCCCAAGAGGCACTCCCATAGTGCTTGTCATCTGTTCTCTTTGCTTATTTGCATTGCTCTTGCTTAAACTGTAAATGCCCCAACACAAACATGTATCAGCACTTCCCACCTTTTTGGTTCACTCCAGAAGAATCCAATTCACTAGCTGAACTTCAAGAAGAAAGCACTGTAGGGTAGGCCAAAATGGAGGCTCCCATGAGCCACTCTGAAATCCTCTCTCTCTCTCTCTCTCTCTCTCTCTCTCTCTCTCTCTCTCACACACACACACACACACACACATCCCAATGGGCAGGGATGACTCCAAGGGGTAGCAAAGATTAGCAGGTGCTCCCCCATCCACCAGACTAGACAGCAATGTGCCAGACAATCATTGTGTATTATGGTTCTATAGCTTGAATTAATTATTTTAAAAGGCCTCCACTGTTTAAAGAAGCCTGATTCACTCACTCCCCTACCCCAGAACAAGCAGCAGAAGCCAGTGCAGACAGGTAGGTAGAAGATTTCTCCAGCCTCTCAGGAGCCAGGCTAACCAACTAACTTCATTCCTGACCATAACTGGGTAAAAGCACATGTGCAGGCTCATCTCCTCTGACCAGATATTCAGCTGGCTGGAGGAGCTGCTGCCCAGGTACTGACATCTCTCCGCACCCCAGTCTTTCCTGGCACATGGTGTCTCTTGGACAAGAAGAGGAAACTAGCCGGGAAAGCAGACTGGAAGGTTTTGTCTAATCCAAAAAGATGGTATTTTCTAAGAGGAATGGGGCCCATTTTCAGACTAAGTTTAAAAATGTCAAACAAGCTTCATTAATAAGGTAAATAAACTAACAACATTAGTTACTTTACCTCTAAGTATTTAATGCATAGCTTTATCCTTTCCCCCCCAAAATGCTCTTTGCCACTCTTTTCTCCCCCAAACTAATTATTCTAGAGTGACTCCTGATAATGAACTGGCCAGCTCACCCTGCAAAGTGCCTTCCAGACTAGGTAGACTGGTTGTTGAATAAAAACTAAACTGGTTCCACTATTTAATTCAGACCTGTATGAGGGAGTGCTCTATTCTCCCACTGGGCTACTATCCCTGTTCCCTATCACCAGCTAGAAGAGAGCAAACCCTCCCCTTAGCCAACCTGCATGGGTGAGAGACATACAAATTGTAAAATACAAAGTGGAAATACAAAGTAGAAGTAATTCCCACTGAAATAATTAGGACCCATTTCAAATTAGTGTACAGTATTTGGACTGGAACAAGAGCTGGTAAATGCTGACTAACCACAACTCTGCACCACCCCAGTTCAAGTTACTTATCATTAAGTTCTGCCTGCACAATCCAACTGAGCCAGAAGATTCATTCTGGGCCTCCTTACTATGTCAGAAATACCACAGGTGCAAGACCCAGATTGACCACATCTCCTATGAGAACCCTCTACATGAAAATGCACAGTTTTTCTTACACCTCTGAGAAACACAGTTTATTCACTGTAAGTTGTAATGAAAAATTCATCAGCACTATTAATAGGCATTTTGATTTTGTTAATTAAAGAGGAATTATTTCAAAAGTAGAACAGAGCTAAACCAGAATCTTTTTTCCTAAAATGTTTAAAACACATATTTAGTATTTTTCTTTCTTTGGCAGCATTTGCTTCTACTGCTGTGGAAAATTTACTTATTTAAACTATAAAATAAGGCTTTGTGGGAAGTCCTTACAAATGATACACCGCAATAATCATTGCAAAAGGAAATGTGAACTAGGAAGCATATCTGAAATGAGTATCAGATTTATGCCTTGTGAGCAATGCTTAGCAATCCTCTTCATTTACAGTCCAGTTCCATAACTATAAGAGTATATGTAAAGCAACTTAAAAATAACATGGCCTATGTCCTCTAATATCATAACCTATTCACAAGATATTTTACTCATACTTTCTTTGACATAATCAAGTTACCTTTACTGTTGGTTGAAATCAAGTTAATTACTATGATTCATAGCAATGTGTTCAAATAAAAATTATACAGTTAGTTATAAATAACATTTCAGTCCTCTACAGCTGTAACTGTATGCAGCACATGACAACCTTATGGATAGAAATAAGGATAAAAGGTCTATGAAATCATAATTTACATTACTCTCCATTACTTTTTTAAAATATCAAATCAAGGCACCTGGGAAATAAAATTGAAATCCCATTGCTGTACTTACTTTAATCTACTTCCCAAGAGCCAACAACTTAATAATCTACTGTAAGATGTGCAACATAGTAAACAGATTTTGACTGGCTACCTGCAGCTTTAAAGAGCATTTTGCTCTGGCAAGTGCATATAGCACAGTCCACTTTTTCATTTTCAAAGCCTCTCTTATATAACAGACTGCAAAAACACCACCTAGAAGACATGATCAAGATGGAATCTCTTGTTTCTGTACTGCAGCAGTTGGGACAGGATGTTCAAATATCACAGGTTCAGGCCATTGATTAGACTCATTTACTGTGCTTAATCTATAAAGTTCACTCCCAAGTGTGTAGTATTTACAAGGGTGTTCATAGAGATTCCTGGAAAAGTGAACTCAGTCAAACCTAGAACTGATGAACAGTTGTCCCAGATTTAAAAAAAAATCAGTCATAGAGGATTTATCACAAACACCCCATGCCTTCCACATTTTTGCCAATAGACTGATAAAATCAGGAGATTCATGCATGTTCTCAAAGCCATTAGGGGACTCAAGAGCCAGCAAGGATTCTAAACACTGTATAAAAGCTCCAGCCTATTTTCTGAAAAGTCTTAAATGTATTCATTCCCTACCCCCCTCATAGTATATCACCAGAACTGCAAATAACCAATCAGCCTCTGTATAGAAACAGATGGAGCATGAGTGTGGGTCTTCCTTTTGACTAAATATGACTAAGGATAGACTGAGCATTATGAACACATTTTTATTTTGCCTTCCACAATTCCTTGTTTCCCAGGGATTAAATTATGCTTTCCCTTGCAAATGGAAAGTTCCTATAATTGTATGTATCTTGTAAGAATTAGAACTGCACCAAGCTGCATGACGTCACACACATCATTTATTTATATGCGATATATAACACAAATGAGAGCACAAAAGTTTCACTTCCTTAGCTGGCTTCCATGAGAAATATACAGTAGAAGTGTTTGTAAATACCCCCATCCCTTCAGTTCATAAAAGTTAATAGCTGGCAGGCCTATCAATCTTTTTCTAATTATCTATAGTAAGCTACTACAAAGTTTCCTGGATGAAATTAACTGCTAAGGTTAACCATACAATTCTCAGCCAAAGGAAATCACGTCCTTTATATTTAAAGACAAAATGTGCCAGACACACTTTGGGTATCTCTCCTATTTCCTCTTCTCCAAGGTGGAGAGACTTTGCTTCTAATATAATCCCTTTGGGGATATTTCTTCAACATTCCCAGCAAAAGCTGAATATGTGCAGCACCATTTACTGTCTCGTCTGCAGCACCTCCTCTGTAGTGACTTGACTCACAGTGGAGGCTAGGTTAGAAGCAATCGATGCAAGCACATTACACACCAGAAAAGGGGAAGGGGAAGGGGAGGGGGAGGGGAGGAAATGGATCGAACGAGAGGCATCTTTCCTTTCAGCCATTAATTATAGATCAGCCAAATATCAAGAAAACCCTTTTACAGACACTGATGGAAAACAAGACCATCGCCACCCCTCCAATCTGCTTATTGTGTATATATACAGAAGCACACGCCCGAGAAGCCGGGCATGATTGCTCTGAAATCATACTATTTGATGCCCCTAAAATAAAGACTGGCAAAGTGATGATGGTGTGTATTTCGGGGTCCCCCCCATCTTTCCAATGCAGGAGAAACAGCAGACATGGATGTATGACTAAGTATTTCCAGTTGCTTCTGCACACACAAAATGTTACAGTACGCGAATGTCATGGACCACAGCAGTCTGAGACTAAATGGAAGAGAGGGGACTATTTCCCACCCACCCCTTCCCTTCCCTCTCCCCTGGTATATATTTATGACTTCACTGCTGTAATGAGAGTATTATTGCAGGGTGGTAGGGAAGCAGAGTTGCTGCTGATGCCCTACATAAGCCAGCGAGGAGCGTATAAAGAAAGGGGGTGGGGAAAGGCAGGCAGCAGAAAAAGCCCACTTGTGTTACCTCTGTAGCGAAGCTTCAAAATACAGATAAATCGCGTTTTAATCCCAGACCATCGGGACACTCCATCCAAACACAAAAGGGAATTTTAAAAGCGGGGTCGGGAGGGGAAGCGGGAGACCTTTGCAATGCCGGCCCCTCCTCCTCCCAGAGGCAGCCCCTCTGCACAAGAAAAGAGGAGAAAGCCTGGGCACCATCCATGATGCTGCTGCCGCTGGCAGTCGCACGACTCACCCAATGCCGTCGCCCCTGCTTGCTGTTTCCCGAACATATACCAATAACAAAAGGCAAATCCTCAAGGCGGGCTGGAGGGAGAGAGGTGGCTGCGGCGCCCGCCCCCGGGCTTCTTCAGTGCAAGGTCCTGACCTTGCCCAATTGCAGCATCTTGCCTTGCTGTTGTCGTCGTCGTCGTCGTTCTTTTCGCCGCCGCCGCCGCCGCCTCCTCCCTCTTTCACAGCGAAACTGGTGCCTGCTGAGGGCTTCGGTGGCGGCTCCGAGGCGGGCTCCTTCATACACTGCCTTGCTCCGAGAGGCTGGCTCTCGCTCGCGCCGAGGCTCGACGTCTGGCTCAATTTTCCCTCCACCCCCCCGCCCCGTTCTCTCTCTCCAGCCTCGGCAGCGGCGCTCTGTAGTGCGGCCACCTCAGCTTGGCAACCTTCCGCCGCTGGAGAAGATACTGTGACAGCTGCTGTCGCTGCGCTCCCTTCTCCTCCCCTCGCCAGCAGGAGCGCGCGCGCCTGGTGCTGCTGTTGCTACTGAGGCCGGGCTGGGGCGGGCAGGCGGGAAAGCAAGCAAGGCGGCTGCGCTCTCCTTTCTCTCCCTCAGCGAAGCGCCGCCGCCCGCCGCCGCCACCTGCGCCTGGCAAGGCGGAGGTGCGCGAAGCGTTTCAGTTGCCCCGTCCAAGCAGACGCGTACGACAGTAAAGGAAGGAGTCGCAAGCTGTGGAATTAGGGCAGTTTTGGGGGTTGGGTTGACTAAAAGCTTCTTTGTCACGGAGTTCCCCCCCCCCCCCCACCAAAGGCTGAAAGTTGGTCCTCAGAGCTGGCTCTCTATTCCGTGTCCAAATAAACACCCTTTCCTCCCCCGTTTCTTTACGCGCGGCCTCACCCCAACCTGCTAGAATCCAGGCTGGCTTTCTTGAGGAGAATGCGAGGACGCTGCAGCCTGCAGTCCCTAGGGAAGAATTATAACAGCTGCTAAGAACTAAGGAGCGGACTGTGGACCAGAGGCGTAATGACCGCGCAGAGGTCAAGAGCGCAGGTGGTGGCAGGAGAGTGTGGAGGACGTGCGCTCACTGGAGATAGCGAAGAGTGGCAGCGAAGGAGCGTTCCAGGGAGCGGCTGTTTGCCAATGTCCTTGAATTTCCCTGAGCCAGAGGTCCGCTACTGAGAGCGGGGCGTTGAGGGCCCTGCACTTCTTCTCGCGGAGAGTTCAGTCAGGGTTCGGAAGGCGCTGGAAACGAAAGGCAATTCAGCCCTCAGTTGCTGTCATCCAGCTGTAACTGGGCATATTTGCATTGCAGCTTTGCCTGGAAGTAAGGCTCCGAAAGAGGAGTCCTGGATTCCTGTTCATTTCTAGTTCAAGGGCTCCTTCCCACATTGTCTCAAGACTCAAAGCCCCATTCTGACATGGAAACGCCAGACTTTTCTTGACAGGACTGGCAAAGACGATGAAGACAATGGCAGTTCGGGGTTTTAATTCCTTGCTTCCGTTAATACAAAATATAGGTTACAAAATCCTATGTGTTATTTAACCCCAGAGCTAACAAATCTAGAAGGTTGTTTTGTAGGGCTTCTCTTCTTATAATGGTTACAGCGAACGTTTCTTGCATTCTAAATATAGTTATCATTTCATTTCCTGTAATGGAATTATGTGGGGATATTAAAAATTTAACATTACTTTCGTCAACTGGAATCCCTAGAAAAGTTCTTTATGTTCGATCTTGCCTTTGTTTTATATTACAGATTAGCTAAACCTTTGATACAAAAACTCTCATTTTCCAGGTTAGGAAAAGATAACTAGAAATATAATTAAGAAATAATTATTTTGGCACCTAAATCCATATTATCACTTGGTATAAAATCATTAGGTAGTCTTTGAACAAATAGTATTTAGCAAATATATTAACAGAGGTGAATTTCCAAAAATATATCTTCATACTGATTGTGTAAATTTTGTATTAATAATTGCCAGTAAAATCAGATTTCAGAGAAACTCACTGCTGCCACCTTTTGCTTGGTGATTTTTCACATCTTCTCCAAACATCATTTCCCCCATTTGTACACACACAGATATAATTTTGAATAAGTATTTCAAAATGGATAGTATTATTTGGTTTTAGTACTTGTTGTTTGAAAGACACTCTGCCCCATCTTACGCTTGTTGCTAAATGCTGTAGAATACACATAGGCTTGCGCTTGGGCAAGGTATGTATTGGCATAAGGCTGTGATCCAATGCAAGCTTTTCTGGTGGCACTGGCAAGTCCCATTAAATTCAGGAGGGGATTTACTTCAGAGTGAGCATGCGTAGGCTTGGGCTGCACAAAATATATTAATGCTTTATATTTCTGAGGTATCTTCTCTATCCCACACACTTATGTCCCATCCCTAAACAGATTTATTTGGACGCATGTCCATTAATTTCAGTAAGATTTGTTTCCATGTAATCCAATCAGGAGTGGAGTATTACTAATTTTCATCAGAGGCATCATGTCCTGTCAGCCATACTGGTTTCGTTTGACCTCATTAACAAGGAATATTCTTACAGGAAGTCCTCAAATGTGTGATACAATTGAAAAGTTCCTGAAAAGTGTGCCTTAAGATGAAACATCTTAACTTGGAACCTATTTTTCCATAGGAAACAATCTTGTAAATCTGGGTTTAGTACCTGAACCAAGGCAGAAACCCTGTTTTCTGCTGCAGTGTGGTGTGTCAGACTGGTGTGTCAATGTGGTGTGTCAGACTGAGACTGGTGGTGTGTCCATCTCAGCCACAGACATGAAGACATGTAACAGTTAAGTTGATGGTGAGGAATAAGCAGTTGCTCACACTTGCTACCAACTCCTTTCCCAGTCCCTTCCCGGCTTTTTGTCACTTTTCTGTGGAGAAAGAGAGGCAACTGTGTAGCTCGCCTCTATCTCCCCCTCCTGGACAATTGTTAGGAAGGAGGATGGGCAGGAAATGGGCTGGGAATATGCTGGTCTCTCTCCCTCTCACTACAAGTGCAGCAGCTGAACCTGGAGTAAGACAAATGGAAGCAGCAGTGGCAGCCACAGGGCAAGCATCTCAGACAAGCCAGTCAGCCAATCCCTCTGCTGCCTCAGATGCTGTAGCAGCTGTTGCCAAGATTGCCAGTCTTGATGACAATGTGAGCCTGAGCTGCCATTGTCACCTTCTCTTCCTCTAGCCCACATACCAGAAGCCGTCTAGCAAAGCCTCCCTTCTTTCAGCGAGTGTTGTAAAGTTGAAACAAGGGAGCAATTTACCAACATCTTAAGTGCCATTCACCTTAACTCGGAGCATCGTAAGACAAGGACTGCTTGTAATATTATCCTGCTGGGTCAAGTACCTGTTCTGGGCATCTAAGGCTACAATCCTATGCATGAGTGGTAGTTAGTCCCTTGAACTCAGAGCAACTTACATCCAAATAAATATGCATAGGATCAGGTTGCACAAAATCCAAATAATAAAACAATTTCCTCATTTTTATTTCCTTTCCAGAGCCATTTCCTCTGTGTTCTTCACTTCACACTCTCTTATTTCATGTAACCTTTCTTAGCTGAGGTCTTCTATGGGAGCTATTTACTATGTGTTGTTCATTCAAAAATGTTTTTTACTGCTCTTGGTTTTACCAATACTTACCAGCTGTCCAAGCATTTATTGTCCCCACTATTCTTAATATTTCTTCTTTTGTCCTTTTACCTGTTAAAAGGACAAAAGCTATTAATAAGTGTACAATTCTTTTTTTTTTGGTCCGGATTCTTGATATCTCAGATTCTATTCCATATGTATATACAGTGGTCCCTCGACTTACGAACTACTCGACATAAGTATTTTTCGAGTTACAAACGGCAGTTTTAGATACAGTTTTAGATGCAGTTTTTTCGACTTACAAATTTTTAGATGGGGTTTCCTCGACTTACGAATTTTACATGCGGTTTCCTTGACTTGCCTGCCTGTTTACTGCCTGTTTATTCTTGAAAAGAAATGTTCCTGTGCAGTTTGCAAGCCTTACTGGGGGTCTGGGTCTTTTTTCTAGGCTCCGGAATGCATTAATCCGTTCCCAATGCATTCCTATGGGAAACCGCTTTTCGACTTACGAACTTTTCGACTTACAAATGTGCATTCGGAACGGATTAATTTCGTAAGTAGAGGGACCACTGTATTGGTTATTGTTTTGTATACCAGGATTTTTTTAAAAAAGTTGTAAAGTTAGAAGTGAAGACTTAATTCAAAATCACAGTCACATGAATTAGCAATTAGAACTCTAAACATAATTTCCTCATTTGCTTTTTGCATCATTAATAGATGATCCAGGTTATCTAACAATACACACACTAGAGAAAGGTGTTTTTAATGTGGGATAACAAATTGTGTAGCAATTTATTTGTGAACATTTGAAGAAAGAGTATATCAAACATAGCTCACAGATTTGTTTTATTTATATGTAGTTGTAAATTCACAAATTCTTTTTACATTTTACCAAATACAACAATATTTTTTGGAACACACTTGCATCTCCTGACCTATAAATGAGGCTTCCTTAGCTCCTTGTACCTGCAAAGTTACTGACTCCCAGACTCGGAGAATGTGCTGTCAATACCACAACAAACAGTTAAAATATTAATTGTTGTATAATTCTATGAGAAATTATAGTGATGGGGGACAAGGAGCTCTCAAACAAGCAGCTCCAAAACCCTCCCTACTCTGAACCTATTTCTGAATTGTAAACTGAAATTTAAAATCAGGCTGCAATCCTAAGCATGCTCATTTAGCCTGCAACACCGTCAAAACCTACAGGACTTACTTCAGAGAAAATATGCTTAGGATGGAAGCATTAATGCAAAATATACCATGATTTATATCTGCTGCCCCCCATGCACTTTGTTCCTTCTGTGTCCCTCCCCTCACAATAGTTTTGTTCTGGTCTCACGACTTATTGCTATTTACAGAGCCCAACCCCTTTAATCGTCATTCTGGCAATCAACCATATTTTCATCTATAAGTTTTGGTGCCGCTCTTTTACACCATATGCCCACCTCCTTCCCTCCAAAGGCAATCACAATCAAGGTGATATATAAACAAGACTAAGTTGCCCAAGCTTCATGAGGTAAAGAATGAGGAAGAACTCCGTAGTTGTTAGTTGTTGTTGTTGTATTTGCTGTGTTTGTTGTTTGTTGTTATTTATTCACAGCATTGGACAGATGCCATTGACTGGTTTGTTTTATCCAGACATCAAGTCCTTCCCAAGGACCTGGGATGCCTGATTTTATTGTCAATATTGTTGTTGTTATTATGAATATTGTTGCAAAATGTAAGCTGTTCCCAGTAAAGAGACTTTTTGTAATTGACTGGTGGTAATTTCCGTGACCCCTATGGTATTGAGGTGCTCTTCAAGGTGTTTTGGAATTGCACCTAGGGCGTTGTTGTTGTTATTTATTTACACAGTCAGACAGGTGTTATTGACTGGTTTTATCCAGACATCGAGTCATTCCCAAGGACCTGGGATGGCTGAATTTTATTATCAATGTTGTTGCTGTTATTTTAGATAACATAGTCGCAGAATATAGGCTGTTCCCAGTAAAATTACTTTTTGTAATTGGCTGATGGTGATTTCTGTGGCCCCTGTGGTGTTGAGGTGCTCTTCAAGGTCTTTTGGAACTGCACCCAGGGTGCCAATTACCACTGGGATTATTTTGGTCTTCTTCTGCCACAGCCTTTCAATTTCAATTTGTAGATCTTTGTATTTGGTGATTTTTTCTATTTCTTTTTCTTCTATTCTGCTATCCCCTGGTATTGCTATGTCGATTATTTTCACTTGTTTTTCTTTCTTCTCGACTACAGTTATATCTGGTGTATTGTGTGGCAGATGTTTGTCTGTTTGTAGTCGGAAGTCCCATAATATTTTTACATCTTCATTTTCTTCAACTTTTTCAATTTTATGGTCCCACCAATGTTTGGCTACAGGTAGCTTGTATTTTTTGCAGATGTTCCAGTGTATCATCCCTGCTACCTTGTCATGCCTTTGTTTGTAGTCAGTCTGTGCGATCTTTTTACAACAGCTGATTAGGTGGTCCACTGTTTCATCTGCTTCTTTACAAAGGCGGCACTTGCTGTTTGTTGTTGACTTTTCTACTTTTGCTCTTATTGCATTTGTTCTTAGTGCCTGTTCTTGTGCAGCCAGTATTAAACCTTCTGTTTCTTTCTTCAAGTTGCCATTCATAAGCCATTGCCAGATCTTGGTGATGTCTGATTTTCCACTTATATGGTGCAAATATTGACCATGCAGTGGCTTATTTCTCCACTTTTCTGCTCGGTTCTTGACTTGTTCTTCCTTGTAGGCCTGCTTTGTTTTATTGGTGTTGAATAGTTTCTCATTATTGACCATTTTAAGTGCATCTTCTTCACTGTCCCTTATATATTCTTCAAGGCCTCTTTTCTCCTCCTCTGCTGTTTGATGGACTTGCAGCATTCCTCTTCCATGACCTGCGAGGAAGGTATAGCCTATCTACATCATTGTGGGGGTGCAGAGCATGATTGATGGTCATTATTTTCCTGGTCTTACGATCTAGCGTTTCTAGCTCTGCCCAGGTCCAGTCTATTATTCTTGCAGTGTATCTGATAACAGGTATAGCCCAGGTGTTTATGGCTTGTATGGTATTCCTGCCATTGAGTTTGGACTTGAGGATTTTTCTAACTCTCCTGATGTATTCACTTCCCATTTTTCTTTTAACTTCAGTGTGTGCGATGTTATCAGCCTGGAGAATGCCCAAATATTTGTAATGTTCTTTCTCTTCCAGGTTCTTGATCTTGCTTCCATTGGGCAGTTCTATTCCTTCTGTTTTTCTTATTTTTCCTCTGTTCATTATTAATGCAGCACACGTGTCTAGTCCAAACTCCATTGCTATATCGCTACTGAATATAGGAACAGTGTTTAGAAGTGATTCAATTTCTGACTGGGACTTTCCATACAACTTCAGATTGTCCATGTACAGCAGATGGTTGATTTTGCTTGATGTTTTAGATGTTTGGTATCCAAGGCCTGTTTTGTTTAGTATTTGTGAAAGTGGAGTCATGGCAATTACAAACAACAGAGGGGATAGTGAGTCCCCTTGGAAAATACCTCTTCTAATGCTAACCTGTCCAAGTGTCTCACCATTGATAGTTAACTGTGTACTCCACGTGCTCATTGCTTTTAAAAATAAATATCTGGATGTTTTTGCTGACACCAGTTGTTTCTAAACATTTTAGTATCCATGTGTGAGGCAATGAATTGAAGGCTTTCTTGTAGTCAATCCATGCAACACTTAGATTGGTTTTTCTTCTCTTACAATTTTCTAAAATCATTTTGTCAATTAGCAGCTGGTCTTTTGTGCCTCTGGTGTTTGAGCAATTTCCTTTCTGTTCAACTGGAAGCTGTTTGTTAGTTAATAAGTGTTGCATTACTTCATCTGCTATTATTCCAGTTTATAATTTGAACATGGTTGGCAGGCAGGTTATCGGTATATAATTACTTGGAACTGCACCTTTTGCTTGGTCTTTCATTATGAGTTGAGTTTTCCCAGTTGTTAGCCATTGTTCAATATCACCTCCTTGCAAAATGTGATTGAACTGTTTTGATAGTTGTTTATGAAGGCTTGTTAAGTGTTTAAGCCAAAGACTTAAACACCTATTATTATTATTGTTATTGTTATTTTATTTCTTGTTTACACAGTCAGAAAGGTGTTATTGACTGGTTTGTTTTATCCAGACATCGAGTCCTTCCCAAGGACCTGGGATGGCTGAATTTTATTATCAATATTGTTGTTATTATTATAGATATTGCTGCAAAATATAGGCTGTTCCCAGTAAAGTTGTTTTTGGTAGTTGACTGATGGTGATTTCTGTGGCCCCTATGGTGTTGAGGTGCTCTTCAAGATGTTTTGGAATTGCACCTAGGGCGACAATTACTACTGGGATTATTTTGGTCTTCTTCTGCTATAGCCTTTCAATTTTAATTTGTAGATCTATGTATTTTGTTATTTTTTCTATTTCTTTTTCTTATATTCTGCTGTCACCTGGTATTGCTATGACGATTACTTTGACTTGTTTTTATTTCTTCTCGGCTACAGTTATATCTGGTGTATTGTGTGGCAGATGTTTGTCTGTTTGTAGTCGGAGGTCCCATAATATTTTTGCATCTTCATTTTCTACAACTTTTTCAATTTTATGGTCCCATCAATTTTTGTCTACAAGTTCCTTGTATTTTTTGCAGATGTTCCAGTGCTACCTTGTCATGCCTTTGTTTGTAGTCAGTCTGTGCAGTCTTTTTACAACAGCTGATTAGGTGGTTCACTCTTTCATCTGCTTCTTTACAAAGGTAGCACTTGCTGGTTTTGATTTTTCTACTTTTGCTCTTATTGCATTTGTTCTTAGTGCCTGTTCTTGTGCAGCCAGTATTAAACCCTCTGTTTCTTTCTTAATATTAATGTTAACCGCAACAACAACAACAACAATAATTAATAATAATAATAATTTATTCTATTTCTATACTGCCCTTCCAAAAGTGGCTCAGGGCAGTTTACAAAGAGAAATAACAAACAAATAAGATGGATCTCTGTCCCCAAAGTGCTCACATTCTAAAAAGAAACATAAGATAGACACCAGCATTGGAGTTACTGTGCTGCGGGTGGATAGGGCCAGTTACTCTCCCCGTGTTAAAGAGAATCACCATGTTAAAAGGTGCCTCTTTGCCAGGATAGAAGGGGTTATTGTACTTATTTCATCTTTAGAAAGAAAATACAGAGAAGAGACATTTATACATCTGTAAGGGAAATTGAGAGGGAATTTTGAGCACCAGCTAACTGTTGGAAGGGTGGTGGAGAAGTGAAGTATAAGTAACTGGCAGAGGAAGATATTTTGGATTTTTTTTATTTAAAAAAATCACTGTCAGGTGGTTAAAAATAATATTTCATAACTGTCCTCCAAGACCACATTTTCAAAATAAAATTAAATGATAAATGATAATGTATGCACATACATATGTTATTCAGAAATATCTGTGAAGGAATTAATAAATGAAGACCCACTTATATAGTTCTTATTAAGTCAATATGGTCTGGAGTATTCAAGTATTTACACATGATGGTAGAGGCTCCATTCATGCCATGAATATCTGTGCTTCTCTATTTCCACATTTATTTTTTCTCACCCACCCCCCCGCCCGCCATGAGCAAAGGATTCTGATAAATGAATTTACTCTGAATTGCCATTTCCAAGTTTTAAGATTAAAAAATGAAGACTTTAATGTTCATCCCCTCCTGGTTGCTATTTCATTTACAAAATCTTGTTAGACTCAAGCAAAGGACGTTTGTCTTTAATGATCAAAGACAAGCAACCACTATGAAAGAGGCTGTTCAAAAGAAGATAATTCAAACAAGGATGCATTCCAAAGACAAGAGGCAATGATACACATCCATTCTAGAGATCACCTTACGAATCTGAATGTTCTCTAAAGTTCTTCTAAGAGACTAATCAAAAGTATGTATTTCCAACTAGGAAAAAAATAGTTTTATTTCATCTTATTTTCTCCACTGTCCATTTAATGGCCTCTACCTGCATTCACAAAGCCAGAAAAAGACTTGTGATCTTCTATGCTAGGGTTAGACCTAAATAACACTTCATTTACACCTAGGTCCAGAGTGAGCCAGCCTTATTGTAAGGCTCAAGTGAAAGCTTTGGGGCACCATTAAAGGCCATTGACATGTTCCAGTACCCCTCAGATAGTGGCTTCAAGGTACAGGAAGCATTGACTGATACAGATCAGCAAGAATCTGCCTCAGGTGTAAGGTGAGTAAGCTGTAGTCTGTAAACTGGCATGATGGCCATTTTGAGAGACACCAAAACACCCAGATGAAGATAGCTAGAAGCCTGACTTCGTCACTGAAGTTGAAGTTTGATACTGAATGTAACTGAAGCCAAATAGTGTCCATTTGGTTCAGATCCCATTCATTCTGAAATGAATGGGGTGGGGAATGAGTGGCATGAATCGTGATTTCTTTTTGAAACACCCATTCACTATCCATTTGTTTTGTTTTCAAAAACTTTACTTTTAATTGTAATGTTCTGCCTCAAGTAGCAGCAGCAGGAGCCCCAATGGGCAGCCATCTCCTGCCAGGTGCTATTTTGAAAACCCATATTGTCCCCAAATGCTAAGCATTGGAGCTCATGCTACCATTGACACAAGCAACAGCTAAAATGGAGCCAGCGTGGTATAGTGGCTAGAGTGCTGGACTAGCACCGGGGAGAACCAAGTTCAAATCCCCATTCAGCCATGAAACTAGCTGGGTGACTCTGGGCCAGTCACTCTCTCTCAGCCTAACCTACTTCACAGGGTTGTTGTGAGGAGAAACCTAAGTATGTAGTACACTGCTCTGGGCTCCTTGGAGGAAAAGCAGGATATAAAATGTAAAAAAATAAAATTACAATTAAAACCTAGAAAATGAATGGGGTTCAGAAAATGAATTGAGACCTTGCAAATGGATCCTCAGGTTGATAGGATTTGGTCTGAAACAAAATACAACAGAGTCCCTAAAGCAAAAAAGAAAAGGGGGAAAAAAGACTCTGACAATTAAAATAAATTATGTTGACATCCTTCAGAATCTCCCGCTCTCCCAATCACCAAGGCCCTTCACTTCCTTGTAAGCTCTTAGCAGAGAAGACTGGGGGTGTGCTTGGAGACCACCCAGTACATGCCTTCCAGCCTAGGTTCTGCTCCTTTAAATTCCTGCTCACTCTCTCCTTGGGTACTACAGTAATTCTTTGCTGTTTAGATGCTTCCAGATTCTGCAGAAGTCAACCTTGCCCTGCTACCTGGTGTCTTCTCTCTGTAGATATCTAGCTGTCCATTATTTAAATTATTATTTACTGCAGATTATACCATTTTAGTTTTTCACCTAAGGTGCAAAAATGTCTTAGGCTGGATCTTCCTATCTTGATTAAAAGGAACCAAATATATGTGAAGGAAAACAGGTTGAGAATACTTGCTTCCTCTCTAAGAGTGTTAAGCATGCATTCAAACCTGTTCCATCGAAAAGCTATGAAGCAACTCATAGTTGTGTACTTCTTTTTACCATAATTGTGGTTCAGAGTAAGTAGTTTTAGGAAGAGAAGCTGTCATCCAGACTAATGTGCAGACTGAAAAAGGGATCATGCATTCAATGGAGGAGGGGATATTTTTCCTGCAGTCCTCTGTGCCTCCTGAAATGTCCCAGAGGCCCTGCACCCATCAGGGACATATTTTCAGGAGGCACAGTAGGCTACAGAGGGAAAGAGATATTGGCAAAAATTCAACTCTCTTCCAATGTGCATGCAACCCTTTTTCCCCCCAGTGCATGCAATATTACTTTGGATATTAGCCAAAATCTCCAGCCCAGTGAACTCCTGCTGTAAATAACTGTCTAAATCTGGTTTTGAATGGTTATGTTTTGTTCACTGATAAATTTTATTGGCAGGGTTATGCTATTTCTCTGAGGCTGCTCAGGACAGCATCTTTTCATAGCAGTGTTTGTTGGGTTGCTTTTTGGAAATATGGAATTCATTTGGAGTTTACTGGAAAGGTCAGGAAATTACTCCTTACATACTGTATACATATATATTAGGGGTGTGTCCGAACCGGTCTGGAGGCCATTCTAAAGGCCTCCGAACTCTCCAGACCGGTTCGGATGTGGCTGGTCCAGGTCCGGGTGGGGGGTCTTTCTTTAAGGGCGGGGAGGGCTTACTTATCCCACCCGCCTCTTTGCCCCCTCCAGCGCCCGTATATGACCAAGTAATTGGGGCGCTGGAAACCAGCTGCCCCCGCTGCCCCCCCGCAAGCGAATTATGGCCCTGGGCCAAGGCTGCTGCTGCCCCCGTCGCCCGCCCATCCGCCCTCCCAGCAGCCCGCCCTCCCTCCCTCCCAGCTGCCCAGCCCAAGTCCTCACCAGAAGTTGAGTTTAAAATAGAGAGGAGCTCACAAACAGAGCTCCTCTCTCAGCAAAATCACAGATGCGACTGAGCCTTTGCGCGGCCCATGCGCGCCGCAAAGGATGTCTGGGGAGTTCCGGCGGAGGCCCGGTCTACCTGCCGGGACGAGGCTGGGTAGACCGGGCCTCCGGCGATCGGAGGCCCGGTCTACCCGGTCTCGTCCTGGCGGGTAGACTGGGCCTCCGCCGGAACTCCCCAGACGTCCTTTGCGGCGCACACGGGCCGCGCAAAGGCTCAGTCTCATCTGTGATTTTGCTGAGAGAGGAGCTCTGTTCGTGAGCTCCTCTCTATTTTAAACTCAACTTCTGGTGAGGACTCGGGCCGGGCAGCTGGGAGGGAGGGAGGGCGGGCTGCTGGGAGGGCGGACGGGCGGGCGACGGGGGCAGCAGTAGCCTTGGCCCAGGGCCATAATTCGCTTGCGGGGGGGGCGGCGGGGGCGGCTGGTTTCCAGCTCCCCAATTACTTGGTCATATATGGGCGCTGGAGGGGGCAAAGAGGTGGGAGGGGTAAGCAAGCCCTCCCCGCCCTAAAAGAAAGGCCCCCCTTCGGTGTCGGTCCGGACTGCTCCGGACCATGCACATCCCTAATATATATTCTTGCTGGGGGGCATTTTGCATTAAAAAAAAATCCTGCTCATGGACTTTTGCATGGTAGAATCCATCTGGACATATACAGTATGCTGCCGCCTATTACTACTACTACTACTACTATTACATAGCATGGTGGGATCTGCCCTGCTTGCTCTGCACTGAGTTTTTGTACTAGATCTGCATGTGTTACATTATGCTTTTATGCAGCTATGTATATCTGTTGGATGAAGTTGTCAGCATGGCACTCCCTGTTGCCATGCACAGTGGTTGCTACTGCTATGCTGTGCAAGCACTCATACTAGAAGGGCAATAAGCTTGCCTAGAAGTAAAGGTATGATAGTGCCTGGTGCTACAGACATATGAGATTGTTATGCTAATATTCGTCAGAATTGTATTTCACTCTAGGCTTTGATTCTGTGGACAGAGAGATGAGAGCTAGTTTACCGTAGTGATTAAACTTCTGGTTCCCACCAGCTTACTTCCCACCAGTCTGGGTTCAGGACTGGTGGGAAGTAAGGTGGCAGAAGCCAGAGGTTCCTGGTGAGGACTTGCTCCTGGTGTGAGATGCAAGTTGCACACATTTCATCTGAAGCTGGAAATGTTAGGTTGCCAAGCAGCAGTTTCCTCTGCCACCCAACATCCACCACCCAACTTCAACTGTTGGTGACAGATGTTGGGTTTTCGCTGGAGGGAAATGCCTTTTTGGCAACCTGACATTCCAGCTTTGGACAACAAAATGTGTACACAAAATATGACTCATTCTGGGAGTGCTTGTTTGCTGGGAACCTCTGGTTCCTGCCACTTTACTTTCTACTGGTATCCTCCAGGAAGATCAGGTGTGCCCATGTGGCTCGAGAGAGATTAAAAGTACAACCCATGTTATTTTACACTGCCAGTTTTATAATGATGCTAGATTTGAGTTTATTTGCCCTGAACCTGCCTTATACCCAGATTCTGATGATAACTTATGTTTATCTCGTCTTTTAGCTGACAGAACGAAGCCAGATTGTGGAAGGTTGCCAAATTTTGTTACATTGTGGTTAGGATACGTCTGAAGGTTATGAATACTGCTTAGTTGGTTATTTTACCAATGTTAATTATAATTTTATTCCTTTACTTTCTTTTATATTTGTTATATTGGTATTGATATTTGCATTTTTAATGTTTTTTTCCCCTTTTTCTTTTTTCCTGGTCAATGACTGTAATAAAACTGAACTGAACTGAACTACTTTCTACTGGTTATGTGGACCTGCCCTAATTTCACTTGAGCCAGGTACTCAGTCTTAGGCAAGCCACTCTCTGTCAGGTCCCATCTAGCACTACATTATCATGGCTTCCCCAAAGAATCCTAGGACTGAAGTTTGGTGAGGAGCTGCAAATTATATTTAAAGTCTACTCGTTCCCTCACAGAACTCCAATTCCCCCGTAAGTTATTTACAATTTTTAAATTGTAAAAAATTACAATTTAATTTTTTACAATTAAAACTCGGTTTTTGGGATATGTGTGTGTGTGTGTGTGTGTGTGTGTGTGTGTGTGTGTGTGTGTGTGTGTGACAAATTAAAACAACTTTAACAGAACAATCCCATGGTCCGTTAAAGCAGAGTTGAAAATAACTGGCTTAAGAGCATCTTACTCTGCTTAGGATTGGACTGTAAACCTGGATACGTCCTACAGTGTGGATATGTCCTCAACCTCATAATCTCCAATATGTGGCATCATAATACTGTCCTACATTATAGAGTTATTTTAAGGGCCATTGAGATAAGGTAAAGTGCTTCACACGTACAGAACACTGTATAAATCCCAAGTATTATTATGGTGACCATGTCTGTTTCATTTTTTTTCAGCACTTAGGACTGGCAATACTGTAGTAGGCAATAAAGAATGTACAAAGGACTGCAGTATCCAAATGTATTTTGTTTTTTTCATTTCCAAGTCCCACTGAGTTCAAAGGGACTTACAAGTACATGTACATAGGGCTGAAGTTTTATATGCAAGTATGTTCCATTAAACTGAGCATAACCTGCCAATGCATTACTTATCAATACAATGCATGGTCCAGCCAAAATTAAGCACTTTTAAGACCCATTGATTTCAACTGGAAGGAAAAACAGGAAAAGGAATGGAACTTGAATGGTTGAATCAATCCCATTGTGTTTAGCACTGAAATGTCAATGGATGAGGTCATTCACACAACTGAAAATTTGGAGCTTTGTGTGCTCCTAATTATTGTTTGTGTGGGAGCAAACTGCTAAGTAGGAGGAGGGAGAAGTAACTTTGTGGAATGAAGGTAGAAGGAAAAGTTGGGTAGGACATCTTTTCCTCCTACCTTGGTCAAATGCTGCGTATGAAAGCTGAGTGAGACAGTGCCATTCTATTCCATTTTTCCTCCTACCTTGATTGCACACAATCACTTCTCCCTCCTCCTATTGTTGTGGTCCAGGCCTGATTTGTATACTAAATATGCTCATTAGCTAGTATACAAAATTAGGCCTGTCTCATAAGTGTCACTAAGTGACCAAGTTCTTTTATATAGTGACCATGTAGGATCTGGGCGCAAGGAAGAAAGGAGATCAAAGCAATCCTAAATGATTCAATGGGCTTTATTGAGTATAAAAGAATAACAACATCAATCTAACTGAGCAGAAAGCAGAATATTCTATCACTGTTACTAACAGTATTTCAACCCTAGCCAGCAACAATATTCACCCAGTGTTCCTAACTAACATATGTGTGTGTATTAAATCTTCCTAGAGCCTAAAAGAATTCAGATATAGATGGAAAAGGGGGTGGGGGTAAGGAAAGCTGAGAGCTGGCATGGTTTGGGGAGATCAGGAATTAGTAGAGGGAAAGGGGGGGGGAGGAGAAGGAGGGGAAAGGATGGAGGGATCCAAGGCTTGTGGGGTGGCATATTACCAGGATCAGAGGCTTGAGAACGGTGGATCTTTCAGCTGAAGGAGAGAGGCTTTTGGCTGGGGACAGGAGCTTTTAGATCAAGCATGCAGTTTGCTCAGAGCACGGCTGAGAGTCAGAGCACCATGGCTGGGGAAGTCTTGACTTCTCACTGTGCAGTGGAAGTCACAGACAGTTCCTGTCCATGGACAGAGTTCCTGCCTCTAGCCCCGCGGCTTGGGCAGCAAACCCTTGGATTACTCATGAGCAAGTCTTGCGTGTAGGCAGAAGATTGAGTGTAGGCACAAGACTGCTAGCTCTCTGTCCAGTAAGCCTGTTCTTTATAGTTGTATTTTCCTTTGATCTCTCATAGAGTCTATTCAAATCTCCTCATCTTTTCCTGGGTCCCCAAAAGGGTGACAATGCTGTTACCTTCTGGATAATGTCTTTTAATTATTCAGGATATTGGCCAGTCCAAAGAGATCTGATTCCCATTTTCTGTAAGCTGTAAGCTTAGAAGGGGGGGGGGTCATTGCCCAAAGCAAATCTGCATCTCTGAGCTGCAAATGGGCATCTTCTCTTGTCCCAGATTTGCTAGCCTGATCCCATAAGGTGTTAAAGTGTAGTGTTAAGTAGCATAGACGGCACCACCAACCTCGGTTTTATCAGACAGATCATCAGCAAACAGGAGCACACACAACTCCTGAATTGCAACAAATATTTATATATTGTTAATAAAATAAAAAAGTAAAGTAAAGTAAAGTAAAATGGTTTCCTGTCTCCAAAGGGCTCACAATCTAAAAAAGAAACACAAGATAGACACCAGCAACAGCCACTGGAGGAGTGCTGTGCTGGGATGGATATGGCCATTTGTTCTCCCCCTGCTAAATAAAGAGAATCATCACTTTTAAAAGGTGCCTCTTTGCTCAATTAGCAGGGGTTTGGTCTATGTAAGCGGGTTTGGTCTATGGAAATTCCTCACATTAACAATTTGATTTGCTAGCATTACAATTAGGTACCTGTAACATTGGTTGCTCAAATGAGATTGTACAATTTCCTTATTAGTCAATAAATGAGGGATGTGCACGAAATGCATTTTGTGTTTTGTTTTGAGTTTGAAAGAAAACACAAATGACCTAAAGTGGTTTTGGGGAAAGGTTAAAAATGTGTTTTAAATTGCCCAATTGCCCATTTCTTTTGTAGGTTGAGTAGTAGGTAGTACCCATCATGCCCTACCACCTAACCCACTCCAAGCATGATGGCACCATGTTGCGTCCTTCATTTTACTATGCATTAAAAGGAAAGAGACAAAGAGACAATGCCGGGTTTTCAGCAACAACCATGCAACTCCCATCACATTTACTACTTGGGGAAATAAGTACCTTTTAAAAGGGAGGGTGTTTCTTTTGCATTTAGCAGAGGGAAAGTGACATTCCCTATTCAGCTCGGCACAGGATCCCTTGCAGTGATTGTTGCTGGTGTTCCTTTTTAGATTGTGAGCCTTTGGGGTACAGGGAACAATCTTGTCTTCTTTTCTGCTATGTCAACTATTCCGGTTTTTGTTGTTGTTGTTGTTCTTGAAAAGTGGTGTATATATATATATAGTGGTGTATATATAAATAATTCAGCCTCAAGTGATTAGGGGCTGAATGGGGATGCATCAAAAATACATCTGATCATCTCAATGGAGCCCAAATGGACAATTCAATGCAGATTCTAATACACAGCTGCATTCTCCGTGTATACTCACAAGCCTGCTGCCACATGGAGATCTCACTTGCTGTACCTGGGCAAGTGTGTGCGTGTGTGTGTGTGTGTGTGTGTGTGTGTGTGTGTTTAGAAGCCAAGGTCTTGAGAAATATTGCCTGATGGTCTAAATTTTCATCTGAAATGCTTACATCAGCAAATGTTTCAACAGCCTGAAAACCTTTCATAGGTCTCACAATGGGACCGACATTTACTTTTTTATTACATTTATATCCTCCTTTTCCTTTAGAAATTGAGTGTGTTTACATGGGATTCTCAGGGATCACCCATCAGGTTTTGACCAAGTCCACACTTAAACTGTTTCAGCAGTGCTGAAGCATTAGGCAGGTACTCCAATCCATTCACTTAAAAGTCTCTTTCAGCGCAACAGAGACAGATAATTGTGCCTTAGTATGGCTATATTGTTTATGGCATTGAATATGATCTCTCCATTTCTAATCTTCAGACTAATGCATTGTCTGGCAGAGTTATAGTTATAGCAAGATGGAGGCTTCATTTTTTAAAAAAGCTAAGCAAAGACAAATTATTGTATCTATTTCTTGTTGTTAGCTGCATTTGTAAGTAGAGAGGCAGGCTATAAATACATATAATAAATAAATGTATAAAATGATGGAAAATTGGCCCTATTTTTATCACAACAGTCCTAAACACTAATTAGGTTTTTTTTTTAAGGCCTTTCTTTCTTTCTTTCTTTCTTTCTTTCTTTCTTTCTTTCTTTCTTTCTTTCTTTCTTTCTTTCTCTACATTATGCTATGCTTGTGCTAATTTATGCTGAGGATGGGAGTAATGATCAGAAGATATTAGAAGTGAGTGTGCAGAGAGGTAATGGGAGCTTTAAGGCTCAGGAGCAGGGATGTTCATAATACCGGTTTTGCCAGTTCAATTCAAATCTGAACCAGATTTGAACTGAACTGGCCAAGTTAGGTTTTGGTTCCAGTCGACAGTAGTCTACTGTTAAAGGGGAATATGGTGAGGATTCCCCTTACCATTAAAGGGGCAAGGGGACTTCCCTAAGCCTTGAAGGAGCAGGAGGGAAGTCAGTTAGTACTTACAAGTACTATCAGTGGCAGCAGCCGCAGAGGGTGGCGGGGGTGGTGGCAGCTCCCCACTAGCCTCTCCCAGAATAGTCAGGGCCACTGGCCTTCTCTGGCCCGGTTTGGGCCTCCACACACACATGGAGGCCATTTTAGTTATCTCCATGCATGCACAGAGCCCATTTGCATGACCACACAAATTGTGTGGTCACATGAATGGCCTCTGCCATTGTGGTCATGCAAATTGCCTCTGCGCATGTGCAGAGGTCACTAATGGCCTCCATTTGTGTGTGCAGGCCTGTACTGGAATGCCACTGGACCTGGCTACTCTGGGGGATGCCAGCAGAGGTGGAGCTGCTGCTGTCGCCCACCCACCCACCGCCCTGCAGCCGCCACTGCTAATCATACATGTAAGTATTAAGTGACTCCCCTCCCACCCCCTGTAGACTTTGGGAAGCCCCCACGGCCTCTTTACTGGTAAAGGGGAATCCTTCTGTATTTGTCATGGGCATGCTGGAAGACTCTGAGGAGGAGCTGGAGGAGGGGATGGAGGTTACAGCAGAGAAGGGAGGGCAAGGACCAGAAGTTGCAAAGGAGAGTGGGTCTGATGCACAGGGAGATGAAAATGAGTTAGAGCCAGGTGAGGCAGCTCTTGTGGAGGAGGCGTAACCGGTCTCAGCTGTCTAAGAGACTGCAAGAGTTAAGGAACCGCATGTGTAGAACAACAGGCAAAGCTGCTGCCTCAGGAACACTTAACAGCACCGGGAGTCAGCCTATTTAAGATGACTGCACCATGGCTACCCTGCTGATAGCAACATCAGTTTCCTGTGAGCTAATTGGCTGTGTTCATGTATTGCCTTGACCGTGTTTGGACCCTGGACTGTCTTGACCTTGCCCGTGGACTTCACTTTGGACTCTGTTGGATTGATTGGATTTGACTCAGACTGAATCTGGTTTGGAGAATTTCTTCCTGTAAGACTTTGCAATTATACTTTTGCCTCTGCCTGTTTTACGCTCTGTCTGGCTAGCCTGAGAGATTTACAACAATATTCCCCTTTACCCATACACCACTGAACCAGTTCAAACCAGGGCCAGTTCAGTTCAAACTCGGACCAGTTGTGTTTTGGTCATGGACCACAAATAAACTATCTATCTAACTCGGACCAGTACCCACCTTTGGGAGGCTGGTCTAGTTTGAACTTGGACTTCCTAAACCAGGCCAGTTTGATGTTGAGCTCAGCTCAAATCAAGTAAGTTCACACATCTCTACCTAGGGGAAACATTCGAAGGAGGCAGACATTAACATGCCCATGCTGTTAACTGTCATTGTACTCTGTGTGTGTGTGTGTGTGTGTGTGTGTATTCCATTTCTATACCACCCTTCCAAAAATGGCTCAGGATCTGTATTGGTCAATGGCCATAATAAAGTGATATACTACTACTACTACTACTACTACTACTACTACTACTACTTGCCTCCCTTCAGCTCTATATCCAGTTGTAATTCCTACTTCTTATTCAAAATTGGACCAATAAACTAACATTATTGTCTGATATCCACTGAGCCTTTTATGCTACTTTTTGAAAAAAGTAAATCTTTTTTACCCATATTTCTTCTTGACATAAAAAACACATGAAGACAAAACAGATGGAATTTGACAAAATGTTTTATTAACATTGGATCTTGTACATCAGTGTGTGTGTGTGTGTGTGTGTGTGTACACACACACACCCCACCCAAAATATTATTGTGTGGTTAGTAGAGAGAAAGATTTTGTTGTTTTGAATGGCTGCTGAGCATGCAGGCTTTAAAAGACAGAATATCAACAATAAGAGAGATTGCACACTGACAAGATTTATTCTTGAAGCAAGCAGGAAAATATATTTATGGGCAGTGGTGGGCACTGCATACAAGCTGGGGGAGGGGGGACAGTGTGGTGCTCAATGCTCCCATTCCAACCTGCCCCAGCTACCTCTCTTCCTTTCTCATCTCACCCTGCCCCAAGCCCAGCAGGCTGATATTTCACCTGGTTGGGGACTGAACTCCCCAACCACTGGGGGGTTCCTCCATCTGCTAATAATCTTAAGAACAGAGATACAGCTGAAACAGTTGCAGCTTTTGTTGTACAGTATCAACTGTGGAGTTTCAATGCCACTAGAAAAACATAGGAGATGCCAACCTTTTTCTTGGACATAAACAAGCTGCATACCCCAAGTTTTCAAACTGGGTGTGCATTTGCCATTTACATTTCAGGATTCACTTATTGGGAAGATGATGTTAAACTTACTCATCCATTCAAACCAGGAGATTGCTGTATTGGAACTCTTGTCAATACACAATAAAGAAATACACAATATTTGTGGTTGCATTTGCATGCAATGTGAAGTTGGAGGTTGCCAAACCTAAAATTAATTTTTCAAACCATGAATTGCATTGCAGATGTTTGTCCAACAATGATCTGGCAACCTCCATTTTCAGGGCAGGGGAGCCACTCCCTATTTCTGGTCTGCAAAGGCTGCATCCCAGCAAGCTCTATAGCAATCACCTTACCAGATTGTGGACAAGGCATCAGTATGTCTCCAGGGTGGCAGCCATTGGCCATGATCTTCAAGGGGGTGTGCGAAGTGTGATCGTGCCTTTTTTGAGGGTACCACCAACACACCTGGCAGCTACTCGGGAATGGGCCTGCTCCATTGTTGCCCCTGGACTTTGGAATGCGCTCCCTGTTGAGATAAGAGCCTCTCCATCTCTGGAAACTTTTAAAAAGGCACTGAAGACGCATTTATTCACCCTGACTCTTAATTAGATCTATGGTTCTAGAAAGAAAAAGGGAAACAGAAAAAATTATTTTTACCAAAAAAAATACCGGGTTTTAAATGTTTTAAATTTTTTAATGTTTTAAATGATTTTAATTGTTAAGTGATTTGATGTTTTAAATTTTAGTTGTAAACTGCCCAGAGACACAAGTTTTGGGCGGTATAGAAAGGTAACAAACAAACAAACAAACAAACAAATAAAACTGTTTCTCACAAGCACAATTTCTGCTGGGGGGGATCTTGAGGGGCACTAGTTCCCTGTTACTCAGGAAAGGAAGGGAACATGATGACTTCCTAGGAGGGGATATGTATATGAGGCAGGGCAAAGGATCCTGGGGTTTGGCCCACTGTGACTAAGGATGTACTTGTGAGGGCTCACCCCGGCAAAGCAGTCCATGGAGACCAAACCACACACCTGCCCCAGTGGTGACTTGCTGCCAGGGGACTAGTACTCTCATGAGAGGACCAGTCTCCTGGGGAGGACCTTAGGCTCAAAAATCTTCGGTCTTCCATTGGACTGCACATTCATGAGTTGAGCTAAACCAAAGGGACCCCTGTGTGGGGCCCCACTCTCTCTGGTTAATGATAGAACTTTTGCACAGTGACCCCCTTCTCTCCAGGGAAGCCTTTCACACACCCAAAGGAGATTTTAATGCTGCATGTGTCCAGGCATAGCCACGTGCACAGACTTGGGAAACACAGGGTCCAAGGATGGATCTTTACTCTCATTCAAAATTCCTGGGTTTGGACTAGAGTTGTGCCATATGGAGATCTGCCGCTGTGGGGAATCAAAGGAGAGGGGAGCCCCAATTTCCAGCACCCCAGGAGAACAGGGTTGCCATTACAGGTGATAGCAAAGATGGACATGTTCAAATGAGTGGATGGGCTGATAGAGGGCCCACTTTAGCTGCTTGTTTTTGGAAGTTGTCAAGTTTCATGGCAGCAGAACAAATACTGGCCAAATTTGCATATAACACAAAACTGCAGTTAAACAGGGCAGAGGTTGGAACTCCATTACTTCTGAATGCATGCAACCACAAAGGTGACCCAAGGTTTACCTTGCCAAATTCCAATTTGAACTTTGGGCTTGCTGTTATAACCAGAGGTTATTTTGATGCCAGATTATGACAAGTGCTCAGAGAGGTGGCCAGTGAGAAGTGCTGCAGGTATGGAGTGGGTACAATCCCAGGCAGGTCTGCACAGCCATCTCTATGATTACCATTCTAGGAAGTGAATGAAAGTGAGGTTATGGTGCCATCTGCATCGGACAAAATGCTGCTGTTGAAAAACCTCAGGTTATGCTGCCATGAAACTGCAATAATGTGTCAGAACTATTAGGCCAGCAGCACCTAATACTGGATGCCCACCAATCAGGTTGGCTGTGCTCTTTATTCTTTTCACCAGTGCCTGGCGGGAGCTCACCTGCATTAGGGGGTTTATGGTCAGCGGGGGGGGGGGGGGGGGCTTTCCACTAATTGCATACTTGCCCTACCTTCTCTTTGGGAAACACTGCAACTAGCTCTTGAGTAAAGGGCAGCAGTTCAGCTGGTACACGATTTACCCATAATCCAGGGGAAAGGAAGTCACTCTCTGATAATAGATGCTGAATGTTCTGCAGAATTTGAAGGATTTATGGGAGGTGATGGAAGAGGTGCAGGATCATGTTTTAAGTAATGCTTCTCCTCACCAGGGTTTCTTCATTGCTTACCTGCCTGGGCTGATTTGTTCTTACAACACCAATTATAGCAGTGGACTTGAGGTTCCTAGTAGATGTTTGTAATATCTTGAAGCAGAGGAGCTAAACAGGTTCCGAAATGACAGGTGTTACTTTTCTGTACCCTTTGCCTTTGTTCCCCCTTTTTGTGCTTCTTCTCTTCCAAGTATTATTTGTGAAAAGTGCTCCCTGAGTGCAAGACACCCCTTTTCACCAACATTTCCCATCACCAAATTTCCCACTTGTGCAAAATATGCTATTGTAGTTCTCTCATGCAGCTTAATATGATTTGGGTGCTCTTGCTGGACCTTTCACACTCCTAGTCCAGTGTCATTACTGGCTGCTGAGTTATTCACAATCCTATCCTCTAGTGCAGTGTTTCTCAACGTTTTTGGAGTCATGGACCGGTACATTATTCATGTGCAGGTTCCTGGACCAGCAGTTCCTGGACCCCAACCCCAACCCCAGGCACCTCCCAATGAACAATTTTGGGCAGTTCTCCAGAGCTCGTTTCCAGGAAGCCCTTGCTGCTGGATAATGTTCATTTCAAGGAAGTGAAATGAACGTTATCCAGCAGTGAGGGCTGTCTGGAAATGAGCTCCCGGTGGTCCCCCGGCCCAAAATTGGGTTTTTTTGGGGGGGTGTTATTAGTGATGCCTCACGGACTGGTACCCAATGCCTCGCGGACCGGCAGCGGTCCGCGGACCACTGGTTGAGAAACACTGCTCTAGTGTAATCGTCTGAGACTCTCCTTTGATTGGAGGGGGAGTGTTTTTACTATAAAAAATTATGATAGTACAGTTGGCAAAAGTGGTCCCTGAGCAAACATGAGAATAAATCTCTGACTTCACTCAGTTGTCTCAAGTTGTGCCTACCAGCACAAGGGCTTTGCTGGGGTAGCCCACCACTATAACACTGGCAGAGTCCTGCTGACACAAATTCACTCCATCAACATATTGTGTTCCTGCAGTGCAAGGGGATTCAACAGCAAGCCAATCCTACCTAGCAGTTGTTACCTGACAACAGGCTTTCTCTGTCCATTTATTCTTGAGGGGACATCAGTGCTATTGCCTAGAAGCACAATGTGACCCTATGCTTTTTCCTTTCAAAGTTTGTACAAAATAATTTTGGTATAAATGATTCACCTAGGCTGGCACCTTATAGAGCAAGATATAATTGAAGACCGGGCTAAGGTACTGTGCTTTGAGCACTAGCATTTATAATGTAATCATGTAAACAGTGAGAGGCAATTTTGTGATAGCAGCATGAGTGGAGCCACCCACTTTGGCTGGTTCGATTACCTTTGATTTTTTCTGAAATTAATTATGATAATACTAATGGACTATAGTGACAGCTCTAAATAAAAAAGAAGCTGGTCCTCTATAGATGTCCCCAGCCATCTAACTGGATCAACCTCCTAGCTGTAATGAGAGATGTAGAGACCATAACTCAGCAATTATTTCCTTAAACATGCAGTAGAAAAATCCAGTAAGGCATCTTTTAGACAAAATGTCAATGGACATTCTATCTGCAATCTTTTCTTCATACAGTGGATCAGCTGACAGAATAAAGGAACAAGACACTAAATTTAGGGGGGGGGGGGAGAATTAGTGACCATGATGATTACAATAGATAAAGAAAAACAAAAAGAGAAAAGACCCTAGGCCTCCAGTCACTAGATATCATGAGTGTGTGTGTGTGTGTGTGTGTGTGTTTTCTTCTATCCCACTCTTTCTCAGAAAGCTCAGGATGGTACAAAATATTAATAAAACACAAGTCTGCTGCTGAAAATGCCAGCCATTGTCAAAATCCCCTTTCAGTGGTCCCTCTAGTTTTCCCCGTCACTGTGCGGAATGAGTTTTGTTCTGGGCAGCAGTATCAAGGCAGTGTATGCTCACATGCATTCAGAGAGGGGCCTTCCTGATTAAACCTGAGCGAGATCGAAAATTAGCTGAGCAGGTATCAACAAAATTGTGAGCGCACACATGTGCACATGCCTTAGAGGGAACCCTTTCCCATTTTGTAATATATCGTGTAACTTGCTCCATGTCCTGACACTATGGGCTATGTGCTTCCCTACCACCTGCTATCCAGATATATGGAGGGAGAGAGTATGAAAACACAAAGCAGAATGATGTCAGGACACAGACTGTTGTATTGGATGTGGAAAAGAAGAGGGGAACATCACACAGGGCTGCCTGCTGAGAGCATTTATATCAATGGACACACTCTTCATTACCTAAGTGGAAGTTAAACACAAAATAAAGAGCTTGATTGTCCAAGAACCACCTTCTGTATCTGGCATCACCACATTTTTCCCCAGTATGTTTTGCTAAAAGAAATTTAAAATGTGAAAAGTTTTATAAAGCCAAAATGAAGTCACTAGCACCCCATTAAATTACTGTTATTTATGAATATCTAATATTGCACAGAGTCCTGTACAAATATTAAAAGAATAATGCCTACCAGATGCTTAGGAATTATAAGTGGCAAACTAGATGTAACATAAGAGTTCATGATTGGATTCTGTGGCATGGCACTGCATAGCAGTGGCCCATGGCTAGATTTTTTGTGGCCCTCCCCCACTACCACTTGTCTGCAACTTGCCTCCACACCCCCTGCCCACTGCTTGCCTCTGTGACTCCCCCACAGATGCTCTCTTACTGCTGCTGTTGCCGTTGTTGTTGCAGTCTAATGACATCACTGCCTCAGCACAAGGCCATCCCAACAAGAATAGGCACCAGGGTGGTGTGATGTCATTAGACCGTATTGCATTCACCAAAGGGAGAGAGGCAAGCCAGCAGCAATAGCAGCAGTGGGTGAGCAACTGAGGCCAAGCTACTGAGCTAGTGGTGGGTGGGCAGGGCGCTGTGAAGGAAAGCGGTGGGCAAGCTCCTTTATTCCTATGCCTTCTTTATGTCTCCTTTATTCCTGTGGAGGTACATAGTGTCCTGCCCCCAGCCGTACTTGATTGCCCGTGTGCTCTGTAAACATCAGTTCAATTATGGATCTGCCCCTGGTTGGATCTCCTCAGGCTCAGCAGCAGAGGTTGGCTCAGGGCCCTCAGAGGGTCCTCAGCCAATCCCAGAGGCCCTCTTTCATGGGATAACAGTAGAGAAGCAACCTGCCACCAACAAGTCCTGCCCCCCCCAACTTCACAGATGAGGAGGGAGGGAAAGAAGCTGCCAGAACCACAAACTACTTTCCCATCACACATAAGCAAGCCCAGGTGCTCATGGACCAAAGATCCCCCAACCCGCATCAGACCAGGAGCTGCCTTACATATCCCAATATATTTCATTTTGCCAAAAAGTAAGAGAGATTTGATTGAGGTCATGATGCTGCAGGAGGGAGTTAACTCTTTCCCCACCCTGCTTTCCTTGTGAATATCCTTCCCCCAGCAGTAATTAGCTCCAGAGGGGAGAAAAGCAAGTACAGTGTGTCTGTCTTTTTTACCCCACCCCCACTCCACACAGAGAATAGCAGTTCTGAGGGTCAACTATCAGGAAAACGGTATGGAAAGAAAGGTTTAACAATCCATCCCCTGGGACTTTTACACACAGCAGGCTTTACTGCAAATTTACTGGGAGGTTTACTGCGAACTCGAAGTTGTCCCAAAAAACTGACGCAAATAGAGGATTTTTTTTTTTACCCTGGATATAAATTGGGCTACACTCTAACATGCTGTGAAAAACCCGAATTGTGTGTGAACTGCTCCCCGATAACTCTCAGGGACTTCGGGATAAATCTGGCCAATATATGAATGCACCCCCTCCATTCCAGAAGTGATGTGAGTTAAAGGGCTTTAAAAGCCCCCCTGTGAAAAACTTCCTGGTGCCGCAGCCTCAATCCAGTCCCCCCTCCCTCCACCCCATATTGGTTTTTAGGCAAAGAAAAGATTAGTTTAGCTCTAAGAAGTGGGGGGGGGGGAAGCTAGGCATTGATATATTATAATTCTTAGATCTCCCCCTCCCACACTAATCACAGACAACTGACATCAAATCCAAGGGGCGTTTTCTTTTTCAATATATACATACATTTTTTTGGTTCTCTTGTGAAGCTCATAACAATTTGGCTGAATTTTTTGTCACAACTTAAATTATGGTCTTCTAACTCCTACAATCCAGAATACAAATGAAACAGATGTTCAAGGCTGTTACCCTAAATGCATTTCTGCTAACAGAACCATTTCAACTTCAGTTGGACATTGCCCAATTAAATGCACGTGGGACTGCTGCCAGAACCTTTAATCAGAAGTTCCTATAATTCATGATTAAACAAGAATTTTTTTGTATTTTAAATGAGACATCAATATGACATTAAAACCATGTTTTAAAGCAGGGCTGATATCAAAGAAAAGTCTAACTGCAAGTTAAGCATCATCCCCCTACACACACACACACACACACACACACACACACACACACACACACACACACACACTATTTTTATCATGTGGGTTCTTGAGGATACACACCACCCAGGATAGACTAAAGAGGATTTGGGGGGGCCCAGAGGGTGTGGAGACCCTGGACTTTGGCCCCAAAGTCCAGGGGTATGAATGCCACATATTGCCTTATAGTATTTTAATTTTCATTAGCCACCTTGGGATATTACATGATGAAGTGAGACATAAATAATGCATGCATAAATAATAATAAATGCCTTGATCCCAAGCTCTAGCAGCACTCTGGTTGCAGCATTCTACACCACTGTAGTTCCCAAACACTTCTCAAAAGCAGCCTCATGTAGAGTATGTTATACAATAGTCTAAGGATGTGACCAAGGCATTTGTGACAGTCATCAGATCCTTTGCTTTCCTGCAGACCAGAAACTTGCCAGCTTTAAGAAATAGATGTGAGGAGGTCACATCTATAGCAAAATGTTTTTCTCTCATTCTCCACCAATGTAACTTAAAGTAATCTCATTATAGTTTTATAACTATATCACCAAGTTTTAAAGCTTGGGGGTTAAAAGGTTACTTTCTGTTATTATCTAGACATTTATGACAAGGTGTAGAAACATTGTAAGTAGAAAAAAACATTTTCCAGCACTTGCACAGCAAGAAGTCTAGCCTCTTTGATGATCCTGATTTCTCTGACAAGTTCCTAATAATTCTCATGCTGATGGAATTCATAGTCTGTGAGTTTCTCTCACACTAGTAATGATTGTCCACACATATCAAAAAGATTATCACACATGAAAGCCAGTATGAGATCAGGGGAAGCTTTCAATGACCAGGTAACTGCATGGAAACTGAGATCCTTTCAATCTGATATGTAGATTAGATACAGAGATTTAACGATCTCAGTGATCAGTTTGATTCTCAGGCTGTTGCAAACATTCAAGGACAAAACTGGGTGTGCAGGCATTTTCAAGCTGCACCTAGTATTCATATATAAAAATATAACCAAAAAATGGAAATTACCTATCAAGACTCTGTGATGTCTATCCTGTGTATTTAATTGAGCATTAGGTGGGTATTTGTGTGTGCATGGTAGTGAAATGACTATTTGATCTGTTAGCATGGAATCATACAGTGAAAGACCAAATTAGTATATTGTACAGATGAGTGCTGTTCACTTCAGATTCTAATGTGCAGGTAATTGCTCCTTTAAAGAGACAATTTGATTCTTTTCACACTTTGACTATACTCATGTGAACTGTCTCCTTTAAGAGTTTAATCACACTGAACATCAAAAGAACAATAGCAGCAAAATGAATTGAATATCTAAATCCTTACAATTCATGAAATCTGTTTCCCTTAATAAATTGAAGGCCAGCTGAGCATCAAGTTATATAATATACCTTTTTAAAATGTCATAGACCATTCTTGTGTTTTCCTATGTGTTACATTGTGAAAGCAATGAATATTCAGTCAGTTTCAGATTCATAAGAGGGTTGACAATGTCTGATACAGAAACAATACCCTAATATTAATTAGTACAACACTAATGTGCATGTGGCACAATCCACTGGGGCCCTACACTGCCTACATCTAACTGAAATTAGGTTCAATAATATATGGCAGCATTTTGATCAAGATGATACTTTTTTTACCCAATGAGTGGTCTTCTTATTTCCTATTATGGATTATATTCTGGCTTCTGAAAAAATGCACACGGTTTAGTGACAGTTCTTCCCCCTAACCCCACTCCATTTCAGAAAGGATATTCAGAGATTTTCCTAATGTACATAAGTACTTTGGAAAGAAAGAAAGGAGAAGATGTGCAATGTAGTTTTGTCAGTAGTTAGTTATACCTAAATCCTAAATACTTCTCTTGCTTTAAATGTATTAACAAATACATTTTTAGAATTGTTCTGGTACTGAGGAGCTTCTACTGACACTAATAGGGATAAATGATTTTTGCACTGTAATGCTAAATTTTGAGTTTAATTCAGGAGAGCTGACATCATACTGCTCACAAAACTGGTCATGTGAAGATGGAGCTAGATTACTCATTTGAGAATCATTACCTAAGGCTTAGAAATTCTAAGGTTGAAGTCATACCTTCAGTATCACCAAACATATTGAGGTTTTTTACACAACCAAAAGTATCCTACCCAGGTTTGGGAACTGTGTGTTCTCCCAATTTTCAGTTGTGTGGAAGCAAACAATTAGGTAGTGTTGTGGTCCAGGCCTGATTTGTATACTAAATATGCTCATTAGCTAGCATACAAAATTAGGCCTGTCTCATAAGTGTCACTAAGTGACCAAGTTCTTTTATATAGTGACCATGTAGGATCTGGGCGCAAGGAAGAAAGGAGAAGAAAGTAGCCCTCCAGCTACTGAGGTCTCCTCACAGGACCACCCCTCTCTATTTTCTTCATTATCCTCCTCACTCTGAGGGGCTGCTGAGGAGAGGGGTGAACACTCTCCTCTA
Organism: Hemicordylus capensis; assembly: GCF_027244095.1. Taxonomy (NCBI): domain Eukaryota; kingdom Metazoa; phylum Chordata; class Lepidosauria; order Squamata; family Cordylidae; genus Hemicordylus; species Hemicordylus capensis. The sequence continues at coordinate 185,565,345 of NC_069660.1, forward strand.
GCTATACCCTCCGACTCCGCCCCCAGGAAAGGGCAGGCAGATATTTCAGCCAAAAACCTAATATTCCGCATTATAAATCTCAGTTTTTGCATCCTAAATGCTCAGTTTGCAATCCTAAGCTCCGGTTTCACAGCTCCTGAATCCATTTGGGCACAGAGGAGAATAGATACACTATGTAAAATATTTTTTGTCCCTTTTTTCATTTCAGCACTGGTATATTGCATGGTTTTGGGGATATTATGCTTTAGTGCAGACCACAATGAGATTTAGCTTTGAGTCTAACTTTAAATAAAAAATTAATTAGCCTGAGTGCCAAGCATGATACACAAATTCACTCTATGGTAGTATGTATACCTTGTGGGCTCATCTAGCACTAATCAAGAGAGACAGGGTCAAGATATCCTGAGGTAGATTGTTTTTAGTTCTGCAATGTCCTTCTAAAATTGGCTGACTGTCATGTGAATAATACCTTATTCTGAGAAAACGTGTCATGAGAGGACAGGCCTCAGCACTATGTACTTCATTACTAGAAAGAAAGAAAAAAGAAAATAAAAATTTTTAATTGATAGGAATACAATTTTCAGAAAGTAGAACCCATCCAAATTTGAACCACACTGCTAATAGACTTCAGTATTATTAGAATTAGTGTCTTTAAAGAAATTTACACATCCTTTAAAGGGTTACTTTATGGTTTATTATGTTTCTCTTATCCACAGAATTCATTTTTGATAGCTTGTCCATCAGCTGAAAGGATAAATGATCTGAGTTCTTCACCCATCAGTGAGTCATTCCTGCATTTCTTTGAGATAAAGTACTGCTGATTTCAGCTTCCGAGTTCACAGTGAAAATCAATATGTTTCTCCATTTGTTCTGACGTATCACCTTGCCTTCCATTTATTCTAAACCTCAATACCCTAAGGAGATTCAATTACATGATCTTTATGTTCTGACTGTAATGAAAAATTAATTCACACTGGCCCAGGAATGAGCAGTGTTTTATGAATGAAAAGTTTACAATGAATCCTAAACAAAGTAATAAGATAAACAGAGATGAATTGAGTGAAAAGGCAGTATAAACTTGGATGATACCTATGGATTTTTGCTCTATTTGGGATAATCCTGCTGGACAGAAACTTTTGAAATATTATTTATGTATGCTACCAACATAATATTATTATTTATAATATTATTATTTATTATTTATGTATGCTACCAACATAATATTTCTTTAACATGCTAATAACATGCTAATAAATTAGCACATTATAGAAGAACACAGGAAGCTGCCTTATACCACATCAGACCATTGGTCCATCTAGCTGAGTATTGTCTACACCAGGGCTGCTCAACTTCATCCCTCCTGCAGATGTTGACCTAAAACTCCCAATGGCCACTGTGGCTGGGGATTATGGGAGTTGTAGTCCAAAAACAGCTGGGGGGGGGCAAAGTTGAGCAGGCCTGGTCTACACTGACTGGTAACAGCTCCTCAAGGTTTCAGGTAGGAATCTTCCCCAGCCCTACCTGGAGATGCCAAGGATTGAAACTGGGACCTTCTGCATGCAAAGGAGATGCTCTACCACTGAGCTGCAGCCCCAGTGATACAAGGGGACCATGTTTTAGAGCTGTCCAGATGGTAAACCAGATTATGTAAACTGGAAACTGCTGATTAGGATGAGATAATATTGGATCTCTGTATATAATACTATTATATCATATGTGTATTATTATGTATGCCTTAAATTTTGGTCTATGACTGTAAATAAACATGACTATGACTATGAGCTGCCCCTCCTCAAATTTGTAATATAGGCATAATTTAAAATGAAATGCATCCACTTCAATAATTTCAATATTAATTATTTTTAAACTCTTTTTGTTCATACACTTTAAACCCCACAGTAAGGATTTAACAGGTGGCTGTCTGCAGAAAGGATTCCCCTCTTGACAGTTGATGGGGCTGGTTATGAATGACATGGGCATGTCTTGTCTTTTCTAATAACTTTTATGTCTATAATATCATTTCTATTACATTTGGCCCCCTTTATCCATCAACCCATTTAAATCCTTAGATTATGAGCCACTAGGTGACAGGAACATAGGGACATGGGAACATAGGCGGCCACCATCTACCGAGTCAGACCATTGGTCCATCTAGCTCAGTATTGTCTACACAGACTGGCAGCAGCTTCTCCAAGGCTGCAGGCAGGCATCTCTGCCAGACATAGGAGGAACTGGGGGGGCAGGCAGGGCACGTGCCCTAGGCGCCACTGAGGTGGGGGCGCCATGCTAGTTCCTGCCACCCCCACACCATTGTCCACCTGGCCCAGCCCCAGGGCCCCTCAGCCACTTGCCTCCAGCTCCGGCCTAGGATCGGCGAGGCCTAGGATCGGAGCAGCCTGCAAACTGCAGAGCCCTTCACTCCCCACCTCTCAGCTGATCGGCGAGTGGGCGGGGCTTCCAGAGAGGCCTCCGAGTAGGCCTCCCTGAAGCCTGAACTCGGCAGGCCCCAGCAAGCGAGGAAGGAGGCTGGCAGAGCTCCCTGCAGCAGACCCTCCCTGCAGCAGACCAGACCATCCAGCACAGCTTTTGCCAGGTAGGTAGGTAGTTCCTTTTAGTAGTTACCCCCGTATATAGGGATCTGCTTGCCACAGGGCTTTGATATGGGGGGTGGGGTGAGACTGAGAAGTCTCTGAGTATTTAATTTAAAACAGACTAAAAATGTGCTGGCTTTAAAAACAAAAACTATCTAAAAAGGCCTATAAGTGGCTTGTTTCATGGCAGGAAATTACAAAAACTTCTGGAACAAGTATATTTTATTTATTTATTTTCATTCATTCATTCATTCATTCATTCATAAATTCACTTACGTTCAAGTTGTTTTGCAACCCAGAAGGTCCGAGTGAGAACTGTGAAGCATGTGTTGTGCTTTTATTTTATTTTATTTTATTTTATTTTATTTTATTTTATTTTATTTTATTTTTCTTGTATGTGAACTGCTCTCCAATAACTCACAGGGACTTCAGGGTAAATCTGGCCAACATGTGAATGCAGCACCTCCATTCCAGAGGAGATGTGTGTTAAAGGGCTTTAAAAGCCTCGTGTGAAAAACCTCCTGGAATCAAACTTTACTGAATTTGTTCAGAATTCTGAGAAAACAAACATAGGCTCACCCTGCATGGTTGAAAGTCTCCTTTGCTAATCTGCAGTGAGGGGGCCATTTTAATAATTAGTGTTTCTAGTGTGTTCTAGGCATTAAATGTAGCACAAATATATAGTACTAAATGTATATCACTATATACTGTGAAGTGTGTGTATTCAGTGAAATGTATTTCCAGGCAACATACTTATTTTGAAATATCAGACTTAAATCCTTGGGGGCCTGGGGTGTGTGGAGGCCCTGGACTTTGAGGGGCTGGGGGCCCATTTTAAAATCTCATCTTGGCCCATTCCAACCTTGCTATGCCCCTGGCAGTCACGACACATGGGTTTCTGCACAACACCTGCACAGAAGAAACTTCCATGTAGAAAATGTGTCTCTTGTAAATTGACCCTGAATTTTCCATCCATGACTGGGATATCTGAGAGTTAGAGTCAATAATAAAAGAACAGCACACTGCTTTTGATAGGAAGAGGCAAGTTACAATGATTTCTTAGTCTGGCAGGGGCTGGTTTTGGCCCCGGCAGAACTTGGCTGTCTGCTCCTGTTGCAAATTCCTCTGTCTAGTGTGGAAAATGAATGTATCCTCCTCCCTCTTGGTGTCAAAGTAAGCACTAGTGTGGTGAATGCACATATACCCCATCATGAGCCAACAGTCATCATAAGACAAAGGCTGGCAGGTATCTTTCACTGGTTACATTAGCCCTGATACAATGTGAATGGATTCACGTGATTTGAGCAGCCATTTTGGTGGGCTTCCCCCCGCTTTCTGATTGGTTTTCTGGCACTGGCTTCTGATTGGTTGGCTTGTTGTCATTTAAATCAAGTGTTGTCAAGGGCATCTGTGCCCCCATTGGCAAAAGTGGGGGAGGAGGAAACTTCAAAATGTTTTCAAAGGGCCTGGAAGGCAGAAAGAGCCCTTAGTGTGCCTTTGAGGAAGATACATCAGGAGAGGAGAGAGGAAGGAATCAAGGAAGGTTTGATTTTGTGGTTTTCTTTTCTCTGCACTGAGTATAAGATGCTGTGCTATTGCCGCTATATTTACTATCTGGTTTTGCTGGATTTCAGATTGACAAAGAAGAACTTGGGTGCCTTCCTTCCTTCCTTAAGTTATGGTTTAGTTTGTGTTCATTCATTCATTCAATCAATTTCTATACAGCCCTTCCAAAAATGGCTCAAGGCGGTTTACAGAGAGAAATAACAAATAAATAAGATGGATCCCTGTCCCCAAAGGGCTCACAATCTAAAAAGAAACATAAGATAGACACCAGCAACAGTCACTTGTGTTGTGGATTGGACAGTGACAGCTCAGCTGAACTCTCTCTCTCTCTCTCTCTCTCTGTAATATTTTCTTTGTGATTGCTGTGAGATGAGCTCCATGTTTGCCCTTGAGAAACTAACTTGTGCTTCACTCACTGCTCTGATCTGCTCTGCACTTTGCATTGCAAGGTGTTCTCAGTCAAAACATGGCTCAAGTTGCTCTAGTTTTGCTTATGGCTATGTTTGCTGCCACTAAGGGTTCTGCTGTGGCTGCTGTTGCAATGCTGCAAAGTAAGGATGGAGTCATAATTGTGTATGAGAGAGGAACTTTTGCCATTGATGTTACTGCCATGCACTGTGGCTGGCATGGATTTGGGGGTCAGTGATTCTTTTTTGTCCATCTTAAATTTTGTGTTTGGCAAAATCTGTTCTATGTTGGGAGGGACTGTAGGTGTTTCTGTTCTGCAGTGTTGTTTTTCAAGGCAGGGTTGGAAAATGTGTACATTGCATTTGGCTTGTTTCACCCACAAGGAACCATGGGGAACTTGAATCACTCCATTGTTCCCCATGGGTAGGTCCTAAGAACACCAAAGTGGATTGGGTGGTATGGCATGATGAGTACTACCTACAACCCAAAAGAAATGGTCAAGCGGTCAATTCTTAATATTTTAAAACCTAAACCTCCATAGGATCCTATGAGTATTTTGGGGAAAGTTTAATTTTTTAAAGAAATTGCCCACTTGCCCATTTCTTTTGTGGGTTGGGTAGTAGGTGGCACCCATCATCATGCCCTACCACCCAACCCACTTTGCTGTCTCTAAAACCTACCCATGGGGAATAATTGGAAGATTCGAGTTCCCCATTGTTCCCTATGGGTGACAATTTTTTTTTTGAGAATTTTCAAATCAATTTGTTCAACTGGCCAGCAGTGGCCAGCCTGTTCAATGAATCAATTCAAATTTTCGATTTCAAATCCAAATCGAGGTCGAATCCAATTGCAAAAAAAAGGAAAAAAAGGGGGGGTTAAATACAAATGTGATTGATAATAATTGCTGGTCTGATGATGAAATAGTTGGATTGGAATTAAGCCTCATGGTGCCAACAAATGATATTGTTTTGATATTTAGCTGCCTAATAAAACCATTAATGTACTAAAATAGAAATTAATTCATTGACTTCTTCAGCCTGATTACCTTTCTTTTATTTTCTTACAGAAAACCCCAGAGCATAAACAAATGGTTAAAATGCTTACTACTATAGCTTGGGAGCAGTCCAAATATGAAAGCTGGGAAATACAGCTCTTATTTCTCAAGGGCTTGATCCTGTATGCCTTGCTTTAGTGAAGCCTTTATGAAAGACAGTTTTAGCCAGTCAGCAGGAGATCTGCCTGTGCAAGGACTGCAGTGTCAGGCCAGTACTTAGTGTTAATTAAATAAGCAGACAATTTGGAAGATTTATTGCCTGACTAAAAAGAATTTACACAAATTTAAGGAACAGCTCGCACTTTGGGATTACGCCCAACCTGCATCCAGTTCCAGCATCACATTTCAATATATCTTTTTCTCTCCTCGGCAGATTCAGTATTCCAGAAATCAATCGCTTCACTGTAAGGCATTCCCTTCTTTTTCCCAAGAGCCAAGAAGCGTCATTTATTCAGGGATTATTCCCCTTCGCCCACACTGTAACTCAATATTTTCTCAAGTTCATTGTTTATTCCTCTGTTAACTTGTTTAATCAAGTTGTTGCTATTGTTGTTAATAATAATTCTTATTATTGATAATAATAATAACAATAAATGTTAATAATAATAATAATTATTATTATTATTATCATATCCATATTAAGAGATAATGCCACCATAGAACATGCTTCAGGACACATTCATCCCCTTGTGCCTATCTACTGAGCTGCAGCAGTTCAAGGGCAGGAGAGGCAAACAGGAGACTCATTGCCTCGCACATGGATGCTAAAATGTTTAGAAACAACTGGTGTCAGCAAAAACATTGAGGTATTTATTTAAAAAGCAATGGGCATGTAGAGTACACAGTTAACAATCAATGGTGAGACACTTGGACAAGTTAGTATTAGAAGAGGTATTTTCCAAGGGCACTCATTATCCCCTCTGTGGTTTGTAATCGCCATGACTCCACTTTCAAAAATACTAAACAAAACAGGTGTCAGATACCAAACATCTAAAACATCAAGTAAAATCAACCATCTGCTCTACATGGACAATCTGAATTTGTATGGAAAGTCCCAGTCAGAAATCGAATCACTGCTAAACACTGTCCATAAATTCAGTAGCGATATAGCAATGGAGTTTGGACTAGACAAGTGTGCTGCATTAATAATGAACAGAGGAAAAATAACAACAACAGAAGGAATAGAACTGCCCTATGGAAGCAACATCAAGAACCTGGAAGAGAAAGAAGTCCAAACTCAATGGTGGGAACACCATACAAGCCATAAATACTTGGGCTATACCTGTTATCAGATACACTGCAAGAATAATAGACTGGACCCAGGCAGAGCTAGAGAGACTAGATCGTAAGACCAGGAAAATAATAACCATCAATCAAGATGCACTTAAAATGGTCAATAATGAGAAACTGTTCAACACCAATGAAACAAAGCAGGCCTACAAGAAATAACAAGTCAAGAACCGAGCAGAAAAATGAAAAAAACAAGCCACTGCATGGTCAATATTTGCACCATATAAGTGGAAAATCAGACATCATCAAGACCTGGCAATGGCTTAAGAATGGCAGCTTGAAGAAAGAAACTGAGGGTTTAATACTGGCTGCACAAGAACAGGCACTAAGAACAAATGCAATAAGAGCAAAAGCAGAAAAATCAGCAACAAACAGCAAGTGCTGCCTTTGTAAAGAAGCAGATGAAACAGTGGACCACCTAATCAGCTGTTGTAAAAAGATCATGCAGACTGACTACAAACAAAGGCATGACAAGGTAGCAGGGATGATACACTGGAACATCTGCAAAAAATACAAGCTACCTGTAGCCAAAAATTGGTGGGACCATAAGACTTAAAAAGTTGAAGAAAATGAAGATGCAAAAATATTATGGGACTTCCAACTACAAACAGACAAACATCTGCCACACAATACACCATATATAACTGTAGTCGAGAAGAAAGAAAAAGAAGTTAAAATAATCGCCATAGCAATACCAGAGGATAGCAGAATAGAAGAAAAAGAAATTAAAAACCCCAACAAAATACAAAGATCTACAAATTGAAATTGAAAGACTGTGGCAGAAAAAGATCAGAATAATCCCAGTGGTAATTGGCGCCCTGGGTGCAGTTCCAAAAGACCTTGAAGAGCACCTCAACACCATAGGGGCCACAGAAATCATCATCAGCCAATTACAAAAAGCAACTTTACTGGGAACAGCCTATATCCTGCGACAATATCTATAATAACAGCAACAACATTGATAATAAAATTCAGCCACCCAGGTCCTTGGGAAGGACTCAATATCTGGATAAAACAAACCAGTCAATAACACCTGTCTGACTGTGTAAATAAATAGTTAAGAACAATTATCATATCCATATTAAGAGATAATGCCACCATAGAACATGCTTCAGGACACATCCATCCTCGTGTTCCTATCTACTGAGCTGCAGCAGTTCAATGGCAGAAGAAGGAAACAGGAGTGTAGGTCTGCCTACATAGACCCTCATAGCCATGCCTGTAGGCCTTCCTGCTCACATCCAGACATGTCACAATTCTCCGCTGCTGCAGCTTGACCATCCATGATGTAAAATAAAAGCTGGTTGAGATGATGGAGCAAGAAGAAGCAAGATGCAGAAGGGCTCTGAGCAGAGAGGCTGGGTGTGTGTGTGTGTGTGTGTGTGTGTGTGTGTGTGTCTCAAAGGAGGAGCCTGAATGCAGTAGCTGCTCTTAGCAAACATTTCCCATGAGTAATAACACTCTCATGAGTAATAACACTCTCAAAAAGTAGAATAACTTAGACACCACCCCTTCAATCATTCTATGGTCATACTGAGGCATATAGATTGTTTGGTTGGTCTTTAAATAAAATAAAATAAAAAGTTTGTTGGTCTTTAAATAAAATGGTCTTTAAATAAAAAAAGTATATCCAGTTCTGTGTTCATATTTATTGGTACTTATGCAAGTACTGTCACTCCAAATGTTTTACAGATTTACCAGCAGCATGATTTTACAGCCCTTTAAAAAAATTATTATAATATGCAGTATATTTCAGTTATACATGTTGGACCATCCCCCACCATATAAGCTGTCATTGCATGATTTCCTGTAAAAATATTTGTTGCCCTTCTTCATAAATCACTGGTATTTTTGTATCTTCAGTGTAAGGGCCATGCTACTATGCAAATGTAACTTAAGGCATCCCTTTCTCCGGAATCACTCACTGCCAGAGTCTGGCTGAGAACTGTACCAGTTCTATGTACTTATTTTAAATTAAGCAAATGATGTATAATTCATAATTGACATGCTATGTACATTTTCACAGTAAGAATAACCTGCATGTTATGATTTATTTATACTGATAGCAAAGAGCTAAACATGTCTAAATAATAGTACTCTGGAACGTGTTCAGAATTTTATGATACAAATGATGAAGGATCTGAAAATGCAAACAGTGGCAAAATCATTCTTGTATGAGTTGTTTAGTGCCAACACATCAATGAGGATGAAAAATAACTGATATGGATCCTGGCCAAAATGAAGTTCTTATAATTTAGTAGTGGAACTACAATATTATTCGGCATATTTAAACTCAGTAATTGTATTCCTCCACAGAGCGTGGAATAAAGCTCATGCATAGAGATCTAACATATCAATATTGTTAAAGTTCAATCCAGTGCTTGGCTACCAGGACACTCCATTTGCCTTGGTAGTCAAAATGTGTATGTTGCACTAGATATGAAGGGCAGACTGTTTTATGCCTTCAGACATTTTCCTTCAAAATAGATGCATGCAATGCTAAGGATGATGAGTTAAGGGTTCAAATCTCCACTAGTTACCTAACTTAGGTATGGGTCATACAACCATTCAAATCTAGGTATAATGTGGGTTACTGGCATTAGCTTGATTGTGTGAACCCATGCCAAGTGGCGGGTGGTGGTGGTGGTCAGGGCCAGTGTTCAGAGGCGTATCTAGGGAAAATAGCGCCTAGGGCAAGCACTGAAATTGCGCCCCCTGTCCAAACATCCATAACCAATGAAGCCAAATAGAGGGGTAAGAGCAAGAGACACCTGGAAAGTTAAGCGCAGTGGCTCATCCCTCTACCTCCCCCCCGATCCCTGCTGCCCATTCCAATTCCCACATACTTCGTGTCATCAGTGAAGAAGCGTGCCTGAAGCTGCGCCATAGCCAGGGCCTAGTGCGGTAGTTCTTCTTAAAACAGAAATTAAGAGCTTGGAAAGACTTCCGGCCTATCAAAAAGCAAAACCTTCGGTCCCATGTGGCCGACTCGAGTTCGACCTCGTCCTGTATCGTAGTGACAATGGATTACTCAACAAGCGATTAGTACAGTCTGCCCCTAAAGGTAATACAAAGAACCGGCTCCCCCCGCCGCCCCGTTCTCTCTAGCTTCGTCGGCTTCTGAGAGAGGCGTCTGAGAGAGGCTGGGGGGAACCCACAAGTCTGCAATGGGAGGGGGGTGAAGCTGGGGCTGCGCTCCTCGCAGGCTTAGATGGGAATCCAACCCGCCAGCTCCAAAAGGACTGACTCGCGAGTAAAGGGGAGAGCCAGGAACAAGGCTGGGAATCTTCTGGCAAGTGGAGAGCCGGGACCTCCGCTTTGAAATCACCCCCAGTACAGCTGTGGGCAGTTACTGGGGGGAATAGAAAGGGGGACGTGGTGGGTGGGGAGGAAGCAGATCCTTTCATGCTCCCCAGCCACAAAGTTCTCTTCTCTCCCCCACACAAGCATTTGTCCCTCCCACACTTCTGAAAAAGCACATTTTAGAGAAAACAAACAAGGAATTCTTTAAAGGCACAGTGAGTGTCTTTTCCAAAACGCACGCTTATTCACTGTCACTCATAAAATAAAACCAATTAAACTCCATATATCCAATAAGAATTTCTAACTTTTTTGCTGCCCTCCTCACAGACATAAACAGTCCCCAGATATCCTCTATTGCAATTAAGGAGCATGCCCATCCTGTGCTACAAGAAGCGTAGGGAACCGGCGAGATTATTTCAACGCTTCGCACTGAAAGGGAGACTTTATCCCTGTCTGCTTTATCTGAGTTTTTAACATCAATTCATATGTATTCCCGCCACTCTTTCCCCGCACATGGAGGCTCCTGATTGGAAGCAGAAAACTGTGGGCTGTATGGAACTTTTACTTAAAAGAAAAGATAAAACAACGTTCTCTTCGTTTTCTCTTCAAAAAGCATCATTTCAGCACTTACAGATTGTATTGTTGGTGCCTTTCTGAGGGGAGCCCCCGCCCCTGCCCCCACCCCCGCTTCGCATTTGTTATTACTCTGAAGGGCTGCGCCTGAGCTTTTGTGGTGGCCGCGCGATCTCTAGGGTGGTGCCTGCTAGAGCCAAGACGAGGTTGAGTAGACTCGTTCTGAATTTCCTCCTCCTCTTCCCTCAGCCCCAACCCCACCCCCCACCCCCGTTCCCCTTGGCAAAGCGCTGTCGCGCAGCAGCTGAATGGTGCGGCAGGTGGGAAGGAGGAGCCGCTCGCCCTCCCCACCCTGGGCAGGGAACCACCCTTGCCAGACCTCGCTGGCCACGGGGGAGGGGGCTCGGCCGCTTACCTCGCAAGGTTGTGTACTGTCTTTATTGCCCATCCCGGGCTGGGCAGAGAAGAAGCTGGGATGGAGCCGGCAAGTGCTGCCACTGCCACAGAGTGCTCAACCTTTGGTGTCGCGTATCGGGGGCAAGCAGAGGGACGTCCCTGCCTCCCCCCGTATCCTCCGCACTGTACACGAAGGGGAGCGGGGCTTGAGGGCAAAGTGGCTCCCTCTCCCAAGCCCACCACCCCGGCGCTGCCTGAGGAGGAGCCTCCGAGACCATGGCGGTGCCGGAGCCAAGTGGGGGCGGTGGCGCCGGGACCGCTCGTGGGGACTGGAGTGGCTTTGCGGACTGCTGCTGAGCTGTGCGCTCAGCGCTGCGCCTGCGCGATGCAAAACAAAAAAAATTTTTTTTTGGAAAAGGAAGGGGATCAGCAGGGGCACTTTTTGGTGCCACCCTGCCAAGTGGCGCCCAGGGCACGTGCCCCCCCTGCCCCCCCATCGTTACGCCCCTGCCAGTGTTCCCTGTAAGAGGGATTCCCAGAGGTTGTTAACTACAATTCCCAGCATCCTCAACTGCAGTGGCCATTGGCTGGGAATTATAGGAGTTGTAGTCAACAACATCTGGGGATCCCTCTTACAGGGAGCACTGGTCAGGAGAGGGAGAGGGAACAAACATCCCTGGGCCCCTGAGAGAAGGGGAGTCTGCCAGCTAAGGGACAGCTTGCTATTCACTTCCCCCTCCCTGCCTCCTTGAAGAAGGTGTGTGGGGACGCAGGGGCCCATCTTTACTATTTGTCTCAGGGCCCATTCCAACCTTGCTATTCCCTGCCCAAGATGAACCTGGGATTCTCATCTTGTTATGGGTTTATACAATCACACTAATGTCAGTAACCCACATCGAAACTAGATTTGAATGACTGTGTGAAACAGGCCTTAGTAGATTCTTTGAGTCAGTGACCATCTCTCAGCCTAACTTAAATAAGGAGAGAGGAAACATTTATTTATTTACAGATTTTTTTAAGCCCCCAAATATCAAAACAGCTAATAAGCCAGTTGACACAGGAAAAAGAGTAACAAAGGAGTTAATTAACAACATATAAATCAAAGCTTTGCTAAACAATAAAGTTTTAAGTTCCTGATATAAAATAGAAAAGGAGGGGATCATGCATATGTAACTCTTAGCAGCTTTCAGTACCATTGAGCATGGCATCCTTCTGTATTGCTCACCTGTGATGCAGGGATGTGCGTAACTGGTCTGGGGGTCCGTGGGTTTGGTGGTTTGGTTTGACGGTTCAGGGGTTTGGGGTCGATCCCCCTCTCCAGTTCTGTCTAGACTGGAACCGAACCCCCCACACAAATCCGAGGATTTAATTTTTTTTAAAAATGAATAAAAATGTTTTACTTTTGGCGTAGATCAGCACGGTGGCCATGCCAAGCCTCGCAGAGGCCATTTGTGCATGTGCGGAGGCCTCCAAAATGGCCACTGCACTGATCTATGGAGGCCCGAACGGGCCAGAAAAGCAGCTCTGGATGGGCTGTGGTGGTGATGTGGCCTACAGGAAGCCCCTAAAGGGGCTGAAGTTAAAAAAATTATTACTTTTTTAGAAATTAATAATAATGTGACCCCGCCCAGAGCCAACTGGATCGGGGTGTGTGTGTCTTTTGAAACGGTGCTAGACTGAACCAGTAAGGTTCTGGTCTGGTCTGGACTCGAACCGAACTGGACCAGCCAGTTTTATGCACACCCTTACTGGGATGTGGCTTGGAGGCACTCTTAAAGAGGGCCCCATTTTTGTGGCAGTCCCATTAAAAAAAGCTATTGCCCAGCCTGTTCAACCCAGCTATTCCTGGCAAATATTATTTTATTTATTTATTTATTTATTTATTTATTTATTTACTTGATTTATATACCGCCCTTCCAAAATGGCTCAGGGCGGTTCACAACATGATAAAAACAATTAAAATAAAATTTTTAAAACACAATAAAACCAATAAAACAGCTAAAAGCCCTGAAAATCAGGGCAATAGTTTAAAACAGTTTAAAACAATTAATCATTTAAACTCTGGAAGGCCGGGCCAAATAAGTATGTTTTAAGGGCTCGCTTGAAGGACAGCAATGATCTCAAATTGCGAATTTCTTCCGGGAGTGCATTCCACAGCCCAGGAACAGCTACAGAGAAGGCCCGCCTCTGCGTTGCCACCAGACGAACTGGTGGCAACTGGAGATGGACCTTCTCAGATGACCTTAATGTGCGGTGGGGATCATGTAAAAGAAGGCGCTCTCTTAGATAACTTGGACCTAAGCTGTTCAGGGCTTTAAAGGTAATAACCAGCACTTTGTATTTTGCCCGGAAACATATCGGCAGCCAGTGTAGCTGTTTCAAAACCGGCATAATATGGTCTCTCCAAGTTGCCCCAGAGACCAATCTGGCTGCCGCATTCTGAACTAACAGAAGTTTCCGGACTATGTACAAAGGCAGCCCCACATAGAGCGCATTGCAGTAGTCAAGCCGGGAGGTCACCAGCTGATGCACCACTGTTTTGAGGTCATCCTCTCTGAGGAATGGACGCAGCTGTCGAATCAGCCGAAGCTGATAGAAAGCACTCCTGGCCATGGCCTCCACCTGAGATACCAGGGTGAGGCCTGGATCCAGGAGTACTCCCAAGCTGCGCACCTGCTCCTTCTGGGGGAGTGTAACCCCATCCAGCACAGGGAGATCTAACTCATCCCTAATATTGAAATTCACTCCTAATTATGGAAAGAATGTCAAGGCTTTTACTTTTTCATGAATATTGACAGGCTCCAAGGTCTATGTGTGAGCATCTCCTGGGACATCAGGTTTTCTCATGGACCCTCTTCTCACCACAATCCCTTGAGTTCTGAAAAGCCACTTCTTCAGTGGTGGCAAGTTACAGTGCAAGGTTAGAAGGGAAAAACAGCACGGCCCATGAGTCAGTGTGAAAATGCTTTAGGCATCTTGTTCATAAGGTATGTTAGGCCCCAGCCCATCTGTTTAGCTGACATTTTCTTCTTCTTTTTGTGTCCCTTTCTTTGGTAGGGAGTATTTTTTACTTTAATCTCTCTCTCTCTCTCTCTCTCTCTCTGGGTTTGTTTGTTTTTTTGCAGTGGGTGAGCCTAGTTCACATTAAAAAGTTGTTATGAATATTTGAAAGGAAGATAAAAACCAAGGGACCATCAGTGTTTTAGTGTTTTGTTACAGATATTAGGAAAGATCTGGCCTGGAGACTACTGTGTAGTCAGGTAATTTGATTCCATACATATTTTGTTAATAATGCATGTTCTTGACTACACAATAAAGAAAAACCAGTGACAAGAGTACAAAATAAAGTTTTCTGACATCTTTGGCTTAAGGGCATTGCAAAGCTGTCTTGTAAAGTCTGCTTCAATAGTTCAGTATATTTTTTTGTGCTTGTTAAGTTCTTTGTTTCATATACTTTCTGCTTATTTTCCATGGAACAACAAATGCATATGCACCTGTTAGAAATACAAATAGTAATGAGGAGAGCTCTATGCAAATATATACTGGGAAATCTAATCTGTACTGCAGGAAAAAAAGATACAGGTATATTTCTTTTAAAAACAAAAACAAAAAAACAAAAACAAAAAGGGATGTGATGAAACTGAAATCTCTGATGTTTCATAAGGAGTTATTTCCTTTGACTACACTTAATTAATAAGATGTTAGCCCAAAGGTGAATTATTGTATCTGTTGCCGATGATAACAAGGGAAAATGTGCCAACCTTCCTGTAGATCTGTAGGTTGAAGGGATGGATGCTAAGGGATACATGTGGCTTTGTATTACATTTTGCTGTAACTTCCTAATTCCTCCTCCTTCCTGAAAGCAGCGAGGCACTGCTGGAGAATGAATGAACAAGTAGCAGCACTGAGAGAGGGCTGGATGGAGGTTCTCTGTGGGTGGTTGTAGCTGCTGTCAGAACTGATAACTACTACAGTAGCTTGGAGGCTTCAGACCATATGGAGGCTTGTTTATGGGCTCCCGTACCACAAAAATGGAATATTGGCAGCTGTATAAAGTCACCCTGCACATAGCCATTAAGCTATGCATGCTATATCTGGGCCCTAAACTCTTAGTAGTTCATCAGGCTTAGGTTTCCTGAATGGCTGGTTGTCTTTGCTCCCACAGCAGCTGTCCCCAGCTCACTCAGGAAGTTCAAGTAGACAGTGGTGATTTGCTCTCCTGCAACATGAAAGAGAACATTCCCATCAGCTTTTCTGATTATAGCAATGAAGATCATGATGGTCCTTAGCCTTTCAGAAAAATATTTTAATTGGACTGTGTGGCTTGATTCTAAGGGCCAGCTTTCTTTTCATGCTGGTGCTGCTCTTTGCCTTCTATTAATTAATTAATAATTTTGTACAGTTATTTATTAATAATTCTGTACAATTATTTAGCACAATTTGAACAACCATACATTGGCAAAGAAATAAATAGTGATAAAATTGTCATTTTTCAGCACAATAAAACATTCCCCTTTCAACTGTATAGCATATACTTATCACATTCCTCAAAACTGTCCTCATCTAAACAAACATAAAACAAAGAAGAACAAAAAACAAATAAACAAGGCTTAAATCACAGAATATGTCTGACCACTGTTGTCTACAAAAATATATTTCACAATGCATTACAATTCCAAGTATTGTTTCCAATTACCTGGAACTTGTCATGAGCTTCCCTCTTAAAATAAACAATTTTTTTCATGAGCTCCCAAAAGCAATAAATCAGAAATCCACAGTTCTCCCTCAGAGTGCTTTCTATTTCTGTAGTATAAGGTGTTTATCCAAAACTAGTGCCTGCAATAACCATAGTTCTTTGCTTCTAGATAAATTCTAGTCCCTTGGAATAAGTCCAAGTATTGCTATAGAAGCTTATATAGGAAGTAGCCTTAGTCTCAAGATATATAAAGCATAAGAATTTTCTGTTCCTTGTTCTTAACAGCAGCCTCACATGTAGACATGAAGCAGATAAAAATTTCCCAAGCACTTTAACTCCATGCCAGGAAGAGTTTCAACTGCTAATACCTGTCTGTAGAATTCCTTCCTCGGGGAAAACCAGCTGGTTCCCTCTTTTGGTAGGATGGTTAAGACCTTTTAATTCTAGAAGACATTGGGCTAGGGCTGTGCAGAGTTGGATCAGAAATGTCAGAATTAATCCAACATTTATGATATTGGTAAAAAAAAAACAAAAAACACCCTAGCAATTTCAGTCTGACATTGAGCTTCTGATATAGGATTGAGCATGTCCATATTGTTTTCGGAAAGTTGGAATTAATGTTGGGAGTCATATCAGGATGGTGGAGGTACAAAATGGTGGAGACCTTTAAAAAACCCACTAAAATCATTGACTGGGCCTTGGGCTTTGAAACACATTTGGGACAGGGTGGCAGCTCCCCTGTAGAGAATCTGAAGTGATTTTCAATCTTCTGATTTTTGGTTATTTATTTATTTATTTATTAATGGCTAAAAATGGTGAAATCTGGCTTCAAGCTGGAACTAAAGCCCCTCCTTGGACCATCATTCCACTCCCATGAGTAGGATCCTGCCCTTTGCCTTCACCAAAACAGGTAACAGCGTGCCTCTTTTTGTCCCCCTTTTATATCTTTGGAATGGCTGGGAATAGAGTTATGAAATCTAGCACACATACAGTCCAGGTTGGCAAGACTCTGCACCCACCCCCACCCCACAGGAAGTGGGACATTCTTGTGATTTTAAAAGGAATTTTTGTATTTTAAAATAGCAAAAAAAGGGCTAAAACCAGCTTGTTTCAAGGCTGAACTTTACAAAAAGTTCAGGATCTGAAGTCCTCCCTAAGACCATCATTCCACCCCTATGCGCAGGAATCTGCCCTTTGCCTTCAGGTAAAGGTGCAACCTCATCATGTTTTCTGCCCAACCCATCACAGTTTTTAAATGGATGTGCCTAGGGCTTTGAAATTGGTCCTGTAACATATTGCAGATTAGCAGGACTCTTGTGATTTTTATTCCAGGGGGATAGGGTATTCCTGTGATTTTATATTTTTTTTTCTTCCCTGTGCAGGAACAAGCAGCAGGCAGCAGAAAGAGAAAGTGCTTTCAATATTTCTGTTTCTGTGCTAAGAAATAATTTCTCACTCCCTTTTCGTCATCAAGGGTTTAAAAGGTGTGAAGTGCTCTGCTTTCTCTTCGGTAGCCTGCCTATTCCTGCAAAGGGAAGAAAAAAATTCCACTTCAGTTCCAGAAGCTTTTGTAGTTCTGACCCCAAACAGGTCAGATTTCACCATTTTTAGCCATTTTTTTAAATCACCCAAAATCAGAGGATTGACCAGTTTGTTTTAGATTAACATCCTGTTCCAGATGTGTAGTCAGTTTCAAAGCCCTTGGCTCAGCTGAGTGATTTTTAATGCACCCCCCGCCCCAATTCCCCATTGACCTGTATTCAAGTTGGATTTTGAAGTGGAAATCTAACTCCAGTTAGATATCTGACATGCTAATGGGACATTGTCAGAATTGGATTAGGTCCACATTAGACAGGCTTTGGAAATGTGTACAGGCCTACATTTGCTCTGGTTTCACTGTATTTTAATTGCCACTGTTTTGAGTTTTTGTTTTATCTACATATATGATCTTGTTTTTATATTTTATGTTGTGGTAAGCCACTTTGTTGTCTTGAAGCTAAAAGTGGGTTATAATTACTTAAATATATAAATAAATAAGGTTTTGTCAGTCTTGCTGCTGTTAAAAGCCCGGGAGTAGGATATTAAAATTGGGCATATGTTTTCATGCTTGGATTATTGTTGGGAGCTTGAATGGAAAACTTTGGGCCACAGGACAAAACTGGCATGAGAAAGAGTCAAGAATTTGTAGTACTAGTGGGGAAAAGTTTTAATGTTGCATTATTTTGTGTTAATGTTTCCTTTTAATTAACTCTTTCTCTAAAGGCTTATGTACATGCACTATGCAAAAAATTAAATTCATTGTGTTTTGTTTCAGCCTTATTACTTTTAAGCCTGCTTTTAATAATTTGAATATTTTCAACAAATAGATACATTTCTCAACTCTCATTGCATAGCTTTGAGATAATGCTTATTCTGCAGGAGCTCAAAGGTAAGAAAGACTGAAAATGATATTTTTCAAGAAATCCTTTATGATTTAAGAGTTTTGTGCACTGATTTTCAGATTCTGCCAGTAAATGCTAGGGATGTGCAAACTGTTTCTACATTTAATCATTTCTACTCTAAATGGGCTGTTTTGAGGATCTCATGCTCAAAACAAAACACCCCTTAAATAAAGGGCCTGTTTCGAGCTCTAAACAAAACAACTCCATTTTGAGTCAACATGTTTTTACGATTCAAGCACCATTTTGGAGGCCTGTTTCCCCCTTACTGGTTGGTTTTCTGGAACTGGCTTCCAATTGGCTTGCGATCCTAGTGGGGGGGGGGTTGGAGAAAGGTTAAACATTTGCTTAAAATTGTCTGCTTGGCCATTTCTTTTGTGGGTTGGGTGGTAGGTAACACCCATCATGCCCTACCACCCTACCACTTTGGTGTCCCTAGGAGCTAACCATGGGGAACCATGGGGTGTTTCAAGTTCCCCCATTGTTCTCTATGGCTGAAACACTCAAAACATTTCAAGGTTTATTTTGTTGAAACAATCCGGTTAACCACTGTTTCAATGAAATGTTTCGGCTATCTGAGTTTTATTTCTAGCTTGAAACAAAACACAAAATCCATTTCATGCACATCTCGAGTAGCTGCTCCTCGGAGCTTTGGTCAGCAGGGGAGAAGAGAACAAGGCAGCCAGGGCAGGGAGAAGGGAGTGGGAACAAGCCATACCTGTGGTTCATTTATCAATCCGCCTGGCCCACCTGTATGGGCTGCTATGGTACCCTTAGATCCCTTTGTGCTTTCACCAAGTGACTCCATAGCACATTATTTCATCAGAGCATGCTTATATTCCCTTCAAAATTATGACAGAGGCATAGTTCTCATTGAGATAGTAAACAAGTGTGCTGTATAATGTCAAGCTGTAAGTGGGAGCTCACATGATTGAATGATTTTCAAATTTAAAAAAAAGAAACCCTTCACTCAGAAAACTAGATATCAGGGGAGAGGCTAGACTAGAAGAATATGAATTCTATTTCATATGTGGTGGTCATTTGAGAGTTTGGCATGGCAGTTGGCTGCTATGCTGATCATTCAAACAACCATTGTGCATGTGCAGAGTCCAGCTCAGTGGTGGGGGCAGGGCAGCCTCTGTACAGGCTCCTGGGCCAGCCCACAGTGCTTCCTGGAAACTGCTTGTGCCGTGGGGAGGTAGGGAGCATGCCACTGCTGTCATGGTGTGTGTGTGTGTGTGGGGGGGCTCACCGTGAGAACACAGGCTGCCTATGCCCATCCTATGGCACTGCACGAACACATGGGAAATATACCTGTTAACTGGAAAATATATATGGTGAAAAACTGTTCAGTGCTTAAATATGAAGGAAGCAATGTAGCAGAGTCCTATATGTGTCTTCTCGGAAATAAATCCTATTGTGTTCAATGGGTCTTACTCCCAAGTGAGAGAGCACAGAGTTGCAACATTAGGATCAGGGCTGGCTCATGCACTAGGTGGACCTAGGCAGTAGCCTAGGGCACCAAATCATGGGGGGCATGGGGGCAGGTGTGCCTGTCATGGACCTGACCCCTGCAGCTTCCACTGGAGGTTTGAGCAGGGGGTGGTGAGGAAGCAGATTCTATTTTTAATAATTCATACAGTGCCCGGCTGCTGCTGTTTCATGCCACTGCCCTGATCTGTGCGGAGACTGCCCCCGCCATGTGGCAGCTGTTCAGCTGGCCGATGTATATGAGAGTTGGTCTTGTAGTAGCAAGCATGACTTGTCCCCTTAGCTAAGCAGGGTCCACCCTGGTTTCATATGAATGGGAGACTACATGTGTAAGCACTGTAAGATATTCCATTTAGGGGATGGAGTTGCTCTGGGAAGAGCATCTAGGTTCCAAGTTCCCTTCCTGGCATCTCCAAGATAGAGCTGAGAGAGATTACTGCCTGAAACCTTGGAGAAGCCACTGCCAGTCTGTGTAGACAATACTGAGTGAGATGGACCAATGGTCTGACTCAGTATATGGCAGCTTCCTATATTTCATGGTGACTTTGAGGGGCTGGCCTGGTAAAAATGGCTGCCATGCATGCCCAGATGAGCAGCAGGGATGGGGCACATGGTGGGGGCAGACTCTGCAAGGAGCTGGGCAGTGGCATAGGGAAACAGCAGTGGGACATCTTATGAATTTTAAATATATATTCTACTCCTTCACCACTACCCCCTGCCCCAGGCAGCAGCAGCAGCCACCATGTATTACTGTTCAGAATATAATTTTAACTTAATATGGAGTGCGGGCACCAAAAGTCATATTTCACCTAGGGTGCAAAAAACCTTAGGGTCATCCCTGCTTTGGTTAGATCGCCTTTGTAATTAGTTCAAGGGGGAAATACAAGAATATTTGGTACTGTAACATCATTTGGTGTCAGGATGACTTTATGGTGGGTAGGGATGTGCACAAACAGGTTCGACGCTCCCTTTCTGGAGCACTGAACTTGTACAAATACCAGTGTTTGAGCCAACTTGATGGGCAGCAGGAGGGTGCCTTTAAAAATCAGGTAAGGCGCTTCTTACCTGCTAGCCCGCTCCCCACCACTTTCCCCCTACTGGTGCTCAATTTTGAAAGAGATGCACAGCCCTGCAGCGTTCCTTCCTGCATCCCCAATCAGCGTTGGCATGCACATGGCTGGAGTGCATGCACACTGGCCATTTATGTGGTCAGCATACCATGCAAATGGATGGTGCACATGCGTCCAGCCTTGGGCATGCTGACGCCGATCAGGGCTGCATGAAGGAATGTTGCAGCCCCACACGTCTTTTTCCGAATCAAGTGCAGCAGGAGGAAAGTGGAGGGGAGCGGCCGAACAGGTAAGGAATGCCTTACCTGCTTGCCTAAAGGGACCCCTCCCTTGCACTGCCTCAGGGAGTGCATGAACTGTTCATGTGCATCCCTAATGGTAGGGGTTGGGCTAGAACCTTTGTACATCAACTTATATAATGCTTGTTGCCTTTTTTACTGGCTTCTGCTCATGTCATGTGCCTAAAACCGAAACTTGGTCCGCAGAGTAAATAGATACCTGCAAATCAAGCTACAGGAGCAGGTCTGGCCTGGTTTTTTAAAAATTGCAGTTTACATATCCAGGTGAGAAAACTGAAATGTATTTATAAAAGGAACAAAAGAGAAAAACTGAATAAATAATTAGTCTGAAAACCTGCAACAAGATCAAAAGAGAAGAGCAACTGAATGCATCTAGTTTCTCTCCAATAATATGTATTCTTTGAAGCAAGGGAGATGGAAAGGGGCAATTTATTTATGGTTTTTTCCTTTCTTCCCAAACACATCTTGCGTTGTATCTACAAGCCCTGTGCATTCTGTTTCTTACATATCCCTAAATTTCATTTCATGTCCCACACTACAAAATGCTTTACGGGACTAATTCACATCTGGGTGAACACACAATAGGTACATAGTTGTGCACCATGATGTTCTCTAAAGTAAGTGTGTGTGTGTGTGTGTGTGAGAGAGAGAGAGAGAGAGAGAGAGGAGGCAGGCAGTGGAATCCAAGTGTGCTCCCATGTCCTGCCAAGTATACAGTTTACATATTGAGACAAAGTGTAAATCAAAATGTTTAAGGCCCCAGTCCTATGTCCACTAGCCCAGGTGTATACTGTAGCGTGGACTGAACACAGGGGGTCTTAAATTTGAGTGAACATGGAAAAGATTGTATTGCTTGACTTCATGCTGACTCACAGTTCCTTCAGTTCCCTAGTCTAATTCTATCTCAAGTGTCTCCACAAATTTTTAATTTGGAGAATGGCAAAAGTTTTTTTACACAAATACATCTGTGCTTCACAAGCATCTAGGCTAATACTGTGCATATACTGCTGTTAGCAGCACACATGCAGCATTAGTCAAGGCATATGCCTAGTGTTTACTGGCATTTGTAATAAAATGTTTCCTAAACATTAGCATATTCGAGGTATGACCTGTGATATTCTACCTTTAAAGAACCCTTTTATGGTATATTAATTCTGTGAATCTATAAGATCACTGGTCTGAACCTTAGAGAGGAAAATACCAGTTAATTATCCAGTGAGGCTACATATTGTAAGGATATGAGGGATGAAAACGGAAACCACATATAATTTGTTATAGATCCTTTTCACAAAAGCAGTTATTTCCACTAATGGATAAATGAGACAATTTTATTTTGCAAAACTCAATCCAGACAGCTATTTAAGAAAACCCATCAATAAGGTTATGATTAAACAATGAAATCTTAAAATTATAATATAAAAGCCCATATGCTTAGTACAAGAACATAAAATGTGAAGCATGCAATATAATGTGTGCATGCAATGATTATGAAGAATGCTAGAAGAGGGGGAAAAAAGTCTTATGGATTTTAGAGTATCCTTCTGCACCTGGAACTGGGCTTGTCATAGCCTTATTCACACATTGCGTTCAATGCATCTGTGTACAGTATAGAAGTGTACAGAACTGTATGCACATATAGCTGTTCAGACATTTATCTATATAATTCTCTTAGGTGTACTCATCACTAATCCCATGTGTGGCAGCTCTCACAGGAGTTTGCAAGCAAGCTGCCAGCAGGAGAAGAGGAAAGCGGCGGCACCAGAGGCAAGGTGGGAAACAAAACGGTGGTCAGTGGGGGAAAGAAAGCGGCGGCTGGAAGAAAGCGGCGGGGGGAGAAGGCAGTGGCTGGCAGCGGGCAAAACTAGAAGCGCAGATGCTCTGCACCCAGTCCAGCTAGTTTTATTTTAATGTATGAACAGTAATACACTTCCTATCTGTACCCATGTTCACTTCTAATGTGAATGTTTGTGCTGTACAATCATTCATATGACAGACAACACATACATGTGTACAGAAAACTGTATATCCCTAAAGCATAATGTCTGAATAGGGCTTATATGTGTAAAAGAAACAGTGCTGTCCATAGGATTATCTGAGCATCAATATTATTTGTTTTTGGGAAGAGAGCTGGTCTTGTGGTAGCAAGCATGACTTATCTCCTTAGCTAAGCAGGGTCTGCCCTGGTTGCATATGAAAGGGAGACTAGAAGTGTGATCACTGTAAGATATTCCGCTTAGGGGATGGGGCTGCTCTGGGAAGAGCAGAAGCTCCTTCCCTGCCATTTCCAAGACAGGGCTGAGAGAGATTCCTGCCTGCAACCTTGGAGAAGCTGCTGCCAGTCTGTGTAGACAATACTGATCTGGATGGACCAATGGTCTGACTCAGTATAAGGCAGCTTCTTATGTTCCTATGTATTCATGACCCTCTTCCTCTTGGATATGTGAATGCACACAAATGAGAGAAGGCAGAAAGCCAGCAATATATGCCTAGTTCTCGCTGAGGTGACAGGCCTGTGTCTGGGCTCTACTACAACAGGTAGGGGACCACATGTTTGAATGCTTTTCTTTATATACAGTTGCCCATACAGTTAAAACTAACATGCCAGGGGGAAAGATTCTACCTAGCCTTCGAGCTTTCTCCATGTTGGCTTTCTATGTCTAGATATTTTGTCTGGAGGATCATTCAGTCATATGAGCCCCCAGCTGCAGTCTGATGTGGTACAACCCAGATGAAGTTTACCACCAGTGAGAACTAGGCCACATTCACAAACTGGAAATGTGAATTTAAAAGTCTTATGTAAGAAGACATTTAAGCACAGCTTGGTAATGTTATGTGTATACCAACTAATGTGTATACCAACTAAAAATGCTGACTATTGAGAGATGGTACTGCAGTTACTGTAAGTCTGCTACCTAGTGTCATCTCTTTCTGCTGGGCTTCTGTTGTTGCATTTTGCTCGTAGTAAGTAGTAAGCAAACCTCTTAAATGTTGTTCCCTCTCCTGCTTTGCACCGAGGAGCACCAAATGTTCTTGATTCCAAAACAGGCAGGCATCTTGCACAGGCATTATTTAAGATTAGAATTGAAATGAGTTTGCTGGCAAAAGGTATCCTCTGTGAATTTTGATGTTGAATAGTCTCTGAATATTCAAATATGTTCTGAATATCTGATATTGCTATTGACATTTGATTTCAATATTTGACGGTATCTGATAGCTGACTTGCACATTTGCAATTTTTAAAAATACTTTATATTTTTTAACAGCTTTACACTTACCAAAGTCAGTTTTTATAGTTTGCATGCAATGTATTTGATTGTATGATAGCATATAATAAATATTATTTAATATTTTACTATATTTGATAACTGATGCCATAAAGTTGATATTTTGGCTGTTTGATAGTTTGCATATAATGGCGCATCTGAAAGTATTTAAAAGCTGACCTTTATTGTTTCATATTTGACAGTATTTGATATACATGCAATGGTATTTGATAGTGGACAGCTTATGAAATTCCATAGTTGCTATTTATAAAAAAAAAAAAAATCAAGATATACCAATACATTTACAGTCTTTTAATTTATAAATTTTAGTTAATGCTCTGCATTTGAAATTTTGTCATTTATTTTTATTTTTTGTTGGTGTTCCTTGGGTGGGACTCCTGTCATCTCCCCATTGTCATGGGTGGACCACTATCTAGTTAAGGTAGAACTTGCAACCACAACCAATCTCTGCAGGGGTGAAGCACCTATTAGGTTGGTATACCTGTGAAGATTCTGGGATCCAATAGGATTCCAAAAAGCCTTGGAAGGGTTTAGAGTTGACTCTGCTAGTGATTATGTCGATGCTTTGGTGAAAACATGGAATATTGAACTCACTAGGGCAGTTGCTTCTAAGTATCCTCTGGGACCTGCTTCAGAATTAGCCCTGTATTATTTGGAAGAAGTGAGGTAGATGACTAGAAGCAGTGAGGTAGATGACTAGAGTGCAAGTGGAGGAAGATTTGGTGCAAATCTGACAGATCACAACACAGAGCACATTTGAAGATCTATGGTCTGGCATTGTGGGTGGCAAAGAAGTGGTTCTTTTCTGTCCACATTGCTTCCACAAGTTCATGTCCAGTGGAATTTTCTAAGGTCATGAGGGGACTAATATGTGCCCCCTCCCCCTTGAATTTGAACTTGGAACCATCAGTCGCTCGCTGTGACATCTTCAATGATTTTATTGCAGGTAGCATCTCTTGTATTCTGTGAGGGAGGGCAGAATGCCAAATTGTTTTAAGGAGGGCATTATTAGACCTTATTTGAAGAAACCTGCATTGGATCCCTCAGAGTTAGCTAATTACAGATCCATATCCAAACTTCCACAGTTGGGCAAGGTGACTGAGTGAGTGGTAGCCTCTCAGCTCTGGGCAGTTTTGGATGATACAGATTATCTAGACCCATTTCAAACCAGCTTTTGAGTGGGCTATGGGGTTGAGACTGCCTTGGTCAGCCTGATTATTATTATTATTAATTCGATTTCTATACCACCCTTCCAAAAATGGCTCAGGGCAGTTTACACAGAGAAATAATAAATAAATAAGATGGAACCCTGTCCCCAAAGGGCTCACATTCTAAAAACAAAAAACAAGATAGACACCAGCAACAGTCACTGGAAGTACTGTGCTGGGGGTGAATAGGGCCAGTTACTCTCCCCCTGCTAAATAAAGAGAATCACCACGGTAAAAGGTGCCTCTTTGCCCAGTTAGCAGGGGCTAACTGATGGATTTGCTCCAATTGGATATCGACAAAGAGAGTGTGACTCTGCTGATCCTTTTGGATCTTTCGGCGGCTTTCAATACCATCGACCATGGTATCCTTCTGGGTTGCCTGAGGGAGGTGGGATTGGGAGGCACTGTCTTACCGTGGTTCCGTTCCTACTTCTCTGGTAGATTCCTGATGGTGTCACTTGGAGACTGCTGCTCTGCAAAACAAGAACTAAAGTATAGAGTTCCACAAGCTCCATACTGTCTCCAATGCTCTTTAACATCTACATGAAACCGCTGGGAGAGATCATCAAGAGGTTTGGTGCAGGGTGTTATCAATATGCTGATGACACCCAGATCGGTTTCTCCATATCAACCTCATCAGGAAATGGTGCAACTTCCCTAAATGCCTGCCTGGGGGTGGTAATGGGCTGGATGAGGGATAACAAACCAAATAAGATGGAGGTACTGTTGTGCAGGGTTGGGGCCCGAGAAATGGTTTTGATCTGCCTGTTCTGGATGGTACATCACCCCAGGAAGATCAGGTACGTAGCTTGGGAGTGCTCCTGGATCCCAAACTCACTCTGGTTTATCAGGCTGAGGCAGTGGCCAGGAGCACTTTTTATCAGTGTTGGCTGATATGTCAGCTATGCCCATTTCTAGAGGTAAATGACCTTAAAACAGTGGTGCATATTGGCAATGTCCAGGCTTGACTACTGGGGCTGCCGTTGTACTTAGTCCAGTAACTACAACTGATACAGAATACAGCAGCCAGTCTGGTCTCTGGTACAACTCAAAGGGACCATATAAGACCAATTTAAAAAAACTGCACTGGCTGTCCATATGTTTCCAAGTGAAATACAAAGTGCTGGTTATTACCTATAAAGCTCTCAACAGTTTGCGTCCAGGGTACTTAAGACTAGAGAGCACCTTCTTTGTTATGAACCCTGTCACTTATTGAGATCATCTGGAGAGGTCCGGTTACAGCTGCCTCCAGCTTGTGGCACCAGACTCAGGACTGGACCTTTTCAGTGGCAGCCCTGGGGCTTTGGAATATGGTCCCTGTTAAAATAAGAGCATCTTGCTTTTATGAAGACCCTCAAGACATACCTGTTCTCTCAAGCTTTTAACTGGAATTGATTTTAAACTCTTTGTTCCTATCCCATGAAATGGTTTTAACTTATTTATTCTCTGATTTTTTTTTTTGTTCTTACTCTGTTTTATATTTGTTTTAAATTGTGTATACTGCCTGGAGATACACATATCAGGTGGTATATACATATGATAGATAAATAATTAAATAATTAAATAAATAATAATGCCTTTTTGGGGGGCCAGGTAAATGGCCTTTCCCCATAGTTAATTGTGGTTCTGATCCAAATTTGTCTATTGCCAGTGAAAAACATCCAGGCTCTCATTTAATTATTTCCTTGTTTATCTTAAATATTAATTTTAATTTTTGTTGTTGTTTTCATTGTTGCTCCACCATTAGACATGCCTGCCTTAATTTAGCTTTTAAAAACTTTGCTTACTTTAGTATTTTAAGAAGATGCTTGCTATATCAGCATTTGCTTCCAGCGTTTAGTCATTTCTTGATATGCTATCCAGATTCTAACAACCTAATCAATGAGGATGGGTATACAGAGGGTAATAAAAAAATTGCCCCAAAGACTTATTAAGTTTATAAATAGGTTGACTTTTTAAAAAGTCAATGTTTAGTAGTAAGAAACAGACAGATAAATGGTAAATAATTGCTAATAGATAGGAAAGAAGAGTTAGAAAATTAATCAGTAAAAGAAATGGCCAAATTCTCCACTCTTGTCAGCAGTATAATTAGAAATGAGTGTCTGACCACTATGCAAATCAGCAGATACTGATTTGCATAGTTACTGCTTTTAACACAGAAGCCCTGAGAAATATTAGACACCTTTTTCTGGTATAGTTACCAACATCCTTTTTATTGTTTCAGTGTGGCCCTTGTCTTGCAGCTTAAGTGAGTGGTGCACCAGAAAACTTTCTGCCATGTGGTTCAAAAACAGTGATTTTGAGCTGCTCACAGTCTTGGAACCTGTGCTTACTGTGCTTCAAACTGAGAACATTGATGGTCTGATGATGCATCATTCTCATTATATTTTCCTTCTCTTATTACTAAAACAGACACCTGAACTTTGCTGCTTTTTGGAAACCATTTTTTCACTGTCTTTCCATGTCTGACTCTGTGCCTCACATGTAGGCCCTAAGTTTAAAAATAAATAAATACACAAAAATGTGCTTTATCATGTTTGAGACCAGTTCTCAAAAAGGCTATCAGAAACACATGAACGATAATATAGCAGGGGTCAAGGCCAACTTCTTTTTTCAGTGGTTTCCCAGCATTACATAAAAACAAGATTTGACTTAGGAGAACCTACGTCTCTCAGGATAAACACATAGGAAGAGCCTTGATGGATAGGTCCTAGGCCTATCTAGTTGAGCACCCTGTTTCTCACAGTGGCCCACCAAATCCCTCTGGGAAATCCACAACCATGAGATGAAGACATGCCTTTTCTCTTGCCATTGCTCCCCTGCAACTGGTATTGGGAGGCATTTGTTCATTAGGAATCAGTGGCCTCCAGCCTTTCAATTTACATAGATGGGATGACCAACTACTGAGCTAGATGGTTCCATCTAGATTTGAAGTAGATCTCTGGTCCAAGTGAGAACTAGCGTGGAAGATCTGTATGTAAGAAGACTGGCAGCTACCACAGGATAGTTCAGAGTCTAAAGCTGGAACTAGGAAAGATAGCTGTGAACCAGGGCTGTTGCAGAAAAGATAGGATCTGACAATTGGAAGCAAAAAGAGAGTCATGGTCAAAGCCAGGGATAAAAGCCAAGCAGGCAAACCAGGAATTACAGACTCCAGAATCATGAAGGCTTTGAAAATGAGGCAAAACTTTAGTTCAGATGAGAAGCCTTTATATCATTCCTATTCGAGAAGAATCCAATGGCAAGCCTGTCTGGGTGGGTCCTTTACCAATCAGAGTTAACAGAACAGAAGCACTGTGGTGATTGGGCAGTGGGGATTCCATATGTAAATAGGGAAAAGGAGCAGGTAGGGAGTGAGTGAGTGAGTGAGTGAGTGGCAGGGAGGAGGTGAGTGAGTGAGTGGGGAGGGGGCACGTGAGTGAGCAGCGGGGGAAGGTCAAGTGAGTGAGTGGCAGGGAGGGGGCAAGTGAATGAGGCGAGTGGTGGGGAGGGGGTGAGTGTGTGAAGTGAGCGGCGGGGAGGGGGTGAGTGAGCGAGGCAAGCAGCGGGGAGGGGCAAGCAAGCAGAGAGTGAGCGAGTGAGCGGCAGGGAGGGGGCAGGTGAGCAAGTGAGTGGTGGGGAGGGGCGAGTGAGCAAGCAAGCAGTGAGTGAGCAAGTGAGTGGCAGGGTGAGCAAGTGAGCAGTGGGGAGAGGGCGAGTGAGCAGTGAAGAGGGGGCGAGTGAGTGAGTGAGCAGAGAGTGAGCAAGCGAGCGATGGGGAGGGGATGAGTGAGCAAATGAGTGGCAGGGAGGGGGCGAGTGAGCGAGCAAGCTGGAGGGGGCAGCTGAGAGCAAGTGGCTGACACTGAGCAATAAAGCAGGGCCTATGGTGTAGGGCAAGGAGAACAACAAAGTCCTAGCACACAGATGATCTGTGCGGGTTAAGCTAGTAGTAATATATTGTAAGGCTATACTATATATTTAGTTTAATTTATTTTATTGATGATTGATTGGTTGACTGATTTATATACCACTTTTCATTAAAACAATCCCAAGACATTTTGCAATATAATTAAAACAATGCACAATTAAAACAATGCCCAATTAAAAGTACAAATATTAAATTTAAATATAAAAACACTACATCTCTATTTAAAAGTACAAAAACTTATATAAAATAAAACAGTAAAACACAAAACACAGAGCAACAACAGCAAAAAACAGATCTCTCATATAAAAGCCCGGGTGAAGAGCCATGTTTTTACTTGTTTTCTAAAAAATGTGATAGAGACTCCTCAGTCTCCATGGATGCCAACCAGCACAGCATTCCAAAGCCTGGGGGCAATGGCTGAGATGGCCCTGTCCCATGTGCTCAACAGCAAAGCCTCCCTCTGTGTTGGCACATGGAGCAGAGCCCCCTCCAATGATCTTGTCAAACAGGCAAGAAGTCTTGGAAGCATGTGGTCCTTCAGATATCCAGGGTCCCAACCAAATATGTTATAGTCAGTGGTGTAGCTAGGGGTGAGGGGGCCCGTGTCTGCTGCTATCTCCAGCCCCTTGGAGAGAGGGAGATAATGAAGAAAATAGAGAGGGATGGAGCTGGGGGGGGTGCCCTCAGGAGCTGGGGGCGCCAGGTTCTTTGAACCCATCTGCTCAATTATAGCTATACCCCTGGATATAGTAAGGCTGTTGCAGTTCAGCAGTCTTCCAAAAAGGGCAGCTCCATAAAGAGTCTACCCAGGCAGATCCTAACACCATGATGAGTTAACTCAAAAGGATCTTTTTGATGTGGTTCTTATTCCTGATATTAGTGGTGGTGATGGATACAGCTGCTGGAGCAGGTGATCCTGAGCTAGTAAGTAATGTTAAAGAACAGGAAAAGTCTGGACTGTATGTAAAATCTATAAGTTTCCTAGGATCATAAGCATAAAGGGATGACAACATCACATGGGAGTCCCTGCGCATTTGGCTGAATGATGAGAAATGTGTCCAACTCCAGAAATTAAAACAATGTAAAGGATTTAGGAGTGTTAGTGGAGCACTTAATTACTCATAAAATACATGCTCATTAGTATAGTAGTAAAATATGTTTCATGGGTAAAATATACAGTGTCTAGAGCCATTTTCCCCTCATTTAATAGTGCCTGGATGTACAGATTAGAAAAAAGGAAGACATTTTCTCAAGTGGAATGTTAAGTGGAAATAACTAAATTGAGTAAAGCATAATATGCTCAAATTGAAGACTTCAGTGCAGACACCTGCAATGCAGAGATATTTCTGCTGTATATCATGAAACCCCATCACAATGGTGAGTTTTCATGCAGTATCAGAGAGGAACAAGGAAGTCGCAATGCTTCAGCACCTTCCTCATTCCTCTCTGGAGCTGAGAAGAATCCCTCTACTGCTGGATGATGAGCAGAAGAATCGATAGGTGGTTGCACAGAGAGAGCTGAAATGGAGCTCTTCCAGCTGACTTTAGTATCTGTCAGAATCTTTTAGGGGTGTGCACAGAACCGCCAACTGTGGTCCGGCACTGGGGTGGGGGGACACCTTTAAGAGTGGCGGGAGGGTTTACTTACCCCTCCTGCCACTTTCCCGCTCTGTCGCCGTAATCCTAAGAGTAATTGGGGCGGCAGGATACCTCCCTGCCGCCCCTTCCCCGACACTGCTGGGAAAACTCCCAGCAGTCCTTTGTGCATGAACTATGCCGTTGTCTTCGTTGTATCACATTTATTGCAGCCATTTTTAGTCTTTTCTTTAAAAGTATCTGTCGTTCCTTCAAGTTTTATTTTCATTGGCAAGTTTGGTAAGCCCATGTTCTGTGTCAGATTCCTGCCTAGAGGAAGATATATTAATTTTCATTCCTGGCAGTGAAAGAGCAGTGACTGCCTAAGCTTTATTTTCAAAAAGATATTCCTGGAAAATATGTTTTTATAAACATTAGCAGCCATATTTTGCCACAAATATGGCTGAGGAGACTAGGTGTAGAAGTGGATGAGGTTCATGTACCCTTATTAATTGTATAAAAGAGGAAATTTTAACTAGTGCCAAAATGGAGGGATGAAAAAAGCTTCAAATTCCCTCTTCTACATATCTATTCAGGAGACAACTCTCCTTTTCTACATGTGGTCACCCTCAGTGTGGTTGACTTTTAATATTAGAATTATCCTTGCATTTCCTGATGTTTTACTATTGATCTATTGGCAAGAGCTTTTATAGAACTCTGTCTTCATGGCATTATATGTGAATGAATTTGTTTGTGGTTTTGGAGTGGCATGTTGTAACTTTTTGGTCTTAGTATGGGAATTGAAGCATCCTATGAAATGAGACCTTTTGCTTACTGTGAATCAGATGACAATGGAGAGAAAGTTGCATCAAGACTGTAAACTGCCCAGAGATGGAAGTTTGTGGAGGTCTACAAATTGAAAAGAAAAAAGATTGCTACTCACTTATAAAGAGTGGAAAGCAAGAGTCCCATTAAGCAATCTTACATTAACCCTTTGTCCATCCATCTTCTCATGTCTTGGATGTTTCGAAGCTGAGAATGCCAAAAGTAAAGGAATTTGTGACTTAAATACCTAATGCTCAAATTGTGACTGTCTACTACAGACATCCAGAATATTTTAAGGATTATAATGGTTAATTGTATGTTGTACGTAGGAGCAGAAACAAAACAGAACAAAAAACCAACAGCCATATGTTTTACCACCCAATCCTAAGAGTTATTGCACCAATAAATAATTGTTTAGGTTGTATTGTTCAAATCCTATATCATCTCAATGTGCTGATTTTTGTTGAGCTAATGTAATGAGCAAACTGAGGATAGCCTGCCAGAATAACAGTGCAAACCTATGTGTCATAGAATTTGGTGAAAGAGGATGCACAGTGATGGGGAGTTTGGGGTTGGCTCACCTAAAGATGAAGTTTGCGAGCAACTGGCCCCATCCACCCCCAGCACAGTACCCAGGGGCAGATTAAGCTTTTTGCTGCCTATAGGCAAACAGGCTTTTGTCACCCTTTTACCTTAAACAAAAAAGTTTGCCTTTTTAAATAAGGTAAAAGGGGGGACTTTCTCCTTGCCCACTCCACCCTTGCTGCAGCTGCTGAAGCCCACAGAGAGGGGTGGCAAAATTTGAGGAGGGGCAAAATTTGCTGCTCCTCAAATTTCGCAACTGTAGGCAAATGCCTACTCTGCCTCTCCGTTGATCTACCACTGACAGTACTGCTCTAATGATGGTTCCTGGTATTTATCTTATGTTTCTTTTTATATTGTGAGCCCTTTGGAGACAGGGACCCATCTTTCTTTATATATATATTATTTATCCATGTAGAGCACTTTGGAAACTTTTGTTGAAAAGCGGTATATAAATATTTGTAGTAGTTCTAGTAGTAGTTTTGTTGGCATGTGCCAGCGTAGAGGTTCCCAGTGGGGTATCCTGAGGAATGATAGGTTGAGTGCACAGGGCCATGGGGTCAGACTGAGAGGTTTCGGATGCGGTTGACTCTGATGATACTCCAGAGGGTGTGTTAGCCAGCCACTGCACTTGAGGCTCTGACAAAACTTCAAGGGGCACATTGCTCTTGTGGCAGTGAGGGCAATGATGAGCATGCAGCCCCATTCCTTGGTGACTCCAGTGGACCCCCAAGGAACTGAAGCTCTTGGGATAGTGTGGGAGGTGTGGGAGCCCCTTCTTTTGAAGTTCCTGTATCTGTATCTTGTAGCAGAGATGGTAGTGATGGGCAAGCATCCCCATTGCTTGAACCCTCGGGATTTGCATATGGCAACTGCAGTTTTTGGAATGTTGTGAGTGATGAGGGCCCCTTTCCTTTGGGGTTGCTGTATCTGTGTAAACTGCCTGGGGATCTTTGACATTGGAAGGAAGCATGAATGGAGGTATTATAAGCTAGGGCTGGGCAGCATCAGAGGTTTCCCCACTCCTCAGGTTTGCTGGTGCTGTGGGGGGGGGGGGGGTCGGGGGCTCAGTTCATTTCATTGTCCCCAACCTCTGAACCAGAGTCAGAGTTAGAGTCAGAGTTAAAGGTGGAGAAGTGAACTCACAATTTCCTCCTTGGTCTGGGTATGGTTGCAGCCTTGGTGCTTGGGTTGGTGAGGACATCAGCAGTTGCCCTATTGGCCCATTGGGTCCTTCTGGAGTGGTTGAAATGGGTAGGTGACCATATCGCTATCTGTAGGTTCACAGCCTGAGTGGGAGAAGAGGGTTGTTAATGAATGTGTTTGGGCTTGAACAGCTGAGAATAATTTATAAAAGCTCAGTGAGACCTATTTCTATAGACATATAATTTTCACTCTCTCCAAGCCATAAAGGATTAAGAACATAAGAACATAAGAACAGCCTGCTGGATCAGGCCCAAGGCCCATCTAGTCCAGCATCCTGTTTCACACAGTGGCCCACCAGATGCCTCTGGAAGCCTACAGCAGGAGTGGAGGGCATGCCCTCTCTCCTGTTGTTACTCCCCTGCAACTGGTACTCAGAGGTATCCTGCCTTTGAGGCTGGAGGTGGCCCTCCGACTAGTAGCTGTTGATAGACCTCTCCTCCATGAAGTTATCCAAACCTTTCTTAAAGCCATCCAAGTTGCTGGCTGTCACCACATCTTGTGGCAGAGAATTCCACAAGTGGATGATGCGTTGTGTGAAAAAGTACTTCCGTTTGTTAGTCCTAGATTTCCCTGAAATCAGTTTCAAGGGATGACCTCTGGTTCTAGTGTTATGTGAGAGGAAGAAGAATTTCTCTCTATCCACTTTCTCCACTCCATGCATGATTTTATAGACCTCTATCATGTCTCCCCTCAGTCGCCTTTTTTCTAAACTAAAAAGACGCAGGTGTTGTAGCCTTGCCTCATAAGAAAGGTGCTCTAGGCCCCTGATCATCTTGGTTGCCCTCTTCTTCACCTTTTCCAGTTCTACAATGTCCTTTTTAGATGGGCTGACCAGAATTGTACGCAGTACTTCAGGTGTTGCTACACCATCATTTTGTATAAGGGCCTTATAATATTAGCTGTTTTATTTACAATCCCCTTCTTATTGATCCCTAGCATGGAATTGGCCTTTTTCACAGCTGCCACACATTGAGTTGACACTTTCAATGAGCTCTCTACCATGACCCCAAGATCCCTCTCTCACCGACAGCTCACCGACAGCTCAGATCCCATCAATATATACTTGGCTGGGGGGTTTCATTCCAATGTGCATCACTTTATACTTGCCAACAATGAAGCACATTTGCCATTTTGTTGCCCACTCCCCCAGTTTGGAGAAATCCTTTTGCAGCTCCTCACAATCCATTTTGGATTTCTCTACCCAAAAGAGTTTGGTATCATCTGCAAATTTGGCCACATCGCTGCTTACCCCTGCTTCTAGATCATTTATGAATAAATTAAAAAGCGCCAGTCCCAGTGCAGATCCCTAGGGGACCCCACTTCTTACTTCCCTCCATTGTGAAAACTCTCCATTTATCCCTACCCTCTGTTTCCTGTCTTTCGACCAGTTAGCAATCCACACATGTACTTGTCCCCTTATCCCATGACCACTAAGTTTCCTCAGGAGTCTTTGATGAGGAACTTTGATGAAAGCTTTTTGGAAGTCCAGGTATACTATGTCAACTGGATCACCTTGATCCACACACGTTGACACTCTCAAAGAACTCCAAAAGGTTCATGAGGCAAGATTTCCCTTTGCAGAAGTCATTCTGGTTCTCTCCCAGCAGGGCCCAGCAGCAGCCCCCAGGCTGCTGTGACTGCTGGATTCAGTGGGGCTGTTTGTAAGTTGTTTAGTGGGGCTTGTACTTGTTCCCTTGGAGATGTTATCTACAAGGTAATTTTCTGGAGGAACGGTTTTGCTCCTAACCTCTGCTGATAATGGCTGTACTGTGCAATCCTTGAATACTCTGATGGTTCTTATATTGTAATTGTGGAGCAGGTCTGTCCCCATCCCATCCAAATGATCTTAAGTGGAAGTGTGGCATGATTAAAGGTGAGCAGAATTCTCTTTGCCTTTGCGCAGCGGGGCAGAAATTGGATTGAATCCAGGTCTATAAATCTGGGGTGGGAGTTTAAAAGTAGACTCTGAGAGTTTATGATTGTTTTGCAGAATGACCTTCTCTGAGCATTAATGTGATTCATTGCAATTTGTAACAACACCTGGGAAATTTGAAGTACACACGGTGAGTAGGTTGTTTTTGGTGGCCCTCCATATTTCTTGTGTGAGGTTTTGGCAAAGGTTTTGTCCCATCTGGAGATGGAGAAGGAGGTGTCTGGACATTGCCAGAATAATTGGGCTTTTCTGCCCTCAATTGCCTCATGTTACAAATGCATCAAAGGTATGCCTGAGCTTATCAACCTTTGTTGTCATGGTGTTTAGCACTCCAAAATTTGGATGACAATTTGTGCGGTTAATAAACAGGCATTACCAAGATGTTCTGGGAGGAGTTCAGAGGGTGGGGGGCAAGGGGCATGTCTGGCTTAGATCTCCTGTCTCTCTGCTCCAGGGAGTTTCCTGGGCTGGAGTTCTTTGATAGTGGAGATATCTGAAGTAATGTAGTCTCCCTAGCAGCAGATTCCTTAGGGGTTGCGTGTGTGTGTGTGTGTGTGTGTGTGTGTGTGTGTGTGGGCGGGGTGTGTGTGCTCATGCTCAGGGCTGTAAATCTGTTCTAAGTAGGGATAATATAGAATGTACTCATGGCTCCATTTGGACTTTCTTTTTTCTTTCTTTCTTTCTTTTTACATTCATATCCCGCTCTTCCTCCAAGGAGCCCAGAGTGGTGTACTATGTACTTGAGTTTCTCCTCACAACAACCCTGTGAAGTAGGTTAGGCTGAGAGAGAAGTGACTGGCCCAGAGTCACCCAGCTAGTTTCATGGCTGAATGGGGATTTGAACTCGGGTCTCCCCAGTCCTAGTCCAGCACTCTAACCACTACACCATGCTGGCTCCCATGACTGTTGGTGGGAAGGAAGGAGCCAACTCTCATCAGCTTCCCCTTGGCTGATTGGTGGTTGTTTGGGCTGTTTCTGCTGTTTCTTCTTCTTTTGGTTTGCCATGGCTGAGGTTTGTGCAATTTCTGCTTGGGGATTTCCGCCTCAATAGGAAGAAGTCCAATTTTAAAACAGGAGCTCTTGGATTGTGCAGCTAGTTTGTCACCATCTTAGCCACACACCCCAAAGGGACCTTTTGATAACCAGCCCACAAAATATCTGTTATAGTGATGGTGGATTACTATTCCAACTGGCCAGAAGTTTTGTTTTCTGGCAACATTACTACAAACAAGGTCACCCAGTTAATGGCTGCAATTGGGACACAGTTTACCTCATTTGAAATGGAGCAATACTTGCATAACAGTGTGACAAAACACAAGACTATTTCCTTGTACCATCCTCAAAGAGATTGCTTAGTGGGAAAAATGAACAGTTTAGTGAAAGAAAGCTTACAATTGGCTACTACACAACAACCTGTGTAAAGAGGCAACCTGTGAAACTCTGTTTCCTTACGGAACTACTACTAC
The DNA here is from genome assembly GCF_027244095.1 of Hemicordylus capensis. Classification (NCBI taxonomy): domain Eukaryota; kingdom Metazoa; phylum Chordata; class Lepidosauria; order Squamata; family Cordylidae; genus Hemicordylus; species Hemicordylus capensis. The sequence goes on from NC_069660.1 coordinate 185,602,509, forward strand.
GACGATGACGACTACTACAACAGAAAAAACACCTTTTGAATGGCTGACACAAAGCTATCACTGAACTTACCTAATGGCAACACCTGACAGGGCTTTCCATGCCATCTCACCTTGAGAATGCAGAGATCCATGATCAAGTAAGAGAGAAGCAAGAGAAATATTAATTGTATGCGGATCAGAAGATGAGTGCCAAACAGCAAACATTTCAAGTGGGAAGCTTTGTTTGAGCACAGCTGCCTTATAAAGTGAGAAAGGGATGTTCCCAATATTCTGGACCAAAACAAATAATCAAAATTTGAGGAGATTTTGTCATATTGGATGATGGAAATGAATGGAACATTGAGACTTTCAAAAATGTATACCATCAGAGGATGGGAGTTTGATCTCAAGAGAGGAAGTGGAGAGGAATTTGATCTTGCCTGCAGTCTTGCTTTCGCATATTAGGCTGATGAAAGTGATGGACAATCATCGGTACAAGAAAGGAATTCACCAACAGCTCCTGTGCCAGAGAACCTGACAATTAGGAAAAGTGTGCACAACAGGAGACCATCTAAAAGGCTTCAAAATTTTGTGACTAAATTTTAAATCAATTCAATTCTGGTTGTTATAAAGGGGAGGCTGTTGGATCCTTTCTAATAATCTTTTTTTTTTTTTAATTTAGAAGTTTGTCCCAGTGGGGATCCTGTAGAGAGTGTGGGGGGTGCAGTAAAAAAAAAGCAGATATAAAACAGATTACCTTTCCCAAGGTGCTTTAAATGGCCCCAGGTAGTGCAAGACATGCCTATCTGTGTCCCTGTTTGTCTGTCTTTTCTGTGTTCTATGGCTTTGAAAAGGAAATGTGTTTTGTCACAGTCAGCTCAGTTTCTCATACACCAGGAGGACTGATAGCAGCAGTTTCCCTTTTCAGCAGTGCATTATATCCTCCACCCCATCACTTCATCCTGTCTTTTATTTCTTCCTGTTATCTGTTTCATTTTCCTCTATAAATGGGAATAAATTCTTGGTATACAGCTTGCCAAATTATACTGCACAGATGGGCTGTGTAATTGATAACTTTCTGTCCCTCATGAATATTGTTTGTTTTGAGGAGGAATTAAAGGAGGAATTCAAGGAGAAAAACAATCCTGAGAAGTATACTGGTGCTATTCACAGCTGACACACAATTAACACTTCTTCAGAATAACATTGTTATGCTTCCCACTTCCCCAAGTGGTGGGAAGTTCCAGGGGAAGCACTACTTGGGTCTGGCTTCCTCTGTAGGAGAAATCTCTGGAGACCTATAATATCTCTGTGATGTTTATTTTGTGTATCAGGTGGAGGCAAGCAGCATGCTTATTCCTACAAGTCTGCAACAGATCACATCAGATTTATGAAAAGAGACTGCACACCGAGATTGCTGAGAGTTAGCTTTCTGTTTAATCTCTCTGGACTTCTCCATTCCATTTGTGTCTCCCATCCACTCTGTATCACACAGACCTCTGCTAACTAAACAAAGAGGCACGATTTTAAAGTGGTGATTTTTGTATATTATTTAGCAGGGGAAAGCAACAGGCCCTATCCATCCCCAGCATAGCATTGTTGTGGGTAAGCCGAGAGGCTTCCCCTCCCACCCTTTTGTCCGGGTCTCTTGGTTAGGTAATTTGCCAGACACCATAATGGTGCCAGACACCATTATCTGAGTTTCAAATCAAGCTTTATTGCAATAACACAGAGCTCAAGAGGTAGGCGGCCGCCCCAAGACTTTGGGGCCACATCCTTATATAGCACGCTGTTTACAATTTATTCTTGCATCTGCGCAGTTTAGCTCAACTGGATTCTATATCTATATATGGTAATACACTTGGTTCTACAATCCTTGATTTGCTGAGATGGTTCTTCATGTTTCTCCCCCCTCCCCTTTTCCCGAGGAAGGGCATGCCTATCTCTTTCGATTCTCTAACTAAAATTAAGTTTCGTTTTTGCCTGGCGAGTCGGCCTTGAGTTTTTAACTCCTTGCGGTCGAGTCATGTGCTGTCTCAAAGAGATAGATGACAACAAACTGCATCTTGTTACAAAGAGCCGATTGTTCACTTAATCTCACACCAACTTGAGCACGAGAACTAAAGCAGGCAAATATTTTTGTTAGAGCCTGTTTTTACAGAGCAATCACAAATCCCATCAGCGCAAGCAACTATCACGTATTTCATCTTTCCTCTAAAAGCATCTCTCCAGTGATTGTTGTTAGTGTCTACCTTATGTATCTTTTTAGATTGTGAGGCCCTTTGGAGAAAGGGAGCCATAGTTAGTTTGTAAGTTTATTATTTTTCTGTGTACACCACTTTGACAACTGTGTTCCCTTGTACGGAAGTTCAAAAATGTATTAGTAACACTTTATATTGTATATTTGTGATGGATTTTAATGGTTGTAAGTGAGTTTGGGAAGCAATCTTGGCCAAAAAGTGAGGTTTAGAGAAATATTCACCCCTGTTGATAATCAGGAAATCTTTCACTTTAAAAGGAACTTCAATATGTTAATTTTGTTCTCCTTTCCATGCTATTTTAAATTTTAGGGGTTTAAATTACAAAACTTTAAATTAGTTTTGGAAAGGTTAACTTAATTTTATTTATTTGTTTCGTATGGACTGCATCCGAAGCAGGATGAATGAAAAGGAAGCTCATATACAAGAAATTTCCAGCCTCTTTTTCTCATCACAGTCCTTTGAGTCCCTTGAAATTTTGCTCCTGAGGGTCAGTGGATCTTTGAGACTAGCATGGCAAGTGACATATAGCGCTGCAAGGCAAGGGGGGATCTGTTGAAATTGGGTTGAAGCATCTTTCAGGAGTAGAGCTCAGTTCAGTTCAGTTCAAGGTTTATTACAGTCTATGACCAGCACAACAAGGAAATAGAATAGAACATATAACACAGTTTAAGATAAAAACATAATAACACTTATATCACAATACCCTAGGGTATATTATTGAAACCACCAAAAGCCTCCCAATCTTAACGAGGGAGTAAATTACTAAAACTCAAAAATTTGTAAATAAGATAGAGTGAATATACAATCGAAATAAAAACATAAATAACAATTAAAAAGAGAGTAGAGCTCCATTCTGCAAGCACCCTTCCATTTATGCTAATTTGGATATGATCCAATCTTTATAAACTCCTTGTCAGTCATAACATCTCCCAGAACAGTTTATTAAAAAATAAACTAGAAACGCTTGACAATTAAAAGAACCCTAGTCTAAAAAACAAATCCAAAAATCAATAGCCAAGAAGCCTAACTACTTAGCAGCAAAAGGAGGACAATCAAAATTGGAATAAGCAAAAAACAACAACAAAGAGTATGCAGAATTTGCTAAAAAAATAAAAAAATTCACACCTCTCCAAAAAGAGAGGAGAGACCATGCCTTCCTCCATCGGGAGAGAGTTGCAATGCTCAGGGCCACCATGGAAAGAGCTCTGCTCCTTGTTGAGAAAACTCTAACAAACACAACAGATGATGGTACCTTCATTGTTATCTCTTAGTGACTGAAGCAAGGGCTTGTATGGGAGAATAAATTGTAGGGATGTGCACAGAATTCACCCAAATTCAATCCAAATTCAAATTGAATTCAAATTGATTCAATTTGGAACCATTGAACAAAGTGGAGATTTGTTCGAATTGATTTGAATTCACCTGAATTCAAATTGAATGTGGATGAATTCACTCAAATTTGATTTAACTCAGACTTTGGTGAATTTGAATCCATTTGAATGAATCTCCACTCTGTTCAATGGTTCCAAATGGAATCAATTTGGATTTGATTGGAATCAAATTTGGGTGGGTTTTTTTTGCAAATTCCTCATAAATTGTTTTCATCACAGAAAATCATCCTTGAGTTTGTGTCTTCAGGTTCCGAAGTTTCAGAATTTTTCAGTTTCAGTACCTGCAAGGGTCATGTGCATGCAAACATAAACTTAATCTAGTAAATCAATAATACACATCACATTAACACTTAACGATGCACACTTAAAAATGCACCTAAAAACTTGATGTGGGAAGGAGCATATGGGCCAAAGCCAAACTTTGGCCCAGAGCCAGCGTGGTGTAGTGGTTAGAGTGCTGGACTAGGACTGGGGAGACCCGAGTTCATATCCCCATTCAGCCATGATACTAGCTGGGTAACTCTGGGCCAGTCACTTCTCTCTCAGCCTAGCCTACTTCACAGGGTTGTTGTGAAAGAGAGACCTAAGTATGCAGTACACCGCTCTGGGCTCCTTGGAGGAAGAGTGGGATATAAATGTAAAATTAAAAAACAAAACAAAGCTAGCCGGTCGCCGCCTCTCTAGGCGGCGCGGCTTGTTTGCCCTCAGCCCCACCTCCAGGAGCACGTGGCACCGGAAGCCTGCTCCCATTGGCCCCGATGCCTCTCCGGAGGCGGGGCCAGCAGCAGCGAGTCCTTCTTTGTTCGAGTCCTTCTTTGTTCAAGCACCCTCCCTCCCTCCCTCTGGCATAGGCTGGGCTCTGCTGGTCGCCATTAGGGGCCGGGCAGGAATTTTTTGGGTATACGCTTGATTGGCCTTAGCATGCACCTATTTTGGCTTGCCTCAGTCTATACCAGTTATTAACGTTCTTCAGCGGGAATAGAATAGTTAGCCTAAAAACATATTATGGTCACCTTTATCTGGGGTAGCGGCGGGCACAGTGTGGCGGTAAACTGCTAAAGCGGTGCGGCACCTTAGGTAAGCTTTTAGCTGTAAGGAGGAGGGGCGGATCCCTTGAGGCTTGACAGATCAGGGATGCTGCTTTGCTCCTACCTCTCTGCAAATGACATCCTACCGTATGGCTTGACAGCATCAGACAGGTGGCGTTAACTGCAGAGACCTGACCTTAGGTCGGCGACGAAGGGCGCCCCCTTCGTGAAGGCGGGCCACCTGGAGCCAAGGTGTCTGCGTCATGGGCTTTTAGGGCGGGGCGGCCACGTGGTTGGCCGACCCATTAGGGACCGCACTGTTGCTTATTGAATGCCAATCCCAGCTGCCGTGCCCTGAGGGCACTATTGAAATTTGTTACCCCTAATAAAATGGCCAATTCCACCAAACGCACTATGTGTCCGTGTCTCCTTGGGTCTGGGTGCAAAAAAACCTTCCCAGTTTCCTGCTGGCCACATAACCCATATCAAATGCTTGAGAATGTGAGAGAAGCAATATTATAGATGATAGCATTGAATTGGTAGGAAAGATAATGCACAAGTATTGTCTCGACATCTACATTTTATGGAAGGGCCTTACTCAATTTTTTACACTAAGGTAAAGGGATTCAAGCCAATAATTCCCTCAGCACTTGCAATTTGCCCACATTGCACATGGATAACACTGTGTATTACTCCATATGGTGTTAAACTTTAATGCCATAATATATATTCACAGTGTAGTGGTTTCTGTGGGAACCACATTTCTATGAATTCTTTGACTTTTAAAATGTGAAATCTCTTCAATAATGTTGTATTACTGTGGCTCTTGGCATAATTTCTTACATTAAAACAAGTGACTGCAGGAGATGCGAACTGTTGTTGTGTGTTTTTTTACTTGTTGCATTATATAAAGACAGTTTCTCCTTACACCATACTGATGAGGGATATCTGGAACCCTGGAATGACAGATTAGGAATAGCTATTTATTTAATTAATCAGTTTACTAGTGAAAAAGGAATCTACTAGTTAACAAACTTTCCTTTCCTTTGAGTGCAGGACCTGACACCTTTTTCATAGTCCACATGTGAATATGAATGATTGCTCATTTATTTTTCTTCATTTAGGATCTGCATGAAATACCCAAAGAAAGAGTATTTGAATGGTACTGAACTTCAGGAAGAAATTTTTGCAACAGAGAAAAATAAGCATTATGTCATTTTTAAGGTCAAACTAGATGACATGTGAAAAGATCTGTAATCAGATCAATAAGCTTTAAAATTTTAAAGCAGTTGTGGGAGGAAGTCTGTATTGAACTTAGATAGGAACATTGTAATAGCAGGTGTTTAACTTCTCACCTCCACACATAGTCTTTTAAAAAAAATTCATACACATGATTATTATATATTTTGAAGAATCAATTTGTATGTTTGTATCTTTGTGCAAAATAAAATCATGCTTCCTGATGACCTACAAATACACTGAAATTAGCTGAATGCACTACTGCACTACATAATGGTATCTGTAGGTCATTGGGAAGTATGATATTCAGATTTTCATCTAAAAACTACAAAAAAATTAATTTTACCAGCATATTCTAGTGTAAAAAGTAGTGTATTCAGCCAATTTTAGTGGCAGGATTGTGTATGCAAAATTTGGTATCTGTAGGTCATCAGGAAGTATGACTTTATTTTGCACGAACATACAAACAAATTCTTCAAAATATATATCATATTTTTGTAGTTTTTATAAGAAATTCAAAATATCATACTTTCCATTGACCTACAGATACCAAATTATGCATACACAATCCTACCACTTAAATTGGCTGAATGCACTACTTTCTACACTGAGATATGCTTGGTGAAAATTTTATATATATATATATATATATATATATATATATATATATATATGATAGTTTAAAACATCTGTATATCATAATTCCTCATTACTTACAATTTTGGATAAATAATTTTGCCACAAATTAGCTGAATGCACTACTTTTTACAGCAGAATATGCTTAGGAATATGTTTACATAATTTTTTGTATTTTAAAGCAGGAATTCTGAATTAATCATCATATTTTAATGGTTATTGTTCTTAGTAGATTGTTAACACACAATAATCATATCCATAATTCCAAAACAACATAATACCCAAGAAAAGCAGAAAATCTTTATCAGATTCAAATTTACTATGATTCAAATTTTTCATATATAATCATTATACAATAAAATGGATAATGTTTGAAGTTGAAACTGGATAAATGTCAAACTGTTCTTTTGCTTCCCTGTTGCAAGCACATTGATTAAAAATTTGATTACATGTATTTACTTTCTTGAACTTCTCTGGAAGTGTAATCTATGTAAAATGACTTAGTCCAGTCAATGACAGGCCTCACCTACTAGTAGATAATAAAGAGGGAGGAGGAAACAGAATATTAATAAAGAATAAACCAGATAAAAGATCAATAGAATAGTATCTCTCTAGCTACATTTTGTCCAAACTTTCCATTCCAGAAGGCTAAGAATAAATTCCAGTCATCCATAAATGAATTTCTAATTGCCCTCCCTTCTGTAAATCAAATTACAAGTAATTTTTGCCATCAGCAATAAGTTCAATTTTCTTCATAACCAATTCCCACTAAGTAAAACATAAGTTCTTCCATTTAGAAGTTATTTCAGTTCTCTATTAGCAAAAGATTAATCACTTTTTTATTTTCCTATCTTATTAGTTCTTGGATATATCCTAAAAAGATAAATTAATGGTTTAAATGGGAGCTTTTGTTGTCTCATTTATTACTGCGATTACATTATATAAGCAAACCTTTGGGGCAGTCCACTAAATATAATATTCTGCCAGAAGTTGCCTTTGTCTCCAGCAACTATAATTTTGTATAAAATTAGTACTGACATAAACTATTCACTGAAATTCTAACTGGCTAATTTAAGGGTGCTGGCGGAAGGGTTCATAGGTGGAAGAAATCTAGAAATTCCTGGGAATTATGACACATTTTTGGTGGCAGTGTTGGAGTATTATTTCGCTTACAGAAAATGCTACATCTTTGTGGCTGGCAGTGGCTTTGTTTCTCCCCAGAAAAGCAGCAGCAAGCACTGCTGACCCTGTACTGAAACCTGGACAAGTGAAGGGGTGCCAATTTGACCTGAAAGAGGGCCAGCTGGGACCTCTTTAGAATCAGACTAAAGGGAATATCCCCCTTACACCCACTAAGGTTTGAGGGGGATATTCATGGACCAGTTTCTCAGGGCTTTGGGACCCAGGAGGGCTGAAAATTGAATCCATTTTGAGGGATTGCCTGCCTCACTTAATCAGAGCCTTGAGACTTAGGGGATAATGCAGCAAGACCTCTATGTACACGTAGCCATGAGTCAAGGAGAAGCCAGGAGCAGTCTGATGTCTCCCCTGACTTACACTACCTGAGTTGCTTGCCTGAAAGAGGGAGAATATTGTTGTAAGTTGAGTCGAGCAGACACAGTTTGAGGAGGAGAGCGAGCCTTTCTAAACAGAACAACATATAGCCTCCCCCCATCCACTTCAAACTAACTAACAGGAAGAGGAGAGATTTTAAGTGTCTGGTTTCTCTTTAAGGGATAAGTCCTAGTCTCTCTCTCTCTCTCTCTCTCTCTCTCTCTCTCCCCCTCTCCCTCTCCCTCTCCCTTTGTTATTTACCAGGGCTAGCATTTGCCAGGGCTAGGAAACTCTGGTGCTTTTGTTTGTCCTTGCATGGAGGGGGTGGAATCAGCTAGGGCTGTGTGAGGCCCCACATTCCTTTGACATTGCTTTGACCCACATCCTGTTTCTCAGTTGGAAGCCTACTCTGTGAAGAGAGGACACAGCTTGAGGAGTTGAGCAATCTTTTCTAAACAGAACAACATCTAGCCTTTCCCCCCTTCAAACTAACTAACAGGAAAAGGGGAGATTTTGAGGGGCTGTTTTCTCTTTAAGGGATAAGTCTGTGTGTGTGTGTGTGTGTGTGTGTGTGTGTGTGTGTGTGTGTGTGTGTGTGAGTGAGAGAGAGAGAGAGAGAGAGAGAGAGAGAGAGAGAGAGAGAGAGAGAGATTTGCCATGGCTAGCATTTGCCAAGGCTAGCAAACTCCAGAGTTTTTGTTTGTCCCCATCTGGAGAAGAGGAGTCAGCTAGGGCTGTGGGAAGCCTCACATTCCTTTGACATTCCTTTGACCCACATCCTGTGTCTCAGCTGGAAGCCTACTCTCTACATAAGAGACAAAGGCCTGAGAGCATAGTGAACAGGGATAGCAAACAGGACATTGGAGTTTTGTAGGAGTTTAGTGGGAAGTGTGCGAGGGAGCCTGGGACAAGTCCCTGCTATCACAAGGAGCCCAGTGGAGCAGAGAAGGAAAGTATAAATCCCTCCCTCATATTCTTGAGAAAGGCTGTTTGGACAGTTAAATAGCTGACCATTACAGCTGAGACCTTTCCGTATAATAAACTATCTCTAAATACTGTAAACAGCCAAGAAAACCACTATGAAGCTAGAAAGCCAGCAGGGTAGGGGGCACTTCCCAGTGTATTGCACAGAGTGCCACATGTATGACTATTTGCCTCATGGGCAGAAGTCATGGGTGTGTGCTCAGTCCAAGAAGCTCCTGGCTCTCAGGGAACAAATCCGTTCCCTTGAGAGCAAGGTGGCAGATCTGGAGAAGCTCAGAGGGAGAGAGAGGGAGAGAGAGAGAGAGAGAGAGAGAGAGAGATGTGGATGAGAATTTCAGGGATGTGGTAGAGGCATCCAACTCCAGGGCTGACAGCACCTCTGCTGTCAGGGAGAATGAAGGTCTCGGGCAAGGAAGACATCAGTCTGAGAAAGATGGAAATGCTCCTTTAGAAGGGACTTCTTCGGTGGAAGATGAGCCCATATCCTCTCGCACAGAGGATACTCCTTCAGAGGTTCCTCCTTGTAGTGGGTGGAATCATCTCCTTGTAGTGGGTGATTCGATCATTAGACATATAGAGAGATGGGTTTGTGACTCACGTGTTAACTGCACTGTGACTTGCCTGCCTGGTGCAAAGGTTGCAGACATCACAAAGCATCTAGATAGGCTGTTAGGCAGTGCTGGGGAGGAGACAGCTGTAGTGGTGCACGTCGGCACCAACAATGTGGGGAAATGTAGTTGGCAGGTCCTGGAAGCCAAATTTAGGCTGATAGGTAGCGTATTGAAGTCCAGGACCACCAAGGTAGCATTCTCAGAAATGCTACCTGTTCCACGCGCAGGTACAGTGAGACAGGCAGAGCTGAGGGGTTTCAATGCATGGATGAGACACTGGTGCCGGGAGGAGGGGTTTAGATTTGTTAGGCACTGGGATACATTTTGGGGCAAGCAAGGCCTGTACAAAAGGGACGAGCTGCACATGAACCAAGATGGAACCACACTGCTGGCACTTACAATCAAAAAGGTTGCAGAGCAGCTTTTAAAATGACACCTGGGGAATTGCCGACGGGAGCTGGGCAGTATCCCGTTCAGAAAACTACCATCCTTTAAAATGTGAGGGGGCAAAGGATTCAGATAAAAGAGGAGGGTAGAGAGCAGAACTACATAAAGAGCAGACAGAAGTCTGTGCCAGCTGGTCAAAGAGTCAAAAGAAAGATAGCATACACCAGGGAAGAGATTCAGTGTACAGGTGTTTATATGCCAATGCCAGTAGTCTCCAAGCCAAGGGTGAGCTTGAGTGCTTGGTTACTAATGCAGAAATTAACATAGTAGGCATAACAGAAACATGGTGGAACAGTGAGAACCAGTGGGAGACTGTTATCCCTGGATATAAACTCTATAGAAAGGACAGGGAGGGGCGCCTTTTGGGTGGAGTAGTACTGTATGTTAAAGAAGGGATTGAATCTAACAAGCTAGAAAACCTAGGTGGACCGGAGTCCTCCACAGGAACCCTGAGGGTGACAATACAAGGGCTGAAAGGAAATGTGCTACTAAGGATGTGCTATCGCCCTCCAGATCAAAACTCTGACAGTGGCTGGGAGTTGCAGCAGAAAATCAGGGAGGTGTCAAGGAGAGGCAAGGTTGTAATAATGGGTGACTTCAATTACCCACACATAGGCTGGGTAAATTCACAGTCAGGTCATGACAAAGAGGTCAAATTTCTAGATAAGCTGAATGACTGTGCCCTAGAACAGTTGGTCTTGGAACCAACCAGAGAGAAGGCGACTTTGGACTTAATCCTCAGTGGCACCCAGGATCTGGTGTGGGATGTCAGTGTCATCGACCCTTTAGGGAACAGTGACCGCAGTGTGATCAAATTCAGCATACATGCGGGGAGAGAATCACCAAGGAAGTCTAAGACAGACATTTTAAATTTCAGAAGAGGAAACATCTCCAAAATAAGGAGTATGGTGAAAAGAAAGCTGAAAGCAGAATACATGGAGTTTACTCAAAACTACAATACTAGAATACAGTATACATTTAGCTTGTATACTGAAAAGGAGGAAAGGTACCACTAAGTCCAGCAGGGTGCCAGCATGGCTAACAGGTACCATCAAGGAAGCCTTAAAAGGGAAGAAGACTTTCTTCCAAAATTGGAAGGCCTGTCCAAATGAAGGGAACAGAAAGGAACACAAACTCTGGCAAAAGAAATGCAAGGTGATAATAAGGGAGGCGAAAAGAGAGTTTGAGGGACATTTAGCTAAAAGTATCAAGAGGAATAACAAAAACTTCTTTAAATACATCAGAAGCAGGAAACCTGCCAGGGAGGACCATTAGACAATGAGGGAGTGAAAGGGATTATTAAGGAGGATATGGAGGTTGCAGAGAAGCTAAATGAGTTCTTTGCATCTGTCTTCATGACAGAGGATACTGAGCATATACCTGTTCCTGAACCAGGCTTTTTGGGGATGGAGGCTAAAGAACTGAGTCAGATAGATGTGACAAGAGATGATGTTCTAAACTATCTGCAAAAACTGAAAACTAACAAATCACCAGGGCCGGATGGCAACCATCCAAGAGTCCTCAAAGAACTCAAATGTGAAATTGCCAACCTCCTTGCTAAAATATAATATAACTTATCCCTGAAATCAGGCTCTGTACCAGAGGACTGGAGAGTAGCAAATGTAACACCAATTTTCAAAAAGGGATCCAGGGGCAATCCAGGAAATTACAGGCCGGTTAGCTTAACGTCCGTTCCGGGCAAACTGATGGAAAGCATCCTCAAGGATAAAATTGTAAAGCACATAGAAGAACAGGCCCTGCTGGGAGTGAACCAGCATGGCTTCTGCAAAGGGAAATCTTGCCTCAAGAACTTTTGGAGTTCTTTGAGAGTGTCAACAAGTGTGTGGATCAAGGTGATCCAGTTGACATAGTATACCTGGACTTCCAAAAAGCTTTTGACAAAGTTCCTCATCAAAGACTCCTGAGGAAACTTAGCGGTCATGGGATAAGGGGACAAGTACATGTGTGGATTGCTAATTGGTTGAAAGACAGGAAACAGAGGGTAGGGATAAATGGAGAGTTTTCACAATGGAGGGAAGTAAGAAGTGGGGTCCCCCAGGGATCTGTACTGGGACCGCTGCTTTTTAATTTATTCATAAACGATCTAGAAGTTGGGGTAAGCAGTGAGGTGGCCAAATTTGCAGACAATACCAAACTCTTTTGGGTAGTGAAATCCAAAATGGATTGTGAGGAGCTGCAAAAGGATTTCTCCAAACTGGGGGAGTGGGCGACAAAATGGCAAATGCGGTTCAATGTTGGCAAGTGTAAGGTGATGCACATTGGGACGAAAACCCCCCAACTTCAAGTATATGCTGATGGGATCTGAGCTGTCGATGACTGACCAGGACAGGGATCTTGGGGTCGTGGTGGACAGTTTGTTAAAATTGTCGACTCAATGTGCAGCAACTGTGAAAAAGGCCAATTCCATGCTAGGGATCATTAGGAAGGGGATTGAAAATAAAACGGCTACTATTATAATGCCCTTGTACAAAACTATGGTGTGACCACACTTGAAGTACTGCATACAATTCTGGTCAGCCCATCTAAGAAAGGACATTGTAGAACTGGAAAAGGTGAAGAAGAGGGCAACCAAGATGATCAAGGGCCTAGAGCACTTTTCTTATGAGGCAAGACTAAAACACCTGGGGCTTTTTAGTTTAGAAAAAAGATGACTGCGGGGAGAAATGATAGAGGTCTATAAAATCATGCATGGAGTGGAGAAAGTGGATAGAGAGAAATTCTTCTTCCTCTCACATAACACTAGAACCAGAGGTCATCCCATGAAATTGATTGCCAGGAAATCTAGGGCTAACAAACAGAAGTACTTTTTCACACAACGCATCATCTACTTGTGGAATTCTCTACCGTAAGATGTGGTGACAGCAAGATGTGGTGACCCCTTAAGAAGGCTTTGGAGAGCTTCATGGAGGAGAAGTCTATCAACGGCTACTAATCGGAGGGCTGTCGGCCACCTCCAGCTTCAAAGTCAGGATGCCTCTGAGTACAAGTTGCAGGGGAGTAACAGCAGGAGAGAGGGCATGCCCTCAACTCCTGCCTGTAGGCTTCCAGCAGCATCTGGTGGGCCACTGTGTGAAACAGGATGCTGGACTAGATGGGCCTTGGGCCTGATTCAGCAGGGCTAGTCTTACGTTCTTATGTTCTTATGAGTTGTATGGTAAGCCAACCAAGAAGCAAGGAGATCACAAGGCAATTGGAAGCCAGTGCCAAAACCAGTGAGCAAGGCGATTGGAAGCCAGTGCCAAAACCAGTGAGCCAGTGCCAAAACCATGCCTCCCAATGGTGCTCGGAACTTCCAATTGAACATTTTGGGCATTTCCAAGTTTGGAAAAGAATACAAATTCTTTTCCATGCACACCTCTAGTAAAAACCCTTATTGTGACCATGAGTGCCCCTGTAATGTAGGTGCCATTGAATCCATTGTTCATATATTAATATATTGTCCATAATATTGGGATTTGCGGGCTAAATTGTTTTCTCCCTTACTACGTAATTTTCAGGGGAGCTCTGACCAATTCTGTGTGTCTTGGCTATTGGTTGACCAGTTTACAGGAGTAAGCTGTAATGATGCTTACTAAGGAGTCACCAGGTTTTGTGCTGCTTATAGATTTTGACAAGGACTAGTAGGGGATGCTGTCATTTAGTAGATACTGGCTGGCCCTGCACAGAACACCTGCACTGTTCTCCATCTCTCACCCCTCCCCAGAGAATCTGGCTCTCTGCCCTGCCTCCTCTTCTCCCCAGCCGCTCCCTGCCATACGGGATGGCAGTGGAGGTGGCAAAACCTTCCTAACTCTCTCCCCACCACAACTCTCTTTCTCTTTCATCCCCCCCACAACTCTCTCTCTCCCTCGCTCCTCCCCACATCTCTCTCCCCAACTCTCTTTCTCCCTCCTACAACTCTGTTGCTGCCCCACAACTCTCTCTCTTTCTCTCACTCTCCCCCACAATTCTCTCACTCCCCCACAACTCTCTTTCTCTTGCTCCCCCCACAAGTCCCCCCCACAACTCTCTCTCTTTCACTCTCCTCCAACTCTCCCCCCACAACTCTCTCTCTCTCTTCCCCCATCCCTCCGCTTTCCCCTTCCCTTCCTAGGGAGAGCGGAATCACAGCAGCATAGGTTGACTCCTGCCGCCGGTCTCCATCATGTCGCCCTGCTGAGTCTTGTGAGGAGGATGGCCCATTTGGTCAGGACAGCGCACCGGGGGCCTGTCTCCGATGCCCTACTGAATCTCCTCATGAGGAGAATGGCTGAGCTGGGGCTTTCCCTTCTGGCCTGCAGGGATGGCTCTCAGTGCGCTCTTCTGCCCCAGCCATCCTCCTTGAGAGGAAAATTGGCATGGTGATGGAGGCCGCTGCTTAATGCTGCTTCTTTCTTCCTTGCTGCAGCACCGCCTCCTCAGCCTTCCCTCCTCCGCCTCCTCCTCCTCAGCAGCTGCCTCTCCATCTGCCACTCAGCTCTACTCTGTGCCTTCTCTCTCCTCTGGACAACTCTCACGAGATGTGCCACGTACCATGGGATGTGCCACATACATCCTAAGGCTTTTAAATATATAGATGGTGGTGAGAAGTGTAGTTTTTAGAAATATCATCTTATGAGTGCTTTTAAAAAGTGTTATGTTATGTTTAAAGTTGGAACTAAGCTGGTCACTGATCAAAATAGATTTGTTGATTGAGGTGTAATATGGTCTCTTTGAGATGACACACAGACCAACCTGACTGCCACATTTTGCATATGTTGAGGGTTAACAAATTAAGATTGAATCCAAATAGGATGGAGGTACTTAGTGTGTAATGTTGGAACACAGGAGACAATTCTGATCTGCTAGTTCTGGATTGGGTCACACTTCTCCAGAAGGAACAGGTATGCAATCTGGAGTGCTTCTGGATCCCAACCTCCCTGGTGTCGCAGTGGTCAGAGGTGCTTTTTATTATCTTCGGCGGATACACCAGCTGCATCCATTTCTTGAGATAAATGACCTCAGAACAGTGGTACATATGCTGGTAACCACTAGACTTGACTACTGCAATGTGCTCTGTGTGGGGCTGCCATGGTTCGTACTCCAGAACAGTGTTCTCTCTAATTTTTTCCCACCTGTGCGTAGAATGAGTTTTGTTCTGGGTGGCAGTATCAAGTCAGTGTGTGTGCACCTGCATTCAGAGTGGGACCTTCCTGATTCAACCTGAGCGGCATCTAAAATTAACTGAGCAGACATCAGAAAATGTGTGAGCGCACGCACATGCGCACGTCTTAGAGGGAATAGTGCTCCAGAAACTGCAGTTGGTACAGAATGCAGCAGCCAGGTTGGTTTCTAGGTCATCTCAAAGAGACCATATTACTCCTATATAAAAAGAACCACACTGGCTACCAGTAAGTTTGCACGCAAAACACAATGTGCTGGTTATAACCTATAAAGCCCTAAGCAGCTTAGGCCCAGGGTACTTAAGAGAATGTCTTCTTTACTATGAGCCCTATCACCTGTTGAGATCAACTGGGAGGTTTGTCTGCACTTGCCACCAGTTCATTACTGGGACGGGCCTTCTCTGTTGCTGCCCTGAGACTCTGGAATGTGCTCCCGGTTGAAATAAGAGCCTCACCATATCTGACAACTTTTAGAAAATCTCTAAAGAAACATTTATTCACCTGAGCTTTTAAATTAAACTTGTAGTTTTCAATTGTTTTCAGGTTTTAATTTGGTTTAAATTTAACATAGCATAGGAAGCTGCCATATACTGAGTCAGACCATTGGTCTATCTAGCTCAGTATTGTCTTCACAGACTGGCAGTGGCTTCTCCAAGGTTGCAGGCAGTAATCTCAGCCCTATCTTAGTGAGGCCAGGGAGGGAACTTGGAACCTTCTGGTCTTCCCAGAGCAGCTCCATCCCCTGAGGGGAATATCTTACAGTGCTCACACATCAAGTCTTCCATTTATGCAACCAGGGTGGACCCTGCTTAGCTAAGGGGACAAGTCATGCTTGATACCACAAGACCAGCTCTTCTCCCATAAAAATTATTTTTAACCACCCAGAGGCAGAAGTTTGGGGTGTTAATGGTACTGCTCTTGGGGAATTGGCAAACACACCTGACTACTTTGTGGGTTTGTGCGGGGAACTAGAACGTGTGAATGGAGCAGCCCACCTCATAATAAATTTGTACAAAGCTTCGGTTTCGGAAAGAACTGACAGAGAGTGTGTAGCTCAAAAACAGAATCAGGTATATTTTAGGTTTTGAGGTACAGGAAATGAAATGTGATTAATAGGCAACACAATACTTATCTAGCAAAACTAACAAGACTAACAAACAAATCTGACTAAGCTGAGACTTGCAAAGAGGCATTTTAGCTTGAGATCTGAGTTAAGTCACCCATGGCTGACCAGAGAAATGGTCTTAGAGAACATCTTTCAATTTTAGAGGGAGAGATAAAAGAGGGGAGCAAGAGGTTTTGGAGGAGAGAATTAGTAATACCTAATTCCATCTGGTGGGGTGTGTGGACCCTTGTAGCTCGACCGATGTTGAGGGACCTCTCTCTTCCAGGGCAGGCAGGAAGGAACAAGGAAAGAGTGGAGACCCAAGCAAGCACCAAATGAGGATCTGGGAGCCAGAAAGAACCCAAAGGGAGCCTGGTCTCAGGAGACCAGTATCTCGCTGCATTCAAGCATGCTGCACAGATCGGGCCTGGCAATAGGGCCAATCTGGAGGCGACGAGTGGGACAGGAACAAGAGTTTAGGAAAAGCAAGATGATGTAACTAATGCCCAAACGTACAAACACACAACTGTTGAATCCGAGGGAGAGACATACTGATTCCTTGTGTCCTGACTAGAAATTGACAACATCTTGCCCTAAGGCGGCATGCTGACCTTTCTGTTGACAAAAGTGACAGTAGGGATAGCCAAAGGAGTATATTGTTTGTTTCAGACTTTGCTGGGTGTGCTTCTACCAGCACAATGAAGTGAATAGGTCAAGGAACCTCTGTAGGGTGAAATGAGAGCTTATCTTATGTTTTTAGAAAACCTTGGAAGTGACTTAGGAGTGTTTTAACAAGCTTGCTTCTCATGACCTGAGCCAGCCATTAGACTTCTATTAGAGAAGGAGATGAGCTTGTTACCTCTTATCTATCCCTTCCTGTGAAGGTGATAGGATTAAACGGCTCTGAAGTTCCAACTTAGGGGGAGAGTATTTGGCTAGTTCTTTTATAAGAATAGCAGTTAATTAACTTGTGTCTACTCTGGCTTCCTCACCTGAAAGGCAATCAGGGAGGTCAGCACAGGGATAGTCCTCCTGCAGTCTTGGGTTAAACCTGGTCCTAGAGCCACCTTTTCCCAGGCTATGTGCCAGGTGACATACTCCATGAGTTTGCTCATGCATAACAAATGGTGAGCCCATGATCCCATGAGTTCTGAAAAGGCAAAAGTGGAATCTACCACTTCATGAGAAACCTCCCCATATAAGAGGAGTCACTGGACACCTCCACGATAGACTCTGCAGTAATTGTGGAGTCCACACTGGCCCAAATATGAGAGATTTTAGCCACCAAAAATATCTTTAAAAATACTACAGTGGGTAACTGATGGTTCCAAATTCAGATTCAGAGAAAGAAGGACATGTACTAGCCCTCTCACAACTCTGGACAACTCCACTGGAAGTGAGCTTGTGGATGCAATGTGGGCAAAAACAATTGCTTCTTTGCTGGGCCATATGATAGCTAGAGAGAATATAAAGATACTGGTACATGTAGTATACACTCTTAGACTAGGCAACAAAAGTTGCTGAACTCTGCCTGAGTGATAAGCATATAAAGGCTATAATAAAAGCACAGGATTCCACTGTGTTGAGATTGTTTGCATTTGCTTTTGTACAAGCCTACAGAAAATCTAAATAAATATATCGCATAAACAAGTCACAGTGACCTTGACGTTCCTCCCTTATTTCTTCTGTCTTCATGGAGTTCCTCTAAATTTTCTCTTAAGCATCTGCCTAAAATTTCCTTGTTGAAATTTCAGATGTAGTAGAATTGGCCAATATTTTGGCTAATGCGTTTCTCTGTAAATGCCTCCTGTTGGTAATTTGATACCAATTTAACTCTATTAGTGCCACTAGCTGATTCAATCAGTCTACTGACATTTCAAATAACACTGTACTGTGCCCAATTAAAGGAACCCTGTTGATTTCACAGCATTTAAAAGTTTTTAGCCTGGCAACAGTACCAAGAATAATGAACTTATTTTCTTGATTTATTCTATGGATTGACCTACACTTGCTCCCCTCCTCCTCATTTTTTTAAAAAAGGTAAATGTTAAATTCCACTGTCCAGGCATGTAACCTATGTATAACCCTATAATTAAGAGAATTCTAGAATTCTGCAAGGGACTGAGAACTAAAATATATAACCTGCAGGGCCATGTGCCTCCCTATTGCTGGACTGTACCACTTCAGTTGCTTGAATGTTTCCCTGCATAACCTCCCCTTACTTCACATTCTAAGCTAGCATGCTAGGAAGGAATCATTGGTATACACGTCTCTTAGATTATACTTTTAACTTCTCAGCAGCTGGATCGCCTAGTTTTTAGGAGCTGAATTCTGTCAAACTTAGAGAAACTAGAACAAAATGTCCCCTGTATCATGGAGTACGATAAGTAGTACTGAAATGAGGTCATTACAGGATCTAGCAAATTACACTAATATTAAGGAGGCTGATAAGAGTGGATTATAGACAGACAAGAAGACTATGAGGCAAAAACAGGATGCCAGTTATGGTGCCTCCTTGTATTCAGGATCCCACAAATGTTATTCAGTCAGATACCAGGATAACCTTGAAAGAAAGGAGGATAAAGTTTAGATAATAAGCATTAAATACTGTTCTTATAATAACTCACCACATGTACTCATTGTTACTGCTTAAAGTAAAGTAAACTGTGCCGTTGAGTCGGTGTCAACGGCTGGCGACCACAGAGCCCTGTAGTTGTCTTTGGTAGAATGCAGCAGGGGTTTACCATTGCCTACTCCCATGCAGTATGAGATGACGCCTTTCAGCATCTCCCTATATCATTGCTGCCCTATATAGGTGTTCCCCATAGTCTGAGAAACATACCAGATTTGAACCAGCAACCTCTGGCTTGCTAATCAAATCATTTCCCCGCTGCGCCAATAGGTGGCTTCTGTTATAGCTTACTCCAGTTATAATAATTAGTGTTTATATTCTGCCCTTCTTTTATCCTCACAACAATGCTGTGGTGAGGTTAAGAGATGGTGGCTGATGCTGTTCATGCAGTGGAGGGTGGATTTTAACAACCTCCCCTTCCAGCCTAAAGCACTTTATGCCACCCAAAAATTTGTCTCTGAGGGCTGCAAAGCCCTCAGGAATAAATTTTTGGGTGGCACAGAGTGCTTCAGGGAGGAAAGGGAGGTCATCAAAATCCACCCCTTGTGTGCAAGTAGTCTTAATTTGGAACTCTTCAGAAGCATTGATGATACCCTGGTTCTTCTTCTGGTCCTTATCTGGATGTCAGCTAGTGACTGGCCCAAGATTTTGCAGTGACTTTCACAGCTGAGTGAGGATATGAACTCAAGTCTTCTTTTTCCTAGTTCAGCAGTCTAACCACTTACAGCATACTGACCTTTGACGCTAAAGAAATGTAAAAACATAATCAGTAAAACATAACCAGTAAAAACATAATCCTATGCCTCTTCTGTGAGCACGTCTGACCCCTATGTTGTGTTCATAGGACCAGAATGTGGCTGCTTAAAAAGGTAGGTGAAGAGCCTCATAATTTTCTCCAAGTACTGAGAAAATTATGGGGCTGACCACCTTTTCAAACAGCAAAAGTTTACTCCCACATTAACATCAGAATTAAAGTATTTAGTTTGAGTACTGCCAGTTGAGTACTGCATAGTTTGAGTACTGCCAGTTGGATGAAGAACAAACTGCTGCTTTCTAGTCCCCAGGCTGAGAAGAACCATAGTGGCTATCCCATTGAACCTTCCATTGAGATAGGTGAAATGGGGGGTATTGCTTTTGAAATGGACATCAACCCAACCACTTATGCTTAGGAGGAACATTCACTGTCCTTTAAGCAGACAAGGGGAAACACCAGGAAATTACTACTGGGACTTGCAGGAGAAAGGGTGAATCTGCACTGCCCTTTTTGAACAGCAGTAGTTCACTCACTGTAATAGAAAAGTATCCACTTGCACTGTTGCTTCAGTAGGATATAAATTACTAGTGTTCCTCATTGTTTAATCTCCAGACTGAGAAGAAGATGATCAGTGGCTATCCCATAATCTCTGCAATAAATAAAAGAGAAGAGGTGTTCTCTCTTTCAAAAGGGCACTTTGCCTACTTCTTCATAGGAAGAAAGAAATCTGTCTATTTACTGTCTATTCCTGAACTGTTCACACAGTCTGTTTCAAGTATCTCACAAGAAATAACAGAATATTCCTGCTGGATCTTCAGTAATTTAACACAGGACTTCTGCTGGTCAAGTACATATTATACAGAAGAGAAGCACATCCAGCAATAGCCCCAGCAGCCTGGATGGCTCTATTTTGGAAGCCCCAGCAGTGAAGGAATGGCAAGGCAATGGAAGATATCATTTTGCAGCACACAATAATGGCACACATACAGATGTACCCTATAGACATTAAGCACCAAGTTCAACAAAACTGTAGGTCTATGGTTTGACTTAGTAATCACCATGCTCCTGAAACATGACATGACATGTCATGACTGTGTGCCAGGCAGTATGATACTATGTTCCTGCTGTGTCAGTGGCTATGACACCTGGCATAACACTGGAATAACAGAGTTGCATTCTTATGGTATGCACAGTAGCAGAATTAAGAGTACAATAGCTGTTGACACAGCAGAGCACAGGTTCAGTGGTCAGGGTGCGTGCATGTTTGTCACTGTTTTCTGTAGAGATACTTTGTGTCCTTTGGATGGGAACACTTACCACTTTATTTCGAAGGAGAGCATCCATTGGTTATAAACAGTTTCCTGATACTGCAGGGGTTGTACACTCTGTCCACCCATGTGGAGTGCTTAGGAGGGGAGCACGGGAGTCCTCCTCTGAGGCATGGTCTCCCTCTCCCTGGCTTATCTGTGAGGAGATGCTTTGCCCGTGCATCCTCAGTCCAATGTTGAGCTGAGGTTCCTGGAAGTTTTTCACATGGGGCTTTTAAAGCCCTTTAACTTGCATCTCTTCCAGAATGGAGGGTGTACATTCACATATTGGCCAGATTTACCCCAAAGTCCCTGTGAGTTATCGGGGACATGCGAGTTCACATGCAATTCGGGTTTTTCACTGTGCATTAGAGTGTAGCCCGTTTTATATCTGGGGTAAAAATCTACTATTTGTATCAGTTTTTTTGGACAACTTTGAGTTCACAGTAAAGCCTCCCAGTAAACCCGTGGTAAAGCCTGCTGTGTGTAAAAGTCCCAGGTGAGTCTTTGTATCTGCAGGTTTGAGGCAAGATACCTGAAAGAGTGTCTTGTAGAAGCAATGATGAATCATCATCATTTGCTTTACATGTTCCTTTTCTCTCCCTTACTGTTGGATGGTTCTTTCTGCAAAGAGCCCCATCCCCAGAGCTCCCATTGCCAAGTTCTCTAGACAAGAGGCAAAGTGATGCAATCTTATGCCATCAGATATCAAGATGCATGATGGCATGGGCTACATCAATTCATGGCATCTGTGTTCCCTGGCAGAGTTTTGTATCCTTCTGGTGGTGAGCCATAATTGGTTGCAGGGTTAGTTGGAATCCTATCCACTGTGGCTGTGGAGTTAAAAAGGAAGGAGCTGGCCGCAGTCATCCAGGGCTCTCTCTTTACTCCAATGAGAATATTTAAAGTTATGCCACCCTTTTGCAAGCAACACATTATTCCATGTCTGGGGGCAGGACCAATTTCAGAAGAAGCATAGGATTCAGACTCAGCACAGTTCTTCTTCTGCCATTCTTCCAACTCCACTCCATTTCTCCCTAGGCAAAGTATAAGAATTCCATCAGAAAATATATCACAATATCAGTTTAATTTTTCCACCAGTGTATTTCTGCTCCATAGGTACAGGTGAAGTTTAGGAGTGACTCTGTTGTCCTTGCCCAGTGGGCAATGAGCATAATTCAAATGTATTATATGGAGAATGGTTGTCTTCATATAAGAGGAGAGCTGGTCTTATGGTAGCAAGCATGACTTGTCCCCTTAGCTAAGCAGGGTCTGCCCGGGTTGCATATGGATGGGAGACTAGAAGTGTGAGCCCTGTAAAATATTCTCCTCGGGATGGAGCGACTCTGGGAAGAGCGGAAGGTTTCAAGTTCCCTCCTTGTCTTCTCCAAGATAGGGCTGAGAGAGATTCCTGCCTGAGAACTTGGAGAAGCCACTGCCAATCTGTGAAGACAGTACTGAGCTACATAGACCAATGGTCTGACTCAGTGAGGTGAGTCTCACGATCAGTGAGACTCGCCAGAAGAGGGGTTGCAGGGAGAGCGGGCTCAGCTCTCAGCAGTCAGATGGACTGCTGGCTCCGTCACGGAGCTGGTGGGGGCTGCGGGGATTGGGGGCCGCGCGGCCCCCAGAAGTTCCAGGATGCCTCGCGTGAGTGCGCGAGGCATCCTGAAGAGACCCCTGATCCCAGGAGGCTTCTTGCAGCCTCCCAGTCAGGGGTCTACTCGTGTATCACCACGTGCCGCGGTGACACATGATCAAAAAGATGAGGTTAACTAAGTGCTCACTCTGTTAACTTCGGCTAAGGGGAAGAGTACTTTGGTAGGTTTGCTGCCAGGAGCCGCACGGCTCCCATTGCAGCACATGATTGCCCCAAAGCAGGCTAGGCTCCCTTAGCTTGCTTTTTGGCCGATCGTGAGAATCACCTCAGTATATGGCAGCTCCCTATGTTCCTCTGTAATATCAACTTAATATATTGGGAAACCTCGAATCTCTAGAGCATTTAATGCAGTTTCATGTCATTTACATACCTGAGTGTTTTTCTTTGGGGGGAAAACAACAGTAGTCTTTTATCTGATATCCCATATATCATAAATAGGGATTATAATTTCCAAAGAAAGTTTGGATTTTTCAAAAAACCACTTTAACTCTAGAGTTGCTAGAGAAATAGCTCCTTCAGAAAAGAACAAAGTATGCTCCCCCCCACTTTTATTGATTTTGCTCTGCATGGTAGTAAATGGTGTCAGCAGACAGAAAGCAGATCAATAGGTCAGAACGTACTGATGATATAAAAATTCCTGTAGTCTTCAAGATAAATACATCAAGTCTCTCAATGGTGGTTATAAAAAAACCCAGTCCATTTTCTTTTTACAGGTTTTCCTAATACACTAGAAAACAGTTAGTTATTTTGGAGCATGTTCCGTTAAGACAGCTTTATTGTCTTCTGCTTTCTGTGTAAAGACATGGATATATACTTTTCAGGACAGAACAGTTTGCAACATAAAACTATCTGCAACTTTTGAGTTTGCCATAACCAAATACACGCGATCAGTGTGCAGAGCCGAAAGGGGTTCTGCAAGGAGAGCGGGCTTGACCCACTCTCTCCACAGATGATCACTCTCCCCTCCTTGGGTGGGTGGATCGCTTGCCCAGATCGTCAGCGGCTTGGCTCTGGCACTCCTGTGCCTGGCTGTGGCTTGCCCGGCAGCAATTGGGGTTGGACGAAGGGAAGTGCCGCTGTGTGGCACACCACCCCCCAGAGCCCAAGTAATGCACTGTGTGCTTGCTTCATTAACCTCATTTAAGGGGGAGAGTATTTAGGCAGGCTTGCCACTGTGGGCTAAGGGAGCCCAGCCCGGTTGTGCTTGCTCGTGAGCATCGCCTCGTAGTGTAACAGAGGCTCGGACTGGCCCACAGGGCAACAGGGCATATTCCCGGTGCGCCCCACCCACGGGGTGCCCCTGCGCTCTGCCACACTCGGCAGCAGTGAGTACTCCCACTCTTAATAACCCATTGTGCT
This sequence comes from Hemicordylus capensis, assembly GCF_027244095.1. Classification (NCBI taxonomy): domain Eukaryota; kingdom Metazoa; phylum Chordata; class Lepidosauria; order Squamata; family Cordylidae; genus Hemicordylus; species Hemicordylus capensis. The sequence goes on from NC_069660.1 coordinate 185,626,618, forward strand.
CGAAACCCGGTGCCCTCCCCACTTACATTCCACCACCCTCTCAGTGCTCTCAGTCTGGCCCTGGTGTCACACAACTGCAATTGTACAATTTAAATAGTAGTAGTGGAACAGGGCGGTTCTGCAATGCCATAAGTGGCATTTTAGATGCCCGCAGTGGTGCAGGTGGCTCTGAACCGCTTGCATTACACTGTACAACATGTCAGCCACTGAATATGGATGCTCTGAAGGTTTGCAGGGATGAAGATTTGATTCATATTTTGGTGGTTACTTTGTATTGTTCTACATCTGTTGGGTTACTCTAGGGTTTGTATTGCTCCACATCTGTTGGAGGTTTGTATAGCTCCACATCTGTTGTAGTGGTCTGGTAAGACTTTTGGGGAGAAGAAAAGAGAGCAAGGCACAAGGGAGCTCTCTTCTTCCACTGCCCAAATCCTGTTATCAAACTGAAATGTTAATAGATAGATGAGACAGGTTTTGCTCGGAGCCTTCACACTTTCTGAGGTGTGGTGGGTGCCAGCAAAAAACAGACCCTTTTCAAGTGTGGTGCTGAATCTCTGCAACTTCTACCTTTATTCGTTTATTTATGAAGCACCCTCACTGATGTTTTTCAGCTATAGATGTTTTTATTCTCACAGGCTTTTAATTATATTTTCTTTTAATACTGTTGTTGATTAGCTGTTTTACTTGTAACTGTGTGTGTTTTTAAATTTTTTTTTTTACTGTGAATTGAAGTATGCTATTATGTTTGTATACATTGTTAGCAACCTTGGGAGTATTTGATTAAGCAGTGGGATAGACATATTTAAATAAATAAGTGAATTACATAAACCCAATTTACAATGAATAATAATAAAAAAATTAGCACCTATTTCTTTATTATAATACTAGATCCCTATATACACAAAGTTACGATTAACCCTGCTTCTTTCTCTTAGGGGATGTGCATGACTGGGGGAGGGGGAGATACCCTAAGGGCAAGTTTTATGAGGATAGAAACAAGAATAGGCTGTATATCCATTTGCAAATTCAATGCTTGGGTGTTTACATGCAGATGGAATCAAGGTATAATCATGGCTCCTATTTGGTATCATTCATACTCAAGAGTCTAGGAGCATGCAAACATCAGCAGTATTCACAACACTCTATTTAGCAGTCTTGTTAAATGCAAGAGTGATTCCTCCTTTCCATGCTTGCAATTCTTAACATTTGCTTGAAAGTACTACCACGGACTCCAATTGACTATTTTGGTACAAAGTGCTTTTGGACTATGACTATGAAACTGACAGGACATTTACTTGAAAGCAGAATCCTATTGGCTTTAATAGTATTTACTTCTTTGGAAAGAAGAAGTTTTTCATGCTATATCGTACACTGAAGCAATAATTGTAAAGTGTACAAATACAGGAAAACAGCTTCTTTGTATAATTATAGATATGAATGACAGTAGGTTCCATTGGAAAGTTTGCCCATTTTAGAGCATATAAGAATTCTTTGGCTGAAGCACTTCCATGGAGATGAATGGACATTTTGCCATAACCTTCAAGGTTTTCAAGAAATCTCAACAACTATTTCTTTCCAAAAAAGGGTCAACTGGTAGGTTGCATTCAATAGTAATTAAGTGTCAATCATCCATCTGGAAATAGTAATGATCTACAACAGTTTTACAGGTAGCTAGGAAAGTACAGTTCTTATATTTAAACACAGAAGAGCTTAGTCAGAAGCAGAAAGTTTCTCAAGGTGAATTTCAGTGAGATTGAATGCCCTTTTGCGGTGTCATATTTCACATCACTCTTTCATTTCCTTTATCCTGTTCATTTCATCCTCAGCATCCAATTCAATAGTTCATTCCCTGGAATCCTTGTATTTTCAGGGGAGAGCCTATTCATTAAGATGGCAGCAGTTGGGTCTTTGTGATATAAAGTTGGAAGGTAAAGAGCCTCTTGCCTGAGGTCCTAATATAAATAAATTGCTAATCTGGGACTAAAATCAGGGTATCCATGGGGGAATTGTTCCAAGAATAAATTGCTCCATTGCAAGAAAAAACATTTTCAAAGAAGAGAAGTAAAACAAGTACTCAAATGAAAAATATTAGTAAGGCTGAAATCTTATGCACACTTACTTAAGAGTAAATCCTAATGAATTCAGTGAGACTTACTGCAGAGTAAAAAAGAATAGGAATGTGCTGTGAGTATATATGAGAAATGCTAGCCATATTTTACTCATGGTAACAATCAAAACACTCTCCTTTTGCTTTCTTATAACTGGAGCCCAAACAATCAGTGGGGGAAAGCGTTCATTCCCAGCCCAGTGATCTGGGTATGGGGACTGGCCCAGGCTACTGCAACCTTATTACAATTTCTATTAGTGGTGGGGAGGGTGGGGGGAAGGGGAGGAAACTGAGGTTAAATTATAGATCATGCTTGAGGATATTTATGGAAAGTTATATACTATCTGTAAAGGATGTCCAAGCTGTGAGATTTGCTGGAAACTAATCAGAAACACAGCAGAACATACAATGTTCTGAACAGCAGTGACCTCCTGTAGAAGAGAGTATGCTGGTGCAATTAATTCTAGAAGTTGTAATCTAAGAGACAGAGTCTAATTTTCCTCTCAAAAACATTGGACATGCTCTCTCAAGAACTGCAAGTCCCAGAATGCCTTGAGCATATAGCTGGAGAAGAACAGCTGGTGGAGGGACAAAGCACTATATAAAGGGACATTGATTCCAGGGACAGTTGGAGCTGCTTATGCTGCTGGTAGGGTTTCAAGGCCCCAGAGTGAGCCAATGCCTCTAAAGGGTCCCAAAACATAGTCTGAGGGTGTATGATACAACCACTTTGCTAAATCTAAACTGGTCTAGGTCTGGACAATGCTTGGATTAGTGACCTCTCATGAAATAACAAGTATGCTATTCTGAGCTCCTTAATGGAAGAACAGTAGGTTGTAAATTGAATACATACTAGCCAACCCACACAGAGCATTTGTTCGCTCTTTGGGGCTGGCTTTCCTCCCCTCCCTCCTGCCCCACTCTCTCCTGCCCTTCCTCCCCCTCCTGCCCCACTCTCTCCTGCCCTCCCTCCCCCTCCTGCCCCACTCTCTCCTGCCCTCCCTCCTCCCACTCCCCTACTCTCTCTTGCCCTCCCCCTCCCCACACTGAGCTCTTTATCTCTGCTGCCACAGGCCTTACTGGGTGGCGGGGGGCTGAAAAGGGCCCTGCTGCCACCGCTCCTCCTCCTGGGCGGCGAACAGGGAAGTTTCGCTGCCCGGTTTCCTTCCGCCCCGGCCTCCCACGGGCGCCTTGCCTCCACGGGCGAGCTGGGCCCATTGCCGCCGCCTGGCCTCCTTGGCCCGCCGCCCGGCTTCCGCGGGCAAGCCTGGCCCGCCGCCGCCTGGCCTCCACGGGCAGGCTGGGCCCGCCACCTGGCAGGCCCGCCGCTGGGCCAAGTACTGGCTCCGTGGCCCACCATTTGCCTCCGCAGTACACTTCCCCCAGCCTTCAGCCCCAGTTTGCTCTCCCCCCAGCCTTCAGCCCCAGTTTGCTCTCCCCCCAGCCTTCAGCCCCAGTCCGCTCTCCCCCCAGCCTTCAGCCCCAGTCCGCTCTCCCCCCAGCCTTCAGCCCCAGTCCGCTCTCCCCCCAGCCTTCTGCCCCAGTCCGCTCCCCCCCAAGCCTTCTGCCCCAGTCTGTTCTCCCCCAAAGCCTTCTGCCCCAGTCAGTTCTCTCCTCCATTTCCCCCTCTTTCTATCTCATTTTCTCTCTCTCATTCGTGCTCCCCCCCTTTTTTATCCCGCTTGTGTTTTCCCTGCTGGCCGTTGCCACCTCCTCCTTCCTCCAGTCCCTAGTGTCGGGTGGCCAAGCGTTCAGCCGGCTCCTTCCTGCATGTCCGTCCCTCTATCGAGCGTCTTCTGAAGCAGCCAGCTGTTTCTGTGTCTCTGCCCAGTCAGGTTCCACCGCTTTCTCTCCCCGCCGCTTTCCCCCTCCCTCGCCCCAGTCCATTCAGTTCTCCTCTCCGCTTGCTTGCTTTCCTTCTTTTCCTCTCCTCCCTAAGCGGCCACTTCCCTACGTGGCCAACCACTGCCCAGCCAATCCGGAGCCTCCTCTGCCCAGCCAATCCACTGGGTTGCCGGGACGCATCCCCACAGAGGCACGTCTACGAGAATTAATATGATAGATAGATAGATAGATAGATAGATAGATAGATAGATAGATAGATGAAACACCTAAGATGCTAAACATTTAAAGTGTGAGCGTGACACACAGAGGCTATTGCCATGATCAGTGGAAAGCAGGCTAAGAGAACTTAGCCTGCTTTCCAGTGATTGTGGGAACCACTGGACTTGCGAGCGAGCCCGGTGCTCCCAAGGCAGCTAGCTCACCTTTAACATCCTTCTCTTAAATGAGGTTAATGGAGCGGGTGCTCCATTAACCTTGTTTTCCTGCTCGTGTGCTGGTGTGGCATGCAACAACACATGAGTAGACCCCCAACCAGAAGGCTACAAGCAGCCTCCTGGAATTGGAGTCCTCCCAGAATGCCCTGCATGCTTGTGCAGGGCATCCTGGGACTTTTGGGGGCCAAACGGCCCCCGATCCCTGCAGCCCCCACTGTCTCTGTCATAGAGCCAGTAGTTGTGTGGGCGGCTGATCTGGCTGCCCAGGGCTGCACGACTGCTCGTATGTGGAGCAGGGGCGTACCAAAGCTGGAGTGGGCCCAGAGGCAAGATTCTAAAATAGTGTTGTAAATATGTTGGCACAGCTGACCCAACAGGACTTATGGTCCCTCCAGGTCCACTTTGGTGAGTCAAAATAGAAATACGTAGATAAGAAAGCAGCAGCTTAGCTGCACGGATGAAAGCAAAGGATGACTCTCAAAGATAAAGTAGTAGAAACAAAATAAAGTCCCCTTGAAACTAAACTATGTACCCCACTCTACAATATCTGAGCAATAACTGAAATAAAAGAGCAAGGAAGGAACAGAACAAGAACAGTCTGAAACAAGAAATATTGAACAATTATAAGCATGAGGAACACTGTCTGTAGTAGGCAACATTGCTGACATTACTGTCTCAGGAACAGTGTTTGCTTGATATAGGGCTCGAGATAACCGGCAGCCGATCAGGCTGTCCTGACTCAGCATTTCTATTCCCTCTCCCGCAAGATCTTATGCCTGTTTGTCTCCCACTGAGCCTTTCTCTTGAGACGTCTTCTTAACACAGGTGAAATTCCAGCTTCCTTCTGATCAGTCTCCTCAGCCCTCATCTCTGCCAGCTGTTCAGATTCCTCTGTCTGCTCCCGTTCCACCTCAGCTTCAGAGTCTGTTCTCACAGCCAAATCCTCCTGCTGTGCTTCTGAGCCTGCTCTCCCAACCAAATCCTCCCACTCCTCCTCTGAATCTATTGACTTAGAGGTCTGGGCCATGACAAATGGGCCCCTCACTGCCTTCCTCTCCTTCTCCTGGACCCATGTCTCTGCAGCAGAAGAACATTAAGGGCACATGTAATATTGTGCAGCAGATTAACAGACAACACAAACTGTCATCTGAATCCACTTCAAGATATATGGACCAAATGATGGGGGCGTGTTCTCAAACCGAACCAAACAATTTGCAAAATATAAGAAAGGCAACTTGTAGAAATTACATGCTGTGCTTTAAGTATATTGGCTTTTCACAGTAGTGGGTTTCCATGGTAAAATAACATGTCTTAAAGAGCAATGCAAACATTTTTATCTATTATTATTTTTTTTATTTATTCAATTTTTATACCCCCCACTTCCAAAATGGCTCAGGGCAGTTTGCAATTAAAACATCCAAACAATCCTGCAAAACAGTGCTTGGATGTGGTTCTTTCAGAGTTTTTCCAATCGATGGTTGTTACCAAGTGACTCAGTTTGAAAGCCTTGATCCTTATTTCAAAACACAACCACACCACCTGAGACTTTGTGCTGATATACTTTTATAATAAAACTGCAATTCTGTGTATACTGACTGGGAAGTCAAACATCTTTTCCCCCTACACACACACACACACACACACACACACACACACACACACACCATGACACATGTGGGTTCTTGAGGGCACAAACTCACAAGAATGTAATAATATAAAACAAATATATTCATGAAAATATGCATTAGCAGAAACATTTCAACACACAACTTAACATACTCCCACTTCCTGCACAATTTTTTATCCATTCCCCTCTCCATCTTTAAAGGATCCAATATTTAAACAACTGAATTTCCAAGAATATAAAGATGTAAAAAACCAAGGTAATGGGTTTCTTTTTTTGAGGGAGGATGGGGTAGACCTTGGAATTTTTGTTGTTTTTTAATGCAACCTGGGGGATGGGTGAGAAAGAGACCCACCATTCAGAAAAGCAGGAGCTGCTTAGCTGCTCCCTCATGCCTCTCTGTCCTGGCTTACACTCTTTCCCTCATCATAACTGAATGGAGTGTTTGGAAGTAAGGCATTTCCCTCCCCCCCTCTGCCAGCTTCCCTCCTGCTCCTGCTGCTTTTGCTTTTTCAGGACATTTGCAGAGTTCAGGAGTTTTGAAAGCACAGAGAGCAGACACTGGTACAAAAAATGAAGCATACACAAGACAGACCTGATTTCCACGAGGGTGCTCCAATTTCCATGCCCACACAAACATGAAACTCTTCCCCTTCCCTCTTTGAAGAGAGACAATTTGCAAACTGAAGTCCAAGCTCCATAATTTGGAAAATAAATAAATAAATAAATAAATAAATAAATAAATAAATAAATGGGGTGGGGGCTTAAAAACAAAAACAGGGGGCAAGGGTTTACTTTTACTTGTATTCCTTGTGCAGAGTTCAGGAGTTTGAAAGCACAGATAGAAGACACGTACAAAAAATGAAACACACAAGACAGACCCGATCTCCATGAGGGTGCTCCATTCTCCATTCCCCCCCCCCCACGAAACTCTTCCCCTTTACCCTTTGAAGAGAGAACTTTGCAAACTGAAGTCCAAGTCCAAGCTCCACAATTGACAAAAACAAAAATGGGGTGGAGTGGGGGCTTACCTTTTCGTATCTTCTTTGTAGTGTCTCCTGTCATCTTCCACCTCCAGGTCCAGCCTGGGCAATAGAAGGCAGATAGAACCGTCCTCCTCCCTCAAAAGCAGAACAGAGTGCAGCAGCAATCCAAACAATTATACCTCGGCTACTGGGGAGGAGGAAGCTTCGCTGAGGGGAAATTTGCTTCTCTCCCTCCTTCCAATGCCTTGGGCTCCCAGAAGCTCGCTCTCGCAAGCACGCTGCATGGGTAGGGAAGCAGGGAGAGATATGGCAGGCAGGCAGTTGCCTTTGCTCTCCCTTGCAAGCATGATGCATGGCAGAATTGAGAGGGCAAGGACTGGCCTTGGGGGGCCTCTCAGAGGCTGTGGGCCAGGAGACAATAGTCTCCCTTTGCCTCATTAGTGGTATGCCCCTAGTATGGGGAGAGCGAAGAACCATCTTAGATCGAACCTGATAGAACCTTTACACTGCAACCCTCTCCTCCCCTGGGAAGCCTTACACGGACCCAAAAGAGATTTTGACACTCCATCTGTCAGAGACTTGCCATGTGTGTGGACAGGGAAAACACTGGGTTTGGGGATGAATCTTTAATCTCATTCAAAATTCCTGGTTTCGGACCGGCATTGTGCCATATGCAGATCTGCCACTGTGGGGAATCACGGGAGAGAGGAACCCTGGTTTCCAGCAATCCCAAGAGAATGGTGTTGCCATTTTGGGGGCACAAGCAAAGGTGGACATGTCCAAATGGGTGGGCAGGCTGGCAGAGGGCATACTTTGACAACTTCTTCATGGCAGTTGCCAAGACAGGGAGAACTGTTTGCAGGGTCCCCGTCCCTGCTGCTAGCTTGTATAGAGCAACCTGGCTGGGCGGCATCTGCCCACATTGCTGGGCCCTTGATCAGATCCAGGAGGGCTCTTTTTATGTCCTTATCAAAGAATTGGAGCATTTTCTCTAAGGTGAAAGTATCTGGGGCTTATTATTTTTGACCAAAAAAAGGCCACTACATAGGGAGAGAGGACATGACAGATGTTTTTCACATTCTGGAGAGAGTGGGTAGAAGCAAATTGGTCTCTCCCTCTTATAATATGAGAACTTGGGGCCACCTAATGAAGCTGGCTTGCTGTAAGTTTAGGACAGAAAAGAAAGCACTTCCTGACCCATATATAATCAACTTATCCAAGTTATTGTCAAAAGATACAGTGATGACCACTATCTTAGACTTAGATGACTTTTAAGAAGAATTAAAAACTGATAGAAAATAGGTTGTGATAACTAAATGGAGCCTCCATATTCAAAGCCTGTATACCTTTGAGGACCAAATGCTGAGAACAGACCATAGGGGATGGTAAACATACCTATGTGTGTGCATGGCTAGTGATTTTTCAGAGGCATCTAGTGACTGCTGTCTGGAACAGAATATTGGAGTAAATGGCTCTTAGTCTTGTTCAGCAAGACAATGCTTAAGATACTTTTTAGGAACTGGAATTAGAGCTTCACAAGCTTTACTGAATTGAATGGTGCTTGCACAGCAGTTGTGCTTAATATCTCCCACTTCCCACACAATTGGCAAATGGTGCAATCCCACATTCTGAGCAGATTATATTCTGTTTTTCAGGACTGCTTGGAACCGCAGAAAGGAACATTTTCCCCATTATCTCAGCCATGGTGGATAAGCAGGAAATCAGCATGGTGTGATAATCCTGATTGAAAGTCAGGGTCAGCCCTGTCATTACTTTACTTTTTGTGGGGTTTTTTTAAAGTAAAAAAAAGACACCAAGAAAATAATAGAGTTTGGTATCCTTCATCATAAGATTACATCAAAAAGACATGCAAAAAATTCAAGGAGGAAGCAAAAATAATTTAAAAAGATCAAAATAGGTCATCTCTGAGGAGAAATTAAAGAAATTAATACTATATATGTAGGTCTGAGACACTGGATGGGAAAAGCTACTTTAATTTTCTACAGTGATTTAAAACACGGCGATATAAAAGAGATTTATTTACAGTGGTTTAAATTAATGGAAATATCAAACCAAAACTTCTTGGAGAAATAAAAGACTGAAATAGCTTCTACATTGGGGGAAAGGGTGAACACGTGCGGCCTCAATTTTTGTTCATGCTGAGCTAGCCAGCAAATGTCTCCTTGTTCTTTACTTTGGATTGGATGTTTTCTGTTCACTGTGAATAACATTTTTACATGGGAGAAATGCTGGAGCATAATTGCATGGCTAGAGGGTGGGATGAAAATAACTTCTTCACAGTAATGGAGAGAGAGAGAGAGAGAGAGAGAGAGAGAGAGCTCTGAAATGGAAATTAACTCCTTTGACTGACAACTTTTCACAGAAATTGCCTGGGTTATACCTCTTTTATGAGCCCACCAACATGCAGCTACTCTCAGAATATACTTATGTGCTGAGTTCCAGGCCTAGTAATCTGTGTGCTCTGACTGATGGTGGTCTCATGACTGCTGTAGGGTCCACTGAGCACTGTTCAGGTTGGTCAAACACTCCTCTTCGTGCAGTGAATGTAACATGTGACATGGTGCTCCAAGTAGAGGCTAAAATTGTATAATATCCGTGATTTTGACAAGGGAGGAGATGAGGTGTTTTCTTCCTGATGCTTCTGTCCTTCTATAGGTAACTGCATAACTGTTTGATATTTATATGTTGATGTATATAGGTTTATAGTTGCATTCCTGAAGTACAGATTACCCCTTCCCAAGAAATTAGTCACTTTTGCCAGCTTAGTATGAATCAGGACTGTTCCAGTTCCAATCACAGTTTGTGCCATTATAGCCCCCTTGGCTGTGAAGGGGTTACCTTGGGGAGGGGGAGAGAACTGAAGGAGTCATGGGTTAAGGAGAAGAGCCTGCTGGCAGCCTCCTCTTCTTGCTTTGTGCCCCTTTCAAAGCTTATAAGTATTGGATCTCGAGTTGGGAATGGCTGATCTTAGCCCTGCAGGGTTTAAAGCAGGTAATGAAGTGAAGCACACCCCTTACAAAGCCTGCAAGCATCATGGGGTGAGGAGTAAGGGTGTGCAAAAACTGTTCAGTTCCAAACTGGTCACCTCAAACCAGACCAGTTCAGCAGCTTGATCACAAACCAATCCGGAGGCGATTTGGTCTGTGATCGAACCGTTTGGGCGAACTGGTTCAGCATCAAATGGGCAGCTGGGCAGGAGCATCAAAAGAAGTAGTAAGGGGGCTACCTGGCTGATGCCTACCTGGCTGATGCGGCTGCCGGCACCACCACTCCCCCCTCCCGGTACAGCCCAAGTGTGCAATGTTTTGTTAGCAAGCTGCCTGTGCGGCAATGCGGGAGGCTTACTAACAAGGCATTGGACATGCTTGGGCTGTGGTGTGGTGTGTGTGTGTGAGTGGTGGTGCCAGCAGCCATGCCAGCTGGGTAAGACCTTACTACTTCTCTCACTGCCCCAAACACCTGTGGCCACCCCTTTGTGGTTGGATTCCCAGGACCCCCACCCCGTTACTGATTAGCCATTTGAATCATCACACCATATTGGTCAAATGGACTGGATCAGCTGGCTGGCTCAACCGAACCAGTTCGGCAGTATGCTGTTCAGTTCAAATCCAATGTGAATTTGAACTGAACTGTGATTTTTTGTTTTTGCACACCCCTAGTGAGGAGATGAACAGGTTGTCGGGCGTGGGCAGCGAGCAGACGCATAACTATAGGGGGGGCAGGGGGGGCAAGTGCCCCGGGCGCCATCTTTTCTGGTCACGTGGGGGGCGCCGCCATGACAAAAAAATATTTTAAAATATTTTTTAATTTTTTGTTAATACAAATGTTTCCTGCTCAGTGCAGCAGCGCTGCAGCAGTCAAGGGAGCGCGCCGGAGCCCCCTCCCCCACGAGTGGTCCCTTCCGCGCCTCCCGCGGCCCCCCCCCATTGCTTTGCTGGCGCCTGGCGGCCAGTCAGTGGCCTGGCTTGGCGGTGGCGGCAGGCGCTTGTGAGGAAAAACCTAAGTATAATGTAGTATGTTGGGGGGGGCGGGGGGTGGGGGAGGCGCCATTTCAATGCTTGCCCCGGGCGCCGTTTTCCCTAGTTACGCCTCTGGCAGCGAGAGAAGTAGTAAGGGTCTTACTTGGCTGCTGTGGCTGCCGCCACTGTTGCACGAACCCGCTGGGTCCCAAGCCCGTGTGATGCCTTGTTAGCATTGTGGTTCTGGCCTCCACAGATGGACAGCTTGATAACAGGGCAGTGCACACATTTGGGCTGTTCTGGTGGTGGGGAGCAGTGGTGCTGGCAGCTGGGCAGGCCAGGTAAGACCCTTACTACTTCTCTCACCACCTCCTCTAGCCGCCCCTTAGAAGTTGGATTCCAGGACCCCCGCCACTTTACTTGCAAAGGATTACTTGCAAATCCTCACTGGATTCCCTTTTACAAGTATTAGCAGCATGAACTGCTGAACTCTTCCGTCAAATGGACTGGACCGGCCAGTTTGGCAGAATGTGGTTATGTTCAAATTGGATCCAAATTCGAATCAAACTGCGATTATTGGCTCATGCACACCCCTAGTGAGGAGAGGAGTTGGTGGCGGCCCCTTGTGTCATCCTGAACCCTCTTAAAGCCTGCATGTGCTGGATTATCCTTATCTCACATAGTACTGTTATGAAGGGGTGCTGTTGAGCCCTTTTTTGGTATCAAAGGCATGGTTATAAGGGAGGCAGTTTCTCAAGAAAGTCACAATTGCAGGCTTAACATTCAGTTAAAAATATATTTTATTGAGTACAAAGCAAAGATTTGGACATGATTATAACATGCAGGGCATTCCCGTGTGACACAGAACACGCAAGATGAAATGGGTCTGGGTGTGAATAAGAACATAAGAACAGCCCTGCTGGATCAGGCCCAAGGTCTATCTAGTCTAGCATCCTGTTTCACACAGTGGCCCACCAGATGCCACTGGGGAGCCCACAGGCAAGAGGTATGTGCATGCCCTCTCTCCTACTGTTGCTCCCCTGCAACTTCTATTGAGAGGCATCGAGCCTCTGAGGCTGGAGGTGACCCACAGCCACCAGACTAGTAGCCATTGATAGACCTGCCCTCAATGAATTTTTCTAAGCCCCTTCTAAATGAGCCCCTGGTGGTGCAGTGGTAAAACTGCTGCCCTGTAACCAAAGGTTACAAGTTCGATCCTGACCAGGGGCTCAAGGTTGACTCAGCCTTCCATCCTTCAGAGGTCGGTAAAATGAGTACCCAGAATGTTGGGGGCAATATGCTAAAACCATTGTAAACCGCTTAGAGAGCTCCGGCTATAAAGTGGTATATAAATGTAAGTGCTATTGCTATTGCTATTGCTATTGCTATTGCTATTGCTAAAGTCATCCAAGCTGGTGGCCATCACCACATCCCATGGCATTTTACACTTTACACTTGCTTACACTGAACCACATTTGCCCATTTTGTCGCCCGATCCCCTAGTGAAGTCACAGGCTTGCGACACTCTATTCCAGGCATGCTCAACTTAGGTCCCCCAGCTGTTTTTGGACTACAGCTCCCACAATCCCCAGCCAGAGTGGCCAATAGCAATGGATTATGGGAGTTGTAGGCCAACATCTGCAGGAGGGCCAAAGTTGAGCAGCCCTGCTCTATTCTAACTACGCTGGCGCACCAGAGCACCTCACAGTTCTCAAGGGCTGCTGGGCTGAATGGTCAGTCCCAGTGGCTGCTCCAGCTCTACCCACTGCCACTGCCAACCCTGCCATGGGGATGAAGGAGGCTCCACCCACTGCCACCACCACCACTGCCACGGGGGTGGGGGTGGGCTGATTGGCTCATCCCCCCCGACAGCCGTGCACATGGCTAGAATTAGTGAAGTTTTAGGCACCGCGGTTTGGCGCCACAGGGTAGCGGAGGCATGCTTCTGGGGAAACCCTTGAAAAATACAGCTTCCTTTTAAACTTTTTTAAAAAAAAATTTAAACTTGTGGCAGGGAGGGCCTGGGCGGTGGGGGGGGGGCTCCAAAGCCCTTCAGGTACAGGTACCCAAATTACCTAGGTGCACCCCTGAGCACTGGTCCCAGTATTGATCCCTGGGGGACCCCACTTCCTACTTACCTCTATCCGTCCATTTATTCTTACCCTCTGTTTCCTGTCCTTCAACAAGTTACTGATCCACGCATGAACCGGTCCCCTTATCCTATTACTACTAAGTTTAATCAAGAGCCTTTGGTTGGGAACTTTACCAAAAGCTTTTTGGAAGTCCAAGTATACTATGCCAACTGGATCACCTTTACCCACATTCCTGTTGACACTCTCAAAGAACTCCAAAAGGTTAGTTAGGCAAGACTTACCCTTCCAGAAGCCATGCTGGTTCTCCTTCAGCAAGGACCTTTCTTCTATATGTTTATCAATTTTGTCCTTAAGTATGCTTTCCATCAATTTACCCAGCACTGAAGTTAAGCTGACCGGCTTGTAATTTCCCGGATCCCCCCGGATCCTTTTTGAAAACTGGAGTTACATTGGCTGTGTTCCAGTCCTCTGGTACAGAGCCTGATTGTAGAGACAAATTACTTATTTTTGCTAGGAGATCAGCAATTTCCCATTTGAGTTCCTTCAGAACTCTTGGCTAGATGCTATCTGGCCAGAGGTGCTATTACCCCTGGACCTTTGGGCCCCACTCCATGGCCTCCAAATGTCCAGGGGAGCCTCCTGCCACCACCCCACACTCTCCCTGCCACTGCCCTTTTCCATACTTTTAGCCACCATATGTGGTGTTACACCCACTCTATCTATATTTTAACCAAGCACTCCAGCTCACCCATCTTTGCTCAGAGACTTTTGCTGGCATTTGTATATAGACACCTATATGCCAAGTCCCTCAGCTGGTGCTGCTATTCCTCTTACCATCATTTGACCTATTTGGCAAGCTGTCATGTGTTTCCTTTTGCTCAGCTCCTGGCTCTACTCTGTCCTGCTCTGGTTTATCTGAACCAGAGGGGGACCCTCTGTGCACCCTCACACTTTAGGGGATTTTGCTGACCGAAGCAGATCCCGCCCAGTTCCTGTTGGTAATCCCCAGGCGTCATTTTAAAAGCTGCTCTGCAACCTTCTTTATTTCAAGTGCCTGGTTCCATCTTGATTCAAGCGGAGCCTGTCCCTTTTGTACAGGCTTTGCTTTCCCCAAAATGTATCCTAGTGCCTCACAAATCTAAACCTCTCTGCCTGGCACCACTGTCTCATCCACACATTGACACCCCTCAGCTCTACCTGTCTCGCGTCCCTGCACGTGAAAGAGGTAGCACTTCAGAGAACACTACCCCGAAGGGTCCAGGACCTCACTGCCAGCAGCCTAAATTTGTCTTCCAGGACCTCCCGACTACATTTCCCAACATCTTTGGTGCCAACGTGCACCGCAACAACAGACTCCTCCCCAGCACTGCCCAACCACCTACCTAGACTCAGTGTGATATATATAACCTTCTCACCAGGCAGGCAAGTCACTGTGCAGTCTACACGTGGGTCACAGACACATCTCTGTATGCCCTTAATGATCTAATCACCAACAACTTGGAGGCCCCCACCCCCTGGAGGAGAATCCTCTGTGCGAGAGGATATTGGTGCATCATCCAAGGAAGGGTTCCCTGCTAAAGGAGTGTTTCTCTCTTCCTCAGACTGAAGCCCTACTTCCCTGAGACCTTCACTCTCCATGACAGCAGAAGTATTGTCATCCTTACTTAACTATACTTAACATTACTTGCTTTAACGCTCTCAGACATAAACCTCTGCGATACTGACTCTTTAAGTATGCATGCTATATTGACTATTTCAATGTATGGGTAGAAAGGGGAAGAAAGACAGACGGATCCAGGTGAGATTGGGCACAGAGAAAAAGCTGGACTTGTAAGAAGATCCATAGCGGGAGTGGAGGAAATTGGGAGGCAGACCCAAACAAGTTTGGGGAGAACCAACATAATGGGGCTGGTCTGCAGGGAGAGTGAAGAGCAGAGACTAGAGATCTGGGCAGAATCAGCAAAGGAAGGTAACTGGAGGTGGTCCAAAGGGAGCAGCATGAGGAATCAGCTTCAGTCTGTGGAGTGCAGGCCACAACTTGGCTTCCCAGTTAGTGAGCATAATTTGGTGCAGAATTATTTTCTTTCTCTCTTTAACTTATTTCTATACCCCGCAAAACTTGCGTCTCTGGGTGGCTTACAATTAAAATTATTTAAATACTAAAATCATTAACATTAAAATAAATAATTTTAAACCCAACATTAAAAGTATGTAAAGTATGTAAGTGAAGGGGGGGGCTGTTGTATCCTGGGAGGTGAAACCTGAGAGGGTGTGACAGTTCCTGTGTCACCAGAGAGCCACCTTGGGGGAAATGGATGATGAGTGTTGAACTAGGAGGTCTTTAACAACTGGAACTCATAACGAAGGGGTTTGATGGCTAGAGCTGTGTTTCTCAACCACCGGTCTGTGGACCAGTGCCAGTCCGTGAGGCATCACTAATAAAAATCACCCCTCCCCCAAAAAACCACAATTTTTGGCCAGCAGGGGCCACCGGGAGCTCTCCAGAGCTCATTTCCAGGCAGCCCTTGCTGCTGGATAACATTCATTTCACTTTCTCGAAATGAACATTATCCAGCAGCAAGGGCTGCCTGGAAGTGAGCTCTGGAGAGCTGCCCAAAATAGTTTTTTGGGGGGTGCCTGGAGTTGGGGGCGAGGACGGCAACCCCCCTACTAACTGCTGGTTCAGGAAACTGCGCATGAATAATGTGCCGGTCCATGACTCCAAAAATGTTGTGAAACACTGGGCTAGAGTAACTTGAATATATAGGAATATAGGAATGATCCCCTGCCAGGGAAATTTGGCAGGACTTCATCCTTAGCTGGGTGGTAAAAACCGAAGAGCCCTTTGACCGGGGTTTGCATTATCATGAGAGAGTGATCCGTTAACAGTAATCCCTTCTGCAGATTGAGAAGACCACAGAGCATGGACTTTGTGGCTATAGTCTGGATCTTTTCCCAGCCATGCTTCTCAAGGCTGTATTTCCCCAGGGTTTTTCTGGCAGGTGGATCCAATTTTCATAAGGCTGCGATCTTTTGAGTGGACCTTTGCGTGAAAGCCCCTGAGGGGTTCTCTTTTTATTCTGGAGAAGAGTTGACTGCCCTCCCCCTGGGGAAAGGGGACGTATTCCTTTCCCACCTTTCTTGATGAAAAATAGATCTAAAACCCCTCTAGCCTAGATAGTTGGAATCCTGCTTTCTTGCATTCACTAACACATACACATAGTATGGTAAGAATGGATTGGGGATTATAAATAAGAAACTCCTGGGAGCTGGAGGAAGAAAGTGGGATGCTCCCTATAATTACCTGTATGTTGTGGAGAGAGGAAAGCTAGGGTTTCAGTGAAGAAAATATGGGGTGCAATGGTGAAGCAGAGAGGCTGACAATCTTTAGAACATTACCCAAAGCCTGCATGCCTGGGTGGGGCAATTTTTATAGGTTCAAAAGACCACTTACTCAGTTCTCAGATGCATTATTCATGTGTATAACAATAGAAAAATGGATTCAAAAAGGAGCTAGACAAAAAGATAGGATTATCTTGATAATGAAATACTGGTTTTGGGTAACTGTTCTGTTAGTCTCTGGGTTTAGGAGAGTCTGATGATTCAATGGCCTTAACACCTAAAAGAGAAATGTGAAGAACACGTTGGGAAAATGAAAGGTTATGGAGACTTGGTCTGCATGTCTTGGGAATGCCAGAGTTGCTATACAAGAATGTTGTTTTGGGGTGTCAGGGTGCCTTTTGCAGAGTCTCATGGAGATAGAAGGTGACAGCAATGCTTCCTTCTGGAACTGATTCCTTAGGCTGCTCTTTAGCATCAGTGCTGGACACAGTTTTTTCCTGGTCTCTCTTGTTCTCAGAGACAGGTCAAGCAATGCTTGGCAATCCTTGAAGGGATGCTCCATGGTGTACAGATAGTCCCAGATCAAACCACAACAGTTCTCTTTCACTCTGTGGGAAACAGCCATGGAAGGGCCCCTTTGAATCCAAGCCAATGTATAAAATACATACAATGCATATAAGTGAATCAAATAATGTCGATGTAAGTTTAAAAATTAAAAAAATAACCCACAAAACTAAACAGCATTGAAACAGCAGTAGATAAAAAGAATCCAGCTTTGAATCTACATGTCTTCTATGACCCAGATTCAAAGAAGAGCACAAAAATACTGTGTACACAAAGAGACTGTATGGTTGTGATTTGTGCAGCAGCTTCCGCCACCCCACACTTTGCAGAGCAAATTATGATATGGTATGGGGTTAAATATTGCCTGTATGCACCCAAGCCCTTGGGCACTGTGAACAACTAATTGGTTAACAATTGTTTATGTTTTTATATGTTGCTTGGTCTGGGCGTTAGTGAGGTTAGCATGACAACTGTTGCTAGGTACTGGAATTAACAGGGAGAGCAACATTGATCTCAGAACCTAGGAAGGAGAGTCAGTTGGAAGTTAACTGCCAAGGAAGAGGCTGGCAGAAAGGGACTCGGATTGAATGATAGAAAACTGTAATTGATTGTGCTTTGAACTGTGTGTTTCTTTGCAAGCATCAACGTTCATTTAATTTCTCTTTCTTTTTGTTTACGAAACAATACATCGCATTTATGTTTAAAATATTTGTACTTTCTGTATTGAAATAACACCCCATGCTTAAAGTATTCCCCACTATCAAGGGCAGTAACTACTATAGAAGTGGACTAGTGGAGATAAATGGTGGCCACAGATAAAGGAACCATCACAGGCACAACCAAAGGTAGCTTTTTGGATACTGGCCACATCCCTATTCTTTATTTATCCCTATTCTGTCCTAGGAGTTATGGATATAGATACAGGTTATTGTAGAACTAAAGGGCTAATTGTTCCAAAGATAAGCAGGATCAGAATGCATTCAATTTAAAGAACTACTTCTGGCCTCTTTCTGGTTAAAATTAGGGATGTGCACAAATTGATTTTTTTGTTTCAATTTGTACCCAAATTGAAATACCCTCAATTTGTTTTGGGTCTGAATCTGAACCCCCCCCTCCCCGAATCACCCCAGATTCTATTTGTACCCAAATTTTACAAATCTGAATAGATTCAGATAAAAAATGGTCTTGGGGCCAAAAGGGTGGGGGTGGGTGGTAGTGCTCAATGGTTGTAAGCTACTACCCAAATTTCAAAGCAATAGGGCAAAGGGGTGATTTTTAAATGATTTTTGAAGATTATGTGTCTAAGCTTTTTCCCATTGGGAATAATGGGGATTTCAACAACCTTATAGCTCCACGTGGGGGGCATTGGGGTTGCCCAGAGTGGGGTGTGGTGGGTGGTAGTGCCCAATGGGGGCAAAGAAGCTACCACCCATATTTAAAAGGAATTGGGCAAAGGGCTGATTTTAAAATGATTTTTGAAGTTTACACTTCTTTAAGCTTTTTCCCACAGGGAAAAATGGTGATTTCAGAAGCCTTAGTTATAACTCCTTGGGGGGGTGGCACCAGGGTGTCCCAGAGTGGGTTGTGGTGGGTGGTAGTGCCCAATGGGTGCAAGGAAGCAACCACCCAGTTTTCAAAGGAATTGGGCAAAGGGGTGATTTTTAAATGATTTGGGGCAGAAAGGGGGTTTCAGGGGCAGAAGAGTGGGCCAGGCGGTAGTGCCCCAATGGGTGCATGCTACCATCCAGATTTCAAATAAATTGGTGAAAGGGGTGATTTCAAAAGAATTTTTGAAGTTTGAGCATCTTTACGTTTCCCCCCATAGGGAATAATGGGGATTTCAGCAGCCCCATAACTCAACTTGGGGGGCACCAGGGTGTCCCAGAGCAAGTGGTGGTGTAGTGCACATAGGGTGCCAACCACCCCCAAACCCACAAGCCCATTGGTCACTGGGTTTTGTTGTTTCTGAGGTGTTCTGAGAGTAGATTCTCTGGTAGCAAATGAGTGGATTCACTGAAAAAATGAATGGGCTGCTGAAATCCCCATAACGGGGCTGCTGAAATCCCCATAACGGGGCTGCTGAAATCCCCATTATTCCCTATGGGGAAAAGCTTAAAAACGTGCAAACTTCAAAAATTCTTTAAATATCACCGCTCTGCCCAATTTCTTTGAAATTTGGGTGGTAGCTTCCACCCATTGGGCACTATCACCCAACCCATTTTGGCCACAAAATGGAGGTCCAAATTACTGAATTTTTTGGACCCAAATTGGGGGTGATTTGTTTTGTATCTGAATCTGGGCAATTTGTCCCAGGGGTGATTTGTTTTGTCTACAAATCACCTGAATCAGCCAGATTCGGGTACAAATCATTTTGTACCCGAATCGTTTCACGCATCCCTATTCTTTATAAAGTTGAATGTATCCACTTAATACCTCTGAAACTGTGCACACATCAACTAGGGGACATGAGACACCACTTCTCTGAATTTGGTGCAAATTCATTCCAAAATGGTTGTGATCCAGTAGTTTATGCTTTTTAACTCCTAATAAGAGGTTTCAAAGTATTGGCCACACTTTTTCACCACAGATACTGTATATTTTAAAATGGTTGACATATTTTTAGCATTCCCTCCAAATTCAGGTCCATACTGGACTGGTGCCTTTTGCATGTTTGAAATACATCAATCTGGTGATTTTTGAACAATTACTGTTCAAAACCCTTATAATAACAGGAAACTAACTAAGGGATAGGTCTGTGCATGAACCAAAAATTGCACGGTTCGAGGTTCAGCAGCAAATGGTTTATGTACTAAGGATGTGTTAATCGATTTGGGTAAAAATTGATTTGTACCCAAATCTAGCTTATTCGTGTGATTTGTAGACAGAAAAAAAAATCACCCCTGTGCTCAATTCAGATTCGGATCCAAAACATATCACCCGGATTTGGACCCGAATAAATGTGGAGATCTGGACCTCCATTTTGTGGCAATCTCTTTTGCTCTCCATGTTGTCTCCCTGCATTTTTTTTTAAATCCCACCTTCCATGCTTCAGATTGGTGGCTTACAAGTGTGAATGATTGGCTGGTGAATTCCCCTTGGTTCCAGGTAGGTTTGTTCCCATTCAGACCTTGTGTTGCCAGGGGTGACTGTGCCAGTATTGGCTAGAGGGAAGGGACAAGGATGGAGTGGGGGAAGGCAGATGGAGGGATTTTCAAATGGAGGGCTACAGCCACCATTCTGCCTCATGGGAGAAAAGAGAGAGAGCGTGACAGAGAAGTGCTTTTGTTGCCTGTGTCCCTGCGTTCCTTAGATTCTGCTGCTGCTTTCCCCCCTTGAAGATTGAGGGTGATGATCAAATAATGATGAATTAGCTTAATTCACACAGAGCAGCTGCGCGCTAGTATTTGATTGCTCCCCTCACTCACTGCCACAGCCCCCCTCACCTCAGAGATCTCTCCACCCTCACCTGAGGTTCCCTCCTGCTCCTCCTCCTCCATCTCTTTGCTTCCATCCCCCTCACCCCTCTTGTTCTTGGGTGCAGTATTGCTGGTGCCCATTGGCCAAGCTGCAGCCCATCCCCAGAGACCTCCCCACCCTCACCTGAGCCCCTTTCCTGCTCCTACTCACATTAGCGGCAGCAGCAGTTGACTGGGCCTTTCCTCACTGCTGCCACCACCATGGCCACTCGTTTCCCTCAGGCTGCTGACAGGCCTGGGTTCGTCCATTGCCTGCCTGCCTCCCCCTGCCAATGGCCCAAACAGCAGCAGTGGTTGACTCGGTAGCCCCAAACAGCAGCAGTGGTTGACTGGGCCCTTCCTTGCTGCTGCCATGGCTGCTTATTCTTCTCAGGCCACTGACAGGCTTGGGCCCATCTCACGCCCTTCCTTCTTTCTCTATTCCCTCCCTTTCTCTCTCCTTCTCTCTCCACCACTCACTTTCTCCTATGCCTGTCTTCCCCTCCCTTCTCTCTTTCTCTGTCCCTCTTTCTCTCCCTGAGAGAGGGGCTGTGAGGGAAGAAAGAGCCCCTTCAGGAGAAGGAGGCTGTCGTTGTGTGAATTAGATGAGGAAACAAGATGAACAAGATCCATTAACTCAGGAAAGGAGAGAGAGATAAAGAGAGAGAGAAATAAGGGAGGGGATTGCTCCATAGCCACTGGAGGCCCCCAAATCCTCTTTAGTCTGTCCTAGGTGGTGTGGTTGCCCAGTGGAGCATGATGGTGCTTATTTTGCAAGGGGGGGGCCCTCCAAAGGCCTTTAAGTCAAGGCTCCAAAATTACCTAGGTATGCCTCTGACTTGTACAAAGGTTCATGGAAAAACACTAATATGTTTTCTCCTCCACTCACTGTTTGAATACAAGTCATTGTTTTTCACTGTTCTATCCAAAGTCCAGAACGTGTTTTTCAGAAATATTTTATGTGTAAGTTGTTCCATAGTAGAGGAACTTTGGAACTCAGTGCAACGATTACATCACCATAATAGCAAGAATATTCAGGTAGCTTCTGATGAATTCCATAAACCTGCCTCCTTTCCTTCTTTGTAAAAAAGGAACTGCATTCACCAGGGCCCTGTAAGGTGGATGAAAAATATCACTCAATACATTTTCCTAGTGTGTTGAGAGATAAGACAATACTATCAGGGTCTACATTGACATTTTAAGTTTGTACGCACAATTGGCTGAATCTAAGTTTAGTGTGGGTTACCAACACTGAAGTGATTGTGTGAACCCATGCTATGGTAGGAATCTCAGGCTATAAACCAACTTGGCAGGGGTTCATACAATCACATTAGTGTTGGGAAACCACATTAAACCTAGATTCAAACGGTTGTGTGAGCATGTGTTATACGTTCTCTGTTAATGCCATCTAATGGCATTTCCTAACAAGAGCAATAACCCTAAATAGTGCTGGCTGTGTTCTTCATGTCTGTGAACACAAGAGCCTTGGGAGTTGTCAGCATCAGGCCCAAGGGTTCCTAAAAATGTGAAAGCCAATCACTTCCTTTGAAAAACCTTTGGTGAAGCTTTGAAAGCTCTGAAAAACCTTGATGAACTATAGCAAGAATTCAAGTGTCCCTTCTGTGTATGGTGGAAAATATGATGGTCAAAAGTAGCCTATCATGTAAACATTCTACAACTTATAACATGAATTATATGTCTTGTATGGTCTTATATTCATGTGGTTTTATGGTGAATATATTGTCAACTAATTAACTGATTGGATATAATTCATAAAACCTCCAACTGTTCATTTTCTACCTGTCTTTATTTCACTAGTGATAAACAAAATAGTTCATGATGCCTTCACGCCACTGACTAATATAGGATTCACTGACTTTTAAAAATTGAAAATCTACTCATAGCATTATAGAAAAAGTGTTGGATTTGTACTGAGCTGTCCTCAATTCAAGCCCCTACTTGGATACTCTCTCCCAGACTCCATTACCTCACAGGATTGTTGTGAGAATAATGGAATAACCCCATATATGACACCCCTGAAAGAAGAGAGGGATTCAAATGTTGTACCACTCCATCCCCAAGAAGTGTTGCTAATCACTTTAACATTCATTTTAATTCCTCTTGAAATGCTTATAGAGAAGCACCTGCCATAAAGGAATATCTATCTATCTATAAAACGCTTAGTACGCGGCAAGCCCCGCCCCCACCAAGCCATGACCAATGAAAACATGGGCCAGCAGCAGCTGGAGGTGCCAGGAGGAGGGAGGAGGAGACATAGAAAGGAAGCTGCCATGGCAGTGGCAGTGAGTAAGGGACTAGTAAACCACTGCTGCTGCTGCTGCCCCTTCAGGGAGGAGGAGGCAGGTGCAGAGAAAGTTTTCACTGTCCAGAGGCAAAAAAGATTTGTTGCCCCAGCTTGAGGGCTTGGGGTGGGGGAAAGTTAAAGTGCAGATGGGCTAGAAACAGCCCAACCTGACATTTGGGTGGCAGGCAGGCCCACGGAAGCAACTTGAACCTCACTGAACCCAGGGCCCTGAGAGGAGGAGGACCAGCAGCAGCAGGGGCTCAGGTGAGGGTGGGGAGATCTCTGGAATGAGGGGGCTCTGGCAGGGGGCGAGAAGAACGATCTAGTAGTGTGCAGATGTTCTGCACTGGTCAAGCTAGTTATGTACAGTATATTGTATCAATGACCCTTTTGGACAATTGTACAGAACATTTGAAAAAAATACGTTGCAACTGTTTATGCTTAAGTTTTTATTCTATAATTCAAAAACAGTTTAAAAATGAAATAGCCTTAAAGTGAGCCATTGCTCCATATAAATCAGTACATGGGCATACCCTTGCTAACAGGGCAAAGAGGCACTTTTAAAACTAGGCTTAACCCTGCTAACTGGGCAAAAAGGCACCTTTTAAATGTGGTGATTCTCTTTATTTAGCAGGGGGAGAGTAACTGGCCCTATCCACCCCCAGCACAGTACCTTAATTGACTTCCTGGTGTTTATCTTATGTTTCTTTTTTAGATTGTGAGCCCTTCAAGGACAGAGATCCACCTCTCTCTCTCTCTGTAAACTGCTTTAGAAATTTTTGTTGAAAAGGTGTATATAAATATTTTTGTTGTTGTTGTTGTCTCCTCTGATTAGCAGTGATTCTACAGGGTTTCAGACAGGGGTCTTTTTCAGCCCAACTTAGAGATGCCAGGGATTGCAACTAAGACCTTCAGTATGCAAAGTATTTTTGCTTCTCCTGAGAGAAGCAAAAATAGAGAGAAGTATGGGCTGACAGCCCATACTGTAAGACTATCTACCTTAGTCCAATCTATGACCCAAAGCCGCTCCTCCATGGTCTCTGGTAGGGGTCTTTCCTAGCCTGCTACCTGATCCTATTCACTAGAGATGTCAAGACTGAACTTGAAATATTTTACATGTATATCATGGATATGAGCCCTGAGCTATGATCAGGGGAGTAGTGGAGCTGGGTTGGGGCAGGTTGGCAATCCAGCACTTCTTGCAGAGCCAGGATGCTACCGGATTGCACCACCAGCCCATCCTGCACCCCTCCCCCCATGCTTGCCGGGGAATTGCCAGGGCTGATTTCCCCACTGTATGCTGTCTGCTGCTTCTTCTGGCCAGCCGGTGTTCCCTGCTGGCTACCCTGCCCCCAGGGCTCAGATGTCCTCTACACACATGCAAAATCCACACAAGTGCAGAGGCCATCTGAGCTCTGGGGGTGGGGCAGCTAGCAGGGAATGTTGGCTGGCCGGGAGGGAAAGCAGGGAAGCTGAGTGTCACTCCAGGCAACATGATAGCGAAAATTGCACATGCAGTGTGGGTGACCCACCAGCAGCATGGGTGGGCAGCCATGTGCCTGGGTGGCCATGTGCTTGCCCAGCAAGACCCACTGGGTGGGGTCTGGGGCTCTGCTGGGGGCCCCCTAGATTCCCCCCGTGGCAGTAGCACAGCAGCTGGTGGGCAGCCATGTGCCTGGGTGGCCATGTGCTTGCCCAGCAAGACCCACTGCTGGACCCCTGCCAGCCAGCCCTGATTGCTCCCCCATCACAGCAGAAGCAAGGGTCACCTTCCCGCACCCATCTGTGCCACCCTCCACCCACCCATGCCTCTGCTGCTGCCACTGCTCCAACAGCAACAATTGCTTCCCCTCACTATCTATTTTCTAAAAGCTACTGTGCGGGGGTCAAAACCAAACACTCCGGCCTCCTACACTTATCTCCTCCAATCTCCCTCTGGGGAGGAGGAATCAGATGGGGCGACGCCAGTTGGTACTGGAAGAGCAGCTGCAGCAGGCACCATTCCTGTGAAGAAGGCAAGGGGAGATGGGCTTGGCTGCTAGGGATCTCTCACCGCTACTCAAATGCTGTGAAAACAGAATTCATTTCTCCTCTAAGGAGAATCTCCTTCCCTTGGCTGGTAGAGCTCCCTGTTTCTTTCAAACTCTCTAACCTCTTCCACTTCCACTTTGGGAGGAGTGGGGGAGAAGAGAAGATAGGAGCCATCGTGTCAGGGTCTCTCTCTTTCTGGTACATTTGAAAAGCAAAGAAAGGAACAAAGTTTCAGTTAATGACCATACAGAGTTAATAGCTCCTCTTCTCCTTCTTCCCCCCCTATTGGCAGTGTCTTTCCATCCCTCCACCTCCAGAAACATTATCAGCTGCTTGACCAAGAAGCAGAAAGTGTTTAAACAAAGAAATTAGCCTCTCTAATGCCATTATGCCTTTCTGGGGTTTGTTGTTACAAAACTATTGGCTTTTTCTTATTATTATGATAGATCTTGAGGTGGAAAAAAAGTGTGACAGGTTGCATGTGGTTTGAGGGTTAAAGTATTCCCATCTCTCCAGTATCTGAGTTCAGATTCAGTCTGAAAAAGTCCTATCAGTCTTTACTAAAAATAAATCACTTTGTGTTCAGTGAAGCTTACTCCCTAGTCAGTGAGTTAACGTTTGAGAAGTTATCTGATAATCAGGAGTATATTTTTAGTAAATTAAGGTCTTTTAATCAATTAATCTAACCAAATAAATGCTATAGCTCTAATGATTAGTCATACTAAATTCTTAGGCTAAGCTTTGTTTTCTAACAGATTTCAGTTCCATCTTTTCAGTTTCATGAGATGAGCAGCTGCCAGAGGAAGATTATAAATTATAAATTAACAGATGCCTCTTGATGGCAGCAGAGCTGATCATCCATATACTCCAAAGAGCATTTCCCCATAAAATTACACACACTTAGTATGTGATCAGGCTCATGATTCAGACTAATGCATATCCTTGTGCAAAAAATCGCACTGGCAAGATCCTTTGAATCTTAAGAACATAAGAAAAGCCCTGCTAGATCAGGCCCAAGGCCTATTAGTCTAGCACCCCATTTCACACAGTAGCCCACCAGATGCCTCTGGAAAGCCTACAGGCCAGAGCTGAGGGCAGGAGTAGCCGTTGCAGGCACTGCCGGGGGAGCAGGGTGGCAAGAGGCACCTTGAAGCACAAATTAATAGGTGCTTACCTCTGCTCCAGCTGCAGCTGCAAACTACTGCAAGCTGCACCTTGCTGCCCAGCACTCCCTGTGGTGGCAGAACAGCTCTGCCACTCACCAGGCCACTGGTGGGCAATGGGCTCTGCAGAAGCCAGGTGAGTGGCTGAGCCGATCCACTTCTGCAGGGAGTGCTGGGCAGTGCACATCTGCTCGTAGTTTGCAGCTGCATCTGGAGTGGAGGCAAGCAGCTATTGATTTGTCCTTAAAGGTGCCTCTCATCCCCCCTCCTTGCGGCACCTGCACAGGCTGCTCCTGGCTAAGGGCATGCCCTCCTTCCTACTGCTACTCTCCTGCAACTGGTATGAAGAGGCATCTTGCCTCTGAGGCTGGAGGTGGCCTACAGCCCTCAAACTTGTAGCCATTGATAGATCTGTCCATGGATTTATCTAAACCCATTTTAAAGTCATCCAGGCTGTTGGCTGTCACCACATCTTGTGGTAGACAATTCTATAGGTTGATTATACGTTGTGTGAAAAAGTACTTCTTTTTGTCAGTCCTAAATTTCTTGGCAATCAGTTTCATGGGATGACCTCTGGTTTCAGTGTTATGTGAGAAGGAGAAGAATTTCTCTCTATCCACTTTCTCCACTCCATGCATGACTTTATAGACCTCTATCATGTTGCCCCCTAGTCATCTTTTTTCTAAACTAAAACGTCCCAGGTGTTGTATCCTTGCCATGAAAGAAAAGTGTTCTAGGCCCCTGATCATCTTGGTTGCCCTCTCCTGCACCTACATCTACAATGTCCTCCTTAAGATATGGTGACCAGAACTGCACGCAGTACTCCAAATGTGGCCGCATCATAGTTTTGTATAAGGGCATTAAAATATTAGCAGTTTTATTTTCAAGCCCCTTCCTAATAATTCCAAGCATGGAACCGGTCTTTTTCACAGCTGCCATGTACCGAGTTGACAATTTCAACAGGCTGTCCACCATTACCCCAAGATCCCTCACCTGGTCAGTCCCTGACAGCTCAGATCCCATCAGCATATATGTGAAGCTGGGTTTTTTACCCCAATATCCATCACTTTACATGTGTTCACACTGAATTGCATTTGCCATCTTGTTGCCCACTCCCCCAGTTTGCAGAGATCCTTTTGGAGTTCCTCACATTCTCTTTTGGATTTCACTACTCTAAATAGTTTGGTGTCATCTGCAGATTTGGCCACCTTGCTGTTTACATAAATAAACATCATTTATGATAAGTTTAAGACCTCACTTCTTACTTCCCCCTCCTTTTAGAGAACTGTCCATTTATACCTACCCTGTTTACTGTCCTTCAACCAGTTACCAATCAACACACGAACCTGTCCCCTTATCCCATGACTGCTAAGCTTTCTCTAGAGCTTTTTATGATGAACTTTGTCGAAAGCTTTTTGAAAGTCCAGGTATACCATATCAACTGCATCATCTTTATCCATACACCTGTTGATGCTCTCAAAGAATTCCAAAAGGTTAGTGAGGCAAGATTTGCATTTGCCAAAGCCATGATAGTTCCCCTTCAGCAGGGCCTGTTCTTCTATATGCTTAACAATATTATCTTTGAGAATGCTTTCCATCAATTTGCCTGCAAAAGACTTTAAGCTAAACAGTCTGTAATTTCCCAGACACCCCCCTCCCCGATCCATGTTTTAAAAATTGGTGCTACTTTCCAGTCCTTCTGTATAGAGTCTGATTGTAGAGATAAATTATATATTTTTGCAAGGAGGTCGGCAATCTCACATTTGAGGTCTTTGAGGAGTCTCAGGTGGATGCCATCTGGCCCTGGCAATTTGTTAATTTTTAATTTTTCCAGATAGTTTAGAATGTTGTCTCTCACCATCTCTACCTGACACAGTTCTTTAGCCTCTGTCCCTGAGATGCTTGGTTCAGGCACAAGTATACACTCACTGTCCTTTGCCATGAAGACAGATGCAAAAAAAAACACCACCCCCTCGTTTAGCTTCTCTGCTTCATATCTTCCTTAATAATTCCTTTCATTCCCTTGTCATCTAATGGTACAAACCGCCTCCCTGGCAGGTTGCCTGCTTCTGATGTATTTAAAGAAGTTTTTGTTATTCTGCTTGAAGCTTTTAGCTAAATGTTCCTCAAACTCTCTTTTTGCTTCCTTATTGTCTCCTTGCATTTCTTTTGCCAGAGTTTGTGTTCCTTTCTCTTATCTTAAATTGGGATGCCTTCCAATTTCTGAAGGAAGTCTTCTTCCCCTTCATAACTTCCTTGACTTTTCTTG
This sequence comes from Hemicordylus capensis, assembly GCF_027244095.1. NCBI lineage: Eukaryota > Metazoa > Chordata > Lepidosauria > Squamata > Cordylidae > Hemicordylus > Hemicordylus capensis. The sequence continues at coordinate 185,654,816 of NC_069660.1, forward strand.
TTAGCCATCCTGGCATCCTACCCGACTTGGTTGTATCTTTCCCCCTTTTTGGTGTACATTTTAACTGGGCTTCCATTATTGTGGTTTTAATGCACTTCATGCATTTAAAGAGTGAAGTGACTCTCTTGATTTTCCCTTTCAGATTTCTCTTCACCAAACTTCTCATTTTAGAAAAGTTTTCTCTTCTGAAATTCAAAGTGCCTGTCTTAGACTTCCTTGGTGATTCTTGTTGCAGAATGTCAGCTGTCTGCATGGTTCTCAGAACAAACACCAGTGCAAGGTTTAAGACAACTTTACTTGTGAGACAAATGCTTAGAGGTCAGTATAGAGGTCACTACTGATTCACACACAGGAACAAAAAGGTACAGGAAGGAGAATAGAGACTCCTAGCTAGCCAAACCAATACTGAGGGAGCTATAGTGCCCCTTCGGGCTTCATAGCAGATTACATGCAAACAATACACAGTAAGTTAGGATGTAGCTGCTGCATATCCCAAAACCCCTTCTCAACAGCTGAAGCATTAGACCACTAAGTTAATTACCCTTGACAGTCTACAATGCCTCTCTCTGAGCAAAGGCTTTGTAAGAATGCCTGTCATCATGTTCTCAGTTGGACAGTACTTCTTGGTTCTAGGGTTAACTCTCTCAGTTTGTGCAAGTGCAAGAACCCTTGATTATCTTCCAAGATTTGTGTGAGCACTCTTGGACATTGACCCAAGTCAGTCAATAGTAGTTGTTGCCAGATTACTTCTTGACTAGCTTTTGCAGCTGTGATGTATTCCACTTCTGTAGAAGAGCGAGCTACTGAAGCTTGTTTTCTGCTGGCCCAACTGATAAGTCCCCCTCCAAGCAAAAACAGATAACCGCTGGTAGATTTTCTATTCAGAACTGTCTCCAGCCCAATCTGCATCCACATATCCAGTTAGGTTGCATTCAGAAGTTGCTGGAAGTCATAGCTTAAGGTGTAAAGTTCCTTTCAGGCAATGTATTGTATAACCCTTTTCACTGCATTCCAGTCCTTCTGACTGGGTGCTGAGACCTTCTTGCTTAAGATCCCAATTGCTGCTGCAGTGGCGGGTTGTGTGACAGTGGCAATGTAGAACAATTTCCCAATTGCTTCTCTATATTGTTGGTTGTTTGGCAACAATGTACGCTGTTCTTTGCTCTCCTTTAAGTAACTGGTTTCCATGGGAGTACTTACTGCCTTTGAATCTTTCATTCCAAGGTCTTCTATTTCTTCTACTTTGCAGCTCAGGAGGTACTGTAGCGCCCATCAACTTATATCTCTATCTGTATTTCCCAAGTAGTATGTTAGGTTTCCCAAACCTTTCATTTCAAATTGGTGATTTAATGCTTTCATTATTCTACTGTCATCCCCTTCTTGTTCAAAACTTATCAGTAGGTCATCCATGGAGATCAGAAGAAAGATCCATCGATTGTCCACTGTCTTTGAGTATAGGCAAGGATCTGCTTTACTTCTGGTGAAGTTTTCATTTATGAATACTTCATTTATTTTTGCATTTCAGACCTTTGTGGCTTGTTTAAGTCCATATATGCTCTTGTGCAACTTACATACCAAGTTAGGTTTTTCCATATTTTTGAAACCAGGCGGCTGTTCCATGTAGATTTCCTCTTTAAGCTCACCATGCAAAAAGGCTATTTTTACATCTAGGTGTCTGACATACGTTCCTCTTCCAGTTGCAACACCTAATAATGTCCTAATCATTGTGTGCTTAACAACTGGGGTGAATATTTCATCATAATCCTCTCCAAACTTTTGTGAGTAGCCTTTTGAAACAAGCCGAGCCTTGTACCACTTAATTTTGCCTTCTTCATTATATTTAATCTTGAATGTCCACTAATCGCCTATAGGCTTTCTATCTAGTGGTAACGGAGTAAGCGTCCAGGTATTATTGCTGTGCAGGGACTTCATTTCCTCTTCTGCTGCCTTAGCTCATTTGTTGGCTTTCCCATTCGCTGGATCTCTTCCCAGGATGGTGGTTCAGGTAACATATTGGTACTAGCTTTATATGACAGGTGGAGAGGTGGTTTACCTTTGTTTGTCCTGGATGATCATCTTAGCTCAGTGTCTGATGATTCTGCTTGCCTCTGCATTTCAGCTGGTTGTATATTAACTGCAACTGTTTGTTCAGAAAGTTCTTCTGTGTCATTGGGTAGTAGTTCTCCTGATCCTTGTAAAGTTATGACATCATCAGCAAAGCTTTCCTCAAATGCCACACTGTTACTAATAGTCATTTTATCTGTGTTAGAATCTAGAATTCTGTATCTTTGGAGCATTCGCTTAGCCAACTAGCATTCCTTCCACTGCCCTGTTTTGCAGCTTGCATTCAGCAGGTTCCCTCTCAGAGGGTCTCCTTGTGGCTTCTGCTCTTTCCAGGCTGCTTCAAGGTCATTTGCCCTTCAAGGTTGTTCTGGGCTGTAAACTGGGTTGCTCTGAAGAAGTCTGGGCAGCATAACCTGTTGCAGAATGTGAGCTGTCCACATGGTTTTCAGAACAAACCCCAGTACAAGGTTTAAGACAACTATACTTGCAAGACAAACACTTAGAGGCCAGTACAGAATTTGCTGACTCACACACAGGAATGGGAACAAACAAGAAGGAGAATAGAACCTCCTAGCTAGCCCAACCAGTACTGAGGAAGCTACAGTGCCCCCTCTGGTTTCATAGCAGATTGCATGCAAACTATATACACACAGGTTAGGCTGTAGCTGTTGCATATCCCAACAATTCTCTCCTCACATGTATATTACATTTTATCACACTATGGTCATCATCATCATCAATTTTATTAAAGCCATTGGCCAGCAGAAATAGAAATAACAAACATATCCAATACAACAATACTAAAACACAATAAAACAAAATAGAGTCATTCATAAAAAATTAGTTTAAAAAGCATAAACAGCTCCCACAGTTAAGCACTTAATTGAGACCTTAACCTAATGGCAATATAAAAAAATTTTGCTACAATTTTTGTAATATCAGAGCTTACATCCGCAAGACAGTAATATGTATAAAAATGCTTGCACCTCCCAGGAAATTTGAGTAACAAAGGGGAAATAAGTTCTTTTCTAGCATCCCGATACAAAGAACAGTACAGCAGAACATGGGTGACAGTTTCCAGGAGGCCAGCACCACAAGGGCAAAAAACCATAGCAGATTGGTCTTTAGCAAACCTCCATTCCAAAAGAGAAGAGGGCAACACGTTAAACCGAACCCGAGCAAATGAGACCCAAAATTTAGAAAAGTGCAACGTTGTTAAGTAATTTGCACCTTTCTCTCCCCTAGGTGGCAAAATCCCAAAATGCAGAGGGGAACAAGTCCTGTTGGCCAAAGACATTAGTTCCTGACGTTCAGTGTCATGCAACCAGAGAAATAGTATTTCCTTCACCTTATTGCATTCCTGAGTGAGAAGTTAAAAAGGAGAAAGGCCCAGTTGCATTATTTTGTTATTTACAGGGTTATTTAGCCAAGGGTTGGGATAAGAATCCACCCATGAGTATTGAAAAAAAGAGAATTCCTGAATCTCTGAGCAGAGTTTACACCATCTGGCAAAGGTAAGCTCCCAGGCTTTACAAGCTATGGAGAAAGACCCAGATTCTAGGCATATAACAGGGTATGACACTCACCTAGGCACTGCGAGGATTGCTCTTAAAAAAATAGACTGTACTCTCTCCAGTTCAGCTGACACTCCCTGGATCCATAGCGGGACTCCAAAAAGTTATTGGGCCACAATCTTAGCACGGAATACCTGAAGAGCCATGGGAACAAACTGACCCCCTTTAGAATAATAAAAACGCAAAAAGGCACTGAGTGTATTACGGGCTATATGAATTGAAGACAACCTATGGGCGTTCCAATTAAGATTATATTGAAATATTATACCTAGATATTTATAGCTGTATACCTGCTCAATGCGATTCTGATTTATTACCCATTTGTATAATTTCCTGGATTTTGAGAAAACCAGGACCTTTGTTTTTTTATAATTAACTGTTAGTTTGTTATCATTACAGTAGCCGGCAAAAGTGCGCAACAGTCTTTGAAGACCTAATCTGGACTGAGATAGCACAGCTGCGTCATCAGCATAGAGTAAAACGGGCACTTGTATATTAGCCAGCTTCGGAGCATGGGAATCCACCCTTTCCAGAAATGGTTCTAAATCATTAATAAAGAGATTAAACAGTCGGGGCCAAGACGCAGCCCTGTCTGACCCCTCGAGTAGAAGGAATAGGACCAGTTAGAGCCCCATTGTTAGCATATCTGACCCGCAACGAGGAATTAGAATAAAGCTGCATCATCAAAAATAACAATCTCTTATCTATTGTTGTTTTTGCAAGTTTGGACCACAATAGATATCTGGAGATAGAATCAAATGCAGATTTTAAGTCAATAAAGGCCACAAAAATTTTGCAATTGGGGCCGCTAGAGTATTTCTTTGCTAGATGGTACAGGATCATGCAGTGATCGAGGGTAGAGCGACCTGCTCTAAAGCCCGCTTGTTCAATCCCGAGAATTTGATTTTCTGAAATCCATGCCTCGAGCTTATCCAAAAGGAACAATGCATATAATTTGCCAACCACTGACAGTAAACTGATGGGTCGATAATTAGATGGATCTAAATGGGAACCATTTTTGAATATAGGGACAACTATTGCTGTTTTCCATTGTTCTGGTACAACTCCTGTACTATTAATAGATGCAAATAAATTGGCTAGAACTAAGGCCCACCATTCTATATTAGCCTTTAATAGTTCAGGGAGAAGAAGGTCAGGACCAGGGGCTTTTCCAATTTTAAGACAACCAACTAGGTCTATTATTTCTACAGGGGTAACTGGAGGCCAACGGGGCAACTCCTCAATCAAAGGTGGAACAAAGACCTGGCTAGGTTGTGCATCATTATAGACCACAAAGAAATGGGTTTCCCATGAGCTAGCCGGAATTCTGCAAGGCATGGAAACCTGGCCCGTTGCCAAAACCATTCTCCAGAAAGAATGGCTATCTTTATTAATGGTAGCCATAATAAGCTTATTCCAGACATTATGTAATGCTTGTTGTTTAGCAAATTTGAGACTGCTTTTGTATGCCTTTTTAATCTGATAGTAAATTGGTGGAACTATTTGTTCTGTGCCCAATCTATATTCTCTGTAAATACTCAGCAGTTGCTTGCGTAGGGCCCTGCAATGCAAATCAAACCAATTATTAGCTGCTCTTTTACGGTAGGCCTGTAAAGAGTGCAGCTTACTACAGAATAAATTTTTTTGCATAAGAGCAGTTTCTAATTTTTCGTAGGCCACAATTATATGCGGTCCAAGGTGTGCTTGCACAATGGAATTAAATAAGACTCTACCTTCGGGAGAAGCATAAAACCTGGATATATCATTTTCTACCATCCTTGACCATTTTATTTTACAGCATGGATTGGCAGAACTGTCCTCAAAATCACAGGGGAACAGATTACCCTTCCTTTCCTGAGGAAGATCTAAATGGATGTTGATAGGAAGGTGATCGCTAAAAATTTGCTCACCCACTTAAAAAAAAGATACATAGGGAAGAATAGATTTAGAAGCCATAGCATAATCCACAACACTATTTCCCCGCGAGGAAAGAAACGTAAATTCCCCAGGAATATCCAGGGATATAGTACCATTTAAAATGGTCAACTCATGTATCTTAGTTAGATAAAGCAGTCGGGCTCCTGATGGGTTGATGAATTTATCTTTAGAATAACGATTGGAAAGTGGGGCACCCTCTAAACAATCACCCCATTTCCATGAGTGCAAGGCCATCAACATTTTATCATCGGAACCACATCTAGCGTTAAAATCCCCCATAAGAATTACAGAAGCTTGGGGAAAATTCAACAGTGCTTCAGTTATATACATATCTAACTGTTCCCACATAATAATAGTGAAATTAATTGATTGACCAGGAGGCAAATAAACATTAATCAGTAACAAGTCTCCAGTCCACTCCTAGCTTTGATCCGAATTGCCATGGCATAAGGGGGAAGGTCAGCTAGTCGGGTGGATTCTAAGTTCAAGGCTAGTGATATACAACATACTAAGCCAGCCTTCAGCCTTCCCCTATTAGTGTCTGAGTGGGCTTTCAGTGAATAAATGGTATAGCCACTGATATTGATCTCTTCTTTTGTCCACGTCTCCTGCAATACTAAAATGTCCCACTGTTGGATAAAAGTAATAAACTCTGCATCATTACTTTTCCCATTCCACCCGGCAATATTCCAGCCAAGAATTGTCCAAGTTGAATGTTCACCGCTCGGATAACAAGTCTTTAAGCAAGCAGGAAAGAGCTGTTTGGTCGAAGACTCCAAGAGTGAGGAACCCACACCATTTCCCACTGTGGGCTGTACTGCTGAGGGTTCCACCTCTAAAGAGTCTCCCACACTCCCTTCTAGCCATACATCCCCAGATGTTGAGTTCAAATGCATCAGTTGGGCCAAAACCAACTGGGACTGTCATTGCTGTGAGAGGGAATTGGCTAAATTAACATAACTTCCTGAAATCTTTTCCAAAGGAAATAGAAAGTTTGGGATTTTAGTCTGTCTCAAATGATGTAGGTCAGCAGTAGCCAAGCTACACGGATGATTCTTCAAGTGGGAGGAATTGGACTTATCATTCTCCTGTGAATGAATAGATGGAATAATATTGCTTACACTTTCCTCTGGAGAGACAGATGGAATAATATTGCTTGCACTTTCCTCTGGAGGGATATTCTTCCTTTGATTCCTGTTTTCTAATAGTATAGCCTCAAGGGATGTTAGTTTGGAAACATTGGTCCATAAGCCATCCTTCAGGAGTGATCCCACTATTAATCCAATCCCATCTACTTCATCCAACAATCCCCTTGAACTGATAGGGTTAGAAACTAACAGTGAATTCTTAGGGATAAAACCAGTCAGTGCTTCTGTGGGATGCAGAATATCGGAGTCCAGAAACTTCAGTTCTTGCAGATTAGAAACTCGACTGGACTGGGTATGCACCTGCATCGCCAAAGATGAATTAGATAAATTCCCATGTAATTCAACTGTATCACACTCCCCCAGAAGATAAGGAGGTTGTAATCCATCGGAGAGTTCACCCACTTCCGAAATGGTAACAAACAAGAGATCGTTTGGTTCACCAGAACCTAAAAGAGTTGAGCTGGGTACAGCGATAGTGTTCGAAATAGGGTCTGTACAGCTAGTCTGAGTTTGTTGAACCTTCATAACTGTGGGAGGACTACATGGGAATTTTTCCTCTGTAGATTACCAGTAGTCTGATTTGCTCGCGTAATCATGTGCTTCCTCATGGATCCCAAATATAATTCTTTTGGGTCATCGGGAGTATTAGAAAGCTCCCCAATAACCCTCCTGGGAAATATCTCCCAATCTGCTAGACGATCTCGCATTCTAAGCAAAGATTGGGGAATTAAAGGATAGTCAAATCTGAGTAGCAGTTTGGTCATATAGGATTTAAAGGATTTGAGTTTGGAGAATGAAATCAGATCAATTGCTTGAGTAGGAAAGCACAAAATCTGAGCTAATGAAGCTCTAATTTTCTCTTTTGTATTCCAGCACTGACAATTGGTGAAGTTTTGGCGAATGTCCAAAATAATATGGTTAGGATGGTATATTGACTGAGAAGTGCCACGTTTAGAACACAAGGTGCGATATCCAGAGGGGGACAAACAGACCTTCCCCTTGGATAAGATAGAACGTTCCGTTATCGGCACTTGATCAGAAGCTGGAAACTGCACTCCTGTTTGAGAGTAAGCGTCAGCAAGCTGTTTGTCTTCCTTTACTTGTGGTGATTTTCTATCTTCAGAGCTACCCAATGAGACTAAGTTGGATAACATTTCCAGTTCCACAGCTAAGGAATCCATCTGGGCTGTAATTTTAGAGAGACGCTGGAATAAATAGATCAAAGTCTCCAGAATAAGTTTGGACAGTTTAACTGGTATTTCCTCACTGATTGCAGGAGTGGGAGTTTTCCTTAAATTGCTGGGAGATAAATTAGCCGAGTCATCCATTGATAGTGAAAGGGGCTCACTTACCCCGCTCAGATGATGAGAGCTGGGTGATTTATTACATGCTTGACTCTGTTCATGGCAGACCCCCAATGGGCTAGTCCCCAGACTCTCAGCAATACAGTTATTCCCAGCATTTTCATCATAAAAAAAACTTGCAGACTGAGGTTGCAGAAGAGAAAAATCATTCTTCGCTCGAACAGCTGTGTCTGCTACATAAGGAGGTTTAGAGACACTGATAAAGCTCAAAGCAGTTTTCTCAGAAAGCTTATATTTCTTGATTTGTTTCTTAGTCTGCTTCCTCTTCATTTCTTACCTGAGGAGTAATTTCTTACTTGACTACAAACACTCCTTGCAAACACTCCTTATTCACCCCTACTACAAAACCACTGAATCAGGGGAGACAAAACTTGTAGGGTGTGCATTTTAGAATTTTCTTGTTTCGATTTGTATCTGAATCGAAACATCCCCATTTTGTTTTGTATCCTAATTTTCTGAATCCAAATCAGCCCTGTTTTGTTTTGTAGCCAAATTTTCCAAATCGAAATCCGAATTGATTTGGATTTTTAAAAAGGGTCCCAGGGCAATAAGAGTGGGTGGTGGTGGTAGTGTCCAATGGGTGGAAGCTACCACCCAATTTCAAAGGAATTAGGCAAAGGGCAGATTTTTTTTGGTGAATTTTTTTTTAAGTTTACACATCTTTAAAAAATTTCCCATAGGGAATAATGGGGATTCCAGCAAATGTATAGCTTCAAATCAAGGGGAAAGGTATGACCCAGAGCAGAGTGTGGTGGGTGGTAGTGCCCAATGGGGGCAAGGAAACTTCCAGAATTATTTCAAAGGAATTGGGCAAAGGGCTGATCTTTTGTGATTTGTTGAAGTTTACGTGTCTTTAAGATTTCTCCCATGGGGAATAATGGAGGTTTCAGCAGCCCCATAATTCCACTTGGGGGGCACTGGGGTTGCCCAGAGCCAGGGGTTGTGTAGTGCACATAGGGTGCCAACCACCCCCACAAGCCTGTGGGCTACTGGGTTTTGTTGTTTCTGAGGTGTTCATTGTAGATTCTCTGGTAGCATATGAGATTTTCAGTGAAAAACAAGAATCCACTCTCATATGCTACCAGAGAATCTACACTCAGAACACCACAGAAACAGCAGAACCCAGCACCCCATAGGTTAGCAACCCTTCCCCTGGCCAATGTGGGGTCAGTAAAGAGTGGGAAGAAGCAGAAGAGCCAATGGGGAACAAGAAGGGAATTGTCAGCAGGTCAGCCCATGATTTAGGTCACTGATCAGAAGGCTGGAAGGGTGGGAAATTCAAAGAGATGTCAAACACAAAATGGCGACTGACTCAGAGATCACCACAAAATGGAGGTCCAAAACAACAAAATGTTTTGTAGCCGAAACAGGGACGTTTTGTTTTGTATACAAAACTTTTGGATCTGGAAAATGGGTGTTTTGTTTTGTCTACAAAACACCTGAAACAGGCTGTTTTGGGTACAAAACGTTTAGTATCCGAAACGTTTCGCACATCCCTAAGAACTTGTAGCAATGTAAGTCGCAATTCTCTGGTAGCAAAAACATATCCAAAAACTGACACAGCTTCTAGATACTAGCTAAACACTCAATTAAGTTATATGTCCAGGTCAAAAGTCTCAATTAAAAAGGAGAAGGACAAAATAATCAGATAAAAACAGGAGCACAGAAACTTGCGTGCTGCCTCCTCCTCCAGCCTTCTGAGTCCGACAGCCCAACAACAATGTTATTATCTTGTTATCAGTGCTCCTGTTCAGGAGTCCACCAAACTTGCTGGGACTCTTCAAATCTCTGGCTACTGCAGTCCACCAGCTGTTCTCCACTTGGCTGAGAGCCACAAGGCTGAGAGTCCTTGTGCTCTCACCCATAGGCTCGCGCCAAGAGGCTCGCGCCCCTGGCTCAGCTGGATCTTAAATGGCAGTAGTTGTTACCTGCAAGGGGTGGAACACAGGCAAGCACTCAGGGCCCTGCTCAGCAGATCCCTCCTTCCATCCACACTATGGTCACTAAAGGTTCTATTACACTGACATCTCGCACCTTGTCCTGGGCATCACTCAGGATTAAGTCCAAGGTTGCCTTCTCTCTGGCTGGTTCCATGACCAGCTGTTCTAGGGCACAGTCATTCAACGTGTCTCGAAATTTGACCTCTTTGTGATTACCTGACTGAATTTACTCAGTCAGTGAGGCAATTTTCACAATTGCCAAAAAGCAGGCTAAGGGAGCCTAGCCTGCTTTTTGGTGAGTGTGAGAACCACCAGGCTCGCAGGCAAGCCCAATGTCCTCACAGCAGGTAACCCGCTTACGGAGCCCTCCCTTTAGACAAGGTTAGTGCCACGGCAACACATGAGGAGACCCCCACCAGGAGGCTGAAACAATCCTTCCGGCCCTGGGGGTCTCTCCAGGATGCCCCGTGTGCTCGCGCGGTGCATCCTGGAACTTCCGGGGGCCATGTGGCCCCCGATCCCCTCAGCCCCCGCCAGCTTCATGACGGAGCCAGCAGTTGTGTGGGTGGCTAATCCGGCCACGCAGGGCTCCCTGCCTGGTCATCTGCAGGGAGAACGGGCTAAGCCCACTCTCCCCGCTAACCTGCTCTCGGCGAGTCTCACCAATCGCCTCTATATGTGGGTAATTGAAGCCACCCATTATTACAGCTCTGTCTCTCTTTGATGCCTCCCTGATTTCCTTCTGCAACTCCCAATCACGGTCAGGGAGGGTGATAGCACATCCCCAGTAGCACATTTCCTTCCAGGCCTTGATTTGTCATCCTGAGCAGTGCCCCTGCTAACTGGGCAAAGAGGCACCTTTTACCGTGGTGATTCTCTTTATTTAGCAGGGGAAGAGTAACTGGCCCTATCCACCCCCAGCACAGTACTTCCAGTGACTGTTGCTGGTGCCTATAATTATGTTTCTTCTTAGAATGTGAGCCCTTTAGGGACAGGGTTCCCTCTTATTTGTTTGTTATTTCTCTGTGTAGACCGCCCTGAGCCATTTTTGGAAGGGCGGTATAGAAATCGAATAATAATAATAATAATAATAATAATAATAATAATAGTTATTATTATTATTATTATTATTATCCAGAGGATTTCTGTGGAAGACTCTGGTCCTCATAGGTTTTCTAGATTGTTAAATGTTATCCCTTCTTTAATATACAGTGCTACTCCACCTCCAAGGTGCCCCTCGCTGTTCTTTCTACAGAGTTTATATCCAGGGATAGCAGTGTCTCGCTAGTTCTCACTCTTCTACCATGTTTGTTTTATGCCCACTATTATTTTACACTCTTCCCCAATAAACTCCATCCAAAACTCTAATGAGCCTGTTTGCTATGTTTTGTTCACTAATCTCCCTGGCCATTGCCGTTTATATATAGAGTAGGCTTCAAACTGAACAGGAATGGGGCTCAGAGGGAATGTGGCCCCCCCAGGTGTAACTCACCTGACAGCCTTAGCTGGCTCCCCACCCCCTTTCTCTCACCAGGCAAGAGAGAGAAACAAAACTGAATGTCTTTGAAACTGAAATATCTTGCATAGTTCCTTTTTAAAGAGTTATTTTTAAAGGGTTACCCCCCTTTTTCCCTTTTGCATGCCTGCACAGAAAACAATGAAACTGTATTTAAAAATACAAATAATACAAAGCGGTCATTTGCTTTGTGGTTTTTGTTTGTTTTTCATGCCTTGAGGTGTGGTTATGTGTGCTGACATGGTGAGCATCTGCATTTCTGAATTTGCAACTACATCATTGCCTATGATCCCTCCCTTTCCTCTCAGCAGGTCCCTCCAAATAAACCTCAAATCTCATTTTAGGCAAAACTTGTAAGCAACTTTTTTTCAGTCTGCTGAGTTGGACTAAAATTGCTAGAAGAATAATAGACAAGACATTACCTTTATAAAGCCTGGTTGGGAAACATCATCTAAACATTCTTTTAAACAACAGGAAGTGTTTTAAAATAATAATATAATATATAGTTGTCATTTTCAATAATAATAATAATAATAATAATAATAATAATAATAATAATAGCAGCAGCATATTGTTATGTGCGCTTGGTTCAGGTATATTCACCTTCTGAAGATTTTCAGATTCAGCCTTTAAGATGCAGAAGCCTCTTTTAGCTTCTTCATCTTCCTCCCTATGTCCCATTCTGACAAACAAGACTAAATGAGAGTGTCCCCTTAACAATACACTCCATAGGACCCCTTAATGATGTGTAAAATGAAGAAAATGATTAATTTTGAAGGCTGGCCCAGATCCATCATGTATGCATGACTAGTTTGTGCAGCAGTCTATAAAATAACAGTCATGTAAGTTGTAGCAAGCTCTAGAATGACCTTGACAAAATAACAGCAGTGCATTTTCTACATGAGTTCTGATCTAGATATTTGCCTGTGTGTTAGAGAATGTCGTTTGGTGGTACTGCAGGCTGAAGCGAACTAAGAATACATCCTAAAATTTAGGAAAACAAATAGAAAAAACCCAGGTCCTCATGAAATATCACATAGCATGAGCATTTCCTAAGGGCAAAGGCACTTGGAACATAACAGCACACTTGTCATAGGCTTACTTGGATGCCTAAGAAAATTCCAAAAGAATGGGAAAGCTCTAAAAATCTTCTAAGCACATATGCTTAGAAGTTTAAATCTTGAGATCAATGAGTCTTGCTTCCAATCAGTATGCTTAGCTCTAAATGTATGATGAAAGCAAATATTGATTGATTGATTGATTGATTTGATTTGTATACCGCCCTTCCAAAATGGCTCAGGATATGATATGTGATGGCTTCAGGATTGCTAAACAGAAGAACAAAGATGCTTGCTGAATTAGGTATACAAAATTAGGTACAAAAGAAGGCACCCCAAAATGAGTGTTATATATCAGTGCTTGAATGGGGGTGGTGGTGTCCTTAATGAAATACATAACCCCCAACCTTCCATTACTGCCAGTTTTAGCCAGTTCCTGATGACTACCTGGCACCTTTTCAAAACAAAAGCTAAGGGGGCTGGGCCCCCTCTGGCCCCTAAGTCATTTGAGCACTGATAAATGTGTATACTTGCATTCTGCACAAAGGATAGATACATGTTCCTGATGGCTGCTGAAAATCTACTCGGCTCGGTTCAGTTCAAAAGTGGACCGGCCTGCCTCTCCTGGAGGCTTGTCCAGTTTCCAATCAAACCGTCGAACCAGGCTGTTTCGTGGCCAACCAGTTCCCTGTCAAATGGTTCATGCACACCCCTATCTCAGAGACATCTGTTAGAACAGAAACAGAATGCTCTTATTATGGGCCAGATACATCCAAGCCGGCCCACTCACCCATGATTAGAGATGTAAATTGGCAGATCCACTCCCTCTTCCAATGTGTCATTCCCCTTCTCCTAATGGTAAGGATATTTTTGGTAATTTGAACCTCCTCCCTCATATGTAATTTAAATATTACTTTAATGTATATTTTAAAACTCCATGAAAGCACAGTTCAGATGAACTACACTCCCCCCACCCCACATAATTAAAAGAAAGGAAATGTTTTTTTAGGACTAGAAGGGCACATGCTTATTCACATTCCTAATAGGGCCAGCTGGTAAATATTCTTGAACTGGACCTGTGTTCTTAAAGGGCAATGGAACTTTCACAATCCAACATTCCCTCCCATGTGTGATTTTGCTTGTTCTGTGTCAGAATGCTGTTCTTTATTATGAGCTAAATGTTTTGTCCTAAATATACAAATTATGTCCTAAATTTAGCTGTAGTATCATTCTCCTTTTAGACACCATTCGTCCCCTTTGCGGGGCAGATGTAAAATGGCTCCCTTTTTGATGTCTCTAATAGAGGTACTGGACTAGAGGTTTATATATATCATCTGAAGTCTTACATTTTATTCCTTTTGTGCCAAAACATCTCCTATATTATAAGCTGACCAAATTCCATTGTATCAGTTGTAATATAAGAATGAAGGGACTGCAGAGTATTAAGACAACACTTATATTACTTACTGTCTTACCATAAGCATGAAAGCACCCAGGACCATGATCAAAAGGGAACCACTGATAATGTATTGAAGGAATGGAAGTCCAAACACCACTGGCAGAAATCTGAATTAGTGAGTCCTTTTCTATAGGACTCTGACACCCATGACCTGGAAAACTGAACTAGAAACACTGGGTGAAATCCTGACTAACACACTGTGGATGCACCAGAAGAGGTGTCTGTGCTGCAGAGAGATTTCCTAGCAGCACAGAGAAGTGAAATTTGATCTGTTCTGCCTCTGGAAGTGCCATATGCCACCTGAAAATATGTCCATGAGGCTTGCACAGCCCCCTTGACTGGCCAAGTCTGAGGTGGACTCTTTTATACAGGCTGGTCCTTTTGATCTGTCATGAATCTCAAAAGTGTCAGTTGCTGTTATCCTTTAGATCCTGTCTCCTGACAATTATTAATCATTCAGGATATTAAGTCATTCCAGGATAACAGGATCTGAATTTCATCTCCTGTTAGCTGTTATCAGAAACCATTGTATTCTTGTGTTCTTAAAATATTTGCATTTCTGAACTTTGCAGATGGGAATTCTCTCTTGTCCACAGACTTCTGGTGTCTTGCCTCAAAGAGTGTTAAGTCAAAGGTGCTGGTGTTAAGAAGGAAGAAGCTAAGCTATATGTGTGAGACAACAATTAAATCACTTCTTGTGAACATCTAACTAGTGTGTAACTATAAAAAGATTCAAAGTAATAGCAATAGGATATATGTGTGAGACTAGTAATTAGTTCATCTGATTAAAGCAAAACAATGTAGGCAACATCAACATGGAGACTACAGACAGGGCTGTTACCCTGAATATCCTTCGGAAGAGAGTGTGTGTGTTCACACACCAGCCAAACTTAACCCGAATTCCCTTTGAGATCCTTGGAAGCATTCCACACTCAAATTGGCCTTTGTCTCCCAAATTCTAGCTTATCTCCATGTATTTCTGGGTTTTTAAAATGCTGGTTTTAAGCAACTTTTTCTAAAAATGCCAGAGCAAATAGGGAGAGGAACTGACTTAGAATCATTAGCATGATAAGAGGGATGCTCTCTTTAGAAATGCAGATATAGCTCTTTAGAAATCTCTATCTCCCCCCCCCCCATTGGCTAGAAGGAAAACACGGAGGCATGCAATGTGAACTTGCACCAAAACAAAACCCAAGAGCAAAGGGAGGGGCTGCTTCTCTCAATGCCACGAGTGTGATTTGAAGTGGCTTCACTCAACATTTACCCTGCAGCATGAAGTGAATAACTCCATGGTAAACCTTCTGCCAGAGGAAGTGCAGGATTATCTTCTATCTTCCCCCAAAGCCAATACCCGAGAGCAAATTCCAGACAATTTGGCTTGTCTCTTAGGAGTTAGTCATTTTACTCAGAGTTCAGGCATCAATTGATTTCTTAATAAAGTAGAATCTCACACAGGCTTTGATTTCACATAATTTTGGATTGGTAACTCTGGGTCCAATGTGGTAGCCAGGGTGGCCACAACACCAGCCAGCTAGGGGCACAGCCTTGGTTAAATATATGGACATTATCCATCAGGCCATCATGGATTTTGCAGGGACATCATGGGCCTGTTACAATGAAAATTTTAGGATGAAAGCAGAGTTGGATCCCACTCTCCTATGGGATGCACCCCTGAATGAGTTGTGGCTCTTTATCATGTCCCTTTCATGCCCAGTGGATGGTATGAGATAGTCGCCACTTGTTGTCCAAGGCACCAGGCTTCTCCTGCTCCTCAAATGCCAGCCAGCAGTGGATTCAACTCCTGGGAATTGTATGCTGGGAATTTAATAGTGGAGGACGTTGTAGAAAGTTACCATATAGGTTCCGCCACTTGTGTAGCTTCTGTGGCGCCAAGCATCCCAGCTCCTCCTGTAACAGGGTAAAGGGCTGGAACACAGGATTTAGAAATTGCCAGTCCAACCAGAAAAAAGGTACTCCCCCTTCCTCTTCTCCAGGTAAAGGGGCCCAGCCCAATTAGGCTGGAAGTGTTATTTCAGCTTTTGGTGGATTACCCAGATCATTAGGCTGCTGTTTATTTGTGGGAAGGTTTTTATGAGGGTTTAATGATCCCTTTGTCCTCATGGTGGGAGGCATTTGTTGTGTGTAATTTATGCTCCATGGTGGGCATGGAGGAGGTGGTGATTAGGAAAACTGACAAGGAGGTAGCTGTGGGTAGAGTTTTGGGCCCCTTCGGACCCCCCCCCCATTTTTCTTATCCTCCGGGTATCACCATCGGGGGTAGTTCCCAAGAAAACCCCAGGCGAATTTTGGCTGATTCATCACCTCTCATACCCTAGGGCAGGGGTGGGGAACCTTGGCCCTCCAGCTGTTGTTGAACTACAACTCCCATCATCCCCAGTTATTGTGGCTGGGGATGGTGAGAGTTGTAGTTCAAAAACAGCTGGAGGGCCAAGGTTCCCCACCCCTGCTCTAGGGGGTCATCTGTTAATGATGGGATCCCGAACACCTCTGTGTGGTATACCTCCTTTGATGAAGTGGTTGGGATGGTAAGAGGATGTAGCCCTGGGGCCCTGTTAGCTATGTGTGACATCAAATCTGCCTTCTGCCTCTTGCCTGTACATCCTCTAGATTTTGACCTGCCAGTCTTTGCCTTTGCCGGTAAGTCTCTCCCTATGATTTGCTCTGTTTCTTGTGCCACTTTCGAGGCATTTAGCACCTTCCTAGAATGGGCACTGAGCAGGAGGGCAGATTGCGTGTTTTTTGGCACATTTTTTGGAGAGAAGGGGGGGGGCTGGGTTGATTGCCTCTAATGTTTGACATCATCTGCTTGAAAGTTTCGTCCAGCTGATTAGGGAGCTGGGGGTTCTGCTAGTCGACGGTAAGACCGAAGGGCCCTCCATGTGATTGTCCTTTTTAGGCATTGAGCTAGACACTGTAGTGGGATTTAGTCGCTTACCTGGGGATAAGCTTAAGGTGCTGAGGGAGCTCATTAGGGCTTTGGAGTCAGCCAAGAAAACTACCCTTAGGGAGCTGTAAGTGGTTACTGGCCACCTTAACTTTGCCTGTAGGGCAGTGGCTCTGGGGCAGGCCTTTTTGAGGCGCCTGTGTGATGCAGTCACTGGAGTTAAACTGCCGCAACATAGAGTGCGAGTTACTGAGGGTACGCATGCTGACCTGGTTGTGTGGGCTTCCTTTTTGAGGGACTTTAACGGGGTGTCAGTTTGGCACACTGAGCAGCTTCTGGAGACCAAGCTCCAAGTGCACTCCGATGCTGCTGGGGGCCTCGGTTTTGAGGTATACTTTAGGAGTAGGTGGTACTCTGCCCAGCGGCCTTAAGATGGGCTGAGGAGGGGATCATGAGGGATTGCACTTTCCTGGAGCTTTTTCCTATCATTGTGGCTGTGCACCTATGGGCGGAAGAGTTTTGTGACTCCACTGTCTGTTTCTGGTGTGACAATCAGGCAGTGGTCCAGGTAGTGAACTCTCAAACCTCCTGTTCACCTTTTGTCCTCTGGTGCAGTATAAGATCCTCTTTTTTAGCAAGGCATGTGCTGGGTCTCCAGAATTATATAGCTGATGCCCTATCTTGTTTCCAGGTAGCAAGCTTAAGGGAAGGTTCTGTCCGTATCTTCCTTGAGGCTGGGGTGTGGGGGCAATGACTGTTGTGATGTGATTCTGCTCTCTATGTGAGCCCTGATTGGTTAGATTATATAGTGTGTAAGACCACAAGTGGTGCAGCGGGGAAATGCTTGACTAACAAGCAGAAGGTTGCTGGTTCGAATCCCTGCTGGTACTATATCGGGCAGCAGCAATATAGGAAGATGCTGACAGGCATCATCTCAAACTGCATGGGAGGAGGCAATGGCAAACCCCTCCTGTATTCTACCAAAGAAAACCACAGGGCTCTGTGGGTGCCAGGAGTCGAAATCAGCTTGACAGCACACTTTACTTTAAGACCACAATGATGCTCTTTAAAAGAAAACAAAAGGGGATGCCAGAGTAACCTAGAGAAGCTATGAATAGCATCAAACCAGCATGGGAATTTTTGTTTTTTGGGGGGGAGATTTAAGGGGAACATTTCAGCCCCTTATTTTAAGCTGAAATTCACTTTATGAATATTTGGTGCAGCTCCAAACAGTACCCAACAACTGGTCTGACCCAGAAAGGCAGCTCTTCTGTTCAGAATCTCCTGTATGATTTACTTCAGGCAAGGAATTATTTGCACCTTGAATTGCAGCAGCATACCAATTACCAGGAAAAAGAAATGGATGAGACACTTCGGCCTTTACTTCCCAAACACTGCATTAGCAAATCTCACTTCTTCGGAATCACGGAAGTCATCCTTATTAGCATCCAGAATATTGTTCTCAGACACATAACATGAGTTTATAAAAGGTAGCTTGTAAATGCAGCATGATCAATAGGAAAAGAAGCAGTCTTTCCTACAAATAGTAAATGTCTCAGACAACCAACAATTGCATTAGGTTTACTGCTTGCCTATATTGCAACAATATGGGGGCCAAGAGGAGCTGGAGCATGTGAGAAAGGGAGTTATTTATATCAGCCATACAAGCCCTTAGTGGTTTTTTTTTAAAAAAAGATCAATATAACAAATATGTATAGTGCAATCATGCATATTTACTGAGAAGTAGTATCAGGGATGACTCCAAGGGATAGTGGCAGAGGTGCACCTAGGTAATTCTGGAGCCTAAAGGCCTTTTGCTCACATACCTCCATCCCCTGCTGCCACCGCTATCACCAGATAAACTGCAATGCACAGAATATACACCAGAATATGCAATGCACAGAATTTACATATGCAATGCACAGAATTTACACCAGAATATGCTCAGGGAAAGCTGGAAAACTGTTGTTGTATTTTTATATGAAATTCTGATCAGGTTACTTCCCACTGATCTGCAGATGCCACATATAGCGTGGACAATCCTGCCACTTCAATTAGTTGAATGCACTCCTCTCCCTCCCTCTCTCCCTCACTGTTATCTATTGCTGTTCTCTGAAGTTGACTGGTCTGGTAGTAGTTTTCTGTTGGTCTAGGTGTGTGTATACATGGTGGCAAGTAAGGGAGGTGCATGCTGGCTGGCTCACTGCAGGCACTTGTCTGGTGCTACTGTTTGCTTCTGCCTCTGGCTCTCCCTCTCCACTCATACCTGTAGTCACTGCTCAGTACGGCGGGGGGAGTGTGTGTGTGTCTGTCTGTCTGTCTCTCTCTCTCTCTCTCTCTCTCTCTCCCAGCATGAGAGTAGTCTGTTGTTTCTTTGCTAGAACACTGGTGTTTTTGTGCAAAAACACCAGTGTTCTAGCTAAAAGAACACCAGTCTATCCTTTTAAATGGCCTCTCCAAGCCTGTGCAGAGGCCATTTAAAGTAGGCACTGGCAAGCTTAGCCTGTGGCACTGTGTCAGTGAGTGTGAGTCGCCAGTCAGGCTGGCCACTGGGAGGGATGGTAAGTCTGGTTGCCGCCTCCCCACCACTGTCAGCTCTGTACTATTTACTGCTCCCACCAGAAGCAGTTAAAAG
Organism: Hemicordylus capensis; assembly: GCF_027244095.1. Classification (NCBI taxonomy): domain Eukaryota; kingdom Metazoa; phylum Chordata; class Lepidosauria; order Squamata; family Cordylidae; genus Hemicordylus; species Hemicordylus capensis. The sequence goes on from NC_069660.1 coordinate 185,674,417, forward strand.
GCACCTCCATGTGCCTCTTCTTCCTCATAGAAGTGGCCGGTGGTCGCAGAGGGATGGCAGGTTGAGTTGCCGTTTCCCCCCTGCTGCGAGCTCTGCACATTGAAGATAATTTCTGTATTCCTTGGTGTCTCCTTGCTTTTGTTTTTAAAGGCAGTTGAGGTTCTCCTCCTCCCTCCCCCCCCCAGCGTAGGTTGAATAAATTCAGAATCAATTCAAATCTAATCAAATCTTAATTGAATCAACCTGTTTTTTAGCATGTTAAATTGGTGTTAGAATCAAAGCAGCAGGAAATGAATCACAACTTTTGATTTGAACACATCTTTACTGACTGGGAGAGGGTCACAATAAGTAATCCCCCTGAGGAAGGTTCCTCTAATTGTTTGTATTTTCCCAACAAGGGATCCCTAGAGGGCATTGGAGAGGATAGCTTGATTTTGATGTAAATCACTGCCTACCTGTGTATTGTAATTTAAAGGTTTTTGGCTTTATAGTGCAATCCATTCTATGCATGCCTACTGAGAAGTAAGTACCAATCAGACTTTCTCACAAGTAAGTGTGTGTCAGGTTGCACCCTTAACTGAAAATCTCAGTGTATTTTTGTTCTATTGCTGCTATTAATATCTCCAACTTAGTGTAGTCTTCAAGTATTTTCTATAGATATTAGTTTTGTTTTGTGTGTGATTTTATTTTTTATTTTACTTTAAGCCACCATTAATTCTCCCTGCCCTCTGTTCTTTTCCAGTCTATACTAGTATTCCAAATCAAAATGAGTCATTTTGGTGTTATATTTTATGTACTTCTCTCAGAATGTAAATGGTGACTGTGAAAGGCTTAAGCATGGAAGCCTTAATCCCTAGTGGCAGTTATGTAGAGTTGTGGGGCTCCCTCCTGCAAAGGCCCTTCTTGCTGCCCCTCTGGAGCCCTGGGGCTCTCTAATTATGGCCTTAGGGGCTGTGAGCCAGAGAAGAGGTTGCATCATCTATGAAAGCCCTGCTCTGAGGCCCCACAGCTTGGCTGCCTCTGGTTCCCTGGGGTACTTTCTTACCCCTTGTCAGGGTACTGACCCTCATCATCAGCCATTGCTCCCTTATATACCCTCATGAAGAACTCACAAGTCTCGCAAGACCCAAGATTTTTGCCCAAACCCCATTCTCTGGCCTTGCAAGAGTAGCGGAGGCTGCCACTTTCCCCCCTGGCCCTGTCCTGCCCTTGGCGGTCCCCTTGGCAATGGGGCTACTACATCTGTACTGATCCCGATGGTGGGGGATGAGAACAGCTCAGAGGTGCACAGGGGTTATGGCAGGCCTGGCTGATGATTGCGCCACTCACTGCTATTTTATCAGGTCCCATGGCCGCCGTGCCCTGACAAGAGTCAATTGTAGAATTTAGTGGTGATGAAAATGCACTCTGCACTGCTTCTCAGCATGAACTTTGATTGGGTATCTTCACCAATCTTATCCGTTATCTTCATCTTCATCAATAAATAGCATATTTAAATTAGCATATTTAAACCAATACATAGCATATTCAGTTTGGGAAACTGTGATAGTCTGCAGTTGGTGAGGAATCCATGACAGCACTGCACATAGCTAGACAAGGTTAAAAACTGATCTTGTATATTAGAAAGTGTTGATATAAAGTCTGGGTGTTTAATGTGAAGTTAAATGGTCAAGTAAAGAGATCCCCCCCAACTATTGTTGGTAGATATCCAGAGTGAATACAAATCAACTGGACAATGCATCAAATTGCATAGCATGCAAATTAGGGCATCCAGATTTGGAGAGCTTGAATATGGCAATCCTAGGCTTTCCAGATGTTCTCTAATCAAGCAGGAATACTGGTGATCATCTTTCTCTATCTGGATACCTCATCATGGTAAGATAAGCTGATGTATCTGTCAAAAGGTATGTAATGGGTTGTAGTATTGGTAGAAAGCCACCACTGCATGATACAGAAAGCCTAACAAGACAGAGAGCGAAACACAGATAAAAACAGAAGGAACCCTTGAAAGCTTAACTGCTGCAGCCACAACCTGCATATTACACTGCTACAGCACCTGATAAAGGTGAGGCCTAGACCTGGGAGAGCCCAGCCTCTGGCAACAGGGCTTGTATATAAGAATCGCCGGAAGAAAGTCTTTGAGATGCAGCATAGAGCAAAACCTTTCAGAACTCTGAAACCAGATTATCTATCTGAGGTTTTAAAAAAATCCTGTGAAAAAAAGATGGTGTAAGAGCATACAGAAACTCCTTAATCCTCTTTCTTTACAGTGCCTCTAGGCAGGGATGTGTGAGCAGGTTTGGAACCAAACCGGTTCGAAGTTGAACCAGTTCAGTTCAAAGGCTCGGGGTTGAGCCAAACCACCTCTGGTTTGGCTCAACCCTGGACTGAACACCCCCCCCCCGGCCTGTTAGGTGGGGTTCACAGACCTTTTACTTAAGTTTTTTAAAAAAATTAAACTTCTCTTCCAAGGGGCTTCTCCAAGGCATGGGGGTGTATGTGTCCACAGAGTTTCCCCTCCCCCCGCTGGCCTTCCTCCTCTCAAAAACGGCACTGTTCAGGCATTCTTTGCCCTGTTCAGGCCTTCCCCCCCCCAGCGCAGAGGCTATTTTGGAGGCTGCCTCACCTGCGCAATTGTCCTCTGTGTGGCCTGGGCATGACCTGGGGAACGTATATGGACTCACCTGCCACCTCGGAGAAGCTCCCCGGGGTGTGTGTGTATATGTATGTATGTACTGTATGTATACTTTCATTCATTGGCTGGAATAAATTGGCTGGAATAAACAAAGAAAGCAGATTTCCTTACTTAATGAGAAATAGCCATAATCCTTATTTAGATATTCTTAATGTGGGCACAATCAATGCATGGAAGTGGGGTGGAGGGAATCACAGCTCTCACCCTTGCCCTCCATAAGTTGATAATTTTGCGCATAAAGCCAGACAATAGTCTCTCTCTCTCTCTCTCTCTCTCTCTCTCTCTCTCTCTCTCTCTCTCTCTCTCTCTCTCTCTCTATATATATATATATATATATATAATTTGTATGCATACTGGGTCTGTGCAAAAGGTAATGATCAATACATTAAAGGTGGGGCCAGCAAGAGTGACTCTCAGATCCCCTTCCCATTGATTGATTATTGATTAAGTGCCGTCAAGTCGGTTTTGACTCTTAGAGAACACATGGATAGATTCTCTCCAGGATGATCTGTCTTCAGCTTGGCCTTTAAGGTCTCTCAGTGGTGCATTCATTGTGGTCGTAATCGAGTCCATCCACCTTGCTGCTTTCCTTCATCTTTCCCCAGCATTGTAGACTTCTCAAGGGAGCTGGGTTTTTGCATAATGTGTCCACAGTATGATAGTTTGAGCCTGGTCATTTGTTCTTCGAGTGAAAATTCTGGATTGATTTGTTCTATGATCCATTTGTTTGTTTTCCTGGCTGTCCATGGTATCCTCAAAAGTCTTCTCCAGCACCCAAGTTCAAAAGTGTCAATGCTTTTTCTGTCTTGCTTCTTCAAGGTCCAGCTTTCACATACGAAGTGTGTCATGGGAAAAGCCATTGTCTGAACAATTCTAATCTTTGAAGGTGTAGACAGGTCACAGCATCTAAACATCCTTTCCAAGGCCTTAATTGCAACCCTACCAAGTGCTAGCCTGTGGTGTATTTCTTGACTGCTGGATCCTTTACTGTTGATGGTTGATCCTAAAAGACAGAAGCTATCCACCACTTCAATGTCTTCAGTATCAGTTCTGAGGCTGGTTGCTGTACCCATTGTCATTGGTTTAGTCTTCTTCATATTTAATTGTAGTCCCATTTTTTCACTGTGCTCTTTGACCTTCATTACTAGAGCTTGCAGATCATCTGCATTCTCAGCTATCAAAGTGGTGTCATCAGCGCAGTGCGGATTATTGATATTTCTTTCTCCAACTTTAAAACTATGCTCATCTTCTTCCAATCCAGCTTCTCTCAGTATATGTTCAGCATATAAATTGAATAAATAGGGAGAAAGTATACAGCCTTGTCTTACTCCTTTGCCAATCTGGAACTGGTCCATTTCACAATGTTCTGTCTGTACTGTGGCTTCCTGCCCTGTGTATAGGTTTCTCATGAGGGCAATGAGATGTTCTGGGATGCCTGTTTTCCTAAGGATATTCCACAACTTGACATGGTCGACGCAATCGAAGGCTTTTCTGTAATCAATAAAGCACATATTGACTTCTTTCTGGTATTCTTTGGCTTTCTCAATTATCCAGTGTGCATCAGCAATGATGTCTCTTGTTCCTCGGCCTTTTCTGAAACCAGCTTGAACATCCGGCATTTCCCTTTCCACGTAGGGCTCTAATCTACTTTGGATGATCCTGAGCATTATTTTGCTAGCATGTGAAATTAAGAATATTGTGCGACGGTTGGTGCAATCTGTTAAGTCTCCTTTCTTTGGTATGGATATGTAGACTGACCTCTTCCAATCTGTTGGCCACTGTATCGTTCTCCAAATTTGCTGGCATAGTTTGGTTAGAACCTTGACTAATACTTGTTCTGTTGCCTGCCATATTTCTGTAGCTATTCCATCAATTCCTGCAGTTTTCCAACTTGGTAATAACTGGAGTGCTCATCTAACTTCATCTTCCCATACTAGAGGTTCTTGAAAGTAGGGAATATCTTCTAGAGTATCTTAGATGTTGATGTCTCTGCTGTACAGATTTTTAGTATACTCCTTCCATCTCTGTTTGAGCTTCTCTGAATCAGTTACTATCTGTCCTTTTGCATCCCTTAACATAGCAAATCGAGTTTTGAACCTCCCTCTGAGTTTGGAACTCCTTCCCATAGAACTACGTAAAATTCCCACGTGTAGATGCCTCATCCTCTGGAGGCTCCTCTGTGTTCTGTGGAATACTGTTGCCCTGCGTTTATGAATCACACCAAATTATCTCCCTCCTAAAACTTTTTTTGCTATTCTGTCTCATGATCTCACAACTTTGCTAGTGTGCATTGTATTCTGAAATTTTGCACATTTTTTGTATTTGGGGAACAAGGTGTTTGTGAGTGCAAAATAGAATATACTTGTGATATCCAAATACAAACATATTATTTCTAGTTTGTAGAGTAATGCTTAAACCCTTCCAATGCTCTTTGGTAGGTAAGGCATGCCACTAGACCTTATGAAAACAGCTCACATAAATTCCTTTTTTATTTACCTGTAAATCAAGTTTATCTATTTTCTCCCATCAAAATGTTGGAGAGTCTGTATGTAACTGCCATCTTCTGTTTTGAAACTGTAGAAAATATAAAGACTGTTATTTCATTCACAGCAATGTTTGTAATTCTTGTTTAAGTGAGCAGCTTTAGGTTCATTCATGCATGCATATATATCATTTAATTTCTCATTACTTGAATAATCAACACTTGATTATTTTCAGCCAAATGTGTGAATCGACTAAGCTGAAAATTACTGGCTGTTTAAGTTGACAGTGGGCAGGAAAATGGAGGAAAATAGATACCCTTGATCTACATGTACAAGTGCAGGGCCTGGAAATCTGAATTCTGGAAATCTGCCTGAAATCTGCTGAATTCCAGAACCGTTGCATGCTCATAAATAAACTGGAGCAGAGCAGGGAGGAAGGGGGGGGGGCATTTCAGTACAAAAAAAACCACCCCACCATTGACAAGGAGTTGTTTTTTTTTAAAAAAAAATTAATGAAGACATTATGTCATAGAATTGCCAAGGTTACTTTTTAAAAGATCATAGCTTTTCCATCTGCTTATTTGGCTTTAAGCTGAATAGATTTAAATGCAGAAAACAGCTCAGTCCAATATTAGCAGCGGAATTCCTAGATACACATAATTAATGCAATTAACTGTTTTAATCTCATTTGTTGAAGTAACAGGACATTTTTGTTCCAGACTCTTATATGACTTAAATACAGCAATCCTTTTGAAAAGGAAAATATTATTGTACTTAGTGGATTCTTTTGAATTCCTCTGTCATTTAATGTTTTATTAGCTGTACATCAAATGTGTGGAAGATTCCCTTCATGTCTTGATAATACATAAAGAAAATGTGCCACTGGGAGATAATGCACTCTTGTCTTAGGGTATGTATTCTCTGTCTTCTTCAAGTAGTGAGCTTCTATGCATTTCAAATTATCCAGGATTATAAAAAATATTGGTTTCAATCTCTGGTTTCCTGTGTATAATTTTAGCTCTATCTCATTTATAAGCAAATAATACTAACACTCTTTAAAATATTAATCTGAAATATAGGAAAACATCTTTTGTCACAGTAACAAGTAGAAATGAAAGGAAGGGATTGTTCTTCAGGATAAAAACATTATTGATATTTTTGAACCATTTATGAAATCTTACAGTTATGTGATATAAGGACTTCATAATTTTTTAAAGTTGCTCCCCCATCCACACACCCTGGCATATCATAATTGTTTTTCTAGAATCCTATCCACTCTTGATCCAGCTGGGATGATTCATGCATGGAAACGGATTTCAATGCATCAATTGCCATTTTGGATACCCTCAACAACATGCAAAAGAAAGAAATGAATGCACATAAAGCTCTCTGAATCAGGTCTTGTAGAAGCAAGACAGCAAAGTGGGACACTATAGACTGTGATTATTATGTCCCACTCTAGTGCTTTCAATGGGACTCGACAGATGTTGGCTAGATTTTTCCCATTATCTTTATATGTGCCTTAGGTTTTAAATTAAGAAATCTCCTATACATCCAATTTGTTTGTGTCTCCAGTCCACAGAAATAATTGACTCTTGAATCTTCAGTGTTGTTAGTGAGGCTATGACTCACACCTTGGTAATCTCTGAGCCCTGACCAGTTACAGGCATATTACCAGTAAGACATGTACAGTTTTTTGTATCTAGCCTATTGGTTTTCCATGCCCCTCTAAGTAAGGTTGCCCCAACGTTTGAGAAATGATGTAAAGGGTTAGATTGGTTTCTCACTCAAAACTCTTATGAGGAAGAATTAGAGAAATCTAAGCCAAGATATTTATATCTGAATCTTTGAGGCAACATTTACTTTTTAGGTTCATCACTGAAAAGGATTCTTAGCATTCTTGTTTGTCAAAAGAATAAAGCAGAACACAATGAGATAAAGCAGATAAGTGAAAACTTTAAAGGACATAGTGTAATTGCATTACATTGTCACCATACAAAACTCTTCCAATGACTTGTCATTGTATTGTTTAGTTAAATGCATGTATGCAAACAAAATCAATACATTTTGCATTTAGAAAGCTCTCGCTACTTTACTATTGGCTGTTTCTATTAGTAAGTATTCAGTAATGAAAACAAAATAATACAATGCAATAGTTATTCCCACCCTTCGATATTTATACCTGTTCCTGGGGAGAGGGAAGAGGGGTATCTGTGTGTGTACATGTGTATCAATTAATCAAGTGTGGAGAGCTCCATCAGGACTACTGCATACTCCATGATGTCCATTCAGATAACCTGTCCCATTGGCCAAGGCCAAAATGCTTCCTTGGACTGGCTGTTGGATATGTTTGGAGAAGACCCTTTGAAAGCTGCCTCATTTAGGTTTGCTTGTGGGCTAAAGAAAAATTGGGCCTGCTCTGAACCATCCAAGCAATATTTGGCAAGATTTAAACAACTATGAATTTACATAACCAAAAGTCTCTCAGCTAATACAGCATGTGGCAAAATAATAGGAAGCAATGCTAAAATTATATTCAATACATAACCCAAAAATCAACCAGAACTCTGTAACACATTTCAAAAAGCTTGTTGATAACTGGAAACAAGGTAAACTTGCAAGAGATTTGTCAAAATAAGGGAGGGCCAAAGTTTTTACTGTGGATAATTCAGATATGCACAATTTGTTAAATTGTTCAGGACTGGATGGGCAAGAAAAAAATGCTTCATTATATCTATATCCCTGCTGTCCAGTTGCTAAAAATGTAATTCCAAGGGGGCATCCATTGATTTTGTTCTATTAATACTAGGGATGTGCTAATCAATTCGGGTACAAAATGAATTGTACCCAAATCTATCTGGTTTGGGGCATTTGTTGGCAAAACAAACCACCCCTTTGCTAGCTGGCCAGATTTGGGTCCAAAACAAATTGCCCAGATTTCGGACCAGAAAAATTTGTAGATTCAGACCTCCATTTTGTGGTTATCTCTCTTGCTGTGTCCATTTTTTGTCAGGAAATTTTCTTGAAAATCCCACCCTCCTATGTTTCAGATTGGTGACTTACAGTGTGCAACGATTGGCTGGCAATTCCCCCTTGGTTCCAGATTAGCTCATTTCCATTCAAATTTTGTATTGCCAGGGGTGACTGACCCCGCATTGGCTAGGGGGAAGCGACAAGGGTTGGGGGGGAAGCCGATGGAGGGATTGTCAAATGTACTCAAGGAGGCAGGCAGCCACCATTCTGCCTTTCTGCCTCATGGGAGGAGAGAGAGCGCGGGAGAGAGAGAGGAGCTTTGCTTTGCCCGCCTGCTGCTTGGAGTGGATTCTCTGCTTTTTGTTCCTGCTTCCCTGATTGAGGAAAAGATAAGAGAACTTTTCCCCATCCCCTTCCTGCTGCAGAGAGAAAGAATCACTTCCTGCGCCTGAAGTCTGTGAGAATCAATTTGGGTACAAAACAATTTATACCTGAATCTGCCTGTTTCAGGAGATTTGTGGACAAACAAATAGCCCCTGTGCCAGCTGGCCATATTTGGGACAAAACCAAATTGGGGGTGATTCAATTTGGGTACAAATCAAATTGAAAAAAAATCTATTTGTGCACATCCCTAATTAATACGGTTACATTACATCTTCAGGCCCTTTGCTGGAGATACTAATAACCTCCAGGGCAAGATACCATCGAAAAATAGGGAGCTGATATAAGATCAAGAAGTGGCCACCACAGTTTTTGAAAATAAACAGTAATACACTATGGCAGGGCTGCTCAACTTCGGCCATCCAGCTGTTTTTGGAATACTATTCCCATAATCCCAAGCCACAGTGGCCCCATAGGCAGGGATTATGGCAGTTGTAGGCCAACATCTGCAGGAGGGCCAAAGTTGAGCAGCCCTGCACTATGGCAACATGTATTGTGTATGACTCATCCTTTCTTTGTTTCTGTTGGTATCTTATTTTGGTTTTCTAGCATCCTGGTTTCACATATTAGAGATATCTGTTTGCCATCTGCAAAAAGAAATATGCAGTTTTACGATTTATACCCAAACCAATATTGTGCATTGCATACATGCTGTTATCTGCATATGAATTATTGTCACCAATTACTGTTAAACCGTTGCTGCACATTACATATGCATCATTATTTGTAACCCATCATGTTCATGTTCAAAAGCATGGGCATTTTTCTAAGCAATATAATGCAGGACTCAGTTATTGTTGCACATTGGTCACTTTTATTTATTTATTTTCCAGATCTAACAATGGTATCCTTAAACTGCTGCCTCTTGAACACTTGTATGCAACCGTAACTTAACGTTGCTGGTCAATGGCCATAATAAATCTTACTCCTCCTATTAACTGTAACTTTATCTGAGGAGGTCCGGTTGCAGTTGCCACCAGCTCGGTTTGTGGCAACTCGAAACAGGGCCTTTTCTAGAGTTACCCTGGGACTCTGGAACACACTTCTTAATGAAATTAGAGTCTCCCCATTTCTTAATGTTTTTAAGATGGACCTAAAAACATACTTGTTTATTCAGGCTTTTAATTTATAGTTTTAAATCTTCGGTTTTAGAAATTTTATTGTATTTTAATCTTTTTAAAATTATGTTAATGTTTTAATGGTTTTATATTGTGAACCACCCAGGGACCTTTTTTGTATGGGGCAGTATATAAATATACTTACTTACTAAATAAATAAATAAATAAATAACTTTAGTTACCTGTAACTTTATTTTTGCATATGAAACAGAAATTAACACATATCTCAACATTTCTAGGATAAAAGGGAAGATTCCATTTTTTTAAAAAATGTATGTATTGGTAGCTTCACACAATTGTCACCAAGTCTAGAAGCTTAGAAGATGTAGGTAGAATGTCAGGAACCATGACACATGTTCTGGTGGGAATGTCATGTCAAACTACCCAGGTCCAGTTCCCATGCTGTCTGCCCAAAATTTTACCAACTTCCTCTACCCAACTTCAAATCTTCAAATTTCCTCCACCCAACTTCAAAACTTGGTTCCAAGTGGGCAGAGAACATCAGTAGAATTTTGGGTGGATGGCATGGGAACTGGACTTGGCCAGTTTCACACAACATACCTGCTAACAGCACATGCTCACGGTTCCCAACATTCTACCAACTTCTTCTTGGCTTTCAGACTTGGCAGCAATCGTGTGAACCTGCCCTAAGTAAACTAAAGCCAACAATGCCAGGCTAAGTGTACAGTCCTAAGCACGTTTACTAAAGTGCTATTACCATTGAACTCAGCAAGACTTACTTTCAAGTAAACATTCTTAGCATTGTGCTACCCTTCAGTAAAAGATTTCCCCTTCCATGGGAGAAGATTGGCCTACTCATATTTGGATTGCAGATTGAACTTCATTAAGTAGCAAGGAAAAAGCTAACTTCCAATAGTTCAATTTTAAAATACATTCCTTTATGTTGCTTAGTTTCATTTACACAATAAGAAGAGAAAGGAAGTTTTAATACTCGGCCATCAGTCCAGCCCAAAGAAGTTTTAAATGGGAAAAAGCATCAACCAGAGCCCTAGAGAAGGGGCTTATTTTATCTTACAGTTAAAAAAAAAATCCATGGTGCAGAAAGACCTTTTGAAGGTTACTCCTTGACAGAAGACAAGCAGGAAAAGAAAAACAGGCAGTGAAGCTAATAGTGAATAGAGCTATAGAAACCAGAAAGGATGACAAGAAAATGATGAGAGGCACAGCTATGGCTTCAGAAGAGGTTTTTATCTTGCAAAATTTTGCTCAACATAATACCACAAATATGAATTGTTCAGAAAATAAAAGTCTTTATGGTAGAAATAGAACAGGTTTTTAGTTTGCTTTTACAAAATTTAAAGAATTGGAAATTTTCATTTTAAAAATGTTTATTTAAAATACTTATTTTGCATTGGTTTTTACTTGCCCTCAAAAAGCCAGTGTGGCACAGATACCTAGATCTAAAACAAACTGCATTTTCTGAAGAGAAATAGGTATGTCAAACGGTCATAACATGAGGGACCATTTTCCCCCTATGTGTAGAGAAACTGAAAACCAGTAGAGTACACAGAGGCAGCTGCAAGCATTTTCATGATCAAGATTGTACATTTTCCATCTGCTACGCTCATGGAAATGGCTAGGGTTGTCCTTATGTACCCTCTGCTAATGTCTATGTATAGGATTGCAAGGGGGGGGGGAGAGAAAAACTGCTTGCACATGAGAGCTGACTTGGAGCAATGGGTAATACTGTAAATGTGGCCTTCAAAGCTATTTTGGATAATCTTAAATATACAGCCTCTTCATAAACATTTTAAATGATGCAGCACTCATCTCTGATACTTTAGCATCCTAGACAGGATATACCAATTCTCTGTACTGCATCTTGCAGCTTCTGTTGCAAGTGGACTCGCCTCAGCATCCTGCCAGATCCAAGAGGGCTGATTTTGTGCCTCCCAATTACAAAACCACCACCTCATCCCTCTCCCCCCAGTCTTCTGGGATCCACAGCCTCCTCTTTTCCTCTGTACCTCTCAGTAAGCCATGGTCCTGTTGGGATGCTTCTCAGTGCTACTAGTGTTACATTTATTCCTACTCATGTTTTAAAGATGTGAGTGAAGATAGAGAAAATAAACCCACATATTTTGCATACATTTTAATAATAATATCTGAAGGAGCATGTGTAACTTGGCAATTGCTGATGGACCATTAGCAGGATACTTGCATTTATACTAATGTAGAGCTTTGGATGTTTTGAATGCACATGTTGGGATGTTTACATATGTCTTTAAGAAGTCATGTTAGATGGAGTGCTAAACCTCTACTCTCACCCAGTTCTGAAATCTACTAGATTGTTGGCCTTCTCCCTCGCTTTTCCTTGCTCCAGTACAGCATCTGGCCCTCTTTCATTCCATCACCCCTGCTGTTCTTGAGCAGCAGCAGAAGTTAAACCAATATTGTACTGGAAAGGGGAAATGGCTTTTCTCTGTTGCTGCAATACGTATACTATACTTTGTTGTTCTAGGACCTGAGATTATTGGAACTCTCCTTGGTACTGAATTATGCTGTTTCTTTTCCTTTTACAATAGGTTTCCATTAATGTGATGAAAAGCAGTTCCCTGACCCGAGCGCAGGAAAATGCCTATATGACACAGCAATGCAAATTTGAAGCTGCTTACAGTTTACAGATTAGGTAACTACACAATGAAAGTCCATTTCATGGTGAGTCACCCTCTGGTGCATGGTGTTCATATATTAAGGAATGAGAGGCAAATAACCACTCATTTCCCCTGATATCTTTCTTCAGCATCAGTGGATGTTTATACCAGTTCCCTCCTCACAACACACACAAATAATATGAATATATGGTGGAAAATTAGAAAGTTTGGACAGCTTTTCAGTACCTAATAATATATATAAGATTGTTTTCAGAATTACACACAAATCTTGTATGTGAAGTACATAGCATAAGAACAGCCCTGCAGGATCAGGCCCAAAACCTATATAGTCCAGCATGCTATTCCACACAGTGGCCCACCAGATGCCTCTGAGAAGCTCATGCTGATTATCATAATCACCACCACCACCACACCAGCATCCATTAACAGTGCAGTGATGGTTTGATTTTAAGCTTTCTTTAGGTGAAATGTTATTGTGTAGCATATTGGATCGATCCAGTTTAGAAGAGTTGATTGTCATAATCACCCTTTAAATAAAGTGTTAAGGATAGTAACATTGCCAAATGTAGTTATGAGCAGGGGCGGGGCGATGAGGGTCAGTGTTCCCTCTAAGGCATGTGCATGTTTGTATGCTCACAAGTTTTTTGATGTCCACTCAGTTAATTTTAGTTCCTGCTCAAGTTGAATCAGGAAGGCCCATTCTGAATGCATATGCACACACATTGCCTTGATAGTTCCACCCAGAACAAAATTAATTCTGCACACAGATGAAAAAGATTAGAGGGAACACTGGTGAGGGCAGTTCAGAAACAAATTTCAAAATTCATAACAAGCTGTTATGAGCTGTGTTCATATTCTCCCCAAAATTAGAATCTGCTTTTAATGGCTCACCAATACTTTCTGTTCTTGGACAGCCTTCTCAGCCCACAGATCTTCTTTCCCCCCAAAGTTGCCTTTCTGACAGGGACAGCAAGAGGAAAGAACTCTGCAGGGGCAGAAACCTTACTTCAGGACCTGGACACTCTTGGAAATTTTCTAAGCATGCTCAGAAATACCTGGGCAGGCAGCTGAAGAAATGGCAATGTCTACCAGTTGAAATGCCTGTCCATTAAGCAAAGAGGTATTCTTGGGCTGGTTGGCAGCAATAGTAAATTAATCCAGGAACATCTAGGCCTTAAAGATGAGACCTCTGCTACTATTGAAGCTCTCCCTGCTGCAATCCCCTTTGCTAGGATAAATTTTGGGAAAGCAGGAACCAGCAGGGAGAGCTAGGAGGAAGCTTACCCAAACAAGTCTTTCCAACCTTTGTTGGAAGAGACTTGGAAAGACACTGAGCTTCTCCCAAGAAATGTCTGAAAAAGCAAATTAAATATATGCCAAACTGGGAGGTGGTTGCCCATTGGTATTTAAGGATGCAGAATAAAATAATCATGATCTAGGCAAGAACAAAAATTACAGTTCCAACTTCAGTTTTCAACTTATTATGCCTGGTTTTTCAGCAGGGGATTTGGGTCCATTTGGCACTCAGATTCTTTCCCCACCTCTGGGATGTCAGAAAGGCCCATATTCTTTGTAATCAACTTTTAAAAATAATAATGGTATTTTCCCTATATGTGTTATAGTGGAATGCCAGTTGGGATGCCTTTGCCTCAGCATATGAATGACTCTAACATAGAAAGTCCAGGAAATTAAAATAAGAAGCAGCTATTCTGCTGGGAAAACATACAGCAAGCTACAGGATTAGTTCAATTAAGAAATTTAGGGAAAGTTTGTAAGGGCAGAATTACAACTAATAAATTTGAAACAAAATATGTGTAGTATTAATCACTGGCAGCAATTTATTGGTTATCTGGAGAGTTCTTCTAAACACTTAGCAATTGTGAATACAATACTGAATTTTAATATTACAAATCATGATTGTTTGTTTGATCATTGCTTTGTGGAATTTTGTTACATTTCCTTTTTATTAAGATAATAAAGAGAAAAGAAAGAAATGCCCATCTCCCTTTAAGTAACTCTGACTGCCCATTCCTGTTTTTAATAATACGTTGAGTATTAAGAATCAGCAGTTTTACTTGCAATGGAGGGAAAGGGATTCACAATGTCTCTATAGAGAATATAGTAGGAGACCATTTGTAGAATCTTGAAACCGAAATAATTATTTACCATGATGTACCCAACAGACCTTTTACACACCCTGAAATTAGCTCCAGATAGCTCCAAAAGATCATGTTTATGTAGTGTATGTATTCGTAGGGTGCAGAACCAGTCAACACTGCTAAATTTAATCCAGTGGCGAAAGGCTAAGCATTATCTCTCCTGCCCCTGAATATCATTTTTCATTCATTTATCATCTTCCCCATGTCTTCTAGTTTGATGTTACTAAACTGATCTATAGCCTATGGTGCAGTGTCATGACATGACATGAGAAAGCTTCTAAATTGTTAGAAGCTAGAAACGGGGGAAAAGAGAATTGAGTACTTCATTTGTGCTTTGTATAAGGCTGCACGACTTCTTTGACGAACCAAATGCTGGCTGCTGAAAAGTATCAATGTCTGGCTTAAAGATCCATTTTCAAATCTAGCAAAGTTTTACCCATGTTCTTGATTTTGAACACAACATTAGTAATTCCAGAGAGTGATGTTCAGAGAATCATCCTTCCAGGATATGTATGAATACTAGGGTTGTGCAGTCATGTTGATCAGACAAACATATTGGAGCTGACATGTCCTTGGTCAGAAATTGTTGAAGGAGTTCTGCCATGAAAGCAGGAGCCTCCAAAATCAGAACTTTGGCTGAAATCCCTGCTCTCTGTTGGATCCCTGTCCTCTCTTCCCTACTCCTTTACCTTGGACCTGAGTGGGGGCAGGAAACAGGATGCAAATTTTATCATGTGATGCTTAAGCCCGAGGCACTTAAAACATGGGCTGGCATCCTGATTAAATTACTTGTGGAAGTCCTATTGAAGCTAATAGATTTATGTAGTCATGACTAACTTGTCCTATTAATTTCCATGGGACTTCTATTGAGTAATTTATGGTTATTGTGAAGAAGATAGAGAGTAGGGATGTGTGTTTCGTTTTGGATACAAAATGTTTTGTGAACAAAACAGGCCATTTTGGCTGTTTTGTAGCCAAAACAAAACACCCAGTGCTCAAAACAGAAAATTTTGTAGTCAAAACAAAATATCTCTGTTTCGGATACAAAATGTTTTGTTGTTTCGGCTGTTTTGAAACTATTTTGCAATCGCAAAAAGTCTTTCTCCTTCAGTCTCCATTTTGAGTTTTGACATCTGTTTGAATTTCCAGCCCTTCCAGCCCGCAGATTGGCCAGCGAAAGCATGGGCTGATCTGCTGGCAATTGCCTCCTTATTCCTTTTAAGCAAATTTAAGGGTAAATTTTACCCTCATTGGCTGGTGGGGCAGTGTGCGTTTACCCTCATTGGCCAGTGGGGCAGTGTGCATTTCATTGTTGTTGTTTCATACTGTTGTGTGTAGATCAATTGCATTTCGTGCGGGGTGTGTGTGTGGATGTACATGACCTTTGGAAATCTGCCTGATTTTTTCCCCAAAGCTCTGCTGTTGATGTGTGATGTTGATGTTATTTGGGGTGGATTGGGGGCAGAAAGGGG
Organism: Hemicordylus capensis; assembly: GCF_027244095.1. NCBI lineage: Eukaryota > Metazoa > Chordata > Lepidosauria > Squamata > Cordylidae > Hemicordylus > Hemicordylus capensis. The sequence continues at coordinate 185,690,394 of NC_069660.1, forward strand.
GCTTTAGGGGCAGGAGAGTGGTTCAGGTGGTAGTGCCCCAATGGGAGCCTGCTGCCACCCAGATTCCAAAGGAATTGGGAAAAGGGCTGATTTTTAAAGAATTTCTGAAGTTGAAATGTCTTTGGGGCAGATTCGGGGCAGAAAGGGGGCCTGAGGGGCAAAACAGCAGGTTGGGTGGCAGTGCCCCAAGGGGTGCCTGCCACAACCCAGATTCCAAAGGAATAGGGCAAAGGGCTGATTTCTTAGGAATTGTTGGAAGTTTACTCTTCTTTAGGGCCCCCCCCCAGGGAATAATAGAGGTTTCAGCAGACCCATAACTCCACCTGGGGGGCACTGGGGTGTCCGGGAGTGAGTGGTGGTGCAGTGCACATAGGGTGCCAACCGCCCCCATGGGTTGCTAACCTATGGGGTGCTGGGTTCTGTTGTTTCTGAGGTGTTCTGAGTGTAGATTCTCTGGTAGCATATGAGATTTTCAATGACAAACCATGAATCCACTCTCATATGCTACCAGAGAATCTGAATCTACACTCAAAACATCTCAGAAACAACAGAACCCAGTACCCCATGGGTTAGCAACCCATGGGGGTGGTTGGCACCCTATGTGGTCTACACCACCACTTGCTCTGGGCCACCCAGGTGCCCCCCAAGTGCAGTTATGGGGCAGGAATTATGGAGGTCCATCATTCCCTATGGGGAAGAACTTTACAGACATACAAACTCCATTACATCTTTAAAAATCAGCCTTCTGCCCAATTCCTTTGAAATAATTCTGGCAGCTTCCTTGCCCCCACTGGGCACTACCACCCACCCTACTCTGCTCTGGGCCACCCCTTTCCCCCCAACATGAAGCTATACTTTTGCTAAAACCTCAATTCTTCCCTATGGGAAAAATCCTATACTTCAAAAATTCACCAAAACCCAGCCCTTTGCCCAATTCCTCTGAAATTTGGGTGGTAGATTCCACCCATTGGGCACTACCGACCCCACCCACTAGTTTTTCCCTGGGGCCAATTTAAAAAATCCAAAATGTTTCAGATTCGGATTTTGCAATTTTGAACAAAGAACAAAATTGTAGAGTTTCGGATTGGCTGGTTTCGAACAAAGTACAAAATGGGGGTGTTTTGGATTTGGGCCAAAAACAAAACAGGAAGGAAAAAAAATGCACAACCCTAATAGAGAGTAGGGGTGTGCATGGACTGTGGTCCTGTGCACACCCCTAATAGAGAAGCTATAGCATTCCCACAAAACTTTGAAAATCTTACATCTCTTCATCCATGAAAAAGCTGCATGGATTGCCCAGTATGAGAGAGATGGGAGTGAACCCAGATGGGAGTGAACTTTGACTCATGATTATGAAGCACAGAAAGCTCGAAACAAAAGTGATGATCTGGATTGTGACTCCTCTCTTTGTACAGCTTCTTATATTCCATAAGAAGTGGCTTCAGATCCATGATGAAAGCTGACTACCTGCTCCTGGTGAATGTACACCCCTGGTGTGAGCCACAAGTTCTAGTCTCAATGTGTCATGTAAACTAGTCATTGCCCGGTTGCCAATGTCAGGTTCCTCTACCACCCAACATCTGTAACCTACATTTGAAGTTGGGCAGTAGATGTTGAATGGAGGAGGGAACCTGACATTGGCAACCTAATATGGCAGGTTTGGATGACATGCTGGGACCAGAACTTGTGGCTCAAGCAGGAGCATGTGTTCACTGGGAACCAACAGTTCTGCTTTTGGTGCATCATGTGAAGTTGCCCAAAGAATTGTCTCCTATAGACGAGGTCCAGTTTTCCTTAAAGAGCTTTCTAATTCCCAACAGAACATCCAGCAGTGGTGAAAGGCAGATAACCCCATGGTATTCCCTGATTGCCCCCATTGTTAGCCAAATCATAGAAACCTGGTGGCCCTCTTTAAAAGCTAACTAAAGGAGCTGCTATAAAGGGTAAGTGTCCTCTGTAATTCAAGCACTGCCTTTGCTCAAACAAAAACCTCCAAATTCACTCCAAATTTGCTGTAGGTGAAATTCAATGGCAACGAAGAAGATATTTTGTAAACCTTCAGCCATCAGGAGTACCCATTGAATATGGAACATTTATGTATCTGTGCCTTAACATAACATAGCCCCCAGTTTGTGAAATGAATCAGGCTAACTAAATGCATGAATAGAAAAGAAATGCAGATAATTCTAGTATAACAAACAATGGTGGGGGGATGAAAAGCCCAGACTTCTAAGCAATCTTGTGAACAATACTAATAATGCATTTTTAATACACTGAGAAATGAGGAGAGAAATCAAAATAGCCCCTCAGGCTATTAAAAGCAAATCTCAGTGTCTTTTTATCGTACATACAGTAGGATTATTGAATGCTTGTAATTAAAGCTGTCTTCATGTTTCTAGTTTTATCACCTAGAAGCCAAACAAACAAAAGGAGCCTGCATTACCATCAACTTAACTGAAGAGCAAATGTTAAATCCCATTTGAGCCTTTTTGATAATAGATATTTTTGTAACCCATATTTAAGGAGGCATGCAGTTGAGCTTTTTATAGATGGTGTTTAAAAATTTAATACACAAAACACACAGCTTCTCATTGCAACAAAGATTTAGACATTAGCAAGATCGTGAGTTGTCAGCATTGCTTGGGTAATTTTATGTTTGTAGAACAGTTTTAGAAATGTCAGTGGGGGAAATGGAAACTTGGCATTATGTGTCCAAAATGGGTTTTTTAAATCCTTTATTTGAGGATATGAAAAATTAGGTTACAAGATGTGTTAGACTGCTAATATCATGTTCTGTATACCACATCAGTATTTCTGACATGTGGTATGTGCAAATTCATTGTTATAAATAATGAAGTATAAACCCTCTTTTGAAATTAGGAACATAGGAACATAGGAAACTGCCATATACTGAGTCAGACCATTGGTCTATCTAGCTCAGTATTGTCTTCACAGACTGGCAGCGGCTTCTCCAAGGTTGCAGGCAGGAATCTCTTTCAGCCCTATCTTGGATACCTCCGGTGCATAACCTGGCGGTAGTCTATCCTCCCCCACTCGATCTCCTTCAGAGAGTTGAAAGCCAGATCTTCTGTCTAGTATGGCACACAGCGTCCTTCCCTTTGGCCCGTGCAGTAGGAGGTTGAGCGGGGAGGCCTAGCCCTACCTGCCCTGCAACCCTATTTTGTAACTGAATTCATGTCCTACAATTTTGGAAATTGGATTTTCATGAATGTCCATAATATGTCCAACCTCCTGCAAAAAACTTGGGTCTCGCTTTTCGCTCTGCATTGGCGCAAGTCAGCATGGGGCATAGCATGGTGGGGGAAAGGATCTTTCAATGGTAATAGCACACAAGTATTAAAAAGAGAAAACCCGGACTACTTGAGAGATTTGTTATTCACACTTAAAAAATGGAAGGTTGAACCAGATCTATTTAAAGGAACCTCCTCAGTTAAGTAGCTAAGGAAAACAATTTATGGAGAGATTCTAGAAGTTGATTCCTTAAAACCTGATTTAGAACGTAAACGCTACAAACACCACACTTCACAGTAGGAGTGTGCAATTCAGATTTTCTGTGTTTCTATTTGTAACCGAATCGAAACAGCCCTGATTCGATTTGGATCTGAATCTGACGCATCCGAATCACCCCAAATTCGATTCGGATCTGAATCGCGGCTGATCCGAATCGAATCGATTTGGGTTTTGGATCTGTCCTATTAATTTCCCCAGATTCCCAGCTTTCATTTTTTAAAAAAAGCTAAGCTCAAATTCCTGTCCAATTCCTGTGCACTTTGGGTGGTAGCCTCCACCCATTAGGCACTTAACTTAAACTGAGTAGTACCTCACTGCCTTGTGGGTGGAAGTGGGGTGTAGTTGGCACATGGCAGTTGACAATTGGCACTGTCTAAAAGACAGTCAAAATGAATAGAAGAAATGAAGGTGTGTAATGAATCCTCATAAGGATTCATTGAGTGAAAGTTATTATACACCAAGGAATCCGAACACTTAAAAAATAGTGACCACACATTTTGCTCCATAACCCCACTTCCATAAGGGCTAGAGCTTAGCTTTTTTAAAAAAATGAAAGCTGGGAATCTGGGGAAATTAATAGGACAGATCAGAAACCCGAATCGATTCGAATCAAATCGGCTGCGATTCGATTTGTACCCGAATCTAGCCAATGGACCACAGGGGTGATTCGTTTTGTCTCCGCATCGCCCGAATCAGCTAGAATTGGGTACAAATTGATTTGTATCCAAATCGATTCACACATCCCTACTTCACAGTACTTGTTGCAACCTGATCACCCTGTCGCTCTCTTTAAGGAGAAAAAAGTCCCTTTCCATTTATGGGAAACAAGGTGGCGCTTATACCACCAAGTACTACCACTTAATGCGGCTAAGCCATGGCTCCCAGAGGACCAGCAAGAGTGCCCTAAAATCACTTGCAAACAGAAAGCTAATGAGCTTGGTAAAACATTCAGGGAAACCCACTCACATTTCTTAAAAGAGTGTGTGGTAGCCAAAAGAGTGTAGCAGGGAGTAAGCAAGCTGTTAGAGTGGCCTGATTTGGAAAAACAGATTTGGGAAGAACTAACATCGGGTTTGAGCAATAGAACCTCTTTTGGATGTTCCAGAAAGTGGGAGAAACTAGCTGCAACATCCATAGACAGGAGACTGCTTTACCTGATATTAAACTCCATGATGATACCTCACTAAGGGACAGGTGAGTAGGCCAATCAGCACGAGACGGGGGGTTCGGCAAGGGTGCATTTTGGCCCCTATGCTTTTTAATAGGGGTGTGCATTTTGGAATTTTCTTGTTTCGATTTGTATCCGAATTGAAACATCCCCGTTTTGTTTTGTACCCAAATTTTCTGAATCCGAATCAGCCCTCTTTTGTTTTGTAGCCAAATTTTCTGGATCCAAATCCAAATCAATTTGGATTTTTAAAAAGGGTCCCAGGGCAAAAAGAGTGGGTGGTGGTGGTAGTGTCCAATGGGTGGAAGCTACCAGCCAAATTTCAAAGGAATTAGGCAAAGGGCTGATTTTTTTGGTGAACATTTTTTAAGTTTACACATCTTTAAGAATTTTCCCATAGGGAATAATAGGGATTCCAGTAAATGTATCACTTCAAATCAAGGGGAAAGGGATGACCCAGAGCAGAGTGTGGTGGGTGGTAGTGCCCAATGGGGGCAAGGAAACTTCCAGAATTATTTCAAAGGAATTGGGCAAAGGGCTGATCTTTTGTGGTTTGTTGAAGTTTATGTGTCTTTAAGATTTATCCCATAGGGAATAATGGAGGTTTCAGCAGCCCCATAATTCCACTTGGGGGGCACTGGGGTTGCCCAGAGCGAGGGGTTGTGTAGTGCACATAGGGTGCTAACCACCCCCATACCCACAAGCCTGTGGGGTACTTGGTTTTGTTGTTTCTGAGGTGTTCATTGTAGATTCTCTGGTAGCATATGAGATTTTCAGTGAAAAACAAGAATCCACTCTCATATGCTACCAGAGAATCTACACTCAGAACACCACAGAAACAGCAGAACCCAGCACCCCATGGGTTAGCAACCCTTCCCCTGGCCAATGTGGGATCAGTAAAGAGTGGCAAGAAGCAAAAGAGCCAATGGGGAACAAGGAGGGAATTGTCAGCAGGTCAGCCCATGATTTAGGTCACTGATCAGAAGGCTGGAAGGGTGGGAAATTCAGAAATGTCAAACACAAAATGGAGACTGAATCAGAGATCACCACAAAATGGAGGTCCGAAAGAACAAAACGTTTTGTAGCCGAAAGAGGGATGTTTTGTTTTGTATACAAAACTTTTGGATCTGGAAAATGGGTGTTTTGTTTTGTCTACAAAACACCCGAAACAGGCTGTTTTGGGTACAAAACGTTTAGTATCCGAAACGTTTCGCACATCCCTACTTATTAATTTTTATATTAACTCCTTAGGCACTCACATGAAGAAACTAGAGTTCCATCCGCCTAAATTAGCTGGCAGGCATGTCCATGTTTTACTTTATGCGGATGATGCTGCATTAGTTTCATGAACTCAAATTGGTCTTTAAAGAGCGTTATGGGCATTGGCAAGATTTTTGCACCACCCAGGAGCTAGCCATAAATTATGACAAAACCAAAATTATGGTTTTCTCAAATAGACCTAGAAACTGTACCTGGTCCTTAAATGGCCATAAATTGGAGCAAGTGAGGCAATTTAAATACTTAGGATGGGTTCTGCAGGCAAATAAGAGCTTTGCTGCCCACAGGGATTATGTAAGTCTCAATGCCCAAAGAGTTGCCTTGGCAATTCAATCTTTACATATTAGAAAATGTGCCCCATCAGTACAGGTGGTCCTTGATCTTTTCAAAGCCAAAGTTCTGGCTCTACTTATGGTGGGTGCGCAGATGGACACTTACACTAACTTCCAGAGGATAGAAATGGTTCAAACCAAATTTCTCAGGGGTATACTGAGGGTTGCTCGGTCTGTCCCCAATGCATGCCTTAGACTGGAAGTGGGCTGGCCTACTGTTGAGGCTAGAATCTGGAAGGCCATGTTCAGTTTTTGGCTCAAATTGTTTTTCTGCCCTGATGGGCTTGCCCCATTAGTCCTAGAAGATTCTTTTAAGACCCAATGGAAATGGGCCATTGACAACAGATTAAGTAGGTTGGGTTTCTCATCTCCGATGATAAGACAGATGGGCCCCGAGAAGGCCTCAAAATCAAAATCAAAATCATAAATCAACGCATAGTGGACATTGCTAGGCAGGAGGATGTTAGTAAAATAAGATCTGGGGTTTCTATGGGGGCCCAAATTGATAGTCGGCTCCTGGCTCGATACTTGACAAAGCTATCCTTCATTGAACACCGTAGAGCAATGCCTGCGGCCAGGTTCAATGCCCTTCCTTCAGCTGTCCTGGAAGGGTGATTTCTGAAAATCCCTTATCTCCAGAGATACACAGACACATCACAGGCTGGCACCAATTCTCTTAAAGGGGTGGGGGAAAAAAATCTTCCCAGGAACAAAAAAGCAGATAGTTCCAAGCCATTCCCACGCTGGCATGCAGTAGCAGGCTGGGCTCAGGCTAACAACAAGGCAGGCATAGACAATTGTGGTGGCTGACATGGCATGGCATAATCATGGCAAGCAACTTAAGCCATTCAATATAAAGAACCGCTACACATTGAAACAGAAAGGCAGAATGGCAACTTGAAAAGCCCTCCGTGAACTCCCACCCAGCCTTGCCCCTTCCCCTGGCCAATATGGGGTCAGCAAAGAGTGGCAAGAGGGAGAAGAGCCAATGGGGAACAAGGAGAGGGAGTCGTCAGCTGGTCAGATCATGTCTATGTGCACCGATCGAAGGCTGGAAGCGTGGGCAATTTAAAGAGACGGCAAGGAAACAGAAAGCAGAGAGAGACTCAGAGATGGTCACAAAACGGAGTCCCGAAACTACAAATACTTTGCAGGGGTGATTTGTTTCGGGGACAAATCTTTTTGGAAATGCAATTGGGCAATTTGTTCTGTTGACAAATTGCTCGAAATGGCCATTTTCCAGTACAAATCATTTCGGGAACAGAACGTTTCACTCATCCCTACTGTGCACTCATGCAGAGCATGCTGGAATTTCCGGGGGCTACACGGCCCCAAACTCCCAAGCCCCCGTCGGCTCTGTGATGGAGCCGGCAGTTGTGTGGGTGGCTGATCTGGCTGCCCGGGGCTTCCCCTCTGGTTGTCTGCAGGTAGAGTGGGCTAAGCCTGTTCTCCCCGCAAACCTGCTCTGGGCAAGTCTCACCGATCGTGAGACTCGCCTCAATCTATGTCTGGGACTAGGGGTCCCAGGGACATTAAGGCAGGCTTCGACTTCAGCACCTCTCTTTAGAATTCAAGCCCCGGGTTTACATATATGTATTTGGGCTGTTGTTTTCTTCTGTATTCCAGACGTTATGCACTTTCTGGAATCTGAAATGGATTTTCCTATATGCTACAATTAGTTCCAGCACATGTATTATGACTTCAGGAGATGGATTTTTCTTGCTGCTTTTTGATGAACAGCGCATTATTGAGAAACTAAACAAAGTAATAAATTACATTTAACTGGAATAGTTTTTTTCAGCAGAAATGCATTATTTATCTCCATTTAAGAATGTTTTAAAATACAAATGAGTTTCTAAATCTTGTTTAATTACTTGTGTGCTGCAAAAAGGCACTTCTTCAGAAAACAGCTTATAGCAAAATTGATGTAAAACACTTTCAAGATAGATAGATAGATAGATAGATAGATAGATAGATAGATAGATAGTACTACAGATTGTATTTTAGTGCTCTCAAAATTAACAATATACTCCTGTCCATTTGTGCTTCTTATAGAAAGTTACTAATACTGGTCAGTAGGTGATATCTAACTGAACGTGGGCATTCTGTGTAGTAATGTTGTAACTTTTTTGACCAGAGGACCTGCACAGAATCAAAAGGTTATGCCTTCCAACCTATGTTGCCCCTTATTCCTAAATGCATACTGAAAGGTTTGCACCTTTCCTCTGGCTTCCCTTTGAACTCATTCTCGGGCTTCTTTTTGAATTCAGTCTGAACCTTCTTGTCAGAAACAATTATTATTATTATTTACCGTATTTTATGGACTATAAGACGCTACAGACTATAAGATGCACCTTAAATTTTCATCCAGTTTTTGAGTTTTCGAGCTTTCCTTCTCCTTTCGCCTCCATCTCCCCTCCAAGCCCTCCCACCGAGCCCCACTCTGTCCTTTCCCTCCTGCCAGCAACAGCGAGCCCGAGTTGCTAGTTGTTGCTCATCGTGGCCGCCAGCGGGGCCCGCCCGGGACCTCCTTCACCTTGTGCCTCTGGCTGCTCCTGCGGGCTGGCGCTCACCTGTGCGGGCTCGTGCCGCCCCTTTCCAGGCTTGGCTGCAAAAGGCTTTAAGAAGCCTTTTGTGCATGCGTGTTCAAAAGGCTTCTTAAAGCCTTTTGCAGCCAAGCAGGGAAAGGGGCGGCAGGGAGGTATCCTGCCGCCCGATCTTGGAAAGGAGCCCAGCGGAAAAGGGGTGGCAGGGACCACCCTGCCGCCCCCTTCCCCGCTGGGCTCCTTTTAGAAATCAGGCGGCAGGATACCTCCCTGCCACCCCTTTCCCTGCTTGGCTGCAAAAGGCTTTAAGAAGCCTTTTGCAGCCAAGCCTGGAAAGGGGCGGCAGGGAAGTATCCTGCCGCCCGATTTCTAAAAGGAGCCCAGCGGAGAAGGGGGCGGCAGGGAAGTATCCTGCCGCCCGATTTGAACAGAACAAGGAGCCAGTGGGGAAAGGGGCGGCAGGGAGGTATCCTGCTGCCCGATTTGTAAAGTAAATATGGCGCTGGAGTGGGGAAAGTGCGGGAGGGGTAAGTAAACCCTCCCACGCCCTTAATGGAACCCCCCACCCCAATCCTTCCGAACCCTTCCTCTTCCTCCTCCTCCCCCTCTCTTTCCCGACAAGCCCTAAACTTTCAACTTCTCCCCGGCCACCATTTTGAATTGGAGTATAAGACGCACCTGAATTTGGGGGGATATTTTTCAAGGGGAAAAATGCGTCTTATACTCCGTAAAATACGGTATTAGATTTTTATACCACCTCATCCAGATGGCTCTAGGCAGTTCACAAATAAGTCCGGGAGGGGAGATACTGTAAGATCCCTTATAAGGAGCGTGTTTGCCCTTGTGGTTCTAGGGAAGTGGCCCATGTTATCTCGAATTGTTAGTTTTATCGAACTTTGCAGGAGAGCTATAAAAGTCCTTTTTTAACAGCATACCCCAGTTGTTCTGAGCAGTTCTATCTGGAATTACTTTTGACAGACCATTGGGATGTAGTATCTTATAACGTGGCAAATTATTGTTTTCTGGCTAATAAGACTAGGATAAGAAATGTTGAGAAGCAAGATATGGGGATGGATTGAATTAAATTTTAGATTATTATAATGCATGGAGGCCTCAGTTTTATGTAATGGATGAACTCGGGTGTTATGGTTCTGTTTTCTGTTTTAACAGTTTATTACTTTATTTGACCAAGTTCGCTTGTATGTAAAATTCACTTTTATGTAAAGCTTTTGTATTTTGTGTTTTGCTGGTCGAATGACCATAACAATAAAGATTTGAGATTTGATTTGTTCACAAATATAAAAACAGATTTACAAAGTCCTCAAATAACTCATTAAAACAAAATTAAAACCAGTTTAAAATAATTTCAGTATTCACTAAAAGCCAGGCTAAAAAGACATGTTTTGAGGGCTCTTTTAAATGCTGCTAAAACTCTTAAGCCTCTGATATCCATAGGGAGCACATAATGAAATGAATAAAATGTAATTTCCCTTCCTTGGAACATCTCAATTTTAAGTCTTTTTTAAAAATTAAAAATTCAGTGTCAGTGAAGACTTCAATTAATTTTTGGAATCTTTTCGTTTAATGTGTGTGAGTGATAATATTCTTCTCCTGACAAGGAAAGTATCTGGTCCAATTTATAGTCATCATGGACTTGACTCAGCAGCTCCCTAAACACACCCTCCTTTAAAGTTTGGAGATTCCTCCTTTATCACCTAAGGAATTTTACGGAAATTCAGGAGTATTTTGATGCTAGCAAAATTTCTTAGCAGATTTTATTCATTCTTCAAAGCAGCTTCAGTAATTCTTTGAAATTGTGATTGTATGAGCAAGTCTATTTTCTAGACTTCAGATAGAGCTCTGGAGTCATTTCAGTCAAGACATTGCTTCATGGTTTGGTACTATATGAACAAGCCCTGTGCTCATGCATTCCCTCTTCAACATCCTTTGTCTAGGATGATTTCCCAGAAGGTCTCATATTTCTCTCCTGTCAACAGCATCTCCAGTTACAGAGATGTTGGGTTTTAGGGTAGAGAAAGGCTTACGTGTGATACCCTGGAAAGGTACTGCCAGTTGGAGAAGGCAGTACAGGGCTTGGTGAACCAATGGTCTGACTCCTGCTTATGAAGCTGTCTGATATAGGAAATTAATACAGTCTTCATTTGTATGCCTTTTTGAAATCTTCAGTGGCAGGTAGGACCAAGCAGAGTACAATGGATGATCATTGAAGAAAGGGCTAAACTTGTATTTTGCTCTGGCGGTTGTTCCTGGCTTTAGATTAGAGGCTCTCATTCATAATCAAACACATACCTACTGCCACACTCAGAACCTAGATCAATTGATAGTTTAATAACATTAATTGCAAGCAGCTATGGTGTGCTTTTCTCTCTCTTAATGGCAAGTGGCAATTTTACTTATAAAGGCCCAGAGCACAGGAAATTAAAACTAACAAAAGCTGGCAAAAAGAAGCTTGTTACTTTGGCAGGATGGCCTACTTTAATACAGAGGTTTCCTTTATTTGTGAATAATTCAGATGTAGAGTCATTCTGCTAGAATCGTTTCCAGTAAATTAGTACAATTTCTCTTTTCTTACGAGTATTGGGCCTTATACTTCAGTCCTCTGCTTTGCCTTTATATCACCCTGGAATGACTGCAAAATGATGTCAAATTTTGGAGCATTTCCCCACCTATCTTGCATGCTAATCAACATTAACTAGCAAGAGAGCTTTAATATTCCCTTTTAAGTTAAAAATCAGGAATAGAGACAGGACTGTAAAAAAGCCATTTTTATCACTCAAAGTACAACAACCAACTACCCATAATCAAGCCCAGGAAGCAATGTGTTCCCTCTGAATTTCTAGTCATGTGATTTGAGTCTCTTTTTGTTAGAATTTGGGCACCTGAGGTGAGGTGTGAAACTCTGCCCTGCCTTGCACAGTTTTCTTAAAGGAGGCACAGATTAAGGAGAGAAGAATGCCTACTCGCAGCCTCCTTGGCCAACCTCACAAAGGGGGGCAGGGCAATGAGAAGAATCTGCCAGCAAGCAGCTTCTTCTCTTTAATCCATGCTCCAATGCACACAAGTTTTATTTAATGTTTATCCCACCATTCCTTGAACAGACTTGGAGAAGTGCACATAGGTCTTCTCCCCCTCATCTTATCCTCACACAACAACCCTGTGAGGAAGGTTAGAATGAGAAAGAGCGACTGGTCTAAGATGACTCAATGGCCTTCATGGCCAAGTGGAGATTGGAATCTGGGTTTCCCTAGCCTCTACACAACTGAATCCTTGCCTTTAAAACCATCCATGACCTTGCCCCCTTATCTCTTCACTCTTATCCCCTTATTTCTCCACTGACACACCCCTGCCTGTGACCTTTGCTTGTCCAGCTCTGCTCCACTCCACTCCACTTAACTTAACTGTCTAGAGGTGTCCTACTCTTTCCTTGCTATCCTTTATGTCTGGAACTGCCTCTCAGAATGTCCCTGTGTCTTGCCACCTCTCGTTCTTCTACTCTAAGAATCACTACCTCTCTTTCTTCCTCCTGAAAACCCATCAGTGAAGCCTTTGTCACAGACTATTACTCCCAAACCCTACTGTCACTAAATGTATGTGTAATAATAGCATATTATTCCATGGTTTACCCATACTTTTGTTTCCTTCTCCTTCCTCTTTCGTTTCCTTTCTATTTCTAGATTGTAGAGATAATAATGAAATAAGTACAGGCACCTGTCTTTCCATTCTTTGTAAAGCAACATGAACAGAGATGCTGGTAATAGTAATATAGGAATGGGAACATCCTATCTCAAGCACACACAAATTTGCACCAAGGACAAAACATGTCTCTGTTGCTGATGCATTTTGGTTTACAAGAACAGCTTAAAAAGGCAATACAATTGGCTCATTTCCTTTGCTCTCATCTCAGTTACAAGCACAATGTGCATCATTAGCAAGGAAAAAGCAGAAATGCAGTTTGTGGTGCAATTCGTTTTTTGTAAATGTAGATTAGCTCTCAATGAGAAAATGTTCTCCATTACATGAGCAGGTAACATGTCTGTTTAACGCTTGTAACTAACCCTCAAGTCTCCTTTCCCTTGGTGTGAAAACGTCATCAGTTCCAGCTTATACTAAGCTTCTTGTTAGCCAATTAAATGCACTTGTTTTATTTATTAGAGTATTTAAACAGAAGGTCTGAAGCAAATATAAGACACCTGGGTCAGAATGGTATTTTTAAATTGTAGCCAGCTTGCCCCATAGGGATTGCAGTAGCTTTATGCAGTAGCTGGTATTTGCAGAGGTTATTTAGGGGACATCAGTGTCACATTTTACTTCTTTCAAAATTGGCTCACTAGGGAAATATGATTAGATCAGGAAGTAGTGGCTGCATCCTCAGCACGGGTCTTTTTGCTTGACACTGCTGAAGGCAGTGAACGGAAACTGGGCTTTCACCAGGTGAACATCTGGCCCTTGGTTTTCCTGGTAGATCCCATGAGGATAGTGAGCTCCCTCTTGAATTCCCCAGTTAAAACTAAAAAGGACATAACTGCTGGATGCTCATTTAACGTACCAGAGAACATGTGTGGATTTATACCAATGCTTTTGGTCTATGACCACAATAAAGGATGACTGACTGACCAATGCTTTAATGACAATGACCAGGCCATTCAAGGAGGAGGGGAAGGAGGCGGCGGCGGCAGAGGTGGCAGAACTTAATTTTTTGTAGGGAAACAAAGCAAACTTACACATAACTGAAATAAATTGTACTTAGCAAAAAAGATTAGACTGGGGCAGATGTATTCAAAAAGGTTATTAATATGTTTATCAGCTCAGATACAGAAGCATCAGTTCTGTATCAAATCTGCTATGAAGAAGCCGTCCTCTGGGGTTTCACATGCTATTTAGTAGTTCATGTTATAAACTGGTTTAATAAGGCTGTGTTTAGGGCAGAGTGAGCAGAATGTAGTCCATCAGTGGATCACTGGCCAGTTTTCAATGGATGCCATAGTGCTATCTACTGCTAGGGTTCCTGCAAATAATTCTGAATTAAGTGGTTGGTCCTCAGTTTGTTCTAGCTAGGCATGTTCTTAAGCAAGAGTGCAGAATTACTGAATGCAAAATAGTTATGTCTCAACTATTTAAGAATGCCCTCTCTGTCATGAGCTCTGCTGCCTATTAAGATCTTCTGGGGAGGTGTGGTTACAGTTGCCTCTGGCTTGTTTGGTGGCTACTCAGGACCAGATCTTCTCGATACATATATCAGGTGCAGTGTTCCTTCTAACAGGGATAACCAGATGTTCTTGACTATGACTCCCAGAATCTCCAGCTGCAATGGCTTTTGCTTGGGGATTCTGGGAGTTGTAGTCAACAACATCTGGGAATCCCTGTTAGAGAGAACACTGATCAGGTGATCTATAAATATGATAAATATAAACTTAAGAAATCCTGAATGTGTATTCTTGCTTTATATATTTAAAACATGTTGCTGGGCCATGAGGATTCTAAGGAAGGGAAGGAGACCATGCAGCAATGACGTTCACACACCTCTGTTTAAAGAAAAAGTGTCATTTATACAAGATTATAAAGAGAGATTGTTCCTAAGGATGCCTCGGAATCAAGTATTCATATCAGTCCTAACCACTGAAACCTATCTCTAAATTATACATAGATAGTAAAAGTAAAGTTGTGCTGTTGAGTTGGTGTCAATTCCTGACAACCACAGAGCCGTTGTCCACAGGAGGGATTTACCACAGGAGCGGTTTCCCATTGCCATCTCCTGCGCAGTGTGAGATGATTCCTTTCAGCATCTTCCTATATCACTGCTGTCCAATATAGGTGTTTCCCATAGTCTGGAAAACATACCAGGAGGGATTTGAACCAGCAACTTCATGCTCCCTAGGCAAGTTACTTCCCTGCTGTGCCATTAGGTGGCTTATACTTAGATAGTAGCTGTGATGAAATGGTGCAGGACTATTTTTATTCAAATTGGCTTAGAACTCTTTGGAGCTGTCGATCTCAGGAGTCAGAGAGTGACAGTTGGAAGTGAAATTGAGTTAGACTGGGGATGTGGTCTGGGTAGTCAGTCTCAAAGAGGACTTGCTCAAAGAGACTCAAAGGATAAGACAATTTATTAAAAAATAAAGAACTGGGTTATAAGGATGGTCTGTAAGAAAGTCTGGGAAACTATTCCCACGATCAGCAAAAATCAGGCTAGGGAAGGATAGCCGGATTTCTCTCGATCATGGGAAGCAATGGGAGCTGCGTGGCTCCCGGCAGCACCTTGGTGGCAAGCCCACTTATGGAGCCCACTGCTTAACCTGTGTTTTGGGTGTGAGAGCACCCCAAAACCAGGTCAAAGGGTCATATGCCACCACAGCATGGCTCTGCACTGCAGAAACTCATGAGTAGACCCCCCCAACAGGGAGGCTACAACAAGCCTCCTGCCATCGGGAGGCTCCCTAGAATGCCTCACACAGTTGTGTGGGTCATTCTGGGACTTCCGGGGGTCCGGGAGGCCCCCAAACCTCACCACCCCAACTGGCTCTATGAAGAAGCCAGTAATTGTCTGGGTGGCCAATCCGGCTGCCCAGGGAGGACTTCCTGCTCATCTGTGGGGAGAGTGGGTCAATCCCACTCTCCCCGTAAACCCCCTTTAGGCTCTCCACACTGCTTGTATGGAGAGCTTTTGGGCTGTGAAGCTCAGTTCTGGGAAGGAACTGGGTTCAAAGGTGAAAAGCCTTATATATTGTGTGTAAAGTTACTAAGTGCTGTGAGAAGTTCAAATCATCAACTTTGTAACTAAGCAAGACTTCAACCCTATTCATCAGTAGTGGAACAAACAGACCTCAGAAAACATCTTTAAATAAATATTATTCTTGTTTTGTTTTAAAGTACATCTGACTGGGTGATTTCTGTAACAAACCTTCCTCATGTCTGCAAAGCCATGTTATCAGGGTAAAGAAACCAACAGCATTACAAAGGCTTCATTGTATAATTGGTGACAGTGGAAATATAAGTACACTTATACAAGCCAAAGTAACATCTAAGGTGAAAAACAACTGAAAATAAACTTTACACACTGACTTAGACCAAATACCATAGTAGCATTCATCTGTTTTCCTGGGTGGTTCATTGACTTTTTCTTGGGGCAGTAATGCAATCAAAAGAAAACAAAACCCTGTTTGGATTCAGCAATATGTAAAAGCATCAAGAAAAGAATCCAAATATAATATATGAATATTTTAATATAGTAGTGATAAAACTGTAAGGTGTATAAACACTGTCCAACTATACAAAAATACTGGATCAATAAAAATATAACCATACATCTCAATACAATTAATACAAAATGGTCATTGAGTTACTCTCCGTATTAAATCCAATAGTTCATTTCAAAATCGCCAATTAAATGGAAGAAGTGTGAATAAATGTTCCCAGTATTGTGCTTCAGTTGGAAGATGAAGCATCATAGTGTGATCTTGCCAGCATCTGATCTCTCCTGTGTTGCTGCCAGACATGTTTCAATTGTATCAAGTCTTCTTCAATGGCAATTGTCTACTGTTGGCTTGAGAAGCCAAGAGAAGTCCAAACCTTAGGTTGGGTGGAGACTAACAGTAGTAGACAATTGACACTGAAGAAGACTTGATACAATTGAAACGCATCTGGCAACAACATAGAAGAGATCAGATGCCGGCACGATCACAATATAAACATACAGTTTTATCACTATTATATTAAAATATTCTTTTAAAAAAATGCTCTTGCAGTAATGCAATCATCCTTATCTTGTTGACTTTTGGGTTTTGTATGAAATGACATCTTCTGACCTATGGATTCTGTTTAAAATTGATGCAACTAGATGTGTGTTGAATCCTCCTCCACAACCTCTCTCCACAGAGTTCCATTAGCTCTGCCCACCTGCTTGTCTGTTAAAGTGCATTCTCAACCTAACATTCCATTCCATTGACTAACGTGGGGGCAGTTGGGGGCGGGATTTGGGCCACTTATGTTTTTTCTTCAGTTGTTTAAACACCGACATACCATATGCTGGGAGATGTGATCAGAGCCCAAATCTGCTAGTATCTCTCACTTGCTTGCAGATGCTCTGGTTGTCTGCATAAGAGTTCCAAATTCAAGCTCTTTAAGAAATAGCTTATAGGTCCTGAACAGCCAAATCATCTGACACGGCACTCTTTCTTGTACCTGTGTATGCTAGTTGCCATCCATTTATCACAAAAACGAGTAGTACTTCCTCAAGTGGTAGGAAGTATCAGGAGTGGACTCTTTACAGAGTCTGTTTCTTTGTAATGAGAATACTGGGGACCTATAGTGTCTATGTAAATAGGTGTTTTATTTACAAATATATAAGCAGAGCATATTGGAAGCAATCAGACTACAAAAAGAAGGAGCACAACCGGTAACTATATTTCAGGATTCCCTGCAAGAACAGCATGAATCCCTCACAACATCCCTGCAAATCCCAAGGCTTCTTGCAGTCCATTGCAACACAGAGTTCTATCTTTGCTCACATTCAAAACCTGCAGACAAAAACTGTTTCTCATCCCCTCCCACTGGGAGACGGGTGTGACATCCCAACAGGGTAGGAACATAGGAACATAGGAAACTGCCATATACTGAGTCAGACCATTGGTCTATCTAGCTCAGTGTTGTCTTCACAGACTGGCAGTGGCTTCTCCAAGGTTGCAGGCAGGAATGTCTCTCAGCCCTATCTTGGAGAAGCCAGAGAGGGAACTTGAAACCTTCTGCTCTTCCCAGAGCAGCTTCATCCCCTGAGGGGAATATCTTGCAGTGCTTACACATCAAGACTCCCATTCATATGCAACCAGGGCAGACCCTGCTTAGCTATGGGGACAAGTCATGCTTGCTACCACAAGACCAGCTCTCCTCTCCTAAAAAAAAGAGGTAGAAAAAGAGACATTCAGCTATTAAGGAATAATAAACCCTTCTGTTAGCCCCCTTTTGCCCATCAGATACCAGGTTAGCCAAAACCATCAGTGATATGTCTATTCACCATAAATGTCATTCAACTCATAACACCACCCTTCACTTTGTGTACGGTCCATTTGCACTGATGATAGGTTTGTGCTGTGTTTCTGTGCCCTCTGAGCTTCTCTGTTTGCTGCCCTGTCATTTTTTGAAATGTCTTGGTGAGGTGGAGGCCTGAGGACGTTGCTCAGCTTCTACTGCTACCTACACAGCCTCAGTAGCAAACATGCAAACATACAGGCACACATTCTGAACTGAGAAGCTGGGAAGAACCTTGAAAACAATAAGCACAGAAACCAATTAAATACTTCATTCAGTGAGCCCTTTCTCATTATCTGTGATAAAGGGCTTGGGGCGTGTGGGGAGGAAGGCTGTAAAATCTTACCTACCCAGCAGATGCTGAGCGCACGGATCGTGCACCACATGGACTCCAGCTCTCCCCAGCAGTGGTGGAGGGTTGGGGCTGGGATGCGTTGCGCCGCCCAATCCCATAATGCACCATGTAGGTGCATGGTGCATTATGGGGATGCTCCTGACATGGGCCGGAAGCCCACAGTCTCTGACTGGGAGATGATCAACAAAATTGGGCTAAGAGAGAGCGCCCTTCCTTAACCTCATTTTAGAGATGGGCTCCAGAGGTGGGTTTGCTGCCATGCTACTGCTGGGAGCCTCACAGCAGGCTAAGGCAGCCAAGCCAGTTTCTTTGCTGTGTGTGAACAGCCTCAGTGTGCAAGGAGGAGACACAAGCAAGGGCATCTGCAGAAATAATTTTGTGGAGAGGGCAAAACTCAGGGGTGGCTGGAGCTGAAGTTCAATTGCGTCTGTCTAATGTGTATCTTTTATTGGCGGTGTTTTCATGACTAGAATGATTGTGGTTAAAGGTTAACTGTGATCAGCAAGCCCTACACACTCCCACGGTGCATGCCATGAAAATCTGGAATTTCTGGCAACCCTGTTTGAAAAGCTGTGGTTAACTAGCATTTAATTGGGATCGCTAACCAGGATCCAATCCTTGTTATTGATCTTGGTTAAATGTTGTTTAACGGCAGCAATTTAACTGGGCTTGTTCAGAAATTCCAGGTTCTGATGACATACTCTGTGAGAGCATGTGGGGCTTTCCAATCGCAGTTAGTACAATAATCACAATCTTTCTGGCTGTGAGAATTCAGCCATTGTTTGTGTGCAAAGTGCATGCATCTGCTTATTTTTCTTGGAACTGTGCATGCTTTTGGGCATACCAGCCTTCACTTGGCGAGTCACCCACCCCACTATTTGTCAACCAAATAAATAACTGCATTAGCATTACTGGGAACTTTGCAAGCAGGATAGTGCCTCTGTACATGTGCAGAGTGGATTCCCCTTACTAGTGAATAACACAAAGCACTGTTTCGGTATTATTAAAATAGTGAGCACTGTCACCAGCAAGGCCCACCACTGTGCTGGCACACTCCTTAAAACACACCCCCAACACACACACACCCCACACACCCTGGTCTCTTCAGATACAGCATTTGTCTGCAGGGACAAATGCTGTATTAGGAGGGAGATCCTCTCTGTGATTGAAAACACTGGGCAATTGCTTCCTACCTTGAAATAATGGTATTGTAGATAAAACTGCTGTTCTAGACAAGAGGTCATTCAGTATACATAACTGAATTAACTTATAAAGGAGGAATTAATTCCTGTACTGAAAAAATGCATTTCTAATTGCCAGAAGGGTAGAAACCTTCAGGCTTCATTCTAGTAAGGTTGGAATTGTTTATAAATAATTTAAGTTTTTTCATTCATCCTTCAAGGAGTAGGGACCAAGCTAGATGTGAGAATAAACACATCATTGCCTAATGTTCTTTATAACCTTAAAATAGCCATGCAGAGGCTCTGTTTGGGTCTGGGCCACAGCACAGTGGTATTAGGTTGTTTGAACCTCTTTTTTCTGCTGAAAATCACTCCAAAGCAACCATTGTAATAGATGACACCTTCATGCTACCATAGCAACTTGAGGGGAGGGTGATTTTTGGTAGAAATCCAGTGCAGAGGAAAAGGATTAAACACCCCCTGTGTGACAGTTCAATCTGACCAGGCCCTCACACATTTCCTTTTTAAAATAATCAAAACCAAACAAACTAGACAATGGTAAATTTAATATCATGTCTAGTTTGCCTTAGTCTAACTCCATTTGCCATATTATCCTGTAGAATGCTCTTGGTGATCCAAATAGCTGAGGCCTAATTGGTAGTTAGGCCTTATTCTAGAATCATTCTTGTTCTTTTGCTTTGTTTTAATTCTACACTTCTAAGTAATAGGGAAGATATTAACATTGTCAATACGACTGTATGACTGATATGTGATCAGCTATGGCTGGTCAACACAGAATGCAAATTAGGCATGGAAATCTACCTATTTCATTCCTTCATTTTGCTCTTCTGCACATTAGAAACAGCCAGTGTGTTATCTTACCTTCCAAACAGCTTCTAATAATAATCAGGATATGACATGATAACATTCTTATAGAAATGTATAAATTGGTGGGCCTGTGCACAGACCTAAAAGTCAGGATTGGGTCTGACTACAAATGTTGGTTCTGTCTCCTTTGGACCCCTTTGAAAATTGGGGTCAGAGTTGATATTCGGGTTGGGATTGTGTTGGGATCAGGTCAGAGTTGGGAAAACCTGAACATTTTTTTTAAAAAAACACTGCAGTACTCACTGTGAGGCAGAAGCTACCAATCACTTCAATGTCTTCATTATCAATTCTGATAATGAACAGAATTCATTACCATCAACAGTAAAGTATCCAGCAGTCAAGAAATACACTGCAGACTAGCACTTGGTAGGGTTGCAATGAAGGTCTTGGAAAGGATATTTAGATGATGTGATGTGTCTATACCTACAAAAATTAGAATCATTTGGACAATGGTTTTTCCTGTGACACTCTATGGATGCGAAAGCTGGATTTGAAGAAGCAAGATAGAAAAAGTATTGAAGCTTTTGAACTTTGGTGCTGGAGAAGACTTTTGAGGATACCATGGACAGCCAGGAAAACAAACAAATGAATCATAGAACAAATCAATCCAAAACTTTCACTCAAGGCACAAATGACCAGGCTCAAACTATCATACTTTGGATATATTATGTGAAAACCCAGCTCCCTTGAGAAGTCCATAATGCTGGGAAAAGTTGAATGAAAGAGAAGAAGAAGATGACCAGCAGCAAGGTGGACAGACTCAATTATGACAACAATGAATGCACCACTGAGAGACCTTAAAGGCCAAGTTGAAGACAGATCATCCTGGGAAGAATCTATCTATGTGGTCACTAATAGTTGACACTGACTTGACGGCATTCAATCAATCACTGTGAACCCAAAATGAAAATAACACAACACCAGAGAGTTGCAGGGAAAGTGATGTAACAAAAAAGAATCCAAGAGGAAGTGCTGTAACATAAAAGAATCACGGGGGGGGGGAACCTGGAAATTGGCTGCTGCTTAAAGTTGTGAGTGAAAAATTGGCGAAAATGCTTTTTTAAAAATAATGCAAAAACTTATTTATGCATGGGTGGGCAGGCAAGCAGGCAGAGAGGCAGAAGATGAGTTTTCCCCCCTCCAGCTGCGATCACACCCACAACAAAACCTTTTTGTTGGAACTCTGGAAAGCTCCGATATTTTGCGAAAGAGATCAGAGAAGTCCAACCCCAACTGGACTGGCCAAGTTTGGGTACAGACTCTCTCCAAAGCCCTCTGATTATGGTAAAGTTGGACAATGTCTTATCAATCTTTACGTGGGCCTATAAACTGGCATAAAATTAAGCCATAGAGAGTTACATTTTTTTTGGACTTAGTTGATGTTTGGTATATATTTATGCAAACCCATGCAAACCCATGTATAGCTCCATTTTAGGTGACAGAGTAGGCTGTCCTCCAGGGAAATTAATTTGGGAACAATGGCTGCCCCTTGGGAGAGGGAGGCAAATACCTTGCGGGAGGGGGGAATTTGTGGGATGGAACAAGATACTGAGGCAGTTGTGCCTGCCAAGGGCTGGGTCAATTTGATTCCCCTGCCAGTGGAACTTCACTGATCCACATTGGATTGGTGAGGGTGACTGAACCTTTACTGCCCACATGTCCCAATATGATTCAGGGGAAAGAGAGTACAGAAAGACCTGCTGCTTTCTTATGTTTCCCTGTGTGTGGCTTTGGGAGAGGGTCAGGACTGCTCTAATTTTCTTTTAAAGTCAGTGTAGGACTACTACCCCAGTCCAAAGATCGTCCCATGCAGAAGGTTTATATGTATGTGATTGTGTGCAAGAATTTCTGCACAATCACTTGTGTTACAGATTATTGGCGCTGTGTTGGGGCAGGGGCAGAAGGTAGTACAAGTTTAGAAGATCCCATCAAATTCAAAAAGTTAACATGGCTTTATTCAAAGCCTTTGCTTTCATTAAACAAATGAATGGAACTTCCTACATTATTCATTCAAAAATTTCCGCAAATATTGGCAACATTATAGCACAATCCTATTCATGTTTATGCAGAAGTAAGTTGCACGGTGAGCAATGAGGCTTACTGTCATTGGAACATAGGAAGCTGCCTTATACTGCATCAGACCATTGGTCCATCTAGCTCAGTATTACCTACCCAGACTGGCAGCAGCTTCTCCAAGGTTGAAAAGCCACACCAGTCCCCTGGCTGTGCTGTGCTGGGCTGTGCACTGATGTGCCCCATTTTTGGGGACCTGACAGTGGCCTTATTTGGACAATGGCTATTAGTCATCATGCCGAAATGGAGCCTCCATATTCAGAGAGAGTACACCTCTCAAGTAAGTGTGCATTGTTTTGAGCCTTATCTCTTCCTATATAAGACTGAGACCTATGCTTATTTACCTGGCAGTAACTACATGTTAGTACTGATATTTAGCTGCAAGCTTTAATCAATTATTAAGTGTCAGTCATTAATTAAACAATTAATATATGGATAAGGTCTCCCCATTAATAAGAGGGGCTCTTACCTGCAATACTCTGGGACTTCTTATGCTGTGCAGGTTGCACAGAAGCATAATGTCTCCCCTCCCTGTTCTCCTCAGGTGGTACCCATCGATCCTCTGAACCTTTATCCTTGTGCCTCCCCTATATTCCTTTCCTGATGCTGCCAGAGAAGCACTCAGAGCTTAAGCTCTAACTCTGGACACTGGAAATTAAGGAAACAAAAAGGATACCCAATCTATGATGGAAAGGTGAAGAAATCGCTCCAACTTAATGATGTTTTTAAAGGTGTGGACATTGCTAACACAGGTTCAGGAAGAAGGGGAAAGCTATCCCTTCAAAGGTATCCCTATTGAATAAAAGGACTGCCACTAAACTTGACAAAGAGGCACCTTTTAACATCGTGATTCTCCTTATTTAGCAGGGGGAGAGCAACTTCCTATCCATTCCCAGAACAGTACCTTCAGTGACTGTTGCTGGTGTCTGTCTTATGTTTCTTTTTAGGTTGTAAGCCCTTTGGGGACAGGGAGCCATCTTGTTTATTTGTTATTTCTCTGTGTAAACCGCCCTGAGCCATTTTTGGTAGGATGGTATAGAAATTGAATAAATAATAACAACAACAACAACAACAAACAGACAAACATCTGCCACACAATACACCAGATATAACGGTAGTCGAGAAAAAAGAAAAACTAGTTAAAATAATCGACATAGCAATACCAGGTGATAGCAGAATAGAAGAAAAATAAGTAGAAAAAAATCACCAAATACAAAGATCTACAAATTGAAATTGAAAGGCTGTGGCAGAAGAAGACCAAAATAATCCCAGTAGTAACTAGTGCCCTAGGTGCAATTCCAAAACACCTTGAAGAGCACCTCAACACCATAGGGGCCACAGAAATCACCATCAACCAATTACAAAAAGCAACATTACTGAGAACAGCCTATATTCTGCGACGATATCTATAACAACAGCAACAACATTGATAATAAAATTCAGCCACCCCAGGTCCTTGGGAAAGACTCGATGTCTGGATAAAACAAACCAGTCAATAACACCTGTCTGACTGTGTAAACAATAACAACAACAACAATATTAATAAAGCACTGGTGGGAGTCCTTTTTGTGGGCTAATTGCTGAGGGTGGAAAACTCCATGAACTTTATGGCATTTATAGCAGCTTCACCAAATGGAGGTGTCCAGCCATCCTGAAATGGAACATGGAAGTAGAGTCTCCTCAGCCCAACTCTTTCTGAGCAGACAGGGCATAGGGCAACAGTCTGAGAGGTATGAGAGGGGAACCTCATGGCTTCTATCAGTAACAAGTTGCCCCAATGAGAGAATGCAAAGGCATTGGATTTATATAGCAGGCAGTGGAGTGGGACTGGCTCCCCTGGATCATATGATTGCCACATTTCAATGGATTCTGTCCAGTAGTGTCCGATGCTGAAATACCCATTCACAGACACACACACACACACGATCAGAAGCCCTGGTGGTTACTGTAGGGAATTTGAACTTGGCCTGCAAGCTCTCAGTTTGACTTCCCCTGATCCAAGGCTTAGTATACTTTGATTTTATTTTGAGCCAAGGTTCAGCCCTAGACCTTGCCTAGCTTCTGCCCTGGAATATGTGAAGTCATAATAGATAGTCTCTGAACATGTACAGAATGCTTCTAATCACGGCCACAACAAGCCCACATACATCTAGGATTAGTGGATATGACTTCCAAGTAAGACTGTGGCTTTCAAGCGGATGTGAGCCGCTCTCATTTAGAAACTAAGTACTATATGAGAGGCTTCATTGTCAACTCATCTCTCACATCTCCTTATGTAGGAGGAAGTGTTTGACTCTAGTAGTTCTATTTCTTTTCAATCGTAGAGAGGCCTCCCTTTTCCTTGCTCTTCATATCCTGCTGCTTGGTTTCAGTGCATAATATTTGTCAACATTTCTTTTTGAATTAGTGTGAAAACTAATAAAACTGCCAACTGGCTGTTTTCTGTGCAGACTTCACAAGTCTAGCAATGTCTCGCCTTGTGTGTGTGTGTCTGTGTGTGTGTCTGTGTCTGTGTCTGTGTGCTAACTGTGACAAAGTTTGCCACACAGCTCTAACAAAAATAGATTGTGCTGATTAAATGTTAGGGGAGTCATTTTCTCCCGAGATCTCATTGAAATAAATATGGTGTCTGCTTTAGTAACAATGAATTGAATTAGCTGATTAAAGAAGTCTGTGTAAAAAGTATACAATCCACATATGCAGGAAAAAACCCTGAACCTAAACGTCAACATGCTAAATCAATAACTTAGAACCAATATGAATATAGGAATTTTAGAATATTATATTACATCAGGTTTAAGGCATAGGATACAATTTGAAATTGCATATTAATCAGAACTGAACGGACACTCTACCTAGTTTTGTGATAACTTTCATGATTATTAAAAAGTGTTCATGTTATTGATGATAATTCAACACTCATTGGGAATGTGCTCTTTTGTCCCCTTGACTGCTGCAACTTCACTTATATTTTCCTTCTTTGGCCTCGCAGTCCTCAACCTCATTTGCTCACACAGCCATTTATCTAATTCATAAATACAAGCTGACCACTGCACAGAACATCTGTGTGTTTTTTGGGGCCGGCAACCTCTCTCCCACCCACCCCAGTCTCCGGCCGGGCCGCCGCCGCCTCCTTGCCTGGACTCCTCGCCGGGCTGGATCCGCCACCTCTCTCCCCCTGCCCTAGTCTCCGGCCTGGCTGAGTGCTGCCGGTGCGGCCAGACCCGCCGCCGCCTGGCATCTGGGCCCGCCGCCGCCGGCCTCCACGTTCGGGCTGGGCACGCCGCCGCCGGCCTCTGCGGCCGGGCCAGGGCCAGGGCCCCCGCCACCGCCGGCCTCCCCGGCTGGGCCAGGCCCGCCACCGCCCTGGCCTCCATGGCCCGGCAATGCCCACCGCCACCTCTGTCCTCCACCACTGAGACGCGCCTCAGCCAATCAGGTGCATCCCCCCGCTCTGCTGCCCAGCCAATCAGCTGGGTTGCCGGGACGCATCCCCACAGAGGCTGAGGCATGTCTACGAGAATTAAATATATAGATGTTATGGTCACATTCACATGTAATGTCAAACCGCGGGTCCAATCGACCCACAGTTCTGCCCTGCCCACCTCCTGCTCTCCTATCCACAACTGGACAGAGAGTGTCCTCTCTGCAATCAGTGAGACTGCAGAGAGAAAGGGGAACTGGCTGTGAGGGCTTCCTTCTTGCTTGAAGGACAGCCCACACAGCCAATGATGCAGGGAGTGAGGGAGGAGCTTCCTCCCTCAACTCCGGTCTGGGGAAATCAAGCCTCCAGTGCTGCATTCAGATGTAATGGAGACACAATGGAACCCTCGTTTTGAGAAGTGAAAATCACTATAAACCAAGGGTTCAGATTGGAGTCTCCAGAATGAAACCTTGGGTCGCAGAAGAAATAGGACCAGAGTTGTGTGCATTTGAACCAGTATTCCCTCTGAGGCATGTGCACATGCATGCGATCACACATTTTTATATGTCCACTCAGTTAATTTTAGATCCCGCTCAGGTTGAATTGGGAAGGTCCCACTCTGAATGCACATGCGCGCACACTCTCTTGACATTGCTTCCCAGAACAAAACGCATTCTGCACACAGATTAAAAAGATTAGAGAGAACAGTGATTCGAATGTAACGGTAGGGAAAACTCTGCCCCCTGCAACTCCAGTTCCCCATTACATGTGAATGCGACCAATGTGTGAGATGATTACATCATGGATGCCCTTAAACAAAATAATGTGTGCTGCCGTAGCCAATCAGATTAAAGGTCAATGAGGGCAAAATAATCACTGACACACACACGTTTGTACTATGGGGTCATTAATATTGTGTGAGAAAAAAACTTTCCAGGGTTCTCAAGTGTTGATTGTGTCATTTTCTCATCAGGATTTCATGCTGCTCATGGCTTTTGCTGTTAAGATCACTTTAATTTATTTTAAATTATTTAATTTATTTCAATTTTGTTCCTATTTGTAAATGTGTGCGTGTGTGCATGCACACACGTGTATGTGTGTGTAAAACTTTGTTTTAAACAAGAAAAGAAGAAAAACTTTTTGTTTAGAATACAAATTGTAAACTGTCAGAGCTAAGGAATATTTAAAAGTGATTATAGCACACAAGCCAAAGTACATGTAAGACAATTAGTTCACATTTATCCCTTACTATTGGCTGACACTCCACGATACTATGGCAATGGAAGAAGTCCTGCGGCATCTCAAAGAGGCTTCAGCCTAGCTGCTCTTCTTCCTTCTTTTGCAGTCCAGTAGCAGCAGAACAGAAGGGGTATGTGATTTTCACTGCTCTCTCCTCCTCCTAAAGGACTATTGACTTGCAGGAATATATTCCTGAAGGTCACATAGCCCTCAGGGTTGTGAATAGTTCTTTAGGAGGGAGGGGAGAGCAGTGAAAATCACACACCCCTTCTGTTGTGCTGCTGCTGGACTGCAGAAGAAGGAAGAAGTGCAGCTAGACTCCAGCCAATGTGATACCACAGAGCTTCTTCTATTGCCATAGCGTGCACTCTTAACCCTTGTCCTTCATAGCTAATAAAAACTGCCAGGGAGGGTACAGGCAGATGGTTGGAAGCTATAATCAATGCTTCATTAAAGGAGGGCAAGATGCCACCATGCCTCAAGGAGGCAATGTTAAGACCATTATTTAAACAGGCCTCCATTGATCCATCCAACCTGGACAACTATAGACCTTTTTGTAACCTCCCCTTTTTGGACAAGGTGATAAAGTGTGTGGTGGCGTCCCATCTACAGAGGTTCTTGGATGATACAGATTATCTAGACCCATTTCAATCTGGCTTCCATCCTGGATATGAGACTGAAACAGCCCTGGTCGCTCTAATGGATAACCTACACCAGGAGCTTCACAAGGGAGTGTATCCTTGTTGGTACTGCTGGACCTCTCACTGGTATTCAGTATTATCAACCATGGTATCCTTCTGGACTCTCAAGTATAGGTATTATAGGTACTGCTTTAAAGTGGCTTCTGTCCTTTCTTTGGGGAAGTGTCAAGAAGGTGGTTCTTGGGGTATACTGCTCAGCTTCTTGGCCATTGGCTTGTGGGAGCCCGCAGGGTTTGGTCTTGTCCCCCATGCTGTTTAACATCTACATGAAACTGCTGGGAGAAGTCATCTGGGGACTTTGACTGAGTTGTCAGAAATATGCAGATGACACTCAGCTCTATATCTCCTCATCACTTGATCCTAGAGAGGCAGTGAATGACCTAAATTGGGGGCTGGAGGCAGCGAAGGGTTGGAAGTGAGCTAATAAACTGAGAGTGAATCTGGGCAAGACAGAGGTGCTGTTGGTCAGTAGGAGAGCCAGTGGGGATGAGAGAACTCGACCAGCTCTGGATGGGGTTGCATTCTTCTTGAAAGAACAGGTTGCAGCTTGGGGGTATTGTTGGACCCAGCTCTGCTTTTGGAACCTCAGATGGAGGTAGTGGCAAGGGAGGCCTTTGCACAATTTCGGCTAGGGCAACAGCTGTGTCGCTTTCTTGAGAAGGCAGATCTGGCCACTGTTACCCATGCCTAAGTCATCTTACTCTTGAACTTTGGGGCCGAAGTCCAGGTCTTCCACAGCACCTGCCCCCCCCCAATCCTCTTTAGTCTTCCTGGGTGATGTGGTTGCCAGGCTGAATATGATGATGTTTAATATTCAGGGAGGGGGACCTCCAAAGTCCTTTAGGTTCAGGCTCCAAAATTACCTAGGTGCACCTCTGCATGTTGCAGCTGTATTACTGTAACATGCTCTATGTGTTGCTGCCCTTGAAGATTATTTGGGAAATGCAGCTACTGCAAAATGCGGCAGCTAGGATTTTATCCGGAGCTGCCTGCTGGGATCATTTTACACCCATTTTGAAAGAGCTACATTGGCTCTTTGGACCTGAAACAATTTGTTTCAGGTCCAATTCAAGGTGCTGGTTTGATGTTTAAAGCCCTTAACGGTTCGGGCCCTGGATATCTGAGGGACCACCTGCTCCCATGGGTTTCTTCCCACTTGACAAGATCATCGGAGAGGGCTCTGCTCTGCATGCCGACAATGCACACGGGATAGGGCCTTCTCAGTTATTGCCCCCAGACCTAGGTATGCTCTCCCAGTGGGCATCTGCTCTTCAGTCTCCATCACAGCTTTTGAAAAGCAAAAAAGCTTTTTACCCAGTCTTTTATATGAGTGTTGTTTTTGTTGCTGCTGCTCTGTATTTTACAGTCTTACTGTGTATGTTTTTTAAATGTTTAATTAGATTTGTATTTTATATTCCAATTTAATGTTTTTATTATGTAACTGTTTTATAGTTTTATATTGTTTTTATTGTTTTGTAAACTGCCTTGAGATTGTTTTAATGAAAGGCGGTACAAAAACCAACCAACCAACCAACCGACCAATCAATAGTACTTTTGAGAATGTCAGTCCTTCTCTCCTTCCCCTTCCTTTTCCTCTTTGGTTTTCTCCACCATCAGAATTTTAAATATAAAATTTAAAACAGGGAGATTTATGAAATTCGGTAATGGTTTATTGACAGTATCACGTCTAGCTGTACCCATAGAAAATTACTCCCAAGAAAGGATAGCAAATTTCAGCCTTCAGGGACACTTTCCAAATTCACTAGTCAGGTAAGGAACTGACCTGAAAATCCTCTATATTGAAGAGGATTCTGGGTTATGGTGGCCAACATCCACAACAATGAACCATTTGTTGAATGAGCAAATTTGCACTAGCACAAGAAGTTAGCTTAGTTCAGTTGAAACCTGGGGATTTGTAAAATGGTGCTCTTGTGCAAATGTCCACATTAAAAGAAATAAGATGTGCCACAGTTGCATGTTGTGCAAGTGTAAGGACATCCTTGCTCTCCAGATGTGCAAAACTCATCTGGAGGGCAAGTTCCATACTTTATGTAAGTTACTCATGTGTTACACTAGTGCCTTCTGCAAGCAGTTTGTGTTTCTCTGGATGCTGGCCATTGTATGGTGCATATTCAATTCATGTACAATCATTTAGGCCACACACGATTGCCCCATGTAAACTAGGGGGTGAACCCTTCAATATAGCTATGCAGCAACATCACAGGGATAAACAGTGGCAGACAAGTGGTCCAAGGAAGTTAGTTCACCACTACTGATCTTCTCATTCAGGATAAACTTCTAGAGAACCCTTGTTTTCTGGAACACTTTTCTGGAGCAGTTTAAAAATGACTAAACCCACCCCACCCCCACCCACTTTGCCCTGTTCCTATATTTAGTGCAAATACCAGACCAAACACACAGCCTCTGGGCTTTATGAGTGATCATCTGTGTTGGATTATCAAAATAGATCATCAGTTCTAATAACTTTAGCCCTTTTCTGGTGGATTTCTATAGACTCAATACATGGAGTGTGATCATGTCTTCTGTATCCAATCCAATCTCCATTCCTTGATTGACTCTATGTGTACATTGCCTACACATGTACAACTTGTATATCCAGCGGCTCTCCCCACACTAATAAGGACCCTACATTTTGCCATGTAGAGAGCCTACATTCACACAGCTTGTACATGCATAGGCCTTGTGCACACAGAGTAAATTAATATGTGAAGGTTGTGGATAGGGATGGCAGACATGATCCCACTCTCACCTCCATGCACCTCCATGCACTGAGACTATAAATTCCAAACTGAAATGGGCTTTTAACAGCAGAAATCATGTTTGGTGGTGCAAAACAGTGAGGCTGTTCTCATGCAGGCAAAACTGGGCTAAAGAAGCCAAGCCTGGTCTTGACCACTGCCAGGATCATGCCTAGTCCCAGCAGAGCCTTGGCAGCAAACCCACCTAGGCAGCCACCTGCTTAAATGAGGTTAAGGGGGCTAGTGCTCCCTTAGCCCCATTTTGTTAATCATGTGGCAGGATCGTCTGCTTTCAGCCGATGCTGTGACACTAACGGGTACCTGTCTGTTGCTGGGGGAATAATCCCCATAATGCATAGTGCATTTGCATGGTGCGATCATCTGCAGAGAGGGATCATCTGCAGAGTAGGGGTGTGCACGGAACCAGCTGGTCTGGTTCAGTTCAATCCAAACTGGACCCAAACTGGATTGGGCCAGTTCAGTCCGGCACCCCCTCAAACCCCACCCCTGGTTCGGTTCAGTCTGAGGGGGGTTTGTGATTTTTTAAAGAATAATTTTTTAAATTACACTTACCCCCTCCCGGAGAGTTGTTTGAAGTTCTGTAGAGGTTCCCCCACCCCCACTTGCCTCCTTTATGCCATAATTTGGCCGCTCTTCAGCAGCTCATCGGCCTTTCCCCCTTGGCGTGTTGGCCATTTTGGAGGCTGCCACGCCTGCGCAGTGGGCCTCTGTGTGGCCTGGGTCATGAATGATGGCATAAGGGAGGCCTGAAATGAATTCAAAACTTCATGAAGAAAGATTTTTTTAATTGGAATACTCAATAAATCAATAAAACAAGTATAGGCTCTCACACACTTTCTAGCATAATTATGACAAACATTATGAGTCATACTTACAACTCTGAAATTACTGAACTCATCTAATATTGCACTAGCGTTAGCATCCATTCATTGCCACTAATGAGTTTTATGAAACAATGCTGGACATCTGGACTAGCATAGCACACAAACAGCAGTGTGAGTTCCAGCCTACAACTCTCAGGAACATATTTTGGTGATGCACAGATGGCTTGAGAGGGAAGGGAAGATTGTCAATTGTTGCCCCTTCCCATGCTCAAGTGACAGCACCGTGGTAGTCTGAAATCCACACTGCTACACATACACAATGAAACCAAAAGCAAGGGCAATCGCAGGAATACAACCAAGCAAAACAAAGAGGAAAGAACCCACCCTTGACTAAGACCGAGATATCTAAAAGTCATGTATTGCAAAAGACAATTAAGAATATGTATTGATAATTAGTAGATAAATAGTAAGATAATTTCTTATTTCTTACAGTTATAAGAAACACAATGCCAGTCTGGATGTCAGTCAATGGAATTTTAGAAATGGAAACTTTTCCACCACAAAAAGTAAGTATTGGAAATTTTTCTGAGAAAAACGTTCCACCCCACTTCTCTCCATTTGCCGCGGAAGGTCATTCACATGACCCCCAGGACAAATTTTCATGGTGCACAGTGGGAAGAGGAAATAAAATAGCCCCTTCCCCTGCCTGTGCAACTCAGCACTGCTACACCGTGAAGTGCTAGTCTGGATGTCAACCAGACAAGATGTTATAAAACATTGTAAAAATGTTTTACAATGAAGCAATCTCACACAATGTTCTAAGGATTGATACTACTTGTGCTCAGAGAATCCGCTACAAATGAGTTCTTTTGTTCTCATCCACCCAATGATAAACTTTAAATAACTGTCTTAAAAAAAAAAACTGACTAATGAAGTTTAATGTTTCTGAGTTGTGCATTTAAAGGCAAATTTGTAATCCCAAGCAAAAGATTTACAAGACCAGTGTCTAATTTAAATAGCTTTTCTGAAACTTGTAGATGTATGAGTGCTATGGAAATGTAAATTTTAATTAAACAATAAAAAATTAAAACCCTGAAACTGCTATATCTTTCTATGTTACCTAACCAAAAAAAAGGCTCTTGATTCTTCAGGGCTTTAACTGTATCTGTAAAATGGTGAAAATGTGTATATTAAAAACCTCGGATACCTCATTATTGAAGATCTTTACTTTTCTATTTCTGTTTGGTTTCCATTTCTGTCTAGTTATTTTTTCCTCAAAACATCTTTTGAATTCATGTGATTTCACTGAGGGGTTTTTGTTATAAGAGTAGCTGGAACAAAACTGAGTTTCCACAACTAATTTCTATGTCAAGACATCCTGGCATAGGATGATAATACATGCAGAAGATCCCAGGTTAAATTCCTGTCATCTCTAATGAAAAGGATTTCAAGTAGGACTGGGAAAGAGTTGCTTCCACTCAGAGCTGATTGCACAGGGGTCACAGAGGGAGTGACTAAGTATGAAGAAGCTGTGTTTGCTCATATTCTCCTTATATCTTCACGCTTTTACAGACCTATTATGACACTGAATATATATGAATATTATGAAGTATGCTAGTAGCCCTATTTTCATGACCATATCCATGAATGGGGAAAGGAGAAGGAACATTGGAAAGTGGGAATAGAAACTACACATGTGCAGGTATACATGTGTAAACTCTGTATACACAGTTTAGAATCCTGCAGGATGTAGGGTTCCTGATTGTGTGTAGAGGTTGTGCCTGCATGTATATATTTGGACACATCTAGACTCTGTTAAAACCATCCAACAAATGCATGGAGATTGGATGTGAGGCCAGTGAGTGCAATCCTGCTTTCTGCTCCAGATGTTCATGTCCACAGATATGGTTATGTGAATAAGATGACTACAAATATTTGGAATGCTGTGTCCAGTTCTGGGTGTCCCATTTTAAGAAGGACATTAACACACTGGAAGCTGTCCACCTGAAGGAGAGAAAGACATTAGCCCCCTTGAGGAGATTGGTGAGCAGGCTAATCAAGGTTTTCAAGCAGTAAAACTGAATTCCTGAAAATAAATCTAGCTCTCTTTTTATCTGTCTTTTTATCTTTCTAAAGTATTTGGATACTGCTTTGTCTAAAATACTTGACACAAAGTTAGCATTTAAAATAGAACAAGAAAACAAGAAAAACTGTTTTATGAAAAAAGAAACCAGCAAAACATCACAAAGGCATACACAGCAGAAGAAAAGCCCCAAGGAGCATTTTGAACAGTAGAAAAGCCTTGATGGTTGCCACACACACACCCCCCCCTGCTGTTTCCCATCTTCTTTTCCAAGGGGGGAAAAATTCCCCTCAGAGAAAGGGGATGGATAGCAGATGGGATAAGGGTTCCAGTGGCAAAGGGAACTAATGCGGTGACCATCTTTTCCTGCCAGAGATGATGGACTGAACTACAAGACCCATCATTCCTGGTGGCTACTGGTCCTTTGGTTTTTGCTTTCCCACACA
The DNA here is from genome assembly GCF_027244095.1 of Hemicordylus capensis. Classification (NCBI taxonomy): domain Eukaryota; kingdom Metazoa; phylum Chordata; class Lepidosauria; order Squamata; family Cordylidae; genus Hemicordylus; species Hemicordylus capensis. The sequence goes on from NC_069660.1 coordinate 185,724,285, forward strand.
ATTGGAGAACATGCAGTGCTATATGGGACAGTGTGGGGGAACAAACAATGACAGCCAGAAGCCAGCTTGAGACCATTGTTTACACCATTGTTGCCACTGTAGCCTCTGAAAGAAAAACTGGAAGTGGTGTTAAGTGGATGGATGCAGTGGTGGACATAGTGGCAGCAGACTGGTAACAACAGCAGCATGCTTGGTTGTTTCCATCCTCCCTCCACCCCCATGCTTCACATAGTGTTGCACATCCTCAGACTGTGTGGAAGAAAAAGATGTGAGCATAGGTTTTCACTAGGAATTAAAAATGGGGGATGGTAGCTGGTTATGACATTGTTATTGTTACTGGACCAGCATCACCAGAGATAGTGGCAAGAAGAACCTCCCCAAGCCTGATGCTACACCCACTAACAGCTAGGGATAGGGATGGGGACTCTTCTAGCTAGTATCTAGCTAGTATCCATACTTCTAGCTAGTATGCTGGCTTGTCCTAATCCTTCCTGGGGTGCTGCAGCAGACACCGGCAGTAGGTCTCTGTAGGTTGTTTGGGTGCTGTCAGCTGCTTGAGTGCGCCACATGCTAACACTGGAACTGCCTACTCTTGTGCCCAGACAGTGCCAGCCATTTTCATAAGTAAGGTGCCCTTTGCATTTTAGGACATAGAATGGCTACAATTCTTGCTGGCTGCACTGATAGTGTTACTCTGTTCATTGTCCTCCTGTCCATGCCAATGATTTCCCTAATGAATGGAAGCCACTGATGGGTTAGCAGCAACTATTTGGAGATGAGAAATAATCAGACACAACTTGAGAAGGGCTGTAACAATAATTTCCATAAAGAACAATGGGGAATTAAAGCTAAATTAAAAACAAAGACTAAATTTAAATAGAAACCTGAATGCATGAATGCATGAATGAATGAATGAATGAATGAATGAAGGCTCAACTATTACCTCTTGCACATTCCTAGTTTATGAAACTCAGTATTGGACCTTGGCTGTACTTTGGTCTTGATTCAAGAGGGAGCTCTTGGCTCAGCTCTAAGTATTTTGTTTTCAACAGTGGCCAGATGGATGCCCTTGGAAGCTCACAAGCAGAGGGATGGTCCTTCCCTGTTGTGGGTCCTCATCCTGTGATATTCAGAGTTACACTGCTTCCACATATGAAGGCAACAGCCACCACTACCCTGCCTCCCTACTGCCATAGGTGCAAGAACTGGCAATCTACTTTGCAGTAACAGTGCTAAATATATTTAACAATAAAAATAATAAATAAATAATAAACCAATCAATTTAAATACATTTAATAATAATAAAAAAATAAACCAAGCAATTTATCAAAGTGTTAAAACAATTTTTCTGTTTGGTTTGGAACGACAGATCTTTTATTTTTTAGATAAATGTAACAACAGCCACGATATATCAGAAACCTCCCACACTAGAAAAACCCACACATTGAGTGCATTCAACCACAGGAGTCATGCGTGGCATTCCCGTTGCTGTGTTTGACTCTCTGTCAATAATGAGAACCATCCAAGGAAACTCACTTCCACTCATTGTTGACACCTTGTTGGATCAGAATGAGATGACAATGTTCCAAATGGCTATTCAGAAAAGCAATTGTCTTACAGACAGATCCATTTTCAGCCTATGGTATGTGGAAAAAGTTCCTGTAGGTTGTCAGCTAGGCATGTCATGGAGTCATCAAGCACTTTCTTTACCACATAGCCACCTGTGTTGAATTTGACATTCAGTCAGGCCAATAGTTAGTGGGCCTAGTGCAAATTAGGCTGCCCTATGACACAAATATTTGACAAATTGCTTCCCAAATAGCGCTTATTTGGAGGCTATCTTCTCTCTTACCTGTGCAACAGCAATTTTTTGTTAGCTGAAATGACTGTAAGTCATATTTAAAGTGTTGCTTCAATATGGCAAATATGTTCTTTATGTTTCTGTGACTTTCTCAATGACAAAAATGATCTTTCCAATAATAATAATGTTGTCTGCCATGTCAGTAAAACCTGAATTTGCAATCCTCTTACTCCTAATTCTAGGCATCATGAGATCAGACAACCATTTGCTAACCACTGTCATCTTAAATCTGTTTTAAAATAAACTTCAAAGTGGAAATGGTCGGTTCTGGGAAGAAAAAAACAGAGTTGCATTCAAAGCTAAAATTCCCATGCTGCTGCATGAAATACAGCAAAGCAATATAACAGGTAATTCTGCAACTGTCATCTTCTGATAACTTGGCTGTCATAATTCCTCGATGTACATTAAAACTACCTTGGAAGTTGACATTGTGTGTGTATGTATTTCCTCCATTTGACAAGCTGAGTTGGATCTGCACTGCACCTGTCAAAGTAACCTGAAAGTAATTCTCTCTCTAAACCAAAATTTTAAAAAATCTTTCATTTTTTAATCTAAACTATGACTAAACAATGATTTGCTCTGCTTTTCCTTCTATTATGCATGAAACAGTTTTAGAAAAGAAAAATAAAGTGTTTTTCCCCCTTATAAATGCATCTCAAGAATTAAATGCAAGCATACATTTTTATGTCTAACCCTGGTGATAGCCCTTTAAGTTAAAGGGAAGAGAAGGAGTACCCTGAAATTGCGGTGCTTAATGCAGTTTTCTGTTTTCTGATTTCACTTTTGCACATTGCTGTTGGAGTAGCAAGTCGAGTTCTTGAGAGACAACTTCAAGAGCTAATTTTAACCCTAAACAGCTTGACTTGGGTAAGAGAATAATTTGGAACTGAAAGGGCTCGATGTACTACGGCTGCATTTTGGATGAAGTGGAAGACTAAAGAGATAGGCCAAAGAACTGGAAGCAGGGGCGTAAGGCCTATTGGACAAGGGGGTGCATTTGCACTCAGGCCCAGAGGGTCAAGGGGTCCCACAAGGCTATACAAACCCGTGGCCAGGGTGTGACATTGCCCCCCAAATGTATCTCTTCCCACCCTTAGCTGTGTGACTCCCAATCACAGCCAACGAGCTGTTTCTCTTTTTTCAGGCTGGAGGACGCTGGCTGCTGAGAAAGGAAAGGGTGAAACCAACCCAGGGATTGGTCCTCCTTCCTTGAGTTGTGCTCCTCCCCCACTCAGCAATTGCCAAGGGAGCAGGAAGGAAGCATGATGGTCACAAGGAGAGCTGGAAAGGAAAGTCAAACAAACGAACAAACAAACAAACAAACAAAACAACCCTTATCTGTTTTTTTTCTGTGAATGTGAGTTCTTCCCTTAGAAGCCAATGTGCATTTTTCTCCTCCCACATTCATGAACCACGTATGTGTGTGTGTGTGTGTGTGTGTGTGTGTGTGAGAGAGATCGAGAGAGAGAGAGAGAGATCCCTTCCCCAACTGAAAGCCTCCTTTGGTGTGTCACTTCCCTATCTCCAAGCCCATGTTTGTGCTTGTGTGAGAGATTTTTAACTGTTTAAAAATGATTTAAAATGATTGAGTTCCTCCCAATAAGGCCTGACCCATGTGATCTTCCCCTTGGGATTTGCAATTAGTTGTTTTCCTCTCCATGGAAAGGAAAGCAGAAAGTAAGAGAGAGAGTGAGGAGGGTGGAGGTTATTGGCTGGTCTGTTCTCAAACAAGTTATCATAATAGTTTGCATAGCAGAGAGAGAGAGAGAGAGATTTTTAAACTTAAAAAAAAATAATCAGATCAGCACAACAAGGTGCCAAATGTAAGCCAAAACTATTCTAACACAAATTTGTAATAAACCCTCCCCACCCCAACAATATACCTTGTGAGGAAATTAGTCACTACAAAAAGTATTAAAAGCTTTAAAGAGGGGAAGAAAAATGCTCTAACAACATAGATCTTTTTCTGTGTCCCCTGCCTTTTGGTTTATTAAGCGCTGGTTGTTGGGCTTGAAGACTTTTTGTAGTCTTAATCGTGTGTGTGTGAGAGAGAGAGCAAGCGAGCGAGCGAGAGAGAGCACAAATGGGCAAATAGGGATAGGAACATTGCTAGGGGTTGTATGCATGCATATATCAGGTCACAGGAGTAGGCATATGTTAAATATGTTTCTGAGCTAGGGGAATATGTGTGTACAAGTATGTGTGTGAAAGTGTATGCATATATGAAGAGGGTGTGATATATGCATAGAAGGGAAAGAAAGGGCAAGCTATGAATCGTGTTTTCATCATGTCCTTACAGTTTTTCTGCAAAAAATATATGGGTGGGGGGCAGGGGCATAGCAAGGTTGGAGTGGTCCAGACAAGTTTTTAAAATGCCCCCCCCCCAAACTCAGCTCATGAAGTAAAGAAATCTTAAATGAGGCTGAACAGTGGTAACAAAAAGCATATATGTGCCTATGTGACACAATAGAACATCATATGGGGGGAAACAAAGAAGATGGGTAGCAATGGGGCCCATCTTCACTTTTTGTCCCCAGGCCCACTCCAACCTTGCTACGCCCCTGACTGGAGGGTGTGTTTTGAGAAGAGTGTCATCTTGTATGTGTGAGTTGGTGTCATGTATGTAATATTTGCTATAGAAAAATGATGTCACTGGAGTCTGAAGTGTGGAACAAACTTAATATTGTTCAGCCCTTGTGACTACAATCTGATCTCAACATGCCTGCTGCCTAAAGTTTCAATTCTATCTTGATATTCTCCAGAATTGCTTCCCCTACCTGTTCACATAATTTTGGTTCCTCCCATCATTACAGTCTAGACATGGAGTTCTGATTATAGAAGGAAGGCTAATAGAGTTGTTTTGGAGACAAGGCAGTCTTTGGGCATATGATGATTGTGACACCCTCCTCACCTCACAGGGGCAGCTCAGTGTCAATAGACCCAGAGGGATGGCTAGGAAGTAACAGAAAGAGCCTCCCAGAGTAGCTGCAATGAAACACGCTTTATTGGATACAGGATTGACCAGAAGTTCCCTTCACCCTGCTCTTCTTCCACCCTGTCCTCCATGTTACTCCACAGGCGATGGGGAGCACTTGGGCTTTCCATCATAGAGACCAATGTCTTCCATAGCCCTTTGCTTTGGTCAGAGATCTGTTTCCTGCTTGCAAGCGCCTGACAATCTCTTGCTGTAGGCAATCTTAGCTCTTCCACCACCTCTCTTCTTGTGATCATCCAAGCTTGTGCCTCCCACTGCTTCATGAAGTGCAGGGGGAGGATTTCAGTTTTGCTTCTTCTCTGGCCATGTGCAGCGACAAGTGTGGATGCAGACCTCAGCTGGGGACAACAATCTCCAAGGATTCCCACACATTAGAATTTAGGTATTGGCTCAGTAGTTCTTCATAGGGTTCATATTTATTCCCCTTGTACGTAGGTATCTGGTAAGTAGCTCCTAGGTGTTGGCTGAATCGCTCTACATAGGGTTCCTGATTATTTTTGACATGTCGCTCTGGATGACACCCCCTCCCCCGCCCCCAAGGAGGACAAAGTCGGAAGAGTAAAGTACATACAGATATATTGTTTTGAAACACAAATGTTCAATTTTAGCATGTGCAAAATTATACTATTCTGAAACACATGCTGTGTTGAAACACATTCTCTGCGGAAATCAGTGAGTTCATGTGAGCTTGTGTTGGATTGTGGTCCTAATCTTTTAAAATCAGTGGTGTTTAAAGGTAATTTGATGTTAGGAATTTCTTCAATATATATAAAAGCGGGATGATTTTTTCAGAAAGTATTGTATTTGGCTTAGGTAAACTCTTGAATATTTGTCAATATGCACAAAATTCTTGATTATCCTTATAATAAAGTTATTCTTTGCATGTACTGTATATTTAAAAATACAGAGAAATAGTGATGTGCAAAATGTTTCGGGTACAAAACATTTTGCACTCAAAATGGGCCATTTTGGGTATTTTGTAGACAAAACAAAATGCCCTTTTTCCAAATCTGAAAGTTTTGTACACAAAACAAAACGTTCCTGTTTCGGCTGCAAAACATTTTGTTGTTTCAGACCTCCATTTTGTGGTGATCTCTGAGTCATTCTCCATTTTATGTTTGACATCTCTTTGAATTTCCTGCCCTTCCAGCCTTCCGATCGCTGACCTAAAGCAAGGGCTGACCTGCTGACGATTTCCTCCTTGTTCCTCATTAGCTCTTTTCCCTCTTGCCACTCTTTACTGACCCCACATTGGCCAGGGGAAGGGTCGAAGAAGGGGCAAGGGTGGGTGGGAGTTCAAGGGAGTTCATTTTGTATAACGTATATACAAAATACATTACAAAAAACATTTTTAACAAATCAGTTACAATCAGATCACAGTTTTTTTAAAAAAATAAATGTAAAATTTAAAAGGCCTGCGTGAACAAAAAGGTCTTTACCTGGTATCCAAAAGAACAAAGTGATGATGCCAGAAAACTTCACTGGGGAGGCTATTCCATAAATGTGGTGCCACCACAAAAAAAGTCCTCTCCCCAGTAGCCACCCGCCTCACCTCATTTGGCAGGGGCACCCGGAGAAGGGGCTCCAAAGACTGGGTTGGGAGAGAGCCTGGGCAGAGCAGTGATGTTTAGCCCATTTGTGTAACAGTGCATGTCTAGACAGACTAGGGAGTTGTGTGAGCTCCAGTCATGTCCCTACCATCTCTCATTAAATGTGTACTGTGTCAGTCAGGATGTTAGCCACTATCACTGGAAGCTGAAAGTGTCAAGAAGCAATTCAATATATTATGCACACAGAGTTTTCTTTTACATGGAACATTCCCCTGCTCATTGAAGGCAATGAGGAAATTTGCATCTATGCACAGGTTTCTCCAATACATCTTCCAAATGAGGAAAAAAGACCTAGGCTTTTTGTGGGTTATATAATGTAATTATTCATTAATGGTTAAATGTATTTGTCTTGGAATTTAATGCAAGTTTTGGGATCAGATGTTGAGGAATAAATTTGAATCACTTTGCTGCTGTTTGTTATCTTTAGTTCAGTTGAAAACTTTTTTTTGCGGGCGGGGGGGGGGGGGGGCTATAAATGCCAAAAAGTTTTTTGGTCTATAAATGCCAAATTGAGACCCAATTCACATTTTAGATAGCAAGCAATTTTGCCACCAACAACCCAGTGCTTGCAGGAGTAATACTATAAAGCGTGAAGCAAAGGTGCATATTTGCAAACATATTTTGTGGTGGGCATATTCACAGAAGATGTGGTGGGCATATTCACAGAAGACTTGATTGGCCATAGATCCCTGATTCACGGCCACAGTATGCTGACAAATACTCATCTTTGCTTTGCACCTTGAGGAGATTCTCACAATCACAAGCGGGGCCTAGCCCGCTTTTTGCTGATTGTCTGCTGCCCGAGGAGCCGCATGGCTCCTGCCAGCAAACCCTCCAAATTTCCCCTTAGCTGAAGTTAGTGGAGCGAGTGCTCCGCTAACCCAGGTTTTGTGGTCGTATAGTGCTGGAGTGGGGCTCTGCGCCATAGCAACACATGAGGAGACCCCTGGCCAGGGGGCTGCAAGCAGACTTCCAGGCTTGGGAGTCTCTCCAGCATGCCCTGTGCACTTGCACGGGGCATCCTGGAACTTCCGGAGGCCACGTGGCTCCCGATCCCCACTGGCTCCATGACAGAGCTGGCAGTCATGTGGGTGGCCGATACAGCCGCCCAGGGCTAAGCCCGCTCTCCCCACAAACCTCATTTGGGCGAGTCTCACCGATCGTGATTCTCACCTCCTTATGGTGTTGATAACTCCAAACACTGGTGTATTCATTTATACTGTATGCAATGGTGTATTTGGGGTCCATAAAGGTGAAATAGGGATACATCAAATATCTGCAAAATATATTAATATTCATGGATAAGTGTTTCAAATATAGCAGCAACAAATGTTTAAAAACTCAGTGCAGATCTCATGTAGCTGGAAAAAGCAGTGAGCTGTTCCCGAAGATATTGGGTTAGATCCAGAGCTTGTGCAAGTGGATGGAAGCTTGCGCCAGGGAGCTTTCCTGCCCCCTCTTCCAAATAATAATCCCCTGCACTCTTGAAATTGGTGAGAGTCTAAATCACATTTGGAATCTTGTTTTAATTTGATTATCAGCTCATGGGGTTGATATTAGGACTGTGTGAAGCTTTGGAGTCTGAATTTTGACAACTGGATCAATGTGGGCAAATTCAGACTATTTGGCTTGATTTGGACTCTAACTGGCAACCAGCTGATTCAGGTCCAGTTCAGGTCTGAGTTGCACTGATTCAACTTGCTTTGATTTGGATATGATTCAGCAATTTAGAAACTTTTGTTGTTGTTGTTGTTGTTTTGTTTTTTTAGTTGTCAAAAAGCAAAGAGAAAACCCAGGTTTTAAAATGTACCTGCATGGAAACCACTAGAGCGATTTCTCTGCAAGTTGGAGTTGAGGGTTTTCAGTTTTCATCTTGCCTTTCCAAGGTTCTACCATCCCCGCAGTTTTCATCACCTTCTGCCAAGAAACAAAAAGGTTATAGGCATTTTAGTGACTTTCTATGTATTCAAGTTCTCCACTGTCCAGTCTAATTTTGACAACTGTCAAACTCAAGTTCAAAAAAGCTTTAAAATTTAAATGAATTGAGGTATTACTCTGGAGATTTTTTGGGGGGGTGAGTGGGTGGGCTTTATGCTCTCCCAAGGGTCTACCATGCCTACAATTCTTATCCCATTATCCACCCACCCCTAAAGCTTATAGGCATTTTTGTGATTTCCATTATAGTCTATGGCTGAAGCATAATCTCTGAACCGAAGCAACTGACTGAGTGCAATGTGCAGCTGAAGCAGTGAATCTTATTGAGTCCCCTCTAAAGGACCATGCAGTTCTTGAATTACATTTTTTTCCTTTGCACAGATCTACATGGTCTTTCACAAGATAATAACAGTTATGAAGAGTTACATACCTGCCTGAATTCATTTATAATTTTCATATATATGTGGACTCTATTTTTTTTAAAAAAATAAAAGATATGTAGCATATTAGTTCAATAGGAGGCAAAAGTACCATACTCAGCGTAGCCACAGAAGTCAATAAAGCTATGATGAATTATACCAACTGAAGGTTTGGCCTGCGTGACTTTCTATACTTTCCTGTGATATTTGATATATGCCCTTTATCTGCTGGGAGGGGAGGTATTGAAAAATACATGGTCATTTGTATTACAGCAGCTTGTAAATCTCAGGATTGTCATGACTCTTCTTGTTTTAGGATTCCTTTTGAAATTTACTTATTCTTTATCTGTAAAGGTCATGGTAGCAAAGTTGAAAGAAGAACTAGGGTACCTCTGTCAGATCATATTCTTCGATGCTGCATGCCAATTTGAGAGTAAAGTAGGGCTGAGAAAATCATGCCTAAATTCAGTTTGCTCTGCACACTCTGAACAAAAAGACATCATGAGCATAATGTAAAGTATAGGAATGTTCCCTTTATAATTAATTAATTAATTAAATTAGAATAGTTCAATACCTCCCAAAACATGCATCTCTGGGCGGTTTACAATTCATTCTGAATGGTTGGTTCACACAGGCAAGCTCATCACCTACTAGGGATGTGCACAGAACTGGTTAGCCCAGTTTGGCTCAAATCCAGATCAGATTATAGCCGCCCCGGGTGGCTCAGGCTCGATTGAGCCTGGTTGGTTTCTTTCCGACTCGTGGGCCAGTTCAGGGAGGGAGTGGTGTATACTTGCAAAGGGGAATCCGGCTAAGATTCCCCTGTCCAAGTACAAGGGATTCCCTAAGCTAAAAAGGCTTCCCTAGCCCTTTATTGCATGGAGATAGGGGCGGGTGGGTGAAAGGCTCTCTTTTACCTTTGAAAATGAATGGGGCAGAGGGTGGCGAGGGCTCGGGAGGTGGCAGGGGCTCCTCTTGCCACCCTGTTGGACTCCCAACTGACAGTCTGGGCTGGCCGCTGCAGAGATGACAGCGGGGGCTCGTCTTGATGCCTCGCCAGCCCCCCAACTGACAGTCTGGTCTGGCTGTGGCCTGGTATGGGCCTCTGCCGCCCAGAGGCCTGTATCGAGCCGCAGTCAGCCTGGACTGTCAGTTGGGAGGCCAGCGGGTGGTGAGAGGAGTCCCTGCCGCTGCCCCCAAAGCCTCCACCACTGCAGTGGCCAGCCTGGACTGTCAGTTGGGAAGATGAGAGGGGGCACGAGAAACCCCCACTGCTGCTTCCTGAGCCTCCGCAGTCGCTGCCTCTGCCACCCCACTGCATTTTCAAAGGTAAAAGAGAGCCTCCCCCCCCACACACACACACATTAAAGGGTTAGGGAAGACTTTTTATCTTACGAAATCCCCTGTACTTGTAAAGGGGAATCCTAGCCAGATCCCCCTTTACAAGTATCCCCTCTCAAGCTGGCCCACAAGCTGGTTCTGTGCATCAGGGGTGGTCCAGTTCAAACTCAGAGCAGCACCCCGCTTTGTGGGGGCAGTCCAGTCCAACCTCAGACTTCCCGGACCGGACTGGCTCCATGTCAAGTCTGGCTTGATGCAAGCTGGCTTGCACATCCCTATGATCTATCGAGTCATCAAGAAATGATTCATATATATAGTAGCTATCACAAAGGGAACATCCACAACATTCAGCATCACCCTGAACACCAATTTTTCAAAGGGAAAAATTCACACTTCTAGCTGTGGTTAAGTATTAAGCAACCAAGTGGCAAGAGATAATGTCATTGCACCCAAACCCCAAAGAAGACAAGACACACATAAGTAGAGAACTAGGGCCACTTTATTAATAAACATAAGTTAACTAATTAACTTGTAATGACATTCTTAACTAACCAGAGCAATGTCTGGCATGCAGGAAAATGGGTTTCTCCCCCCTCTGCTCCCTCCCTCCCTCCCTCTCTCTCCCTCTTTTGTGGTGGAATTAATTCAGGGAATTGAGGGGAATGAATTATGGAATTGGAAGTTAAATTGGTGGAAAATGAATTTTGGAAGGGGGAATATGGTGGGAAATAAATTGTGAGGCAAAAATTAATTTTTGAAAGGGAGATTATTTTGGAGGATCTAGGAGGGAAACGATTGTGGGGATGTCTGTAGGGGAGTATTACTACTGAGGAACTTAGTCTGGATGCCAACTGCTGTCAGGCTATGTGTGCATTGTTGCATATGACTATTTCTGGCTCAGGGCTTCAGTGGGTAATGATGAAGTTAAGGTGACTGAACTAGTCATTTCCAGTTATCACGATCGCAGCAGCTTTTTGGCAAGAAGGAAGGAATGGCTTGTGGGATGCAAGGAATGCCCCCCTGCCCATGGCCTTGGTTAGCCACCCATCACATTTCAGGACATGTGAGCTGCAAAAGACAGCTTATCACAATATGCCTTTCAGCTTGTGCAGCTCCAGAGATATTTCAGAAAGGAGTGGACTGAATCCATTTGCAGCTTGATGAACTCTGTTGTCACCATGTGGCATGCTCTGTTTCAGCATGGAAAGCTGTGTCTTGACACAGCAGCTCCCAGGCACATTGTTTCCTTGACATCTCGAAAGAAGAAGACGAAAACCACCCCAGTTTTATCAGCTTCAGAGCTGATATGATTATTTACCAGAGGTTTCTGACATGTTGGAAATGACGCATTTACTGCACTTGACGTGGGAGAAGTGGTGATGGCTATAGAACCTGACATAAGGAGTGTTTAAAGAAAACATCCGTGGTGGTTGGCAGGAGACCATCAGCAGTCTTGTTTAAAGGAGAGCTGGGGAAGTCTGTTTAGAAAAGGGATTTACTTCTTTGTTAAGATGATCAAATCAGACTTGTCCAGAGTCATCCAGTAAATCAGGCCAGGCATACATTTTAATGATTTATAGCTCACAAAGTGAGTAAAATGAGTGCTGCTACATTTGGCTTTCTTATTTACACCCCCCCCCACACACACACCAGTTCTTTCCCCAATCAAAAGGCATGGAAACCATTGCAATAAAATTAAAATATTGAAAATAACATGAAAAAGAGACAGCACTCGTTTGAACAGTGAAAAACAACAGCAGAAGAAACCAGCAGGGCACTATGTTTCCAATCTTGACAAAATAGAACAGCTTTGGCATGTTTCCCAAAGATCAGGAGGGACCATGAAGTAAGTGTGTTCTTGGAATATGGTACTCCTCAGGGAAGGCCCTACTTATAATGTATATCCACTTAATTTCCTGCAAAAGTAGTACCGGGATCAGGGCTGTTTCATTGAAAATGAAATGAACATCTCAATGAATATGAAAGTTTCAATAAAAAATTTCAATGAACATGGAAGTTTTTATTCTTGAAAATGGTGTACATGGTGAGCAATCCCTCTTGGTCCTTCATGTTTGTAACTACAACTACTACTACGCAACTGTACCTCCATTGTGTAGTGAGTTTTTATGGCTCCTCCCTGGGCAGGGAGAAACAAGGAATGTGGAGTAGGAAAACTCACAATGTAAGGGAGATTAGATGCAAACTGATCTGGACAGGCAAGGGCATTGGGCCAAAACCAATTAGATTAATCTCAGCAGAGACATATGTACAGTCCTGCATTTAAGTAAGAAAAATCAAATACACAAATATAGGATGGGGAAGATCTGGATTGGCAGCAGTACACGCATTATGAATCTAAGGGTCATAATGGACACCTAGTTGAACACAAGCTAGCAGTGTGATTGCACCTGCTAAAAAAAGCAAATGTAACCTTGTGTTGTGTTAACAGAGGCGTAGTGTCCAGACCACAAGAAGTAATCATTGCACTCTGTTTTGTGCTAGTCAGATACTGTGTCCAGTTCTGGGCATTGCAGCTTCAGAAGGATATTGATAAACTGGAATGGGTTTAGAAGAGGGCAACAAAATGGTAAGGGGTCTGGAAACCAAGTATTATGAGGAAAAGTTGAAGAAGCTGGTTATGTTTAGCCTGGAGAAGAGAAGGCTAAGGGGTGATATGATAGCCATCTCCAAATATCTGAAGGACTGTCTATCACATAGAAAAAGGAGTGGACTTGTTCTCTATTGCTCCTGAAAGTAGAGATATATGAAGTGGCTCCAGGTCAAGCTGGTTCGCCATTGAACTGGGTCAACTTGTGGGTTTGCCTGCAAGTTGGACTGGCCCCAGTTCTGCTCAGCCTCAAGCCAAACTTCACTCCGGGCTGGCTCTGAGCAGGTTCTTGCAGGTTCGGGGGTTCTTGCCCAGTTTGAACCCGGTTCAGACTTGAACCAAACCAGGCAAACTGAAAGCAGGACTACAATGAATGGGGGGAAATTACAAAAAGGTAGATTGTGGCGAGACATAAGGAAGAGTTTCCTAACTGTAGGAGTTGTTTAACAGTGGAACAATCTGCCTCATGCAGTGGTGGACACTGGAGGTTTTCATGCAGTGGTTGACAAATAGAGGTTTGATGTCATCTGTCAATGATGTAGTAGCAGTTTCCTGCACTGAGCTGCACTGAGCAGTAGGTTGGAACAGAAGATCTCCAGGGTTCCTTCCAACTAGGTTCTATGATGCTGTGATTCTAGTTACAATGCTTTTCAACATTTACATGAAATCGCTGTGAGAGATTATCAGGAGGTTTTGTGCAGGGTGCAGGGTGTTACCAATATGCTGAAGACACCCAAATCTATTTCTTCATGTCAACATTCGATACCATCGACCATGGCATCCTTCTGGGCCGCCTCTTGAGTATGGGATTTGGAGGTACTATGTTGGAGTGGCTCCCTTCCTTCCTTGGGGGGAGGGTCCAGAAGGTGGTGCTGGGGGACTACTGCTTGGCCCCATGGCCATTGACCTGAGGGGTCCCACAGGGTTCGGTTTTGTCCCCCATGCTGTTTAACATGAAGCCGCTGGAAGTGGTCATCCGGAGACTTGGACTGAGTTGTCAGCAATATGCAGATGACACTCAGCTCTATCTCTCCTTGTTCCCTGATCCTATGGAGGTGGTGGATGTCCTGAGTCGGGGATTGGAGGCTGTGATGGGCTGGATGTGGGCTAATAAACTGAGACTGAATCCAGACAAGATGGAGGTAATGTTGGTAGGAGAACCAATCGGGATGAGGTGATTCTACCTGTTCTAGATGGGGTTGCACTCCCCTTGAAGGAGCAAGTACACAGCTTGGGGGTACTACTGGACCCGGCTCTGCTTTTGGAAGCTCAGGTGGAGGCGGTGGCCAGGGGTGCCTTTGCACGGCTTCGGCTAGTGCATCAGCTAGGGATGTGCAAACCGGTTCAAATTCTAACTGGTTCGGTTCAATGGTTCGAATTCTAACCAAACCAGCCATCACGTTCAAGCTGCAGTTTCGAATTCGAACCAAACTGGGGGTGGTTCAATTTGAACTGGTTTGAACTGGTTTGGGGTGCTCCACAATAGGGAATAATAGTCTGGTTAGAGTCCCCTTATACCCTATGAGAAAAGATATAAATACATTTCAAAAATTCATTAAAAAACCGTACAAGTATCTGATTGCTTTGGGGTTTGGTTGGTAGGTACCCATGGGTGCCAGCTACCACCCCACCCACTTTGGGAGGTTTGAACCAGTTTGAACCGGTTTGAAATGGTTCAAAACAGTTCAAATTTGAACCGAATTGGGGGGAGTTGAGCAAAACCAAAACCAAACCTCCTCCTCCTGGTTCGAACCTGGTTTGAATTCAAACCAAACTGGGCAAACCAGTTTTGTGCACATCCCTATTACCAGCTGCGTCCCTTTCTCGAGAAGGCAGATCTGGCCACAGTTACCCATGCCTTAGTCACATCACAGCTGGATTACTGTAATGCGCTCTACGTGGGGCTGCCCTTGAAGAATATCCAGAAACTGCAGCTTATACAAAATGTGGCAGCTAGGGTTCTAGCTGGAGCTGCCTGGTGTGATCATATCACACCTATTTTGAAAGAGCTGCACTGGTTTCTGGGTCCAATTCAAAGTGCTGGTTTTGACCTTTAAAGCCCTTAACAGTTTGGGCCTGTGATACTTGAGGGACTGCCTGCTCCCAAGGGTTGCTACCCGCTTGATGAGATCATCTGAGGGGGCTCTGCTCTGGGTGCCAACAATGAGGGAGTCTCGGTTGTCGTGCACACGGGACAGGGCCTTTTCTGTTGCTGCTCCCAGATTTTGGAATGCTCTCCCAGTGGTCCTTCGCTCCTTGGACTTGGATAGTTTTTAGAAAGCTTGTTAAATCTTGGCTTTTTATCCAGGTCTTTACATGATTTTTTTTAATTGCTGCTTCTGTGTGCTTTTTATCTGTATACAGTTTTTATGTGTACAGTTTTAAAATATCATCAGGAAAAGGGGCTCCCTAATTGCCTGCCTGGAGGCAGTGATGGGCTGGATCCTGTAGAACAAACTGAGACTGAACCCAAATAAGATGGAGGTACGTATTGTGTGGGGTTGGAACTCAGGAGACAAGTTCAACCTGTCTGTCCTGAAAGGGTTACACTCCCCCAGAAGGAACAGATACACAGTCTGGGAGTGCTTCTGGATCCAACCTCTCTCTGGTGACTCAGGTGACTTGAGGCAGTGGCCAGAGGTTCCAACCTCTTGGTTCCAACTGGATCCAACCTCTCTCTGGTGACTTGAGGCAGTGGCCAGAGGTTCTTTCTATCAGCTTCGGCTGATAATCCAGCTGCATCCATTTCTCAACATAAATGACAACATAATGCATATGTTGGTAAAATCCCACTCTATCTATATATGGCTACCTCTGTATGTGGTCCGGAAACTGCAACTTGTGCAAAATCTGGCAGCCAGGTTGGTCTCTGGGTCATCTCAAAGGTTAATCTCCGGGTCATATTACACCTATATTAATAGAACGACACTTGCTACCAATATGTTTCCAGGCAAAATACAAGGTGCTGGTTATAAACCTATAAAGTCCTAAACAGCTTAGGCCCAGAGTATTTAAGAGAACACCTTCTCCATTATGAGCCCTGCTCATATTAAGATAATCGGGGGAATTCTGTCTTCAGTTGCCACCAGCTTGTCTCCACTGCTCTTTCTCTATTGCTGCCTCAAGAGCTTGGAATGTGCTCCCTGTCGAAATAGGAACCTCCCCATCTCTCACAGCTTTTAAAAGGGCTGTTAAGACACATGTATTCACCCAGGCTTTTAATTAGATTTATATAATCTATCATTGTTTTCATTTGTTTTAATATTTTAACTTTGTTATTCAGCTGTGTTGTTTTATTGCAAACCACTCAGAGACATGAGTTTGGGGCAGTAGACAAATATAATTAACCAAACAACAACAACAACAACAACAAATGTATGCATAATATATCCATTCCTTTTATAAACTGGAGAGTAGGGGTGGCCCATTAAGTAATAAGCTTAAACCTATAACTTTTGGGACATGTAGTGGCCACTTGGTCATTGTAGACTGATTCACCCATAATTTCCCCCCCAGACATGAGATCACCTCTCATGTCTCTCCTAGTGAGTCAGGAAAAACTAATAAGGAAAAAGTCCAATTAAATCACCAACTGTTATGGAGAGCTGGGGTTATAATATGGAAAGTTATGCACATTACTTCTTTATTTATTAGCCTACTTTCCAAATTACAGTCCAAATTCACAACAAATGGAAGGTGGTTCTAGAAGACCAGGACAGGAGTTTTTGTTTGTTGCCATTCTGTCATGGTGTTTCAAGAGGGTAGCAACTCAAAATATAGACAATATCCTTTGTAACCAATGTGCTGACAGTTCTACAAACTAGATTCACAGCACAAGAGAGGGGTCATAGGTAAGAGTTGTCATGTTAAAAGAAGTGGAAAGTCAGCTCCATTAATCGCACTTGGAATATGCTTTAGTATATTTATATTTCAACTATCTTCCATCACATAATTCAAGATGGGTTAAGAAGGAATCCAAGGCAGTATCTAGTAATGCACCGAACCTTAAGCAAAGTTAGTGTGTCATGTGTCTTCAGATCATGCCCAGGTACATAGAATCCTCAAACTACTTCCCTTTTTAAGGACAAGGTTGAATGCAACAGCCCTTTGTTTTACCCAGATCCTCATGAGGGTAGGAGGGAAGCACTCCCGATGAGCAATCATGTAAACCCAAACAATCAGGTGTGTGTGGGGGTGGGGTGGGGGTGGGGGTAGAGTGATCTTTTGGAAGGCTTCTCTCACACAATCACTCTCTCCTCCTCCTACCTTGTTGTTTGGGTTTCCACAACCACGGATTGAGAGCGTGCCTGGCTCTCCTACCATGGCTGGGCACTCCCCCTATCCTGATGAGGATTGCATAAACCAGTCTATTGTGTATCTATGTATTGGCAAGCCAGACTTGCTTTACTCAATATTCTGTACCAAGGAATTTTCTCATGACAAGACCAGATTAGCCCACTGCATATTTATGTCAGGGAACCATTCCTAAATCAGGTTATGCTGTAAACCAAGTTCCTTATACATACTGTATGTTTTTTGTCAATCAATCAATCAATCAATCAGTCAGTTTATTTGTTTGACTGTGGACATAACATAAAAAAGTTCAAAAATGGATAGTTAAAATAATATAACAAGTCATAGGGCAATCAAAATACAAAGATGGACTCCCCCACTGGCGCTCGTTGTCCATAAAAGCCTTTGAGGCGGCAGTGTACCTCCCCGCCATCCCTTCCACCTCTTTGGCAAGAAGTGGCCGAAAGTACCAGGTGCGCATGTGCACGTCACGCGTGTGCACGTCAGATGGGTGTGCGCACGCGACATGCACATGTGCACCTTGTACTTCCAGCGACTTCCAGCCGAAGAGGGGGAAGGGGTGGCAGGGAGGTACACTGCCGCCCCGAAGGCTTTTATGGACAATGAGTGCCGGTGTGGGAAAAGCAGGGGGAGGGTATGTGAACCCTCCCCCGCCCTTAAAGTGGCACCCCCTCAAGCCACCCGCGCCTGGTTTCGTGCACATCCCTAGTCCTGAATCAGTCCCTGGGTGCAGTAATGGACTGGATGAGGGTGAACAAGTTGAGACTCAATCCAGACAAGACAGAAGTACTGTTGGCCAATGGTTCCTCTGCCAGGGTGAATGATGTTCTAGAGGGGGTTGCGCTCCCCTTGAAGGACCAGGTTCACAGTTTGGGGGTACTCATCAATCCAGAACTGTCACTAGAGGCTAAAGTGGCCTTTGTGGCTCATAGTGCCTTTTATCAGGTTTGACTGATATGCCAACTGTGACCTTACCTGGAAAGAGGTACCTTGGACACAGTTACTCATGCTCTGGTAACCTCTTGTTTAGATTACTGCAATGCATTGTTTGTGGGGCTGCCTTTGAAAATGGTCCAGAAACTGCATTTGGTACAAAATTGGACTGCAAGATGGTTAACTGGGACTGGACATGTTGATTATATTATGCCAGTGCTTTGTCAGCTGCACTGACTCCCAGTCCGTTTCTGGGCCAAATTCAAAGTGCTTGTTATATTATTTTAACTATCCATTTTAAACTTATAAAGCCCTAAATGGCTTGGGACTGGGTTACCCGTGACAGCACCTTGCCCCATATGTCCTGACTTGGACCTTAGGCTCTTCTTTGGAGGCCCTTCTCCAGGTGCCCCTGCCAAATAAGGTGAGGTGGGTGGCTGCTAGGGCGAGGGTGTTTTTGGTTGTTGCACCCTGTATTAGAATAGTGTTCAAATTACCTGGCATTTTAGATGCCAGGTAAAGACTTTTTGTTCATACAGGCCTTTTAAGTTTTTATTTTTAAATTAGATATTTAAAACTAATTTTTTTTTAAAGGTTATAAAAAAATTTTGTATTGTATTTTGTATTTTTCCCCTTTTTGTCTGTTGTGATTTCATGTGTTATGTGTTTTTATTTGATGTTTTAATGTTGCTTTGTGAGCCACCCAGAGAACAATTTTTGGACCTGGGATGGCTGAATTTTATTATCAATGTTGTTGCTGTTATTGATATCTATAATAATAACAGCAAAAACATTGATAATAAAATTCAGAATATTGCAGAATAATCGCAGAAAATCGCAGAATATAGGCTGTTCCCAGTAAAGTTGCTTTTTGTAATTGGCTGATGGTGATTTCTGTGGCCCCTATGGTGTTGAGGTGCTCTTCAAGTTGTTTGTTTTGGAATTGCACCCAGGGCGCCAATTACCACTGGGATTATTTTGGTCTTTTTCTGCCACAGCCTTTCAATTTCAATTTGTAGATCTTTGTATTTGGTGATTTTTTCTATTTCTTTTTCTTCTATTCTGCTATCCCCTGGTATTGCTATGTCGATTATTTTGACTTGTTTTTCTTTCTTCTCGACTACAGTGATATCTGGTGTATTGTGTGGCAGATGTTTGTCTGTTTGTAGTCAGAAGTCCCATAATAATTTTGCATCTTCATTTTCTTCAACTTTTTCAATTTTATGGTCCCACCAATTCTTGGCTACAGGTAGCTTGTATTTTTTGCAGATGTTCCAGTGTATCATCCCTGCTACCTTGTCATGCCTTTGTTTGTAGTCAGTCTGTGCGATCTTCTTACAACAGCTGATTAGGTGGTCCACTGTTTCATCTGCTTCTTTACAAAGGCGGCACTTGCTGTTTGTGGTTGACTTTTCGACTTTTGCTCTTATTGCATTTGTTCATAGTGTCTGTTCTTGTGCAGCCAGTATTAACCCCTCTGTTTCTTTCTTCACGTTGCCATTCTTAAGCCATTGCCAGATCTTGGTGATGTCTGATTTTCCACTTATATTGTGCAAATATTGACCATGCAGTGGCTTATTTCTCCATTTTTCTGCTCAGTTCTTGACTTGTTCTTTCTTGTAGGCCTGCTTTCTTTCATTGGTGTTGAATAGTTTCGCGTTCTTGACCATTTGAAGTGCATCTTCTTCACTGTCCTTGATATATTCTTCAAGGCCTCTTTTCTCCTCCTCTACTCTTTGATGGACTTGCAGCATTCCTCTTCCACCTGAGCTGCGAGGGAGGTATAGCATATCGACATCACTGTGGGGGTGCAGAGCATGATTGATGGTCATGATTTTCCTGGTCTTATGATCTAGTGTTTCTAGCTCTGCCTGGGTCCAGTCTATTATTCCTGCAGTGTATCTGATAACAGGTATAGCCCAGGTGTTTATGGCTTGTATGGTGTTCCCGCCATTGAGTTTGGACTTTAGGATTTTTCTAACTCTCCTGATGTATTCACTTCCAATTTTTCTTTTAACTTCAGTGTGTGCGATGTTATCAGCCTGGAGAATGCCCAAGTATTTGTAATGTTCTTTCTCTTCCAGGTTCTTGATCTTGCTTCCATTGGGCAGTTCTATTCCTTCTGTTTTTCTTATTTTCCCTCTGTTCATTATTAATGCAGCACACTTGTCTAGTCCAAACTCCATTGTTATATCGCTACTGAATATACGGACAGTGTTTAGCAGTGATTCGATTTCTGACTGGGACTTTCCATACAACCTCAGATCGTCCATGTACAGCAGATGGTTGATTTTACTGGATGTTTTAGATGTTTGGTATCCGAGGCCTGTTTTGTTTAGTATTTGTGAAAGTGGAGTCATGGCGATTACAAACAACAGAGGGGATAGTGAGTCCCCTTGCAAAATGCCTCTTCTAATGCTAACCAGTCCACGTGTCTCGCCATTGATTTTTAACTGTGTACTCCACATGCTCATTGCTTTTTAAATAAATATCTGAATGTTTTTGCTGAAACCAGTTGTTTCTAAACATTTTAGTATCCATGTGTGAGGCAATGAGTCGAAGGCTTTCTTGTAGTCAATCCATGTACACTTAGATTTGTTTTTCTTCTCTTGCAATTTTCTAAAATCATTTTGTCAGTCAGCAGCTGGTCTTTTGTGCCTTATTATTATTATTATTATTTATTATCTCTCGTCCTCCTCCTCCTCCTCGGGGATAGTCTAGAAAGGAAGTAATAATATAAGAATCATAAAGAAAGGACTGATACAAAATATATTTTCTACATATTAATATACTATGAAAACCTTCAAAACATAATGTAAGTAAAATTAGTTGTCCAACAAGTGATTAAAATATCATGGTCATGGTCTTGTAAGGGAAGCAGACTGTTTTTGATGAAACTCTGTAACTTTATGTATGAATAGAAGTCAAATGCACAGCCAATAAACAGAAAGATTATTTACACATCTGAAAACTAGCGACATTCACATGTCCAAAGTTTGCTGGACCCGTGGTTAATTTTTCTGATTGTGAATCCCATCACAGACGTCCATCCAACTATAGCCCAGCAATGTCCATTTTCAGGGCAGGAGAGCCTTTCACTCTTCCTGGTCTGCTGAGGCTGCATCCCAGCAAGCTCTGTAGCACTCACATCACCAGTTCGTGAGTAAGGTGTCAGAACATCTCCAGGGTGGCAATCATTGAGCACGCTCTTCAAAGGGGTGTGCCAAGTAAGATTGTACCTTTTTTGGATGGATTTCTCAGTAGGAAAATAGGATTCAAATCCCTTTAAACGCCATGAAAGCCTTCATCTGACAGCAATTGCACCACCACCCTCATAAGAGCCCCACAACAAAAGTGTTACACAAGCAGTTTCTCATGGTGGTGGATGCTGAGGGGCACTTACCCCCTGTTACTCAGGAAAGGGAAGGGAATATGACTTTCTAGGAGGGGATATGTATATGAGGGAGGATGAAGGCTCATGAGGTCTGGCCTGCTGTGACCAAGGATGTTCTTGCGATGGCTCACCTTGGCAAAGCAGTCCATGAAGACCAAACCACACTCCTGCCCCCACAGGGGCTTGCCACCAGGGGATTAGCATTCTCATGAGAGGGCCAGTCTACTGGGAACAACCTTAGGCTCGACAACCTTTGGTCTTCTGTCAGACTGTGCACTCATGAGTTGAGCTATTCAAAAAAAGGGGCCTCTTCTTGTGTGGTGCTCCTGTTCTCTCTGGTTCATTATAGAACTGTTTCACAGTGACCCACTCCTCTCTAGGCAACCCTTTCATATACCCAAAGGAGCATGTGCCGCTCCATGTGTCCAGGTGGCACCAGGTGGGCAGACTAGGGAAACTTCAGTACCGGAGACAGATCTTAACTCTCATCCAAATTTTCTGGGTTTGGACCGGCATTGTGACTTATACAGATCTGCTTCTGCAGGGAATCACAGGAGAGGGGAGCCCCGGTGTTCTGCAACCGTAGGAGAGAGGGGTCACTGTTCCAGGTTAAAATAAGGATGGACATGTTCAAAGGAGTGGAAGGGCTGGCAGAGGGCCTGCTTTGACTGCTTCATTGCAGCAGTTGTCAAGACAGGGAGACGTGTTAACGGGGTTCCCATCCCTGTAGCTCACTTGTGTGGAGCAACCAGGCTGGGCAGCATCTGTATCTCCACATGTGTATCTCCACATGTCCGCATATGTATCTCCATGGCCTGACACTCTCATAAGAGTGCAGTCCATAGGATGTCATTGCACATTATTAGTGATTCTGCCCAACGCTCCTGTCCCCACAGCTGGTTCTTCTCATGAGTTGTGAAGGGGTGTCCCTATGGCCTTCCACTCTCATGAGAGAGTGGTCTGCTCAGGAATACCATCCATCATCATCACCACAGAGAAGGAATCTCCCCTGTCACTGTTGGCAATGCCTATCCTGCTGCCTGGCCCATCTCATGAGTAAGCCTAGGGGCTACATAGGTATCCCAAGGGGAATAGGATGGATCCACCCCTTCCCCAACATCATTGTGCAAAAGATAGACCTTAGCTATTCAAGAATTCCTGGTTGGAGCTGCTCTTTAAACCCAACCCTGTGTATCGCTGTCCTGCCATATGTGGTGGAACAGTTTTTGATTATGTGAATGACCCCACAGTGGCATAAAATAACTAAATAACGAAAGAGAAAACTTTGCCTGGTTAAGATGCTCACTCCCAATCTGGTATTCAAATGTTGATTTAGTTGTGAAAGGTTATTCCATGAACAGCTTCCCAGAAGACCAATGACTTGCTCTCTCTCAATAATACACATTTTAGTTTTGTAAAATAATGATAAATAGTCTTAGACTAGCTTAGAAGTAATTGTGGTGGATGAAAGAACATACTAAATGGAAACTCCATCACTTATATGCAATTACTCAAGATATCCTAGAGTGGGTGCATCTTAAGAGGAGCTTCAGGGAAATGTTTCCATGATAAGGATGAATAGCAGAGGTAATAACATCATGAAATGCTGTACCTTGGAGGGGAATTATTCAATTTAAGCCTTTACATAGAATATTCTGGGTGCCCATATGAATGGCATAAGATGTGCTGTCTTGTGTTATCAGGAGATAATGCAGTTGTGACAATTTGTTCAAGAATGGCACAAATTCCATGCCCAGTTCCCACAGGCAAAACAGCATGCAGTGATGATCTCCTAGTATTTAGAAAGATAATGTATGTAGAATTAACACTCGCTCTCCGATGCCTGCAGATGGAAAAGCAAATGCATGATGGCGCACTCTCTAGGCAATCTGAATCTGGTCAGTGATTACATCTGTAATTTTGGGTGTTTGGGGGCACTACTGAGGGATAAGGAAATGAAGTCACTTCTTACAGAGAGTATATTATTCTCAGGAATATGTCTGAATGTCACACCAATAACTCTGACAATAAAAGCTCAGTTTCTAATTCAAAAATTGAACCTTTACTATTCCAGATTTCTGCCGCTACAGTTATTCCTAAACCACGCCATTACAAATGATAATTTAATCTTACTATATTGTAACCTAAAGCCAAAACAAATCCACCCGATTCCAGCTACATGCATGCACACCACTAGTCAGATAATCAGTGACAACATTGGCCAGCTATTTGGGGGAGGAAGGACTTAGGGAATCTTTCTACAACCAGCCCTCGCTGCTGACCTGAACCTTGCTATCACAGATTTCCCAATACAGGCAGCACATGCTCAGTTCTAGCTGCTGGATCAGGGTGGGAACTACATTTATACGATTAATATGAATACGAATATAGCATCTGTTTGCATGCTTGGTTCTTGATGCAGCTATGGATATGCTTCTTCAGGCCTGCTTCTGCATGTGCAATGCAGTTTGCACCACTGTATTGTCCCATTGGTTTATAATACAGGATTGACAGCATACCATAATGCCCCTCAATTATTCATAGCAGGCAGATATACACAGGATCTTAACTTTCTTTATGAATTACTATTTGACAAGCTGAGTATAAGGGAGCAACATTTGGGCTATCCAGGAGGGAGCAAGCATGGATCGATCTATCTATCTATCTATCTATCTATCTATCTATCTATCTATCTTGTTAAATTTATATACTGCCTTTCATTAAAACAATCACATGGCGGTTCACAAAGAAAAAGTTAAAACAAGACTATAAAAATTACACAATTAAAATATGCTAAAATATAAAAACAGATCTAATTAAATACATACATAAAAATACCATACAATATACAAAGAAGCAGCAATGGAGACAATCACATAAAAGCCTGAGTAAAAAGCCAAGTCTTCACATGTTTTCTAAAAGCCATGATGGAGACCGAGGAGTGAATGACCACTGGGAGAGCATTCTAAAGTCTGGGGGCAGCAACAGAGAAGGCCCTGTCCCGCGTACACGACAACCGAGCTTCATTCATTGTTGGCATCTGGAGCAGAGCCGCCTCAGATGACCTTGTAAAGTGGGCAGCAATCCTTGGGAGCAGGCAGTCCCTCAGGTATCCCGGGCCCAAGCCGTTAAGGGCTTTAAAGGTCAAAACCAGTACTTTGAATTCGACCCGGAAACAATCTGGTAGCAAGTGCCGCTCTTTTAAAAGGGGAGTGATGTGCTCCCACCGGGCAGCTCTAGACAAAACCCTGGCTGCCGCATTTTGCACTGGCTGCAGGGCAGCCCCACATAGAGCGCATTACAGTAATCCAGGCATGACGTGACTAAGGCATGGGTAACTGTGGCCAGATCTGCCTTTTGGAGAAAGGGACGCAGCTGGCGTACTAGACGAAGCTGTGCAAAAGCACTCCTGGCCACTGCCTCCTCCTGAGCTTCCAAAAGTAGAGCCAGGTCTAGTAATACCCCCAAGCTGTGTACTTGCTCCTTCAAGGGGAGTGCAACCTCATCCAGAACCGGTAAAATCTCCTCATCCCGATTGCCTCTTCTACTAACCAACATTACCTCCGTCTTGTCTGGATTCAATCTCAATTTATTAGCTCACATCTAACCCATCATGGCCTCCAGCCCCAGATTCAGTACATACACCATTTCCCTAGGATTAGGTGACAAGGAGAGATAGAGCTGAGTGTCATCTGCATATTGCTGACAGCTCAGTCCAAATCACCAGATAGCCTCTCCCAGTGGTTTCATGTAGATGTTAAGCAGCATGGGGGACAAAACCGAACCCTGCGGGACCCCACAGGCCAATGGCCATGGGGCCAAGCAGTAGTCCCCCAGCACCACCTTCTGGACCCTCCCCCCAAGGAAGAACCGGAGCCACTCCAATGCTGTACCTCTGATTCCCACACTCGAGAGGTGGTCCAGAAGGATACCATGGTCGATGGTATCGAATGCCAGCGAGAGGTCTAGCAGAACCAATAGGGACCCACTCCCCCTGTCTAGTTCCTGGCATAGGTCATCCACTAGAGTGACCAAGGCAGTTTTAGTCCCATATCTGGGGCAGATGCCAGATTGAAAATAGTCCAGATAATCAGTATCATCCAAGACCCTCTGCAGCTGGGACGCCACCACACGCTCTATCACCTTGCCCCAAAAGGGCAGGTTGGAGACAGGTCTATAGTTGTCCAGGTTGGAGGGATCAATAGAGGGCTTTTTTAACAATGGTCTTACCATCGCCTCCTTGAGGCATGATGGCATCCTGCCCTTTCTTAATGAGGCATTAATAATAACCTCCAACCATCTGCCTGTCCCCTCCCTGGCAGCTTTTATTAGCCATGAAGGCCGATATCACCCGCACACTGCCCAGGATCTTGTCCACATCCTCAGGCTGCACCAACTAAAAAGAATCCAACACAACTGGACCAGATGATACCAGAGGCACGTCTGCCAGAACTGTCAAAAATCTGGAGTCCAGATCAGCATGGATGCGAGCGACTTTATCTGCAAAGTGACACACAAACTGATCACAATGGGCCGTAGATGATTCCTCCCCCATTACTTGGTGGGGATGTGTGCAGCAATGTCTTTGCTACTCGAAACAGCTTCGCTGGTCTGCGCTGAGCAGATGCAATGGAGGTGGAGAATAAACATTTCTTCACCACCCCCACCACCACGGAGTAGTCCCTAAAATGTGCTCTAGCCCATGTTCAGTTGGATTCGTCACGACTCTTCCTCCAGCGTCGTTCTAGCCATTGCTGGAGTTGTTTCATCACCCTAAGCTCCGAGGAGAACCAAGGAGCAGAACGGGCTCCACCAAGCTGGAGAGGGCATTTAGGAGCAACTGTGTCAACAGCCCAGGCTATCTCTCTGCATTCCAGAGATTCACCAGGGCCTCTACAGGGTCACCAGCTCTGGGCACTGGAAACTCCCCGAGAGGTAATTGGAAACCAAGCGGATCCATAAGCCTCTGGGGGCGGACCATCCTAATCGGTCCACCACCCCTGCAGAGGGCAGATGGAGCAGTCAAACTAAAACCCACCAGATGATGATCTGTCCATGACAAGGGAGTTATCCCAAACTCCCCCACCTCCAGATCATTTATTCCCCGGTCAGCAAAAACTAGATCCAGAGTGTGTCCTGCCATGTGTGTAGGGACCGATACCAACTGAGATGGGCCCATGGTTGCCATGGAGGCCATGAAATCCTGAGGAGGAGGAGGAGGAGGAAGAGGAGGAGGAGGAGGAGGATAATTATTATTATTTTTTTAAAAAAACAACTTTATTTGTATGGCCACCCCATAATTGTTTTCTGGGTGGTTATAACTAGTACAAGGTGCAGGACACACAGATGGCCTGGAATGGGATATAGAGGGGAATAGTGCAAGCCATGTACAGGCCCATGGGTTTTGTTGGGTGCACAGGGATCACTCAGAAATTCCATCGTTTTTACCCAACAATTCTTAAGATTATTTCCCCCCCAGTCCACTCCACATTTTATCTTCGTATTCCAGAATAGACTATAACAAAAATGCAAAATGCAGTAATAAAATAATAGCAGAAATCAGATATCTCAAATTATTTCAGTGGGCAAGATCAACTCATTACAGCAATTGTAATGGCAACTTACAATATGAGATTTAAAAGTGGCTCAAGATTTTGATAATCCTAAAACATAAACAGCTAACTTGAGCAACAATTTTTGACATCAGTTAGTTAACAAAAAGACATGTTTTTAGGAGGGATGTGCATGAATCACAATTTGCAGTGTGATTTGAAACACATCCCCTGCACGTTTAAATTGGAGGAGAGCGCCGCTGCTCGCTGCCATTTCCTGTATCAGCAGTGCTCCCCCATCAGCGATCTCCGTGTGCCATCAGCAATCTCCCCAGCTGCTCTCATGCGATGCCAGCATTCACATAGCTTCCATGCATGCACGGCATCCATGGCGTCATGCACAAGAAGCTAGGGAGAGTGCCGCTGGCACACAGTGATAGTTGGGGGGAGCATCGCTGATACAGGAAGTGGCGGCGAGCGGCAGTTGAGCAGGTGTGCTCCTCCAATTTAAATGTGCGGGGGATGTGTTTTGAATCACACTGCAAATTGTGATTCATGCACATCCCTAGTTTTTTTTTTTTTTTTTTTTAAGAACTGAGCAATTCATTTTACCTGAAAACTTCTGAGAAAGAAATTTATTCCTAACCAATATGTAGACAGGTATTTTCAAAGCTAATGCAAAAGCGTGTTGGTTTCCACTTAATCAACCAAGCCTCAGTTGATTAATATACTGATTAAATCAATTAAACTAGCCCTATTTTTAATGCTACAGTGCAATAGAAATATTCTTCAAAATATGGATATAATATTGCAAAGATGCTGGGTAGCCTCACTGCCTGGAGAACCACTTTAAATGTATTTGAAAGGAACAGTATTGAGACCGAGTTCTCAGATGTTCCGCAGACATGATTCATCTAGCACATTGTCCTTTTTGGAATACATTGAAGCCTGTTGGATTTATTTAAGGATGAGATAAAGTAGGAAGATAAATGGAGGCAGTGAAGCGTATTATTTGACTCCTGGAAACATGATCTTTACCTACCCTAAGTTTGGAAGATATGTGTGGGAGAACAGTTTTTCAACAAGCATACCCCTATAATATGCTTAGCATTTATCCGAGTAGAACCTTGTGGAATTTAAAGCTTATATGAGGGGGAAAGCTATTTGTCACCTGCTTTCACTGGATTTGTTAGAAAAATAAAGAGCTTGTTCATTCACACAACTAGGGATGAGCAAAAACACTAGTCACCATTTTTAGTGAACATTTTTGGTACTTCTCAAATATACTTCCCCTTTCAATGAATTTTCCATAATCCTTGCAAAAATCTACTATTCTGCTTGTTTGAATTGCCCTCACTCTCACATGCCCTCGGTGATGTCTTCACACAGTCAAAGGCTAAGTAATTTGTGGCATCATCAGACCTATATTGTGATCCCTAATTAGGTGGGATCACAGCAGTCTAGGAAAAATCAATCTAAAGAAGCAGAGCAAAGAGAAACAATGGCATTGGCTTTGATTATTTTGATCATATTCATTTATTATTTATTTATTTATTATTGATTTTCTGTTTAAATGACTTTGAGAACATTTGTTGGAAAGCAGTATATAAATAACAACAACAACAACATCTGGTAGACTGTGTGTAAACAGCATAATAATAACAAATACCAAAAGGCATAATCCTACAAATAATCTTTTCAGCCTTGGTAGTCAAACGTTTTGGTCAGCCCCAACTGAGTTGCTCTAGGTTAAAGTCAAAGGATTGTGGGAAACCCAGCTACAATTGCAAGGCATGCTCTGAGAACTCAACACAAAGTTTGATAGGACTCTAACATCAACAGTAAACCCAAATAAAGAATCCTAAAATACACTAACAATATATTAAAAAAATCAACTGTAATATAATTAACCGCCATTTAATATCATTACAAGTTATAACATGTTCCACCATAATTGCTATAAAATCACGATAACAATTAAACAAATAAGTAAAAGCTTGTATGGACTTCAAATCCTTTGTAAAAAATGTCCATAATTTCATCAAATCCATTGAATCCCAATGAGTAGTAAAAATGGTTCTAAAATCTTCCAGAATCTTCTTTCATAACTCCACTGGGTATTGCTGAGTAATATTACATTCAGTAAATATCCTTCCAAAGCAGAGTGTTGGATGGAACCAAAAAACCAACTTCAAAAAAATGAATATCCATCAAAGGATAAAATGCCAGACGTGTTTTGACTGCAAGTCTTTTTCAGTGGTAAATGTCTATATTCAAAACAAATAAATACATTGAAATTTAAACACAACCCACATTAAATTGTAGTTCTGGATCACATACACTGAATAACTACATTCATGTGAAAATAATTCCCTGGAGCCCCTGGTGGCGCAGTGGTAAAACTGCTGCCCTGTAACCAGAAGGTTACAAGTTCGATCCTGACCAGGGGCTCAAGGTTGACTCAGCCTTCCATCCTTCCGAGGTCGGTAAAATGAGTACCCAGAATTTTGGGGGGCAATATGCTAAATCATTGTAAACCGCTTAGAGAGCTTCCAGCTATAGAGCGGTATATAAATGTAAGTGCTATTGCTATTGCTATTGCTAATAATTCATCCAGGATGAACCCTTCAGTGTACATTGATCCTCTAGCTGCATCAGAGCAAGTTACCTGTGCACAGGTGCAAAGCTTTACAGCCCAATATACATGTTTTTATGAAGGACCCAGTGGGTTCAACCCACTGAGTTCAGTGGGACTTCCTAGTAAGTTTGCCTAGAATTACAGCATTTGGCAAAATCCTCTCTAACTCAGGCCAAAAGATGGGATTGTGATCTCAGGTTGATTTATCCAATAAGACTATTAAATCATAATTCTTCAGGCCCAAACTGTAGGGGAAGAATGGCAGTTCAGTCCCCAAATAGCAAAGCAAAACCAGTTTGGTGAGAAAGCAGCAAAGCAAGATGCCTTGAGACAGTTCTTTAGTATTGAAGAACTACAAGGATTTATTTAAAGAAAAGGTTAGGAGTATGCATGGACCAGTCCGGAGCCATGCAAAAGGCCTCTGGACAGGTCCGGAATTCAGCTGGTCCGGCGGTCTGGCACTTGGAGTGTGGCTTTAAGAGCGGGGGGGTAGTACTTACCCGCCCCCGCCGCTCTTCCCCCTCCAGCGCTGGACTTGGTTAAAACATTTTTGGGGCGACAGAGTTCCTCCCTGCCACCCCTGCCCCCGTCGTTGCCTGAAATGGCTGAAAGAGCTCTCAAAGTTCCAAGAAGTAGAAGCTGGTGGCAGGCGTGCCCGTCGCCACTGCGTGCAAGCCACATACGTCATTGTATGAGGTGTGCACGCCGCGGCGGGCGCATGCGCCCGCCGCCAGCTTCTACTTCTTGGAACTTTGGGAGCTCTTTCAGCCATTTCAGGCAACGATGGGGGCAGGGGTGGCAGGGAGGAACTCTGTCGCCCCAAAAATGTTTTAACCAAGTCCAGTGTTGGAGGGGGAAGAGTGGCAGGGGCAGGTAAGTACTACCCCCCCACTCTTAAAGCCACACTCCCCCAAGTGCCAGAACACGCCTCCGTGGTTCCGTGCACATCCCTAGAAAAGGTTACAAACAAATGTGAAAAGGTCTGCAGCTTAATTTCAGCTGTAGCTCATGGCTGAAGACCAAAACAAACAGCCATCTCTGGAGAGACAAAACGAAGACTAACACTGGAAGAACAAAGAGGGGAGGAATCCAGCAATTTTATCCATGACCCTATTTATTTATGTATTTATGTATTTATTTACATTTATATCCCACTGTTCCTCTGAGGACCTCATAGTGGTGTACATGATTATTTTTATCCTCTCAACAACACTATGGGGTAGGCTAGAGTGAGAGATACATGACTGGCCCAGAGTCACCCAGTGCGTTTCATGGTTGAATGGGGATTCGAACTTGAATTTTCCCAGTCCTAGTCCAACAGTCTAACCACTACTCTATGCTGGCTCTAACCCCTAACCACCCCCCACAGTGATCACTATGAGACAATGCAGCTGAGAACTGATGCTGCCAGGGTCCTAGCTCCAACACAAACCACATGTTATGCTAAGCACATGTTTAATGCTAACACATTTGTTTTTACTTCACTAACTTTATTTTATTTTTAAAGACCAGCCATTTTTGGCTGGATTCCTTCAAGGCGCCCAGGGAGCATACATTATACTGCCCCCTCCCGCCCCGGTCATTTTTCACTCACAGTAACCTTGTGAAATACAGAGATCATGGCTGTCTCATGCTTACCTGGTGAGTTTTGTTGCCCGTCAAGTATTTGAACTTAGGTGTATCTGGTCCAATACAACACTGAAGGAGAGTCAGTGCACTATAGAGAACAAGCATGAATTATTTTGCACTGGTTGATGAAGTGCCGTCAAGTTGGTGTCGACTCTTAGTAACCACACAGATAGATTCTCTCCAGGATGATCTGTCTTCAACTTGGCCTTTAAGATCTCCCAGTGGTGCATTCATTGCTGACATAATTGAGTACATTGACCTTGCTGCTGGTCATCCTCTTCTTCTCTATCCTTCAACTGATAAGGTCAAGGATGCACTACCATCCCTTAATATATAGATGCAATTATATGCAGAAATGCAAAACCAACAGCTTGCTAACCCAATAAATGCTAGTGAATTAAAAGGCTAGAGCTGAAGTAGGAGGCCTGAGAGTTATTGGTCTGCTAAATGTGCCCCTCACTTTAATGACTTCAATTAATATAATGGATCTACGATCTAATATGTTTTAGCCACTTGTCTCTTTATATTTAATAATCAATTGATCAGAAAAAGAATGGAGCAGATAAACTATGAAAGTCAATCAAAGCTAATCAAACAGACTTTAAAAATCTATTCAGTTTCTTCTTTTGAAGCTTCCTACCTGCTGCTGCCACGGGTAGACCGGGCCTCCGGCAAAAGCTCTAGTGGAAGAAGAGCTCTAGCGCGCGTGCGCACGCGCCCAAGGCCCCAGTTGGGCCGGAGGCTTCGATAAGAGAGGAGCTCTGTTCGCGAGCTCCTCTCTAAAGTCTTCTAACTTGGTGAGCACTCATGGGGGGGGTGGCGGGTGGCGGCGGCAGGGCGGCAGTAGCCCTTCCTTGTAGGCAGTAGCCTTTTTCCCCTCTAATTTGCTCGCGGGGGGGGGCGGCGGAAGCGGCGGCGGCGGCTGGGGCGGCTGGTTTCCAGCGCCCCAATTTTACAGTAAATTACGGCCACTGGCGGGGGCAAAGAGGCGCGGGAGGGGTAAACAAGCCCTCCCCGCCCTAAAAGATAGGCTCCCCTTTGGTGCTGGTCCGGACTGCTCCGGACCATGCACATCACTAGTTAGCTGCTCTGCATTTTGGCAAAAGGGAAAAATGATTTTAGGAATGCTTTTAGCTGTTATTGAACACTACACTACAATAATAGAAAAATGATATTGATAACTACTTGCCTATATGCCTAATCACCTACATTTGTAATCATTAGCCTTAATAAAGCCCATTAAAACATTGTGAGTGTGCGTGTGTGTGTCATCTTTCCTTCTCCAGAATCACCCATGAATCTCAGAAAATGCACATTTGAGGCAGCTTGTTGGCTGCATATGGTAGGATAAGGGGGGGACCAACAACCCCCAATCAGCTACCCCATTATCTGGTACTGGGGCCCTGATGGTTTTCTTGGAACCATCAGCAGGTTTTGATATCATTGACCGATCATAGCAGTCTCCTGGACCATGTGTTTGAGATGGGAATTGATGCTGCCACACTCTGGTGGCTAGGTCAGTGCATTGCAGATTGACTCTGCAATGTATTGCTTTCTGAAAACTTTGTTCTGTCCCATAGTGATTGTGCCATGTGATTCTGCAAGGCTCAGTTTTATTCCCCATTATTTTGAACAACTACATGAAACTTCTGGGAGAGTCCATTTGAGGATTTGGACTGCAATGCCATCAATATGCTGGTGACCCCATCACCTGGCTTTTGTTCTTCATTTCATCTGATACAGGTGTGGCAATGAAAGTGCTGAACAAATATCTGGAGTGGATAATGTGTTGGATGAGGGCTAATAAGCTAAAGCTGAATTCTGTCAAGGCAGAGGTGCTATTAGTGGTAGTTCAGCTGACTATGGAAGTGATGTTCTGTCCAATCTGTTCTGGATGGGGTTCCACTCCCCATTAAGGATCAAGCTCACAACTTGGAGATGTTTTAGATTCAGCCCTACATGTTATGCCCAGATTGCCGCCATTGCACAAAATGCATTTTACCAGCTTAGGTTTGTACACTAGCTGTGTCCTCTCCTGGACAGAAATAGCTTTGCACTGTTATCCATGCCTTGGTAACATCAACACAACGTCACTGCACTGTGTTTTATGGGGAGCTGCCTCTGAAAACTAGTATTTAGAAACTTCCCCTGGTTCATAATATGGAAACCAGGTTGTTAACTAGGGATGTGCACAAAATTGGCTGGTCCGATTCGGTTTGAGACTGAACTGGACTCAAACTGGACCAGGCCAGTTTGGTTTTGCCCTCCTTCCACCCGCCCCAGTTCGGCTTGGCTTGGGGGGTTCACAATTCTTTTTTTATTTAAAAAATATTTTGACACCCCTCCAGGGGGCTTCTGCAAGGCTGCGGTGGTTTGTGTGTCCCCAGAGTTTCACTCTCCCCTGTCTGGCCTCCGTTATGCCTTTAATGGCCCAGTTCAGGCAGTCTTCGGCACTTTCTGGACCTTTCCTCCATCACGGCAGCCATTTTGGAGGCCGCCACACATGCACAATGGGCCTCTAGGGGAAAAGTGCTAGAAAGGGCCAAACACTTTTTAACTTTGAACCGTCAACCCCCGCCAACAGGTTGTGTGTGTGTGTGTGTGTGTGTGTGTGTGTTAGTTCAACATTGAACCAAACCAGCGGTGTTTGGTTCAGTGTTGAGCCTTGGAACTGAATCAGTTCGATATCTAACTGGTTCGATATCAAACCAGTTTGTACATCTCTATTGTTAACCAGGACTGACTGTATGCAACACATATTCCAGGTTTCTTGAAGGTCATCATGGAATGTCACTGACTTCCAGTTTCTGAGTACAATTCCTAGATCCCTCCAAGCTGGACAACTATAGACTTGTCTCTAACCTTCCCTTTTTGGACAAAGTGATAGAGCGCATGGTGGTGTCCCAGCTGCAGAGCATCTTGGATGATAAGGATTATCTAGACCCTTTTCAATCTGGCTTCCGCCCCGGATATGGGACTGAAACTGCCTTGGTCGCTCTAGTGGATGATCTACGCTGGGAACTAGACAAGACAGTGCATCCTTGTTGGTTCTGCTGGACCTCTCAGTGGCATTTGATACCATCGGCCATGGAATCCTTCTGGATACCACCTCTCGAGTGTGGGAATCGGAGGTACTGCTTGGAGTGGCTCCGGTCCTTTCTTGTGGGGAGGGTCCAGAAGGTGGTGCTGGGGGACTATTGCTCGGCTCCATGGCTTTTGGCGGAGTCCCTCAGGGTTTGGTTTTGTCCTCCATGCTGTTTAACATCTACATTGAACCACTGGGAGAGGTCATATGGGGACTTGGACTGGATTTTCAGCAATATGCAAAAGACACTAAGCTCTATCTCTCCTTGTCATCTGATCCTAGGGAGGCAGGAATCAGGGGATGGGGGCTGTGATGGGTTGGATGGGGGCTAATAAACTGAGACTGAATCGGACAAGGAGGAGGTAATATTGGTCAGTAGGAGAGCCAATTCAGATGAGGAGATTCTACCGGTTCTGGATGGGTTTGCACTCCCCTTGAAGGAGCAAGTATGCAACTTGAGGGTATTTCTGGACCTGGCTCTGCTTTTAGAAGCTCAGGTGGCCTTTGCATGGCTTTGGCTAGCATGCCAGCTGCGTCCGTTTCTTGAGAAGGCAGATCTGGCCACAGTTACACATGCCTTAGTCACATCGTGGCTAGATTACTGTAATGCGCTCTATGTGGGGCTGCCCTTGAAGAATATTTGGAAACTGCAGGAAAATGCGGCAGTTAGGATTTTATCTAGAGCTGCCCGCTTGGATCACATCACACCCATTTTGAAAGAGCTTCACTGGCTGCCAATTTGTTTCCTGGTCCAACTCAAGGTGCTGGTTTTGACCTTTAAAGCCCTTAACAGTTTGGGCCCTGGATACCTGAGGGACCGCCTGCTCCCAAGGATTGCTGCCCGCTTGATGAGGTCATCTGAGGAGGCTCTACTCTGGGTGCCGTCAATGTAGGAGGCCTGGCTATCTTGCAAGCAGGGCAAGGCCTCCTCTGTTGCAGCCCCCAGACTCTGGAATGCTCTCTCGGTGGCTCTTCGCTCCTTGGTCTCCATCACAGTTTGAAAGCTTGTGATATCTTAGCTTTTAACCCAGGCCTTTAAGTGATTGTCTCTACTGCTGCTGCTTTGTATTTTGTATGGTTATATTGTGCTTGTATTTTAAATCTTTTTAGTCAGGTCTATGTTTTTATATTCTAGCTTAATATTTTAATTGTGTAATTTTTATAGTCTTGTTTTAATTTTTCTGTGTGAACTTCCTTGAGATTGTTTTAATGAAGGGCAGGATACAAATTTAACAATTAAATAAATAAAAAATAAATCCAAATAACTTGTGTTTACCCATGAAACTTCTCCTGTATGAAACTGTCTGTTTGTTGAGATAGTCTTTGTGGGGCTTATTCTGTATGCCCCACTTTTTTAGTTTAGGCAAGGGATGACCAGAGACATGTCACCCTATCAGTGATGACACCCAATTTTTTTGAATTCCCAGAGAGATTTGTGTACTGCTAGTATTATCTTTTGATTACAAAAAGAAAACAGTGTTATTAACCCCATAATTTGATTGCTGGTATGGTTTTACAGATTCTCTTTTATCTACTGCTCTTTTAACATGTTGGAAGGGTTTATTTTTAGATAATGTTTTGGATTTCATGCTGAATTTCTTTTAGATGGTGTGAATGATTTTGAAGGCTTGTTGAGCCAAAAAGGTGGAGTATAGAGCTTTCAAGTGCTTCCTGAGGATGTGAAAAAACACTGAGTGTGAGGTTAAGTTGGGTGGAAGAAAAAGTGGCAGTAAATGTGGAAGGAAAGGTGGGGGAAAGTCCCATTCACACAGGTCCCTCCACACTGTGGAGTCTTGCCATTTGCCTCCAATGGCGATAGGGCTGCAGAAACCACAATGATATAATTGCTTCCCATACAATCTCTTCCCCCCACCTTGATGTCATGAATAACAGGGAAGTGTGTTCGCTTCACATACATTTGTTATTAAGCACAAAAGGCTTTAATCAGGAGATGATGGATAACCATATTTCAGCAGAGCATTAGCCTAACGACGTATGAAGCTGTAGTGCAGTTGTTAAGTTATGTTCAAGTTTATTCTATAAAAAGGAATGGAAGTCCTTGCTATTCCAAGTTGGTTCATCATTGTCTTCACGGCCTACTTCTCAATGAGATAGTGTCGTATATTTGTCATTTAGTTGTGTTGCCTCTAGGATACTGAAGTAGTCTAGTTAATTTTGGTAAATGAGCATGCTCAGTATATATTTCTGTTTTTCCTACCAGCTGGCCTACAAAATAGGCACAGACTGAGACCTGTATGTTTGCTAAGCTATTAATCAATGAAACAATACTGTTTGGACCCAAAGATACGTGCATATTTTATAGACAGTAAACCCTAATCTGCACTAATCATTTCAGACTGCAGGTAGAAAATGGCATGATTGAATGTGAACTTTCACCTGTAAACTGAAGTGGTACAGCCCCAATATAGTTCACCACTACAGTGAGAACTGTAGCCACCTAATGGCACAGTGGGGAAATGACTTGATTAGCAAGCCAGAGGTTGCCAGTTCAAATCCCCACTGGTACCTATATTGGGCAGCAGCAATATAGGAAGATGCTGAAAGGCATCATCTCATACTGTGCGGGAGATGGCAATAGTAAACCCTTCCTGTATTCTACCAAAGACAACCACAGGGCTCTGTGCTCACCAGGAGTCGACACTGACTTGACGGCACATTTTACCTTTCAGTGAGAACTAGGCCTAGAAGGGCTTGCTGGGGCTTGATTGTCTTCCAGCAGACATTTCCAATCAAAATAATTAATTTTAACCACAAGCACTGGTATTTTCACTATGTGTAAGAGAACTTTGAATTTAGTACTAGCATTTTGGGGGTATGTACTTGACAGTATACTTTACGTTTACAATGTCATCATATTGAATACTTGGAGTACTGAACAAAGAAATGGGTTCATTCATTCATTCCATTCATTTATTCAATTTCTATATCGCCCTTCCAAAAATGGCTCAGGGCATTTACACAGAGAACTAACAAATAAATAAGATAAATAAAATGGATCCCTGTCCCCAAAGGGCTCACAAACTAAAAAGAAACATAAGATAGACACCAGCAACTGTCACCGGAAGTACTGTGCTGGGGGTGGATAGGGCCAGTTACTCTCCCCCTGCTAAATAACGAGAATCACCATGTTAAAAGGTGCCCATTTGTCAAGTTAGCAGGGGTAAACATGAGGGTTGACATGAGGGATAACAGGGGTTGACATGATATGTAAGGCAACACCTGCATTCCTGGTTGGCTGCCACTGCTGCGCACGTGGAAGCCAGTTCCAGCATGTTGCACAATTGCACAGCTTCTTAAAACATTGGAAACTTTCATTGGAAACAATGTATGTTTGGCTGTGCAAGTGCACTATTTTAAGTAGTTGCACCACTGCACTCTTTCAGAATACCACCGGCACTGCACACATGCACAGCAGCTCTGGCTGATCAAGAATGTCAGCATTGCCTTGCACATTATGTCAACAAGTTTCAGGCTGCCAGCAACTCCCAGTTTACTATAAACGCAACAGAAACTTGCCCTTTTCACCAGAGGATATTAGTGTATTTTACACCATAATTAGTACAGTACATAGATATAAAAGTTGACAAAAAAGCCTGGCAGGGCACATACTGCTAAAAGAGAAGACTATTCAAGCAATATACAGTAAATCCGGAAGCAAGAGGACTTGCAGAAAAATATATGTGGTGATGTGCAAATAAATAATATAATTATTATTGTCTTATTATTTATTAACTACTCAGTTACAAGGACATAGAAAAGTGAAAATACTTTATTTATAGGGTGAGTTCAAAGCAAAATATGTATTTTTTGCTTGTTGGTGCTTCTGTTTCAGTTAACGTATAGTGCTTAAGACTGATATGATGACATTACAGACAAGTGTGAGCAGAGAAAGATAAATTTGAATTTAAAATTGAATTTATTTTGAAATGAGCATTTAATTTACTTGTGGGTATGTGTTATTAACTGTTTATTTCTAATCCTAGAAGAAACAAAACTAAACATTTGCAAGAGAAAAGACCATTGCTATAACGTAATAATGGAGAAGAGATTACATTAAAGCAGGGCTGCTCAACTTCGGCCTCCTGCAGATGCTGGCCTACAATTCCCATAATCCCTGAGTATTGGCCACTGTGGCTGGGGATTATGGGAGTTGTAGTTCAAAAACAGCCGGGGACCCTAAATTGAGCAGGTCTGCATTAAAGTGTCAGGATCACTTGGGACTTGAACCAGAAGCTTCATGTGCTGTTCACTGGTGCTCCTTGCAGTGAACCATTTGAGGCCACGGAGCAGAGGAAGAAAGGAGAAGAATTGTCCTCCCAGATCCCAGAATGGTTCTGACCTCTTCATGCCAGTTCCTTCTATATGCCTGACCTTTAAGGTCAGGTCTTTGCTTGGGCAATAGCCAGATGTTGGCCTTGTCTGCGTGTCTTCCTAGTTTTATTGAATTATTATTATTATTATTATTATTATTATTTACATTTATATCCCGCTTTTCCTCCAAGGAGCCCAGAGCGGTGTACTACATACTTGAGTTTCTCCTCACAACAACCCTGTGAAGTAGGTTAGGCTGAGAGAGACGTGACTGGCCCAGAGTCACCCAGCTAGTCTCATGGCTGAATGGGGATTTGAACTCGGGTCTCCCCGGTCCTAGTCCAGCACTCTAACCACTACACCACACTGGCTCTCCCACAATGTGCCCTTTGGTGTCTCTTCCAGCTTCCTTGCCTGCCTGCCTGCTTTTTTTTTGCTTTTTTTTTTTTTTTTTGCTTGCTTCTTCCCTACAGCTCTGGCCCTGCCTACTTTGGCTGGTCTGTGTTTTGACCCTGGCTTATTATATATACTGCCTCTGGATTAAGCTTTCATGCGGTGTGTTTATACTGTGTCCTTGCTGCCTAATTTCTGTTTGGGCTCTCCTGGGGGATGTCCCATCCCAACTACAAATCCTGCTAGGACTGGACATTCAACCTTCCAGGATGTTCTTCAGCTGATCACTCTGAAATGTTAGTTCCATGTTCAGAGGCAGGTGACTACTAAACAGAGCAGGAGTATGGAGGGAATGTTGTAAAGCTGGGCTGGAAGGTATAAGAGAATGATTTTAACAGCTTGAAGAAGCACATTTCCAACAGTTATAGACAAGCTGATGCTACCAACAATAACCATTCCATAGGTATTCATAATACTGCTCTTTTAAGATATGGTAAAATAACTATTTTCCAGTATGACTGAGTACTTTTTAAATCATTTTAAAATAAATATCTGGTGTGGCACTAGATCCAAACATTACCATAACCAAACAATTTGGATTTCATCCAATTCCTTTGCATTAACCCTCTGAACAGACTTCAATGAAACGAAATTGGCTTAAATCCAAATTCTCTATCTTAAAAATGTCTGTGGATCAGGGTGCTCATTACAATTTTTAAGCGGAGGGGTTTTAATTGAATTTAGTGTTTCTTCCAATGAAAAGATTAATAGAGTGCTTGGCTAATTGACTAGCTGGCTCAGTTTACTGTTTACAACAAATAGCATGATTATCGTGAAGTGCATACTGGAAGGGAAAACAAAGAATTTTGATTTGCTTGGGACTAGAATTTTATTTTTAGTATCATTTGTAATTAAAACACTAGGGTCTTTCCCCCCAGGTATTTGTAATGGTTAGATTTTCTTCGACTCGCTCTGAGTCAGGTAATGGAACAGCTCCACTAAAAGGTGTATTACTAAGACACTAATGAGACTGCTCTGAAATGAGAGGGAAAAGGTTTAGCTCAGTGATTTCCAAACTGTATGCCATGAGAGAACTGAAGCAATAAATACAGGGAAATAATTCAAGGCTCCCTTGAGTCCAAAGCACCCATCTACAGAGGAGGATGCCACAGGCATAGCTGATATAAGGTTCCAGAGGGCCCTTGGCCAAATGCCTCGGTGGACCCCCATGTTCTAGAGGCATGGGGACTCCTGTCTGGAGTGCTTTGTGGTGGCACTGCTGGTGGTTGTCATCTTTTACAAACAGCTGTTTTTAAAATGACTGTCACATCACAGCATGACTATGAATCAGGGCACACTGCATTGTTGTTACACATATGGTAGCCTACTAGCAAAGCTGCTGCAAAATACTCCAGCCTCCATCAAGTGGGGGGCTTCAACACACTCTCCAAATCTGTAAATGGACTTCCCTCCAATGGATGGGACTGTCACTCAGTGGTATAGCATCTGCTTTGCATGTAGAAGGTTCCAGGTTCAATCCCTGGCATCTACAGGTAGGGCTGGCTGGGAAAGACTCCTTCCTACTTTGGAGAGCTACTGCCAGTCAGAGTAGACAATACTGAGCTTGATGGATTGGTGTCCTGACTCAGTAGATGCCAAATTCCTATGCCCTTCCAGGGGTCTCTGGAAGAATCCTATTCATAGATCTGGAGAGTACTTGGAAAAGACAATGACAGAGCATTGCCATTGCTAATTGTCGCAATGGCCAATTCCCTTGCTCTATGGTTGTCTCCTCCACCTTCATTTGAGAATATGATACATCTAGAGGCCCATGCAGTACTGTGGGGATCTCTAAAGCAAAGCCATTCATGGATGGGGAGGGCAATGGAACAACTCTCTCAGTTGAGAGACTGCTTGAAACTGAGCATTTGTCAGGCTGTCAGGGCTTAGCCAGGAGCCTTTTGATGATTGCCCCCCTCCCTCAACAAGTGCCTGATTTGGCTGACCCTTGATTCCAGGCCTGCTTTTGCATCTCTATGATTTGCTACTCTGGCCTTTCATATAGCCTCTGCTAGAAGGTAATTTTGCCACACTTTTGCATTGAGCATGACTTGATCATTCATATATTCTTGATGTATAGATGTAGGAGGAACATCCATCTTCAAAGAGTACATGCATTGTTGCTTATTTTATTTATTCCTAGTCATTTTTACCCAGATTTTCTATCAAAAAGATCACAGTGACTCATAATTAATCAGCAATAAAAAAACCATTCTAAATACTAAAAACAAAGAAACAAAAAAAAATTGACAATGCAATGAAGCATAACATGAAAATACATTTTGCTAAAAACAGCCAAGTGCTCATAGAAATAACATGGTTTTCTGCAAGTAAACTT
The DNA here is from genome assembly GCF_027244095.1 of Hemicordylus capensis. Lineage (NCBI taxonomy): Eukaryota > Metazoa > Chordata > Lepidosauria > Squamata > Cordylidae > Hemicordylus > Hemicordylus capensis. The sequence goes on from NC_069660.1 coordinate 185,765,722, forward strand.
GCAAGGGAGCAAGTAAAGATAAAATGTTTAAATGATTTTAACTGTTTAATTGATTTAGTTTTGATTTTAATTGTTAATTGATTTTGTTTTTTATTTTTACGTAAACCGCCCTGAGCCATTTTTGGAAGGGCAGTATATCATTCAATCAATCAATCAATCAATCAATCAATCAATCAATCAAAGAAAGAGAAAGGAAGGAAGGAAGGAGGAAGGAAGGAAGGAAGGAAGGAAGGTGGGCTAAGTGGAGAGTATGCCAAAACCTTGGCACCACAACACAAAAGGCCATGTCTCTCATGGTCACCTGCTACAGATTCTGAAGGAACATGAAGCAGGTTCTCCGATATTGCTTTCAGTATTTGGCCAGGTTATTATGGGAGGAGACTGTTCTTAAGGCATGCTGGCCTGCACATAATTTAGGGCTTTAAAAATCAGAATCATCTATTTAAACTGAGCCAAGAAACAAATGGGTAGCCAATAAACATGGATAACTGGACAATAATCCAACAAAAATCAACAGATGGAGGATTTATTATTATGAACAAGCTTGAGTTCCTCCCATTATATAGTTATTCAAAGTTGGGGTCCTAGTCTACTTACCATTTTTGAATTGTGGTATAGTGGTTAAAGTGTTGGACTAGGACCTGGGAGACCCAAGTTCAAATCCCCATTCAACCATGAAACTCCCTGGCTGACTCTTGGCCAGTCATGTATCTCTCAGCCTAACCTATCTCACAGGGTTGCTATGAGGATAAACATGGCCATGTATACGATTATGGAGAAATGTATGCTCTTTGGAGAAAGAGTGGAATATAAATAAATAAATAAACTGCCAGTATAATTGTCGTGCCAGTATAGTTAACATGAGGAGCGTTTTCAACATCCCACCATTATAAGCCCTGAACATTCCATTGTTTGTAAAGTCAAAGGTATGACCCAATCCTTCTGAAATCATGCACACATCAACTAGGGGGCAAGAAACACCACCCCTCCAAATTTGGTGCAAATCTACTGGCTGGGATACATCCGTTGGCTGAGATACAACAGTTGTATATGATGATAGGCTTTAAAAATGAGGCTTTGCTTTGGTCTTTGGGCTGGGGATGTATGCACCCAGGCAGGTATTTATCAGGTGCAGCTTCCCCAATCACTTCCTAGAGATGTCCCTGATGAATTTCTGCCTGTTGCATCTCTGATCAAGTCAAAATGTGGGTGCATGGAGACTCATTTCTAGGCCATCATCATATAGGAGATGATGATGATGATGATGATGATGATGATGATGATGATGATGATGATGATGGAGAGGTCGGCATTGATAGGAGACATTGATAGGAGAGGTCTATTAATGGCTACTATTCGGAGGGCTATAGGACACCTCCAACCTCAAAGGCAGGAAGCCTCTGAGTACCAGTTGCAGGGGAGTAACAGCAGGAGAGAGAGCACGCTCTCAACTCCTGCCTTTAGGCTTCCAACGGCATCTGGTGGGCCACTGTATGAAACACGATGTTGGCCTAGATGGGCCTTGGGCTGGATCCAGCAGGGCTTATATGGTGTGGAAATTAAGATTGGCACTTTTACTTGCAATTTTCATTCTTTTTAGAGTACAAATGAAAATGTAAAGCATCTTAACTCTCACCTCAAACTAAAGGTTTTTGGATTACTGAATACCAATATAATGGAAAGGAATCTGGTTCCCTTTTATGGGTTATACTAGTATTTTTAAGCCCGTTAAAATAACGGGCGCTAGTAGGGTGCTGCCGTCGCCATTGCCTTCCTCGCGGCTGGGCCGGATCCGCCGCCGCCACCTCTGGCCTTCCTGCGGGCCAGCTGGTCCCGCCGCCACCGCCTCTGGCCTCCCGGCTGGGCGGAGAGTTCCGCTGCTAAGAGTGCCGCCCGCCGACGCCAGCTTTGGCCTTCTGGCCGGGTGGAGAGTTACGACGACGCCTAGAGTGGCGCCTGCCGCCGCCACCTCTGTTCTCCTTGCGGCCGGGCAGAGAGTTCCGCCTCCTGCCCCCACCGTCTTTCCCCTCCCCGCCGCTGGTCCGGACTCGCCGCCGCCGCCACCTCTGTTTTCCTTGCGGCCGGGCTGGACCCACCGCCGCTGCCCCTGTCCTTTTTGGCGGGCGGGCCAGACCCACCGCCGCCGCCTCTCCTCTCCCCGCGGCCGCCTCTGGCCCTTCCGCGGCCGGGCCGGCTATCCGGCCAACATGGCTGCCTGGTGCCTGCAGCCGTGTCTCCCTCGGCTGTTCTGGGATGCGCAGAGCGCATGCTCAGAACGGCTGAGGGAGACATGGCCGCAGACACCGGAGGACACGGGCGCACACCCAGGCACTTTATTATAGAGGATTGAAGCTCTTCTCCCAAGCAAGCATGTACATCATAGATACAAATGTTTATGTTTCTGATTTGCTACAGTTACTATAATTTTCATATCCTTTCTTTGTTTCCCAATCTGCAGTCATCATTCATTTGACAATATTTTGATGCAAAAATACTTCCCTCTTACTATGCAATCAATTTTGTATTTATTATTTTTCTATGCTTAAGAGAGAGAGTCTGTATTCTGTTCAATTATAATCTTTTATCTAGCTTTAAAAGAAAACAAATTATTTAATAAGAAATCATGTTGAAAATTACAGGAATAATAGTATATAATCACTTTCTCCAGTTAGCATTAGAAATCTGGTTGCCTCATTTGGAACCAGCTGAAGCTTCCAAACTTCAGTGGCGGTTTCAAAGGGAGCCCCACACAAAACGTATTATAGTAATCCAATCTAGATATGACAAGGGCCTTAATAAGTGAGGGCACATGTTTTGATCTTTGCAATGTCATTGTTTTAAATAGTTTTAAAGTTTAACTAGCTGGGCTGGGTGCAGAATAACTGCACCTCTGCAGGTCCACTTCTCCCCCCTGCCTGCTTCTTCTCCCCCCCCCCACACACCTGCTCGGCACTTTCTGGCTGGCAGGCCAGCCGGCCACCTCCTCCTGCACACCCACCAATTCCCGGTGGCCGGGCCACTGCTGCCTTCTCCCACCAGCCAGCCACCCACCTGCTGGAGGGAGCAGCCCACTTCTTCTCCCCGCCCCCACTTTCTGGCTGGCAGGCTGGCTGGAAAGCCAGCCCACCAATTCCCAGTGGCTGGGCTGGCCCGCCGCCTGCTCTTGGCCCACCACCGCCTGCTTCTCCCGGTGACCGGCCTGGCCCACCGACACCATTGCATACCTGTCCCTGTTGCTATCCCCCAGGCAGCTGCTCTCACGAGAGCTGCCACACATGGCATTAGCGATGGGTACACCTAAGATAAATACATATATATTTACTGGCTTGGTACTTGTGTACTCCCCCCACCCAAGTCCTGCTATGCCACCTCATTGTAGCGGGGGGGGGTCCTGGGAGGGATGAACTAAGTATGCCAGGAGGTATACTCCCAGTAGGGTCACCCAAAGTGCAAAGGTCATCCCAGCTGCCCAGCTAAAGCAAGCAGGCACCTATATTGGGCAGCAGCGATATAGGAAGGTCCTGGAGGTGGATGATCACTTCAATGACAACGACAAAGGCATCATCATTTCATACTGCGCGGGAGAAGGCAATGGTAAACTACTCCTGTATTTTATCAAGAAAACCACATGGATAGACAAAATAGAATGATTGTCGATGTAGTACCGGATGATGGGCCCCTCAGGTCAGATGGTACTCAATATGCTACTGAGGAAGAGCTGAGGATCTCTCAGAGTACCGATGGTGTTTATGACGCGGTTAGACTAAAGCCTTTTGGACATCTAGCAGCTGATGTTGCCATGCGGGAAAAGAAAATCCGAAGTTGCAAAGACAGAACTACAATGGGAATGTGGAATGTAAGAAGCATGAATATGGGAAAGCTTGACACAGTAAAAGATGAAATGAATCGACTACAGATTAACATCTTGTGCATCAGTAAATTAAAATTGACTGGAATGGGACACTTCCAGTCAGAAAATCATACCATTTACTACTCAGGACACCAAAACCAAAGAAGGAACAGTGTTGCTGTCATAGTCAGGAAGGATATAGCAATGACAGTACTTGGGTACAATGCGGTCAGTGGCCGACTAATATCAATTAGAGTTTGTGGACAACCCCTTAACATGACATTTCTTCAAGTATATGCCCCAGTGACTGATGCAGAAGAAGAGGAAGTTGATGAGTTTTATGCTCAATTTCAGTCTTGGAGAGGAGAGCTGGTAGCAGGCATGACTTGTCCCCATAGCTAAGCAGGGTCTGCCCTGGTTGCATCTGAATGGGAGACTTGATGTGTGAGCACTGCAAGATATTCCCCTCAGGGGATGAAACCACTCTGGGAAGAGCAGAAGGTTTCAAGTTCCCTCCCTGGCTTCTCCTAGATAGGACAAGATTTTTGGAGGAGGAGAGCTGGTCTTGTGGTAGCAGGCATGACTTGTCCCCATAGCTAAGCAGGGTCTGCCCTGGTTGCATCTGAATGGGAGACTTGATGTGTGAGCACTGCAAGATATTCCCCTCAGGGGAAGAAGCCACTCTGGGAAGAGCAGAAGGTTTCAAGTTCCCTCCCTGGCTTCTCCAAGATAGAGCTGAGAGAGATTCCTGCCTGCAACCTTGGAGAAGCCGCTGCCAGTCTGTGAAGACAATACTGAGCTAGATAGACCAATGGTCTGACTCAGTATATGGCAGCTTCCTATGTTCCTATGTTCCTATGTCTGAGATTGACAGAACATGCAAGCAAGATGTGATGGTGGTGGTTGGAGACTGGAATGCCAAAGTGGAAAAGGTAAGGAGGAAAGCACAGTCAGCCGATATGGCCTAGGAAAAAGAAACGAAGCAGGAGAACAAGTTATTAGTTTCTACCAAGCCAGTGATCTCCTCATTGCTAACACATTCTTCAAACAACCAAAGCTGCGCCTATACACATGGACATCACCAGATGGAACACATAGAAATCAAATTGATTACATTATTGGTGCAAGGAGGTGGAAGAGCTCAGTTATAACAGCAAAGACATGGCTGGGGGCTGACAGTGGAACAGATCATAAACAGCTCATGTCCAAGTTCCAAGTCAAGCTAAAGTGGGAAAACAAAGCTATCCAGCTTACACGCTATGATCTTGAGAATGTACCCACCATTTTCAAGGAGAACGTCAGGAAATGCTTTGAAGTTCTGAACCTCATTGATAGGGAACCAGAGGAACTGTGGAATGAAATCAAAGACATTGTTAAAGATGAATGTGAAAAGAGACTGCCAAAGACCAAGAAACAGAAGAAAGCAAAATGTCAGAACAGACAGTGGAAATTTCCAAGAAGAGGAGAGAAGCCAAAGTCAAGAAAGATAAACGCCTCAGGAAGGAACTTAATAGGGAATTTCAGAAAGCTGTTAGAAGAGACAAGGAACAGTACTACAATGACATCTGTAAAGACTTTGAGGATGGAAATAGACATGGAAAAACAAGGCAAGTTTTTCAAAAGGTCTCTGAACTCAGAGGGAGGTTCCAATCTATGTTAAGGGATGCCAAAGGACAGATAGTAACTGATTCAGAGAGGTTGAGACAGAGAAGAAATATACTGAAAATCTGTACAGCATGGATGTCAACAACCAAGATACTCTAGAAGATATTCTCTACTTACAAGAACCTCTAGTACAGGAAGATGAAGTTAGACCAGCACTCCGGACATTACCAAGTCAGAAGGCTACAGGAATTGATGGAATAGCTACAGAAATTTGGCAAGCAACAGAAGAACAATCAGTCAAGGCTCTAACCGAACTATGCCAGCAAATTTGGAGAATGACACAGTGGCCAACAGATTGGAAGAGGCCAGTCTATATACTCATACCAAAGAAAGGAGACTTAACAGATTGCGTAAGCCACCGCACAATATCCTTAATTTCACATGCTAGCAAAATAATGCTCAGGATCATCCAACGCAGATATGAGCCCTACATGGAAAGGGAAATGCCAGATATTCAAGCTGGTTTCAGAAAAGGCCGGGGAACAAGAGACATCATTGCTGATGCACACTAGATAATTGAAAAGGCCAAAGAATACCAGAAAGAAGTCAATATGTGATTTATTAACTACAGAAAAGCCTTTGATTGCGTCGACCATGGCAAGTTGTGAAATATCCTTAAGAAAATGGGTGTCCCAGAACATCTCATTGTTCTCATGAGAAACCTATACACAGGACAGGAAGCCACAGTCCATACAGAACATGGTGAAACAGACTGGTTCCAGATCGACAAAGGAGTAAGACAAGGCTGTCTACTTTCTCCTTCTTTATTCAACTTATATGCTGAACATATACTGAGAGAAGCTGGATTGGAAGAAGATGAGCGTGGTTTTAAAGTTGGAGGAAGAAACATCAATAACCTGTGCTACGCTAATGACACCACTCTGATAGCTGAGAATGCAGATGATATAAGCAGACATAAGACATGCTTGTTTATTTGAATGTATCATGTACTGGCTAGGGATGTGCTGAAATGCTCGCGGGGCACTTCCCATTAAAAATAAATGCTTCCCCAGCCCCTTTAAAGTGTAGGAGAGCAGGTCCATACTTGTTCCTCCTTAGATTGCTGCCATCATTGTACTCCTGGTGCTCCCTCCAGGATTAACTGCACGCAGGCAGGGCATCTTCCAACTGTCCCTGCACCCGATGCCAGCATGCACATAGTATCTGCACATGCACCAGCATGCAGTTAATCCTAGGGGGAGCGCCGGGATTAAGGTGATGATGGCGCTTGGAGGAGGAGCAGGTATGGACCTGCTCTCCTCTGCTTTAAAAGGGCTGAGGAAGCCCTCCTTTTTAACGAGAGGTGCCCAGTGATTTGGCTTCTGAATAGCCTTTTGGCACATCGCCAGTACTGGGGGAGGAGTCTGGGTTTGTTTGACTGCTCCTCACTTGCTGTCCTGAATTAAAACTGAGAAGTTCTCCCTCTCTGTGAAAGAAACTTTTAGCCTGTCTGTTGTTTTCTTAGCCTATGTTTTAGTTATTTTATTTTATTTTATTTTATTTTATTTTATTTATATACCACCTGACTCCAAAGGCACAAGGCGGTTCACAAAAATAAGCACAAGAAAAGCAAAACAAACTGTTAAAAACAGCAATTTAAGAATTTTAAAAGTTAGTAAGAAATCTCAAACTTTTGTTTCTCAGTTAAAGTTGCTTTCTGTGCAATTACTGATAGAGGATAAGTAAATTTTTTGCAACAAAGAATTTGTACTTGGGTATAGTGGGAGGGAGGTAGAGCTAACAGGAAAGCGTTAGCATGTTCTTGGGGAGGCTCCTCCACACTTCTGCAGTGACTGAATAGGGCTTGGGTCTCCGTCTGCTAACAAACAATTCAGCTCACTGCTTCATTGATTATCCCCCCCTCTCTGGGATCGCAGCATTATGCCAGGACTAGAGAATCACTTAGTCACACCCATGCTCAGTGTTATTGCGCCTTCACCACTGGCATTTCGGCATACAGTGAAGTAGCTGCTGCTTTCAGACCCAGAGAGCTTGCATTTTAGTAGTGCATAATGTAATCCCCACTGAAGATTTAAAGAAATGTTTGCCTAAATCCTTATCATTTGCATATATAAATTTACAAAAGATACAAGACACTGTATAAATGTAAGGTATTATTAACGGCTTGTAACAGCAAAATAATAATTCCAGTGATTGCTAACCGGATGCTTACAGAGCATTAAAGCAAGTCCCACTTCAGGAGCTGAGCATATCACATGAATGACCTGGGCATATTTAGGAAACTGGATAGGAGGTAGTATGAGGAATGATAAACAAAGCTTATTAAACCTTTAAGCACTTCTCATGATAGTGAAGTATTTAAAAAGTTAGAATTCTAAACCAAGGAAGCCAGCTTAAAAACAATCTCCTGGCAAGAGCAACCATTCAGAAGAACTAGAAAGTCGTCCCTTCATCTTTCCTCGCTTGCCTAAACATCGGAGCGTAATCATCATTCATTATAATGTATACAGCACAGCACATGTTATGATAGGCGTTTTGTGTATCTTACTAACAGCTATGTGAAGTAGATCAAGGGCAGGAAGAAAGGGTATGTTCACTGGTAGATTTGGGTGAGTTGCAGTAGATCATCAAGGGTTTCTGCCAGCAGTACTTTACCAATAGCATGTAAAACTGCCCCGAGCCAGGCACGTAACAATGATAGGGCAAGGGGAGACAGTTGTCTGGGGGCCCCACTGCCTGGAGGGGCACCCCAGAGGCACCTCATGTGACTCCCCATTGCCCCCTGCCCAGCCCCATAGCCTCTCAGCCACTTGCCCTCTTCGCCGTCTCTCCTGCTTGTTCTGCTGGCCGCAATCGAAGCTGCAGGCAAGCTGCAAAGAGCTCCTTTTCTCCCGCCTCTCAGCTGATCGGCGGGTGGGCGGGGCTTCCACGGAGGCCTCCGTGTAGGCCGCAGTGAAGCCTGAACTCGAGTAGGGCCCAAGCCAGCCAGGAAGGAGGAGGCAGCCAGAGTGTTCTCTGCAGCAGAAGACCCCTTGCTGCCCTGCTTAACCCAGACCAGCATTTGCCAGGTAGAGTGTGAACTCCTTTTTGTGGTTACCTTCCCCCCCCCCATATATAGGGATCTGCTTGCCATAGGGCTTGGATATGGGGGGGGGAGGGACCGAGAAGTCTCTGAATATTTATTTTGAAACAGCTTGGAAAATTTGCTGACTTAAAAAAAACTATCTAAAAAGTCCTATAAGTGGCTTGTTTCATGGCAGAAAATTGCAAAAACTTCTGGAACAGTATTTTATTAATTTTATTTATTCATTCATTCATTTATAAATGCACTTATGTTCAAGTTGTTTTGCAACCCAGAAGGTCTGAGTGAGAACTGTGAAGCATGTGTGGTGCTTTTATTTTATTTTTCTTGTGTGTGAACTGCTCCCCAATAACTTGCAGGGACTTCAGGGTAAATCTGGCCAACATGTGAATGCAGCACCTCCATTCCAGAGGAGATGTGTCTTAAAGGGCTTTAAAAGCCTCCTGTGAAAAACCTCCTGCAATCAAACTTGACTGAATTTGTTCAGAATTCTGGGAAAACAAACATAGGTTCACCCTGCATGGTTGAAAGTCTCCTTTGCTAATCTGCAGCGAGGGGCCCATTTTAATAATTCATCTTTCTAGTGTGTTCTAGGCATTAAAAGTAATACAAATGTATAGTACTCAATGTATATCACTATATATTTTGACGTGTGTGTGTGTATTCAGTGAAATGTATTTGCAGGCAGCATACTTATTTTGGAATATCAGACTTAAATCCTTGGGAGCCTGGGGTGTGCGGAGGCCCTGGACTTTGGGGGGGGGGGCATTTTAAAATCTTGTCTCTGGGCCCATTCCAACCTTGCTATGCCCCTGCCCCGAGCCATTTTTGGAAGGGCAGTACATAAATCAATCTATCTATCAATCAAATAAATCAAATAAATAAATAAATTGCCATAATACTGTACATTTGATATTTATGTGTTAGGGCCTCCAAATGCATAGCTGCCAGAGTTTGTTGCCAACAGACACAGTTTTGCTTCCACCTCCACACTTGGGTGTATGTGTGCAGGGGAACATCTGCACAGAGCTAGTGGCTTGCTCCAGCTCCAGTTTCCATGCACTTGGGGTTGTAGCCCTAAATAATTCCATGCAAGCATGTCTGTCCTAGTATTGCATAGCCCAAATGGAGTTTCCTCATGTGGGAATTAATATTTTTCAAATAGTCCTTTTACTGTGAGTTGAATTGGAACAACTCATTCTACCATCCTCTGTAATATGTACATCAACAACACATCCTTGCTTTTGATATTGATTGATATTGATATTTCTTTCTTTCCCTCAGCTTCTATTTCATGCATATTGCATCACTGAATTAAGTGCTCTCTGTTTATCCACCATTATTACATTGGGCAACTATATTTCATTCACTTGAGAGTATGAACATAGCTCTTGAATGAGTTGCTCATACCTTCTTTAGAGGGGGCCAGTTCAGGTGATACTCTGCCTGGTTCGCCACATGTGATAAGGACATGTATGTGTTGTGGGTGCTTATTTCCTTCACCTTCTTGATGTGCTGGGGCTCCTTTCACTAATTGCATTTGGTGGGGGCTGGGAATTTGAAATTCAGAGTATTTCAAGTTTCTCCCAAGGAGAAATTTGGGAGAGCTTTCTCAGATGGTTATTCTATAACAGTAGTTTAAAACAGTATTTCTAGTGCATGTGCAGGAGTGGTTTGAACAAACTGCTTGCTGCCTACATGATTAGGAAAAGGTGCCATAGTGCATCGGGAAGGAGGGGTGATGTGCGCATTCACAGACTGTGCATGTGCTTATTATGTGTGTTGGTGCTGGTGCTGGCTGATGTAGTATTGTCTGAACCAGTCCAGGGAGGAGAACAGGGGCGTAGCTATAATTGAGTGAAAGCGTTCAAAGAACACTGGCCCCCAGCTCCTAGGGCCCTCCGGCTCCTATTTTCCCTCCCTATTTTCTTCATTATCTCCCTCACTTTGTGGGGCTGCCAGAGAGAGGGATGAACACAGGCCCCTTCTTCCCTAGCTACGCCCCTGGAGGAGAACTTGGCACCAGGGGTGTAGCTATAATTGAGTGGATGGTTTCAAAGAACCCGCCCCCCCAGCTCCACCCCTCCCTATTTCCTTCATTATTTCCCTCACTCCAAGGGGCTGCCAGGGAGAGGGGCAAACATTGGCCTCCTCTCTCCTAGCTACACCCTTGCTTGGCACTTAGGGGGACTCTAGTGCAAAGAGTTCCCATAACTGACACACAAGGTGAGAGGCCTCTTTAGTCAAAATATCTGTAGGGATTTTAGAGGAAGTCAAAATCAATCCAATAAAATTAGCAGGGTGTCACAGGAGGAATCTGCACATCTCTGTGGTGATGTTGAATTTTGCTTAAAGTGAAATTCAGGGCAAAGTTAGAAGGTCAGATCAAAGACCCATATGGATTTTGAGAAAAGAGTGAAAGGATTGAAACAACTTCTCAGAGGGTTTTCTCACACATCTTTAACAGCTTCCAGACACATTTGGTCACAGGATGTATGTGATATTCCTTGCCTTCTATATATTGCCATAAAGGCTTCACTTTAGATAAATTTCCATCCAGAGAACTCCTCTCATTTCATGCTGTTTCAGCTGTCACCCTGACATTTGGCTTGTAGTTCACTTGTAGGAATCTATAGGTGAATTGATATTTGGAGCCAGGTCTCATTTTCCCTTCACAGATCAGCTGTCCAGGATGTGGAAAGTGTATTTAAATGCCACTTACATGTAGCTTAGAGGAAAAATGCTCCTGAAACATGAAATTCAACTTTCTTAAAGTTCACTCAGTAAGAGGCACTTGTCACCGGGAATAAATGATGACATTAAAAAGGCCTTTAATTTCAATTGGCATTTCTGAGTTTTGCACTGCATGTGGCTATTTTGTAGAAAAGAAAAGCTCCCTCCTAACACATTATGAACTCAATCCAAGGAACTATGAGCCTGAGCCCAAAGTATTATAATCATGTGCAGGTTTTTAAAAGGTGGAGGGTTGATTTTTAAATAATTAAATAATTAAAAAAAGGCATGCTAAATTCTCTTTCATGCCTATGAGGAAATGGGATATTTGGGGGATTTTGAATCTCTTGTTTCCTATGCAGGAAGCACTTGGCTTGTGGAGCTACTTGCTGGCTATTAATTTGTAGTTATTTATTCAAACATTTATATCCTGCCTTTCTGTAGGAAAATACTCAGTGATGAACAATCAATACCAACCAAATGGGTATAACACCACCAACAAATGAATGAATGAATGGGCTCAAGTGGCTTTTGTGGCTCAGAGCACCTTTTATCAGCTTTGGTTGATAGGCTAACTGTGACCTTTCCTGGAGTTAGCTTGGCCACAGTTATCCATGCTACGGCAATGTGTTGTACATGGGACTGCCTTTGAAAATGATCTGAAAACTGTAGTTGGTACAAAATAGGGCCACAAGATTATTAACTGGGGCTGGGCATTTTGATCATATAATGCCAGTGCTTTGTCAGCTGCACTGGCTCCCAGTCCATTTCCAGGTCCAATTCAAAGTGCTGGTATTAGCCTTTAAAGCCCTAAATAGCTTGGGACCAGGTTGCCTGAGAAAGTGCCTTGCCCCATACATCCCAACTAAGATCTGCTTTGGAGGCCCTGCTCCAAGTTCTTCTGCCAAATGAGATGAGGCGGGTGAATACTAGGGAGAGAGCCTTTGTGGTGCTGGAAGCCTGTCTATGGAATACTCTCCGCAGAGAGGCTAACCTGTCATCATTTTGTTCTGAATGACCTTTCTGTTCACTCAGGTTTTTTTTAAGATTAGGTTTTTTTTAAAAAAGTTTTAAAATGCATTGTACTGTATTTTCTGTCGTATGTGTTTTTATTGGATGTTTTTATTGTGGTGTTGTGTTACCAGAACTGCCCCAGAGTGCTGGCTAGCCACTTCGAATGTAGTTTTGGCTTAGAGTGGGGAATTAGCTTGGCTAGAAGGAGCAGTTTGATTCCACTATCAAACTGGAGCAAGTTTGGTGTCTTGGAAAAAATGAGGAGGCAGAAATACAGTTAAAAAGCTTTATTAAGGGCATATGGGATACAGAATGTAAGAGTTCAGTTAGGTGAGGCAATACATCCTAGCTGATAAGCAAGAGTGTGGCTGGCAGTAATTTTGCTTGAAGTTCTTAATTAAAGATCGATCAGCTTGGCTCAGGCACTTGACCTGAGCCGGGCTTAAGACTTGCCACAGAAAGTGCTTAAGAGTGGGGAGGCTGAAAAGGAGAGTGAGGGGGTGAGGAGGCTTAGAAGGGGAAGAGGTTAGTTTACCTATCTGTCCTTGGTTAAGTTGATGTGTTTCTTGCACATTGGTTGGCCTCTTTGCCAGTTGACAAGTGGGAAAAGCAGGAAAGAAGCGAAGAGCAAAGGGCTACCACTTGCTTGTATGAGAGTCCATAGGATAGTGATCCAAATGGATTCCAAGGCCATGTGCTTTGGCCAGACACGCCCAGAGGCAGTTTCCAAGCCATTCTGCCTACCCAGAGAGTGGCAGATTCTATGAAAGACAAAGAAATTTATTGCTACTCAATCTTCTCTGAGTAGCCTCTTGCTCAACAAAGGCAAGAGGAAGCTATGTAAATGTGATGTACATGTTGAATAGAGCTTCTGGATTATCTGAAGAATAGGATGCCTCCCTCCAGGTTTATAGATTACCCCTATCCAATTTTTGATGCACTAATTTCCCTGCCAGCTAAGATGTTAATTCGAAAACAGGTTAGGAAATGTACCGCTTATCTATGTGTCTACTGAGGAGTGCTCCACTCTTGTAAAAGGGAGGATTGCTTCCCTGGTTGATTCTCCTTTTGAAATGGGATCTGCTCACCAGCTACTGCCTTCTTGCTGAAAAAGAGGGGTGGGGGCATCCCGAACAGTCTTTGCTATTCTGACCTTGGGACACTTTGCTCATGCTGGGTGACCAGCTGTGAGTCTTGACAAACATTGGCAGGTGAAATGTTCTCTGTAGGGACTACGATCCTGCAGTCTCAGGCTGTATTGCCTTCCAACATAATATAGATAAAGGGGTGCTTTCTGGCTAATCCAAAATCAAGCTGTCTGCCAACAAATGGGGTAGCTAACAAATAAAAAAGGCTGTTCACATGACCTGCACTACCTGGGTTTGCACAGCCCTACCTGGGTAGAGCTGGTCATGTGGAGTGCCAGGATCGGTCCTGATCCTGGCACTCTGCAATGGGGTAGCCTGGCTTTTGTACCCAGGCTGATAGGTAGAAGGCCGTGAGCAAGCCCTTCTACCCCACTCCCCCATTGTGTGAATTCTTGGGCTGCCTGCAGCCTGAGTGTCCATAGAGCTGGGCAGCAAGAGCACCTGGCAGTGGGGAAATTCCACAATGCACCACACTCCTCATGTGGTGCATTGTGGGATGCAGGAGGCTGCAGCCTGATTCCCACCCCCGCCCTTTCGTTGTTCCTGGAGCACCCATGTGCTAGTCATGTGGGCACATGGTGCTGGGAAACCCAGGAGCAGTGCCGATCCTGAAGCTCCTGTATCTCATTGTCATCCATCGTACGTGAGATGCACAAGGCCTATCAGCAGGGCCTCTGTGTTGAATGGAGCACCTAGCAGGTTTGTATGGGAAGAGACCGTTTTTTAAATGTCCTAGACTGTTAGAAGTCATAAATTAGGGATCAGCATTTTGAACTGGGCCTGGAAGCAAAACTGGTAATCAGTGGAACAAGACTGGAGTGATATGACCAGAATCATGACCAGAATGCCTCACTTCAGATAATCTGACTTCTGTGTTCTGAACCAATTTAGGTTTCTGGCCATTTTCAAAGAAAGTCTCGAATCTAATCTGGATGTAACCAGGTCATGATGTCCATGGCCATTCTGAATGACAGTGAGACCCCCTGCTGTATAATTATGATATTACTTGTGTAGGTTGCCTTCCGAAAGTACATACATTATTTTCTTAAAGTGGAACAGCAAAAAGGTAAGCACAGACTTTGATAGTCCTTATTTACCAAGAACACTATTTTAAAAGTCCCTATTTTCTGGGACTTTTTGATAGCATTATTTTTCTTTTGGATCTGAATCCCTCCTCCTCCTCCTCAATCTTTATTACAGTCATAGACCAGCATAAAGTATAAGAGGTGATTACATATTAAAAATAAGAGTAGATAAAAAGTAAACAGGGTGATTATATATGGTATGGTACTTAATAATATTATATTAGGTATATAATGATATTAAAATATTAGAAATAATTTTAAAAAACCTAGCTTAACTCCCGCAGAGCATCTGCTTGCTAGTACTTGATTGCTCCCCTCACCCCCTGCCACAGCATTATTCAGAGATCTATCCACCCTCACCTGAGCCACACTCCTTCTCCATCCAGATGCTTCCATCCCCCTCACCTCCCTTGGTCACTCCTTCATACCTTTACTCCATCCACCTCACCCCTCTTGGTCGTGGCTGAGTTAATAGATCTTGTTCATCTTGTTTCTTCGTCTAATTCACACAATGGCAGCTTCCTTCTCCTGAAGGGGCTCTTTCCTCCTGCACAATCCCTCTCTTTGCAGACCCCTGCCCACTATCCTTTTATATATAGAGATTCCTCTCCTCTACGATCAAATACATCTTCCGACTGGTAACAGTTGCATTCCAACTGACTTTAACCATCACAGGCTCCTCTTCCCTCTCTGCATATGGAATCCCCACTGCCCAATCACCATGGTGCTTCTGCTCTCACAGGCGTCTCCTCATCTGCATATGGAATCTCCACTTCCCGATCTGCTCATGAACTCTCATGAGAACTGCCATATACGGGATTAACCACAGGTATGCCTTAGAGAATTATATACAGAGATAATAGTACACAAGAAGCATGAGGGCATAAAAGTCGTAAAACTGCATGAAAGAGATGAGGGGCATAAAAATGGGTGTAAAAATATTTTAAAAACATGAAAAGACAGAAATGCATAAAAGCCTTAGTAATAAAACTGGATAATTACTATAAGATGATAAGGCTATACGGGGCAGTAGGATCCCTCCTCAGAGTCCCTAGAAATTAATTCTCCAAGTGGGTGGGTGAATGCATTTGGTCTCTAGTGTGCCTGCATGAAAATGTGTGCACAATATTAAGGCACTATGCAGTGCACAAGAATCCAGTCTTCACCAATAGTGGGGGTGGGGGGCGGGGCAGGCCTGGCCAGTAAACATTTGAGAATTGGTCATTACAAATGTATCCCTGTTTTCATCTGTGAATTTTTGGAAGGTATATGGGGAAGCCCTCAATGAACAACTAAATTATCTACAAGGCCTCACAATGCATTGTAGTCATATATACAAATAAATTGCAATCCATTAGATTAAAATCATATACAGGCAGAGGACTTCATCTGCAGAAATCTTATATAGCTAAATATGTTCAGATTTTCACAAATTGCTCAATGGAAAGCTGGTCAGTTACCTCTTTTTTGTGGTGGGGAAGGCTAGATTAGGAACATAAGCACACACAAGAAAAAGTAGTCACAAGGATACTTTTCAGTAAAAGGCACAGACTGATTGATGGTCTCAGTTCCTAAACTATTTTACTTTATTTTAGCATTACCCTTGATCTATGTGGGAAAAGCTGCATGTGGTCTTCTACAAAACTGGACACGGCATGCACAAACATTATACTGATCCACTGGCTGTTTATATAATGATATAATTCAGGATATTTTCTGGAAGGCTTTTCATATCAGTGAAAGGGAAATGTATTTTCAAAATGCCACATTTACTCTGAAATCACCTGAGCAGCAGCTGTTCTCAGTTGAAGAATGTTTAAAAGTCAATGGACAGGAAAAACCAAACAAAGCAATTATGTTTTGTTTTGTTTTGTTTTTCATTCCCCCCAAGAAACGTTTTTTAAAAAATGTTGACCCTCATGGATGTGTGTGATAAGCTGCATTTGTTGTGGGCTGGGATGCCATCTTAGGTGTTGAAAGAAGAGGGGTGTGTGTGTGTGTGTGTGTGTGTGTGTGTGTGTGTGTGTGTGTGTGAATTGCTGTTGTTGTGCAACAGCAGCAGAGCTAGGGGTGAGAGGCGCATATTCTTGAGCATGTGGACAAGCTGCTTGGAGCAGTGTGGCCTCCCACTTGTTCTCTGGATCCTTGCTCAACTTGGCTGCTTCTATCTAGCAGGGAGATTGTTGGAGGTGGCCTAGTTAATATCATAAATGCATTGCTGAGGGAGGGTGGAGTGCCTTCTTGTTTGAAGGAGGCAATGGTTAGACTGCTTCTTAAGAAGCCTTCCCTGGATCCCTTAGTGATGGTGGTGCATCAGCTGGTAACCTCCATGCTTCACTATTGCAATGCACTCTACATGGGGCTGCCTTCATATGTAGTTTGGAAACTTCAGTTAGTTCAAAATGTGGCAGCCCAACTGGTCTGGGGTAACCAGGAGAGACCATATTATGTCTGTTTTTAAACAGTTTTACTAGCTGCCGATATGTTTCCGGGCAAAGTACAAAGTGTTGTTTATTATCTTTAAAGCCCTGAATGGCTTGGATCTGGGTTACCATAGGGAGCTCATCCTTCTGCATGATCCCCACTGCACGTTAAAAGTAATCTGAGGAGGTCCGTCTCCAGTTACCATCAGTATGTCTGGTGGTGACTCAAAGGTGGGCCTTCTCTGTAGCTGCTCCTGGGCTGTGGAATGCACTCCCTGCAGAAATCCGTAGTTTGAATTCATTGTTGGCCTTCAGGAGAGCTCTTAAAACCAATCTGTTTGGCCTGGCCTTCCAGGGTTTTTAATTTGTTGTAAATGGTTTTAATGGTTAACCAGCTGATCTGGTGCAGAGCATCTGCGCCCCTGTCTCTTCATTTAGTCTCCATCCATTCAGCCCCAGTCGGTTCTCCCCCTCCCAGTCTGCTTTCTCCCACCTCCTTCCAACAGTACTTTTCCTCCCTGCCTGCTGGCCACTCTGGCTGCCTCTTTCCCTCCCCTTCCACCCACCCCCTGCCGGCTGGCCTGGCCGCCTCTTTCCTTCTCTGCCAGCCGGCCTGCCTGTCTGGCTGCCTCTTTTTTTCCCCGCCCACCCACCAGCCTGGCCACCTCTTTCCCTCCCTGCCCGCTGGCTGGCCTGGCCACTGTCCACCCACCCGTCCCTGCTGCTATCCAGCAGCTGCTCGTGAACTGTAATAAATAAATAAATAAATATGCCTGAATATCTGTTCAAGATGGGCTACATGTTACATTGACCCCACATCTGTGGGATTCTGGTCCTCAATTTGCACAGAAAGAAGTATTCAATGGGAATGTTGGTTTTTTGACATCCCAGGTGGAAATATGCAGTTTCATTGTGAGCTGACTAAATAGTTTGTTGAAAGTCATTGAGTAACAAATGCAAACTCCAGATGGCAGATTCAGATCAGTGGCTAAGTGGAGCATTTGCTGAAGAAAGAACTCTTTGAAACAAAGAGTTGCTGTGTTATGAGAAAGCCACAGATGTTCCAAGAAAGCAGTTATTACCTTGATTCCATATTTGTTCCATTTTGATTGCTACCCCCTACCTCTACAACCAAATCAGAAAAGAGTACTAGAGGTTTTAGAGCGTGCAGACCTCCACCAGATGATTAGGTCTATCATGTTCAATAATGCCGTATTTCCATATTGCCATATTGATTCAAAAGCTCCTATATCATATGGATACAGGTTTTGAAAACCTGCTTTGTGTTTGGTACTCTTGCAGTCTTGGTTTGTATGGTTGACACACAAAATAACTTTGGGATTGCAAGTGTTATGCACTGATCCTGAAATGGACCAGTTGTTTGCCATGTTTGTCTGACCCTATCATATGAAACTTTTCCAAAGCAGCACTGGTAGCCCCCAGGGAGGTATAAGGATTAGATAAGCAGTTTCTCATGACAGGAGCAGAGCAGCATGGTAAACAAATCTCCATATATTCTTAGCAATGGAATTTAGCCCCTACGATGATGAAGCAGTTTTTGACATCAAGCATACTGCTGCAGGTCTAGCTGAATCAGGACTTCAGTGAGTACTACAGATGGTTTAGTGTGAAACTGCTGAAAGATCACAATAATGCAGATGACACAAAAGTGCATAATCCTTGCTCACAAGCAGTTTTATTAGGAAAGTAGTTGTTTGTTTTTTGAATGGCTGCCATAATTCAGTGGCTGGTCAACAGTATTCCAACCAAATTACATTTCTATCTAATTTCGGTAGCATGTTTACACTTCTTATGGGTTGAGTGGCTATTGGTATGTCTGGCTGCTGTAAACACTCATTTTGGATTGGCAAGGTTTTCTATGTAGGATTCTCCTCATACAGTTGCAGTAAGGATGAATACTGTACACTGAAGACAATTTGGAAATGTGCTGGGATCTTACAAATAACATTGACTGATGTCTTTTCAAGGTCAGATTTGATGCTACTGTCATGGGATTGGCCTTTGCATGTTTGTTTGTTTATTTGATTTTTATACCGCCCTTCCGAAATGGCTCAGGGTGATTTACAATTAAAAACAGAAACCATTAAAACCAATAACAATTAAAACAGAAATATAAATATGAACACCAATTAAAAATGTCTTAAAAACAATTAAACTATCAGAACAATTAAAACCCTAAAAACCAGGTTAGCATTAAAACAATTAAAAATAATAAAAACCCTGAAAGGCCAGGCCAAACAGATGTGTTTTAAGGGCTCTCTTGAAGGTCAGTAAGGAATTAAGATTGCGGATTTTTGCCTTGAGTGCATTCCACAGCTTGGGAGCAGCTACAGAGAAGGCCTGCCTCTGAGTTGCCACCAAATGAACCGGTGGTAAGTGGAGATGGACCTCCTCAGATGACCTTAACATGTTTTTTTTTTGCTAAGCTGTGAGGGGTCCAATCCAGACTGGGAGACTGGTGTAGGGAAATGGGGCTTTAAGTTTGCTTGCTTCTTAGGGGAAGATGTGCTATAGATAACTCGCAGAGTGATCTAGATGGTACCCTGCAAGCAAAGGGTTAAATTCTCCTTCCCTCATACCATGAGTTTTGCTCTGGATTGGTCCCCAAGGTTGCTTTTTAGCAATCAAACAAACAAGCACAATTGTGTGCTTAGAATTATGTGTGGTTTGATCCTCATATGGGATTCTGACTTGAGGTAATCCAAGTTTCTTGCATGTTATCCAGTAACTTCAGAAAACCAAGAGCCTCTAGAACGATGCACAAAAAAGCTGAAAGCATAAAATTTGCATTTATATTTTATAAGATTGACAGTGGGAATTCAAGCTTATTTTATTTTCATGGAGAATTTGAAACATGACAAATTCCTTCTCCCATGTCTGTTGTTGGCCACATCTACAATGCATCTGTAGCCAACAGCAATGTGTTCCAATCTTTTCATTTGGAACGTAAATGTATTAGAAGAGACAATGGGGGCTTCCCAGCCAGCATTTCTAATGTTCTTCTTGTCATGTGTTTGCATAAGATCTTTCATATGTTGCTGTGAATTTCAGCAAGACAGCCTATGTAGTGTGCAGTGACATAGAGTGGTTGCTGTTATATAATAGGCTAATGAAGCAATACAAACATAAGGATCCAGAGAGAATCACTGGAAGCTTATTTTAGTGACCTTGTAACATTTATCTGTCTTTACAGTGCTCTGAACAATACCATCAAAGAGGGTTTTCAGGTCACGGAGCACAAGGGCTCTGCTTATAAAAGCACTTGCTGTGACAATCATTGGCTCAAGCCACACTATTTGTGAAGTTTGTTAGCTCACGACCCATTATGTTGGGGAGCCCCCCACTTTAAGTTGCCACCCCTACTCCAGAGCTCATTGCCACAGGCGGAGCAAGGGAGAAGGTGGCTTCTTTCAAACCCGACCCTGCCTCTGTGCCTACAAAATAAACATGAGCAGAGATAAGCAATGCCTTCACCCACCTCCCAAGCCAGAGTCTGAGGGAGCTTTTGCCATTTTGGGTGCCTCAGACATTCATTGCTCCTCCCCCCTACCCACAGATTGGTGCTCTTTGGGGGGCGGGTATTGCTTCCCACCCTGCCTTTTTCATTGGTGACTGGCCCACTTATTTTCAGGCTGGTGAGCATGTTTTGCTGTGTGTGCAACATTGACTTAGTTCAAATAACACAGAGCCATAGTTTTATCCTGGTTCTCTGCAATCTTCATGCACCTCAGGCTCACATCTCTCCACTCCCCATTATTTGCAAAGGCAAGAAGATTTCTTTTTCTGTTCTCTGGTTAGAACAAACTGAAAATGGCCTTCATGCCTGAACCCAACTAATCCCAGTGTATTTTAACCAGAGTTAACCAGATTCAATCCCAGCTTCATATGCTGCTTTATAATAATAAACTAATATTTTCTAGGTTCAGACATCACAGCAAATCCTGGCTTGGTCTAAACAAAGCAGATGCAGAAGACATTTTCCCCCTCTCAACTCCCAAAGGAGAGGAGGGAACATGCAAGGAGAGAGTGTTGAACATGTACAGAACGGCTTTTCCTCACTGCTGAATAATGCAATTGGTCTCTCTACATCTGGGATTAGGCTTCCTGGACATGATTTTCAGGCATGCTTAGATCCCAGAAGCTCATTTTAGAAATTGTTACATGAGATGATAAAGAAAGATGAGAACTGAAAAGTTTAAAAACATAGCAGAAATAACGATCACAGGTAAATGTCACATCCATTGATGTGTGATATTGAAAAATGACTATATGCAATGGAGATGTCCAGTTGTAAGACTAGTGTGTAAAAATGGCAATAGGTACACATGTAAATGCAAATTTACATGGATATATACATGCTTGCATATTTAAGTGAATATGTATATGCCTGCATATTTCTGTACCTCTTCAAAACTCAGAAACAATTATTCATACTTCTAAAAGCTCTACAGGCTGGGAATTCACATTAACCCAGTGGTATGGGGCATCAATGCAGGAGTGGCACCAAGTGGCTAGAGGGCTTGGGGTAAACCCATTGGGCTCTACAGTGGGTCTCCCATGGCACTCTGTTTCCCCTCCCATGCTGCCCTAGTCCTTCCCATGCCAGAGTTCTCTGGAAGTCCTTTTGTGGAGGGGAGCGGGGAAGAAGATGGTGACAGGAGTGACATATTACGGCTGCCTCGCACACCAGTGGTCTCATTTTTTTGAGAACTGACTTTGTCATGGGGAGGAGCCATAGAGTGGGCTCTTCTTGTATGGTCCAGGATTTCTCACATTACACAGTGGCATGGGAAGGAGCAGGGTTCTCTGGATCCTATGTCACAAGGATAATGTGAGTATCTAGCCTCGGAGCTAGTGACCTTGTAGTGTTGCCATATATTTACTTTTTGTGCAGCAGACTGCTTGGTTTTACTGATGTATCAACTTTTCCCATCACCAGTTGTTTTGAGAAGCACCATCAGCTGAAGGTGTTTACATTGTACATTGTTAAGGAAACCAGTACTATGGGGCACTTTTGATACATTGTTCTGAACAAGCAAGCTTTTCCGTATTCACAAAATTTACAATGAAGCTAACTCTCAGTGAGTGGTATAAGAGCTAATTGTGAAAAATAATGGACAGAAATATTACTTGGTGGAAAAATACCTTCATGGGTCATATTAGAACAGCATGGATTTGGCTGTTAGGAGTGTCTGATTTATAAGCAAGTATGATGTTCTTCAGTCCCCTTGCCTCCAGAAATCTAGCGTTATGAATGGTCCTGAATCTTGAAAACCATGAATCAGACATGATATAGATACTATGATGTATGAAAGCATAGTATACATACACATCTATAGGTGTGTACAGTTATTCACGTATTATATTCAACATACATACAGTAGCAGGCTTCTTGCCTCTAGGGGAAGCTTACCCAGGTTCACTTTTAAAATGAATGCATATGCAGTCATTCACACAAAAACATGCACATGCGTACACACACTTGTCCACACATACAACGTAAAGTCTGAATAGGACTTATGTTTGGTTGTTTTATCTTCAGGTTGTGGGTTCTTGGGACACATTGCCTGCATTTCCCCCCTGCTTTTTTTCTTGGAAATTTCTTGGATGCCTGGAAAACACCCTTTCATTTTCCCTACAGCTGTATCAAATTTGGGTCAAATTGGTTAGATGGTCACAAGTTAGCCCACTTGCACCTCAAACATTCATGCATCCACCACCTCGAATTGGGGTGGATGACATAATCACAGACTACTGCACCACTGAGGTGTCCCTGTGTGTCACTCACTATAGCTGTAGCAAATTTGGTTCAAATCGGTTAGGTAGTTCACAAGTTAGCCCACTTGCACCTCAAATGTTTACGTATATGCCATCTTGGACCGGGGTAGATGACACCATCACAAACTATGCTATTGAGGTGTCCCTATGTGTCCCTACAACTGTGCCCAATTTGGTTAATATTGGTCCAGGCATTGTGAAGTTGAGGGACACACACACACACACACACACACACACACACACACACACACACTGCCGGGTGATCTCATAAGCCTGCTGGAAAGTAGGCTAAAACATCAAACAAAAATGCTCAATTAATGCAGCCTGTGAGCTGCATGAACATGACCTGCACTATAACACCTTTTCTGACATTTGCCTTTAACTGCATTTTTTTAAAAAAAATTAAGCTTAAAATATTTCCTTAGGTTTTTTTTTTAAAATGATTTGGTATCCGTTGTGATGACACATATTTATTTGTGTGAATCGCTAACTGTAGGTCTCCCTTGTCAGCAGGCTCTTGTAAAATGAAACAATTATCTCATGAAATTCATTTCTCTGGAAAGGGCAATTGGATTGAAATGACAGTAAAGTGGGTTCACAGTCTTGAAATTAGTACATACTATATGTTCTTGCAGACTTGGTTCTTTTATTAAACATCCATTTAGGCTTTTCTGTTCTCCCATGTGCAAAAAAGGACGGGTGCTCTCAGCTTAGCAATTTTATTTTTCCAAGCAGATTTAAAGTGGTGGTCCTCCATATGTGAGATCCAAATGTGGATGAAGCATGACAGTTTCGGAAGCATGGAATTCATTTTGTGTTGCCAATCCAAGTCTGTTTCCAAGCATTATGCTTGCTCTCAGGAATGTACAGTGTAAGAAACATATTGCAAATTGTTTTTTGCAAATTAGGACATCTTGAAATCAAGGGAGTTCCTCAATGGATCATTGTTAACAGTTGAAATAAGAAGGTTCAGGAAGACAAAACAGCATTCAAGAAACCAAAGTGAAAAGTAAAAACACCAGTTTGGGTAAATGTTATATTAACCACTCGGAGCAGTATTTTGAGTGACAAAAGAAGGAAGATATGAACATAGGAAGCTGTCTTATACCAAGTCAGACCACTGGTCCATCTAGCTCAATATCGTCCACACAGACTGGCTGTGGCTTCTCCAAGATTCGAGGCAGGAGTCTCTCCCAACCCCATCTGGAGATGCCAGGCAGGGAACCTTCTGCATGCAAACATGCTGGTGCTCTTCTCAGAGTTGCCCCATCCCCTAAGGGGAATACCTTATAGTGTTCACATATAGTCTCCCATTCAAATGCAAACCAGTGTGACTCTGCTTAGCAAAGGGGACCATTCATGTTTGCTACCACAAGACCAGCTCTCCTCTATATTATAGCTTATAGCTCTGTTCACGCCTCCTTCATGGAAACAGCAAATGCATGGAGTGGGGAGCAAGGCAGCAGTGCTAGCCTCTGCCACAGCCCTCCACATATTCTGCGGAAGATGTGCATAGAGCTCTATGGTATACAGCAGTCTATGTCTTTTGCCATATTCCACTGATGTTTCCTTAATGGAAGATTTCTCTGGAATGTGGAAAACCATCAGAGTCTAGAAGGGGAGACATTCCGCACCCCCAGTCGCTGATGGGAGGTGCTCAATTACACAGATTTAAATCTCTAAGGAATTTAAGGACTGCAAACTTCTTTAGCACAAGGGACACGTGCTAAACAAATGTTTAGGATATGCATCCCTTAAACACAAGGGACAAGTGAATGTATGGGTTCATTTTAAAGGTGGACCTGGATATGGGCCCACTCAAATGAAGGGTACAGCAAGTAGGTGTACACTGCATGTACATCGATTATAATGTGTGGATAAGTATCAAGAATCCAACGTTTACTGATGTATTGTCTTGAAGCATATGTACATGATGAAAGAGAGATACTTTACATTCATATCCATGCATCTATGGGAATAGAGAACTCTGGGATGGCACCCAAGGAGTCCAAGGGGTTCAACTGTATACAAATTCAAAGGTACAGTTGTATTGACAGAGGGTGCTCACGTTGCATTTTGGAGGTGAGAAAGGATTGGAGAGATGTTCCCATTATGAGAAGACTCTTCCCCAGATTATGGTGTTTATCTCTGTAGACAAACTCTGTCACCATAGACAGTGGTACTGTGTGTGTGTGTTGGGAGGGGGGGCTTCAGAGTATGTTCTCAGGGACACTGTACCCTTTATAAAAAATAAATAAATCAAGCTATAGAAATAGTCAAAGTGGAATAGACTGGAGAAAGGCAGAATCCCTCTTCGGATATTATTAAAAACGGGGACACTGTATTTGTGTACAGTATCTTTGAGAGTGTGCTCAGGAGCCCTGCCCCCATGCTGATGCGCCCAGAAGCTCCGGCCCACACTTTCCACAGCATTTGTCTCTACAGACAAACACTATGCTTAGAGTCTTCCCATGATTGGAACATGGGCACCCCAGTGTTCCAATCATGAGAAGACTCTTCCCAAGATTATGGTACTTATCTCTGCAGACAAACTCTGTCACCATCGACAGTGGTGAGGGGCAGGGCTTCAGAGCATGTTCTCAGGGACACTGTACCCTTTATAAAAAATAAATCAAGCTATAGAAATTGTATTGAATTTTACATTACCAGGCTAAATGTAATATGAGACGGTATTTGAATGTTACTGAAATGTTGGCCTCATGAAATCTCACCGATAAATGTGTTTCAAATTGGTATATGACTACAGGACTGCAAAATAATTGACAAATGTCTATAAGGAGTAGAAATATTTTGCTCTGAGAGGAGCTGTGGTTGAAAATACTGGTTTATGTGATCTTAAATCACATCATGGTTAATCCCTGGAAAGATGTAAATGAAGCCCAGTTACATTAATAGGAGAGGTACATTGTCCCACTGCAATGTTAAGAGACATAATATAAAAATGTGTAGGCAGCTAATGTTAGAGGGGGCATGATCAAATGAAATTTAATTTGCAAACCTGCATGCAATGAAAACAGTTGCAAGCGCAGATGCTGAAGCAGGGGTAATAATGCTTAAGAACAAAATCGTTGTGTGTGGGGTGGGGTGGGGGAACAGCACAATAGGAGCTCTGTGTGTTTACAGTGGCAATACTGCAGTAACTGATTGAAGAGTTGCACGCAAAACAACAAAATGATAGCTGAATTTTAGGGAATGTACATGGAACTGAGGGTGTGTCAAGGTTGAGCTCTCAATACTAGGCAGGCTGGAGTCAGGAGTCAAAGGACAACGGTCAGGTGCCAAAGCTCAGAGATAAGCTTGGAGATACAGCTTGTTCTGCCGGTGGGTGGGTGGCGGGGGGACACACCAATGGACAGCCTGGGTAGGTGGGGCCAGTCCTGAGCCTGCAGAGCTTTTGCCAGGGCCGGCCCTAGGGCTCTTGGTGCCTTAGGTGAAGTTTGACTTTGGCACCACCGCCACATTCCCTTAAAGTTATATTTTGCAATATGCTGCCCGGTTTGCCAAGCTGACCCCCTCAAATGGCTGCCATGGATGGGCATCGGCCTGCTGAGTGGTAGGGACAGGGCAGTGCAAACTCCATGCAGAACTGGGCAGAGATGTGGAGCAGTAGTGGCAGCCTTACAGATTTTAAAAGATAGAATGGCCTTCTTCATGCTCCACCCTGCCCCGACTGCCATGCAGAGGGCGGCTATTCATGGCGGGGTTGGCAGCCCCACTGCCAGTGCCCCCCAAGAACTGATGACCTAGGTGACCTGCTTTCTCTGCCTGGTGGATGTGCCAGCCCTTGCCTTTGCTATCCAGGAAGCTGTTCCAGACTAGGGCCCTGGTTGCTCACCACATGGGGCAGCCACACATGAACCTGAGGGATCCTGGTTATTTGTCCTGGACTCCTGACAGGGACAACCTAGATAGGATCTTGATGTGTGAATGCATCACTATTCCCCCCGCCCTCCCCATGAAGGGGTTTATGAACCCATTTCCCCCTATTCACTGGCCTCAATCCAAACTTCCCTCTGAAGCTGTTAAGAAGGGAAGACGTACAGTAACGATGTCAGACATGCATGTGCACATCTCCGAAAGTCACCACATATTCAGAATGATTCAGAGAATTGCAGAAAAAAACATGCTGTGGCTTTTTAAAAAAATGGAATGAGACAGACATTTACTGTACTCATTACTAAAAATGAATTACTCCTTGATTTTTGAACTAGTTTGCAGTAATGTTTTCCACTAACTTGCGGCAAGGAAAAAAGGACAGACCTATTCACCCAGTGCTGAAAACCTGAGCTTGGATTTGCATTTCACATCCCACAGGGATACACAAAAGAGTTCATCATGGTGTTTTGGTGTTTGTTTGTTTTTAAATCTCAACAGACCACTCACCAAGGGGCATATTCCCACAGGAGCTTTTATGGGGCTTGAGTGTCTCCATTCAACATATTCAAATACTACCTACAAGTTACTTGACATCAGTACACAACAATAAAACAATAATATTCTTATTTATTTATTTATTTATTTAGCATATTTGAATACTGCCCAATACCAAAGTCTTTAGGAAGTTTACAATATTAAAAACAATTAAATATATGAAGCATGTTCACAGGTGGTGCACAGAGAATCAGCCTCCAGAACAGTATCGCTGTGAAATGAATTAGTAATGAATTCTTACTCTCAAAAAGAGAGAGAGAGAGAGAGAGAGAGAGAGAGAGAGGGAGAGAGAGAGAGAAGCTTTTGTGTATCTTTATACTTGAGTGACGTTTCCCTTAGCCCAGGCTGACTTACTTGTGCCTCTGATGTTTTCCACTATTCCCTGTAGCTCGTGGCATGCCATGGTCTCTTGCACCATCAAAATGTTGCTTCACCAAACCATTTTGTTTTGTTTTTTGTTTTTTTTACTGTATAGATGCTTCTAGCAAGGCTTGCCCTGTTCAGTCTGTTGTGGGATACCAAAACATAGATTTGGGATACTGTTGATGGAGCAAGGTGGAACAAATCCCGTCTCCATGCTTGAGATTGGATTTAAGACTGATTTGTATCTCATGGCCCTAATACGAAGCCTGACACAAGTTCATCTCTCTATTGGTGCCCCATATAGCAGGCATAATCTTTTAAAGCTTCTTGACACATCTCCCCAATCCAGTATAGCCTCTCTGTGCACATCTTTTGAATTGGCTCAATATGTAGCAAAGCCTACAGTACAAATAGTCATTTTAAGGCTAGTCTATTTTTAGCATTAGCTAATCTAAGGATCATATTCATTTCCGGGATATAATTAATGTCCACCACTAAGCCAGTTGAAAACGTCACAACAATGCCACAGATTGCACTGTCTGCCAATCAAAGAAGTTGGCCTATCTAACAATATGACAGAAATATATGTGCTATAAAGTACCAACATACATCCATAGGGGTGGTTATTCCATTTATATCTTGGAATGCAGAAGCAAAACTGTTTGGCAAAGGTTATGCTGTTGCTGCATATTTGCAAAATGTTTTTAAAATTTTCATATTACTAGATCAGACATATTGTAGACGTTGCAAATCTTCCCATCTGAGCTATTACTATTCATTTATTACATTTTCAGTATAGTACTGATTCATTTGATTCTTCAACCTTTGACTCATATGCTGCCAGGAGGGACAGAGTTCATGGTCTGAATTTCAAAAAATGAAATGCAAAGCTGGATTACCTTCCTTATTCACCTATACTACTTATTCATGCCAGGACAAATGCTTGGGAATTGCACCCCCAGGCCCCCAATGAAGACAGGACACACTTAGTTGGAGTAAATAAGGGCCACTTTTATTATTGTACAGAGGTAACGACACTTGCAACGAGGTCCCAATTAACCGGAGTACTCATCTCGTGTGGTGGCCCTTCCTAGTGAAAGGCACCCCACACGAGGGTGAGGGGCTGGGTCCTGATTCGGTCAGGCTCCAAGTCCTGACCTCCTCTCACCGCGGGGCTCCACCCCGCTGAGGGTGGTGGTGGTCTGACACCCCCCCCAACACAAGCCATCAAAGCTCTGAGCCAGTAAGTCGTGCCCACCCCCCGAGTGGGGGCCATTCCCAACCTTACGGGCTGTCGAAGCCCTGAAAGGCTGTTCCTTGACAACCCCCCAACCAACTGGCCCTGCAGCCAAACACCGATCCCTGAATCTACCTACCCAACACCTGCACTCTCCTGCCACAGAAGTGGGGCAAACCTCTGTTTAGCCCCGCTTTCCCCACCCTGCTAGTACCTCTTGAAGACCACATTGCAAGTCCTGGAGGAACACCTCATTCCCCCGGTTGGAGAGATGCACTCCGTCCCCTCTATACAGGGTCGCATCCTGCACTTGTATGTCAGGGTGCTGTATTACTGTCCCCCCCTAAAGCGGTGATCGCTCTCCCAACCGCCAGAACTGGCCTTCTCCCTCCCCACGCACCGCCATGTAATCCTTCATGGCCCGCACCGGGCAAGGGCCCTTGTCAGACCCCTCTGCCAGGGTGATAGTGGCTCCCTTGCCCATCTTGTCGGTCATAGCTTGCCTCAGGCACAACACCACATTGTCCCTCTCCACCCGGGCATCCCCACACTGCTGGGCCTGCGCTGACATATCAGACCTGGAGGAGGCGACCAGCTCACTGATTCGCAGCACACCGAAGAAGGCCGCAAGGCAGGAAGCCCTAAGCAGCCGTACCTCAACGTTGGAAAAACAAATTTAATTAAAAAGTGGGAACACCTGTTGCAGGGTTGTTGGCGCCAGAGGGACCCTTGTATCTGGGCAAGGGGGGTGTTCCCACGCCCATCCCTCGAGCATTCTGTGCACCTGGAAGTCAGCTGTGGAGTCTGCAAACCCCTTCATTTTTGCCTGGAAAGCAAGTGCTGCCAACCTACCCCCAATGGACCCTGGGGCCAAGCCCCTCCCATGTAAATGTGTGCTAAAGCGCATTACATGCTCGACTGGGATAGGCCATAGGTCCTCCAGCCCTGTAGCAACCCTGAATGCATGGAACTCACGGACAGCCGACGCATAGCGCCCTCTTGTGCTAGATGCTAGGGATAGGCGAATGGCCTCCTCCGCCTCTAGAATCCAAGGTTCCACAGGTGGGATGGAAAAACTTCGGGAAGCTCCCTGGCTGCTGGGGCGAGAGTTTGAAAGCGCTCCTCCTGCATCCGAGAGAGCACATCCGCAATGCTGTTATCCAGCCCAGGCACGTGCCATGCAGCGAAAAGAATGTTGTGGTGCAGGCATTGCAGCATGAAGCAGCGAACCAAGCGCATTACCCAGGGACTCCTGGAAGTCCCTGAGCTGATCACCTGCACCGTGGCCATGTTATCACACCCAAACTGGACAGCCCTGTCTTCAAAATCCCTGGCCCAGATGTGTACCGCAACCACTATCGGGAAGAACTCCAGGAATGTCATATCTTGCGTCATATCTTCTTATCTGTCATATCTTCTTCCCAGTCTGGGGGCCACCTGGATGTGCACCACTGCCCCCTGAACCGTGCCCCCCCCCCCCCGCTGCATCAGACTGAACTTGGAGCTCTGCTTCTAGCAAGAATTTGGAGCGCCACAGGGAAATGCCATTGAAGCCCCTCAGAAACTCCACCCACATCCTGGTGTCCTCCCTAAGCTCATGGGTCACCCACATCTGTTGATGCGGGGCACTAAGCCCCTTAGTGGCATCATAGAGCCTCTGAAGGAAGGTGCAGCTGGGTGCAATCACCCTGCATGCAAAGTTCAAAAGTGTCCCACTATAACCTGTAAGTCCCTCAAAGTGATCTTCCTGGAATCCAGCAGCTGCTCCAGGTGCCGCTCAAGAGCAAGGACCTTCTCCGGTGGCAAGCGGCAGCACTGAGCCACTGTATCTATTTCATTTCCGAGGAAGGCTAACCGGGTGGTTGGACATTCCGTTTTTTCCAGTGCCAATGGCACACCCAGTTCCTTTGCCAGCTCATGAAATGTGTCCATTAGATACTTGCAGGTCGATAAAGACCCTGGGCCCGAAAAAAGAAAGCCATCTAGATAATGCACCATGGAGGCGAGCCCCGCCCTCTCCCACACTGCCCATTCCAGAAAGGAACTGAAACACTCAAAGGCAGAACAGGAGATGGAACAGCCCAAGGGCAGGGCCCTATCGATGCAGTAACCGCCCCCAAATGCAAAACCCAGGAGGTTGAAGTCATCTGGATAGACTGGAAGGAGTCTGAAAGCTGACTTGATATCGCACTTCCCCATCAACGTGCCCCTCCCCTGCACTCGAACCATATCCACTGCTGCCTCAAAAGTCGTGTACTTAACAGAACACAGCTGTTGAGGTATGGCATCATTTACTGATCCGCCAGCTGGGAAGGAGAGGTGATGGATTTTGCCTTCTTAGGAACCCCCCCCACACACACACACAGAGGGAAAACCCTAAAGCTGGGTAAGGGCAGCTCAGGGAAGGGGCCCAGCACCCGCCCTTCCTCAATTTTTGCCCTTACAATCTGCTCCAACCCCTTAACTGAATGCAAATTTTCTGCTCAGGAACTAACCCTTGGACCCTGATAAGGGATCCTGAAACCCCTTTGAAACCCTTCCTCCAGATAACCCCTATCCCGCACTACCGGGTACTGCTGCAGAAGCTGCAACAGAGGACCCAGACTTATGGGGCTAGGTCCCTTTTGCCGGAGCGGGACTACCCCCTTTTCTGGCAGCAGGCCCATCTCTGGGGCCGGTCCGGGGCCAGCGGCCCTTCGGACAAGAGTTGAATGAATGGGGACCTCCGCAAATAGTGCATGCGTGCCGAAAACGACACGGGCGGCGCGAGCACGTCCAGGCATCTGGCCCTTGGCGGGTGTAGCAGATTTTACTATTAAGTGCCCACTGTCAGAGAATTCCCCACCCCCGGGCCAGTTGGGGCCCATGATACTCATCCAGAGTTGTTGTTGGTGACAATCCCAAGGGAGCTCCGGGTTAATGGCTGAGTGTCTCCAAAAGGCCTCATCGTAGCGAGCCCAAGCAGTCCCGCTGTACTCCAAGAAAGCATGATATATGATGTCCAAATACTTCACCATAGATGCTCCTCGCACTGGCTGTTTCTGTAACACCACCCCCATGTACACCATGGAACTGACCAGCCAGTTGGACCAGTTACGGTCAACTGTTTTGTATCTGATTCTTTCTTTGTCCCTCAGGTCCCCCTTTTCCCCCTCTCTGGGTTCTGTTTCCCAGAACAATAATGAGAACATATCAACGAATTCGTTCCTCCATATCTTTTCCTTGGTGGCGAGCAATAAGTGATTGCCCAGGGGCAGGGACACCTCCCCCTAGGGGTAGTGCTCAATCTTATCATTAGTGGCCGCTGGTCCCTTGCCCTCAGCCACCTGCCCTGGGTCTGCACCGACCACCTTACCACTCTGCCACTTCTGCTCCCAGGGTGTGAGCTGCTGCTGTCGTGCAGCTGGTTCTGGTTCTACCTTCTTTTCAGGCGCCCCAGCAGTCTGTGAAATGGGGGGGGGGAGTAACCTAGTCCTGCTGGCTATGTCGGCATCCCCACACACATGCTGGCCAGGTGCCCCACCCAAGGTGGATAGCACCATCCCCAATCGGACTTACCAAAGGACCCGACATCTGCATCCAAGATGGTCCGGCTGTCATTTTCCGTCGATCCAGATGCCTCCCCTTTGTCACTCTCGAGCGCATCCAGCCTCACCTCAATGGACTGTAAAAGTTGCAGCTGCTTATTAGGTCGGTTCCCTGCCTTCCTTGACCCCTGTTTCCCAACCGTCTTGGACCCCTCCCCCCGAGTGGCCTTCTTCCTGGACTCCAATGCATATAAGCGAGACAAGATCCTTGCCATTACCAGCTGCCCTTCATCCTCTGACCCAGAGGAGGGGTCGGGTTCCCTGGGCCGTGCTGGAGGCCGCTTAGGGGCGGGGGCCTTTCCCTTGCCCTTCTCCTTGCCAGGCCCTTTCTTTGTTGGCATGACTCAGCAGGCCTGCAGAACCCCCTAAAGAGGCTGCACTAATTCCCAACTCACTTACGTGGCCAAATGCGGGAACGAAAGTGGGGGGGGGGCGGGGAGGTTGAGATAGCAGTAATTTATTATTATTATTATTTTATTATCAATTCGATTTCAATACCACCCTTCCAAAATTGGCTCAGGGCAGTTGAAACTTAAACGAAAAGAAATAAGTGATTAAGGCCTCTCCCTCTCTCTTCTTTTTATTTTATTTTATTTTTATTTTGTTTTATTTTAACGGGAACAAATATAGCGCAACTGAAGTACCATTAAAGGGGGGGAAACTCTGCCTTAGAGTGCTCACGTGTAGTCACCCATTCAAATACAAACCAGGGCAGACCCCACTTAGCAAAGGGGAAATTCCTGCTTGCTACCACAAGACCAGCTCTTCTAAATGCTCAACTGGCTTAGAATGCCTCGCGCTGCTCTGGCAAATTGTGGGCCAGGCTTCCTGAACTGGTAACCTTCTGCTTGTTATACAAGCTTTCCCACCTCAGTCCTTCTCCAAGGTAACTGAATCTGGTAACAATCAATCGGCTCCCCAATTAATCAAACAATCCAATATAGCAATGCTCCCACATCAAATCCCCCAGTGCTCCCCAAGCAATGAAATGACTTCAAAAGAGCATTCTCCAATGAAAGAAACCCCCTTCAACATTCCCCAAGCAATGAAAGAAGCCCTGCACAGGGGCTCTAATGTCACCTGAGGCCCCTGAAAAGACCTTTGTCTGCTTGGTCCCTTGGCGCTCTGACTGCTGCAAAGCGCGCCGCTGCTCCCTTCCTGCTGCAAGGTGTGCCTTCTGAGTCAGGACCGTCAGGCCGCGAGGAAAGGGCCCCACTAGTGATTGGCCTGCGCACGTGGCCGATCGCTTCTCTAATCCCCTCGCCAGCAGGCCGCGAGGAAATCTGGCCGGAAGCTTGGGTGGGCCCTCGTTATCAGACTGCGCACGTGGTCTATCACCACCGCCCCCAGGAGCGAGAAGTACCTGCGCCTGTGGCCTATCGCGGCTGCCGCTCCTGCTGCCGGCCGAGAGGAAGAGCCCCGTTCGCGACTGGCCTGCACGTGGCCAATCGCTTCTTGCTTCTTTGCAGCAGAGAGACTCTCCAACCGTCCCCCAGCCTGGTAGCAGAGAGACTGCCTGTGAGGAGGCTGCCGGGCTAGCTCCTTCCCCCACCCCCCTCTCCTGATTGGCCAGGCCCCCTGGCCACGTGGAGGGGGCCAAGATGGCTCTGCTGCGCCTGCTTCTCAGGCCAGGCACACAACCCGCCACCCGCCCCACTGCTCTGGTGCGGAGGTGGGAAGCAGCATTGTTCTCAAAATATGTAACTTCCACCATTGCCAATGTCATTTGCTGTATAGACATTTTTGACAGGAAGATGTTCCATTTACATTGCCATTCCTTCACTATTATTTCCAGTTGTTTACTTCAAATAAAAGGACCAGATGGTTTTGTGCATGCAGTCACTGTTGAGTTAAGACCTGGACAAAGCTCTCTGGAGGACTCCCTCCTATATTAGTTCTCCCTCCTGGCCACCATATGTGGTCTTCCTAGATGGTGGTGAACAGTATTCAAAAAGGAGGAGGACAACTTGAAAGGAAGAGAAGGAGGATGGGCAGCAAAAGCAGAAGTGTCTGTAATGAGAGGAGGATGAGGAAGAGAAGAATGGATGGCAGTATACACTAGGCCTGCTCAACTTTGGCTGCCCAGCTGTCTTTGGACTACAATTTCCATAATCCCCAGCCACAGTGGCCAATAGCCAGGGATTATGGGAGTTGTAGGCCAACATCTGCAGGAGGCTGAAGTTGAGCAGCCCTGGTATGCACACTCCAGCCGAGTCCTGCTGCTTTTGCTGCTACTGCCTTTGTCCCCCGGCCCCACTCCCGGTGCTGCTGGGTGACAACAAAAGTACTGGGACTTGGGTGTAGTATACATGCCATTTTACTAGGGCTGTGTAGTTGTGTCAGAACGACAATGGTGTTGGGTCCAGCACTGGCCATGTTGGAATGTGTCAGATTAATTCAGAAACAACTTGGGCTGCGTGTGTGTGTGTAGGGGGGGGGGGTGAGTCATATTGGAAACGTTAAATCTTGGTCATGTCAGGCTTCTGTCAGCACTGTTGAATCTGATGGAATTAAAAATACCTGTTTTGGA
Source organism: Hemicordylus capensis (assembly GCF_027244095.1). Classification (NCBI taxonomy): domain Eukaryota; kingdom Metazoa; phylum Chordata; class Lepidosauria; order Squamata; family Cordylidae; genus Hemicordylus; species Hemicordylus capensis. The sequence goes on from NC_069660.1 coordinate 185,800,651, forward strand.
ATTTCTTCTAGAAGTCAAGAAAACAATGTTGCCCTAACAATTGCCTCTTTTGAAACAGTTTGAATGGAGGAAAGGGGGGAAAGCTTTGGAGTGACAGATCAAGGTGGCCAAATGAAATGCATTGTGTCAAACAATCTGAGTTTTGCCTTCCAATCAGACTACTTCTCGGGAGGGACATAGTGCTGAAGAGAAATTATTTATCCTTTATAAAGAATTGAACAGGAAGCCAACTTTAACTGAGAAAAAAAGAGTGTGTTAGTTATTTCTTACTAAACGTAGACTAAGAGAACAATAAACAGGCTAAACAATAAACAGGCTAACAGTCTCTTATGCAGAGAGAGGGAGAACCTCTCAGTTTGAATTTAAGTCCACAAGCAAGGAGGAGACCAGGGCCAGTTTATGCATACTGGAACTGCAGGGGGCCACAGCATTTTGTGGGTGTGGGGTTTGTGCAGAAGAACAGCAACTGGAGGGGAGGGGGAGAGAGAATCTCAGAAGCTGTACTCTTGCGAGATGCAATTTCAGACAGGCTGGCTCTCTGCCGCTACTGAGAGAGGAAGAGAGGCAGGAGCCATGGAGCAGTGGAGGATGACGCAAGCCATGAAGAGCTGAAGGACCTGGCACTTTCTGTGTGCAGTGCAGGGGCTCTATCCCTAAGTTTTCACTGGTCATAGGAAGCTACCTTACACTGAGTGAGGACTTTGGCCCACTTTTCAATTTTGTGCCAATCTATAGGTTCTGGCATTTTCTCTTCTATGGCTGCCAGTGAATCTTGGGTAGAATCCCTTTATTAATTCTGCTTCAGCATCTCACTTCTTGTCCCATCTCAATCTCCCCTTCTCAATTGAGTGTCTCTATTATATGTTCATTTTGTTGCTGTGGTTTCTGTTCAGCCTTTTCACTTATTGGAAAATCCAGGTCACAGTAAGACATCACACTGGCATTGCACTTTTGCTTCTCATCAAAATATGCAACACTGCACAGTTTAACAGTCTTCATGATAGGATCACATGTTCTGTAGCTTTTGCTATTCAGTGCATTACCTATGAATATTCCTTCTTCACTTCTGCAGTCTAATTTTCTTCTTAGTTCTTTTCTTTTCTTTTCTTTATTTTATTTATATACCGCCTGACTCCAAAGGCTCTAGGCTTTAGAAATATATGCATATGCTTTGCATTCAAATACTCTAATATGCTTTAAGTTAGGTTTTCTGCCATTCCACAGTTCAACGGGTGTTACTCCTTTAGTTTTAGTTGGAAGTCTATTCTGCAAAATATTGCAGTCATGACAGCTTCTCCTCAGTATTTGTTTTCCAGACTTGAGTCAAGAAGCATACCTCTAGTCTAGACATTTCAATCGAAGTTATGTTCCTTCTGTCTGCCACTCCATTTTACTCTGGGGTGTATGGTATTGTTCTCTCATGTTTGTTATTTTAAGTATTGCTCAATATCCTTCCCAGTATATTCCCCACCATTATCAGTGCCCAAAGTCTTTGGTTTTCTTGCAAACCTGTTGCTTACTCTAACCACATATTCTTGTAAGTTTCGGCAATACCTCATTTTTTCTCTTTGAGTAGGTAAGTTTAAGTATAGCGATAAAAACCATCTATGAAAGCCAGGACATAGAGATTCTTTCCTGATGTATTTAATGGAAAGGGCCCACAAATATCAGGAGGGAAAGGGAGGTTCATGACTTGGGGAAAGACAGACTTAAGGGAGACTTTGATTGTAAAGAGGAGTGGATATGAAGAATTTTTTAGTAGACTGTTATGATATACAGGATTAGTGAAGAGCAAGCAGAGGAGACATTTTCAGGAGTCAAGGAGTTTCCTTACTGGCTTGGAATGGGCAAAGAACACCTATTTCATGAATATGGGTCCTTGGGTGTGCTGCAGCTTTGATTGGCATATTTCATTGTGCACTAGTTTCTAGTGCTTCCTACTGAATATGCCTTGACTATGTTCCTCATTTGCCTTCAATCACACTGGAGTGGAGAATCATTTTTGTGAAAGAGGTCCTTGGACTTTGCTTGTCCTTGTGAAGAATAGAACAAGGAAAGGGGACTTGTGAGGCAAGGAGGGATTTTTTCTCCAGGGCAGCCAGAAAAGCCTTTGTTGAAATGGGGCAACCAGTCTGCAGCTGCACCTGCGGATTCACCTCTTAGGGGATCGGGGCGGGGGGAGATAGCAAAATGGAACAGACCAAGAGTTTCATGGGTAGTAGTTAGATAAGGGAGCTACTTTCTGCCCAGTCATTTCAGGGTTATAACATGGGGTGCCAAAATTCCAACTAAAATTCTGACTAATCATCTGACTATCTGGCAATTTTAAAGGACTCTCATCCTGATTCTGACATTTTTAAAATCCCATTGGATAATGTTGGATTTGATCTGACATTATTTTCTGGTGTACAGGTCTACATTTTAATACCCTTCACTGTGTCTGACCTGAGCCCTTGATAGTGTTGCTCTGGAGCACTAACTCCTGGCTCTTGCACAGAAGCTGCATAAGGTTTAACACTGAAGCAAAATGCTCATATACTAGCTCTGGGCTGGTTTATTTATGAAAGTCTTGGATTTGATGAGATTACAAGAAGTTGTCTATTGCAAAAGCTTCAAAATATTGTTAAGGACAGAATTATACCAAGAATGCAGAATGCTCATTGCTGTGGAATGAAAAATGCCAAAGGATGTCCTGAAAAATATTCAGGGGATTTGACAGAAAATTGTGAATGTATGCAAGCTGATTTGGAGTGCTACTCCACATTAACAGAGCTGCAAAATTACAAGCTGATTTCTGTTGTTAATGGAGTTCAGCAACAACAATAATGTTTGTTTACTGAGAGAAGGTGGGTTGCTTTCTTGGCCTTGAGGAATACAAGGCATTAAGGCAGTAATAAAGCTTTAAGTGATTTTTATTTAAAATGGCCGTGTAAACCTTTTTTTTTCTTGGGGGGTGGAGGAGGTGGGGGCTGAAACAGAATAGAATCATTTCAGTTCATCTATGTCTTAAGTCATTTTTTTAAAAAAGAAGAAATAAAGAAAGGAGCACGAGTTCAAACATCAGGGAACATTGCACACATGGATAATGGTCTAGAAAGAATTTTTTAAAAAATACAGTTCAGTTACAGAGATCACCTTAAGTGACGCAGCAGGGAAATGCTTGACTAACAAGCAGAAGGTTGCCTGTTCGAATCCCCACTGGTATGTTTCCCAGATGATGGGAAACACCTATATCAGGCAGCAGTGATTTAGGAAGATGCTGAAAGGCATCATCTCATACTATGCGGGAGGAGGCAATGGTAAACACCTCCAGTATTCTACCAAAGAAAACCACAGGGCTCTGTGGGCACCAGGAGTTGAAATTGACTTGATGGCACACTTTACTTTTACTTTACAATTACAGAGAGGATTTCCTTTACAAACACAGATATAAATGGGAGCATGTTATACTATTAACACTTACACATAATCTAAGAAAATGCAGTCTACTGCACTAAGTAAAGAATTCCTATTGCCATCAGCAAGACTCAATGCTTAAAATAATATTCTAAATAATACACGTTCTTCTACTAAAAGCATGTATGCAATGCTAGCCTCCTCATGTCTGAGGCACTTTTGTGCAACACAGTGATTTTTTGCCACTTGCCTCTTGCTCTGGAAGTGTACGGTCACTTATAGAAACATGACTAACTTATTAACAGCAGGAGAGTACTATTACAGTTGCAGGGGAGTAACAGCAAGAGAGAGGACATGCCCTCAACTCCTGCCTGTAGGCTTCCAGTGGCATCTGGTGAGCCACTGTGCGAAACAGGATGCTGGGCTAGATGGGCCTTGGGCCTGATCCTGCAGGACTGTTCTTATGTTCTTATGACCCTGAGGGCTGTGTGACCTTCAGGGGTGTGTTTTTGCTGTCAAAGGGTGATTCCAGAGCAAGGGGAGAGTGGCAAAAATCAATGCATTCTTGTGTGAGAGCACCTTCACTTCACAAGTAGTTAAATGCTATGCATGTGAAGCACATGTGCTTTTATTAGAAACATGTGTGCACCGTTAGTCAGGATGTGGCAGCTGTCTTCTATCTAGAGAGGAGGGCTCAACTTCTTATATCATTGTTTTTATTAATTTCTTTGTATAAAAGTAATAATGAACATTGAATGAACAAAAACTAAAATAACAAGGTTTGAAGGTGTGCATGGAACTATATTGTTACAAATGCTGACTGGATAGATAGCATGGGCAGGGGGGAGTATAAGAGGATGCGTGACTTAAGCAGCTGCCAAGTAATTATCTACTATGACAGTTACGGTGAGATAAGTCCCATAGGCTGTTGCAGCGATGATAATTTCCTTTCCCCACAGGAGCTCAAGAGCAGCTGACACAATTAATGGACTTTCTTTAATTTTGATTTTTCTACATCCTGTATTGCATGGTTATGTTGAATATTTGATCAATAACTGCAAGTTTCATATAACTTGAGCATTGCTCTTCTTTGTTACTGCTCACAATATAAAAAAGGGAGATAGTGTTGTGGCTTAGGAGAGGAAACCACTTCTGGCCTATCCCTGTTCTCTTTTAGCCCATATCCCTCAATGTAAAAATACCACGGCTTCAGGTTATGAATTCTTGCACTTGGATTACCCTGCATTCAGAGCAGGATAAAAACTGGAAGGTGCATGTAGCTGTGTGCCTTTGGTTCCATCTTGTCCACACCGGAAAGAGGCAGGAATTGCCAACTGAAGAGGAGAGAACAATCTGCTCTGAAGCAAGGACACATATTGCTGGAAATCTGGCACTACTTTGGATCTTCTTCCTACACTTAAGAAGGTTAGAACCAGTCTTTTATGGCATCAAACCATTGGTCAATTAATCCCAGTATTGTTTACCTTGGCAGTGGCTCTCCAAGGTCTTTTAACTAGAGGTGTTGGAGATGGAACCTGGGATGTTATGCATATAATTACCATTGAGCCATGGGCTCTCCAAGGAAAAAAAAAACTGTTTCTAGAGATATTGAGCCCAGGTCCCTTCAGTGTGGCAATAGGCAGGATTAGAATCGCAGCCCCAGTAGCCCTCAAGGCAAAGCAGCATGCTTAACACTCACAAGCAAAACATTCTCAATAGGATAAAATTCAGGGTTAAAAGAATTATGGAACGGTTTCCCTGTGCCCAAGATGGCTTTAGTTTTGTGTATGAAAAATATCAGCTCCACATGCTGCAACCTCCTTTTGCAACTCATATGCCTTTTGCTCTGTGTGTGTTCGTGATATGAAGAACTGGTTCAATTTGAACTGGACTGGCCCCCCAAAAGGGGGGCTGGTCTGAGTGTGAACTGAACTGGGCCCAGTTCAGATCAAACTGGTTAGGCTTGGTTCGACCCACTTTGGGTGACTATGCTTGTAAAGGCTTTGCTTGTATACAAGCAAAGGGGATTCCTAACTCTAAAACAGGGGTTCTCAACTTTGGGTCCCCAGATGCTGTTGGATGACAATTCCCATCATTCTCGGCCACAATGGCCAGAGGCAGGGATGATGGGGATTGTAGTCCAACAACATCTGGGGACCCACGGTTGAGAACCCCTGCTCTAAAGGGGTTCAAAGGGTTGGTGAGAGGGCACCTTATTGGCGGCAGGATGGCGGCTCCTCTAGACCCAGTCAGCCCATGCTGCTGGGGTTGGGAAGCACTGGCAGGGCCTTGCGGAGCACTGGTGGAGCCTAGAGGAGTCATCACCACCGAGGAGCCACTGCCGCCACACTGCCAGTGGTAAGGTGCCCTCTCTCCTGGCCCCCGTGCGCCCTTTGAACCACTTTAGAGTTAGAAATCCCCTTTGGTTGTAAAGCAGAATCCTGACCATAGCCACCTCAACTGGGTCAAACTGGGCTGAACTGGTTTGACTCAGTTTGACCGCATAAACTGGACCACTACCTGGTTCTAATGAACTGGTTCAAGGACCTGCAGTTCGATTTGAATTTGGTTTGAATTCAAACCGAACTGTTTGACTATTCTGTGCATACCCCTAATGTGTGTATTTACACACCACTGAAATGGGAAAAAATGGAAAAATAGCACCAGGCATATGTGCCTAAAATGACCCTTTGAATCCTAGCCACAGTTCAGCATAAATGCACTAAATGGAGACATGGATAGCTCTCATGCAAATGTGTCCTCAGTAAAGCAAAGTACCAAGCAGTTAAGTACCTAATAAATATATGCAATTATTCTTTTTAGTATATACAATATATTAAATTAGGCCTAAGCTTCATCACAGTGATCCCCTGATAATATGTAGAAGACAGTAATGGAAACATGATTAAAATCTCCCATCTACTTATAATCACTGTCTGCTGTGATGGTAATATTGAAATCAGGTATCTTGATTAAACTGGGTTAGGGTTTTTTGTAACAAAACAAAACCAAAAAAATCCAAACCTTGGTATCAATAAAATTAACTTCACCATCTGCTGTCTACTATGGCCTTTATCTGAAAGCTCCTGGAAAAAATTGCAGTCAATGGATTCAATGCATGCAAATTATATGAGAAAAAAATTAAAGGTGATTGGTTAAGTTGCTTGATCAACAGCTCAATTGCTTAAAGGATCTGTAGCCTTATTGAAATTCAATGAAGAGAAGAAAGACAAACCCAACCCATGAACAAAATGCTCACCAATCTAAATTAACCACTCCGTGGTTCCATGAATTCCCCCTTCTCTTCGTTTTTTGGGATTTAGTCACATTAAATGAACATACATATCTGAACACATACATCTCCTGTGAGGTGGGGCGCGGGCTGCCTAGATATTCCTCTGTGGCAGCGCACGCTTGCACTGCACCACCAAAACCAGCGGGCGGCGATGTGCTCGGCAGTTCGGGCAGCCATGTGCTTGCCTGGCAAGGCAAGATGGGGGGCATCCCAGTCTCCAATATCCCTCCAGGAAATGGGGAGGCAAGTTAAATAAACTGGTATTTTTAAAAGCAAGCATGGAGGTAGAGAGAACAGAGAAATCAAATTTTAAAAGGCAGGGAGATAAGAAAGCAGTGGGGGCTGCATTGGTACTGCTGCTGACTCACAAGAAGGGGGAGGAAGGCAAAAGCAACTGGTGTTTTTAAAAGCAAGAATGCTTGAAAGTAAGTCCCACTGAGCCTAAGGGGGTGGCTGATGCCCAAATAAGTGCTCACAGGAGTGCAGCCGCATAATCTGATCTTGTGCACGTTGACTCTGTACTATAGTAGGTTTTACTGAGTTGACTGCGCATGTAGCTCTCAGACTCACCTGCCCTGCAAGCGCGCTTCTCCTTTAAGTCTTCTGCTTCCCATAATCCACTCACTCTCCCCACCCCCGCATTTAAAGGGAGCCTGCATTGTGGGGCTGGCTCTGACCAATCCAGTGCCAGGGAGTGCTGGATCTCTGAGGGAGAGCACAAGTAGGTGGCTGTTTGAAAGGTTTCTGCTCTGCATTCTTGGCTCTGGGCCAGTCACTTCTCTCTCAGCCTAACCTACTTTACAGGGTTGTTGTGAGGAGAAACTTAAGTATGTAGTACACCGCTCTGAGCTCCTTGGAGGGAGAGCGCAGGGGTGTAGCAAGGTTGGAGTGGGCCCAGAGACAAGATTTTAAAATGGGCCCCCCACTCACTGAAGCTCAGCTCATGAAGTAAAGAAATCTTAAGTGAAGCTGAATAGTGGTAACAAAAAGCATAATAAAAACAAAACAACACACACACACACACACACACACACACACACACACACACCCTATGTGCCACAATAGAACATCATCCTAAATTATTTTTTAAAAGGTTTTGTAAATTGTGGATGATGCAAGCCATTTAATGGTACCAGAGAAAAACATGCTGTTCTGCTAGCTCCAGGTCTTAACACTCACATCAATTTCGGAGGATGAATACAACTGAAGGAAGCCCAGGAGGGTGCACGGCTGGGGGAGTCAGTCATGTGACTTGCCTCTGGGAGCCCCCCCCCGCCAAGGTCGTGGGCCCCCAGACAACTGTCTCCCCTTGCCCTATTATAGTTACGCCCCTGGGAGAGCGGGATATAAAATGATATAAAATCCTATCCACCCCCAGCACAGTACCTCCAGTTACTCTTGCTGGTGTCTTATCTAATGTTGCTTTTTAGATTGGGAGCCCTTTGGGGACAGGGCTCCATCTTATTTATTTATTATTTCTCTTTGTAAACCACCCTGAGCCATTTTTGGAAGGGCAGTATAGAAACAGAATTAACAACAACAACAACAACAATGTGTGGGCAAGTCCCGGCTTGGCTTCGTTAGCCTGGTTTTGCCTGCGCATGAGATCAGCCTCAATATCTGAATAAGGCTACTTAGACAATGAAATCTAGGCAGAGGGTGAAGGCCATGGATCCAATGGCCTGCTTGCAAGCTGTAGACATATTTCCCTTTTCTACATTCCTCTTTTGACTTTGGGTTGGCATAGCAACTGAAGAGCGAGGCAGTACCTCTCAGAGGTCTGGAGCCTCCAGGTGCTGATCCATTAAGTGCTAGTGGCATTAGACCAGGCCTGCACAACATACGGCCCGGGGGCCGCATGTGGCCTGCGAGGCCTTTTTTCCTGGCCCGCGGGGCTATTTCCCCTTCCTCCACCTGCTGCTTAACCCCCACCCCCAATTCCAGCCTCTGCGTGGCCAAGGAGATGGCTGCGGGAGTGCAGGTGTTCTTCCCTCCCCTCCCCCACGGCAGCAGCAGCGCACAGCAGCAGAAATCAGAGTGACACTCAGGCCTGCTATTTGGCCCGGCATTGCTTCCCAACTGTGGGGCGTGCCTGTGCAGTTAACTGCGCAGGCGTGCCTCACAGTTGGAAAGTGACGCCAGGCCAAATAGCAGGCCCGAGCGTCGCTCTGAATTCTGTCGCCGTGCGCCGTCACGGGGGAGGGTAGAGAAGGACACCCGCACCCCTGCAGCCATCTCCTTGGCCACGCAGCGGCTGGAATGGGGGGGGGGGTTAAGCAGCCGGGGGAGGAAGGGGAAATAGCCCTGAGGGCATCTCCTCAGCTGTGCGGTGACTGGAATTGGGGGCGGCGGCGATGAGGTAGGAGGCGGTGGAAGACAGTGGCCCCACGAGGGAGTCCAGTGGCGGTGGCGGGCAAAAATGGCAGGGACAGAGGGAGCCCGATGAGGAGAGAAAATGTTGCCGAGGGATGGGGAGGGAAAGCTGTTAGTGGCAGGAGGAGAATGGGGAGCTCCGGAACAACGGGGAACGGACTCTCTCTCACCAAGACTGCTCCATTCTCTCTCTCTCTCTTTCCAAGACTGCTCCATTCTCATTCTCTCTCTCTCTCTCTCTCTCTCTCTCTCTCTCTCTCTCTCTCTCTCTCTCTCTCTCTCTCTCCAAGACTGCTCCATTCTCTCTCTCTCTCTCTCTCTCTCTCTCCCCCTCTCCAAGACTGCTCCATTTTCTCTCTCTCTCCCTCCAAGACTGCTCCATTCTCTCTCTCTCTCTCTCTCTCTCTCTCTCTCTCTCTCTCTCTCTCTCTCTCTCTCTCCAAGACTGCTCCATTCTCTCTCTCTCTCTCTCTCTCTCTCTCTCTCTCTCTCTCTCTCTCTCTCACCAAGATTGCTCCATTCTCTCTCTCTCGCCAAGCCTCCTGCTGCATCCTTTCCATCTTTCTTTTCCCTTCTCCCTTCCCCCCCAAAATTATGAGAAGAGCTTCTCATCCCCCCCCCCCTTAAAAGTGTTCCATGTTATGTGTGATGATTTGGCAGAGGTGGAAAGGAAGAACAGTGCATTTTATTATGTATTTTGTACAGATTGTATAATATTTATATTATTAGAATGAATTTTAATTCAACTTATTTCATATTAATTTAATCAATCTTGGCCTGCCAGAACATCAAAAGTTAATTACTGATTAAATTCATTTTTAATTCATTTTTAATTCATTTCACTTTAATTTGGTTGGTTGATTGATTGATATTAAGTGTTACTCTAATAATCAGCACCCTAAGAATTGACCTCAGCCCCCATGAACCAAGTCACGGTTGGTTTCAGCCCGCCAGGTCATTTGAGTTGTGCAGGCCTACATTAGATGGTACACAGCTTGGTTATGTGTTGGAAAGATACTTGGGGACTTGCTAGAGTTTCAACCTAAGTTAAAGGTTGAAGGAGAGGAAAGCTGGTCTTGTGGTAGCAAGCATGACTTGTCCCCTTAGCTAAGCAGGGTCTGCCCTGGTTGCATATGGATGGGAGACTAGAAGTGTGAGCACTGCAAGATATTCCCCTCAGGGGATGAAGCCGCTCTGGGAAGAGCAGAAGGTTTCAAGTTCCCTCCCTGGCTTCTCCAAGATAGGGCTGAGAGAGATTCCTGCCTGCAACCTTGGAGAAGCCACTGCCAGTCTGTGAAGACAATACTGAGCTAGATAGACCAATGGTCTGACTCAGTATATGGCAGTTTCCTATGTTCCTATGTTTCCTAAAGCATTTTGATTCCTTTGATTTCTAATTGGCAAGATAGAAACACATGCTTATCTCCTATTTAATCAGCAGGACTTATTAGTGCTTCAGTTTGGCTGAAGCATGCCCTGCACTATTAAATTATATTATGGGACGGAGGGGGGGATTATACATACACACACATGCAAAGTGCAGCAGGATTTATTTATTTTTTTAAACTACATTCTTTGATTTGGCCTGTGCTGAAGTGTAGACACATTTAATTCAACTGAATTAGTATGATGGATTTTGTATTTCTTTGCCAATATTTCTTGCCTTTATCAGTGGTAGCTCCCATCCCTTGCTAATCCATCATTTTGGTCTCTTGTGAATTATTTTCACTGCATTATCTGAGCTCTAACCATATGAAGCAAACCAATGAAATTATTATTAGACATGAAAGTTTCTGAAAGGTGGGGGGACTAGAGCGCTCTGATATCCTTTCTGCAGTTCATTGTATTATGTTGTTAGAAGTTTCCCTGAAATCAAAGAACCAGACATTTGCCTGGAACAGATTTACTCAGGGTCAGTTTATTCTATCAGCAGAAACCAGTGATGAGGGAATCATTTCCTGAACTGCACCTCTTCTGGGTGCAGGTGGCAGGTGACCTCTTTGAATGTCCCCCTATCCAAAGGGTTCCCTGCAGATAGAATAAACACACAGGAAAGAGAAAACTAGGCTGACCCCTTCTCCCTGGCATGCTAATTTGTTATGCAGTGCTTGAATTAAAGGAGGAGGGATGCTTAATGAAATTCATAACACCCACCCTCCCCGATTTTAGCCAAACTGTAGGCCCTCTGTAACCTTAAAAACAAATAAACCAAAAGGGAGCTGGGTCTGTGTTTTATAGCTGTTTCCCTCAGACACACAAAGAAATTTTATGTAGCTTTAACTAAAGGTTTATTCAGCAACCACTCCATTTTCTCCTTCACCTTTTCCTTTCTGACTCCCTGCCCCCCTGCCCCCACACACACTCTACCGGATCCCCACTGGGACAAACATCCACATAACTAAATACAAAAGGTTACTGGATTTAATACAACTGTCTGCTCTGACTCCTCTGTAATCCAAGCACTATTGGTTTGTGCAGTGTGGGATTGGGGTGGGGGATGGAAATCTGAAAACATGTGACTCCCTCCTACAGCCCACCATGGTTCAGTCTATTTAATATATAAACTGGTCCTCAGTTTCACCAAGAGACTGAACTCTAAATAATCAATAAAAGCATCCCAGTGAAGACATGACAGTAATTTTGATTATACTATGGGTGGAAAGTGTGACTTGCCATTCATGCAACAGCTGAGCTCCCTTTTCCAAGTTATGCAAATAGTTCCTGGTAAAATCTTGGGGGACTTATTATTTGGTAAGTAAATTGAGGAAACAGCTGGCTATAACTGCAAAGACGTATGGTCCAAACATAATTAAAGGTGTGCTATTTTGCAGTTCCACAACGAACACACAGCTTTGTTGGATAGTTAATTTGCTGAATAAGAAAGGATTACTCTTTATTCATGGGAACAAACAGCAGCTTTACCCTACATCCTTTAGGAAATTCTGTTCATACTAGCACTAACGCTCTTGGCCTGCATTCCTAACAATGGGGGAAGGGAAATAATAGGAGAGAAACAGAATATATCCTCAATTATCTGTGAAGCTAAGGAGATGCCCAGGCCTTTCATAAAACCAAGTGAATTGACACATGTTAGCATGGAACCATTTGCTGATGTCACAATGGTTTGGCACCAATAGAAAACCTCAAACAATGGCTCTGTAGCAGAGCAGAAGAGATGCTATTTAGGGTTGGACAATTGCTTTGATTTAGTATATGGCAGGTCATCCTGCTCCAGGTAGGTTGCTAGGAAAGGTCTTGACATATGCGGTTGCCAGTTTGCAATTGCCCCTAGAAAGGTAATTGTGGCACCTAGATAAAAGATCTGATAAAGAGAGTGGCAACAAAGAGCAGGGAACCCTTTTGATATTTTGCAGCAGCAGAGGAAGTTGGGAGAGACCAGGGTGCTGGGTTTGCTTTGGATAGCACAGGGAAAAGGTGGCTCAACAGGACAAGGGGTGAGGCTCAGCTCCCTTCACAGAAGTGAAAAGTGACATCGGGAAAAGTGAAGAGCCATGCCTACCCCCCCCCCCCCGCCACCCTTCTACCCACCTGTGTCAGTTTGGCTGCTGCTGTTCTGCTGTATGTGGTTCATCTCCTGCCAGACTGAGCCCCATGAGCAGGGAGATATGCCCAACTGGTGGTGAGAGCAAAGCGGCTTCTCTGCCTCCTGAGTAAATAAATGGAAAGGCTGGAAGTCTAGGACACCCAAACAGGGAGAGGAGAGGACGGCTAGGCTTGATGCAGGTCAACACCACCAGAGTAAGGGCTGCTGCATCCTCCAATCCCTCCTTTAATTGGGAACAAGCTCCACCAAGTTCAGTGGGACTGCTCCCCAGTAACTGTGTTTACAATTGCAGTCTTATCTAGCAGTAAGCCCCTTTGAATCCTGTGGAATGGGTTTTGCTTCTAAGTAAAAATGCATAGGATCTCCCCCGCCCCATCCCTTGGGGTTTTAATGTTAGCAGCAAAGGCAATGCTTTTTGTAAAGCATACTTTTAAAAAGTGGCTTGTTGATTGTTCCAACTCTAAAACAGAAGTTTTTGCTGACCGAGAGCATACTGCGTAAGTCAAGTTTCTTTGCCACAGAGAACATCCCTGCCCCCCCCCCCATTTCTCAGTTCCTTTGTCCCCAAGGGTTCTCTATGTAATCTTTCCACTACATCTGCAAATATTTGTCTTTTACAACCAAAGACAGATAGGAGGAGAGCAAGGAGGAAAAGGAGTAGAAATGAAGTGGGGAAGGGCAAAAGGATTTAATTTAGGTTTGTGATTATCTTAGCCATTCCTTTTCAATCCAGAAAACAAAGGGTGAGAGGAGACATTGGAAACCCTGAAGGCTAAACAATAAGCCTGACTCATAAATTTGGGGGCTGGATCCTAGATAAAAAGAAAATTTGTCAAGGCCTGTGCTAGGGTTGTGCATGAATCGCATTTCGAGATGCGATTCGGAATACATCCCCTGCCCCTTTAAAATGGAGAGCAGGTGCATACCTGCTCCTCCTCCGCCTGCCACCACTTCCTGAATTCGCAGCGTCCTTCTAGTTATCTTTATGTGTCAGTGGTGCTCTCCCCCAGCTGACCCTGCACAACACTGATATGCACATGGCCTCCATGCATGGCTGATATAGGCAGCTCCTTATATCACCATTTTTATTGGCTGCTCAAATGAGAGGTATTTACAACTTCTTCCATCCTTTTCTTGAAAGGAGCAGGAGGGGGGTTCTAATTTTTTGCTAAGCCAAGCCTGTCACCACTTCTTGCCCTGGCAATGTGTCTATTCAGCCAGTTTATGTGCAGTTCTTATAAATAGTGATTTTACTAGCAGCTTGTACAACCCATACCTAATTCCAGTCCGGTCCTGATTGTAAGTACTTCAAAAAGTACACACCAGCATATAGTAAGGTGCAGAGCAGGTGGTGCCCAGGTCAGTAATTGAAAGAACATGGTGGCTAGAATTCTGGACTAAATATCCTGAAACAGCATTTGGGGTGTGCATTTGTTTTGTGTGGTTTTTTTGGGTTTTTTTGCATGAATGAAAAAACAACAACAACATAACAAATTGTTTGGTTCACTTTTCATTCATTTTGAAATGAATGCCCATACTGTAGTTAAAACTGGAGGTAGAAATGAATGGTGCATGTCTTTTGTTTAGTTTGGAACACTATTCATTTTAATCAAGGGCACTTACTTTGTGGTGCAGTGGGCTTCCCCCCCCCCTTAATTTTTCTTACTTTAAACAGGAGAAGGCAATAGAACTTCTTTTTCAGTAGCTACCATTTGGTTTTCTTCACAATGCCCTGAAGGTGCTAGTGTTCTGGAGCATTGTGGGGGAGATATGGCAGCACCAATGTGAGCTGCCATGTTTTTGTGGTGACCACCATTCTAACATACAGTTTCCTTCCTCCACCAGGGCGCTTTTCAGACTAGCTGCTGGAACAGCAGCAAAATGCCTCCATTCGGGCAAGTTGCATTCAGAATATAAACAGCAGGGGGAGCAGTCTCGCAGCAACTAACAACCTGAAAAAACAGCAACTTTTTCACACCGGATATACAACGTCCTTGCTCTATATCGCAGTGATTAAATTTGCAACAAGGCGTTGGAAACGTGAACAGCAGCCTGCTGTCTGCGTAGGGACTGCAATGTCACAACGCAGGAAGTGTGAAAGCACAATTCCGAGATACGTCGGGCTGTAAGCCAGAATTTGGCTTTTTAAAAGCCAAATCTGGCCACCTCTGACCTCGTTGTAGGGTCTAGTCTACAAAGTGCCTAGCTTTTTGAAAAGGTAAGGTAAAATGTGCCGTCAAGTCGATTTTGACTCCTTGAGCCCACAGAGCCCTGTAGTTTTCTTTGATAGAATACAGGAGGGGTTTACCATTGCCTCTTCCCACGAAGTATGAGATGATGCCTTTCAGCATCTTCCTATATCTCTGCTGCCCGATATAGTACCAGTGGGGATGCGAACAGGCAACCTTCTGCTTGTTAGTCAAGCATTTCCCCGCTGCACCACTTAAGGTACAGCCCAGCAAAAGCTACATGATATGACAGTTCATCTGCTTGTGTTGCTGCTGCTCTAAGCTCCTTGCCCAGCAAGAGTGTGCTGTGATGCAGGGTCAGTTTCAAGCTCTGGTGGAAGGGAACCGTTAACTCCCTCACGGTCGCATCAGGATCCTCATGTGTCTGCTCCTATGAGATGGTCTGTCAGCTCAACCATATGCAGTGCCTCTGCTGAACAGATGAGTAATCTCAAGATGAGTGCTGATGCATCTGTGATTCAGGACGGAGAAGTGTTTCTCAGGCAGAGTTTATAACAT
Source organism: Hemicordylus capensis (assembly GCF_027244095.1). NCBI lineage: Eukaryota > Metazoa > Chordata > Lepidosauria > Squamata > Cordylidae > Hemicordylus > Hemicordylus capensis. Next base: position 185,816,027 of record NC_069660.1, read on the forward strand.
TCAGAATGTTATAAATTAAACACTGCATTGGGAATAGCAATGTGGATTTCTAAAGCTAGTATTCTGTGTTGGATCTTGTGCTGTTCCTTCTCACCCCCATGCCTATATTTAAATATTTGGCTATACTGCCATACAATGCATTTTAGTGTATAGAATCAGAAGTATAAAGGGATGACGAATGTTATTCAGATTCAGAGTAAGGTTTTCAATGAGTTTCTTGCCTTCAGCAGAGTAATAACACAGATTTGAGCTATTACTGCCTCATCTCAAAACTCTTTTAACTGCTCTGAGATCATGTTGAATACTGAACGCTTACATAGCTAAAAGGATCTCATTTTTCTGAACAGAGCACAGACTATGGGGAAAGGCTATAAAAAGCGAAAGGGTAAGAGTATTGTAAAGGTATTTTTTAAAAAACCCAAAGCAGATACAAAACAGAAAAGCTTTAACACAAAGACGTGGGGTATTAAAAAGCAGTTATTTGAGAAACAAATGAAAATATATAAGAAGGACCAAGCTGACACCAAGTACAAAATATGGTCACTGGTTTAGATGGCTGTCAGAAGGATTATTAGATAAATGGAGGATAGGTCTATCATGAGTGATTAGTTATGATAGCAAAATAGAGCCTCCAGTTTTGGAGGCAGAATACCTATGAATACCAGATCCTGGGGTGAAGCCTTTGTGCCTTTCTTGTAAGCTTCCCAGAGGCACCTGGCTGGCTGCTGCTGGAAACTGCATATTGTAATGGGGGAGGGGTGGTCTTTGGGTTTTTTAAATGGGAGAACTGTGTCAGTGGAGACATTGTGAGAGTGTACCTATAAGTCAATATTGGGACTCGTAGCTCAGCTTATCAGTATATTTGCAGTTCATAGTGTGTTTGATTGCCTCACAAAGAGCCAAGGTCAAGATCCAAATAGGTACTTTAAGGCATGCAGAATGAATTGGGCATAGCCAGTGGGATTTTTGACATTTGCCATTTAACTGGCAGACTGCCACGCCATATCACAAACTGCTTTTGAAACTCTCTTCATTATTGAAAGAGGCTCACCATATCACATGGGAAACGTGGCTGTTTGGATCCATCAGCTCATGAGTACCATCCTTCCTAGTCTTACAGTTGTTGTCATGGGCATGGCCTGTAGTTTCACCCTCAACAGAGTCTTGTGGCACTAACATATTGATGTGGCACTAACATATTGATTGTGTCACAAAGATTTGTGGGCTAGAACTGTTTTGTCAGATGTATAAAGTGGTCTCCTGAATTGGTAGGTAGATACATACACATGAGGGGTGAAGATTCCCCCTAAGCATTTGAGAAGCCCGCCCCACCCACATTTTACTAAGCTCCCCTCCCTGACAAACCTAATAACCCATCCCTCCCCACAAAAGTGTTTTTCCTCCTCCCCCTAAAAAAAATTAAGTGAGAAGTTGCTCTTCAAGATTTCCCTCTGTCTGCAGCCCTGTATAGATTTGAAGTGTTTTAGTATCAAAATGATAATATTTGGTTATCTAGAGCTGGTTTCTAGAGCTTAACAAATGGAATGTTTTTGTAGCAAGGAGAAATATCTTACATTTGCATTCATTAAGAGCAAAATCTTGAAATTTAATTCTACCAAGAGAAGCTAGTTGTTATATATAGCATTTTACCATCCTTTGCATCTCATCTTACATTCTTGTTTTTCTTAGCTAAAAGGCATAGAAACCTCAATATAATTGAAAATTGACAGCCTGATGCTATGAGTGGACTTTACTTGTCATAGCAGAAATAACAGCTTGAGATGTGGAAGCTGGATTGGTATCCATTACTTGGCGCATGAGACTATAATACCACCGCTTGCCAAAGAATTCCATTCTCCCAGGGGAAGAGCCACATAGGGAGAGCTGAGCAAAGAGTCATAACTGACCCCTTCTTGCCTCCAAAACCCATTGTGTGTGACACACAGAAGAAGGAGACTATTGCTGTGCCAGCACTTGGGCTGGGCTCAGATCCCAGTGACAAGTTCCCTCCGTGCCAGAACTGAGAACTATTCATCCACTTCTGTCAGCCCCTGTTTTGGCTCTGTGATCCATAGCTTCGGGCATACAGTATTCTAAGCAGGTGTTGCTTCATCCAAAGTATAAAATCAATCAAGTAATCTAATTTGACTCTTTGGGATGGTGTATACCCATGACTCCCAATAAACATGGTGGTTGAGTAGGGATTTGAACCCAAGTCTCCCCAGTCCAAGTTCAATGTTCTGTCCACCACACCACCCTGGCTTTCTTCACACTGCCTTTGGTCACCTGGATCTAGCAATTTTCTCCAGGCACAGGAGCTCCAATGCTTGCATGGAGCTCCCCAGTCTGGAATGGCTTCTACATGTCAGTATTAGGCTTCCTTTGCACACATTGTTCATGTGAATGGATCAGCTGCCTTCACTATATCAAGTCCGTGCCTTAAACAACGGAGTCATTTAAAGTGGGAATGGCAAGTAGTCTGTCTTTAATATATACTCCATCTACCATAATGAATGCAAAGGGCCACTTTATATCTCAGTCATTGGAAAACCTAATGGCAAATTGTCAGAAACGTGTCAGATCTTTGCAATTATTTCTATTTAATTGTCTTCTATTAGTTTGGGGCCTGATTACTCATTATTGTTTAATGGAGGGTATTGTTATTCAGCCAATGTTAGGTGCCTGGCCCTTGTGTGTGAGTTATGGTGCCTTCATATTTGAAGACTGGGCAGGCCACTGAACACAGTTGCTGGGAAGTAGAATTGGCACTGAGATCTGGAAAAAGAAATAAAGACATTTTGAAGCAAATGTCAGGGTTCCTTCCAAGGAGAGAGATCTCAAAGTTTTCAAGGGAAGTCAAACAAGTTCCTAGAACACAAGTGACATGTCTCAGGCTGGGATGGCACTTGTGTGACATCCCTAATGTTGGGGAGCAATATAAGGAGGGGGCTATTGCCTTCAAGCCCTGCATGCAAGTTTCCTGTAGGTATAGTTACATAGGAAGCTGCCTTATACTGAGTCAGGCCCTTGGTCCATTGAGCTCAGTATTGTTGACACTGGCTAGCAGCAACTCTGCAAGGATTCAGATAGGAGTCTTTCTTGGCTCCACCTGGATACGCTAAATATTGAACCACATGTAAAGCATGTGCTCTACCAGATAGCTCTAATCCTTCCTTTCCCCTTAATCTAGTTGACCACAGTGCAAAGCAGGATATTAGACTTGTGGAGGAGAGCTGGCCTAGTGGTAGTGAACATGAATTGCCCCCTTTGCTAAGCAGGATCTGTCTTGGTATACATTTGAATGGGTGACTGCATGTGAGAGCTGTAAGATATTCCCCTTAGGGGATTGGTCCATATCTTAGTGGAAGAACATCTGCATGCTTGCATGCAGAAGGTTGCGGGTTCACTCCCTGGTATCTCCAAGTATGGCTGGGAGAGACTCGTGCCTGGAACTTTGCAGAAGATGCCGCCAGTCAGTGTAGACAATACTGAGCTAGATGGACCAATGATCTGATTCCAAATATGACAGCTTCCTATGTTCCTATATGGACCTTTTGGCTTTATACAGCAAGACGCTTTTTATGTTTTTAGGTGAGAAAAATGTATTTCCAAATTTGGGTTGGAGGGATGAGCTTGTGGCAGCTTAAAGACAGGACTGTTAACGGAAGAAAACATGTTCAAACAATCCGTAGTATTCTTGAGGGGTATGTTTATTTTCCGAAGCTCTGTTTTTAGTCAAAGATGTTTACATTGCCTGCAGCACCCAGTTGCATCATGTCTCAGAGGACCTCATGCATGATCCATATAACAATGTTTTCTTGCAAAAAGAGGCCATTTGCATTAAACATTTATCCTCAAAGAGATAAAGAATAATCATTAGAGAAATGAGTAGTTTGGGGGAAAAAATAGATGGTTTTCTATCCGGCAGATGAAGCAAGCTATAATCAGTCAGAAGGGGAAATCTGCTATGCAGGGACTTCATTTTGTGCCCAAAATGCCCTTGTCTATTTATCATAAATTCTAATTAAACTGAGTAATGTGGACTGAAGAGGCGTAATATTTACACTACAAACTATGCCACCTACAGTTTGGCTGGCATCCTCCTTTTCCTACAGCCCACGTCTTGTTGACACAGAATGGCTATATCACGAACTGACCTGTTATGGGGGAAACTACTTCCTAATCCAAAGTATGGCTCTGGTCCAACATAGCACATGTGGAGCAGCTGGAACTGCATGCAGGAAGCTTAGATTTTTTTTAAAAAAAGACGACTCTGGAATCCTGCCAATCAGCTCTATGGCAGGGAATAGGAACAGTTGGATGGTGGTAGTATTCCAGCCTTTACTCCTGAGCAACTGTTTTTTAAAAGATGAGGCTATAGATGTGCAGGCTCAGCTGTTGAGTCAAACCTGGATGTCCTATACAGAGCACCTGTTTGCATACTTAATTCCCCATCTAGCCAGGGATGCATGTGTGGAAACCTGTATCCGTGTGTGTATACACCTAGTGGGACTATGTTGCTCAAGTGTTAACCTGTGATATAATTTACACAGTGCTTTGATGACCAGATCCAGAAGATATTGTAATGTTAGGAGCTTGCAGCTACAATCCATGTGCTTTTGACACACTGGACTTTTTTTAGAATGCCACACTCATATCTTGTCTTACAAGAAAGATGCAGACAGCTTTTCATGTATTGCATCAGTCCTGAAGAATCCTAAAAATAATTCTGGTTATGTTGCACAGATACCTTTGTTCAGTGGAGGATGGTTGTCATATTATATTTAAAGGCACAGGATGGCTCCAAGCCATGGAAATACCTTGTTTGGAGTAATCCCCATTTCTGGCTCTCAGCCAGAGTTATCACTTGTCAAAATCTCTGCCAGATATTTTAGTTCATGGCACTGTCTGGGAGCCAGATGCTTCTCATTCCAACTGGTTGCTTGTAGGCTGTACATTTCCCCCCCAAACCTATTGATTGAGGGCTTTCAGGATAGGCAGAAAGGGGTAGAACCAAGAGAAGGAGGTGATATCCCCTCCCTTCCCCCCTTATTTATTTTTATTTATTTAGCACATTTTAATACTGCCCCATACAAAAGTTCCTAGGCAGTTCACAATCTAAAAACAACCATTAAAACATTAACACAATTAAAACAGTTTGAAATACCAATAAAAACTCAAAAACCTGAAGTTTTAAAACTACAAACTAAAAGCCTGGCTAAACAGGTATGTTTAGTATGTTTTCAGGTTCTTCGTAAAAACGTTCAGAGAAGGGGAGACTCTAATTTCATTAGGAAGTGCATCCCAGAGTCCCCAGGGCAACTCTAGAAAAGGCCTGTTTCTGAGTCGCCACCAATCGAGTTGGTGGCAACTGCAACTGGACCTCCTCAGATGATCTTAATAGGCAGTGGGATTCTTTTAAATACTTTGGACCCAAGCTGTTCAGGGCTTTATAGGCAATAACCAGCACTTTCCATTTCACCTGGAAACTTATTGGCAGCCAGTGTTATTCTTTTAAAATAGGTGTAATGTGATCTCTTCGGGCAACCCTGGAGACCAACCTGGCTGCTGCATTCTGTACTAACTGCAGTTTCTGAATGATGTACAAAGGCAGCCCAACGTAGAGCGCATTGCAATAGTCAAGTCTGGATGTTACCAGCATATGCACCACTGTTTTAAGATTGTTTTTCTCCAGAAATGTATGTAGCTGGCATATCAGCCGAAGCTGATAGAAAGCACTCCTGTCCACTGCCAGGAGAGATCAAGGAGAGATTTGGGTACAGATGTACTCCCAGACTATGTACCTGTTACTTATAAGTTCCTCCCCTAGCACATGAGAGAGATTTGTGTCACATCTCTAAAATTCTGGAACACTGTGTCCTCAGAGTGGATTTGGGGCCAAATCCATAATAGGTTTGAGGTCAAAGGCTGGGGGTGAGTTTGCTACCTCTCCCTTTGGCCTCAAGACCATGATCAGGAATTGTTTTGACTCAGGAGATGAATACAGCAAGCAGCATTCAATTGATCCCCTGAGTCCAACACACACACGCCTCCCGCAATGGGGCTGAAGTTCCAGAGGTGTGAAGTTCTATTTGGCCTGAATACCTTGCATGGCATTGGAAGGGGAGGAAGGGAAGGAACAGACTGCTTACTTCCCTTAATCTATCTAAATATTCAGTCCTGTCTAGCTGAGTGTGGTGCAGCACACTTCTGTCTGCTGCAAAGGGCAGCACGCAACTGCATCCATCAGCCTGTAGAGATTTATGTGGCTTATGTACAGGTGGAGGGTAATTCTGATCCTCTGTTATTTGGGAGCAAATGGCAGTGGAGAGTTGAAGAGATCGTTCCCACCTCTCATTGCTTCCCACCCACCCACCACTTTCAATAAGAGGTGGTGGATTTTTTTGGATACTAGACTAGTAATCAAATTGTTCATAGGATTTTAGCCTTGATTTCTAAGGTAGCACATTTTTTTCTCCCCCTGCTTCCATATATATATATATATATATAGAGAGAGAGAGAGAGAGAGAGAGAGAGAGAGAGAGAGAGAGAGAGAGAGAGAGAGAGAGAGAGCTGAGATGTGGATACCCTCTGAGAACCATCTTGCATATTGGGCCAGTTGGAAATTACTCTGAACCATCATAATTGTGTGGGGGCTAAGTACTGGTGTGTATACCTCTCCTCCACGCACCACACTGCTGCCAATTTGTGCAGGGGGCTTGAAAGTAGCATTTCAACTGCAAATACAGGCAAGTGCAGGTGAACCACTCCCACACAGATAGATGAAAGCAGTGGTCCCTCTAATTTTTTTCATATATGTGCAGAATGAGTTTTGTTCTGGGTGGCAGCATCAAAGCAGTGTGTGCGCACATGCATTCAGAGCAGAGCCTTCCTGATTCAACCTGAGCGGGATCTTAAATGAACTGAGCAGACATGCAAAAACTTATGAGCTCATGCACGTGCATAAGCCTTAGAGGGAACAGTGGATGACAGTGTGCCAGCACATTCGATACGGGGAAAGACTGTGTGCCCATGCCCCTCTCCTACATACTTTATTGTATCAGTTAGAGTATCGTCAAAACTGGCCCTCCATCTGTCTTTTTACAGTTCATGGGATGAGCCATTTATGACCTTGGTATTTGTACAATGAGTACAATTTTCCCCATGGATAACTATGGATGTGCCTGTGAATGTGAATGCTAACTAAAAAGAAAAGCTGCAGAAAGAAGTAGCGGTTTTATTCCTGTTGCAGGTGCTCAAATTCATATCCAAAGCACATAAGAGACCTTTGGCAGTAGCCCTCTTCAGTGTGCTCTGTCATACATGCCTATAGGGGGGAATGGCTCAGTGTCTGTAAGAAAAGAGTTTGCTTCACTCTGCCTAGAGTTGCTATTGAAATTTCACATAAATAGAATTCAAGGCAAATTTGGGGACTCTGTACCAAATGAAAATCAGAGGAATTCAGAGGAAGCCACAATAATACTGACAAAACTAGCAAAGTTTCTTGGGGTAGGGGTGGCAAATATGTCCAAACATAGTCAATTTTTGCCAAAAGCCAACATTTAAGATGAATTTGGAGAGTCATTTCCAGCTGAAACATCTGAGGAATGTTGATGGAATGAGACAAAATAGCTTTGAAAAATCTTGTGCAATTTCTTGGGCAGGGGGATATAGACATCTCCAGCTCTCAGAGCAACTTATGGTTTTAGCCTGCAGAACTGTAGCAGGCAATATAGCAGCCCTGCCATGCACTGCAATAACTTTGCTCCCCAAGCAGTCAGGAAGGAATGCAGCCGCCTCTGGTCCTAGTTTTCCTCCTTCTTGCTCGCTCTAGTGGAGCTGCATCTGGGTCCTGGTTGGGTAACTAGTTGTTGGTTGTGCTTTCTATTATTTTGAAATAGCCACTGAGTGCTTTAAGCTGTTTAGCTTCTTGGCTTTTTTATTTTATTGTTGTACTTTTATACCACCTAATATGTGCATTCCTAGGCAGTGTAAAACAGTTAAAATACAATATAAAACAGAGTAAAAACAGTTAAAATGTAACAAAATTTTAAAAAATCTCAGAAGATAAAAACAGGTTGAACAGTTTAAAATTAATTTCACTTAAAAGCCTGAGAAAACAGGTTTGTCTTGGAGGTCTAACTAAAACCAAACAGAGAAGGAGATGCTCTTATTTCAACAGAGAGCATATTCCAAAACCCCTGGGCAGCCACAGAGAAGGTCCAATTCTGAGTCACCACCATATGAGCTGGCGGCAACTGTAACTTGACCTCTCTAGAAAACCTTAATAGGCAGGAGGGTTCATGACAAAGATGACGCTCACTTAAATACCCTGGACCCAAGCCATTAAGGGCCTTATAGGTACTGTAATAACCAGCACCTTCTATTTCTCTCAGAAACATATCAACAGCCAGTGCAGTTCTTTTAAAATTAATGTTATATGGTCCCTTTGGGTTGTCCCAGAGACCAGTCTGGCTGCCAAATTCTGTACCAATTGTAGTTTCCAGACTATGTATGGAAGCAGCCACACATAGAGTGCATTACAGTAGTCAAGCCTGGAGGTTACCAGCATATGCAACACTGTTGTAAGGTCATTTACCTCCAGAAATGGACGTAGCTGATGTATCAGCTGAAGCTGATAAAAAGTGCTCCTGCCCACTACCCTAACATGAGAAACCAGATAGAGTTTTAGATCCAGGAGCACTCCCAAGCTACGTACCGGATCTTTCAGGAGGAGTGTAACCCCATCCAGACCAGGCAGATCAAAACCATCTCTCAGGTCCTGATCCCCAACAGGCAGTACCTCCATCTTATTTGAATTCTGCTTCAGTTTGTTATCCCTCATCCAGCCCATTACTGCCTCCAGGCAGGTGTTTAGGAAGGTTATGCCATTTCCTGATGAGGTCAATATGGAGAAATAGATCTGGGTGTCATCAGCATATTGATAACATTCTGCACCAAACCTCCTGATGATCTCTCCCAATGGTTTCATGTAGATGCTAAAGAGCACTGGAGATAGTATGGAGCCTTGTGGAATGCCATATTTCAGTTCTCTCTTTGCAGAGCAGCAGTCTCCAAGCGACACCATCTGGAATCTACCAGAGAAGTAGGAATGGGACCACTGTAGAACAATGCCACCCAATCCCACCTCTCTCAGGCGACCCAGATGGATACCATGGCCAATGGTATCAGTAGCCCTTGAGAGATCCAAAAGGATCAGCAGATTCACATTCCCTCTATTGATAGCCAGTTGAAGATCATCCATCCGGCTGACCAAGGCAGTCTCAATCCCATAGCCCATTTGAAAGCTGTCTTGAAATGGGTCTAGATCACGCAAAACTTCCTGAAGCTGAGAGGCCACCATCTTCTCAGTCACCTTGCACAACCATGGAAGATTGGAACTGTGTCTGTAATTAGCTAACTCCAAGGGATCCAATGCAGCTTTCTTTAAATAAGGTCTAATAATAGCCTCCTTAAGACAAAGAGGCATCCTGCCCTCCCTCAGCAAGCATTTATAGTATTTACCAGACCCTCTCTCAGTGGTGTTTAGGCATGGACCATGGGGCGGGGGTCTGTGGCCTCTGGCCTCCTGCCCCCCCATGCTCTGAGGGGCCTCCCCAGAGCCCCAATGCCCCACCACTGCTGCCCAGCCTCTTCCATGTGCGCCACCACTATCTCCTCATCGCTGCTGCGATTTCCCCCTGTTCACCACTGGGGGTGTGTGTGTGTGAGAGAGAGAGCAGAGCAAGCCATGCCCACCCTCCCTATCAGGGATCCTGGTAAGGGAGATAGTATTCTTATAGACCACAGCCACCCCACATCCCCACCCACATCCTTTCACCTGCTCCACCACGGAGTAACCCACTGGAAGAAGCTGGGACCAAATCAGGATCACTAGCCTCTCCCAACTAGGTCTTCGTAATGCACACCAGGTTGGCTCTTTCATCCATAATCAAATTACAGGTTATCTCAGACTTATTTTGAACCAGCCTGGAATGGTCAGGATCATACAATGCAGATTAGAGCCCTACGTGGAAAGGGAAATGCCCGATGTTCAAGCTGGTTTCAGAAAAGGCCAAGGAACAAGAGACATTATTGCTGATGCATGCTGGATAATTGAGAAAGCCAAAAAATACCCAAAATAAGTCAATATGTGCTTTGTTGACTACAGAAGAGCCTTTGATTGTGTCATCGAGGAATATCCTTAGGAAAATGGGTGTCCCATTACATCTCATTATTCTTCATAAGAAACCTATACACAGGTCAGGAAGCCACAGTCCTGAAAGAACATGGTGAAACATACTGGTTCCAGATTGGCAAAGAAGTAAGACAAGGCTGTATACTTTCTCCTTATTTATTCAATTTATATGCTGAGCATATACTGAGAGAAGCTGGATTGGAAGAAGATGAGCATGGTTTAAAGTTGGAGGAAGAAACATCAATAACCTGTGCTACACCGATGACACCAGTCTGATAGTTGAGAATGAAGATGAGCTGCAAGCTCTAATAATGAAAGTCAAGGAGCACAGTGGAAAAAAATGGGACTATGACTAAATGTCAGGAAAACTAAACTAATGACAATGAGTACAGCAACCAGCCTCAGAATTGATAATTAAGACATTGAAGTGGTGGATAGCTTATGTCTTTTAGGATTAACCATCAACAGTAAAGGATCCAGCAGTCAAGGATCGCTGCAGACACTTGGTGGTAGGGTTGTAATGAAGGTCTTGGAAAGGATATTTAGATGTTGTGATGTGGCTATGTCTACACAGATTAGAACTAGCACTTGGTGGTAGGGTTGTAATGAAGGTCTTGGAAAGGATATTTAGATGTTGTGATGTGGCTATGCCTACACAGATTAGAATTGTTCAGTCAGTAGTTTTTCCTGTGATACTCTGTGGATGTGAAAGCTGGACTTTCTAGAAGCAAGATAGAAAAAGTATTGATGCTTTTGGCCTTTGGTGTTGGAGAAGACTTTTGAGGATACCATGGACAGCCAGGAAAACAAACAAATGGATGATAGAACAAATCAATCCAGAATTTTCACTTGAGGCACAAATGACCAGGCTCAAACTATCATACTTTGGACACATTATGTGAAGACCCAGCTCCCTTGAGAAGTCCATAATGCTGGGGAAAGCTAAAGGAAAGAGAAGAGGACAACCAGCAGCAAGGTGGATGGAATCGATTACGACATGAATGCACCACTGAGAGACCTTAAAGGCCAAGTTGAAGACTGATCATCCTGGAGAGAATCTATCTATGTGGTCACTAAGAGTCAACAGTGACTTGACGGCACTTAATCAATCAATCAATCAATCAATGTGAGGTTATGTGGGTTGTTGGCACTGCTCTCCAAGGTCAATAAGGTGGTAGGCTTGCTGGAAGGGGGAACCATAATTAAACTTCTGAATTCCCTTCCCCTGTAATGAACTGCTGACCTACAAGTGCCATATCTTAGTCGATTCCCCATCACCAGTGTTCTCTCTAATTTTGCGGCAGTATCAAGGCAGTGTGTACACATGTGCATTCAAAATGCGGCCTTCCCGATTCAACCTGAGTGGAATATAAAATTAACTGAGTGGATATCAAAGAACATGTGAGCATGCACACATGTGCATGCCTTAGAGAGAGCACTGCCCATCACCACTGGAATAGCTGCCCCAGAGTTCTCGCCCACCTCCCCATCTCTGGACAACCCAAACCCCACATTTTACCTTAACAGTTGTCCAAAATATATTTTTCATATCTCACCTGCTTAGGATATGAGCAAAGTCCAAAAATGCAGGGACAGATTGTCTATTCCAAGTGCGGGATATGAAAAATGCTGTTTCATTTACAAGGTAGAAACACAGAAACTGGAAGTGCAAAAATGATAGAGACAACCCACAGGAGTGGCACTAAAAAACTATCTACCTTTTGGGTGTTCTCCTGTGAGGTGAGGGCATCGTCTCATTCAGTCTTGGGAAGTGAGAGGTGTGATTAATACCCCAGATGTGAGGGGGGATGTTGTGTGAAAAGAATGTAACTGGTGTGGGATGCAATTTATGTCAGGGGTTGCATACTGTGGGGCTCCTTTTCTGTGTTGATTTACTGTTGCATTCTTATACATTTTGTACAAATTGATGTTAGTGCTTTTGCACTTTATCCTACTCCTGCTGCTGTCATGCATTTGGCTAATTTTAAATTGTTCTCTTGGCATTATTGCATTTGTACATCTGTGTCCTTTTCCTGCTGCTACTTTGGAGTTTTCATTTCATTGTTTATTTGAATGGTTGGTAATGCTTATTGACTTAATTGTAATTTAATGTTATATTTTGATATGTATTGTTGCTGTTGATCTTATTATCTGTGAATATTGAACTGCTTTAAGCACAATTTTTGTGGGTTAATTAAAAATCTAGTTGTGGTTCATGTTCACTCTGGGGCCGTACAACTTTGGCATTCCTGCAGTTGGTAGCCTACAACTCACATTATCCCTCACTATTGGCCATTGTGGCTGGGTATTATCGTAGTTGTAGTCCAAAAACAGCTGGAGGGCTGAAGTTGTGCAGCCAAGGCCTTTGTTGCTTTTGTGAACAATCTCTTTTATGTAAGGGTAATTACTGTGGTATATGGAACTGTAATATATTGCTGTAACCTTAAGAAGCACTGCCTGGTTGTGGGCTGTGAGTCAGCAGTTTGTGGGCTGTGAGTGAGTCAGCAGTTTGCAGATAGCTGCAGGCCTGCTTTTTGTAAGTGTTTTGCTCTTGTTTGTTCTTCGTTCTTGTTTGGTCTCCAACTAAAGATTGTTGAGACCTAATGCTGTCTTTGGTGTGATGCCTCCTCATAACAAGTCCCACTGATCTCACATGCTTCAAATAACTATCGCTATAGTACAGAAGGAAGGGGGACTGCTTGTGAGCAGGAATATTACGCTGCTCAAGGCTTATCAGTGAACTGATTAGAACAGCTTGTTGCATGCCATTGACTTTAAAAAGCAGGGTCTGGATAGTTCTTTCTTGTGCCATGCAGGAAATGGTGAGTCTGACCATGACCAGCAGTGTCAGACAAGTTAAAAGGAAGGCTTCCAGCTATATTGAATCAGTAGCACTACACATTTTATAGCAGTTCAGGTACATCACAACATGGAGAGGCACAATTAGCCTTGTCTCGTTGCCTTTTCAAATGCTGCATTAGAAATCACCCCTATAAAGTCTTCAAAGCTACCTCCTATATGTCTGCTTTCAAAAGCAGATACTTACCTGAAGTGTGTGAGTGCTGTGCAGGCTGGGAAGCAGAGGTGAAAGGCAGCAGTTAAATTAGGCATAATTGGTATTTATCTAATCCAGGATGTAGTTTAAAGTTTACAATAACATCAGTATGCAATGTTTTCTTAAGGAGACAAAGAGGGATCGTTTCTGGCAGAGAGTCGGTGCAGCTTGCTGGCACAAGAGCTGTTCAGGAAAGAGGATATCAATCAATTCCTGCTCTTTCTATTGATCTTCTGCACAAGAATGCAGACTATATGAATTCAGACTAAAACTCTAGAAGTAAATTGTGGCCAGTCTTAGCAGCTTCCTATTTCATCATCTTATTTCACATGCTGCTTCTCCTTACAGTTATTATGCTCAGTTCCAAAATGCTCAGATCCTTATAAATCATTAACTGAGAATTAGTGATCTAGCTAGATTGATATGTAGTGTGGAATTGTATATAAATTCAGTATGTACATTTTTAATTTGCTGGTTCTTCATTTCTGCCAAGATCGTCCATATTCCTTAAATAAGATAGTCCTAGAAATAGGGAGGGAAATATGTTTGTCATAGATTTTGATGGATGATAAAGTACAAAAAAATCCATTGAAAACTCATACTCTTTCTTAAATAAAAGCACTTTCACTCAAATGGACATTACTCCTGCCACTATGGGGTTGTCACAAATGCTTACTGTGATCAGCATGTATATCACAGATCCTTGCAGGTATACAGGCTGGAGGTCAGACCAGGGTTGAGCTGCCACCATCTGGATTTTTTATGAATTAACTTATGGCATTTGCGTCCAGATGTGGTGATGGCCCAGTAGCTTAAATGGCTTTTTAAAAAAGACTACAGAAATTGATGGAAATAGGTCCATGGAAATCGACTAGCTGTATTAATTAAATGGAGCTTCCATGTACAGAGGCAAAATGACTGTGAGTAGCAGATGCTAGGAACAGACAACAGGGATTGTCCTACTCGTGAGTTTCTAGAGTGCTGGCTACTGTTGGAAACAAAATGATGAACTAGAATCAGGCCTGCTCAGCTTCAGCCCTCCTGCAGATGTTGGCCTATGACTCTCATAATCCCTGGCTATTGGCTACTGTGGCTGGGGATTATGGGAGGAGTTGTCCAAAAATAGCTGGGGGGCCTAAGTTGAGCAGGACTGCACTAGATCAACCTTGGTCTGATCCAGTAAGACAATTCTTATTATCTTTTCAGCAGTTTGGTTTGTTTTCTTATGTATCTTTCCTGACAAGCAAGGAAGATTTGCACTCTAGAATCCCTTGGACTGATTGGATGGGCACATGCATTTTGATGCAAAGTTGTAGGCGAAACATCTTGATCAACTTCATCTGTAGTGCAGGCCTTGGGATGGGCATGCACACTTACTGGTTTTGCCACGAGTATGAAGGTAAACTCCAGGATTAGGTACACAAACTCAAGGCCGTTTCGAACACAACGTCAGGGATCCTGTCGGAGGAACTGGAAGAACAGGAATGCACAACTGTCATGTACAAAGTGATGTGGGCTGTATATATGCATGTATATCTACATCTGCATCTATGTGTGTGTGTGTATCTGTCCAGTTTCCTCACTTTTTAAAGTGGGAAAGATTGTGCTAGCAAAGCATACAGAGTATGTGAACTTCAGTACTTCCCATTTATTTGTGCACATGTAGCAGGGAACAGCCTCTGTCTGGACTGGGCTGTTTATGGGCCTGACAAGAGCTTTAAACATAGTTTCAAATCACCAGTTAATACTTCCTTCCCTGTCAGTTCAGCACCTGAAAACTACAACAATGCCGGTCCCTGCCACCGTGCCAGCATGATGAGGCAGGGCGTGGGGTTGTGCCCCATCACATAAGGCAGGCACGGGTGCCATCTTTTTGCCTTCTCCATGTGACAGGGGTCAGCCAATGAGGGGAGGAGGCAGGCCACTTGGGTCCCTGCAGTCTCCATTACAGGCAGTTGCTCTGCAGCTTGGCAAGTGGCAGGATTGCTGAGGAGTGCTCTCTCGGAATGGCAACAAGAGGAGGAGAAGCAGAAGGGCTCGTAGCTCCTTGGTGAAAGTGTCTCCCCTCCTTGCTCTTTGAACGCGGCCTTGCCGTGCACGCCTGGTCTCCTGGGAGCTAGCCCCCTCCTGCACTTCCAGCCCCTTACTATTCTACTAGGGGTGTGCGGTCTCGGCTGGGCTGCTGCAGAGCCTTGCTGTGTGCTCTATGGGGGCACTGGGGAGCTAATCGAGTACATTCTTATTTCATATTGGGGGTTTGCTTAGCGGGACTTTGAGTCCTTCTCTAAGTGGGGAGCTTTCCTGGGGGCAGATTTCCCATTGGATTGGGACTCTGTGGCACTGAGGGGAAGATGTACCTTCAAAAAGAAAAAGGAGAGCCTTTTTTTATTTTTGAGAAGCTGCTGCCAGTCAGTGGAATCTTTGAGAAGCTGCTGCCAGTCAGTGCAGATAATACTGATTGAAAGGGATGTTCACATCTTGATTAATATGCCACGGATAATCTATTTTTTGGGGGTAAATACTACTTGTAATTAATTTTAATATAGTAGAGATAGCTAAGCTAACAGGTTTTTTATACTGTGACATATAAAAATGAATAAGGTATTCAAGGGGCTTTCTCTGGTGAATGTGGTTTCTTCAGCAATAGGCACAACTGTCTGAATACATTAATGACAATTGTGGCAGATACCAAAGCATAAAGGATGATCTCTGAACTGGCTTAAAATAAAAGGAAAGCATACAGTATAGTAGTCTGCAACTGTAATAATTATTATGGCGCATGCTGTATGTTGCTGGTCATTACCATAGCAACAGACTGTTTTTGATACATCACTAAAAGCATGCTGAGAGGTATAAGTTATGAGGGTAGCACATATGCGGTGTAAACAAACATTGTGCAAGTCTGAGATGGGAAAAGGATAATAAACATGGAAGTACATTTGAATGTTATGCACATAGCAAAATAGTGGAAGCAGAAGGCCAGTGGAATGTACACGTAAAACACAAGGAGCTGTATGCTTCGATTTGTTTTCAATAATTTTATGCTTTTCACTGACCTCATTCTTTTTTTTAAAGGAAATGAATCACAAAGCTGGCGAGAATGGCTTTTACTAGAGTCTTGCAGCTGAATCAAGACTGTCACCATCATGCAGTTCATTTTGTTTGAGAAATTGACATGGCATAACTTTAAAGCCTTTTGGACTATCCATTACTTTGTCCATACTACTGTGTAGGGTGGTCATCCGTCATACTGCCAAATTTGAGGATACAATTTGGGTGAACTTCTACATTACAAGAACATGAAGCTACCACCACAAAATAGCAGCCTTGCTTCAAGTTCTCCTCCTCCTCTTCCTCCTCCTCCTCCTCAGTTTTGACTTCATGTGCCAGGGTTATTACAAAGTAGTATATTTTCTTGACAGTTCTAATGAGAGCCAGTGTGGTGTAGTGGTTAGACTGCTGGACTAGGACCGGGGAGACCCGAGTTCAAATCCCCATTCAGCCATGAAACTAGCTGGGTGACTCTGGGCCAGTCACTTCTCTCTCAGCCTAACCTACTTCACAGGGTTGTTGTGAAAGAGAAACTCAAGTATGTAGTATACCGCTCTGGGCTCCTTGGAGGAAGAGCGGGATATAAATGTAATAATAATAATAATAATAATAATAATGGCAACCAAAGATTTGGAGTGGGGGAAAACATTGGGGGGAAATAGTGTGTGGACATCAGGGCTTAAGGGGAAATCTACATTTAAGACAGGGGAACTCAATACAAGTCTGCTGTTTTTGGCAGCAGCCTCACATTTCTTGTAAGGTATATTGCTGCCATTACTGTACATGGTTGGCTAGTTCACAATAATGGTGAGAAGCACTCACAAGAGAACAGGGGAATTTATAGGGTCATCACTATGCTCACAGCCAGGAAGATGCTATATGTACAAACTGCCTCCTCTGTTTGAGGGGAGGGGCAGAGTTCAAGGTGCTTATGTAGGGACTACTGTGAACTGGAAAACATATATGATCTTCTATAGCTATTGGCAGGTTTGTTGCTTTTGAAAACCCAAAGAAGGTGATAATGGTAGGCACTTCCCATGATTGTGAAGTTTAATCACCTCATCACCTCATCATGATTGTGAAGTTTAATCACCTCATCACCCCCATAATCACCTCATCACTGACCAACATTGCATGCAAATTTAAGAAAACCAGAATTATTTTTATTGTTTTCAAGCATATTCCTCTATGCCTGCTTAAATGTTTCCTGCGGCTGCACTTGCTGCCAGTTTGCTTCTGGGCCTACTTAAAGGTGATAGTTTTAACATTCAAAGTCTTAAATGTTCGTGTTCCAGCATAACTGAAGAAACACCACCTCCTGTTTTGTCATGATCACAGCCCTGAACAGTAGCATGGAGTCTGACCATGACAAGGGGGAAGCAGTCAAGCCAGAGAAGCCATCCCCAGGTCCAGTACTTTCCCCAAGCCCTGACACCAGGCTGGAGCATAAGCCTGTCAATTGGGAGAGCCTGGAACTGGCAGACCTGAGCCCTGCAATGAACTGTCCTCACCATATGCCTTGCAATCCCCCAAGCCTACACAACTGTGCCCGTAATGGCCAGAAGGGACTTGATGGAATAGAGGGAAAGTCGTAGTCCCTGGGCCAGAGGACTGCTCCTTTAAATCTTTCTGCTCTCCAGGCAGGGAGGTGAAGCCTGAGTGGGGTAGTCTTCGCCTTGTTGGAGCAGGTTGTTCATGGGGAGCTCTCCAGGGTGCCGCAACACAGACTGCCTTGCCTTGCCCATTCCTGATTTTGAGACAGAACATGTATGACTCTTCCTGGCAATAACAATTCATTGCTCTCTTTCCCCCACTGAAGTGGCTCCACTGCAGACATGTCAGGATAATTTTTCATGGGTTATTTTTCATACCTCATAAAAACTATATAGGTGTGCTTGGGGAATAATCACATATGGCCTATAGCAAGGGGGGGGCACTGTCCCTCCTGCTGTTACCCCAATATGTCTGTTCAAATAAGACACTGAGGGACAAACTTGAACATGTGGTTGCTTCCAAAAATTGCAACTCTCTGCCAGATTCCCCTTCCTTCTCTCATAATGTAAGAAACATATTCAGGACCAGCAAGCATACAGGAAGCATAGATGATTAACATGAGTAGGCTTTCAGAAACTTAAAGACATCTTGACTGTGGAAAACAAGGGACAAAGATGGGCATCTACCAGATGAATTTGAGTAAAATGTACTAGGCTATTAGTGTTCATATGATGCAAATGGGTGAAGGGATAAATAACCTGTTGTCATCAAGAGACTATGGACTGATTCAAATGAACACAGAACCCTACATGTGATAGCCTTTGGGCCAACCCGAGGGCACACCTGCCCTGACATCACTGGGTGACGTGTGGCACATTCTTTTTGAGTAATTTTCCTAATCTTGTCAGCCAATAATAATATGTGCAAGTAATAGAATGAATGCATGGCTGCCATTCACAGTTTTTATTTAGGATTGTCCCTTAGATTTCCTCCTTTAACAGACCCCCACTCCTCAGGATTATTTTTGTTCCTGGCACAGCTGCAAAACTGGGTGCACTGCATTGTTAAATTTCTTTTAGTTCCACTTAAAATCCTGCTTTGAGGCTATTTCTCAGACATATCTCTGAGAAATACTTTTGCATTATATTCATGCATATTAATTATATAAAAACAGTGTTTCATTTCTAAACTGGAGCTATTGCAAAATGCTCATTTGATTTCTAAAAAACCCTCCCTAAACACAGACAGTAGAAGTAACAATACTTTTTATTAGAACCAGCCAATGATGCACTGTGCAACCAATCTGCTGTGCAAACCTTTGAGTTAAACAGAACTCTTCCTCAGACAGGATGCTAAACAAACAAGAAAGAGAGAAACTAGAATATATGTTTTTAAGCTCTATCTACAATTTCAGTTTTAAGATCATAATGGAGGAAATCCTCTGCAGACTTGATAGGATATAGGGATGTGTGGAATGTTTTGAGGGTTGAAATGTTCCACCTCAGAATGGGCCGTTTTGAGTGTTGCAAGCTTGAAACAAAAACCGCTTTAAAAGTTTTGAGCACAGAACGGCTCCTGTTCTGAACACAGAACGGAATGAGCCATTCCGAGGTGGAGTGTTTCGACTCCTTCTGGGCACCATTTTGGAATCCAAAATGGTGCTCTTCTGGCATCTGTGCATGTGTGTTGGCCATTTGTGTGTCCAAACCACTACGCAAATGGCCTCCGTGCATACCTAGAGGCCAGAAAAGCATCATTTTGGATGCCAAAATGGTGCTCAAAACATTCCATTTGGAACAGGGAGGGTCATTCTGTCAGAACAACTGGCTCACCCAGTTCCGACTGAATGATTCATGGGCTCTGTGTTCTGTTCTGAACTCAGAACGGAACACACAATTTGTTTCATGCACACCCTATTAGGTTAGACTTTTGTGCAAATGTTTGGGTTACACAGCAGCATGTTGGAATTAAGGATGTGCCCAAAGGTGATTTGGACCTGGTGGGTGTGGTACTTTAAAGGCGGGGGAGGGTGTACTCACCCCTCTCGCCGCATTCCCCCCGCTGGAGTTCCGTTATTTTCAAGCCCCTCGGGGCGGCAGTGTTCCTCCCTGCCACCCCGTTGCCATCATCAGCCAGAAGTGGCCAGAAGTAGTGATTGCACGTGTGCCCATTGCGTGCACTTGCCTGTCTGCCGTGCGCACATGCACAATCACTACTTCCGGCCACTTCCGGCCGATGAGGACAACGGGGCAGCAGGGAGGAACACTGCTGCCCCGAGGGGGCTTGAAAATAACGGAGCGCCAGCAGGGGAAATGCAGCGAGGGGTGTGAGTACACACTCCTCCACCCTTAAAGTACTACCCCTGCCAGTGCTGAAATGCAGAACCCCGCCCCCCCAGCCGAAACATTTTGGAGGCCTTTTTAATGGCCTCTGAAATGTTTCGGGATCAAGCCTAGTTGGAATAGAGCAGGGGTGCCCAATTCAAATGCCCCAGTGGGCCGGAAATAACCATGACTTGACATACAGGAGCTGAGAGGTCAATTTTCAGTGCACTACCACATTCAAATTAATTATTAAAAATATTAATGAAAGCCATTATTAGTTACTTATCAATCTATTCCTCTACCAAAGGGCCCACAATTTTAACCAAGGAGAGTGACCATAAAATAGGTCCTGTCCCAGCTAACTCAGTGGGGCATCTGGAGTGCATGCCAGTCCCAGACATATACCCCAAGTCCTCTCCTCTCCCTCAGTCACAGGTGCTTTCAGGCTGCAATCCCAAACATGCAGTCCTAGAACGCTTCATGGCTCCTACTCTAGGATATTCCTATATCCTATATACGAATGTGGGATCTTGTCTTTGGCCTTTATATTGTGCAGGCCTAGGGTAGAGAAACAATGCAGGCACTCACTTTGACCTAGGAGTTATCTGATCTGTCTCTGACATGAACAAAATGGAAGTATAGAAAAATATGGTACTCTGTTAGATGTTTAATTAAGCCATTCATGTTTGATATTTTTACATTTGATACAGAAAGCATGCAAGTTATTAGTGCTATACAATATTATTTTCTTTACTGAAAAAAATATTCATTGAAAATTTCACATTCAATTTTCATAAACATATAGAAAGTGAAAATAAAATGTACACCACCCGAGCTCCTTGGAGGAAGGACAGGATATAATATGATGTATTTTGATAGCCATCAGCCATTATCACGGCACTTAAAATACATAGCTAATTAGATTGTTTACATAGTTCCATTATTTTCATGTAACAGCCCACCTTGATGATTGGCTTCTGAGGAGCCAAGAGTGGTATACATGGTTATGTTTATCCTCAACAACCCTATGACGTAGGTTAGGCTGAGATAAGTGACTGACCCAGAGTCACCCAGCGAGTTTCATGGCTGAAGAGTGTTACAAAAGAAAGCCTGTCTGGGGGTTCCTTGGAGCACCCCTCTACCTAGTTTTGTGGCTACTGGACTGTAGTGTTGCTCAAGACCTCATGAGACCATAAGATCTCCATTTTTAGTTTGCTTCTAGATAACTTGCAGGGGCATATCACTTGGTGTGCTGCCTAAGATAATTGCTGTGAGGTCAAGGTTCTACTTCAGGACTGCAAAGAGCGTATCTTAGTGCATGTCTCTCTGGCTGCCTCCAAGTGAGAAATGCCAAAGCAGATGATAGACTGAATCAAGCACTTTTCTTTCAGAGAGAGCCAAATATTCTCCCTGTTTTGGCAGAACAGATTAAGACATGTTATCTGTTACTCAGGAAGGACTGATAAAGCAGGTAGAAGGTGTCATCTTTGCTAACAAGTATGTTGATGGACCATTCTGAGCTCTGGAAGCTGGCTTGTTTTGAAACATTAGTCACCTCCACAGATTCTAAACAATGTGAGATATCCCCTGATGTGTTTACTGTATTTCATCCAACACGGTCTTTTCAGACCTTCCCAAGCCTTTGTCCAAGAAGAAGTTCACTCTTCACTTTTGAATAGCACAATGGCACCTCCTGTGATTTGTACCTTTTGTCTGCCTTTGCATGGTGCATATAGCATAACACCCTCAGACAAGAATTTGCCTATATCTGGTGAAAACACCATCAATCAGTGTGTCTTCTGGGTCACCAGTGCTGTCTGTGTACCTCAGAACCACCACTCCTTTTTCCACGTCTTGGCATCAGCACTTCCATATTGCCCTGCCTTGACCTACACTTCCACACCAGCTTTTCCTAATGTGGTCTGCCCAGCATTTGTGGCTGTGAGGTCCCTTTCATTTTTTCTAAATTTATCCTGGATTTCTGGACCCCTGCCGGGGCTCTGTATCCCTGTTGCTGCCTTCTTGCCCTGGAGAAGAAAAGCCCCTGGGTAGAGACCGGGGGGGGAGCCACCATTAAGTGAATGGGTTCCAATAATCCAGGCCGCTACCCCTCAGGGGCACGCCTCGTGCCCCAGCCATGCCCCCTGCATCTGATGTCAGACCAGGGGCGTAGCAAGGTTGGAGTGGGCCCAGAGATGAGATTTTAAAATGGGCCCCCCTCAAGGTCCAGGGCCTCCGCACACCCCAGGCCCCCAAGGATTTAAGTCTGATATTTCAAAATATGTATGCTGCCTAGAAATACATTTCACTGAATACACACACACACTTCACAATATATAGCGATATACATTGAGTACTATATATTTGTGCTACTTTTAATGCCTAGAACACACTAGAAACACTAATTATTAAAATGGGACCCTCGCTGCAGATTAGCAAAGGAGACTTTCAACCATGCAGGGTGAGCCTGATGTGAATTCAGTTCGTCCCTGGGTCCGCCTTTTAGCCAATCAAACAGACTCAGTGGGAATCAATAAGAGGTATTTAATTGCTACTGCAGATAGAAAGGTAATTCAATGGGCTATCGCTCTGCATTGAATACAAATTGGTTATAGGTGCATCTTACATTTATACAAACAATCTGAATGATGCTGACACCCCAGACATAGGATACGTGGCAACAAAATGGTGGACTAAGTATCTAGTACGCATGCGAATGATTCATTGTTCATCTGGTGATCACTCCTTATTTGGTTACATCCTGTTTTCTAAACTGTGAGAACCAAGTTTCTTTAGATACATTTTAGTGGGGAGAGATAATGACGTTGATCATGAGAGGCCTTGATGGCTCTGAGCCGAGCTGGGCTGGGCTGGGGTTACTTTAAGTTAGAATTAGGTTTTCTAAGTAAAATGGAGTTGCTTTGGTTTTCTAAAGCACATCAAGCCTGTGTATGTTTTCTCAGAATTTTGAACAAATTCAGTCAAGTTTGATTGCAGGAGGTTTTTCACACGGGGCTTTTAAAGCCCTTTAAGACACATCTCCTCTGGAAGGGAGGTGCTGCATTCACATGTTGGCCAGATTGACCCTGAAGTCCCTGCAAGTTATTGGGGAGCAGTTCACACACATGAAAAATAAAATAAAATAAAAGCACCACACATGCTTCACAGCTCACTCAGACCTTCTGGGTTGCAAAAAACTTGAGCATAAGTGCATTTATAAATGAATGAATGAATAAATAAATATAATATTGTTTGTTGCAGAAGTTTTTATAATTTTCTGCCATGAAACAAGCCACTTATAGGATTTTTTAGATAGTTTTTTTAAAGCCAGCAAATTTTCCAAGCTGTTTTAAATTAAATATTCAGCGACTTCTCAGTCTCTCCCCCCTCCATATCAAAGCCCTATGGCAAGCAGATCCCTATATATGGGTGGGGGGGGTGACCACAAAAAGGAGTTCACATTCTACCTGGCAAATGCTGGGCTGGGCAGAGGGTCTGCTGCAGAGAGCTGTGGGGGCTATTCTGCGTGCCTGCCTCCTTCCTTCCTTCCCTTCCTTGCTTGCTTGGGGCCTCCCTGCAAGCCTACTCCAGTTCAGGCTTCACTGAGGCCTACCCGGAGGCCTCCCTGGAAGCCCCCAAGGAACTCTATGACCAACATGGTTGCTGGCAGTTGCTTAAACAGGGAATTTTCAGCATACAATCAGCATGTATGCTGACATAAAGGGGTTCATATTTTTCAGTAAGAGCAGGGTTTAGGATCTTGTTTACCCTGCTGGCAGAGATCTGAGCTTGAGGGATTCCCATTAATTCTCATGACCAGGAGTCCCTGGGTATACTGTCTTTTAGCCCTGATTGCATGGTCACTGAAAGAGCTTACTGGTTCTCAATGTTGCGGAGTTGGTGGTTTCCCCATTAAACATAGAGGCGATTCTGACGATCACCAAAAAGCGGGCTAACAGAGCCTAGCCCGCTTTTTGGTGGTTGTGTGCTGCCACGGGAGCCACGCGGCTCCCAGCAGTTAACCCGCCTAATTCCCCCTCCCCCCAGGTTAATGGAGAGAGCGCTCCATTAACCTCTTCTTCCTGATCGTGTATTTCTGCAGCGTGGCAAAACACGAGGAGACCCCCGGCAGAAGGCTGAAACCAGCCTCCCGGCCCTGGGGGTCTCTCCAGGATGCCCCGTGTGCTCGCGCGGTGCATCCTGGAACTTCCGGGGGCCACACGGCCCCTGATCCCCGCAGCCCTCGCCGGCTTCATGACAGAGCTGGCAATCGTGTGGGCGGCCAATCCGGCCACCCAGGGCTCCATGTGCAATCGTCTTAGCCTGCTCTCCCCACAAACCCCCTAAAGGCGAGTCTCACTGATCGTGAGACTCACCTCATCGTATTTTTAAGTGCATTTAGGGAGGTATATTCCTATCTAATGGTCATGTAGAAATGTCATGCTTTTTCTAACAGTGGTCAATAGGTATTTATTTTCAGGGGAATTTCTGAACTGGATTGGAATGGAAGCTGGAAAATAAGAACCCAAGCAGAATATAAGTCAGAAACAGTTGATGCCATAATTGGTTGTGAAATGATCTCTCAAACTCTCTCTCTGGCCACCCAACTCTTCTCAGCAAAGAGAGATGACAAGTTCCCATTTTTATTGCTAAAGTGTGGGAATGGCTAGCAACAGGAAAAAATATCATTCTTCCCATTATCTGTCATCTGTATTTGAATCATTATGATAGGAACACATACTTAAGGGAAGCAAGCTATCTATGAAGGGGCTACAGTGAAGTTGTAAAAGCATTCTTCAAATGATTTAATTCCTTTTGAAGAGCACATATAAACCCAGCAGCTACTGTCTCCAACAGAGCTTCCCTGGGGAATTGGGTGCGACTGACTTCTATTTTTTAGAAGATAAATCAGAAATGTCTACCAGATTCTGCAGGACTATTTACTAATCCAGTTAAAACAACAACAAAACAGAACAACCTAGAAAAAGTATGTTACACCCCGATCCCTAGTCCTACACAGTCAACACAGTGCTTGCCAATGCAGTTCATGAGCTACAAATCTAGTTTTGAATGCTTAATGGGGTGGAAGTGGACCTAATCTACTGTATTTTATACAAGTTGTAAAAAGTACACCCAGTCTGATGGATGGTGAGGAGAAAAGTGCAGAAGCAGCAATGAAATAATGCACACATAACCTTATGCTTTCCATCAGGTATAAATTACTGTTAGGGATGTGCAATTAGGGATACTGTTACTGTTAGGGATGTGCGGTTTGATGGTCCAATATCAAACTGAAACCCCACCCTCCCAGTTTGGTTTGATATTCGACTGAACACCCCTCCCCACAACCGTTCAGGAAGGGGGGGTTCAATGATTTTTTTAAATTCATCCCCTCCAGGGCTGCGGGTGGGTCTCTGGAGGTTCCCCCTCTGCCCACTGGCCTCCATTATGTGGTGGCCATTTTGGAGGCCATAGCACATGCCCAATGGGCCTCTGCATGGCCTGTGTCATGACCTGGCCATGCAGAGGTCCACTAGGCATGTGCAGCGACCTCCAAAATGGCCACCGTGATGAGGGTGAGGCCCAGAACAGGCCAAAGTCCACCCGAACAGGGCGATTTGCTGCATAATGGAGGCTGGTGGGGGGAGGGGGAACCTCTGGAGAAGCCCCCCTCCCTGCAGCCTTGGAGAAGCCCCCTGGAGGGGGTGAGTACAAACTTTTAATTTTTTTAAAAAAAGATTGCAGAAACACTCCCCCCCCCAACTGAAGAGAGGTGGATGGGGGTTTGAGGGGGTGCAGAACCAAACTGGCCCAGTCCAGTTTGGGTCTGGTTCAGTCTCGAATCAGACCGGATCAGCCGGTTTTGTGCACACCCCTAACTATTGTATCCTTAATTCTATCTGTCCCCTAGTTGCACTCTGTATATTAATCAACTGAGCGCTAAAGTTTTTGTACAGCTTCACTACTATGGAAAAGATAAGAATGTTTTCAAGTTGTAAAAAATATATATCCCGTCATTATCATGTTTTATTTATAAAGTGCCTTAAGTTACTAAGCACTGTACAATCGATTTTTTAAAAGAGTTTCCCTTACTCATGGGCTCACAAACTAAAATCAACTGATATTATTGGGAAGGGGAGGGAGTAGATGCAAACAAGGAGGAGGGACGTCTGTGAACAGAAATATAAAAAATGGATTCTGAATCAAAAACTAGAACACAATAAATTATAGGAAAAAATGCAGAGGGCTATAAGCACATCTGCCATTGAATCTATAGGTGCTGCCAAGTAGGATTTCTACCTTGGGTGTTCTCTTTGCAGTACGTATGTATCAGAAATGTGGGGCTTTGGATAAAATTCAAATCTATTTGCTTTCAATTTTTGAACTGAACATGCTCACAAACCTGTTTTGGAGTCAGTTGCTGCACTTACTGTCCCACTAGACCTTACTGTCCCACTAGACCTGCAGGGACCTATTTAGTCCATTTTGAAACCAAGCACTGAGGCTATTCTCATGATGGGAGAAAACCGGGGAGCCCAGCCTGGTTTTCTCCCATCATGAGAACCACCGGGTTCGCGAGCAAGAGCGAGCACTCCGCTAACCCCATTTTCCCAAACGTGAGTCACCATGGCATGGCTCTGCGCTGCAGTGACTCATGAGGAGACCTCTGCCGGGAGGCTAAAATGAGCTTCCTGGTGTCGGGGGTCTCCCCAGGATGCCTTGCGCACTCACGCGGGGCATCCTGGGACTTCCAGGGGAAAGGTGGCCCCTAATCCCTGCAGCCCCTACCGGCTCCATGATGGAGCTCCATGATGGAGATGATGGAGCTGGTAGCCATGTGGGTGGCTGATTTGGCCAACCAGCAATGAGCGGCTGCTCTTTCGCAGGGAGAGCAGGCAGAACCCTCCCAGGCTTTACACACGGATCGTGTGTAGAACCTCTCTGTCTGGTTGGGGCTGAAGCTGGGTTGAAACAAAGCAAACTGGGTTGAATCCCCGAACCTTCATTTTGCCTCTCACCCCTTATCCAACCCTTAAACTACTTGCAGCCATGGGACAAATCACATTTTTCTACCTTTGCTCTTGGCTGCAACAGAGCAGACAGCTGCCTTCCCAAACTTGACTTTTAAAATTCCACGGCTTTTTTCTCTCTCCTCTGAAGTCCTGGAAATGATGTGAGTGCTCCTGGGATTTGTATTCTATTCTAAGGCTGCAGTCATGGCCAGAGCCTCAGAGAAGACTACAGTTCCCTGAAGAACTAAAGCATTTCCAGGGAAAGGAAAAAAGGCATGTTAAAATCAAACTGTGGAATTGGCTGCATGCTCCCTAGTGGCCAAGAGTGAACACAGATAAAAAAGGCTTGTTTTCTGCCTGGTCCACGGAAATAGTTCTATGGGTGAGGGTCAAAGTGAATCTTCAGCAGGCTGAAGAGTGTCCTGAAGTTAAATAGGGGGACCCTCTGAGGTCCTGAAGTGAAATGGAAACCCTTCTGAAGATTGAAGCAGGACTCCTTCTCACAGACCAACTGCCTACTACCTCCACCTGCTGCTCTTACAAAACACTCTCTTTCCTCTTCTTTTCTGATATCCATATTAGATGCTTGACAATATTTGATTTCAGTATAAGTTCACAACATTCTGTCATAGCACAATCACAAAACAGAAGTCAGTGCTGTGTGGATAGTGGCTGGTTTGCTTCTCAGTGACTCCTACTGATTTCTGTGACCCATGCCTTCTCCTTCCAGTAGCTCCAGGTCATTACTCTGTCTCCAAATCATGGACCAGTAAGGGGAAGGAATGGTGTAGGGATGCATCCTGTCATGGCATGTTATTCCAGTAGGTTCCAAGTGGTTTGTGAGTGGAGACACAAAGCTACACACGTGAACTTCCAAGCCTATACATGGTAGAGCTGGATAAGTCCCTTAGTTTGGCAGTTTGGCCTTTATGCCTACTTTATTCAGCCATTTCCTTGAGTAAATGCTCATGAAGAACTCAATGTGTATTATTCACAGCATTAGAATGGTTCTCATAGCTGAGTCATTCTTTTGTCCTGAGTCAAGAGTGGAAACCATTTCTTATTAATAAAAGGTTTACCTACAGCATGTTGGCAAACAAGAAAAATGTAGCTGCAAAGGAGCTCACATCCCAGAGGCAGCTAGGTGAAATTCTGCTGATTACCTAGCCAGCCTTCTAAAAGGTGTATTCTTGTCCAACCAATTCATCCTTCTGAGACCTGCAAGCTATCTAAACCATGTAACAACACCAAAATTCAGGAGAGCACTGACCCTTGCTTGTTTCAATGTTCCTACTGTGGTACTAGAAGGGAAATCTAAGAAAATACCCTATACTGCTCGGCTATGCCCTTGCAGCACAGATGCCATAGAAACAACCGTGCATGTCTTGCTCTATTGCTCATTTTATAAGGACATTCGGATTAATTTTATTTCACCCATTTTAGCAAATTTCCCCAGCCATACTGACATTTTTTAATATGCACCACTTTCTTTCTGACCATGATGATTTCTTTTCTTTGAATGTGGCAAAATTTTGCTATATAGCTTGCAAAATACGCAAAGAGATGTTTACTTTGATGTAGCTTTTATTGTCTGCCACAAACTGTATTATGATTGTCTATCTGGTCGATGACGGTAATAAAAGAAATCTAAAAATTCTGCTGATTGCTGTGTGATGATCAAATGGTTAGGGGAGCTCTCACTTCATCTTTAAGTGCTAGGAGGTGGTGGTGAAGGCAGAGGCAAACATAATGCAAGCACATGGTCACTGAGTGCACAAGTTGCCCTTGCAGATTTCATCAGCTGGCAATCATAAACTGCCTCACTGGTTGCCACAGTTGCTTCCTATGTATCTTTGGGCCAGTCCAGATGAACACAACTCAGCCCACGTGTTGAGGGTGAGGACACAGGGTGAGGACACAGCAAGAACATGCCCACCCTGCAATCACTAAAGGTCATTCTGACACACTCCTGAGATGTCCTTTAATCGAGTGAGAGGGGTTTTGGAGCACATGTAGAGGGGCGATCAGGATGAATACCCCTCTCTTTCAATTAAAGAATTCCCCACATTGGGATTTTCTTCAGTGATTTCAGGATGGGTGTGTTCTTTTTGCATCCCCACCCTCAACATATGAGTCAGCAGATGCTTGTCCAAACCAGCTCTATATGAGCAACTGTTCTGAGTGTATCTTGTG
Source organism: Hemicordylus capensis (assembly GCF_027244095.1). Classification (NCBI taxonomy): domain Eukaryota; kingdom Metazoa; phylum Chordata; class Lepidosauria; order Squamata; family Cordylidae; genus Hemicordylus; species Hemicordylus capensis. Next base: position 185,845,355 of record NC_069660.1, read on the forward strand.
ACCAAAAGGAAGCAAGCCCAGAGCATTGACTAATGCACAGACCCCACATGATGGAGGCTCCTCTGAGGGCAGGTGATTCTGCTGCATCTTTTCCTCAGGAGTGATTGAATGATCTAATCATGCTTGATGCAGTGATGTGGCACAATTATCGACCTCTAGCAGAGAGAGGTTGCAAAGAGGCAAAGCCCAAGTAAGCAATAAATCAAGGAGAGATGCAGCATTCAGCCCCCCTCTTTGTGAGGTTCTTTGGGTTCACAGGAGCCTTTGATTATTTTGTGTTTTATAGTAAACTAGCAATTCTCTTGTGACATGCTGGTGTTCCCTGGGCTACCATTTAGGAATTACTGGGTAGTAGTTCCAGTCAGCTGGAAGAGAGATGTACATTTCTGACCATCAGTTCCACCGAAAAGATGAACAAGTGTAAGAAGGAGTGGTAAGTATGTCTTTCCTTCTGCCTTGAAAACTTACTGTGTGTTAAAAGTCAGGCATCAGTACTCCTGGCAGATCCACAGGAAAGGACTGAGTCAGCAGTTTCTGCTTTAATTATAATTAACAGAACTGCCTTGCTGACATTGCACTTCCAGGTAAGATAAAAGTTCTTCCGAGAAGTGATCTGAAGAAATGTTAAGCGGCTATAACCATGTAACAAGACAAGCAGCAAGACACAAAATTGATATATTTTTAACATCAAAACACAGCAATTTTCATTTCAAAATCCTTATTGCTTGCTGTGCCAAACAAAGAAGTGTTACTGTGCTTTAGACCCAAAGGAGAATGCAATTTTAATGGAACGCTCCTCAGTAAATCTACCTGCTGTGTTAGGCATTTGACTTTTACCAAATTGCTGCATGGCAATCATGGTGTGCTACAATCACGCAGGCACAAGAAAAGAAGGGAGGAGGCTTACACGTATAGGAAACAACACATCCTATCTCCTGATTCTAGAGATGGAGGCTGTTCACACGAGCGACCAAGCCCAGGCTTCGGCAGCCCTGCCCGGCTCTGGCTGTGCATGTGAAGCACCAGGATTGGGGCTGATTCTGGCACTGCCTGCCCCGCAAGCCTGAGTTTATAAGCTGGGCTTTAACCTGCGTTAAAGGGTGCAAGCATGTCCTTTACCCCAAGTATGGGGTCATGTGTGTGCTGGGGCTGCACGCTGCCCCAGTACATACAGAGTTGGGCGCCTAGAGTGCCCGACTCACAGAGAAATCCCCCAATGCGCTGCGCTACTCCTGTGCTGCATTTTGGGATTGCGAGAGGCTGGGACTCACTTCCCCAGCCTCCAGTGGTCTGTGCTGCTCGGAGCAACGCGGATTGTGTGGGTGTGTGATGGCACATCAAAGAGGAGATTGTTGATATTCTGGTGAGAAGGTAGGTTCATCCCTGCCTTCCCCCAACCCTCTTTCCTCATCCCTCTCATGGTTAAGTGTATGACCTTGTGGTTTTTGATCTCATTAAGATATCTAGTTTAATTATGGAATAACCAGATAACACATACTCTTTTGGACAAGTAGCAATTGCATGTCAGCTTGCATGGACAGTACTTGCCTATCATGGGTATAGAACACCAATCAATGGAAGCAAATTCCTGGAGTGCTAGATTTAGTCCTTGAAAATTACCTACACAGTGGATTTGGGTTGCAATACTACATAACATTAGGCTGCATAAACCTTTGAATGAGATTTAAGCTGCCTAAACTTGGGTGTAGAGCTTCAGCCTTTGAGGGAGTTTGTGTGTGTATGGCATGGGGAGAAGAAAAATTACATTTCAATAAAATTATCTTCATCAATAATATTTTTTCCTTATTACATCAGTGCTATTTTGCAAGGCATCATACAAAAATAAGTGTCCCTGCCAGCTTTCTCTGGAAAATCTGTCTGTCTTACTTGAAACACTACATGCAGAGTAGATTTCAGATCTTTATTTCCTTTTTTTTTTAAAAAAAAACCCTTTGATTCACTGTATGCTATTTTAGGTGTTTTCCACAAGCTCAATATTAATCCACATTTTTGAAAATGTAACATTTGAATGTGGCTCTCCTAGGGTTACAGAAAGAGTGTGTCTGCAACCTTAGTAGAACTCGGAGAGTGCAGAGAAGCAGAGGTCAACAACAGCATGCACTCAGGTCAGAAGTGTGGGGAATGCTTGTTCAGTTCCAACCTTCCTCCCAACAGATCCAGATAACAAAAGAAGCAACTGTGTTTCCAGCAGTGGTACTGCTTCAGTATAAAGTCTTATGGGTCGCTTGGAAGGAGGCATGTTCGATCAACGTGAATTGCTCTGCTCTGCTGTTATTCCCTGTGGTCAGATGTATGTGCATAAGAGCATGTCCTGTAGAGCCATATTTGATATTTGTTGTTTCTCCATTTTGTATAGCCTGGGAGATAAGGCGAGGACTGTACTGAAAACCTACCACTTTTGTATTTTGGTTTGGAATGTTGTTGTTTAGGTGGATTGGAAATTTCTCCTTTTAAAGAAGCATTTAGACTTTCCATTGATTGCAGCTGCTGCTCTGGCCCCATTTTTCCTCTTGGCTGCTCCCTTTTTCCTGAATTAGTCCCTGGGTGATCCCATTCAGTCAAGAATCACATTAGTGAACAGTATAACATCATGATGCAATTAGCCAATCACATTTGCCTGTGAGACGAGGGCAGATGGAAGTGAGGACAAGTGAGCGAGTGAATTCTTTTGAAAGGAGTGCCCAAAAGGGTGGGGTTTTTTAATATTAAAAAAAGCATTTGTGAAAACAGTGATTAGCTTCAAGTTAGTCCAAGGTAAGATTATTTGAATGTAAAAATGAGTTGCACTGAGGTGTTTTGTTTATATTTATAGTAACAAAAGACCTATAGGAACTTACACATTTTATATTTAAATAAAGTATTTTTAGAAGTGCAATCAAGAAGACATTAAATACACACTTAATATGGGGCCTTTGCAAAAAGCATCTTTTAAGAATCTAAGGAAGACAACAGGATCTCAACTTCTGGTATTTTGGAGTGCTGGAGCAGTCCAAGCGAGATCTTTATAGTCATTTTTACAACAGTTTCATTTCGTTCTCTGTGGATGAAAATGACTGTGCTTGTAAGCAAGTACAACTGTAAAGAACTCCATAGGATACATTTATGTCTCCTTGTGTTTAAGCTCTTCCTTGCTGACAGCATTTCCCTATTCCCCCTTTACAGCATTTCCTGATTCCCAAACTGCTGAGCATGACAATTAACAAAACAGACATGTCCTATCCTGAGATAAAACGTTGGCCTTGGCCAATTAGAAAAGACTTCAACTTTACGTTTACCACGAGGACTGGCAACTCAGAATGTGTTGGGTCCGACTCGCACAGTAAGTTCGGCTACATGATGCAGGTGGTGTGTGTATATATGAGTTAGTGGGTGTGGTTAACTGCAGCATGGGGGTACAGATCCCCAAGGTATATGCAGCATTGCCCAGTTTTGAGGGAGTAGACGTGAGGGGAAAGAGAACTTTGCAAGGGTTTTCTTTGGGGAAGGAAAAGAAAACCCTCTTAAAGAGAGCTGGGAGAGTGCTGACAACAAAAAACCAAAATGACTCGGCTGAGTCGCATATTTCACAAAAGAATGGTCCATACATCCACTGGTGTGTATACTCTATCCAGGGCAGAGTGTGGAAGTGAGAATTAGGCCTGTGTGGACATTTTCTCTCTCAATGGGTACATATATGCACATGGTATGTTTGCAATCCCATAGACTACATGATGATGAATATATGCTTATGCGAATATACATGCTTAGGTGTGTAAAGAGTTATCAGAGAGCAACTCTGAGTATATTGTGAGGTTCAGCTACAACAGGCCTGCTTAACTTCCACCCCCCATCTGTTTTTGGACTACAACTCCCATGATCCCCAGCCATAGTGGCCAATAGCCAGGGATTACGGGAGTTGTAGGCCAACGTCTGCAGAAAGGCCGAAGTTGAGTAGCTCTGAACTACAAGAACTGTAATATTACTATTGTTGCTAAACTCAGAAACTCCACTGCCTGGTCCTTTACACCCATGGCTTTTAGTTTGCATCTTCTCTGGAATGGAGAGTGTGAGTCCAGATATCAGCTGGATTTACCCCGAAGTTGCAGGAGGCTATCAGGGACCAGTTCACAGACAATTCTGCTTTTCCCTGAATTACTGCTGCACATTCCTGATTAGCCCAAATTATGTCTGGGGTAAAAAAATATTCTATTTGTGGTGGGGGATGGGATGTGTGTGTGGTGTGGGTTGTGTGCGTTGAAATTAGCTTTCTGGTATGCCCCAACGCTTCTCCCGCGATGTGTGGAGGGGCCATTGCCAATAATTCAGCTTTTTTCAAAACTCGCACTTGTTTTGTTTTGTTTTTTAACTTCACGTGGTACAGATCAGCTTCAGAAAGAGCCTGCAGCTCAGGAGGGACTTTTGCTGGGGATCAGAAGAGGCAGCGTTAAGCCTTGCCTGCCTGCCCCCAAACTCAGCCTCCCTCCATTTTCAGTCCATAAACAAACTTCAGCAGCACAAATCCTGTCACAAATGTTCAAATTCAGGTCATAAAAATGTCCTTGGTTAGTGTTTGGTTATCAGTAAACCTTTATTCCGTTGGAGAGGGGGAGAATCTGCTCTTTTTGTCACACGTCTCAGTGGAGAATTCCATGGGCATGGATGCAAGGGAAAGCCAACCCTGCTCTGCACACCTTTTTCTTGATGTAAGAAATGTTTGTTACCTTTTGGAAGCATTCACTCCCCTTTACCAGGCTTTATATATGCAGATGTTATTGGAGGATGCCTGGAAACTTAACAATGGAGACTACAGGTTTGATGAGCCCTTTGTGTCTGAGCTGATTCCATGGCCTCTTAAATGGTCAGGCGGGGGTGGGGGACATGAGGTGATGAAGGCAGTCACAAAGGCAAGCTCATTATAAAAATCAGCAAAGATTTGGGTCAGATTCGGCAGGTTCAGATTAAGCATTCTATTGTTTTGACTAGTCAATCTTGCAGAACGCCGACTGTCAAACTACAAATAATAATGATAGTGAAGGAAGGTGTCTCTCGCCTCCTTCTGGGATGTGATTGGTTGGAGAAAAAACCCTGAGCAAGCTGTGGGAACTCACACAGGAAAAAAAAATGCTAAGAGGAACCAACCCTATGTGAATGGCCCATCTAATCACCCAAATTAAACAGCTGTGAATCTGCTGCGAAGCAGATTCGCTCTTTGGATACTCTGCAGCATGACGCCATGCCTGGATAACTCCCTGGTGATGGAAGAGGGGTTTGAAAAAGACTTGAGGTTTTAGAACTATTAAATTGCTAAATTCTTAGAAATGCTCATACAACAGACAGTAAAGGCTTGTAAGACAGAAATTAGGTAATGACTGAAGTTGTTTAGTCTAGTGGTGTTCTTCAGTTAGAAATTACTAATGCATAAATAATGAATGAATAATCAAAAGTCCATTGAGGTATGTTGAATCAGTTGCTCTTTCCTCTCTTCATATTTTATCTCTTCATATCCCATCTTCATATTTTCCCTCTCATCATTGTTCACTTGCAGACTATTAGCTTCCACTGCTTCTGCCACTGAGCATAATTGAAAAAGGATGGGGGATCTGTTCCTTTCACTGGAGGGCATCTCAAGGCAACAGAGTGATTAAGGTTTCTGCTTCAGCACCATGCACACACATAATGCATATCCATTATGTAGTCTGGCATTGCTATCTAGTCCAGGAATTCTCAACGTTGGGTCCCCAGATGTTATTGGACTTCAACTACCATAATCCCCAACCAAAGGCCACTGGAGCTGGGGATTATGGGAGTTGAAGTCCACTAACATCTGGGGACTTAACATTGAGAATCCCTGATCTAGTCTATATAGATAGCCTGGCACTGCTATCTATTCAGCAGCTGTTTACCTGAACAGTGCTAAATTATTGCCCTGGTTCCTCCATTACTATCTCATGATGTAATAAAATAGTAGCAAAGGAAGCTGGTCCAGATTCCCCATTTCTCTTCAGCAGCACTCAGTGGCAGAGGCTGGTAGTCTACCACTGTCTGTACTACAGCTTAAATTCTTCAGTGCTAGACCAAATGCTATCAGATCAAATGGTATTGGAAATGGGTAAAAAAAGAATTGCTCATAAACAGTAAATCTGCACACTCACAAACCACCCAAACTCAGATGGTGGAGAATATAATAACTAGGGGAGTTGAGGTATCTTCTCAGGATTATGCTAGTCAGGCCATGGAAAGAGCAAAAAACCTAGCAGAGACTAATGGATATAGGTTCCCCTTAAAAAGATTGGGGAGGGGGTTAAATATGAGGCAGGATTGCCCATTTTGAAGATTCCTTTTATCTTTGACAGTTTTATTAGAGAGTCTCATAGAATTTTAATGAAGCCAATGTGGGTCAAGGCCAATGTGATTTGCCAAACAGCTAAGACTTTACAGCACCATTTGGTGAGATCAAGACTATATGATAAAAGACGGGTGTAGCTATAATTGAGTGGATGGGGTCCAAGATTCTGGGCCCCAAGCTCCTGAGGGGGCCCCTAGCTCCATCTTTCTCTTGTTTTCATTAACTCCCTCACTCTGAGATGCCGCTGGGGAGAGGGGTGAACACGGCCCCCTCTCCCCTCTCCCCTAGCTACGTCCCTGATAAAATAGATGAAACAAAAGCTTGCCCAGTGTGTGAAGATAGGGAAGGGACCTATAAACAGAAATGTGGTGTTTATAAGATTACTTGTCCAAATTGTGGGGAATGTTATGTGGGAGAAACTGGAAGGCCTCTATTGGCTAGGTTTAAAGCAGACTCAAAATACATGAATAGGGAAAGACCTTGGTCAATACACATGAGAGACAGGCACAAAGGAAAAACACCACCACTTAGAGTGGAGACAGAAAGTTGCACAATGAAAAGAAAAATCAGCTAAGCATTGTACATTGATAAACTGAAACATGGGGTTAATGGTAAAGAGGGACTTAAAGAAATTCTGAGATACTAGCTGGCTCGGGCCCAGAGCATCTGCCCCTCTAGCTCTAGTTCTAGTTCTCCCTCATTCTTGGCCCCTCGCTCTCAGCCCTCCCCCTCCTCTTTCTCCCTCCAATGTTTGTATCTCTCTGGCCGTCCGCCTGGCCAGCTGCTTTTTCCAGCCGCCCGCTACTTTCTCCCCCTGCCTGCCACCCCTCCGCTTTCTCCCTCCGCTGTTTTCTCTTCATCCCCACCACTGCTGCTTTCTTTCTCCCTCCCCACTGCCACTTTTGCTTTCTCCCCCTGAACTGGGGCCAAATGAAGCCTTTCTGTGCCTTTCATTTGGCCAGTAGGCAGCCCCAGAGAAGGAGGCTGCACCGCCCTCTCCGCCGCCTGCTCAGCCATTCTCCACATTTGGCCCCAGTGCAGGCCAGCTGGTGGACCAGTGAGGGAGGCAGTGCTGCCCTCTTCGCCACCTGCTCAGCTGTTCACCTGGACAGAAGTTTCTTTCCCTCCCCTGTTCCGTCCCCGCTGTGGCCTGCCCGTCCCCGCCGCTGTCAGGCAGCTGCTTGTGAACGCTCGTGAGAGCTGCCACGCATGGGATTAGTGGCGGGAACATCTTCGATAATTATAGATATAGATATTGGCCTCTAAAGGGTGTGCTATCTAACTTGTTATTCCCCCCCGCCACCTCCTTGTTAGTGTTGATCTTGGGAAAGTGTTCTTATCTCTTCTCCCCCCCGCCCCCGTGCTTTTCATCAGCTTCAGGTGATTGGCTGGGAAATTTTCAGAAAATGTCAGTTCAAACACTGTTAAACATCAAGCATTGAAAATGATGTCTTTATGTAGAAACATTTGCTTTTAACAGAATCCTGTTGGATTAACCCCCTTTTTATATGCAATAAAGGAAGTCCATAAAGGAGAACATCTTCAGTGCTGTCAGACAGAAGGCAGCTACAGCTTCTTCCACCCATCCCTGGGCCTGCCATCTGACTTCCTCTTCCAGCTGGTGTAATTGGCCTAACTCCATGGTGCTTTCCAGATGGTGCGGGAGGAAGTGGGCTAAAATCCGACAGCTAGCCCTAATGTTTTGAAGCCAGTTAGTTAGCTGCTTTGGATTTTACACCACTTCCTCCCTCAGGGACAGAGAGATAGGAGGAGGAGAGGAAGCAATCCCACTCCTGGATTTGCACATGGGGCACTTCCTAGAGAGAGAAGAAGAGGAGGGGTTGGGTGATTGGCAGCTTTCCTTTGCCCCCCCACCCGTGAATTTGCACAAGGGCAGCGGACTAATGCAAAAAAAAAAAAATGGTGATTAGGAACATAGGAAGCTGCCATGTAGTGAGTCAAACCATTGGTCTAGCTAGCTAAATATTGTCTTGACAGACCGGCAGTGGCTTCTCCAAGGTTACAGGCAGGAATTTAAGCCTTATCTTGGAGAAGCCTGGGAGGGAACTTGAAATCTTCATCTCTTCCCAGAGTGGCTCCATCCCCTGAGGGGAATAACTTACAGTGCTTACACTTCTCATCTTCCATTCAACTGGCCCTATCAACCCCCAGCACAGTACCTCCAGTGATGTTACTAGTGTCTGTCTTATGTTTCTTTTAGTTTCTTAGCCCTTTGGGGACAGGGATCCATCTTATTTATTATTTATCTGTGTAAACCGCCCTGAGCCATTTTTGGAAGGGCAGTATAGAAATTGTATTAATAATAATGATAATGATAATTATAATATAATATGCAACCAGGGCCGACCCTGCTTAGCTAAGGGGACACATCATGCTTGCTACCACAAGACTAGCTCTCCTCTTTTAAAAAAATTGGTCTATCTAGCCCAGTATTGTCTTCACAGACTGGCAGTGGCTTCTCCAAGGTTGCAGGCTGGAATCCCTCTCAGCCCTATCTTGGAGAAGTCAGGGAGGGAACTTCTAACCTTCTGCTCTTCCCAGAGCAGCTCCATCTCCTGAGGGGAATATCTTATAGTGCTCACACTTCTAGTCTCCCATTCATATTCAACTGGGGTGGACCTTGCTTAGCTAAGGAGACAAGTCATGCTTGCTATCATAAAATCAGCATACCTCTAAAAGCAAGCCATACTTCTACAGCTGAAATCCTATGCACTTACCTAGGTGGAAGCCCATTGAACCTAATCATTTATTTCTGAGTAATCTTAGCAAGCCTGCAAATTCTTCTCAAAACACAGAAAACCAGCTACTATTTCAGGACACACATATGTGTTAAGCATGAAACACCAAGATAAGATCCGAAACAGTCTGCAGTTTGTTATGAGCCTTTCTCCATGTGCAGTCTACTTTGGGCCTTTCTCTGCACGTGGAGCAAGGCCCATAACAGACTGCAGACAGGGTGTGCAGTCATTTGGGAGGGAGGAGGGGAGATGGAAGGAGCTATTTCTTGCTGCTCTCACTGCCCATGCAGTGGCATTGCTAAAAGGGGGAATTTTCCCCTTGTCTCACTACCATCCAGCGTTGTGTAGTGGTTAGAGTGCTGGACTAGGACTGGGGAGACCCAAGTTCAAATCCCCATTCAGCCATGACACTAGTTGGGTGACTCTGGGTCAGTCACTTCTCTTTCAGCCTAACCTACTTCACAGGGTTGTTGTGAAGAGAAACTTAAGTATGTAGTACACTGCTCTGGGCTTCTGGGAGGAAGTGCGGGATATAAAGTGCGGGGTTTTATTTTATTTATTTATTTTTAGAATGTGAGCCCTTTGGAGACAGGGAGCCATCTTATTTATTTATTATTTCTCTGTGTAAACCACCCTGAGCCATTTTTGGAAGGGTGGTATAGAAATCGAATTAATAATAATAAATAATAATAATTTTTAAAATGTAAATAATAAAAATAAAATAATTCTCCCTGCTGTAGCCACTGCTGCTCCATAACCTGCGTAGCATTTTAAAGGTAAAGGGGAGGCTTTCCCCTCGCCCCCTCCCTACATCCACCACTGTGTGGCCTTCACTGACTTTATGCCACTGCGCACAGTGGCAGTTTTTAAGGAGAAAAACAGAGGGCTTTCTCCCTCTACCCCTACCCTCACTGCAGTGGCAGGGGTGTCACATCCTTGTGGCTGCCTACAGGTGACAAATGGCTTAATCCGCCCCTGCAACTCTCTTTTTCTTTTTGTGAACAAAGGTGGAAGGGACTTGGCACTCAGATAGATGCATAGCACAGCCTAGCATGTTTTAAGGCTGCCTACTGAGTTCATGGCAAGATTTGAACTAGAAATGTCCTTGTCCAAAGGTCTGACTCTAAGCCACTACATTGCAACAGCTCACTACCCCTGTTCAGGCATTCTCCAACTGGATACAGCGTATCTAGGTATAGGGAGAATAAGAACACACTGACTAGCCTTGCCCTCTGGCATGAATAAGCTCTGTAACCATGCCCATTGCACCTCCTGGGTTCAGCACCTGGCTGCAGGGGCAAGTTCTGAACCCAAGGACAGTCTCTGTGGATTCAGCACTTGCCTCTGTAGACCAGTGCTGAACCCAGGGAGAGCAAGAGGCATGACTATGGAGCAAAACAACCCTGGGTACACTATCTGGTACACAACTCTTCCCTCTGTACTTGGACACAACACAGTCTATTCCTACATGTTTCCATCTCTGCCATCGTAATACCACTGCAATGTTGTTAAATACTTCCCCATGGTTACCGTTGCTATGTAAATTGTTCCCTTGACATGAATGTACTTAATTCTCCATTTTCCTTTGTCTTGGGAGGCATAGCTACAATTAAAATATGCAAAATATGAAAATGTTCTTACTTCTGAGCTGAACTTTGGAGGCCTAGAGAGAACCTACACCTGCAGCTATACCTGTACAGCCAAAGCATTCTGGCAGTCTGTGTTAAAAGCCATCTGGCGGTAAAAGAGAATTGGAATCTGACAGGGAACGTATATGGAATCCAACATGGAGTTCAATGGATGGAAAAGGAGAAGGGCTACCAAGTACACAGTTGAGACCATGGAGAGAAAGCTCTACTAACCTCTCCATAATGTTAATGAAAAGCTGGCCCTCTGGAAGGAAAGTTGACACAAAGGCTGCTGCATCATTGTGTGCCATTTGTGATGGATTCTGTGAGATCCAAAGAAAATCCAGGACTTCTGCCTGAGGCTGCAGTCAGGTGTGGATTTTTAAATTTTATTTTACTTTGAGAGCCTGACTTCTATTGAACTGTGGTAAATCAGAGGTTCCAAAATATTTTTATTCAGCATCCAGCTGCTCAGTAACTGTAGGCACCAGGGCTAGGGCAATATTTAAGATATGCTAATTGCAGGATTCAGTGCTAATGGAGCAAGCCCCCTGGCTCACTTGGAGAATAGTGCTAAGCTGTTAAGCAACACTTCCAAGGTGTTGGCAAGCCTCAGGAAAAAAATAGTCCTATTCAGTCATCTTGCTGGAAGCCAATGAATGAAATACATATAATGTTAGAAGCTAATGAATGAAATAAAAATGAGGGGTCAAGAGGAAGCCTGCAATCCTGTGCACATTTATTTGGGAATTGGCTTCAGTGAACTCAATGAGAGTTACTCAAAAATAAATTTGCATATAAATTGGTTGGCAAGTTCTTTTTTCACGTAAAGGTTTCTAAACAATATGAATGCAAGACATTCTGTACAATGCCATTGTCTATAACTTTCTAGCAGATGTTGATAGTTCTGTTGTCTTTGTAGAGCCCCCAGTATACTCTCCTTAATGATGATGATGATGATAATTAATAATACTGGAAGAAACGTCACTTAACCGGAAAAAAAATACGAAAAACGCCAGCAATGAAATAATGATCCGCTATTACAAGTCTAGTCCAATTAGAAGAGGTTATTTAAAAAGAATGTACCAAATTTGAAAAGAGAAGCATCCAGATACAGAAACAACAGAACAAAGGCTAGCAGACCAGAGAAGATTCATAATAAAAAAAATAAAGTATTCACAGAAGTTGAGCTGGAAGAACTGCAAAGAGCAACACAGGCTCAAGATATGGAAGAAGAATTACCGCCAACTGAAGAAGTTTGCTCAGGCGCAGGTGGAGGTGGTGTCGGCAATAGACGATGCCATTGTCGTTGAACTGTTTCAAAATCAAAACCAGGCAACCTCCCCTTTGCCTTCACCTCAAAAACCCAAATGCCATTTAACCGAAAAGCAACAAGACCTAAGGCAAAAAATAACTGAGCACATGAGCCAAACAAACACCAAGGTTCAACTTTCCATTCTAAAAACAGTTGCCAAAAAACAACTTGCTCAGGCATAAAAGATGTCAATGCTGCACTTGCAGAAATAACAACCAATAATTGGCAAGAAACAATCCAACTAATGTACAGTGCAGCAACAATAACAACACAAGAGCTCGGATATAAGATCAATGGACCTGTTAAAAAAGAAAGTAGTACAACACCTAAAAAGGAAGATTAGATTAGAAAATAAAATCACCAGGCTTAGATCAGACGCTAGTAAATTGAAAGATATGAAAGACAAGAAGCTGAAGAATGAAAACACCAAACAGTATCTGATCCAAAAATACTATCTAGATTCAAGGAAAATTAGAGAAGTCCTGGAAATAATAAAGCAGCAAATAACAGCAGTGTCAAAAAGATTAGCAGATACAAAGCCAGAATTACATAACACAGGCAGAATCTCCAGTTCCAGTCGAATCAGAAACATTTCTGCCAAAGCATAGAAGGAGAAACTGCAAGAAACATAGAAACATCAAATAAAGTGCAATTCTGAGGTAAGTTATGGGACAATCTAATAGATTATAATAAAAAAAAATAGGCTGCATAAAAGAGGTCAAAAAATGTAACCAACAAATGCAAGATCTAATAATAACACCAGAATTAATAAGTGAAAGAGCAAAGAAAATTAAAAATTGGACTGCACCAGGCAACAGCGAACTGCTTGGCTTTTGGCTGAAACACATAACAAGCCTTCATAAACAACTATCAAAGCAGTTCAATCACATTTTGCAAGGAGGTGATATTGAGCAATGGCTAAGAACTGGGAAAACTCATCTCATAATGAAAGACCCAGCAAAAGGTGCAGTTCCAAGTAATTATAGACCGATAACCTGCCTGCCAACCATGTTCAAATTATTAACTGGAATAATAGCAGATGAAGTCATGCAACACTTATTAACTAATAGGCAGCTTCCAGTTGAACAGAAAGGAAATTGTCCAAACACCAAAGGCACAAAAGACGAGCTGCTGATTGACAAAATGATTTTAGAAAATTGCAAGAGAAGAAAAACAAATCTAAATGTTGCATGGATTGACTACAGGAAAGCCTTCGACTCATTGCCTCACAAATGGATACTAAAATGTTTAGAAACAACTGGTGTCAGCAAAAACATTCAGATATTTATTAAAAAAGCAATGAGCATGTCGAGTACACAGTAACAATCAATGGTGAGACACTTGGACAGGTTAGCATTAGAAGAGGTATTTTCCAAGGGCACTCACTATCCCCTCTGTGGTTTATAATCGCCATGACCCCACTATCACAAATACTCAACAAAACAGGCCTCAGATACCAAACATCTAAAACATCAAGTAAAATCAACCATCTGCTGTACATGGACGATCTGAAGTTGTATGGAAAGTCCCAGTCAGAAATCAAATCATTGCTAAACACTGTCCGTATATTCAGTAGCAAAATAGCAATGGATTTTGAACTAGACAAGTGTGCTGCATTAATAATGAACAGAGGAAAAATAAGAAAAACAGAAGGAATAGAACTGCCCAATGAAAGCAACATCAGGAACCTGGAAGAGAATGGCAACTTGAAGAAAGAAACTGAGGGTTTAATACTGGCTGCATAAGAACAGGCACTAAGAACAAATGCAATAAGAGCAAAAGTAGAAAAGTCAACAACAAACAGCAACTGCTGCCTTTGTAAAGAAGCAGATGAAACCGTGGACCACCTAATCAGCTGTTGTAAAAAGATCGCACAGACTGACTACAAACAAAGGCATGGCAAGGTAGCAGCAATGATACACTGGAACATCTGCAAAAAATACAAGCTACCTGTAGCCAAAAATTGGTGGGACCCTACAATTGAAAAAGTTGTAGAAAATGAAGATGCAAACATATTATAGGACTTCCGGCTACAAACAGACAAACATCTGCCACACAACACACCAGATATAAATGTAGTCGAGAAGAAAGAAAAACAAGTCAAAATAATCGACATAGCAATACCAGGGGATAGCAGAATAGAAGTGAAAGAAATAGGAAAAATCACAAAATACAAAGATCTACAAACTGAAATTGAAAGGCTGTGGCACTAAATGACCCAAATAATCCCAGTGGTAATTGGCACCCTAGGTGTAATTCCAAAACAACTTGAAGAGCACCTCAACACCACAGGGGCCACAGAAATCACCATCAGCCAATTACAAAAAGCAGCTTTACTGGGAACAGCCTATATTTTGCGATGATATCTATAATAACCAACAGTATTGATGATAAAATTCATCCATCCCAGGTCCTTGGGAAGGACTCGATGTCTGGATAAAACAAACCAGTCAATAACACCTGTCTGACTGTGCAAACAAGAAATAATAATAATTAATAATGGCAAATATTGTCACAGATTCCAAGACAAAATGAATGGTAGCCCCTTTGGGTTTGATCCTGACCTCTTGTCAGAAATCCCCCAGCCCCACGGCCCCAGCAAAATATGTGGAATTATATGTACATCATTTGAGGTATCTTCTTCTATATAATTAATACACTTCGCTGGACTAACCGGATGCATGGGGATGCGTGGCAGACCGGATGCTAATGGCGGTGGTGAGGAGAGGCTGGCGGGCGTCTGGAGGAGGAGGTGGTGGTGGATGAAGCCCCGCTGGCTGGGAGGAGGAGGTGGGAGGTGGGAGTGGCCCCACGAGGGAGCCCAGCAGCGGCGGGTCCTGGCAAAGGAGGTGTGTGGGCAGGCGCAAATGGCAGGGAGGGAGGGAGGAAGCCCACTGGGGAGAGACAGTACAGCTAGGGCGGCGGGGAGGGAAAGCTGCCAGTGGTGGGAGGAGAATGAGACCTCTGGAACAATGGGGAACGGACTGGGGAAGAAGGGAGAGGGGAAGCGGTGTGGAACGGACTGGGGAAGGAGAATGGAATGGACTGGGAAATGGACTGGAGTGGAAGAGAGGGGGGAAGATGCAAGGAGAGAAAGCAGCGGAGCCCGGCTGGGCAGAGACAAACTAGCGGTGCAGATGCTATGTGCCAGGTCTGCTAGTGATGACTAATACACATATTCATCTATTCAGGCTGCAGTGGGTCTCCTTTGCAGAGAGTGAGCCCTAAAGATGAAGCCCATACTCACATGAACTGGAAGGCAAAATATCACCACATTATAGGTTGATTCTACAGACATTTAATTGATGGAGACAGAATCAATAATTGATTTGATATGCATTTAATTTTTAACTGAGAATTTTGTCCTGTGTACAAACTGTATTGGAAAAAAAATGGATCTGATTCAAATGTATAAAGGGCTGGTTCACCCATACATATTCATCGTTGTAATATCAAGTGATAACATGAATGTGTGGATGTGCCATCAAAGATATAACAATTCAGTCAGAAGGTGCTGATCACATCACCCTAAATGTAATTGCTTACACTCCACACAGCCAGCTGCACAGCCAGGAGGGATGTGAATTTGTTGTCTCCGTGGCACTTGCCAGTGTGTGGACACTCCTACTGATGATGCCTAGGGAATGATGGAAGTAGGTTGCAACTGCTCTGACCCAGCGCCTAGAATGCATGGAGCCCCCCTTGCTGTTGGTAGGAGGATCCATGAGCTGGTGGGTGCTGCAGAGCCCACAAGATCACATCTCTCTTGGGTGCATGGCTGGCTGTGCAGAATGTAAGCCAATGTTTCTGGAGTCAGTTCACACACTGAGACAAATCAAAGTCTGGTCTTCACACTTGCACGTGGGAGTTGATTTACCTATCCTAGATTACTGTTCACTTGAAGACTGGCTACTGAATGTGTGATTCTAAGCATACCGTAATAGTATACATGCATATGTGAAACAACTCATGGAGGATCAGAAACTGGATCAGCATTTGCTAAACCAGGTCTTGGCTAGCAATCATCTCTGGGATTTGGGGCATAAATGTTCCAACATCCTTTATGGAAAAGTAAGTTCTCCATTTCGGTCATTCTGCCTACTCAATTCAACAAGAGCAGTGTTTAAGAGCTGCTGTCAAAATGAAAACCGGTCCCTTGTCTATTGAAATGTCACAGCTAATGTCTAAAATCTATGCATACATGTTTGGAGAGTAATCCATTTTTTATTTCTTTAGTAGTCCTTTATTATCTTCATGCTCTCTTATCTTCTCAGCTGAATTAAAGCTACTCAGCAAGTCAAATTTCCTTTAAAAGCGCTATGTACAATACTTACTGCTGGTATTATTTTAGAAATCCATGGAAAGAAATGAATGCCAGCATCATGTATACCTACAAAAGTCTGATAATTGCTTAATTGGAACATTTTCCCCCATTATGGTGCTCCACTTAGAAGGCTTTTGCTCAATTCCTCTGTGCACTATTGCAGACCATTTTAACATTTTAAACATGGTTTTAAATAAAAACCAGTAATATTTAGAGCAGCATGAAATCTCTCAAATCAATGGGAGCTCTGCCATTTACTGAGTGACTTCTCAGTTGTAAAATAGGTCTCTGTCAAAACTGCCATCATTGGTTCATTGTTCCTTACTAGAACTACCATAGAAGTTTTTACCCTGTTTCACTCCTATTGCCAAAACCAGGGCTACTCTGAATATTTTCCAGTTTCAGAGTGAACATTGTGGCTGACGGACAGCCAGACGAAATCACTCATGAGTATTCCTACTTAAATTGACAGAGTTACTCATGAGTAATTGAAGACCATAAGTTACTGGATGTCAGCCAGTCATTTTTGGTGGGGTAGAAATATTTTCTGAAAAATACCTTGTGACAATATTCACTTTCCCCCCAGTCCTCAGTGGCATTTCCCCCAGCTATTGCACTCTACTTATACATTTTTTGGAAGGGGAAAAAAAAAGAAAAGTAGTAGTAATGGGTTCCTATTGAGGAATACTTTCAGGCTGCTGCCGTGTGGGCTGCACAAACTTCTCAGGGATGGGGGAGGCAGTTGGTGCAGATACACTTTTTGATTGTATTTTTCTGTTCCTCTTTCCTGATTATACTTATAAGAGGCAGCTGAAACTTGGTCTGGTAATTCTGAGGCTTGATAAGTCCCCCCGCCCCAGGCTTCAATTTGTTGAATTGCTCCTTCTTATTACACTAGGTTACATGACCAACACGTCTTGCCTTAATGCTTGTTGTTATGTTTGTTTCTTGAAAGCTGAAACATACAGAAACTTAGTCATCGAACTCATGCAGAGCTATCAAAAAACAAAACATTGAACAAAATGTTTCCACTAAAAGACATCAAAGCTGAAATTGCAGGTGAGCTGCTATCATGGAACAGCCATAAAATGTTAACCATTGCAATATTCGGTGGGGTTTGATTTGTGGTGCCAATTTTGCACATAGAAAACATTAGCTGTTGCTGCAGTTTTTACATGTGTATGTGAATTCTCTCTGATTTGTCTAACAGTGTTAAAAGTATTTTCAACCCGCAATTTAATTTATAATTTATAATTCCTTTGGAATCTCACCTACACCATAGACTGGAATTTTTATGTCTCCTGAGATTCCCATAAATGCAATATTTTTTTCCTCTCTGTGGAGGCAATTCACTTGCTCATCTGTGAATCATCAAATGCTGAGAGAGGAAGAAAAGTATGTCCTTGTATACACATTTCATCATGCTTCATTCAAACCACCTCTCTAGCTGTAAATGAAGAAATCATTGTTTGCATAGTTTTGCTGTGGCTTCTAGCTGGGATTGTATTGACATTCTCAGCAAAATGAAAATATTGGGCAGCATCCAAAGTTGTCCTTAATCTGAAACTCTGCTCTGGAGTAAGCACTCCTTACTTCAGAGCAAGCACTTCTGTTCCAGACTAAAGACAACTGTGGATGCTATCCATTGCAAAAATCATAGACGGGGGTTGGGTGGGTGTCAGAAAACCATTTTCATTAACAAGTTCCCTAATTTGTTCAGTCTTTGCTGATGATTCCATACTTCCCCCCATATCTTCTAAATGAGAATCATATGTCCTTTTCAAATAAAGGGTAACCCCACATGTCTACATCATGAGTATGTGAGCCCTGCTGCTGGCAAAAATGGTATAGCACAGTAGTAGAACATGTGCATCCCAGGTTCAATCCCTTGCATCTCCAGCTAGGACAATTTGAAGCCTTGGAGAACTGCTGCCAATCGGTGTAGACAATACTGAGCTAGATGGACCAATCATATGACTTGGTATAAGGCAGCTTCCTGTGTTCCTTCCTATGTTCCAATATGGCCAAACAGCACTTGCCTATAATTATTATTTTAGTTATTGATTTATTTTACATTTATATTCCACTCTTCCTGCAAGGAGCCCAGAGCGATGTACATGGTTATTTCTCCTCACAACAACCCTGTAAGCTAGTTTAGACTGAGAGATATGTGACTGGCCCAGAGTCAACCAGTGAGTTTCATGGCTGAATGGGGATTTGAACTCAGGGCTCCCTACACTAGTACACTATGCTAGTCCAACACTCTAACAACTACACCATACTGGCTAAGTACCCTCTGTGAGAAAAGATGCCTCTGCATTGTGGCTCCACGATTTGTGAGATTCAAGCTGCTATAATAATGAAGATCACAAGTAGGGATGTACAAGCCCACCGGCTTGGTTCAAATCTGGATTGGATTCTGGTCCAGGCTTGGGCTTGCACAAACCAGGTGTTTCCAGAAAGCCATGTTTTGGGGTAGCACAGAAAGCACCCCTCTGTCAGATGTACTAGTAGCACAGAATCGTAGTCCCCTTGAACTTTTCACTTTGTGCTTGGGGGAGAATTGGTCATTAAGTCAGAGCTGAGTTTGGCCACATGCCCCCAGGTTCAAAAGGATAGCAGACTGAAAAGGGATATGCCTGCCCCTCCCCGATCAGAGAGTCAGCTAATAGACTTGTCAAAGCAAATTGTTTTGGGAGGAGATCCTTCCCTTTAGCGATAACATGCAGAATACACTTAAGAAGCACCCTAATGGCTACTTATCACCCCATTAAAACTGATGAATTGGCTAGTGAGGATCAGAGAAGATATGCTAGTAAGTCAGCAATAGGCATGTATTTTTGCACCTGGAGTTCACTCTGGGATAGTGAACAAACAGCCATTCACCTCACACAGCCACATTTGCATAGCTTGCTCTTATCTTTTGTCCAGAAGGATCCACCTAAAGTGACTATGTCCATGTAGCAATGGACTCTGTTGTTTTGCACAGCAATTCCTTGCCCACTGGGGTGGGATAGCCACTTGACTGAGTCTCATTTAGAACCTTAGCCAAATTATAGAATTGCCGAACCAAACTCTCTCTCTCTCTCCCTCTCTCTCTCTGCCTTCTGTAGCCCCTATTTTAACTCTTAATAAAGCCTTGAAACTTTAATTACGTTTCCTCATTCTTTCCAATTACAGCAGAACTGCTAAAATGATATTGTGACAGAACTGCTCCCCCAGTTGGAGCTAATTTCCCCACTTTAGCCAAAAGCATAGCTGGCATGCCCTAGCCAATTGCTCCGGGGCAGTTTTGGTAATATGGGTCTGGTCCAGTTTGGCCATCAAACCAGACAAGCTGGCTCGTAGGCCAGCTCGGGGGATATACTTGTAAAGGGGAATCTGGCTAGAGAAAGTGGCGCAAGGATAGTGTCAGAAGGGGAATATTTACCTTTAGTATCCCGACAGTGGTGGTTACATTGGAGGCAGCGGAGGCTGCTCCTCCAACACCCCCCACCCCATGGCCTCCCAAATCACAGGCTGGGCTAGGCCAGCTGCAACTCAGTTTGGACCTCTGTGCATGCACAGAGGTCTGGACCCAGCCGCAGCTAGCTCAGCCTGTCATTTGGGAGGCTGGCAGGGGGGAGGTGGAGGAGCCCCTGCTGCCACTTCTGATGTCATCACTGCTGTCCCCAGTGGCGGGAAACAGAAAGGTAAATATTCCCTTTTGCTGCTGCTCCCTACTTAGTCTAGGGAATCCAGCTTTACTTGTAAGGGGGAATCCTGTCCAGATTCTCCTTTACAAGTATACTCCCCTGAGCTGGCACACAAGCCTATTCTTCAAACCAGGGGCTGGTCCGGTTCAAACTCGGACTGCCCCAACTGGGCTGGCTCAATTTCGAGCCCAGCTTGATGTGAGCCGGCTTGCACATCCCTACTCAAAAGAGCCATGTTAAAAGCACTGTGTGGAGGCACTGCTCTCATGTGAAGCACTGCTTCTCGTACGAGTGCTGATAAGTAATGAACCCAGTAGGACTCCTTCATGCACACAAGGCACCCACACGAGAGTTGCCATTTGTCTGAACAGGGCCTTAGCTAGTGTGAAGGTTAAAAAGGAAAACAGCATGCAGGGTGGGGGATTCAGTCTCACATCCAGACTAATGCTGCACCAATGTGCAGTTTTCTGTTGTGCAATGGAGGAGGGGCAACTTTTGACTATATTCCCGTCCCACTGCAACTGCTGTTACCTTCCAAAATTATGACCTTAAGGAACCCACAATTCCTAAGGACTTAATTTCAGAAGGCAAGGGCAGCTGTAGAGGGAAGGAAACAAAGACTGTAAAATCACCTGCTGCATAACAGAAAACACCAGCATGTTGGTGCAGCATTACGATGTTAGCCACAGTGTTATAGCATGAGGTGCTAAAGACCAATTTATACTGTGAAATGAGACAATGCTACCTTATCCCCTGTTTGAAGCAAGCTAGTTGTTATCTAAACTAGTTTAATGGCAGCAATTAAAACCCCTAAAGTGCTCAAGAGACTAAGCTATCTTTGGGAATATATATATATATATATATATATATATATATATATATATATATCCAAAGATTGTGTGTGTATATATATATGTGTGTGTGTGTCTGTGTGTGTGTGTATTTATTTATTTCTGAAAAACCAAAGCAGTCACTTAAAATGGAATGCATGTCTTCATAACAATTTAATCATTGTTTTGTTCAGTAATTCAAGGCAGCTATAGAGTGATAAAAGGGCCATTATTCTTCATACTTTCAGAGCATATTATTGATTCATCATATTTGCATCCTGCCCTTCCTCCAAGGATCTCAGAGTTACATCAATAGGAGTTATCCAATTTTACCATTTGGTAAAATCATTTAGAAATTATTACCCAAGTTTCTCCTAAGATTTAAGACTAAGAAGAGATTTTAACCCAGGTCTTCACGGTCTATATTATCTTTCTACCAAGTAGACCACACTGGCTCCGACACCCTTTTCAGAACAATATCATCCTGTATTCAACCCACCCTCTGCTACCCACTGGCTGTTAGAAAGAAAGTACTATAAAAATCTTGACCCAGACTGCAAACTTGCTGCTGTAGGCAAAGATTCCCTTTACCAATTATCAATGCTACTATCTGTTGAAGAAAAGTGGATGCCTGGATTCTGTGAACTCTATCTTTATTTGTTCAATGAGTTTCCATGCAAGGATCACTCTCCATGGATGGGAAGAGCTGGGCATACACATATTTCAGACAGGCAAAGGGCTCATCACTTAGGAGTCCCCACTTCTTTATTATCCCTGTTTGTGCATTCAACACCAACATGACATGCAGAAATTTAGTAGGGAAAGGCTTCCTCGTCAGGTTATCTCTGTGCCATGAAAGCTTCAAAACACAAAATTGTGATTCCCCCCCACCAGAGGTTGCAGCCATTACTGCAGCATCAGAAAAGCTACCAATCACAGAAACACCTGAACTGCTCACAGTAGAAGAAGGAGAGTTAAGGGGGTGGGGGATGCTTTTAAATCCCACAGAATGCAACTCCCTGAGTGTTTGTGTTCCCTTTATAGCAAAGATGAATCAAGGCAGCCTGTCCCTTCTGCCACCCAGTCACAGTGAAAGGAGGCGGAGGAAGGTTCCGCCAGAGCTGCCAGATCTCTGACTGGACCAGGGCTGCACAACTTTGGCCCTCCTGCAGATGTTAGCCTACAACTCCCATAATCCTTGGCTATTGGACAATGTGGTTGTGGATTATGGGAGTTGTAGTCCAAAACCAGCTTGGGGGCCAAAGATGAGCAGGCCTGGCACTGGACGCAACCCAACAGTTGGGAAGGACAGACACGTGGCCTCTCCTGATAGTGCCACTGTCGGAATCTGACATTTTGGTTGGGTCAGAATCTGACATTTTGGGTGGTATGCAGTGCTAGTGTCTATATCACTCTTTTTTGTTGACTATTAAATTTCAAATGCTTAAACAGTGTGAAAGGACAAAACAGAACAGATGAGTCATGGCGCAGATTGGCTGCAGTTCAGAAGAAGGTGAATGTGGAAATCTGAGCTGAAATGGCAAGTAACAAACATAAACCACATATTGCACCATTCCACAAGCATAATCAAATTTCTCCTCTTTACCCACAAAAGAAGAGTTATACTTCAGAGCTGTCAGAAAAAGCCAGCAGTCCTAGACAGTGCAGAGAAAGGCTTTAGACTCTTTATACTGTCACATACTTCTGGAGCCACATGATTAATGATGCCATGAAAATATTAAATAATGGAATTGGGGGGAAGATGAAAGGTTGGGGCAGGGCAGAAACATACAAATAGAATGAAATGAGCTATTTAGGAAAGAAATTGCCCTGTATGTTTTAGCAGAGGCAGAGCTTTATTCTGCATGAAGACGCTGCTCAGTTATGGCCACATTATACACTATCTTAGAAATTTCCCCCACTTTTATCTTCTGGACTGATCTGCCACCAACACGCAAGGGAGATCTGCTGGGTTTCTCTGTAGTTTAAATGTAGAGTGCATCAGACATACACAAATGCACAGACAAATCTACATATAATTTCCTTGCTAGATTTGGAAGCATGAACAGAGAACAAGTATGGATGTGCCTCCAAACCCCATTTGCACCATAGGATGGATCTAACTAGCTTTGATTTAGTACCCTAATAAAAGGACCTGTTATAGATCAACAGCACTAAAATGATAATAAACATTTAAGGTATGGATTCATGTAATTCAAAAACATATATGTCATTGATACTCAGACTCTTGATTACCACTGCATATACCTCCTGCTCCCTCCCAGCCAGCCCCCCGCCCAGCTTTGTATCCATCATTCTGCAATGAAATGTTGGCAACCCTCATGATGGGAATTGTCAGAGCGAGTTCTGCCACAACAGCGGGGAACCTCTGACAGTCCAAACAGTTGCGAGGCTGCCTGCTATCTTGAAAAAACTCTGTTGGACCCTTCCCTTGCTGCTCTCTCTTCTTTCTCCTTTACCTGTGTTCAGGTCAAGGATCAGGTCAGGTGATCAGGAATCATGGGGATTCCTGTAACAGGGAATCCCAGGTGTTGTTGACTACAGCTCCCAGAATCCTAGGTGCTGTTGACTACAGCTCCCAGAATCCTTAGCTGCAGTGGGCTTTGGCTGAGGATGCTGGGAGTTGTAGTCAAGAACATCTGCGATTTTCTATTCTGGGCACTAGTCAGGGGACAGGCTGAGTAGCTTCATCTCCATCTCCAGAGAGAGCACACACAGAGAGTGAGTTGCCTTAAAGGGATTTCTTTCCTTTAACTTTGCTTCTAGATCTTGTGAATGGTGCAGGTGCTTTAAGAATGCTTATTTTTTCTGAGGCTACCAGAACTTCCAATTCCAGAAGCACCCATGCAATTCACAGCATTGTGTATTTTGAAGTAAAATCACTCCTTTTTCCATTTCCTTCATTTTGATTAAGCTAGGCCTCAAAATGATGACCTTTGTGCCAGAGACCCAGTGTTTTTCAAGATGCCTATGTTTTGCTGGATGTTTTTACAATAGTCCATCCAAGATAGTTCTTGCACCTCAAACATAAGAAGGGATTTAAGCCTACATGAAAGAGGTTAATGATATATATCTGAGTTAAAGTAACAATATATAGGAGACAACAGAAAGAAGGGTCTATGCTGACCTGTAGCTAAGTTGGAGGCAGTGAGTGAGTGCACCACCCACCCTACAGCACTGTTTTGCTCCACCTAGGGTTTTGGTTTTTTAAAATAGCTTTTAAATTTGTGATAGAATGACAGCTTCCATTTATAAAATGACAGTTTGTTTTAGAACAGGAATAATTGGGGCACTGCTAGGTACTTAAAAGGTCTGGGGCCCATTTTGATGATAAACCTTTTCAAGCTCTGTAAAGAAATCCAACACTCTCTTCCAGTTTTTAAAGCCATTAATCACCAGTACATTCTTCAGTGGCAGCTGGCTGGGGAGGAGCAGTGGGGGGAGAAAATGAGTCACAGGTGCAGCTTGTTCTCACTCCCCTTGCCTACTTCTTGTCCCACCCGGCTGCCTCCTTCCTTCTCAGTTTGCCACACTGCAGAAGGTATCTCCCTGTGTGCGTACAACAGGAGCAAAGAAGCAGTGCAGCCTGTTCCATGCCTCCACCAAGTTACAGACTGTGTTCTCCATTCTGGAATGGGTGAGATTTGGGGCGCGGAATGGAGGGGAAGAAGGAAGGGGAAAGGAGGAGGAAGCAGCAGCAAGTGGGGAGGATCCAACAGTTGTCAGATCTCCTACATGAATGAGAATTGGAAGGTGTTGACATGGCCCCTCCTGACAGTACCACCACCAGTCAAGTAGTTGGGTCAGAAGCTGACATTTTTGGTGGTGCATAAGCTTATTATTTGCAACCTTCTAGAGATCTATTGCATTCAGCTGAGGGGCTTCTCTTGTTGGACTACATGGTGTGTCATCACGGAGGAATCCAACTAGACACATCACCATTAGGGCCCTCTTGTGAAGTGGGCAGTCTGTCACTGCCTGCATGCAAATGCTACTGAAAATGAATGCATGCTAGATTGAAGACCTTTCTCTTCATTGCTCTAACCCTGGGAAGGAACGAGCAGATACACAAGGCATATTTTTACTACAAATTATGTCACAGCTTCTCCCCAAAGCTTCAAAGAGCATTTGGTGAGGCTGCTGTGAATCCTATGTTAACAATCCCTTGCTTCATTCCCAGAACTACAGTGCCCAGGATTCCCTGGGAAGAGGGAATAACTGTTAAACCAGTTGAAATCTGTGGTATAAATTTGTCCATAATCCCATTTCAAACATGTCTGTAAACCAAGTTTACATGCCTCTGAGGGATGAGTCTTATCCTTCCTTATTCACTTCTTTAGGCACAACATCCACATTTTCACACAGCTTCTCTGGGTCAACACTGCTCAGTGCACTGAACTATTTTCTCAAGCTACCATTCAAAACAGGTCCCTGTAGCCTAAGCCAAATTGCTTGAAATTGTCACTTTGAGTTTACACAAGCCTGTCCTGAAGTTCTTTCCTGCATGGGGGCAGCATTGGAACTTGAATTACACCTCCATTATTCACATTCAGAACCATCTCTTGGCTTCTTGTGGCTTGTGATTTCTCCCTCCCTGTGCTTTTGAATTCAGTCTCTTTACACTGGGTGGATCCCAATGGGCCTAGCAAAAAGGAAGCCTGCCTCTTTGAAGTAACAAAGCAACCGTATTTATTTCAGCCTGCCAAAAGCATAGCCACTGTAAACATGAAAGAAAGAAAGGCCGTTTGCAAATGGTACGTGCTACTGTTTGCTGACATTTTGAGAGGTAGGTAGTTACTGTTATCTTGACTAAACCAGATGAAATCTACAAACATGGTGGGAAGACTACAGTGTAAATATAGGAAGCAACAATGGCTTGCAAAATCTAATTATCATGATGGCAAGTGTAGCCTATGGAGGTGAGAGGATAGCTGTCAGAGTCGTTAAAGCTGAAAGGTCTCTTTGCAATTTCAAAAGCGTCACTTATCTCCCTTTTGTCTGGGCTGTCAACAGGAGATAAATGCTGGCATCCATCCTAATCAGCGACATGGGTTTCTTAATGTGATGACATATTTGGCAAAGAGAGCACTTACTTGTTCCACTTACTTACTTGGACTATTGAAGAAGAAGCAGGGAGCAAAGGACAGGAGGGGGTCTAAACATTCAGAACTTCATAATAACGCTGTGGTCTTTTAGGTTTGAAAAACATGAGGGGCTCAGTAAAATGGGAATAACATCAGTTCCTGTAGAAGGCTATACCTAAGGCTTGTAAAATCGCAAGTAATAAGCAAAATCGTGAATGAGAGGGAATCACGGTCCCAGTGGCAGGCTCCACTCTGATTTCTAGATGGTGTTCAGCTGTAACCCCATGCGACTTACATTATCAGGGATCCTGCTTGCACAGGGCCCTGTTTAATGCACAGCTGAATGTGTGGAGATCAAGGGTACAACCCCACTCCTCCCTGCATCCGTGGAACATTCATCTAATCATGACAGAATGCTGCCTTAGACTGTGTCAGACTATTGGTGCATCTAGCTCAGCATTGTCATCAGCAGCTTTTCAGGGTTTCAGAAAGGGTTTTATCTAGCCAGCCCTGCCTGGAGATGCTGGGAACTTGACCTTAGGCATTCTGCATGCAGAATGGGTGCTCCAACACTGAGCTATGCTGCCACCCTCTCCTTTCCTACTCTGCCTGTTTTTGAGATGGGATGAGGCTCCTTTCCACTAGCAGCCAAGACAGCAGAGGGAGATGTTTGAGAGCATAAGAACAGCTCTGCTGGATCAGGCCCATCTAGTCTAGCATCCTGCTAAACACAGTGGTCCACCAGATGCCACTGGAGGCTCACAGGCAGGAGTTCACTTCAGGAAGTGAGCAAGCTTTTCTAAACAGAACATCTAGGCCCCCCCCCCCCCCAATTAACTAACACGAGGAGAGGAGATACTGAGGGTCTTGTTTCTCTTTAAGAGATGGGTCCTAGTCTCTCTCTGTGTGTTGTTTGCCAGGGCTAGCAAACTCCTGTGTTTTTGTTTGTCCCTGCCTGGAGGGAGTAGAGTCAGCTAGGACTGTGAGAGGCTCCACATTCCTTTGAGCAACATCCTGTGTCCCAGTTTGAAGCCTACTCTCTACATAAGAGGTGAAGGCCTGAGAGCATAGACAACAGGGATAGCAAATAGGACACTAGAGTTGTGCGGGGGTTTAGCGGGAAGTTTGCAGGGGAGCCTGGAACAAGCCCCTGTGATCACAAGGAGCCCGGTGGAGAAGAGAAGGTAAGTACAAATCCCTTCCTCATATAATTACTGATCATCTTATATTATAAGATATTATAATCATACTAGTTGAATACATAAATAGTTAAATAGCTGACCACTACA
Organism: Hemicordylus capensis; assembly: GCF_027244095.1. Classification (NCBI taxonomy): domain Eukaryota; kingdom Metazoa; phylum Chordata; class Lepidosauria; order Squamata; family Cordylidae; genus Hemicordylus; species Hemicordylus capensis. The sequence continues at coordinate 185,872,646 of NC_069660.1, forward strand.
GCTGAGACTTATCCTTCTAATAAACTATCTTTAAATATTGTAAGCAGCCAACTAAACCAGTATGATGATAGAAGATAAGCAGGGGAGGGGGCACTTCCCAGTGTATTGCACAGAGTGCCACATGTATGACTATTTGCTCCATGGGCAGAAGTCATAGGTGTATGCTTGGTACAAGGAGCTCCAGGCTCTCAGGGAACAAGTTCATTCCCTCGAGACCAAAGTGGAAGATCTGGAGAAGCTCCGAGAGACAGAGAGGTATGTGGAAGAGATCTTCAGTGATATGGTAGAGGCATCCCACTCCAGGGCTGATAGCTCCTCTGCTATCAGAAAGAATGAAGGTCTCGGGGAAGGAGGACATTGGTCTGCGGAAGAGGCAAATGCTCCTTTAGAAGGGACCCCTTGCCTGTAAGATAAGCCAATATCCTCCCGCACAGGAGATACTCTGTGGAGATACACCCCAAGTATACACCCCCAGAAGATACACCCCCAGATACTGGGGGGTGGGGGCCTCCTTGTAGTGGGTGATTTGATCATTAGAGGTATAGAGAGATGGGTTTGTGACCCATGCGTTGACCGCACAGTGACTTGCCTGCCTGGTATGAAGACTGCGGACATCATGCAGTGTCTAGATAGGCTCTTAGGCAGTGCTGGGGAGGAGACAGCTGTAGTGGTGTACCTCGGCACCAACCATGTGGGAAAATGTAGTCAGTAGGTCCTGGAAGCCAAATTTAGGCTGATAGGTAGCGTATTGAAGTCCAGGATCCCCAAGGTAGCATTCTCAGAAATGCTACCTGTTCCACATGCAGGTACAGTGAGACAGGCAGAGCTGAGGGGTTTCAATGCATGGATGAGATGTTGGTGCCGGGAGGAGGGGTTTAGATTTGTTAGGCACTGGGATACATTTTGGGGCAAGCAAAGCCTGTACAAAAAGGACGGGCTCCACTTGAATCAAGATGGAACAAGACTGCTGATGCTTAAAATCAAAAAGGTTGCAGAGCAGCTTTTAAAATGATACCTGGAGAATAGCCGACAGGAGCTAGGCAGTATCTGGTTCGGCAAAAGCCATCCTTTAAAGTGCGAGGGTGCAAAAGATTGGGATAATACAGAAGGGGCGAGAGCAGAGCCACATAAAGAGCAGACAGAAGGCTGTCCAGCTGGTCAAAGAGTCAAAAGAAAGATAGCAGACACCAGGCAAGAAATTCAGTGTATAGGTGCTTATATGCCAATTCCAGAAGGCTCTGAGCCAAGATGGGCGAGGTGGAGTGCTTGGTTGCTAATGCAGAAATAGATATAGTGGGCATAACAGAAACATGGTGGAACAGTGAGAACCAGTGGGAGACTGTTATCCCTGGATATAAACTCTATAGAAAGGACAGGGAGGGGTGCCTTGGGGGTGGAGTAGCACTGTATGTTAAAGAGGGGATAGAATCTAACAAGCTAAAAAACCTAGGAGTAATGGAGTCCTCCACAGAAACCCTGTGGGTGACAATACAAGGCCTGAAAGGAAATGTGCTACTGGGGACGTGCTATTGACATCCGGATCAAAATGCTGACAGTAACTTGGAGTTGCAGGAGGAAATCAGGGAGGCATCAAGGAGAGGCAGAGCAGTAATAATGGGTGACTTCAATTATCCACATATAGACTGGGGAAATTCACAGTCAGGTCATGACAAAGAGGTCAAATTTCTAGATACGCTGAATGATTGCAGCTTAGAACAGTTGGTCTTGGAACCAACCAAAGAGAAGGCGACCTTGGACTTAATCCTGAGTGGCACCCAGGACCTGGTGTGTGATGTCAGTGTTGTGGACCCTTTAGGGAACAGTGACCATTAAGCGATCAAATTCAGCATACATGTGGGGAGAGAATCACCAAGGCAGTCTAACACAGACACTTTGAATTTCAGAAGAGGAAAATTCTCCAAAATAAGGAATTTGGTTGTGGGTGGAGGGAAACTCAAAGGGAAAATCAGGAGTCACTTCACTCCAGAATGCATGGAGTTTACCACAATACTAGAAGCCCAGTTAGAATATATTCCCAAAAAGAGAAAAGGTACCAGCAAGACCAGGAGGGTGCCATCATGGCTAACGCGTAAAGTCACGAAAGCTCTAAAGGGGAAGAAGACTTCCTTCAGAAATTGGAAAGCCTGTCCAAATGAAGAGAACAGTAAGGAACACAAACTCTGGCAAAAGAAATGCAAGGTGACAATAAGGGAGGCTAAAAGAGAGTTTGAAGAACATTTAGTTAAAAGCATCAAAGGCGACAACAAAAATTTCTTTAAATACATCAGAAGCAGGAAACCTGCCAGGGAGGTGGTTGGACCATTAGGCAATGATGGAGTGAAAGGGATTATTAATGAGGATATGGAGGTTGCAGGGAAGCTAAATGAGTTCTCTGCATCTGCCTTCACGGCTGAGGATACTGAGCATATACCTGTTCCTGAATCAGGCTTTTCAGGGAAGGAGGCTAAAGAACTGAGTCACATAGAAATGACAAAAGATGATTAAGAAAAATTAAAAACTAGCAAATCACCAGCGCCAGACGGGGCCCATCCAAGAGTCCTTAAATAACTCAAATGTGAAATTCCCATCCTCCTTGCAAAAATATATAACTTATCCCTACAATCAGGCTCTGTACCGGAGGACAGGAAAGTAGCAAATGTAACACCGATTTTCAAAACGGGATTTAGGGACAATCCAGGAAATTACAGGCCAGTTAGCTTAACGTCTGTTCCAGGCATACTGATGGAAAGTATTCTCAAGGATAAAATTGTTAAGCTTATAGAAGAAGAGGCCCTGCTGGGGGAGAACCAGCATGTCTTCCAGAAAGGTAAATCTTGCCTCACTAACCTTTTGGAGTTCTTTAGGAGTGTCAGCAGGTGTGTGGATAAAGGTGATCTGGTTGACATAGTATACCTGGACTTTCAAAAAGCTTTTGACAAAGTTCCTCATTAAAGACTCCTGAGGAAACTTAGCAGTCATGGGATAAGGGGACAAGTACATGTGTGGATTGCTAACTGGTTGAAGGACAGGAAACAGAGGGTAAGTATAAATGGAGAGTTTTCACAATGGAGGGAACTAAGAAGTGGGGTCCCCCAGGGATCTGTACTGGGACCAGTGCTTTTTAATTTATTCATAAATGATCTACAGTAGAAGTAGGGTAAGCAGTGAGGTGGCCAAATTTGCAGATGATGCTTTCGGGTAGTGAAATCCAAAATGGATTGTGAGGAGCTCCAAAAGGATCTCTCCAAACTGGGGGAGTGGGTGACAAAATGGCAAATGCGGTTCAGTGTTGGCAAGTGTAAAGTGATGCGCATTAGGATGAAGACCCCCAACTTCAAGTATACGTTGATGGGATCTGAGCTGTCGGTGACTGACCAGTAGAGGGAATTTGGGGTCGTGGTGGACAGCTTGTTGAAAGTGTCGACTCAATGTGTGGCAGCTGTGAAAAAGGCCAATTCCATGCTAGGGATCATTAGGAAGTGGGTTGAAAATAAAACTGCTAACATTATAATGCCCTTATACAAAACTAGATATGCTGAATGACTGTACCCTAGATTAGAACAGTTGGTCTTGGGTACTCTCAGTGGTGCATTCATTGCTGTCGTAATCGACTCTATCCACCTTGCTGCTGGTCGTCCTCTTCTCTTTCCTTCAACTTTCCCCAGCATTATGGACTTCTTAAGGGAGCTGGATCTTTGCATAATGTGTCTGAAGTATGATAGTTTGAGCCTGGTCATTTGTGCCTCGAGTGGAAATTCTGGATTGATGTGTTCTATGATCCATTTGTTTGTTTTCCTGGCTGTCCATGGTATCCTCAAAAGTCTTCTCCAACACCAAAGTTCAAAAGCATCAATGCTTTTTGCATATTGCCATGTCTAATATTAATATAATATAATTATATAAGACTCTCATGGGGAAGGAGGGACAGATTTGAAACCTACAATAAGCTAGCAAATTTTCAGGTAGATTAATTCTTTAAATTCCTGTTGATGTTTCTTGCTTCTTCAAGTTTGTTTATTTTCCTTCTCTATTCTCCCTAATGCTGGCAATTATTGCCTACTTATTGTGGTTTGCAAATGTAATTAATGTGCTTTTTGCTTCTGTGTTATATTATTAATGGAAGTGCCATTTCTCTAAACTTCAGGGTCAGCACCAATCCATGCAAACAAAACTATACAAAAGGATTTTAAATGTTTGTTTTAAATAAGATGCACATGCTGGATTTCTAGGGATAAATGTATTAAGTATTTTGTGGTAGTACTATATTTTGTGCTACTTAAGTTCACAAACAGCAGTTAAAAAGAAAATTGCATTTGAGATATAATGCATTTGAGCTGTATTCCAATTTTGCTGCACCTTGAACAACTTTAATAAAATAGATATGCTTCTATATTCAAAAAGAAAAAGAATGATTTTGGCAGTGCTGTGTGTGATTTGCATATCCATAGGGAATATCCGTCCCCTTATATTCTTCCACACTCCTCTAGTACAGACCTTTCACTATGTTACTACTTTCTCAGTAATGAGATGGATTGGGATATGAAGTGGACTTTTTTATGGTAACCCCCAGCCTTCTGAATTCCCATCTCAGAGAAATCCATCAAGCCAGTAGTGGTCAGCAGTAGCTGAACTACAAGTAATCAAGTTACCTTTTTGTAGCTGAATAAAAATAACAGCTACTTTATGAAAATTAGTTTAAAAAACCTATGTTGTTAAACTACTTTTGTTGGTGTTTAGCAACTGTAACTACTACTAATAAAAGTTACTTTCATTTACTTGGGGGGGAAATGGATTATTTATTATCATACTGAAAATTCTATATAAATGCAGACAGAAACACCAATAGAATACAGGCATGCCGGCAAATTACCAGCAGAGGGTGTGGTAACTTGTCCTCTGTTCTTGCCTCCATGTGTTAGGAACTTGCTCAGTATGCAGTATTTCTAAGGAGGCTGAGTACATTCAGAACATGCTAGCAGTTCAGCCTGGCCCAGAAGAGTGTAGTTTGCCAAAGGAATGGGAAGGCCTGTATGGAGTTGACTGTTTACATGGCTGTTTTGATGCTCTGCAGCTGTGTGTAGAACAATTTGCACAGTCTGAGTAAAAAGTGTAAATTCATTCTCATATATTCACTATATCTATATTTACAAAAATAGTTCTAGTTACCTTTACTAACATGTTATTAAAACTTTCTACTTTCTAAGTAGTAATTCGTAGTTTTAGTTAAACTGCTTTTAAGTGCTCATCTGTTCAAGGCACTCCTCTGTTTCTTTTCACCATCAGGTAAAAGTCATTTTACATACAGGAGGTTTTCCTGAGTTGAGGTTTTCCTGTAAAAGTGTATGTAAAACACGTATACATACAAGAGGTTTTTCCTGCCTTACAAGATGGTTGCTACTACCATCTTACAAGATTGCTGCCATCTTGTAAGGCAGCAGAGATCTCAAACTGGGAGCTCTGGCAGCAGGGCTTAGATACCTTAACCTATGCACCCCCAGGGCAGTTCACAGGGAAGAGCTTGACAAAGCTTTGCTGCTTCATCAAGCCTCTTTGATAGTGATGGAAGGGTAATGGTAGTCAGCAAGCCTGGGTAGACCTGAAGAGCAAATACAGGTGAAACTCGAAAAATTAGAATATCGTGCAAAGGTTCATTAATTTCAGTAATGCAAATTAAAAGGTGAAACTGATATATGAGATAGACGCATTACATGCAAAGCGAGATAAGTCAAGCCTTAATTTGTTATAATTGTGATGATCATGGCGTACAGCTCATGAGAACCCCAAATCCACAATCCCAGAAAATTAGAATATTACATGGAACCAATAAAACAAGGATTGTAAATAGAACAATATCGGACCTCTGAAAAGTATAAGCATGCATATGTATTCAGTACTTGGTTTGGGCCCCTTTTGCAGCGATTACTGCCTCAGTGTGGCGTGGCATGGATGCTATCAGCCTGTGGCAATGCTGAGGTGTTATGGAAGACCAGGATGCTTCAATAGCGGCCTTCAGCTCTTCTGCATTGTTTGGTCTCATGTCTCTCATCCTTCTCTTGGCAATGCCCCATAGATTCTCTATGGGGTTCAGGTCAGGCGAGTTTGCTGGCCAATCAAGCACAGTAATCCCATGGTCATTGAACCAGGTTTTGGTACTTTTGGCAGTGTGGGCAGGTGCCAGGTCCTGCTGGAAAATGAAGTCAGCATCCCCATACAGCTCGTCTGCGGAAGGAAGCATGAAGTGCTCCAAAACCTCCTGATAGACGGCTGCGTTGACCCTGGACTTAATGAAGCACAGTGGACCAACACCAGCAGATGACATGGCTCCCCAAATCAACACAGACTGTGGAAACTTCACACTGGACTTCAAGCATCTTGCATTGTGTGCCTCTCCATTCTTCCTCCAGACTCTGGGTCCTTGGTTTCCAAATGAGATGCAAAAGTTGCTCTCATCAGAAAAGAGGACTTTGGACCACTGAGCAACAGACCAGTTCTTTTTTTCTTGAGCCCAGGTAAGACGCTTCTGACGTTGTTTGTTGTTCAGGAGCGGCTTGACAAGAGGAATATGACATTTGAAGCCCATGTCCAGGATCCGTCTGTGTGTGGTGGCTCTTGATGCACTAACTCCAGCCTCAGTCCACTCCTTGTGAAAGTCCCCAACACTTTTGAATGGCCTTTTCCTGACAATCCTCTCCAGGCTGCGGTCATCCCTGCTGCTTGTGCACCTTTTTCTTCCACACTTTCCCCTTCCACATAACTTTCTATTAATGTGCTTTGATACAGCACTTTGGGAACATCCAACTTCTTTTGCAATTACCTTTTGAGGCTTTCCCTCCTTATGGAGGGTGTCAATGATGGTTTTCTGCACAACTGTCAAGTCAGCAGTCTTTCCCATGATTGTGATTCCTAATGAACCAGACTGAGAGACCATTTAAAGGCTCAGGAACCCTTTGCAGGTGTTATGGATTGATTAGCTGATTGGAGTGGGACACCTGGAGCCTAGACTGTTGAACCTTTTCACAATATTCTAATTTTCTGGGATTGTGGATTTGGGGTTCTCATGAGCTGTACGCCATGATCATCACAATTATAACAAATTAAGGCTTGACTTATCTCGCTTTGCATGTAATGTGTCTATCTCATATATCAGTTTCACCTTTTAATTTGCATTACTGAAATTAATGAACTTTTGCACGATATTCTAATTTTTCGAGTTTCACCTGTAGATCATGCTGGTCCTATATAATAACTCCTCTGGCCATGGATCTCCTGTCTGAGGTTTTTTGTCTACAGATGAAGGTGTTAATCATGTGCCTTGCCCTGCCCATCTGCCCCGGAACCTGTCTACCAGCTTGCCTTAGACCAGGCCTGCTCAGTGTTGGCCCCCCAGCTGTTTTGGGATTACAACTTCCACAATCCCCAGCCACAGTGGCCAATTGCCAGGGATTATGGGAGTTGTAGGCCAACATCTGCAGGAGGGCCAAAGTTGAGCAGCCCTTTCCTTAGACTATGTTATCTGCCTCGTGCCCTTTGGAACATCGTCCGCCTTATCCAAAATGTTATCACTGGCCTGTTTTGACCATACCATTTACATCTGACGCTGCCAGGCACTGACATAAACCATGTAACTTGGTGTTTGTTTGTTTTTTACTTGCATGGTTTATGGAATAATTTACAATGTTTTACATTGGCTGACATTCTGCACAGTCTACCTCAGCATTAACGAATTGCTACAGCTGCTGTGCATGTTGCATTGCAGATCTCCTTAAAAGAACAAACGGGCACTTGTTGCATGCTACTTCTACGATGGAAGTAACATGAAGCAAGAAAATTCCCGGTGCTCTTTTAAGGAGATTCACAACAGCCCCAGGGTTGCCTTTAATGTGTGCAGTAGCCCCAGAGGCTTCCCAACGCTGAGATTAGATTGCATGGAATATTGGTCATTATCTTTTAAACATATTTTAATTCGTATTGAGACCTTATTTTTGTGGTATATTTGTGGTATATTTGTGGTATTAGTCACATGAAAATCAATGGTAATAAGTTATGTTAAAACCACCATTGGCAGATGTCTGGATCACCTAATCCTAGTCCACCAATCTCCAGATTGGATTGTAGAATCAAGCTCAAGGGCACACTGGGGGCTAGTATAGACTGGGGAAGTTCCAGAGTGTCGCAACACTTGTAATTTTTCCAGGGCCACAACTTCGATGGTTTTTGTGGCATCCCTAGATTTTGAAGGTTTCAGTTTGAGCAAAGACTAGGGAGATTTGTATTTCTGTAGACCTCTACGTTTTGTCATGCATGGTTCAAAGCCTTCAGCATATCACAGAATCAGTGGCATCCAGGGTGCCATTTCATATGTTAGGAGTGAGAGGGACAGAGCAATATTCTGCAAGATATGAGGGCCAATTCACACATATAATTAAGATCAGAGGTGCACTTAGGTAATTTTGGAGCCTGGACCTAAAGGCCATTGGCGGCCCCCCCCTTGCTGGATGCCCTCCCACCCTCCGCTGCAAGTTGAGCATCCCATACTGTGACAAACCTGAGGGCACAAACAGCAACTGAACTCACAAGATTGTAAGAATATAAAACAGGAAAATTTATGCAAATATGCATTAGCAGAAACATTTCAACACACAACCTAACATATTCCCATCCCACATATTTCTCTCCCCACTCCCCTCTCTGTCTCTAAAGCACCCGGTACAGGTCATACTCATACTTGATCACCTGGTGCAGTGCGGGCCAGTGTTGACCACACCACCAGGACAGACCAAAGAGGATTTGGGGGGCCCCAGAGGGTGTAGAGGCCCTGGACCTCAGCCCCAAAGTCCAGGGGGGAGCGCCACTGATCAAGATTAAATTGTGAAAATCAGTCTCTCTTAAAATTATTTACTTTTAAAAAATCACACAGGAATTGAGTAGGCAGGACAAGAAAGCAACTCAAACTAGACCATTTTGCCATTCAAATCAGAGCATCACCAAAATGTGGCTTCAGTCCAGCTGTGCAAATGAAAAGGCTCGAGCCTTTTCAGAAAATCAGCAGTCACACCAGTCAACTGCTTGGTGAAAAGGGAGGATTGAAGCTATTCTGCTCCCCTCTTGAATAGCTGATTGATAGGCGCCTGTGTTCAGCACAGGTTTGCATGCACAATTTGTTATGCAGCTAGAATAAACATGTGTAAGTCCCTTAGCTGGGCTGGTGTGTGTGAGCACATGTGTATGCAATAAGTGTTTGATTAGTATACTCTTGGAGCAAAAATAGTTGCACCTCACTTCAGATATTTTGGTAAATGTGTATACTCCTACTCGGAGACTAGCTCCTGTTTAAGTATGAATTGGCCTTTAGTGTGAATGATGCCATACAAAATGTCTCAGTTGGGATGTGTGTTGTAAAACTTTGCCTAAAATAATCTGTGTTTCTGATGAGTGAAATTCACATTAAAATATTGAATAATACAGCTGTTTTCAAGAGCAGTTTTCATTTGGAATGGATATTACATCATCCGGCATTATTCCAATCAGTGGTGCCCATCAAAATACATATTCTGCCCTACATCCTTTTCTCAGTGCAATGTTGCAATGGTCTATTAAAAAACACTTGAAGAACTAATTAGTGTTTAATCGCAATCAAGAGGAGCTCAGAGAAGAAGAGAGACAAAAGGCAATACAGAGGGAGATGCCAAATCTGCAGATCGTGTTGATAAATGGTAGCACAGAGAGAATAAAGATTGATTGAAGTGAAGCAGAGAATTTATTGGATTTTGGATTGTTTTGATTGCCTAGCTTGCTGTAGGCAACAGCCAAACATTTCTGAAGTTGCTTATACTGGGCTTATACCTACAAAAAATACAGAGTAGTGCTGCTGGAAGAAAAAGAATCCACATATACCAGATTGTCAGGACTCTGAGGCTTTAACCAGGAGCCTTGAAGCCTGAGGACCTAGATGAGTGAGTTACCTCAAGCTTTCCGATACAGCAGACTTTACCGCAGGTTTTCTGCAAGTCTTTACTGCGAGTTTGAATTTGTCCAAAACCCCCCGATGCAAATATGGATTTGTTTACCCCAGCATAAATTGGGCTAGGCTCTAATGCACAATGAAAAACCTGAATAGTGTGTGAAGTGCTCCCCAATATCTCGCACAAATTTTGGCACGAATCTGGCCAATGTTTGAACACACACCCTCCATTCCAAGCCTAAAGTCCCATCTGGAAATGCTCCTGGAATTTAGAGTTCTCTTCAGGTACAGAAAGGTGTGTGAAGAACCACCAGTCACTGCAACTGGCAAGCAGAATGAACAGGACAAGATCCAAAATCTGGGGGGGCCTTGGCAAAGTGCTATCCAATGTGGAGCCGCCTACAGTTTAGCTAAAGTGGCATCAGATACCTCCTACGAATTGCTTAGTGGAGCCCCCCCCCCACCTTTTCTCTTGTGGGGGGAAGAATTCTGAGCAGGCAAAAATGGGTGAGAAGATTTTGTGAACCTCTTCTTTGAGGTGTACAGAAGAAAAAGATGCACTTGAGCCTAGAGATGCACATGTCAGGTGTTATAGAAATAGGATAGATCAATCAATCAATTGGTGGGAACCTTGAAGTTTGTCCTGGAGTTTCCCCAAAATTGGTCCTGGAGGGGCTTTCCTGAGACAGGGAATGGCACCATGCAGCAGTGTTTCTTGCTTGAATCTTTTTTTAAGGTCATTCACATGACCAAAATCTCTGCTGGCTAGGGAGGCCTGGCCGGGGGGGGGGGGGAGGAAGGCAGGAGTATATCTACCTTCTCCCACATTAGTAGGGGCTCACTCACGCTCCTCCACACTGCGTGCCCAAACAGTCAGTGTGGCAGAGCTGACTACAATAGGGATCTGGAGGAGGGAGTCCTCAAGTATCCCACAATGCATTTTGCAGGCAGTTGAGAGGTTGCCTGCATCAATGCAGCAGCTCCCATCTTCCTGGGTGCTCTATAGGTACACTCTGTGGTGCAGAGCCAGCCGGGCTGCCAGGAGCTGCTGCAAACAGCCCAGATTGCGCACACAGCACGATTGGGGCTGTTGAGGTAAGATGATGCTTGCCCCTCTTAACTTAGTTAAAGCTTAGGTATAAGAACAGAGTAGCCTTGCTCTGGAACAGCAGCATATGAGTAGGTCCCGTGGCTCCACATAAGCCTCACTACTTGGGTTTTCTTGCTCCTACCCTTCTGTGGCTGGTCATGTGAATGGCCTTAGAGCATTTTAGGAATGTGAACCTCTTCTTTGGGTTGTGCAGAAGAAAGTAACTTAGGCTGTGGCATAGGAAGTAACGACAGTGGTAAAGATGTTGATGGTGCTGTCCCTGCTGATATGGAAGGCATACACAAGTTTGACAGATGCAAAGTTTCAAAGTGGGTAGGGCCACTGACATCAGTGTTGACACCAACAAATGATGAGATTTTGAAGAGTGTTTCCTGTTCAGCGTTTTTGTGAGTCACATCACAGACATGAGGCCATTTGCTAGGCATCGAGCTCTCCATCATGTCTCTCCACTGGACTGCATTGTCATTGAGGACTCATGATCTTGCAACTCTGTCATATCCCTTTTTAACATTTTAGCTGGGCTTAGCCAATCTTGGGCTGAGTTTCCATATATAACTTGGTAATGTTGAGGATGAACTACATACATTAATGTTGAAGGTCTTGCCACAGATGGTTTCGATGACAGTATTATTTATTTAGTTATTTGGTTATTTATTTATTTAGTTAGTTAGATTTATATGTCGCCCTACTCCCATAGGACTCAGGGCGGCTTACAAACAATAACATATACAACAACACAATTCTGTAAAATACATCTTGGGAGTATTGCTGTGTCAGTCTCAAGCCTGATGTAGAAGTGGGACAGAGCACTAGGCTGTATAAAAAGCAGTTTGCAACCACAACTCTGCTTCTTTGAGTTTGATTAGAAAAATGCAAACCATTTCTTTTTTTTTTTTAACACAAACTGGCTCTGTGGTCTTTCCCCAGGCAGAATCAGCAGAAATTGTGACCATCTGCAGAGGGGATCTTTGCCTTACACAGAGGTAATCTCTTAATGGTCTTTTTAAAAAGTCCATAAGAGCTAAATGACACAAGCTTTACAAAACTTTAGAAAAAAGCTAAAGTATAACATCAGCTGTTCTTGCTGTTTTCTTTCCTAGAGAAAATGAGTCTTCAAACGATGCTACGTTTCCCTGGTGCTGCTATCATGGCAGCAGGAAAGGAATGGAGGACATGGCACTCTAACCACATAAGAACAGCCCTGATGGATCAGGCCCAAGGCCCATCTAGTCCAGCATCCTTTTTCATACCTTTCCCGAATGGTCACGCTGGACCTGTGAAGGGAACACTGTGGAGTGTTTTGAGAAGCTAAAGAAGTTCCCAGAGTGTCAGCAGTGCAGATACAACTCCAGTTAGTGTGAATGCACAGAGGGCCACATGGAGGACCAAAACAAAGACACACTCCATCTCCCTGATGCAGACCCCCGCCCCCGGGCAAATTTCAGGAGGAACCTTCTGGAGTCCTCCCAAAATTTTCTCTGCCTTGTCGACTCCCCCTAAAACAGCTGAAAATATCAGTGGACTTTTTGGGATTGGAATGTCTCACCCAGTGCTTGTTGCAGCCCCTACTCATCTTCCTCTCACCTCTTCATGCACAGTAGTCTGTCAGTTTCTCTATCAGACTGGCAGGTTCTGCAAGCTGCTGCCGATTGCCCTGCTTCACCTGGGGTGCCACCAATATTTTGTTGCCCAGGTCCATTATCTCTACCTCGTCTGGTACCAGGCCACTCTGGGTAGAGTTGCCATGCCCCCTGAATTTCCGGGTTTCAGCCAGGAACACCCGGATTTTAAGCATCTCATCCAGATTGCTTAGCCCACCCAGATTCACCCAGATTTCAGCTTTCATTTAAAAAAGGGAAAGGAAAAGTTAAGCCAGAATATAGCAACTCTAACCCTGGGGTACTTACTACAAGTAGAAGTGGGGACTTGCCTCCTCTCTGTGCCTGCTGTTCTTCTGCCCACACACTGCTGCCCTTTTCTGGAGAGAAAAGGAGACTCTCATCACATGTCCCTTGCTCTGTCTGCCTCAGTGAGTGTGTAAGAGAGAGATTTAACAACATGATGCTGGCTGAAGGAGAAAGACTGGCCTCTCTGACCTCATGGTGATACTGCTTGTTTCAGTGATAGACTGGTCATTGTGACCTCATGCTGATGCTGCCTTCCGGAAGGAGAGAGATTTACTGTACGGACGTGGCCGAACTGTGGTTCAAAGTGGGGTTTGAGCACCCTTTGGGACAGGGGAGCTTTAAGAAAGAGGATCTTACCTGTTCTCTGCCACCCTATGCAGCTTCCTGCTGGGGCGGTGCTTGGCCCAAGTACTCCCGTGAGGCACCAGCATGCACATGGCATCTGCACATGTGCAGGTGCCATTTGCATGGTCAGCATGATGTGCTGTGTGTGTGGGGGGGTACTTGGCCCAAGCGCAGGAAACTTCATGGGATGGCGGACAGCAGGTAAGGACCTGCTCACCTCTTCCTGCAAGCTCCCCCTCGCCACTCTGAAAATGTGTTTGAACTGTGGTTCAGGCACATCCCTAATATACTGGGACACATGCTGCTTTCATGAGAGAGGTTCCCTTTGCATCCCACAGTCTAGATAGGGGTGTCTTATGTTACTCTTGCTTCATCTCAAATGCAGGGCAGGTTTTCTCTCTCCTCCAGCAGGGAAGAAGGCACCACTGTTCATCAAGTTTTTAAGATATGAGAGAACTGCTCTGTTTCCTGCTCGTGGCTGATGATAATGTCTGTCTGCACTGTTGGATGTTAAAGGACTTTGCGCTGTCTCTTTCTCTTAGACAGTGGAGGACAGACTAGTAAGTCAGAGGGCTAGAGGGTCAAGACATTGGTCATCCCTTCTCCACTGCTCTGATGCTATCCCTTTGATATGTAGATTGCTAATCTCAGGGACTAACTTCCTTTTCTCTCTCTCTTTCCCTACCTGCCCTTCTACCTTGCAACATGGCAAGCCTCTCTCCCTGCACCATGTGTGCAGAGAAGATGCAGAATCCATCTGCATCCAGCTAGATAGATAGATTAGAGATCCTAACTCCCCACTTTCCTATCTAGAATGGAGTTCCTTAATAAATGCCTTGTATATTGATTTGAAACTATGAATTGGCTCCAAGTTACTTCACTCTCAGCATACACGCATGCCTAACTAAATCCGCTGTGTTGTGCCTCTGTGCACTCTGCTATAATGAGAAAGGGATTCTCTCACCACAGAGAATTTCCAACATGCACTATGTCCACCTGCCAGTTATTTCATTAGTGAATGGAAGCCCTGAAGAGTTGGCAACCTAACTCTGGCTGCCAATATGTTTCCAGGCAAAATACAAAGTGCTGGTTATTACCTTTAAAGCCCTGAACAGCTTAGGTCTGGGTTACCTTAGAAAGTGCCTTCTTCTGCACGATCCCCACCACACAATAAGGTCATCTGAGGAGGTCTGTCTTCAGTTACCACTGGCACGTCTGATGGTGACTCAACAGCCTTCTCTGTTGCCGCTTATGGGCTGTGGAATGCATTCCTGGCAGAAATCCGTAATCTGAGTTCATTATTGGCCTTCAGGAGAGCCCTTAAAACCATTTTGGCCTGGCCTTGCAGGATTTTTAAACTGTTTTTAAACTGTAAATGTTTGGCCTGGTTTCCCAGGGTTTTAAAAACAGTTTTAAATGTTTTTGTTTTTAATGGTTTTATGCTGTTTTTACAGTTTCCAACTTTAACTGTTAATTGATTTTAGTTGTTGTTTTAATCTAAACCACCCTGTGCCACTTTTGGAAGGGTGGAATAGAAATCAATCAAACTAACTAACTATTGTTTTCGTCTGAAAAAGCATCAGAAAGCCATCTTGAGAAGGGTTGTAATTATTCCCATAAAGAACAAATGGAAAACTACAGTATGTCTAATTTTAACTAACTTAAAATAATTTTTTAAAATTAAATATCTAAATAAAAAGCTAGGGCTAAATTCAAACTAAAATTAAACCAAAATTAAAATGTTACTTCCTGCACTTCGCTAAAACACACAACTTGCCATAGTTATATGCCCTGTTGGAGAAAAGAAGTCTTATACATAATTCTCTCTACAAACGCCATCCCACTGCCTGCTCAAATTTAAGAGAGGAACAGCTATGAGAAAAACAAAGTGTTTGATAAGTGCAGAGATTTATTACGATTACAGGTTTTTCCCCCCTTTGTGGCCAGGGTGCCTACAGCCCATCACTGAGGAACCTTCTAAACACAGGAAGTTTACCCTGATATGAGCCCCTGGTGGTGCAGTGGTAAAACTGCCGCCCTGTAACCAGAAGGTTACAAGTTCGATCCTGACCAGGGGCTCAAGGTTGACTCAGCCTTCCATCCTTCTGAGGTCGGTAAAATGAGTACCCAGAATGTTGGAGGCAATATGCTAAAATCATTGTAAACCGCTTAGAGAGCTCCGGCTATAAAGCGGTATATAAATGTAAGTGCTATTGCTGTTGCTATTGCTATGTGTGTTTGGAAAGCTGTGAGGTTGCTTGTAATTCCTGTCATATAAAATAAAAAGCCTCCAAATATGAATACAACAAATATTTATTTACCGCTTAACAACAAAAGTTTCCAAAATGTTTTACATAGATATAAATAAATTCATTAAATGGCTCCCTGCCCACAAAGATCTCACAAGCCAAAAAAGAAACATAAGATAGACACCAGCAACAGTCATTGGAGGGATGCTGTGTTGGGGATGGATGGGGCCAGTTGCTCCCCCGCTGCTAAATAAAGAGAATCACCACTTTTAAAAGGTGCCTCTTTTTGCTTAGCAGGGGCAGTATGGTCTTAGTCGTCTAAATTGATTTTTTAATCTAGGGCAGGCATGCACAACTCAAATGACCTGGTGGTTGAAACCAACCATGACTTGGCTCATGTGGGCCAAGGTCAATTTTTAGGGTGCTGATTATTAAAGTAACACTTAATATCAATCAATTAATTTAAATCAAATCAAATTAAAGTGAAATTAATTAAAATGTATTTAATCAAAATTTAACTTTTCTGGCAGGCCAAGATTAATTTAAATTAATATGAAATAAATTGAATTAAAATTCATTCTAATAAAATAAATGCAATACAATCTGTACAAAATCCTCTATAATAAAATGCTAAAGTGTGATCCCGTATCTCTGTGCCTGTGTCTTTCTCGGCTGTTCTGGGCATGCGCGGAGCACATGCCCAGAACGTCCGAGAAAGATACGGTCACAGAGACACGGCAGCCATGTTGCCTCTCCGCGGAAAGGCCAGAGGTAGCCACGGGGAGGGCAGAGGTGGCGGCGGTGGGTACAGCCCGGCCGCAGGGGTAGGAGAGCTGGCGGCGCCGAAAAGAACAGGGGTGGCGGCGGGTCCGGACGGCCCGCAGGAAGGCCAGAGGCGCCGACAGTGGGTCCAGCCCGGACGCGGGGATAGGAGAGGCGGCAGTGGCGGCGGGTCTGGTGCGCCGGCCGAAAAGAACAGGGGCGGCGGCAGGTCTGGACCGGCCGCAAGGAGAGCAGAGGCGGCAGCGACGGGTCCCGACCAGCCGCAGAGAAGGGAGAGACGGCGGGGGCGGGCAGCACTCTTGGAACTCTCCCCTACTAGCGCCCGTTATTTCAATGGGCTTAAAAACACTAGTACATCATAAAATGCATTGTTCTTCCTTTCCACCTCTGCCAAATCATCACACTTAACATGGAGCATGTGTAGGGGGAAAAAATTAGAGAAGTTTTCTCATAATTTTGGATAAGAAGATTATACTTTGATCAGAAGGGAGAAGGGGAAAGGATGGGGCAGGAGGCTTGGCTTTAGGGGTGGGGTGGGAGGGGGGGGGTGTGCAGGCTTTATGAGGAAAGCCACTCTGTCCCGCCAAACCTCTGTGCTCTCCCTTTTAAATTTCTGCCACTGCACAGCTGAGGGATGGCTGCCAGGGGGGTGAGCCAGGAGTAGTCCTCCTTCCCTGCTCCCTGTCTCCAGTGGCAGCGGCAGCAGCTCCCAGAGTGACACAGGGGCTGCTGTTTGGCCCCACATCTCTTCCCAACTGCGAGGCACATCTGCACAGTGCAGAGATCGCTGCAAGCCTGATCTGGCTTGCAATGATCTTTCCACTGTGTAGGTGCTCCTCACAGTTGGGAAGAGACATGGGGCCAAGTGGCAGTGCCTGCGTTGCTCTGGGAGCTGCTGCCCCACCAGAGGGGGGGCAGGGAAGGAGGACTACTCCTGGCTCACCCCCCTGGCAGCCATCCCTCAGCCGCGCAGTGGCAGAAATTTAAAGAAAAATTTAAAAATAAATATACAGAGGTTCCGGTCAAGAGGGAGGCGAGGGGGAAGCAGAATGGCCCCACAGGCCAAGAAAAAAGGCCTCACGGGCTGCATGTTGTGCAGGCCTGATCTAGGACCTTGATCAAATTTGTCATTTTGTCCATTACAGCTGTATCTCACACTTTTTCATACAGGCTGCACTTGGAACATTAGGATCCTTTTATGTTTAATTTTTACTTTAGTTGTTTAATTGATGGGTGTCAAGTTTAACTGACCAATTAACTGGCAAAAAAGTGGATGCTTAATCAACTAAACATTATTTAATTAGTAGGAACCCTAATTATTATTGATTGTTAAAAATTACACAATTGTATGAAGATATTTGCAATTCTTGTCTTGTTCAGCCTTATAATACCTGTGTATACTGCTGTGGCTCCGATTTTGCAGACCAGGAACTGGGCTGAGAATAATCAAATCAGTCTCGCATGGATGAAAATGATCAAATAAATATTGCACAGATGACATAAAGTTAATTTCAAATTTCCCATTTCCATCTCCTTTCAGCCATATCGATTCACATGAAATCAAGTTGTATAACAGAGCTAATCAGGTAAGGAATTTGGAAATTTGCAGAAACTGAAATCAATTGTAGATTATTCTTTAAAAATCTAAATATTGGGTATTGCAAAATATCCAGCAGTGTTTATATTTTTTAGTGAAGTTAGAACTGTGTATCCTAATAAATTATCTGGTGCTACTAACACGCAGCTTTACTCTTGCCTTAGTATTCATGTTCAGTGACTTGTTTTGCAGAACTGTCTGTGGATCTGCTAGGAATAAAGTTGTCTTTAAGATTTAAATAACTCCTCTGATCAAAATAGCAAAATTTTGTTATCTAACATGGGGGACTGAAACACTGAGTGAAGGAAGCTTGCTGCTTGAAGTTGAAATTGCATTTAAAGTACTTGCAAGATAGAGAAAAGCAGGTAAATTTAAATTGAACAATTGTAGAGAGAGCTCTGTGTTAGTCTGTTGCTAAAGATTCTTATTTTATCTTAATGACGAAGGGAAGTATTGTGGAATAGGGCTTTGTGGTCTGGAGCTCACTTCATCAGATGAAGTGAGTTCTATTCCATGAAAGTATATACCAGTTGAGAGCCAGAGTGGTGTAGTGGTTAGAGTGTTAGACTAGGACAGCGGAGACCCAAGTTCAAATCTCCATTCAGCCATGATACTAGCTGGGTGACTCTGGGCCAGTCACTTTTCTCTCAGCCTAACCTACTTCACAGGGTTGTTGTGAGGAGAAACCTAAGTATGCAGTACACTGCTCTGGGCTCCTTGGAGGAAAAGCGGGATATAAAATGTGAATAAATAATAATAATAATATGGTTCTTAGTCTTAAAGGTGCCACAAGATGTTATACGATATACAATATCAATATATTGTAGCTCATCAATTAACAACTATGAAAGTCTATTGGTTTGCTGGCTCAAATCCAGACTAGTGTCGCACACACTGGAAAACATTTTGTGCATGCAACAGGAAGGGGTGATTTTTGCTGACCTCTCATTTCATAAGCAGCCCACAAAATAGAATGATTGGCATCCAGATGAATATGCATGCCAAAGAATGTTTCACATGAGCAATGAGGAAGGGGCAATTTTTGTTAATCTCCTCTTTCCTCTTCAGCCCACTGTGCCTCCTGAAAATATGTCCATGAGGTTTTTGCAGGACTGAATGTCAACCATTGCATTTTATCCATACTACCCTAATAAGCTTTAGAGGACACATAGCATGACAGCATTTTAAAGTTTCTGGAGATTTCCCCCATAATTGATTTTTCCTGTTGAAAATTTCCCATTTCTAAAATTTACTTGGCTGACATCTGGATTAGCACTGTACATGTGCAGCATTGTGAGTTCCAGACTCAGAGACATATTCTCTGATGATGCACAGTGGTCTTCAGAGGAAAGGGAAGATTGACTGAAACTACCCCTTTCCCTGCTCAAGCAGTAGTATGGAATTCGCACTGCTGCCCAATGTGTGTAATGCTAGTCCGTATGTCCAGCATTGTATTACAATATTAATACCAATTAATGGATGCCAATGCAACATTAGGAAAGTTCAGCAATTTCAAAGTTGTAATTAATGTATTTCAGGTGATTATACCTAGGAAGTGTGTGAGAGGATGTATATATTTGATTGATTGATTGAGTGTTCCATTTCCCACCCCCCCTTTCCACATAAAGCTTTGAATTTGTTTTGGTATAACAATTAAAGCACATGAAGTGCCTTTACTGATTAGCCTCACCTATCAAATATTTCATTTTAACTACTTGAAAAACTTCTGAAGATACTCTGTGGGGAGTTAATATGGTGGAGGTGGTTTTTTGTTGTATAAATAGGTCAAATATCATAATTTATTTAGGACATCAGGAAAATGTGTACATTTTTTTAAAAATTCAGATTTTATGCAAACAAGTGAGAAATTTGCATAGGGGAATTTTCCGGGGGGCAGGATCCAGATTTTTTTTTTTTAAAAAAACTCCCAGTTCAAAAATTTCCAGAAAATCCACATCTCTGCTCATTGTAATATTTTAGAATATTGACTCACCAGATATTGAGGAAGTATAATTTGAAAATGCAGAGTGTATAGGGCAGAGCTGGGCAAACTTGGCCCTCCACTACAACACCCATCATTCCCAGCTACAGTCTGGGGATGATGGAAGTTGTAGTTCAATAACATCTGGAGGGCCAAATTTGCCCATCCCTGGTATATGTTGATAACATGGGGGGAAATATATAGAGACTCCTGGACCATATCTAGTCTTACTGGAGAAATTGTTCCATGACTGCCACCTCTAATGCATTGATATATGGCTTTTTTTTTTTTTTAAGGAAAAAAGAAAGTAAGACATGCTCAGTTCTCCTACAACAGCAAATGGAATTTACATGTTTTAACTTAATTGGTTATGTCCCTAATTTTCTATAATGGAGGGATGTAAACAATGGGATCTCAGGACTGATAATTTCTTTCAGAAATGATCTGAAAGCTTGGGTAGATTGTGAGGTAGCAAGTTTTGTCGATGGGATCATGGTAAAATTCCAATCAGACAGCGAGGAGCTAAAAAGGACCTCTCTAAATTGACTAGACTACACAACAAAATATTATATAAAATGTAATTTTTTAAAATAAATAAATAAATGCAAGGTTCATAAAGAGTCACAAATTTCAACTTCCAGTATGTGCTGGTGAGGTTGAAAATCAGCTGTAGTCACCCATGAGAGAGATCTTGGTGTCACAGCCAGAGGTGCATCTACAGTAGGTCATTTTGGAGCCTGGACCGAAAGGCCTTTGGAGCCCCCCGCTCCCTGCAAGTTAAGCATCATCCCCCTACACACACCACACCACACCCAGTATTTTTCATACATGGGTTTTTGAGGACACAAACAGCAACTGAGCTCACAAGAATGTAAGAATATAAAACAGGGCTATTGATGCAAATATGCGTTAGCAGAAACATTTCAACATGCAACTTAACAACTCAACACATATTCCCATCCCACATATTTCATTCCCCAGTCCCCTCACCCCATCCCTAAAGCACCAGGTCATTGTGCGCCAGTCACAATCACACTTGGCTGCCCAGTGCAGCACAAGTTGGCCGTGTGGCATGGCGACCACACCACTCAGGAAAGACTAAAAAGGATTTGCAGGCCCTCAGGGGCTGTGGGGCCCTTGCCTTCTGCCCCAAAGTCCAGGGGTAAGAGTGCCGCTGGTCACAGCAAAGAGGTTCACTGAAAACATCTTCTCAGGGTCGTGAGGCAGTAAAAAGTTGTATTTGGTATGTGCTACTAGCAGGGAAAGGATTGACACTAAAACAACAAGTATCATTTTGCCATTGCTTTACTAATATGCTTTTGTGATTGTATTGTTATTTATTGTGAAACACCTTGATTGTTGTAGCACACACAGAGAAAAAGAGAGCGTGTTACAAAGAGTGATGACTTCAAAGGAAAAAAGTACCTATGGTTATTGAGATATGTCGTAGACAAAGTGAAGCTACATGGGAACCTGGGAGAGGGTTTTCTGACAGAGTCAGAACAGTGGCAATAAATATAGCCCTATTCATTCATTATGTTGTACATGTGTTCAGGTGTCTATACATATGCACATACTTTTGTGTGAATGACTACATATATTGATTTTAAAACTGAACCTGGGCACAGACCCTCTCAAGTGCAGGGAGCAGATAGGAAGTGTGCATGTGTTCAACATAATGTGTGAATAACAGTATGTGCGTACACTGTACACAGACTGTATGTGTGTTGAGCATAACATGTGAATAGAGCTTATATGACTGAGCAAACACAGCAGCACTTAAAGAAAAAATAAATAAATGGGACCAGCTGGACAGCGCATCTGGTGGCTGCTAATTGAGCCATCTGGCTTCAGTATTAACACTATATAGGTGAAAACCATTAATTCAGAATACTGCATAACCTCTAATTCCAACATGTCTGTTATCTCCCTTCTTATGTCCTTTAATACTTTCCCATTTGCCCTGTAAGGTAGAATTCTAATGGTGGGGGAGGCTTTTGTATCTGTTTTATGTACAACTAAATCAGTCATATTAGGTTTAGTAGGAAACAATCTTACAATACTGCCAATGATAAAATTACTTGAATCTTTATCTAGTATAGAAATGAAATGACAGCAGACCATTTTCTCTACTGAAGTAAGGCTATAGCATGTTCACATGAACAATGCATGTCACTTGTACTCCCTAATCCTTATATTTAACCAACTCTTTTACTAACTATACACTCCAATTGTTGCTTTTCCACTCTCAGAAACCTCCTGCACCCTTCAGCAGTCTTTACTGAGACATTCCTCATCAGCCAATAAACAGCCAGCTCTGTCTGCTGGATGACTGCTTGCTAGCCAGAAACAATAATTAATCTACAATCCCCCTTTCAACTCAAGCTACTCATTCTGTTTTCTTTCTCTTAAACCTGCCCATATACTTAGTATATGAGAGAGAGAGAGCCTTTCTAAATTATTTGAACCAAATTTGGTATAGTTGACGTGAATGACACACAGGGACACCTCAATGGCATAGTTTGTGATGACGTCATCTACCCCCATTCACGATGGCGGATGTGTGAACATTTGAGGTACAATTGGGCTAACTTGTGAACTGCCTAACCAATTTGAAGGGGCTGTAGGGGCAAATAGAGATGGCTCAAGGGTGTAATTTATAATGATGTCATCCACCCTGAGACAAGATGGTGGACAGATTAACATTTGAGGTGAAAGTGGGAACTGATTTAGACCAAATATGGACACATAGGGACACCTCAAACACATAGTTTGTGATGATGTCATCCATCCTGATTCATGATGGCAGATGTGCAAACCTCTGAGGCACAAGTGGGCTAAGTTATGACACCCCAACTTCACATATACTCTGATGGGACCTGAGCTGTCGGTGATTGACCAGGAGAGAGATCTTGGGTTCATGGTGGACAGCTCATTGGAAGTGTTATCTCAGTGTGCAGCAGCTGTGAAAAGGGCTAAGTCCATGCTAGGAGTCATTAGGATGGAGATTGAAAATAAAAATGCTAATATGATAATGTCCTTATACAAATCTATGGTATAGCCACATCTGGAGTACTGCATACAGCTTTGGTCACCGTATCTTAAGAACATTGTAGAACTGGAAAAGGTGCAGAAGAGGACAACCAAAATGATCAGGGACCTAGAGCTCCTTCCTTATGAGGCAACGCTACAATACTTGGGGCTTTTTAGTTTAGAAAAAAGATGACTGTGGGGAGACATGATAGAGGTCTATAAAATCATGAATGGTGTGGAGAAAGTGGATAGAGAGAAATTTTTCTCCCTCTCTCACAACACAAGGAGCCGGGGTCACTCCATGAAACGAAAGGTTGGGAAATTTAGGACAGACAAAAGGATTTAGTTTTTCACACAGTGCATAATTAATCTATGGAATTCTTTGCTATGGGATATGGTGATGGCCACCAGCTTGGATGGCTTCAAAAGAGACTTAGACAGATTCATGTTGGACAGGTCCATCAATGGCTACTAGTCTGGTGGATGTGGGCCACCTCCAGCCTCAGAGGCATGATGCCTCTCAATACCAGCTGCAGGGGAGCAACAGCAGGAGAGAAGGCATGCACATACCTCTTGCCTGTGGGCTCCCCAGAGGCATCTGGTGGGCCACTGTGTGAAACAGGATGCTGCACTAGATAGTCCTTGGGCCTGATCTAGCAGAGCTGTTTCTATGTTCTTATGTTCTTGCTTTTTGTCTTGGCATGGCCTGCTAACGAAATTGGTCTGGAAGCTAGTCTCTGGAAGTAATCAGATTTGGCCAGGTTCTCTAGACCCAAACCTTTGGACCACAGGTTGCATGACCAGACAAGTAGGCAAACCCTGAGCAAACACAGACCTATATTATGTTTATGTGCAGCCTGCAGAATTCCAGGCACTTTAAAAAAACAGCAGCAACAACTCAGCACATCTGAATTGCTAAATGGCAGCATTTATGTGACCTTATAAAGCAAGGCCATTTGTCTAGAAATGGATGTCCGTGTGCTAGAGGCACTGTCAGACTTAGCCTGCTGACAGTCTGGTCTTCGACTGTTTCCCCCAACATGTCTTATTCCAGCCTAAAAATTACAACAGGTTGAGCTGTTTTTATTTTTGGTAAGCTCTATATTACCGCAGTATTATTGTTACATCAGCTGTGGCATAAATTATTGATTGATTGAATTTCTATACCACCTAATATAGAAATCTCTAGGCAGTGTACAGATTAAAACATAATATAAAATGTAAAACATTTAAAATTCATAAAAACAGATAAAAATCTCAATAGATAAAAACACATTAAAATTTAAATTTCATTTAAATGAAATGCCTGGGAAGACAGAGGTACGTCTTCAGGGTCCTCCTAAAAGCAAACAGAGGAGATGCTTTTATTTCAGTTGGGAGCACGTTCCAAAGCCCTGGGGCAG
Organism: Hemicordylus capensis; assembly: GCF_027244095.1. Taxonomy (NCBI): domain Eukaryota; kingdom Metazoa; phylum Chordata; class Lepidosauria; order Squamata; family Cordylidae; genus Hemicordylus; species Hemicordylus capensis. Next base: position 185,897,016 of record NC_069660.1, read on the forward strand.
CCACGAAGAAGGCCCGGTCCTGAGCTGCCACCAAACGGGTTGGCGGCAACCTTAATCAGACCTCTCCAGATTGTCTTAATAGAAGAGAGGGTTCACAACAGAGAAGGCGCTCTCTTAAGTACCCTGGACCTAAGCTGTTAAGGGCTTTTTAGGTAATAACCAGCACTTTGTATTTCATTTGGAAACATATAAATGACCATAATGCCAAAGCTTGAATGATTTGCTGATGACTAAAGTCTGCAACGAATATATCCATAGTGCAGCAAGTTAAACAATTAAAAAATGGCCGCAATCTATTCATTTGCTTTTTGGTTTCTGAGATACTTTTTCTCACCCCATGTTGACAATTAACTTAGGCCAAGTTCTTAAAAGAAAAATAAGCGTCTGAGCTATACCACATCAGATTGCAGGTGGACGCTCACATCACTAAACACTCCTCCACATAAACAAATTTCCTCCCACACAGCAAACCAGATGTCAGGGAAATTGTTTGTGTGTACCCTTGTCCTTGATATGCTAACTTTTAATGAGGAAGCATTTTTTATATATTTTCATGAACAAGCCCTTGGTCATCTGAGCCACTTCCTGCAGTCTGCAATGGAACAGCAAGACACAGGTTTCCTGTCTCAGTGAGAACTAGGCCTTAAGCATGCACAGCATTGCTTCTTATTACAGCCACTCATTAAATCATATTTAGTTAGAATCTTTCTCCTCTCCATTGTTTATGAAGATTTCCATGAAGTTGTCACAGGTTCAGAATTTGATGTTAAGTGCTGTTCTTAAATGCACAGGTCTGCTCTTGAAAAGCAACCATTTTAGGCTCCTCTTCATTCTCATGAATTATTTATAGCCTATGTTAAATTGAGCAGTATGGCTGCCACTAGAGGGTGCTCTCTCATTAACCTAGGAATGCAACCAGATTCATAAATAATGTGGTTATGTCAGGCCCCCTTTGGTAAGAGCATGCTGCATTTGAGTGTGTAGGCATTATCTTTTGTTACAATTAATCCAGATCAATTGAATGCATCAATTTCCCTTGTTGAGTGAATGAAAGGTGCCTCTTATTACTTTATGAATTTTGGTCTTGCCTTATATTACATGCTAGACTAGAATCCTAGTGCAGGCATCGACAGGTTCCAGTGCAAGTAAGGGTTCTTTCATAACCCGCTGCATTTTTCAACTAAGAGAACCAAGGACAAAGTTCTAAGTTTAAAACCCCCAACAAATCAATGTACCAGCATATGTGCACTACTCCATTGTCAATCAGACCGTATATGTGGGCAATGTGCTCTTTTTCACAAGACCTTTGATTCTCTAGTGCCCCTTTCCCCAAAGCATGATGTGGAATGTGGTCCTTTCTCACCCCAATTCGTTTGTTGTGCTTGCCCTGAGGCCACAGGCAAGAATAAAAGTACTCTATGTGGTTGTTTAAAAAAGAAAAAAAAGTATTTTGATATATATGTATTTGTATGTATGTACTGGCCAGCAGGCCTAAGGTGAAATACATTTTAAAAATTATTTATTAGACTAACCTGAACTTATCTGCAGAACAGGAGGAAAAGGGGAGAGTGAAGGTTTGCAAGCTCTGAGTTTACCTGATAAAATGCAGACTGACAGGCCTCTGTGTACTTTCCCATGCACATATGCAAAACCCCACTCCACACAGCAAGGAGGTATGATAGGTTCTTTGCACGCATTAGCCTTCAGTGACAGCTGTTAAACAGTGGTGGATTTCTGAAGCAGCACAGAAGCCTCGGAAGATTCTGTAACAATGGTTAGCCTGCCGTAGGAGTGCATTTATCCTTCACTGATGAGACTGGCCCCCTGCCTATTAAAGATGAATCTTGTTGTTTATTCTGGAAATGTTTGGGCCTCTCTTTAGCACAGAAGTGTTGCCTCATGCTGGTCCTCGTGCTGTCTGGAAGCTCTTGAGCCTGATATAATTGGCAAAGAGGTCATATAACTGTGAGGGGGGGATACCAAAGCCTGTGGGGCATTTTTTTTTATTGTACACCATCTGCACATTATTTGATACCTGCATGAATTGCTAAGGTGATCTCTTGTAAGCCATAGCTAAACATATATCGCCCTAACTTAATGTAGTCAGATTGCAAAAGAGAGCCAGCAAGAAGAATGGGCTATAAAAAGACTTAAAGACTTTTTTCATGATCAAAGCAGAAGCACTAACTGGCAGAGGGTAGACTTTAATCTCTGGGCACCCACATCTATCAAGGACAAGACAAGTTACAGGGCAAGGATGCAACAGAAAATGAAACAAGTGAAGCAAACCTAATTAACATTAATAGGATATTAAATCTATGTTATATTGCTAACTCCTAGTATCCATCTAAATATGGTAGCGGGGGATTGCTCCAGTCACATCATGTAACATCGGATTCATATGGCCCCTGTAAATCTGCTGTGCAATCAACTACAAGGTATTAATGCTAATTACCTATTTAATTTATTACCTGATTAAGCAAGATGGTGAGCAATATGGGGGGGTAGTCAAAGAGAGACAACTTTCATTGTTGTCTCACAGCTAAAATTCTGGCGGTGATGAGAAAATGTGATTCACACATTACTATAAAATGACAAAGGTTCTCAAAGACTGTTCTTAGTGACATACCAAACTATGCCTCTTCCACCCATCTATGCCATGGAAAAATTTAAAATTTGCATAAATGTTTGCCAGTTCTATGAAAGACATTGCTTCCCTCAAATTTCTGTGGATGTACTTAAGAAGCACCCTCCAAATTCACCATGAAATTTGACTTGATGTGAAATTGATCATATAAATGGCAGAATATTGATCCAACAGTTTTCAACTCTGATCATAGTATAATAATTAATTAAGTATTCACAGATGTTTTAAACAGTTGGGAGTCCTTAGAATATTGTTGCAGTCAGCACTTGTACATATTTTTAAAATGCTTGTACTGATGTGCTCAGAGAGATATTTAGTGCTCTAGCCAACCTGTGAACTTGCTTGTCTCTGAAACAGGTCACTTTCTGTAGGCCAATTACTTTTTTCAAAAACTTCAAGCTATGCATCAGTTTGTTGTACTTTTATCTGTCTGACTGTATGTCATTTCCATTTCCTGGAGAAACGTGGGGAGTTGGTGTAGTAAACATACAAGGATTAATAATGTCAGGTAATGCCTCAAAAACAATCTTACTGACTGCTTTGGAGTATCTTGCCATTCTTCAGTTTCCCTTGAAATTCTGATTTATGGATGCTGCTACATAATATTCTTCTGGATAATGTGACATTGGTTTGAAAGCATAGGATTCTAGATCTCTCTCTTTAGCTAGAACTTCCATTTCAACATGTGTGTATGATCAGACTTTCCCCCCAAATTGACTGCTGTTTTTCTTTCTTTCACTTCAGTCACATGTATCACAACAACCCCTTTTAGCCATTCACTCACTTGATTTAGGCCTGAGTCTTTATTGGTCCCATTGGCTCTTGAGATCTGCATATTGAACATATTTTCTATTAATTGTCAACCACTTCTCTTGCTAAGTGTGTGTGTGTGTGTGTGTGAGAGAGAGAGAGAGAGAGAGAGAGCGCACAGTGCTAGTTACTAATTCAATAATCTGGGAAAACATTCTGTGTGGACATTCTGCTTGCACCAGTCAATCTGTCTCTTCCACGCTCACACTGATTCTAGACTCTGACATTTTTTAATGCTTGTTCACCTATTAAATATTCTTCTGGGCTTGGGCCTTTAAGGAAGATGAAGCTGTCTCTCTCAAGTGCTTACCTCTGTAATGCTGCCTCTCTCAGACCAATAATAGTTTGGCAAATAAGGCCTATACAATTTCAATTTAGCCTTGCTAGTAGACTGCTGAGATGTTGTAAGAGTCAAGCTCTGTGTAGGCAGGCACTTGGAAAGACAGTTTCATCTTCACCAAGCAACGGACGCTCCAAGCCTAGCCTAGCTTATTTGTAGGGATGTTGATCAAGTTCATTGAGTTTGAGGTTGGAGAAGAATTCCTGGAGCTTGGAAAAGGCCCCTCCTATCACAAAAGGAGGGGTGGACTCCTGAGCACCAAGAATTCTTCTGAGCATAGATGAGTTCTCTGTGCTCTTCCTACAGAGTTGTTCATGTGAGAAGGAGGGAGGGTTTTTTCTTTCCCTACCCCCACCCATTGTCATAGTGCACTATAGCACATCTGAAGAGCAGCAGAAGCAGGATTACTAAGCATGGATTAGTAAAGGAGGTCTTCCTCCATTTTTCTGTTGCTCTGGCAAGTTGCACAGTAACTCAGCAGAATAAAGCAGGGCTGCTTAACCTTGGCCCTCCATCTGTTTTTATGGACTAGATCTTCAGGAAGGCCTGAAGTAAACAGGCATGATGGCTTTTGGGATCTGCAGTAGCTCTCATTCATTCATTCAGCATATTTGTATACCACCCAAAACACAAGTCTCTGGATGGTTTACAGCAAAACAATAAAAACAACAAGTAAAAAGGTTAAAACATTAGAACAATGTAAAACTTTAACGTTAAAACTATTAAAAATGATCGAACTATTAAAACAGTACCTAATTAAAAGCCTGGGTGAACAAATGCGTCTTGACTGCCTTTTAAAAAGTTGTCAGAGATGGGGAGGCTCTTATAGGGAGCATGTTCTAAAGCCTTGGGGCAGCAATGGAGAAGGCCCAATGTTGAGTAGCCACCAGATGCACCACTAGTTACAGACAAACCTCGCCTGATGATCTCAATGGGCAGACAAACCTCGCCTGATGATCTCAATGGGCAGTGTGGTTCATAGCAAAGAAGACGAAGTCCTCTTAAATACCCAGTACTCTCGGGAAGACTCCAAGTCTCAAAGGCCCCTGAGGAAAGAGTCAAGGGGTGGGGGGAGAAAAAAAGTCTGCTTATGTCCTTGCTTGCTGGTGGACAGAGAGAAGGGAAACAAAATCCTCCCTGCATAAATTACGCTGTTGCTGCTTTTCTATCTGCCATGTTCCAGCTGAGACAGATAAGGAGAGGGTGGGTGGATGACACAGAGAAGGTGGAGAATTTTTCCAAGTACCTTGACCTTGTATTGGCTTGGTGAACTATATAAATTCTTAGAGATTATGCGGGAAAGAACACGGATAATTTCACAGTAATTTTAAGTGAGCTCTCAGCAGTTCATCCATCTCTACCTATTTCCACCTTTTTCCCCAAGTGGCATGAGGATAAAAGAATTCTCTATTATTATTATTTCTTGTTTACACAGTCAGACAGGTGTTATTGACTGGTTTGTTTTATCCAGACATCGAGGCCTTCCCAAGGACCTGGGATGGCTGAATTTTATTATCAATATTGTTGTTGTTGTTATAGATATCATCGCAAAATATAGGCTGTTCCCAGTAAAGTTGCTTTTTGTAGTCTGATGGTGATTTCTGTGGCCCCTATGGTGTTGAGGTGCTCTTCAAGGTCTTTTGGAACTGCACCCAGGGCGCCAATGGCCACTGGGATTATTTTGGTCTTTTTCTGCCACAGCCTTTCAATTTCAATTTGTAGATCTTTGTATTTTGTTATGTTTCCTATTGCTTTTGCGTCTATTCTGCTATCACCTGGTACTGCTATGTCGATTATTTTAACTTGTTTTTCTTTCTTCTCGACTACAGTTATATCTGGTGTATTGTGTGGCAGATGTTTGTCTGTTTGTAGTCAGAAGTCCCATAATATTTTTACATCTTCATTTTCTACAACTTTTTCAATTTTATGGTCCCACCAACTTTTGGCTACAGGTAGCTTATATTTTTTGCCGATGTTCCAGTGTATCATTGCTGCTACCTTGTCATGCCCTTATTTGTAGTCAGTCTGTGTGATCTTTTTACAACAGCTGATTAGGTGGTCCACTGTTTCATCTGCTTCTTTACAAAGGCGGCACTTACTGTTTGTTGTGGATTTTTCTACTTTTGCTCTTATTGCATTTGTTTTTAGTGCCTGTTCCTGTGCAGCCAGTATTAAACCCTCTGTTTCTTTCTTCAAGTTTTGTTGTGGACAGTTATAACCCGTCATAACCGGAGGTACCAACTCAGAAGTATGGTGAAATATAGGCCTGTATTCCTGTATCTGATTTCGTTTTATATCAAGAAATGAAGTCAAACCTAAATTCTGGCATGCTGTTCCCTGCTCTGTGAGGAGCAAGGAGGAACCTGGCATTGTGTTGTTAAAATGGGATATGCAAGGGAACAATGGAGCAATCCATATGCTAAATTGCAACTGGCTACCAAGTGTCTGTGAAAGGGGCCCGGGGGCTGATTCCCTTCCTTTCCTGTTACAAGAAGTCAGTGTTAAATCCTTGTCAGCAATTAACTGTATTGTCTCCATGGAAGTTCACACAGCCAAATGGATACAGAGAAGATGCTTGTAGACTTTAATTCTCACCTCACTAATGCTACAAGTCTCACACACATGTATGTTCCTCTAAATATTCTCTTGTTTTCAATTACAAGCAAAACACTGGATAAAGGTACATAATGAAATGACTGACACCAAATAGGACCAATTCCACAAATTCCATTTACTAACCCTGAATTTTCACACCTTCTGGGGACCAGACTGCCAAGATGTAATTTGCAGCATCTTAAGATGCAGATTTCCCCACCCCTCCCTTCCTGAGCACACGCAGTTTACAGAGATGAAATCCAAAGATATCTCTGGACTAGCTGATATCCTGAATAATTAAGATTTTGTTCAGAAGGTGGAAGTTGACACCTGTTTGGACATACAGGAAAAGAGGAGATTTTTGAATAGATCCTATTCAAGGATCAAAGAGATAATGACTATAAGATGAGGCTTTTGAGACAGAGAGCGAGCAATCTTTGCCTACAGCAAAGCTGCTCACAAGATCCCAGAGTTTGCTGCTAAAGCTGCGGGGCTAAGCAGGAACTCTGTTCATGAACAGAAACTACAGCAATGCCTGAGCTCTGCTGCCCTAGCTGCCTGATCTGAAGCAACTGCACAGCTCCTGTCTCTGCCAGCACCTCACTCCTTCAACTGAAGTGATTCTCTCCAGCCTCCAGCCTCGGATCCTGGTAATATGCTACAAACTTTGGGAATTCCCTTCATCTTTTCCCCTTCTCCTGCTCCCTTCCCCTTTTCCCTTCTACTAATCTCTGATCTCCCCCAAAACCTTATCAACCCGCAGCCTTCCCCCCCTTTCTTTTTCCGCCTGTATCTAAACTGTACTAGACTCTAGGAAGATTTAATTACACACACTTAAATTTAGTTAGGCACACTGGGTGGAATATTGGTACTGGCTAGATGTTCTGTTTTAATACTGTTAGCAATTCTGCTTTGCTAGGTTGTTGTTAAGCCTTTTATGTTCAATAAAGCCCATTGAACCCTTTCAGGAGTGGTTTGATCTCCTTTCCTCTTGCGCCCAGATCACACACGGGTCACCATATAAAGAACTTGATGACATTGTGGGCCAGACCTGACTTTGTATACTAGCTAATGAGCATATTTGGTGTATAAATCAGGCCTGGTCTTTAACAGTTTCCATTCTTACTCCCCTGCCAGGTCTTGGTGATGTTTGAGTTTTCCGGTTATATTGTGCAAATATTGACCATACAGTGGCTTATTTTTCCATTTTTCTGCTCGGTTCTTTATTTGTTCTTTCTTGTAGGCCTGCTTGGTTTCATTGGTGTTGAATAGTTTCTCGTTATTGACCATTTTAAGTCACTGACCAGTGAAAGGTCTTCACTGACCTTTATATATTCTTCAAGGCCTCTTTTCTCCTCTTCTACTGTTTGATGGACTTGTAGCATTCCTCTTCCACCTGAGCTGTGAGGGAGGTATAGCCAATCTACATCACTGTGGGGGTGCAGAGAATGATTGATGGTCATTATTTTCCTGGTCTTATAATCTAGCGTCTCTAGCTCTGCCTTGGTCCAGTCTAAAAACTTTGCTCCACACATCCCCCAGACAATGGGGGAGGAGTCATCTACAGCTCTTTGTGATCAGTTTGCCTGTCACTTTGCAGATAAAGTCGCTCGCCTCCGTGCTGACCTGGACTCCAGAGTTTTGGCAGTTCCGGCAGACGTGCCTCTGGTACCATCTGGGCCTGTTGTGTTGGATTCTTTTCGGTTGGTGCGGCCTGAGGATGTGGACAAGATCCTGGGCAGTGTGCGGGCAACTTCGTGTGCTCTTGACCCTTGCCCTTCATGCCTAATAAAAGCTGCCAGGGAGGGGACAGGCAGATGGCTGGAGGTGATTGTTAATGCTCCATTAAGGGAAGGCTGGATGCCATCATGCCTCAAGGAGGCGGTGGTAAGACCACTATTAAAAAAGCCCTCCCTTGATCCCTCCAACCTGGATAACTATAGACCTGTGTCTAACCTTCCCTTTTTGGGCAAGGTGATGGAGCGTGTGGTGGCATCCCAGCTGCAGAGGGTCTTGGATGATATGGATTATCTGGACCCTTTTCAATCTGGCTTCCGCCCCGGGTATGGGACTGAGACTGCCTTGGTCGCTCTAGTGGATGACCTACGCCGGGAACTAGACAGGGGGAGTGCGTGCCTGTTGGTTCTGCTGGACCTCTCAGCGTTGTTCAGTACAACCGGGATGAGGAGACTTTACTGGTTCTGGATGGGGTTGCACTCCCCTTGAAGGAGCAAGTACGCAGCTTGGGGGTACTACTGGACCCGGATCTGCTTTTGGAAGCTCAGGTGGAGGCGGTAGCCAGGGGTGCCTTTGCATGGCTTCAGCTAGTGTGCCAGCTGCGTCCCTTTCTCGAGAAGGCAGATCTGGCCACGGTTACCCATGCCTTAGTCATGTCGCGGCTGGATTACTGTAACGCACTCTACATGGGGCTGCCCTTGAAGAATATCCGGAAACTGCAGCTAGTGCAAAACGCGGCAGCGAGGGTTTTATCCAGAGCTGCCCGTTGGGAGCACATCACCCCCATTTTGAAAGAGTTGCACTGGCTGCCGGTTCGTTTCCGGGTCCAATTCAAGGTGCTGGTTTTAACCTTTAAAGCCCTTAAAGGTTTGGGCCCGGGGTATTTGAGGGACCGCCTGCTCCCAAGAGTTGCTGCCCACTTGACGAGGACATCTGAGGGGGCCCTGCTCCAGGTGCCGACAATGAGAGAGGCCCGGCTGTCGTGCACTCAGGACAGGGCCTTCTCTGTTGCTGCTCCCAGATTTTAGAATGCTCTCCCAGTGGTCATTCGCTCCTTGGACTCCATCATGGCTTTTAGAAAGCTTGTTAAAATTCGGCCTTTTACCCAGGCTTTTACATAATCATTTTTACTGCTGCTTCTATGTGTTTTTATCTGTTGTATTGTTTTTATGCCTGTATTTTATATATTTTTATTTTTTTTTAAGCTTGATGTTTTATTGCCTATTTATTGTATGTTTTAACTTTTGTAAACCGCCTTGGGGTTGTCTTTTAACGAAAGGCGGTATATAAATGCAACAATAAAAAAATAAAAAAATAAATTATTCCTGCAGTGTATCTGATAACAGGTATAGCCCAGGTGTTTATGGCTTGTATGGTGTTCCCGCCATTGACTTTGGACTACAGAATTTTTCTAACTCTCCTGATGTATTCACTTCCAGTTAGTGATGTGCGTACTTTTCCTTCTGGATTGGCACCAACCACTCCCCGACCAGTTCGTGGATTTTGTTTTAATTTAACCTTCTCTCCCCTCCGGGGGAGTTCCTTGGGGTGGCAGGGGGGTCCGTGGAGGTTCTCCCTCTCCCCGATGGCCTTCAAAATGCCCCCTTCAGGCCTTTTCGGCCCATTTTTTTGGCCCATTTGGGCCTTCCTAAAGTGACATGGCGGCCAAAATGGCGGTTGTCGTGCGTGCACAAATGGCATCTGTGAGTCCTGGCATGGCCCAGGTCCTTGCAGAGACCATTTGCACATGTGCAGCGGTGCCACCCCCCACCCCACCCCCAAATGGCCACCAAAAAATGGCCAGCACACTTGCGCAAATGGTATGAGAATGAGAATGCCCGAGTATTTGTAATATTATTTCTCTTCCAGGTTCCTGATGTTGCTTCCATTGGGCAGTTCTATTCCTTCTGTTTTTGTTATTTTAACTCTGTTGATTACTAATTCAGCACACTTGTCTAGTCCAAACTCCATTGCTATATCACTACTGAATACAGACAGTGTTTAGCAGTAACTTAATTTCTGATTGGAACTTTCCATACAACTTCAAATTGTCTATGTGGAGCAGATGGTTTATTTTACTTGATGTTTTAAATGTTTGATATCCAAGGCCTGTTTTATTTAGTATTTGTGAAAGTGGAGTCATGGTGATTACAAACAACAGAGGGGATACTGAGTCCCTTGTAAAATACCTCTTCTGATGTTAACCTGTCCAAGTGTCTCACTATTGATTGTTAATTGTGTACTCCACATGCTAATTGCTTTTTAAAATAAATATCTGAATGTTTTTGCTGACACCAGTTATTTCTAAACATTTTAGTATCCATGTATGAGGCAATGAGTCAAAGGCCTTCTTGTAGTCAATCCATGCAACACTTAGATTTGTTTTCTCTTGCAATTTTCTAAAATCATTTTGTCATTCAGCAGCTAGTCTTTTGTGCTTCTGGTGTTTGGGCAATTTCCTTTCTGTTCAACTGGAAGTTGTTTGTTAGTTAATAAGTGTTGCATGGCTTCATCTGCTATTATTCCAGTTAATAATTTGAACATGGTTGGAAGGCAGGTTATCAGTCTATAATTACTTGGAACTGCACCTTTTGCTGAGTCTTTCATGAGTTTTGCCAGTTGTTAACCATTGTTCAATATCACCTCCTTGCAAAATTGGATTGAACTGCTTTGATAGTTGTTTATGAAGGCTTGTTAGGTGTTTAAGCCAAAAGCCATGCAATTCATTGTTGCCTGGTGCAGTCCAATTTTTAATTTTCTTTGCTCTTTCACTTATTAATTATGGTGTTATTATTAGATCTTGCATTTGTTAGTTACATTTTTCAACCTCTTTCATCCAGCCTGCTTTTTTATTATAATTATTTGATTGTCCCATAATTTCCCCCAGATTTGCACTGTTTCTTCTTTATTTGGTGTTTCGATGTTTCTTGCAGTTTCTCCTTCTATGCTTTGGCAGAAATGTCTCTGATTCGACTGAAATGAGAGATTCTGCCTGTGTTGTGTAATTCTGGCTTCATATCTGCTAATCTTCTTTGACACTGCTGTTATTTGCTGCTTTATTATTTCCAGGACTTCTCTAATTTTCCTTGAATCTAGATAGTATTTTCAATTTCATATCTTTCAGTTTACTAGCATCGGATCTAAGCCTGGAGATTTTATTTTCTAATCTAATCTTCCTTTTTAGGTGTTGTACTACTTTCTTTTTTAACAGGTCCATTGATCTTATATCTGAGCTCTTGTGTTGTTATTGTTGCTGCACTGTACATTAGTTGGATTGTTTCTTGCCAATTATTGGTTGTTATTTCTGCAAGTGCAGCATTGACATCTTTTATGCCTGAGCAAGTTGTTTTTTGGCAACTGTTTTTAGAGTGGAAAGTTGAACCCTGGTGTTTGTTTGGCTCATGTGCTCAGTTATTTTGTGCCTAAGGTCTTGTTGCTTTTCTGTTAAATGGCATTCAGGTTTTTGAGGTGAAGGCAAATCAGAGATTGCCTGGTTTTGATTTTGAAACAGTTCAGCAACAATGGCATCGTCTACTGCCGACACCACCTCTACCTGCGCCTGAGCAACTTCTTCAGTTGGCGGTAATTCTTCTTCCATATCTTGAGCCTGTGTTGCTCTTTGCAGTTCTTCCAGCTCAACTCCTGTGAATACTTTATTCTTATTATGAATCTTCTCTGGTCTGCTAGCCTTTGTTCTGTTATTTCTGTATCTGGATGCTTCTCTTTCCAAATTTGGTACATTCTTTTTAAATAATGTCCTCTAGTTGGACTAGACTTGTAATAACAAGTAATTATTTCCTTGTTGGTGTTTTTTGTATATGTTTCCCGGTTAAGTGACATTTCTTCCAGTAACCCTGCAGTCGCCAGCCCTGGTTGCTCAACTGAAGATCCTGAGTCCTGTAGCCCACTTGCCACCAGATGTCCAGGGACTCCAGCACCTGGTGCGGTCCTTGTTGACCGGGGTGACGACTGATCTAATATAGATGTATTAAAGTTATGTCTCACCATATTGTTGATGGGAGAGGTACTCTTCGTCTGGCTCCTCTGATGAGACCTGTCCAATATGGTTGAACCTCTGGCATAGCTCTCACCTTCCTCAGAGCATGCAAGCCCCACAACCATGCCAAGGTAATGCATCACTGGGGCGGTTGTTGTTGTCATTTTATTGCATATATCAAACAAAATCATACTACAAAAAGAAAACTATTTTCCATATAATATTACACCCTGAATTCATTATGACATTAAAAAAAAAAAATCCAATACGTGTGTGTGTGTAAAAATTTTTCGTGACTTCTTGTAATGGTGGTGTGATTCTGCTTTGTGGAACAAAGGATGTGGGGTTTCAACTCTTTTGAAAAGTAACATGGTTTTTGGTTCAACTGAGAAGCATCCTGCCTCACTTTAGCAATTGTAGTATTCCTGGAAAAAATAATCACGTATAGACCTTTTGCCTGCCAAAAGCAAGTGTATAAATTCAGTGTATAAAGTAAGTGAAAATATGCTGTAGTGAGAACTGTAGTCATCTCATTACAACATTTTAAAGGCAGTACACAGAGATGTCACACATTGGAGTCATGCACATGACCACTACAGGGGCAGAGAGAGTGGGCAGGGGGAGGATCAGGGTTGAACCTACCTTCCACTCATCCTGCACCCCCCGACGATTGAGACTTTATCCGAGTCAATGGGCACTGCTACGAGCTGTTTGGCATTCTGGGATAAGCTCCAGATATCCCTCAATACACAGGAAGATAAGTGTGGTGCATTGAGGGATTCCCTCTCAAACCAAGTGCTCTAGGCACCCAGCTCTGTGATCCCTGACCTGGGGTAAAGGGTGCGCTCCTGCCCTTTAACCCAAGTAAAAGCCAGGGGTAAATTCTTGGGCTTCTGGGGGAGGATCGGCTTCAATCCCAGCACTTCACATGAGCAGCCTTGCCCAGGTAGGACTGCCATAACCTGGGTAGGGCTGCTCATATGAACAGCCTCATTATATCCCATTATATCCCATTCTGAGTTTTCTAAAAATTAAAACAGGCTATTTTTGAACAATACTTGATCTCAGTCACATATACAGTAGATTTGGAACACGAGAACTGAGAAAAAGTTTAATATAAATGAGAGGTTTCAGATTGGCCTAATATCTCCTGTTCAAACCTGTTTAAAGGAATAGAATCCTTTTGCAGCAGGAGAACTTTCATCTGCAAATGAAAGGAGACATTTCCTAGGACCAGTAAAATAACTTTGATTAGTTGTGCTACCTGGGATTAAAAAAAAGTATAGCTCTGTAATTTACTTGAAGAACTAAACCAGATGAGAAGAAATCTTTGATTTGTTTTCATGGAAGTCAGAAAAAAATCTCTTTACAAATCCAAAGGGCTCACAATCTAAAAAGAAACATCAGATAGACACTAGCAAAAGTCACTGGAGGTACTGTGTGGGGGAGGGGGGATAGGGCAGTTACTCTCCCCCTGCTAAATAAAAGAGAATCACCATGTTGAAAGGTGCCTCTTTGCCAAGTAAGCAGGGGTTAATGTGGGATCTTCTAAACTGTTTTCTTTTAAACTGTGGGATTTTCAAGCTGTTTTCTGGCCAAAAGAGGTTAGATGTTATGGCAAACACAAGGCTGCCACCAAAAGCAGTGACCTCATGTCTTGTTCTTCCTCTGTCCCTCAAAAGGTCTAGGATGCTAATTGTGTGATGCAGTTTCATCAGGCTGTAAGCATTCCTGCTTTTGTAAGCAGCATCCAGTGAAACAGAGTGGGGGAAATGAGCAGCATGATAATGATGTAATGTCACACTCTCATTATCCCGGACATATTTGGGGAGAGAAGTGAAGCTATGGGGCTTTGTCAGCCGCAACCACATGTTTGCTGTCGAATGCAAACTTTGCAGGCTGCACTCATGATCACTGTTGAAGGCTTGAAATGAAGCACTAAGTAAGAATTCTTACAAACTGACAAGCAACCAAACAGAAAATTTACAATCTGTTATCACAGCTTCTCATGCTTTTTCTTAAATGCCCAGATGAACTAGATCTCTGGTAATGTATTTTCTCACAACAAACAATAAGAATTCCTGGTTATTTACATTATAGTTTAGAGGTGATTTATTTCATTACAAAGTATGGTGCATAAATATAATCTATTGTATTAATTCTCGTAGACGTGCCTCTGTGGGGATGCGTCCCGGCAACCCAGCGGATTGGCTGGGCAGTGGAGACGCCGGATTGGCTGGCTGCTTCGGAAGATGCTCGCTAGAGGGAGGGCCATGCAGGAAGGAGGTGGCTGAATGCTTGGCAGCCCGAGTCCGACAGTGGGGACTGGAGGAAGAAGGCAGCAATGGCCAGCGGGGAAAACACAAGCAGGCTAAAAAGCGTGGGGGGAGCAAGAATGAGAGAGAGAAAAAGAGAGAGAAAGAAAGAGGGGGAAACGGAGGAGGGAGCAAGCTGGGACAGAAGGCTTGGGGAGAGGGGACTGGGGTAGAAGTCTGGGGGGGAGGAGAGTAGGGCAGAAGGTAGGGGAGTGTACAGAGTGAGCGAGAGAAGCACTGTGGGGGGGACAGAGCGAGCAAGAGAGTCGAGTAGGGGGGAGAGACAGAGCGAGCGAGAGAGGCGCTGTGGGGAGGACAGAGCGAGTAAGAGAGTCGCGTAGGGGGGAGAGACAGAGCGAGCGAGAGAGGTGCTGTGGGGGGAGAGACGGAGCGAGCGAGAGAGTCGCGTAGGGGGAGAGACGGAGTGAGCGAGAGAGGCGGGCGGGGGGAGAGACGGAGCGAGCGAGAGAGTCGCGTAGGGGGGAGAGACGGAGCGAGCGGGAGAGGCGGGCGGGGGGAGAGGCGGAGCGAGCGGGAGAGGCGGGCGGGGGAGAGGCGGAGCGAGCGGGAGAGGCGGAGCGAGCGGGAGAGTCGCGGAGGGGGGAGAGGCGGAGCGAGCGGGAGAGTCGCGGAGGGGGGAGAGGCGGAGCGAGCGGGAGAGCTGTGGGAGGACCAGCCAAACGAATTCTCCCAACTAAACCCAAAAAGGAAGTGAACTACCGCACAGATGCTCTGTGCGGGTTCAGCTAGTTCTGTTTATTTCTCTCAGATGTGAAACACTATTCATGTGTCAAGGGATAGTGATGGAAGGTACCTCATTAGCAATAGATTAAGCTGGAGCTATACATAGTCATTTTCTCAAGTTAAAAAAAGTCAAGTTAAAAAAAATTATTATACGATGATCTTGTTATTCATGTAAAAATCTGAAGAGTGCTAAATGCAGACAGAAAGCTGACTCTGAAAAAGTATGCATGATCACACACAAAAGGAATACAGAATTTTAATTTAGCACATTGCTGTGTAATACATTTCTTATACTCTTGTCACGTAGCATCCTGCTTTAAGAGTTGTCATCACATTTTTTCAGTGATCTTATTCCTAAAATGTAGCTGCACCACATCATTCCTAGTCTGATGAAATGATTAAGTTAAGAAAAGAAAAGGAACAGCAAATAATGTGGTTTGATGATCTTATTTCACTCATGAGTAGCCAAGAAAGTATCCTAAATTTGATGTTGTAGGGACAGCCCTGTGTTACTGTCAAAGTCACAGGTGTAGAAATTGTTATCTTTATTTGTTTTCAAATTTAACATGTGAAGAAGTGTATATTCCAGGAATATTTCTGCATGAGGGGTGTGGGAGTGTGTGTGTGTGAGATTGGAATTTAATCTTGCCTTTCCAGGCTGCGAGGAAGCTTACAAGTAGCATAACAATCCAATTACGCCAAAAGTAAACATCTAAGGTGAACAAAAGGAAGCTATTCTCGTGGTCACTGGAAAATGGGCTAAGGGAGCTTAGCCCGCTTTCCAGGGATTGTGGGAACCACTGGGCTCGCAGGAGAGCTCTTTGCTCCCAAGGTGGCTAGCCTGCCTAAAACACCCACCCCTAAGATGAGGTTAGATGAGCGAGCGCTCCGTTAACCTCATCTTTTTGATCGTGTGTTGCCACAGTGCATCCTGGAACTTCCAGGGACCACGCAGCCCTTGATCCCCGCTGCCCCTGCCGGCTCCGTGACATCCGTGACTGCTGTGACGGAGCCGGCAGTTTTATGGGCAGCTGATCTGGCCGCCCAGCTATGAGCGGCTGCTTGTCTGCAGGGAGAGTGGACTAAGCCCACTCTCCCTGCAGTTAGCTCCAAAGCTCTTCTCACTGATCGTGAGAAGAACTTCAAGGTGTTCACTATTTATATGCATGGGTATAAAAGGTTAACCACATATTGAGGCTGTTCTCACAAGCAGCCAAGCCTGGGCTTGGCTGCCCATGAGAACTGCCAGGTTCCAGACAGATCCTGGTGGTGCTAAACTCCAGCGCTGAAGCCCAGGCTGTTAGCTGCGGTTAAGGGTATAAGCGCTCGGCTACCAGGCTCGAGGTGCAAACTACCTGCCAACCAGGATCATGTGTCAGCGTGAGCTGCTTGCATACACCAAGAATGCCCCTCCTCTGGCCCGTTGCCTGGGGAGGGCGATTTGTCCCAGCCCCGGCAACAGGCAAGGAAGACGCCTGATTGGTTCTCGGGCCGGAGGGGCGGGGCTTGACGGCCGTTATCGGCGTCTCCCCGCCCTTCCTTTTCAGTTCGGCCCGAGTTTTTGACAAGAGAGGAGCTCTGTGCCCGAGCTCCTCTCAGTGGTTTGCTGGGGCCCCGTTCGGCCCTAATAGGCGGTCCGGACTCGGACCGTAGGGGAGTGGGGACCCAGGCGTTTGGGTTGGTGGTCGGCGGCTGCGGCCGCGGTGGCATTTTTCGGCCGATTCGGCCTGTGGGGAGGCTGGGTCGGGGGTGGACCGCGGCAGCAGCGGCGGCATTGTGGGTGTTGGGCCGAGTCTGCGGCCACGTGGGGCAGCAGTGGCGATCTAGCCTTTGGTGGGGGGGGCGGTCCGGCCGGTATTTGGGCTGATTGGCCTGGAGGGGCCCCCGGGTGGGGGGATTGTTCTAGGCTGCTGGTTGCTTGGGCTGCGAGCCCACTAGGGGGTGCTAGGGACTCCCTGGGAGGCTGTTGGCGGGCTGACAGGCCCGGGTGATTGACAGCTCTTACAGGCCCGGGTGATTGACAGCTCTTAAGGCTTTTTCCCTCTGTCTCTGTTGGGCCTTCTGGATGTGGCTGCCTGGGAGGAGTGTGGCCTAGCACTGTGGGGTGTGATCAGTGGGAATGCTGCTTGTTTTGGATTAGTCGATATATCTAATTAAAAATAAATAGATAGATATAAAATAATTAAGTAAATACATAAATATATAAATAAATTTATTAATTTAATTAAACAAAAAACAAAAAACCAAACTAGTAGAGACAGAAGGAGTATTGAACAATTTCGTACGTAATAAAATCAAATAAGGGTAGAGTGGTCATGCCTCCCAGGAAGGCAAAAGGGAAAGCCGGGGGGAAGCCGATCAAGCCTCCTAAGCGTCCTGCACCCCAGTCTTCATCGTCGGATGAGGATGATGGAGAAATGACCCTCATTAAGGGGATGATACAGCGGCTGGAGGCTTTGGAGCGGGCCAAGGCGCTGCCATCAGATATGGGGGCAGGGCCTTCTGGTAAGGGGGGCAGAACTCGGACGAGGGGGGCCGCAAGGACTCAGTTAATTGATTCTTTATCTGTCAGACTGAAGGCCATGGAGGAGAGGCTAAGCGGCCCGAGTGATGTGCCAGTGGTAGTTTTGGACGAGGCAGCAGTTCCGGGGGTGTTGCAGCAGGAGGAGTCTTCGGCGGCGGTGGAGATGTCAGCTGTTGCTCAGCCGGGTGAGCCTGGATCTGTTGCACCACACGGCGGTACCGGCCAGTGGCCGTGGTTTCCCTGGCCGATGCCAGCCGCTGGGGGTTGGGGCCCTGCCCCCTGGGGGGTCACACATACATACCCAGGTGGGTTGGTGGGTCCTTTGCCAGGGGTGGGGCCGAGTACGCAAGGGGTGGCTGAGCAGGTGTGGCAAGGGGTCGTGCCTGCTTCCAGTGGACCTGGGTTGCCACCCATGCAGGGTGCAGGTTGGTATCCTAGGGGGGTTATGCCTACACCTCAGCATTCTCCGTATGGGGCAGTGGGGTTGCCTTTGGGGGATCACCTTTTACTGGCCACTAAGGAGAAGATTTTGAAAGGGGAATACGTTGACATATTCTCCTTGTTATTTAGCGAACCCAAGGTAAAGCATAAGGAGGGTGAGTCATGTAAAGACCACGCTGTGACGAAGCGTAAGCCAGTTGAGAAATCCTGGAATAACTGGCTTTCGGGTTTTACGATTTATATGGGGGTGGTCATTCTGGCACAGCCGGCCAGAGCCCTGGCGTTAGTTAAGTATATGGACATTATCCATCGGGCTGTGTCGGACTTTGTTGGCAATGCTTGGGTCCGATATGATGAGAATTTTAGGATGCGAGCCGCTTTGGATCCATCCATGCCATGGGATGCGCCTCATTTGGAGCTGTGGGTTCTCATCATGTCGCCGACGCGGCCAGTGGATGGTGAGAGATCGGACAGCGGGCATCTGTTATCCAAGGCAGCGGCACTGTCTTTTCCCGCTGTTGCGGGCCAGCCGTGGGTTCAACCCCAGTCGGTTTGCTGGGAGTATAATCGCAGTGGCCGCTGTGGAAGACAGGCCTGTAAGTTTAGACACGTGTGTAGCATCTGTGGTGCCAAGCACCCGAGCTCTTCGTGCCCCAGGGCTCGTGGCTTTGGGGCAGGATCTAAGCCAAGGTTCGATGGGGGCAAGAAGGGGGGCCCTCCCACACCCCCTTCGGGTAAAGGGGCCCAGCCCAGTTAGACTGGACGTTTTGGAGCAGCTGTTAATAGGCTACCCTAATCGGGAGGCCGCTGCCTTGTTGAGTTCAGGGTTTAAAGAAGGTTTTAGGATTCCGACGTTATCTCATAGGGTGGCCTTTATGGCCGATAACCTTAAATCGGTTAAAGGGATGGAGGTGGTAGTGGCCAGGAAGATAGGTAAGGAGGTGGCTGCCGGGAGGGTGGCTGGGCCTTTCGATCTTCCCCCCCTTTGACAATTTGAGGGTTTCCCCGTTGGGAGTTGTCCCGAAGAAGGCTCCAGGCGAGTACCGCCTCATACATCACCTGTCCTTTTTGGGTATCGAGTTGGATACGGTGGTTGGGTGTTCGCGTCTCCCGTTGGAGAAGTTGGCGACGCTGCGGGGTCTTATTGGGGCCATGCAGGTGGCGCGGAAGGTTTCCCTTAAGGAGCTGCAGGTGGTGGTAGGTCATTTGAATTCCGCCTGCAGGGTGGTGGTACCTGGGAGGGCATTTTTGAGGCGCCTTTGCGACCTGATGTCCGGTTTGTGGGCTCCTCACCATAGGGTAAGGCTTACGGAGGGGGTTAAGGCAGACTTGGCAGTATGGGGCACGTTTTTGGAGCAATTTAATGGTGTTTCATTCTGGAGGGCAGAGCAGCTGGTTGAGGCAGAGCTGCAGGTCCATTCGGACGCGGCTGGGGGAGCGGGGTTTGGCGTTTATTTTCGTGGGCGCTGGTGTTATGGGTGTTGGCCGGTTGGTTGGGAGAGGGCCGGTATCACTAGGGACCTTACCTTTTTGGAACTGTTCCCCATTGTGGTGGCAGTGCACCTTTGGGCTGGGGAGTTCTCTAACTCCACAGTTCAGTTTTGGTGCGACAATCAGGCAGTAGTGCAGGTTGTCAATTCACAGACGTCACGGTCCCCTCGGGTCATGGGCTTGGTTAGAGCTTTTGTTTTGCAGTGTTTACGTGCCAACATTTTATTTGTGGCGCGACATGTTCCAGGGCTTCAGAATGACATCGCTGATGCCCTGTCTCGGTTTCAGTTGGACAGGTTTCGGGAACTGGCGCCGGAGGCTATGCGGGACCCGGAGGTCATGCCGGAAGCCCTGTGGAGGCTTGGCGCGTAGCTGCGCGGCAGGCCATCAATGCCTCCTTGGCGCCCAGTACCAGGGTTAGTTATCGGGCGAAGGTAGGGGCATTCTCTACGTTTAGGAGACAAGAGGGCCTTGTGGAAGCATGGCCTGTGCCTGTGGAACATGTTATGCAGTTCCTGGTGTCTCTTTTTAGGGCAGGTAAGGCGGTCTCGACCATGGGAGGCTACGTCTCCGCTTTGGCCTCGAGGCTCAAGTGCAGGGGGTGCAGGACACTACAGGTGATCCTAGGGTTAAACGCATGCTGGAGGGGTGGGCGCGGCAGCAGCCTAGGGGCCCGGATAAAAGGAGGCCACTAACCTTGGACATGGTGGCTGCACTGATTCGCCATTTACCTGTCTGTTGCTCTTCCCCTTGGGAAGCTACGTTAATGAAGGCTGCCTCCTTGGTTTACTTTTTTGGGGCTTTTAGACCCAGTGAAGTTTTGCCACGGGGTAGGCATTCGCCTGTGGGGCGTTGCCTGCAGTTTGGGGATTTGTCGTTTGAGGGTAGGGGAGTCACGTTGCTACTCCGTAGCTCCAAGACTGATCAGAAGGGGAAGGGGCAGGTGATTAGGCTCCATGCTGCCTCGGACCCGGGAATGTGTCCAGTGATGGCCTTACGGCAGTATGTAGCAGGTGGTCCCAAGGCATCTGGGTGTTTATTTGTCCATGAGAGGGGGGATCCTTTAACCCAGTATCAGCTATGGGCTGTTCTGAGGAAGGCTATGGCCTGTGCTGGTGTGTCAGACTTGGGGTTTAGCCTGCACTCCTTTAGAATTGGGGCAGCTACTACAGCCAGTGGCCTGGGTTTGGAGGCGAGGGATGTGCAGAGGATTGGACGGTGGAAGTCTGATGCTTTTTTACGCTATGTGCGCTAAAGCGGCACAGTTGCGGCTGTTTGTTACCTGTTTGTTCTTTTAACAGGTGCTGGCGGGGCAGCGGCTCCGGTGAGAGGTGCTGGCGGGGCGGCGGCTCCTGTGAGAGTACTCCTGTGTGGCCATTCCTTGGTGTTTTGGGCATACAAGAGGGCCAGCGCCTCACGTTTTGGGACCCAACTCGGTCTGGGACAGCAGTCCAGAGTGTCTTGGTTGGGTATGCGGGGGATGCTTTGGGGACAGTTACTCCCAACTCTGTTAGATTATGTTGATAGGTGTTCCTGTCCGGATATTTTGGTCGTGCATTTGGGTGAGAACGAATTGGGCAAGCGATCAGGTCTCTCCATCATTCAACAAGCCTCTTCTGATTTTGGGTCCTTGCGGGATAGATTTCCAGGGATGAGGATTGTGTGGGTCGAGTGGCTCCAGCGCAGAGTTGGGCGCGGGGTGCACTCTCTAAGGGGGGTTGAACGAGCTCGACGTAAGGTGTCTAAGGCTATTGGCCGGCTCGTTCTTGAGGATGGGGGCTGGGTGTAGGCACAGCCCGGCCTGTCGGCTTCATTGCCGCACTTGTTTAGGCCTGACGGGGTCCACCTGTCTGTTCAGGGCTGCGATTTGTACCTATCCAATATTCAGAGGCGGCTTGGGGAAGTTGTTGGGGAGTGGTGGGGCAGGAAGGCCAAGCTAGGCTGACCTCCCTGTGTGGCAGGGACAGTGCGGGTTTTGGTGGGAAATAGTTGGGTTTAACTTCGGTGAGCACCCTTGGGACGAGTTAATTGGTGATTGGTCAGTCGCTCCCTTGTGGCTTGTGCGGCCCAGGGAGGACGACTTGCCATGAACCGGCTTCAGGACTTTGCAGATCCTTGGGCTGCGCGGTCCGGGGTGTGCAAAGCCTAGAAGGTTCCAGACCCTCGATTGGGGGTTGGTTGAAAGGAGACGGATCAGGACAGTGCCTGATGCTCTCCTGAGCCAGGGTGTGTCGCCCAAGCATGGTCAGGGGTGGACTCGGTGTCCAAACCTGGCCAATGCTAGGCCCCGCACTGTCTAGGTGGTTGAACATCACTGTCAAGTTCGCTTGCTCACAGTTGATTCTTGTAATAAAGTTATGACCAATTCACCCAACAAATTGTGTCGGTGTCGTCTTTGCCTGGGGTCTGGGGACAATGCCTGTCCCTTGGCAGAATCCTCTAGTGTGCTGTGATCGATGCACTGTGGGATGCCCAGATGCCGGGATAATGAGTTCCAGCCTCGGAACGATCTGCACTGTTCTGCAATTCACAGAGAAGCAGGAATCATGTGGGAGCATCAGTGCACCCCGTTCTCATTATAGGGAGTTTTCAAAAGACAAAATACAAACCAAGCTGGACTCTTATTACAGCCAGACCATTCAGCCTCCCCTCTCTCATCTGATCTTTTTAAAACAAGAAACCACATCAGCTCTCTTTTCTCACCAGAGGAGCTGCTGGTTGCTAACAATTTCTCCTCCCATATATGGAAGAAAATGGCACCCACACAGAAGCTGCAAGCCCAAAGGGAAGACCTCTCCTACAGAGACAATCTGCTGGTGAGGATGACCTGCCAAGACAGGCCCACGGTTCATTCTCCAGACTTGGAAATGGTCACTCAGGGGTGTCAGTTATTCAAAGGGGGAGAGTTAACTGATACAGGCCAGGATGTTCTGTTAGCTCCTTCTCCTGGTTCTTGGTTGCTCTCCCTTGCCTCACCACTGCAGAAAGAGAAGAGCAGCAGCGAAATGGCAAAATGTTCATCTATTATTTATTGATTTATTTATTCAATTTTTATACCACCCTTCCGAAATGGCTCATGGTGGTTTACAATTAAAACCAGAAACCATTAAAACCAATTACAATTAAAACAGAAATATAAACATGAACACCAATTAAAAACATCTTAAAAAACAATTAAACTATCAAAACAATTTAAAAACCTGAAAACCAGGTTAGCATTAAAACAATTAAAACTAATTAAAACCCTAAAAGGCCAGGCTGAACAGATGGGTTTTAAGGGCTCTCTTGAAGGACAGTAAGGAATTAAGATTGCGAATTTCTGCTGGGAGTGCATTCCACAGCTCGGGAGCAGCTACAGAGAAGGCCCGCCTCTGAGTTGCCATCTACCTGTCATGTCGTGTGCTGTTTCTGCTGCCTGATGGGGGCTGCAGTGCATTGGACCTCATTTTATCCCCCAGCCCTGGAAATGGTTGCTCAGGTGGGCAGATGTCAATTACACAAAGGTTGTAAAATTGACATCTTCTCTAAAAAATAAAAAAAAAGACATGCAAGTTCTCCTTCTTCTGTTATATTGCTAAGGTCTTTAAGGGTTGAACTGAACGTTCACTGGCAGACCTAGGTATGGGAATTCTGGTTGCTGCTGAAGAGCAGTGGGAGCAGAAATACTCTGATTTGGATAGGAGAAACACTGGCTAGGTAAAGGAGTGCTTAACCCTTCCACTGCTCCCTGCTTTTCCACTGTGCATGATTCTCCACCTAAGTTTCATCTGTGAGTGTTAAACAAGGTAGGTGGAGAGCTTGATAATTTGCTAAGACCCAGTTGGGTAGGACAGTTTTTCTTCCTACTGTGATCTGAAGCTGGGGTCAGAATCTGGGTAGGGCATGCTTATCCTGCCTAGCTGGGCCTAGCGAATGATCAAGCTTCTTGCCTTCTACCTTGTAAAACAAGGTTTTCCACTCACAGACTGTCAGCGTACCTGAACTTGAGTAGGATGCTTCTCCCACCCAATGATTGTGTGAACTATCCTAGTGTATTGTTAGGATTTTAGCCATTGGTTACTCTGAATTGGTCTATCGCTATGATTTTGTCTGACAAACTGATGAGTAGTCAGGAACTTAACATTTAAGTAAATTAAAGTGTGCTGTCAAGTTGATTTTGACTCCTGGCACTCACAGAACCCAGTGGTTTTCTTTTGGTAGAAAACGGGAGGGGTTTTCCATTGCCTCCTCCCGCGCGGTAGGATATTAATATTCCCTGATGATTGGAAATTGCTCCGCCCTGCCTTCAAAATATAACATCCATCAAAGGCTAGAGGAGGGACAGAAAAACTTATAGAAGGTTTGCAGTTTGTATTTGGGCAGATTCTGAGAGAGGCAGAGGGAGAGATGTGAATTAGTGGAAACCTGAGGTGCAGTTCCCCTATTTGGTAGCCTGTTCCAAGAAGAATGATTGTGCTTCCTGTTTTTTTAGGAGTCTGCTTACAGTAGGCTCTACTTGTATATGTGTAAACATACAGGCACTACAAGTCTCCAGTGCTCCCTCATCCAGAGGAAGCTTAACCTTGTTGCATTCGCTGCCTGAGGAAGTGGTGAGTGCTTACCAATATGAATTACCTCTTCTGGGTACTGCTCTAATAATTTATCAGAGTTTGTTTCAATAAACTAATGTTTCTCTTGCTTTCAGTTGCTTCAAAAGGAGCAATGTCCTCATTAGAAGCTTCAACGGTGTTAAAAAAGAGCATTGATTACTATTTCATCAGCTAAAAGACTAATTGGCCTCCATTAGTTTTAATTGGGACAATTTGCTTTAGATGCTCTAAAATGTTGCATTGGATGACTTGACAGTTCTGAGAGATTGCAGAACATAATCACTTTTCTTTTTACATTAGGCCAGCTAAAATTACTGTATGGAGCTGAGTTTCTAAATGATGGGGAGAGTATAAAATGTGAAAGCTTTCCTAAAGGGGATGCATTTGTTCACCTTTAATTAGGGGCTAATCGTGAAAAGGAGTAATTAAGCATTTTGTATGAATTTGGATGGAAAATCTCTCGGAGCTTGTGAGCTGCAGCCATGCATAAAAACAGTAGTTCGTGGGGCCTATTTGTGAGGAGCTTGTAGACAGAGTTGTGTTTACAATTAGCCTTTTTTCTCCCAGTGTGAGCTGTTATCGTGGAGAATGACTGCTCTAGAGTTATCAAGAACTAAAAAACCCCAGTCAGATATGAAAACAGGAGAATATTATATAAAAGGTGTCTGATGTATTTGCTGCAGTTTACAAAAAAGCATACCATGTAATATGAGCAATCTGTCCTTTGCAAACTATCTGCTCTTCCTCATATCTCCCCAGGATATTTCAAACTCTTTTGCTACAGCGATCTCAGAATCCTCCCTCCACACCTATACCCTGCTACAGCTGAAATACATTTGAGAATCTTCTATATAATTAATTCCTGTAGAGGGGATGTGTGGGGATGTGGCAAGCTCTGCCCCTGTTGTGACCAATGGTGGGCCCAGAGGGGGCGACACATGCAAGGGAGGGAGGGAGGGAGGAGCGCTCGTCAGGAGGCAGTTGGGGCGGTGGGCGAAGGATGATTGATGGGTGGCAGGAGGAGGATGGGCGGCAGGCAAAGCCCCGCCACTCCGAGGAGGAGGACAGCGAGCTGGAGGGAGGTGGCAGCACTGCCCTGAGTAGGAGGGCGAGAGGACGACATGCAGTGGGAGGATGACGGGCAGTGGGCAAAGCCCTGACACTCCGAGGAGGAAGGCCAGAGGGCAACGTGTGGCAGGAGGAGGACAAGCGGCGGGTGAAGCCCCGCTGTCCCAAGGAGGAGGATGGTGAGGTGGAGGGAGGTGACAGTGTTGCCCTGAGGAAGAGGATGACGGGTGGCAGATGACGATGAGGAGGACAACGGCAAGGCGGAGGGAGGTGGCAGCACTGCCCTGAGGAGGAGGGTGAGAGGATGACGGGTGGTGGAAGGACAGGCAGTGGGCAATGCCCAACTGCCCCAAGGAGGAGGACAGTGAGGTGGAGGGAGGCGGCAGTGGGACACCCTGGCCCTGGCCCCCCGGGGTGAGATGGCGGTGGCATGGGGGATGGTTGGGCCCAACTAGAGGTGCAGATGCTCTGCACCCGGGTCCACTGGGGCAGAAGGTGGGGGGAGGGCATGAGAGACTGGGACATAAGCGGGGAGGGTGGGAAAGACTGAGGCAGAAGGTGGGGAGAAGGCAGGAGAGACTAGGCCTGAAGCAGAGTATATTGTCGCACAAATGCTCTGTGCGGGGACAGCTAGTTTGGAATAAATGTCTCAATTTTACATTTGAGAACGTAAATTCTCAGTGAATTAACATGGTAGGGGTATGTAGGACCAGTTCTATTTGGACCTGGTTTGACTAGAACTGGTCCAGTTCAACTGGTTCAGACTCGAACTGAACCAAACCCCCCAAAAGGATTGCCAGTTGGAGTTTGAACCAAATTGGCCCCAGTTCTAATGCAACCAGGCCGGAATATGCAGAGGCAGTGACTGGGCTGCGTCAGGCACAGTCCGGAGAATTCAGAAGATCCCTCCTCCACCAGGTCCAGTACAGGTGCCCTCTTGCTGCCCCTATCAGGGTTTTCTTTCAAGGTAGGCAGGGTTTTCCCCCTTTGCTTGTAGAGGGAAATCCTCACTAGATTCCCCTTAACAAGCATGACGCCCTCAAACCTCTGAACTGGTTTGGACCAGTTCAACACTCAGACCAAAGCAGGGGATGGTTCAACTCAAACTGACTCGTGGGCTAGTGGGTTGGTTCTTCTCAAACTCAAAAGGAACCATTGGAATCAGTTCCGCACACACCCCTTTAACATAGCAAATAGTTTTCAGATACTCAACAAATACTTGATGAGTTTACCAATGATACATCACATTTAAACATCTTTATGTACCATTTGATGATATTTGACAGCTGGCATGACCACCTTAAGTGGCGCAGTGGGGAAATGCTTGACTAAAAAGCAGAAGGTTGCTGGTTTGAATCCCTGCTGATACTATATCAGCAGGGGCGTATCTAGGATAAGGCAGGCAGGGCACGTGCCCCGGGTGCCACTTGAAGGGGGTGCCATTTTTTAAAATTAATTTTTTTTTAAAATGGCAGCTGAAAACAAAATGGCCACCACACATGCTCAAATGGCCTCTGTAAGGCCCTAGGCTATGCCAGGCTTCATAGAGGCCATTTGAGCATGCACGGTGTCCATTTTGTTTTCAGTGGCCATTTTTTAAAAACAAAAATTATTTTTAAAAATGGCCACCATACATGCTCAAATGGTCCCTGTGAGGCCCTAGAGGCCAGCGGGGGAGCGGGAAACTTTGCAGACCCCCCCTGCCTTTAGAAAGCCCCCCGAAGGTGCTACAGGTAAAAAAAAAATTAGAAAATTAATATGTCACTGTACACATATTCAGTTTGGCACTATGTACAGATAATCAGGGCTTGTGAATACTGAGCTGAAGCTTTTGAGCTAGGATTGAATTCATTTGCTCTTACTTTGCTTCTTGTGATAAGTGAGTTAAATGTGATGTCTTAATAATATGGCTATTAATGGTGAATTTGTCTTTGAATCAGTGTGAAATCCTTAGTATTAAGGCCCACTGGGAGTTTCTTGTTCTCTCTCATTTTAACTGTCTTTCTGAAAGGCTAGAATATATTCCAAGCAGTGACACACTTTACTCTACATATCCTTTAATTATTTTCAGAGTATCTGGGAAAAGTCAAATTCTCCATTTATTTTTAAAACTTATGTAATAGTGATGCTACAATGCATAGTAGAGAATTAGACAGGCACTTCTGTTTACTTTTCCAAATACACCTCCACATAGTATTTGGGTATTTCATGAGCCCCAACATACTGAAGCATTTTTTGGTCTGGCTACGTCCCCTGCTAAATAGTTTTTGAAATATTAAAAGATTAATGAGCTTGACTTGTATTTTTTATGGGAAAGTATTGCAACTATTTAAAGCTGAAACAAGAACCTAAACCATTTACTGATAGCTTTAATCAATAAATCCCTTTCACCTTTTCCTGTCATATACTGTACTTATCTCCAAATAATGGTAAGACTGCACAACTATAGAACAAAGTCTACTAATGTGCTGGTTTTTTTCTTTTTGCTGTAATCAGATTGGCAATTCTCTTTATTCTATTTGACATTAATTTTAAAAATGTTTTGCTTTCTCTCAAAGGGCACATAAGCTAATGCATTGATCAGTCTCTTCTTTTTATGCAAAGTGTGCTTTGATTTTTCTTTAAATGCAGCTGTGCTCTAACACTTGTAGCACAAAGTAGTGTAATCAGAAAAAGCAACAAATGATGCATTATCTTGTTGATAATTCTTTTCTACTGAAGAGTCACCCATTTCTAGAGCTTGTTGAATTACATACAGCTCTGTGATGATGTGGGGAATCAAACCAGAAACTGGAGGTTCCATTTGGAAGCCTAAAATTAGATATCCCAAGTCAAAAACATTTCCCCCAAAACATTTCAATTTATTATCTAGCTTTAAATATCTAAGCTGAAAAACTCTGGTTGTTACTTGATCTGTCTAGCCAAGGCCACAATCCAGATTTTGATGTGCCTACGTCCTGTTGAAATAAATGGGATTTGGGTTCTTAATTA
Organism: Hemicordylus capensis; assembly: GCF_027244095.1. Classification (NCBI taxonomy): domain Eukaryota; kingdom Metazoa; phylum Chordata; class Lepidosauria; order Squamata; family Cordylidae; genus Hemicordylus; species Hemicordylus capensis. The sequence goes on from NC_069660.1 coordinate 185,925,305, forward strand.
TGAGCTTAAACCATACCCTTCGATGTTTCACTGATGAAAACAGGAACATGCCTATGAATGTGTAGGGAGTAGGGACATGGCCAAGCAACCTAGGAGGCATGCTGTGACTGCTAGTGGATAGGGGTGTACATGAGCCAGTTCAGCTCCTCCTTTGGGAAGCACCAAACCAGCTCGGACATCCAGAGCCGAACTGCTTCGGCGGGGTGGAAGTGGTTCTCTTAAGAAGCAGGGAAGCAGGTCCTCATATGCTCTGCTGCCACCTTGCTGTTTTTCTGGGTGTGGCGCTTGTGCTAGCAAGGGACGAGCGTGGCTGCGGCACTGTTCCCTGCAGCCTGCATGTGTAGCATCAGCACATGTGTTGCAGCCATGTGCATGCTGATGTCGTGTGTGCAGGCTCCAGGGAACAACACCGTAGCTGCACATGGCCTTCGCTAATGCAAGTCCCATGCCCAGAAAAATGGCAGGGTGGCAGAAGAGCATGAAAGGTCCTGCTTCCTTGCTTCTTAAGGGAATTGCTCCCTGCCCTCGTGAGCCATTCGTGCACATCTAGTGGATAGAGGTGTGCACGGAACCATTCTGAGTGGTTCAGTTTGAATTCAAACCGAACCACCAGTCTGCAAACTGGTTCATTAGAATCTGCCAGTGGTAAGGACCCCCCACCCTTTACGAGCAAAGACGTATCCCTAGGAACTAAAAGGGATTGAGGTGGGTGGGTGGGCGGGCTGGAGTTCACCTTAGGCATGGTGGTGGCTCCTCGGTGGAGGTGGGCCAGCAGCGGATCCCTTAGGCACTTCCACGCATCAGTGTGGGCTGGCGGACACCAGGTCTGGGCCCCTGCACACGCGCAGAGGCCATTTGAATGGCCATTTACAAATTTGCATAGTGATGCAAATAGTGTCTGCACATGCACAGAGACCCGAACCAGACTTTGCTGATGTGGGGGAGTGCCAGTGGGACCTAGAGAAGCCGCTGCCAGGCCACCACCAGCCCACCGCCATGGAGCCATTGCCATGCCTAAGGTGACCTCCAGCCCACCCCTCCACCCCACTCGACCCCTTTTAGTTCCTAGGGATCCCCTTTTGCTTGTAAAGGGGAATCCTTACCAGATGACCTTTTACAAGCATCTCAAACTGGGCCGAACAGGTTCGATCTGGGCCAGGTATGGCTCAAACTCAGACTGCCCCCCTTTTGTGGGGGGCACTCCAGTTTGAGCTCAAACTGGTTTATTCTGGCCAGTTTGAATCAGACCAGGTTCGATTTGAACCAATTCTGCACACCCCTACTTGTGGACAAGTGGAAAGTAAGTAATAAAGTGTGCAGGAGTGTGCTTGAATATCAAGGGGGTAATGTTCCACGAAAGTACTGTGAAAGTTAAAACTGTGATATTCAAGGTTTAAACCTACCCCCACCCCCAATATGGAGTAATGGTCCTGGAAAGTAGCCTGGGCTGCTCAGTTGCCAACCCTGCACCATATCATAGCCTAATTCTGACAAACAGCAGGTGGTAAACCTGGGTCTGACGTACGTGTGTGTGTGTGTGTGTGTGTGTGTGAGAGAGAGAGAGAGAATTACTTAGGCTCAAGATGGCTACCATTCACTGTGAACTTGGGGACTTGTTATGAAAAAAGGATGAAAAAATATGCAATGCATGTTTCAGATACAGTGAATCACAGTGTAGGGTTTTGAATTCAATCATCTCTTAGGTTCTTTACGATGCATTTTAAAATAAAAAACCTGACAAGGCTCATCTGAAGATGGAATTGCAAACATGAATGGAACTCACCTTTTTCTACACCTGATGCTCTCCACGCACATACAGGCCTACCTATGACAGAGTCATTTTTAGCTATATGCATATTTATTGGGGATGCTGCCAATTCCCCCTCTAAGCAGAATCCGGTAGTAGACTGGTAGTTCTGCCTGCATTTGAACTGACTGGGAACAGATACTTCCTAGATTCTAGTGGATTTCTCTAGCTCTTTCTTGAAGTTTCAGACCAGAAATCTTCCCTGATGTTATAGAGAATATAGACCATGCCATGATTACATTGAAGCCAGCGGAATCAGTATGGATTTCAAGTTTATGTGTACAGCAGTGAGGAATCACAGGCAAAGTTCAAAGCCCTGTTTTTGGATATATTCAAGATTAAATGGTAATCCTTCTCCCCTCAGATATAAATCTAAATTCCTCACTTCCACACAAAAGGAAGACAGCACTTCTTTTTTAAGCTTAATAATTACTATAGCAATGTTATCAACACAGGCCACTATTTAATAAGTGAGAATAGCAGCCCACATAGGGTCAGCTACCAGTTTAAAGGGGCCCTTAGCAAACAAACAGCCCTCCATTGGCCTCCACACACACACACACACACACACACACACACACACACACACACACACACACATGGGCCCAAGACAAGGGTATAAAATATGGGGTATAAATATTTTAAATAAATAAGACAGCCACCATCACCACATGAAGGCTGTGGGCACTGAGCAGGTCTCAAGGACCAGAGTTTGTGCTCTTCTGAGGGTCCCGGACAATGATGTCAACCCCCACTGACCATGTACTAGACTACTTCTAATAGCTCAACTATTTATTTGTTACAACTGACTGGAAAGGCCTTGGGCAAAAACAATCTTCAAAAACTTTAGATTGGAGAAATGAAACATACAGTTTACCTAAGATCTGTCTCTGGTTTCTGTTCTATCTGGGCTTGTGACTGTCCAGGCCCCTTGGAGATAATTCAACAGAGACTCTTACTACAAATGTAAAATTGTTTCCTTCAGTTTTCTTACAAGGCTGTCCCATTTGGAGGCCTTCTGCGCTTGTCTCTTAAAACACACTCAACCCCTTTAAAAGAAATGGAATTTTGCCTTTTGTGTGCAGACTGAGTTCACAATCCCTCAGTGTATAGAAACAGACACGCTATTCCCACGATCAGCTGAAATCGGGCTAGGGGAGCCTAGCCCAATTTCGGCTGATCGTGGGAGCCACCGGGCTTGCAGGTGAGCCCGGTTGCCTCCCAGTGGTTAACCCACCAAACAACCCCTCCCCTTAAACCGGTTTTGCGGAGTGAGTGCTCCACAATCCTGGTTTTTTAAATCATGAGTAGCTGCAGTGTGGCTCCGCGCTGTGGCTACTCATGAGTAGACCCCTGGAGGGGAGGCGAAAAGCTGCCTCCCGGCTCCGGGGGTCTCTCCACTATGCTCTGCGCACTCGTGCAGGGCATACTGGAGCTTCTGAGGGCCATGCGGCCCCCGATCCTCCCAGCCCCTGCTGGCTCCGTTACGGAGCCGGCAGTTGTGTGGGCGGCTGCTGCAGCTGCCCAGAGCAGACTGGCTGGTCGTCTGCTCACAAACCCCATAGAGGTTCTTCTCTATGATCGTGAGAAGAGCCTCAGAATATTGGCTATAGATATAGTCCTCGTTCACACAATTTTTTGAATTTAGGTTTAATGTAGGTTACTGATATTAGAGTGAATGTGTGAATCCTCTTGAAGGCAAAAATCCCAGATTCATCTCAAACCACCTTAGAATGGGTGCACACAATTACACTAATGTTGGTAACCCACATTAAACTTAGATTTGAATGATTGTATAAACCAGGCCATAGCTTGTCCTTATGGATAAACACATAATAGTCTGAACCACAGAATACGGGTATGAATTATCCCCTTCTCTCTCTAAATGGCACCCGTTACAGATGCCTCCTCTGTCCATATAGTGGAGTAGCATCCTTGTGGTACACTATTATAGAACCCATGCATATAGAATGACAATCCATGTTTGGAATCTTCTAGAACTGATTGGACTGTAGTAATTTTCTTTGTGGGACTGCTGTTTCAGAATCTGAAAAAGATGCTAGAATGGAGATGGGAATTTATTGGGCATCCGGATGCAAATCTGGGTCTACTAAATTTCTTTTCAAGTGGATCCAAGTGTTTCTACCCATCTCAAGGGTTACTATGCAGCTCAGAAGCAGCAATGAGTAAAAGATGGGTTCATTAGGAAGGATATTATCACACTGCTGAGCTCTGAAACAGCAACATACCTCTGAATCAGTAACTGTTTAGCCTACTTTACAGTAGGCTTATGAGATCACCCAGCATTCTGTGTGTGTGTGTCCATGTGTGAGTCCCCCACCTCCCATCAACTTCGCAATGCCTGGACCAATATGAACCAAATCAGGAACAGTTGTAGGGACACATAGGAACACCTCAACAGTGTAGTTTGTGATGATGTCATCCACACCAATTCAAGATGGTGGACGTGTAAACATTTGAGGTGCAATTGGGCTAACTTGTGAACTGCCTAACCCATTTGAACCAAATTAGGTACAGCTGCAGTGAGTGACTCACAGGGACACCTCAATGGCATAATTTGTGATGATGTCATCCACACCGATTCAAGATGGCAGACGTGTAAACTTGTGTGGTGCAAGTGGGCTAACTTGTGAACCACTGAACCGATTTGAACCAAATTTGTTGCAGCTGTAGGGACAAATAGGGACACATCAACAGCATAGTTTGTGATCATGGCATCTACCCCAATCCAAGATAGTGGACACATGAACATTTGAGGCACAAGTGAGCTAACTTGTGGACTGTCTAACTGATTTGAACCAAATTAGGTACAGATGTAGTGAGTGACACAGGGACACCTCAGTGATATAGTTAGTGATGATGTCTTCCACCGTAATTCAAGATGGCGGAAGAATAAACGTTTGAGGCGCAAGTGAGCTGACTTGTGAACTGCTTAACCAATTTGGACAAAATTTGCTAAAGCTGTAGAGATACCTCAACAGCGAAGATTGTGACAATGTCATCTACCACAATTCAAGATGGCAGACACGCAAACCTTTGAGGCACAAGTGCCCTAACTTGTGGACAGTCTAACCAATTTGAACCAAATTTGCTACAGCTGAATGGATACATAGGGATGCCCCAATGGTGTAGTTTGTGATGTCACTCACCCCAATCTAAGATGGAGTATGCATAAACTTTTTAGGTGCAAGTACACTAACTTGAGGACAGTCTAACCAATTTGAAGCAAATTTGGAACAGCTGTAGTGAGTGACACACAGGGACACTTCAATGGTGCAGTTTGTAATGATGACATCCACCCTGTTCCAAGATGGTGGACATATGAACATTTAAGGCACAAGAGATCTAACTTGTCAACCTCGATTTGCACCAAATTTAGTCCATATGTAGAGACAGTGAAAGGAAAGTAGGCTGATTAGTTCTTACTAGAACAACTTCTATTATATTGGTACAGTTGTGCCAGTATTGTTAAGATGAGAAGTATTTTCAATATTCCGCAATTATAATCCATGAACATTCTATTGCTTATAAAATAAAAAATATTCCACCCAATCCCTCTGAAATTGTACATACATCTGCTAAGGGACAAGAGAGACCACTCCTCCAAATTTGGAGCAAAGCTGTTGCAAAATGGATGAGATACAGCAGTTTGCATTTTTTAACTCCTAAAAAGAGTGTTCAAAGAGTTGGTGACATTTTTTTCCACGACAGATAATGTATATATTTTAGGGATGTGCAAAAAATTTCGGGCACAGAACGATCTGTGCCCGAAACAAATAATTTCAAGTGATTCGGGGCCGAACCGAATCACCCCCGATGTCCCCCGATATTTTTTGGGCACGAGCCGAATCACCCGAATTTCGGACCCGAAAAATTCGGGTGATTCGGTTCATGGTTGATTTTTGGCGATTTTTTGAAGTTTTAGTGACTTTGGGGCAGTTCGGGGGCATAGCATGGGATCTGGGCAAAAGGAGTGGGGTGGGGTGGTAGTGTCTAATGGGTGCAGGCTACCACCCCAATTTCAGGGGGATTGGGCAAAGGGCTGATTTTTGGTAAACTTCTGAAATTTTCATGTCTTTGGGGCAGATTGGGGCAGAAAGTGGGGCCTGGGGCAGAATAGTGGGGTGGGGTGGTAGTGCCTAATGGTTGGAGGCTACCACCCTAATTTCAGGGGGATTGGGCACAGGGCTGATTTTTTGGGAATATTTGAAGTTTGGGTGTCTTTGGGGCAGATTGGGGGCAGAAAGTGGATCTGCCCCAAAGGAGTGGGCTGGGCTGGTAGATAGTGCCTAATGGGTGGAGGCTACCACCCATCCCCAATTTAAGAGTGATTGGGCAGAGGGGTGAATTTTGGTGAATTTATTTTTATGAGGTTTGTCTTCATAAGGTGAAGTGTGCTAAATTGATTACTTCCTCATATTATTCATAGTAATAGAGAGTGTGAAAAAGTGAAAGTGGGGTCATGAGAGTTGTCTAATTGAAAAAAAACTCATTTGCTATGATACAATGAGAATTCACACCTCAGAAAAAACTTGAGCACTACCAACCCACCCCAAAATTTTGCCCCTGGGCCCCTTTTTACCCCCCAAATCAATTCAGATTCAGATTCAGATTAAATCCGAATCCGAACTGAATCAAGGGTGATTCGGGTGACCCAGATTCGGGCACAAAACAGAACAGGGGTGATTCGGTTCGGGTCCGAGCTGAATCACCCGAAAACCCGAATTGCACACCCCTAATATATTTTTAGTTTCTGTTTTTGTTTTTAAGTGTTCCCTCCTTCCCAAATTCATGTCCATACCTGAAAGACTAGTGTCTTTTTCTGGTTTGAAAAACATCAATCCAGTGATATTTGAGATTTTTGATTTTGAAATCCCCATAATATCAGGGGAAATAACTAAGAGAAAATTTGCTAAGAGAATAACTGAGTTTACCCAGTGCCTACTGAGGATTCTGATGCCAAAGTTGGGAAAGGTAAGTCCTGGAAATTTCTAGCAAGTGACTTCCTGGTTCTGAACATAGGTGCCTCATAAGGACAGTCTATGAAAACTCTGGCACTTGTATAGTGGCACTTGTATTTCTCCCCCTCTCTTTCCCTTCACAGGTATTTGTTTTCTCCCTCTGCCCCCTTGCTCTCACCCCCAACAAAGCGGGGGGGGGGGAGCAAAGACCCTCAGTAAAGTTTTGGAATAAATTACTAGAAAGTAAGTCAATTGATTCCATTGGAGCTTAGTGGGAGGGGCCAAGATGGTTCCCTGGAAACAGCTTGGGCAGAGAGCTCCATGACTGTAATCTTTATTCTTCTCCCATTCTTTTGTTACTGTGTTTGGAACTTTAATTTTAATCCTGTCGATATCTGGAGCTGGATAATTAACTTTAAGTTCACAACTGTAGCTTACTTCTGAGTAAACACACATAGGAATCAGGACCAGCAGAGATCCTAGGCAAGAATGTGGGTTCTCTTTTTTCCTTCCACCCAGCACCTCAGCAAAACATAGAAGGGGGAACCTCATTTATTTCTCTGGGGCTTCCATCTGAGTATCAACCAATCCAATCAATCTTTATTATGGTCTTAGATCAGCATAAACTAAAAGGGTGATTTCATAAAAGAACAAATATTAAAAGCCTGTGGATGAATGACTAAGTACAAGATACAAATCTATCTTGAGGCTGCAGGGGACCAAAAATAGAAATAAAATTCAAAATAAAACTATGGTTATAAAAGAGTGAATATTAACAGGCTGTGGGTGCATAACAACACAAGCATATACTAAAAAGCTATTTAAAAAATCAGGAGTAGAAACAAAGTTAAGAACATCATAGAAAGACTAATAGGACTAAAAATAATACACCAAATGCATGAAGACTTAAATGCCTGAGAAATAGTAAAGGTCATCAAAATGCATAAAAGGCATAAAAAGAGGGCATAAAATTGTAATAAGGTTAAAAGACATAAGAAAACAGAAATATATAAAATCCTGGCTAGTAAAACTGGAAAACAGCCAAATTGAAGGTTATAAGGAACAGTAGAAAGGGAGGCACATGAGCAATTGCAGGGCCTGCCCAGAGTCACCGGGAGTCAGATTAAGGCTGATAGAGGTCACTGCCCGCCATCCGTTGACGAATGCTGATCACAGCCGCACAGTACCTGGCGACGCTATATGTGATGGCAGGCTTAGAGTCAGAGAGTAGCAAGGAGCTGTAGAACTGGCTCGGGTGACGTGGATACTTGCTTAGCAGTGGAAGGATAAGAGAGGTGCGAATGTCTATAGAACGAGCAGTATAAGAGGACATGCTCAGTAGTTTTGATTTGCCCTAGGCCACAGGGACATAGTCGCTCTGCAAGTGGGGTCCTTCTGTAATGGCTTTCTAGCACTGCTGAGGGGAGGCCATGGCAGTGAGCCAAAGTGAACACCGTTCTGAACTTTGGAACCTCCATTTGGGTGAGGTATGCTGCTAGAGAGGCAGAATATCTAAGCTTGTCACTGATATGAAATTTTGGAACTCTGCTGAGATCAGTTTGGCGCTCAATGTCTATAATGCGCTGCTTGATGGTTGCTTTTGCCTGATGGTATCCCATGTTGAGCAAGGTCAAGGGGGTAAGGCCCAGAGTAGCTATTTTGGTCTCAATTGTCTGGATCCAGCTAGATTGGTAATCATCATGTAGGGTTAGCAGGGCAAGACCAATTGGGCAAAATGATAGTCTGAGCCAATAACAGAGAATGACCACCCACACCCTAGCCTCCAGCTTGATCAGGCCTATCTCCAGGCGCAGAGTGGCATTGGAGACACATCTTGATACTTGCAGCGCTGCCTGCAGGAATTTAGATTGTACAAGTTCCAGAGTCTCAAGGTTGGGGAAAGGGCCCAATTGAGCACCATAGAGGAGCTGAGCTAGCAACTTGGCTGTGAACGGTTCAAGAGCCATGGGTACATAATGGTGTCCTCTTGTCCGCAGCAATTTGAGAATGGCAGAGGAGCTTCTCTGGGCTTTTAAAGCCATGTGTTCTCCATGAACTTTCCTGGAGCCATCAGAATGAAAAACTGCTCCCAAGTATTTAAAGTGTGCAACTTGCTCAATCTTATGTTCCTCAATCCACCAAGAGTGGATCTTGGGTCTCCTGGCAAAGGCCATAATTTTAGTTAGATTTCCAGGCAGTCTTCTTTGCAGTGCAACATCAGGGCTCTTCTAAGACCAATGGGACCATCTGAGTAAAATATATATAGTATTGGGACCAAGGACCCCAAGTTCCGAAGAAGAAACCTCAAGGAAACCTTAAAAACCATTCTCACCCAGCACCAAGAAACCATTGTTCTGCTGTAGATTGCCCTTGAACATGGAGGTTCTACATCAGAGCCAAATTGCTAATTAAGATAGAAGCTTCACTTGGCCATACTTAAGAAATGAAGACTTCATATTAACAGGCAGTTTGGCTCTCATGTAGAGCTTTCATGTTCAAGGGTAGTCTACACCACAATAATAGATAGCCCTGGGTGGGAATTGTTTCTGGGATTTGCTTGTTGCACTTTAGGGCTTTCTGGAAGTATGTAGCTGAGTACTGTGAGAAAGAGGATGCTGGGCTAGAGTACACATGCCCTTTCCAGCAGCATTTTGTTAACTGAACGTGCAATTCTATGTGAACATCTAGGCCACATTAAGATATCACACGAAACTGGAGTTTCAGGTTCCATTCCACTTCCCACCCCCATTACCTATCTGAATTCAGACATAAGAGCTGGCCGCCTTCCTCCAGTCTGCAGGACTGCATAGAGGAGGGGGAGCTGGCTACTATGGATGTGCACAAACCTGTTTGGAGGCCCTTTTACGGGCCTCCAAACAGATGCGAAAGACCGTTGGTTCTGTTGCTTCGATCAGTTTGAAGGCGGTGGGAGATAACTTTAAGAACTTGAAAGGGTGCACTTTAGTCCCCCCTCCCCCGGCCATGTTTCCCTCACCAGCACTCTCTTTAAAAATGCTCCGGTGGGTCACTCTGATGCTCCGTTGCTTCCTCGGACCGGAAGTGACCGGAAGTACCCAGTGCGCTCGCATGTTACACTCACGTGCCTGACATGTGAGTGACCGCAGTGTGCACATGGGTGAGCACAACGTGCACACGCATGCACCCAACATATGCACACACGCCAGGTACTTTGGGTCAGGCAACAGGGTGGCAGGGAAGTATGCCGCCACACCACAGGACCGTTTTTAAAGAGAGCACCAGCGGGGGAAACGCTGTGTCAGGGGAAAGCACACCCTCCCCGGTCCTTAAAGTTATACCCCCCGCCTTCGAACCAGCAGGTGCCGGTTCCATGCACACTACTACTGTCTACCAGACTTCCTCTTTTGATTGATGGACAGCCGCAGCAGCCAATCAGAACAGTGAGAGAGAGGAGCTTCCTTCCCTCAACTCTGGTTCCAGGGAAGACTGCCTCCAGTTCTGCATTCAGACATAATGGAGGCAGCAACGAACCAGGGGCCTGAGCAATGAACTTCACTTCAAACTGAGGATTCAAACTGGAGTTTGGTAACTGAAACCTCAGTTATAGTTAGGGTCCAAACTGTGAATCTTCCGGGGTTTCAAGTTCCCTTCTGAGCTCGGAACGGAACACTAATCCCATTCCATGCACATCCCTAGTAGTAACTTCCATTAAAGAAGGCATAACATATTATAGTACCCTCCAAAGAATATTGATCCAAGTCAGCAGATTTTCAGTAGAAAGGGAAATTTATCCTCCAATTGCAGAGAGAGCGTCTATGGCGGAGAAAACTCCTACCAAATAATATTTCCATATATTACAGTTCTCTTAATATAATTAAGATAACCAACAGTATTGATTGGTCCTTGGGAAGGACTCGATGTCTGGATAAAACAAACCAGTCAATAACACCTGTCTGACTGTGTAAACAAGAAATAATAATAATAATAATAATTCGATTTCTATACCACCCTTCCAAAAATGGCTCAGGGCGGTTTACAAACAGAAATAACAAGCAAATAAGATGGCTCCCTGTCCCCAAAGGGCTCACATTCTAAAAAGAAACTTAAGACACACACCAGCAACAGTCACTGGAAGTACTGTGCTGGGGGTGAATAGGGTCAGTTACTCTCCCCCTGCTAAATAAGGAGAATCACCACGGTAAAAGGTGCCTCTTTGCCCATTTAGCAGGGGATGCTAAACATTGTAAGCCTTGAATATCTCTTGATGATAAAATCTAAATTGTCTCCCCTATCTGCCTGAAAGTTTGCAGGCATCAACTAGAGGACACCACCCTTTCCGATCTGGTGCAGAAAGTTAAAAAAAACAAAACCCAACCCCAAACACCTTACCCTTAAGCACTAGAAAACAAGTGTTGGCTACTAGGGCTGTTCATTGGTGCTGCAATCACAATGAATCCATAGTACCCTGCTGGTGTTTCTTCCATTGTGGTCATCTCTGATGGAGTTCATTATATTCCTGGTGCTGGGTGGGCCTCTTCTGCAGGAAGCAGAGCCCATGGGGCTGAGACATTGGGAAAGCACATGGGAACATCTAGGAAGTGTATTTCCTTCCAGTGCTACTTGCATGGCTGTGGTAGAGCAGTATGTGAACTTGTGAGGGACTGCAAGGAGGTGGCAACAGGGTGTGGAAGAGAACTCAAGCTAGGGTGAATGCTTATGAAGAAGATAAACTGGTAGCAAGATAACACAGAGTCCTTACAATCTATATGAGGTGGTGGGGGCAGGGTGGTGAATGGACCTGTGAAGGCACTTATGGCAGCAATGAAGTAGCAATTGTACTTACCAGAGAATGAAATTCAGAGGTGAGATGACCAGGGCCTTGCCGTGGCATATATGGTAGTGACAGACTGCCTTTGCATCAGAGAGATATTGCCTAAGAACAGGAACATAGGAAGCTGCCATATACCGAGTCAGACCACTGGTCTATCTTGCTCAGTATTGTCTTCACAGACTGACAGCAGCTTCTCCAAGGTTTCAGGCTGGAATCTCTCTCAGCCCTATCTTGGAGAAGCCAGGGAGGGAACTTGAAACCTTCTGCTCTTCCCAGAGGGGCTCCATCCCCTGAGGGGAATATCTTACAGTGCTTACACATTTAGTCTCCCATTCAGATGCAACCAGGGTGGACCCTGCTTAGCTTAGGGGACAAGTCATGCTTGCTACCACAAGACCAGCGAAGACTCCACTTAACCAGCATGGGTAAGCTCTTCCCCATAGTATCTCAGATTTCCCTTTCTAAAATGCTTGGAAATTCAGTAATCCAAAAATCTTTGGTTTAAGATTAGAGTTAAGATGTTTTACATTTTCACTCGTGCTCTAAAATGAATGGAAATTGCAAGTTAAGGTACCCATCTTAACTTCTGCAGCATATAAGCTATAAGGACTTTGTACAATCTGGTATATGATGATGGCTTTAGAAATGAGACTCCATGTCCCCACACTTTGCCTTGATCAGAGATGCATCAGGCAGAAATTCATCAGGTGTATCTTTTAGGAAGTGATTAGGGGAACTGTACCTGTGAAATGTCTGCCTGGATGCATGCCTCCCCAGCCCAATGTCCAACTGAAAGAACAAGGCAAAGTGTGGGTGCATGGAGTCTCATTTTTAAAGCCACCATCATGTACGAGTCTGTACAAAGTCTTTACAGCTTATATGCTGTGGAAGTCAAGATGGGCACCTTAACTTGCAAATTCTATTATTTTAAAGCACAAGCAAAAATGTAAAGCATCTTCACTCTCATTTTAATCTAAAGGTTTTTGGATTACTGAATTTGTCACCTTGGTGCTGATATTTCCATTTATTTTGTTGCATGGCAGATTCCTCAGCATCTGGGTTTAGGCCACAGCTTCTATCAAACCAGTTCAGTGTGCAGTTTCCCCCCTGAAAGTTCTTGTAGAAGCTGTTTTTCCTTACACTCTGACTGAACACTTGGGTGTTTTTCAAGGAAACAGTTGCCTGTGGCATATAAAGAATCTCATGTGCAGGTCTGATTCAATTTAAAAAACTTCTTGGTTGATCTGCAGAGTAGACCTTGATATGAGGAACTATTATTCAGCCATATAACCTGAAATAAATTTCAGCAGGTATGACCTTAGTTTTATTATAACACAAACAATGCTGCCAAGATACACCTTGTTTTGTCACAGTTCCAGTCAATAGTAAACATCTGAACAAAAACCTCCATCTACTCCATCATAAGCTGATGGCCACAGTCCAAGAAAGAGTTATGCATGTGTAAGATCATTGAAATCAACCTTGTGTTGCAGAGTGTCCTTCAAGTTTAATGGAAAGGAGGAATAGAACCCTCATTCAGTTAACATTTTCAGCAAATTCCTCACCTAAGTATCAAAAAAATTGAAGAGTTGGGGTGGGGGGAAGCTTGCCAAAAAATAAAATACATAAAGTAATTCACATTTTTTTTCATTATAGAAAATATATTGCTCTGGTATGAGAAGTCACAATCCTATAAAATATACTGGCTGTATTTGCATGTAACATGAAACCAGATGTGAAGAGACCTCCCTTTAAAAAAACTGTACGTCCAAATGTGGGCATCCGCAGTTTCAACAAAAATTGGACCCATGGTTTCCCTCCCCGGACGCTGGACCTCCAATTCTGTAGTTCCAGCATTGTGTCCGAACACTGGCTGCTCACTCTGGTTACTTTGAAACTGACGTTGAGGGAAGTGCCTCCCTCCCTCTGGCTGCTATTGGCTGCTGAGGCTTTCCATCAATAAAGAAGGAAGCCCAGGCAGCCAGCTCACCCTCCTCTCTGTAGTCAGCAAGACTGCAGATAGGGAGCTCTCCTGAATGTCTGGATTTGGATGGGAGAGCAGGCAGAGGGGATGCACAGAACCATGGGTCCATTGGTGCGAATGAGGCCAATGTCTCCCTCAGCCATGTGTCAATTACTCTGTTCTTGGGAAGAAAATTCCTGAGAGGTAGCAAGGCCTGCTGCCACTGCAGGGATTGGTGATGCAGGTTGCCAACCATGGCTCTGGAGCCTGACCCAGCCAAGAGCCTGCTTCTGTTTTCAAACCCCACTCTCCTTATTTGGGCTGAAATTACTGGGTTGCCAAGCCTGGATCGCAGGAGCCAGAATTGCAAGCTTTGAACATGCCTTGTGTGGGACAGCTTCTGTACTGTCGTGGTCATAAGAACATAAGAACAGCCCTGCTGGATCAGACCCAAGACCCATCTAGTCCAGCATCCTGTTTCACACAGTGGCCCACCAGATGCCACTGGAAGCCTGGAGTTGAGGGCATGCCCTCTCTCCTGCTGTTTCTCCCCTGTAACTGGTACTCAGAGGCATCCTGTCTTTGAGGCTGGAGGTGGCCTATAGCCCTCCGACTAGTAGCCGTTGATAGACCTCTCCTCCATGAAGTTATCCAAACCCCTCTTCAAGCCATCCAGGTTGTTGGCTGTCACCACATCTCCTGGCAGAGAATTCTAGAAGTTGATTATGTGTTGTGTGAAAAAATACTTCCGTTTGTTGGTCCTAGATTTCCTGGCCATCAATTTCATGGGATGACCCCTGGTTCTAGTGTTATGTGAGAGGGAGAAGAATTTCTCTCTATCCACTTTCTCCACTCCATGCATGATTTTATAGATCTCTATCATGTCTCCCTGTAGTCTTTCTTCTTCTCTCTACAAACTTCCCACCAGCTGCATTCCAACTGACCTTAAACATTACAGGCTCCTCTTCCCTATCTGCATATGGAATTCCCACTGCTCAATCACCACGTTGCTTCTGATCTGTTACCTCCGATTGGTAAAGCACTGTGTGGGCATGGCTTGCCATGGATCAGTTAAGCCCTATTGCTCACTTTCTGCATCTCTTGTCAAATCCAAACCCCACATCCCACCTAGATGCCTCATAGCAAGAACCTTTCAGAAAACTGAATCCTTGAGATGCTCTCTGTATTGGGCTTGCACGAGATCCTTCTTGTGTATTGAGTGCCTGAGAGTCCTAAGACTTCCTGAGTAGAAATCCTAGAGAGAATTCCTGGGTCAAATCCCCAGATAGAAGCCTGTGAGGCGTTCTTCTCAAAATGGGATTTCCATGGTCTGACCCTTGTGCTGGACTGCAGTGCACCCCTTGCTTGCTGTAGGCTTGCATAGAGCCACAGTTTTGGATGTTTCACATGTACCCTCTGCCAGTCTTTGCCCTCAGCTATCAAGGATCCCACCCCCCACTTCAAGGGTGGGAAATAATTTTGGGCATTGATCACAAGAAAGCAAACTTAAGGAAAGAGAATTGAACTTTGCACTCAAACAGGATGAGGAATAACAAATTGAAGCTGAATCCAAGCAAGACGGAGGTGCTCATTGTGGGGGCTCAGAATCTGAGGTGTGAGTTAGATCTTCCTGTGCTGGATGGGGTTACACTCCCCCAGAAGGAGCAGGTGTGCAGCTTGGGAGTACTCCTGGACCCAGGCCTCACCCTGGTATCTCAGGTCGAGGCCATGGCCAGGAGTGCTTTCTATCAGCTTTGGATGATTCGACACCTGCGCCCATTCCTTGAAGAGGATGACCTCAAAACAGTGGTGCATCAGCTGGTAACCTCCCGGCTTGACTACTGCAATGCGCTCTACGTGGGGCTGCCTTTGTACGTAGTCCGGAAACTTCAGTTAGTTCAGAATGCAGCAGCCAGTTTGGTCTCTGGGGCAACCCAGAGAGACCATATGATGCCTGTTTTGAGACAGTTACACTGGCTGCCGATATGTTTCCGGGCAAAATACAAAGTGCTGGTTATTACCTTTAAAGCCCTGAACGGCTTGGGTCTGAGATATCTTATAGAGTGCCTTCTTTTACATGATCTCCACTGCACGTTAAGGTCATCTGAGGAGGTCCGTCTCCAGTTACCACCAGTTTGTTTGATGGTGACTCAGAGGTGGGCCTTCTCTGTAGCTGCTCCCGGGCTGTGGAATGCACTCCCAGCAGAAATTCATCTTTCATCACCCACTGCAGTCTTTTATGGAAGAGGCTGAAAATATAAATAAAATCATAGCCACTTGCTAGGAGAGACTGGTAATCTTAATTCCTTACTCACCTTCAAGAGAGCCCTTAAAACCCATCTGTTTGCCCTGGCCTTTCAGGGTCTTTAAATAGTTTTAATTGCTTTAATGTTAACCTAGTTTTCAGGGTTTTAATTGTTGATAGTTTAATTGTTTTAAAAGATTTTTTTAAATTGGTGTTCATATTTATATTTCTGTTTTTGTTAGTGGTTTTAATGGTTTCTGTTTTTAATTGTAAACCTCCCTGAGCCAATTTGGAAGGGTGGTATAAAAATTCAATAAATAAATAAATAAACCCAACAAAGACATGAGACACAACCTTATTGGGGCCACAACTTCATTGATCAAATCAGAAGAAAAACTGGACAACTGGCTCTCCACCCACCCACCCTGCCCCACAGTGCAGAAACTAGATATTCAATAATCCCAGTGAATCCTCCTAAATAGAATGGGTGATACACCTTGGGTCCGGCCAGCATCAGCTCTGTGGTTAATGCTGCCATCTTATCCGGCCCATGTCAAAGACCCTTCAGGACCACCCCCCCCCCCTTCAAGTTGTGAGGTCCTTTAAAGAGGGTGATCCCTTGCCAGGGAGCAGTGAATCCAGGGGCAGTGCTCCTTGAGTTGTGAGGCCTCTAAGGACTGCCAAGGACTCCTCCTGATGCCAACATGCATTGCTTTAAGGTGCTCACCAAAAACTACACTGTAGGGATGTGTGAAACAATTCATGTACAAAATGATTTGTACCCAAATCTGGCCGATTCGGGCGATTTTTAGACAAAACAAATCACCCCTGTCCTCAACTGCCCAGATTCAGGTACAAAACAAATCAACCCTGATTCAGATCTGAAAAAGTCGGAGATTCAGACCTCCATTTTTGTGTCCAAAGTGGGTTGGGTGGTAATGCCCAATGGGTAGAAGTTACTATCCAGATGTCAAAGAAATTGGGCAATGGGGTGATTTTTAAAGGTGATTTTGGCAATGGTGTGATTTTTAAAGAGAGCACCTTCTTTTACATGATCCCCACCGCACATTAAGGCCATCTGAGGAGGTCCGTCTCCAGTTGCCACCAGTTTGGTGGTGACGCAGAGGTGGGCCTTCTCTGTAGCTGCTCCTGGGCTATGGAATGCACTCCTGGCAGAAATTCGTAATCTGAGATCATTGCTGTCCTTCAAGAGAGCCCTTAAAATGTACTTATTTGGCCTGGCCTTCCAGAGTTTTAAATGATTAATTGTTTTAAACTGTTTTAAATTGTTGCCCTGATTTTCAGGGCTTTTAGCAGTTTTATTGGTTTTATTGTGTTTTAATAGTATGATTTTAATTGTTAATTTGTTTTTAATTGTGTTTATCATGTTGTGAACCACCCTGAGCCGTATCGGAAGGGCGGTATATAAATCTAATAAATAAATAATAATAAATAAATAATAGATGATTTTTGAAGTTTACACATCTTTAAGCTTTTCTCTATTGGGAATAATGGGGATTTCAGCAACCTTATAGCTCCACACGGGGGGCACCAGGGTGGCCCAGAGTGGGTTGTGTTGGGTGGTAGTGCCCAATGGGTGCATGGAAGCTAGCACCCAGATTTCAAAGGAATTGGGCAAAGGGGTGGTTTTAAAATGATTTTTGAAATTGGCATGTCTTTGGGGCAGATTTGGGGCAGCAATGTTTGTCATTGAATCCACTCTCATTTGCTACCAGAGAACCTACAATCAGAACACCTCAGAAACAACAAAACCCAGTGCCCCATGGTCTTGTAGGTTTAGGGGTGGTTGGCATCCTGTGTGCACTACACCACCACTTGCTCTGGGCCACCATGGTGCCCCCCAAGTGGAGTTATGGGGCTGCTGAAATCCCCATTATTTCCCATGGGGGGAGGAAGCTTAAAGATGTGCAAACTTCAGAAATCCTTTTAAAAATCACCCCTTGCACCAATTTATTTGAAATCTGGATGGTAGCAGGCACCCATTGGGGCACTACCACCTTATTCAATCTCCTGCCCTCGAAACCCCCTTTCTGCCCCGAAAGCGTCACGGGAGCCGAATACTCGAACAGGTATTTCATGTTCTCCCATTCGAGATAGTCCTTCAACCATTCCCACAGCACAGGTAGCCTAATAGGACTAGGCCCCTTTACCTGCAATAGCTGCAGCTGACCCCTTGGATCTTTTCCTACCTGCCCCGGGGTCCCTGCTACTGCTTCTAACCCCCCACATCCTGGGGCGGTTTGTACTGGGATGCTTGGCCCCACAGAAGCCACAATTGTGGTAAAATCTGCAAAGGGATAGTGTGCACCTCCCTCCATTGTTAAACTCCCAATACACACGCTGGGCTTGAACCAGCCATTGGGAGGCCCCAGATGATGAAGAAGCTGCTAGCGCAGGAGACCTGGAGATGATTTGCCCATTGTCTGCTCTCTTGCCTTCAATGGGTCGAGAGGCTGCCATGATCTGGAGCAAGAGCTCTTGATGCTGCTTATCCCAAGCTATAACAGGCTGCAGCACAGCCTTCATCCTAAATGTCTGATCATATTGAGGCCAGGAATTGCTGGTGAAATCCCTGTAGCTATGGTCAATGATATTTATTTAGCATATTTGTATACCCCCCAAAACACAAGTCTTGTGATATTGAAATATTTGACCAACACTGGGCCACAGGCTGTCTGGACCTGCATGACCACCCCCATAAAGATTGTATAAGCTGAGAGCCAATTATCTCAATTCCTGTCAATGGGCTTTTTATTACTCTTCTCCTGTTCCCTCACCTATTCCCTTTCCTTAGGTATTGCCTTGGGCTCCCTGTACAAGAGCTGAAAGATGTTGACATACTCCCCATGCCAAACACGTTCTTTAGTGGCAGGGAGCAGATTATTTCTAAGTGGCAAGGAAATCCCACTAGGGGGTATAGGCACTGATTGCAATCGTGTGGTGTTAGCACCAAATCCAACCTGCCAAACGCCTTGTGCAGGAAGGCCAGCACGCTGCCACACTTGTGGCACACCCATGGGTGATTTGGGAAACCCATCTAATCCACTTGCCAATTTGACCCCAGTGGAAAAACACCATGGGGACTGAAGGTTGAAGCAGGCTGCAAAGAAGGATACCCCTGCTAACTTGGCAAAGAGGCACCTTTTAACGTGGTGATTCTCTTTATTTAGCAGGGGGAGAGTAACTGGCTCTATCCACCCCCAGCACAGTGTCTCCAGTGACTGTTGCTGGTGTCTATCTTGTGTCTCCTTTTAGATTGTGAGCCCTTCAGGGATAGGGATCCATCTCTATTTATTTGTATTTCTATTTACTGCCCTGAGCCATTTTTGGAAGGGTGGTATAGAAATCAAATTTATAAATCAAATAAATAAATAAATAAAAGCCATAAGGACCCATTGGCCATAGGCATAAACTGGTGCTCGCCTCACCTGAACCCCGGTCTGCAGGCATGTTGCCCTCAGCCACCTTAGGCTCAGTAAGATCTGCCAGCATCGTAGTCACTGGCAAAGGTGTGGGCACAGTGCCCTGCTCCTCAAGTTTGGCTAAGCAGTCAGAGAGAGATTGCACGAGTTTCGCTTTTTTAGATGCCCTAGACTCCCGTTTAAGGTGGGAAGGTACACCCCAAAGACCCCCCCCCTTTTCTTCTCAGGATGAGGGTTTTTCTTAGATTTTCCAAGTGCCTCTAAATGCACAATGAGAGCACACACCACAGTCAAATCAGGCTCATTGTCAGAGGAAGAAGACTGGGGCTGGGATGGCCTGCGAGGCCTAATGGGCTTGCCCCCCATTTTACCAGAAGCTTTTTTGGGTGGCATAATACTGAACACAATACTGCCCTTTGAGAAATGTCCAAGAAAGCAGTTAGGATAGCGTATAGTTCACACCTGTGGAATTTGGACAAACCAGGCAAAAAGAGGGGGGGAACCCTCCACACTGTGATTAAGTATGCCCACCCCCAAATATCCAGCCCAAAAGAAGTTGCAAATTTCCGAGGCAACAGCATCAGGAAAAGGCCTCACTCACCCTCCCAAGAACTGGCCAAAACAGAGAAATAAAAGAGACAAAAGGTGCAACAGAGGAACAGATAGCTAAGTCCAACCCATCCTAGCCCCCGTCAGGCCCCGAGGAATGCGCCCAAGAGCTATTCCCCACTGGTTGCTTGAGCCCCCAACCACCCCCATCGCCCTGCAAACAACTCAGCCAATCTCTTGAACAAAGTTCACTCAAGCCGTGGGCTGCCCTCGTGCCAGACACCGCAGATCTCAAGCAAAAGTGGCTCGTGCTGACTGCCCAGACACTGATGCCGCTCAACCCCACTGCCTGAAGAAACCAGGTGATGCTTCCCTCATCCATAGCAGCCACCAAAAGGTCTGTCCATGGTTGCTGCTCCTAACGGACTGAGGAAGGAAAGCCAGTGTGCGTAGCTTTAGCTGGCCAAACTCCCGCCCTTTGCCTACCTCAGCCAATCTGCTGTAAGAGAAGGCCTCATGCTTTTTTTGAATGAGGCAGGGGCAAAGGAGCTGCACCCCAAATGAGTAGGGAGCGGGCGGCTGCATTCTCTCCCCTTCCAATCATTTTGCTTTACTACTTCCTCTTTTTCCTGCACCTCAAGACAAAGCTGTTAGTCTGTCACTCCCCCTTCTTCTTTGTATAATCCCAGGGAATTACCTGTATTCTTTATACTGCCATGGTTGCCAAATATTTTGATTTGTAGTGTGCTTCTGCTGTATTAATACACTTTTTGTTTATATCAAATAGCCTCATCCCTGAGTCTGTTGCTCCTCTGGAGTATCCTAATGTTGACATTTGCCTGTATCTAGTCTGCGATCCCTTGTTATGTACACTTGCAAGATTGTTTTTAGTGCTAATTCCTTCAACTCTAATCAAAGCATAGATTCACATGTGGGTAGTGTACATATATCTGAGCAAATCTGATAAGACTTTCCTACCTTATCCTAGATCTCAAACGCAGGCTAAACATTTCCTGTTCACACTGACCCTCTAAAGGCTTTCCAAGGCTCAATCCTGACTCCAGCCACAGAAGTTGGCAGTGCTAAACCCAGGTTTTCAAAATATCTACTTCAGTGAAAAGGATCCCTATATCGCTTGAAATACTTTGGCTTTCCAGATGTTATTACTACTTATAAATCTACCTCTGCACTGAGTTACCCACAACATTTGAGTGCATGCTCTCCCACCCCCACACAGAAGAGTTGTTTATCATGTCAACTTGTCCACTGACCCAATTTATGGAAACTATTTATTCATAAAAGAGAACCATAACCATTCAAATAGGAAAAAAAGACTTACATAATCTTGAACACAGAAAGCCAATTTCAATTTTACTGCCCCCCACACTAATCCTTTTTCAAGGACATTAGAAGTCTAATCAGGGACACTGAAAATTATTTTGTGATGAGAAGTTAAATATAGACTTTAACTAGTAGAAGTTAAGTAGCACAGTTAGTACTTAATCAGTAGAGCTGCAGTTTAATTGAAGGGCTAGAAATTATTGCAAAATATAACTTCATAGTAACTTTTTCAAAGATATTAACATTTCAAATGTTCAGATCACTTTATCATAATGCCTATGGTCTTTGTACTGAGACTGGATTGTTTAGGCCCCATGCAACGGGTCCTCTTTGTTGCATGTAAGCTTTCATGTGTCTTTGCAGAAGTTGAAAGATAAGTCTAGAACAGAGCAGAGGTGAATGTCATACCACTTGGATGGCCACTTCTACCTTTCCACTAGGGATGTGCACGGAACTGGCTGGCCCAGTTCAGTTCAAGTCCAGACTGGACTTGAACCTGACCGGACCAGTTCGGTCCGGTACCCCTTTGAACCCCCCTCGGTTCGGTTCGGCCCGGGTTTTTTGTATTTTTGTAAACATTTTTTTTTAATCTTTAGCCCCTTGGGGGGGGCTTCCTCTAGGCCACGGATGTGTGTATGTGTGTCTGCGGTTCCCCCACCGCCCGCTGGCCTCAGTCATTACCACTGCATCCTGTTCAGCTGCTTTATTCAACCCGTTTGGGCCTCCGTAAGTTGGCATGGTGGCCATTTTCTCCACTGCTACACATGCGCAAATGGCCTCTGTGAGACCCTGGGCCATGCCAGGCCTCATAGAGGCCATTTCTGCATGCGCGGTGGTGGAGAAAATGGTCGCCACATCAACTTATGGAGGCCCGAATAAAGCGGCTGAATGGCCACAGCAGTGATGACCGAGGCCGGACGGGGGAGGGGGAACATTTGTGGAAACACCCCCCTCACTGCGGCCTAGAGGAACCCCTCTGAAGGTGCTAAAGTTTTTTTTTTAAAAAAAAAACAACCATGAAGCCCCCGAACCGTTGGTTCGGTTCGACCCCAAATGGTCAAACCAAACCGGTTAGACCTCGAACAGGTTCGGGGTCGAACCTGTTTGCACATCCCTACTTTTCACTAACAAAAGTGTCATATCACTATAAAATGCATTTGTCTTTCCATTCCAACTCACCGTTTTCTTTTGAAACCATTTTCTCTTTTCTTTTTTCTCTTTGCACCTCACAGCATGCTTTCTGTTTTCTCTCTCAACAATTTCCTTTTTTTATTCTCCCTTCTCACCCCTTTCCAGCCATAGCCTCTCCCCTCTCTGCACTCCATTTTCTCTTTTTCTCCTTTCATTCTTTTTTGTTTGTGTCACCACCTTGTCATTCCTTCCCCATGCTGAACTTGGCGACAACAGCCCACAAAGTTTTCACTCTCCCAGCAATTCACCTAGTGGGGGAGTCTTGGGCATAGCTGGGTCATGTAGCATTGTTTTGGCTGAGTGCAACAGGTTAGAAAAGCTGATTCCAATTTCATTGTGCACCTGGAGTCCATGGAGAGGAGGAACAGTGTGGATATAGCAATGCAGTAACTCTCCTATCACCACTTTTGATGTTCCTAGGTGGGCCTTAGATGTTCTTGCAAAGAGGTGGGAAACTACTGCCATGCCATGGCAAATGCTTTCTTGGGAGTTTGTTTTTTAAATTTCTTTATTTATTTCATCTGTTAGCTTGGATTCTAGTGGTGTTCACCATCCTTTTAAACCTACAGATGCTAATTTTTAAGGTTTGTAAAAACACAAATTTACAGTAAAACACTTCTGCCCACATCCTATGCATGTATGCCAAGTATACATAAAGTACAAATGCTCTGTCTGGTGATCATAGCAGTTCCAAAGGTCAGTTTCCTGTAATTTAATTCTCTCTGTAGCCCTATTAATGTGTTCATCATCTGTGGATGACAAATGGGTTGAACGGTAGCATGCTAGCTACCCATACTGCCTGGCACTGATGCAATCTGTGGCCACAGACCCCACACTTTCCATGTCCAACACTTGTCTGCAGAGGCAAGTGCTGAATGTGAGGATAATGATGTAGCCATAGAGTGCATTGGCATTAGGGAGCATGGCTTGCTGGCATGCCTCCATCCCCCTGACACTTGAATGCCTAGAGAAGGCTGGGATGAAAATACCAGCCCAAGGGACTATTAAAAATTCCTGGACATGGCATTTCTTGGGGAGGTTCCTTGTTTTCTCTGGAGCAGGTGCTTTTCTTTTTTAACCTTCTTCCTGCTGTGCTTAGCACACCGCCTGCTCCAGACTCCAGTGCAGCAGCTGCCTCCCCTCTGTCCTCTTCCCCCCTTCCTTTTTCCCTCATCTATTCCAGCACATTTTCCCCCCACCAGCTTTTTATTTTATTTTATTTTATTTTATTTTATTTTATTTTATTTTATTTTATTCAGTGTTTCTTTTACTTCGTTGATTTGTTTGGGTGGATAGCAAGAAGGCTGCCCATTTTGCCGTGCACCCCCCCCCCCCACAGCTCTGCCTGCCTGCTGCCAACCCACCACTGGACAGGTAAGGTTTTCTTTTTCCTGTCCAGTGGGGGGGGGGGCAGAAGATTCTTCATGACAATGAGGAGTAAGTGGTTTCTTTTTGGTGCCCCCTTTGTCCTTAGTTTTCATTAAATAGGGCTTCCTTTCTTGTTTGGGTTGGGGTTGGGGTATTTTTCCCCCTGTGCTTTTCTTTGCAGGTTGTTCCTTGTTTTTGCAGGTCCCCCTTAGTTGCCCCCACATTGTGTCGTGTTGTTGTTGTGGATGGAGTGGGTGAGCAGGTACATGGTTTAATTTAGGTGTTGGTTTTTTGATAGGTTTTTTTTGTCCCCCACCCTAAACATTTTTTTTTAAAACTTTTTAAAAGTCTACACCCACAGGGGTCATGTCTATGCCATGGGGCAAGCAAGGCTTGCAGCAGGGTGGCAGGCATAAGTGGGAGGGGTCCCCAAGCTGATGCGGGAGGCCAGGATGGGGGCCAGGGAAGATGCCAGCATGGGGTCCCCCAGGTACCCATCGGTGAGTTCTTTGCTGCAGATGAGGTGGTGGCGTGAAGGCTCTCCTATCCGGAGGAGCCTGCTGCCACTGAGACAGCTGGTCCATTGACAGGTGCACCATCAGTGCTTCCACCCTGTGCAGAGCCTGGCAGTGTAGGGGGTTCTCCTGCCAGGGAAGCTGCTTCCATGACAGGGGCAGGGGCTTGATGGATGGCAGTGCAGCCAGATTTCCTCTCCTACTTGCAGCCCCTCCAACACTCCTCTTGCCACTCAGTGTGGGGCCCTGATGATGCCCAGGTCATGGTGGAGTCCAGTTTTGGGTCCTCCCAGTCTGTCTCTGAGGAGGGTCTTTTGCCAAGGCAGAGGCATCCCCTCGGCTGAAGCCAGGCACTTCTTCCAATGCGCAGGGTGACAGTGGCAGGTAACTACCAGCAGCCCCCTTCATGCCACCATCACCAAAGAGCCCCAAGAAGGCATACAGGATGTCCGAGGCCACCCAGAGCAGCATTTTTGGGTGTTATTTTCAAATCCCTCAAGATTACTCAACCTCTGCTCACTGTGTTCACTGTAGGGCACAGGTCAGTAAGGGCAAGGATGCAAGGTATTTGGGGACAACCTCCATGTGGCAACACATGCGATGGCATCACCTGTATCTCCTTGATGCTGCTGACAGTGCTAGCGTGCCTAATGTTCCTGAGACTGGCTCTGACAAGGGCCATGCGCAGGCTTCCTTGAAACAGAGCATACTGCTCGTCAAGCAGTGGACACAGTCATTGGGCAGGAAGCATCCTGGTCATGTGGACCCACATCTCCTCACCCACCTCATAGGGGAGATGATGGCCACTGATTCTTCATGCAGCGCCAGCTGCCATCAGCATGCATTTCACCACTGATCTCTTGAACAGTGTAAGTGGAATGCATGCTGCTTTCCTGGCGCTAACTGGTGGGGTCCAGAGAGAGAAAGGAGACCTCCAGTGCTGCCTCTGGCTCCAGCGCGTCCCACACCACATTTCAGCACAGGTGGGCCGTCTTGCAGATGGATACATTGGATGTCAAGCACTCCAAGGAGGAGGTGGCAGCTGTATTTGGCCACCAAATTGAGGAGTGGATAGGCAGGCTGCCCACACCTCTCTTGGGCTTCATTGTGACAGACAATGGCTCCAACATCACAGGAGTGGTAGAATCAGTGTTGGAGTGTATGAACATCCACTGCATGGCACACACACACTCCACCTGGCTGTCAGAGACACCCTTGGCCTCAAGGACGCAAAAGAATCCAAGGAACAAGGCCATCCCATGCAGGTTGCTGTTGCTGCCACAGATGTGCTTGTGGAGAAGTACTGCAAGACTGCAGCTCATTTCCACTGGAGTGAGAATTCCAGGTGCCTGCTCCGCAAGCAGCAGTGCGACCATGGCCTTCCTCGCCATCTCATTCCTACGGATGTAGAAACCTGGTGGAACTCCACCTTTCTCTTGTTCCAGCGCCTGCTGGAGCAGGAGGTGGCCCTTGGCAACTTGGCAAGGAATGAGTCCTTGGGTGTGTGCAACCTAACCAACTTTGCGTGGAAACTCATATCCGAGAAAGTGTTGGCACTCGAGCCCTTGCTGTTTGCCATGAAGAGCTTGTGTGGCGACACCACGCCTCTGAGTCAGGCTCTGCCCATGGCTATTCTTTTGGAAAAGCTGATGGGTGAACTCCGGACCTCACTGGCCATGCCAGAGGGGTGTGCGCTGGCTGGAAGGCTGAGGAACAAGGTTGTCGACCGGCTGGTTGGTGTGTTGGGTGTCAGAGAGGAGTCCATCCTGTCTTGTCTCTGTGACCCGACCATCAAGGGCAATGTTGTTTGTGCAGATGACCTCATGGTCCAGAGAGCTAGAGAGGAGGAGGATCGTCAGACCAGAGACCAGGAGGGTGGTGATGGTGCGCCCCCTGAGTATGCACAACCCACACCCAGCAGCAGTAGTCCAGGCGGCCTTTCATCTTCCACCACTTCCTCTTCCCAGTCTAGTGGTGCAGCATCCCAGGCAGTGGGGCCAATGCAACAGGCAGTTCCTCCCACTAAATCAGCCCAGTGGATTAAGCAGGTGTGCCTTGGCTCCTTGCCTGGTTTGCGGAAGGCTCATCCTACCAGGCCCACCAGTGCTGTCCAATGTGTTTTGCAGTACCTGGAGGAGCCTGTGGAAGAAGACCCAAAGATGGACCACATGCAGTTCTGGGCAACCCACTGCCAAGTACGGCCGGACTTGGCGGTGGTCGCTACATGCCTCCTCTCCTGCGCACCCACCAGCGTCCAGAGTGAGTGGGTGTTTTCATGTGCTGGTGATGTGGTAACACCCGCTTGGTCCCAGTTGGACCCTGGCTTGGTCGAGCAGTTGCTGCTCCTCAATGTCATCCTCCACCTGCTGGGCTACACAGAGCTGGATGTTGAGCTGGGTGAGTCATTGGCCCATGGTTGACCCATAGTGTCGGTCACTTATATATAACCACTTGAGAAATGTAGTCCCATCAGAACATTGGTGGGATACTCTTCGTCCAAATGAGTGCCCTTTCGAAGATGTGAGCCTAAATGGGGATTTAAGAGTGGAAGGTCACAGAAAACTCTGGCTGACTTCAATTTTAATTATATTGAAAAGCATTGAGATATTCTGTCTCAGATTCATTGCTAGTTTTAAAGGGTAATTTAAACATTTTACTACCTTACATGTTTCTTTAAGACATGGTAAATGTGCAGGCAATTATTTATAGGTTGGCATTTTCCTCAGAGGAAATACTTTAAAGTGGTTTTGAAAAGTCAATAACAGTGGCTGAATACTCAAGAATGACATCAGAGTAATATGCCAATATTTGTGAAAGATGGAGAAGAAGACATCTTCTTTCTAGGGAAACAAAAGTAAACTTGAGTTTGGGTGTGTGGGGAAACTTCTAAGTAAGTGTGTGTGTATACACAAAAAGCAAGATAGACTTCAATGATGTTACCCCTTTGCAAAATTTATTCTAAAAGCCACTTCTCTGGAACTTATCTTAAATGTATTTCTCTTTGAAATATATGCAGATAAAACTTTCACATATACAAATGTGACTTTTCAGCAGTAAGTGTTACATTTCTAATGCAGCACTGTTCTATTTCCGTGTTTCTCAGTTCAAAAATCAAAGGTTGCTTTGATGTGTGAGATGGACGATCCAAATGGTACCTCCCATTAAAGGTAAAGTGTGCTGTCAAGTCGATTTCGACTCCTGATGCCCACAGAGCCCTGTGGTTTTCCTTGGTAGAATATAGGAGGGGTTTACCATTGCCTCCTCCTGCGCAATATGAGATTATACCTTTCAGCATCTTCCTATATCACTGCTGCCTTCTGCTGAAAATATAAGTAACTTGGTATTTTTAGGGGTGTGCATAAAATGGTTTGGCACCTTCTTTGGGAAGCCCCGAAATGGCTCAGGTGCCCGCAGCTGAAACAGTTCTGCAGGGCAGGAAGCATTTCCCTTAAAAATAGGTAAGCAGGTCCTTACCTGCTCCTGTGCTGTCCCACTGCTTTTCTGGGCACAGCACTTGCTCTACAAAAGACTGTGAGTAGCTGCAGCTCTGCTCCTTGCAGCCTGCATGCAGCGTCAGCTAGGGATGTGTGAACAGGTTCGACGTTCGATGTGTTTGATGTCTAACCTGTTCAATTCGAAAGTTCGGGTTCGAACCAAACCATCCCATTTGGTCCAACCCCAGACTGAACACCCACGACTGTTTGCGGACCATTTATTTATTTATTTATAAAATGTTTTACCTTACCCCCTTCCAGGGAGTTGTTGGAGGCAGTGGGATGTGTGTGTGTCCGCAGAGGTTCCCCCTCCCTCCACTGGTCTCCCTTGCAGCCCAAACTGGTCTATTCGGCTTGTTCTTTGCCTGTTTGGGCTTTCCTCCTCTGGCGCGGTGGCCATTTTGGAGGCCGCCATACCTGTGCAATTGGCCTCTGTGTGGCCTGGGTCATGCAGAGGGCAAATGTGCAGGTGTGGCGGCCTCCAAAATGGCCGCCACACCAGAGGGGGAAGGCCCGAATGGGCCGAAGAACAGGTCGGTTAAGGCTGCAAGGGAGGCTGGCAGGGGGAGGGGGAACTTCCACAGATGCACCCACCTCCAAGAACTCCTCCAAAGGGGATAAGGTAAACATTTTTTAAAATAAATAAATAAAAGGTCCATGACACACACCACCCCA
This sequence comes from Hemicordylus capensis, assembly GCF_027244095.1. Classification (NCBI taxonomy): domain Eukaryota; kingdom Metazoa; phylum Chordata; class Lepidosauria; order Squamata; family Cordylidae; genus Hemicordylus; species Hemicordylus capensis. Next base: position 185,953,688 of record NC_069660.1, read on the forward strand.
CCCCACCCCACCCCCCCGGGCCTGGACTGAACCAGGTGGGGAGATTTGAATGGATGCCTGACTGAACTGGTCCGGTCTGGTTCAAGTCCAGTTCAGAATCAAACCAGCCCCGGCTGGTTCCGTGCACACCCCTAGCGTCAGCATGCACGTGGCTGCCAAATATGCAAGCACAGCTTTTTGTAGAGCAAGCGATGCACCCAGAAGTTTTTAAGAAGTCTTGCCCCTCACCCCCTCTGTGACCCCATTGGCTCAAAATGAGGCAGTGGGAGGGCATGGAGAACACATCTCACAAACAGTATGAACAATCATTTTGCTTGGAAAATATGTCATTATGGATGTCAATATGAACGGCCACAGCTTTACCATGAACTATGCAATGAATGGCTTCTAGCCTTTATTTATGTTTTGAGTATGATCCTGCCAATCTGAAGCACTTCCAACCACTGTAGAGCTTGCAGTCTGGAAACCACCCATCAGAAACCGGGAGTTGTGGGCTTAGAAACTGTGAGGCTCCTTTCTAATAAAAGGGTTCTCCCCAGTTTGGAATTCACTGTATTGCTCCTATCTAAAGCTGCTTGGGCCTCACTCATTTACTGACATGGGACTCCCAGACCAACACACAAAAGACAGAGACATCGATCTAGTTTTTGCAGGTAGGTTCCAGACCTTGCCCAGAGTATCAATCCCCACCCCCCAACAACCCCACAAATATAAATTACTTTCCCAGAAAGTGCAGGGAAACAGTCCCATTGAAAAGCATAGACAATGAAATCTCATAGAGAAAGGAGATGTCAGAGTCAGAGTGAGCGAGAAGAAGTTGATATTAGGAGAAATGCTTGTAAACTGCAAGCTCTTTTTACTAATATATACATACATAGGATGCACTCTGAGATCTCTAACATGCCCATGTAATTTGTGTACTTCAGGCTAGCAGGCAGGACAACATGTCTTCATAGAAAATAAAGGAGCTGAAACTCTCAGTTCTGCCTTGGAAAGGAATTGCATCTCTACAGCCGATCACTGTGCATGACTCTATTATTTTATGTATTTATATCTATGGGAAGGTGCAGTGTTTGAAGCAGGAAATACAACATAGGAAGTCTGGTAACCATAGGAAGCCTGGGATAGGCCTGCTCCATCTGTGAAAGGAAGGTTCTAATCATATGATTGGAAGAATACACTCTACCCACACAGGTCTGTTCACTTGAATTCCTTTTCCAAGTGTGTATAAAAAACCCAGTTGATTTCTTGTGAAAAACAGTTGATTTTGTGTGAATTCTTTTTTATTTCCCCATTTACCTCTGTGAAGGGGAAATGTGATTTCAAGTCTGATTCAACATCCAACCCAAAATCCAATTTTGACATGGTTGGAACTAGATCAGACTGGATTTGATTCAATATTTTTCCATGGTGCACACCCCTTGAGTGTGTGCACATGCATGTGTGCGCACACACATGTGCACTCGTGCATGTGCATGCATGTTTCATGGTGGGCAAAGTGTGAAATGCAGGTGTAGTATCAGTTTTATTACTACCACAACTAATACAACAAATATTTATATACTACAAATATTTATATACCACTTTTCAACAAAAGTTCCCAAAGAGAAACTATATTATAGAGAGAAATACTAGGTTTAAAAAAAAACCAAAAAACAACAACAAACTATTGTTTTATTTACCATATAATCCCAAATTATGGTTAGTGATCTGGTATCAGAATGGGTATATGTAAAACCTGATTTATGCAGCTGGGTTGACAGCAACCTCCAACATCACTTCAGGTTTGCTCATGTCTGAGGTTGTGTGGGAGCTGTAGTATAGAAACTGTATTGTGTGAACCAGATGTACACCAGATTGCTAGGATTATGGAGAGTTGCATTTAAAATTCAAAATGTGAATCCATGTTTCCTAATAAAATGTTTCAGTTCAACTCCTTTGGAATATGAGGGGGCGATTTCTGACATATTTATACAGTCTGCACATTAAAGTGGGGGTTCTTTGTGTTATGCCAAATAAGCATGGTAAATCAGATCTCAATCAGTTTAGAGCATTCAAATGTTCTGATGCAAAAAGTTCAGGAAAACTCTGCATATGATTTAAAAAAAAAATGCCATTATTATTGCCACTGCTAGACCTATCCTCTGTCAATTGTTTGAAAGGATTAGATAGATTTATGGAGGACCGATCTAGCAATGACTGTTAACAATGGCAGCTCTTTTTTTAAGCCTCTATGTGCAGAGGCAGCAGTTATGTACGTATATGGATATTCAGAATTTTTTTAAATAAAAACATTTTTTATAAGAACATTTTCCAGTGCCTACAAGTTGTGGTGATGGATACAAGCTTAGATTATATTTCAAAGAATGGTCTAAGTTAGAAGTCCCCACCACATCACATGGCAGTGAATTCCATAAATTTATTAAATATTGTTTAAATAACTACATGGCGGGGGCGGCGGGTCCATCCTGACTAACTAATTTCATTGTTTGATTCTGAGTTCTAGCGTTCTGAGACAGAACAGCCAAAGATTTCTCTCTATCTACTCTCTACACCATCCAGTCACCATTCTAAGCTCATACATGCTGGCAAAGCCATGGTCAGGCTATTAAAAGCAATAGATGTTCTGCTTTTATAATTTTATTTTTGTATATATGTATTTATTAGGGCTGTGCAGTCAGATTGGTCCAATGGGAATATCAGACTGATACTCCCAGCATTATCAAAAGGATTGCAGATATGAAAGCAGTGGCCCCAATAGTTGGAATTATGACTAGAATTCCTGTTGTCATGTGTCAGAAATCCTACTACCTCTCATTCCTCTCAGACCAAAAAATCAGCTCAACAGTTGGCTTAGGGAGACTTTCTTTCCAAGCCAGTTCCAGACTCATTTTTAAGGATTGCATTCCTCAAAATTGAGGGGTGGGGAGCAAAGGTAACGCTTCTTGAAGAACCCTCTAGCACTGAGGGTCCTCAGTGGGAGCTTACCTTTCCACCCACCCCCTGATTTTGAAGGTGCAGTCCTTAAAAATCCACCAGGGAGCCAGCTTGGAGAGACTTCCAATCTCTTAATAGTCTTTACAATCCATCTCGATGGTCAGTGTGTGTTTTTTCCCAATAGACATTTCAGAAAATATTGGGTCAATTCTGACCTATTCTGATGGTGTTAGGGAGGCCTCTTGACTTTTAAAAAATCAGAATAGAATTGATCCGATATTTTTAGTTGTGCACAGGTCTAGTATTTATTTAAAATAGTTACACACTGCCTTTTGAGCTAAACAATCACCAATAATTTATGACTTATTCTTCAATGTTTGTAACCCCTGACTATTCTCGATCTAAAAGATTATAGAAAGTATTTTCAAGTAACAGAACCTCAGAGAGAGGAAAATAATAGCAGTAGAAGTGGGAAATTATTCTAACATAGCAGCAGAATAAATTTCTTTGTGTTTTAAATTTGATGTATTCATTGGTGGTAGTATGGAACATCTTGTGTATCCTTGTCAAATTTAACGGCATTGTTACTTCTGACATATCAGAATATGTACCATATCTTTTCATGATATATCTGTAAAATGTGTCTCTGACTTCTTGTTTATGAATTTTACAACACCCTGAACTGAGAAGAAACAGAAAAATAAAACAAACAAATGCTACATGCAGAGTCAAATCCTTCAAACAAGTGAATAAACAAATAATGAAATGCTATGCTAGATTTTACCTTAAAATGATAAGATGCCTATTATTACTTTTAGAAAGTGCAGAATTTTTTTTTTTAATTAAATATATAGGAATGATAATAGCTGCATCCAATTTACAAGTTAAAACCTAGACACAATGATCAAAGTTATAGTTTCTGAGTTTTGTTTTGTTTTTTAAACAGGTAAATTCACATAAGCAACATATGGACATTTTGAAAAGAAGCATCTTGTTGCGATGTTTTGGGGATGTCACATTTGAGGAAGAGATTAATTAACTATCTAGCTCATTGCTGACATAATTTTTCTTAATGAGAAATGATTATTTTTGGCCTCAATACACGTTTGTGGGGCTTTACATTTTTGGCGTCTTTAAAGGTGCGCTTGACTATGGCGGTGGCAGTTCAGACATAATGCCAAACCACAGTTAAATGTACCCAAGTAGGGGTTTTCTTAGAGTCCGAATGCAGGATTTCTTCCCAACCATGGTTCAGTTAGTGCAAGAAATCTTGATTTGAACCCTTGGTTTCTAGTTGATTAGGTTGCAGAAACTGGGGGTTCGCTGACCTCTTCATATCTTTCAAATTCCATGCCTGCTGTAACCTGGGGTTCATGATGAAGCTCCTCCCGTGACCATAGAAAGGGAGACTCAGATCAGCTCAGAAATGTGTTGGGTCTAGGTAGCCTGCATCTCTTGCTGACTGTCTCTCAGACTGAATGCTCCACTTTCTGCTGTCTATCAACTTGTCACCCCACCCCTCCTTCTACCACCTGGCAATAGGCATACCAACCATGTTCCTAGGTTTCCCTCATTTAAAGACGCAGAAACAGAAATGGGCACAAGGGCACAGGGAAGGGGGGGGGGATCCTTAAGAAACATGCCTCCTCTTGCTTCCTTGACACCTTATTAACATAAAAAGGGGAAAGCATCCCATACCCCAGTCAGAAAAATCGAGGCCCTCACGTGTTTACACCAAAGGGTTTGTTTAGAATAGGTGAACAGAACATCTAGGGTGGGGCAGCCATGGCACGTGGCCTGGGCACCAATTGAAGGGGGCGCCAAGCCAGTGCCATGACTGCTCCCACAGCCGCTAATGCCAGGGGCTGCTGACTGCAGCCACCGTGGGGTGGACAGCGGGTGCTGCTCGCTGCCTCCAGGCACTCCGCACCTCCAGGCACCCTGTGCTGCCACTCTCAGAGTCACTAGTGCTGCCTCTGAGGCCCGGGTGCCCCACACTGCTGCTCACCGCCACCTCCCACTGCCGCCTCTGGGGCCAGGCACCGCGCGCTACCACTCACCGCCATGCCTCTGAGTCTGGAGCCATGACTGGATGCAGCAGCGTGTGAAAGGAACGCTGCATGCGCTCCACTGCTGAGCTCCGCTGTCCGCTTCCATTGGCTGAGCAGTTGCATGCAGCACAATGTCTTCCACCACAACAAGCAACTTTGGAGATGTCAAGGGAATGTGCGCAAAACTAAAGCGGGTGCGTGTTGGGTTTCCCTCCCCCCACTCACAAAACATCTCCCACACACCTGGGTGAGGCAACGGCCACCACACGGAGCGCAAGACAGAAACAAACGTCTATGGGCGGGCGCGGGCCTCATGGAGAAGACCGCATGGAGGGAGGTGGGAGTTACAATCAGCAGCTCCCTCTTCGAACAGGTGCTTCCGTCTTGTCGACCCCAGTTTGCGCAGGGGCTGGGCAACTTCTGGGTAGCAGCACCTTTCACCTTTCTTTGCTAAGTGAACCCGCCCTCCTCACTCCCTCCATGGGCTTTCCTGCCCTTTTCGTTCATCGGCGGGACTTTTGTTCCCAGAATGTCCTCCACCACAACAGGCAACTTTGGAAATTTCGAGGGAATGTGCAAAGAGCTAAAGCAGGTGTGTGTTGGGTTTCCCTTGCCCTACTCCCAAACATCCCACACACACCTGGGTGAGGCAATGGTCACCACGCGGAGCATGAGACAGAAACAAAAGCACGTGGGCGGGCACGCCCCTCACGGAGAAGACCGCATGGAGGGTGGTAGGAGTTACAATCAGCAACTCGCTCTTCAAACAGGCACTCCCGTCTCATCGAGCCCAGTTTGCACGGGGGCTGGGCAACTTCTGGGTTGCAGCACCATTCACCTTTCTTTGCCAAGTGAACCCCCACTCCTTGCTCCCTCCTTGGGCTTTCCCGCCCTTTTCATTCATCAGCAGGACTTTTGTTCCCTCTCAGCTGCCCCTCTCCCCTTCTCCTCCGCTCCGTTGGATGTGTGTGTTGTATTGACTTGAACACATAGATATAAGAAAATACTGCACTACTTTGTCTCATGCTCTGGAGAAACTGGAGAAGGGAAACTCCTGTTTTTGTGGCTAGCGTTTTTTTTGGGGAGGGTAGGGGAGGGTTGGGTATACATCTTCAGCTGCCATCCAGTCACAATGATGCTAAAACCCTGGGCTTCTCCGTTGCTTTCTATTGTCAGCTCTCCCTCCTGCCCTGTGTGGTACTCCCTCAGCTCAATTTTGGTGATGAAAAGCTGCAGCCTACAGCATCACTACCCAGAGCAGTGACTAGAGACAGTGACTACCCCCTACAGGTCAGGAGTCAGGACTAATTGAACTGAGCCCCCCTTGCACCTCCCCTTGTAACCCAGGGCATGGGTTCTTTCTGATTTTCACACTCCCTTGGCTGAGCTCCGGTGGTTCTTTCATTTTTTCATGGTGCTTCTTCCCTAGTGTAAGTCCCAACTGGATCTTTGCTATGAATGATGATAATAGTACATTTTTGTTTGGGTTTATTTTGCCTGTTTAGGAACGCCAAACTTTCACTTGAGTGATTTACACTGTACTCTAAAATGTTGCCAAGAGATCAAGAGATGTTTCTGCTTAAACAATTCAACAGGGCTTTTCAGTTTCTTGGTGTTTTGGCCTCCCAAATGGTGTTTAGCTATCAATTTTAATATGCATACAGTATTTTCACCTGAATTAACAAGTGCAAACTGGAAATAGCCAGGAATTGTTGTTGGAAGTGCATAACACCTTAAATGCCTATCTGTGTTGTTCATAGACCAATTTGCATGAGTGAAAGCAAGGAAAGTGAAGCTATAATTTTCATATAGTGCCATAATTTGAGCAAGCGTGGTGCAGTGGATAGAGTGCCGGACTAGGACCGGGGAGACCCAAGTTCAAATCCCCATTCAGCCATGATACTAGCTGGGTGACTGGGCCAGTCGCTTCTCTCTCAGCCTAACCTACTTCACAGGGTTGTTGTGAGGAGAAACTCAAGTATGTAGTACACCGCTCTAGGCTCCTTGGTGGAAGAGTGGGATATAAATGTAATCATCATCATCCCCCAGTGAGGCACTACCTTGGCGTGGTTGTGGGGCGTAACTTTAATAAATCTATACTGGATCGGTCATCGCCGGGGTCAACAAGGACCGTGCCAGGTGCTGCAGTCCCTGGACGTCTGGTGGCCAGTGGGCAACAGGACTCAGGATCTTCAGTTGAGCAACCAGGGCTGGAGACAGCAAAGTTACTGGAAGAAACGTCGCTTAACTGGAAAAAATATATGAAAAATGCCAACAAGGAAATAATGATCTGCTATTACAAGTCTAGTCCAACTAGAAGAGGTTATTTAAAAAGAATGTACCAAATTTGGAAAGAGAAGCATCCAGATACAGAAATAACAGAACAAAGGCTAGCAGACCAGAGAAGATTCATAATAAGAAATAAAGTATTCACAGGAGTTGAGCTGGAAGAACTGCAAAGAGCAACACAGGCTCAAGATATGGAAGAAGAATTACCACCAACTGAAGAAGTTGCTCAGGCGCAGGTGGGGGAGGTGTTGGAAATAGAGGATGCCACTGTTGCTGAACTGTTTCAAAATCAAAACCAGGCAACCTCCCCTTTGCCTTCACCTCAAAAACCCAAATGCCATTTAACAGAAAAGCAACAAGAACTAAAGCAAAAAATAACTGAGCACATGAACCAAACAACTGCCAGGGTTCGACTTCCAGCTCTAAAAACAGTTGCCAAAAAACAACTTGCTTAGGCATTAAAAGATGTCAATGCTGCACTTGGAGAAATAACATCCAATAATTGGAAAGAAACAATCCAACTAATGTACAGTGCAGCAACAATAACAACACAAGAGCTCGGATATAAGATCAATGGACATGTGAAAAAAGAAAGTAGTACATCACCTAAATGGAAGAGTAGATTAGAAAATAAAATTGCCAGGCTTAGATCAGATGCTAGTAAAATTGAAAGATATGAAAGACAAGAAGCTGAAGAATGAAAACACCAAACAGTATCTGATCCAAAAATACCACCTAGATTCAAGGAAAATTAGAGAAGTCCTGGAAATAATAAAGCGGCAAATAAAAGCAGTTTCAAAGATGATTAGCACATCCGAAGCCAGAATCACACAACACAGGCAGAATCTCCAATTCCAGTCGAATCAGAGACGTTTCTACCAAAGCATAGAAGGAGAAACTGCAAAAAACGTAGAAACACCAAATAAAGAAGAAACAGTGCAATTGTGGGGGAAATTATTGGACAATCCAATAGATTATAATAAAAAAGCAGGCTGGGTGAAAGAGGTCAAAAAATGTAACCAACAAATGCAAGATCTAATAATAACACCAGAATTAATAAGGGAAAGAGCAAAGAAAATTAAAAATTGGACTGCTCCAGGCGATGATGAATTGCATGGCTTTTGGCTTAAACAGCTAATAAGCCTTCATAAACAACTATCAAAACAGTTCAATCACATTTTGCAAGGCGGTGATATTGAACAATGGCTAACAACTGGGAAAACTCATCTCATCATGAAAGACCCAGCAAAAGGTGCAGTTCCAAGTAATTATAGACCGATAACCTGCCTGCCAACCATGTTCAAATTATTAACTGGAATAATAGTAGATGAAGTAATGCAACACTTATTAACTAACAAACAGCTTCCAGTTGAACAGAAAGGAAATTGCCCAAACACCAGAGGCACAAAAGACCAGCTGCTGATTGACAAAATGATTTTAGAAAATTGCAAGAGAAGAAAAACAAATCTAAGTGTTGCATGGATTGACTACAAGAAAGCCTTCAATTCATTGCCTCACACATGGATACTAAAATGTTTAGAAACAAGTGGTGTCAGCAAAAACATTCAGATATTTATTAAAAAGGCAATGAGCATGTGGAGTACACAGTTATCAATCAATGGCGAGGCACTTGGACAGGTTAGCATTAGAAGAGGCATTTTCCAAGGGGACTCACTATCCCCTCTGTTGTTTGTAATCGCCATGACCCCACTTTCACAAATACTAAACAAAACAGGCCTCGGATACCAAACATCTAAAACACCAAGTAAAATCAACCATCTGCTGTACATGGACAATCTGAAGTTGTATGGAAAGTCCCAGTCAGAAATCGAATCACTGCTAAACACTGTCCGTATATTCAGCAGCGATATAGCAATGGATTTTGAACTAGACAAGTGTGCTGCATTAATAATGAACAGAGGAAAAATAAGAAAAACAGAAGGAATAGAACTGCCCAATGGAAGCAACATCAGGAACCTGGAAGTGAAAGAACATTACAAATACTTGGGCATTCTCCAGCTGGATAATATTTCACACACTCAAGTTAAAAGAAAAATGGGAAGTGAATACATCAGGAGAGTTAGAAAAATCCTCAAGTCCAAACTCAATGGCGGGAACACCATACAAGCCATAAACACCTGGGCTATACCTGTTATCAGATACACTGCAGGAATAATAGATTGGACCCAGGCAGAGCTAGAGACGCTAGATCATAAGACCAGGAAAATCATGACCATCAATCATGCTCTGCACCCCCGCAGTGATGTTGATAGGCTATACCTCCCTCGCAGCTCAGGTGAAAGAGGAATGCTGCAAGTCTATCAAACAGTAGAGGAGGATAAAAGAGGCCTTGAAGAATATATCAAGGACAGTGAAGAAGATGCACTTCAAATGGTCAAGAACGAGAAACTATTCAACACCAATGAAAGAAAGCAGGCCTACAAGAAAGAAAGAGTCAAGAACCGAGCAGAAAGGAGAAATAAGCCCCTGCATGGTCAAAAATTGCACCATAGAAGTAGAAAATCAGACATCCCCAAGAGCTGGCAATGGCTTAAGAATGGCAACTTGAAGAAAGAAACAGAGGGTTTAATACTGGCTGCACAAGAACAGGCACTAAGAACAAATGCAATAAGAACAAAAGTAGAAAAGTCAACAACAAACAGCAACTGCCGCCTTTGTAAAGAAGCAGATGAAACAGTGGACCACCTAATCAGCTGTTGTAAAAAGATCGCACAGACTGACTACAAACTAAGGCATGACAAGGTAGCAGGGATTATACACTGGAACATCTGCAAAAAATACAAGCTACCTGTAGCCAAAAATTGATTGGACCATAAAATTGAAAAAGTGGTCGAAAATGAAGATGCAAAAATATTATGGGACTTCCAACTACAAACAGACAAACATCTGCCACACAATACACCAGATATAACTGTAGTCGAGAAGAAAGAAAAACAAGTTAAAATAATCGACATAGCAATACCAGGGGATAGCAGAATAGAAGAAAAGGAAGTAGAAAAAAATCACAAAATACAAAGATCTACAAACTGAAATTGAAAGGCTGTGGCAGAAAAAGACCAAAATAATCCCAGTGGTAATTGGCGCCCTGGGTGCAGTTCCAAAAGACCTTGAAGAGCACCTCAGCACCATAGGGGCCACAGAAATCACCATCAGCCAATTACAAAAAGTAGCTTTACTGGGAACAGCCTATATTCTGCGACAATATCTATAACAACAGCAACAACATTGACAATAAAATTCAGCCATCCTAGGTCCTTGGGAAGGGCTCGATGTCTGGATAACAAACCAGTCAATAACACCTATCTGACTCTGTAAAATAATAATTAATAATAATAATAACTGGTTTGTTATATCCAGACATCGAGGTCCTTGGGAAGGACTCGATGTCTGGATAAAACAAACCAGTCAATAACACCTGTCTGTGTAAACAAGAAATAATTTGTTAATTAAAAAAATTAACGAGCTTGACTTGTATTTTTGAGTTGATATTATGGTAAAGTTATCTGAAAGATGGGTGTCAGATATTTGGACAGGGGCACAATTTCAGTGCTTGCCCTAGGTGCTATTTTCCCTAGATACATCTCTGTGAACAACCCCAGGCCAGGTTATTTTACTTCCACACACCAATCAGGCTGGGGATGTACCCAAGAAAGTACAGGCAAAGCTCTGGACTGAGGTGAAGATGTGTGTAGTTGTTGACCTATGGACCCCAGACTATATCCAGGCAGAACTGCAGCAGCAGTTCAGGAACGAGGCCACCTTCACCTGGATCTCAAGGCAGATGGTGGAGAGGAGCTTCCAGCACAATGGGACACAGTGTAAGGAAGGACTCCAGAACCTCAAGAAGAAATTCAAGGCGATGATGACCCACAACATGATGTCAGGAGTTGAGCCTAGGACCATGCCACACTATGATCAGCTGATATTATTTCCCTTGGATCGGAGGGACGTAACACCTGGGAAGACAGCTGGAAATTTAAGAAAGCACCTTCATCTTCATGAACCCCACTGCCTATCAAGATCCTCAGGAGAGGTCTGATTGCAATTACTACCAGCTTGTTTGATGGTGACCGAACACTGGGCTTTCTCTAGGGTTGCTCCAGGGCTCTGGAACATGATCTCAAATGAAATCAGAATCTCTGAATTTCTGGTTGTTTTGAAGCAACTCTTGATAATGCACCTATTTTACCAGGCTTTTAGTTTATAATGTTTTATTGATGGTTATTGTGATTTGTTTTCTATAATTTAAGTTTTTAACTATTGTCTTTTAATGTGTAAAATATCCAGAGATTTTATATAGGGCAGTATATAAATGTAATAAATAAATAGACACCACATTGCAGAGAAGGGCCAAGGGCAAACAAAATTGCACCAACAGCATACTAGATGGTGTGGCTAGCCACCATCCCAGGCAGCAATAGGCCATCTGCTCATGGGGCACTGTCAGCTACCATGTCCTTTGCATATCTGAGCACTTCACAGACAGCCATAGTGCAGCAGTTGGCCATATGCATGGGGCAGATGTTACCTCTGTCTCAGTCCACTGAGAGATTGCTGACAGAGATCTGCCTTGCCAACCCCCCTCCAAATGGCTCCACATTGGCACCCCCTGTGTGGAGACCTCTCCTTTGCATGCAGCAAACACATGGTCCTGTTTACATGCATGAACCTGGGGAAATTCCCTGAGAAAGCAGAAAGCAGGCTGCACCAGTCCTACTACAGCTTTTGGAAGACCGGGGCAGACACTTTAGTGTGGACTCTACTCCATTGGGTCCAAAGACAACAATGATGAAACCCAGGTTGAGGAGCTCATCCCCTTGATCCCAAGAAGAAAAGATCCAAGGTTCCATGCTAGAAGGCGATGGAGTTCTAGGGGAGGATTTGCCACTCACTTGCAGCAATTTTCTCAGCCAACAAACAGGGGAACTGCAAAACTCCGAGGAACTCTTTTTGCAACCTATGTTTTACATCTTTAAGACAAGCAGCAACACCACCTTCTCCGATTCCCTTCCCCCTCGCAGTTCATGGACACTAGCTGGAGGTCCATGGGAGAGCTGTGGCAGCTGGATTTATTCAGTGAGTGAAACTCTTCCATTAAAATTCACTTCTTTATGAATGAGCAGCTTAAAAGCACAGTTCTGGATAAAACAGGATATTTTGTACATGTATATTGAAAAATTGTAAAACCAGTTAGAATTTGTGGAGTATGCCACCCAACTCTGAGTTTGAAATGAACCAGGCCTGGTTTTAACTGAGCTGGCCCGGAGCCCTATTGGTAAAGGAGAATCTGGTGAGGATCCCCTTTACCAGTAAATGGGCGGGGCGGGCGGGGGGGGGGCAGGGTTGCTTCCATGAAGGTAGAGCAGGCTAGAGTGGGTAAGCAACTATCTACAAGTGTGGTGGCTGTGGCTGTAGGGGTGGGTGGGTGCAATGGGGGTGAGAGCGAAGTAGGCTGGTTCTATGGTGACCCAGTTCAGGCCTCTGTGCATGCATGGAGGCCATTTTACTGACCTCTGCACATGCAAATGGCCTCTGAACATGTGCAGAGGTCAGTAAAATGGCCTCCACATGAGCACAGAGGCCCGAACCAGACCACTGGTGGCCCTGCCTATTCCGGGGGTGGCCGGTGTTGGTGGGGAGCTGCCCCAGCCATACCCCTGTAGCCACTGCTGCAGCTACCACTGGTGACACTGGTAAGTAGTTGCTTACCCCCTCCCACCCACTCTACCTTTAGGGAAGCCACCCCCCCCGCATTTACTGATAAAGGGGAATCCTCACCAGATTCCCCTTTACCAGTAGGGCTTAGAGCCATTTTGAATTGGCTCAGTTCAAACTCTAAGCTGGTCTGGTTTGAACAGTCACAAAACTGGACCGGGCTGAGTTGAATCTGGTTCAGATTTGAGCACGTAAACCTCAAAAATTCCTAGGTAATGAGTCATTTGCCCTATTTTGGAATCTGGGTGCACCAGCCTTGGGGCACTGCCACCCAACCCACTGTTTTGCCCCTGAAGCCCCACATAAACAAGTTGAAAGAGTGAAGAGAATAATGAACAACAATGACACTTATTTTTTTTGGCACAGTTATTTGAAAATTTTGTAGCTGGTGGGAGCCTGTCCCTGTGGCACTAGCACAGCAGCACAACCCATTTGTGGATTCAAGCAATCTTTCAATAAAAACACTCCTTCCTCATGGAACAGTGACCACAGGTCATTTGAGATAGCAAGATAGACCAATGAGCCAGCGTGGTGTAGTGGTTAGAGTGCTGGACTAGGACCGAGGAGACCCGAGTTCAAATCCCCATTCAGTCATGATACTAGCTGGGTGACTCTGAGCCAGTCACTTCTCTCAGCCTAAGCTACTTCCCAGGGTTGTTGTGAGGATAAAACTAAGTATGTAGTACACCGCTCTGGGCTCCTTGGTGGAAGGGTGGGATATAAAATGTAAATAATTAAATAAAAATAAAATAAAACTGCCTTGGTACTGTGGAACAGCTTCAAATGTTCATTTAACTGAAGTGGAGTGAGCCGTAGCCCAAACAAATCAGCCTACTGTTCAGAATTGTTGAGATTTATCATCACTGCATTTAAGAAAGTGCAAAAACATGGATCATGGTTACGAGAAAGAGAGAAGCAACTAAGATTCCTGGGGATGTCAATAGATTGACAGGGGTATTCCCCACCCCCCTCCTTTTGTCTCCTGTAGTCCAATGTGGATGACCTGTCCCTGCAATGGCAAAAGTTGTGAACCACTGGCTTAGACATCATGTCCCACCAAATTACATTGTGGCCTAAATTACATTAGACTGCTCAACTTGGGCAACAAAACTTAGACACCACTATAACTCATAAAAATCAGAAGAAAAACAAAATAGCTCTTCAAAAGACCCCTGAACAAGTCAAGAGATTCTTTTTAAACCTTTGGAAAGAAAATCCTGTGTAATTTCAGAACTTTCCTAACCAGCTTCACGAAAAGCTTCTCCACACAATTTATGCCATGGCTTTTAGCAAGAGCTTTGGAATTGCATTGAGCTCCCAAAGATATTTGGGTATTTCTGTCTCAAAATGCTGTCTTCCAAATCCCTTTGCAAGGTCAGTTTGCATTTCAGTCACACTGAATACAACACATACTTAACTAAACCATTCAAGCTCAAAAGCTTTTTGCATATCTTATCTTCTGCTAATCACTCAGTGCCTCAGCTGGAGTGGAGAGAGTCAGAGAAGTCAATTTCAATTGCAATGCTTTTCCAAAGAACAAAGCATTCTGTCCGAAACACAGTCATTTCGATTTAGAAACAAAAATATCTGTTTTTTAATTCTTGATTTTGTTTTGGTTACAAAACCTCCAAAATTGCCATTTTCGGGCACAAAACGTTTTGTACCCGAATCGAAATGCACAAGCCTACATTTTATTTATTTATTTATTTATTTTTGCATTTTTATACCGCCTTTCGTTAAAATATAGCCCCAAGGCGGTTTACAAAAGTTAAAACATACAATAAAAACACAATAAAAACAACATGCTAAGAGTATAATACATATGAAGCTTTGTTCTGTTTTTAACCACTATATTGCAAGGTGGTTGGGCAGTCTATGGCAACAAATCCTCAGTTACTAGACTGTGTGGCACAATTCTCAGCTTCAGCATTTAACCTCAGGTACACCTACCCATGGTTTGGTGTTATATCTGAATTTGGCCAATTAATAAATTTCCACACTATTTAGACTTCCCCATGTATGTGGGATCATAACTTAGGTGGGTGGAGAGTCAAATGGGCCTGTGACATTTGATTGTCCTTGTATTATCTTGCAATAAGGAGGTTATTTGTTCTTTCATGCTTTGACCCCATCCTGCATGTGAGTGAGTGAGTGTTAAGAGTTTTACTTAAAAGGCTTTGGGAGCACTTAGATCCCAAATAAAGCAAATGAGAGGAAATGAAACACTGGGCATACAAGATTTTATCAGTCTAAATGCCAAATTTGACAGACCTGCTGCTGACCCTTGCATTTCATGGTCTTTGGCCCCAACATTTTGTGTGTGTGTGTGTGTGTGTGTGTGTGTGTGTATGAGAGAGAGAGAGAGAGAGAGAGAGAGAGAGAGAGATTGTCCAACTGCCAAATGCATACAAAATTTCTATCAACTGAGGATGCCTTCATTCATCTGATAAAGTAGACACTAGTCCAAGAAAGATTGTTCCAAAATAAATATTGAAGGCTTTAAGATGTAGCAGGACTCTTTGTTTAAATGTCAAAGGACAGATTGTCAAATATTAATTCGGGTGGTGGTGGTAATAAAGTGAACCTTAATTCTCACAAACAGCAAATGAGATGGTCAACCTAGTAAAAGTTTAGGATGGTAAACCTTTATGCCACTACACTGCAGTCATCCACAGGACCAGGTTGTAGATTACTGGTCACCCATGTGACTGAATGTTTTCCCATACAAAAACCAACACACACACACACACACACACACACACACACACACACCTCACACCCTGCACATAGAAAACCAGATGGCAGGGATAAAGGTTCTAACCTAGACCTGGCATGCTATTTTTCTTCCCATTGAAATCATTGTGGAGCATACATCACATGAGGCCATGAAATACAGCTGAGTCAGTGGTTTACCAGCACCTCACCAGCTATTTGTGAGAACTAGGGCTAACACGGCTATCCCTCTAGAATCAGTATTAGAGGGAATCTAGAATCAGCTTATGAGAGTTCATACTTGGTCTGCCAAAATCAGAGTAATCAAGATAAATCAGAGTAATCAAGATAAATCAACTAGTTTAAAGCATTTACATTTTCAGTCTTGAGGAAAATAATTCAAAAGAATTCCGAGTTGATTAGGGAAAGAATTTGATAAAGCATACTTAATACGGTTTCATGCAATCACAGCTTTAATTTTGGCTGTACTCGCTTTTGCAGTCTATCAAAGGGAATAAGAATTTTAGTTTGGGTTCCCTCCAGCAAGGGAGATAAAGGGAAATAAATGAGCCCAGCCAGCCAACCTGGCTGAAAATGAACTCTAGAGGGCTCCTGTGGCCCATCTGTGGCTCACAGCCAGTTTCTTTGAACCCGTCTGCTCACTGGTGGCTCTGCCCTGATCAGGTATTCTCAGTGGCCTGGTAACTGAAGCCTACTATTGATATCTAAGATACTTACTTTGGCTGGATCATACCCAATGACCAGCAGCCTATCCCTTCTAAACTCATATTGCTCAATGGATGTGCAAGAAAATGTAAGGAGCTGTCACCAGAGTAGGATAAACACATTTTATCCTGAGTTGCAGAGCAGGATAAACACATTTTTAAATGAAGCAGACTTAAGGCTGTTTCTCTACCTTTCAATCTGCTTCATCCATGTTTTCCTGTGACCAAACTGAGATCTCTTTGGGAAGTAGTGCTGTTATATACTGCTGGCTGCTTGCTGTTATAGGAATGGACCCTGGGGAAAATGAAGTCTAAGTCACATTTCCCCCCTTAAAAAAGTCTGCTATCTTGCCAGTTCAGTCTGCATTACAGTGAAGTCAGCAACTATTTAATGGTTTATGAAAATGACCAGATTTCTTGAGCTTTTGATAGGACATTGAAAGTGACCAGAATAATCTGTGCACTTTAGAGATTTCAGCTGTAATTGTATGCTAGCATAAATGGGAGTAAGCCTCATTGAATGCATCAGCTTACATACCACATAGTCCATCATCATTCTAAGCAACATGCACAGACAGTGCTACATTCTACTAAAAAGCATATGGGCATGTTGATCGTGGAAGTGGAGGTGGGGTGCCTTCATGTATATGAAGTACAGAGTCATCACTGTTCTGACAAATGATTGGAGCAGCGCCAGAACAATGATGACACTGTGCTTAGTAGGCAAGTTGGCACCCCATGTTTACAACCAGCACCCATGTTCTTTTGAGCATAACACAGCAGCCTGTGTACATCTCACTTAGAATGATCAACGATTGGACTGTAGGCCTAACCTGTCCTTTTAAATTTCAATGAAACTACTTTGACTAATTTTCCTTCTCATGTCAGCCAATGGAATTTACTTCTGATTGAGTAAACATAGGATTGTACTGTGAGGAAGGGATAGAAGACCTTCCTATTTTGTAAAGGTTTTTGCCTGTCTGACAAGCTCATTTGAATTACTTTAAGGATCTGCTGTGTTGTTCATTGAAGATATTCACATGTGCATGCAAAGCCGGGAAGTGCCAAACTGACTCAGTTGCCCACAGCCGAACTGGTTTGACAGGGCAGGAGTGGTTCCCTTAAAAAGCAGGTAAGCCGGTCCTTACCTGTTTCTGTGCTCCCCACCATTTTTCCAGGCATGGTGCTTACTCTACAATAGACTGTGTGTGGCTGTGATGCTGCTCCATTCAGCCTATGCATGACATCAGTACTCACATGGCCGCTGCACATGCATGGCATCCATGTGCATGTTGATGCTGCATGTGGCCCTGTGTAGAGAAAGCGCTGTGCCCGGAAAAGTGGTGGGGTGGTGCAGGAGCAGGTAAGGATCTGCTTATCTGCTTTTTAAGGGCACTGCTCCCAATCCTGCCCGTGGCTGCCCAAACCCATTTGGGCTCATCTCTAGTGGAGAGTACCTCTGGAGGGGCAAACAGAATGAGGAAGCAAGGACTTCTAGAAAGAAATTTGGTTTATTGAAAGAGCACAATAAAGCAACTGGGTATTGAGTATTGGTTGCAGTAGCTGAATTGAATTCTGCTTTGAGACGGAGTGAGAGAAAGGGGAAGTGAGAGATGACTTAGTCAAGCCGCTTGCAGAAAAATAAATAGAAGTAAAAAGGTCAGGTAGAGGAGGAGGAAAAGGAGAAGAGAGAGAGAAAAAAGAGCAGATTTCATATCTCTCCTGGGCTGCTGAGGATGGGAGGAAGGGGCAAATCTCAACTTGAGATCCAGGTTCCAAAACACAGTAAGACGTTTAACACTGGGGAGTAGGAGGTAGCCAAAACTGTGTTGGAGCTAGGACCCTGGCAGCATCAGCTCTCAGCTGCAATGTCTCATAGTGACCACAGGGGGAGGGGGTTAAGATCATGGACAAAAGTGCTGGAATCTTCCCCTCTTTGTTCTTCTAGAGTTCATCTCCGTTTTGTCTTTCCAGAGATGGCTGTTTGTTTTGGTCTCTCTCTTCAACCATGAGCTACAGCTGAAATTAAGCTGCAAGCTTTTTCACATTTTGTTTGTAAGCTTTTCTTTAAATACATACTTGTAGTTCTTCAATACTAAAGAACTGTCTCAAGATCTCTTGCTTTGCTGCTTTCTCACCAAACTGGTTTTGCTTTGTTATTTGAGGACTGAACTACCATTCTTCCCCTAGGCTCACACTTTAATCCAGGGGTTCAAAGCATCTGGGTACCTGGCTGGCATTGGGGTCCAAGTTGGGCTTGAGCACAAGCCCCACTCAGATTTAGAGGTGAGTGCAACGTTGGATTCAAGGGCTAGCGCAAAGGCAGATGCTTGCCTAGGAGACCACTGGGCAGTATTGGATAGGGAATCCACCAGTAGTCCTATGCTTGGAAGCACACTGGGGTCTGTGTGGTTGGAACAACTGTAGGAATTTTGGACCAAAAAAAAAAAAGCCAAAAGGCAAGGAAAGGGTCTCCTGAGTGGGGAGTTTCCAGGAACCCCAAAGACAAGATGCCAACCATGCTATTCTTTTTTTAAAGGGTTGAGGTAGTTAATTGGGTGAGTCACCATTTGGTAGAAGTACAAAGGTAGCAAGACTCTCTAGGTATGCCAGTTCAATCACTGCCCAGAAGTTGGTTTGATTGCAGTTGGTTCCTTGGAACTTTCTATGGACTCTTCTTTCCTCCCTTATATATAAGAAAAAGGAAGATAGTAGTGTGGTCCTCACCTTTCCCAAGGCCAAGTGAATAGGGAATTGATAAAGCAAGAGGTGCATGATTGCTAGATTCTTTGAAGAAACTAGATCTGAACTTGATATGAGTGAATGTCTATATGGAGAATCCCTGCAGTAATCAGGGGCGTATCTAGAGTAGGGCAGGCAGGGCACGTGCCCCTGGCGCCACTTGAAGGGGGGTGCCATTTTCTAAAATTATTTTTTTTAAAAAAAATGGCTGCTGAAAACAAAATGGCCACTGCACAAGCTCAAATGGCCTGCCCAGGCCATGCCAGGACACGCAGAGGCCATTTGAGCATGCACAGTGGCCATTTCATTTTCAGTGGCCATTTTTTTTTAAAAAAATTAAAAATTGGCCACCACACATGCTCAAATGGTCCCTCTGAGGCCCTAGAGGCCAGCGGGGGGTGGGAACTTTGCAGACACCCCCCCCATGGCCTTTAGGAAGCCCCCTGAAGGGGCTACAGGTAAAAAAATTTAATATAATATAATATAATATAATATAATAATAATAATAATAATAATAATAATTTAATATAATATAATAGTTATCACAGTGTCAGATGCAGAGGTATCCAGCAACTCCTCTTGTGTGGTTAGACTGGATCAATTTCAGTTTGTGACTCCTGAGGATGTGGACAAGCTGCTTGGAACGGTACGTTCTACCACCTGTCTGCTTGATCCTTGCCCGACGTAGCTTATACTATCTGGCAAGGGGGTTGTTGTGGAGAGCCTGGTGGCGATTATAAATGCCTCTCTGAGGGAGGGCAGGATGCCTCCTTGTTTAAAGGAGGCAATTATTAGACCTATTCTTAAGAAGCCTGCCTTGGACCCCTCAGAGTTTAATAGCTGCAGGCCTATCTCCAACCTCCCATGGTTGGGCAAGGTGATTGAGAGGGTGGTGGCCTCCCAGCTCCAGGCGGTCTTGGAGGAAACTGATTATCTAGACCCATTTCAAACTGGTTTTCGGGCGGGCTATCGGGTGGAGACTGCCTTGGTCGGCCTGATGGATGATCTCCAATTGGGAATGGACAGAGGAAGTGTGACTCTGTTGGTCCTTTTGGATCTCTCGGCGGCTTTCGATACTATCGACCATAGTATCCTTCTGGAACGTCTGAGAGTGTTGGGGGTGGGAATCACTGCTTTGCAGTGGTTCCGCTCCTACCTTTCTGGCAGATTCCAGATGGTGTCGCTTGGAGACTGTTGCTCTTCAAAATCTGAGCTTTTATATGGAGTCCCTCAGGGCTCCATATTGTCTCCAATGATCTTTAATATCTACATGAAACCGTTGGGAGAGATCATCCGGAGATTTGGTGCTGGGTGTTATCAGTATGCTGATGACACCCAAACCTATTTCTCCATGTCAACATCATCAGGAGAAGGCATATCCTCCCTGAATGCCTGCTTGGAAGCAGTAATGGGATGGATGAGGGATAACAAACTGAGACTGAATCCAGACAAGACGGAGGTACTTATTGTGCGTGGTCGTCACTCGGGAAGCGATATTGATCTACCTGTTCTAGATGGGGTCACACTTCCTCAGAAGGAACAGGTACGCAGTCTGGGAGTGCTTCTGGATCCACACCTCTCCCTGGTTTCCCAGGTTGAGGCAGTGGCCAGAAGCGCTTTCTATCAGCTTCGGTTGATACGCCAGCTGCGTCCGTTTCTTGAAGTTCATGATCTCAAAACAGTAGTACACTTGCTGGTAACCTCCAGACTTGATTACTGCAATGCGCTCTATGTGGGGCTGCCTTTGTACCTAGTCCGGAAACTACAATTAGTACAAAATGCGGCAGCCAGGTTGGTCTCCGGGTCATCTCGAAGAGACCATATTACTCCTATATTACAGGAGTTGCACTGGCTGCCGATAGGTTTCCGGGCAAAATACAAAATGCTGGTTATAACCTATAAAGCCCTAAACAGCTTAGGCCCACGGTATTTAAGAAAGCGTCTTCTTCTGCATGATCCCCATCGTCCACTATGTTCATCAGGGGAGGCTCGTCTGTGGCTATCTTCATGTCGTTTGGTGGCCACCCAGGGACGGGCCTTCTCTGTTGTTGCCCCGAGACTTTGGAACGCACTTCCCGTGAGAATAAGAGTCTCCCCATCTCTAGTGGCTTTTAAAAGGGATTTAAAGACTCATCTTTTTACTCAAGCTTTTTAACTTTTTAGCTTTTTAACTTTTTAACTTTTAAAATTTTAAAACTTTTGATTGTTTATTATTTGTTTTAAATTGTTTTTAGTATTTGTTGTTGTGAACCGCCCTGAGACCTTGGGTTAGGGCGGTATAGAAATGTGTTAAATAAATAAATAAATAAATAAATAAATAAATAAATAAATAAAAAGTCACTGTACACATATTTCGTTTGGCACTATGTAGGGCTTGTGAATACTTAGCTGAAACATATGAGCTAGGATTGTATCTAGCAGCTAGGATTTGCTCTTACTTTGCTTCTTGTGATAAGTGAGTTAAATGTGATGTCTTAATTATATGGCAATTAATGGTGAGTTTGTCTTTGAATCAGTGTGAAATCCTTAGTATTAAGGCCCACTGGGAGTTTCTTGCTCTCTTTCTCTCATTTTAACTGTCTTTCTGAAAAACTAGAATATATTCCAAGCAGTGACACAGTTTACTCTGCATATCCTTTAATTATTTTCAGAGTATCTGGGAAAAGTCAAATTCTCCATTTATTTTTAAAACTTATGTAATAGTGATGCTACAATGCATAGTAGAGAATTAGACAGACACTTCTGTTCAGTTTTCCAAGTACACCTCCACATAGTATTTGGGTATTTCATGAGCCCCAGCATACTGAAATTTGTAGTTTTCCAGCATTTTTTTGTCTGTCTACGTTCACTGTGAAATAGTTTTTGAAATATTAAAAGATTAACGAGCTTGACTTGTATTTTTCAGCTGTTATTAAGGTAAAGTTATCTGAAAGATGGGTGTCAGATGTTTGGACAGGGGGCGCACTTTCAGTGCTTGCCCTAGGCGCTATTTTCCCTAGATAAGCCTCTGGCAGTAATCTTTGTGAAAAGGGTACTATTCTTAAAGGAATTCAAGGAGAAAAAAACCTAAACAAACAAACATTGAAGCTATTGTGAAATCAGCAATGGTAGGCACAGAAAAGATGTACAAGAAACACATCTTTAGAGAAATAGCTCTGAAATGGAGAAGCCATCTTGAGAAATAAGAAACTGAGGGGATGTATAAAATGGAATTATTTTGCCAATATAGGAAAAAATGTCTACAGTAGCACAGCATCCTTGGAAGGCACACCAATTCAGCCAGCAGTTCCACCTGCTCGTTCCACTCCGTGGTTCAAGCAGGGGGTGGTGCCTTGCTAGGGGTGCTTGGCCGACTAGGCCCTGTAGTAGTGCTGTCCAGACTGTGTTGAAGTACCTGAAAGAGGTGTTGGAGGAAGACCCAGATATGGACCACATTCAGTTCTGGACAGTACGTCATCAAGTTTGGCCAGACTTGGTGGTGGTTGCTAGATGCCTCCTCTCATGTCTGCTGACCAGTGTCCAGAGCAAGAGGGTGTTCTCCATGGCTGGGGACATGGTCACAGTCCATCACTCATGCCAGGACTCCAGCTTGGTGGAGCAACTGGTTTCTCTCCAGGTTAACCTTCCCCTGCTGGGCTACTCCAAGCTGGAAGTGGAGGGTGAGTGAGTGTGACTTGTCCCTCCTCACCGACCTGCAGCACTGCTTCAGAGCTGCTTACCCCATCCTCACCCTAGCAAAAACACACATGTCACAGTCTGCCACTAGTGCTGTTGACATGCATGAATGCACCCCACTGGCATTGCCTGTGATGCTGACCAACTGATCCCTCTGCCCAGAAGCATTTGGGGGCCATGGCGGAGCACACACACACTAGGAACCTGATATTGTAAATAGTAAATAATGTTTTAAAAATGTTGTATATATTTATACAACAGTGTGTGTGTGTGTGTGTGTGTGTGTGTATACACACACACACACATACACACACACACACACATACACATACACATACACATACACACTAGTATTTTTAAGCCCGTTAAAATAACGGCCGCTAGTACCTTTTTTTTGTTTTTTTGTTTCCTTTATTCCTTCTCCCTCTCTCTCTCCCTCCTTTCCTTCCTTTCCCCCCCTTTTTTCTCTCTCTTTCATTCCTTCCTTTTCTCTCCCTCTTCCACTCTTTCCTTTCCTTACTTTCTTCTCTCTCTCTCTCCCTCTCCCTCTCTCTCCTTTCCTTCCTTTCTTCCACCTCTTCTCACTCCCATCTTTCTGTTTTCTTTCTCTTTTCCTCTTTTGTTTCTTTAACGGCCTCGCTCTTTGGGGCTGGCTGCTCCTCCGTCCCTTCTGGGGTTTTTTTGTCCTTCTCCCTCACTCCTTTCTCCTTTTTCTTTCTTCTTCCTTCCTTCATTACTTCTCTCTTTCTTTCTTTTCCTCCCTCCCTCCTTGTTTCTTTTGTCCTTTTCCCTCCCTTCTCTCTCTTTTCTCTCCTTCCTTCTTTCCTTCTTTCCGTCTTTCTATTGTCCTGTCTCCCTCCCTCCCTCCCTTCTCTCTCTCTCTCCCTCTCTCTCTCTCTGTCTTTTCCTTCCTCCCTCAGTCCTCCCGATCCCCCTGCTGCCATCTCTGCCTTCTCCATAGTCCGTTCTGCGCCCGCCGTTTTTCTCCTCTCTGTGGTTGGCGCTAAAAGGAGGAGGAGCCCGCCCGGGAGTAGCTCTCTCTCTGAGCCGCCCACCTCATCGTCAGTCTGCCTGCTGTGCTTCCTCCTTTCGGGTGCGCTTTTAGCTCCTCCGGCCGTTGCCTGCTCCCGGGACCTCCATGGCCGGCCGTGGTGGGTTCCCTCTCACCCCGCCACCCACTTCCTCCTCCCATGCCGTCACCCATCGTCACCCCACCAGTCCTCTTTCCCCCACCCGGCTTCACCTCCCATTCCCTCCGTCTCTGGCGGGGCCGAGTGTGGCCACCGCCACCAGTGGGCCCAGTCCGCCGCCAGCGGGCCCAGTCCGCCGCCAGCGGGCCAGGCCCAGTCCTCTCCCCACCGCCGCCGCCATTGGCCCCAGTCGCCCTGCAGTGTCCACCACCGCCAGCGGCCACCAGGGGGCTCAGTTCCCCTGCCGCCAGCGGGCCCAGTCTCGCGGCCGCTCGGCCGTACCCACCGCAGCCGCCTCTGCCCTCCCCGATCCCAGCTTCTCCCTCCCCGTAGTTCCTTCTTGGCCCACTTCTCCCTCAACATGGCCGCTGTGTCCCTGTGGCCGTATCTTTCTCAGACATTCTGGGCATGCGCTCTGCGCATGCCCAGAACAGCCGAGAAAGACACGGGCAGGGACACGGGATTACACTCAAGGGCTTTATTATAGAGGATATATATATATATATATATATATATATATATATATATATATATATATATATCCACAAAATACTGGGACTTCTGTTGGTGTAGCGATCGCCCTGCTGCTCAACAGAGTCCCTAACTAAGCTGACGGACTTGGTCTTGGACTTGGTGTTGGAGTCCCCCAGGCTTGTGGTGCTGGGGGACTTCAATGTTCACTTTGGGACCAATTTGTCCAGGGTGCCTCTGGAGCTCATAGCAGCCATGATGACAATGGGCCTATCCCAAGTGGTCTCAGGGCCGACGCACATTGCTGGTCACATGATTGATTTGGTCTTTCACTCTGATCAGGGTGGTGTTCCGTGGGTGGGGAATCCTGTGATTTCCCCATTGTCATGGACAGACCACCATCTGGTTAAGGTCGGACTCACAATCGCTTCCCACCTTCACGGGGCAAGAGAACTATTAGGATGATCTGCTCGAGAAGGTTGTTGGATCCAATAGGATTTCAAGAAGCCTTGGAGGGATTTAGTGTTGGCTCTGCTGGTGATCCTGTTGATGCCCTGGTGGAGAATTGGAACAGCAAACTCACTGGGGCAGCTTCAAAACTGGCCCCTTGGTATACAGAAGAACTACAGGGGCTGAAGCAGCAAGGTAGACAACTGGAGCGCAAGTGGAGAAAGACTCGGCTTGAATCTGACAGATTGCAACATAGAGCTAATTTGAAGACCTTTGCTCAGGCAATACGTGTGGCAAAGAAGAGATTCTTTTCTGCCCATATTGTACCCACAAGTTCACGTCTGGCGGATTTGTTCAGGGTTGTGAGTGGGCTAGTGAGTGCCCCTCCTCCCTTGAATCAGAATCTGGATCCATCGATTACCTGCTGTGATGTGTTTAATGAATTCTTTGTGGAAAAAATCTCTCGTATTCAGGCCGACTTAGACTCCGTCTCCACAATTACCTCAGTGTCTCATGTGGAGGTGTCCAGCGACTCCTCTTGTGTGATTAGGTTGGATCAGTTCCAGTTTGTGACTCCTGAGGATGTGGACAAGCTGATTGGAATGGTGCGGCCTACCACCTGTTCTCTTAACCCTTGTCCAACATGGCTTATATTATCTGGCAAGGGGGTTGTTGCAGAAGGCCTGGTAGAGATTATAAATGCATCTCTGAGGGAAGGTAGGATGCCTCCTTGTCTTAAGGAGGCAATTATTAGACCGCTTCTGAAAAAGCCTACCTTGGATTCCTCGGATTTGAACAACAGGCCTGTCTCCAACCTTCCATGGCTGGACAAGGTAATTGAGAAGCTGGTGGCCTCCCAGCTCCAGACTGTCTTGGATGAAACGGATTATCTTGACCCATTTCAAACTGGTTTTCGGGCTGGCTATGGGGTGGAGACTGCCTTGGTCAGCCTGATGGATGATCTCCAATTGGCAATTGACAGAAGAAGTGTGACTCTGTTGGTCCTTCTGGACCTCTCGGTGGCTTTCGATACTATCGACCATAGTATCCTTCTGGAGCGTCTGAGGGGGTTGGGAGTTGGAGGCACTGCTTTGCAGTGGTTCCGCTCCTACCTCTCGGGCAGGTTCCAGATGGTGTCCATTGGAGACAGCTGTTCTTCAGAATCTGAACTTTTGTATGGTGTTCTCCAGGACTCCATATTGTCTCCAATGTTGTTTAACATCTACATGAAACCGCTGGGAGAGATCATCAGGAGATTTGGTGCAGCGTGCTACCAGTATGCTGATGACACCCAAATATTTTTCTCCATGCCAGCATCATCGAGAGAGGGCATAACCTCCCTAATGCCTGCCTGGAGTCGGTGAAGGGCTGGATGGGGGATAACAAACTGAGACTGAATCCAGCTAAGACGGAGGTACTCATTGTCCGGGGTTGGAACTTGAGAGACGATTTTGATCTGCTTGTTCTGGATGGGGTCACACTTCCCCAGAAGGAACACGTACGCCATCTAGGGGTGCTTCTGGATCCGAGCCTCTCCCTGGTGTCCCAGGTTGAGGCGGTAGCCAGAAGTGCCTTCCATCAGCTTCGGCTGATACGCCAGCTGCATCCGTTTCTTGAGGTGAATTACCTCAAAACGGTGGTACATCTGCTGGTAACCTCCAGACTGGATTCCTGTAATGCACTCTATGTGGGGCTGCCCTTGTACGTAGTCCGGAAACTACAGCTGGTCCAGAATGCGGCAGCCAGGCTGGTCTCTGGGTCATCTCGGAGGGACCATATAACTCCTGTATTGAAGGAGCTACACTGGCTGCCGATATGTTTCCAGGCAAAATACAAGATGCTGGTTATAACCTATAAAGCCCTAAACAGTTTGGGCCCTGGGTATTTAAGGGAACGCCTTCTTCTGCATGAACCCCATCACCCACTGTGATCTGCTGGACAGGATTGTCTGCAGCTGCCACCGGCTCGTCTGGTGGCCACTCAGGGACGAGCCTTCTCCGTTGCTGCCCCAAGGCTTTGGTATGTACTCTCTAGTGAAATAAGAGCCTCCCCATCTCTGACAGCTTTTAAAAAGTCTTTAAAAACACATTTAATCACCCAGGCTTTTAATTAATGTTATTTTAATGGTTTTAATGCTGTATTATTTTGAAAATTTAAAATTGTTGTGAAGTGTGTCTCCCCCCCCCATTTTTGTCTTAACGAATGTTTTACTTTCTTTTTATTCTGTTGTAAACTGCCCAGAGACGTGAGTTTTGGGCGGTATAAAAATGTTTTAATAAAATAAAATATATATATATATATATATATTTGCTTTGTTTCCTTCCTGAGCTCTAGCATGCACACACACACCATGCACACATGCACCACCAGTGATCTGGTGCTACCATGTGTCTGAGAGCCTTGCTCTCTGATCATGGTCCTGCCAGTCTGAGGCAGAATTTTCCTTTATTTTAGCATGCATCAAGAGAAGAAAAGAAGACTTTTCAAGGTTCATTATTTTAAATGCTTTTAAGTGTTTTAAATGTTTGTTCTTAAAATGCTCATTCTTACATGCTGTCTGTTTTTCAAATGCTTGCTTTTAAAAGCTTGTGGTTTTGTTTTTAAATGCTCATTTTTAAATGCTTTCTTTGTAGTTTGTGTTGCTGGTGGTTTGTAGTTAGGTTTGTGGTTTGCTTGGTTTCTGATATCTCTGCAGTTAGGTTTTTGGTGATTGGCTTGGTGGGTCCAGCAGGCTAAGGCTTGTAGTAGTTTGCTGTATGTTGTAGTAGTATCTTGTTAGTTTAATTTGTGGTTGTCTTAGTCAGGTTTGTGGTTTGTAGTTAGGTCCGTGGTTTGTTTGGTTTGTGGTGTCTGACTGTAGTTAGGTTTGTGGCTTCCTGAGTCTAGATTTTTAGTTTATTGTATGTTTTTTTAGTGTAGTTTGCATTTGGTGTTTTGGGTGGCAGTGTGCCTATGTATTCCAAAATGGGTTGTGTGGTCAGGCCCTTTGAGACCCAACTTCCACCTAACCCTAAGGCAATTAGGCACTCAGGTGATTTTTAAGGATTTTTTTTTAGTTTGGAGTGGTTTTGTATTTTTCTGCCATAGGGAATAATGGGGATGGGGATGGTACAGTGCCATGAGTGTCAAGTTACCACCCAACTCACAAGGCAGTGTGGCACTCTGGTGATTTGGAATTGTTAAGTATTTTAGATTCTTTCATGTGTTATAACTTTTTCTCATAATGAATCCCTATGAAGAACTTATGTAACATCAAAGAATCTAAACAAAGCATAGCTTCTTGGTTGCTATACAAGTTCTTCATAGGGATTCATTATGAGAAAATGTTATAACGCATGAAAGGATCTAAAATACATTTAAAAAATTCCCCAAAAATCCCCAGAGTGCCCAAATGCCTTGCAGATTGAGCAGTAACTTTGCACCCATGGTGCCCTACCCCCAACTCACTTTGTGGTGCCTAGGCACTACTCATGGGGAATAATGGGGCCCCTGCGTATCCCCATTATTCCCTATGGCAGAAAAACCAAAACTACTTCAATCTAAAATATTCCTTTAAAATCACCTGAGTGCCAAATTGCTTTAGAGGTTGGTTGGTATTTGGCACCCATGGCGCCCTACCACCCAACCCATTTCAGTGCCCCTAGCTACTACACACAGGGAATAATGGGGTAGTTGAACTCCACATTATTCCCTCTGGCAAGCCATTTAGAACAGGCACAAGCACGGTTTGAGTTTGAGCCGAACCATGGGTCAGCTCAGGCAAATGGGTACTCATGCCAGGGCACCCAGCTCAAACCAAGTTCAGATCAAACCACTCCAGCTGGTTTTGTTTACATCCCTACTCTGCTTGCAGTTATGCTATAACTGCAATACAAACACATTAAGCAACATTTACTTCTACATAGTCATTGGTTGGGTGGGGTGGATAGAAAAGTAAGCTAGAACACTCTCGTATGCATTTAAAAAAAAAATCTGTTCCTAAAGAGTAACAAAACTGATCTAGTGATATATTAGGAAGAGGTAGCAGAGAATAGGGACTGTACTTGGTAAAAAGGGACAATTGGAGCCAGTTGTTTCCTATGGAAACTATTATAATCCTCCTCAAATTGGCTCTCTGAGGCATAACTGTATGTCTTTGTGAGTGCTTGGCTGCAGCTGGCCCTCAGTCTAACCATCTGCTGACACCAAAAAGACTTTCAAACCTGTGCAACTGTGTAGGGTTGCTGGCACTGAACCCTCTGTCATTTGAAAGCAACACAGAACTTAGTTGTGTGGTAAAAAGGGCACGAGGTGGGACTAAAATAGCTGACAGAGACACCAATAAATTACAGGAAAAACAAAGACAGGTTTACTTATGGTACAAGGTTTTAAAAAATGGAAAAGCAGTACAGGAACAGTAGATAAAAGATTAGTTTGGCAAGAGTCCAAAAAAATTCAAAATACAAACAAGCAAACATGCTAGCTTCTGTGCCAAGGCCTTGCAGGTTAGAGTATGAACAGCTCCCTCACTCGTACCTTCCCTAGCAGTTTCTCTCTAAGTGTCTCTCTAACTGCTAGTGTATTAGCCTTCTGGCTCTTACACCACTCAGCAATGGACAGATCTCTTCTTTCCCACAGCTCCAGTCCTCTCCATCCTCCCAGCAGTCTCCACCTTGGCTGTTACACTTTCCCTTATATTCAGTACCAAAGGGATACATTGTCCAATCAGGGAGCTTCTTCCCTCAGAAAGAACATTCTGTTTCAGCCTAGAGACAACCATTGGCAACCAATAGCAACACTATATAACTTTCCCTCCAAAACTCTACAGCTGAGAGTATTTTTACTTCAGTCAAGGCTGTAAGAGATTGTTACACTGAACCCTTGCAGAGCCTGGACAAAGAACAAGGCAAGAACAAAACAAATTATAAACCATACAACAAAGTGGGAAGGGGCAATTCCTTCACAGTCCTCAAAGACTTTGGGCCAGTATGGAAAATACTATCCGCGCTCACACAACTAGGAAGAGGTCAAGCCGAGAGCATGTCCATCATGGCATTGGCGACAACATTCTGATGCATTCCCAGTGCATCCTTTTATCATGTAGGAGCACTGTTCATCTGAATGGCCCCCCTACATATGATCCAAATACCTATTTCAATAGGTATTTGAAGTGTGTGTAGAGAAGTCATTCAGATGAATAGCTCTCTTGTGCAATAAAGATATGTGCTGAGAGCACATGGGGCTGCTGATGTCATGATGGGTGCACTCTTGGCACAACCATTTCCTAAATCATGCATGCTGGGACAGTATCAGCCATACTGGGCCTTTGATGGACAGTGGTGCCTGTTACGTGCGGAGAAGTGAAACTTCCATTAGGTTGGGAGAGTAAGGAAGAAAGTAAAGGAACCCCTTTTTGGTCCAGGGTGCAAAGGATACCTTTCTTACAGAAGAGGATGGCAATGTGTGCCTATGGGAGGTAGTCCCTCTCTCCTTCCGGGGAGCAGTATCAGGCTGAAGGCATAGAGGCCAGTCAGTCTTCTAGAAGACAATATCAGTATGAGGTCACAATAGCCAGTCTCTTTCTTCAGGCAAGTAGCTTCAGAAGTCATATTGGTTGGTACTTCTCACTCTCACTCCCCCCCTCCCCCACACACACCATTTGAAGCAGCAGGTGGCAGAAACAGCATATGGGAACAATATTTCTCTGAGAAATATTGACACTGAGAAAGACAGAAGTAGCTTGTGCACACAATCTCTCATTGAGGTGGGCATATGTAAGAGCATGTGGGCATCCCCCCCTTTCTGTTACTGAAAAGGACAGCAGTGTGTGGGCAGAGAAACAGCAGGTAAGGAAAGAAGGAACTGGAAGGAAAGCACTGCAGCTATTATGAGGACTTCTATCTTCAGTCTGTCCTAGAGTAGCTTGGCACCAAAAGTCGGTCACTCACCACAAATCACAAGGCAGCTTGGGGAATCCCAGCAAGGGAAAAGATGAAGAAATGCAGGACAGAAGAAGATAGGAAGATTAAAATGAGAATTAAAAGTAATAAAAATGTCTAGATAAAATAAAGGGGAAAGGAATGAAACAGAGGCAGCACTTGAAATAAATGGGTTTAACCTCAAAAACTAACAACTATGCATCCTAAAGCTCCCCTTGCCCCTTGGGGACATACAAATAATTTTTTGAAGGTGAAAAATGTGCCTTTTATATAGAAGCCATGCTAGAAGGGAAGGAAGCTAGTGGAGTTTTCCCTACAGAGACAAGACAATGCCACACAGCCTGTCTCCTGCCCCCACCCAGATCCTACATAGAGAGAAAGAGAAGGCAGTGTGGGGGAAGGTGTTGGTGGGGGTCCAACACAGACATCACAATCTGACAAAGCATATGTGTGTGTGTATGGTGGGGGGCATGGCCTTTCCTGACAGTCTCACTTTTCGCTCGGATCACATTGGATCAGAACTCAACATTTTGGGCCATGCACAGCCCTAGTGTGTTTCACAATGCTGTTTGATGCCAGCAGGGATGCAAATCATAATGGGTTTTGCTCTTCCACTGCCCTTCCCCTTCTCTCCCTCCCTTTTGGTGTAAATTGCTTCAGAGTTTT
Organism: Hemicordylus capensis; assembly: GCF_027244095.1. Classification (NCBI taxonomy): domain Eukaryota; kingdom Metazoa; phylum Chordata; class Lepidosauria; order Squamata; family Cordylidae; genus Hemicordylus; species Hemicordylus capensis. Next base: position 185,985,250 of record NC_069660.1, read on the forward strand.
GTATCTCAGCCTCATATGAGAGGCAGGTATGGGGTTAGTAGTAAAACTGAAACTAAATTTTCTTTTTGTAGCAGATTTAACCCAGCCTTGTCTCAAAGCAAGCCCACAGGAGGAGAAGAAAAATGCTGAATCATCCTCACTCTTGCTTTCACCCACAAAGGCTGTTCCTTTAAACTCAAACTGTTCTTTAGTAGCTCAATTGCGCCCACTTTTTAACAGAGTTTAACACACACACACACCCGTGTGGGCAAAATTCCAGGGAACTCTCCTTCTCTTTACCAATTGAAAAGTTTTTTTAAAAAACCCAAAAAACCTTCCACGTGCAGCCTACACATGATGAGCATACTTGGTAGAGTTACTGAGCAAACAAACTTGCGACGTGTGTTGAACCAGAGTAAAACCTCTTTTCAGCCCTCCTCTCTTGAGTTAAAAATCCTCTCAAAAAGGCTGGTTAAAATTGCAAAAGACAAAAAGGAAAAATAAACTTTATTTAAAATGCTACAGACTGCTTCTGTCTGAGGCTTTCTTAGCTTTTAGTTACAGATAAAAGGAACACTCCGTAACTACAAGAATACCTCAGAAAGCACCCTCAGATGGTATTGGGGCAGCACATTTTAAAAATCATGGTTACCCAGCAAAGAACATAAATGTAAGAAAATACAAAAAGCCCCTTTTAAGAATTTACAAAGACTTTTGCAATGCCCTGCTGGAATGGCACTGGCTCTGTCTCTCTTAGCTGGTTACGTTACAGATAAAACATAGTAAAATCATTGCAAGGTCATGCAAGACACACCAAAGTAAAATAAGAAAGTCTAACACAAGCTAACAAAAACAAAGAACCCCTTCTCTTCCTCCCGCAAGGCCCTCTAGGTGCCACCCACCATGTGCTGAGTGGCTGATCCTACAACTGCTGCCTTGAATGACATTTTTCATATGTTTTTAATTTCCACAGAAAATAGCAAGATAAGAGAGATTTCCATTTCGCCTTCCCTCTTCCTATCTTATCAACAAACACTCATCCTTCCTGCCCTCCCCAGATTTTCCAGCAATATTTTCCAGTGAGCACCTCTTGATTTGAAAATTTTCAGAAGGTTAATTTCTGACATTATCAGCAGAGATTTCTCTCTTAAAAACATGAAAAGCTGCTAATCACACTTGGACTTTCTGTTTGCATGATAAGCATGAGAAGAAAAACCAAAAACTATCCACAAATAGCATTTTCTGAGGAAGCAGAACTTAATATGAAGCTACTGACAATGCCTAAGGGTGATATTTGTCACAATTTCTATCTATGTCTCTAAGATTTTACAGATCTGTGAGAAACAGCAGCAAGAGCCTTCAGCAAAGAGATAGTATAAATAAACTCATTCAAAAAAGGATTTTCCTAAACCTTAGAATATCAATATCTGCCACAAAATCAATCTGGATGGCAAACCAAACATATCTGATAGAAGTTTCAGTTGACGTTCTGGTCTTTTCCAGCATCAGAAGAGCTAAAAATCCTTTAAATGCCCTGACTGTGTAAAAACCTTTTGCCAGCATTCATAACATCTGTTCAATATCAGTGGCGGCACAAAGGTGAGGAACCTTACAGATGTTCTGTGTGGGAATAATGTGCTTACATTCATCAGAGAATTCACACTGGTGGGAAAAAGGCCTTCTAGCTTTAGTGACTGTGAGAAAAGTTTCCAGACTCCAGTCACAGCATCACAGATTCCAAGCAGACAACAGTCATCCAGAATACCATGCCACTTATAAAGCCTCTTGATTGACTCAAACACTGCCCCAGGGCATGACTTTGGGTATATCTACCCTGATCAAGCCACATGGAATCGGACTCTATTGGAAGTTGCTATCCACAGACTCTCACGAGGTCAGCTGTGGCTGTTGCCTCTTGCTCCTTCCTACCTTCTTCACTCTGCCTCACAACCTACTTCTCAAGGAGGTCCCCAAATGACCTTTGTGCACCGAACATGCCAGGAAGAATAGATAACATTTCCACCCCAACATCTCTTTCTCTTTCTCTTTCCCTCTCCTTGTGCTCAAGCACTTCTATTTAAAATTTCTAAGTAAGTTCCCTATTATTTTCTATGCAATGATACACCATTTATTAAACTTCCTAACCAACCCCCTTTTGCATTCTGTAACTTCCCCAAACCTACCCTTAATAAAGCTTGGAAACTCTTAACCAAGTTTTCTCCTCCATTGCAATTTTCCAATACACCTTGCTTGCTTAAATTGATATTGCCAGGACTGCACTCTAATTTTAGTTAGTTTGCCCACGCAAGTCTTAAAAGCATAGCCAAAGCATCTAGCCAGCACTTCTGTGCAGTTCTGCTAACAAAAGTTTTCTTTTAAAAATCTGTTAAGTAAGATATAATCAGAATAATTGAATTGAATTAAAGTGCATTTTATGTAATGCATTTACAAATGCTGAAAATTTGAAAATGAATAAATGGAAATGAAATGTGTAACCAACCTAAATTCATCCAAAATCATCTTGTTGAATCAGAATTGAACAAAGGCCCATCTAGGAATATAGGAAACTGCCTTATACTCAGTCAGGCCAATGGTCCATCTAGCCAAGTATTATCCATCCTGACTGGTAGTGGCTCTCCAGAGTTTCAGACAGGAGTCTCTCTCAGCCATACTTGGAGATGCCAGGGGTTGAACCTGGGACCTTCTGTATGCAAAGCGGATGCTCTACCACTGCATTAGCACTGCATCTAGTTAGCATTGAGTTTCCTTCAGTGACTAAGCAGATACCCTTTGGAAGCTAACCAACAGGGCCTCTTAATCGTGATGGTCACTGCCAATCCCTCTTGTTACAATGGTTTTATGATGTTTGATGTTTATTGTCAATCCCTTTTGTAAATTTATGACACTGAATTTGCCTCTTTCATTGTTCTGTACATTTGATCTGCTCTGGTATCCACTTCTCCTGAATGCCAATTTAACTAGCAGAATTTCTAAAATTCATTTCAAAATTGAAGTATGTATAGTTTGCCGCAGCTTCTACATATTTCATCAAACGTGATAACATGCAGACATCAACAGCTTGATGTACATAAAAGCTGGATTCTTTTGTGTGAATTTTTTCTTGTGACTGGAAAAGTGGTCATGGTTCATGGGTAAAGGCAATGTCAGAGTGAGAATACTTGAGGGGAGTAATGGAGTCAAGACAAATTTCTTTGAAAAATAAGGGTTAAGTTTATTAAAGAACAGAAGCACACAACATTAAAACAGTAGTTGGCAACTTCTTGGTGAGCCAGGCTCACCAAGATTCTGAACTTGAAGCAGAGCATCTAGTTTCTAACTAATGCAATCTAGAGAGGGTCCTGGCATAGAGGGATGGGGGCAATAGATGAAGGGTGATAGAATGAAGAAAATAGAGTCACAATCAATATATGTATCCTAAGTTTCTGCCCAGCTGGTGAGCATGGTGAGCATGAAGCCAGCGTGGTGTAGTGGTTAGAGTGCTGGACTAGGACCAGGGAGACCTGAGTTCAAATCCTCATTCAGCCATAATACTAGCTGGGTGACTCTGGGCCAGTCACTTCTCTCTCAGCCTAACCTACTTCACAGGGTTGTTGTGAGAATAAACTCAAGTATGTAGTACACCGCTCTGGGCTCCTTGGAGGAAGATGTAAAAATAAATAAAAATAAATAAAATAAATTACAAGGTAGTTGGCAACCTGTCTTATCATGGACCATGGGCCGACCAGTCCATTTGGATAATATTTTCAAACCCACAAGAGAACATAACCTCTCTGGCTCAGGGCGGCTCAGGAGCTCATAGTGGCCATGATGACTATGGGCCTATCCCAAGTGGTTTCGGGACTGATGCACACTGCTGGTCACATGCTTGATTTGGTCTTTTACTCTGATCAGGGTGGTGTTCTGTGGGTGAGGACTCCTGAGATTTCCCCATTGTCATGGACGGACCACCATCTGGTTAAGGTTGGACACACAATCACTTCCCACCTTCGCAGGGCTGAAGGGCCTATTAGGATGGTCCACCTGAGAAGTTTATTGTATCCAATAGGACTCTAAGAAGCCTTGGAGGGATTTAGTGCTGACTCCGCCGGCAATCCTGTTGATGTTCTGGTGGAGAATTGGAACAGCAAACTCACTGGAGCAGTAGACATGATTGTTTCTAAGCATCTTCTCTGACCCACTGCAAAATTGGACTCTTGGTATATGGAAGAACTACGGGGGCTGAAGCGGCGAGGTAGATGACTGGAGCGCAAGTGGAGAAAGACCTGACTCGAATCTAACAGATTGCAACATAGAGTACATTTGAAGATCTATGCTTAGGCAATATGTGTGGCAAAGAAGAGATTATTTTCTGCCCATACTGCATTCACAAGCACGTCCAGCAGAGTTGCTCAGGGCTGTGAGAGGGCTAGTACGTGCCCCACCTCCTTGGAATCAGAATCTGGAACCATCAATTGCCCACTGTGATGTGTTTAATGAATTCTTTGTGGAGAAAATCTCTCATATTCAGGCCAACCTAGACTCAGTTTCCACAATTACTTCAGTGTCTGATGTGGAGGTGTCCAGTGACTCCTCTTGTGTGGTTAGGTTGGATCAGTTCCAGTTTGTGACTCCTGAGGATGTGGACAAGCTGCTTGGAGCGGTGTGGCCTACCACTTGTTCTCTTGACCCTTGCCCGACATGGCTTATACTATCTGGCAGGGGAATTGTTGTAGGAGGCCTAGTAAAGATCATAAATGCTTCTCTGAGGGAGGGCAGGATGCCTCCTTGTCTTAAGGAGGCAATTATTAGACCACTTCTGAAGAAGCCTACCTTGGATCCCTCAGAGTTGAGTAACTACAGGCCTGTCTCCAACCTTCTGTGGCTGGCCAAGGTAATTGAGAAGGTGGTGGCCTCCCAGCTCCAGACTGTCTTGGAAGAAACTGACTATCTAGACCCATTTCAAACTGGCTTTTGGTCGAGCTATGAGGTGGAGACTGCATTGGTCAGCCTGATATATGATCTCCAATTGGGAATTGACAGAGGAAGTGTGACTCTGTTGGTCCTTCTGGACCTCTCGGCGGCTTTTGATACTATCGACCATAGTATCCTTCTGGAGAGTCTGAGGGGGCTGGGAGTTGGAGGCACTGCTTTGCAGTTTTTCCTATCCTACCTATTGGGCAGGTTCCAGGTGGTGTCCCTTGGAGACTGTTGTACTTCTAAATGTGAACTTTTGTATGGTGTCCTTCAGGGCTCCGTATTGTTTCCGATGCAGTTTAACATCTACATTAAACTGCTGGGAGAGATTATCAGGAGATTTGGTGCAGGGTGCTATCAGTATGCTGATGACCCCCAAATCTATTTCACCCGATCACCCACATTGGGAGAAGGCATAACCTCCCTAAATGCCTGCCTGGAGGCAGTGATGGGTTGGATGAGGGTTAACAAACTGAGACTGAATCCAGATATCAGAGATTGAATCAGATATCAGAGACTGAATCCAGATATAACAAACTGAGACTGAATCCACACTTATTGTGTGGGGTCGAAACTCAGGAAATGAGTTTGATCTGCCTGTTCTGGATGGGTTCACACTTCTCCCAAACGAACAGGTGCAAAGTCTGCAGGTGCTTCTGGATCCAAGCCTCTCCCTCATGTCCCAGTTTGAGGCAGTGGCCAGAAGTGCCTTCTATTAGCTTTGGCTGATACGCCAGCTGTGTCCGTTTCTTGAGATAAACGACCACAGAACAGTGGTACATATGCTGGTAACCTCCAGAATGGATTACTGTAATGTGCTCTATGTGGGGCTGCCTTTGTATGTAGTCCGGAAAATACAGCTAGTTCCGAATGTGGCAGCCAGGTTGGTCTCAGGGTTATCTCAGAGAAACCATGTTACTCCTGTATTGAAAGAGCTACACTGGCTTCCAATAAGTTTCCGGGCGAAATACAAGGTGCTTGTTATAAACTATAAAGCCCTAAACAGCTTGGGCCCTGGGTATTTAAGAGAACGTTTTCTCTGTCATGAACCCCACTGCCTATTGAGATCAACAGAAGAGGTCTGTCTGCAGTTGCCACCTGCTTGTCTGGTGGCTACTCGGAGACAGGCCTTCTCCATTGCTACCCCAACGCTTTGGAATGCACTCCCTGCTGAAATAAGAGCCTCCCTATCTCTGACAATTAAAAAAAAAATCTTTAAAGACACATTTGTTCACCCAGGCTTTTAATTAAATACTGGTTTAATAGTTTTAGCATTGTTTTAAAATATTGTTTTAAGGTTTTAAATTGTTGTAATGTTTTAACTTTTTGTTGTCATACATTGTAACCAATGTTTTAATTTCGCTGTTGTCATTTATCCGTTTTAATTAATCTTTTAACTTTTCTGGGTTTTTTTGTTGTAAACTGCCCAGAGACGTACATTTTGGGTGATATTAAAATATGTTAAATAAATAAATAAATAAATAAATAAATAAATAAATAAATAATAAAAAAAATAGAGGGGCAAAAAGCGAGAACACCTGTATGAAAGAAGGGGGAAGTAGAGCCTCCTGATTTTGTCAAGCTGCGGGCTCTGGAGCACCCACCTTTTTTGGAAACTGCATTTTTTGGAAACTCCAAAGCATTGACAGCCCAGCAGTTTGCCCCTGGTATGATATATGGGTAGTTGGACTATGAGCTGGCTAGTAATAAAAGTAACTAGCTTAACCTGTGCAGAGCATCTGTGTACTAGTACTTAGGAACATAGGAATCTGCCATATACTGAGTCAGACCATTGGTCTATCTAGCTAAGTATTGTCTTCACAGACTGGCAGCGGCTTCTCCAAGGTTGCAGGCAGGAATCTCTGTCAGCCCTATCTTGGTTGCTCTCCTCATCCCCTGCCACCTCCCCACCTCCACCCTCCACCCCCACCCCCACCTCTCCACCTTCACCTGAGCTGTACTCCTGCTGCTCCTATTCCATCCCATTGCATCCATCCCCCTCACCCCTCTTGGTCACTTCTCCATACTCTTCACCCCTCTTTGTCGCTCCTGCAGCATTATGGCTCCTATTGGCCAAGCTGCAGCCCCCTATCCCCAGAGACCTCCCCACCATCACCGAAGCTCTGCTCCTCCCTACAAGAGCAGCAGCAGCAGCAGCAGCAGCAGTTGTCTGGGCCCTTCCTCACTACCACCAGTGCCATGGCTGTTCATTCTCCTCAGGCTACTGACAGGCCTTGGCCTGTCCCTTGCCTGCCTGCCTCCCTCCCTCTGCCAAAGACTTTGGTAGCGCCAAACAGCAGCAGTGGTTGACTGGGCCCTTCCTTGCTGCTGCCTCTGCCATGGCAACTCATTCCCCTCAGGCCACTTACAGGCTTGGGCCCATCCCTCACCCTTCCTTCTTTCTCTCTTCCCCTACCTTCTTTTTCTCTCTTTCTCTCTCCTCCACTCACTCTTCCCTTGTCTTTCTTCCCCTCTCTTCTTTCTCTCTCTCTCTCTCTCTCTCCCTTCTTGAGTTAACAGATCTTGTTCATCTTGTTTCCTCATCTAATTCACACAGCAAAGGGGTTCTTTCCTCCCTTACGACCCCTCTCTTCGCAGATCCCTGCCCGCTATCCATATATATATTCCTCTCCTCTACAATCAAGAACATCTTCCAACCAGTAATAGTTGCATTCTAACTGACTTTAACCATCTCAGGCTCCTCCTCCCTATCTGTGTATGGAATCCCCACTGCCCAGTCATCATGGTGCTTCTGCTCATGAACTCTCATGAGAGCTGCCACACACGGGATTACCCACACCTTAGAGAATTATATATGGCTAGATAATTGCTTTTTATTATACACTTTTTTCTATTTCTTCTAAATAAATGCATAATTTGGTGTGGAATTTGGTGTGGGGTTTTTTTGCGTTTCTCTCCATCATGGCAACCACAAATATGGAACCCAAGTCAGGCTGTGCCAGACTCCTAGAGCCTATGCAGAGCACTGCATAGACCTGAGCACAACACACTGGGTGGAAGGATGTGTGTAGGCTATTCCTTAGGGTTATGGAAGAGACTGAGGGATCTGAGCAGTTCAGTGATTAGTGTAAACTCATGTGAAGTGAGTCATGCTGACTCACTTCAGAATAGCATCAGTGATGGAATTTTCAGGGAAGGGGATGAGTAGGCAAGGCTTCTGGTGCAGTGAAGGCAGTTTGAGCTTAGGCTGCTAGTCCAACAGAAAGCTGATTGAATTCTGGGTGCAGAGAGGTGTCCAAGGGGAGCAGCAAAATGTATGTTGTGCAGGTTGGCAAGCACACAGGAACTGCACACACTTGGCGGTGGAAAGGACCCTTCTTATAGAGGCATCCTGCCCTTGGGGAATGGTTAGGTACATATCTATGCTGGGAATGACTCTTAAAGGCTCAAAAACAAAGACTTGCTTGATTCGAAACTGCCAAGGCTCCTTCATGTGCTCCAGAGGACAGAAGACAGGCATCAATCTCCCTTCCTTGGGTTCTTTTGTTGCTAATAGACAGTGATTTTCACATTTTACTCACGGCAGTGGTGTGTTTGAATCTTGTACAAAGGAGGTGCCTGAGCTTGAATCTCCTCCCAACAACTCTTATTGTGCCTATTTCGGAAAACTGCTTTTCTCTGGGAAGCTGAAATGGAACTGATAGGTTTATCAATCTGTATCAGTTTTCAGCCTTCTTATACAGCTAGCTGTAGCTTCATGCTACTGTTAGGCTGAGATGTTCTTCCCTGTCCCATTCTGATCCTTTTGCTATAGATAAGGCACGGGGAATGCCAAATCAATTGCATTTCTGCATCTGGAAGCCTGAGCATGAACACAACAAGAGTGTTGCAAGTAGAGAGAAATATGGGGTTCAGGCTGGTCTGCCTGTAACACACAATCATGTGTGTGTGTGTGTGTGCGCGCACACACACACACATACACACACATACACACACCAACACACAGTGTTTAATTAGTTCACAGAGTTTTTCTAATGCACAGGTACAGAGCACTGAAGAAAAATGCATGGTTCAATCATATGTAGGATCACATCTTACAGTGTTTTGTCAGTGCACACATGCACATTAGTAATGTAGAGGGCATAGGGAAAGACACAAATTAACTGAAAGCAGTGGCAAATGGATGCACAATACCATGTACAAAATCCAGAAATTAAAAAAGGATGGATGATTCCAAATGCACCAGTTCTACTTCAGAAACATGACGAAGTGATTCGTAATTCTAAGATCCAGGGAGAAATCTGAATGAGAAGAGTTCTAGGAGAATCCCTTGCCTGAGCTTCAATGCATCTAACTGCCTTTGCTCACATTCATACCTTGCTACTCCTTGTAACTCCCCCTGTTTGCCTCTTTGCTTCTTTTACATTGTCAGCTCCTTGGAGGTAAATACCTGTTGTCTTCTGGGTTTGTTTATAAAACTTTGTAGTGTATGTACACTGTCAGCTCTGTACAAACAAACGAACAAACAAATAATGTAAGATGGAACATGGTTTTGACTTGGGGCACTATCAAATAAGTGATGCCCCCTACGTAAAATCTGTAGTGGTACACTCACTTGGGAAGTCTGTATCATCTCTGTGTCATAACACTTGAATTGGTCCTAAAGTAGCCTAGTATTGGTGCTCATATAACACAGGCTTTTAAACACACACACACACATCTGCTGCAGAAATGTATGTAATTTGGCCACAAGCCCTAAAAGCAATTTTAATAAATGGAACTTCACAAAGAAGCAATTTATTTCTTTGAGGCTGCATAGCTTTCAAAGCATCTCTTAAAAGGTAATTTTGGTGCTTGGATGTGCATTCTAAGCAAGGAATTTTATTTTTCAGACAAAAAGAAAAACAACATATTTGCATTTGGCTTGCAAACATCTGTTGAATGTACAGAGCTTTTCAAAAATAATCTCAGGAATTTTCCAAAACATAAAACTCTTGAAGCACATATTTTTGCTTACCTTTCTTTATCTGTACATAGAGTTTACATGGAACAATGTTATCTCTCTGGAGCTCCAATTGGGAGCTGCTCCTGACCTGCAAGGAGGAGGAGGGAGGAGGGAGCAGGAGCAGAGGAATATGGAGCTCAGGTGAGGGTCGGGAGGTCCCTGGGGTGAGGGGGCTGTGGCAGCTGGTGAGGAGAACAATATAGCACTGCTGCATAGATGATCTGTACTGGTCAAGCTAGTTTTTATGAAAATAGAAGAAGAGGGATATATCCCCTTGATATTCTAAAAGGAAGCCATCTGAGAGGATGTTGTGGCTCTCACTTAAAAAAAAAAAAATCTGGCAGAAAACTTTACCAAGGAAACAACCCTGCCAGCATGAATGGAAGCTGCTCTTAGTTTTGAAAGATTTCTTGGGCAGGGAAAAGTTTGTTTTTCTTCTGCTCCAGCAATATTGTGGTCCAGCTCATTACCAGCTCATTGGTGCCTTGTGAAGAGTGGAGCTGACTGTACACTGTGACTACCTCATGCTGCCTGCAATAGATGCCTCTGGAAATGCAATCACAATTGTCTACCTTTGTCTACATGCACTGCAGTGATGCGTTTCCACTGCATTTCTGTGCTTGCCCAGTGTCTGGAGGCTGTCAGGGGTTGGAAGGGCCAAAACAAGCTCAGACTTAATCCCTCCAAGACTGAGTTGATTTTGCTAACTGCTCGATCGGGCCAATTGCCGAGTCTGAGTCTCTCTCTGGATGGGGGTTGCACTGCCCCTGAAGTAGATGGTCCTCTTTGGGGGACTTGGGGGTCCTCTTGGACTTGCAGCTCCTGCTTGAACAGCAGGTTGAGGCTGTGGCCATAGGTGCCTTTGCCCAGTTTCGGATGGTCCGCCAGTTGCGGCCCTATATCAACCAGCAGGCCCTGGCAATGGTAAACCATGCCCTCGTCATCTCTCATTTGGATTATTGTAATGCGCTGTAACTGAGGTTGCCTTTAAGATGACCCGGAAGCTTCAGTTGGCCCAGAATGCGGTGGCCCACCTGCTTATGGGTGCTATGAGATATGATAGCGTGACATCTCTCTTGCGGTCACTGCACTGGTTACCCACTTGCTTCTAGGTCCAATTCAAAATGCTTGTTCTCACCTTTAAAACCCTTCAGGGCTTAGAGCCTGTTTACCTTCAGGACCACCTCTCCTGGCCAGTCCTATCTTGTCCTGTGAGATCTTCTCAGTTTGCCCTCCTTTCAGTCTCTGGTCCCAGAGAGGTCCATAGTACTAGGGCCCATGGAAGGGCTTTCTCTATTGCTGCCCCTTCACTTTGGAATTCTCTTTCCCCCACCCCCAGATTCAATCTGCCTCCTCCCTTTCAGGCGTTAAAACCTTATTGAAGACATTTCTTTTGCGTCAGCCATTTGCCCTTTATTTTATTTTATTTTATTTTATTTTATTTTATTTTATTTTATTTTTTAAAATCTTGGATGCTGTTCTTGTTTTGTACACTGTCGTGATTTTGTTGATTGGGTGGTATATTAAATCTTCCAATAAATAAATAAATAAATAAACCCATGTGACAAGAGGAGGGCAAGTGATTGGACCCTGGATAGGTTGTACTTAGACCTCGAGTCTTAAAAGATTTGGAGTGGTTCTGAGTTTGAGGAGCAGAATTGCAGAATTAGATCACCAGAACACCTGCTGTTTTGAGTAGAACTGTGACAAATATTTGAAGTGAGGCTTCAGATTTCAAATTCCAATTTTGAATATGTGTCAGGGTCCCACTGCAGACCCCTATGTCCCACCCGACTCCCAGGGCAGCCCGGAGCTACGTTCTGCATCCCCATCCCAAACCCCGGGCGATTCTGCCGATATCTTGGCTGACCCAGAAGAGATAGGCTGGCCCCTGTGGATGGACAGCTTCTTGCCATCCGGGAATGATGAGATATCATGAGATGTGGTTTCCACCTCATGGGATCTCACATCGAACTCTTGTGAGTCTACGGGGTCTCTGGAGAGTTCCACCAAGATCAGTAGATCTCGCAAGACTACCTGCAAGACTTCATGGGTAATATGGACTGGCCAGCCTGTGATGCGGGGCCAGAACTGCGAGGGCTGCCTAGGGGTAAGGAGCCCAGGGAGCAGAAGGATAGACTGGCCAAGTAACCTCTAACCAATCAGTAGCAATAACAGGCAGTTGAACCAGGTTCTTCCAGAAGTTGTGACTCTGAGGCCAGACCTGATCTATTGGACCCAGGGTGATTCACTCTGCCACGGTGTGGGACATCACAATGTGGTTTTGTATCTCAAAATTCAGGTGCCTTAAACATCATAGCCCAATTCAGACATTATGCTGTACAAGTGTACAAATGTCTGTACACTTGTACAAATGTTTGTGTGAATAACTGTACCTGTATTCATTTTAAAAAGGAACCGGATACAGGCCCTTCAAAAGCATGGTATGGATAGGAAGTGTACTTCTGTACCTGCATTCAGCATATCATGTGAATGACTGTACCTGTGTACAGTTCTGTACCAATGTACACTGTACACTCATACGAGTGTTGAACATAATGTGTGAATGAGCCTCATGCCATCTTTCAGTTGATTAGATATTGACAAGCATTTAATCTGCACTTTTATAATTTAAACTGACTACTGTCATATGCTACTTAACTTTGCATTTCTTACCTTTAACAGTTCTTGAAGTCATAGTTAGTCATGATGGTCCATTAGGAAAAACAAAAGCTACAGTTTGGCTATTTCTCTTTTAGGACCAAGCAAAATGTCTCAGAGTACTCTAAAAATCTCAAGCTATATGTTAAGCAAAGCAAAAGGGGAGGAGAACTAGTCTTGTGGTAGTCAGCATGAATTGTCTCCTTTGCTAAGCAGGATCTGCTCTGGTTTACATTTGAATCGGAGGCTACATGTGTGAGAACTGTAATATATTCCCCTCAAGGGATGGGGCTCCTTGGGGAAGATACATTCTTGCATGCAGAAGATTCCAAGGTTCCTCCCTGGCATCACCAAAATAGGGTCGAGAGAGTCTCCTGCGTACAACCTTTGAAAAGCTGCTGCCCAGTCTGTGTAGACAATACAGAGCTAAATGGTCTGACTCAGTATAAGGCAGCTTCCTATGTTCCTAACCTAGGCATGTAGTAAGAGCCCTAAAGCTTGCTGCTTAACAAGCAAGAGGAGTGATAAAGACTTAATTGCTGACATCCAGACCAATGCATTTGCTGGTACTATGGGGAGGGGCAATTTTCATTTATCTTCCCTTTTATCTGAAGCCCACAGTGTCTGCTGAAAATAGGTCCTTGAGAGTCATGCAACTCTCAGGGTCATATTTTTGGCAGGGACAGTGGGCTTCAGAGGGAAATGGAAGAACAATGAAAACTGCCTCTCTCCAGTAGCTGCAGTGCTTCATTAATCTGGATGTCAGCAAAAATGGTTAGCCTCATAAGGTATTAGATCAGGGTTGTACAACTTCAGCCCTCCAGCTGTTGTTGGAGTACAACTCCTATCATCCCCAGCCACAGTGGCCAATGGTCAGGGATGATGGGAGTTGTAGTCCAACATCTGCAAGACGGCCACAGTTGTGAAGCCCAGTGTTAGATGTTGATTTCAGGAAACACCTTAGGTTTCTGAGACAAGGAACCAAAAATGGCTGTTCCCTCAGTTTTTGAAAAATATAACTTTTATTTAAAAATATGAACTCTAGACAGAACTGAGTAACTGGAAGCATTCAGACACTGAAGATGGCTGTTGTTTTGACCTACAGCGTCATTTATGATGCTGCTGCTATTTGGTTTTAAATTGGTTCACATATTGTATTTTCAGTGCATTTATTAAGGTTTTAAATTGTTAGATTTGTATTTGTTTTTTATTCTTACAATTTTGTAAGTTACCTTGAGACTCAAGGGCCATGGGATGTAAACTGGAAAAATAATAAATGAAATAAATGACAGTGAACATGTTATTGACACTTTCTACAATATTACAGTTTGTTTGCTAGATCATGAAAACTACTTTCCAACATTAATTTCAATAGTGATTTAGCACTGCTGAACAATGCATGGATGCACAATGAACAGCAGAACAGGCAGGCAGCTATTTCAACCTCATTTTTAAAAAAGATATTCTTAGAATTCAAAGGATAAATATTGTGTTCCAATGATGAAAATCTTTGGTTGCAGATGGGTCCAGTGATATATTTGTATCCCTCCTTTAGCCATTTTAATTCAATGAAAGAATGTTCTTTAGTACAAATTTACCATATCATTGCATTATATGTGTGGCTGGGTGGGCTCCAAACCTCGGAGTGGGGGACTTGCCGTAACAGTCAGGAATGTATATATGGTTGCAGAATGCAAAGCATATTTACTTGTAATGTATAAAGCAATACAGCATATGTATGTTTTACTAAACATTTCTCTTACATAAATATGCATCATTATGATAGTTAGCATACTGTTCAGTGTTGTGTATACCTTGTAATGGAACATACACACAGCTGTGCAAGAGTGCTCTTGTATAAATGCAGTTGTACAATCAACAGCCATTGGAAATAATGGCCATCCATCGTGCAACTGTGTTTTTCTTCTCCTGTTCCAGTAATATCTACTAGCTCATAATCTGGGTGACAGAGGAGGGCAGTTGGATGGACCCTGGAGAGTTTATACTTATTCCTGGAGTCTTAAAAAATTCGGAGCTAGTCTGAGGTTGCCGTACTCCAGAATGGTTGAATTAGATCAGTGAAACACATTCTGTGTAGAATTTTGAGGTTCTGTTTTGAGATTTTTTTCATGAAAGGCGGTATAAAAATTTAACGATAGATGAAAAGCATTAAGACAATATTTGAAAGTGACTATAGATTTGAAATTCAAATTTTGAACGTGGAATTGTATCCCAAAATTCAAGTGCTTTAGAAATCTTGCCATCTCTTGATTGATTTGAAATTTGACAAGCCTTTAATCTGGTTTTTCATGATTTAAACTGACTACTGCCATATGCTTCTTTCCTTTGCATATTAAGAATCAAATGTTCTTACATATTTAATACTGAAATCAAATAATCAAAGCCAAATATCTTCAAATCTTCAGCTAAAGATATCTGACATTCAGCAAATACTTGAATATTCAAAGAATATCAGATGAATCATCAACTTTAATAGTTATAGTTATTGAAATAATAGGTAGCCATGGCTGCATCCATGAAAAAAACAATGATTCCTATGATCCACCATGCTGGCCAGGGTCCCTTGAAGAAAAACAGCTGTGTGATAGATAGATCCTTCATTATGGTCATCAGTCAGATAGACAATCATAATACTCTTTGTGACAGACAATAAGAACCTACATCAAAGTAAGCATCTCTTTGCATATTTTGTCAGGTATAAAGCAAAATTTGGCCGCATTTAGAGAAATGAAATCATCATGATCAGACAGGAGGTGCTGCAGATAAAACATATCAATATGGCTGGGATAATTTACTTTTTAAAAAGGCAAGATAAAACTATTCTGGACATCTTTAAAACCTGTGTTTTTAAAAAAGAAGCTGCAGCAAGGGTCAAGTGGCCAGGCAGCTGGCTCCAGTCTCCAGAAGACAACATCATACTGTGGTCCTCAGATCTAATGAAAAGAAGGAATGAGCAGGGGGAAGCAGGGAAATGTTGGGGGATGGAGAGAGGGTAGCACAGGCAGGGCCGATGAGAGTGGGGGGAGGTGGTACAAATTAATGGGGCCCAGTCGGGGTGTGAGCATAGGCAACAATAACACTCCTTCAGGGACCATCACTGCTGCCTCTAGGTTTTCAAGTGAGAAACGCGGAGTGCAGACTTCCAGGGAGAAGGAGGGAGAAAGAGTGGCAGGGATCGAGGGATTCTAGCTGGGCTTAGGACTAGAGCAGCTGGAGGCAGTTCAGCTCCTCCCCGTGGGATCCTTAGAAAGACGAAGGGAGAGGAGAGAATCCACCCCCAAACACATATACACAGCTCGTTGATGAGCCCGACTCGCTCCCTTGCCTGCCTGTGCCATAAGGCAAGGCACGGAGGAGCAGCAGAGCTGCAGAGAAGGTGAGAAGAAGGGGCGGAGGCAGAGAGGCACACTCGAATCTTCACTTTTTGTTCAGCTGTGAGGGAGTAAGAGATAAAGAGTTGTGTGAGTGCAAGCATGTGTGAACAGGCCACCTGTACACTCCCAGGGAGAAACCCAGGACACACTGCCACGGGCCCACTCCCCTGCTTACTCGTTACTCCTCCTCCCCTTCCCCACAGCGTGCTTAACAGTCATGAGCCATCTCCTCCTCACGCATCTCTCTGCAGAACGTGAGCAGGGTAGGCTTGCAGTTGCTAGAGAGTGGTGGCCCACATACACACTGGTAGAGACTGAGCGAGGAGGAAAGGCCTCCTTACCCACTTCCATGGGGTCTTCCTCCTCTTCCCTCCTGTCACACCTTGGGGGCTTTGCACCCCACTGCAAAAATGGCTGAGATGAGCCCCCCTGTATTCACTTATTTTTCCCGCAGAAGCTGCTCCCATCACTGCAGTATTTCTGCTTTGATTCTGCCCCCCGCCCCGCAAATCTGCTTTCCCCCTCTACACTCCTCCCCCATCTCACCATCTCAGGGAATAAGTGTGCATCCATACAAATATTTCCAGTTTCTCCTTCTGGTGCCTGCTCCACCCTGGACAAAGACAGAATAGCTTCCATTTGTCAACAGAAGAAATTTAACATCACAGCCTCAATTCAGCCTGTACTTTCCATGACCTAAGCTTGCAAATGGTTTAATTTAAGATAATGAGATCATTCTTTCTCTTTAATATTCTATTAATGTGTGTGACAAAATCTTTGTCTTTGTCACAGATTCATTCTCCTAAACTCATTTTTAGGGTGCATACTGAGATGTCACTTACTACTGAACAACATGCGTGTAATGTGTAGAACGGGATGGTTAAAGAATGGCAAAAAAGGTGGAGTGAGGATTATAGTCTATTTTGGTACCTTTGAGTACAGCATCAAAGAGTTCCAGTTTAAATGATCCAGAATAAATACATATGCAGTTTTATGGCTGAAATGTAAGCATTACTGCCTTGCCTTCTACAACCATTCTTTCAATCTGTGTTACTTCTTTCCCCATTCTTCTGCTCAGTGCATTATGGGGTCCTAGTACTATCCTCCACTTTTTATCCCACAATTGTTTCTTAGGGTATTCCCCCTCTCCCGTTCCATTCTGTTCCTTGTTGCATGACCCAAAACCAATGGACAGATTTAGGTTTACTGTCAGTTGAGGCTGAATTAGTAAGAAAATGTGATTTTTCTGAAGTAATTGATTTATTTGCAAATTGTAAAGCTCATAAAGCTCTCCTGATATAAATATGATACAGTAAAATTTGCAAAATGCAAATTTCCTGAATTGATTGTTGTAGCTTTGTATGAATAAAGTTGCAATTTGGGGATTTAGGGTAAAATTTTATTTTATTATTACAAAGTATATATTTTAATTTTTTTAGTTATTCTTTAATTACAAAAGGTTAAATGGCCTACATATATATTTTACCAACCCCCCCCCCAAAAAAAACAGGTTTTTAAAAACCTATTTCTAACTGTATTTTCTCTTAGTTTTCAAATAAACAAGACCTCATGTCAAAATTATAAAAATGTTCTTTAAAAATAAATGTTTTCTTTTCCTATTCCATGTTTCATTTGTATACCAGGCAGGGCATATTTGGTGGGTTGTTATTGTTGTTGTTTTGCACATCAATACAAACCCTATGTAAAGATTTATAGCCGCTCTGCCCTTGTTGGGGAGGCCCAAATTTTTTTTCACTGGGGCCAAAACCAGCTCTCCCTGAGTGCAGGGTATGTGGGTGGGTGTTCCAACAAGCGAGTTGGAACTCTGACAAAAATTCCAGAATGACAGGAAGGCCTTAGTCAGAGTTCCAACTTTTGGAGCTCCCTCCTGTTGTTGTGGTATTCATTCCAATAGTGTCTGACATAGGGCACAGAGGAGAACTTTGTTATTTGTGGAACCGCTGCTAGCGGCTCTGCATACCCACAGGGTGTCTAATAGACACCTGTTTCCAATATCTGTGGACATGATAGGATTAAAACCCACGTATCCACAGTTCCTAGAGGGCCAGAAGTAACCACAGAGGTCACTTTTGCCCTCCCTTTTGTCTCAAGGAGCCATTTAGTGGCTTGTTTCCTGCAAAAAGTGGACTTTCCCCCCTGGTTTTTTTTTTTTTTTTTTTTGTGGCTTTCTAAGGCATTTCTTCCTTTGGAGGGACATTCCTGGGTACATGGGAGACCCATGGAGCATGCCACAGTAAGTTCTGGCCCTTTGGGGGGCTTTTGGGGCCATTTTGGGGTGTTTTTTTTAAAAAAATCCCTTCACCTTGGAACCTAACCCCCCTTTCCCCATAGCCGTAATGTCTTGTTACTCGTGGTTCTGTTACTCTCAGTAGTAGGTGAGGAACAGAACCCCCATGAGTAATGAGGTTGTCCTGTATTGGGCCAAGCTGCACAGCTCCAGCAGACATTACGTGGGCTTCAAAGCAACCAGATGTGAATATGACATGTGAAGCTTATAGAGCATCAGATTCATGCCTTCTAACATTTCATGCCCTCTTTTTTAACCATATCTTAAAAATGTAAATAGATAATGTCAGAATAAGCTGTAATACTGTATGTACTTAGTCTTGAATTAACAATATTCCACATATGCCTACTGTCTTCTAGATTGCATAGAACATATGTCCTAGCTGCAAGATACTTTGTTGTTTTCACAGCTCCAGACTAACATACCTCTTCGGAAATACACTGTGAAAGCAAAATACCTACACTTTGGCATCCTTATAATTTAATGCTTATATATTGCAAACTGAGTGCTATATAATTTCTATTTAAATATGTAATAGGTGTACAATTATTAAAATTAATTATGCTAGCAGTGTCCTCGCAAATGTTTCCATTACTTTAAATAACAAGCTGGGGGTTGCCGGGGGGGAGGGGAGATGTCTGAACATCTGTCTCAACACATTTTCCAGTGTTCCATTTTCTTTGCTAACAACTGGTATAACTAGACTGAAATGTCCAAGGAGCAAGGTTACTTTGAATTCAAAGTAACCTGATGCACCTATCTCTCTTTAGGGTATTGCAAGGCAAGTAGTTTGGTCCTTGCGTGGCAAGAGTTGAGATTATTATTTTTATGATAATTTCTGTACAATGTGGTGTCATGAACTCAGAAACAACAGAACAAGCAAAAGTTTAAATGTATTTTTGGAAGAAACTTATTCCAGTTCTAACGAGAAGTAAGAGATACAGAGACAGGTCACCTTCTGACAGGATTTCCTGCTTTAAACTGGCATATTTATCAAGTTTAACTTTAAATCAAGCCATTTACTGCTAATTGTGACCCCTGCATTATCATGGATCTCTCATCACATTGTTTTAACTATATCAGTTTTTAAACATGGAAGGAAAAGTTCCTTTCCATCAACATTGCATTAAACAAAGATTGCCAGATTGCAACCTGGAGAATGTGCCTTGACCTTTAAATGTATCAATAAAGTGAGAAATGGGATAACGGGCCCTCCATGGCCCTTTCATCTACCCTCCCACCCTTCCTGCCATACTGAACAGGACTCCACACCCTGCTGCAAGCAGGGAAGTGGGGTGAGTTAGAGTAATAGCTGGGGGTAGCCATAGCTATCTTGTTTTCCATTTTAATGATCAATGTAAAGGTCAGCATGTATTAACCCAGCTGCAGCTTAGCAACCATACAGTGAAATGATAGAAGGTCAGTGGCAATGAAGGTTGTACTTTATTGACAGATAACACATCAGTTCAATCATTATTACTTGCAGTGCCTTGGTATATCCCTGAGCTGAGGGCATTGAAGCAAGTGTGGAGATGGCTGGAACACAAGTAGAAGAAAACTTGGGACAAGTCCAAGAGAACACAGGTTAGAGCTCATTATCAAGCCTATTCTGTGACAGTGATGCAGAAGATGAAACACTTCCCCCACTACTACCATTGCATACCAGTGGAACTTTGGCAAGTGGTGTGGGGCTTCTTGAAACCTGGCCCAAGACAAGATGTGGTAGAACCCTCAGTAACATACTGTGATGCATTCACACAGCACATTGAGGATAAAGTTGCTCTCATTCATCATGATCTGGATGCTACAACTAATGCAGATGTCATTGGGGGAGGTGCCCAGAGTATGATTTTGTCCGGTTTTGTTGGATGAGTTTCAATGGTTGGTGCCCAAGGATGTGGACAAGGTGTTCAGTTGAGTTTGGCCGACCATGTGCATGCTTGTCCCTTGCCCTTCATGGCTCATTCTATCTAGCACAGAGGGAAAGTTTGGCTGGGTCCAGCAGATTGTAAGTGCCTCACTGAGAGAGGAAGCAGTGACCACTCCTCAAGGAACCTGGAGGCTGTTCTCATGAGCAGCCAAGACTGGGCTAGGGCAACTAAGCCAGGGCTTGGCTGCCTGTGGCAACTGCCAGGAGCTGACCAGTCCTTGCAGCGCCTCGGCAGCAAACCCAGCTAAGAAGCTAGGCTCTTAAGTGAGGTTAAGGGAGCGAGCTCTCCCTTAACCCCATTTACCTGACCGTGTGTTAGCACGGGCTGCTTTCAGTACTGATGGGAACCTGCCTGTCACTGGGGATATCCCCACAATGCACCGCACACTTGTGCAGTCAATTGTGGGATTTCTGGGGGCTAGGATGATGTGTCCTGACCCCCACACCTCTGCACTGCCCTTGGCAGCCATGGACCATCTGGGCATGTGATCCGCATGCCCAGGCCCCCCACCCAGATTGTCTGCAGGGAAGGTGAACTTCGGCTGGCTTCCCCACTGCCTGCCCTCAAGCCCTCTCATGCAATCATGAGAAAGAGCTCCTAGTCTGGACCCAGAAGATATTAATAACTATAGACCTGTAGCTAATATTTCCTTCCTGAGCAAGGTGCTTGAGCGTGTCATGGCTGACCAGCTCCAGATGCTCTTGGAAGAAAGAGATTATATCAACCTATTTCAGTTAGGCTTTAGGCCTGTTTTTGGAATAGAAACTGCTTTGGTTGCCCTGTAGGATGACCTATGCTGAGAGAGAGAGAGAGATGCTGAGAGAGAGAGAGAGAGAGAGAGAGAGAGAGAGAGAGAGAGAGAGAGAGAGAGAAACAAGTGGAATGTGACCTTGTTAATTCTCTTGGACGTCTCAGCAGCTTATTATACCATTGACCATGGTATCCTTTTGGTTAGGCTATCTGAGCTAGGTATGAGAGGCACTGCTTGGTGGTGGTAGGGATGTGTGAAATGGCTTGAGGTTGACCTGGTTTGCTATCGAACTGGGCTGGCTCAAGGGCTTGCCATTGAGGTGGGCTGAACCCAGCTCGGCTCAACGTTGAGTCGAACCCTCCAAGCCGGCTCAGAGCTGGTTTGGGGATTCTAAGTTAATTTTAAAAAAAGAAAAAAAGAAAAAGACTCACTGCCAGGTCCAGGGCAGCAGCTGCCATTGGAGTGTCCCCTCCCCACTGTCCATCTCCTCCTCCAAAAAGGGCCATTTTGGTCGATTTTCAGGCCGTTCCGGCCCTTCTTCCAGTGGCAGTGGCCATTTTGGAGGCTGCTGTGCATGCCCAATGGGCCTCTGAGTGGACCCGGTCATGCAGAGGCCCATTGGGCATGTGTGGCAGCCTCCAAAATGTCCACTGCCACTGGAGGAAGGGCCACTGCTGACCTGGACTCCATGGTGATTCTGTTAAAAAATTTTTTTTACTTAGAACCCTTCAAACAGCTCAAATTCAAGCTGAGCCAAGGGTACGTTTTGGGGGCACAAAACTGAACATGCTCAGTTCAGTTTGGAGTCAAACCGAATAGGGCAAACCAGGTTTGTGCATACCTCTAGTTGGTGGTTCCACTCCTACCTGGATGGCCATTTCCAAAAGGTGGTGTGGGCTGATTACTACTCTATCTCTTGATAGTTGTGCTTTGGGGTTCCACAGAATTCCATTCTTAACCTTATGCTGTTTAACATCTACATGAAACCACTGGAGGAGATCATCTAGAGATTTGGCTTCAGGTGTCATCAGTATGCAGATGATACCCAGCTGTTGCAGAGAAATTACTTATCCTTTATAAGTAATTAAATAGGAAGTCAACTTTAACTGAGAAACAAGAGTTTGGTATTTATTACTTACTAAACATAGGCTAAGAAAGCAATAAATAGACTTACAGTCTCTTATGCAGAGAGAGGGAGAATCTTTCAGTCTGAATTTAGGTCAGCAAGTGAGACGAAGACAAACAAACTGTGATTCCACCCGCCAGCCAGTATATAGACACATTCAAACATAGACAGGCATGCCCCACACAAAGAACTGAGACAATGTCCATGGCAAAATCCCAACATTTGTATCTCTCCTTTTCATCAGATGCAGGTGAGGCCATGACTGTCCTGAACCAGTTCTTGGTTGCAGTAATGGATGAGAGTGAACAGTTTGAGCCTCAATCTTGACAAGACATAAATACTATTGGTCAGTGGTTCATCTGTCTGGATGATGTTCAGTCTGTTCTAGATGGGATTGCACTCCCCCTGAAGGACCAGGTTCTCTGTCTGGGGGTGCTAATTGATCCAGCACTGTCACTAGAGGCCCCAGTAGCCTTTGTGGCTCAGAGCACCTTTTATCAGCTTTGACTGATATGCCAGCCGCGACTTTACCTGGATGGAGATAGCTTGGCTACAGTTACCCCTGCTCTGGTAACATCCCGCTTAGATTACTACAATGTGTTGTATGTGGGCCTGCCTTTGGAAATAGTCAAGAAACTGCAGTTTGTCCAAAATAGGTTCGCAAGATGTTTAACTGAGGCTTAAAAATCGTGCCAGTGCTTTGTCAGCTGCACTGACTCCCAGACCGTTTCCCTACTCTGAGTGCCCCTGCCCAATGAGGTGAAGCAGGTGGCTGCTATCTCTGCCTGTCTGCTTTATGATTATGGTCATTTACCCAACATCACAGAAACAATAAAAATACAATGAAAATAATTGATTAATTGATTGATTAAGTGCTGTCAAGTTGGTGTCGACTCTTAGCAACCACATAGATTCTCTCCAGGATGATCTGTCTTCAACTTGACCTTTAAGGTCTCTCAGTAGTGCACTTGTTGTTGTCATAATCGAGTCCAATCACCTTGCTGCTGGTCACCCTCTTCTTCTCTTTCCTTCAACTTTTTCCAGCATTATGGACTTCTCAAGGGAGCTGGGTTTTTGCATAATGTGTCCGAAGTACAGTATGTTAGTTTGAGCCTGGTCATTTGTGCCTCAAGTGAAAATTCTGGATTGATATGTTCTATGATCCATTTGTTTGTTTTCCTGGCTGTCCATGGTATCCTCAAAAGTCTTCTCCTGCACCAAAGTTCAAAAGCATCAATGTGTTTTCTATCTTGCTTCTTTGAAGTCCAGCTTTCGCATCATGTGTCATGGGGAAAACCATTGTCTGATCTATTCTAATCTTTGAAGATGCAGGCACGTCACGGCATCTAAATATCTTTTCCAAGGCCTTAATTACAACCCTACCAAATGCTAGTCTGCGGTGTATTTCTTGACTGCTGGATCTTGATTGTTGATGGTCTGTCCTAAAAGGCACAAGCTATCCACCACTTCAGTGTCTTCATTATCAATTCTGAGGCTGGTCCTGTACCTGTTGTCATTAGTTTAGTCTTCTTTACATTTAGTCGTAGTCCCATTTTTTCCACTGTGCTCCTATGAATATATAATGAAAATAATACAGTCATACAAAACACCGATAACTCAAATCAGCTCAGACCTGATCATACATGCAGTCACACAAAATTTGGCAACACACAGTGTTGTAGATACACAGTGAACAGCTAATTAAAAAGTTGTATATCCACCATTCATTCTAACAAGGATGTTTGATAAGAGGGGGAGAAAAGAGAAATATGAATGCCTCTATAAGATGAGCAGTATAGAAAAACATGAGTCACAGTTTCGAGACCCTGCCCACAAGGACAGATTCTACTGCAGCAGGTGGCTGCTAGGGAAAGCGCCTTCTCTGAGGTGGCACCCCGTTTATGGAACTGCCTCACCAGTGAGGCTTGCCTGATATTGTCACTTTTCACAGGTGAAGACTTTTCTGTTCACTCAAACTTTTAAAAATTGGATTTTAAAAAAAATTAAAAAAATATTTTGTATTG
This sequence comes from Hemicordylus capensis, assembly GCF_027244095.1. NCBI lineage: Eukaryota > Metazoa > Chordata > Lepidosauria > Squamata > Cordylidae > Hemicordylus > Hemicordylus capensis. The sequence continues at coordinate 186,009,365 of NC_069660.1, forward strand.
TATTTTGAATGTTCTATTTTATATTGTAATTTTTATTTTATTTTATTTTATATTCTATGGTTTTATTGTGAGCCATCCAGAAAAGGGCTGCTACCAAATAAGATTTTTTATGATTACTCTAATTCATGCAAAAATTACAGTTGTCCCTTGGAATGTTTGTTTCTTTTAAGAAACAGTGTGTGTGTGTGTGTGTGTGTGTGTGTGTGTGTGTGTAGGAAAACTCCACTATCCCTTTTCACCTAGTTGTGTCACCTACATAAGCCCTAATGGTCACAAGTTTCTTCACCCTGCTGTTACAGGGCCCCCTTTCCTTGAAACAATACTCTGCTCCGCCTGATTAGAGATAAACACCTGTTGACCATATCTTGCCCTGCCTGACTAGAAATAAGCACAGCTAAAGCTGATTGGTGCATTATTGCTGGTTTCTGCTTTGTAATTGGTTCACCTTGTCTACCAATGGCTAAGCTTTATTCTGCTTGTACTGGTATGATTGTTGTATACCATGAAATGTTGGCCTCTGATAGGCTCTATACTCAATCCTATAGTCTGTATATAAACAGTGTAAAAGACACTTGCCAAAAGCCTAAGTGTGTGCTCTTGGAAGAGAGATGCCTGTCATGTTGTGATCAATAAAAACTTGAACCTGGTGGATGGTGATGGCCTCTGATCATTAAATGAACTCAGGATTCCCGGAATTTCAGCCACATAAGCAGGAACAATCCATAAATGTTGGCTGATATCCTGACTAGTGTTGTGGATACACTGTGTGCAAACTTCACCATGTTTAGTAATCCAGAGCCCCACTGCACAGCCACTTGTATGAAGGGGGGGGGAACTTTCACTGAGCTCTTCTTCTCCCTGAAGTGTTCTTTTAAATATGTCCCTGAGGATCACATAGCCCTCCATGACATATTTGGGGGTGTTAAAGAGTGGTTTAATGGGAAGTAGAGATCATCAACTAATATATTACATGTATGTGTGAACTAGCCTTAGGCCAGTAGTTCCCAAACAGGGTTCCTTCAGATGTTGCTGAACTACAAACCCCATCAACCCCAGCCACAATAAATTGTAGCTGGGAATGTTGAGAGTTGTAGTTCAGCAACATCTGGAGGAACCCTGGCTGGAACCACTGCCTTAGGCTTTGCCACACCCAGAAGTAAAGTGGCTCCATAAAGGAAATTGTTTTAGGATGCTTGCATTAAGGCCTCTCGGGACATTAAGGAAGACTCATTATTTTCTCCAAATGACCCATCTACAGTGTTTGATCCTTCAGTTCCTGGAATGCCAATACAATTAGGCATTTTTTGCTTGGCTTGATAGTTCAAAGTATAATCAGAGTGGAGCCCTACAGAGGAATACTAGCATGCGTGTAAGAAGCAAACAATCAGCAAAAAGGCAACCCAATGTTCACTTTGATTGATAACCTTGGTATCAAGTCATTTTGTTTCCCAACAATGAAGAAATACTTCAGTTCTGCCTGCATGATCACAAGGCAAAAATCACTCTTTTTGCAAAAGTACAAAGTCTATTATGGGGGGCGCGGGGGCGGGATCCTATCAGTGTTATTTTATGACAAGTATCATTGGAAATAGAGGGATTATTTTAATATCTTCAGTACAGCATCTCAATAACATTCAGTGGCATACAATCTAGCCATGTATGAATCCCCTCCAAACCTTTAGCAACCACAGCAGTTAAGGTTGCTAAGCAACAACAAAGTAGTTACTTCTCATAAACCTGCAAAACTCAAGCAGTGAAAGTCAGGGAAATAAAAACAAGATATAATCTTGCATTGGCCTTTTAAATAAATCAGCATGTTTATGTTACATATTCATATAAAAAACATGTAACAAATCACACCACTTGTAACTCTGACACCTCACCCCCCCTTACACATACTGTTGTTTTTAAGAATTTATTTCAGTTCAGGGTTAAAATATTACTTTTGCATGGTGAAGTTTAAAATACCCAAGAATGTTTTTGCAATTGCCAGCATTTCAAGTAACTTAGAACATGAAAGAAACTGAATTACTTTGTTCTTTGCAGTTTAGCGGGACAATGCATGGAATTACTGCTTTCCCATGAAATAAAACAAGTGTGATCCATTTATTTTCAGAGTTGCTGTTTTCTGTGGAGTTGTATGAGGTTTATTCCAGCCTCCGTCCACAATATCTTTGGGCACAGAGGGAGACTGCCTCCCTCTACCTCTGAAGCACACACAGGGCAAAACAGATTGGGCTCAGGGGAACCTTTCCCTGAGCCCACTCCAATGATTGGTTAATACTGAGCGGAGATAAAGAATTATTGTAAAATGAGTAATTTTGTCCCCCTTTCTACATCTCCCCCACCTGCCCACAATTCCTTGTGTGTTATCAGTTCCCACTTGTAAATAAACCTATGCCTAGTAGACCATTCAAGAATGTAGGCTATGTCACAGAATGTAAAATCAAATGAAATGAATCCATGGCAGAAAAATGCAAAAATGCATCTGCAGAGCAGATCACTCACAAAAACTGAGCCAATGCTCTCATACATACGTGGAATTTTTCCTCCCTCATTCATACATACACACACCAGAGCTCACTACACCTCACCTCACCTCCCTTTCCCAGGCAGGGTTTTAACACTCCCCTCTGCTTTTGCCGTCCTGGACAGGCAACAAAACCCAGCAACTGGTCAAGCCCAAGTGGACCTCCATGCCTGGCTGACAGGATGCAGTTCTTGGTGGGTCACAAATTGTGCCGTCCTCAGCTAGAGCTAATCATCATATCAATTTATAGTTCTGACTTGGTGAAATAATCATAGCTGGCAAATGTAATGGAGAAAGTATTCTGCCATCAATGTCTTTTTTGAAGGCCTCCAAGTGCCTCATGAACTTTAATTAGGATTCTTACCACTGCTGAGAGACAGCTAAGTATTTAACTTTTATGCTGATGGTGAGTCTGAGATATCGTTTGGAAGATCACACAAGAGTATGCTTCTGTACTCAGTACAATAAAAAGCATAATTATGCAGCATGCAGGACACTCATCTGCTCTGATAGATACAAACCTATTTAGTGTTTAAGTTAAGTAAGCATTAGTAAATTTCAGTTACAGGCTCCATGCTAGTCAGTCATTTTAGATATTGTGATACATTTGGTTCCCCTTTCTATGTGGATGTATTGACATATTTGGCCAACTGCCTCTTGATTTTCAGATCCTTCTAAGTGGATGCTGCTTATTAAGCACGTAAGGAAACTCTCACTTCACCAGCTATAATAGAAAGATGGGCTATAAAGATATTTCTTGCACAGACAATTCTATCTGAAACAGTTAACATTTCAGCATTCAGAGAACACATAGCTTATCAATCTGTATTAGGGTATGTTCACAGATTTGTAAGAAATGTTCAGCACACAGGTTAGAAGTACTGGGTATTTACCAAGGGACAGCAGGTGTCTAGATGGGAAAAACAGTAAGATTGAATTTGCACTGCAGTTAAACTGGATTATCAGTTTTAGCAGCTGAAACTAAGACAATAGCAAGTGCTACATAACTGCCCTGGTGACTTGCTACTGTTGTCATTCTGTTTGGGAGACAACTGAGAGGGGGGAAAGAGTAATGTTTGCCCTACAGCCTCTTTGTACAGCAAATTTTAACAGTGCAGATATTTGGCTCATTTCTGTCATCCACAAAAGTCAGATGTGGGGATCTGTTACTCTCAATGAGGAAATTAAATACTAGTATTTTCCCATGTATGCTACCAGAGTGAATGAGGCTATTCACACACGTGTGCAAAACTGGGCTAAGGGAGCCTAGCCTGGTTTTTCATGCATATGTGAACCGTCAGGTTTGGGCCCGATCCTGGCAGCACCCACGGCAGCAAATCTGCCTATGAAGCCACCCTTCAAAATGAGGTTAAGGGAGCGAGCTCACCCTTAACCTAGGTTGTGTGTGTGTGTGAGCACCGCAAGTAGCAGTGCATTATTGGAGCTCTGGGGAGGTGGCGTGACACATCGTGTCATGTCCTGGCACCCTGACCTTCAGAGCTGGTGCTCGTGTGGGTGGGCGATCTGCCTACCTAGGGAGGGCGGAATGCTCATCTGTGGGGAGACAAGCTCTTTAGGGCTTCCTCCCTGCAAACCCGGCAGCCCTTTCTCACTGCTCGTGAGAAAGGGATCAAAATGTTAGTAAATGTTAGGAAGCATTCTCCTATGCTTCCTAATCCTGTGCCTTCCCTAGTAGCTGCTGTTCCTGAAGATTAACCTTCCATTGCTGGGGGTTCACCAAGATGCCTCGGAACATGGGGTGACTGGCACACTGCCACGTCCAGGGTGAGCATTTCTGTTCCTGCCCACATGTCCTTGCTAACTTTGCAAAGAGGCACCTTTTAACATGGTGTTTCTCTTTATTTCGCAGGGGGAGAGTAACTGGCCCTATTCACCCCAAGCACAGTACCTCCAGTGACTGTTGCTGGTGTCTATCTTAGGTTTCTTTTTAGATTGTGAGCCCTTTGGGGACAGGGATCCATCTTATTTATGTATTATTTCTCTGTGTAAGCTGTCCTGAGCCCTTTTTGGAAGGGCAGCATAAAAATCGAATAAATAAATAACTAGCCAACCCTGCACAGAGCATTTGTGCGGCGCTTTGGGGCCGGCTGTTTTACCCTCCCTCTTCCTCCTGCCCCGGTCTCTCCTCTCTTCCCCTTCCCTCCGGCCCCGCACTCTCCATCCCTCCTCCCCTCCCGTTCCTCCCCACACACAGAGCCGCTGGCGGGTGGGCAAGAAGGGCCCCACCGCCGCCATTTTTACTCCCTCCACCAGTTGCCCGCCGCCGCCTTTCTCTTCATCCGCCCACTGCCCGCTGCTGCCTTTCTCTCCCCTCAACTGCTGCCCGCCACTGGCTTTCTCTCCCCCGCCCACTGCCACCTTTCTCTCCCCCCGCCTGTGGACCGCCGCCTTTCTCTCCCCTGCCCGCCACTGCCTTTCTCTCCCCCCGCCCGTGTCCGTCTTTCTCTCCCCGCCCGCTGCTGCCTTTCTCTCCTCCCGCCCGCTGCCACCTTTCTCTCCCTCCGCCCGCTGCCGCCTTTCTCTCCACCTTTCTCTCCCCCCACCCGCCGCTGCCTTTCTCTCCCCACCTGCCGCCGCCTTTCTCTCCCCTGCCCACTGCCGCCTTTCTCTCCCCACCTGCCCCTCCAAATAAAAACCAGGAAAGTGCCTGCTTAGCTCCCTGCCCCTCCAATTAAAAACCAGAGCAGAATCTGCTTAGCTTCCACCCCTCCAAATAAAAACTAGGGCAGAACCTGCTTACCTTATTGCCCCTCCAAATAAAAACCTGGGTATAACCAAAATAGTGGCCGCTTGCTCGTACGGAGGCCCGAAAGGGCCAAAAAGGCTTTACATAGCTGCAGCAGTGATGAGTAAGGCTGGCGCGGGAGAGGGAACACCCCCTCCCCCCCGCGTCTTCAGCAAGCCCCCTGAAGGAGCTAAAGGTACTTCTCATTTACTTTATTTTATTTTATTTTTTAAATTGCGGACCGGTCCCGGACGGGACCAGACCGGGGGGAGGTTTGATGGGGGGCCGGACCGAACTGGCTCGGTTCCGTTTGAGGCCGCTCCAGACGGTTCCATGCACACCCCTAGTTTGAAGGTGACATCATGTTGTCCAGATGCTGCCTCTGTGACCTCCAGTTTATGCAAGCTGCATAAACCACAGTTGAGGGTAGGAAACTCCTCAGTCTCTTCTCCAGCACTCTTGTCTCAGACTCTTTCTGCTGGAACCATTCTAGGGGTTTGCATGGAACCAGTTTTTGTAGTACATTTCCAATTGAAATCAAATTTGAAATGGACCACTGGTTCAGACCAGTGGTCTGTTCCATTCAGTGAAACCAGGTCCACCTGGTTTGACCCAGTTTGAGGGGCCCCACTTGTAAAGTGGAATCTGGTGAGGATTCCCCTTTACAAGTAAAGGGGAATCCTGCTTATAAAAGGTTTCTGAGGGCAGCAAGGGTGGTGGCGAGAGGGTACCTTACTAGCTTCAGCAATGCAGCAGCTCATCTAAATTCTCACCAATCATCCCCCCAATTCTCTCCCCCCCACCCTGAAGCCCGGTTCTGGCCTGGTTCTGGCCTCTGCACATTTGCAGAGGCCATTTGCATGACTTCTGCACATGTACAGAGGCCATTTGCATGGTTATGCAAATGGCCTTTGCACAAGCACAGAGGCTGGAACTGGACCACTGCTGGCCCACACTGCTTGGGGGGAGAGCTGGTGGGGTTTAGAGGAGGTGCCACACTGCTGCCATGCCACCACCACCATGCTGCTGCTGCCGAATCCAATAAGGTGCCTTCTCACTGCCCCCCACAGCAGCAGCCCTTAGAACCCTTTAAGTTGCAGGATTCCCCTTTACAAGCAGAGCCCCTCAAACCAGGTTGAACCAGTCTGTAGTGGGTCAGGTTCTTTGAAGATGGTTTGGTCAAGTTTGAAGCAGTCAAAATGGCCCAGTTCGTATCGAACTGGTTCCACACACCCCTAGACCATTTCCTCATGGCCCTAGCAGTCTTCTTTCCTAAAAAGCCCTGGTAACTCCAGCCTCCAAGTCCCAGGCTGTCTCCTCCTCTACCTTGGCCTTGCCTGTCTTGGGCTCGCTCCCTTTTAACCAAAATTCATCTGGCCTGCTGGTGGGCCTTTCCGCCACATATCAGTCTAGGGATTGCTCCACAGCTTGTCATTGCATTCTGGTGATGTCACTTCTGGGGAACGGTGACCACAGCTGAGCCACTTGCCTCTTTCCACATGAAAGTGGAGGAATGTCAACTGCACACTATACCCAACAAGAAAAAATGGAAAACTACTAAACTAAATAGAAGCACTACATTTTAAAATAAACTACAGCTAAAACAAAAATCAAAACTAAAACTAATTGGAACTAAAATGTTACCTCTTGCACACTCCTAGTTACTAAAGTTAGTAAAGTTAAATTAGGAGAATATACATTCAAATTTCTACAAGAAAATTTGACTCAGGAGAATCCTCCCTGCACTTAATTTGTTTCAATGGAAAGCCATGATTGCCTGGGGAAATGAGACATGGAAAAGAAACACAAGGGACACAGTGTAACATTAATGTTTAACAAAGTGGAAAGGTAATATACTCCACACAATTCTGTGCTTTGGGGGTGGGTGGGTAAATGACACATTTCCCAGATTCTATGCTAATGATGCAAAAACAAATTTGGAATTACTCTTCTTGAGTAAGGCAGAACACCTCATCTGAACAAAATAGTCCTGTTTATTTTCGTGTAAATATTCTATGGGTCTAATGAGGTGTTAACTTAAATATGTGGCTGCTGTCAACCCATATTTTCTCTCCAAGTCCCTTGGTAGTGTTTAGTTACAGCAGATTCATGATGGTATAATATTGTGGAAGTAGAAGTGGAGAGGCACTGGGAAATGGGGGTATGAGCATGTCACATCATATGTCTGATTCAATTACGCATTACTGGGAGATATGGGGAGGAGATGTGGGCAAGCTGCAGCCACATGTTTAAGATGATGTGTAATTTGGCTCTTCAACAAAATGGTTCACAAAACAAAATAGGCAGGATTATGAAGACAATGCAAATAATTTGTGGATTACTGATATTTTCCATTTCTATGCAGTTGCTTTGACTTAATAGTTTGGGAAAACTCCCGGGCCACCTTTGGACATAATGCCAAACCAGAGGTAAACGTGTCAGAGGTTCATCTTTGTGATCACTTGAATGCGTGAAACTGGTTTCATCACTCAACCTCAGGTTGGCTTTTAAACCCAAACCGTAATTCGAACCTTCTGCTTGTAGGGGTTTCACCACTGAAACCTGAGGTTTGAAGGTGGCATCATGACACCTGAATTCTGTGGCCACTGTAACCTGGCTTCTGTGCCCAAGCTGCTCTGCTGCCATTGAGAGGCTGGTTCAGAGCCGCCCCCAAAAGCATCAGTTCTAGGGCAGCCGCATTTCTTGCTGGCTGCTTCTTGGAGCTGATACCACATCCCCTCCTCCCATCTCCTTTCTCTTCCCACCGCTGCTTGGCAACAGGGACAATGCATCCCTAGAGTTCCCGCACTTAAACGGACAGAAACACATTGGAGACAGCCAGCCCTTCATCTTTTGGACCTTCGCTGTTACTTGGATAGGAGGACAAGACGGAGACCGCAGGATCGGTCTCAGAGAACTCATCACTGTCGTATTTGTTGCACAAACACATTGCTCTCCCTAGCAGTAACATTTTAACACATTTATGACAACACACATCTTGATTGCCCTGAGTTGGGGTGTGCACAAAACCGGTTTGCTTGGCTAAGTTCAAGTCTGAACAAGACTCAAACTGAACTGGGCACATTTGGTTTTGTGGCCCCAAACAAACCCCTTGGTTCAGCTTGAATTCAAGCCGGTTCGGAAGTTCTAAAGTTTTTTAAAATACTCACCACCGGGTTAAATATTCACAATATTTTTCAAATACTCACCACCGGGTCCAGCAACCGGGGTGCTGCCGTGGCTGGGGGTGGGGGTCTCCGCCATTTCCCTCTCCCCCTGCCAGCCTCCCCCTGGTCTTCTAAGGGCTGTTTTGGCCCTTTCTCTGGTGGCGGAAGCCATTTTGGAGGGTGCCGCATATGTGCCATGGCCATTTGCATGGCCTGGGTCATGACCTGGCTACGCAAATGGCCAGGGTGCATGTGCGGAGGCCTCCAAAATGGCCAGTGCCACCAGAGAAGGGACAAGAATGCCCCCAAAATGGGCCAGTATGGCCCAAAACGGGAGGGGGGAGAGGCCAGTGGGGGTGAGAGGGAAATGTCAGAGATGCCCCGCAGCCTCAGCAGTACCCCCAGAGGCCACTGGTCCCAGCGGTGAGTGAGAACTTTAGAACTGCCAAACTGGCCCCGAGCCAGCCCAGAGGGTTTGGCTCAACCTTGAGCCTAACTAGGCCCAGTATGGCTCAAGGGTGAGCCCTTGAGCCACACTGGTTCCATAGTGAACTGGCTTGACCTTGAGTTGGTTCACACATCTCTACCCTGACTTCACCCATCCTTCCATTGTAAGGGACCTTTACCTGCAATTCCTGTAGGAAACATTGTGACAGCTCCCAATTGAACAAGGAGAATCGGCATACATGCAGGGAACCTTATCAGTTGCTTAACACCCAAACTAGTGTGTCTGCTTAATGGGGGCATTCTGTTTAAGGTATTCCATGTGTTGTCTTGCCAGGTAGCACTACCAGGGGTGTGTTCCATGGCTGGACATTATCTGTATATTTACTGTGGATATGGACAGCAGTGTTCCCTCTAATTGTATAGAAGGCTGCATATAAATTCTTGTATATAGGGATTTCTATGGTGTATAGCATGGCCCCCTGTTTAGGAGGCATCACTGACAGGTTTGGTAGAATGCGTTCCCACAAAGCAACAGCAACCATGAAAGGGTTGACTCTTATTTGGAATGGAGTACCTAGTATTCAATTCATTCTCCTTTTCTTTCCCTTTCCCCTTTGTAAAGCTAAAGCAGAATGGGTTATTGTGTGGGAAAAGTCCCCAACAGGCATGGGCAAGATTGCCAGGTTCCATCAGTCTATCTTTAAACAATTAAGGTTGGAAGAGAGGGGCCCAACCTCTCTTCCCAGGGTGAGGAAGAGGCATCCAAGTCCCTTCCTCCCTAACTCGGGAAGACAGTTTGTGTTTCCCCAGGGAGTTTAAAAGAAGACCCCCACAAGGGCACCATAAGGATGCTCATATAAGTTAGCAAATACCCATTTTTCTGGTTGTTTATTGATAACTATGGCCAAGCTGTCATGGGAGAGTCCCCTTGCTTCTCTCAGGCTGCCATCCAATTGCTGGGAATGATTCAGCACTGGGATCGCTAATGGTGTGTGTCTGTGTGTCTCTGTGTCTGTGTGTCTCTGTGTCTGTGAATCCCAACCACAGCCTTTTTAGATGCAGCAACCACAAACTGTGAGGAAACCCCACCCCCTTCTTCAAAGTTTGGATGCATAGAATGCAGGTCACTCCTCCTGACCAAAAGTGGGGGCCACATGGCTTCATGAGGTGTTGCCTTTCTCCCAGAAAACCCATCAGCAATTAGTTTGCGTGAGCTCTGCCCCAGGCTCCAGGAGCAGCTGCATGGTTGTGTCACAGGATGAATTTCTCTGTTGTACTGTACCTTCTACCACCCACCCAGCCAAGAACCCACCTACCCCTAGCCCAACATTCTCCGTTTTCATTCTGCATGTATCCCCCAAGACCTTGTTGCCATCTCAAAGTGAGCTGTTGCCATCTCAAAGATACCCCTTGCCATTCTGGGGTATCGATAATTGTGCTTCTGCATGACTGTGTAGCTTGAAAGTTCCTGCAAAGGCAGTGGTGCAAGTGATGTGAGGAAGGGGTTTTTGCACTGCTGAAGGATGGGCAATCAAGGCCAAAAAGCCATGAACATGCTGAGCACGCCCCATTGATCGTGCCCAATGGTAGTCACTTTACTGATGTCTTGACACCCTGCCCACAGTATGGCAACATGAGCGCTACGGAGCTTGCTGGGATTCAGCATCAGAGGATCAGGAAGAGGGAGATGCTCCTCTGCCCATAAGCCAGAGGTTGCCCATAAGTCAGAGGTTGGTCGATTGTCTGTGGGACGATTCCCGGCTTCATAAATTAATCTTAGATTCATCCACCTGAGGTTTCATGCTATGTCTGAAGGTGGCCCCTAAGTTACTATATCAGCATTTTTGGCTTTGATTCCCTCTTTCAAAGACCTGAGCCACTGCTTCCCACAGCACAGTGCATAGTCACCCAGTTGATTGTTTTCAACATTGCCTTTTATTTGCCATCTGTCTAAAGTTAGCTCAGTAAATACCACCAGTCTCTGACTCTACTTGGTATCTTCCCAAGAAGAAAGTGTACACACAGTTCATTGTTGCTTAAGCCTCTCATGTTCTGATACAGGATGCTTGTGGCACAATCCATATTTGCCTTTGCATGCTGACATTACAGTCGCAGGGGTAATAAGCAGTGCTTTCTGGGCCTAAAGGCTAAGAATAGCAAAAGTAATAAAGAAGATTCTTGTTTTTAATGTACTTTAGTATTAAGAGGTGTTTGCCTTAAAAGGGCAGCCAACTGTTGAGAGAGAGGCATGGGCTAACTATCCCAAACATTAAACTAGGCCTTTGTGTGCCTCAACTATATTTATATTTATGTAGTATAATATTTTCCCTGAACAAATGAACACACAGGGTGACAAAAATAAGATGGGTTCAACTGTTTTTAAAAAAATCTCATACTACAGGATCAGCTATCCTGCCAAAATGCAGATGATTGCCCAGGTATGCCCACAGCATGGTTTCATTGCCCCTGCCCTGCTTCTTAATGAAGCATGATGCATTGGGGGCTATTTCACTGGCTAACCAAACCTGCCTGCTCAGATCCTCATTCAGTTCCTGAGAGGCAAATCTTCCTGCCCAACCATATGCATTTCAGCTGGTTGCCCTTTTGAGGGTCAGGTATGATTTTTCAGGCCTCTTTGAATGGACTGGTGATGAGGGTCTTTTTTCGCCTACCCCACATCATGTTCTTAGGTTCCTTCTCTGGTCACAACTGTAGGTACAGTGTGGGACAGGGAATTTAAGACAGTGGATTGATGAGCACCCTAAGGTAGGTTTATGCACGAATGGCTCATGCAGATGTGGATGGGGCAGGAAGCAATTCCCTTAAGAAGCAGGGAAGCAGGTCCATACATGATCTGCTGCTTTTCTGGGTTTGGCGCTTGTGCTAGCAAAGGCTGTATGCTGCTGCAGCACTGTTCCCTGTGGCCAGTTCCCACATGGCACAGCAGATGATACTGAGCATATACCTGTGCCTGAGTCCTTCACAGAGGCTGAGGCTAAAGTACTGAGGCAGATAGAGATGATGAGAGATTACGTTCGAAACTGTCTGGAAAAAAATACACACACACACACAATATATATATATAAATTTATCCCTACAATCAGACTCTGACAGGAGGACCGGAAAATAGCCAATGTAACACCGATTTTCAAAAAGGGATCCAGGGGGGATCCGGGAAATTATAGGCAAGTTGGCTTAATGTCTATTCCAGGCAAATTGATGGAAAACATTCTCAAGGATGAAATTGTTCAGCATATAGAAGAACAGGCCCTGCTGAGGAGAAACAGCATGGCTTCTACAAAGGTAAATCTTGCAAAACCAACCTTTTGGAATTCTTTGAGAATGTCAAGAGGTGTGTAGATAAAGGTGGTCCAGTTGACATAGGATATCCAGTCGGCATAGTATACTTGGACTTTCAAAAAGCTTTTGACAAAGTTCCTCATCAAAGACTCTTGATAAAACTTAGCAGTCATGGACTAAGGGGACTGGTTCATGTGTGGATTGGTAACTGGTTGAAAGACAGGAAACAGAGGGTAGGAATAAGTGGACAGTTCTCTAAATGGAGGGAAGTAAGGAGTGGGTTCCCCCAGGGATCTGTATTGGGACTGGTGCTTTTTAATTTATTCATAAATGATCCAGAAGATGGGGTAAGCAGCAAAGTGGCCAAATTTGCAGATGACACTAAACTATTTTGAATCGGTGTGGATGACATCATCACAAACTATGCCACTGAGGTGTCCCTGTGTGTCACTCACTGCAACTGTACCTAATTTCATTCAAATAGGTTAGGGAGTCCACATATTAGCCCACTTGTGCCTCAGATGTTCATGTGGCTCCCATTTTGAATTGGAGTGGATGACATCATCATACACTGCACCATTTGGGCATCCCTATGTGTCCCTACAACTGTAGCAAATTAGGTTCAAATCAGTTAAGCGGTTCACGTTAGCCCACCTGCACCTCAAAAGTTTACATGTCTGCCATCTTGAATTGGTGTGGATGACATCAGCACGAACTACGCCATCTAGGTGTGCCTCTGTGTCACTCACTGCAACTGTACCTAATTTGGTTTAAATTGATTAGACAGTCCACAAATTACTCCGCTTGCACCTCATATGTTCACATGACTGTCATTTTGAAATGGAGTGGATGACATCATCACACACCACACCATTTGGGCATCCCTATGTGTCCCTACAGCTGTAGCCAATTTGGTTCAAATCGGTTAGGCAGTTCACAAGTTAGCCCACTTGCACCTCAGAAATTTACATCTTGGATCGCAGGTGGATGACATCATTATAAACTACGGCATTGAGGTGTCCCTACCAATGTATCAGATTTGGGTCATATTGGTCCAGATGTTGCAAAGTTGGTAAGGGGAGACACGGACACACCCGGACACACACACACACACGGACACACACTCAGAGAGAATGCTGAGTGCTCTCATAAGCCTACTGGAAAGTAGGCTAAAAATTGACCAAATTTGGTGCAAATCTAATTAAAAATGCCCTAGATACCACAGTTTAAAGGTTCAGCTCTATGAAACAGCCGCTTGAGTGTTGACAACTGTTTTTGTTGCTAATATAGTACCTTTAATTGATTTTTCTGTCCCTTTAAATATTTTCAGAACTTAGACTGCAAGCTAATGCTGTACCTTTTAAAATGTAAACCATGAATAGTATATTCATTTCATGAACGTTTATTCCTACTATATATGATACATACAGTTTAGAAGACACAATCTAGAGTTGTAGGTGTGCATTACCCACACATCCTCCCAAGTCTTTTGAGAAATTTCCTTTCATTCAGTTTCCCCACACCACCAAGAAAGGGTTTACCCCTCCCCCACTCCTGCCACACATACACACACACACCCTTTCAAAAAAAAAACAACAGTTGGGAACATGGGGTACAATTAAGCTATAATTAAGCGTTTCCGAAATTCTTTTACTTGAGAGGACTAGTGTTAGGTATCTGCTTAACTTTCTGAAATCAATGGGAGTATAAAGGGTTTAAATGTGGCTAGACTGCATCCTTGCTTTGAAGCTTCTTAAACTTGGAAGAGCTCTGGTACACACCCCTTTTTTATCCTTAAAAAGCTTTGTTGCATGTGCAAGCAGAGACCAATGCAGTCACAGCTATCACCACATTCCATCCCTGACAAGGAGGGCAAAGCTGTTTTTAAGTACTGTAAAAGAGAAGAAAAACATCTTCCATCATAGTCAAGGTTACAGCCTTGCAAGAAATTTGATGTGATTGGCTATTAGGACTGAGGGTTCCCAGAAGGAGGCTTTTCTTATTTAAATATTCCTATTATTATACACACATTCATTATATAGAATTCAATGAGGAATGTTAAACTGAATTAATACACTAGTGATAACTAGCTTATCTTATCTGTAAAAGAATGGACAACCATTAATATGTAGCTTAAAAAATCTGTGCATCAAAATATGTATTCCAATATAAAATAAACATGTTAACATTGCAGTATACTGAGACAGACCTGTAGTCCATTTTAGCCCAGTACTGTCTGCTCCAACTGGCAGTGGCCAAGGCATCCGGCAGAGGTCTCTTCTGCTCCCAGTGGTGCTGTTGCTAGGGATCAAATCTAGGACCTTCTGCATGGAAAGCATTGGCTCGACCACTGAGCTACTGCCTCTCAAGAATGATTGTCCACACCTCTTCCCTTGATTTAATAAAGTTGTTAATTTAACCAGCGAGTAATTTGCACTTGGCTTCAGACTTCGGGGTAAATGTTGAGCAAAGCCAATTCAAAGTACACTCTTGGCAATGAGGGAAGTAGCCCCTCCCCTCTGCTCTTGGGGTTTTCAAAAAAACAAATCCACATGGCAGGCATCAGTGTTTTCCTTCTAGCCAATCGGAGGGGGGAGAGAGAGAAAGCTCCCTGCAGAGATAGATCTGCATTTCTGAAGAGGTCATACCTCTTATCATGCTAATGATTCTACCTCAGTGCCTCTCCCATTTGCTCTGGCATTTTCAGAAAAAGTAGCTTAAAACCAGCATTTTAAAAACCCAGACATATTATTATTGTTATTATTATTAATTCAATTTCTATACCACCCTTCCAAAAATGGCTCAGGGCAGTTTACACAGAGAAATAATAAACAAATAAGATGGAACCCTGTCCCCAAAGGGCTCACAATTTAAAAAGAAACGTAAGATAGACACCAGCAACAGTCACTGGAGGTACTGTGCTGAGGTACTGTGCAGGTACTGTGCTGGGTGTGGATAGGGCCAATTACTCTCCCCCTGATAAATAAAGAGAATCACCATGTTAAAAGGTGCCTCTTTGCCAAGTTAGCAGGGGTTAATGTGGAGATAAGCTAGAATTCACACCACAAAGCCCAGTGTGTGTGTGGAGTGGGTCCAAAAATCTCGAAGGGACTTTGAGGTAAGTTTGGCTGATGTTTGAATGCACACACTCTCTTCTGAAGGTGATTCGGGGCAGAAGCCCTGTGTGTAAAGCCTCAAGGCACATAACATTAAAAATTGTTTCTAATATTTCAATAGATAAAAGTGTTGCACATTTCCATGTTTTTGTAATAATCAGTTTAGCTACAGACATCAAATACAAGACTAATGCCTTGTGAAGGTATTGGATTCCAGGTATAATTCCTGATACCAAGAATCAAGTTAGGATTATACAAGATGCAAAAGAATGGGGAGGATTGGCTGTCCCTTACTTGAAATTATACCACTATGCCAATTGGTTGACATGGATTTCGGATTGGATCAGAGAACCATATGCTCTGATTATGGATATGGAGGGATCAGATCTTTCAGATGGGTTACATAAGTATTTATGGACTAACATAAAAAGAAATGACCAGGACATAAAATCCCACACAATTAGAAATTGTCTGTTAAGTGTTTGGGACAAGTATAAGAAAAGGATCACCCTTTGGCAACTATTTTAATTTTTTTTCCATAAAGAAGAAAAATCTGATAAGTTTGACCCCTGGAGAGAAAAGACATATAATATATGCCTTTAACTACAGGAAAAACAAAACTTAAATCTATTCAAACTCTTACTTTGGAATGGTCTGAGGAACCTTCATAGTTTCAATATTTACAAATTAGTTCTATAGTGCAGAAACAAATACAAAGACAAGGCAGTAAACTTAGAGACTTAATGGAATTTGAAGTACTAATAACTAAAAATGCTGATCATTTATTGGAATTGATGTATAAGTTGCTGTTGAAATATGACTCAGAACCAGAACAGATAAAAGACAGCATGATTAAGTGGATGCAAAAGTTAGACAGGACAATTGATATCCAACAATAGGAACATCAATGGAAAGTGAATATTAAATTTACAGCAAATAATACCTTAAGAGAAAGTTGTTACAGAATGCACTTCCGTTGGTACATTACTCCCACGATGATTAGAAAGATGGACAGTCATTTTTCTGGAGACTGTTGGAAATGTAAGAATCATGCGAGAACGTTTTATCATATATGGTGGACTTGTGGCAAAGCACAAACATTTTGGAAGAAAATGCACTCTAAGATGCAACAAATTTTAAATATAAACTTTCCCTATTCACCTGAGCTTTTTTTGGTTAAATATGAATAAACCTTATATACCAGCTAAACAAATGGAGTTGTCTTTATACATGATGACTGCTGCCAGGATTCTCTATGCTGCCAATTGGAGATCACAGGCAATCCTGATCCTGGATGAATGGCTACTAAAGCTATGGGAATATGCCTCAATGGCTAAGATCACTGCTTATTTACGTAATACTTCAGATGAAACATTTGCATTAACCATAAAGCCTTTTTAAAATTAGAATTTATCACAGGTTCAAGATTTTGGGGTCTTTTTAGTAGTGAGCGTTGACTAATACATTACTTATAATTTTCTGAAATATCTGATGTGAGGGGGAGGGTTGGCAAAGGATGGTAGCGGAATCCCAGATTGTTATGTGCAACACTGGGAAGTTCAAGAGATGATAATGTAATCACGGTCTTTTCTTTTCTTATTAAATAAATATATCTATATATTTTAAAAAGTTAAACTGGGGATCACCCTGCTTAGCAGCAAGAGTGCCCATCCAAATATAAACCAGGGCCCACCCTGCTTAGCAACCAGGGCACCCATCCAAATATAAACTGGGGCCCATACTGCTTAATACCAGGGTGCCCATGCAAAAATAAACCAGGGCCCACCCTGCTTAACACCAGGGTGCCCATCCAAAAATAAACTGGGGCTACCCTGCTTAGCAGCCAAGGTGTCCATCCAAAAATAAACCAGGGCTCATCCTGCTTAGCATCGGAGTGCCCATCCAAAATAATTAACCAGGGCCCACCTTGCTTAGCAGCTACTGCACACATTTACTGGAAAACCAACTACACATCTAGTTTCACCAACTACTGGAAATACAAAACTCAAATCTTTTCAAATTCTTACTCAAGAATGGTCTGAGGAAACTTCATGGTAACTATACTTACAAATTAGTTCAAGAGGGCAGAAATAAATACAAAGACAAAGTGGTAACCTAGGGATTTACAATTTAGCACAGGGTCAACATCCACACCCAAGATTTAGCACAGGATCAATATCCACACACCCCAATAAACTTGGGCCCACCCTGCTTAGCATTGGGGTGCCCATCCAAAAATAAACTGGGGCTGCCCCTGCTTAGCAGCTAGGATGCCCATCCAAAAATAAACCAGTGCCCACCTTGCTTAGCATCAGGGTGCCCATACAAAAATAAACCAGGGCCCACCCTGCTTAGCATCTGGGTGCCCATACAAAAATAAAGCAGGGCCCACCCTGCTTAGCATCTGGGTGCCCATACAAAAATAAAGCAGGGCCCACCCTGCTTAGCATCCAGGGTGCCTATCCAAAAATAAACTGGGGCACACCCTGCTTAGCAGCTAGGGCACCCATCTACTGGAAAACCAACTACACATTTAGTTCCACCAACTAACTTGGAAAAACAAAACTCAAATATTTTCAAATTCTTACCCAAGAATGGTCTGAGGAACCTTCATGTTTCCTAAACTTACAAATTAGTTTGATAGTGCAGATTTCAGAAAGAAATACAAAGACAAGGTGGTAAACTTAGGGATTTAATGGAATTTGAAGTGCTAATAACTAAAAATGCAGATCATCTACTGGGATTGATTTACAAGTTACTGCTGAGCTGAAATATGACTCAGAGATAGAACAAATAAAAGACTGCATGATAAAGTGGATGCAAAATTTAAGCAGGACAATTGACATGCAACAATGGGAATATCAATGGGAAGTTAATATTAAATTTACAGAAAATAGTACCTTAAGGGGATACTGCTACAAAATGTATCTCCGTTGGTACATTACTCCCACGAAGATTGTAAAGATGGACAGTAATTACTCTCGAGTTTGTTGGAAAAGTAACACTTTCTGTTAAATATGACTAAACCTTCTATACCTACTAAACATACAGAGTTGCCTTTATACATAATTACTGCAGCCATGATTCTTTATACAGCTAATTGGAGATTACAAGCAGTCCTGACCTTGGATGAATGGCTATTAAAGTTATGGGAATATGCCTCTACCACCTTAAGTGGCGCAGTGGGGAAATGCTTGACTAACAAGCAGAAGGTTCCCAGTTCTAATTCCTGCTGCTACTATATCGGGCAGCAGTGATATAGGAAGATGCTGAAAGGCATCATCTCATACTACACGGGAGGAGGCAATGGTAAAGCCCTACCAAAGACAACCACAGGGCTTTGTGGGTGCCAGGAGTTGAGCTTATCTAAGGAACAAATCAGAATAATTATTTGCTCTAACTTGAGAACCTTTTATAAATTTTAATACAGCATCTGGTCAATGTCCACACCCAAGATTTGGGGTTTTTTGAGCATGAGATTCATTAACTCATTATTCTTCTTTCTCTGCAATATCTGGTATGAGGAAGCTAGTTGGGGCAGAGTTGGCAAGGGAGGGTAGTTGAATCTTGTACTGTTACTTATAATTTTGGGGTTGTTACTTTTAATTGGATTGTTACTTATAATTTCCAGAAAAGTTCAAGAGATGTATTGATTGATTGATTGATTGATTGATTAAGTGCCGTCAAGTCAGTGTCGACTCTTAGCAACCACATAGATAGATTCTCTCCAGGACAATGTCTTCAACTTGGCCTTTAAGGTCTCTCAGTGGTGCATTCATTGCTGTTGTAATCGAGTCCAACCACCTTGCTGCTGGTCGTCTTCTTTGCTTTCCTTCAACTTTCCCCAGCATTATGGACTTCTCAAGGGAGTTGGATCTTTGCATAATGTGTTGAAGTATTATAGTTTGAGCCTGGTCATTTGTGCCTTGAGTGAAAGTTTTGGTTTGATTTGTTCTATGATTCATTTGTTTGTTTTCCTGGCTGTCCATGGTATCCTCAAAAGGCTTCTTCAGCACCAAAGTTCAAAAGCATCAATACTCTTTCTATCTTGCTTCTTCAAAGTCCAGCTTCCGCATCCATAGAGTTTCACGGGGAAAACCATTGTCTGAATGATTCTAATCTTTGTACGTGTAGACATGTCACAGCTTCTAAATATCTTTTCCAAGGCCTTCATTGCAACCCTACCAAGTGCTAGTCTGTGGCGCATTTCTTGACTGATGGATCCTTTACTGTTGACAGTCGATCCTAAAAGGCAGAAGCTATCCATCACTTCAGTGTCTTCATTGTCAATTCTGAGGCTGGTTGCTGAGGCATTGTCATTAGTTTAGTCTTCTTGACATTTAATTGTAGTCCCATTTTTTCACTGTGCTCCTTGACTTTCATTAGTAGAGCTTGAAGATCATCTGCACTCTCAGCTATCATGGTGGTGTCATCAGCATAGCGCAGGTTATTGATGTTTCCTTCACCAAATTTAAAACGATGCTCATCTTCTTCCAATCCAGCTTCTCTCAGTATATGTTCAGCATATAAATTGGCCCTGGGCCAAATTAGGAGGGGCAGTATAAACATGCAATAAATAAATAACAAAATAAATAAATTGAATAAAGAAAGAAAAAAAATGCAGCCTCTTCTTACTCCTTTGCCGATCTGGAACCACTCTGTTTCACTGTTTTCTGTCTGGACTGTGATTTCCTGTCCTGTGTATAGGTTTCTCATGATACAATGAGGTGTTCTGGGATGCCCATTTTCCTAAGGATATTCCACAACTTGACATGGTTGATGCAATCAAAGGCTTTTTTGTTGTCAATAAAGCACATATTGAGGCACTTCCCACGAACCGTGGGAGCTGCCTGGGGAGGGTTTGCAGGGAGAGCGGGCTTAGCCCGCTCTCCCGCAGATGAGCAGCCAGTCTGCTCTGGGTGGCCACAGCAGCCGCCCACATGACTATCAGCTCCGTCACGGAGCCAGCGGGGGCTGGGGAGTTCAGGGGCCATGTGGCCCCCGGAAGTGCCAGCATGCCCTGCATGAGTGCACAGGGCATGATGGAGAGACCCCCAAGCCTGGAGGCTGCTTTTGAGCCTCTCGGTCAGGGGTCTACTCATGAGTTGTTGTTGCGTGGAGCCGCGCTGTAGCAACTCACGATTGCAAAAAAACTGCAAACCCAGTTTAAGCACCAGGCTACTTAAGTGGGTGACCCACTTAAGAACCACCAGGCTTGCAGCCAAGCCCAGTCGTTCTCACAATCGTAGAAAATCAGGCTAGCGGAGGCTAGCCCGATTTTCTACCATCGTGTGAACAGCCTCATTGACTTCTTTCTGGTATTCTTTGGCTTTCTCAATTATCCAGTGTGCATTCACAATCATGTCTCTTGTTCCTCGGCCTTTTCTGAAACCAGTTTGAACATACGGCAGTTCCTTTTCCATTTAGAGCTCTTATCTATGTTGGATGATCCTAAGCATTATTTTGCTAGCATGTGAAATTAAGGATATTGTGCGATGGTTTGCGCAATCTGTTAGGTCTCCTTTCTTTGGTATGGGTATGTAGACTGCCCTCTTCCAATCTGTTGGCCACTGTTGTTGTTCTCCAAATTTGCTGACATAGTTTGGTTAGAGCCTTGACTGATTCTTCTTCTTTTGCCTGACATATTTCTATAGCTCTTCCAGCAATTCCTGTAGCATTCTGACTTGGTAATGACTGGAGTGCTGATCTAACTTCATCTTCCAGTACTAGAAGTTCTTGCAAATAGGGAATATCTTCTAGAGGATTTTTGATGTTGACGTCCCTGCTGTACAGATTTTCAATATATTTCATTCATTCATTCATTCATTCATTCATTCATTCGATTTTTAAACTGCCCTTCCAAAACTGGGTCAGGGAGATTTACACAAAGAAATAACAAATAAATAAGATGGATGGATAAATAAGTATAGTCCTTCCATCGCCCAAAATGTCAATCTGTAGTCAATTTATTTCATCTTTCACTGTGTCAAGCTTTCCCATATTAATGCTTCTTACATTCACATTCACACTGTAATTCTGTCTTTGTAGCTTTGGATCCCCCCCGCCCCCCCCCCCGCATCGCAACTTCAGCTGTTAGACATCCAAAAGGCTTTAGTCTAACCGCATCATAAACTTTAGGCTTTAGTCTAACCGCATCATAAACACCATCGGTACTCTGAGAGATCCTCAGCTCTTCCTCACTAGCATGTTGAGTACCATCTAACCTGAGGGGCCCATAATCTGGCACTACATCGACAGTGATTCCATTTTGTCTATCCATGTGGTTTTCTTGGTAAAATACAGGAGTGCTTTACCATTGCCTTATCCCGTGCAGCATTAAATGATGCCTTTGTTTTTGTCACTGAAGTGATCATCCGCCTCCAGCACCTTCCTATATCGCTGCTGCCAAATATAGGTGCTTGCTTGCTTTATCTGGGCAGCTGGGATGACCTTCACGCTTTGGGTGACCCTACTGGGAGTATACCTCCCGGCGTACTTCGCTCATCCCTCCCAGGAACACCCCCCCTCCCATCACAATGAGGCAGCATAGCAGGTCTTGTGGGGGGGGGGATGTATACATGCTATTTTTATTTTTTAATACACAAAAATGGAAAAAATTCCTGCTTCCTGGATCCCAGAAGTCACCCCTCCCAAAAAGCAAGTTTTCATCATCATGGCTTCCCTTTTACCTATCTCTTGTCTGCCTCTAGCCTGACTGATTTAACCGTCATGGTTCTTTTCATTTTGGCCTTCACAAGCTAATTTTGTTACTAGAAACTAGTTGGTAAGTACCTAACTCTCCCTCTCCTGATAAGTTCAATGATCTGTGAAATGCAGGAATGCAATCTAATACCTTGGCAGAATGAATGCATTACTGGCTTCTCATAAATACTTAAAAACATCTCCATATTATAGTAACAAATTACGTGTTTCAACTGATAGATTCACAGAATAATAAGTGCAATTTAGGGCCTAACGCTTGAGAATCTACAATGTATAAGAGGAAGTGTTGATACCTGCAAGGCTGAAATGTATAAGAAGGAGCGTTCTGTTGAGTTTTAGGAAACATCCAGCAGAAGGCAACTTGTCCACCCTGGCATGATGGATACAGACAAACAAGGTAATATTTTTTTCCAAGGTTCAGAGATAATTAAGCCCTTAGAGACTGCATCTGTATCTTGCCTTGGTTAAAAACAGGGAATAGGGTTACCACAGTCACTTACAAGAATTACATTGAGGTTGTGCACATGACCTGGCCTGGGCCTCGCAGAGGCAAACTGCGCACGTGTGTGGCCTCCAAAATGGCCACCGCGCCGAGGGGAGAAGGCCGAAAACTGGCTGAAGAGCCGGCCAAACCAGCTGTAGGGGGCCATAAAGAGAGCTGGTGGGGGGAGGGGGAACCTCCACGCCCCCCGACGCCTCCAGGAACTCCTCCAAGGGGGGTAAGGTTAAAAAAAATTGTATTAAAACCCCCCAAAAGTTCACAAATGTTTGCAACCCGAACAGGGGATGGTTCGGTTCGATCCCAAACCTTCGAATCAAACAGGTTCGACGTCAAACCTCTCGAATGTCGAACAGGTTCACACATTCCTACTGCCTTCCCCACAGATGAACAGCCACTGTCCTCCACTCCACCACACACCACTACACCAGTGGTGGTGCAGTGGAGAGAGATGCTGGGAGTAGGAGAACTTCCCACCCTCCTGCATCCCAGGGTGTCCCAGGGCACCAGCATGGCAGCTGCTTTCATTAGAGCAACTAACTCAGTGGCGGTCACCCAGACAATCGTCCAGACAAATGCTTGGTTAAGAACTCGGGTTTGCCATGGGGACAGTGCTGGGATAGGGCTCGATCCTGGCACTTCACACATGCAACCTAGCCTAGGCTGGGTTGCACTAACCTGGGTTAGGCTGCGCATGTGAATACCCTAATTAATTTTCAAATAGTTTTCACCCAATTTCTCGGATTATGAGAAGTAACAAATTTAGAGTGGCAATTGCAGTGTTAAAACTACAGTCAACCAGAATTCAACACAATTTGATGTGCATAGGTGATCAAGAAACTTTACCAACAGGCCCACTTTTTCCTGGATACATATTAAAAACAGGGACTAGAAGATCTGTTTTTCCCATTGTCCCCCTTCCTCAAGGCTGTTATGGGTCCTTTCTGCAAGCCAAAATGATATATTGCATAGTTAACTATTTTCTATATTTGTGTTGTTAGCTGAGTATTTTATTGATAATGTAAAGGCAGGATATCTATATCTATATATTTCTCCTAAGCGTACCCATCGCTATTCCCATGTGTGGCAGCTCTTGCGAGAGTTTGAGAGCAGCTACTGATTAGCGATGGGGACTGGCGGCTGGCCGGAGGGAGCAGGCAGTGATGGGGTGCCCGGCTGGCGGGAGCAGGTGGCAGCAGGCTGGCCCAGCTTCTGGGAGCAGCAGGAGGCAGCTGGCTGGCCACTGAGCAGCAGGAAACGGTGGGCCAGCTGCTGGGAGCAGGCGGCGGTAGCAGGCTGGCCTGGCCGCTGGGAATTGGCAGGTGGGCAGGCGGGAGGAGGTGGCAGGCTGGCTTTGTGGGCAGCCTGCCAGCCAGAAACCATGGGCAGGCAGGGGGGAGAAGCGGGCTGCTCCCACCAGTGGGCGGCTGGCCACTAGAAGCAGCAGGCAGTGGTGGCCCGGCTGCTGGGAGGTGCAGGTAGTGGCAGCAGTCTGACCCGGCTGTTCGGAGTTGGCGGGCCGGCAGGCCGGTGGGAAGAGGTGGTGGGCTGGCTTTCCAGCTGGCCCACCAGCCAGAAATCATGGGCAGGCGGGGAAAGAAGGGGGCTGATCCCGCCGGCGCACGGCTGGCCAGCCCAGCTGCTGGGAGCAGCAAACGGCGGTGGGTCTCCCGCTTGTAGCAGATGATGGAATGGCCCAGTTGCTGGGAATTTGCAGGTGGGCAGCTGGGAGAAGCTGTTGGGGCAGCTTTCCGGCTGGCCCACCAGCCAGAAACCATGGGCGGGCAGGGGGGAAGAAGCAGGCGGACAGAGGAAAAAGAAGTGTGCCAGGCAGGGGAGGAGAAGCGGGCCGGGTGGGGTGGGGGCCAGAAGCGGGTGTGGTGGGGAAGAAGCAGGCTGGCCTGGCCAGAGGAGGAGCTAGTTTATAATAACAAACATAGAAGCTCTCTCTCTCTCTCTCTCTCTCTCTCTCTCTCTGAATCTCATGATGTTCAATGAGGCAGAGATTTACAGACCTGAGGCATGTGGAAGGAGGGCTTTCATGGTGGTAGATGGGGGTCAGAATCTTTTTCTGTGGTTGTGTGAAAACGTGTTACAATGCATGCAGTCCCTTTTTCTGTGTGTAAAGAACAGAGTAAAGCCCTATGCAGATGTTCAAACTGTGTGTAACTCAATGAGGCTATTCTCACAATGTGGGAAAACCGGCCTAAAGGAGCCTAGCCTGGCTTTCCCCATCGTGAGAACCACCGGGCTCTCGGGTAAGCCCAGTGGTTCAATGCCGGCTAGCTCGCCAAAGCAGCCCTCCCCTAAAATGAGGTTAGTGGAGCGAGCCTCCGCTAACCCCGTTTTCAAGATTGTGAGATGCCATAAACATGCCATGGTGACTCACATGCCATGGCGACTCACAAGTAGCCGTGGCGAGACCCACGAGTCCCCCCGGAATGCCCCGTGTACTTGCAAAGGGCATTCTGGGACTTCCAGGGGCTGGATTGCCCGATTCTTGCTGCCCCTACCGGCTCCATGACAGAGTCAGTAGTCATGTGGGCGGCTGATCCGGCTGCCCAGAGCAAGCACCCCACTCATCTGCTCAGTTAGGCTCTACACACAGATCGTGTGTAGAGCCTCAATGTGTGTTTACTGGATATGTTTAATGCAAATTAGAGGAGAGATACATACATTATGTTGAATGTCTTTATGAAACCTAGACAAGTACAGCATGCCTGTGGGGGCTCTCCTCATGTGTTTCGGAACCCTGCACTTGGGTTTCTGGTTATGTGGAGAGTGCTATAAGCATGTGCAGTTCTATGCATGAAAGCTCTATGCAGACTGAAGAACTGACTGCTTAAGAATCATTTGATTGTTTATATGTTGTTTAGTCTGAAGGTTAGTGAGGTAAGCATGGCAACCATTGCTAGGTACTGGGATTGACAGGGAGAATTCCATGGATCTCAGAACCTAGGAAGGAGTGTCAGTTGGAAGTTAACTGTCAAGGAGGAGGCTGTCAGAAAGAGACTTAGACTGTAAAATGGTATTCTGTACCCGATTCTGTTTTGAATTGCATTTTTTTTAAAGGATCAACTACTGCTTCATTTGTTTTCCTGATTCTTCCCCATGCACATAAACTGTGCACAATTAATGCTTGCTTATGGCTTTGGTATATACATAGTGACAAGTAAATGGTTCCTCCTCCCCATGCATATGGGATTCCATGTGAACTTATCTATGTGCACCATTTCAGGAACGGAATAATATTGAATTCAGTATTAACATTTGGTGAACCAAAAGGAAACTTTAGATTTAAAATTGACAGTCAAATAATATCACTACTTCAAGTGGGGCGCGGGGGAGCCTTAAACTTCAGTTATAATTTTAGCTAAAGAAGTAAAACAGCTTATCATTCCTCAGAGACATCCAGAGCTTCCAGGCTAACCAAGTAATACTTTTCTGTGACAACCCAAGTGTATTGTACCGACAATCAAAAACATACTTCTGCTGCAATCAATTTTCACCAGCAATTTTGGGAAATCTTAGTTTTTCCACCACAGGCTGAGGATTTGTTACCATCCATTTTAGGGGGAAATGGACATTTGCTTCAATAACTCACCATTTATATGCTGCCATATTATCTAGTTTGGCCCTAGGGGAGTTGTAAATTGTCAAGTTTCAGACAATCAACGTAGTTTAATTTAAGAAGACTTCAGTAAATAAGAAAATGCCAGAGAGTCATAGGGAGTGGCAATGGAATGATGACCCAAAGGATGATAAATGAATGTGTTCAATTTAGCTCAACAAGACTATTAGGAGATTGAATCTCTCAGTCATGGGGAGGGGGAGAAGAGTACAAAGGGCCTGAAATGTTCCTGACATTCCCCCACCCTTAACACAGATGGGCGGGGGGGGGGAGAGGTTTTTCCACACCCTGATCCTTCTCCTCCTCTGGCTCCCAGACATTGAGCAAGAAGAGGGAAATGCCTCATTGGCTTCCTCCACAATCCCTCTGAAGATGAAAATTTCAGACAATTTCCCCTCCATTCCTTACAGCCTTTCTGACATCATTACCTCCTATCTAGGTAGACCAGGGCAAAACACTGATTTATGGGAGAAGGGGAAGGCTAGAGGTAGAGATGTGATAAACATGAGAGTGAGATTCTCCCAGGTTGATCACTATACTACAGGAGGTTGGCAACACAAAGTAGGAAGGAGATTCTGGATAGCTTAGGCAAACTTCTACCTGAAATTTTGGGTATAGCTGTAGCAACCAATTCATGAATCTCTACAATACTCACCTGGGGCTTTGATAGATGATGTAGTATATGAGCTGACTTTCATGCCAGTGTGATCAGAAAGCACTGGGTAAGTGGTCCCTAGGACTCCATATTCACTGGTATAGGATAGAGAAGAAAGAGAGAGGAGAAGGGAATTCCTACTCTAAAGTGGAGTTCGGTTACAACTAAGGGGGAGAGTATACCTTTTCTGTGTGTGTAGCCTTTCTGGGCTGAGACTGAGAAGTTTGAGATTGTTGGAAGTGAAAGACTATGTGCTGTCTCTTGTCTCAATGACATAGGAGGACAGACTAGTGAGTCAGAGGGCTAGAGGGTCAAGACATTGGTCATCCCTTCTCTACTACTCTGACACTATCCCTTTGATATGTAGATTGCTAATCTCAGGGACTTCCTTCCTTCCTGCCACTTCCTCTTCCTTTCCTTTCCCTTTCTTCTCCCTTGCAGCATGCAAGCTCCTCTCTCCCTGCACCATGTGTGCAGAGATGCATCCATGTGCATCCAGCTAGCTAGCTAGATTAGAGATCCTATCTCTCCACTTTACTATCTAGAATGGAGTTCACTAATAAATACTCCTTATATTGATTTGAAACTATGAACTGGCTCCAAGTTATTTTACTCTCAACATACACGCATGCCTGGGCAGACTCCACTGTGTTGTGCCTCTATGCACTCTGCTATAATGAAAAAGGGTTTCTCATACCAGAGAGAATTCTCAACAGAGATTTGGTGAGGGGAAACTCTAGGCAGCTAAGTTTGCAGCTTATGAGAGCTCAGGAGACCCAAAATAATAAAATCAGCTCTTTTGAACAAAATATTCTTGAGATCAGGAATCCCTGGGACTCATCCACAGAATGTGTTTTCTATCTGGGCTTTGCAATGGGATCAGTGGTCAGAGTAACGGAGATCAGCCCAGTCTTGATCCCCCAAAATATCTGTGGATGGTTCATGAACAGCTCTGCAAACTGTACTGTGAAATCTACAGAGTACTAGTTTTGAGTGTGTGTGGGATGTTTCTTATCCCATCAAACTGAATGGATATAACAAAAAAAAAATTGAATAGATTCCACCTCACTCCTATTTAGAAGGGCAGGGCAAAAAAGAGTGACTTTAAAGGAAAGAATTTCTACTCTATTGAGGTGGAAGGGTGGCACGGAGGCTATCCTCTGACCGTTGCAATTGATTCTATTGTCTTGGACAGTCCGGCTGGCTTAATCACGCAAGGGTCGGAGCAATGTGATTCAGTTATGTGCTGCTAGTCCTCGAGGCTTTATTTAATCATGAGTTTCTAGTCCTGATGGCTACTTCAATCAGTAATAGGAAATCTCATCCATGCCTGGAAGAAAATTGCTCTGGCTGAGGGATATCTTCTGTGGTTAGATTTAATTGAGGGAAGGTGTTTGAACCTATGTATACCAGATTTAGTTGCTGTTGCAGGTTATTTCCTTCAGGGTCATCCCAGGCCATTGATCTCTATGTGAGTGTGTGGGGCATTCTGGGGAGCCCCCCAATGCCAGGAGGCTTGTTGTATCCTCCCGGCAGGGGGGCTACTTGTGAGTTGCCACAGCGTGGAGGTGACTCACAAGAAGCCAGAGAAATGGGGTTAGAGGAGTGTGCGCTCCGTTAACCTTGTTTAAGGGGAGCGTTTAAGTGGGCTTGCTCCTGGGAGCCAGACAGCTCCCATTGTCACACACGACCAGCCGAAACCAGGCTGAGCTCCCTTAGCCTGGTTTCGGCTGGTCATGAGAATAGCCTCTTTGATTTATTTAGTTCAGAGGCATCCAGGTTGTGCAAAATTGATTGGTCAACTAGTTAAAATTCTATGGAACTATTGGACAAATGGATTGTTGAGTGGACAGTGCCCATGGAAGATTGGTCCACAGCTCACCTGGAGTTCCAAGCCAGGAATATAAAAGGATAAATATATATAAAAGGAAACATGAACAGCAGCAAGTCAGATCATATGGGTATATTGTGAGACACGGAAGAAGATAAAGAATAAGAAGAACGAAGCTATCTTCAGAGATGAATGTGAAAAAGACCAGGTGGCCTAAGCCTGCATCAAGAGAAGACACTACTTACCTACAAAGCTTATTCAGCAACTTGAATTTGCAGCCTGGGAAAACTGGTGAAGTGAAATGAACCAGAGGAAAGACTGTTCCCTTCTGGAAGACTTTAGAGGTGTGCATGAAATGGATTTTGCATTTTGTTTCAAGCTGAAAACAAAATGCAAAATCCTCAAATCAATTCATTGAAACAGCAGCCAAGCCTCCTGTTTCAACAATACACTCAAAATGTTTCAAGTGTTTTGAAGTTTTGAGTTGGCATTTTTCTGGAGAGAGAAATGTCAATTGAAAAATCAATTGGGGTCAGCGGGTAGACCAGTCCTCCAAGGTGGGCTGATGCGCCAAGTCCAGGGCAGAGGTCTGGTCTACCTGCCTCTCATGGTGAGTAGACAAGTCCTCTGAGGTGGGCTGATATGCTAAGTTTCGAATAGAGGCCTGGTCCATCAGCTGCCTCGGAGGCTTGGTCTACCGGCTGACCCCAACTTGTAGACCAGCTCTCCTTGGGAAAATCACGCTCAAAACACTTGAAATGATTTTTGCTCAAAACAGGGTAGTTTTGTTTTGAGCTCAAAAAAGGCCCTTTATTTTAAGGGTGATTCGTTTTGAGCTTGAAACATTCGAAATGGCTGTTTCAAGCTCGAATAGTTTTGAGCTCGAATTGATTTGCACATCTCTAAAGGAAAACTGTGACAAGAAGCTTTCAGTGACATCAGATTCCAAAGATAGCCTGTAACTGCCATTGTCAGAACATTCTAACAGCACATGCCCAGGCAACTGTGTACATTGTGGCTGTAGCGGCTTGATTCCTTAAAGGCACGTATCAGCATTTTCATCTACTTGTCAGTTGTTGTTCCTTGGGTGGTATTAGAAAGGGGAATTGACTTGTAGGTTGGTTAGGATTATAAACTAAACATAATGCCATAACTTCCACCAACACCTGCCTGAATAACTTAATGTGAAATACCATCAAAGTAAATATTTAATCTACAGAGTCTTTTACAAAGAAATACAAGCATTTAGTTTTCTTATAAACCTTACTTGATCTTTCTTTGGTTCTTCCATGTTTGTTTGTTTGTTTGTTTAGTTTTATTTATTTATTTATTATTAATTTTAGCATATTTGTATACCGCCCAAAATGCAAAGCCTTACACCATGTACTGGCTAAGGCTGATAAGATACCACTAGGGATTTGTGTTTGGATATGGCAGTTAGTGGCAGTAGGGACACATGTCATAGAAATTTAATAAGCCCTAATTTGTATATGGATATACTGGCCATCTCTCCATTAGAGATCAGCCACAGTAATTCAGAGGGCAGGGTGGAAATACCTAATGTGGAAATACCACACATAAACGACTGGAGTAACAAGCAGAGATCATTTTTAGCAGTGATGGTTGATAGCTTAGGAAAGTCATTCCCTTCTCTCCGATTGAGGCCCTGCTTCTTTTACTGGTCATAATGGTTCAGGCATGAAGAAGAGTTTTCTCTGTATTCTTTGCATTCTCTCGAACTCCCTCTCAAGGGAGATTCATCAGGCCACCTCCCTGTTTTCCTTCCATCAGCATGTGAACACCTATCTATTCTCAACTGCTTTCCCAATTTCCTGATATATTTGTCCTATAATCTTCAAATGCTGCTGTTCTTTTTTCAGTTATTTTAATTATTGCTCGTTATGAGATTTGCTGTTATTGGGCATAATTCAGTCAAGTGCATGTGCAGTCAGTTCCTATGTATATTTACTTGGAAGTTTCACTGATTTAAATAGGGCTTACTCCCAAGTAAGCATACATATCAATCTGCCTGCCTATCTGCCTGTCCATTTACTATATTTAGATCTTGCTCTTCCTCCAAGGAGCCCAGAGTGATTACATGATTATCTTTATCTGTACAACAACCCTGTGAGGTAGGGTAGACTAAGAGATAAGTGAGTGGCCCAGAGTCACCCAGTGAGTTTCATGGCTGAACAGGGATTTGAACTTGAGTCTCCCCAGACCCAATCCAGCACTCTAACTACTGTATCACACTGGACCATAGGCTTGCAGCTCCACTGCTGTCAGTGAGGGTGATCAAGGCTTCAGTCCACTCAATACACTATTTCACTCCAATGGTCAATTTCAGTGCAATGGTGCAGTCCACTGAATGCACCATTGAATACAGTAAGACGCTGTTAGGCATTTACTCATTCATTCAATCAATCAATCTTTATTACAGTCCCAGACCAGCACAAGAATAAAAAGCATACAAGGGCATGGAAAAAACATCAAATACCAAAAAACACACCACAACAGCCAGTCAATGCCCAACAATAAAATTGTGCCATATATTTAAACTATAAAATATGCTAAAAGGTAAAAGCGGGATAGCTAAAAAAAATAAGGGAAAGCAGTTAATAAGACTAATAAAACTAATAAAACAACTAACTAATATAAACAATTTGATACAATCTATAAAAAAATTGGTCTATAGGGGAATACAACTCTAACGGAATGTCTAATAAAATGAAGGTAAAACATAGTTAAATCCATATCTACATATATAACTATAAGTTAAAAGCAACTAAGATAGTAAAAATATTTAAAAACACATGTTAGAATAAATTGATCAGTAGTTAAAATCACGGGTTATGGACTGGCAGTCAGGGTCCAACGGATCTTGCATGCTGCCACGCAGAACCTAGCAACATTGTGCATGAAGGTTTGCTTTTCATCCGAGAGCAGCATCTTACTGTAGACTTGACTGGAGCGGCCAGGGTAGTTGCGAAGTAATGAGCTTCTCCCAGCTATCTTTATAAAAACCGCCCAGAGACGTAAGTTTTGGGAGGTACAGAAATGCATTAAATAAATAAATAAATAAATAAATAAATGGACAATTCAAGAGTATGTGTTCAGTGTTTTCCACCTCCCCAGAAGCACCGGGGCAAAGTCTTTCCATAAATGGGATCTTCCTGTATATACCTTCCAAAACAGCAGATGGAAGGGCATGACAGCGGGTGAAGGTGAACACCTTCTGTGGCTTGGTATTTCCAGCTGGGTCAGATATGTGTGGGGGTGGGGGGATACTGTGAACCTAGAGCTGTCCGAGGCCTGATAGCCAGGAACCATACTTATATCCGCCTGGTGTTCCATATCCAGGACTCTCTGTTAGATGGCCGTTTTCGCTTTGTCACTGCCCAGAGCAAGGAGGTGAGACGGGGAGAGGCCCAATAGTGCTACTTTATTATTGACTGCCTGCTTCCGTGAGAATTGGAAATTGTCCTGCAGTGTTAATGGGGCCAGGCCCTGTGGGCAAAGAACTAGTTTGAGCCAGTGATTGAGAGCAGTCATCCAAACTTTAGCCTCAACTTTTATCATGCCAGTTTCCAGACACAGAGTGGCATTGGAGATACAGCTAGGCACCTGTAAGACCGCTCTTAGGAATTTAGATTGGACATGCTCCAATACACTAAAGTTAGAGGGGGGACCTGGATGGGCACCACAGAGTAATTGTGCCAGCGGCTTGGCTTCATATAGTCTGAGTGCTGCAGGTACATAATGACCACCTCTGATTCGAAGGCACTTCAAGATGGCAGTGGTGCTCCTCTGTGCCGCTAGGGCAATGTGTTTACAGTGGGCCTTTTGTGCTCCAGAGGCCTGGAGGACTACCCCCAGATATGTAAAATAGGTGAACAGTTCAGTTCTGTGGCCATCGATACTCCAAAAGCGGGTCTTTGGTCTTCTGGCGAAGGCCATTATCTTAGTTTTTTGGTAATTTATTTCAAGTTGTTCATCTTTAGAGTATTGTGACAAAGCTGCCAGCACCCTTCTGAGGCCTATAGGGGTCCTCGAGAGGATTGCAGCAGCATCCACATAGAGTAGGATGAAGATGGATCTTTCAGCCAACTTGGGAGGGTGGAAATCAGAGTTGTTCAGGCAGCTCACCATAGCAGTGATGTAAAAATTAAACAGAAGTGGGGCTAGGATACATCCTTGTTTGACTCCCTTCTGGGTTGGTACAGGGTTCGTGAGGTGTCCTTGAGGGCTACATCTCACTCTGAGTGTGGTATCAGTGTGGAGGGCGCAGATCAGAAAAAGCAGACGTCAATCTACTGTGGTGGATTCAAGCTTTTCCCATAGCTTAAGTCGAGAGATAGAATCAAATGCGGCCTTGTGGTCTATGAAGGCAGCATACAGGCAGGAGGAGTTATTAGAGGAATATTTTTCAATGTTGGAGCACCAGGCATTGGTCAGATATAGATCTGCCTCCCCTAAAAAAAATTGGAAATTGTGCAATCTAAATTCATCAGGGCAGTTCTTAGAGCCCCCAGATGCTCTCCTAACGTGGTGCTGAGACTCGAATTGGGGATTCAGAGAATTGAAGCCAGGGCATAGATTCTAATCTTAGTTTATTGGCTTAAGATCAATTTTTTTCCTCAAGGTTGGATCTCTTTTGTCCTGGCTGATGGATTTCAGTAATCTGGGATGCAAGCTGTCCAGAATAAAATCTCAGCCTTGGGCCTCTCTCAAGATTACCTCTTTCTGTTAAGTTATAACCAGGCTATACAGGTGTTGAAACAAAGAATTCTGGACATAGAATACCAAAATGACCTTAGTCTTATTTCTGACTTGAGAAGGAGACTTGATTTCCCTTTTGGAGGTTCATCTTCCTATTTACAAACTTTAAATTACCCCCATCATCAAAGGGCCTTTTCCAGGGCGAGACATGATGTACTGCCCTCTGCAGTGCTTTCTGGGAGATTTTTGAAGGTCCCAAGGAGTGACAGACTTTGTCCTTGCGATTTAGGGGATGTTGAAAATGTACATGTTCTGTTGTGTTGCTTATTCTATAAGGACATATGACAGACTTTATTAACTCCACTTGTATTATCTTTA
Source organism: Hemicordylus capensis (assembly GCF_027244095.1). Classification (NCBI taxonomy): domain Eukaryota; kingdom Metazoa; phylum Chordata; class Lepidosauria; order Squamata; family Cordylidae; genus Hemicordylus; species Hemicordylus capensis. The sequence continues at coordinate 186,043,107 of NC_069660.1, forward strand.
TCTGGTCGTTCAGAAGAATTTTATGTTGCCTTTTTGCTTGCAGACAAAATTCCTTCTATTACGTATAAAGTGGCTAAGTTTTGCTCTGTTGCTATTAGGACTTGACAGCAACTAACTTCCTGTCCTGTCTTTTATTTTCTTGGTTCAGTTAGGATGCTGGATAACAGCTATTTTTAGATGTAAATGGGATTTGTTTTCTTTCTGATTATTACCATTGTTGTTTTATGTATTCTTTTTATCTGCACTTTTCTGTAAAGTTTTAACTTGTATTTGCTGATCCTTGATCGTTGATAGTAATAAACTAAACTAAACTATTTTTCAATGAGATGTTGGAGCACCAGGCATTGGTCAGATGTAGATCTGCCTTCCCTAAAACCTGCTTGTTCGTCTGCCAGCACTTCTTCTTGTTCTAGCCATCCTTGAGTTTCCCATGTATGTGTCTGGCATACAGCTTGCTGATTGTATTGAGCAGGCTGATTGGCCTATAATTGGCAGGGTCATCCCTGTGTCCCTTTTTGAATATGGGGACGATGATCGCCAACACCCAGTCCCTGGGAATGTGATCCTGGGAGTCAAAATGTGTAAATAACAATGCCAGAACTGGGGCCCACCACTCCAGGTTACTTTTTATATCATGTAGACATACCATTATTCTGTCAGTTTTTCCTCCTTTCCTTTCACTCAGTTATACAGGTGGCCCTCCGTATCTGCAGTTTTGCATATCTGCGATTTGGTCTTAGGGACCCAGTTTCATTATCTGTGGTTAGAAAGAAAGGTGAAATTAGCCTATCCATGGTTTTGAGTGGCCAGAAATGACCTGGAAATGACTTTTGATGTCATTTTTTTTTGCTATCATTTCCCAGCAGAGAGCAATTTTGTGGCTCTTTTTATTTTTTGACAAATATTTGAACGTTTTGGGGGTTTGGGGGGCATTGCTGGAGAGGTGAAGATTAAGGTACTGTCATTTTCTTCTTTTATATCTGCCACCCTTGCTTTTTTGGTTCCTCTTTTTATAGTTAGGAACCTAACCCCCAATTCCCATTGACTCAAGGTTTCATTATTTGCGGTTTCTATATTTATGCTTACACGTGGCTTCCATATTCACAAATAACAAGGGCCACCTGTATTTTAGTTCTCTCTTGTGGGCATTTGGTTTGTTAATGGCATGAAAACCAAACTGGGTGTTTATAAAAAATATTTTTAATTTTACCTATGATTCATTTTGACTTGCAGTTTCTGGCAGTTTCCTATCATATTTAAATCTTTTAATATGATAGATTCCTAATCTATTTAAATTCCTATCATATTTAAATCCACTTTAATCCTAGTGAATCAATTAACTTGAATCTCCATGTTGTATCTTAGGCACCGCTTCTAAATCTGATGAAAGATGGAACTGTTTATTCTTAGGAAAATACTTGATGCAGCAGCTCAAGGGACAATTATTTCCTCTATTTTTATGTTCCTTTTGGGGGGAAGACACTACATAATGCCTTGGATACCAAACTAGAAAACAAATTTAAAAAGCAAATGTTCAAACGGTAATCATCTGAAGAGTGATTATAAAAATAATAGTAATTATTGTCTGCCTAGAATTCCTAATTAAAACCTCTCCATCTTTTAAGCTCAGTATGTCTATAGCATTGCCTTTCGCCTTTTAATCAGTGATTTTTTCAAGCGGGGGCCATGGAGGGGGGAACCTTAAATGTGACAGCTATTTCCCACTGTGCTGAGCTCTGCACAGTTCTGTGCTCCAGTGCTGCAAATGTCCTTAAGAGAGATGGAGCTCTCTCTTAAGAGCTATAGCACTGGGAAGAGCTACACTTCCTGGCATTCTGAGCACACTTTCCAAGATGGTGCAGGAGCTCAAGAGGTCTCAATTGACCCCAAAGGAGCCCCTCCCCACCAGCACTGGGAAAGCATAGCACTGCGCAGTAAGAATGGTAATCTCTGCATGATACAAGGGGGACTGTGCAGAGTTTTCACCTTCTGCCAAAGCTTCACCCAGGCCCAATCAACAAATAGTCAGAAGGCCTTAGAGATCAACATTTAGATCAACACTTAGGATTGATGGGGCTGCCACTGGTCCCTGCTTGGGCCTTACGATGAAGAACACTGTTTTAATCAGGCAATAGATTTGTTTGTTGGCTTGTTTTCATCCTATGTTTTCAAAGGCTTGGTTAGTATGTTACTTTTCATAGAAGCAAAGATTTCCTCTATGTTTGGAACTCTCATTTTAGAAAGATCTTTGGTGCTGATTTAGAGACTTCTCAAATTCCACTTGGTCACTCCATTACTAGCACTGAACAGCTTAAGCCCTGACCTGCTAATCATAGAACAGGTAGTTAATCTCCTCCCTTGCCCTAAATAAGGCTTCCGAGGAAGATATGTTACCTGAGGAAGATATATTGAAGATATGATGCTGAGGTATTTAAATATTTTGCAGACGGCTGGGTGCAGCTTCTTACTAATATGTTTACATACATTAATGTAACAGGGGTATTGCCAGCGAGCTGGACGCTTTGTATATCTTCTCCTATATATTAAAAATGTGGCAAATAGAACTCAAGAAACTATCTACCAATAAGCTCAGTAGTAATTATGCCAAAATGAAAATTATGGTATTTGGGAAATGGCCAAAAAGGTTTAGAACATAAGAACATAAAAACAGCCCCGCTGGATTAGGCCCAAGGCCCATCTAGTCCAGCATCCCGCTTCTCACAGTAGCCCACTAGATGCCGCTGGAAGCCACAGGCAGGAGTTGAGGGCATGCCCTCTCTCCTGCTGTTACTCCCCCGCAACTGGTACCCAGAGGCACCCCACCCCCAAGGCTGGAGGTGGCCTATTGAAGAATCTGCCTTACAACAGTGAAAACAGTACAATACCTGGGTATCTTCTTTACTGAAACAGCAGCCTCATGTAGATACATAAGTAGTAACAGCAAGACAGTTATGAAGTTTCTCTCTCTTCACAATCTCCATTGTGTTCATGATTTGGCATTCCTACTGCCCCAGAAAAAGAGCAAGAATTGCATCAGCCATAACAAATGCTATGATCTGCCTTGAACTAATAAGCATATTGATGCTAAGGCAGCATTCCTGCCTTAAGAAGTGTCCAGATCTGGCAACAATGAGAGTTGCTGATGTCTTCTGGTAGCCATTAAATTCAGGCTACCTCCTTCCTCTACAAAAAAGAAAGCATGCCCCTGGTGTGACTGCTTGAGTATACCTAATCATTAGCTAACAACAAACAACAACAACCCACCTTTTGTCAGTTCAGCTAACTAAATATAGTCAAGGGGTATCACCAACCCAAATTCATTAAAGCCTTTTGTTCCCAGCCATTGAGCGTCATTTCCAACATGGGCACCCACCCAACCCTCCCCGTAGGGCAAAATAGCCTTATAAAGCATCCCCCCTTTCCCCTCAAAGTGTGCAGTTCTCATGTGTGTGGCATCCTATGTGAAGTGCTTGCTTTTCCCTGATTCCGTGGACACCTCCATGCACTCCAAGTTCAGCTTAGACTCTGGTCAGACATTTCCTTGGTTGTTCCTTTGAATTGGATTCTGCTGGGGCTTTGGTGACCCTAAGCTGCCTGCCATTGCACCAGAGTTCTGGTGGATTTGGCCCCGTTTTCCTCTCTCCACAACTTCCATCAAGGTTGAGGTCTCCCTGAAGTGAATGAGTATGAGTCCCCTGAACATGTGTGCTGGGATCCTCCAAGTCCTCCTCACCACCTACAGCAGTTTTCCCTAATATGGGCCAGTGTTGGGTTATAAACATGACTCCCGGTCTGCTGAGGGCCACCATTTTAAAAGGTGGCTGCTTGCCCAATTAACAGCACAAAATGCAAATTTCTATCCTGTGATACCTGTGGCACACAAATAACTATGGGGATTACAAGCCTCTTACAAGCCTGCACTGGTGTAAGAGCATATAAGAGGGATGTAAGAGAGGTGTGGGGCTGAGTGGGAAAGGCATCAGAAGAGGGAGCCATCAATCTGTTACATTCTCTGGCCACCTTTATATAAATGAAAGGGCCCAGGGGCTACAAAAATTGGCTGACTAAACTTACAAGGGAAAGGTCTATTAGAATATAGTCATCTTTTAGCGTAAATCCTGAACAATACTATTGGATAATTTAGTCACGGATTACACTCTGAGTAGCTTCCCTGTCAATAGACCATTTGCGTTGACCTTGCTCACCTTCATCTCTGTGCATGGTTAAAAACCCTTGATAGACTGGCCTGGAGGACTGGGCTGTCAGTTTTCAGCGGGTGTGTCAGCAGCGTTCTTCCAAGCATAACAGGAATGCTCCCCTCTCTCATATTTTTTTGTGGTTTTTAGGCAGTTAAATTATAGGAGGAGGACCATCAAAAAACAACAACCTCATTTGGGCCCAGCTTTTATTTTCTTCAGTATTTACTGCATGCTTTATTGCTATTGTCTTTGGGCAATGCTTGGAAACCAAATGTATTTCATCCCTTGCATGAGTTACAGGGGAACTGGGTGACATCACACCTGTGGAAATGTACACGATTTACCTTTCTATAGACTGACTTGCAAGAGATCCAATTATCTCTGGGTTATATATTATACCAATCACATATTAAATCTACATGAGAGAGAAAATAATTTTTTTACTGACCAATTTCTGTATGGTTGATTTATTGTGCTCTAAGCATGGATAATCTGCGTCTCTTCTAAAAGTGTCAGCTCCTTATCTTAGCTTTTCAGTGTGTTTACTGACTGTTGAGCATGATTGTTACACCCAGCGACAGATATGCTGCGTGTTATAATTTGCCCAGTACATCTTATAAAAGCAGTACTGAGTCCTCCAGCCTCTTGTCATGAGACACATGGCTTGAAAATATAATGCCAGACAGGAAGCACACACACACACTGTACATTACCTTTTCTCTCTTGTTGCCAGAAAGAAGAAGAAGAAGAAACAAACAAACAACAAATAACAGGACATTTGCCATTCACAGATAATTACTCCTTTCTATCAGCTTCAAAAGGAGAACAAAATTGCTTTCTTTAAAATAAGGATAAAAGCAACCATCATACTGGAAAATGCACAACTGAGTTTGTTTCGTAGAGGTGGCACTTTTACCTCAGCTGAGTGCACAGTGAGCACTATACTCTACATGCACTCAGTCGTGCATTTTCCAGTATGATGAAAAAACAAATTGAGTGGCATTCAGCAACACAGGATAATTAGTAAGCCCCCCGCCCTCCTCCATTGTCTCCCTGTCCTCCTCTAAATTTCAACTGCAAGCTCTACAGGGCAGAGACCTGCCTTTTACTTATGTTATTATGTAAAATTTCTTGCTGTTAGGCAAGATGCAAAAACATACAGGGCTCTGAAGCCTGGAAATGTGGAAATGACCTTTTGTCAGGCATGGCTTTTCTATCCACTCTGAATTGTTGTTGTTGTTTACACAGCCAGACAGGTGTTATTGACTGGTTTGTTTTATCCAGACACCGAGGCCTTCCCAAGGACCTGGGATGCCAGAATTTTATTGTCAATGTTGTTGCTGTTGTTATAGATATCGTGGCAGAATATAGGCTGTTCCCAGTAAAGTTGCTTTTTGTAATTGGCTGATGGTGATTTCTGTGGCCCCTATGGTGTTGAGGTGCTCTTCAAGGTCTTTTGGAACTGCACCCAGGGCGCCAATTACCACTGGGATTATTTTGGTCTTCTTCTGCCACAGCCTTTCAGTTTCAGTTTGTAGATCTTTGTATTTGGTGATTTTTTTCTATTTCTTTTTCTTCTATTCTGCTATCACCTGGTATTGCTATGTCGATTATTTTAACTTGTTTTTCTTTATTCTCGACTGCATTTATATCTGGTGTATTGTGTTCAGATATTTGTATGTAGTCGGAAGTTGTTATTGCTGTTGTTGCGGTTGTTATTATTATTAATTCGATTTCTATACCGCCCTTCCAAAATGGCTCAGGGCATTTACACAGAGAAATAATAAATAAATAAGATGGCTCTCTCTTCCCAAAGGGCTCACAATCTAAAAAGAAACATAAGATAGACACCAGCAACAGTCACTGGAAGTACTGTGCTGGGCGTAGATAGAGCCAGTTACTCTCCCCTGTTAAATAAAGAGAATCACCATGTTAAGGGGTGCCTCTTTGCCAAGTTAGCAGGGGTTTACCCAGATCCCCTCTTCTACACAGTTACTAACAATGCAAAAGCCCTTTCCTTTTGCATCTGGTTGCACTATTTGTTCTCATCAAGTGTGGTTCTTTGCTGCTCAGAAAGCATTCCAGCCCATTTGCACTGCAGAGAGCCTTTCTGTTTCTTGAAGTACATAACACAATGACTTTGTAAAGCTGGGTACGAACAAGTTCAAGTTTATATGGAACAATACACACTAAGTGGCTAACATGATGCACACAGCATTACAGAGATGTAATACTGCATTCAAGGCTACTGTGGAATTGGAAGGCAGCCCCGGTGCTGTAGAAAATGGGTGGGTGTTATGAATGGGGAAAACTGCAGAAGCACTGCTAGCACAACCTCACATTCTTATCAGCATTGGGGCTGCCTTCTGATTCTGCAGCAGTCCCGGGGCGCAGTGTTACATCTTTGTAACACTGCACATCATGTGAACCACTGCCATTCATTCTGAACAGTGCATGCACATTTCAATGGCTGACTTTCCCCATAGAAAATATTGCAGTAGCCCTCAAAAAAAGCTTGGGACTCCATTTCTGTGTTGATAGAAAGGGAAAGCTATTTGAATGACACAACTGATGGTGTTACACATGTATTGTGCCATTATACCAAGGTGCATATGGCAGTGTTCCCATGGTCAGGGTTAACTACAACCGTGGAGCACTCCTGAAGAGCATAACATAAGAAACCACACTTTGTCCCCAGACCCCAAGGAGATGCAGAGACATTGCTAGGTGGGAACGATCAAATATTTATTGAGGTTTTGGTTACAGCTGTATCGACTGGGATTGGCTAGACCTCATGCAGTGCGGTGCCTAGCGGGCTGGCCACACTGTGGCCGCCACCACCTAAACGACCGTGGTGATAGCACCTTGGCTCCAGGCCAGTCCTCCCCCAGTAGCGGAGGTGCCCTTCTTCGCCAACCTAAGGTCAGGCTTTAACTAACAGCACGACGTCCCACCGATGCTGCACAGCCATACAGGGAGGATGCCGCCTTTAGAGAGGCATGGGCCAAGCCACATCCCTGATCTGTCAAGCCTCAAGGGATCAGCTCACCCTCCTAGATTTACTTTACCTAATGTGCCACACCTATTCTAATTAGCATTTCCCCACCGCACTGTACCCGCCGACCCTGAGGAGTTGACCCAGTTATCAGCTGGCTAGCTACCTACGAAACCCTGATATAGCCTGAGGCAGGTGAAAAAAGGTGCACACCAGGAGCCAAACAGGTGTGTACCCCAAAAATTCCTGCCCAGCCCCAATTGGCGACCAGCAAGTGCCCAGTCTATATCTGAGGGATGGGAGGGAGGGTCTGCCTAGAAGAGGAGGACTGAGCCGGGGCAGGTGCGCCGATGGTCTCGGGACATCCGGCCCCGCCCATGGAAGTGATCGGGGCCAAACACCAGCAGCTCCCAGCCCCGTGTGCTCCTTGTAGAGGGGGCTGGGACAAGCGAGCCGCGCTACGGAAGAGTGGCGAGCGGCTTTATTGTCCCCAGACCCAAAGGACATGCGGAGACATTGCTATGGTTGGAACGGTCAAATGTTTATTGAGGTTTTGGTTACAGCTGTATCGGCTGGGATTAGCTAGACTCCATGCAGTGCGGTGCCTAGCGGGCCGGCCACACTGTGGCCGCCACCACCTAAACAACCGTGGCGATAGCACCTTGGCTCCAGGCCAGTCCTCCCCCAGTAGTGGAGGTGCCCTTCTTCGCCAGCCTAAGGTCAAGCTTTAACTAACAGCACGATGTCCCACCGACGCTGCACAGCCATACGGGGAGGATGCCGCCTGTAGAGAGGCATGGGCCAAGCCACATCCCTGATCTGTCAAGCCTCAAGGGATTGGCTCGCCCACCTAGATTTACTTTACCTAAGGTGCCACACCCATTCTAATTAGCATTTTCCCACCGCACTGTACCTGCCATAGAGGGCGTTAGCCTCGTTTAACGCCCCGCACCCCACAGACCCAGTATCACTGTCACCAATCCCAGCCTCAAATCGTCTATAAAAAAACCCTCATGCCTGTGGCTGACAGGTGGACCCCATCACCTCGATAGAGCCCGGGCTGTGAGTACATGATGTCATCATGCGGGAAACACCCGCCACCATTGGAGGCCAGAAAGCGTGCAATAGCTGCGTTAACCCCCTGTCTAGCCCTGTCCACCTTGTTCTGTTTGAGTGCCCCCCGCCAGACCCTGCGCTGAGTGATGTCGGACCAAAGAATGACCGCCCCGGGGCACCATGACAGCACCGCGCCGAGATCCTGCTCGATCGGCCGTGCAAGAGAAATACCTGACTGGCTAGTCAGGTCATTCCCCCCGAAATGCAAGAGCAGGATATCCGGCGCCGGATTCTCCTCCAGGTCTCCCGCAGCATCGGCAGCAGCTGTGCTCTTCGCATTCCCCTCCACCTGAGCCACTCAGTGGTGGCCCAATGCACCAGGCCCAGTTTTGTTCCCGGCTCCATGCCTTGCGCCCACTTGAGGGCCCAGAAAATAAAGGAGTGGCCCAGGACAAGGACGCTGGCCCGCTTCACCGGAGGCTTCACCCCTGTGCAGGAGAGAGAACACACGTGAGATGGGAGGCCAGCGGGGAGGGGGGGAGCTGGCGCGGAAAGGGCGGGGGGGGGGTTGGGAGTGCTTTGTTGCTCTCAGCTCACATATCTGCGGTAAACCGCAGACCAGCAACGGCCCAGGCTCTGGATTGCGGCGCCCGAATAGCTGAGGCCCGCAGCCGCCAAGGCCGCCCCTATTCTGAAGGAGTGCGCTGACAGGTGTTGTGTTGAAACCCCAGCCACGTTAAAGGCTCTCCTCATAACTGACCAAAATTGGTACTGGGACAAATGGCTGCCATTAGCATGCACAAATAGGCACTCCTCTGCCTCGCCTCTGGCTGCCATGTAGGCCATCAGGGCCCACACCGGGCACATGTGGGGATCATCTGCTCTGTGCAGTGTAACCAGATGCCCCCTGCCCCGCTGGTCAGTTTTAGAGAAGCACAGCCTCAGCGTCACCGAGGCTGAGTCCACAGCTAGGTCGCGCTTCTGCACGACCCTTCCTGCCGGGTCTCGTGTCCCCCTGGGGAACAGCTCCCCAACCCTGAAGGCCCCATAGAAGGCCACCAGCGATGCAGCCTGGAACAACATCACCTCGTGGGGGGATGCGCACACTTCCCCCAGGCCCTGCACGGCATGCTGCAGCGCGTCTGGTGTAATGGGCCGGCGTTGGTCTGGCTGGGCTGGTGACTCCCTGGCCCAGCCCACCAGCATGTGCCGTACTCTGAAATCGCTCGAGTGGTCAGGCAGACCCCTGGCCTTCGCATAGAAGGCCAGCGCTGCCAAGTGCCCGGCCATGGTGCTCTCTGCAAGCCCGCCTGCACGGAGGTGTACCAAGTACTGCATCAGGTGCTTGGGTGGGGCTGACCAGGCCTGACCGATCCCTGCCTGTGACCTGAAATGTTGGAAGGCTTCAACCCTCCTGCCATAAGCTACTTGTGTCCTAGGTGCTATTGAGGCCTTGATTGCCCTGAGTGCCTCTACACTCCAAGGCTCCATAGCCCAACAGGCATCTTCTCGGGCCTTGGGAAAGCATCGGGAGCCAGCTGCCAAAAGCGCTGCATCTGAAAACGAGAAAGAGCATCTGCGATATTGTTCTGCGCTCCTGGCACGTGCTGCGCTGTGAACAGTATGTTATTCTGCAGGCATGCTAGCACCAAAGCCCGGACTAACCTCATGACTCTCTGGGACTTGGAGGTTTGTTGGTTGACGACCTGCACCGCTGCCATGTTGTCGCACCAGAAGTGCACGGCTGAGTTGCGAAACTGGTCTGCCCAGATGTGAACGGCAACCACTATGGGGAATAGCTCGAGGAAGGTGAGGTCTCTCGTGATTTCCTGCTTGGCCCAGCCACCTGGCCATTGCTCAGTGCACCACCTGCCCCTTAGATATAGGCTGAAACCGAGGCCACCGGCTGCATCGGACTGCACTTGAAAGTCCGCCTCCAGGAGTTGTGACACCCGCCAGAAGGAAACCCCATTGAAGGAGTCCAGGAAGCCCAACCATAGCCTCATGTCCTCCTTCATGGCCGCGGTCACCCTAATTCGGAAGTGCGGCAGCCTGCAGCCCGCCACGGCATCACAGACACGCCGCAAGAATGAGTGGCCGGGAGCCACCACCCGGCAGGCGAAATTAAGATGCCCGATCAGAGATTGCAGCTGGCGCAGTGTAATCTTTTTGACCTGCAAGCAGGCCCTCAAGAGAGCCTTAAGAGCCTCCAGCTTATCCAAGGGTAGCTGCGACAGCTGCCCCTGTGTGTCCAATTCTATGCCCAGAAATGTAATCCTGGTCTCCGGCCCTTCTGTCTTGTCCTTAGCCAGGGGTACCCCAAGCTCCTGGCACAGAGCAACAAACATGCCTAATAGCGTGGAACATTGATCTGAGCCTGCCCGGCCTCCGAAAAGTTAATTGTCAAGTAATGAGCCAAGGAGTTAAGCCGTGCCCTCCGGAGCAGCGCCCACTCCAGCATTGTGCTGAAGGCCTCAAAGGCCACGCACAACACCGAGCAGCCCATGGGGAGTGCCCTGTCAATGTAATACTTCTCCCCGAAGGTGAACCCCAACAGATCAGTTGCTGGGATGGACTGGTAGCAGCCAGAAGGCCGATTCGAGGTCGCACTTGGCTAGCAATGCCCCAGGCCCGCTGGCCTGGACCATTGCTGTCATTTCATCAAATGAAGTATAGCAGACCGAGCACAGCTCGGCCGGTATGCCGTCATTGACCGAGCAGCCCTTGGGGTAGGGCAGGTGGTGAATCAGCCTATACTCGCTGGGAGCTTTCTTAGGCACTATGCCTAAGGGGGATATACTCAGAGTTTGAAGGGGGGGCTCGTCAAACGGGCCTAAAACCCGGCCTAAAGCCACCTCCTTGTTAATCTTCTTGAACACTACCTGATCCATCCCATTTACTGATCTTAGGTTGTTGGCCAAACTAAATTTGTGTGGGAGCTGGCATGGAATCCTAAAACCTTCCGAGAATCCAGCTTCCAAGTACCGCGCGCGCTCCCTATCTGGGTAGTCGCGCAGCAGCCCCTGCAGCACCGAGATCTTAATTGGGGTGGGGCCCCTTTCCAGAGCCACCACCGTGGGCCATTGAGGGGCCTTTGCCCCCGCTAGCGCGGTGGCCCCCGCCACCCTCTCTGAAGCCCTTTGTGCGAGGGCAGCTAAGCCCGGGGTGCCTGCCCCCGCAAAAGCCACAGTCATGCCTAAATTTGCAGGGGAACTGCGCACATTTCCCACTCCTGTTGTATTCCCAGCACACCAGGGGACTTTGAACCCCCTGGGTGCTGGTGGAGGAAGCCGCTGACGCCTCCGGGGTCTTGGAAATTAGGTGGCTGCTTTCCGCGCGTTCCCCAGTAAGGGGCCTGGAAGGGGTCTGTGATTCTAAGCCACAGCTCAGAATGTTGTTTCTCCCCTGAGATCCCCTGGTAGTTAGATGCACGCCCCTAAACGCTTGGTCATAGGCCTCCCAGAAGTTGCCTCCAAAATCCATGAACACCCTATGAATGGTATCAAAGTACTTACTGAGGGCAGGGCCTCTTTCCGGTTACCTCTCTGTGACCACCCCCATGTATATGGTGAACCCAGACACCTAGTTGTTCCAATTACGCTCTATGGTCCTTTCCTTCTCCCTCTCTTGCTCCCTGTCCTTCCCCACAGGCTCAGGGTCCTTGAACAGCAGCTGGAAGACATCTATATATTCACCCTTCCAGATGCGTTCCTTTAAATGCGGCAGCAGGTGGTCGCCCAGGGGGACCGGACCACTGTCAAGGCTGCTGCCGTTGCTGGCTGGTTGTGCCGGCGCTGGGGTGGCATGAGCCCCCGAATGTCCTGCCCCCCCTTGCCAGACCTGATTGCATGTTGCGTGTAGGGAAGCCCAATTCATCGGGCCTGGGAACCACCCGAAGGGGCCGCCAGGAGGGTTCCACGGCAAACCCCAAGGCCAGACCCCTTGTGGGGACTCACCACCTTGTCCAGCCTGGTCCTTGGAGGCGGCTCCTGATGTAGATCCAGACACTGTCCCACCATCTCCGCCGAGTCCCTCCGCATCCCTGATGCCGCTTGCGGCAAGAACGGATGCCGTGGCTGCCTCGAGCACTGCTAGACGGTCAGTAAAACCTTGCATCAGTTTAGTCCGCTTCATAGCCCTAGTCATCCTATGCGAGTTCACGGGGGTAGGGGGTTCCCCCTCCCTGGAAGTTGCAGCCCCCGATGGGCCCCCTCCATCACCCTGCAATGCCTCCCGACCCCCAGCAATAGCCTCCAGTCGCGCGATGAGGGCCCTAATGGCGCTCAACTCAATATCGCGCTCATCCTGCCTGGGGGGGGTTAACCTGAGGCCCAAGTGCGGAATAAGGGGTCAGTGCGTGCCCAAGCGCTATGGGGGTGGGGGTGGGATATGAACCGGCAAGTTGGAGTGTCCCTCCCCCCGCTGACTGCTTCGGCTAAGCGGTGTCTTATGCAAGGGCCCAAATCCCCCGACCTGCCCTCCCAGGCCTTATCCCAGCCTGCCCCAACCACCCGCGCTGCACCCCCCAAACCTGGGCCAGGTAGGACCCGGCCTGCAGCTCCTGCTGTCCTCTGAAGGGTCTCCACTGCCCGCGGACAAACACTGTTGCTGTGGCGGGCTGAGGCAGAAGTGGCAGTCAAGCAGGCGGGTGCCGACTCTCCGCTAGGCCCCGCTGCTTATGGGGGGAGGGCCGAAGCTAAAGCCTCCAGTCAGGGGTAAGGCGCCCCAAGGAGGGTGGGCGTCGAAGCCCGACACTCTGTGCAGGCCAGGCCCCAGAGACACGAGCCAGGCCACGTGGGAGCCGCCCAAGTGGTGCCGCTCGGGCCGCAGGGGCGACGAAAATGGTGCCCTGTGCCTGCCCATGCTCCCCCGCTGCCCGCCGCCCAAGGGGGGGAGGGCTTAAGGCCACAGCCCACAGGCAGGGGTAGAGAAGGCCCGATGAGGCCCCGGGCGATAGCCACCCTGCGACTGAGGCCAGGCCGCGCTGGCGACCCGTTGGTGGTGCCGATCGGGCTACGCGGGCCCCGCAAAATGGTGCCCGGCGTCAGCCGTGCCGGCCGTACCCGGCCCGCGCGCTCGTAGGCGCTGGGCTAGCAACGAGCGGGCGGGCCTCCGGCCCGACTCTCCACTCTTGCCCCGTTTGCCGGCTCGCTCCCTAAGGCCAGGCCACATGCTCGCAGCCTGGCTGGAGCTCGAGCATGGCACATCCTTCCCCTCTGCCTACGAGAGGAGGACTGAGCCGGCGCAGGCGCGCCGACGATCTCGGGACATCCGGCCCTGCCCATGGAAGTGGTCGGGGCCAATCATCAGCAACTCCCAGCTCCGCGTGCTCCTTGTAGAGGGGGCTGGGACAAGCGAGCCATGCCGCGGAAGAGCGGCGAGCGGATGTATTAGCACCAACTGCTGCAGTTATTTAGGATTAAACTGAGATCAGTAAATATGATCTGATCTAAGATTACAATTGGTGCTAAAGCTCAGATTTTCACTGCAGTCTGTGGGAATACAGTCAGCATACTCAGCTTGCTGATTGTAGTTAGTCTTTTAACTACAATTGTGTGGGTTAAGAGAACATGTCCCATAATCAATGTTTCTAACAGTAGTCAAACAGATGCCTTTGGAAGCTCCCAGAGTATAAAGGTAACAGACTTTCTTTGGTTATACCTGCAGTAACTGGTATGTGGAGGTATGTGAACCTCTGAACATTATTATTAATTATTATTATTATTATTTTACACAGTCAGACAGGTGTTATTGACTGGTTTGTTTTATCCAGACATCGAGTCCTTCCCAAGGACCTGGGATGCCAGAATTTTATTGTCAATGTTGTTGCTGTTATAGATATCGTCGCAGAATATAGGCTTTTCCCAGTAAAGCTGCTTTTTGTAATTGGCCGATGGTGACTTCTGTGGCCCCTATGGTGTTGAAGTGCTCTTCAAGGTCTTTTGGAACTGCACCCAGGGCGCCAATTACCACTGGGATTATTTTGGTTGTTGTCATTATTATTATTATTATTATTATTACATTTATATCCCGCTCTTCTTCCAAGGAGCCCAGAGAGTACTACATAATTGAGTTTCTCTTTCACAACAACCCTGTGAAGTAGGTTAGGCTGCGAGCGAAGTGACTGGCCCAGAGTCACCCAGCTAGTTTCATGGCTGAATGGGGATTTGAACTCGGGTCTCCCGGTCCTAGTCCAGCACTCTAACCACTACACCACGCTGGCTCTCATGAAGAGATAGAACATGAAGGTTCTGTCTTACTATCATGGTTAGTACCTGTTAATAGAATTTCGTAACTTAATTTGCCTTAATCTTTTTATAAAGCCTTTTATACTTGTGACTATCACCACATCATAAAATCATAAATTTCATAAACCTGTACAATTGTAACTGTCATTCTGGCAAATATTTTATTATTTTTATTTTAATATAACATCAGCTATGTGCATGGTTGTTTACACAGAATGAGAACATAAGGGAAACAAGAGGGGAAGGGAAGGGGAGTGGAGGCAGGGAAGAATATGCAGTTATTTCATGTACATTTATGTGGGCTTAGCTGTGACTGAGTAAGAGGACTAGGGAGTCAGGTCAAAGATTTCTCAGGCAAAGTGGGTACTGAGGACAGATTTTGAAGGTAACAAGAGGAATGGCTTCACAGGCATTCTGGGAGGCAGTTCTGGGCATAAGGAGCAGCAAGGGAGGAATTGTTTGAAGAAGCAGGGTCCATTTGGATGGCTGAGGGTGATGGAACTGAAGATTTAGAACATAAGATTTTAAACATAAGAAAAGCCCTGTTGGATCAGGCCCATGGCCCATCTAGTCCAGCATCCTATTTCACATAGTGACCTAGCAGATGCCTCTGGGAAGCCCACAGGCAAGAGCTGAAGGCATACCCTCTCTCCTACTATTACTTCCCTGCAACTAGTATTTAGAGGCATCTTGCCTCTGAGACTGGAGGTGGCCTATAGCCCTCTGACTAGTAGCCATTGATAGACCTGTCCTCCATGAATTTATCTAAACCCCTCTTAAAGCCATCCAAGCTGTTGGCTGTCCCCACATCTCATGGTAGAGAATTCCATAGGCTGATTATGCATTGTGTGAAAACTTTCTTGGCAATCAGTTTTATGGAATGACCTCTGGTGATTTTGGTGTTATGAGAGAGGGAGAAAAATTTCTCTCTATCCAATTTCTCCACATCATGCATGATTTTCTAGACTTCTATCATATCTCCCCTCAGTCATCTTTTTTCTATACTAAAAAGCCCCAGGTTCTGTAGCCTTGCCTCATAAGGAAGGTGCTCTAAGCCCCTGGTTGCCCTCTTCTGCACCTTTTCCATTCTACAATGTCCTTCTTACGATATGGTGATGAGAAGTCTACACAGTACTCCAAATATGGCTGCATCATAGTTTTGTATAAGGGCATTATAATATTAGCAGTTTTATTTTTAAACCGCTTCCTAATGATTCCAATCATGGAATTTGCCTTTTTCACAGCTGCTGCACATTGAGTCAACACTTTCGAGCTGTCCACCATGACCCCAAGATCCCTCTCTTGGTCAGTCACTGACAGTGTATATGTTGTGATACGATTTGCTATGATATGAGAGCAGAAAGATGGCATGGGTGGGGGCAAGGCTATGGTGTGTTGATAAACAAGATCTGTACAGGTACTAAATCTGTTAATCATCATTTCATACAACTGAACTTACTCTGAGAAAGGAAAAACCTATTCTGTTTTCATGAATACAGATGTGGTTACCCATGTGCCTTCTTTTATCTTGGAATTCTGTTGTTCCTTGTAGTCATCATTATTTTGGAGTTTGCCCTTATGATTGTTTTTCTTAGCTTGTTTTCTAATGAAAAATCAATAAGCAGGAGCGATAAGAAATAGGTTAAGAAAACTCTTCAGCATCAGCATTACTTAAAAGTGACAATTAAAAAGAAACACAGCTACCGAGAGAAGAATTTTTTCCCACAGATTATGCCAGTATAGCAAGCAATCTATCAGAAGAAAAGAAAGAGAAGGCAAAAATACCACACTGAATACTAACAGCATCTGGAGCACAAGAGTAAGAATTCACAATTATGTCAGTTAAGTTGCTGTGTGAACTAGAAGAAAGCTGAAAGCAGGTTACCTTTTTTGCAGCCTTGTAACACTAATCCTGATATACAGACTGCATGCCCAAGATGCTGCAATTGTTGCTTTCTCTGGCAGGATGAAGTCACAGGCAAGAACAAGTGACTTCAGAATAGGTGTGGCATGAAGTCACAAGGCATATGGGGGCTGCAGGGGCTGGATGTACATCACTTCACCACCCCGTTGCTATAGATAGGATTGCATTTTTCTCCATTTCTGCTGGCATTTAGGGATGTGCACGAACCTGTTTGGAGACCCTTTTATGGGCCTCCAAACAGGTTTGAATGACCGGCAGTTCAGCCGGTTCAAAGGGGGGGGGATACCTTTAAGGGCGGGGGAGTGTGCCCTTACCCATCCTGCTGCATTTCCCTTGCCAGCACTGCACTTTCAAATGGTCTGGCAGGGCAGCAGCGTACCTCCCTGCCACCCCGTTCCTTTGTTGGACCAGAAGTGATAGGAAGTACCTGGTGCACGTGTGCACATTGGGTGCATGTGTGACATGTGAGCATGCGCTCGTTCGCACTGACATGAGCATGAGTGCCAGGTACTTCCTGTCACTTCTGGTCCAACAAGGGAACGGGGCATCAGGGAGGTACACTGCCACCTCACTGGACCTTTTGAAAGTGCAACGCTGGTGGGGGAAATGCAGCGGGAGGGGTAAGAGCACCTTCACCTGCCCTTAAAGGTATTTCCTGCCTTCAAACTGGCCCCCGCAGGTTCTGTGCATATCTCTACTGGCATGTTTGACAAGGTGCTTTTTAGAATGCAAAGTGAAATTTTGTACACCTGAACGTGAAATACAGCAAGATTTGAAGATTCACTTTTGACTTGTGCTTCTTAGGATCCAACACATTGAATCTTGCCTGTTTATAGTTAATTGTGAACAGGCCAGATTTAATGGGTCAAAGAATCACAAGCCAAAGGAAACCCACTTAAAAGACCTCCTCCTTGCACAAGCGGCTCCTTCTACCTCCTCAAAAGCTGCCCCCAAGGATGATGAATGGCTTGGCTTGGGCTTTAGGGAGTGGAGCTGCAGGGGGAGGAATGAATAACCAAACACTGAGTAGAAGCACCTTGAAGCTTGCACTTCATAGGATCTAATCCATTATTTCCCCTGCTCCTCCCACTGCCACAGCTAAAATCTCTAAACAGCAAAGTGTCTGCCTTCATAAACTAAAGTCTGCTTTGTCAAATGGAGGAAGCAGATTGTGGAGACAATGGCTATTATACTGTATATGTACCAGGGAAAGTGGGGTGGGAGACATTTTGCAAGTTGAGATTAAAAGATGAACACACTCAGAAAGCACAGATAACATGTTGGACTTAACTGAAAGATTAATGTAGATCTATCAGCATTCATAACTGCTAATGTTAACAAAATTGAATAATGAAAGTAGAAAATTGAATTTTTACAAACACACACACACACACACACACACACTTCAACAGAAAAATTTCCCTGTTTCGATCAAATCACAAACATAGGCAGTTCAAATGCATGTTAAAACAATCCTACCTCACTTCATATCATTACAGTTTCATAACAGTCATTAGGGGACCTGTTCACTTACTTGGTTTAAATGTGTGGGTGCGTGGTGGGTGGGGGATGCTAATCCTCCCCTATACAGCTGGGGAGGAAACAGGAACCATGGGGAATCTTGCACAACTCTTTCTGAATCAGACTGATAAACATATAGCAAATTAGGTGTTTCATCGTCTTTGAGCTGTACCACATCATACTGGGGCAAGGGATCACAAGACTGAATGATCCTGCATACCAAAAGCTTTCCTGTACACAGATTACTAGTACACCAGGGAAAAGGGTTCTAGCCTAACCTTCTCCCTAATATGGTGAGTCTAGTGGTAAGGTATCCAGAAACTCCTTTTACATGGTTAGACTGGATCAGTTTCTATCTATCTATCTATCTATCTATCTATCTATCTATCTATCTATTTAGCATTTCTAGCCCGCCCTATACCCAAAGGTCTCAGAGCAGGTTACAATAAAACTAATATAAAAATAATTAAAATACAACATCATAAAATCAAAAATACAGTTAAAAATACAGTGCCTAAGGGGAAGAACCACTTTAGTGTCTTCTTCACTAAAGAATTCGTGACTCTTGAGGATCTGGAGAAGTTGCTTGGAGCAGTGCAGCTTACTATCTGTTCTCTTCTCTCAACCCTTACCTGTCGTGACTCATATCATCTGGTGGGGAGGCCGTTAGAGATGGCTTTGTTTACATCATTAATGCATCTCTGTACATTAGATCCCTCAGAGCTAAGCAATTATAGGCCAGTCTCTAACCTTTCATGATTGGGCAAGGTAATTGAGAGGGTGGTGGCCTCCCAGCTCCAGGCAATCTTGGTGGAAACAGATGATCTAGACTCATTCAGACTGGCTTCCGGGTGGGCTAAGAGGTTGAGACTGTCTTGGTCAGCCTGATGGATGATCTCCAATTGGGAATTGACAGAGGAAGTGTGATTCTGATGGTCCTTTTGGATCTCTCAGCAGCTTTTGATACCATTGACCATGTTATCCTTCTGGATCATCTACAGGGGTTGGGAGTGGGAGGTACTGTTCTGCAATGGTTCTCCTCCTATCTCTCAAGGAGATTCCAGATAGTGTCACTTGAAGACTATTTTTCCTCTAAATGGGAGGTTTTGTATGGCATCCCATAAGGCTCCATACTGTCTCCTATGCTTTTTAACATCTATATGAAACTACTGGGGGAGATCATCAGGAGATTTGGTGCTGGGTGTTACCAGTATGCTGGTGACACCGTAATCTATTTCTGCATGTCAGAGGGAGAACAAAATGAAGCTGAATAACTCAGGAGATGGATTAGAGCTGCCTGTTCTGGAAGGAGTCACACTTCCTCACTAGTAACAGGTATGTAATCTGGGAGTACTTCTTGATCCAGGCCTCTCTCTGGTCTCTCAGGTTGAGGCAGTGGCCAAGGGTGCTTTTTATCAGCTTAGGCTGATACACCAGCGACAACCATTTTTGGAGAATGACCTAAAAACAGTGGTACACTTGATGGTAACCTCCAGAACTGGCTACTGCAGTGTATGTGGAGCTGCCTTTGTACATCGTCTGTAAACTGCAATTGGTACAGAATGTGGCAGCCAGCTGGGTCTCCGGGGCAACCTGAAGAGATCATATTACTCCTATTTTAAATGCATTACAGTGGCTGACCATATGTTTCTGGGGAAAATATAAAGTGCTGGTGATTGCCTATAAATCTCTGAATGGTTTGGGCCCAGGGTCTTTACAAGAATGCCTTCTCCTTCAGGACCCCCGCAGCTTATTAAGATCTTCGGGAGAGGTCTGCCTGCAGCTGCCCGCAACTTGTCTGTTGGTGACTCAGGGCTGGGCCTTCTCTATAACTGTCCTGAGACTTTGGAACAAACTCCCTGTTATTGCAAGAGCTTCCTCATCATTAGCAGGTTCTAAAAGAGCAGTCAAGATGCATTTATTTCAACAAACCTTTGATTAGCTGTAAGTTGGTTTCTATTCTGCTGTTTAAGTTGTTTTAAATTTCTTATAACTGTTTTAATTTGGTTTAAATTCTGGTTTTATTGTTTGCTTTGTAAAGCAGCACGAGACGGTATGTGGTGATATAGAAATGTAATAAGTAAATAAAATATTAGTTTTCCATGTATAAAGAATTATTTTGTATGGTACAGCCTTCAATCATGCATGTACATACCAGCAGGTGGTATGTTCCAGACTCAGGTTTAACCACCTCATTTGCTGTAGGTGAGGACTAGACCTGAAATTTTGTGCTGGGATGAGCAACTTACTAGAGTCAAAGTATTAGTTCAGTATATATGAGGAAAGATGATGACCATATATAGTGTCTTCCAGGATTTTCTGGAGCAAGCTACACAAGCAATGAACTTGCTGAATTTGTCAGATCATGAAACCAGCCCATGTGAGCTAATTTGGAACTGAGTTTCTGATGTGTGAAATTATCCTCAGACTACAACTACTACAACTACTAAAATATTTATATACCGCTTGTCAACCAAAGTTCTCAAAGCAGTTTACATAGTAAAATAAATAATCAAAAAGATGATCCCCTGTCGCCAAAGGGCTTGCAATATAAAAAAAGAAACATAAGGCAGATACCAACAACAGCAAACAGCAACTGCCACTGGAGGGATGGTGTGCTGGAGCTGGATAGGGCCAGTTGCTCTCCCCCTGCTAAATATATGAGAATCACCACTTTGAAAGATGCCTCTTTGTTTAGTTAGCAGGGGTGCTTATATCATGAAACTAAGGAGCAACCCATTGACATCAATGGGTTGCCTCTTGCAAATAGTTTAAGGTGTTGCTGTTTAACAGCATTGTCTATCAGAGGAATTGTTCTCTCACATGTGAAGGCAAAATTGACATGGACTCCAAAACACTTTCAAAATGCAATTGATGGATCGATTAGTAAGCATGCAGACTTTTTCTGAGGAATATTTACAGTGTTGTAGCAAGCATGCTGTAGTCATCGCAGTTTTTCTCTAGCAGAATTGAACAAAATTTTATTTTCCTTCACATTGAGGTCTTAAATATTAATCCTTTCTACTTCCATCTTCAGGACAAGAACACTGCCATTACACAAGTGTGCATTTGATGGTGTGGTAATTACTAGATAGTCCAGTGTATTACATGCAGGGGATTGTTGTTGTTGTTTCTTCTGGCCCCTGTGCCTACTCTCACACCTACAGCCCGCTTCCTTTTATCATTATTTGGCATTGAAAGCAACAGCTTATCCTGGGCTGGCTTCCCTAGGCCAGTGAGAACTAGCACTAGCAGACAGTTTTCTTGGACAATGAGAACTAGTTTCTTAGGAATTACTCAGTGTGATAGGATTCAGTCTGGTAAAAAGAAACGCTTCAGTGAGTGCTGGATTCTCAGCCTGGCTGGAAACACATCTCCCTGCCTTTATAAGCAGGGAAAGGCACTCCCTGCTGCCTCTGCAAAGCTGGCTCTAATTTGCTCACAAACAGGACATGCGGCCCTGTTTGCAAATCCAACCACGCCTCCGTCACTTCTAAAGTCAGATGCAGGGGTGTGGCGGAGGTGCCAGGTGCAGCCCCGGACATGTTGACCTGGGTTCTTTGAACACCCCCCCCCCCCCCGCACAATGGTGGCTCCATCCCTGTTGCAACAAAATTCTACCTAAAGCAAAATCTGAGTCAATATTGGAAGTTCCTGCTTCAGCAAAACATCTGATGACCTTTGTAAGAAGCTTAAAGAGTAATAATAAGTAATACAATGTATTAGAGTGTGGGTAGTATATATGTGGGGTGGGGGTAGTGAGGTGAATCACACATCCCTACCACTGTGTAATCACAGCCAGCTACCACATACTGTGTGGTGTAATAGAGTATTGGACTAAGACTGGGGAGACCCAGTTCAAATCCCCACCCCGTCCAGCCATGGAACTCACTGGGTGACTCTGGGCTAGTCACTATCTCTCAGCCTAACCTACCTCACTTTGGGCTCCTCTTGTTGGAGTTCCAGTGCATCAACCTTTTGCACCAAATATCCTAATGATCACTAGGGTCATTGGGAGTAGAGATAGTGAGTAAGCGTCTCCCTAGTGGTTCTACCTGTTTCTACTCTATGACTCTTGATATGACTCTACAGGTATTTCCTGTGAGAGTCAGAATCCCTTCCCTTCTTCTTAGAGAGCAGATGGAAACATCTCTCTCTCTCCCTACCTGTTCATTATGTAGTTCTTTAGATTAAGGATTAGGTCTTTCCTATCCAAAGGTGTATTTCACCAATAAATCTACTTTATTCTACAAGAATCTCCATGTGCCTTCTATAAATAGCTGCAAATAACTAAACCCTGCAAACTACTCTGTAACTGGAGTAGGTAGCTTCTTTAGTGCTCTGCTAATTAACTGGGGGATAAAAATTACAACTCCCAACACCTCAGAGGAAGAGTGGAATAGAAATGTGAAAATAAACAAATAAAATAAATCTGGGAATGGAGGAAAAGCTCTCAGGTCAGAGGGGTAGAATAGAGCAGACTGTACCACTCAATTGAACTAAAACTAGGAATTAGTGCCAAGGAAACATATATCGGCATTCAAACAGTGATGCATTCCTAATGTGTCATGACTATTCTGAATATCAAAATACTGAGGAATATAGAGGATTGCAAATAAACTGTAAACAGTTGATGTTAGAAGAGGAGGAAACTGCCCCCCTCCACAAATCCAGCGTGAATCATTATTGTCATTACCTTACTACTTTTCTGAAACTAGCTGGACAACAATTAAACTGTATTATATGTCATTATACTAGTGATGGAAATTCCCCTTGAGCACCATTTATTTTCATGATACAACTCAGAAATACATAGTGTGGCACTGATATGTACACCCAGAGGAGCAATAAGCATAGACATGATATCCAAGAGGAATTTCTTTTCAATGAGTTGAATAAATAAAAACATGTTTATGCACAATATTTACATTTTGTAAAGTCATTCAGAATACCTAAGGAGTTAAAATAGAACAAAAACCAAAACCGAACCTCCAAATATAATGGGAAATGAAAAGCAATCTGTCAAAATCTATATCAAACACAGTCAATGTGTGGCACACTGATAAATTTACCAGATGGGGAATATATAGGTGTATATCTCCAACTGAATCCAAGACATTATGGAGAAATATATGTTTATTGGTTGCTATACAAACACAAGTTATTTTTAGAAATGTCTTTCAGAAAATCTGATGGTAACAAAGCAACACTTGGGGTAGAATTATCCTACTAACAAACATGTCCATGGGCAGCCGGTAGTGGAATGACTTCCTGCCTGTGGTGGCTCACTGTAAAGTAAGTAGAGAGGAGAAAACGGAAAAAGAAGCAATTGCAGACAGTTCCACAGTGGTAGTACCAGAAGGGTGGGGCAGAGTTGGTTGGTGGTACCACAATAATCATGATGTAACCTTCTAACCTAGTGGCATAGCAAAGTTGGAGTAGGTCTAGGGACAAAAAGTGAAGATGGGCACCCTTGCTCGCCACCTTCTTAGAAAGGGGGTCTGAAACTTATCAAAGTTACACCAAGGACTCTGGATACAACATGAGAAGAAGTAAGAAAGGCCTTGACTTTTGAGAGCTGGCAAATATGTACACAGAGTACACAGAGGTGCAGCTAGGTAATTTTGGACCCTGGACCTAATGGTTTATGGATTCCCCTTGCAAGATAAACATTCCTCCCTTTACACACACACACACGGCGGGGAGAGAGAGAGAGGCTATTCACACACATGTGCAAAACTGGGCTAAGGGAACCCAGCCCAGTTTTGCACATGTGTGTAAACCACTAAGATTGTGCCTGATCCTGGAGGCTCCACAGCAGAAAACCTGCCTAAGAAGCCTCCCTTCAAAGGAGCAAGCGCTCTCCAAACATTGCTTTTTTGATCATATCTCAGCCGTAGAGGCTTGAAGACGCAGCTGTCAGACTGTGAGGAGCCCAGGAGGGGAGGGGGATCTCCATGATGTACCATGTACTCACACAGTGCATTATGGTATTTCTGTGGGCTGTGATGACATATGCCAAACCCTGATCCTCCCCACTGCTTGGGCATGTGGGGGAATCATCTGGGCGCATGGGGAGCACACTCAGCACAGGAGGAGTGTTCATCTGAGGGGAAGGTAAGTCTAACACACCTTCCCTTCAGCCCGCTTTGGAGACCTTCTCACTGGTCATGAGAAAGGGCTCACAGACTCCTCCCCTGAATCCAGAATGCTCAGGAAAAGGTTGGAATTTTAAAATTATTTTTAGAAAAAATTCTGAATGTACTTCTCACTGACATGCAAATGCCAAATGTTGCATGGATAATCCTGCCATTTAAATTAGCTGAATGCACTACTTTTCATACCAGCATACAGTCAGGGAAAGGTTGAATATATTTATTTGTTCTGAAATTCTGAACAACATGCCTATACATTTCAGAGTTTGCATGGAAAATCCTGCCACTCTCCCATCTTCCTCTCTCCCTTGCAGAGGTGTTGCTAGGTACTTAATAGATCCAGGGCCTGGGTCCACAGGGCTATCTGAGACCCACAACCTCCCCATATTTTTGACAAATAAATAATTTCATGCTCTCTAAAAGGTATCCAACACTCTCTTCCCCACTAGTTTGCTTCACTGCTAAAAATGAGGATTTTAATCTCCCTTTTCACCTGCATAAGATTTCTACTGCAATCAATACCCACACATCTGAGAACCAGTGTTGTGTAGTGATTAAGACTAGCATTTGGGGACTTGCCTTCAAATCCTTTCCCATTAAGTCATGAAGCTCACTGTGGGACCTTAGGTAAGATATACTCCCTCTCCTCCAAACCTGCCTCACGGGATTGTTGTGAGGATAAAAGTGGGAAGGAAGAACATGTACACTACCCTGAACTCTTTGGAGGAAGCACAGGATATATTTCTATAACATTTACATATTGATGTTGAATTTTTCCACACACACTCCAATCCTAAGCATACAAACTCAGAAGCAAATTCAACTAGTTTATTTTATACCTATCACAGCAGCAAACAGCCCAGTTTGACCCCTTCTATGAACTACATTTACACAGAAAACATATGTGACTACAATATATGTCAAGCAGATGGAAAATCCACAAATTTGCTATCAAGTTCAGTTTATATATTCCCCAATCTGATTCAAACAGGACAGCAGAATGGTATACATGGAGTTACCCCATTTTTTTTAGGATTTACAGATAAGCAAGCATTTCAAGGCCAAGAGAGCTTTTAAAATGAGTTTCCTGTGATCTGATTTACAAAGCCTTGTTTTGAAGAAAGTATATTAAAAAGATGTACTTTTGGTGATGGAAGAAACACGTTCTAGTAAGAACTAATCAGCCTATTTTCCTTTCACTGTCTCCACAACACAACTAAATTTGGTTCAAATCGAGGTCCACAAGTTAGTTCTCTTGTGCCTCAAATGTTCATGTATCTGCCATCTTGGATTTGGGGTGGATGACATCATCACAAACTTCACCATTGAGGTGTCCATATGTGTCCCTACAGCTGCAGCAAATTTGGTTCAAATCGGTTAAGTGGTTCACGAGTTAGCCCACTTGTGATTCAAATATTTACGCATCTACTATCTTGAATTGGCATGGATGACATCATCACAAACTATGCCACTGAGGTGTCTCTGTGTGTCACTCACTGCAACTGTACCTGATTTGTTTCAAACTGGTTAGACAGTCCACAAATTAGCCTGCTTGCACCTCAGATGTTCACATGACCGCCATCTTTAATTAGAGTCGATGACATCATCACACACCATGTCAATTGGGCATACCTATGTCTCCCTACAGCTGTAGCAAATTTGGTTCAAATCAGTCAAGCGGTTCATGTTAGCCTACTTGCACCTCAAAAGTTTACAAGTACGCCATCTTGGATCAAGGTGGATTACATCATCACAAACCATTCCATTGAGCTGTCTCTATGTGTCACTCACTGCAACTGTACCTAATTTGGTTTAAATTGGTTAGACAGTCCACAAATTAGCCTGCTTGCACCTCAGATGTTCACATGACTGCTATCTTGAACTGGAGTGGATGACATCATCACACAACATGCCATTTGGGCATCCCTATGTGTTCTTACAGATGTAGCAAATTTGGTTCAAATTAATTAAGCAGTTCACAAGTTATCCCACTTTTGCCTCAAATGTTTACATGTCCACCATCTTGGATCGGGTTGGATGACATCATCAAAATTACACCATTGTGGTGTCCCTATATGTGCCTACAACTGTACCCAATTTGATTTATATTGGTTCAGGAGTTGCAAAGTTGATGTGGGGTGTGGGACACACACACACACACACACACACACACACACACACACACACACACACAGAGAAAGCCAGGTGATTTCACATGCCTACTGGAAAGTAATGTTTAAAATTCATTTTAGCAATTTATGAAGGTACTTTCAAGAAGTTGGGGTACGTTAGTCCACTACAAGCTTCAACAAACACAGTATGCAAGTTTTTAATATACTGTTACAAGCACAAAACAAAATAAAAGAGTCAGTAATTATTATAAGAAGAAACACGTTGGGATAGAGAACCATTTACTCATGTATTTTGCTATGTAAGCCATTTTAAGAACTTTGTTGCTAAAAAAGCAGTATATAAATATTTTAATAATATAAGGCAAAGACATAGGAACACACAGACAGACAGACAGAAAGACACACACACACACGGGATGTGCACAGAAACGGCTGGTCCAGTTCGGTTCAAGTCTGAACTGGACCCGAACCAGACCAGGTCAGTTGGTTCCGGCACCCCCTTGTACCCCATTCTTTGGCTGGTTTTTGGCCTCCCCCCTCGATGTGGTGGCCATCTTGGAGGCCGCCACACCTGAGCAATGGGCCTCTGTGTGGCATGACCCAGGCCACAAAGAGGCGCAGGTGTGGTGGCCTCCAAAATGGCCACTATGCTGAGGGGAAAAGGCCAAAAACTAGCTGAAGAATGGCTGAAATAAGAATTTCTGAAATAAGGGAGGCCAGCAGGGGGAGGGGGAACCTCTGTGGAGCCCCCCTCCCCTGGAGGGGAAAAGTTTTTTTAAAAAAATAAATTAAAAAGAACACCTCACAAACCCCCCAGGGGGGTGTTCGGTTTGGGGTCAGACCAAACAGGGGGTGGTTGGGTTCAACCCTGAACAGTTGAACCTGTTTGCACATCTCTAACACACACCCCAGATTAAGACTACAAGCAGTTTAGTATCTTCAAACCCAACAGCCAGCTCATAATAAACCACACAGGGCAGGAAAAAAAGGAAACAGATAAATTTTGCTAGATCATTTTTATTCTCTCATTATTTAAAGCTTTTAATACTTTTTGTAGTGATTAATTTCCTCACAAGATGGTACACTATTGGGGTGAAGAGGGTTTCTCACAGGTTTGTATTATAATAGTTTTGGATTACACGTGGCACCTTTTTGTGGTGCTTTGAATTTTTTTTAAAAAGCTTAAATCTCTCTCTCTCTCTCTCTCTCTCTCTCTCTCTCTCTCTCTCTCTCTCTCTCACACACACACACACACACACACACACACACTCCAAAATGGGGTGGCAGGTACGTGGAAAAGAAACAAACATACTGGCTTTCACATGCACACACAGTTCATAAGGGGGAGGGCAGGGAGAGAAATACAGTGTTGTAAGCAAGGGGAACAAATTACAGACATACACAAAAAACAGATAAGTTTTTATATGTTTACCTGCCCAGCTTCGCCTCATGGCTGCTTCTCTGCATTTGCATACAAATGCTGAGCAGGGGAGGAGCACAAGAGATAGAACTCGAGGAGAGCCAATTAGGTGGCTGCTGCTGGTGCCCTGAGAATGCAGGAAGGGAAGGGAAGGTAATTAAACCCCTCCCCCATTTCTCCTAATGGCTGTGGTAATGAGGGGCAGCAGGCAAGGGAGAAACTCCACTTTGGGAGAGGGTGGCCAGTCTTTTTTTGATACAGGGGAGTGGGGAAAGCCTCTGGGGCTCCTCAAAATGCCCAGGACTCTGCAGGCCCAGGGAAATTTGTCCTTCCTTGCTCCATTATAGCTACACCTCTGCTCTAACCCCACAATGGTACTAGATCATAGTATGTACAGTGTCTGTTCTCATGAACAGAGATTCCTATGTAGGAGAAGAAAAACCCAGGGATATGAGGTTGACTGGGACACCAAAAGTCCTCCCAACCCAGCAGCTCCAAACCTGGGCAGCCCAAATTGGTTAACCGGATTAAAAGTGAGGTAGGACAGAAAAGGAGCCTTTGCTGAGTTTTGTTTTGGTCGTCTGTGCTGCTGTGTCGATGTAAACTGTTCCTCAACAGCTGGAGGCCATGCTTATCATAGAGTCCTATGGCTTGTGGGGCCAGGTAGTACAGAGCTGCTGCAGTACTGAGTGCTGCTTCTCTGCTTCTCATGCAATGCATTGTGGGATAGCTGCAGTCCCCAGCTCCCAATATCAGTGATGGAGATAACCGCTGCAGAATTGGTGTGAGTGCATGAACTGCAGAGCCAAAAGGAGGCTCTGGTTGTCTGGGAGGCACGAGATATAAGTGTGCCACTGTGTTCCCTTCAGCCCACTCCCATATGGTTGTGAGAACAGGCTCACAGTCTACTATAAAACATCACCTTGCCACAACTGTTTTGTGGATTAATTTCAGGAAAGGTTAAGGTTAAAGAATCCCAGCTAAAAAATGGAGTGGGGCCACGTCAAGTGGTAGGTGGAGAATCCACACACTTTCCAGAGAGCTTCTGCTATATAATGTGTATTTTTCTTCCATTGAAATCAATTGTACTTTAAAACCATCTCTTGAAATCAATGGGACTTGATCACAGTCTTTGAAGAACTGGTGAAGCAATGACTAAACACATTTTGGGGCCTGGGACAGCATGTCTAACTGCCAAAGTCAGATTTTTAAAATGATGTCTGGATTATGGTTTTTATTGTGGAAGAAGGAGGGAATTTAGCTTTGCTATTCCAGGCACCAAAATGTGTTTGGTCACTGCTGGACCAATTCCCCCAAAGGTCATTATGGTTCATGGAATGTTTCAGACATTGCTAATTATAATGGGATTCAGTATACCAGCACGGTATGCTGTTCTTAAAAGCAGCCCACATTGCAATAATCCAGTTGTAGATTATCAAGAGCCAGTGCAGAGTAGCAGAAGTCCCATTCAGACATTATAATGAACGAGCATACAGATATTTGTACACCCATACATGTTTTTGTGTGAATGACGGTACCTGTGTTCATGTTAAAAGTGAACCTGGATATAGGCTCTTCAAATGCATGACACAGATAGGAAATTGACTTCTTTACTTGTGTTCAACATAATGTGAATAATTGTACTTGTGCACAGATGCGTACCTGGATACACTGTACACTTGTTGCACAAGTGTTGAACATAATGTGTGAACAGGGCTAGAGAATGTTGGATTTGGACAGGGGAACCATGGGTTTGAATCTCTGCTCAGTCATGAAGGATGAAAGGCCAATCACTCTGCCTAAGTCAAAGTTACCTCAAATAGTTGGTGAAAAGATAAAGCAGAACAACCCCCGTATATACCGCTCTCAGCTTTGGAGCAAGGGTGGGAAGAAAATGTGTAAATTGATACACCTAGTTGGATTTTCAGTCAGTATTTCTGAGATGCAACAAAAATAAGCAACTGTAACAATAATACTAATAACTAACCTGGAAACTAGATTACTATGCTAATGTTACTATGGAAAGAAAAAATGGCTACTGACACTGTAATGCTGCACCCCAGGCCTGGTATGGACATAAAAGCAGCCCTGACACTGTATAGAACGAGTGGTTGCACCAGCAGTGCTACTACAATTTTCCACTATGATAAAGTTCTGGTGTCAGGTGTCTGACACTAGTGTCTAAACTGCCAGTTCTGAACAGTGTCAGGACTGCTTATGCATAGCAGCCCTTATGAAGACAATAGACTGCGCCTCCTAGCAACCACCAATGTGTTTATTCCTGGAAGTTATTCTAGATGTGGAGAGGTTTCTGTTGGCTGACATTTAAAAAATCCGAAATCCATGCTCCCTTGGGACTATGGCTATTTATAGATCCCCTTGTTCCCATTGTTGTTCCCCATCCAATTCCTTTGTTGCAAAGGAAAGTGAAATGCATTAGCCCAGGGGACATCAAAATGACCATCCTTAAAGTCAAAAGGCCAATGTGTAAGCAACATACAGTATTGGTTTCAGGCAATACCTCATTTTTAAAAAAGCAGAAAAAAGTATAAGCACAGTCATTATAAATACTAGCATTATGATTAGCCTCCAACAGTGACTATGTCTGTGTCTTGCGCACACATACATCACCCTGACAAAGCTATGTCAGCCCAAACCATTCTTTACAAAGAAAAATTACCTGGTCTTTAAAAATTATGGAGCTCATGCTGAAAGGGACACGTGTATGTGCTGAGTTCTCCCCTCCCCGCCCACCACTTTCCGGGAATGCTGGTATTGTATGTCTAAGCTATTTACATGAAATCAGGATTGATCATCAGTCTTCAGCTCTCCCTTCTGCCAAATGCCTTCTGGTGAAAGAACATAGGAGCGTGAAGGATGACATGCTTTAAACATCACAGCTTGGCCAATGAATTAGCTAATTAACTCAAGGGGTGGGCTGAAACCTCCCAGCAAATATTACTTGAGCGATCTTGGCCCCACATCTCAGAAGCCATTTCAATTGATTTGAGATTTGGCTTTGGATGTCATGAATCCTGCCATCTGGATTGTTCTGAACATGACCAGAATGAAAACTTCCCATGTTTAGCAGAATCTAAGGGCTAGTTCATTAATATTTCTGTTGCTAAAACACTCTGTATTTGAAGACTGTCAGCTCATGTGAACTAAAAAGCCGCCATCATCATCATCATCATCATCATCATCATCATCATCATCATCATCACTTGTTGTTTATGGTGATATGGAAGTTCTCTCTCTGGCATTGCAGCTGTTCAGACACTGCAAATGGAGATATTCCTCTTCTCAGTCCTGGAAATAGAGCATTGACCAATGGCTCAACCCAATAATTGGTGTAAATCTTCTGCCAGATTTGGTGCATCAGCTTCTGCCAGGATGTATCCCAGGAAATAAATGACAGGAGCGGGCCCTTCTTTACCAATTAACTTTGCTACAATGTCTTAACATGCATATGCATGGAATATTCCAGCCTAGTCTCGTATCCCTATAATACTTGTATTTCCTTCTAGATGTATGCCCTGCCTTTCAATCAGAGGATTCCCAAGGTGGTTTGCAATACAATAAGATGCAAAAAAGAAAAAGAAGAAAAGTTGCACTGTCCTCTTGTTCCTCTAGCAGCTGGTGGCAGAGGCCAGAGTGTGCTTCCATCACGTCTACAGTCCCAGCGCAACTGGCAGCAGCATTGCTCGCTACGAAAAAATCCAGGCCCTTGGGTCATAGATCCCCTTTGGTCCTCATAGATCCCATAGATCCCCTTTTAAACTCAATCATACCCTCTCCTCCCAAGAATAATTATCAATGTTTTTAAAGCCTCTAATAATATTATACAACACCTATGAAGGTGGAAAAGCCACATAGTGGCATAGCGGGGAAGCAACCTGCTTAGAGAACAGGAGGCTTTTGGTTCGAATCCCCACTGGTATGTTTCCCAGAATATGGGAAAATCCTATATTGGGCAGCAGCGATATAGGAAGTTGCTGAAAGGCATCATCTCATACTGCATGGGAGAAGGCAATGGTAAACCACTCCTGTAATCTACCAGGAAAACCACCTAGCTCTGTGGTTGCCAGGAGTTGACACTGACTCGACGGCACAACCTTTCCTTTCCTATGAAGGTGGAAGCAGCAGAGAGTTTGGTGAGGCTAGAAGCCCTCTTCCCATGGCCTATGCAAGTGTCTCCACTGTTGCACTTTCTTTCTGGAAAGGTCATGGAGGAGGGAGGTGGCTGATGAGATTTGGAGATCTGAGCAATTCCTTGGGGAGCCCATGCCCCATGGGCAGGGCCAGCCCCAGGGTTTAGGGTCCCCCCCTCCCACTCTGTTAAAATGATATTCTGTACCCTATAGAACAGTGTTTCTCAACGTTTTTGGAGTGATAGACTGGTACATTCTTCATGTGCATTTTCTTGGAGCAGCAGTTAGTAAAGGGGTCACCCCCCGCCCAACCCCAGGCCCTGCAAAACAATTTTGGGCCGGTAGGAACCACCACTGGGAACTCTCCAGAGCTCATTTCCAGGCAGCCCTCATTGCTGGATAATGTTCATTCGAGAAAGCTAAATGAACGTTATCCAGGAGCGAGGGTTGCCTGCCTAGTAATGAGCTCCTTAGAGTTTGCCCGGGCTCCGTGGATCCCGGGCCCTGCCCGCTCTACACATGATGGAGCAGTACCCTCATGGACCGGTACCCAACAGCTCATGGACCAGAACCGGTCCACGGACCGGTGGTTGAGAAACACTGGTATAGAATATAATTTTAACTGAATGGGGGGCACCAAAGTCACACTTGGTGGCTGGTGCTGGATTATGCAGGAGTCAGTGGGGAAGCAGATTATACCTTTCAAAAATTTGTAGCATGTCCCACCATCACTGTCTAGCTCCATGCAGAACCCACCCGTGCTGCACATCCTGCCCCTTCCACTTCATGGTTGCCATTTGAGGGGCCAGTATAGCAAAGATTTTTAAATGGGTTGACCCCTCAAATGGTCACCATGCATGCACATCGGCCAGCTGAGTGGCTGAGGTGGGGTGTACTGTACAGCGGGTGGCGCAGTGGGATGGGGAAGCAGTGGCAGGACCTTTTATGAATGTTAAAAGGGAGCCGTAGCAGCTATTCACTGAAGAAGGTGGCAGTGCCCTCCCCACAAGGGACATATAGGTCTGCCTACTCCATGGGTCAGACTTGCACATGCACTAAGGAAGCCCCTGGAAACTGGCAATGAAGTAGATTCCTTCTGGTAGGGGTGGAGGGAGAGAACTTCTCTGAAGCATCTCTATTCAGTGATGGGCCTTATGGCAGGTTTGTGAAACCGTGCAATTGCTTTGTTGGTCTTGTTTGTCTGGCCAGTGACAGAAACTGGAGAGTCCTTCCTTTTGCTGCGGCAGTTCCAGGGCAATGTTGTGATGCAAGGAGTCAGTACCTGGATATGTTTCACGACTTCCGATACTTTAGGGAGACAGAATCTAAATTGCTTGAACACTCCCGAAATCATCTGCCCACAGCTGGACTTTCGAACTGTATTCAAGTGTATTGGAGTAAATGGTAGAACTGTTCACTTGCCAAGAATGCTTTATAAAATGAAATAAAATGAAATATAAAAGTGGCTGAAGAGCATCCTCTGACAAACAGCAGCAAACTACTTTCCGACATACAAGGCCATTCCTGTTACCCTAGCATTACTGTAGTAATTTCAGTTTCTAGAAATTGTACACCTTAGAAGCTTTATGCAATCTTCGTATTGTGTGTGATACGTTCCTTGCCAAAGCATATCTATGTCATATAGCAAGCTACAGTGGTATCAAATGATATTTGCTGGACATATTAGATAAAAGCTACCAAGGAGGCAATTTGTCATTTAATGGGATTTCTACAACAGAGAAGAGAAGAGTTCTGCATTGTCAGTAGTGATCATTCAAGAAACTTTCAGCAATTTGATGTCAGCTTTGTAAAATCAATATTTTACACACGTAACAGAGAAACACTGTGAAGGCTATCCAATGTTCTTTTAAAGTTATTAGAGCAAAGGGTGCAGAATGCCTGTTTGCTCCATTTAGGATCTTACAATTAATCAATTGCTCTGTTTGTCCTTTGGCTGGCAATGGCTTCTCCTCTATCGACACGCTGCTCATCCCATTGATTCCCTTAATACTTCAGCAATTTAGCATCTGTTTGGTCTGTGTTAATAACATTGTTCTCATTAAGTTTACCAATAACTGGATGATGACTACCAGGGCCAGGGCAATGCCCTCTTTACTCTTCTTGATCTTCACTCTGCCATCATGAACCCATATCTTATGGAACTGTCACAGTTTCTTTTTGCTAAATTTATTTCCTCTCCTCATCCCTCTAGGACCAGAAGATAACTTTAGTACTATCAAGGGAAATCTTTCTTCCTTTTCTAGCATTTGATGATGTGCAGAATTCTCTCTCTTTCTCATGCTCATCTTTACATTTCCAGATGCCTCACTTTGTTATAATTTCAATTGTCTAGTTGCTGACCTCTTACACATTCATCTCAACCAGAGGTCTTGATTTCTTCCCCTAGTTTTATATTGAGCATGCCCTCCTACTTGCCAGTCTATATTTTCAACACTGCAGCACTATCACACTGCAAGACTCTTGTCCCCTTTCCCCCACTTTGTAGTCACTACTGATGATTTCAAGATTACTACGGTGAACTTTGAGTTTAGCAGTTCTTCTTGAACATTTCTATGCCCACTTCCAAGCTGTCAGTAAACCACAGTACTGTGTTAGGTCATCACATTTTCAAAGCAGATTGTTGAATATGAAGTCCTCCCATTGCCTTAATACCAACTTTTTTGAAAAAAATTAAATAAAAAGCACTGATAGTGATGCAATTACACAATATGATTTTTTATTATCCATCAAAACATTGGGTACCCCGGGCCCAAGTATCAAACAGTATTACAGAGCTGACTATTCCATCATGTCTCATATTGACTATTTCAGTTTTCAAATACCATAACAAGGGCACATTTTAGCATTTTATATATTTTGCATAAAGATTTAGATCTAGTTAAAATTTTGCATTGTTTTATATCATTTACCTCTCTTTCTGACCATCTACATGAACTATCAAACTAGGCCTGAGCATGAATGCAAAAGTCGAGATCAGGTCCGACCCGAACTAATCCAACCCTGAAAATATTGGTTTTCTCAAAGTTGGGATTGGGGTAGGGATAGGGGTTAGACAAACCTTAGAATATATTTTTTAAAGTAACTGCAGATACTCACTGTGAATCCAGAAGAAAAGTTATCTCACACCAGAGAGTCACAGGGAAAGTGATGTAACATGAGATAATCGAAGGGGAATTGATGTAATACCACAGAATTTCAGGAGAAACCCAGAAATTGACTGACTGTGGGTAAGAAAACCTCTTTCAAAACTTTTTTAAAAAGTAAATATACACGGTCAGTCAGGCAGTTAGGTAGAGGGCAGAAGATGGTCCCCCACAGCTGTGATTGTTAAAAGAAAAAAGAAAATAAAAGAGCAGATACTCTTCACCATTTGGAGCTCTGGAAAGCTTTATTTTTTTATTTTTTTATTTTTGTGAAAGGGGTTGGAAAAGTCCAGCCCAGTTCAGGTTTGGACTCTCTCTGAACCCCTCCATTTTTGAAAAAATCAAACATGATCCAATTTTAGCATTTCAGTTTTGCACAGGCCTACTATCAACACATTGGCTTCAAAATCCAGCTTGATCACTTCTGCTGTGACTTCATGAACTGTTATTTTATCACATTTGCCCTGTACAGGCATTCAAAGAGAACACCATTGAGCATGCTTACAGGGCTAGAGGTGGGTCAGAAATCCCGCCCCCAGCCCATCACTCACTTTCCTGCCTTGCTGAGTGAAATGTGAGGCTGGGACTTGCAACCTACTTCCATTCTTCTAAGCACGTTTTATGGTGTTCTCTTTGAATGCCTGAACAGGGCTACTGTCACCTCCAAAACTGGAGTCAGGGATTGATCAAATTGGTAACTGGTTGAGGATCCAGGGTCATCAAAGGGCCCCAAACTCCAAGGCTCTGTGAAAAAAGATGGCAGCTTTCAGGTCAGCCACCAAGAAGCACTCCAAGCTGCTGCAGTTATTACCAAGACAAACCTCCCCCAAAGCCTTATGAGCTTACATTAGTGCAGGCAGCTTGGAGTGCTCTTTGGCAGCTGTGTATCAGCCATCATCCTTTTCCTATTTTTTGCTGCCTATTTGGGACTGCAAAAGCAGGAGGGTTTTAAATCTCCTTGCAGCCACCACACACAGTTGGGGAGTTGTATTTAGTCCAGAGGCTCTTAAGCTGTGCAGGCAGGGGCAGAGCCACCATTGTGCGGATGGGTACAAAGAACTCAGCCACCGCTCCCTGTGAAGCTTCCCCATCCAGCCTAGCCATACCCTCTGTGTGTGACGTCCAATGCATGGGTGCGGCCATATGCGGAAACAGGGCCGTACAGCCCTGTTTCTACATATGGCTATGCCCCCTGCATTGGCCATCACACACAGAGGGCATGGCTAGGGTGCCTAGGGTCACCGCTAGCAGGTTGCACCATTGCCACTGCCGACTCCCTATGCGCCTCTGTGCAGACCTTCTTTAGACCAACAAAAATCTCAGTTAACTGACAGAGCCAGGGAGGATGTTTTTACAGGACTCCAGATTCACTTGAGAATTCTGGTGGTGATGGTTCTTGTTTGTTGTGTGTTTGCATTCCTTGCAGCTACTCAAAGGAATCAATGCACTTAGGTTAAACAGCTGAATTTTTTGTTGCAACTTCCACTTTTTCACCAGTCAGGCTCCAAGATGGTGGGAAAGAGAGGAGCATTCCTAATGCTCAAATGTGAAGTTATACTGAAGTCAATGGCTACTAATCTGGCGGCTGTGGACCACCTCCAGCCTCAGAGGCACGATGCCTCTCGATACCAGTTGAAGTGGAGCAACAGCAAGAAGGGGGCGTGCCCTCACCTCTTGCCTGAGGGCTCCCCAGAAGCATCTGGTGGGCCACTGTGTGAAACAGGATGCTGGACTAGATAGGCCCTGGGCCTGATCCAGCAGGGCTGTTCTTATGTACTTGGTGGCTGGTGCTGGCTGGGGCAGGGCACAGAGAGGAAATCAGATTATACCTTTAAACATCCTAAAGACTGCTGCTGCACCACCCTGCACTGCTGCCCAGCTCCACACTGAATCCAAAGTGCTGTGCACTCCACCCCTGCTGCCCATGTGCATGTGTGGCAGCAGGAGCAGGCAGCATTGCAGTGGGTGGAGTGGCAGTGGTACGGGGGACAGTGTGGCAGTGCTATGGCATCATATGGACGTTTAAAGGCATAATATTCCTTCCTCGCCACCCCACCCCACCTCAGCCCCCACTGCCCCAGTTGCAATACAGAAGGCAATGATTCACTGCTGGGTGGGGGGCAGCGGCATGGCATCTCATGGATTTTAAAGACATAATATGCCTTCCTCACTACCCCCTGCCCCAGCTGCCGCTGCCCCAGCCACAACACAGAGAGTGGCTATTCATAACCCTGAAGAACTGGTGCTCTAGGTCAGGGATTCTCAATGTTGGGTCCCCAGATGTTATTGGACTTCAACTCTCATAATCCCCAACCAAAGGCCACTGGGGCTGGGGATTATGGGAGTTGAAGTCCATTAACATCTGGGGATGCAATGTTGAGAATCCCTGCTCTAGGTGACCACCTAGGTCTGTCTAGTGGACAGGTTGGCCCCAAGATTCTCAACCTACTCTAAATATGCATAGTGGGATATTTGCTGACAAGTAAGTGGAAGCACAATCAACCTTTAGTTAGGCTGGCTTGAGATGTGTAGTTACTATGCTAACATCCACATTTTGGTGTGCCCAGTGCTCCCCACTGTGTATACAAACACATCCTGACAGAGAAAGAGTCTTCCCAGCAATACACTTTGGATGGAGATAGATGACAGCTATTTCAGATTCATCCTTGGCCACAGTGTGCATGCTCATCCCACTGTTTCCAGGTTTGGCAGATTTTTGTATTGTGCTTCATCAATTCTGCTTGATCAGGGATAAGAAAGGAATGAAAGAATCAAGTTTGTACACCAAGGGAAATTAGGTATATCCTCCTACCTTCATATCTGTTGCTGTAAAATAAAACTATATTTCTCCAGTCAAAAAGTTAACATGCTATTTAAAATAAGTCACAAGGTTTAAAATACTTTAGAATCTAGAATGAGGTGTAAATGAAGAGTTGAGAAAGCTGCTTTGCTGCCTTTTAGGTCACATTCCTTTGCAGAGCAGAAGAACATCAAAGTGTTGCTAACATTTGCTACATGAAAACTTGTGTTAAGAAAGATGATAATATTATTAGAGCTGTTACAAAACTAGAATGGTGTCACACTCCACACAAATGCTTCTTCTCCTGAAATGTCCTTAATGGTCACCATTTCTGTCAGCCAATGTAATCTACCTGTTCATTTCCCCTAACAAACAACACAGTAGAGCCTCCACAGATCTACAAAATAACCAAAGTGTGAAAAGGAAGCCAGCCAAACTCCTTTAAATCATTCACCAAACAAAGAAAACAACAGATAGAAAATTGAAGCCCATCTGTTAGAAAGCCTGAGGTGTGTTCTCTTTGGTCATGTCTTTTGGCTCATGTCTTTGGTCTCATGTCTTTGGCTCATGTCTTTGGTCGTGTCTTTTGGCTCATGTCTTTCTCTTTGGCTCATGTCTTTTTTGCATTATTTTGTTCTTCCTTGGGTATCTTTTTTCTAAATATACTATTTTAAACTGATTTTAACACACCCTCATGCATAATATGCACTTGGTGCTATGGTACTCTGATGGCATCTGGGTTGCATGCTGCATTGGCAGCTGAGGGTAGACCCTCTTGGCTCCCACTTGCCCTTCCTCTCCAGTTATCCCCTTAGCCTGCTGGGTGACTTGGCCCACCATCCAGGCTAGACTTTGTCACCCCTGCCCGCATAGAATCAGTAGGGCTGGGCTCCTTCCAAGCCTCAGATGCAAGCCTGGCTGGGGGCCAGGTTTACTTATTCACCTTGTATATATAGACCTGGAATCTTTCCCAGACTGGCAACTGCCTGGCTGGGGCAAGAGGTCTGCCCATCCATCAACTGGTATGGTGGACCCTCTTGTCTCCCACCTGCCATTCCTCCCTTGCCATCTCTGTAGTCTGCCAGACAGCTCAGCTCTTGGAATGCTATAGGATCCAACAGCCTTCTTGGGCAGACCATCCTAATAAGTCCTGCACCCCTGAAGAGGTGAGCTGTAGCCATGAAACCAGCCTTAACCAGATGGTGGTCTGTCAAGGACAATGAAGACATTCTAGGAGTCTTCAACCATGAAACACCATTCTAATCTGAGTGAAAGACCAAATCGAGAGTGTCACCAGTAGTGTCTGTTGGCCCTGTGATCAATTGGGATAGGCCCATAGTTGTCATGGCCACTATGAATTCCCGAGCTGCACCAAACAAGCTAGCCCTGAAGTGAACATTGAAGTCACCCAACACCACAAGCTGGGCGACTCCAACACCAGCTCTGCAACCAGCTCCATCAGCTCAGTTAATGACTCCTTTGGGCAACAGGGTGCAAGGTACACCCAATCTATCCCCAATCTATCCTGAGTCCCCAGATCAAAATATATACACACAATATGGTCCAATTGTCTCACAGGGATCCTGGTAAGGGAGATGTTATTCCGGTGGATCACAACCACTCCACCTCGTCCCCTTCCCCTAACCTGCTCTACCACGGAGTAATCAGTAGGGAGGAGCTGAGCCCATACTGAGCCCATACTGGGCCTCCCACAACCAGGTCTCAGTTATAAAAGTTATACAATAAAGTACATGTTTTATTATGTGTTTTTTAAATTTTAATGTAAACCACCCTGAGCCACTTTAGGAAGGATGGTATATAAATTGAATAAACAAATAATAAATGAAGAAACTGAACATTTTTTGAAGAAACTTTTTCTCCAATGTTGGGAAATAGTTATTTAAATCCTTTACAGATTTATTTATTTATTTATTTTTGCTTTCTTATTTGCTTAATTTTCTTGGTAGTAAATAAAGACTGTCCTTGAAACATTAACTAAGCTGAGAGTCAGGAGAGGAAAATATAATTAATGCAATTAAAATAAGATCATAAATGTTCAGCTAAGAAAGATTGTTTCAGTTCTAGAATATAATTAAAAGCTCAAACACTGATAATTTTGTCTAATGACATCCAATTATATATTCATCTAATAATGTGAGGTTTTTATCCCATGGTTTGTATTCAGTATTTTGTAGATCTCCTTCAAAGTCTCTGTGGAACAAACTCCATAATCAGAACATAAAGTGTTTAAGTAAGTAGATTCATAATTTTACAATAAAATTATATCTTGTTCAGTAACAGTGATCTTTTTTTAGAAGACTGCAAGTGTTGGTGTAGCATGTTTTTGATAAGATTTTATTTTAACCACATTAATCTTTAAATGAGAATTTGAAAGTCTGTACTTTATTTACATTTTTTTTAAAAAAATAAAAATAAAAATCCAAGTTAAATTTAAAAATCCATTTTAAAAATAATCAATTTTTATCAATCCTAGTTGGAAGTGCCAGAAAATGAAAGATGGTTTTCTCCCCTCATCTGTGATGGACATATATCCTGATAAAAGATACTGGAGGGAAAGTAAAATTACTATGAAAAAAGAGCAGTAGGACCTATTATTGTTGTTTACATGCATAGATGATAAAATACCTATTAAGATATAAAAGCAGATATCTAGACTAATGAAGTGTTTATGCAGCAAGCTCACAGCATGCGTTTCAGAAGAGAGACAATGCTTGTCGATCTCCCCTTCCCTCTGAAGCCCACAATACACCCTACAATATATACCTGAGGGTCATGCAGCCCTCAGGGACATATTTTCAGGAGTCATAGTGGGCTTCAGATGAAAGGAAAGAGAAACTGCACCAGCAGTCTTAGTCTGGATGTCAGCCAGAATTAATAACTTATTACTGCACTACAAATTATATATGTAAAACTATGGCACTAAATGAAAATACTCTCTTTGAAAGAATGGCTAGATAAAATGTGGAAATATGCAAAAAGGGAGAGACCAGGAATAATCACTTCTCTTTCCTTGTGCAAATAGAGCTTCTTCCGTAAGCAGAAGTACAATCCATTGTGGATTATTATGTAATAAATTTGTCTGCTCAATAAAAAAAGAAATAGAGTTGGAAGTTAAATTTCCCCAAAGTGAAATTTGAAAGAGAATTTCAGCATTCCTCCAAAGGAGAAACATCAGATAATTTTCTTAGATGGTTTTTCCATGTATAAAAGAAAGGAGAAAAGCTATGAAGAATTTCAAGGGAAGCGAAATGTGTTTTGACAAGGCTAATGAATTTGTCAGGTGTGTTCTGTACATCACTAGGTTGTCATCCAGTTTTACCTTAAGTGAAATTTGAAGTTGGTTTGCAAGTTACTTTCTGGGAAAACCTGTTGGGAATTTCAGGTAACTATACATGGTGCATATATTTTTTTCTATGTATATGGCCTGTCTCTATGGTCCGTGTATCCTCTATTTTTTTACCGGGAATTTCAGGTGGACAGTGGGGGGAGGATTTCAATAAGACTAGTGGAAATTTTGTGGATGGGGGAGGTAGTGGTCCTTGCACATGCCTAGAATGCACTAATATTACTGTTTCTCTGCTTTTAACCTAACTTCCCAGTCCATTCAG
Source organism: Hemicordylus capensis (assembly GCF_027244095.1). Classification (NCBI taxonomy): domain Eukaryota; kingdom Metazoa; phylum Chordata; class Lepidosauria; order Squamata; family Cordylidae; genus Hemicordylus; species Hemicordylus capensis. The sequence goes on from NC_069660.1 coordinate 186,084,501, forward strand.
ATCTCTTTTATGTAAATCTTTTACTATCCAGCCAAACAAATGAGAAATCCCTAAATGTCACCAAGTTTTGTTTGACTGCTAGTAAAATATGGCAGCAGACATTGGTTCCCACATAATGAGAGGGAGTCGAATTTGCTCTCTATCAGTGGACATCATTTGGATAATGTTCGAAGTGAAGGACTATGCGCTGTCTCTTGTCTCAGTGACACAGGAGGACAGAATAGTGAGTCAGAGGGCTAAAGGATCAAGAAATTGGTCATCCCTTCTCTACTGCTCTGACACTATCCCTTTGAAATGTAGATTACTACTCTTAGGGACTAACTTCCTTCCTTCCTGCTTTGCACTTCCTCTTCCCTTCTCTTTCTCTTCCTTCTACCTTGCAACATGCAAGCTCCTCTCCCTGCACCATGTGTGCAGAGATGCAGAATTCATCTGCATCCAGCCAGATAGATAGATTAGAGATCCTAACTCCTCACTTTCCTATCTAGAATGGAGTTCTCTAATAAATATCACTTATATTGATTTGAAGCTATGAACTGGCTCCAAGTTACTTTACTCTCAGCATACATACATGCCTAACTAAATTCTGCTGTGTTGTGCCTCTGTGCACTCTGCTATAATGAAAAAGGGTTTCTCCTACCAGAGAGAATTCCCAACAGGTTATGGGAGCCCAATATTTTGAGCTGCGTGTAGTGCAACTAAAGAGTTAAGTCTGTTCCAGAAGATCCAGTGAGATCTAGCTGTGGACACTTTGAATTGCTAATCTACAGCAGCTGCCCTTTTATGGAGCTCAGTGAGGATGGCTGCTTACCTAGAGGGAAAGCTCAGGCTGACTATCCTGAACCCAGACAATTACTTGGAATGGAAAACTCGACTGAGGATTGTATTGCAAGCTGAAGGACTACAGAAAGTCACTGAAGAAGATCTCCCCGCAGATGGAACCACAGCTGCTGAGAAAACTTCTAAAGCGGTGTGGCAACTCAAGGATGCAAAAGCTCAAGCTTCGATAGCTGCTTCTGTGAGTAAAAATTATCTTTCTACAATATGTGATCTTGAGACCTCAAGGGAAATGCTAAGCAAGCTAGATTCCTTGCATATGAAAAAGGGGTGGGCATACACCTTTAACTTGAGAAAGAAATGCAGAATCTCCAGTATAGAGATGGGGACTGTTTTGCCACACATGTAGGATTGCTGGAAGTTTTTTTTTTTTAAGCTGCAAGAGAGGAATTTACAGTCAGAAATTGGAAGTTCTGTTCGTAAGCATGCCGCCTAGCTATAGCAATATAATCGGCCAATTGGAAGTCCACACCACTCTAACCTTTGAGAGAGCTGTGGAAACTATCTCTTCTGAAGCAAGCAGAAGACAAGTTTTGAATTCTCAATATGAAGGTGAATTGGCAAATAACTTTTCTCTTAAGGCAACAATTGGCCATTCCAGAGGAAACCTAAGGTGGGGAGGGAATGCTGCAAGAGGAAACCACATGGGCCCCCCACATTTGCATACAAAGAGGTCTGGCTCCATTGCCAAAGGAACTCAGTCCAGAGAGAGAGGTCACATGACCACCAGCAGGGAGACTGCTCCTGGAATGAGGCCAACTGGGACTAATGCCTTTAGATGTTTTCTGTGTAATCAATTTGGCAACAAGGTGGCAAACTGTCCCAAGAATTAGACAAGGAAAGCTGACTTTACAGAAAGAGATTCAAATAAGAATTTCAGTGTTTCCCTGGTACAAGAAAATGGAAAATTCATACTAGACAGTGGTTCCACAGTTCATATCTCGAATCATTTAAATTTCTATACTGAACTGTTTGATATTCCTGAAGAGATTGTTCATTTGGGCAATACTACTACAATTAAAGCAAAAAGAAAGGTGAAGGAATTTTGTATTGCAAGTTATTAGATGGATCAATTAATGAATTTTTTTTTGAAGGATGTTTTGTATCAAGCTCAAGTTCCTTGCTTTCAATATCCAAGCTAGAGAAACAAGGCTGTGAACTGTATATTAGAAATGGACAATGTTTTTTTACCCAGAATGGAGAAGTTTGCCTTGTAGGCTCTGAATGCAAAGGCCTGTACAGCGTGCAGGAGCAACCTGTGTCAAAGACAGACAAAGAAAGATCAGCCTGGTCCAAACCTGAAGCATACCAGCCCAATGAAGTGAACCTTGCTCACTTCATGAAAACTGCTTGCAACTGTGGCATAGACACCTAGGACACAGGAGCTATGAGTCAATCCAGAACATGAAGGGAAAGGGATTAGCTGATGGCATTGATTTTGTACCATGTGACATTGTGACTAACTGTGTTTGTTGTCTTGAGTCCAAAGCAGTTAACCAGCCATTTCCTAAGCAGAGTGAAAGGAAGACCAGAAGACCCCTGGAGCTGATCCACAGTGATATATCTGGACCACTGCCAGCGACCATAGGTAATCACAAATATTTCTTAATAATCACTGATGATTATACATGATTTTCAGTTGTATTTCTACTAAAAAAGAAATCACAGATGCTCAAGAAACTCCAGGACTACGTGGCCATGGCAAGCAATAAATATGGGCAGAAGCCAAAGATCCTGCGCACAGACAATGTCCAGTGCCACACAGCAGTTCCTGAGAGAACATGGAATCGTGCATCAAACCACGGTAGCTTACAATCCATCACAAAATGGAGTCTCAGAAAGGAAAAATAGAAGCCTCCTGGATATGGTAAGATGCATGCTTGCTGATGCACACCTCCCACAGAAACTCTGGGGAGAAGGCATCATGACTGCTACATACATACAAAACAGAATGTACACAAAGCCTGTAGGAACAACACCATATGAACTTTGGCATGGTCATAAGCTGTCCATGACACATTTGCGTGTCTTTGGAAGCACGGCTCACTCATACATCCCAAAGGAAAAAAGGACTAAGTTAGGGGCTAGGGCCACAAAAGGGATTTTTGTAGGCTACTCAGTGCAATCCAAAGGCTACAGAATTCTGGATCCTAACTCCTCACTTTCCTATCTAGAATGGAGTTCTCTAATAAATACCACTTATATTGACTTAAAACTATGAACTGTCTCCAAGTTACTTTACACTCAGCATACATGCATGCCTAACTAAATTCCACTGTGTTGTGCCTCTGTGCACTCTGCTATAATGAAAAAGGGTTTCTCTTACCAGAGAGAATTCCCAACAGATACAGTATTTATTTATTTATTTAACAAATTCATAAACCACCCAAAACTTATGTCTCTGGGTGGTTTACAATAAAAATAGTACAAATTAAAACACAATTAAAACGTTAAAACAATTTACAATTTAACTCAATGTTCAAACTGTTAAAACTATTAAAAACTGTACATCTAATTAAAAGCCCATGTGAACAAATATTTAAAAATTTGTCAGAGTTTTAAAAACATTTAAAACAAAGTTGCCTTGTAAAAAGTTGTTAGAGGTAGGGAGGCTCATTTCAACAGGGAGTACATTCCAAAGCCTCAGGGAAGCAACAGAAGACAGTCCCTGAGTAGCCATCAGATGAGCCGGTGGCAACTGTAGTCTAACGTCTCCAGATTATCTCAAAGGGCAGCGGAGGGTCATGGTAAAAAAAGATGTTCTCTTAAATAGGACTTAAGCCTTGGGTATTTATAGGGCTTAGTAGGGCTTAGGCCTTGGGTATTTACGGTGCTGCTATATTATGTTACATGACTTTTCTCCTTGACCTGTATTGAGTTATTTGCTGGTCTTTGACCATATCAATAAAGATTGATTGATTGACTAATACCACAGTTCCACAGAATAAAATGTAGGACTACTGAATAAAATTAGCCCAGTTCAACTGTATCTCCACTAATGTTTCTTTTGGTAATATAAGGAAACACCAGTTGAGAACAGGGCAGGCAGCCTTGAGCAGTGCAGATGAGCAATCAACAGATGAGCAAAGATGCAGAAAGTGTGGGAATTGCCTGATGTTACACATCCGTGTGTGCCTCTCCACTTGCACCTTTTCTTGGACTGGCACACAGTCCTATTAAAGGCAGCAGAATGGGCAACATATCACCCACACAGCAGCACAACTGAGAAGTTATCCTTCAAACCTCATTGAAATGAATGGGAACTGTGCAGAATATGTTCAGAATATGATCTGTGCTGTTCCTATTCATTGCAGCAAAGCTTGCAGAAGAGGTGTTTCTGACGGACTGTGCTCTGTGTTAATTAGTAGGAGGGAAGGAGCCAACTGGATTTTTCACTTCAGGCACAAAAATGTTTGAGGCTGGACCAGAATGCTCTTGAGCTTTTGCAATATGATCCAGGCATAGCCAACCTCACTCAATAGATGCAGGCAAGCTGCCACTACATGAATATGCTGGCACAGGTGACAACATGTGCTCTCATGTTCACCATTGTCCTGTCCTCTTTGGAACAATTTTATCCATTCCCGGTTGAGTACTAGACAGTAGACTGTGCTAGATGTGTTAGACTGAGATTTCCAGCAGGGCAATTTTCCTTTTCCTGCCAAACTGTTACTGGAACTAACCCCCTATTCAGTGTAATAGGATAGTTGTATAAATGTGAATTCAGCAGGAAAGGAAACTTGAGCACAGGAAGCATAGTCATAATATTGAGCATATTCTTGTAAAATGTCCTCCTCCCTCAATGCTTTTGTATCACTTGAAACTTATTGGTTCTTATTAATAGCACTTGAGGGCTGCTGGCTTCTCCAGGTGGTTTGTCCTTGAGGGTAGGCCTCTGAGATAGGCTGGGGGTTCTGCTGATGTACCAACCACCCCGCTGCACTTCAGTCTCCCTACCTGAGCTGGTGGGGGTGGTCTTGGAGGTGGCCTTGGGTTTCCCCAAACTTATTGTTTTGCGAGATTTCAGTGTCCACACAGATGCTCCCCTAGTAGGTGCAGCTCAGGATTTCATAGCCTCCATGCAATCATGGGCCTGTCTCAGTTGCTATCGGGCCCTACCCACATGGCAGGACATACTCTGGATCTGGTTTTTGCCGACCGGGGAATAAATGATCTGGAGGTGGGGGAGTTTGAGATAACTCCCTTATCATGGACAGATCATCATCTGGTGGGGTTAGTTTGACTGCTCCGTCTGCCCTCTGCAGGGGTGGTGGACCAATTAGAATGGTTCGCCCCCAGAGGCTTATGGATCCGTTTGGATTCCAGATGGCCCTTGGGGAGTTTCCAGTGTCCAGAGCTGGTGACCCTGTCGGGGCCCTTGTTGATCTCTGGAATGGGGAGACGGCCTGGGCTTTTGACACGGTTGCTCCTAAACTCCCTCTCCGGCTTGGTGGAGCCCGTTCGGCTCCTTGGTTTTCCTTGGAGCTTAGGGTGATGAAACAACTTGGACAATGGCTGGAACGATGCTGGAGGAAGAGTCATGATGAATCCAACCAAACATAGGCTAGGACCCATTTTAGAGACTACTATGTGGCGGTGGGGGCGGTGAAGAAATGTTTTTTCTCCACCTCCATTGCATCTGCTCAGTGCAGACCAGCAGAGCTGTTTTGTGTAGCAAAGACATTGCTCCACACATCCCCCCAGGTGATGGGGGAGGAATCATCTACAGCCCATTGTGATCAGTTTGCAGATAAAGTCGCTGACCAGGACTCCAGAGTTTGGGCAGTTCTGGCAGATGTGCCTTTGGTGCCATCTGGTCCTGTTGGATTCTTTTCAGCTGGTGCAGCCTGAGGATGTGGACAGGATCCTGGGCAGTGTGAGGGCGTCATCGCGTGCTCTTGACCTTTGCCCTTCATGGTTAATAAAAGATGTCAGGGAGGGTACAGGCAGATGGTTGGAGGTGATCATTAATGTTTCATTAAGGGAGGGCAGGATGCCATCATGCCTTAAGGAGGCGGTGGTAAGACAAAAAGTCCGCCCTTGATCCCTCCAACCTGGACAATTATAGACCTGTATCTAACCTTCCCTGATAGAATGTGTGGTGGCGTCCCAGCTGCAGAGGGTCTTGGATGATACAGATTATCTGGACCCTTTTCAATCTGGCTTCCGCCCCAGATATGGGACTGAAACTGCCTTGGTCACTCTAGTAGATTATCTTCGCTGGGAACAAGACAGGGGGTGTGTGTCCCTGTTGGTTCTGCTGGACCTCTCGGCAGCACTCGTTACCATCGACCATGGTATCCTTCTGGACCGCCTCTTGAGTATGGAAACTGGAGGTACAGTTCCATTAGGTGGTGCTGGGGGACTATTGCTTGGCCCCGTGGCCATTGGCCTGTGGGGTCCCGGAGGGCTTGGTTTTGTCCCCCATGCTGTTTAACATCTACATGAAGCCGATGGGAGAGGTCATCCGGAGACTTGGACTGAGTTGTCAGCAATATGCAGATGACACCCAGCTCGCTCTCTCCTTGTCACCTGATTCTAGGGAGGCAGTGGATGTCCCGAATCGGGGACTGGAGGCTGTGATGGTTTGGATGTGGGCTAATAAACTGAGACTGAATCCAGACAAGATGGAGGTAATGCTGGTCAGTAGGAGAGCCAATCAGGATTTATTTATTTTATTTTTTATTTATTTTTGCATTTTTATACCGCCTTTCATTAAAAGATAGCCCCAAGGTGGTTTACAAAAGTTAAAAACATACAGGTGATTCTACCTGTTCTGGATGGGGTTGCACTCCCCTTGAAGAAGCAAGTATGCAGCTTTGGGGTGTTACTGGATCCGGCTCTGCTTTTGGAAGGTCAGGTGGAGGCAGTGGCCAGAGTTGCCTTTGCACGGCTTTGCTAGTGTGCCAGCTGCATCCCTTTCTTGCGAAGGCCAGATCTGGCCACACCCATGCCTTAGTCATGCCATGGCTGGATTAGTGTAATGGGGCTGCCCTTGAAGAATATCCGGAAACTGCAGCTAGTGCAAAATGCGGCAGCTAGGGTTCTCTCTGGAGCTGCCCAGTGTGATCATATCACACCTATTTTGAAAGAGCTGCACTGGTTACCAGTGTGTTTCTGGGTCCAATTCAAGGTGCTGGTTTTGACCTTTAAAACCCTTAACAGTTTGGGCCCGGGATACCTGAAGGACTGCCTGCTCCCATGGGTTGCTGCCCGCTTGACGAGATCATCTGAAGGGGCCTTGCTCCAGGTGCCGACAATGAGGGAGGCTTGGTTGTCATGCACATGGGACAGGGCCTTCTCTGTTGCTGCTCCCAGACTTTGGGATGCTCTCCCAGTGGTCATTTGCTCCTCGGACTCCATAACAGTTTCTAGAAAGCTTGTTAAATCTTGGCTTTATATCCAGGCCTTTACATGATTGTTTCTATTGTTGCTTCTGTGTGTTTTACCTATGTATAGTTTTTATGTTTGTATTTTATATATTTTAAATCAGATTTGATTCATATTTTTAGTTTAATACCTTTAATTGTTATTTTTATTGTATGTTTTTTAACTTTTGTAAACCGCCTTGGGATTGTTTTTAATGAAAGGCAGTATATACATTTAACAATAAATAAATAAAAATAAAGACAGAAACAACAGCATGCCCAGGCAGTGGGGAGGGTCAGGGGCCAGGATGTGTTGTCCCAGCACCCAGAAATTGTTGGGCTTTGTAATTATTTAGCAAAGCGCCAAAAAGAAGCTACCCACTCAAGTTACATAGTGGAGTGCAGAGTTTAGTTGCAGTTATTTTATGAACACACATGGAGATTGTTGTACAATCTAAACTAAATTGGTTTATTGGGTGAGTACATTTGAGGTTGTCTTAAGTGGTGCAGCAGGGAAATGCTTGAGTAACAAGCAGAAGGTTGCCGGTTCCAATCCCTGCTGGTACTCTATTGGGCAGCAGTGATATAGGAAGATGCTGAAAGGCATCATCTCATACTGCATGAGAGGAGACAATGGTAAACCCCTCCTGTCTACCAAAGAAAACCACAGGGCTCTGTGGGCACCAGGAGTGAAAATCGACTCGACAAAACACTTTATGTTTGAGATAGAAAAGACCTATCCTAACTATCAGCTACTTAATGAATAGTGAGGGAGAGAAAGATTTTTCCATCTACTGTCTAAGAGGAAAGGAAGAGGACTGACTCTCTACAGGAAGTACCTGAAAAGTTAAGGTAGGGGTCATAGTAGTAAAGCCAGAACAGGTAAGGAGACCCTCACTCAGTACCTCTACTCCCAATGCCCCTAGTGGTCATTAGGATTGTTAGTGGAAAAGGTTGATGCACTGGAACACCATCTCCAACAGAAATAGCTTGAAGCACTGCCCTCCCTGGGCTCCCCACAGTCTGGTAGCTGTGGCTGCAAGAAGCTGCAGCTGCCACACGATCCCAAAAACGAGGTTAAGGGAGTGCTCACTCCCTTAATCTCATTTTGAAGGGTGGCTACATAGGCGGGTTTGCTGCTGTGGAGCCACTGGGATTGGCCTGATCCCGGCGGTTCACACCCGAGTGCTAAACTGGGCTGGGCTCCCTTAGCCCAGTTTTGCATGCGTGTGGAAAAAGCCTCATAGTTTGGCCCTTAACTGCCACCTCATTCTCTCATTGCGGTCATTCTCTCAGCCCCAGATGTCCAACACCAGTTCAGGACTCCTTTCACAAATTCACACACTACCATGTGGGAGCCTCTTCTCTGTGGTGAAATTCTGTGAGGCTGTGTTGCAGCTATGAATACCTAACACATTGTCAAAGCTAGGTGATCTTTCCCATCCAATTGCCACCCCACTGGGAGGGAAATGATTTAGAAAGACCCAGAATATTGCCCTCAGCCTTATAGCTGTTGCATTACTCACACATGTACCATGGAAAAGTGGTTTCCCTTTGCACATAGCAGTCAGTGTGGATGGAGAGAGCCAAAATAACTGTATCTGATGAAAAAGAAAACTAGAGTTAGGTGCTGTCAGCATGCTAACAATACCACACTCCAAGCCTTCAGACAGTCTGACCTGAAACATCATACAAACATGAAACAACAGTAAGTGACATATAAGGATTAATAAAATATCTTGAAAGTTAGATTTTCAGATTGGGCCACTGCTGATTTTAAAAAGCTAGCAAAATTCCTAACTGGCTAGCCCTGACAGTTACTGTCAATTCTACAATTCCCAAAGCTGGCAGAAGCCTTCATTGGAGTTTGGAATTCTTCACACGTACTATGTGTATCATCTTGCATTATTATGTGTAGCCGAAATGATTCACATAGACAGATACCTTTCAGTGGTATAATCTCTTTGAAGGCTGTGTAAAGAGACTATGAATAATCCCCTGAGAATTTCCATTTCTAACAACCAACTCCTTTCTTTTTTTTCAGTAGAAGCATCACTTGTGACTTGTTAATATCTAGTAGATTGCCAACTCCCTAGTCACCTACTTTCTTGTCTCCTGGGAGACAGTGCTGAAAAATCAAACATTAACTAAAAATGTATTCAGCTGGTACAAACAAACTGACTTTTAAAATATAGCTTTCAAAATACTGCTTAAAAGAACAAAGAATAGCTGGTCAAGTGACTTTTAAAAACTGCATGTAACTGAAGTGTGGAAGACTGACTAGACTATAAATGTATATACCTTTATAAAACAGAAGAGAACATTTCCCTTATTGATACTGGCATTCATACATTACATTTGTGGGCATGGAAAAAGTGTGCACTTATGAATGCAATTATAACATCCTTCTGTGTGTGGGTGTAGGTGTGTTTGCAGATATGTGCAATGGGCCCTTATAATTTCATATGGTTCCTTTAAAAATAAATAATCTGAAATAATTAATCAACTCAGGGTCCTGAGTGGAAGAAAAATAAATAAATTCTTGTATTAGGGATCTGCAACTGGCATCCCCTGGACCAAAACTAGTCTTCTGAAGGATACGTCATCTGTCCCAGTTGATAACCAACAGGCAAGAAGGGTGTGAGGAGTGAATGCTGATCATATGACTGTAGGCCTCCATGCAGTCCTGCAGTGAGGGGAGGGGGTTCTGGTTCACCATCCTCAATCTTCTACTCAAAGTAGTTTTATTGTACAAATAGTTGCCAACCAGGCTTTAGTAATAACAACATTGATTAGTCAGAAGGGCAATGGTTGAGCAGGAAAGGTCCTCAATGGGGTCTGAAGGCTCCCAGTACAGCAATCTTGCTTGAAGCTAAATAGGTTTGGTCACTGGCTGGCATGATGAGGAAAATGATTTTCTTTCTTTGTTTGTTAGATTTATATCTCACTCTTTTCAATGGGCTCAGAGTGAGCATTTTAAGAACTAATAATCCTGTCCGGAAGAGGCTCAGAAACGTTTTTTTTTTTTTTAAAAACCAACAAATAAGAGAATGTTAACAATAAAAAAGTGCTCAGTGGCAGAGTCCAGAGGGCAGTTGGCTCTCCTCAGAATGATGATGGGGGCCTCTCTGCTTTGCCTCATCTTCTGCGGCAGCCTGATGGCAATGGTTGTAGAGGAGGACTTGGTTCTTCTCAGAGGGGAGGGGCCAGATGACAGTTGGGCCTCCTCAGGCTGAGGGAGGGGCCTTGCTGCTTTGCCTCACTTTCTGCTGCAGCATGATGACAATGGGGATTTCCGAATTCTGTACCAGTCCCAGAACTGCATTCAGTCACATATTCAGAAGGTGGTGAAACAAGAATTACTGTTGTATAGTTTTCAAGAAAATATACTTTAAAGTCATGACGTCTTCTTTGTCATGAACCCCACCACCCATTGAGATCATCAAGAGAGGTCTGTCTGCAGTTGCCACTGCTCGTCTGGTGACTATGGGTGTGCAATTCGGATTTTCTGTGTTTCCATTTGTAACCGAATCGAAACAGCTCTGATTCGATTTGGATCTGAATCTAACCCATCCAAATCACCCCAGATTCGATTTGGATCCGAATCGTGGCTGATCCGAATCGAATAGATTCGGGTTTCAGATCTGTCCTATTAATTCCCCCAGACTCCCAGATTTCATTTTTTTTTAAAGCTAAGCTCTAGCCCTTATAGAAGTGGAGTTATGGAGCAAAATGTGTGGTCACTATTTTTCAAGTGTTCGGATTCTTTGGTGTACAATAACTTTCACTCAGTGAATCCTTATGAGGATTCATTACACACCTTCATTTCTTCTATTCATTTTGACTGTCTTTTAGACAGTGCCAATTGTCAACTGTCATGTGCCAACTACACCCCACTCCCACCCACAAGGCAGTGGGGTACTACTCAGTTTAAGTTAAGTGCCTAATGAGTAGAGGCTACCACCCAAATTGCAGAGGAATTGGACAAAGGGCTGATTTTTTGTTATTTCAGCAGGAAGAGCATTCCAAAGCCTCAGGGCAGCAATGGAGAAGGCCCATACCTGAGCAGCCACCAGACAAGCCAGTGGCAACTACAGATGAACCTCTCCCGATGATCTCAATAGGTGGTGGGGTTCATGGAGAAGAAGACGTTCTCTTAAATACCTAGGGCCTAAGGGCTTTACAGGTTGTAACCAGCACCATGTATTTTGCCCAGAAACTTATTGAGAGTCAGTGTGGCTTTTTCAATACTGGAGTAATATAGTCTCTCTAAAATGACCCAGAGACCAACCTGGCTGCCTATGTACAAAGGCAGCCCCGCATAGAGTGCATTGCAGTAGTCAAGTCTGGGGCTTACCAGCAAATGTACCACCATTATAAGGTAGTTTTCTCAAGAGCTGGTATATCAGCCAAAGCTGATAGAAAGCACCTCCGGCCACCTCAACCAGAGAGACCAGGGAGAGGTTTGCATCCAGAAACACCTCCAGACTACATACCTGTTCCTTCTGGGGAAGTGTGACCCCATTCAGAACAGGATGATCAAACCCATCTCCCAAGTTCTGATCCCACACAATAAGTACTTTCATTTTATCTGGATCCAGTCTCAGTTTCCTTTATCTCTCATCCAACCCATAATCACTTCCAGGCAGGCATTTAGGGAGGATATTCCTTCTCCTGATGAAGTTGATGACATAGAGAAATAAATCTGGGTGTCATCAGCATACTGATAACACCCTGCACCAAATCTGCTAATGATCTCTCCCAGCAGTTTCATGTAGATGTTAACATTGGAGACGATATGGAGGCCTGAGGGACACCATACAAAAGTTCAGATTTTGAAGAACAGTCTCCAAGGGACACCATCTGAAATCTGCCTGATAGGTAGGAGTGGAACCACTGCAAAGCAGGAGTCGACATTGACTCGACGACACACTTTTACTCTACATGCAGAGAACCCCGTTCTACATTGGTTTGTTTGCCAAGAAACCCTGTGCTCTAGTTGAGTTACCTGTCCATTCATTCAGAGCATTGGCCAAGCCATTGTTGTCCTGCATGAAGGGTGGACCCTAGTAAATATCTAACACACACCTGTGGCTACATGTTATAGAGAAAAAGCAGGAGAAACAGGCCAGCTGTCATTAAAGGAATGCTGTCCACCATTCAGAAACCCTTGATAAATGTCCAAGACCTTCAAGGTTCCTCACAACCATTCTCCTAGGCCCAATCAAATAGCTGGGCATTCCCTATCTATACACCTTTCATAGGTAGTGAGGGGGCTCACACTAAGTTCTTGCCTACTATTTTGTCATTTCTGTTCCAGCTTCTCTCTCCTGGAGGTTTTACACACATGGCTTTTACCTCGCACCCCTTCCAGAATGAAGGCTGTGAGTCCACATATCAACAATATTTACCCCAAGTCCATGCAAGCTATCAGGGACTAGTACACACCCAACTCTGTTTCCCCACCAAAGTCATGTCTGCACATTCTGACTTAGCCTGAATTATGTCCAGCGTAAAAAATCTTCTAGTTTCAGCGGCTTTTGAGGGGGAAACCAGAGGCTACTGGCTGCTCTGCTCCAAAGGTTATCTGTGATGTATGGAAGGGCCATTGATGATAATTTGGTGCAACAGCAGCAAGAATTATTAGTTCCCTCCCTCTGCATTGCAAGTGGGGAGGGATATCGGCTGGGAGAATAAGTAAGTGAATGGCCAGGGCTTGGGTTCCACGTTCCCGGAAGGAGGGAGTTGCTTGGGGGTACTGCCGGCTGGATCGCCCTCGAAGCATTCATGTGTGTGTCTGTCTTTCCTCCTTCCCCAACCCCACTTGGGTCGGTCGGGGGCCCTAGCCAGTAAGCAAGCTGCAAGGTGTGCCTGTCTCTGCCTGGTCTCTTCTGTAGCCTCCTTTCAGCTTCTTGCATTTTCAAAACTGGTGGAGAGTGGATGGGAGGGGATCCTTTAATATGGCTATCTCCAGGGATGCCCTCCCCGCTCACTCCAGCAATTAGAAGAGGAGGCTGTGCGGGAGCTGTAGTGCTGCCCTCTTTCTCCAGCCCCACCTCCTAATCGCAGAACATCCCAGCAGGGCTTTAATTTGAACCACAACTCAGCCGCCATTATTTGGTTTTGAGATGCCAAGACCAGCAGTCCAGGGGAAAGGAAAGGAGACTATAGCAAGCTAGGTGAGAGATTCACTCATTCATTCATTCATTCATTCATTCATTCGATTTCTATACTGCCCTTCCAAAAATGGCCCAGGGCGGTTTACACAGAAAAATAACAAATAAATAAGATGGACCCGTCTCCAAAGGGCTCACAATCTAAAAAGAAACCTAAGATAGACACCAGCAACAGTCACTGGAGGTACTGTGCTGGGGGTGGATAGGGCCAGTTACTCTCCCCCTGCTAAATAAAGAGAATCACCACGTTAAAAGGTGCCTCTTTGCCAGAGTCTGGGAAAAGCCAGGCAGGCAGAAGAGTGTGCCAAGCTCAAAGCTAGAAAGAGGGAATGCACAACAACAGGAAGTGAGTGGAGTTCTGTGTTGTCCGAAAACACAGACAGACAAAAGTTTTCTGAGGGAGTTAAAAACATGGGCTGCTGCTTGCTTTGAGAACTTTGGTTTTTGCCAGCTGATTTTTTTATTGTATTGTTTCAAGAAGTGTCCTTGAGCCAAAAGAAATACATATATATGCCTCAGAGAAGCCAAACCTCTTCCCATCAACCACTTTTGATTCCCTTGAAAACTGTTATCCTGTCTCCAACCCCAGAATACCCTGTCCTAAAAAACCCCCAGACTTTGCTGCAGCTCTGAGCCTCCAGTTCTCGGCTGTTGGTCTTCCTACATTTGGTCTTACAGGAGTCAGATGCTGGTGGCCTCTTTCTCCAGCATAGACACCAACAGAAGCAAATGCATGAGGCCATGTATTATGCAAAGATGGAATGATGCCCAAAGTAGTTATCAGAGCGGAGGAAGTTGACCACAGCTACATGGAAGGAAACACACCTTTTAGTACCTTATATACTCTTTTTTTTTTAAAAAAAGACCACCACATTTCAAATCCATTATACATCTAAAGTGCCAGGCTAGAGTTTACGGCAGCTCTCTTTCCTCCCCTCGCCCCTGTGTGCTTTCCCTCTCCATTGGTGATAATTCCCACCCTGCTTTTCGTAATGGTACCAGCCAGTGCTTCCATTTCAGATGGGGCTGGAATCCCTCCACTTCACGGCAGAGGGGTGGCAGTTGGGGGGAGAGGCAGAGGAATGGCTGGTGGGGCTACTGTGGTTCCTGTAATCTGTGGGGCAGCCGGAGTGGATTTGAGGGCTAGTCTCTTGCAAAGGCTTGGAATGACTGCTCAAACTACAGTTTGAATGACTGTCAAACAGCAACAACAACAATAACATAATAATGAAGGGGGGCATGTGATTGGTGGGAGAGAAAACCCAGAGCAAGCTGAAGGATCACACACAGAGAATGATCCACAGGGAATGCTGAGAGGGGCCGAAGAAATACTGAGGAAATGTGAATGGTGAGTTTAATGCCACAAACTAAAGAGCTCCAATTCTGCTGTGAAGCAGATTCGCCCTTCCAATAACCTGGGGCATGAAGCCATGTCTGAATAACTCCTTGCCAAACTACTGGAGAGACAAAGATAAGTGAGTCTTGAGCCAACAGCTGCCACCACCACCCCTCCCTTCTTGCTCATATAAAAGTACCTGGTGTTTTCCTCTTTTCTCCTTCTCAGATGTTTGGGGATAGCATGTTGCAAAAGGGCAATATTGCAATTGACCCTGAAATAGGATCTCACAGAACGCTGCATTTCAGGGTTATCTGTAATACAGAAAACTGTATGTTACGGTACAGCAGATCAAGTTCCCATTTAATTCAATGGAAGCTGTGCATGTCATAGGGCAATCTAGCCACTGTTTTCTGTTCTTGGGTCTGCTACAGACTGGCCGTGTAATTTCTTATCTTCTGCCTCATTTGCTCTTCCTCAAGAAAATGAAAGTATTTTTTTTCATCTTGGAGATAACTTTTTAATATCTCAGGTTAAAGTGGTCATGTCAAATACTATAGGGTTCAGTATTTGTAGGGTGGTAATATACAACAAGCATAAAAAGAAAACAAAAAATGAGTTGGAGTAAGTGCAGCTTCTTACATTAAATAAAATACAGATTCGGTTTTCTTTACTTCTTAGTGGGGCATCCAAAACTTCTGGGCAATAAGGCTGGGCTGAAGAACAAAATCGTGAAGTTGAAAGGGATCTTGGAGGTCTTCTAGTCCAAATTCCTGCTCAGTGCAGGAATCTGCTGACAAATGGCCATTCAGCCTTTGTCTGAAAACCTCAGGTGAAGGAGAGCCAAATGACATAGACACTGGTGCCAATGAGCGCTTCCCTCCCAGAGAAAATAGCAGCTGTGTGTGGGGCTCAGCTGGACTAGAACCACAGTAAGAGCAAATGCCCTCCCCACCGCAAGATCCTAATACAGATCACACATACACCCCTCCATGGCTATTTAGAGAATGAAAAACAAGCATGTCAGCTCATAAGTATATGCTTGGTGTAACATCTCGTTTGGCAGTTTGGAATGGTAGGAATGACCATTAGGGTCCACATAGCAGCTTCCTGTACTCTCAATTCAGTACTTTAATAATAAGCCAGAAGCACCAATAAGTTAGAAAAGGTAGATATCCATTTTCTAAGGCATCCCTTGCTGACACTGCTTGTCACAACTTTGATTGTGAGTAGTTGGATAGGCATGAGTCTCCAGGTGGATTTGACCCCCTGCACAGGGTCGCTCCAGGAGAGCAGAGCACAGCAGAGGACAATAGTGATATCAGATAAGGGCTGGTTCACACATGCATGCTCATCAAGTGATGGCTTACATTTCTGAATGAACCACAACAGATGTGATGCCACAGACAGAACTGTCTTACCTATTCACAACAGCTTGGATGCAATACATTTCACTAGAATCTTCTCACACATTTCCTAGAATGACAGTTGGAGGGACATTGTAGGCCATCTAGTCCAACTTCCTGCTTGATTCAGGAAAGGCAGAAGTTCAGGAGCTCCAACAGATGGCTGACGGAAGACCTCTAGCAAGCAGCACCAAAACATTATTTATTTGGGCCCAGTACAGACTTGTAAGGTCCACCACCACCCCCGCACACAGGGATCGGCACAACCATATTGTGCCAAGGGCACTTCATAGGCTTTGATTGTGAGCAACTTGATTAACAGCTTGATGATGATGTCACATTACCCTACAACCCTGCGGCCAGAACTCACAGGGATGACCAGGTGGTGGGGCAAGCCTTAACCACCAAGGTGTGGAACAGGGCAGCCTAACAGTAGCAGCAACACATAGTAGGGATGTGCATGGAACTGGTTCAGAGGCCCTTTATGGGCCTCTGAACTAGTTTGAACGACGGGCGGTTCTGCCTTCAAAGGTGAGGGGATGACTTTAAGGGTGGGGGAGGGTGCCTCCTGCTGCTTTCCCCCCACTAGTGATCCATTGTAAGCCAGTCCAGTGGGGCGGCAGCGTTCCTCTCTCCTGCCCCGTCCCCTTGTCAGACCAGAAATAAGCGGAAATACCTGATGGGCACACGCACATTGTCGTAATGTTTCGATTCAAATGGGGTTATTTTGTTCTGAGTCCAAAACAGGCCCTTTATTCAAAGGCTGTTTTTTTTCAAGCTCAAAACACTCAAAACAGCCTATTTCAAGTCGAAACTTACAATGTTGATAGGTTTTGTACATTCCTAGTAATATAATCTAGTTCAGGGATTCTCAGCGTTGGGTCCTCAGATGTTACTGGACTATAATTCCCATAATCCCCAACCAAAGGTCGCTGGGGCTGGGGATTATGGGAGTTGAAGTTCATTAACATCTGGGGACCCAACGCTGAGAATCCCTGATCTAGTTCTCATTTGACCTGTGTACCACAAGTCAATTTCCTACCAATTTCCCCATCTTTCCAGTCTCCCCACTAGCAGTGTGCAGAAAACACCATGAGCTAATTCCTTTCCCCCAGAGATGGCCACCACAGCTTTTCTTCCACCTGATCCTCTATCCCATTCCCTCTAATTTGAAAAATCAGGGGGTGGGACACAAAAGAGGATGAGGTGTAGGGTCCTCTGCACCCTTCCTTCTACTCTGTGTTTCACCTCTTGCCATTTTAAACAGCAGGAAGTATGGTGGATGAACAGGAGGAGGAAGAATGGCACTCTTGTTACCACCACTGGTAAGTTGTGACACCTGCCTGCTAATGAAGTTGTTGGTGGGCAACTAAATTACCACCTTTGCCAGTCTGGAACCTGAGGCACCTACCTCACCATGCCTCATTAGTGGGTGGGCCACACTTCTTCTTTTCCTGCAAGTGGCAATTGCCTCACTTCTGTCCTTAAAGTTTTGAAAGTCCTCCTTTCAAGAAAGAAGGTGATTTGGCTGAGACTAATCAAATTCAGAGACATCAAGTGGTGTACTTGCATGTATGAAGCAGCCCTAGGAGCTTTCTTTAACTGACATTCAGATGGTGGGTGTTTGTCAAAATGAACTGATCTAAAACTGTCGAGTCATAAAGCAATTACATTTTAAGCAGGCATAGTAGCAGAATTGTTTCTGAAAGCTTTAGTTTACAATCGTGACACTTGTCAAACAAAAGCTTCTATTCCTAGTTTCTTCTCAAACTGAAGAGCACTCTGTCCCCCAAGAAACAATTACATTTGCCCCTCATCCCCTCCAGTATATCATAACAGAAATACATTTGTCATGACTTCCGGTTGGACTGCTAACGAGGCTGCATGCTTCCCAACAGGGGAGATCGAGGAGGAGTTATTTGGGGTTTTTTTTTAGTCTTCACAACCCCCCATCACCACCCTGGATTAAAGGGTTGGATCAAGATTGACCATTGTATCCCCCGAAGCCTGCTCCTTATCTCAAGGCTGCGCTGGAAAGTACAGCTTTGATTTAAGTCAAGCGGTAGGGGCTGGGATTCATCAAGCTACACTCCTTCATCGGAAATCCAGTGGACAGAAGCCGGTCTGGTGTCCAATCTCTTTGAGTTTGGATTATAATTAATGGTTTCAAGTTCAAGAAGCTCACCTCTCAGTGTGATTAGTGATAAATTGCTGGAATTCTATCTGCTTTTGCTGCAAAGATTGGACAGATCACAAGCCGATGCTGTGAAGTTGTCGTAAGTCTGCCAACTATAAATTAAGGATGGGTATTCAATCTGTGTACTAAATGCTGGAATTTAAAAGTCGAATGGATGGCTAAAAGTTCTAAAACTTAAAAAAGCAAAGCAGTTGGAATTATTATTATTTTCCAGTACCTTCTGAGAGATTTTAACTTAACGAATAAGTGATTTGCTGTTTGCTGTTGAATATGTCAATCATGAAGTGCACCAATTAGAGCAAGAAGGCGGATTATTGAACCGTGGGAAAAATTTAACTGGTGGTGATAAGATAGAAAGGTTGCGGTCTGGAGCTGAGTTTATTTGGAAAATAATTGCAGGCCTCTACTTTCTTGGACAACAAGGAAGCTGAATCTTGCTGTAAGAGCTGTGTTGCTGGAGGAGTATTAAATAATGCAAAAGGCAAAGCAACAGAACCAAACACAGACCCAAACAAAAACTAGGAGACTTTCTGTTCCAAACCCAGGCCTGGGTGAAGGGAAAATGTCTTCAGAGTTAAATGAGACACTAGTTACTATGAAACAGTTACTAGAAGCTAATACTGGCACCCTCCAACAAGTAAGTCAGGATATACAAACACTTAATAAGAGAACATCAAATATTGAGGAGACAGTGAAAAAATTGGCAGAAGACAACAAAGAATTTAAAACAAGGGTGGAAAGGCTGGAGCAAGATGTAGGATTACTAAGAGATGATAGGGGGAAATTATTAGATCAGATGGCTTTGTTGGAACTGAGGCAAAAAGAGTGTTTCCTGAGGTTTAGAGGAATCCCAGAAAAAACTGGTCAAGACATCAAAAAAGTGCTTAGGGAGGAACTCGCACTACTTTGCACCTAGACCCAAGGAGACACGGGCACGTGCATTTGGTGGAGTTGGCCACTTTTATTAAGGGGTACAATTACAATAGTGCCCGTGGGGCACGCCAGCTGGGATTGGCGCTCAGCAAGCAACAGTGTGATCCCTAATGGGTCAGCCCATCATGTGGCCGCCCTGACCTAAAAGCCCAATGGCGCAGGCACCTTGGCTCCAGGCGACCCGCCTTTGCGAAGGGGGCGCCCTTCGTCACCGACCTAAGGTCAGGTCTCTGCCATTAACGCCAACCCGTCCGACGCTGCCAAGCCATAAGGAAGGATGTCATTTGCAGAGAGGCAGGAGAAAGGCAGCATCCCTGATCTGTCAAGCCTCAAGGGATCTGCCCCTCCCCGCTTTCAGCCAAAAGCTTACCTAAGGTGCCGTACCGCTTTTGGAGTTCACCGCCGCACTGTGCCTGCCACGGCGGGCGTCAGCCTAGCTTGACACCCCGCCCGCCCCATAAGCCTGCCAGTACTGTCGCCAATCCCAGCCATAGGTCGTCCATGAAAAACCTCATGCCCATAGGCTCAAGTGTACCCCATCGCCCCTGTACAGCAGGGGGAGCGAGAACTTAATATCCTTGTGCGGAATGCAGCCGCCCCCTTCGGAGGCCAGGAAGCATGCAATAGCTGCGTTCACCCCCCGCCTGGCCCTGTCCACCTTGTTTTGCTTGACCGCCCCCCTCCATATCCTCCGCTGGGTGATGTCAGACCAAATGACGACCAGCCCCGGGCACCAGGAGAAGACAACTGCTAGGTCTTGTACAATCTGCCGTGAGAGAGAAACACCTGACTGGCTAACTAGATTATTGCCCCCGAAGTGTAGCAGCAGACATCCGGTGCTGGATTCCCCTCTAGGAACTTGCGCAGCATCGGCAGGAACTGAGCCCTCAGCATGCCCCGCCGACCAAGCCAGTCTACCGTGGCCCAACGCCCAAGTCCCAGCTGAGTTCCAGGGTCGGCGCTCTGCGCCCACTTCAGTGCCCAGAAAACGAAAGAGTGGCCCCCAGTATGAGGACTCTGGCGCGCTCCCTCGCCGCCTTTGGCCCTGTCGACTGCGGCCCTGTGCGAGAGAAGAAATATGGTGAGTGAGGTGTGGCCAAAGGTAGTGATGGGCTGTGAGGGGGCAAGGACAAGCGAAGTGCACCTGGGGGGGGGGTAGCCGTGGGGGGGGGCGGTGGTGTGTGACCCCTCTATTGCACATATTTCCAGTAGGCCGCGGACTGCCACCTGCCCAGCCGCTGAATTGCAGGGCCCATGTAGCCCATTCGTGCGGCGACAGAGGCTGCCCCAATGCGGAAAGAATGGGAGGCTAAATTCAGCATGGGCACGCCAGCCGCCACGAAAGCCCTCCTCATCACTGTCCAGAATTGGAACTGCGTAAGATGGCGCCCGTCGGCGTGGACAAAGAGGCACTCCTCGGACTCCGCCCTTGCCGCCGTGTAGGCCGCCAGTGCCCGCACCGGGCACATGTCTAGATTGTCTGCCACATGCAATGTCACCCTCTGGCCCCGACCCCTCTGGTCAGTTTTAGAGAAGTGAAGGTGGAGCACCATGTGCAAGGCATGCATAGTAAGGTCGCTCAATTGGAGTACCCTGCCCGTCGGGCCACGATTGCCCCTGTGAAACATCTCGCCCACCCTGAAGGCTCCAAAGAAGACCACTAGTGCCAACGCCAGAAACAGTGCCTCTTCGTAGGGGGATGAACAAATCCCACCCAGCTGTCAGAGGGCCTGCTGCAAAGCCTCCGGGGTGACAGGCCTGCTGTGTGGGTGTCTCCCTCGCCCAGCCTTCCAGCATGTGCCTCACCCTAAAGTCCCCTGAATGGTTAGGGAGCCCCCTGGCCTTTGAGAAAAAGGCAAGCGCAGCCAGGTGGCTGGCTAAGGTGCTCACCGCCAGCCCCTTGGCACGAAGGTGCACCAGGTACTGCATAAGATGCTCTGGCGGCGCTGGCCAGACATGCTCAAGTCCTACCTGGGCTCTAAATTGTAGAAAAGCCCTAACCCTTTTGTTGTAGGCTAACCGAGTCCTGGGTGCTATGGAAGCCTGGATGGCCCTAAATGCTTTTATACACCAAGGCTCCACAACCATTCAGGCACCTGCTCGGGCTGCTTGGTGGCTTCGGGGGCCAGCTTCTGGAACCGCTGCATCTGGAAGTGAGACAGTGCGTCTGCCACTTCGTTCTGCACCCCGGGCACATGCTGGGCAGTGAAGAGGGTATTATGGCGCAAGCAGGTAAGGACAAAGGCATGGACCAACCCCATAACACACTGCGACTTGGAAGTCTGGTTGTTGACAATTTGGACAACGGCCATATTGTCACACCAGAACCGCACCACCGAGTCCCTGAAGGCCTCTGCCCAGATGTGTGCCGCCCCCACTATGGAAAAGAGCTCAAGGAACGTGAGGTCCTGTGTGATTCCCTTTTCATACCACTCGCTAGGCCAGCGCTCCATGCACCAGTGCCCTCGTAGGTACAGGCCCAGTCCAAGGCCTCCCGCAGCGTCTGACTGGACCTGGGTTTGTCAGGCTCCGCATGCTCTGAGACAGGGCCAATCAGAAAAGAGCAAGTCCTCTACCCCCTCAGCAACTCCCTTAGAGACCCAGTTCTGGTCGTGTAGTGCGGAGAAACTGAGGAGGACACATAACTTGTTGCAAACAATAGGAAGAATGGAAAAGGAAAAGTCATAATGGCCCAAGAAAGAAGTTGGCAGGACACGGAGGTAGAAGTAAGTGGACAGGAAACTAAACACCCTAGGAGTTGCACCGCCACCCAGAGTCCCTCTCCCACATCCGCGGGAGGGCCGGATGCCCTCCCCATACCTGAAAAAGAACCCTTCACGGTAAGTCTACCAATGTTTCTTTTTCCAGGTTATGGGGAGGGCATCCGTCACGTGAGGGACATACCCAAGCCAATAAACGGGAGGGCAGCGGATGTCTAAACCACCTTTTGCAGGACTGTACGCCCCACAGCTGCCTGAGACTCATAAAATGATGGAATCTTGTAATGCCTAAGGAAGGGTGAGAGAGAAGACCAAGTAGCTGCTTTACAAATCTCCTCAATAGGCACGTTAGCTGAGAAAGCCGCAGAAGTAGAAGCACTCCTGGTAGAATGGGCAGTGATACCTGGAGGCACTGGCAAACTCAGAGACTCATATGCCAGGGAAATGGTAGCTTTAATCCACCTGGCTAAGGTGACTTTAGACACCTTAAGACCCAAACTAGTAGGATAAAAGGACACGAAAAGTGAGTCAGATCTGCGCCAATCCTTGGTGCGTCTAATATAGATACGAAGGGCCCTACGGACATCTAGGGTATGCCAGACCTTCTCCTTAGGATGCTGAGGGTCCGGACAAAAGGAGGGAAGGACAATCGCCTGAGACCTATGGAACACGGAGTTAACTTTAGGAATGAAGGTGGGGTCCAACTTCATGATCACGGAATCTTCCTGGAATATACAGAGCTCATCCCTAACAGAGAGAGCCGCCAGTTCTGAAACGCGCCTAGTAGAAGTGATAGCAACAAGAAAAAGCACCTTAAAAGAAAGTAATTTAACGGAGACAGACCGAAGGGGCTCGAAAGGAGCCCGAGTTAAAGCATTCAAAACCTTATTTAAATCCCAAGAAGGAAAACGCTGAACTGGAGGGGGACCCAAATTTTTAGCACCCCGAAGGAACCTATGAATGTCCGGGTGAAGGCCCCGAGACCCTGGGACCGAGATGTCCAATACGGAGGACAGGGCAGATATTTGGCGCCTGAGGGTACTGTGTCGCAATCCTTTTTCAACACCCTTCTGCAAGAATTCTAAAACTTCTGGAACACCTGCTTGCAAAGGAACAATGTTAAGGGACCTAGCCCAGGAACAGAACGTAGACCAAGTGATCTGGTAGATACGTGATGTGGATTCCCGCCTGGAGGCCATGATAGTGTCTTGGACGTGTTTTGAATAACCTTTCTTGTCTAGACTTTGCCGCTCAGCCTCCATGCGTGTAATTGCAACCACTCTGGCTCCGGGTGACATACAGGCCCTTGCTGTAGGAGGTCCACTCTGAGAGGAAGGGGAAACGGAGGCCGGATCGACAGATGTAGTAAGTCCGAAAACCAGGGCCTCCGTGGCCAAAAGGGAGCCACCAGAATGACGTCTGCCTGCTCGGATCTGAGTTTCCTGATAGTGGAACCCAGAATAGGAAGAGGAGGAAACGCATACAGCAGGCCCGGGGGCCAACTGGCCACTAGAGCATCTATTTGTTCCGCTTGTTGACACTGGTGTCTTGAAAAGAACCTGGGAACCTTGCGATTGAGACGAGAGGCAAACAGGTCCACCAAGGGAAGGCCCCATTTCTTCGTTATCAACTCGAACACCTCCGGGTGGAGAGCCCATTCTGCTTGGTCCAGAGATTGTCGACTTAGCCAGTCCGCCTGTAAATTGGAAACCCCCGAAAGGTGTTCTGCTGAAATTGATTGTAGATGCTGTTCCGCCCATAGAAAACAGAGGTTCGATTCCTTCATTAGAGATCTCGAGCGCGTGCCTCCCTGGTGGTTTATATGCGCTTTTGCAGTGACATTGTCCGTGCGGACAAGGACGTGCCGATTCCTCAGAAGGTGTTGGAAACTCTGCAGCGCCAGCCTGATAGCTTTCAACTCCAACCAATTTATGTTGTGAGTCAGATCGCTCTGTTCCCAAACGCCTTGTGCATGAAGATGGAGACAGTGAGCACCCCAGCCGAAGAGACTCGCGTCCGTGGTGACCACAACCTTCTCCGGTGTTTGTAGAGAGACTCCCCGCTCCATGGCCGGGGACACCCACCACAGAAGTGATCTCCTTACCGCGGGGGAAATCTTGATCCATAGGGGACGCTTTTCCATAATAGAGTCTTGATGCGGGAGCAGGAGCCACTGCAGGGGCCTGGAATGCCATCTGGCCCACGGTACGCAATCCAGGCAGGATATCATTAAGCCCAGGATGTGCGCTAAATGAGAGAGGGAGACCTTCTTCCTGTAGAGACAAGGTGAGATGGCAGCGCGCATTTTCTCCAGACGTTCCTTGGGAAGACTTACCGTGGCCGAGGCAGTGTTGAAAAGCACTCCTAGGTGGGTTAGAACCTGGGAGGGATTTAGATGACTCTTGGCCTTGTTTATGATGAAACCGTGTTGTTCTAACAACTGGACCGAACGCATCACATCCCTCCTCGCCTGGGGGGCGGACGCCGATCGAATCATCACATCGTCCAGGTAAGGGTAAGAATGGATGCCCTCTTGCCGGATCCTTGCGATGACAGCCACCATTAATTTCGTGAAAACTCGTGGGGCCGAGGTCAGGCCGAATGGAAGCGCCCTGTACTGGTAGAACTTGCGGTTGTAAGCAAATCGGAGGAACCGTCGAGAAAGAGGGTGAATGGGAACATGCAAGTATGCCTCTGACAAGTCGAGAGATGCCAGCCAGTCCCCGGGGAGGACAGAGGTCTTGATCGATCTGAACGATTCCATCCGGAAGGTTCTTTTCCAAACGAAACGATTTAAGCGCTTCAAGCAGCTGCGAGGACCGCCAGAATGATACCCTGTTAAAGGAATCCAGGAAAGTCTGCCAGAGCCTCATGTCCTCCCTCATGGCGGCTGTCATCCTAATGAGGAAGTGGGGACGGCCATGCCCTATCATGGCGTTGCACAGCCACCTCAGAAAGGGGCGACCGGGGGCCACCACCCTGCAGGCAAAGTTAAGGTGGCCCACCAGGGACTGCAACTGGCGTAATGTCACCTTCCTGGCCCCGCTACATTCCTTAAGCAGCTCCCTCAGGGTACTGAGCTTGCTGTCAGGGAGGCGTGAAAGCTGACCTACGTTGTCTAGTTCTATCCCCAAGAATGTTAGCTTCATGGCCAGCCCCTCAGTCTTGTCCCTTGCCAGGGGAACCCCCAAGTTTCCGCAGAGAGCCTCAAACGTGCACAGTAGGTGTGAGCATTGGCTAGACCCGGCCCTTCCTCCAAAAATAAAGTCATCAAGGAAGTGAGTGGCGGAGGTGAGCCCTGCCGCCCGGTGCAATGCCCACTCCAGCATAGTGCTAAAGGCCTCAAATGCCGCACAGGAGATGGAGCATCCCATGGGGAGGGCTCTATCGATATAGTAACCCCCGTCGAATGAAAAACCCAATAGATCAAAGTGGGTGCACTGGCAGCAGGCGGAAGGTGGACTCAATATTGCACTTCGCCATTAGGGCCCGAGGCCCGCAAGCCTTAACCATGGCCACCACCTCGTCAAAAGATGTGTACCTAACCGAGCAAAGCTCGGCCGGTATGCCGTCGTTGACGGAGCTTCCCCTTGGGTATGACAGGTGGTGGATGAGCCTGTACTCACCTGGCACCTTCTTCGGAACCACGCCTAGCGGGGAAACCCTCTAGGTTGGCAGCGGGAGCTTGGCGAAGGGGCCCAACACCCTCCCCAGCGCAGCCTCTTTAGCAATTTTCTTAGCCACTATGTGTTCCATTCCCTCCACGGATTTCAGGTTGCGGGCAAAACTATGGGTGCGTCTGGATTGGCATGGTATCCTAAAACCCTCTACAAAACCGTTCTCTATATAGCGTGCGTGCTCGTTGGGGTTGTCACTCAGCAGCCTCCGGAGCACCGGGATCCTAATTGGGCTGGGGCCCTTTTCCCGCACCAGTCCCTTGGGTGGCTGCAGGACCCTTTCCCCCACCCGGGCCTTGGTAGCCCCCCCTTCCCCTGAGGGCCTTATTCCTCTGACAGTGGAGGCCAGCATGTCGCCTGCCACAGAAGCTACAATCGTGCCTATACTTGCACGGGGAGCATGCACATTTTCAATTTTTATTAAATTCCCAGCATACCAGGGGACTTTGAACCCCCTGAGTGCCCGCAGCCGATGCTGCCGACGCTGCTGGTGTCCTAGAGATGAGGTGGCCTCTGTCTGATCGCTCGCCGACTAAAGGTCTGGCAGGCGTCATGATCTGGAGCCATAGCTCTGGGTGTTGCCTTTCCCAGGAGATTGCTGCGTTGTTGGAAGTGCGTTCCCTAAATGCTTGGTCGTAGCGCTCCCAGGCATTACCCGCAAAGTCCATAAAGGCCCTATGTATAATATCAAAGTATTTAACGAGTGTGGGGCCCCTCTCGAGGTATTTTTGCATTACTACGCCCATATAGACTGTATACCCTGAAACCCAATTGGCCCAATTATGCTCAATGGGTTTCCTTCTTGTCTTCTCTTTGTCCTTCACTTGGGCCCCATCCTTGTCCAGGGGCTCAGGTTCCTTGAAGAGCAGCTGGAATATATCCATGCACTCACCCCGCCAGATACGTTCCTTGACCGCCGGCAGGAAGTGGTCCCCCAACGGGACTGGCCTGTCACTGGTCTGCCAAGCGGAGCCCATCTGAGGTACCCCCCCCATGGTGGGCCAAGGCAGTGCCCCCCCGCCAAACCTGGTTACAGGTGGCGTGCAGCGACACCCAGTTGACAGGGCCCAGATACCACCCATATGGCCCAAATGGGGCGTTGTACGGCATGCCCCAAGGCCATGCCCCTTGCGGTGACTCACCAGCGCCACACCCGTTGTCCCCGGGGTCCTCGCCACCGTCACCCGGTCCTGGTCCTGCCTGGAGTGGCTGGCTCCCCCGCGGTTCAGCTGCTGCTGGTCCGGCTGCCGCTTCAAGAGTTGCTAAATGGTCAGTGAAACCCTGCATCAGTTTGGCCTTCTTGGCAGCCCCGGAAGCCCTTACTGGATGTGGGGGTACCCCAGAAGGCCCCCTGCCTGGCTCGTCCCGCTATGGGGTAGCGCGCTGTTTTTCTAGAGCTTGGAGGCGGGCGATAAGCACCTGGATGGCACCCAGCTCCAGATCGCCCTCGTCGTCCGATGACTCTACGGGGACATTTGGCCTCTTGGGGGTACGCACTGGTTTGCCGCCCTTCTTGACCGGGGCCTTACCGCCCTTTTTAGCCAGTGCCTTCTTCAGGCCCATGGCAGCTGAGGCCGCCTTTGCTGCACCCCAATATACCCTCTACCCGTGCCTCCTGACCCTGCACCACCCAGCCCTTAAACTCCTGCAGGTCCCTCCCCGTCTGCCCCGTGCTCCAAACCTCGTCCGGGTGACCAGCCCGCAGTGCCAGAAGATGGTCCTCCTGAAGGGCTGCTCCTGATGGATGGCTGAGAAGTAGCGGCTATTAAGGGCTGCTCCGGGGAAGGGGTGGGGGGTGGCAAGGCCCGATTCCATAACCGCGACGAAAAAAGGAATTGGGGGGACACTGGATATTCCCTCCTGTGGAGTCCCGAGTAGGCTGGGGAACCCCCGCCTCGGCTGCAGGGCGTGCCTCGCGGCGTGCCGCTGAGCTCTTCAAGTGGCAAGGGCCACTCGATATTCCCTCCCGTGGAGGCTGGGGAATCACCGCCTTGGCTGCAGGGTGGGCCTCGCTGGATATTCCCTCCCATGGAGTCCCAAGGAGGCTGGGGGACCACCGCCTCGGATGCAGGGCGGGCCTCACAGCATGCCGCCAGGCTCTTCAAGTGCTGTGGGGGCCACTCGATATTCCCGCCCGTGGAGGCTGGGGAACCACCACCTGGTTGCGGGCTGAGCTCTTCAAGCTGAAAGAGGCTAGGAGCCCTGTGCCACCACCGTTACAGCCACCGGCGCAGCCAGCAGCCGTGGCGCCCCGGAGGCCCTGAAAGGGGAGCCCTGTGCCGCCCCTGCAGCCCCCTGGGAAGAAATTGGGCTGCTCGCTGCCACGGGCTGAAAGAGGTGCTGAGAGAGGGCAGCTTCAGAGGCCACAGTGCCAAGAGAGAGCCACTCCAGAGGCCCCAAGGGCCGCCCCAACTCGGCCCGGCCACGTGCTGTGCCGGTCTTGGAGCTCCTGCAGACGTCCTCTCTCTGTGCTATCGAGAGAAGGACTGAGCCGGCGCCTGCATGCTGCCGGCTCACTGCAGGAAGGCCCCACCCTGGAGACACCTCAGAGACAATGGGAGCTGGCTCCCAGTGCCCCATGCTCCTTTGAGGTGGGGGCTGGTGGCAAATGAGCCACGCCGCCTAGAAGGGCGACGATCGGCTAGCTTTGGGAATTTCAAGTGAAGACATGGAACAACAGATAGATGCAGTTTTCCGTGTGAATTCTGAATATGCCACAAGAAACAAATTATTTAGGGATTGTATGGTTCAATTCAACTCCAAATCAATTACAAGCAGATACTGCAAGCACATTTTGTTAAAGTCCTCACCATTGAAGCTCAACAGATAAAAGTTCTGAAAGAAATACCATCCAGGATTTTAAGGAAACGTAAGGATTACAAATTTTTAACAGATGCTTTAAACGCCAATGGAATATGTTTTAGATGGGAAATACCTGAAGGGGTCTCATTTTTTTTACAAGGGGAAGAGGAATAGATTCACATAGCTCCTCAAAGCGCAAGAATTTTGGCGGAAATACAAAAAAACTTTAACTTCTGAGCACCCAGTGCCTTCAACACATAATTCTAACTAGCCAAGATGGATTATAAAATAGCTTCATGGAACGTAAATGGATTAAATAACAAAACCAAAAGGGTAAAAGTTTTTCATTTTCTTAAAAAAACAAAGCTTGGACATTGTATGCTTACAAGAGACACATATTAGAAAACAAAATAGAAAATATTTGGTTAATAAGGCCTTGGGACAAGAATTCGTTTCCTCTGACAAGGAAAAAAAAAAAGAAGGGTAGTGTTTTATGTGAAACAACAATTTGAACCCAAGTTGATTTTTAAAGATGAAGAAGGTAGGGTGCTAGCTTTGGAAATCTTAGTTTCCGGAATCAAAACGGTGATAATTGGAATTTATGCACCTAATGAAAAAAAGTAGAATTTTATAAATATCTAGAACAGAAGATGGCTGAGGTATCAAATGCTAATTTAGTTTTACTGGGAGATTTTAATGGGGTTGTTTCTTTCGTATCAGAAAATCTGATACGTCTGAAAGGAATTTGCAAGGCAGGCTACCTAAAGCTTTTTTTGATTTAGTAGAACAAATGGATCTCTATGACTTGTGGAGAATCAAAAACTCAAATGCAAAGGAGTATACTTATTTCTCTAAAAGATATAAATCTCATTCAAGGATAGATATGGTCTGGACATCTAAATCTATTACACCATGTATGAAAAGAATGGATATCTTGCCCAGAACCTTCTCAGATCATAATGCAATTTGCTTTACAGGGAAGAAGAAGGCAACACAGTTTCCTTTCGCTGGAGACTGAATGAATACTTGCTGAAAAAAGTGGAAGTTGTGGAGAAAGCCAAAAGGAAGTTAAAGGATTATTTTGAACTGAATTTAAACCAAGGAATGGACAATAAGATAGTTTGGAATGCAGGAAAAGCAGTTATGAGAGGTTTTTTTATACAACAAAATGCATACTTTAAAAAACAAAAGGGATTGAAAAAAGAGGGATTATTGATGGAGATTTCTAAAAAGGAAAGAGAACTTCTATGGGCTAAGGACAAAAAGAAGATTACTCAAGTCATTAATGTGCTTCAGCAGCAGCTCTCTATGTTACTATTAAATGAAGTTGAACGGAACTTAAAATATGCGAAGCAAAAGTCATTCGAATTTGCAAACAAACCAGACAAGTTGCTGGCTTGGAAAATTAGAAGTGAGAAAAAGAATAAGTACATATCCAAGATATCAACAAAAAAATGGGCTTTCCTATTACGAAAGGGAAATAAAAAGGGAATTTTTTAGATATTATTCTGAATTGTATAAAGGAAATAAAGTAGAAGAAATAAAAATCGACAGATTTCTCAAGACACAAAATATTCCAAAACTTTCTAAGGACCATATAGAAATTATGAATGCACCGATACCAATAATGGAAATAACAGAAGTAATAAATCAAAGCAAAGCTAATAAGCTGCCAGGGCCTGATGGGCTACCATCTTCGTACTACAAATCTTTCAAAGATCAAATATTACAGCCTTTGCAATGGATGATGAATGATATTTTGCAAAGAGGAATTATGCCGGAGTCTTGGAAGTATGCGAATATTGCAGTAATTCCAAAACCGGATCAAGATTTAACGCAAGTCAAGAACTACAGGCCAATCTCACTCTTAAATAATGATTATATATTTTTTGCTGCCATTTTAGCAAGGAGACTGAAGGTTGTATTAAGACTTTTTATTCACGAAGATCAAGCAGGTTTTTTGCCAAAACGGCAATTAAGAGATAATGTGAGAACAGTTCTGAATGTATTGGAGTATTATGAAAAACACAATGATAAACAGATAGCTATGATCTTTCTGGATTCAGAGAAAGCATTTGACAATGTCTCCTGGCAGTTTATGTGGAGGCTATTGGATGTAATGGGAGCTGGTAATAATTTTATTAGGGCTACCAAGACAATATATTCGGAGCAATACGCTAAAATTATTATAAATGGGGAATTATCAGATAATTGTAAAATACAAAAAGGAACTAGACAAGGCTGTCCACTTTCCCCATTACTTTTTATATTAGTACTGGAAGTGCTTTGCAGAAATATTAGAGAAGATGATCAAATACAAGGCCCAAAAGTTGGGAAACAAGAGTATAAACTTAGAGCCTTTGTGGATGATGTGGTGTTTTTTCTAGAAAATCCATTAGAGAAGTTCGGAAGACTTTTGCAAAAAATACAACAATTTGGCCAATTGGCCGGGTTTTATATAAATAAGACTAAAACCAAGGTGTTGACAAAAAATATGGACCAGAAATCTAATGATAGATTTTTTGAAATAAGTGAACTGAAAGTGGAGAAGAAAATTAAATATTTGGGCATCTGGTTGACAAATAAAAACTCTTTGTTGTTTTCAAATAATTATATCAAAATATGGAATACAGTAAAAACTGACTTGCAAAGATGGACTAGAATGAACTTATCTTTAATGGGAAGAATTTCAGTTGTGAAGATGAATGTTTTACCTAAAATGCTGTTTCTTTTTCAGACTATTCCTATAATTAACACCTTAACTTGTTTCAAGCAATGGCAAAAGGACATAACCAAATTTGTTTGGCAAGGGAAAAGACCAAGAATTAAATTTGAAAATTTAACAGATGCTAAAGAAAGAGGTGGTCTTACCCTGCCAGATTTAAGGTTGTATTTTGATGCTGTTTGTTTGACGTGGTTAAAAGAATGGATAACATTAAGAAATCCCAGAATACTTGATCTGGAAGGATTCGATAGAAGGTTTGGATGGCATTCATATCTGTGGTACGATAAAAGTAAAGTGCATAAAGATTTTCTTAATCATTATGTAAGAAGGAGTCTAATGAGAGTGTGGGTAAAATAAAAAAAATGGTTGGAGTCTAAAACTCCATTATGGCTGTCCCCAATTGAAGCTTTAGCACATAAAGAGGTAAATATGCAACCTGAATGGGGTACCTACAGGGATTTGTTATGTTTCCAAGAACAGGGCTGTAAATTAAAAAACCTAATTGAATTACAAAATTTGGTTAGTAACTGGTTTCAGTACCATCAGTTAAATGAAATCTATAAGAAGGATCTTAAAGTTGGATTTGAGGATCAAATGTCGAGATTTGAGAAGGAGCTGTGTGAAAATGACAAAAAATTAGTTTCTAAGATGTATAAGCTGTTGCTTTTGGAGGAGACAAGAGATGAAGTGGTTAAAATGACTATGATAAAATGGGCTCAAGATGTGGGTCATAATATAGATATGGCAGATTGGGAAAAATGATGGAAAATGGATTTAAAGTTCACTGCATGTTATACTTTAAAAGAAAATTATTATAAGATGATGTACAGGTGGTATTTGACACCCAAAAAATTAGCATTAATGTATAAAAATGTTCCAAACAAATGTTGGAAATGTGGACATTGTGAAGGAACTTTTTTTTCATATGTGGTGGTCTTGCGGGAAGGCAAAGGCCTTTTGGGATATGATATATAATGAGTTGAAGAAAAAATTTTAAATTACATTTCCTAAGAGGCCAGAATCCTTCCTGCTGGGAATAACACAAGGAGAGTTTTCCAGAAGAAACTTAACATTTTTTATGTATGCAACCACGGCAGCCAGAATAGTATATGCGCAGAAATGGAAGTACGATGAATTGCCCTCAAAAGAAGATTGGTTGATAAAAATTTTGGAATATGCTGAGATGGCAAAACTTACAGTACTGATAAGGGATGAAAACTTGGAATGTTTTAAAGAAGATTGGAAACCATTCTTACTATACTTAAAGAACTATTTTTCTAATATCGACTTTTCAGCAGGGTTTAAAATTTAGTAATAATAGCAGGTTGGGTAGAGTAAAATCGAGTTTGCAATGTGGAGGATATATGTTTTGAATTACTATAGTAATGGTTGACTTGTATAGTTAATGAATCGTGCTGATTGGTGAGCAGGAAGTCAATATTTACTTAATTAGATGTAATAGGATTGTTAAGATATTGTAAAAACCAATCAAAAATTTAAAAAGCAAAAAAAAAGGGATACATTTGTCATGTCTCAGATGAAGAGATGACCATACAATTTGATTGCTTGCTATTAGACTAGCTGGAAATGCTTGCTCAATGGCTTTTGATGGTTAGAATGCCCCCTCCCCTGGCCTCGTGCTGAGGGGAGGCCGATTTCTCTCAGCCCCTAGCATGGGCCCAAGGAAGCCCCTGATTGGGCCTCAGTGTTTGGTGGGGCTGGGCTAAGGTTGCCGCTCCTGTGGCTCCCCGCCCCGAATGATCAGTTGGGAGTTTGTTTCCCCCACCCTCCCTGCCCTAGGATCAGAGTGGGTCTAGAGGCTGGCCACCCTACTGGGGGGCCGAGTAGGAATTTTTTGCTCCCAATGCATTGGCCATGTTGGGTTTTTCCCCGCCTACTCCGTTCTGCTACCCTGGTGTCAATGGTGAGTTAGTTAGGTCACAGCTTGGCAGGGACAGTGCGGGATGGGTGGTAAGTAGATGGGATGGAACATTGGTGAGCACCCTTGGACAGTTAAAATGGGTGATTGGTCAATTGCTCCCTTGTGGTTTGTGTGGCCCAGGGAGGACGATTTGCCATGAAACCTGCTTCAGGCACTTTACATACCCATGGGCTGTGCGGTCCAGGGTGTGCGAAGACCTAGAAGGATCCAGCCTCTTTGGGGGTTGGCCATGAAGGGGAGGGAGCAGGTTTTCTACCTGCTGCCTTCCTGAGCCAGGGTGTGTTGCCCAAGCAAGGCGCGGGCGAGGACGCGGTAGTCCAAACCCAATCATTGCTAGGTCCTGCACTGTCTTGGGGAGGTGGGCTTAACCCTATCCAGTCCGCTAATCCGATTATAGTTTATCAATAAAGCTGTGGCCCTTTTTACCCACTACATTGTTTTCTGTGTCTTCTTGGGGCTGGGGGCTGGGGACAAGAACATTGATGTTTGGTAACTACTAGGTGTAACACACCTCACATGCTGAGGTGGAGGCCAGAGAGAAAGTCTAACTTCTGTCTCTTTTCTTTCTCTCTGGCCTCCACCTCAGCATGTGAGGTGTGTTGCAGCTAGTAGTTACCAAACATCAATGTTATTCTAACCATCAAAAGCCATTGAGTGAGCATTTCCAGCTAGTCTGATAGCAAGCAATCAAGTAGCAAGCCACTTTTTCAAGTGGCTGAAATAGTCCATCCTGGTAAGGGAGGAAAAGAAAGCTGGCAATGCATGCTGTTTGTTTTTGTGTGAACAGAGATTTCTTGCTTGCTTGCCTGTTTTCCCCATGTTTAACATGTACCTTGGTAAATAGATCTCTCTCTCTCTCTCTCTCTCTCTCTCTCTCTCTCTCTCTCTCAGGTAAGTCTCCAGTACTCTTGCCTCATAAGTAAACACACAAAGACCCTATAGTGACTGTCGGAGGAACTTCCTGCCACTTGGGAGAATGAGAAGCTGCATGTGCAACAAGGAGACCAGGTAAAGCACTGTGCGAGCTCACTGTGCTAGAGTCATTTTAACACAACCATGTGTTCTGAGTGCATCTGAGAGACTAATACGTGTTCTGGTGTGGGTTCATAAATCTTGCCAGAAACATCTACTTGCTACAAGTAGTACTATGTGCTTTCCCTTTGGTTTGGGGCTATTTGCAGCCCCAGAGAGCCTAATGACGAAGCCTTCAGCATGCTCATAGCATCAGTTTCCATTCTTAACACCAACAGCTCTTAATAGCAAGGCAAAGAGTTACCTCAACATGTCCTTGCAAAGGGCACTTCATTGTGATTCATACCTAAATGGTACATAATTCAAACATCATAGGCCATATGAGGTCTATGAGTGAAGGAGGCAAAAAACACTCATGAACATTTCAACTCCCATCAGTCTGCAGACACATTTACTCAGATATCTGAAAGGAAATCAGATCTATGACACTCAGTATTTCAAATGAAATTCTTCTCTGCTTAGCCATGGAGTTCCCTGGGTGACCCAGAGCCTGGTATGGGGCATGACTATCCTGACTCATTTATTTTAATGGTACTTAGTCATGACTAACTCAGTATGATCTACCTACCAGGGTTATTATATAGAACTAGTATTTTTAAGCCCGTTAAAATAACGGGCACTAGTACCTTTTTGTTGTTGTTGTTGTTGTCCTTTATTCCGTCTCCCTTTCTCTTGCCCCCCCTTTTTCTTTTTTTCTTTCTCTCCCTCTTCCTCTCTTTCCTTTCCTCTCTCTCCCTCTCCCTCTTTTCCTTCCTTTCTTCCACTTTTTCTCAATTTTTTTCTTTTTCTTTCTCTTTTCCTCTTTTCTTTCTATAATGGGCGCGCTCTATGGGGCTGGCGGTTTGTGGTTTTTTTTGGTCTTTCTCCCTCACTTCTTCCCCCCCCCTTTGTTCTTTACTTCTTTCTTTCCTATTTTCTCTTTCTCCCTCCTTGTTTATTTTGTTCTTTTCTCTCCCTTCTCTCTTATTCCTTCTTTTTCTCTCTCTATTGTCCTGTCTCCCTCCTGCACTCCTTCTTTTCTGTCTGTCTGTCTGTCTGTCTCTCTCTCTCTTTCTCTCTATCTAGTAGTCCTTTGGTGCCGTCTATTTTCGTCTCCTGTGGCTGCCTCATGCCCTCCTCCTTATGGCTGGGCCAGTGCCTTCTGTGCTGTGGAGTGGGGTAATTTTTCTGAGGGCAGAGGGGAGCCCTGGCTTTTCCTCCTCCTACTCTCGGCTGCCAAGACGCCGCCGGGAGGGAATCACCTCGGGTCTGCGAGGGGTGCTTTGCAGGCACTTTTCCAAGGCTGTGGCAGCAGCGGCTTCTGCAGGTGCTGCTGGCCCTGCTGCCCACGCCCCGAGTGCTGCTGGGCGACAGGCAAGCAGCACGCACCATCTCCTGCTGCTGCCCAGGAACGTCTGGCGGCTGCAGGAGGCAGAGGAACAGCAGCAGTGGCGGCGCTGGCTGGGTAAGGCGAGGGGCCGGGCTTGGCTGGGCTCGGCTCAGCAGGGCAAACGGCACTCAAAGCAAGGCAGGAGGCCGTGGCGGGTTCCCTTTGGGTGGCCACGGAGCTGCTGGCGGGGTCCCTTCCCTTCTTTGCTTCTTCCTCCCCAGAAGCGGCTTGTTGTGTGCACAAAACACCCCCGCGCTGCCCACCAACCTCCTCCGCCTCCTTCTCTGCTCCCCCCGCGGGCCTGTTTTTTTAACTTTTTTTCCCCCTGCCGGTTTTTTTTTTTGTTCCGGCCGCCGCCGGCCTCCGAGCCGCCGCCGGCCTCCGTTGGCCTCTGCTCCATCCCCCGTCTTCCCGGCTTGGGCTCTATCTCTTTCGGCCGAGGCGGCGGCTCTGCCACCGCTTCGGCCAGTTCCTCCCGCCGCCGCTTCTCCGGCTTCTTCGGGGCGGCCACTTGTGGCCGCCCAAGATGGCTGCCGGGTGCTGGCGGTCGTGTCTCCCTTGCTCTGTTCTGGGCATGCGCTCCACGCATGCCCAGAACAGGCGAGGCACGAACGCACGCTTGGTGTCCGTCCACGGACGGACACCAAGCGTTTTATTAGAGAGGATAAATGGGATAACTCTGTGTTTGCTGCCCTTTGCTCAGAGAAAGAAGAGAGTACAAATGTGATAACTGATACATGCTCCTAGCACAAATCTGAATAATTTTTCCAGAGTTATTTATTTTAATGAGGCTGGGTGTCATCATTCCTTCCAATATTCTCACGTCATTTTATATTCTACTAATGCCAGCAATATTGGAGGTTATCATTAGTCTGCATCTGGTTTCTCAGATTTATTGGCAGTGATATATTTTTAAGCACTCATTGTACTTTCAAAAACTCCTTCCATTATTGGAAATTACATCCCTCTGAGTTATGCCGGGAGATGTGTCATTTATTATTATACAGTATCTGTTTAATTAGGGCTTTCTTATTCTTATTTTATTTTTTTGCACAACCCCACTAACATATAGCTTTCTTTCTTTCTTTTGAAATCTTGGTGCAAACTTTACTCTCTCTCTCTTTTTGCTTGACTTTTCTGTTCCAAAATTCCAGTTTTGTCATTAATGTTTTTTGTGTGGTTTGCCAAAATGTCTTGATGAGTTTGTGAACACATTACCCTAACAGTACTGTTGGCTACTGCCTGGATGTTTATGTCCTTCTGCTGACATAGATGATTTTTTTTTAAAGTTGCTATATTGCTTCCTGGCATTCTGACAGTCCCTGCATAGATCATATCTTTAACTCAATCAAACACTGTGCCAAGTGTACCTTTTCCAAATAACTTTGTCAACATCTGTATAGGGCCATCATTCATCACTTATAACGACCCCCTTTCAAGTCAGGAAAATGTAAGGAATACCCACTCACAACAAGAAGAGTAATTTAACAATGGAGATTGCTGGTATGGTGAGATGATTTATTTACCCATAAATCAATTCTGTACATATGAATAGGGAAAAAGAGACATCTTGTGACCATTTAATAAATTCATGGTTACTGTATATACTACATTTGATGGTCAAAAAATCTGCCGGCATAAGACCAAAACTGAGGCTATCTCAATCTGGCTCTAGCTCCACAAAGCCAGGAAACTGGGATCTAAGGGTGATGACTTAACAGGCGTGCCATGAGATCAGTAATCATATTGTGCAGTGTCACCAACTGTGCTTGTTTCCAACTTGGCCCCACATGTTTCCTTGGTCTTTGAGGCCCAACTCAAGATGGGGAGTGCCTGGTACCAGCAAAAATGTCCCATGTTGTCCTGCTCCTGTACTGTTTTATGAAACATCTGAACCTCCCTTCAGGGGTTGTGAAACTTGGGTTGCCAGATGTTGTAAGACTACAGCTCCCATCATCCCGAGCCATTGTGGTCATGCAAATGGCTGTGCATGCATGGAGATCACTAAAATGGCCTCCATGTGTGCAGAGAGGCCAGAATCATAGGGGTGTGCAATTCGGGTTTTCAGGTGATTCGGCTCGGACCCGAACCGAATCACCCCTGTTCTGTTTTGTGCCCGAATCTGGGTCACCTGAATCACCCTTGATTCGGTTCGGATTCGGATTAAATCTGAATCTGAATCCAAATTGATTCAGGGGTAAAAAGGGGCCCAGGGGCAAGGTTTTGGGGTAGGGTGGTAGTGCCCAATGGGTAGAGTCTACTACCCCAATTTCAGGGGGATTGGGCAAAGTCCTGATTTTTGGCGAATTTTTGAAGTTTTAGTGACTTTGGGGCAGTTCGGGGGCATAGCATGGGATCTGGGGAAAAAGAGTGGGGTGGGGTGGTAGTGCCTAATGGGTGCAGGCTACCACCCCAAATTCAGGGGGATTGGGCAAAGGGGTGACTTTTGGGAAATTTCTGAAATTTTCATGTCTTTGGGGCAGATTGGGGCAGAAAGTGGGGCCTAGGGCAGAATAGTGGGGTGGGATGGTAGTGCCTAATGGGTGGAGGCTACCACCCCAATTTCAGGGGGATTGGGCAGAGGGCTGATTTTTTGGGAATATTTGAAGTTTGGGTGTCTTTGGGGCAGATTGGGGGCAGAAAGTGGATCTGCCCTAAAGGAGTGGGGTGGGCTGGTAGATAGTGCCTAATGGGTGGAGGCTACCACCCATCCCCAATTTAAGAGTGATTGGGCAGAGGGGTGAATTTTGGTGAATTTATTTTTATGAGGTTTGTCTTCATAAGGTGAAGTGTGCTAAATTGATTACTTCCTCATATTATTCATAGTAATAGAGAGTGTGAAAAAGTGAAAGTGGGGTCATGAGAGTTGTCTAATTGAAAAAAAAATCTCATTTGCTATGATAGAATGAGAATTCACACCTCAGAAATTGGGGTGGTAGCCTCCGCCCATTAGGCACTACCACCCCACCCCACCCCACTATTCTGCCCCAGACCCCACTTTCTGCCCCAATCTGCCCCAATCTGCTCCAAAGACATGAAAATTTCAGAAATTTCCCAAAAATCAGCCCTTTGCCCAACCCCCCTGAAATTGGGGTGGTAGCTTGCACCCATTAGGCACTACCACCCCACCCCACTCCTTTTGCTCAGATCCCATGCTATGCCCCCGAACTGCCCCAAAGTCACTAAAACTTCAAAAAATCGCCAAAAATCAACCATGAACCGAATCACCCGAATTTTTTGGGTACAAAATTCGGGTGATTTGGCTCATGCCCGAAAAATATTGGGTGACATCGGGGGTGATTCGGTTCGGCCCCGAATCACCCAAAATTGTTCCTTTCGGGCACAGATCGTTCTGTGCCCGAAATTTTTTGCACATCCCTACAGAATCAGACCAGAGAAGGCCTGACTACTCTGGGGGAGACCAGCAGCGGGGAGCTACCACAGCCCTTCCTGTGGCTGCAGCTGCAACAAATAGTACTTGTAAGTAGTTTCTGACTTCCCTCCTGCCTCCTCTAGACATAGGGAAGCACCTCAGCCCCTTTACTCCTCACTGGATTCCCCTTTACCAGTAAAGCATAGAGCCGGTTCAAGCCAGTCTGGTGGTCGAACTCAACCGGGTTGGTTCAAATCTGGTTCAGATTTGAACCAATCCAGCAATAACGGTTTTGTACACAGCCCTAGCATTAACCAGCCCAGCAGTCTACCCAGCTTTGCTCTTGCCTGGGGAGTGATTACTTACATCTCACTGCCCCTGTGAAGGCAGCACAGAAATAGATGTTGGCAGGCTGAAGATGATGTGGGGATGCTGCTGCAGCCACATGTACCTGATAGATTTGTACACTTCATGCTACTGAGCATGCTCAAGTTCAATAGAACATGCTCAGTAGCAGCAGCTGGAACCCTGTGCCCTATTGTTCCCTATAGGTGGAATTAGATTTCATTACACACTATAGAAAATGTATACAAGATAAATCTCAATAAATGAATAAATAACCATATGTTGTGTAATGTATTATTTAATACCCAAAGTGAACTAAAACTTGTGGAAGGAAGGAAATATGGTCTTTTTTGTTGAGGAAAATATAAAAGAGCTCCAAAACTGGAATGAATAGAGCATGCTCAGTCTCTCCTCTTTTAGTCACTATCCTGCCCCTGCCTGTGATCACCAATATGTGATGATGTTTGGGTTCTCAAAAGAAAGAATTGGGAGGGGCTCAAAGTGTGTGGGCTCAAATGAGAGTTGAGCTCTTCAAGTTTCCAAATCTTTTTGTAAGCTGAACCTGGCTCTTTATTTGCTGGGCAGGTGAGAAACAGCGATAGATGCTTCCACCACCACCCCCATTAACTTCACTCCTGGTGGCAATGGAACAGCAATGGCCATTTCTAGGGATGTGTATGAAACGGATTTTGCATTTTGTTTCAAGCTCAGAACAAAATCAGACCTCCAAAGCATTTCAATGAAACAGCTGTCAACCTGGTTGTTTCAACAGAACAAAACTTGAAATGTTTTGACTGTTTCGGCCATAGGGAACAATGGGAAAACTTAAACACTATTGTTCCCCATGGGTAGTTCCTAGGGACATCAAAGTGGGTTGGGTGGTAGGTCACGATGGGAGCTAACCACCACCTAACCAACCCACAAAAGAAATTGATAATCTGGTGATTTAAAACAAATTTTTAAGAAGCAAGAATATCACATGCCAATCAGAAGCCAGCAAGGGAAAAACAGGCCTCCAAAATAGCACTCAAAACATAAGAACATTTTGATTTGAAATGGGGTTGTTTCCCCCCAAGCTCATTCAAAGGACATTTTGTTTTGAGCTTGAAACACTCAAAACTGCCCATTTTGAGTCAAAATGTTTTGATGTTGAAATGTTTTGCACATCCCTAGTTGTTTCTCCCCACTTTAAAAAGACCAGCAGCTGACAGCTCTGATCTTGGAAGTTTTAAAAAAAAAAAAGTGCAGGGGCATTTGGGAACTATAGTCTCTTTAGGGGCTGCATTTTGAACAGAATGCAAACCTTTGGTATATATGTTCTCATGGAGAAAAACAGATGTTCACGTAGTATATACAGTGGCTTACATACCATACAGCACCCCATTGACTCAAGAGCAGGATCCCTGTGCTGCTTCTGTCTGATTCTAAGCTGTGTCCACACTGTTTTTTATGAGCTTGCAGAGCTTCCATGGCAACTAAGAATTGCATCACCATTGAAGGAATGCTGTTCCAGTTATTACCAATGGGAGCAGCATTGTTTCTGTGGTGATGCAATTCTTAGAAATGGATGGAACCAGCACAGCTTAGAATTTGATGGAACCAATGCAGGTGCCCTGCTCTTCTATGATCGGGTGTTGTATGGTATGTCGGACCTAGCTTGCTTAGCAAGGTGACTGTGTTATTTGCTATCAAAGCATGCCTACGATTAATATGCTGAGTGGAGCAAAAAATGTCCTTGTTATCAGATGAAGCTATCTGGATACAAAGCTGACAGGTAGATGTTTATGATGTTGAGTGCAACTAAATAGCACACCTTGCATAATAATTACCACTGTGGATGTGAATCTCAGTGGTCTGCATGGAAGCTGGGTATGATAGGGAGACAGGGAAAAGGTAAAATTGAATGGCTAATGAAACATTTGTGCTTGGGGGTGGGGTTGGAAGCAAGTCTGCAAACTGGTTGGAGGTGACTTTCTCATCTTCCCTTTCTCCCCAAATCCCTACTTGGGACAGGTAGGTACAAACATGGGAAGGAGAATATGCATACTGCTCTCACTGCCTTCCTCAGCTTCCTCAGCACTACCCTGGCCTTCCTTCAGTCCAAGCCCCCATCTTTCCACGTATCTGTCTCTCCCCTCCGCATCGTACATTTTTGCTCTGCTCCTGAGTGGTGCACCCTCGCCTCTATTACTGTCCCCAGTTCCGCTGTTATTCTGGGGTGGGATGAGAGCTTTCCCACCACATTGCCTTCAAGCTTGGTTTTGTTGTTGTTTTGTTTTGTTTTGAGAACTAAACTGGTTTCATATCCTCATCAAAGAGGACAAACAGGCAGATACTAAACAGAATAAGCATAAGCTTTATTGTCTCTTATGTAGCATCCCACAGACCTTCCATCACAAGAACCCCTTGGTAAAATGCCACAAATTCCTTGTGATAACATAGGGGAAATGTTGATAACTTAATGCATATTTCATTAGGACAATAGCTCCTGAGATTCCATGCATGAAATATCTCTTTCAAAAGGCTATGTTTTGCACACAAATATTTAAAAGCAGTAAAAGCAAAGAAAGCATTCATGTATATTAAATGTGTCAAATTCAATATTCCAAGGACAAACACAGGAGCAAAATAAAAGCAGGAACTTGAGCAAACTCACCTAAGCAGATTAGATTCAAACCAACATCAACCACTCATGCTCTTCTCTCCCTTAGAAATATGTTTCAGCCTGGCTGGCAAATATCATAGGGACATTGACTGTTGCTTCTTGAACTATGGCTAGCCCTAAAGTTCTGCTTTAGCTGCAGCAAGCACAAACCCAATATGTATTTGAAATCTAGAAAGAGTTTCCTAGCATCGTTCTGTTCCCTTTGCCACAGATAGGTCAAGGTGTCCTTTTCTCACAGAAGATGAAGGTGTGGGGTAGTATGATAAACTTATGGGCAAGCACTATAACG
Source organism: Hemicordylus capensis (assembly GCF_027244095.1). NCBI lineage: Eukaryota > Metazoa > Chordata > Lepidosauria > Squamata > Cordylidae > Hemicordylus > Hemicordylus capensis. The sequence goes on from NC_069660.1 coordinate 186,126,693, forward strand.
GCATCTGGCAGAGCATATGTTTTGCATGCAAAATATTTCTGATTCATTCCCCAGCACCTCCATGTAATGGATCTCCGATAACGGGACTGGGATTTCGATTGAAACTTTGGAGGGCTCCTGCTTGCCAGAGTAGGGCAGGATGGGCTAATGATCCAGGCATTGAAACCAAGAGAGAGGCAAAGCCTCAGGCTGCTAGTTTTGAAAGCAGCAATTTACTGAGGTTTTTACATTTGTTTTGTTCTGTTTTCAGATTGTCATCAAAGCACATTAGGTAACTAGTTGTCCTCAAGGGCAAATGGTCTTCATTCATGTGTCTAACTCTGGCACAAGGGATATTTGGAAGTGCATGGTTTTGTACAGGCGTGCACTTTTTCGGGCATGCACAAAGGTATTCTACTTTAAAACAGGCATTTTTTCTCATTGATAAAGCGTCAAGGGTCTGGATAAAGTGAACTGGCCCTGTCAGTTGTTTCTGCAAGCCAGTAGCAGCCTGCAACACACTGTACAGGATGCAGTGCAGTGTACAAATCCTCTTCATGTTATTTATTTTATTTTATTTTATTTTATTTAAAATATTTCTATACTGCCCAAATCTTATGTCTCTGGGTGGCTCACAACCGCCCAGAGACTCAAGGCTTATGCCTGATACAATTTAGATTTGGGCTTGTTTACACATGAAAGGAATCCCAAGGTGCTTAAGCACAGATTATTGTGTACAGCCGTGTTCCCCAACCACGTTTCCTCCAGATGTTGCTGAACTACAACTCTCAGCATTCCCCAACCACAATAAATGGTAGCTGGGGATGATGGGAGTTGTAGTTCAGCAACATCTGGAGGAACCCTGGTTGGGAAACACTGCTGTACAGTCTCAAACAGATATTGTACACAAGACCTTCACAGTCTCCTCTAGCATCATCTTTTTTATAATTACCAAAGGGTATTCAAATAGGAAGGTTGCACCAGTTGTACACAGGAAGGCAGCCTGAGCAGTTTTCCTATTAGAATTCCCCTTCAGGCACTACAAAACTAGAGCGGCCTGCAGAAGACCCTGCTCAGGCAGCCCTTGTGTGTAATGCTTGGAGCAGAACTAGTGCTAGAGCTAGAGCTAGAACTCTGGAAGTAGAGCTAGAACTCTAGAACTAGAGCTGCGTGCAGAAGACCCTGCTCATGCAAACCCTTGTGTGTAATGTTTGGAGCAGTTCTAAGGGGCTGAAGTGAACTATGAGCTCCAACCACCCAGGATATTTTTAAAAATTATTATTGTTGTTGGTGTCGTTGTCGTTGTTTACACAGTCAGACAGGTGTTTTTGACTGGTTTGTTTTATCCAGACATCGAGTCCTTCCCAAGGACCTGGGATGCCTGAATTTTATCATCAATGTTGTTGCTGTTATTATAGATATCGTTGCAGAATATAGGCTGTTCCCTGTAAAGTTGCTTTTTGTAATCGGCTGATGGTGATTTCTGTGGTCCCTGTGGTGTTGAGGTGCTCTTCAAGTTGTTTTGGAATTGCACCTAGGGTGCCAATTACCACTGGGATTATTTTGGTCTTTTTCTGCCACAGCCTTTCAATTTCAGTTTGTAGATCTTTGTATTTGGTGATTTTTTTCCATTTCTTTTTCTTCTATTCTGCTATCCCCTGGTATTGCTATGTCGATTATTTTAACTTGATTTCTTTCTTCTCAACTACAGTTATATCTGGTGTATTGTGTGGCAGATGTTTGTCTGTTTGTAGTCGGAAGTCCCATAATATCTTTGCATCTTCATTTTCTACCACTTTTTCAATTGTATGGTCCCACCAATTTTTGGCTACAGGTAGCTTGTATTTTTTGCAGATGTTCCAGTGTACCATCCCTGCTACCTTGTCATGCCTTTGTTTGTAGTCAGTCTGTGCGATCGATGATGATCATGATGATGATGATGATGATTAATAATTCGATTTCTGTACCATCATTCTATTAATGATGGTCTTGTTTACCTGTCCAGTTCCCCCCCCCCGCAACATGCCACAGGTAGTCAAAGAATTCACTGTTGTTCAGGTTATTTCCCTCTGTTCTCGCTTCAACTTCAGATCTACCCTTTGAGTGTATAAACATTTCCAGCACTGAAGTGAATTGAATTGTATTTTAAATCTTGGCATAGGTAACTGGATAAACCAGCCCATCGGGAGTCATTACACACAAGGCACTAGAATCCATCAGGTGTGTTTTCCGCTGCCTGGCAACCATTGTTAGTACAACAGAGTCAGAACTGAATACAAGCTGAGGTAATGGAGCCTAAAGTGACAACCATCTTGTGTATACTTAGTATGGAAAGCCAACAAGCCCCATGAATTAACCAGGAGAGGGATTGATCTCATTTGCCACGGAGAGGGACCTTTTGTCTAGTTCTGTGCATATTAAGGCATGGTGATAAAAATAGTTGTGATAGTTCTTTGCAGGAGCACCCCAAGAGACTTTGGCACCTGAGGTGAGGTGCCAAATGGTACCTTGCCCCTCAGCCATGGTGGGGGCCATCTCCCTTTCATAACTGGGCTTTGCAAGCTTTGAAAATCACACAGAGTGGGGGAGGAAGAAGGCCAAGGTCCTCCTCTTCTCTTCATGTGTTTCCTACAAGCTTCACAAGGAGTGTGCAACTTTCAAAGGGCCAGACTGATCCCAAAAAGAGCTGCTTTGATCATGATGGCAGGGGACATATTGCCACTCTGCTACCATCCCAGTAATCTGGGGTCTGGGGTGACCACCTCACCATGCCTGCCTCATGAAAAGTTCACCCCAGTTCTTTGGAGAAACCCTTGTCATGAAGCTATTGAGAATGAGGACTGGGCATTGAGTTAGATATTCTTCCTTACAGAAAGGCAACAGAGCATTTTAGCTGACTGATCAGGAGAGCAGGATACTGATTGGGGATAACTTTTTAAAAGCCTCTGACAAAGCATCTGCACTCTAGCTGGCTTCCAGCTGGCCATTTTTATGAAGATTCTTAGTACACCACTGTGTACGTCTACTGTAGGGATGTGCACGGAGCTGGTTTTCCTGCTTTGGCTCAAATCTGGTTCAGAGTCAAACCACCCTGGGCGGCTTGGGCGCGGGTTCGATAGAGCCGGGCACAGTTTGGTCCAGCAGTCGAGCTGCCTGAGCTGGCTCGTGAGCTGGCTCAAGGGGCATACTTGTAAAGGGGAATCTGGCAGGTAAAGGGCTTTACTGAAAGTAAATGTGGGAGAGGGGGGCAAAGTGAGAAAAAAAGATAGTCTTCCTTAAGTCTTTAAGACTTAAGATAGTCTTTAAGAACAAGTCAGTGGCAGCCTTGGCAGCAGGGGTTCCTCCAACCCCCACCCCCCACTGGCCTCCCAAATGACAGGCCAGGCAGGCTGTGGCCTGTTTCAGGAGTCTGCACACACCTGGCTGCCATTAGAATGACCTGCCTGGCCTGTCATTTGGGAGGCCGGGAGGGAGGTTGGAGGAGCCCCTGCTACCACCTCCGCCACTTCCTACCACCATGGCTGCTGCTGTCCCTGCCAGCAACAGCTTGTTTTAAATTTAAAGACCACCTTTCCCCCCTCATCTCTCCCCCCACCCCCGCATTTACTTTCAGTAAAGCCCTTTACTGTAAAGGGGAATCCTTGCCGGATTCCCCTCAAGTATACCCCTCAAGCCAGCTCGTGAGTTGGGTATTCGAACTGGACTTGGTTCAACTCGAACTCGAACTGGCTTCTCCCGTTATGAGGCCAGTCTGGTTCATGCATGAGCCTTTGAGCTGAGCCGGCTCTAACTTGAGCCCAGCTCAATTTGAATCAGCTCGCACACTCCTAATCTACTATGGCTTGGAACAGATCTAAGCTTTCTACATTCTATGGGACTGTATCTATATCTATATCTATATCTATATCTATATCTATATCTATATCTATATCTATAACACAAACTGCTTTGATAGCAATTTTCTCTCTCCAGGGAAGTATCATTCTGTGAGGTAGTAAAGGATCTCTAACAGAGACTTTGCAGCATCCTCCCCAACTACATCCTCCTATGATTTATCAGGGAAGTTGTGACAATTAAATTGGTATAAAACTTACACAGGTTTGTAGTGCAGACCTGTCTGTTGAGATTATGAGAAGACCTCTATGTAGAGCTGACTGTGTCAAATTCTAGCGTGGATCATTTGAGCCTAAGTTACAAATTGTGTACAAATTTGTGTACAAATTGTTGAGACCTCTCATCTTGATCTCTAAGGGCTGAGCAGCCCATCCAGAGAAATCAGTGCATGCAGCCTCCCTGGATAAGTGCTATTTGAAACTAAAAGCGAGGGATTTCACCTGTTTAAATACCTTGACATCTGGCTGTGCCTCACATTTCCAGCTGATCCTAGGGAAGCCACTGAGGTCCTAAACCAGTTTTTGGGGCTGATGAAAGTCTGGATGTGGGCAAATAAATTGAAATGAAATTATGACAAGGCACTTTTGGTTTGTAGGAAAGCCAATCTGGAATTAAGTGAAAAACCTGTTCTGTACAGACTAACACCCCCCACCCCCGAAGGATCAGGTTCACAGTCTGAAGGTAATCTGCCTGGAACTGGCCTCACTCCTGGGTCTTCAAGTGGTGGCTGTGACCAGAGCAGGGGCATAGCTAGAGGTGAGGGGGCCCGTGTTCGCCCCTCTCCCCAGCAGCCACTCAAAGTGAGGGAGATAATGAAGAAGATAGGGAGGGGTGGAGCTGGGGAGTCCTCAGGAACTGGGGGCCTGGAGTTCTTTGAACCCATCTGCTCAATTATAGCCACACCCCTGGACCAGGTCCAACCTTCAGCTAAATAGCTCCCTTGGCAAGGAGTGCCTTCAACACCCTCTGTGTCTAGAGGAGAGCTGGTCTTGTGGTAGCAAGCATGACTTGTCCCCATAGCTAAGCAGGGTCTGCCCTGGTTGCATCTGAATGGGAGACTTGATGTGTGAGCCCTGTAAGATATTCCCCTCAGGGGATGAAGCCGCTCTGGGAAGAGTAGAAGGTTTCAAGTTCCCTCTCTGGCTTCTCCAAGATAGGGCTGAGAGAGATTCCTGCCTGCAACCTTGGAGAAGTTGCTGCCAGTCTGTGAAGACAATACTGAGCTAGATAGACCAATGGTCTGACTCAGTATATGGCAGTTTCCTATGTTCCTAGTTCAGTGTTACCAAGCTGTGTGATCTGTGCAAGCTCAGCTCAGCACCTCCTTCAGGTTTGTGCCCTGGGTGACTGCCCAGCTTGACCACCCCTGGCTGTGGTTGTGACCAGAAGCACCTTTGTTCAGCTTTAGCTTGTGTACATGTGACTTTTCTAGCCATATGTAGTGTAGTGCTAACTTAATTTGCAGGATTTTATTGGTTACATTATTGTTTATTAGAAGGCAATAGAGAACTTTGGGGAATGTGCTAAATAAATGTCTAGACATAAACTAATGAGAGTGTGAGGCAATTCATGGCCTTTTCAAGAGAGCCTTTTCCTTCTTGCAGCTTTATGTGCTGTTTTAATGTGCAGGAAAATAATTTCCCCTTGTGGAAATTCAGCTTGGTGAACTGAAAGCACATCTCTTTTCATGTATACTCAATCAACTGGAATGCTAGTGAAAGATTTTAAAATGTGACTTTGTGTCAAGGAGATTGGATATTCATAGTTAGGACCTTTTTCCTTTGGTGCAGAAGACTGGACCTGTGCAAAGTCCAAGGTGTCCATAAATTAGATACTACTGATTACATTTACTTTTGGCTCACTGAAACCTGGGGAATATTTCCAAGAGGCTGCAGCGGAAGCCTTTCTGTAGTCAAACATCCTTTCAATTATTTACTACATGGATAAAGAACATGATGTAGAGGCATAATATGAACAATCCAGTCCTCAGTTGGCTTTGCCAGCACAGCCCCTGTTATGCTATGGAATGAGGCTCATGCTGGCAAAGTGCTTTGATGATCAGGCTGAGGCCTTGTTCACAAGTGTGCTTACCAAAAGGGAATGTAAATCTTACAAGTCAGATCTCAGTGAGTGTAGCATAGCAGTTCCAGCTAAGAGGCTCGGAAGACCTGTGTTGAAGTGTGCTTGAACCTGAGGGGTATACTTGTGGGTCAAATGGGCCGTAACCCGAAATTTGGCTTTAAAAAAGCCAATCTGGCAACCAAGCCATGGACTCACCAGGTGGCCTTAGGCAAGTCACTGCTTCTTCAGAATCTGCCCTCCCCCTATCAGCACCATGGAGATCATCATAATACCTGGCAGATAACTGAGAAAATATAAGTGAAGTGAATACTGAGGGAAAGCACTAAGTAGCATTATTTACTCTGTTTTCAAAATGTCTACCTGCAGATGTACTGAGGACTAAATAAGAGGAAGGGGAGGACAGGAAAGGAAAGGATAGATTTTTGCTGAAAATTACTGGAGGGTCAGAACAATCCTCTGCTTCCTCACAAAAAACATACCTGAAGCTGAAAGCTCCACATGGAGATATCCCTAGCAGCAAATCATAACATGGTGGGGCAAAGCTCTTTTACCAAAGTCCTGGAGCTAGAATGACTGAAGGAATCTAATGCATAGGAGGAAAGAAGACTCAGCTCAGAAAACATGTGCCACACCCTGGATCCAAAGAAATCTTCAGGGGTGAGACAGATAATTTGTATTCAAAGATCTAGAATCCAAAGTAATAGCCTCAATACAGGTATAACATCTGAGTATTGTGGTGTAGGAAATAGTATGTAGGCTTTCCTGCTCTGAAGCTTGTTTATGCATTGCACTATGTCAAGGGTAATCATGGGACCCAGCTTGAAATTTGCTAAGAGTAATCATATTTAGGAGGTCTTAGGAAGCAACACATACTTATCAGTACCTACATATTTTAGGGGTACATTATATTCACACAGTTAGCTGCTGAACCTCCTTGCATGCTATCTCTTAACATATTTCTTGGAACTGAAAGGTGCCAGCTCTGCTTTGAAATAACCACAAATGTGTCAGTCTGGACAGAAACAGAATTCTTCTGAGAACAGCAAAAGGGAAACAGCTCCATCTGAGTCAGTAAACAAGTGCCCGAAACGAACTCCAAGAATGGTAAATTCCTTCACCAAATATGGTAAGAGGGTCCAGGAGTGGGGAACCAGAGTTGCTGCTATCAGACTGGGGACACAGAGGGACATGATATGACTGTTTCTGATATGAAGTATAAATAACAGGCCGGGAAGAAGGTATAAAGAGGGGACACACACACACACAGAGGAAAGGAAGGCATGCTCTCACTCCCTGGAGGAGTAGCATGTAACTCCTATTCTGTGAAGGTAGCTGGTGCCCAACATATTGCTGGAATTGCTCTTGTCTCTAAGATTAGGGGAACCTCCATTCCTGCACACTCAATCACTCTGCCAAGATGCCTGGACAGGTGGATGCTTCTCTGCGCGCTCAAGATCCCCATTCCTGATTTCCACAGCCGACGCAGGCCTACAGGAGCTGATAATTATACTTGCACACATTGCCTTCAGCCCAGCACCTTCTAACTAACACCCCTGCCCAACTCCCCCCACTTATCCTATGGATCTCTCTCTCTCTCTCTCCCTTCTGCTTTTCAGAAAAGTCTCTGCCTCTTCCTCAGCTTCTGCCTGTCAGCTTTCAGTGAGTCAGTTTACTCACTTCAGCCCGTTCTCCCCAGTTCCTCCTCCCCCTTCTCTGTTCTCATCTCATTCACTCTGGACTGCTGGCCAGAATGGGCACCTCCTCCCCTTCTCTGCCCTTTCCACCCATCTCCCCCTTCTTTTCTCACGCCTGGATTTTTGCTCTCTTTTCTCCCACTCTGCTTAAAATCGAAACTGTAAATGTTGTGTCCTAGCTAAAGAACAGTTGCGAGATAACACACAAACACTCACAGGGTTCATTACTAGTGAGAGAGAAAATGATTTCAACTGCTGTTCATTTCTAGTGAGGGGAAATTATTTTAAACTGTTATTAAAAACACTATGCTACGTTGGGGAAGAAAACCAATTGATTGATTTTGCTTGCATGCTTAATTGCTTAAATGTAACCATTGGCCTTAATAAAACTTATAAAACTACATTTGTGTGTGACATCTCTTCTCCTCCTCACTCCTGATTGCTCCATGACCTCAGAGCTGAACCAGGGGTAGCCTCTGTTGGTTAAGTTGGGAGGGGCTGTGTGCTCCCTCTTTCCCTTGCAGAGAGGGCGTTGCAGCCTGCTCACAACACTATGAATCACATTGCAGACATTCATCCAACTGCAACCTGGCAACCTCCATTTTCATGGCAGGGGAGCTCCTCCCTCTTCCTGGTCTGCCAGGTCCACATCCCAGCAAGCTCCTTAGCACTCAAGTCACCAGACTGTGGGCAAAGCATCAGAATGTCTGCAGGCTGGCAGCCATTGGCCACAGTCTTCAAGGGGGCATGCCCAGCATGACTGTGCCTCAGAATTGACCACCCACGCTCGGCAGGGAAAGGACATTTAAATCCCTTTAAATGCCATGCATGCAAGCCCTTTCATCTGACAGCAATGGCATCACCACTCTCTTAAGAGTCCTGCAACAAAACAGTTTCTCACAAGCACAATTTCGGGGGTGGGGGGGTGGATGATGAAGGGCATTCTTTTTCTGTTACTCAGAAAAGGGAAGGGAACATGGGCAGGGGTATGTATATGAGGGAGGACAAAGGATCCTGAAGTCTGGTCCTCTGTGCCCAAGGGTGCTCTTGTGATGCCTCACTGCAAAGCAGTCCATGTAGACCAAACCGCATTGTTGCCTGTGTGGCAGCTTGTCACCAGTGTTCCCTCTAACAGGGATTCCCAGGTGTTGTTGATTACATCTCCCATAATGCCCAAGCAAAAGCCATCGCAGCTGGGAATTCTGGGAGTTGTAGTCCACAACATCTGGGAATCTCTGTTAGAGGGAAGACTGCTTGCCACCCAGGGATTAGCCCTATCATGAGAGGGCCAGTCTACTAGGGAGGGAGGACCCTAATTAGGCTCAAGAAACTTCAGCCTTCCATCAGACTGCACATTCATGAGTTGAGTTGTCCAAAAAATGCAGGGCTTGCATGTGTGGGGCCCCCATTCTCTCTTGTAATGGCAGAACTTTTGCACAGTGACCCTCTCCTCTCTGGGGAAGCCTCTGATGAACCCAAAGTAGAATGTGATGCTCCATGTGCCCAGGAGTGGGCAGACTGGGCAGTCTGGGAAAATGCTGGGATTGGGGATAGATCTTTACTCTCATTCAAATTTCCTGGGTTTGGACCAGCATTGTGGCATATGAAAATCTGCCACCATGGGGAATTGCAGGATAGGGGAGCCCTGGTTGCTGCAACCCCAGCAGTGTGGTGTCACTGTTCTGGGCAAAAATGAAGAAAGATATGTTCAAATGAGTGGATGAGCTGGCAGAGGGCCCGCTTTGACTGCTTCTTTGAGGCAGTCACCAAGACAGGAAGAGTTGTTGTTGGGGTACCCATCTCCATGGCTTGCTTGTGTGGAGCAACCAGGTGGAGCAGAAAATGCCATCAGGCCTGCATGAATGTCTCCATAATGTAACACTTCCCTGAGAGTTTTTGTCACACATTATTAGTGATGCTGCCAGATCCCCCTGTCCCCCTGGATGGTTCCTCTCATGAGTTATGAAGGGGTATCCCCATGGCCTTCCACTCTCATGAGAAAGCGGTCCACTCGAGAGCAGCATCCATCATCATCACACATGAAGAATCACTCCTTTCACTGGAGGCAACACTGATCCTGCTGCCCAGCTTTTCTCATGCATAAGCCTAGGAACCACACTTGTTAACCATGGGGAAGCAGCTGGGCCCCCTTCCCCAACATCATTGTACAAAAAATACATCAGAGCCATTCAAGAATTCCTGGGTGGGGCTGCCTTTTAAATCTGACCCCTGGTACACCACCCTGCCATATGTTACTGTCCCAGTAATGTAATGGAGTTGCCCTTTTTATCTTGGCATTGCAACTACATGTGCTTATGAATGTGCAGGTGGGTCTGGGCAGCCCTGTCTATGATTACCTTTCCAGAAACAGCATGAAACTTCTGTTATGACAGCATCTGCATTTGGATGTAATACTGCCACTACAAAACCTCAGTTTGGGTTTCCAACCTATGCCTCATTTTACTGTGGTTTTATGTTACGTGTTAATGCGGCCTTTGTTTTGCTTTACATCCAGTCCAATGAAAAGTTCTGGAGAACATAAAATCTTGTTCACTACTTTGTGGTTGTTTAGTTGGTCCTAAAAGGTACTACCCCCCCCACCCAAGAAAACTGATCCAGCAAAAGGTTGCCCTGGAACTTCCCACTGGTTGAGGAAACAGAGGGCTGACACACTGTCATGGCACTAGGTTAGTTTATTTTGCAGGCATACAACATCACACAATGCAACAGAGGTCTATGGTTTATTTATCCAAAGTAAAAAGAGAAACACAGCTGTGGATATGCATCTCAAATAAAGCAACAGGCTTCTAACGGCTTATTGTGAATCCACAATAACCGATGACTGGTTTCACAAGAACTTGAACAGTTCAGCCAATTTCAGAGAATGGGACTTGATGCATAATAGTCCACAGTCCTTTAAGCAAATAGCCCAGCTAACTAGTCAGCACTTTGAACAAGAAACAATTCACACATTTTAAGATAAATAAGAATTTGGAAAATGCCATCCTTGTAAAAATTACTTATCTGCATTTGTGAACATACATCACAAACACATGTCACTTTCAGTGAAATGGAAACATCCACAGAAATTATAGGGGATATTTCACATATCCAAATCCAAGTCATAAAAAGTAAGAATTACATGTTCTTCATTCTCAAATGAAGGATGCAATGCAGATGATAAGCAACATGCATTACCTCTGCATTCTATTGGTTAACTCTTCTGGTTATTTTTAATCAACATCTTTCATACTTCAGAGAGACAATCTCATCCTCATTTTGTCCCCTTCCCAATTCAGGATAGGCAATAATTTCTGCAGTAAAATATACATATTCTGCTGTTTGCCAGATGGGCTCACTCAGATTTCATAATCCCGTATGTGCAACAAATTTTGAGTAATTTTAAAATTGCCTAGCAGATGGGAAGTATACATTGTACCATAAGACAGCATTTCTTCTGAAAGCAACTTTTTGAAAAAAGTCTTTTTAGAAGTTGAGGTCCCCAGTACACATCAAACATACATGCTGCTGGGATACAGACTATGCAAGACCCAGAAATAAAGGTCTGGATCCCAAAGAGCTTCATAACAAGCTCCACAGGAACTCGAGTTTATCTCAAACAGCAGCATCCCACACTACCTAGCAAACTTTTTCTACAACTGATTCCAAAAGTTGCTTGTGAAAATGTTTGGGGTGGTAGTGGTAGATTTCTAGCATTCAAAGAAAAAAAATGGCTGTCCCAAGGTGTCCAGAAGGTGCAAAGCAGAGCCAGAAGCAGAGTGGCAGGCAGGGGGAGGAGTAATGTTGGTCATGGTAGGTGACAGTGGGAGGGGCCTGCTCCCCGAGTTGTCATCATTTCCGCTGATGTGGTTGTGCACAGGCTCTCCTTTCCAGATGAACCTGGTCCCACATCACAGCTGCCTGAGGTAGAAGTGGGGCGGGGGGGATTCCTCCCCTGCCAGGGAAGAAGCTCTCCTTCCTGTGGCAGTGTAGGGGGAGGTGTCAGCTGATAGACCACCCAGATCACTCTCTCCATCTTCCCCAATTCCTGCTGGCAGTGTGACCCACCCTAAATCTGAGACTGAGGAGAGGAGCAAGAAGTTGCTCCATTTCCTGGACCGCCTCAGCCCCAGATGGAGGGTGGTGGTAGTAGTGGCCCCCAAAACAAACCAGCATAGGAACAGAGGAAGCTGCTATATACTGTGTCAGACTATTGGTCCATCTAGCTCAGTATTGTCTACACAGACTGGCAGCAGCATCTCCAAGGTTGCAGCAGCCCCAGTGCCACCACCACCAGAATGATCCCAGACTGATAGCAGCCTGGTGTGGGATCATTTTTAACTCTGCCATGGTGACCCACACCAGGCAGCCTGCATCCACTGTAGGACACAGTTCAGCAGGGGTAAGCAACTTCAGTGTCTTACAACATTGAGGATGCTGGAGCACCTGATACAGCATCCACCAGGGGTCCTTACTCCTGCTAGCTGCAATAGGGCTCCGTTAGCAGCAAGGCACCTGCTCCTACTCCCAAGCAGGGGAAATTGCCTGTGCAGTGGGTGCAGTTGGTGGGCAAGTGAACTGGTCACCTCATCTCATCACCTGGGCCACTGGGGAAATAGCTTTTGATGACCAGCCATTCCAGGTGTGGAGAACATGGGCTTATGCCAGCTGCTCTGACAGCTTGCCCCTGACTACAACATCCACTCTTGCACCACCTTCAGCAGGTGGGTGGTGCCCTCCCAATGCCAGGCATGCATGGTGGCCATGTCAGGGCTGCTATGTGCAGCAGCCCGACACCAGCATGCACTTCACTGAGAATTTGTGGACCAGGTGCAGTGGGAGGCACATGCTGCTTTTCTGTCCCTCGTGGTGCACTGGTGGGAGCAGGAGAGTGATGGGAAATCTGCTGTTGGTGGCATGGCAAGCCCCTCTCATGCAGCAAAGCACAGCAGATGAGCTGTCAGCAGCTAAACCTTTGCTGGGGGCCCAGGGTCACCGACAATGCTGCCAAAGTAACTAAGGCAGCCGAGGAGGGTTAGTTTGTGTCCATCCATTGTGTGGCACACGCTCTGAACCTGGTCATGCGGGATGCGCTTGGCTCTTCTGGGGTTGTGGCCAGGTGAGACACCTCTGCTGCAGGCATTGGACGTCATCTTGCTGCTACCATGGCTGCTCTTGTGGAGAGGTGCCGCAAGATAGCACCTTTCTTCCATTAGAGCAAAAAAGGTAGGCGGATGTTCTACTAAACCTACCTGAACACCTGAGCCCTCATGACGTTCTGACCTGGTGGAACTCCACCTTTCTCTTGCTCCAGCTTCTGCAGGAGCAAGAGGACACCATCCATGCCCTGGCAAGGAGGCATGGATTGAAAGGGTGCAACCTATTCAACCAGAAATGGGCACTCCTTTCAGAGGTTGACTTAGCACTCAAGACTTTCTTTGTCTTGGCACTAACTGCTTGTGTGCAGAGACAGCAACACTGAGCCAGGTTTTGCCTGCTGCTCTTCTCCTCAGGAAGACAATGGGTGAGCTCCAGACCATGCTGGCCATTGGGGAAGTAGTTAGCGATGTGCAAACAGGTTCAACATTGAACTGGTTCAGTTCGACTGTTTGTGGTTGAACCAAACCACCCCCTGTTCAGTCTGACCCTGGACAGAACTTCTCCTCCTAGCCAGACTAAGGGGTTTGTGAGCTTTCCCCAAAACTTACCCCCTCCGGGGGAGTTGTCTGAGGCAGGGCAGGGGTCCATGGAGGTTCCCCCTACCCCCACTGGCCTCCCTTAGTAAAAAAAATCATACCAGTGTAGCAGTCATTTTGGCCGCGCCTGCACAATGGGCCTCTAAAATGGCCGCTGCACGGGGGGGGGGGGGAACCGGCTGAAGAATGGCTGAATGGCTGACTTTTATTATTAAGGGAGGCCAGCAGAGGAGGGGCAACCTCCGTTGACCTCCCCATCTCCTCAGACAACTCACCCGGATGGGGTAAGTTTGAAAAAAAAGAATTTAGATTTTTTTTTTAAAAAAGCTCGTGAACTCACCCCCCCCCGGACCAAACCGAACTGGGTGGGTCGGGGGTTGAGGGGGTGCCAGACTGAACTGGTCCAGTCTGGTTCAGGTCCAGTTTGGACTCGAACTGAACCAGCCAGTTCTGATTGAAAATAAAACTGCTTGAATGGAAAATTCAAATTCAAATTCTGCTTGGATTGAAAATAAAACTGCTAATATCATAATGCCCTTATACAAAACAATGGTGTGGCCACACCTGGAGTACTGTGTACAATTCTGGTCACCACATCTAAAAAAGGACATTGTAGAAATGAAAAAGGTGCAGAAGCAGGCAACCAAGATGATCAGGAGCCTAGGGCACCTTTCTTATGAGGCAAGGCTACAACACCTTGGGCTATTTAGTTTAGAAAAAAGATGACTGCGGGGAGAGATGATAGAGGTCTATAAAATCATGCATGGAGTGGATAAAGTGGATAGAGAGAAATTCTTCTCCCTCTCACATAAAACTAGAATCAGGGGTCATCTCATGAAATTGTTTCCTGGGAAATTTAGGACCAGCAAACGGAAGTATTTTTTCACACAATCAACTTGTAGAATTCTCTGCCACAAGATGTTGTGACAGCCAGCAACTTGGATGGCGTTAAGAGGGGTTTGGATCATGGTGACCCACACTAGGCTGCCTGCATCACTTCATGTAGGAGAGGTCTATCAATGGCTACTAGTCTGAGGGCTATAGGCCACCTCCAGCCTCAGAGGCAGGATGCCTCTGAGTACCAGTTGCAGGGGAGTATCAGCATGAGAGAGGGCATGCCCTCAACTCCTGCTGTAGGCTTCCAGTGGCATCTGGTGGGCCACTGTGTGAAACAGGAGGCTGGACTGGATGGGCCTTGGGCCTGATCCAGCAGGGCTGTTCTTATGTGCACACCCCTAGAAGCAATTGCCATGGCAGTTTCGCTGAGGACTGGAGGGTTGGATCAGCTCAGCAACCCCTTGGGTGCATCAGCAGCACATGTTTCATCCTGCCTATGTGACCCAAGGATGTCCGGACCGGCAAAATGTTCACCCCTGATCATCTGCCCAGGTGGAGAGACCTCCTGGATGCAGAGTTTAGGTGAGCAAAGGAGAGGAGGCTGGGGCACAACCAGAAGAAGTGTCACCTGCTAATGAGCAGTCCACCTCTGGCAGCAGCGTCACCACCACTTCTTGGTCCAGCAGTGTGGTGTCCTCAGCAAGGCTAGGCGAGCCAGTGGATCTGCCTCCACATTGGTTGCCCAGTGGTTCATGGAGGGGTTCTTTAGCACCTTGCCAGGGGACAGGAGAATCCCATGGAGCCCTGCAGCAGTGCTGAGCAGTGTGCTGCAGTACTTGCAGGAGCTGGTGGCAGGCAGGGAGATGGAGCCAATCCAATTTGGGGTAATGTGTCACCAAGTCTGGCCGGACTTGGCAACAGTTGCTGGATGGTTCCTCTCATGCCTCTCAAGCAGCATCCAGAGTGAGAGGGCGTTCTCCGTGGCTGGGGACATGGTGACATCCCATCGCTCACACTTGAATGCTGACATGGTGGAGCAGTTGGTCTTCCTGAAAACCAACCTCCCTCTGCTGGGCTATCCTGAGCTGGCCATGGAGGGTGAGTGGCTCATGGTCATCTTCACTCACTGCAACACTGTTTGCAGCTCACTTCACCCTGGCCAGCCCCAAACCCAGATGTGTTACAGTCTGCCAATTAGTGCTGCTGACACACTCAGACATGCCATCACCATAGCCAGTTTTGAGATGATGGACTGGTGCCCTGAGCCATGTGTCAGGCTGTCAGCCAGGGCCCAGCACCAATCTGAGAGAGCATGGTATTATCCAGACACAGGCAGGCAAGCAGGAAGGCAGGGATGTATGCTGGAGAAGAAAGAAGACTTGTTCTCATGGTAAGAGTATAAGCTTTGTTTCTTGTCAGACCATTGGTCCATCAGGCCATGACTACTCTGTCCTTCTCTCTCTCTGTGGCAGGCAGGATGGAAGGAAGGTTTGATTTTTTGGTTTTCAGTATACTTATTGTGCTGTTGCTTGCTGTTGACTCTGGTTTTGCTCAATCTCAGATCAACAGAGACAGAACTTGGGTGCCTGCTCTCCGTCCTTTAGTTGTGGTTTAGTCTGTTGCGAGATGGTGTTCTGGAGAGAAATGGACAGTGGCAGCTTGGCTCTGTGTGTCTGTGTGTAATATTTTGTGTTGATTGCTGTGATGAACTTAATGTCTGACCTTGAGACTAACTTGTGCTTCACTCGCTGCTCTGGTCTCCTCTGCAATCTGCATTCAGCAATGTAAGTAGTACTCAATCAAAATGTGGCTGAGGACATTGTTCTTGTTGAGCTATGCTTATGGCTATATTATGGCTATGTTTGCTGGCTGCTAATGGTGCTGTTGTGACAGCAGTTGGAATGCTGAAGTAAGGGGTCACAATTGTATTCATGAGAGGCTAGCAACCTGTGCCAATGATGTTACTGCAATGCAGACACTGTGGCTGGCAGTGGATTCTGGGTCAGTGATTCTTTTTTGGCCATTTTTGGACTGTGTGTTAGGCAAAATGTGGTGTTCTGTGTTGGGAGTGGCTGTGTGCTTGTGTTTTGCAATGTTTTTCAAGGCAGGGTTGCAAAATGTGCACACTCTGCTTGTTTTTGCCATAGGCAACAATAAGGAACTTGAACCACCCCATTGTTCCCCATGGTTAGGTCCTAGGGACACCAAAGTGGGTTGGGTGGTACAGCATGATGCGTACTACCTACACCAAAGTGGATTGGGTGAATGGAGTGATGGGTGCTACCTACTACCCAACCCACAAAAGAAATGGGCAAGTGGGTGATTTTTAGAAAAATTATAATTTTTCTGCAAAGCCCCCATAAGATCCTAAGGTTTTTTTGGGGGGGAAGCTTAAAAAATAAAAATAAACATTGCCTGCTTGCCCATTTATTTTATGGGCTGGGTAGTAGGTAGCACCCATCATGCCCTACCACCCAACCCACTTTGGTGTCCCTAGGACTCACCCATGGGGAACAATCAGGTGATCTGAGTTCCCCATTGTTCCCTATGGATGAATCAGTTGAATAACGTGAATCAATTCAGCTTGATTCATTAAAACAGCCGGCAATGGCTGCTGTTTTGATGAATTGATTTGAGTATTTTGTGATTGAATTCGAGCTCAAATTCAATAGCAAAATACTATTCATGCACATCTCTAGTCTTCATCAGGCATTATATAATAATATAATCCTCCTCAGGCATTATGAAAGGAGAGATGAATGCTGGACCTAGAGAGAGAGTATCCTCCCCATAATCAGGAATGGCAGCATTCTCAATCATAGGGAGGATTTCTCCCAGTCCACAGTGTTTGTCTGTAAGACAAACATTGTACTTGTGTATGGCAGGGCAGGGGAACAATGGAGTGCATCAGTGCGAGGACAGGGTTACCAGTGCACCGATTGGTGTTATAACCACGTACAATGTAGATAGTTACATAAGGCCTGAGGAGTGTGATAGAAATATTGTAAGAATTGTATTAAAGACCTAATTGAAAATACAATATTCTTAATAATGGTGTGAGAATCAGAGTTACTTTGTACTGTTTTGCTAGAAAGGTTCCCTTGCAGATTCATTCTGCATCAGAAACCTCTTGTTGAACGTCACCAAAGCAGTACAAAAAAGATTCTTCTAAATCTTCTCATTCTAGTTATCTTAAGCAACCTACTTTTTTCTAAGGGTAGAGATAACCCTTAGAGGTAGCTCACCAATAAGGCACCCTCCGATTGCCTGATTAGAGACATCTGCTATCTATTTTGTCTGCCATCTTGTAGTTTGAGTATAATGTTTTTCATATTTTGATATAGTCTCTGTTTTCTATTTTATTGCATGCCATTGGCCAACTTAGGGCCTTCTGGAAAAAGGAAGAATACATATTTAACAATGAATAAATAAATGCACATGGTACATATATACCGTATTGGCCTTTCAAATAGTTCAAATCAGCACTGAACTGAAATGCCTGTCCTGCAACTTTGCAGCCCCCTTTTAGCAATTCTTCAGTGAGAAGAGTTTTTTGGCTGATGGTGTTGGCAACCATGCTCCTTGGCACTACTCAGCACAAGTTTTTTCTTCAGCTGTACAATGCCAGAGAGAGTACAGGAAGCAATGTCTCATATAGTTTTGTGATGCCATCACATAACCCAGGGGTCCCCAACCTCTGGTACTCCAGATGTTGCTGAACTACAGCCCCCATTATCCCCAGCTACAATTTATCATGGCTAGGGATAATGGGAGTTGTTGTTTGGCAATATCTGGAGTAACAAAGGTTGGGAACCCCTGACATATCCAATCAATCTGCTGTAAGAACAGTGTGAAGTTGAAGAAAAAGAAAATGATGCTGAGCAGCAGATCAGGAAAACAAGGCAACCACGCACAGGCAGCAAAGGGAAGGAAAAGGTGAGCAAGGGGGTTTCAGAACCTTGAACGAAAATCCCCACTAATAACTGGTTTGAACCTACTATAGGGCTAGAGTTGCAACTCTTTGAGGGAATGCAATGCATACTAGCAGCCCTACCTGGACATGCACAGCCCTACCCAGGTAGGGCTGCTCATGTGGACCACTGGGATTGGTTCTGATCCCAGCAAACACCTGCCAGGTAGCCCAAACATTTTACCCAGGCTTTTACTGAGGTAGAAGAGCGTGAGCGTGCCCTTCTACCCTGGTTCTGGGTTCCTGCAGCCTGAGCAAGCACAGAGTTGGACAGTTAGAATGCCCATCAGTGGGGAAATCTCTCATTGCACTGTGCTTGTGGGATTTCTGGAGGCTTCATTTCTCTGGCCTCCAGATGGCTGCGCTGCTCCCGGCAGTGGGCATGCGAGTAGCAGTGCCAGGGCAAAGGAAAGTCTCATCTGTGGGTGGGGGGAGGCTCTACACTTCCACAGTGTAGGTTACACTGCTTTAGCAAGATAGCACTGTTGACTTTTTGACATGTTATTAAAACATGAGAATTATGCAAGTGAACATGGTTTTCTTATGCTGGCTACAATTATGACGTGACGGTTTGATCATTTCATTGTCCTGTCACATCCTGTCTTTCCCTAGTGTGTCTAGCATCTGAGACCATTGTGAAGAGAGACAGTGAGGTGAGTCTCATGATCAGTGAGTATCGCTTCTAGGGGTTTTGTGGGGAGAGTGGGCAAGCCCGCTCTCCCCGCAGACAAGCAGGCAGGAAGCCCTGGGAGGCCGGATCGGTCGCCCACATGACTGCCGGCCCCATTACGAGCATGCGGGGCAGCCTGGAGAGACCCCCGAGCTTGGGAGGCTGCTTGCAGCCTCCGGGCCGGAGGTCTCCTTATCTGTTGCCGTGGTGCGGAACCGCACTACAGCAACACACGACCAAAAAGCTGCTAACCTGGGCTAAGAGGAGGGGGAATTAGCGGGGTTTGTTGCCGGGAGCCGCGTGGCTTCCGTTGCAGCACACAACTGCAAAAAAGTGAGCTAGGCTCCCTTAGCCCGCTTTTTGGCGGTCATGAGAATCGCCTCAGTATGTTACAAGCTATGCAACATGGGCTCACTTAGTAGCTTACAAGGCTCTAATGTGCATGACATCACAGACCTGAGGGCTTCTCCATGCCCTGCATGGAGTACTATTGTAGTACTCTTCTTTGACACTGAAGCGCGGGAAATACCTGTTTATGCACACAAAATTCCACGTGTACAGTGGAGGCCACACTTCCACAGTGAAGATGCTGGATGAAGGCCCATCTGTGACCTCACAGTTCCAGCTCACACATAAATGTATATCATTTCATTATGCCATCCTTAATGGCTCACAGAGAAGTAACCCCATCACAAACTAAGGGGTTCATGGTGATAAGAAGTTATAGAAATGGTCTTTGTGTGGTATTGGATCTGCACTAGCATTTTAAATGTTTAAGCACTTCACACATATTACAGCACATCTCAAAAGACCATTATATTTAGTTAATTAAAACATATAATATGAAAATTTCAAGGTCATGAAAGCTTGAAGGCCTTAGCACATCTTCTCCTGGACTGTAAAGGCCTGCTAACTCTTAAAAGGATGAGTGCAAGAAACTATTATATAAAAAGTCAGAATCTGCACTTGAAATTTGATTACAAAAGTTTTTAAAAATGAGCTGCAATAAGCAATGAATCATCTGAAATCCTTTCATTACAAAAGAACGTACTAATGGCACATTAATACAAAACTGATGAATCATAAGCTAGTGACTGCAAACAGGAAGCAAAAGATCAATGGACTACTGAACTGTTAATGAGGATGCAGAACAAAATAATTTATATAAATCAGTAGCACTAGCAAGCCTGTGCAGAAAGTTAGGAGAATGTATGGAACATCTACCTGTTTAATTGAGAACTGTGGATATTATTGTAATATTAACCACACTATACCATCCTTCCTTCCTCCAAGGAACTCAGGATAGTGTATATAAAGTAAAGGAAACTGTGCATTCAAGTCGGTGTCAACTCCTGGTGACCACAGAGCCCTGTGATTGTCTTTGGTAGAATATAAGAGGGGTTTACCATTGCCACATCCTGCACAGTATCAGATGATGCCTTTCAGCATCTTCCTATATCACTGTTGCCCGATATAGGTGTTTCCCATATTTTGGGAAATTCCCATATTCTGGGAAACATACCAGCAGGGATTCAAACTGGCAACCTCTGGATTGCTAGGCAAGTTATTTCCCCACTGTGCCATTAAGTGGCTGATGTTGTACACAGTCCTCCACATTTTATCTTCACAACAACTCTGCAAGGTCATGAGAGATAGTGACTGGGGTCACCCAGTGATCTTCATGGTTGAGCCCAGCATGTCTCTCTGGTGGTAGAGTCTGACACAATAACCATTGCATCACACTGGCTTTTACATTAGATAGAGAGCTGGATGTGATGAGCTCAAAGCCTGTGCATGAGGTAGGGGTGTGTGTGTGTGTGTGTGTGTGTGTGTGTGTGTGTGTGTAGAGAGAGAGATCATGAGTACCTGTCTTAATGAGTACCAGGTATGCTTGTCTTGTCCCCAGATATGGCGGTTCAAGATATGGACATCTGGCAGGCCAAGAGGCAAGAAATGTGGAGCCCAAATTTGTAACTATTTAGCAATTCTAGTCCTGGGAGTTCAAGGAAAATATCCAAGAACTGTTCAGATCCTTGAATATTCTTAAAATACATGCATATTGATGTAATAACTAGAGTCAATAAAATTGGCTGTAGTAATTTAGAATTTAACGTCATTTAACAGGAGTTAAAAGTTTAATTTTGTAATTAGCATGTCTCTTTGCTACAGTTTGATTAATTAATGCTTTAAAATACTTGACCACATACGACCAGTCTTTTTTTAACCAATTAAAATGACCAACACTAGTTTTTAATTTTTTTCCGTTCAGATGTGTGATTTCAGTGCTATACATATCCAGCAAATTATGAAAAATTATTATTCTGCATATTATTGCTCATACCAACCTCTCTTTCTTGAAATGAAAATATTATGTTTATTTAAATTTATAATATAACTAATATTTTTAAATGCCTAATTTAAAATCACAGCAGTGTAAGATGTCTTAATACTGCTCTGTATAACAAACTTACTGGCCTTCATAAATAAAGAGTTTCAAAACACATATAAACATCAAGCTGAAAAACTGTTATTTTTGAGACGAACAAATTCATATCCAGGTCACTCATGTTATATGTTCCAAGGGAAGCATTCACTTCTCCTTTTTAAAAAATCAAGGCAGCATTAAAGCTAGCAAGCAATTGACAAATAGGCCCCATGTTTCTTCAAATCTTGCAACAAATTGTCCATAAAACCAGGCTCTTTCCTTGCTTAGAATATTTTAAATGGCTATCCAGGGCAGAACTAGACATTGGCTCTGCAAATGCTTGATCCCAAATCATGTTTGCCAAGGAATTACTAATTAGAGAGGAGCAATTGTGGGGAGAATTCTCTATCTGGGGAAAGGAATTATTTCTATGGTTGGCACTGAAAAATCACTCAAAGGGAAATCTGAAGCAAATTTTAAATGAAACTTTTGAGAATGTGAGGAAAACCAAATGAGCTTCTATTAGGGTTGCCATATCCAAGCTCTCCAAATATGGGCATCATGATTTGCATATCATGTAAATTGGCTTGCAAATAATGTGCATATTATGCAAATTAGCTGATGCACTTTCCATTTGACTTGTATTTGTTCTGGATATCTACCAACAATACTTGGGGAAGATCTCATTGCCTGACCATTTCCCTGAGCATTAAACACCCAGACTTGATATCCCAACACTTTCTAATATAGGAATTCAGTTTTTAACATTGTCTAATGAGATATGTGTAGTGCTGTCATGGATTCCACACCCGCTGCAGACTATCATCCCTCTCCATTTTCCAATACCTGAATATGCTATTTATTGGTGCATAAATATGCTATTTATTGGTGTAAATATGCTAATTTAAATATGCTATTTATTGGTGAAGGTGAAGATAATTAAAGCTCTTGCTGAGGAGCAGTGCTGACTCTGAATGCATTTTCATTGCCACTAAATTCTACAATTGACCCTACAAAACTGGCACTAAAGATAAAGGATTTCATGCGTAAGCCTTGACACAGTCACCATTTACATCCTGAGATACAGACATAAAATGTAACACCAACATGACTATAGGCTTTAAAAAGAGCAGGGAGCAGGGAGAATTCATAGTGACTTAAAGCAAAAATTTTTTAAAAAATACACAAAAATGAAATAATATCTATAGAAAATAAATGAAGACTACTCTAAGTTTGACATATTAACAGCAGAAATAGAACAAAAATGCACAGCTTTTCAGTTAAGGCTGCGATTCTGTACACACTTATTTGAGAGAAGATCTGGTTGAAACGAATGGTACTTACTTCTAAGTGGGCATGCATAGAATGGGTTGCATGATGAAGCCAAAGACCTTAAACATTAAAACACACAGCCTGGTAGGCAGTGATTTACATCAAAATCAAGCTGTCTTCTCAACTTCCCTAGAGATCCCCTTCAGATAAAAAACAAAGGCAACATTCCTCAGGGGATTACTGTACTTTTGAACCTCTCCCAGCTAGCCTCCTGTGCTTTACCTGTCTTAATTTAAGTCCAGCGGTTGAGCAGAATAGTGACCACATGTTTTGCTCCATAACTCCACTTCTACAAGAGCTAGAACTTATCTTAAAAAGAAAAAAAGAAAGCTGGGAATCCAAGGGAATCCTGAAGGCTAAGCAATCCGGATGACTTGCTTAAAATCCATGTGCTACCTGGAAATCCAGGGGAGATGGCAACATTAGCTTCTATAAGATAAGTGATATTTATCAGGGGTGTCCGTACAACCTTAAGTCTTAACTCTTCTTGTGCCAATTTGTCCTGCATATGCTCTTCACCCCTGAAGAGCATATTTTCTTCCATTTTTCAGGCTTACTTCTGGTCTTGAAGTCTGGTTGGGGAAATGCAAATTTTAGGAACAACCTGGGGGACATTTGGAGGGGAAAGTAAATGGGTCCAAAAAGAATGAAGCACCGCTTCCCCAGAACATATTCTTTCCTACCAATGCCCCCCACCCCCGCCTTCATGTTGTGGGGCAAATACGGGGTTGGGAATGCCTTTTTATTTTTGATGAAAGCAGCTGCAGGGTAATATGTGTGAGTGTGATTTGTACAGGCACAAGGAGAACGGGTTGTGATCTGATTTCCCCTCTCCACAGCTAAGATTCATTTTTTTAAAACCTGCAAGCAACCCTAATCATCATATTCGGTCTGGTTTTTTAGACTTATGCCCCACCAGCTCTCTACATGTGCACTGAGTACATGATATAATGAGTGAACTAACAAGCAAATGATGACCAGTGAGTTCTGTCGAGTAAAGACATACATCTTCCTGCAAATTACACCGTGGGTCAACATATTGCTGGATTGAGTGGCATCCACAGCTGACAACCTACCCACATATTTCAGCAGCACTGATATTCCATCTTGTACTGCTGCAGGCAATGGCTTAAACTCAGGACCTGATGCTGGGCTCTGCCATACGTCTCAGGTCACTGTGTGTTAATAAAGCGGTGAAATAATTTTTTTTTGGGGGGGGGAAGGTGAAGGAGGGCACATGAGTAGCAGCACACAGTGGGAGAATCAGCCTTCTTACTGTGGGTATATCCTGCGTTTTCCCAGCAGGAAACTTTACAGACGTGCTTTAATATTACCTGAGCCAGGGAGGGCATTTCAGTACAGCTTCCAACATCCCACAGCATTTCCCTTCAGCCATAGCTGCCCTCCTCTAATATTTGTAATGCTATGTTGTCTGGAGCTGTAGGAATTACATCTACTTATTCAAGGCTTACAAGGCACCAGTACAAGCCAGAAAAAAGGGTTGCTTGTCTATGCACATTTCCCTGAGAGCAAGTAAGTAGGACTTAAACATTGATAGGATTCACACATATTGTGAAATCTGGGCTGGACTGCAGAGATTGATTTGGTGTTAGAACCCTAAGGAAATAGAGTCACTGCCATTTTTGCTAGCTATGTTCCTGCATCATTAATAGGTATACAGCAGGCAGAAATTCAATACATGCGGCTTTTCCCAGCATGGCAATACAGCTAGAGAAAAAGATTTATCTGCTCCATTTCTGTCTGTTATGTGGCTTGTAAAGGCACAGGACCCCTGCCAGAAAACAAAGACAGAAACTCTCTGAGGCTATTCTCACACGCGCTGGAAATTGACCTAAGGGAGCCCAGGCTGGTTCCTAGTGTGCGTGTGAACTGCCGGGAGCTGTGCGGCTCCCGACGGCGAGCCCGCTTAATTGCCATCACCACTTTACCCAGGTTAGCGGAGCGCTCGTTGGTCTGTTAGTCTGTCCGGTTTGTCTGACCGTGTGCCGCCTTAGCATGGCTCCGCGCCGCAGCAACTCACAAGGTGACTCCCAACCAGGTGGCTACAACAAGCCTCTCCACGTTGGGGGGCTCCCCAGAATGCCCCACACACTCGCATGGGGCATTCTGGGACTCCTGGGGGCCAGGAGCCCCCCCGATTCCCGCCGCCCCAACCGGCTCTGTGACATAGCAGGTAATTGTGTGGGCGGCTGATCCCACTGCCCAGGGTGAGCCGACTGCTCATGTGCAGAGAGAGCAGGTCCGCTCACCCTGTAACCCCCCTGCAGGCTCTCCACACGGCTTGTGTGGAGAGCCTCTCTGTATGGTAAGATGGTCTGTGGGTGGGTGTAGGGATGGAATCATATTTTGTATTGGGGAATCACAAATAGCACAGAATAAATTCTATTTAAGGTTGACCAGTGCCATATAGTGAACACTTATTCATAATCTTATATATAACAAAAATGCATTCAAGACTCTTCCAACACACATTATTTCTACCAGCAAGCTAAACCT
This sequence comes from Hemicordylus capensis, assembly GCF_027244095.1. Taxonomy (NCBI): domain Eukaryota; kingdom Metazoa; phylum Chordata; class Lepidosauria; order Squamata; family Cordylidae; genus Hemicordylus; species Hemicordylus capensis. The sequence goes on from NC_069660.1 coordinate 186,151,789, forward strand.
TTGCTAGCAATGAGAGCCATATTGCTCCAATATTGTTAGGATTTATTCTTGGCATGCTCTCTGCCCAGATCTAGAAACCCAAGCTTGGCTGCCATGCTCCATGGAGACAGGTCTGGGGCCGATCAAAAATCACAGTAAGGTTTCATGTTCTCTGTCACTTCTGGTTTAAACTTTAGGTTGGTTAGCGTTTACCAGCTGATCAGAAGCAGTGGGTGGTGGGGGATGCTGATCAGACCTGTTCTTGTGCCCTTAACAGAAGCTTGATGTGCACAAATCAGCAGGTGAAGCCTTTCTCAGTATGGGTATAAACACTTGCTAATACTTGTAAATCAAACTACTGTTAAAGGCACAACTACACTATCCCACTGAAAAGCTAAAGATGATCTAAGGAATTTTCGGGAATCAATACAAACATTTTTTATTTGGCTTTAACTGCTGCAGGTGAATAGCGTCTTACTAAACTGTCCAAATCGAACACTGCAGGGCACAATGACCAATCCATGCAACACAATGTCTTAAGTGTTAAAAGAACACCCACTGGGAGACTTGCATTGTGCTTAGGGTTCTCTGCTGACATGATCATTTTGACAGGTCATGTCAGGATGTCAGTCATAAATTGTATTTCGCTCTGCAAGACAGCCGTGTGCAACCTGAGGGGCCACAGAGTGACAAGCACAGAGCCACCCCACCTCAGAACAGTCGGTTTTCCTTTCTCTGGGACTAATGCTAGAGAAACAAATGTGCTGGAAGAAGTGGCAGGCAGGCGGTTGCCATTTTCAGGGCATCAGAATGTGAAGTTTACAAAGTTATTCATAATGGATGAAGGGTTTTGCCAATTAATCCTAACAAGCACTGCAGGAGTTCATTTTTCTGTATGGAGACAACAATTTGCATTCAACTCCACAAATACTCCCTATATGCCTTTCAGATTCAGTCAGGAGGAAAAACACACACCCTATTCACCACATTTCCTAGCAAGCCTTGCTCAGGGCCACTGGTCTTTTTAATTTCAAATCAACCTCTTGCATTAAATACTGAACCATGTTCCAGTCGGCCAGTCATAAAAAGATAAAGGTATGGTGGTAGTGAATAACACATCTGAATAGGCTATCTCTGAACCCTAGCTGTCAGTCTTAGACCTGGCTCATTCCATCTGCTGCCACTGGCTGACCTCTAGAGCAATGGACCAAAGAACTGCATCCCTGCAGCCAGGGGTTACCAGCAGCAGAGTGTGGTATCCACATCCTCCAGAAGAGCTCTGTGCCTTTCAGAAATATGTCCCTGAGGGTCACACAGCCCTCAGGGGCCTATTTCTAGAAGGCACAGAGCTCTCCTGGAGGTTGAGGAGATAAGTGAAAATCGCTTTCCCCTCCCTGCACATACACACTGTGCTGCTGGGGGAAGCCTTTGGCTGTATTAAGAGCAGTCTCCATTGCTTTGGATGTCTCATTGTGACCGACTGGCCTATTCAGATCACTTGCATCCATTCACCAGCTTCACACACAATGTCCTATTTCAGCTTCCTTGCCTTGTGAGTATATTGCCCCTAGAAGAGATGTTCACAACTTGGAATGTGGTTTATTACTATCTTATTTGGAGGAGAGGCTCAAGTTCCTTGGTGGCACAATGTGTTCCACATCTTATGTTCACATTCAAGCATCTCCACTTAAAATTATCTCAGTTAGCAAGTCTGAGAAAGACCTCTGCCTGGTAACTTGGAGAACTTCAACACAGAGAGAGATTCTGTAAGACCTGATCCAGCTGTAGTCAGCTTCAGAATGCCTGTCTGCTTCTGGTGTACCTCTAGTCAAGGGTGTAGCTATGATTGAGTGGGGGAGCCAATGTCTCCTGGCCACCAGTGTCCAGGGACCACCGATCCCTCGGGCACCTTTTTACCACCCCCAGCACCCAGCCAGTGAACAAAGTGCTCACTCTCTGGGAGAGGCCAATGCCTGGCACATACACATCTCAATGCTGACAATGCCTCCTGATGCCAGTGCATTGGCATGCTTCTGATACCAGCTCAAGGGTTGTGGCCAGCACTGGGACATGGATGCACCACCTGTTGGCCTCTCCCAGCTGGCAAATGCTTCCCTCAAGTGCTCAACAGCTGGGTGATTCCTTTCTTTCCCTCACCCTGAGCAAAAGAGAGAAAAGAAACACCCAGCTTGCAAATGAAGCACTCACCAGCTGGGACAGGCAGGCGGGTGGTGCTTCCATGCCCCTATTCTGGCAATGCCCCTGATGCCAATTCATCAGCATCAGGGGTGTTGGGGGTGGTGGTTAGATTTTCAAATCCAATCCCAGTGTCAGGACTCTCCCCCAAAGCCCAGTGGCGGGGGCACTCACCCGACCAGGTGGCGAGCGAATAAATGGCTGGGGGTTGCCCGGCCGCGTACAAAGCCGATGGCAACCATGCTGGGAGGTGAGGGAGGATGAGGAAGCCCGGAGGATGCCACCTTTGACTGGGCCAGAATGGCCCTACAAGCCATTGCCTGGCTGCAGCCAGGAGCTAGCAGATCCCTCCTCTTTGCAGAGACCCTGGGAGATGATGCAGGGAGAGGAAATGGAGTTCTCTAATGCATCCCCTTTAAGGGCTAATAACAGACAGAATAGAGGAGGGCAGGAATGGAAGACAGAGCCTGGGTTAAGAGGGAACACCACACCCAGGGCCCACTCCACTTGCCACCCCTCTGCTTTCTAGCCTTAAACCCTTTGATCATTCAATTGGCCTCCTAGATCGCAAACCTTGACTGTTTCATTCTTTTGCTTCGGAGCTGGCTATTTACTTTTAGTCTTGTTGAAATCTAACTCTGCAAGTTTCACAGTGCTGAACCTCCAAGGACTGTACTTAGGAGCCTAGCTTAGCCTTCAATTACACCAAGAATCTTTCAGGGGTGACTCTAGTTACTGCAATTACACTAGCACTGAAAACAGGCAATACGTCTAGAGAAAGTTGATAGCGGTATATTGGCAACAACATTTGTTGTGGTGTACACACTTGCTGTTCTCTCTACCAAATGGGGTTTTTAAGCACTACAGAAATGTGTATGGCTGGAGAGGATGGTTTGGCAAATATGTACACTTATGCAACTACCATCTTAAAGTCCAATGCAGCTCAGTCCTATGCACATTGACTCAGAAGTAAGTCCCATTATGTTTCATAGGGCTTATGTTCAAGTAAGTATGTGTAGGATTGCAGTCTTAGAACTATTGATGTTTCCAGTGCCCATGTATACAAGCTAAGGTATTTTTAAAAGCCAAAGTTACCCCTGCAAACTCCTTGAAGCCTTAGGACAGTCCCTTCAGCATAGAACCGGCAGTGGCACTACAAGCATTACTGTATTTCTTCCCATAGTCATGAAAGGGGGAATGTGCAGTAACACTTAGAGCACAACCACTGGTTCTCTACTGTGCTGCCACTGCTTCTGGGTTTGTAGTCGCAGCAGCCATGCCACCACTAGTCCCTCCTATTGGAATTGCACAGCGTGTCAACCAACTGAATTCAAGGGGAGTAATATGCCCAGCTCTGGGTGGCACACTGAATTGTAACTCTCCGCGTTCTGGCATTTCAGTAGCTACAAAGAGGTGGTGGGTCTGCATTTCCAATTTTCAGATATCTCAATGAGTCAGTCCGCATAGCCCAGTCCTATGGTCAGCCTGCTAATGAAGCCCCATGAGGTGCCTGAATCATTGGCAGAGGGGCTGGATTGCCCAGTGACCATTTTCACCAGGCCACTACATCTGGTTGCCTCACTTGGGCCACTAATCTCTCCCACAAATCTAACCCCATGGTTCATGGGCACGCCAGCCACCACTGCCACTCACTCTCCTCCTCCCCACTCATTCTTGTCTCACCTCCCTTGTCTTTTCAAATGGCAAAGGGTAGCACAAAGGGGCAGCGGATGTCACTTCCTGCCACTCTGGTCCCCACCCTCTGCCTTTTGAAAGGGTAGAGAGGCATGAGGAACAGGAGTGGTGATGGCATCCAGACACGCAACAAGTAAGATGGGTGGAGAGTGATGGGAGATGGTGAGAGGAAGTTTGGGCAGGGGTGGGAAGGAATTGGGGGAGGGGGTGAGAGGGAGATCAGACAGGGGTGGCAGGACTTGGCAGGAGGTGGGCAGGGAGATCAGTCAGGGATGGGAGGAACTGGTGAGGGAGACCAAGTGTAGAGGGAATTGGGACACACTGGACTTCATGCACTGAACTTCGCACAGGGAGGGATTGGGAGATTGGGGGTCATTAGAGAAGGAGGGGGTATCTGCAAGAGGGGATCAGTGGCAGAGAGGTAGCAGCTAGACCAGGTCTGCACAGTACCGTCTACTCTGACAGTAACTTTCCAAGATCTTAAGCAGGCTACTCCCAGCCCTATGTTGCTGAAAATAAGAAAGTTGCTGAAAATAAATCTAAAGTTAGAAATGGCCATTTCCCAGAACATATATAACTTGGCTCCCAAGAAGTGCAGCTGGAGTTAAAGGGGTTTCCCTGCTCTCCCCCTTCCCACTACTTCTCCTTGTACTTGTCAGAAAGCAGCTCCTGAGGGGTGGGATGCGAAATGTGGAATGTGAAATGGAAGGCTGCAGTGGGAATGGAAATGAGAGACACATACACCCCTTTGTGTGAGCAGAAGTGTCTTCCATTTGTCCTAGGCATTTTTTTATATCCAGTCCCATCCACACAAGTATCATTTGGTGATGTTACAATGTTGATATAGTGATAAATATTGCTTCCTGGCATCAGATAACAAGAGATGGGAAAATGCTGATTATGTGTCTGCCACATCTCCCTTACAATGCAAGATTGCTGCAGACACTACATTTGTTAATGCTCTGGCCATTTTAAATGGAGCAAGTAATATGCTTCTACTGCTTCCTTTGGGACTTTATAGAATAAAAATTTCTCTGGAAGACTGCTTTTTATTCAGTCTAGATTCTTCTTCCCTCAGATTGATCACAACATTTCCTGCTTTCGTAATTGCTGTGCTAACCTAAATCACTTGTTATCCCTTTTTGCCTTATTTATACGTTTGAAATATCTTTAGACAGTTATGCCCTTTCTTAGTTAAGCTAAAGAGTATTACTTAAGAGGTAGAACTGTACAGTTCTTTGAAAGCTTCCTTAATCTGCCTTCTGACATCACTCTAGTCTCTCTAACAATTCAGCTTCTGTTAGCATCCATGCAACCCATCATGTCAAACCGAGCCTTCTAGAAGCTGAAGTCTGAAGTGATGCTGAGATGTGAAAGCGCACATGCACACACACACACACACACACACACACACACACACACACACACACTTTCCCGGATGGCACTTTAATGTATGCTATTTCATCATCATCCCCTGCCTGTCCATCCGTCATGCCACTCTAAGGTGACTTCATATCCACTTTTCCTCAAGAACAAGTACATCACACAAAACATCAATACCCCTAGTACACCGTTTAATGCCTCTAATGCAGGCTTTCTTAACCTTGGGCCCCAGATATTGTTGGACTACAACTCCCATCATCCTCAGCCACAAAGGCCATGTCTGGGGATGATGGGAGTTGTAGTCAAACAACATCTGGTGTCCCAAGGTTAAGAAACTCTGCTCTAATGTATCATTCCAGTGGAGGCCTTAGACATTATTTGTAACTGCAATGAAATATTAACAATTAAAATGATGCCTCCTGATCAGGACCAGAGCTCATTTTTCAAAATGGATATGAGAGAGAGGGGTGGGGGTGTGTGTCTTCTTCTACTGCCTCACTAGAATTTACTGGGGTATCTGTTTCATACTGCATTATGGTAAGGTTGGTCCATATAGATATAAAGCCTAAATTTATTGACCTAAATATAACATTCCTATATTATCCAAAACTATCTCAAATGTTTTTAAAATTGCATTATATCCTGTGGGATTATGGTTTGCTGGGAGAGAGGGAAGCAGAGATGCATGGAAAATAACCAGGACATGAGGATAAGAGAGAGCAGAGCTGGAGTGGAGAATCCATTGGGCTGGTTCTGATGAGACATCTGCCAATCACAAAGGGGAGGAGCATGTGTGCGTACATCCCCCACCCAACTACCGCAATAATCGCTCAGGGAGCGGCTTGCCTGAACCATCTCTCAGCACACAAATTAAATACTACATGAAAATGTTCGACAAGCATGCCTATGCGAACCCACTCCCCCAACCCCCGCCAAACACATTATTAGAATGGGCCAGCAGATGTATAATCTGAATTGGACCAAAGATTATGCAAAATGGAAGCTCATGAAAAATGTAGGGACGTCAAGGGACGTATTACTCTTAAACTTGGTATTTGAGGAAGCAAGTCTTTCCCCTTTGCAATGCTTTGCTCTCCCCCTATACATGTGATTCATCCCCGGGGATAGGGAGTCTGGGTGGAGAAGGAGGCCAGCACTTGTTCCCTCACATACAAGGGTATGGAAAGGCTCTGGATGGTCTTCATTCAAACAGGGATTCCCAGATGTTGTTGACAACAACTCCCAGAATCCTCAGCTGCAATGGCTTTTGCTTGGGGATTATGGGCATTGTAGTCAACATTTGGGAATCCCTGTTACAGGGAACAGTGGCCCTTTTGCTGAGAGGACCAGGCCAGCATAGTTTCAGCCAGCAAACTGGATCATGTGCCTTAAGGTTTCTATCTAAGTTAGGACCTCCAAAATTATTAAAGAGCAGGTTGGGATTTATTGAAAACATTTTAATAAAGAAGTATTACTCAATAGAGTTTTATTTCACTGTTATTAATTTGTAATAAACATTGTAACTATTTGATTAGTGCAATGAATTCATTTGACAGGCTTGTCTAAATTTAATTGCAATAAATGTATCTAATCACAACCCAGCTTCAAAATATCACTATAATAAAATAAGTCAATGAACAGAACTGCTTCATGTCTTGTAAAGGCGATATTGACTGATATTGCCACAAAGTGGCAAGTGAACTGAATAAAAAATACTCTCTCTTTATTTTTTGTTTGTGATACTTAGCTTCTTGCCCAGTTAGCCCCCCCCATTAGCCCCCCCTTTATTTCATTATTTATCAAAATCAGATTTTTAGTGTCTTTTAATGGCTTGAAAATGTGTTATTGAATCAAGAACACAATGTATTGAAAATACAGCCATCATATTGATAATGAATACTGTAATGTACTGAAACACAGCCATTTTCAATTAGAACAGTGGTTCACATACTGCTCAAGACAACATGGGTGGTAGGAGTCCTGCCATGCTGTTTGCTCCTGTAAACAGTGTCAAAAGAGCAGCACCACAGGAAAGCTCTGCTGCAGCATAAAGTTGCACAAATGCAGAGACACAGCTGCCTGCCGGTGCTGCCTTGTGCTGCATGTACTTCTAATGAGCTGGTGTTCTTCTAAAACTTATGATTGAGCACAGGTTTCTTCAAGTTATTATTATTAACATTAATTTGCTCCCAGAAGTCCAGAAGCACAATGTGATGGGGTTTCGTTCCCTATAACAAGCAAGATAATTTTATTTTAAAATAATAGATTCCAGTGGCCCTTCTGTACATTGAGACTCAAGATTTTCTGTACCTTTCCAAGATGAGGGCCCAGATGTGATAAATCTAGGAACATAGGAAGCTGCCATATACCAAGTCAGACCATTGCTCCATCTAGCACAGTATTGTCTATGCAGACTGGCAGCGGCTTCTCCAAGGTTGCAGGCAGGAGTCTCTCTCAGCCCTATATTGGAGATGCCAGGGAGGGAACTTGGAGCTAGGGATGTGCATGAACTGGTCCGCAGGCCATGTTAGAGGCCTATGAACCGGTTTGCAAGTGGCCCGTCCGGTGGTTCAACGCCGGGGGTGGGGGGAGTGACACTTTAAGGGTGGGGGGGTTGTACTTACCCCTCCTGCCACTTTCCCCCATCTGCCGCTCCATTTTTTAGTGAAATTTTCAGGGCCACACACGTCACACACTCTGTGTGGCGCACAAGCATCAGCAGTGGGCGCATGTGCGGAAGGTACTTCCTCTTTTCGCAGTCAACAAGGGGGCAGGGGCAGCAGGGAGGAATGATGCTGCCCCGAAAATTTCACTAAAAAATGGAGCGCCGGAGGGGGGAAAGTGGTGGGAGGGGTAAGTACAACCCTCCCCCTTAAAGCGACCCCCCCGGCATTGGACTGCACCTCCACAGTCTGTGCACATCCCTACTTGGAGCCTTCTGCTCTTCCCAGAACGGCTCCATCCCCTCAGGAGAATAACTTATAGTGCTCACACATGTAGTCTCCCATTCATATGCAACCAGAGTAGACTCTGCTTAGCAAAGGGCAGTGGCGCACCTAGGTGATTTTGGTGCACGGACCTGAAGGCTTTGGAAAAAAAAAAACCCCACACACCATCATGAGCCCCCCTTTAAAAAAATTTCTTGCTGTCTTCAGACGGGACTCGCACATAAAAGCAGGCAGGTCTACACCTTCCATCCTGCTTTATACACAGGGCTTCTACCCCGAATCTCCTTCAGAAGAGAGTGTGTGCATTCACACACCAGCCAAACTTACCCCACAGTCCCTTCGAAATTTTTGGACCCACTCCACACACAAATCAGGTTTTGTGATTCAAATTCTAGCTTATCTTGACTTATTTTCAGATTTTTTAAATGCTGGTTTTAAGCTACTTTTTTGAAAATGCCTGAGCAAATAGGGAGAGGCACTGATGTAGAATCATTGGCATGATAAGAGGGATGCTGTCTTTAGAAATGCAGATATCACTCTTTAGGAAGCTCTCTCTCCCTCTGCCCACCCATTGGTTAGAAGGAAAACACAGATGCCTGTCCTGTGAACTTGTTTCGAAACAAAACCTGAAAGCAGAGGGAAGGGGCTGCTTTTCTCAATGCCACGAGTGTCGTTCAAAGAGACCAAGACCCGAGACCAAGTCCGTCAGCTCAGTTAGGGACTCCATCAGGCAACGGGGTGATCAGTACACCAACAGAAGTCTCAGTCTATCCCTGGTCCCCAAACTTAGGTTCAATATGGTAAGACACTTCCACAGGGATCCTGGTCAGGGAGAGGTTATTCTTCTAGACCACAGCCACTCCACCCCCCGCCAATGTCCCTGCACCTGCTCATCTACAGAGTACCCTGGAGGGACAAGCTGGGACCAGACTGGGCCACCTGCCTCCCCCAACCAAGTCTCTGTAATACAGTACATACCAGGTCTGCCCCTTCATCCAGAATCAAATCATGGATGGTTTCTGACTTATTCTGGACAGACCTGGCATTACAGAGGAGCAAGGTGAGGGTCTGTGGGAGGTTAGCACTGCTCCCCCAGGTCAAAGAGCTGGCAAGGCAGCCAGAAGGGGAAACAGCTAATAGATTTCTGACTTTCCTTCCCCTGTAACAACTCACAGACCTGCCAACTTTACTTCTTCTATTCCCCACCACCATTGGAATATCCACCCCACAGTCAGTGACCCTCACTCCCCCCCCCACCAAGTGGGAACGTGTGGAAATCACCAGTGCCTGCTCTCTTTTATCTCTTGCCTAGTTCATGAGCCCAAGTGGTACCTGCTTCCACATAATTCATAACAGTTGCTCAAAGAGCAACTTCTACATAAGAGTAGAAGTTCTACGTAAATCACTATAAAAGGCACAGTAAAGTAGGACATGCCCAACTGTTTCAGTTGCTATGATCCACATGGAAAGATATGTTCTTCATAAGGGATGTTGCTAAACCTACCCTCTAACAAAGCAGATTGGAGGATGTAAAATTGTGCCATCGAAAAGGCTATCCGATGTTTGGGCACTGTCAGGCTAGCAAGATAGCTGGCTGGTTCCAGGCTAAAGTTTGGCCTCTAGGACTTTGTTGGAGATGGAGTTGGAGTGCCTTGAACCTTTGCACGAACTATTCTAGTGACCACTAGGGGCATTGAGAGTAGAGGCAATGAGTAAGGGTCTCCCTATCTAGCCCTACTCTATGACCCCTGATCTGACTCTTCAGCACTTCCTGTGCTGAGTCACAATCCTTCTTTCCCTCTTAGAGAGTAGGTGGAAACATCTCTCTCTCTCTCCTTACCTATTCATTATGTAGTCCTTTAGAATAGGATTAGGTCTTTCCTATCCAAGCATACTTAACCAATAAATACTTAGTATTTAGTTCTACAAGAATCTCCATGTGTTTTCTCTAAATAGCTGCAACAACTAAACCATCCGCTGCTACCTACTCTGTAACTGGAGTATGTGCTCTCCTGTTTACCTACTGGGCGTAAAATTAACAACCCCCAACAGTCTTTAGGGACTATATTTAGGTCATTTTGAAACTGTACATCCAAGATATGCTGCTTAATAATAGCTCTGGCCTTCTCATAGCCTATTGACAGTAAGAACTCAGAAGAAAGGCCATAAGACAACAGCTTTCTTGGCACAGCTTTCTTCCAGCTCAATTGAAATTCATCAAGGATTGTTAGGTGGGTCAAGCTGACTCCACCGTGAGAGGAACTGCAATTTTATTGCCAACTTTCAGCTAATGTAATGAATGCACACTGGCATCACTATAAGCTGGTTCACACATGAATTTGAGAATTGCTTTCCTGCATCAGAGACCAAGGTCTATTCAGCCCAGCATTCCGTTTCCCACAGCAATCAGCCAAATAGTATGGCTGCTCACAAGCAGGGTGTGATGAGGAAGATGATCCTCCAGCGTTTGCCCCCCACATCTCATATTCAGAATATATTTGTCTGCCATTTGATAACGGCAGCCTCAAGCTAACTTTCAAATATGAATGAGTCATTTCAGATGAAATGGCACTGAAAGCACCTTTGTTATCACTCACATCTCCTCAGACACAATCAGTTCAATTAAATCAGTCCAGAAATTTAGGCCTAGTTCACACAAACAGCATGCACGATGGTAAAACTGTTCCTGGACTGTACAATTTGAGAGCATTCGAGGAATGGTGCACATAGTGGAATGTTGCCCCATAAAAGAATTCCCTGTGCATTTTTTTAAAAAATCCTCTTAACACATCAGGAAGAATGCCAGGCTAGAACTCATCTTCCTAAATTCTAGTTTTCTATCTGCAGGTAGTGTTTTTTTGTTTTTGTTTTTAAACAGGGAGGGCAAATTTGCAAGTATTTGCAAGCCCTTTGCAAGTATTGCTATGGATTGCATTTTGATGACGTTGATCATTTCCTTTCCAGAAATTGGTGATAGGGGAAACAAATTTATGGAGGAAGGGGATGTTTAATCCAGAAAATAATGATTACATCAATACACCAAGTGGCTGTTTTACTGCAGAAGCGATTATATATCGAGACAAACGAAAATCAATCTTCCTCAGTCTTTACAGCAATAAAAATCTTCTTCCCAAGGTAAACTGCAAAGGAAAAAGTTGCTTATTCTCTTTATTGCCTTTATATCCCTTTATTGCTCCTTTATGATGCACAAAATGGATTCTAGGTTAACAGAAAAGTGAATACACTCCCCGTTTCAGAACTGCTTCTCACCTTAGTTTGTGTATTGCAGAGTCAACATATTTTAGCATATCTTAAGTGCATGCTCTTTCTCTAAAGGCCAAAGAAAAATCTAAGAGTCAGGAAATTCCACAGATCTTTTACAAAACTAGATAATTTTTCTTATCATGGGGTGCAACTATCAAACCCACAAGCAGCAAAGGCATTTTAAAGAGAACAGGAAAGGGGAACAACAAAAATGCCCTGCTGGGTCAGAGAACAGGTCCATCTAACCTAGGGCCCCCAGCTGTTTTTGAACTACAACTCCCATAATCCTCAGTCACAGTGACCAATAGCCAGGGATTATGGGAATTGTAGGCCAACATCTGCAGGAGGGCCGAAGCTGAGCAGCCCTGATCTAGCCCAACATCATAGGAACATAGGAAGCTGCCATATACTGAGTCAGACCATTGTCTTCACAGACTGGCAGCAGCTTCTCCAAGGTTGCAGGCAGGAATCTCTCTCAGCCCTATCTTGGAGAAGCCAGGGAGGGAATTTGGAACCTTCTGCTCTTCCCAGAGCAGCTCCATCCCCTGAGGGGAATGTCTTGCAGTGCTCACACATCAAGTCTCCCATTCATATGCAACCATGGCAGACCTTGCTTAGCTAAGGGGACAAGTCATGCTTGCTACCAAAACACCAGCTCTCCTCTCCATGCTTCCCACAGTAGCCCAACAGATGCCTCCAGGGAGCCCACAAGCAGGACCTGCAGGCTATAATCCTCTCCTGCTGCTGCTCCCAAACAAATAATAGTCAATGACTTATGGCCCCTGACAATGGAGGGTTCATATTGCCATTGCTGCTAATAATCTTTGACCAGTGAGGGTGATTCTGCACCCTTTAAGCAGAGGGCACACTCTAGTTGATATCCTTACTAAGAATGTGTGCACACAACAGGAATAAATGGTCTTGTTGGTCTTGTTGTGGAGGGCTTCCCAATTGTTGTGGTCTTGTGGAGGGCTTCCCACAGGTGCAAGTGGGATGATGTTTTTTTTTTACTTATCTCCCCTTCCCTCAGAAATGCCTTGTGCCACTTGAAAATATGTCCTTGAGGTCTGCACGACTCTCAGGGAGCATCTCCAGGGGAAGGGGAGACAGATGAAAATTGGTGTCTGCAACATCGCCATAACTGCACTAGGAGAAATCTTTCACAGCACAGCTGGGTGCATCTCCTTTAGTCAAGGTGCCAGCCAGCGTAGCAGTGGATTTACAACTGGGCCTCCAAATTGTTGTGGCCAATGCTGGAGCAGTCTGCACTGGCAAGCTTCAGTTGCTGAGCAGTGAGCAATGATTGGTTAGGAAGGGCCCAATGGTATCCTGGAGGCTAAGAGGTGAGGAAAGTGAGTGTGTAGGCCAGGCTGTGCATGAAATTCTCTAGGAGCAAGTAAGAGCAGATGTTCTCCTTGGTCTGGGGGAACATGAATTATTGGAGGCCACTGTGGTCTAATCCATCCACTCTTTTTCTTCACCTTTCAGCATCCATGGTACTAATGCTCCATGGTCTCTCCACAACTTTCTTGCACTTGACACTGAGTGACAGCAGCCTGACAGAGTAGCTGATGCTCCCCTTGTAAACAAGGCATGAAGAATATGGTCATCCTGTGTCTCCAGCATCAGAAGTATACCACTTCTGTACATGGAGCTCCATGGAGCTAATAGCCATTAGGTTGATCTATCTTCTTCTGTGTATTTGTTCAGTCCTTTTAAAAGCTATCTAAGCTAGTGGTCACATTCTGGCAGTGGCTGTTTAGTGCAACTTAACAGAGATATGGACAATACAATGTTGAGAATTATATTATATTATAATTATATTTCCAGACAAGAACATCCATAGTATATATATATTATTTAATAGAAAAAGAGGATTGTTGGGTTAATTCAGTGCCAGCCAGCTATGAAGCAATTTGATGAAGCAATTCGTACAGGCAGGATATTCCAGGTGGGTGTTGTGATCATGCCTCTGGTCTTTTTCTGTGTGGTGTTTTAATGTCTGACCAGCTTTTTAATCCAGAGGACATAAACATCATCTTTACTTTTCATTCCAGGTGCAAACATTACTGGGGTCAGTACTTGGTCAATTACTGATTATTTCAAAGCAAGGACAATGAATTCACCAGGCTCAGCAGAGAGCTTTACTCCACATGTTGAATTTTTTTCTCCATGCCCATAACATACCCCGGTGCCAAACCCATGGCTTCCAAGTATGATTTGAGCTAGCTTCAGTTTGTAAAAACCCTTTGCAAAACCCTCTCTGATCTGCTTTTCCTCCAACATGTTTTAATCTACAGATAATACTAGCATTTCCCTCAAGCACTCCTCTAGTTTAGAGGTTCTTCAAAAGCCTACGGCTTTTGTAGAGTCTTCTGCCTGAATGGTCTTCTGAGGTCTAACCTGAAACTGTCACTCACCAAAGCAGTTCTCTCTCCTGGTTGCCAACTCCCTTGTAGCTCCAAACTACTTCAGCATCTGTTTCCCCAGCCTGTCAGCTCCATGTTGAATGACTCCCAGCTGGAGCAATTAACCCAAATACCAAGGCAGACTTGCATGACCTACAAGGGTCTGCTACACACAAGGAAGTCTTAACAGAACCAAAGCTGTAACTAATGACAGTAAGCAAGACATTTGAACGAAGTAAGTAGAATGTGGCCCTTTCCTGTGTTTTACACATGGAAACTTGCTCAGCTATAAGTGGTCTGCCCAAGTGCCTTCTTATACATAATGGAATGTCCTGCTCCTACCATTAAGCAGTGTTTTTCTTGGATTAATCCATATGACATTTGTTCACTCATTTCCAGACACACCTTCCTCCAAAGTGAACTTACTATGCAGCTTTATCCTCCCAGCTCTGTAACCCAAGGCAGAGGATGCAAACAAACAGAAAAAACTAAACACACACCTCCCAAATATACTGGAAGGTTGCAAAATAAGCAAACAGTCCCAGTCTAAGGAGAATCTTTAGGAAGAAGGAGGCAGATCTACTGCACCATTTTGCTGCCTGAAGGAAAGCACTAAATGGCACCCCTTCCTTTCCTCATCTCTGTTTTTTAATTAAATCAGTTCTCTCATTTCTTCCTTCTTTCAAATCTCTTCCCTTTCTTCCCTTTCTATTAGGAAAGCAAAAGGGGAAGCCATATGATACCGATTCACCTCCCTCCCTCTGCGGGCCATTTGGTGGTGGTGGTAATAATCAATGGATTACTGTGCTACTCCTGATGACTGACCCACAATCTGACATCTGAAGCACCCTGACTCACACTGCTTCCTTTGGGTGGGTGGACTGTTTCCTCTCTTACTTGGCTGAGAGAGGAAGTGGCCCAGCCACCCACTTGCTGCCACAAGAACCAGTGTGGGAATGATAGCTGGTGGTACAGAAGACAGAGTTGGCAGCAGCAAGGCAGTGTCGGCATGGAGGGGTTAGCGCTGGCTCCCACATGATAATGGTGGTGAACAGGGATTGGAAGAAGGATGGGGGCTCTTTGCTGTGGGTGGGTGGTGGTGATGGGGTTGACCAGGTGAAAGACCCTTGGTGACCCCTGGGCAGGTGGCTCATGTTCTTTGAATGCATCTACACAATTATAGTTACACCCCTCCTCTAATGAGCCTCAGCTTCCTCAATAGGCATTAATGTTGTTTTCTGCTGTTCTCTGTGCTTGGTCAGTGTCTGCTGGTAGCTTCTGTGTTTTCAAAAGAGCTTGTGCTCAGAATCCACACCCCCTTTCTAATCAGACCAATGGACCTGATGAGGCAACATCTCAGGCAGGACAAAGCAGGTTGCAGCAGAAAACAGGTACTTCATGGAAGCACAAGAGAGGAGGTGCATGCCAAGTAAACCAAGATACAGCTAAAGAAACATCATCTGTGGCATGAATTCTGCTTTGTTAAATAAACCTCATTAAATATACCTTGGCTCCACATGATATATGAACTAGCCCATTAAAAAAACAGATCTGTATATCATATATCAGCTAGTCTTTTAACCATGCAATTGATTCTATTTAAATAAGGTGGTAGATCATTCAACCACCTGCTTGATATAGGTGCCTTTTGAAGCCACCTTTGGACATAGCATGAAACCTTGGTTAGATGAACGTGTGGTTAATCTGTGAGCCCCGGACTCATCCCACAAATGATCATGGAGCCACAGTCTCACAGCCTCTAGCATGTGGACCAAGGGGCCCCTCCCTCTTCCTGCTCTGCTGAGGCAACATCCCAGCAAGGTCCATAGTGCTCGTGGCACAGACTGCAAGCAAGGCATCAGGTTGTCGGTTGAGTGGCAACCATTCACCATGATCTTCAAGGGGGCATGTGCAGTGCAATCATGCCTTTTTGACATTGATCAGTTGCCTTCAGCAGGGAAAGGGCATTTAAACCCATTCCTAACACCATTTGTCACTACGCTTGCAAGGGCCCTGCAGCCATGCAGTCTCTCACAAGCACAAGAACTGGTAAGGAGTTATGGAAAGGAGCACTAGTTCCCTGTTACTCCTAGAAGGGGCCATGATGACTTTTTAGGAGGGAACATGTATATGAGGGTGGGCAAAGGATCCGGGGGTTTGGTCCTCTGTGACAAAGGATGCCCTTGGAATGGTAGACCTGGGCAAAGCAGTCCCGGAAGCCCCAGTACACTCCTGCCCCCAGGGATTTTCAGCTGGGTATTAGCACTCTTATTTATTTATTTACTTATTTATTTACTTGTGTATTTATTACACTTCTATACAGCCCTAACCAAGGCTCTGGGTGCTGCACAACAAGTAAAATACAACAACAACCACCATTTAAAAACAAACAAGTTAAAAAACAATATAAAACAAATCTAAAGCAATTCACAGCCATTTAAAACCAATTAAAAATACTTTAAAACTACTTAAAACCGTTGGAAGGCCATGCCAAACAAGTAAGCCTTTAGGGCTCTCTTGAAGGCCAACAATGAGTTCAGATTACAGATATCTGCCGGGAGTGCATTCCATAGACCAGGAGCAGCTACAGAGAAGGCCCGGCTCTGAGTTGCCATGGTAACTGGAAATGGACCTCTCTGGACGGAGATGGACCTCTCCCCAACATGCGATGGGGATCAAACAGAAGAAGGTGCTCTCTCAGGTAACTTGGACCTAAGCTGTTTAGAGCTTTAAAGGTGATTACCAGCACTTGGTATTTTTCCCAGAAACATTGGCAGCCAATGCAGCTGTTTGAGAACAGGCATAATATGGCCTCTCTGCGTTGCCCCAGAGACCAGTCTGGCTGCAATATTTTGAACTAACCGAAGTTTCTGGACTGCATTCAAAGGCAGCCCCACGTAGAGTGCATTGCAATAGTCAATCCTGGAGCTTACCAGCTGATGCACCACTGCAGGCATGGAGCCAGCCAAATGGTGGCTTGGTTCCGGCTCCGCCTGGTGGCCTCTCTAACAATGTCCCGTGGGCATGACATCACACACATGGAGCATGGCTTAGTCCTGAGAGCTCTCCCCATCCCCACCTGGGCTACAGAGAGCCCCAAGCGAGTGCTTCCCTGTCCTTTGGCTCCTTATAAGTACCGAAAAACTCAGAGTCACCCCTCTCACAGGTGGCTCCAAGCTGGGGCAGATGAAAATTAGGGCCCACAGGTGGAAATTTTCAGGTACCCGAGAGAATGAGGGAAGCAAAGCAGCAGATCAACAGCGAAGCAGAAAGCCAGAGAGGCTCATGAGGCTGCCAGTCCACTGGAGAGGACCAGAGTCTCCATGAGTTTTGGTTCTCTATCCGTCTGCACTCCCATGAGATAGCCCATCTAACACTAGGATCCCCTGCTGATGTGGGGCTCCTGGTATTTCTAGTTCCTCTCTCCACACAACTCCATGCAGCTGTTCCAGATTCACAAGGAGTTCGGCCTGCTCCATGTGTCTGGGTGTGTCCATGTGAGCAGAGTTGGGTAACAATGGGGATGTGTCTGAGTCCACATCCAATCGTCCTGGCCCAGGACCAGCACCATGGCATATGTAGATCAGCCACCACAGGGCATCCCAGGGCAGGGCACCCACAGCTTTCAGTGATCCCTGCCAAAGCAGGTGACCAGGCTGGGCAAAAGGAAAACATTGATATGTGTTGCGAGGAGACCAGACTGCAAGAGGGATCGCTTGAACTGCTTCTTTGTGGCATGGAAGGGTGTTGCTGGGGTACCCTTCCCTGGGGCTTGCATGGATCCAGCAACCGGGCTGCGCAGCAACAGACCCCTAGCCTGCATGTGTGTCTCCATGGCCTTTTACTCTCTTGAGAGTATGGTCTCCTCCAGAAAATTATCCATCATCATCACAAAGGAATAATCTCTCACATGAATGGATTGAATAATGCTCTGGATGGACAGTTCTTCTCATGAGTTATTCCAGAGACTGCATGCTTGCACTCAAGGGGAAAGGTCTGGGCCCCTCTTCCCCAGAAAACTGGTACAAAAATTAGAAGAGAAACACTTAAGAACTCTAGGGGCTATTTGTTAACCCAAAGCTTGAATCATCCCTTTGACGATTTCTCCTTGCCTGTGCCAATGGTGCCATACCAGTCTGGGGCACCTCCAAGCTGGGGGTGAAGGCTGAACATTTGGTTACACATATATATGTGTACAGTGTTTAGGGGACCACTCTATATAGTTGGTGGGAGCAGCACCATCCACTGGAACCTTAATAATACAGGTACTGTCCAGGCATCATCCAGGCATCTAGGAAAACCAATGCCCTGCTGAACAACACCTTAGAAAGGATGCCTTGCTGGGCAGCCATACTTGATCAGGCATGTTATTAATGAAAGGGATCCTTGCAAATGTGCCACCTCCCCTTCACTGGATGAAAGCTGGCAAAATATATTGTGTGTTTATACATACTGTAAATTAAAGTTTCAATCTGAAGCTTGGGACACGGCAATGCAGTGTCCCTGTTGCCAGGCAACAGCAGGAGGAGTGTAGAGACAGCAGAGGGTGGGGCAACTGATAGGAGAGGTAGCCAGAGAGAAGTGCAGCAGGCATAGAACTGACACATTTCTGGGCTGGTCTGAGCCACCCTCTCTATGGTTTCTGGAGCAGCCACAGCACAAAACCCAGGTTATGACAGTGGCATAATTTGGAAGACACACAATGCCGCCTTCAGACCTGCGGTTTTGGCAGTGAAACTTACTACAAATCAAAGGTTCAGATTATGGTTTTGGGTCGAAAACCTTGGGTCACTTTTGTAATGAAACCATGGCTTCACGCATTCAGAAGACCCCAAAACCGAACCTCTGGCACGGTTGCCTCCAATTTAGCGTTATGTCCAAAAGGCAGCCACTGAAGGAAGTGGTAACAAACATGTAATAACACAAAGATATTTCATGCTTAAAGGAAATACTGGAACTGTTCTCATGACCAGATTGCCAGGTAGGAGAGAGTTAACCCAGGAATCTGTGGCTGTCCCACAGATTCGGGAGCCCTCCCAACCTAGCAGCTCTGTCCCTGGGTAATCCAGACTCGCTACCCAGGCTAAAAGTGAGACAGGACATGAAAAGTGCTTGTTATTGTCGGCCATCTGCAGAATAGTGCAGTGGTCATGTTTACCATAGAGTCAGGTGGAAAGAGGGGACAGGCAGAGTGGAGCTACTGCAATACTGAGGGCTGCCTTTCTGCTGCTTTCGCAATGCACAGCGGAACCCCCAGCTTCCAATTTCAGTAATGGAGATAACTGCTGCACTGTTCATGTGGGTGTGTGAGTGGCAGAGCCCAGAGCAGACTCTGGTCATGTCAATCCGGTCTTCCCTCCCCATTTGGTTGTGAGAACATACTTACTGAAGCTATTCTCATGAGCAACGAAAACCAGACTAGGGAAGCCCAGCTCAGTTTTTGCTGCTCATGAGAACCTCCAGGAGCCACGCGGCTCCTGGCGGCAGCATGGCAGCAAGCCCTCCTTAGTAGCCTGCTGTTTAACCTGGGTTTTGGGTGCAAGCACGCCCAAAAACTGGGCTACATGATCGTGTGTTTGCCACTGCTGCTTGCAGCTGCAGTGGACACACTCGGGGGGTAGGGAGCCTCCCAGTAATGCACCGTGCACTCACGCAGTGCATTATTGGGACTCTGGGGTTGGGGTGCAGCACGGCGACACTTCCCTGCACCCGACTCCCAGAGCTGCTGGTAGGGATGTGCACAAAACCAGTTTGCCTGGTTCAGTTTGAATTTGAACCAGGTTTGAACCAGGAGGGGGTGGTTCGGTTTTGGTTTTGCCTGAACGTCCCCCTGGTTCGGTTCGAATTCGAACCGTTTCGAACTGGTTCAAATTCAAACTGTTTTGAACCATTTCCAACTGGTTTGAACTGGTTTTGACATCCAAAAATGGGTAGGGTGGTAGCTGGCACCCAGGGGTACCTGCCACCCAAACCCCAAAGCAATCAGACACTCGTACGATTTTTTATGAATTTTTAAAATTTAGTTTTTTTCCTCATAGGGTATAATGGGACTCGAACCAGCCCATTATTCCCTATTGTGAAGCACCCATGGGTGCCAACAATCATGCAAACCCCGAAGCAATCGGACGCCCCTATGATTTTTTATGAATATTTGAAATATTTTTAATTATTTTTCTCATAGGGTATAATGGGACCCAAACCAGCCAATATCCCCTATTGTGGAGCACCTAGGGGCACAAAATTGGGGTGGGTGGTAGACACCTAGGGGTGCCTACCATCCACAAAGTTCCAAGGCAATCTGACACTCCTCTGATTATTGGTGAATTTTAAAATTATTTTGGAATTCCTCATAGAGAATAATGAGGATTGCAGCAAATGTATAGCTTCACATCGGGGAGAAAGGGGTGTCCTAGAGTGGAGTGTGGTGGGTGGTAGTTCCCAAGGTGGGCAAGGAAGCTATCAGAATTATTTGAAAGGAATTGTGCAAAAGGTTGATTTTAAAGTGATTTTTGAAATTTACATGACTTTAAAGTTTTTCTCCATAAAGAAGCATGGAGGTGTCAGCAAATGTATAGCTTCACGTCGGGGGGGGGGAGGGGTGTCCAAGAGCACAGTGTGGTGGGTGGTAGTGCCCAAGGGGGGCAAGGAAGCTATCAGAATTATTTGGAAGGAATTGGGCAAAGGGCTGATATTTAAGTGATTTTTGAAGTTTATGTGTCTTTAAGGTTAGCAACGAGAGTGGATTCATGGTTTGTCATTGAAAATCTTATATGCTACCAAAGAATCTACACTCAGAACACTTCAGAAACAACAAAACCCAGTAACCCATGGGTTAGCAACCCATGGAGGTGGTTGGCACCCTCGCTCTGGGCCACCCCAGCACCCCCCACCAAGTGCAGTTATGGGGCTGCTGAAACCTCAATTCTTCCCTATGGAGAAAAACCTTAAAGCCACTTGTGGGGTGTTGGGGTGGCCCAAAGTGAGTGGTGGTCTAGTGCAAAGAGAATTTTTGTAGAATTCCTCTTCAGGCAAAACTTCTGAGGAAGTTTGCTGAAGCCCCAAAGAGTTAGAAACAACTTAATGAAATCTTTCAGGGGGATATTATCCTGATTTTTTCTATTTGTGCTGATCTATTGCCTTTTAAAAATGGTATTATTTTGTGGCTTTATAGTTTTCCATCTTGTCTTCATGGATTTATAAGCCAGTCTGAACAATAGGCAAGGATGGGTTGAACATTTTAAAGCAAGGGAAACAATAAATGGTTACCCTACTGTGTATATCAATTAAAGCTTAACAGCTCTAGCCTTAGTAGAAAAGAGTTACATTTTCATTCTTATCCATGCTTGCAGTCCATTACCTTTCTTTCCTGCTCTGTCAATTTAGAAAGGGACAGGAATTACATTAGTCATATGATTTCTCCATTCCTTGCCTGATATCTTGGCAGCAATACAGAATGGGACATGCTTTTATTTTCTTGTTACTTTGTCCAAAATGCTGAAAACAGAGAGGAGTGTAAAAGTGATTCAGTACAATGGTAGGTTTCACATATACATCACATGCCTCCAATCTCTCTCATGTATTTCCCTTGCTGTCTGTAGTGTAGTTTAAAGATGTGGAACTTCCACTGCAAGAGCCTAAAGGTATGGCAGCCACATATCTAACTGTTAAAGAAAAAAAGTGTTACCAT
The DNA here is from genome assembly GCF_027244095.1 of Hemicordylus capensis. NCBI lineage: Eukaryota > Metazoa > Chordata > Lepidosauria > Squamata > Cordylidae > Hemicordylus > Hemicordylus capensis. The sequence goes on from NC_069660.1 coordinate 186,173,349, forward strand.
TCTCAGACTATTTTTAATGTTGCCCCTCTGACACATATTTAGAACACTATTTGGAGATAGCACATTGTTTATGTCCAAGTTAGTCCACTGTTGTTGAAAATGTATCAAACTAGACTGGTCTTCCTGCATCTTACTTTACATTGTATTGTAGGTTGTTGCTTGTGAAAATCCTGTATAGTTTTGAAATGTTCAACTGCTCTTGAAAAATTAATTTAGTTCAGAATACATTTCAATAAATGGATTTATTTTATGAAACCATGCACTGCAAATCTGTGTAAATTACATAAACAAACAAAAAAAGCATAAAAGAAAATGACACAAGGTTAATCAGTTATATGCTAATATTTCATTGTGAAGAACAGCAAGAGAAACTTCCAGCATTAATTAAAAATGAGACTTAATATGTCAACCAGGTTAATTAATATGAATTTTAATGTATACAGCATGATTGATCAATTCTTTATCCCTAAGAGAGTAACTATCAGGCAGGCCTATAAGACCTCATAAGGTAGAAATATGTGAAACCTCTCCCTTTATTACTGCCTTCTGAAATACAGGCATTGCACATGCAGGACATCTGCAGAAGCAGATACACCATTATTGCAATGTTGAATCAAATCATTATTTCACATTGCATATGTATTATTATCAGCTCTACCTGCTGAACTGCATCTCACATTCCTTCTTCAAAACTGCAGTCATTATGCATTATATAGCATTCTGCACTACAGTGCAGACAGATATGACTCACCACTGTGCATTCCACACGTAATTAGCTTAATTCTATGTCCTTTCACTACTTATTTTATGAGCTAATAGAAAAGAACACTGCTGGGACTTGTTCCTTTCCCCCTCACCTCTCTTTTGTTGTTGTTGCTGACTTGGATCATAACTATCATTCAGGAATGAAAACTAGTCCATAGAACAGGCAAGAAGGTGAAAACATTATGTAGGGGCAGATACAGAAATTTCTGTCCAGCAGGGGTGTAGCTAGGAGAGAGGGGGCCAGTGTTCACCCCTCTCTCTGGCAGCCCAAGAGTTAGGGAGATAATGAAGAAACAGGGAGGGGTGGAGCTGGGGGCCCCTCAGAAGCTGGGGGTTCTGGGTTCTTTGAACCCATCTGCTCAATTATAGCTACATAGCAACAATTGCAAATACTCAGAGCAGACCATACCCAACAGCTGACAAACTCCCCTTCATTCAGTTTTGAAAAATGCAGAGTTTTGAAAAACACCACTCCACACATCAAGGGAAAGTGGTGGGGCATAACAGGCTTTTTTCAAAAGCCACTGGCAATAGAGGATTATTTTAATTTGGACATAAAGCATGCTAAACATGAATGTGCTGCCTCGATTCGGGGGAAAACAGATTTCTGTCTGTACTGATCCATGATAGACCGAAGGGACTTCAAAGTAAAGGCAGCTGATATGTGGACTCACACTCTCCATCCCAAAAGAGATTCAAACCAAAAGCCATGTGTGTAAAGCCTCCGGGTGATGGGGAAAAATGAGAATCTCCTGCAAATGTGTACCTTACCCTTTCTATGATGTGAGGATGGGATCATACACAATCAAAACTGAATCAGTGATATTATTAACCTTCATCTGGATTTTGGGGTAGATTTCCACCCCCAGCTGCATCCCACTCTGTCCATTGTTCCCTGTGGCGGATTTAAGCAGAGGCAGTCTCAGCACTTGCCTACTGCAGCAAAATTGCTACTCTTCAAATTTTGCCGCCCCTCGCTGGGGACGAGGGCAAAGCCCCCCATTTTTCTCCTTAAATACCGCCACTGTGTGTGGTGGGAAAAGGTCAGCAAAGGCTGCACAGTGGCTGCTGTGGGGAGAGGGTGAGAGAAAAGTCCCCCCTTTACCTTTAAAACACCGTGCAGGTGACAGGGCTGCAGTGGCTGCAGTGAGAAGGTAGTAGTGGGCTGAGGGGAAAGTTCCCCCTTTAGCAATGCTGCTCCGTGGGCAGTGAGGGCAGCAAGGGAGAGCTGCTTTCATCTCCTCACTTCCCTGCCTTGACTCCTCAGGTATTTCCTGTAGTGAGTCAGTCCTACTTCCTTTCTCCTTGGAGAGCAGATGGGAGCATCTCTTTCTCCCCCCTCCTATTCACTATGTAGCTCATGGTTAGGATAGTTCTTTCCTATATCAAATGTATTTAACCTAATAAATCTTAGTTACTTTATACGGCACTACAATCTCCATGCTTGTTCTTGACTAACTGCAACAATAAAGCTCTGCACTACTTTGTAACTGGAGTGGGCAGCTTCCTCTTGGTGCTCTGCTAAACAATCACAAATTACAACACCCTTCCCTTTTCTGAGTAAGAAAAATAATGCCCCTCAGCATCTCCCCACCCCCATCAGAAATTGTGCTTGTGCAAGATTGTTTTGTTGCGGGGCTCTTACAAGGATTGTAGTGCAATTGCTGTCAGATGAAGGGCTTGCTTGGCATTTAAAGGAATTAAAAAACCCTTTCCCTACCAACAGTGGGCGGTCCAGCCCCAAAAGGCACAATCACGATGGGCACACCCCCTTGAAGATTGTGGCCAATGGCTGTCGCCTTGGAGATGTTCTGATGCCGTGCCCACACTCTGGCAATGCAAGTAAGCACTACAGAGCTTTGTTATGGCCAGCACTCCGTTTTCGGTGGGTGTCTGAACTTAAATTGGCAAAAGGGCCTGAGCATAGCCATTTTGACTCAGGAAAGATCATTTTGTGCTGCTTATTCTCAGCCCTGTTTTTGCTGAGAACAGCAAGGCAACAGAAGCACCTGTTGTGCAGTCTGCACATGGCCTTCACCCCTAGTCAAAAGAAGGCCGAGCTTGGAGCATGAGAATTAAATCACCGGCTTCTGGCTTATTTTGAATTGGGAGGGGGGAAGCTCTCTTGCTACTCTTTATCAGAGGTCTGGATGGTGTTCTCAGAGCAGAAGGGCAAAGATCTGTGTGGATATTAACGTGGATTGGAAACATCTATTATTTATTTATTTTTTACATTTATGTCCCGTTCTTCCTCCAAGGAGCTCAGAGTGGTGTACATGGTTATTTTTATCCTCACAACAACCCTGTGAGGTAGGATAGGCTGAGAGATACATGACTGCCCCAGAGTCACAGTTTCATGTTTGAATGGGGATTCGAACTCGTGTCTTCCTGGTCCTAGTCCAACACTTTAACCTCTACGCTATGCTGGCTCTCTAGGACAGGAGAAGTAAATTTGGAAAGCTGGTTAGCAGGCCTTCAGGGGAGAGAGCACATTATTCTGAGGCTTGCTTTTTGTATTTGTTTTTGTTCTATTTGCTACTTGCGACTGTATTTTGAAACTGCATACTTCTACTCAAGTGTGTGCCTTGACTTTATGTCAATGACTGAGTCTGCTTCTGTTCTTGTTGGTGTTAGCAATAAAAGAGATATATAGGGAGTCAAGAATCCCCCTTCTTCATTTTTTTCCTGTTGGAACAATCCTTGGCCTAGCACCGTGGCCTAGCCCCAGAGGGTTCCCTTGGTTGGATGAAAGGCCCAGCTGGGGTACATGTTCTCGGCCAGCACACTCCTCTCCCCATCCAGTGATGTCTCACATGTAATAGCTTGCTGGGATTTTAGATTATTATAATACATGGAGTCCTCTGTTTTATGTAATGGATGAACTCGGGTGTTGTGGTTCTGTTTTATGTTTCAACAGTTTTATTTGACCAAGTTCACTTTTATGTAAAGCTCGCTTTTTTGTAAAGCTTTTGTACTTTGTGTTTTGCTGGTCGAATGACTGTAACAATAAAGATTTGATTTGATTTGATTTGCTTGCCGGGATGCAGCTTCAGTGGACCTGGAAGAGGAAGGGGCTTCCCTGTCCAGAAAATGGAGGTTGCCAGGCTACAGTTGGATAGAAGTCTGTGATGTGATTCATGGTTAGAAAAATTAACCATGGTTTCAGCAACCTCCCATTTCACATTATGTGTGAATGTGCCCTGTTCCCCTTTGGAAACTTAAAAAAAAAAAATTGAAAATTTTCCAAAAGTGATGATGATAGTGTCTCAAAACTGAGGCACTGCATAGTTCTGTGCTCCCAAGTTAGAGCAGATGAAACCAGCTCCTCCCACTATGTCAGACCCAGTGTTTGGAACAATTAAAGCATTTGAAAGCATCTGACCAAACAGAAGCAGGAATTTTAGCCAGCATAGCAAAGCCAAAAGGATCACAACAGCAGGAACCACAACTTGTCAGTTTCAATAAGCCCAGCACCAGTGGATCAATCATCCACAATATCTCTCTGATCTTTCCCCATTTCCCCTAGTGGGATATAGCTCAGAAGAGGGTGGGGTGGGGGTTGGAGCTTGGTTCCAAGTGGAGAGAGCAAGAACATGTAGCGGTGAACAATCTGCTGAACCTCACTCACCTGCCAGTGAAGGTACCAAGATCATGGGTTACACGACAGGGAGAAATCCAAATACTGCCTGAAGTCCTGGAAAGCCACTGCCACTCAGAATAGACAAAGCTGCTCTAGATCAGGGATTCTCAACGTGTGGGTCCCCAGATGTAACTGAACTTCAACTCCCATAATTCCCAACCAAAGGCCACTGGGGCTGGGGATTATGGGAGTTGAAGTCCAATAACATCTGGGGACCCACACATTGAGAAACCCTGCTCTAGATGGAAGCGGGCAGCAGGGTCTTATGTTCTCATGGAAGCTTAACTTAACTTAACAGAACTTAAAATTAACAGACTTAACAGAACTGAAAATGTATCTTGGCCTGTTAGTCCTGGCTAGTGAGTTTCATACCAATCATGAAGCTCTACAGGGACTGTGGGCAATACATTTGTCTGTAGCACAATGTGGATTTGAGGAAATGACAAGTATTTCAGGGTCCAATTGCAAAGCCACACACCAAGAGAGCAGAGTGATTGCCACACAGGCAACCATTACAGTTATCTGGACCTTGTTTGTGCAGCAGCTGTAGTACAGTTACATTTCTGGGTCTGGCCAGCAGTTGATGAATAGCTGTTAGGTTTCTGAAGTGCTGTTAAATTTTGGCTTTTTACCCAGGATTTTATATGATTGTCTCTACTGCTGCTTCTTTGTATTTTGTACAGTCTTTATGCTTGCATTTTAAATCTTTCTAGTCAGATTTGTTTTCTATTTTAGCTTAATATTTTAATTGTGTTGTTTTTATAGTCTTGTTTTTTATTTTGGTTTTGGGTTTTTTTTGGCACCTTTTCCAAACCGCCTTGGGATTGTTTTAATGAAAGGCAGTATACAAATTCAACCATCAATCAATCAATCAATCAATCAGGGATGTATCCTCATGGTAGGAAGCACTAGACATGTTAGTGAGCCTACAAAAGGTCCATGTCATGCACATCAAATGGCTTGTGAATGTAAATGCAGCTTCGAAATCCGCACAGGCATGACTGTATTTGGCCCAGAACTACAGCGTTTCCACTCTCTTTCTGGCTGCCTCTAGAAATGTGCAAAGAAGACAAAGCTGTTGCTGCTTGTCTCCATAGTGACACCTTGACAGGATCCAGCGAAAACATTTTTACTTAGCACCAAATGGATTTGCCTCTTGAGCAAAGCCACTCAATGAGAAATACTCCAGAAATAGAAAAGCCATTCATTATGGCGCATGCCTCATTGTGATATGCACTGCGTTGGACTGTGATAAGTGAGATTTAGCATAGTGTTTGGAAGTGTCAGAGAAAGAGAGCATTTTTCCCTCCACAGATTTGTTTAGCTTGCTGAATTCAGGGCTCATTTAACTTCTGATCGCGGATAAAACACCGCAGGAGAACAGCTCATTTCTCTTTCAGCCGGATAAAGAATGGTAGTTTTTCTTTTTCTTTTCTTTATTTCTTTTTCTCTCTCTTCTTTGCTAGTCATTGGAATTAAACTTTGTTCAATATGGTAACTATTTCCACATGGAAATCATTTTCAGTTATTACCAGAAAGGACACAAATAAAAGGGATTATATAAATCAGAAAAACGAGAGATAAAAAGGTCCTGAATGATGGATTCTTTAGGAGACTGTGCTTTAATGGAGTTCATCTTTCAGGTCACTGCTGATGTACACATTTCAATCAGAGCTCCAATTCTGCAGCCTATGAAACTGGCAACTCATTCAAAGAACCTAGAATGTTAGTGTGTTGAAGAAACATACTACATTGCTTCTTGGTGTTCCAATTGATCACAATGGCCTGAGCTCACTAATGCCTTTATTGATTTCACCTGTTTCTGTAAGACTCCAGTGCTCTCCCTACCTCTGAATTGAGTCAGTTTAGTTCAGATTGTGGCAGTGATGACATTGCTTTTCATTTTCCTGTCCACCACCCATTCGTGATGCTTCCATGATCATTTCTAATCATCACTGGGCTTTTATCATATTTCTTTTTACATTTACAACCATAATTATGTCCAATAATCCTGAAAGACTATGGTTGTGGCTATTGAAACATGGCACGTAGCTCCCCTGTGTGCTCTGTGTTTAAAGTGAAAAGGCAATATTAAAATTTCATACATAAATAACCCAAATAAATGCCCAACATAGATGGCCAGCAAAAGATTCTGCTTTTATTTTAAAGGAAATTTAAAAAACAAAACAAAACAGATATCACTTTTATATTGACTGCATCCCTGTGAGCTTATTTTGTTTGTATAGCAATTGTACAGTATAAGCAATTGCTTGTGCCATTTCTTTTACCAGTTTTGGCCTGATATGGGAAGTGTGGGTGGAATGCATGAAAACCTTGTTTTCTAATTTTCTGATTGAGCCTAAATTATTCACACTTTTTGCAAACATTGGTTGAAATGTTGTGCAAGGCAATGCAGTCACTCTGAACTGCCCATACTGCTTCAGTGTTTTAAAGAAACACCGGCTGAATTCCGATGCAATAGGAAACCAGAGGTGCCTTCTAGGGATGTGCACGAACCGGCAGACAGCTGGTTTGGTGGATGTGTGTGTGTGTGTGTGTACTTTTAAGCAGGAGGGAGGGTGCTGTTACCCCCCCCCCCGCCACACACACACACATTTCTCCTGCTGATGCTGTGCTGAAAATTGCTGGAGTGGGGCAGCAATGTACCCTCCTGCCTCCTTGGTCAGTGTCAGATCGGAAGTGGACACTATGTGTGCACCCTCCTGTTTAAAGGTACCCACCACCACCACCACCGCTGAACTGGCCGGACCACAGACTGCTGGACTAGTTTGGAGGTCCGGAAAAGGGTCTCCGAACCGGTTTGTGCACATCCCTAGTCCCTCCACCTCCAGTTTCCTTAGCCGCATGTCCAAATTTGGGAAACCGGAGTTAAAAGTGAAAAGGGGCCCACGGTTTCCCTCCCCAAACTACAATCTGAAATTTTGTTACATGTGATGGCAGCCACCCTTTATTGCTTAAAATTGTGCAAGTGCACTTCTGTGGCACTATGGCCACTGGAAAGAATGGCCATAGTACCGTGGATGCAATTGTACAATTTTAAATAGTATTGGCTGTGTATCCTCACAACATACACAGAGTTCTGCAACACTGTGTATGTTGCTTTAGACACATGCAGCAGCATGGGCAGTTAACTGACTGTGTTACCTTGTGCAACGTGTCAGCCATTTCCTGCAAAAAATGAAAAATACGTTCCCCTTTTATAAGAACATAACACAAGACTAGCTGGGTCTATCTAGTCCAGGGTCTATCTAGTCCAGAATCCTGTTTCACACAGGTGAAGGCATGCTTTCTCTCTTGCTGTTGCTCCCCTGCAACTGGTATTACGAGGCATCATGCCTCTGAGACTGGAGGTGGACCATATCCACCAGACTAGTAGCCATTGATAGAACTGTCCCCCATGACTTTGTCTAAGCCCCTTTTAAAGCCATGCAAGCTAGTGGCCATCACCACATCCCTTGACAAAGAATTCCATAGATTAATTATGCACTGTGTGAAATAGTACTTCTTTTTGTCGGTCCTAAATTTCCTAACCTTCAGTTTCATGGGATGGCCCTGGTTCTAGTGTTGTGAGAGAGGGAGAAAAATTTCTCTCTGTCCACTCTACTCCATGCATAATTTTATACACCTCAATTATGTCTCCCAGTAGTTGCCTCTTTTCCAAACGAAAAAGCCCCAGATGCTGTAGCCTTGACTCATAAGGAAGGTGCTTATCATCTTGGTTGCCCTCTTCTGCACTTTTTCTAGTATGGACCCAAACCATACATAGTACACCAGATGTGGCTGCCCCATAGATTTGTATAAGGGAATTAGAATATTAGCATTTGTATTTTCAATCCCCTTCTTGATTATTCTAATGATCATTAAGAATTATATTGTTGGAAATCTGCAAAATTGTTTGCTTATCCACTTGCCCCCACTCTAAATGGTTTTAATTTCAATTTGATTTATTTTAAAATGTATAGCCTACTTTTTAAGGTATTAAAATACACTAAAATATAAATCTACAGTCAGTCATCACAGATTTAAACAGTAGATCAGCATTTCATCCTGGAAGTTTAGGGATAAGAGTGCCTCTGTCGATGACATTGGTCGAGGGTGGCACCATCCAATTGGCACCAAACACAGAATAACTCAAGAGGGTCCTGCTCAAGCAATTCATCTGTAAGAAAATCAAGGAGTGAAATATCAAGAGAAGGTCAGCAAAAAGGATGGTCTATAAGATTAGGAACAATTTATCAAGACCCTAATCTTATGTTAGGATTTAAATTTTAAAGCCAGACATAGGAATTACGGTAGTCATTAACTGCCCACTAGTGATGGTTGCCAGTAATGACTGTATGTGCATAGAAAAGAAGAAACTAGAGCTTCAGGGAGATTAACACCTTTTTATAATATGCTCCATTTGATGCAATGAAGTATAAGAGACTTCAGTTGATACAAAATTTGTATTAGATTTGCTTGATATATCCAATATCCCAAAGACAGGAAGCCCTCTGAAGTATTTCACAAGGAGCTTTTCTAGAACTATTCATACCAGCCACAGTGTAATTAATGAGGGATCATTAAAACCAATGAGGATACACTTTCAACCTTAAAATCTGATATTACGATAAACAACACTTCATGTGATTATTAAATAATCCAAGAGCAAACAAGGCCCCAGGGCACAGATGGGTTATGATTAAATTTTTAGCAGTCATCTTCCATAAACCATCTTCCGTGTAGGGCCTTTAAAAGGTAAATGCCTATTTGTGTGGGAGAGGTTGCCACAGCAATTACATATATAAAAGTGTAACAAGCCCCCAAATGATTATAATTCACAGAGTACTGCCTACATACCTTTTACTTGGATCATTAAAAAAATAACTTTGCAGCTTACATACAAGGATAAAATAAATTCGTACAGATGAAGATGGCATTATATTAATAATCAGAAAAAGATCTAAGTGGAACATAGTGTGTTACTGTTCTAAAATTCAGACCAGAAACAGTGCCACTTCAGATTGCAATTGAAGGTTCACATGATTGAATCCTCATCCATACAAAAGCAAGCAAGCAAGCAAGCAAAGCACTCTTCACACAGAAGACTAGCTGTCAGATAAAAGGTCCTAGTCCAAGTACACCTAGCTTTCTTCATGTGATATGTATGTACATTTATATCTGTATATCTAAAAACCACAAAATCAGCAGGGTCTTACACACAGAGTGCCCTGTCAGATAAGGAGAAGAAAGTCAAGCCTGGGACAGTGCAGATAAAACTACCAGGATAATTTATCAGTGAGTGACTCTATATTGGTTCATTTAAGAAATAAGCAACATGCAAAGGACATGTGGGAGACTCTGAAGAAATTGTATGAAAGAAAGTCAGCTGTCTCCAAGGTGCATCAATTTATAAAGATGTGTTATCTTTGAATTGTGGAAGAAGATAAACAATTTGGAAGAACCTGAAATAGGTACAACTTGGGTAATAAAAATATCTTCACAACAGCTATAAGAAAGCTGAAATTTATCCCAGCTGTCATTTATATATGCAAATAAAAACCCAAGGCTTTCTTGAAATGTGTTATATACTAAGTCAGATGGTGGTGGATTGGGTATCACGAACCTTAAGTTTATTTATTTTATTATTTTTACATTTATATCCCGCTCTCCCTCCAAGGAGCCCAGAGCGGTGTATTACATACTTAAGTTTCTCCTCACAACAACCCTGTGAAGTAGGTTAGGCCGAGAGAGAAGTGGCTGGCCCAGAGACACCCAGCAAGTATCATGGCTGAATGAAGATTTGAACTCAGGTCTCCCTGGTCCTTGTCCAGCACTCTAACCACTACACCATGCTGATGTATTAGTTGTATTATGAAGCTTCACAGCTGAGAAATATTGTGGGAATGGCAGTCAATAGAACCTAAGTTATGGTATTCTTTGGAACTCCATGGTTAATTTAAAAAACAGATTAAAAGTTTACCATTTCATGCTGACCTTATTAAAAAGATCATTAATTGTACTAATCCATTTTTAAAGTAAGCTATGGAGATTTGGAGAGAATAGCATTCTTGCCTATCCCTCTCCATTTCATCACTTACGTTAGTTGTAGGCCATCCTTTTTGTGTGGGAATATTCTGGAGGGCATCATAGGGTAAAGGATAATTGGGTCAGAGTGAGAGAGATATACCATAATGGTACGTTAGTTTCCTTGGAACAGATGAAACAATATTGTTCAGATTTTTATCTGAAAATCTTGGCTACATTTGCTACAACTGTTCTTTTTTCTCTTCTCAACAAAATATCCAAGTAACCAAAAGACAACTTACTAAATTTGAAAAAATAATATTAGATATTGATACATCAAATAAAGGATTAACATCCAAACTTTATGCTATTATGTTGGAGTATAAGATCTCACCATTGGATGGATTAAAATCAGTTTGGGAAAATGATTTACAAATGGTCATTGATGAAGGGGATTGGAATAGGATCTGGTTTTCTAAACCTATATTTTCATCCTATGCTCAAATTAGATAAAATTAAAATAATGTACAGATGGTATATGACTCCTGTGAAATTGTCATATATTACTAAAAATAAATCGATGCTCTATTGGAACAATTGTGAGAAGGACACATATTTTCATCTATGGTGGATGTGACCAAGGATTAGAACCTTTTGGGACTGGGTATTTGCAGAAATGGGTAAAATCATTAATCAGGAAATTAAAATAGATCCTCCGGTAGTAATTGCTGGGAATATTCACTGAAGATAAGAAAAGAAAATCTAAAGAGCTTGTGAATTATATATTGATAGAGGCAGAATGCTGATAACTAAAAATCGGAAGCATGTTGTATTCTGTTATCTTTAGGTGAATGGTGTTTATTTATAAACCAAGCTTTGGTTATAAACCAAGCTTTGGTTTATAGCCACGGCAGAGAAATGAACCCATTTGTTGCATCATTGAACAGGACAATCAAAACCATTTTCTTTCTTTGCGATTTGGCAAGATTTTATATATTTTTATTAATCAGAGAAATTATGGTAAAGTATTGCCTGCTTCTTATATTCAGATATGGAAAGATGTGTGTTATTCATAAAATGCTCAGATTTGTTTAGGTTAATGTTTTGGTTTTGTAACATCTATAATAATAATTGAGACCTCATCACTAGGAAGCTAAACTGTATGAGTTATTATGCATTCTGTGATCTGTGATATATTATGTAATGTTCTGCCTTTAACAATTTTTTTTAAAAAGGCTACAAAGATGTGTAATAAGAAACTAAAGGAGGGAGAGGATCTGTCCAAGCATGTAAATGAGATGTTGGAAACTTCACGGCAGCTGCAAGCACATGGAGTAATTTTGCCTGATATGGTTCAGATTGGTTTGCTATTCAACAGTCATCATGAGCATTTTGAGCCTATAATTAATGTATTAGAAGCTGAAGATGATTTGATGTTGTATTTTGTAATGACATATACATTTCAGGCGGTATAATAAATAAATAAACACACACACACAACTCCCTCTCTGGAGAGATTCACCTCTCTCTCTCCCTTTGTATATTTTTAGATGAAAGCTGGGCAATTTTCTATTCCATGGTGCTTTCTAAATTCTTGCTTTATCAGGTAAATTATCATATTTACCCAAATAGAAGATGAACTCCTTAAAATATGTGTTCAATATAGATTTATACTATTTACCCAAAAGGAAGAAGACCCTGAATTTAAGATGAAATCCCCCCCCCTTCTAACATCAAAGCATTTGTGGGGGGAAATCGCATTGGATTCAGATAAATACAGTATTATTGGTTTTTATCTGTGGCCTTAGTCATTTTTAGTAACTTTTGTTTGTTTTATGGTTATATGGTTTTCTTGTATCAATATATATTTTTTGTATTCATTTTAAGTCAACTGCATATGGTTTCAGTTAGGAAAGACAGGGTATAAATGCATTAAATAAATACACACACAAATAAACAGGCCTCATATGAGAGCTCACCTGCAGCCTGAAGTGGCAGTATCCAAACACAGGGCTGGAACATGCCTATGACAGTCCTTTAGGACACAGGCTGGCCCAGGCATTTGCCCAAGATTCTACCTCTGGAAGGGTACTATATTTACCCAGGCAGGCTGCTTCATAAAGAGACTGTGCTCTTCCAGGAGCAGAAATGAAGCTTTGGCTTGGCTCATACATCTAAAAACTGCAGAGGCCATTTATGATCGTGTGAGGCCACTATTTATATGACTCACTTCCTCAATGTGGGGTGTGTAAACTTGGCACTGCAATTTGTATGATCACAACACTTTAAAATGAGGGTGGGACCACTGCAATTATACACATAATAAAAACCATGAACGTCTCATGTGGAGGCCAGCTCATACAAACAGAACTGTGATTCTCCCAGCTTTGAATGGGAGAAGGTCATTCATATAGATATTATCAGAGCATAAACTGGGCAATTGTCTCTTGGCAGTTGAGTAGGTAGGCAAGCATCTTGAACAAGGTTGTGCTGTAGGTAGTGCAGAGCGCCTATTGAAGGGCTGCTCAACTCTGGCCCTCTTGCAGATGTTGGTCTACAACTCCCACAATCCCTGGCTATAGGGCTACTGTGCCTGGGAATTATGGGAATTGTAGTCCAAAACAGTTGGCAGGTCTAAGTGGAGCAGCCCTGGATTTCATGGAAGTCCTAAAACACTTGGTTCTCATTTGTCCAGGGTCTGTCAAGGGCTATTATTCCTATTAAAAGATACCTTAAATGCAGAAAACCTAGGAAACTGAACCAGTACTTGAAGGGAAAAATCTGAATAGCATCTTGTGCCCCCCTCCCACCATAAATTCAATGCTACATTAAATTACTGACTGTTTTCTGCCTCTTTAAAAATAACTTCAATCACATTAGTGAAATTTATCTGAGGGAGCTTTATACATTCTGAAAGCATACAGCAAAAAGCCAGTAATCTTCTGTGGGAAGGGAGTGAATGTTGTGTAGAGACCAACAGCTTCAGAGAGGACTGTCACTATTTTGACCAGTAACTAAAACCTAGAGAAGCCAAACAATTTTTTTTTAAAAGGAATGCTCACTAGCAGCAACTATTTAAGTGGCAACTTATATTAGGGAGAGAGAAAAATAACTAGTGTAGGCAAACTGATTTTGATCCTATTGATCTTAAATTCCCACTTCTAAAACTTTAGCAGCATAGAAGTCAAGAAGAGCACAAAAAAGGCATTGACTGAAAAAAGTATACCTTAAATGTTTCTATGTAATGAAAGCAAAAAGAAACAAATTCAGGCACGGCCATGCTGAGATGGCACATATACTGATTTGTACACTTTCTTTTTTCTATTGCAATATATTTTTTCTTTCAAAAGATAGTAGCTTAACAATCCATACTGCTTTTTGCAGAATTGCTTATCATAATTCTTGTCATTCATCTTTCCATGAAAACCAAATTCTTATCGATTCTATCAGTGGTTACTTCCGCAGTTCCATCTGTATGTTCTAAGCCAGGGTTTCTCAACATGTGGGTCCCCAGATGTTATTGGACTTCAACTCCCATAATCCTCAGCCCCAGTGGCCTTTGGTTGGGAATTATGGGAGTTGAAGTCCAATTACATCTGGGGACCCACACGTTGAGAATCCCTGTTCTAAGCATATACAGAGAATCAATGTCTGTATATGAAGTCTATCAATGGTCACTAGGCTATAGGCCACTTCCAGCCTCAGAGGCAGGATGCCTCTGAATACCAGTTGCAGGGGAGCACAGCAAGAGAGATGGCACATCCTCACCTCTTGCCTGTGGGCTTCCCCGAGGCATCAGGTGGGCCACTGTATGAAACAGGATGCTGGACAAGATAGGCCTTGGACCTGATCCAGCAGGGCTTTTCTTATGTATGTTGTGTAATGATAGAAATCCCTAAGGAATATAAGCAAAATTGCTTATATTAAATGTCTTGCCAATTTGAATCAGAACTAAATCAGCAACTCACAAAAAACCAACATACAATATAAGGCATGTTCCCGCATGCATGCTCAAAATATGATGGCATTGAGTGGTGACTTGTGTATATGAATGTGTGATTTTTCACATGTGAAACATCAGAGAAGGAACTTTAATGGCACTTCATGTCATCTCAAAGACAGCGGCTGCCATTCTAACATTACATGTGTGCTCCTAACATCAGAACTCATATAGCACTAGCTCCTGAGCTTGTCCCTGTGCATCTGAAATGCAGGTGCTCTTGTGTAAGAGTGGAAATACTTTTGGGCTCTCGTGGTGCTCCAGAAGCAATCTGTTAAAGTGGAAACATATCCTTTAGGGTCAGAGTCCAGGGTCTAGGGTTGTACACAAACCAAAAATTGTGGTCTGGGTTGAATTCAAATCAAATTTGAGCTGAACTACATGCTGCCACGCTGATTCAGTTGAACCAACCAGCTAGTCCATTTCGATTCACCGAACTAGTTTGGCAGTTTGGGCAGCTAATACTTGTAAAAGGGAATCCGGTGAGAATTCCCCTTTACAAGTAAATGTGTGGAGGTCCTGGAATCCTCTAAGGGGCGGGCAGGTGTGGGCAATGAGAGAGGTAGAAATGTTCTTACCAGGCCAGTGCAGCTGCCATCACTGCTGCTCACCTCCCTGCCCGGCGCATACCTAAGTGCATGTGATGCTCTGTTTAGGAAGCCACCCACATGGTGGCAGCACAGTTCTGGCCTCCACAGATGTGCGGAGGCCATTTGTGTGGCATCTGCACAATTTCTGTGGCCACGCAAATGGCCTCCACACATGCACAGATGCCATGCAAATGGTTTTCACACACCTGCTGAATGGGCAGCTTCCTAAACAGAGCATCATGCACTCTTGGGGTTGCACGGGGCGGGGGCGGGGGTGAGCAGCAGTGCCACCAGCCACTCCAGCTTGGTAAAAACATTTCTACCTCTCTCACCGCCCCCGCCCACCTCTTTGCTGTTGAACTGGTTAACCCAAACTGGGCTTGGTCCAGTTTGATCACAAATTGAACCACCCATTGTTCGGTCCACAATCAAGCTGCCAAACCAGCCTAGTTTGAGGCAAACTGGTTTGGCAGAGGACAGTAAGTTCACACCCCTACCATGGACGTGTTTTCACTTTAGGTACTTCCAGAGTGCAGGAAGAGCTCCAACAGTATTTGTGCTCTAGAACAAAAGTGCCCGCACTTCAGAAGTTTGGGGATTAGCACTGGGGCTAGTGTTGCATGCACACTGATATTAAGAGCATATATGCAGCCTTAGTCAGGATGTCGGCCAATGCTTCTTAATGAGTCAGTTGACACATTCAAATGACGTACATGTATGTGTGAAGGACCAGGATAGTGTAGGGCTGTGTGGAAACCAAC
Organism: Hemicordylus capensis; assembly: GCF_027244095.1. NCBI lineage: Eukaryota > Metazoa > Chordata > Lepidosauria > Squamata > Cordylidae > Hemicordylus > Hemicordylus capensis. The sequence goes on from NC_069660.1 coordinate 186,189,132, forward strand.
CAGCTTCAGTTCTGATACAGTTTGTTCTGCTGCAGTTGGAGGACTGGACACTTTCTTTCTAAAACCTGGAAAAGCAACTCACAGTACAAGAGAGGATAATTAGCACAGCATTCTAAAAGCTGGTTCAAAACTATTTCATCACTAAATCATGTATTATTTACTTTAAGGCAGTCCAGTCCTTTGGCACAATTGGATAGGTGCTTTTGTTTCTTTTGATTTCCATATGCCTTAACTCCTATTGTATCTTGTGATTAAGGGCAAAGTGTCCTACAGAGAATGTGATAACAGAACCACTTTAGGTTTGGATGCAGTAGGAGGCCACTGAGATTACAGTTTAAGCGCTGTAAACAAAAAAAACCCCCATCCACTATCTTCCCTTTCCTGGACTCTTCATAGCTTTTTCCATTTGATGGGCTACTCAGGAACTGCACTTCAGAACTACTGAATGACTATAATCTTCATCAACTGGTCTGTGTCAAAAGTGATTACAGAGGCGTTATGATGAAGCCCTTTCTGCTCTGCAGTTTGAATTTTACGTATAGGAAGTAGTACTTTGGCTTAAAATATACCAGCTTGTCACTAGGAAATTTAAGACTTCTTGATTTTGATTATCTTGTAGTTTAAATCCTTTCCATCTGTATCGGTCACATGAATTACATTCTGGGTATATATTACCTAGAAATAAATTTTGGGGGTGAATGTGGCTCACCATTCAGGAAGCACAAAAGCTCCTGAAACAATGACTCACATTATGTACAATGCAACAGCAGCATTGCTGATTGGCTGGCACTGCTGCCTATTGTTTCTCTGGCTTGGCTTCCTGACCTGCACAACTCACAAAGGTACTGGACTCCCTTGTTCACTGGATGCCCACTGCAGCATGGCTCCGATCCCACCACCACCTTTTTTCTTGTCCACCCCAGGAGAACCTGCTCTTCCCTGGAAACAGTTGAGGTCCTATCTCTGCAATTACCTCTCCAACACTTCCTCAGCATACAGAGCTCTGATTTTACTCCAGCAAAGCAGAAGGCTATATTGTTTAACTGCTTGGGCCCTGAAGACCAAAGAATTACCCTTTCCTGCCAACTTGGAAGGGGATGCCATTTCTTATGAAGCTGTTCTGCATGCCCTAGATGATAATTTCAACCCTACTTTGAATGTAATTACTGAACATCACAAGTTCTACTCTAGATCCCATCTGCCTGGTGAATCAATCAGTGAGGCTCTACACACGAGGCGTGTGTATTGCCTGGGAGGGTTTGGTGAGGAGAGTGGGCTTAGCCTGCTCTCCTTGCAGATGATCATTCGTGAAGCCCTGGTTGGCCGGATCGGCCTCCCACATCACTACAGGCTCTGACATGGAGCTGGTAGGGGTGCCAGGATGCCCCTCAGAAGTCCCAGAATGCCCCTCACGAGTGTGTGGGGCATTCTGGAGGGACCCCTGGGGCCAGGAGGCTTCTTGATGCCTCCCAGTCGAGGGTCTACTCATGTGTCGCTGCATGCCATGGTGGCACACAATAAAAAAAATAAGCACTTGCTCCCTCACATTTAAGGGGAGAGGGAATTAGGTGGGCTAGCTCCCTTAGCCCACTTTCTAGTGATCGTGGGAATAGGCTCACTATTTCAAAGCATTGCATGCCTAAATTGTAACCTGTGAATTTTACTGATTTACTGATACTAATTTTACTGATGAAATGAACAGGGATCAGATTGTTATGAAAACAAAATGCTCCAAACAGCAATAAAAACTGTATTGGAGTGGAAACTTACCTTGTAAAGATGTCTAGGAGGGTGGAAAATGCTTTTCACTGTGCCAAATCGCTCCCTTTAATACCTGAAAACCAACTTCCTGAAATTCTTCCAATCTCAGTCTTCTCATATGGCACTGCCCGAGAAAGTGGCAGCACAAAAAAGGAGGAGCTACCAATGCTACCAATGTGGAAACTCTGCGCACAAAGTCAATTTTACTCACTGCCCTGCATGAAAGGTCATTTCCAACAGGTGCAAAAAAGGGGGGCAATTTGCTATGGTTAGCAAGTCTGCAGTCCACTCCATTACTGATTCACCATACAATAAGGATGAGGCAGATGAACCAGTACCTGACAGTGTTTTAAGAATGAGAGAATCAGAGCCTGCTGCTCCACATTGTACAACGTAATGGCCATGAAGTGCAGATGATGGCTGATTCTCTGGTTCTCCATACACTATCATTTCCCAGGAACTCCTCACTACATCAGATCTGAACTTGCAGCCTTTAGAAATCCACCCATGGGGATATGGAGGTTCCCCTATTGCCATAAATGGATACTTCACTGCCTGAATGAATCTTTAATGTTATGACCACAAGCCAAAACAAAAGAAAAAGATTACAATTATACAGCAGTAAACAGAGTATCTATAATTAAAACACTGCTTCACTGCTGTCCTGGAATACAAAGGACGTTCTGCAGAAGGGAAAGTGTACGTGTCACAAAAAGGTGTCTCAATATTGGGCTGGAAACATCTGAAAGATCTATGGATAGTGTTAGACCCATATTGAATAGAAACTGTATGACAGATAATGGAGCATCCATATGCTGATATGATTGCTAATTCCTTGGTTGTTTTCACTGATACTCCTGGCACTGCCACACATTTCAAACATAAAATACAGATGCAGGCAAATGCAAATGTACAATACAAAGTAAGGAGCATACCCATTATATTGCTCCAATCACTTAGAGAGGTGCTCTTAAGACTACAGCATGCTGATATCACACAGCCTACTGATCCATCAGAATGGATCTCTTCCATTGTTTTTGTGTGGAAATCAAATGGTACACTTCAAATGTGTGTAGATTTAAGAGATGTAAATTAGTGTATGGCAAAACCATTGAGGAGCATGATCCTAAACTCACCGAAGTCTTAAGAGAACTCCAAATACATAGACTTGCTATCTTTGCAGAGAAATGTCAATTTTGCATACATACGGTGACATTCTTGGGATGCACAATATCCCAGAGTGGTGTACATTCCCAAACAGACTTGGTGGAAGCTATTTGGGAAGCATCAGAGCCATACGACAAGAACGCTTCTCCTAAAACTATTCTGTATTATCGTTGGGTACAAAATGCTGCTGCCATCACCCCGCTTATCAACAGAGCTTGAATCTCCCTGGGCTTGGGGTGGAATCCCAGGGAAAACTATCTTTATTTTGCTATTTGGATATGTACAAAAATCTTTCACGTGCAAGCCTACATGGGGGTGAAAGCCCTAAACAGCTAAGGCCCTGGGTATTTAAGAGAACGTCTTCTTCACCATGAGCCCCACCGCCTGTTAAGATCATCTGGACAGGTTTGTCTGTGGTAGCCTCCAACTCATCTGGCGGCTACTCAGAAACAGGCTTTCTCTGTTGCTGCCCCTGGACTTTGGAATGTGCTCCCTATTGAAATATGATCCTCCCATATCTGGCAACTTTTAAAAAGGCACTGAAGACACATTTATTCACCCAGGCTTTTAATTAGATTTATAGTTTTAAAATTTTTAATACTGGGTTTTAAATGTTTTAAATGATTTTAATTGTTAATTGATTTGGTGTTTTAAATGATTTTAATTGTAAACCACCCAGAGACTCAAGTTTTGGGCGGTATAGAAATATTCTAAATAAATAAATAAAGTAACTAAATAGAACATGCCTAATGCAAAGTCTGACTAAACAAACTTTTCCCTAGACTAAACTTCCATTTCCCTTGAACTCACCAAACTCCTAGTGGGACTTCAAGCCTCCTGTTATCCTGTCTTCCCGGGATTTACAGAGTTATTCTCCTGCAGCCAACCTCCCTGGCCACATGTCTTTCTCAGAACCTCCAGCCTAGCTTCTTCTCTCAAAGAATTCCCTATTTTCCTCACAACAGCTCTCTAGGTCCCACCCATGGTGTGCTGATTGGCTGAGCCCTGGACCAGCCTGTCAGTCAAGACAGGGTTCATTTGTGGTTCACTCTTTTCAGGGAGGGGAGGCTGATCACTACAATCTCAACTTCCTCTTCTAGACCAGGAGGATATTCCATAAGATGAGGATGGGGTTGCAATTTCACAAATAGCTTAATCTACACATGGAGTGATCATGTCTTCTGAATGGAAAGAGGACCTCAGTGCTGATCACGTGCTTACTGAACTGAACATAATGTTTGCATAACTAATGGATGGCCACACAAAAATAAGGTACCTGTTATCTTCAACCATACATCCACGTAGCAAATGAGCTGTCTCTTCTCAATGAGCTGGTGCTCAGAACTGATAATTTGGTGGTGCCAACCTCCTCACAAGGAAAAGTGATCAAAATTGCCCATGATGGCTTTCCATGCCATTTCACTCTAAGGATGCAGAGATTCTTGATCAGGTAAGGGAGAAGCAACAAAAATACAAATTGTATGTAGATCATAAACAGGGTGCGAAACAGCGAACATTTCAGGTGGAGGACTTTGTTCAAGTACGGCTGCCTTATAAAATGAGAAAGGGATGTTCCTGACATTCTGGATCAAAACAAATAATCAAAATCAGAGGAGAGTCTGTCATATTGGATGATGGAAAGAAATGGAACAGTTCAAGACTTGCCAGCATGTATTCTATGAGAAAAGTGGGAAGAGAATCTGAGCTCCAGAGAGGAACTGGAGAGGAATTTGATCTTGCCTCCAGTTTTGAATTCACAGATGAGGCTGATGAAAGTGATGAACAATCCTCTGTACCAGAAAGAACTTCACTAGCAGCTCCTCTGCCAGAGAACCTAATAATTAGGAGAAGTGTGCATGACAGGTCACAGGAGACCATCTAGAAGACTTCAATACTTTGTCACTGAATTTTAAATTAATTATGTTTTGTTTGTTATAAAGGGGAGGGATGTGTTATGAGTAGTAACCTTTTCAGTTTTTTTGTTGAGAATTTTGTCACAGTGGGGATCCTGTAGAGTAGAACTGCACAATGTTGACCCTCTTGCAGATGTTGAACTACAACTCCCATAATCTCTGACTATTGGTCACTATGGCTGGGGATTATGGGAGTAGTAGTTCAAAAACAGCTAGAGAGCCAAAGTAGTGCAGTCCTGCTGTAGAGAGTGTATGGGGTGGAGTCAGAAAGGAAAGGGGAGGGAAAGGAGAAGGAGAAAATGGAGTTGTTTCTGAATAAACTCTCAGTTAAATCTGCATAAGGTTACTTTGTGTTTATGAGGGAAGCAGCTATAAATTGGAAACAAGTGGTGCTGTGCAACTGTGGGTGTGCTGTTTTAAGTATTTCCATAACTGCCCAACAGCGTCAGGGATGCCTGTAGTATGTGGAGGAGCACTGGCCAATTGGCAAGGCTGCCATTGTGTTGCACAGATTGTGGGCCACTTTTGTTAGTCAAGCTAAGCTGTGGTGATGGTCTGCTTCTCACCAGCACTGGACTGGATACCCAGCCCAGGCTGTTGAGAAACTCTCTAAAGAGTGGTGAAACCTTACAAGGCAAGGGAACTAGAATCGCAAATGAATTTTGCCAAAAATATTGATAAATTTAGAGGCTTCTTCTTGGGACAAACAGCCATTTTTCCCCATTCAAAAGATGGAAAAAAGATGTCCTGGGGCTTTTACGCACAGCAGGTTTTATTGCAGCTTTACAAGGAGGCTTTACTGCGAATTCAAAGTTGTCTCAAAAAACCGCTGCAAATAGTAGAGATTTTTTACCCCGGATATAAATCAGGCTACACACTAACACACAGTGAATAATCCAAATTGTGTGTGAACTGCTCCCAATAATTCACAGGAACTTTGGGGTAAATCTAGTCGATATGTGAACGTACCCCCTCCATTCCGGAGGAGATACGAATTAAAGGGCGTCGAAAGCCCCATGTAAAAAGCTTCATGAAGTTACATCTTAGGGGGTGACTACATATTCCTAACAGAGCTAGCCCACCGTGCAGCAGAATGAAAGGGATACCATCAGCAGATTGTGGATACCATTTAGGACAGCAGAAGTGAACTTACACTGAGCAGAATTTAGTATAAATTATAGTTATAAAAATTGATCAGTGAAATCTTTTTTTAAAACCTCATCTTTATTTTGGCTAGATGCCTTGGATACGTTTCTCCCCTAAATTTTGAATTCTTGATATTTCCCTTTCAAATGCACTGTTCTGTTATCCCTGCTCTCTAAATAAATGAAATGTGATGGATAGATTTTTTCCCAAGCTATGACAGGTGTAGACTCTCTCAGCCTCATATTGTAGATTCCCACTTCTCCTTTTTTATGTATTTTCCGTCTCCTTTCCTTTTATTATAGCTTGCAAATTCTGTCTGTAGAAGTTTCTTGCTTTTCATTTTTGGGAGAAGAGATTTATCTACATTATTAAAAAACAAGAATTACAATATAATTGGTGCTATGCTACAGAGTTACACAAGTCCTAGAAGAACTACTACAATGGAGAGAAGAGACCCTATTCACTGCAAGACACTCACTCAATAGTCTTTCCTTGGGTGCCAAGATGAAGCATACATATTTCTTCTGTTCAGTGCTGCCAAGAATTATTTATGATGGCAGATAGTTTACATATCTTTCTAGACTTTGACATCATCTGGTTCTTAATCTATGCAGCTCTGCGTGCAACCTCATTTATCTGGTTGTCAGTCCTGGCTCATTACAAATAGACACTTGTCATCCAACAAAACAGGTTCTTTCCCCCCACAACTGTTCTGAGCCTATGAAAGAACCAATGTGGTGTAGATCATTGGCCTTCAGCTGGTGGGTCATGACCCATAACTGGGTCTCATTCTGATCTCAGGTGGATCCTACCAAATCCATTACCACCAATTTCTTTTGTTATTATGATTAGCATTTTCTGAAGACAAATATAAATACAGCAGGCTGCATCCCAGCTAGCATTTGTGCAAGTGAAACAGATGTTCCAGTTGCATATGAGGGAGGTCAGGATTTCTGACAACTCCCCCCACCATCTTCAACACCTGTCAATTAGCCATACACTTCCTGATGGTCCCCAGCCCTCAGGATTGGCTTTCCAGGAGACACATGAGGCTGCAGAAGGTGTCCCACTTGTAGTTTTTTGGATTCAAGTCTGTAAGAGAAAGATGGAAAGGATGGCATAAGAAGAAAGGAGAGAAAGAGGAACACATATGTAAAAATTGAAAGTGGGGCCCACATTACAGTTTGGGGTGTGGATTCCAGGTCTGAAAATGTTGAGGATTACTGGTGTGTCCTTGTTCATCATGCTTTTCAGCTTGCTCTTGCACTAGGTGCCCACTTATTGTGCCATTTCTCTAATTCTCTGCTACTGGCTTGGTTGCACAAGAAGTCAGTCATTTCTCCCCTTTCCTGTATCTGTGTTAGCTGTTCAGAGACATCTTGCTTTATTTGGGGACACTCATTTGGACTTGCATATATGTGATGTGCTCCTGAAAATGAAAGCCTCAAATATTTGCTGCATCCCTAGAAAAAGACTTGCAATTTTTGTCCCTATACTGGAAATGGAGACACATGGTAAGAGATATGGATTGAAATCAGGGACAGAGCTTGTATTTATTCACACTATGATCTGCAACAGGATATTTCCAATTGCTCTCCTCACTCCACGCCCCCCCCCCCAGTGCAAGTGCTTATTTCTAAGGTGAGAGCTAGGAAGTTTGCTTCCTGTTGTTTGCTAACTTGGGTGACCTCACCCTAGCTCCAGTTCTGATTCTTGCTCTCCATTGCCTGCCCCCATTAAGGAGGCTGCTCCTGGTAGCATCATCAGTCGCAAAGCTGTTGAGTTCTGAGGTCAAGGAGGCCATCACTGTCCCAGCGTGGCTCCTACCAATCCCAGTTCTTCTGAATCAGTGGCAAGGGATTGGTTTTGGCAATTCTCCATTCATTTTCATAATTCCTAAGGGACTCACCTACACATACATTTCACCCCATTCCCCACAGTGTACAGTTGTGAGCAAGCTAAAGCATGCAAGGCCCTGATATCAGACAACCTAAGCACCAATTCATCAGCAGTGTAGACTAGACAAAAAGAAATGACCTGGCCACAATCCCCTAATTATTTATTATTTATGTATTATTTATTTATTCGATTTCTATACTGCCCTTCCAAAAATGGCTCAGCGCAGTTTACACAGAGAAATAACAAATAAATAAAATGGATCCCTTTCCCCAAAGGGCTCACAATCTAAAAAGAAACATAAGATACTGTAGACACCAGCAACAGTTACTGGAAGTACTGTGCTGGGGGTGGATAGGGCCAGTTACTGTCCCCCTGCTAAATAAAGAGAATCACCACATTAAAAGGTGCCTCTATGCCAAGTTAGCAGGGGATTGCCAAATTAGCCAATCTGGGAAATGGGGGCCTGGGGTCTACTCAGGCACATGAAAGAGTTTCAGCTGCCAGAAATGGCAGCGGCTGCTTTAGTCTCCACTCCTTCATGCACCTTCCTCCTGCTAGCCAGTGCAGCCATGCTCACGCTAACGTGACTCAATTCTGCAGTCTCATGCTGCTTTCTTTTAAAGGGCGGGGTCCCCCGCCCACTACATGGTAGGAGGAAAGAGCAATATTCTCAGGAGGTGGGGTTCAGAAATCCCTAGACACACGTCTCTATGCACACTAAGCCTTTCAATTTTCACTGGTACCTGGAATCTCAGAGGAAATGTCCTTTATCTTCCTTTCTCCTCTTCATCGGAGAAAAGAAAAGCCTTTGATGAACAGGTACAAAGATGATACGTGCATGACCTCTGCATTGTCAGAAAGCTTTTTAGACTCAAGAAATGAATTATTTCCTTCTGCAAGAGCGGATGCTTACATGGGCTGAATAATTTATACCAGTCTATTGTGACTGAATATATATGAAAATATATATATATATATATATATATATATATATATATATATATATATATATATATCCCGAGAATGTAGCTTTGTATACATACATACATGACAAAGAAGAAAAATGCACATCTTAGTTGTAATTTACTCACACACAAAATGTGTACAGAAAATTTCAAAAGAGCCAGGATGCTGAGCGTTCAGAGTCACCACATGCTGTAAGGAAACTGCTTTATTGAAAAGTTATGGCCATGATTGTATGCCTGATTGACTGATAGATAACAAAAGTAGAGAGGAACTATGAGCAGGGAAGTCGCCAGTTCAGTTCTCTCCTTTGCTTGAACATATGTATACATTAAAACAAGTGCTATCTCTCAGCATCAGTCCCCATTTGGAATATGGGGATAATGAGCAGCATGAGTTAATAGTACTACCACAGGAGTTACTCTATACAAATACAACCAATATTTATATATGGCTTTTCAACAGTAATTCCCAAAGTGGTTTACACAGATATAAACAATCAAACAAACAAATAAATAAAACTAGCTTCACCCGTGCAGAGCATCTGCGCTTGCACTTGATTGCTCCCCTCACCCCCTGCCACAGCCCTAGTCACCTCAGAGATTGCTCCACCTTCATTTGAGCCCCACTCCTGATCATCCTCATCCATCCAGTTGCTTCCACCACCGCCCCACCCCTCTTGGTCACTCCTCCATCCCTTTACTCCATCCCCCTCACCCCAAGAAGACAAGGATTGTAGAATAGAACAATATCGGACCTCTGAAAAGTATACAGTGTACTGTGCTTGATTGGCCAGCAAACTCGCCTGACCTGACCCCATAGAGAATCTATGGGGCATTGCCAAGAGAAGGATGAGAGACATGAGACCAAACAATGCAGAAGAGCTGAAGGCCGCTAATGAAGCATCCTGGTCTTCCATAACACCTCATCAGTGCCACAGGCTGGTAGCATCCATGCCACGCCGCATTGAGGCAGTCATTGCTGCAAAAGGGGCCCAGACTAAGTACTGAATACATATGCATGCTTATACTTTTCAGAGGTCCGATATTGTTCTATTCTACAATCCTTGTCTTCTTGGTTCCATGTAATATTCTAATTTTCTGGGATTGTGGATTTGGGGTTTTCATGAGCTGTACGCCATGATCATCACAATTATAACAAATTAAGGCTTGACTTATCTCGCTTTGCATGTAATGCATCTGTCTCATATATCAGTTTCACCTTTTAATTTGCATTACTGAAATTAATGGACTTTTGCACGATATTCTAATTTTCCGAGTTTCACCTGTAAGGGTACAGTGGAGAGACTGGATACATGCACACACTGGTATGGAATGTTGGGTGGAACTCAATAAATGTCAGATTCTCTCAGACTCTGCCCATTACCCACTGAATCCTATCCTGGCTCCACCCCTGATCTTCTAAGTTGTACCCTGATTTTGCCTGCCCTGGCTTGTTCTTCCTGGCTCCACTATAGGTGATCAGTATTTTTAAAGTGAATGTTTTTGCAGCCACTGATTCCAAACAGTGCAATCCTTTATTTAATTAATAAAGGTTTGGATTCCAATTACCCCAATCAGTACTGGAAGGTGCTCTGCTCTCCTTGGGTGTGTGTTGGGGTGGGCTTTCCAAATGCTGCCCCGTGCCACACTGCATGCCACTCTCGAGCATCCCTCAATCCTTTTTAGAAAGAAAGAAAGAAAAAGTATTATACTGTAGCAAGTATTCATATTTTAGAGACAAAGTAACTGAGATGTCTTAGCAAATACTTGGATCATCATTGATATTGAGAAAGAATCATGGATGTGCCTCAGTTGCAATAGAACTGAGTGAGAATAAACTTGTCACCCAGAGAAGGCTTCTAGTTTTCATTCTGGCAGAGACAAATTCCAAACTCCCAAAGGATTACAGACTCATCATTACAGTTGTCGTGACAACCACTTGAGCAAAGGAGGGAGAGAGAGCCCAAGTGTTGCATATTGGGGAAATGAATGTGGGTTTTAAATGACTAACATAAATCGGGCAAGTGGCTTGGTTCGACAAATTTCCTACAGGCAGTCTTATGAAATCTCTGCATGATTGATTCTTGGAACAACTAGTTGTCAAGTACAAAGCAGCAAAGGGTGCCTATTCTTAAATTTAGGTTTTAAATTAAGTCAAATGAACACAACTGAAAGGTAGAGCAAATGAACTGTAAATAACAATGGCAACAATTTAATTAGGTTAAGCATTCTAGCAAAAGCAAAATAACAACAACACGTGCCATGAGGACATACAAATGCTTGGAAATATAATACGAATTGTATTATAGACCATATGCAAAAGGGAATGGAAGATGCAAACATTCATTCATATTTGTAATTTATGTTCTACTTTTTCTTTCCTTAGTTGTAAGCCAGACTTCAGGTTGTGGAATAATTTTCATGAATAATTCTCTGGTTTGGAAATCTGCACATGGTTATTTGTATACAAATGATAGTGAATGGATGGGAAATTGTGAAGAATGATCACACAAGACTGCTGCTATAGAGAAATATCAGTTTTGTCTGGAGAAACTAAAAGGAAAAAAGACACCTGCTGTGCTGCTATCAAAGATCAGGATTGCCAGCGTTAAAATGGCGAATTGTGTTGGGTTACAAATATGGATGCTATAGATCAAAGTCTCCTGCACCCCACACCCCATGGTGGCAATCTGAAGCACTGGCAGTTCTGAGTGTCACTTTTCAGCTTAACATTTCATTGAAATCTAGCTGTTTTCTGATTGTCTTTAAATTGCAGTGTTCAAGAATCCTAGGCATTTCAACCAAATTATGTTGGGGTTTTTGGTTATTTCAATTTGAAATTTTAAATGCAGGGTGACTGAAAAGTGTGTTTTCATGGACTACCAAAAGAAGCAGTGAATACACATTTGTTATATGAGCATGAAAATTCAGTCTATCTAGTCTGAGACAGAGCAACGTTGAAGCCTGTATTTCAGCTTGTGTTATATATTTGCCTGACTAAACCATTTGATGCGATCCTGGAAGTAATATTTTGACATCAAAGCTTTTCTCAATGAATAATACATCTGCTAAGTGCATTGAGCCAGAGTGCCCATGTAGATCTTGCCTTTTACTGGGATATGGAAGTCATAATGACATATTTCACAAAGCAAGTTCATTCAAAATAAAACAAACCAAAAGAGAGAGAGAGAAACAAAATTTGAGAAGCACAGGAAAGAGGGATGATGCCATTCGGATGAAATGTGTGGCTATATAAAGGAAAGCTAGATTTGTCTTGATCTTTCTAATTCATGACAACCAAAACCATTTTAATCTTGTGCAACTTGCTTCATGTAAGGTTCATGAGGGTTTGTAGTTGGAAAAGCTGCACGAACACTGGTATCATTTCCTGTTCACTTTCATGAGAACTGTATAAAATAAGAAGAGCAGAGGCGTAACTAGGGAAAACGGCGCCCGGGGCAAGCACTGAAATGGTGCCCCCTGCGCCCCCCCAACATACTACATTATACTTAGGTTTTTCCTCACAAGCGCCCGCCGCCGCCGCCAAGCCAGGCCACTGACTGGCCGCCAGGCGCCAGCAAAGCAATGGGGGGGGGGCCCGCGGGCGGTGCGGAAGGGACCGCTCGTGGGGGATGGGCTGCCTATGTGCTCCCTTGACTGCTGCAGCGCTGCTGCACTGAGCAGGAAACATTTGTATTAACAAAAAAAAATTTTTTTAATTAAAAAAAAAATTGTCATGTCGGCGCCCCCCATGTGACCAGAAAAGATGGCGCCCGGGGCACGTGCCCCCCCTGCCCCCCTATAGTTACGCCTCTGAAGAAGAGAGCTGGTCTTGTGGTAGCAAGCATGACTTGTCCCCATAGCTAAGCAGGGTCCACCCTGGTTGCATATGAATGGGAGACTTGATGTGTGAGCACTGCAAGATATTCCCCTCAGGGGATGAATCCGCTCTGGGAGGAGCAGAAGGTTTCAAGTTCCCTCCCTGGCTTCTCCAAGATAGGGCTGAGAGAGATTCCTGCCTGCAACCTTGGAGAAGCCGCTGTCAGTCTGTGAAGACAATGCTGAGCTAGATAGACCAATGGTCTGACTCAGTATATGGCAGTTTCCTATGTTCCTAAGAACCTCCTTTCCCCCTGTTTTAAGCATGTGTTGCAAATACACCCATATAGTTCCACTGTCCTTCACATCATTTGCCCACATTATTGTTCAATCCTGTGGGCTGTGGCCATCAAGGTGATTTTTTCCCCAGTGAAATCATGTTGGTACTTTTGATCAGAGAATACTCATAAAGAAAGAGACTATTCTCACAATGGGAGAAAACTGGGCTAAAGGCCAGCTCGGTTTTCTCTCATCGTGAGATCCTCCGTGCTTGCTGGTGAGCCCAGTAGTTCTCTGGCAGCTAGCCCGCCAAAGAAACCCTTCCCTGAAATGGCGTTAGCAGAGCAAGCACTCCACTAACCCCATTTTCCCGATCATGAGTTGCCACAGTGCGGCTCCGCGCTGCGGCGACTCATGAGGAGACCCCGACCGGGAGGCTAAAACAAGCCTCCTGGTGTTGGAAGTCTCCCCAGGATGCCCCACACACTCACACCGAGCATCCTGGGACTTCCAGGGGCCAGGCGGCCCCCGATCCCAGCAGCCCCTACCAGTTCCATGACGGAGCTATAGTTGTATGGGCGGCCAATCTGGCTGCCCAGCAATGAGTGGTTGCTCATCGGTGGGGATAGCGGGCTAAGCCCACTCTCCCCACAAAACCCTCCAAAGCTCTACACAGGATTGTGTGTACAGCCTCAAAGTTGAGTAGACTGGCAAGGCCAATAGGATCCAATGGCAGTGTTGACAAATGAAGCCAAGGACAGTGGGGGCAGGCCTGTCCTTTGGGTGGGGTGACCAGGGTGATTGCCCGCAGCTCCATGCTCACCCAGGCCCACTACATCAACTAGACCCCAAAACACCCACACATTCCCTGTCAGTGGCTGCTCCTCACCCTCTCTCCCCACTCATTATCCAACATGTGCAGCACTAAGGAGTTCAATCACCTCCCTCATTCTCATGAGAAGAGAGGCAACTGAACCTCCCAGTGCCGTGCAAACTGGATACTAAATGAGACACAGGCATGCACCCCAATTAGACCTTAGGGCACACACATGCCTCTCATTTGATATCCAGCTCACGCAGTGCTAGTAAGTTCATCTCCTTCCTCATTTGAGTGAGGAGAGAGGCGGTCAAACTTCCCAGCACTGTGGAAGCTGGATGCTAAATGAGAGGCAAGCACCTCTCACTTAGTATCCAGCTTGTGCAGTGCTGAGAAATCCACCTCTCTCCTCACTCAAATGAGGAAAGAGGTGAACTCCCCAGTGCCGCGTATGCTGGGATACAAAATGAGAAGTGTGCACAGGACCTAACTGAGTCCTCCCAGCTGCAAGACTCCTACCCTGTGCAAAGCCCCCTAAACCTACTTTGGGGGTGCCTCACCGAACCTCTATTTATTATTATTTATTATTTGCACAGTCAGACAGGTGTTATTGACTGGTTTGTTTTATCCAGACATTGAGTCCTTCCCAAGGACCTGGGATGCCTGAATTTTATTGTCGTTGTTGCTGTTATAGATATCATCGCAGAATATAGGCTGTACCCTGTAAAGCTGCTTTTTGTAATTGGCTGATGGTGATTTCTGTGGCCCCTATGGTGTTGAGGTGCTCTTCAAGGTCTTTTGGAACTGCACCTAGGGCGCCAATTACCACTGGGATTATTTGGGTCTTTTTCTGCCACAGCCTTTCAATTTCAATTTGTAGATCTTTGTATTTGGTGATTTTTTTTTCTATTTCTTTTTCTTCTCTTCTGCTATCCCCAGGTATTGCTATGTCGATTATTTTAACTTGATTTCTTTCTTCTCAACTACAGTTATATCTAGTGTATTGTGTGGCAGATGTTTGTCTGTTTGTAGTCGGAAGTCTTATAATATTTTTACATCTTCATTTTCGACCACTTTTTAAATTGTATGGTCCCACCAATTTTTGGCTACAGGTAGCTTGTATTTTTTGCAGATGTTCCAGTGTATCATCCCCGCTACCTTGTCATGCCTTTGTTTGTAGTCAGTCTGTGCTATATTTTTACAACAGCTGATTAGATGGTCCACTGTTTCATCTGCTTCTTTACAAAGGCGGCACTTGCTGTTTGTTGTTGACTTTTCTACTTTTGCTCTTATTGCATCTGTTCTTAGTGCCTGTTCTTGCACAGCCAGTATTAAACCCTCTGTTTCTTTCTTCAAGTTGCCATTCTTAAGCCATTGCCAGGTCTTGGTGATGTCTGATTTTCCATTTATATTGTGCAAATATTGACCATGCAGGGGCTTATTTCTCCATTTTTCTGCTTGGTTCTTGACTCTTTCTTTCTTGTAGGCCTGCTTTCTTTCATTGGTGTTGAATAGTTTCACATTATTGACCATTTGAAGTGCATCTTCTTCACTGTCCTTTATATATTCTTCAAGGCCTCTTTTCTCCTCCTCTACTCTTTGATGGACTTGCAGCATTCCTCTTCCACCTGAGCTGCGAGGGAGGTATAGCCTATTGACATCAATGCGGGGGTGCAGAGCATAATTGATGGTCATGATTTTCCTGGTCTTATGATCCAGCGTCTCTAGCTCTGCCTGGGTCCAGTCTATTATTCCTGCAGTGTATCTGATAACAGGTATAGCCCAGGTGTTTATGGCTTGTATGGTGTTCCCGCCATTGAGTTTGGACTTGAGGATTTTTCTAACTCTCCTGATGTATTCACTTCCAATTTTTCTTTTAACTTCAGTGTGTGCGATGTTATCAGCCTGGAGAATGCCCAAGTATTTGTAATGTTCTTTCTCTTCCAGGTTCTTGATCTTGCTTCCTTTGGGCAGTTCTATTCCTTCTGTTTTTCTTATTTTTCCTCTGTTCATTATTAATGCAGCACACTTGTCTAGTCCAAACTCCATTGCTATATCGCTACTGAATATATGGACAGTGTTTAGCAGTGATTCGATTTCTGACTGGGACTTTCCATACAACTTCAGATCGTCCATGTACAGCAGATGGTTGATTTTACTTGATGTTTTAGATGTTTGGTATCCGAGGCCTGTTTTGTTTAGTATTTGTGAAAGTGGAGGTCATGGTGATAACAAACAAAAGAGGGAATAGTGAGTCCCCTTGGAAAAAGCCTCTTCTAATGCTAACCTGTCCAAGTGTCTCGCCATTGATTGTTAACTGTGTACTCCACATGCTCATTGCTTTTTTAATAAATATCTGAATGTTTTTGCTGACACCAGTTGTTTCTAAACATTTTAGTATCCATGTGTGAGGCAATGAATAGAAGGCTTTCTTGTAGTCAATCCATGCAACACTTAGATTGGTTTTTCGTCTCTTGCAATTTTCGAAAATCATTTTGTCAATCAGCAGCTGGTCTTTTGTCCCTCTGGTGTTCGGGCAATTTCCTTTCTGTTCAACTGGAAGCTGTTTGTTAGTTAATAAGTGTTGCATCACTTCATCTGCTATTATTCCAGTTAATAATTTGAACATGGTTGGCAGGCAGGTGATCGGTCTATAATTACTTGGAACTGCACCTTTTGCTGGGTCTTTCATGATGAGATGAGTTTTCCCAGTTGTTAGCTATTGTTCAATATCACCTCCTTGCAAAATGTGATTGAACTGTTTTGATAGTTGTTTATGAAGGCTTGTTAGGTGTTTAAGCCAAAAGCCATGCAGTTCATCGTCGCCTGGCGCAGTCCAATTCTTAATTTTCTTTGCTCTTTCACTTATTAATTCTGGTGTTTATATAATAAAAATTATAATTATAAAATATAATAATAATAATTATTATTATTATCATTTTCATTATCATTATCATTATTATTAATTCGATTTCTATACCACCCTTCCAAAAATGGCTCAGGGAGGTTTACACAGAAAAATGATAAATAAATAAGATGGATCCCTGTCCCCAAAGGGCTCACAAACTGAAAGAAACACAAGATAGACACCAGCAACAGTCACTGGAGGTACTGTGCTGTGGGTGGATTACAGCCACCATGCAGCCAAGGGGCGGCTGCTGGGGGTTAGCAGAGTAGTCCTTCTCCACTCTCCCCCCTCCGGAGGTGGCGGTAGCCAGTTGGTAGAAGACACTGGACAGAATGGACGGGCCCAGCATCTCTCCGGCCACTGCTGTCCCTGCTAGGGGAGGAGGAATAGGGGACAGCGGAGAAGTACTGCTCTGCTCACCCCCTGGCAGCCACCCTTTGACTGTGCGGCAGCTGTAATTTTTTAAAAAACGGAGGTTCAGGGCTGGTGCAGAGTGGCTGCTGGAGGCCCCCTGGACATTTGGAGCTACCCCCCGACCTTGGAGGCCACGGACCGGGGCCCCAAGGTCCAGGGGTTAGAGTGCCTCTGGGTGTGCAGCACAACTGATTAGGCATTAGGGTACACACATGAATCTCATTTATTATCCAATTCAAGTGGGGTTGGGAAGTTCAGTTGACACTCTCCTCACTAGAACGAGGGAGGCACTTGAACCTCTTCATTCTGTAAGTGCTGAATACCCAGTGGGGCAAGGGGAGCAGGAGTGGCAGTGAAGGAGAGGTGCTGCTGAAGGGGTGTGCCGCTTGCCCCCAGCCCAGCTCCCTCCTAGGAATAGCCCTGAGTGGGGGTGAGGAAGAGGAAATAATGATCCAAAGGAGCAGGCAGCGAAAGATAAGGGCACTGAAAATCTCTAAAACAATGCAAATACTGTATTAGGCAAAAAGTAATGTTTTGGGTAATTTGGCTGCAATAAATGTGCTACTTTCAAAATGGATATTGCAATCAGAGAATATTCAGCACAAGCCTAAGCTGTAGACAGTCTTTGTCTGTTGGGTTATATGGTACATATCAGTTCACCACCCAACTCAGCTAACACTTACACAGTGCATTTTGCATCATAGTGCTTCTACTAAGTGAATATGAACTGTGTAGCACAACTGTGGAAACCCTTTGAATTAAGGAAGATTATACAGTTGTGTAGCCTTTGGTCCTTCTGTGGGGATGTGGACTTTTGTGCTCAAAGTATTCGTGGTTTTTATAATACCTTATTGCCTACTCCTTCCCCATTTCTCCCGTCTTGAACCTGGTGTCTGTACAAGTCCAGCTTTGCTGGACGACTCCAGCCCTATTTAGATGTTTTAAGGAAGATGCTGTACAGCATCTCGAACGGGACCAAAAGTCCTGCCTTGGTCCTGTCAGTCATTCTCGGCATTATGCAACTCATGGTTAGAGCACTGTTTGTCTGAAGAGGTGTACATTGTATCCATGATAGAGGGTGTTTCTGTGATTGGGAGGCTCAGCACCTGAGCCTCCCGGTCACAGAAGCACCCTCCATCATGGATATGGTGTTTGCCTCATCAAGCTCCATTTCCCTTAAAGAAGAAGATCCAATGTGGTGTGGTGGTTAGAGTGCTGGACTAGGACCGGGGAGACCCGAGTTCAAATCCCCATTCAGCCATGAAACTAGCTGGGTGACTCTGAGCCAGTCACTTCTCTCTCAGCCTAAGCTACTTCCCAGGGTTGCTGTGAAAGAGAAAATCAAGTATGTAGTGCACTGCTCTGGGCTCCTTGGAGGAAGAGCGGGATAAAAATGTAAAAATAATAAAATAATAATAATAATAATAATAATAATAATAATAATAATAATAAAGAAGCTCTATTGGGGGTGGGCAAAGTGCAACACTATGTGGAGGTCAGCATGGTGGGAAATGACACTCACATGTATTTTTTTAGTTCATGTTATTTTTAACAGAGTATTTCAACTCCTTGAAAAATAATGATGACCAATGGTACAGGAGATACAGGACCAAGCAAGCGCGGTAACATCATCATGTGTTTTCCATGCATTTCCTGATCTTTTTCAAATAAAGGAAACAGGCAGGGCCAACTGGCTTGCTATGTGTGGAGAAGTGAAGGAGAATAATGTAGTCCAAAAGACACTGTTCTCTCACTTTCGTAAGATATGAACAGTAGCGCTGTGATTTTATAACCTTACTTATCTTATGTATGAATGTAATGAAGTAACAAAAATTCACATTATCAAGGTGATCCATCACTTTTGATACAACTCTAAATGAAGCAATATTTGCCTGGCTGCTAAAGATCTGCAGTATCACGTTAAGCTAGCTGATGGAATGTGTATATTATCTCCCAAGTGAGGATGGAACTAAATTGACCTATAGTTCTCTCCAGCACAGTTAGAGGATATTAACTTCTCAGTATAAAGATTTTATTTACCAAGTTTCAAATGGTATAATATCTACAGTACAGCTTTCTCCTAAAATGCAGGCTGTCACAGTACGAAATGTATTTATAGCAGAGCACCTCAATAGCAATGCATTAGAGGGTCAAAGGCACTTTCCTAGGCTATATAACTTTGTCTTGCTAAATTACAACATTGCAGTGTGCTCCTTCCCTGCTGGCTTGCAGTTGGTTTTAAATTTGTGTGCTTGTGTAAAGAAGAAAAGCGAATGGTTCCAACTTTAAGACTGCAATCCTATGCTTGCTGACATGGAAACAAATCCTATTCAGCCGAGTGGAATGTACATCTATTAAAGTTTCGCAGCACTGCACTCAGTGGCACTCTTACCCCTGGATTTCAGGGCCGAGGTCCAGGGTCTCCACACCCCATGGTGGTCCCCAAATCCTCTTTAGACTGTCCCAGGTGGTGTGGTCGCTGCTGGCATGCACTGAGCTGGACGGCCGAGAGGAATTATGACCTGTGCTGGGTGCTTTAGAGACAGAGCGGGGAGTGGGGTAAGAAAAATGTGGGATGGGAATAAGTTAAATTGCGTATTGAAATGTTTCTGCTCATACACAGTTGCATAAATATACCCGTGTTAAAAATACTGTTTGTCACGGTGTGTGTGTTTGTGTGTGTGTAGGGAGATGATGCTTAACTTGTGGCAGCAGGGGGCCCTTCTGTACGGGGGTGGGGCCTCCAAAGGCCTTTTGATCCAGGCTCCAAAATCACCTAAGTGCACCTCTGATTGCACTGAAGTATCTAAAAAGGAGACAGAAATTCACCAGATGTAGCTTTCCTCACCACAGGGTAGTGGTAATGAAAGAAATTCCATCTGGTAGAGTTTCCTAATCTATATCCCTCTTAGGACGTGTTCACACATGCAAGTGCTTTATTCTAGCTCGATTCATACATTCCTTTGTATGAGTGTACAGCTGTCTATACACCTGCACACGTGTTTGTGTGAATGCCTGTGTCTGTGTTCATTTTAAAAGTGAATCTGGATACAAGCACTTCAAATGTATGGTACAGATAGGAAGTATATTGCTATACCTGTGTTCAGCATAACATGTGAATGACTGCACCTGTGTAAAGCTCTGTTCCTGTGTACACTGTACACTTGTTGTACAAGTGTTGAACATAATGTGTGAATGGGCCTTCTGTGACCTGGTCTTCTATATAGGTTAAGCATGTGGAGAAATTCTAATGTAAACTAGTGGGAATGGGGACACATGAAGACAGCCTCAGTTCCTTCTGTAGTTGCAGTTCTACTTTTAAAAGCTGACACAGTCACAGAAATGGCTGATCTAACTCTGTGACTATTTAATGAAAACCTGTTTTATTACTAATCTTGTGATTCTACATAGATGCTACACCAGCTGCTTATTTTCCCCATTGAATCAGTAAAAGGGTCAAGAAAGACGGAGCCAAAAATACTGCAGTTTTTAAACAAACATTTTCATCCTATTTGAAATATTCCTCCCTTGTTGATTATTTATCAGCACTTCTTGTCAAAATATTTGCCCATTTGCTTGTACTGCTCTAACTTGTTCTCACTCTCAGTTGACTGCATTTGCCTTCAGTTCATTATTGTGTGATAATTATTCAGTTCATTATTGATAATTCAGTTCATTATTGTGTGATAGATTGTGTCTGATAATGATGTCATCCCATTCACTGTGGTGATACCTGATTAGCTGGGGCCACTAATGAGATTAAGCCAAAGAAGAAGGCGGGGGGGGGGGCAGATTTCAGATTAGTGGTAAAGAAACAATGGCACCAAACATGATTTTAAAAAGAGATAACGATTCATACATTGTCAGTATTTTGGGAGGAAAAATGTCTACCCAGAATTGCTAATTTCAGTCTCAAAACAGAAACTTGGGAATCTTCAGTGTAGCTCTGTTTTATAACACCCGTATGGGGGATATTTAACTGATGAAATACCAGGAACTTTCACACATATGACTTTATGGTGTGGGGTGTCCAAGGGGTGAGTGAGCTTTGCATAGGAATAATGTCATTTAAATTTGGGGGATTATTTGGGCCGTTCCCATAGATGCGGTTCCTCTGCGCATTCCCTGTGAATATTTTTTTCTGTGCATGATCGCACAGCTTGCTCTGAGTTTTTCTCCAGCCAATGGCTTCCTAGATGGGGTGTGATGACACCCCTCTCTTTTTTTGAAAGACACATGCACAGTATGCTTTTGTGAATTTTTAAAAAATATTTAAGTCAGGGTTCCACAAGAATGACTACTTGGAGCAACAGCATGTGATTCTCTTTCTCCCCACATTCTCAGCCTTCTCTTGGTTGAGGTCTTGGCTGGGGAGGGGGGGTATATCTGTTTTGGAGAGCCTCCCATCCCAGCTATCAGTCAGCTCCTCTCCTCCCATGGGTTTTTAAATCTCTCATTCCATTCTGTCTCCCTTTCTGCAACATGTGCACTGGGGCAGCAGAAAGAAGAGAAGAGGGAGGCTCAAGGCTGGGCTGGGTCTGGAATAAAGTTGTCCTTACACAGCTAACCCCTTCCTTGATTATCTTTTGTCTCGCTCTTTGTTGCCCCCTCTTCCAGGGGCATAGCTAGGGAAGAGGGGCCCTGTGTTCACCCCTCTCCTGGCGGACCCTCTGAGTGAGGGAGATAATGAGGAAAACAGGGAGGGGTGCAGCTGGGGGCCCTTAGAGCTTGGGGGCCTGAGTTATTTGAACCCATCTGCTCAATTATAGCGACACCCCTCCCCTCTTCCCTATTGCACTTCCACAGCCTTTCATCGTGTTGGAGATGGAGTTTGAGTGCATCGACTTTTTGTCCCAACTATCCTAATGACCACTAGGGGCACTGGGAGTAGAGATAGTGAGTAAGGGTCTCCCTCTCTGTCCCTACTCTATGACCTCTAATCTGACTCTTCAGCACTTCCTGTGCTGAGTCACAGTCTTTCCTTTCCTCTTAGAGAGCAGATGGAAACATCTCTCTCTCGCCTTACCTATTCATTATGTAGTCCTTTAGATCAGGATTAGGACTTTTCTATCCAAGGGTACCTAACCAATAAATACTTAGTATTTAGTTGTACAAGAATCTCCATGTGTTTTCTCTAAATAGCTGCAACAACTAAACCATCCTCTGCTACCTACTCTGTAATTGGAGTATGTGCTCTCTTCCTTAGTGCTCTGCTGTTTACCTATTGGGGGCACCCCTGCCCTCTTCCCTACTCCACCTCCACAGCCTTTCATTATCCCCTCAAGCCATTATCTTGCTGGAGATTCCCTTCTTCTGCTCCCCAATCTGCTCTCCAGTCTCCCCTGCCTATGGTTTTGTTTTTCCTTGTTTTTAATCATGAAAGTCAAAGTTCTGCAAGAATGACTACTAGGAGCAACTGCATGTGATTCTCTTTCTCCCTGCATTTTAAATGCCAGTTCAAAAGGCTGCATAGAATAAAGAGTTTAGATAAAGAGTTAAGATACAGAACAAAAAGATAAAGCCGTGGCCCCCTTCCTGGATCCATCTCTGCTCTGAAATGGGTTGGAAATGCAAGAAGAGGACCAAGAATCGTGATGGCCGCACCAGCTGCTAAGGACACACTGTGGTTCCTCTCTCTTCCTCCACTCCACTGTTGCACAGGGTGGTGGAAAATCAAATCAAATCAGCACATCTAAGAGCTAGGTTTCGGAGGGGGAGGGGGAGGAAAGTGGAGAAAGCACCCCTGTGGGTCATGATGGAGAAAGAACAAGAACAAGATGATTAACTCTCGGGGGGGGGGGCTGGGGGAGCGGGAAGGGAAGGGAAGGAAGGGGAGTTTGCCAAGCAACCTGCCGAAGCACCTGGCTCACCCAACAGGCAGCCTGGGAGAGAGCTATACATATCTTTCCCCTCTCCACTGTGGTTCAAATAGCAGTGAGTTTGAGTCTGGAAATGTCATTCAAGTGTAGTGGAGGTGAATAGCGAGGGGCAGGGGCATGTGGTGGTGCAGAAGGACAGTGAGGCATTCCCAGCCAAGTGCTTCCTCTCTGCTGACAGTTGATGTTCCGGAAGTTCACCCAGAAAATGGAGTTATTGCTGATAGCCTTTCCACACATCGCGGGAGAAGCGTCATATCCAAAACTTCGGCTTTAAAAAAAAAAGCTGCCACAAATAGAGGATTTTTTTAACCCTGGACATAATCCGAGTTAAACTAAGATGTGCAGGCCAAATTTGGGGGAAAACAATTGTGTGTGAAGTGCTCCCCAATAACTCGCACAGACTTTTGCATGAATCCGGCCAATGTGCCAACATGCACTCTCCATTCCAGAGGAGACGCGAGCTAAAAGCCATGTGCGTAAAAGCTGCAGGTGTTTTTAGTCCTGTCAAATTGTCAGTCATTTATATAGCTGCAAGCTCCCAATTTGTTGTACCATACCCTTTGCTCAACTAAACTGTTTCTCAGATGTTCACTGTTCATATTTTGAAAAGCATCATCAGCACACAAATTTGATCTGACCTTTTTTAAAAAGAGGATGTTTTCATTCTAAAGCACAACATGTAAACTTGCTGGTGATAATGTTGATGCTGTTAGCCTGTGTGATTACTTCTTTATTGTTCAGTACAATGGCTGTGTGGAGCTTTGACATCTTGGCAATAGTTTCATCATTAAGGGTTCACATGTTACAGCTCCAGGTCACAAGAGCGAATGGAACACACTGCACAACCTTGCTAAACCATTAATGATTGTCAACACCTGGTTGGAGGCATATTTAATATGCACAGCAATCCAACCTGCCATTGTAGAGTTGCCTACAGGAATGTTTAACAAGCAAACCGACAACTTGATGAATTATTTCACGTTTACTTTAAAACTGACTCTCAGCTTCAAAGTAATTCTGCATAGCCTTGCAGGAATACTCGAGATGAACCAACCTCACCCACCCCACATCCCAGTACCAGAGGATACAAGGTTCAATACCGGAAATACAAATCATGGAACAAGAAGCAATTAATTGCTTGAAAACAATTGCTTTAAAAAGTGCTGGTGAGGGAGAAAACACAGATGAATTGGCACTGCTGTTGATACAATTACTTCTTATTGTACTGCAGAGGGTGGAAGTCCAAGCAGGCAATGCATTCTGCTTGATATCGTGCTCCACCGGCTGAAGGGAAATCCCTCTAAATGCTCATGAAATGCCATAGGTCTCCACATGTAATATCAGCATTGTAATATTGACTGTTTGCAATTTTCAACCTTATATTGACAGAGGACAAATTTCTAATTTCTTTGGTTACCAATTTTGGATTTGTGGTTGGGCAACATCTGACAAGGCAGGGATGGTGCAAGAATAGAATTTGTCAGGCTAGCTCTGAAACTGACTGACTTTTCAGACTCTGGTGCCAGTTACTTTTTAAAATGTAGCCTCCACTGGTCGCACCCGTACAATAATGAATGAGTGGCTATCTTACCAATAACAAATGCAGTGACTTCCTGTGTTCCTGGAGATGTATGACCCCCATCCTGCTATATTTGGAATAGGGTTTATGAGGCATAAAGATGTTGCTGTGTGCTGCATTTTGAAGTATGTACAAGGGATACACAGAATACTAAGTCCTGATCTACTGCTTTCTCTCTTTAACAGCAGGGGAAGCAGGAGAGTGCCCAAAAGATAGACAGCCATGTCAGAGCTAGGCCTCCATCAGGAAGGCCATGGATTAGCGAAGACGTAGAGGAAACAGTGTGTTCCCAAGGCTACTGGAGAAAAGCTTTTCTGTGGTTGGAGGAATTTATAGATGTATTTACAGTGCTTTCCCCCCCTCTAGGCCAGCAGGGAGGGGAAGAGGAAAATTGACTTCAGCTCTGCAGTTCCCTTTGCTGTAGGCAAAACTAAGATAAAGTTTTCTGATACACTTTGACCATCCCTGTTTACTAGGTCCAGTCCCTATTTTAACAACAACTCCTCCCATATAAATCTGCCTTTCCCTGAGATTGTCTGGTGTTGCTCTCTTGCCTGTTCTTTGTCTTATGTGGCTTGTTTGGTGGGGCATAGGAGAGGGTCTTCTCTATTATGGCATCCCCTCTGAGGAATTTCCTTCCATGTGAGTCAAGGTCGGTTCCCTCCTTGTTGGGGTTTTGGCCCTAATTGAAGACTCACCCTTTTTATCTGGCATTTGCTGATGATTTGTGATTATGTATTATCGTGCTTCCCATGGATGTTGTTTTATGGCTGCTGTACTATTCGGGTTCTTTGTTTTATCATCCTTTTGTTTTATGAATTGTTGTAAGCCTCTTGTGAAACTCTCTGAGATTTTTTTTTTAAAAAAATACAACTAAAACTCACATACAAGAAGGGGGGGGGGGGAGGAACCAAATAGGAAACTCTCATGGCCAGTTTAGTAAACAATCTGCTTCAAAAAAACCCCAACATTAAGTATCAGAAGACAGCCTTTAGTAATGTGCTATAGTGCGCTTGTCGAAAGTGGGCATGATTCAGACAGTGGATGACATACTGTGCAAGAAACCACTGATCCAAGAGAGAGGTACGTGCATTGCTATAAGGCCAGTGGTGGATTCAGGCACAACCTAAGTAAACTACAGCTTAATTATGAGGGGCTTCCAAATACCAAATTATGACTACAGGTTTTACAAAATTTCTTGAAAAATAAAGGGGGAGAAGTCCCATTTACTACTACTACTACTACTACTACTGATTAGTAATGATGATAATAATAATAATAATTGTAGAAAATGAAGAAGTAAAAATATTATGGGCCTTTCGACTACAAACAGACAAACATCTGCCACACAATACACCAGATATAACTGTAGTCGAGAAGAAAGAAAAACAAGTCAAAATAATCGACATAGCAATACCAGGGGATAGCAGAATAGAAGAAAAAGAAATAGAAAAAATAACCAAATACAAAGATCTACAGATTGAAATTGAAAGGCTGTGGCAGAAAAAGACCAAAATAATCCCAGTGGTCATTGGCGCCCTGGGTGCAGTTCCAAAAGACCTTGAAGAGCACCTCAACACCACAGGGGCCACAGAAATCACCATTAGCCAATTACAAAAAGCAGCTTTACTGGGAACAGCCTATATTCTGCGAAGATATCTATAACAACAGCAACAACATTGACAATAAAATTCTGGCATCCCAGGTCCTTGGGAAGGACTTGATGTCTGGATAAAACAAACCAGTCAATAACACCTGTCTGACTGTGTAAAATAAATTAATAATAATAATAATAATAATAATAATAATAATAATAATAATAATAAAAACATATTTATATATCACCCACTACCAAAGTCTACCAAAGAAGAAACAGTGCAATTCTGGCGGAAATTATGGGACAATCCAATAGAGTGTAATAAAAAAGCAGGCTGGATGAAAGAGGTCAAAAAATGTAACCAACAAATGCAAGATCTAATAATAACACCAGAATTAATAAGTGAAAGAGCAAAGAAAATTAAAAATTGGACTGCGCCAGGCGACGATGAACTGCATGGCTTTTGGCTTAAACACCTAACAAGCCTTCATAAACAACTATCAAAACAGTTCAATCACATTATGCAAGGCGGTGATATTGAACAATGGCTAACAACTGGGAAAACTCATCTCACGATGAAAGACCCAGCAAAAGGTGCAGTTCCAAGTAATTATAGACCAATCACCTGCCTGCCAACCATGTTCAAATTATTAACTGGAATAATAGCAGATGAAGTCATGCAACAGTTATTAACTAACAAACAGCTTCCAGTTGAACAGAAAGGAAATTGCCCAAACACCAGAGGGACAAAAGACCAGCTGCTGATTGACAAAATGATTTTAAAAAACTGCAAGAGAAGAAAAACAAATCTAAGTGTTGCATGGATTGACTACAAGAAAGCCTTCGATTCATTGCCTCACACATGGATACTAAAATGTTTAGAAACAACTGGTGTCAGCAAAAACATTCAGATATTTATTAAAAAAGCAATGAGCATGTGGAGTACACAGTTAACAATCAATGGCGAGACACTTGGACAGGTTAGCATTAGAAGAGGCTTTTTCCAAGGGGACTCACTATACCCTCTATTGTTTGTAATCGCCATGACCCCACTTTCACAAATACTAAACAAAACAGGCCTTGGATACCAAACATCTAAAACATCCAGTAAAATCAACCATCTGCTGTACATGGACGATCTGAAGTTGCATGGAAAGTCCCAGTCAGAAATCGAATCACTGCTAAACACTGTCCGTATATTCAGTAGCGATATAGCAATGGAGTTTGGACTAAACAAGTGTGCTGCACTAATAATGAACAGAGGAAAAATAAGAAAAACAGAAGGAACAGAACTGCCCAATGGAAGCAAGATCAAGAACCTGGAAGAGAAAGAACATTACAAATACTTGGGCATTCTCCAGGCTGATAACATCGCACACACTGAAGTTAAAAGAAAAATTGGAAATGAATACATCAGGAGAGTTAGAAAAATCCTCAAGTCCAAACTCAATGGCGGGAACACCATACAAGCCATAAACACCTGGGCTATACCTGTTATCAGATACACTGCAGGAATAATAGACTGGACCCAGGCAGAGCTAGAGACGCTGGATCGTAAGACCAGGAAAATAATGACCATCAATCATGCTCTGCACCCCCGCAGTGATGTCGATAGGCTCTACCTCCCTCGCAGCTCAGGCGGAATGTTGCAAGTCCAACAAACAGTAGAGGAGGAGAAAAGAGGCCTTGAAGAATATATAAAGGACAGTGAAGAAGATGCACTTCAAATGGTCAATAATGCGAAACTATTCAACACCAATGAAAGAAAGCAGGCCTACAAGAAAGAACAAGTCAAGGACCGAGTAGAAAAATGGAGAAATAAGCCCCTGCATGGTCAATATTTGCACAATATAAGTGGAAAATCAGACATCACCAAGACCTGGCAATGGCTTAAGAATGGCAACTTGAAGAAAGAAACAGAGGGTTTAATACTGGCTGCACAAGAACAGGCACTGAGAACAAATGCGATAAGAGCAAAAGTAGAAAAATCTACAACAAACAGCAAGTGCCGCCTTTGTAAAGAAGCAGATGAAAACGTGGACCACATAATCAGCTGTTGTAAAAAGATTGCACAGACTGACTACAAGCAAAGGCATGACAAGGTAGCGGGGATGATACACTGGAACATCTGCAAAAAATACAAGCTACCTGTAGCCAAAAATTGGTGGGACCATAAAATTGAAAAAGTGGTCGAAAATGAAGATGTAAAAATATTATGGGACTTCCGACTACAAACAGACAAACATCTGCCACACAATACACCAGATATAACTGTAATTGAGAATAAAGAAAAACAAGTTAAAATAATCGAAATAGCAATACCAGGGGATAGCAGAATAGAAGAAAAAGAAATAGAAACAATCACCAAATACAAAGATCTACAAATTGAAATTGAAAGGCTGTGGCAGAAAAAGACCCAAATAATCCCAGTGGTAATTGGCGCCCTGGGTGCAGTTCCAAATCACCTTGAAGAGCACCTCAACACCATAGGGGCCACAGAAATCACCATCAGCCAATTACAAAAAGCAGCTTTACTTGGAACATGCCTATATTCTGCGACGATATCTATAACAGCAACAACATTGACAATAAAATTCAGCCATCCTAGGTCCTTGGGAAGGACTCAATGTCTGGATAAAACAAACCAGTCAATAACACCTGTCTGACTGTGTAAACAAGAAATAATCAAACATATTTATATATCACCCACTACCAAAGTCTCTGGGCAGTTTACAATAAGAAACCAAACCAAAAGGTTTAAGACATTTAAAGCAATTAAATCAATAAAATGCATCAACTTAAACTTCAACTAAAAAGCTTGGCTAAAGAGATGTGTCTTCAGTTGTTTCCTAAAAGCCATCAGGGATGGAGCAGCTCTAATCTCAGCAGAAAGTTATTTATTTATAGACATTATTGTTCTAACACAAAATATACTTCTATAGCTACACAATTATTGTTCATATTGAGTTTATAAATCTGTACAGAAATAACGGTAATGTATATCAAAATTTTATTAGACCGAGGCTCGGTTTAGACCAATGCCCGCCATCACGGTTACAGGCAATGTTCACCTCTTCAAATGAATGCTTGCTGTACCCATGAGCAGTGCGACAGGGCAGGTCTTCCCACCCATTTTGTAATGCTGTGAGGTCTTTTAAGCTTGGCAGTGCTTAGGGTCTCACCATGTCATACATAATCTGGCATTGTGTGAGGCACTCTCCAGCATGCCCTTGCTGCCTGTGGAATTGGGGCTGCACCATACCTATTAAGCATTGTGTCAGCACACTTGCAACACTGCCCCTGCGGGGAATATGCGAGTTACTTCACAACTGAGTTCAGGTAATGCTTAGTAGGCACAGAGCAGCCCAGCTTCCACAAGCAATGAGAATGTGCTGTAGAGTGTCTTGCAGCAACTCCTGAGCCACTCTCGTGGGTCTGCGGTTTCTTGCATAGTGTGTCAGGCAGTAACCCTTGGTTTGAACATAGTGGTTTCAACCAGAACAAAAGTACCCCTATTTGTATTTGGAAAAATGTTGGAGCATATGCCATTGGTTCTAATTCTTGCTGACTGAGTCATAGTTGCCAAAACAATCTGTGCTATTTCTTCGTAGCTTCTTTATTCCAACATAAGATAATACCATGAGCCCCTGGCAACATTCAGCTGCAGGCAGCTCAAACCATTGACAACAGATAAATTCAAATGCAGCCAATACATTAAATATGCATACACTTAAAACTGTCTAATTCAAATTTCCTTTAGTGAAGAAATATGTCTTAATGTAGCATGGTTTTGTTATGATGCAAGACACATTTTAATTCCTCCAGGTGGTAGAACAGGTGTAAGTCTCTACAGTCCCACCTCAGAAAAAGCATTCCAGGTCTAAGATTTGAGAATATGAAGTTGTTCACATGCCTGGACAGGTTGGGCAGCAGGCAGGGGAGGTGGGCTGGGTGGGAAGGCTGGTTGAATTCACCTTCTCCACAGAGGAGTGCTTCACTGTTGCTGAGAGCATGGACTGTGCTCCCAAACGATCCACACTGCACGTTAGGCAATGTCTAACTTGTCCTTTTCATTTAAATGGGGGCTACTTTGAGTAATTTTCCTCAAGTCATCCACAGAAAATAGAGATGAATGTTCTTTCCTTCCAATCTTCATAACTGTGTACAACTAGTATATTAAAACCTTCACTGACTCCCTCCCATGCTTTGCAAGGAATCTCCACTTTCCTTGCTTCTTCTCTGTCTTTTTAATTTTTCCCTGTCTCCCCTCCCTCCCTCCACCCTCTCTCCATGTCTCTGTTTCCTTTTCTACTCATTCTTGTTTTCTCTTCTACTATCCTGTTAGAAAATTCTGGAGTAAGGGGATGTTTGTGGATGAGGGTGGGCTGTACCTGCTACTTGTGCAGTAGGGAACAAAGCTTAAAATAAGCCTTGCAGCTGTCACATAGTTGTTTTCAGAAAATACTTGATTGCATAACATACCTTTTCAGTGAACTGAAGATGTGGACTTTGGCTGGGAGCAATATCTTCCTTGTATTTCAGTCTATTTGACCCACGTTAGCATGTTTACAGTTGTTATGAGATCTAAAAAGGTAACCACATCAAGTCTCTAAAATTACATTTATTTTATTTTATTTTTTGCAATGGAATCTTGAATCTATCCTAGAGTGGGCACTTAAACCCCGCTGAGAATCTTGAGAATCCAGGAGTTCCTCTTGCTCTTCTTCCTTCTGTTTTCTCATCGACTGTATCTTGAACTAGTCAACCATTTCTTAATGTGCCCAATTGTATCCAATTCTCTCTCTTCATGCTGCATCACTCCATGTCTCTCTCCAATACTATTCAGCAATTCTTTTATCTGTGCCCTTACTATCCAACTCACTTTACACCATCTTCTCCAACAGCACATTTCAAAAGACTCAAGTTTCCTTTCTTCCAGTGTAGCTCTCGGCCATATTTCACATCCATATAGAGTAGGGATGCATGAAACACCCCTGAGAAATTGTGCTAGTTGTATCAAAACTCCTTTAGTTTCCCTTGAAATTCTTCAGATATTCTTCCCACACAGAAACCTCCAAGTTTTACTTTTGCTTTACATTACATTTGGTGGCAACCTAGGAATGTGTGAACCCCGTCCCCCTTGAGAAATTGTTTTAACAAAATGCTTAGCTTTCCTTGAACCGCCTTAGATGTTTAGTCTGCGCAGAAACATCCATATTTCACCTTGAATTGAACTGCAGTAACATCCTGTGACAACTCTGAGCCCAGCAATTAATTTTGGTAGCAGGCATACTTTCCTATCACCTCTCACTCCTATCCTAGCAGTGATGAGGTGTCATTGCACTGAGAATTTCCACATCTGTACTCCACACCACTAGCCAGTGCTAGTGGGGCAGAGAAACTTGCAATGCAATGACAGCATTACTACATGGTACACAGAGAGAGAAGAAAGGAGATGCAGGTCAGCTGCTTTCAGCAGTCACTACATGGCTCCCAAGGTCACCTTAAGTGGCGTAGCAGGGAAATGCTTGACTGACAAGCAGAAGGTTGCTGGTTCTAATCCCTGCTGGTACTATATTGGGCAGCAGCGATACAGGAAGATGTTGAAAGGCATGATCTCATACTTCACGGGAGGAGGCAATGGTAAACCCCTCCTGTATTCCACCAAAGAAAACCTCAGGGCTCTGTGGGCACCAGGAATCGACACCGACTCAACAGCACACATTCTCTTACATGTGTCCCACAACATTTGGTTCCGGCCTAATATACAGTTATATTAGGCCAGAACCAGATTTTTGCACTGAAGGCTCTTCTGAGGCATGCACACAATTACTGTAATATCTGTGTGGAAGGTGAGGGGGCAATGATGTCCTGCTTCCCAACAATTAACTAGCAGCATCAGAGGTAATAGCACTGATTCTCTCTTTGAAGGGGTGTGTGTGTGTGTGTGTGTGTGTGTGTGTGTGTGTGTATGTGTGGTGACGCAGTTCCAGTTCTTAGATGATGGATACAGCTCTTCATCCCAACACATCTAGTTTCATGTCAGGGGCAATTTATGCAGATATATTAAAATTATGATGTGGTACGCTTACCTCAAAAGTTGCCCATGACTGGCTTAATGACAGTGGCTAACATGGTCAACCACCTACCATGACCTATATACTGACCACTGACTGCAGTCCCTGAAATTGCTGCTGGATGTGGGCCCTGCCAAAAATTATACCCACTCACCCTCTCCCTCTGGGCCCAATTTATATGGTGGGGTGATGGCAAGAAACAATGATGGTGAGGAAAAGGAAGAAGAGGAAAAGGAGGCCCATTGATGTTCTGCTGTCCAAGGATCCTCAAAAGCCTGGAGTCAGTCTCAGTCCTTGAAATCATCTTGAAACCTTTTGCTAATTTTAATTATTTCTTCCCTTCTAGTTTCTCAGGTGGCTTTCCCAAACAGGAACGTCCATATTTACCATGACATTTCACTTCAGGTAAATTCACTAGTCACTCTATCTATTTGGTACTACACAAAATAAGTTACTTTCTGTCCAGAGAAGAAAAACCATCAACTTTTTTGTTTGTGGTTTATGGCGGGTGGGGCAAGTATGGATAATACTTGTGGTAGACATTACATCATGAGTGCACATGTCCTTCACCCCTCCCAATGTGCTGGGGTGCCTTTCCCTAATTGCATGGTGGGGGGATTGGTCCAAACCCTTCCTTCAGATGTTCCACAAATACTAGTTTAAGGAGGAGTGATTCAGGTCCATGCAATTAGAGAGGGAAAGGACAGCATTTATCGCATCTGCATGTCCTTATCGCATGTGCAATGGTAGGTGGACAAAGTATTGTCCAAACTGCTCCTTGGTTTGTAATTTTGGGAAGGTTTCATTTGCTCATTTTAATTATTTTTAAAGCAAGTTTTCCCATTTCCCTTAAGAAGAAGAAGAAATGTGTTTTGTCAAGATAACAGTCAGCAAAATTATACCAGTGTTTAGGACATTTACACAATCCGGTAGGTTCTTAACAAGCATGTGAAAGCAGAAGAAAAAGACTTAGCAGTGAATTATGGGAGGATCACAGCTTGTTGCTTTGTATAAGCAGAGGTGATTTTCATAGTTTAAAGCAGGAGTTTGAATGTCACTTGTAACACACTTCAGAGTTTAATCCTGCTTGCATTTCATTGATGAGGGAATTTGCACAGTGGCAGGAGTATTTACATCCTCCAGAAGGGAAGTATTAAGGATATGCACAAACCAAGGTTCATGCACTGGTTTTGTGCCGAACCAGTTTGGATTAGGTTTGGCACCATGGGGAGGGAAGCAGTAAGCAGGATCTTTTTTTAAAAGGAGAGCAGGTCCTTGTCTGTTCTCTGCCACCACATGTAGCTTCATGCTGTAGTGGGGCTTGTCCCAAGAACCTGCGTGCAGTGCTGGCACACACAAGGCATTCACTCATGCGTAGGTGCCATTTGCATGGTCAGCATGGTGGCTTGATTGTGAATGAGTATTAGAAGTGCAATTTCCCCCTTTTTTCCTGTTTACAGAACTTGAGGACAGAGAGACGGCGATCTAAGAGCACTGGCAAGAAGAAGGAGACTGTTTTCATTGGCTGCACTGTCCCTCCTCCTCCTTTTCATCACCCTCCTTCCAGGAAGTGTTTAATGGAGAGTTGCCAGAGTTCAGGCCTCCCTAGAACAGAACTCATAATTCCTGGCATGGGAATCGTTCCTCCAAAGGCTGGGTGCTGGTTCCAGTCATTCAGTGAGCCCATTAACACATAATGTGACACTGGAGTTGAAGGGGCCTTGGGTTGAAATTTTTGTATGTTCAAATGTGTGCAAGCAAAGTTTGGATCAGAGGTTGTGGAAGAAGCTGTACATGGTTATGTTTATCCCCATAATAACCCTGTGAAGTGGGTTAGGCTGAGAGAACTGTG
This sequence comes from Hemicordylus capensis, assembly GCF_027244095.1. Classification (NCBI taxonomy): domain Eukaryota; kingdom Metazoa; phylum Chordata; class Lepidosauria; order Squamata; family Cordylidae; genus Hemicordylus; species Hemicordylus capensis. The sequence continues at coordinate 186,223,204 of NC_069660.1, forward strand.
ACTGGCCCAGAGCCACCCAGTGAGTTTTATGGCTAAATAAGGATTTGAACAGGTCTTGAGGAGCAAGCCACCTAATGGCAAAGTGGGGAAATAACTTTCCTAGGGAGCAAGAAGTTGCTGGTTCGAACCCCCCTGGCATGTTTCCCAGACAATGGGGAACTCCTATATCGAGCAGCAGCGATATAGGAAGATGCTGAAAGGCACAGAGGTGAGTCTCATGATCAGTGAGACTCGCTGTTATGGGGTTAGCAGGGAGAGTGGGCTGAGCCCACTCTCCCTGCAGATGAGCAGAAGGCAGCCCTGGGCAGCTGGATCGGCTGCCCAAACAACTGCTTGCTCTGTCACGGAGCCAGCTGGGGCTGCAGGGATTGGGGTCTGTGTGGCCCCTGGAAGTTTCAGGATGCCCCACATGAGTGCGCGGGGCATGCTGGAAAGACCCTCGAGCCTGGGAGGCTGTTGCAACCTCCCAGCTAGGGGTCTCCTCGTATGTTGCCACGGCGTGGAGCTGCACCATGGCAATACACGACCAAAAAACCCAGGTTAGCCGAGCGCTCGCTCCACTAACCTGGGCTAAGTGGAGCGGGAGTTCAGCGGGTGACCCGCATTGGGGAAACCGGGCTCGTCTGCGAGCCCAGTGGTTCCAATGATCCGTGTGAAGCAGGCTAAGCTCCCTTAGCCCACTTTCCATGGATCGTGCGAATACACTCATAATTTCATACTGCACGGGAGATGGAAATGGTGAACCACTCCTGCATTCTACAAAAGAAAACTACATAGGAATATAGGAAGCTGCCATATACTATGTCAGACCATTGGTCCATCTAGCCCAGTATTGTCCACACAGACTGGCAGTGGCTTCTCCAAGGTTGCAGGCAGGAGTCTCTCTCAGCCCTATCTTGGAGAAGTCAGGGAGGGAACTTGGAACCTTCTGCTCTTCCCAGAGCAGCTCCATCCCCTAAGGGTAATATCTTACAGTGCTCACACTTCTAGTCTGCCATTCATATGCAAGCAGGGTAGACCCTGCTTAGCTAAGGGGACAAGTCATGCTTGCTACCACAAGATCAGCTTTCCTCTCATGGCTACATGGCTTTGTGGTTTCCAGGAGTTGACATTGACTCATCAGCACAACTTTACCTTGAGGAGAAGGGCAGGGTGTGGAGCTGACAGGGCTGAGCATGGGCAACAGCTGCTAGTTGGCAGAAGTTAGAAGTGGGAGAGCCAGGCAGTCAGTTGGGGTTCAGGGACTAAGCTAGTAGTTAGAAGTCAAGCCAAACAGACAATCAAGAATTTGAGGTCAAGAACATATCAGAGGTCAAATCAAGCAGATAGGTCAAGAAGGGAAACACACACATCACAACAGGGAAACTTTACTATAAATCTGCTGCAATGCAGCAAGCTGCCACAAGAGACAGCAGCATACAGAGCCTCAGATCAGGCAGAACATGACAGGGGGCCTCCACAATGATCATTAGGAACAAAGTAAGACCTTAAGCTCAGAATAGGTAAGAGCCTTAAAACAAGTTAATTTGAGCCCAAAGTGAAGTCAGCAGAGGCAGCCTGATAATGAGGTGCACTGAGGAACATGGATTGGCTACGTCTAGCACTTCACCTGGTCCTGGCTTGCTGCCCCCAAACCCTACCCAGCAGTGGTGCATGGCCATCATTGTAATCATTCTCTTACTACTGATATTTTTATATACCACTTTTCAACAGAAGTTTCCAAAGCGTCCGATCCTCCATCCCCTTCCTCAGTTCTGGGTTTTAAGAAGCCAGGCCAGGGAAGGGAGCAAGAAGAGAATGAGGCTCTACACATGATCAAAGTGTACAGCCTCAAGCGGCTTGGCAGGGAGAGTGGGCTTAGCCTGCTTTCTCTGCACACGAGCAGTCGCTCATTGCTAGGTGGCCAAATCAGCTGCCCACATGAGCGGCGGCTTGTGTCGGGTGCCCCTGTGCCTGGCTGCTGCTCGTTGGGGAGCTCTGGGGGTTGGAGGAAAGGGAGCACCACCACGTGGCCCCCCAGCCCCTGGCGCTCCAGGAAGACACTGTGCAAGTGTGAAGTGCCTCCATGGGGTCCTCTCTCCCGCCATCCTGAGCGTGTCAGCCGCAACTGCAAGCATCCACAGCTGACACACAATCAAAATAACGAGGTTAACAGAGTGCTCACTCTGTTAACCTCGTTTAGCGGGAGGGTTACTTAGGTGCACTAGCCGCCGTGGTTCCGACGATCACTAGAAACTGGGCTGGGCTCCCTTAGCCCGGTTTCTAGTGCTCATGGGAATAGCTTCGCTTTCTCTTTCAAATTCCTTCCCCAGACTGACTGAGGAAGGGAGATGTCTGGAAGTCAAGGCATTGATGGTATTCCAGGTCAGGGTGGGGAAGATTTTGTGCAACACAATTTGCAGCTGTAGGGATAAAAATTATATCCTGGAAATTGGGTGGGGAGGGATGAGGACAAATTTTCTTTTGTGTGCTGCCGGGGCAGGCAGCATATTAGTTTCCCATTTCTAGCCAGGGGGTTTCAGGCACCCCTAGAACTGGGCTGATTGTAGGAGAGTTCATTCCAAATCAAAACTGGGATTTGGGTGAGAGAAATCTCACCCATTACAGATTGCCACACATGAACACAGTGATAGCAGATTAATGAATTTAATTTATGTCAACTTAGCTGACAATATTCTACACACAGGAACAAAGAAGATATATGTCTGGGAGTACCTGTTTTTGTCAAAGGTTCTTTCAGCAGCTGTTCCCACTATATATCTTATGTAATAAATTAACCCATTGTAACAGCTTTTTATTTGAAGCTTTGTACTAGCTTTTGAAGTCCCTATACAGATTTTTTTTTAATTAAATGCTTCCAATTTATTGTAGCCACAGGTCTCTTCAGTAACTCTTCTATTGTAACCACAATTACTGACTGATAGGCCACAGCTAAAGGCTAATTTTGGAGATGATGAAAATTTGTTCCCAAAAATTCTCATTCAAGTATCAAAATATATTAGCCTCCACGTCCTTGAATATTTACTGAATAATCAATGAATATTTTATATACATTTGACATTCCTGACATTTGATATTTTTGAGTTGATTTGACCATATTTGACAGCAGACATGCAATATTATATGACTAGCAGCTTTATGAGATTTGCTATTTAAAATATGTCAAAATAAAAACTAAGCAATAGTTTAAACAGGTTGATAGCATTCTGACTTTTTTCTGCCCAAAATCTGCCACAAAGACATGCCAACTTAAAAATAAATAAATGAATCACCCCTTTGCCCAATTTCTTTGATATTTGGGTGGTAGTGCACCTATTGGGCACTACCACCCAACCCACTTTGGCCACAAAATGGAGGTTCAAATCTCTGAATTTTTCGGGTCTGAATCTGGGGTGATTGGTTTTATACCTGAATCTGGGCAATTGAGCACAGGGGTGATTTGTTGTCTACAAATCACCCAAATTGATTTGCCTATCCATTCAATGCCAAACAACATGCTAATTCCATTTTGAAATTTCATATTCAGTATTTTAATAGCACAGGGAGCTGCTGTAAGCCCATCAACCTGTGAACTTATGACCTCTCTAATAATCACAACCTTAAGCGGGTATGAGGGGGCATGTACATATTTGTATAACAGCACTCCAGTGCAGTGCATCCTGTTTATGTCAACAACATTCTGAAATCCTACATTAATCTAACATGTTCCTTTATTTGTTATATTTTTAGGTCACTCTTTTCCTTTCTCAGGAAGCTCACAGTGCTTGCAAGGGACTCCCAGTGGTCTCTCATCCAGGCATTGATCAAGTCCTGATCTTCTTAGCTTCACCTCTGCTACAAGATTAGACACTTCCAGACCAGTCACTGGGCCCACCTGTGAAGTCTCTGCTTCTCTTTCCTCTGCTACAGGAGCCCATCTGGTCACAGCAATCTTGTTTGTCACAGTGTTACAATAATCCATCTACTGCTTAGTAGAACTGAATGCTCCAATTCTGTTTGTTGGGAAAATGTCTGCACTGGTTATAATCAAGCCTTTTCCTATAATTAATTGGGGGAAAACCTAGCTTTGCTAATAAGTATGGTTGCATTCTAGATTATTTTCCAACTCTCAGACCACAAAAGAAAGGAAATGCAAGCTAAGCCATCCAGTATTATTCATGAGATAATCACTGTGCATTACAGATATCACTGTGGATTATGCATACTGCTGTTGTCTGGAGTAATACAATGTTTTTATTGCCAACCTGCATACTTGTTTCTTGACAAGCTACTCCATAATTTTGTAAACACAACAGTTACTTAACATTCTAATGGAAATGAATTGCATTAGGAAGCTATGGAGCCAATGTAAAATTTCATACAAAGAAATCCATTCTGTTCTGGTCGGCAGATCATGCATACATAGATATAATGTCTTATGCAGAGTTAGGTCACTGGTATTTCTAGTTCAGTATCAGCCGCTTTGATTGGCGGTGGCTGACTGAGACCTCAGGCAAAAATTGTTCCCATAGCATAGGCCTCACCTACATATTTTTAAGAAACTACTGAAAACGCATCTCTTTAACCAAGCTTTCTCAGCTTTTTAAGATTTGTTTTTAAATTGTTTTGGCTATTTAATTGGTGCTTTATGACGTTTTAATTGTTTATTATTATTTTATGTAGTTTATAATTTTTGTTTTGTTAATTGACTTTAATGGTGTTTGAATGTAAACCGCCCTGAGCCTTTTGGAAGGGCAGTATAAAAATTTTAATAAATAAATAAATAAGCAGCAGAAAGGTAGAAACATTCTGTGGTGATGGAATGGACCATACCATTTCGGACTGCGGGTGTGGGATTCCCTTTTTGAATGCCCGCATGTGGAAATAGGAAGCTAGTACAGCAGGCAAAGGTCTGGGCTAGGCCTTCTCTCCCTAATGTACTAATAGGCGAGTCTCACGATCAGTGAGACTTGCCTTTAGGGGGCTTGTAGGGAGAGAGGGGGCTGCGGGAATGCCCGATGTTCCAGGACGCCCCATGCCGCGGCAATACATGATCAGGAAGAAGAGGTTAACGGAGTGCTTGCTCCGTTAACCTTGTCTAAGGGGAGGGGGAATTAGGTGGGTTAGCTACCAGGAGCCGTGCAGCTCCTGTGGCAGCACGCAACCACCCAAAGTGGGCTAGGTTCCCTTAGTCCACTTTTTGGTGATTGTGAAAATTGCCTCAAAGTTTCTATCTGAAGGGAGTTTTCCCACATGTAGGTATTCAAAGAGGGAAATCCAGAACTGCACTCTGAGGTGGTCATAACCATTCTGCTCAGCTTCATGTTTTGACCCAGCCTGAGATGCTTTGACCAGGAGTGCCAAGGGATGAACCTGGGACCTTTTACATGCAAAGGGAGCTCTCTCTCTCTCTCTCTCTCTCTCTCTCACACACACACACACACACACTGCACCATTGTGTAATACAACACTGCAGGTAATATTCCTTGTGTGCTTTAAAGTTTATTTGATGTAAACAAACGTTTTACTTACAAATCATATTAAATACTTTTTGGCATTATCTTTATATATTTTCTCCAAGTATCATTTGCACTGCACCATTGCCTATTTAAATTCAAAAGGATTCAGAACATTTATTAATTACAAACTATAGATCATCAAAATCCTGATGAAAAAATTTCAGGAAGGCAGCTCTGGTTTGTGCTCTGGTCCTCTAAAAGCTGGATTGAGTACAAAATGTGAGCATATTATTCAAAATCTCTCAGTGTTACACAAACAGCTCTCCTTTATTCTGCGGACATTTCCCAATTTAAAATCAGCCCCTATAGACTGAAGATTGTCCAGCCTTTGTTTGATAAACTGTGATTTGCACTTGGAGAAAGCTCTTAAAAATGACCTTTCTTTCTGTCCCAGTTCCTCTTCCATCAATGTTGGCAGGTTTCCAAGGAAGGAAAAGATGTGTTCTGTCAATGATAACCGCGGAAACACATTTTCCTATAGCCATGTAAGGAAATTATGGAATGAGCATTCTTGGTAGGGTTGTGCATTTTGTTTTGTTTTTTCCTGTTTTGTTTTTGGTCCGAATCCGATACACTCCCATTTTGTTCTTTGTTCGAAATCAGCCAATCCAGTACATCCCAATTTTGTTCTTTGTTCGAAGTTGCAAAATCTGAATCTGAAACGTATTGGATTTTAAAAAATGGCCCTGGGGCAAAACTAGTGGGTGGGTGTGGTAGTGCCCAAGAGGTGGAAACTACCACCCAAATTTCAGAGGAATTGGGCAAATGGCTGATTTTTGGTGAATTTTTGAAGTTTAAAGTTTTTCCCATAGGGAATAATGGAGGTTTCAATGAAAGTATAGCTTCATGTCGGGGGGAAAGGGGTGACCCAGAACAGAGTAGGGTGTGTGGTAGTGCTCAGTGGGGGCAAGGAAGCTGCCAGAATTATTTCTCAGGAATTGGGCAGAGGGCTGATTTTTAAAGATTTAATGGAGTTTGTGTGTATTTAAAGTTCTTCCCCATAGGGAATGATGGAGATTTCATCAGCCCCATAACTGCACTTGGGGGGCACCAGGGTGGCCCAGAGCGAGTGGTGGTGTAGAGCACATAGGGTGCCAACCACCCCCGTGGGTTGCTAACCCATGGGGTGCTGGTTTCTGAGATGTTTTGAGTGTAGTTTTTCTGATAGCATATGAGAGTGGATTCATTGTTTGTTGTAGAAAATCTCATATGCTACCAGAGAATCTACACTCAGAACACCTCAGAAACAACAGAACCCAGCACCCCATGGGTTAGCAACACATGGGTGTGGTTGACACCCTATGTGCACTACACCACCACTTTCTCCCAGCCACCCCAGTGCTTCCCAGGTGGAGTTATGGGTCTTCTGAAACCTCCATTATTCCCTATGGGGAAAAACCTTAAAGATGCATAAACTTCAACAATTCCCAAGAAATCAGCCCTTCGCCCTATTCCTTTGGAATCTGGGTTGTGGCAGGCACCCCTTGGAGCACTGCCACCCAACCCACTGTTTTGCCCCTCAGGCCCCCTTTCTGCCCTGAATCAGTCCCAAAGACATGCCAACTTCAGAAATTTTTTAAAAATCAGCCCTTTTCCCAATTCCTTTGGAATCTGGGTGGCACCAGGCACCCATTGAGGCACTACCACCTGACCCACTCTTCTGCCCCCAAAGCCCCCTTTCTGCCCCAAATCCACCCCAAATAACATCAACATCACACATCTACAACAGCAGAGCTTTGCAAAGAACCAGGAAGATTTCCAAAGGTCATGCACATCCACATCCCCTCCAAGGAATGCAATTGATCTACACACAACAGTGTGAAACAACAACAATGAAATGCACACTGCCCCACTGGACAATGAGGGTAAATTTTACCCTCAAATTTCCTTAAAAGGAATAAGGAGACAATTGCCAGCAGATCAGCCCATGCTTTCGCTGGCCTATCTGCAGGCTGGAAGGGCTGGAAATTCAAACAGATATCAACACTCAAAATGAAGACTGAAGGAGAAAGACTTTTCGCGATTGCAAAATGGAGTTCCAAAAAGCCAAAACAAAACATTTTGTATCCGAAACAGGGATGTTTTGTTTTGGCTACAAAACTTTCTGTTTTGAGCATTGGGTGTTTTGTTTTGGCTACAAAAACAGCCAAAAGGGCCAAAAGGGCCTGTTTTGTGCACAAAACATTTTGTATCCTAAACAAAACGCACATCCCTAATTCTTGGTGTATCTGAACAATTTACTGTAAAAAACACTTTCCTTTGCTATGCATATACACTGTTTAAATGCAGTTAGGTTTCCGTTTGGTTCCTTTGACAGCAGCTGCTTCTCAGCACCTTTGTCTTTTTCACCCTCCCTGTCCTTGGCCTTATTTGCTTCCATTGCTGGTCCATCTGGTAGGCTGTGGTGACCTACAGGATTTTGATTGTAGGTGTTCATGATGTCATTATGCTGCATTAGGATGTTATTGACAATTTTATGTGGGTTGCTGTAGTCAATAGGCTTAAAAGCACTGAGGACAAATAAATCTCAGCACAGGGAGAGTGAAGGAGGAGGAGATGACAAATCAAATCATCAAAATAACACGAATAAGTTCCACACATATGAGGCACTTTGGAACAGGAACACAAACAAAGGCAGTCGTTTCAGCTCAGCCCTAATATGGTGTAGTGAGTGTTGTATTGCCTTGGGACAGGCAATGGTAGCATGATGGTAGCACCCATCACGCCCTACCACAGAATCCACTTTGGTGTCCCTAGGAGCACCAGTTTTGAGTTCCACATTGTTTCCTACGGCCAAAACCCTCAAAATGTTTTGAGTTCGTTTTGTTTCAACTGCTGACTGGGATGCTGTTTCAATGAAACCTTTTGAGCATTTTGTGTTTCCTTCCAAGTTTGCAACAAAATCTGTTTCATGCACATCCCTAGAAAGGACCCCCTGCCCTCTCCCTTAGTTTTAGTATTGCCTGTGCTGTTCTTTAGTTCAACCCAGCAGGCCTCTGGACTGCTTATCACTCATTTCTCCTACTTTAGGCCTAACTGTGTGTTGACTTCCTCCACAGAACCTGCACTTGTCTGTGTTGTATCTATGACACTCCTCTGCAGCTAGAACATTCATGAATATTTTGAACATCACAGCCACTCAGATATAGTGGAGGAAGTGGGAGGCATCACAGTAGCCTAGTCTTCCTTGTTCACTGGGTTAAAGAATAACTATTGCTGTTTAAAGTTAATTAACCTTCAGATCTTACCTGTTAGGTATGCATCTTCTCCAACTGCAAATCCCTAGGAAATGTACCTGTCCAATTAAAATGTTCTTTCTTCTACTGGCATGTCAAGGAAGCATTTTTTTTTCCTATTAAGGGATTACCTCCTAATTGCAAAACCTTTTTCTGCTTCAGCAGTTCCTCAGAAGTCTGATCTTCCCAGCCACTTTGTGAGGAGTTGTGTCATATATTTCTTGACTATGCAGTACACACTTTTATTGTCTCAAGACAAGATCAGGAGGGACAAATATGTTTGTAGAACAGCAGTATCCTTAGCAGAAGTCTTCGAAAGAGGAAGATTTCAAAAGCCAGACACAGTTTATGTAAAAAAAAGTCACTCCTCCGCCTGAAGTCATATGGCTAATAAGATAATGGCATCTGAATGCAAAGATTACACTGCAGAAATCTCCCTTACACAAGGATTGTATAATAACCATGTTATTTATAATACTGAATACTATTCAGTATTAATACTATTCAGTATTAAAGCTTCACAATGCTTGGTCTCCTCCGTAGCCTGGAAGATCAACAGAACTGGTCAGATAACCCAGTGTACTAATGTGTGGGGGTTTTCCCCCTTAGAAAAATGGAGCATCAGTGGTGGATCCTCACCACTGTAAACTATCAGTCTCAATTTCATGACTCCTATTAAAGGTGGACAACAGAAATTAACTGTGGTTAGTTGCACTGGAGGGGGGCGGGGAGAGAAAGCTTGCAATTTAAGAAACAAAAACATGCTACATAAAATAATTGTCAGCACAGAGCCATAGGCAAACTGAGAACCTGTAGGACGGGGGGCCAGCATTGTCAGGGATCTTCAGGAGCTCTGAGTCTGAGGTTCAAGGCATAGTGTAGAAAAAAATGAGCCATTCACAAGTCAATGTCAAGGTATCAGAAGGGAGCAAAATTGGCACAGTGTGGTAGACAGGCAGACTGGACTGGAGGTAGTGAATTAGCTCAAGGAAACCTCAACTAGACTGTTGTCCAGGCAAAGGTCCAAGCCTGGTTTGAAAACATTCATAGAGAGACCAGGTAAACAAGAACCAGTGGCTATCTGGGGTGAGGATGTGGTGGCTAGAGTTGCCACTTCTGATTCAAACTATTCTTGGAGATTCACCACCACCATCACCACCACCACCACACCCCACAATATTTTTCACAATACCAAGCCACTGAAAACCTCTGCATTGCTTTCAATGGTCATCTGAAGAAGCTGATTTCTGGAGACGCCAAACCAATCCTAGAGGGTTGAGAACCCCTTACCTTCCACTCTGCAGCTTTCAGTGATTCACTACAATGGATACCAGCATGCTCACCAAGAGCTTCCAAATTCTACAACTGATAATGGTGAATTATGGCTTGGAGGAAGAACTCATTTGTTTTAAGTAAATCTGAATGAGTACCCCCATGTAGGGTCTATATAGTAACGGTACAAGCATGAGGTGAAAGTGGCGGTGGGAAGAGTAGTGTCACTGGTTGCTGCTGATGTCATGGGTGCTATTCAATAGGGTTGTGCACTGAAAAATAATCAGGATTGGATCAGATACCAATTATGTGTATTGGGTTAACAATGCACCGGGGCTTGGATGCATCAAATAAACCTGATATATCAGTTCAACATCAGTTCAATTCAGTGAATCCGTTGGAATGAGGCTTTATCCAATAGCCAAGGATCAGGTGCTGCCTCTATCTTTTTACTGGGAATCTCCTTCCTTACCGGTGGCAACACCTATTCAAATTGACACTTTTCCTTGGGAAGGAAGGATTATTACAATGTTGTTTCCTGTCCCTGGGGCATTAATGGCCACCCCTTGTAGTTTCAAGACAAAGCTACTTTCCCCCCAGTAATGATGAGGGAAACGATGCACCATGGTGACATTGTTTCCTTTCTTGGGGCATTGTGGGCTGCTTGCCAGGAAGAAAAGCAGGAATTTGAAATACTGCTGCCACCATGTAAGGGTGTATCCAACACTCTTGTATTGGATCAAATTCTATTGGATTCATTTTCAAGAGAAGAGAGAAGAGAAGAATTGTCCAACAGAGCCTGCATCACAGCCAGTATCACATTGGTTCTGATTATCAGTTCAATGCAATGCACAGCCTTATGATCTAATCATTGCCCTTGACCCTCATGCACCTACATTCCATACACATGATTGTGCTTTCTATGGGGGAAATAACTTTTTCCGGAAGGGTGAAAATATTACTTAGTTTTAATGAACTGGGGGGGAAATTGCTTTTGAGCTTCTTGATTATTTGTTTGATGAATATTTAAATTCAATAAATATTTTATTGGAAAATTGGCCTTAGGCCTCAATTTCAAAGTGGGGGAAAAACAAATAGAAACAAAAAAACCCACTAATGAATGTGGAATACATTCAACTAAACATAGTTGATAAAAGAATACATAGTAGTAATATATTATGCACAATGACAGCTAAAAGATGCAGTAATGGTTATAACATGCTCAACTTTTCACAGATCAAAACCTTTGCATTAAAAATGGTACAGAAAGTGAAATATAGTTCAGACATCCTATGCAGGAAACACAGCAAAAAATTGCTTTAAAAAAATTAAATCAAGACAACATTGATTTTTCAAGAGTCACTACTCTCCCTTAACTCCACAGTCTTCAAAAAAGAAAGGAAACATGTCAACCACCACAGTCACCTGTTCAGAGAAACAGGGCAAGAAAGCTGGTGAGTTAATAATAGGGTTGCTGGACTCTCCCAAGGAGGAACTTCTGAAAATTTTCTCAGACGGTTTCTCCACATCACTAGAATAATGTCACAACATCAGAAAGAACAGATTGAGGGTCAGACTTCATGTTATGAGAGGCAAGTGATTAGTTCTCAGACTTCCCCTCTTTTTACTATAAATAGCAGCCAGAGGGACACTGATGCAGGTGGAGGCAGTGGAGTTTTAACCCCCTTTCCCTGTGATGATCCCAATGTACAATTGCTGTTTGGTCCAAGAAGGAAGCTTCCATTGGCACCAGTAAAAACCTCCCTCCCAGGGTAAACAGCAGCTCTGGTGGGAAGTGTGTGCAGACCAGAATCATGGGAGAGGCAAAGGGTTAACACACTCTGCCTGCCACCCCTTCCTCCAGGCCATGATCTGGTCACACCTGCCAAGGTTTGGGATGGAGAGACTGTCTTTCAGTAGAGAGCATGAATTTTGCTAAACAGAGTTCACCTTGGTTTGCATTTGGATGTGTGACTACATGTGAGCACTGTCTGCAGTAAGACAATTCTTCATGGGGCCATAGCTCAATAATAGACCATTTGCTTGCATGCAGAAGGTCCCAGGTTCAATCCTTGACAACCCAGGTTCAATCCTTCCCCCTAGGACTGGGGGAAATCTCCTGCCTGAAACTGTAGTCACTGCCAGTCAGTGTAGACAATACTGAGCTAGATGGACCAATGGTCTGACTTGGTATAAGGCAGTTTCCTATGTTCCTATATTTATAGCAAAACCAGAAAAGGCACAAAAGCAGTGAACACTTCTTGTGATTGTGAGATCTTAGGGGACAAGCAGCCATCTTTTCTTTTTTCCTATGTAAACCACTTTGTAAATGTTGTTGAAAAGTGGTATATAAATATTCATAAGAAGTAGTTTCACCCTGAATCAGCAAAAGTTATTTTATGAAGTGTCTCGGGGAAGGAAAGAGCAAAAAGCACAGGTAACCAGCAGGAGCTAGGCTTAAACCTAGGCCACTGTGGCCAAAGAGATCTCTTTAGTTGTCTCTGCTTCCAGTATCCAGGATGTACATTATTATTATTTTCTGGGAAGAAAAAGGCATGAGAACTCAGAAAATTGTGCTGCAGGGAAGGGCGGAACTGGGGTGGGGCAGCCAGGACACGTGCCCTAGGTGCCACTGAGGGGAGGGTGCCACACCAGTTCCTGCCACCCCCACCCCATTGCCCACCTGCCCAGCCCCAGGGCCCCTCAGCCACTTACCATTCTGCTTGCCTTCTGTGAGGCCTAGGATCCTCCGCGGGCTGGGCCTGCAAACTGCAGAGCAGCTCTTCTCTCCCCGCCTCTCAGCTGATCGGTGGGTGGGCGGGGCTTACAGAGAGGCCTCTGTGTAGGCCTCCCTGAAGCCTGAACTCGGCAGGCCCCAAGGAAGCCAGGAAGAAGAAGGCAGGCAGAGTTCTCTGCAGCAGCAGACCCTCTGCCCAGAACATCCAGCACAGCTTTTGCCAGGTACTGTGAATTCCTTTTTGTGGTTTAAACCCCCCCCCCCATATATAGGGATCTGCTTGCCATAGGGCTTTGATATGGGTGGTGGTGGTGGTGGGAGACTGAGAAGTCTGAATATTTAATTTAAAATAGAGTGGAAACTTTGCTGGCTTTAAAAACAAAAACTAGCTAAAAAGCCCTATAAGTGGCTTGTTTCATGGAAGAAAATTACAAAAACTTCTGGAACAATATTATATTATATTTATTTATTCATTCATTCATTCACTCACTCATAAATGCCCTTATGTTCAAGTTGTTTTGCAACCCAGAAGGTCTGAGTGAGAACTGTGAAGCATGTGTATGCTTTTGTTTTATTTTATTTTTCTTGTTGGAAGTTAAAGAACTTTGCGCTGTCTCTTGTCTCAGACAGTGGAGGACAGACTAGTGAGTCAGAGGGCTAGAGAGTCAAGACATTGGTTACCCCTTCTCCACTGCTCTGATACTGTCCCTTTGATATGTAGATTGCTAATCTCAGGGACTAACTTCCTTCCTCTCCTCTCTTCCCTACCTGCCCTTCTACCTTGCAACATGGCAAGCCTCTCTCCCTGCACCATATGTGCAGAGAAGATGCAGAATCCATCTGTATCCAGCTAGATAGATAGATTAGAGATCCTAACTCCTCATTTTCCTATCTAGAATGGAGTTCCTTAATAAATGCCTAATATATTGATTTGAAACTATGAATTGGCTCCAAGTTACTTTACTCTCAGCATACACACATGCCTAACTAAATCCACTGTGTTGTGCCTCTGTGCACTCTGCTATAATGAGAAAGGGATTCTCTCACCACAGAGAATTTCCAACATTTCTTATGTGTGAACTGCTCCCCAATAACTTGCAGGGACTTCAGGGTAAATCTGGCCAACATGTGAATGCAGCACCTCCATTCCAGAGGAGATGTGTGTTAAAGGGCTTTAAAAGCCCCGTGTGAAAAACCTCCTGGAATCAAACTTTACTGAATTTGTTCAGAATTCTGAGAAAACAAACATAGGCTCACCCTGCATGGTTGAAAGTCTCCTTTGCTAATCTGCAGCAAGGAGGCCATTTTAATAATTAGTGTTTCTAGTGTGTTCTAGGCATTAAAAGTAGCACAAACATATAGTACTCAATGTATATCACTATATATTGTGAAGTGTGCGTGTGTGTATTCAGTGAAATGTATTTCCAGGCAGCATACCTATTTTGAAATATCAGTCTTAAATCCTTGGGCGCCTGGGATGTGTGGAGGCCCTGGACTTTGAGGGGCTGGGGGCCCATTTTAAAATCTCATATCTGGGCCCATTCCAACCTTGCTATGTCCCTGGCAGTCACGACACATGGGTTTCTGCACAGCACCTGCACAGAAGAAACTTACATGTAGAAAATGTGTCTCTTGTAAATTGACCCTGAATTTTCCATCCATGACTGGGATATCTGAGAGTTACAGTCAATAACAAAAGAACAGCACACTACTTATGACAGGAAGGGGCAAATTACAATTATTTCTTAGTCTGGCAGGGGCTGGTTTTGGCCCTGGCAGAACTTGGCTGTCTGCTCCTGTTGCAAATGCCTCTGTCTAATGTGGCAAACTAATGTATCCTCCTCCCTCTTGGTGTCAAAGTAAGCACTAGTGTGGTGAATGCACATATACCCCATCATGAGCCAACAATCATCACAAGACAAAGGCTGGCAGGAATCATTCACTGGTTTATAGACTCCCCCCGCCACCTTCTTCCCCCTATTTTGCTAGTAGCTATTTGGGTAGGTGATCCTCTAGGACAAAGTCATGTTTTTAAAAAAGCATGAGATGAGACAGAGAAAATGACACCTGGAATCCTCACATAACTCCTGACTGTTGATCTAAGTCTTTTACAGAGATGGCTCATGTTTTCAGGTTTTGATCAACCACCATGTCTAGATGGTACAGTGTTCCTTTTAACAGGGATTTCCAGAAATTGTTGACTACAAGTCCCATCATTCCTGTTTGGACAGGGGCGCAATTTCAGTGCTTGCCCTAGGCGATATTTTCCCTAGATACACCTCTGGCTGCAGGGACAAATTATCTGCCAACTCAGAAATAGTGGCCGCATTCACATGTCATGTGGAACCAGAGGTTGCCAAATCTGCAGTTAAATTTTCAAACTGTGAATTGCATTGCAGATATTCATCCAACTGCAGTCTGGCAAACTCTGTTTTCAAGTAGGGGAGCTCCTCTCTCTTCCGGGTCCACTGAGGCCACACCCAGGCAAGCTGCACAGTGTTTGCATTGCCAGACTGTGGGCCAGGCATCAGCTTGTCTCCAGGGTCACAGCCACTGGCCACAATCTCCAAAGGAGTGTGCCAAGTGTGTTTGTGCCTTTTTGGAATGGTCTGCCCACCCTTGGTAGGGAAAGGGCATTTAAATCCTGTTAAATGCTATGCCATGCCAGCCGTGCTTCTGACAGTGATTGCACCACTGCCATCATAAAAGCCCTGCAACGAAACAGTTTCACACAAGCACAATTGCTGGTGGGGTGGGATGTGAAAGGCAATATTTCCCTGTTACTCGGGCAAGGGAACATGACAACTCCCTAGGAGGGGATATGCATATGAGGGAAGGCAAAGGATCCTGGAGTCTTGCCTGCTGTGACCAAGAATGCTCTTGTGATGGATCACCCCAGCAGAGCAGTCCAAGGAGACCAAGCCACACTCCTGCCCACGTGGCAGCTTGCTGCCTGGGGACCAACACTCTCATGGGAGGGCCAGTCTCCTGGGGAAGACCTTGGGCTGTTAAAGCCTCAGTCTTCCATTGGACTGCATGCTCATGGGTTGGGTTATTCAACAAAAGGGACTCCGCTTGCATGGGGCCCTTGTTCTCTCTGGTTAATGACAGAACCTTTGCACAGTTACCTCCCCTGCTCCCCAGGGACTCCTTTCACATACCCAGAGGAGATTTTGACACTCCATGTGTCTGGGTGGGCAGACTTGGGAAGCACAGTGTTTTACGGTCATTCAAATTTCCCAGGTTTGGACTGGTGTTGCTTCGTATGCAGATCTGCCACCATGAATCATGGGAGAGGGGTGCCCTAGTTTGCAGTGACCCCAGGTCAGCAGGGTTGCTGTTCCAGGCAAAAACAAAGATAGACATGATCAAATAGGGGGATGGGCTGGCAGAGGGCCTGCTTTGACAGCTTCTTCATGGCAGTCACCAAGATGGGTAGAGCTGTTGCTAGGGCACCAGTCCCCATGTCTGTCTTCTAGAGAGCAACCTGGCTGGGCAGCATCCACCATCCAGCCCCCATGGCCTGATACTCCTGTGAAAGAGTGGTTCGTGGGAGAAGGGAGGTCATCACACATTATCAGTGGTTCAGTCCAACACCCCTGCCCCCATAGGTGGTTCTCCTCATGTGTTGTGAAGTGGTTTCCCCAAGGCCTTACACTCTCATAAGTGAGCAGTCCATTCAGGAACATCATCCATCCTCATTGTATGTGAGGAATCGATGGTTTCAAAGAAGGTGATGCTGCTCCTGCTGGACAGTTTTTCTCATGAGTAGGCCCAGGGACCACACAGGTTCAGTCCCCCTTCTAGAACACCACTGTTAAAAAAAGATAGACCTTAGACATTCAAGAAGTGCTGGTAAACCTGACCCTGGATATCGCTGCCCTGCCATATGTTGCCACTCCAGTGATCTAATGCAGTTGCCCTGCTTATGTTGCTACCCCCAGTGCATGTGCTTGTGAATATACATCTTTTCCACATCATTTTTGGAGAGCAAAGGGCATAGTGCCCATCTTATCATACCATCCCCCTTCTCTCCTGATTGCCAGGAGCGGGGAGTAAGGGGCATGGTGGGGAAAGGGCATGCCCCTGTGTGACTTTGCCATTTGACAGGCTGACAAACCGCTTGACAGGCTGGCAAGCTTGGGACAGGATGTTGTGGCATCCCTGTTGCCAGGCAACTGCTTTGTTGGATCAGAGACAGGGGGTGGAGCAAGTGCTCAGATAGTCGACCAATGAGAAGGGGCGTGGGCATGGAGCAGGTGCAATCCCGGTTGGGTCTGTGCCTCTGTCTCTATGATTATGTTTCCAAAAGCATCATAGAACTGCTATTATGGAGGTGCACGTATTCAGACGTAACACCGCTGCTGCCAAATCTCAGAATGGAGCAGCAAAACATACTACAAACTGAAGGTTTACACTGCAGTTTGGCAAGGCAGGCCTCAAGTTGCTTTTGCCATGAAACTGCAATTGCACACATTCAGATGTAATGAAATTCCAACCTCTGCCCAATTACCTCCAGCTTCTCATTATGACTGAATGTGGCCAGTTCTTCTCCTTTCCTTCTGCAGACTGACTGGTGAACTATTCCAAGCTCAAAGCCTTCATTAAGCCTGGATAACTTTGCTTCTTATTTGAGAGTATATCTTGTGAGACTATTAGGGCTTTTACCCCGAGGCTTACTGCTAGGAATTCTCCTCTGTCCAATGTTCCAGCTGCTTAAACTGAAAATAATTTCAAACTTAGACAAAGAGGCTTTCCAGGTTGACAAAGAGCCTTACCAGGACTTTCTGAATTACTGTGTGAGAAAAAGCTTAGGCAGGAGCACACATACTCATGTGGATCTCCCCCCACCCCATTATACCTGACATTTTTATGGCTGCTGCTTTTTGGTATTTCTGTTTTTTATGCTTTTAATTGATTTTAATATTTTAATGCTGTTTTATGAAATTGTATTGTATTAATTTTTGTAAGCTGTCTTGGGATGAGTTATAGGAAAGGCGGTATATCAATTGAACAGTGAATGAATGGATAAAATTAGCTGTTCCCTATTCAAGCACTAGCTTGAAATATATCACTTGAGGGGGGAAATCTGAGTAACTTTTGGATTTTGTTGCCAGCTACCATACAAGTGGGGCACTGATGAGATCAAAAATTTTGCTAGAACTCTGCTTTTGTTTTCGGGGTCATCAGTGAGCTGATGGGGCATCCACCAAGACTATATATGAACTGGCAATCTATGGTGCATTGACTTCCCTCTATTTACTGCCGGACCAGCTATAAATTTAGCTGTGATTCAGGCTACCAAAGAATTAGGTGGTCTACCAGATTCGAGGAAGCAGTTTCAGAATTCTTTACTTTGGAGAACGCCAACTCTAAATATAATAGAATTATAATGGCAGAATCCCTGGAAATAGCTATTCATTCCTATCAGGAGATAGTAGTATGCTTATCAGATGTTCCACCATGAGTTCCATGAGGGAAGAGAAGTGGGCTGAAATGGAATAAATAAAATTATAATTGGCCAGAAACAGTTTTTCCACCCTTATCAAGTTTACTCTGAAATGTGGAGGCCACAGGGCATTGTTGGTTGCATTCCAGGTACACTTTTAATTCACATAGGAGATACCCACCAGCCCTGACTAGTGCAATGAGTGAAGTCAATGTGGAAAGAGTTCTCAGAAGGTAGAAAGTTTGAAGAATGCTGTTGTAGGGATATAAGGAAGTGGAGATTGGAAATTCCCTCTTCTACAGTCGCCCTGTTTTTTTGAGGTCAGGGTGCAGGAAGCTGCCAAGAATCAGTGGAAATAGGAAGCACTTCTGTATCAGCAAAAATCTAACATCAGAATTAGCCCTAAAAAGAAGTGAGGAAGGTGCAGTTAAAAAGAATATGGAAGGTGCAGTTAAAAAGAAGAAAAGCCTAAATTCAGAAGTCTTTTTTCCCTTCCTTAATTGTTCCCTGCTTTAAGTTTAACCGAAACCTTTAGAGAAGTGTGCAAACAAAAATGTAGTAATGTCTTCATACATTTATATTATACATTTATATTAAAATGTATAAGCCACTTTTCGACACAGAACGGGCCCTCATAGTGATTTCCAACCAGTACAAGTACAAAAGAAAACAGCCAAATAAAAAATGCAATTAAAGAATAAAATGTTCAAGCAGGAAAGAAAACACGAACAGAAACCACAAGGTGACCAAGAAACAAAAATGCTTTTAAAAAAAAGATTGCTCTGAGTGTCACATTTATGAACTGCACTATTGTCATCCCAGCAACTTAATATTCCTTGCCTGCAATAGGTTTACACATTGCAAACACGTGTTATGGTTAATATATCTGGTTCACCTTTCTGCTTATAACCCACACCTTGCATGAGCAGAATATAATGTTGCATTTTCATTTGGTTTATTATAGTTCTTTATCTCACCTTCCGATTTTCCACTGCACCTTGGCTCACAGCATACTGCAGGTATTTAGTGCTAGTCATCTGAAAAAGAAATAGAGTTTGAAAATAAGCATATGACCTTGAATGGTCAGATCACTTCCTAATAAGTGAGTTTGCAATGCAGTTTTCATTTTAGATTCATCTGCAATTGGTGGCCCAGTCCAATTGTTGCACAGCCTCATGCCTCAGCTCCTTGGAGAAAGTGTAACTAGAATCTCATTGGGGCCTCTGTAGGAGACCTTTGGTTTCCTTCTAAGTCTTGGTACTATCACAGGGCAGCTTCAGTCTAGAGCCTTGAAAACATTTCGCCCATCTTTGCAAAGGCTTTATAATAGGCTTGTGCATATCGATATGGGTACAAAATGTTTTGTGCCCGAAAATGGCAATTTTGGAGGTTTTGTAACCAAAACAAAATCAAGAATTAAAAAACAGATTTTTGTTTCCAAATCGAAATGACTGTCTTTTGGACAGAATGCTTTGTTCTTTGGAAAAGCATTGCAATTGAAATTGACTTCTCTGACTCTCTCCACTCCAGCTGAAGCACTGAGTGATTAGCAGAAGATAAGATATGCAAAAAGCTGTTGAGCATGAATGGTTTAGTTATGTGTTGTATTCAGTGTGATTGAAATGCAAACTGACCTTGCAAAGGGATTTGGAAGACAGCATTTTGAGACAGAAATACCCAAATATCTTTGGGAGCTCAATGCAATTCCAAAGCTCTTGCTAAAAGCCATGGTATAAATTGTGTGGAGAAGCTTTTCGAGAAGCTGGTTAGGAAAGTTCTGAAATTACACAGGTTTTTCTTTCCAAAGGTTTAGAAAGAATCTCTTGACTTGTTCAGGGGTCTTTTGAAGAGCTATTTTGTTTTTCTTCTGACTTTTATGAGTTATAGTGGTGTCTAAGTTTTGTTGCCCAAGTTGAGCAGTCTAATGTAATTTAGGCCACAATGTAATTTGGTGGGACATGATGTCTAAGCCAGGGGATCACAACTTTTGCCATTGCAGGGACAGGTCATCCACATGGGACTACAGAAGACAAACGGAGGGAGGTGGGGAATACCCCTGTCAATCTATTGACATCCCCAGGAATCTTAGTTGCTTCTCTCTTTCTCGTAACCATGATCCATGGTTTTGCACTTTCTTAAATGCAGTGATGATAAATCTCAACAATTCTGAACAGTAGACTGATTTGTTTGGGCTATGGCTCACTCCACTTCAGTTAAATGAACATTTGAAGCTGTTCCATAGTACCAAGGCAGTTCATTGGTCTATCTTGCTATCTCAAATGACCTGTGGTCACTGTTCCTTGGGGAGGGAGGGTTTTCATTGAAATATTGCTTGAATCCACAAATGGGTTGTGCGGCTGTGCTAGCGCCACAGAGACAGGCTCACACCCGCTGCAAAATTCTCAAGCAACTGTGCCAAAAAATTAAGTGTAATTGTTGTTCATCATTCTCTTCACTCTTTCAACTTGTTTATGTGAGGCTTCAGGGGCAAAACAGGGGGTTGGGTGGCAGTGCCCCAAGGGTGGTGCATCCAGATTCCAAATAGGGCAAAGGGCTGGTTTCATAGGAATTTTTGAGGTTTACACGTTTTTAAGATTTCCCCCCCATAGGGAATAATGGAGGTTTCAGCAGCCCCATAACTCCACCTGGGGGGCACTGGGATGGCCCAAAGTGAGTGGTGGTGTAGTGCACAGAGGGTGCCAACCACGCCCCTGGATTGCTAACCCATTGGGGTACTGGGCTTTGTTGTTTCTGGAGTGTTGAGTTTAGATTTCTGGTAGCAAATGAGATTTTGAATGAAAAACCATGAATCTACTCTCATATGCTACCTGAGAATCTACTCTCAGAACACCTCTAGAACAACAAAACCCTGTACTTCATGGGTTGGCAACCCATGTGGGTGGTTGGCACTCTATGTGCACTACACTGCCACTTGCTCTGGGCCACCCCAGTGCCCCTCAAGTGGAGTTATGGGATTGCAGAAACCTCCATTATACCCTACGAGGAAAATCTGAAAAATGCGTAACTTCATTAATTCTTTAAAGATCAGCCCTTTGCCAGATTCCTCTGAAAAAAATGTGGTAGCTTCCTTGTACCAACTGGGCACTACCACTAACCACACTCCACTCTGGGCCACCACCCCCACCCCGCATGAAGCTATACATTTCCCAAAGTCTCTATCATAGCCTATGAGGAAAATCTGAAAGATGTGCAAACTTCAAAAATTAACCAAAAATCAGCAGTTTGCCAAATTCCTTTGAAATTTTTGTGGTAGCTTCCACTCATTGGGCACTATAACCCCCACCCACTCTTTTGACCATGTGACCCATTTTTAAATCTGAATTAATTCAGATTCAGATTAATTCGCATACAAAACAAAACTGGAGTGATTCGGAAGGCTTAATTTCAGACAAAATACAAAATGGGGTTGATTCAGATTTGGTACAAATCGAAACAGAAAAAATACAAAACACGCAACCCTGCTTTATAATGGCATCAAAATGTCCCATAGCAGCGTACTGATGATGCACTTTCAACTGGAGCCTACACATTTTGGCAGCTATGATACCAAATCCAAGTATTGTTTGGATGTTTTCTGCTGTTTTAGGCTGCTGCTGTAATGCTGTTTTCCCGCTGCCTCCGCTTGAATAAGCGGAGCAGCGTCTTTGCCTGGCCCTCTTAGAAGAAGCACGAGGCTTCCATTGGCTCTGATTGGCCAGAAAGCCCGTGCAGGGGGCGGGGCTTAGGTTCAGCGTCCTGCTCCTTACTGAGAGAGCTCATTCCACTCTCAAGAGGCAAAGGAGCAGGACGCCTTTTTTCGAGGCTCCTGCTTGCTGCACCGGGAGTGGGACAGTAGGCGCGAGGCGGGAGCGGGGTTCCACCCCAGCGGTGGCGGCGGCTATACAGGGGGTGGCCTTTTAAGGCCCCCCCCCAGGTTTGGAGCGGCCGCTGGTCGGATTTGCGTGGGAGCCCTCTCAGCGTCCCGGGCTTCGGCTTGGGCGTGGCCTGCGGCCGGCTTGCGGGCGAGTGCCCCCGTGGCGTCTCGGGCCTCCGCTGAGGCCAACTTTGGCTGCTGGCCCTGTTTGGGCGGCAGCAAACTGGGGGCAGCCTTTTAAGGCTTTCCCGGGAGTCTGGGAACGGCATTTGGCCGAACTGCGGGCGGGAGCCCTCGCGGCTTTTTGGGGCCTTTGTGGAGGCCAGCTTTAGCTGCCAGCCCTCTTGAACGGGTGGGCCGAGCGGCGGCCTCGCGCGTGCACGGGGTTTTGGCGTGGTTCCATCCCCTCACACTGGGTGGTTTTGCCTGGGCTGGGGTTTTCTCTTCCGGGCTTGGGGGCTGGTAGGGCTAGCGTTGGCGTTCCTCCCCCCCCCGCCCTTTTGGGACTAGCCGGGCTTGGGTCTGGGGCCTATCTTCTGGGCTCGGAGGCAGACCAGGGCAGCGGTCCTGGGTCCTTTCTAGTGTTGCGTTACAAGGCTGGGGCTTTCCTTCAAAGGGTGATTGGGCTAGCTGCACCCCCCCCCGGCGCTGAACCGAGCTTCCTGACATAGCGCGATTAAGCAACCCTTTCGGGCCTGGCTACAGCATGGCCCCTAAAAAAGCAAAGGCAAAGACTGGAGGGAAGCGGGTTCGGCCCCCTCCTCACCCCACGCAGGTCTCTGACTCTTCATCGGATGATGATGGGGATATGGGCACAGTACGGGCACTCATTGCACACCTTGAGGCTCTGGAAAGTCAGAAACAAGCGCCACCACCAGCGGAGAAGGGTGGTCCGTCGGGCCTGCCTGCGGGTTCTAGGAGAGTCACTAGGGGTCTTAAATGTGCCAAACTCATGCAATCCCTTTCATCCAGAATTGAAGCCCGAGTGGGCGCTTCGGCGGGAGGCGGGGCTCGCAACCATGGCTCATTCCTGGATGACTTTCTCCTGGTTGGCTGACTTGGGACTAACCAATGTGGGCACCTACTTGGGGTTTTCCAGGCCTTATGCGCTGAACTGGGCGTTCCACTGGCCCAGGAAAAAACGGAGGGCCCCTCTTCGGTTCTTACCTTTCTGGGTATCGAACTGGACACTTTAACAGGTTGTTCCAGACTCCCCCTGCGCAAACTGGATGCTTTGCGGGCCCTGCTGGCTTCGTGTGTTCAAGCACCCAAAGTTACCCTTAAGCAGCTGCAACAGCTTATTGGGCATTTGAACTTTGCTTGCAGGGTGATCATCCCCGGACGCCCTTTTCTACGTAGGCTGTGTGACGCTATTAAGGGTGTGAGGCTTGGTCACCACAGGGTTAGAATTACCGCTCCCATGCGGGCCGACCTGCGGCTGTGGGAGTCCTTTTTGGACTCCTATAATGGGGTGTCCTTTTGGCGTGAGTCCCTCCTCCTGGAGGTGGAACTGCAAGTTCAGTCTGACGCCGCGGGTGGGTTTGGCTTCGGCGTCTACTTTCGTGGCCATTGGTGCGCTGAGCGCTGGCCTGCCGAATGGGTGGCGAATAGGGTCGTTAGGGACCTGACATTTCTTGAATTTTCCCCCATCGTGGTGGCTATCCAACTATGGGCTGATTTTTTCAGAGACAAGACTGTGCGCTTCTGGTGTGACAATCTGGCCACGGTCCGGGTAATCAATAGGCAAACCTCCAGGTCTCCCAGGGTGATGAACTTGGTTAGGGCTTTTGTCCTGGCCTGTTTGTCTAACAATATACAGTTCATTGCTTGTCATGTACCGGGCATTCAAAACGGTCTGGCAGACGCGCTGTCTCGTTTCCAGGTGCAGCGCTTTCGCCAGCTTGCGCCGAAGGTAGAACGTCACCCCGAACAGATGCCGTCGTGGCTGTGGAGCCTTGGCGCCTAGAAGCGCAAAGGGCTGTTTGGGCCTCTTTGGCCCCCAGCACGCGAGCGGCATACAATAGACAGCGCAGGGCTTTCCAGGATTTTAGGACGCAGGTAGGATTGGGTCAGGTCTGGCCCCCACCTGCGGACCATCTGATGCAGTTTCTGGTACACCTTAAGGGTAAGGGGTTGTCTTCCAGGGCGTTGGCGGGCTATTTGGCGGCCCTGGCTTTCCAATCTAAAGCTCGGGGCTTTGATGACACCACGGGGGATTTCAGGGTGCGTAGGATGCTAGAGGGTTGGTCCCGGGAGCATCCAGCCAAGGCTGACAGCCGTAGGCCCATTTTGCCTTCTGCAATTCAGAGTGCTGTGGAGCACCTAGCAGGTGTTTGCAGGTCCCCTTATGAGACCGCACTTTTCCATGCAGCTACCATGGTCTTGTTTTTTAGGGCCTTTCCGGCCAGCGAGCTGTTCCCCAGGGGGCGGTTTAGCCCCTCCCTTAGAGTAGTGCAGTTTGGGGATACGGTCTCAGGACAGGCTACGTTAACTTTACGCCTGCGTTTTTCCAAGACTGACCAGAAAGGGAGGGGACAACTCGTGTCACTTCATCGGGTGGATGATGCGTTGCTGTGTCCGGTGCGGGCCTTGAACACCTACTTGGCAATTCGGGGGGCCGCGCCTGGGTGCCTTTTCATCCATGAAGATGGGAGCCCCTTACTCAGTACCAGTTTTGGGCAGTGGCCCGCCGTGCGCTTCAGGCGGCGGGGGTGGACACTGCACGGCTTTCTCTTCACTCCTTCCGCATCGGTGCGGCTTCTACAGCTTCCCGGCTGGGTCTTTCTGGCGAGACCATCCAGCGCATAGGGCGTTGGCGGTCTGCCACTTACCGGAGATATGTGTGTTAATGTCTTGGGTTAGACGATGATTGTGTTTTCTTTTACAGGCCCAGCGCGATGGGCGGAGAGGGCTCGGGTCCTCATCCTGGGCCATTCCATAGTTTTCTGGGCGCACATGGCCACACGTGGGGTGCAGCCGGGAACCCAGCTGGGCCTGGGGCAGCAGGCATCGATCTCCTGGATCGGTCGTCGTGGGATGGTCATTGCCCAATTCTTGCCCATGTTCCAGGAATTTCTGGCGGCAAATCGGCCGCCGGATGTCCTTGTCCTCCATCTTGGTGAAAATGATCTAGCGTCCCACACTGGGCTGGCTATTGTCCACAGTTTGAGGAAAGATATTTTACAGGTCCTTGAGTGGTGCCCGGGCATCGCCGTCCTTTGGTCGGCCATGCTGCAACGCAGGGTTTGGAGAGGAGCCCGGGATCCTTATAAGGTGGACAGGGCTCGCAGGAAGGTTGACGCCCAGATGGCGCGTTTCCTGGGTTCCATTGGGGGCGGGTTCATAGCGCACCCTGGCATCCTTTTTTCTAGTCCCAGCCTCTTCAGAGGGGATGGTGTCCACCTGTCACCTAGAGGGACCCGTCTGTTTCTAGGTGATTTAGAGCAGGGATTGGCTGCGTGGTTATGCACTCATTGGGGGTAGCATGGAGTTAAGCTAGGCTAACCCATGCTGTGGCAGGTACAGTGCGGTTGGAAAGATCTTATCAGGCTGGTGAGCACCTTCGGGTAAGTGTTTGGCTATGGGTCAGAAAGGGGCAACTCCCTAGAGACTGCACGGCTCAGGGATGTCTGCCCTTGGATGACCTACCCTGACTGGCTAAGCCCTATGGAATGGCTGAACGGCTACCAGGGGGCGATGCTAGCTCAGGGGCCCAGCACTAGGCTGGCTAGGATAGGCAGCCCCGGTTTCGGAGCTTTTGGGTTGCCTGGAGCCAAGGTGCATTGCCCTATGCCATAGGTTAAGCATGCCATGATTGTGCATGCCTGTAGTACCGCACTGTAGGAGGGGCTGAGCCCATCCCTGCTCTTTCATTGGTTGTTGAAGTTTAAATAAACTGTGGCCCTTATTTACACCAATACCTTGAGTCTCGTGTCTTCTTGGGTGTCGGGCTATGAGTCCTTTGGGGAAAAGGTGAGATATACTTTTTTTTTAAAAGTTACTAAATAAGAAGATTAGCTAGCTGAGATAGACACTGAGTTTTGGCTACCTATGTAAATGTCAGGAGCAGAATGTCTCCGCCTGCACTTTTGGAAGTGGTGTATAGGGACACCTTAGTATCCTCATCAACAGAGTACTCTGTCTATGCATTCCAGAAGACATCATCAAGTATGTTCTGATCTTTAGTGGCAACCTAAAGCTTTACACAGTCTGGGCCCCGAGTATTTCAGGGAACTCCTTTTCCCACCAGACCCATGCCTGCTTTTGAGATCTACCATGAGGCCCTACTCTAGGTTCCTCCTAGAGATAGCCTTTTTTATCATGGCCCTGGGATTATGGCAGGTAAATGCATTTTGTTCCACCAGTTATTTAGAAATTCACTGGGGGATTTTTCTTACTTTTGCATGTATAGGGTTCTAAATTGATAACCTTTTTATTGGCCTTATTTTATACTACTTTTAAAAAAGAAATGTAGTCTAGCTTGTGATAATTTTTGTTGAAAAGCAGGCTAGAAATTTGTATCAAATCAATAAAATATAGAAAGATAAAACTAGAGATGGTGGGAAGGAAGTAGAGTAGTGTCAAATGCTAAAAATGTAAGTGATAAAATAGTATTCCTCACAGCTTTGGATCAGTGAATGTGCAACTTATGCTACTCAACATGTTACTACTACATAGACTTGACTTGAATCTGACAGATTATTACACAGAGAGCATTTGAAGATCTATGCTCAGGCAATACATGCGGCAAAGAAGTTATTCTTTTCCTCCCATATCACCTCTGCAAGTTCACGTCCAGCAGAGTTGTTCAGGGTCATGAAGGGGCTAATATGCACCCCTTCCCCCTTGAATCAGTACTTAGAACAAACAGTTACTCACTGTGGCATTTTTAATAAGTTATTTGTGGACAAAATCTCTCATATTTGGGCTGACTTGGATTCAAACTCTTCAAATGTTATGGAGTCTGATGCTGAGGTGTCCAGCAGCTCCTCTTATGTGATGACCCAGGATCAGTTTCAGTTTGTGACTCCTAAGGATGTGGACAAGTTGCTTGGAATGGTTTGACCTACCACCTGCCCCCTTGATCCTTGCCTGACATGGCTTATACTATCTGGCAAGGAGGTTGTTGTAGAGGGCCTGGTAGAGATTATAAATGCTTCTCTGAGGGAGGGCAGGATGCCTCCTTGTGTTAAGGAAGCAAACATTAGACCACTTCTGAAGAAGCCTGCCATGGATCCCTCAGAGTTAAATAATTACAGGCCTGTTTCCAACCTTCCATGGTTGGGCAAGGTGATTGAGAATGTGGTGGCCTCCCAGCTCCAGGTGGTCTTGGAGGAAACTGATTATCTAGACCCCATTTCAAACTGTCCTTTGGGCAGGCTATGGGGTGGAGACTGCCTTGGTCAGCCTGATGGGTGATCTCTAATTGGGAATTGACAAAGGGAGTGTGACTCTGTTGGTCCTTTTGGATCTCTTGGCAGCTTTTGACACTATTGACAATAGTATCCTTCTGGAACATCTGAGGGGATTGCGGGTGGGAGGCACTGCTTTGCAGTGGTTCCACTCAGGGGCATAGCAAGGTTGGAGTGGGCTCAGAGACAAGATTTTAAAATGCACACACACCCCTCACTGAAGCTCAGCTCATGAAGCAAAGAAATCTTAAATGAGGCTGAATAGTGGTAACAAAATGCTGTTCTGGTAGCTCCAGGTCTTAACACTCACATCAGTTCTGGAGGATGAATACGACTGAAGGAAGCCCGGGCGGGTGCGTGGCTGGGGGAGAGTCATGTGACTTGCCTTTGGGGGGCCCTCAAGGCAGTGGGCCCCCAGACAACTGTCTCTCTTTGCCCTATTATAGTTACGCCCCTGGTTCCACTCCTATCTAATGGGCAGATTCCAGATGGTGTCTCTTGGAGACTATTATTCTTTAAAATCTGAACTTCCATATGATGTCCCTGAGGGCTCTGTATTGTCTCCGATGTTGTTTAACATCTACATGAAATCGCTGTGATAGATCATCAGGGGATTTGGTGCAGGGTGTTATCAATATGCTGATGACACCCAAATCTATTTCTCCATGTCAGCATCATCAGAGAGGGCATAACCTCCCGAAATGCCTGCCTGGAGACAGTAATGGGCTGGATGAGGGATAACAAAATGAGGCTGAATCCAGATAGGATGGAGGTACTTATTGTGTAGGGTCAAAACTCAGGAGATGATTTTTATCTGCTGGTTCTGGATGGGGTCATGCTCCCCCAGAAGGAACAGGTAGGCAGTCTGGGGGTGCTTCTGGATCCGAACCTCTCCCTGGTGTCCCAGGTTGAGGGCGGTGGCCAGAGGTGCTTTTTTTCAGCTCTGGCTGATAAAGCTGCGGCTGTTTCTTGAGATGAATGACATCAAAACAGTGGTGCATCTGCTGGTAACCTCTTGGCTGGATTACTCCAATGCACTCTATGTGGGGGTGCCTTTGTACATAATCCAGAAACTGCAGTTGGTTCAGAACACTGCAGCCAAGTTGGTCTCTGGGGCATTTAGGAGAAACCATATTACTCCTGTGTTGAAGGAATTGGACTGACTATCGATATGTTTCCGCGCAAAATACAAGGTGCTCGTCATCCTCTCTAATAAAATGCTTGGTGTCCGTCCGTGGACGGACACCAAGCGTGCGTTCGTGCCTGGCCTGTTCTGGGCATGCGCAAAGCGCATGGCCAGAACAGGGCAAGGGAGGCACGAAAGGCAGGACCCGGCGGCCATCTTGGGCAGCCATAAGCGGCCGCCCCGAAGAAGCCGGAGAAGTGGTGGCGGGGGAAACTGACCGAGGCGGCGGCAGAGCCGCCGCCTCAGCCGAAAGAGACCGAGGCTGGGGGCGGAGTGGAGGCCATGCAACTTTTAAAAAAATTGCTCCCGCGGCCGACGCCGCCGACCACCCACCCTCCCTCCCAGCTGCCGAGTCCCCCTTACCCTGGCCGACTGCTGTTGGCTGAAGACAGCCCTTAATTTAAGAGGCAGAGAGGAGCTCGCAAGCAGAGCTCCTCTCTGTGCAAAGCCTCTTGCCGAACTGCCGCTTTGGGCGCTTGCGTCCCTTGCGCCCAAAGCGGCAGTTCGGCAAGAGGCTTTGCACAGAGAGGAGCTCTGCATGCGAGCTCCTCTCTGCCTCTTAAATTAAGGACTTCCTTTGGCCGACAGCAGCCGGCCAGGGTAAGGGGGACTCGGCAGCTGGGAGGGAGGGTCGGCAGCGTCAGCCGCGGAAGCAATTTTTTTAAAAGTTACATGGCCTCCGCTCCGCCCCCGGTCCCGGTCTCCGTCTCCCCGGCCTGGTGGGGGCAAGTCCCTGGGCCGATTTGGCCCTTAAAGGTGGGGGGGGACGCAAAGGATCTGGGAGGGCGGCCGGACAGCAGAGGGAGGGGGAATGGCGGCGGGGGGCCAGGAGCGCCGTTACTAGCGCCCGTTATTCAACGGGCCAAAATTCACTTGTTACCTATAAAGCCCTAAACATCTTAGGCTCTGGGTATTTAAGAGAACGTCTTCTTCGCCATGAGTCCCACCACCTGCTAAGATCAGCTGGAGAGGTTCACCTGTGGCTGCCGCCAACTCATATGATGGCTACTCGGGAACGGGCCTTCTCCATTGCAGCCCCTGGACTTTGGAATGCGCTCCCTGTTGAAATAAGAGCCTCCCCATCTCTGGCAACTTTTTAAAAGGCACTGAAGACACACCTACTCACCCAAGCTTTTAATTAGATTCATATCAACAAACAAACAAATTACTAGTTCAACAATATCCTTTTTAAGGTGACCAGAAATGTACATATTCCAAATCTGTATAATTGTTTTTATTTTGAGTGACTGTTTAATCTTTTTTTGCCTAGGGTTTCTTTAGCTGTAGAGCTCAGTTAGTTTAAAAAATTCCAGAGGAGAAGGGGTGACTTCCCAGCCTCCTCACTTTGTTGCTAAACTTGCATGAATGCTTAACTCACTGGTCACCTTATTATTGGACACTTTGTCAGCAAGGGCTCCTTTGCAGCCTGCCTTGCTTATATGCCTCTAGCTACTTTCCCTTAACTTCTGCTGTATCCAATTAAAATGAGTGAGGCTCCTTTAAAAGACCAGCAAGTGTGAAATTTAGGTCAATTACACCTCCTGAGTGTGGAGATTGGTTATCAGTGGGTGGACAATGGAGTGGTGATTAAAGGGTCTAACTCACCTCAACATGTACTCTGCTGGTTGGTTTGTTTTTAAAATTTATTTAACTAACTAAGATGGGTCCTAGTTAGAAATAAAATAAAATTAAAATTAAAGTATAGCCCTAGTTGTCAGTATTAAATCAAATTAAGCTTACTCTTTGGGGTTTTTTAAAACTGAACTAGTTAGGAACTAACTCAAATTAAAGTGAAGCTAAGCTCTGCACCCACATTTTAGCTTGCAAGTAACACTTCAGCCTAGAACTGGGCCTACACTGAGCTTGATCTGAAGTTAAGCCTGCACTAAGCTTCTACAGAACTTGCTCCCCTGGGTTTTTGCTCCTAACCATCAAGTTCCTAAAGGATTGCCCTCCTGGGATTTCATTCCTGGCAAGCAATGCCTTTTTGCTATGCCTTTCTAACAGCCTCAGCTGCTGAATTGAATGAATGAATTAAATAAATGGATAGCACTTACTCTTTTCCTCGCATGGATGCCAACTCTCTTGGCTATTTATTACCTGATACTTTGTCACTGGGACAGAGATTTCTTTATTTATTTAACATATTTGTATATCACCCATTACTGAAGTATCTAGGTGGTTTACAGCAATAAAACAAGCCAAGAAATTTTAACTGTTAAAACATATAAAAAGATCAAATTAAAATACCTATAAAAACTACCAAATAGCTAAAAAGCTTGGCTGAATTGCTGTGACTCTAGTTGTTTCCTAAAAGCCAACAGGGATGGAGCAGTTCTAATCTCAGCAGGAAGTGCATTCCACAGCCCTGGGGCAACTACAGAGAAGGCTCACCTTTGAGTTGAGGAGCCGGCGGCACCCTCAGATGAACCTCCTCAGCTGCGGCTCCCTCATGCTCATAAGCTGCCTTGATAGCTGTAGAATTCCATTGGAAGCAGAGGCGGCATGCCCCTGAATGCTACGTGAGATGTTTTTGGTTAATCTATTCCTTGATCCAGGCCAACTTTTGAATAGGACTTTAGTTACCAGTATTCTAGTAGGGATGTGCATGGAACTGGTTCAGAGACCCTTTATGGTTCTCCAAACCAGTTCAAAAGACTGGAGATTAAAAGGTGGGGGGATCTCTTATAGGACAGGGGAGGGTGCTCTTATCCCTCCCACCACATTTTCCCCACTGGCATTGCCCTTTAAAACAGCCTGGCGGGGCATAACATGCCCCCACCTGAGGACTCTGAAGAGGAGTGGGAAGCAGTGGACTTACCAGGAAGCAAGGAGACATCTGAGAAGGATCAGATCTGTGAGCCAAGTGGAGATGTATCCAAGATGGGACATGGTGAGCAGTTGCTGTGGGAGGAGCCAACAGGGCAGAGTGGTCTTTGGAGAAAAGGGTTGGAGTTTGAACAGGAGATTGAGTGACCATTGTCTCCCAGAGAACATAGGCAAGAGAAACATCAATGGCAGGCTATTGAGTTGAGAAGAAGCAGCCAGTTATCAGCACAAAGGCAGTGAGAGGCTGACTGAATTTGTAGAAGCTAGGGGTGGGGGTGGGGGAGTGGAGTGTTGATTGCTTGCACCTGGCTGTTGGCTATAAAAATCTGCAGTTTGTGGCCTGAGCAGATTGCTGGAGACAATGAATCGAATCAGTTTTTGTGACTTTTGTCTGGTGGGCTGTGGCCCCAGAATCTAGACCTTTGAAATTCTGCTAGAAGGCCTGGTTTATTGGATATTGATTGGGACTCTTGTGCCTTGACTATTTGCTTATGTATTTTGTGTGAGACTGTTTGCTTAAGCCTGTTGCTTATCAGTAAATCTGAAACCAGAAACTATGTTGTAAATTCATGATCAGCTGTTTGGTGGGCTCCTGTCAGGGCAGCAGCATATCTCCTTGCTGCCCCAGTGCCTCCTCAGACTGGAAGTGTCTGGAAGATGCTGCTGCATGTGTGCATGTTGTGACATGTGCATGCATGCTGCACTCACTCTCATGAACATCACAACATGCATACACCCAGTGGCAACTTCTGATCACTTCTGGTCTGAGGAGACATCAGGGTGGCAAGGAGGTACACTGCTGCCCCGCTGGGCAGTTTTAAAAAGCAGTGCCAGTGGGGGAAATGCAGCAGGTGTAAGAGCACCCTCCCCTGTCCTTAAAGAAATCCTCCCCACCTTTGAACTGACCGGCACTGGTTCCATGCACACAAGTGTATTCCAGTCTTGGAGTAGAGGTGGGGCTAACAAACAGCCAACCACAGGAGCACTGAAAAGCAGTCTGCACTTGTCTCTCTGTAAATAATATCTTATTTCATTAAACTATTATTGTTGTTGTTGTTGTTAACATTTACATTTATATTCCGCTCTTCCTCCAAGGAGCCCAGAGTACTACATACTTGAGTTTCTCCTTCACAACAACCCTGTGAAGTAGGTTAGGCTGAGAGAGAAGTGACTGGCCCAGAGTCACCCAGCTAGTTTCATGGCTGAATGGGGATTTGAACTCAGGTCTCCCCAGTCCCAGTCCAGCACTCTAACCACTACACCATGCTGGCTATTAATGTTCCTGGTTCCACTCCACTGCCATGTCCTTGCATATCACAATTCTTTCCCTTGGATTCTACACTAGGGAACACCAGTGGGAGGAAAGGTTGTTCTCTTTTCCAGCTTACAGGTTTCCCAGATGCACCTGGTTGGCCACTGCACGAAGCAGGATGCTGGACTGATGGACCTTTCTCCTGATCCAGCAAGACTTTTCTTTTGTATTATTTGCATCCTTTTCTTCCTCCATTTAACTTGAGATAACATACGTGGATTGAATTATGCCATTTTATCCTTACAATGAACCTGTGAGGTAGGCAAAGCAGAGTGCACACAGCAGGCACCAATGAACCTGGGTGAGTGGAAATGTGCAATTGTTAAATTGCTCAGCATACAACAGCAGTAATATTCTTAGCAGAGTTGGGTATGTTGAGCCCCACTGACTTCACTTTACAAGGCTTAGATGCACCTAACACTGCACATCACTGGAGTGTTCAAAACACAACATGGGAGGATAATGGGAGGATGACAACCTTTTAATTCCCCCAGGGCAGCAAAAAAACCTTGGGCTGTCCTTGCAAAAACTGAACTGACCATAATTTTGTGATAAATGGTTCATTTACTTGCAACCTAAATAATTGCTCTATATAGCAGCTGTTGGGGGTTGTAATTTTTACCCCAATTAATTAGCAGAGCACTAAAGAAGCTACCCACTCCAGTTACAAAGTAGATGCAGAGTTTAGTTTTGCAGCTACTTAGAGAAGACAAATGGAGATTCTTGTAGAACTAAATCCTAAGTGTTTATTGGTGAAGAGCACTTTAGATAGGAAAGACCTAATCCTAATCTATAGGCTATATAATGAATAGGTAGGGAGAGAGAGAGATGTTTATATCTGCTTTCTAAGAGGAAAGGAAGGGATTCTGACTCTCAACATCAAATATCTGACGACTCGTATCAGGGGTCCTAGAGAACAGACAGGTAGAACAGCAGCAATGTGTATTGTTTATCACAAATATAAACTGGTGTATGGTGGCAGAAGTTATACAAAAAATATTTGGGCTGAACAGATTAGATACATCTGTGCAATGTAAAACAAAAATGAATGCCTAATAAAAAAAACAAATCTCTTTATTTTCCTTAAGTCACATTAAGTTTCCTTAATGTGCAGCAATCCACAAATCTTTTTTGTATGAGCAACTAGAGTCCTCAGGAGATATCCAGAGAGAGGGAGAGAAAACAAAAACAAAAAATGCATATCCAGAGTGGGGACCAAGATCATGATGGTGCTTGCTCACCCTCTGTCCCCTGTCTGTGCACATTCCTAAAATAGTGAGGTCATTCACACAAGCAAAAACTGTGTTCTACCCAGGTTTGGGAGCTATGTGTGCTCCCAAAATTCGGTTGTGTGGAAGCAAGGAACGTAGGAAGCTGCCATATGCTGAGTCAAACCATTGGTCCATCTAGCTCAGTATTGTCTACACAGACTGGCAGCAGCTTCTCCAAGGTAGCAGGCTGGAATCTCTCTCAGCCCTATCTTGGAGATGCCAGGGAGGGAACTTGGAGCCTTCTGCTCTTCCCAGAGAGGCTCCACCCCCTGAGGGGAATATCTTGCAGTGCTCACACTTCTAATTTCCCATTCATATGCAACCAGGGTGGACCCTGATTAGCTAAAGGGACAAGTCATGCTTGCTACCACAAGACCATCTCTCCTTCCTAAGGTAGGAGGAAAACCTGGGTAGCTTTGTGTGGCCATGCAAATAGCCTCTGCCCATCAGTAGAGGCCAGAACCCCACCACTGCAGACATGCAGGCAGCTTGCTAACAAGGCATCACATGCACTTGGAGCTAGATGGGGGAGTGAGCAGCACTTGCAGCCACACTGGCTGGATAAGAACCTTACTACTTCTCTCACCACCCCCACCCAGCCACCTGTGTGCTGCCAAATTGGTTCGCAGACTCAACCGCCCTGGTGCAGTTCATGACTGAGCCACTGCACTGCCCCAGTTCAAGGAGGATCGTTGGTTGAAAGGCCAGAGGTAATTAAGAATACCACCTTCCACAAAGGAAGTGTGTGATTTTGCTGGTGTCTTCCCTTAGTGTTCAAATAATTCAAAGCCAGAAAGAGAAATGTTGGGACAAGACTTGCTGTATGAATGAAAACAGGTTTGTTATTGGTTTCTTCCTGATTTCCAGAAATAAAGGAGAGTTTATCCAGAACATACTACACTTCTGAAGTTTAATAAGGCTTGGTGCCAAAGGTGAGCTTTGCTGTTATTTTCAGGGATGTTTCTGTTGCCTCTGGGTCATTCCATTTCATTTTTACATCATCAGAGTGCCATCTCTTTGGATACATTTTTGAACTTTTGTTTGTGTTTTGAGTTGGGTGTATCAACAATCATGATATGTTTGTTTAAATTCCTACTTTTCCCCAAACCAGAGGCATGTGGCAATCAGTTTCATGAAAAAGAAGCCATTTCCAGACAAAACACTCTTTGCACTGCAACAGTGGCCAACATCCAAACAATGTGTTTGTATCGCAGTGCTATAGGGGGCAACTTTGTCGATCTCCCCTTCCCTTTTAAGCCCTCTGTGACTTCCAAATATATGTCCTGGAGGAATATGCAGCCTTTGGGGCCACTTTTTGGTGAGCCACAGGAGACTTCAGAGGGAAGAAGAGAGACAAGACCCAACTTTATTCTGTAGTATGTGCAGTGTAACAACAGCAGCACATTATTAGTGCTGCCAGTGATATCAGAAACACTGATATCTGCCAGTATTCATTACACACACACACACACACACACACTTTATTTTATTTAACATATTTCTATACTGCCCAAAACTCTCATCTCTGGGCAGTTTACAAGAAGAAAAACAAACAAGAAGTTCAAACAGTTAAAATAAATGACAACAAAAAACTTAAAACAGTAGTTAAAACAAAATAAATGATACAGTAAAAGTTAAAACATTACAACAATTTAAAATTTTAAAACAACATATTAAAGTGATGTTAAAACATTTAATTAATTAAAAACCTGGGTGAATATTTTGCTGAAATAAGCCATTTTGTGGGGAAACAGCTGAATTTGGGGGCTTGAGGGGCATTGCTGGACACCTGGAGAGCATGGCAGTGAGCTTTAGTTCACTTATTTCTGCTTTTTAAATTGCTTTTTTGGCCCTTCTTTGACCTCCAGGAACTTAACCCCCAATTCCCATTGACTTACGGTCTCCTTATCCACGGTTTCATATCATACTAGAGAAATTATCCGCGATTGTAGCAGAGAACGGAACCCCCATGGATAATGAGGGCCAACTGTATGTGCAGGAGTAAAGAAGTTGGGTTGTTAACACACACTCTCTCTCTATATATATATATAGAGAGACAGACAGACAGACAGACAGACATTGGGAGTTTGAGCATGGACAATAGCCAATACTTCACCAGCAGATTAAGTATACCATATAAGTGAATGCAGATGTCAACTCTATTTAGCAAATGCTATTTTATAGTGCCCCCCCCGCCCCTTGTCTTGCTATGCTGCAAGAACTTGCAAGAACCTCTAGTACAGGGTGATGAACTTTGATCAGCATTCCAGTCATTACCAAGTCAGAAGGCTACAGGAATTGATGGAATAGCTACAGAAATTTGGCAAGCAACATAAGAAGAATCAGTCAAGGTTCTAACCAAACCATGCCAGCAAATTTGGAAAACAACACAGTGGCCAACGGATTGGAAGAGGTACCCATACCAAAGAAAGGAAACTGAACAGATTGCACAAACCATCACATAATATCCTTAAGTTCATATGCTAGCAAAATAATGCTCAGGATCATGCAACGCAGATTAGAGCCCTACATGGAAAGGGAAATGACAGATGTTCAAGCTGGTTTCAGAAAAAGCCGAAGAACAAGAGACATCATTGCTGATGGATGCTACATAACTGAGAAAGCCAAGGAATACCAAAAAAAAAATCAATGAACCTCTTCACGATTAGGGAGAAGAGCTTCTGTTGGGCTTGATAAAACTCTCCCCACAAATGAGCAGCCGCTCATAGCTGGGTGGCCAGAAATATGGCTGCCGGCTCTGTCACGGAGCCAGCAGGGGTTGTGGGGATCAGGGGCCATGTGGCCCCCGGGAGTTTGAGGATGCCCCAAGCCCAGCATGCTGCTTGTAGCCTCCCAGCAGGAGTCTCCTTGTATATTGCCGCTGATCAGAGCCACACTATGCCGCAGCAGCGCACACAAGCAACCAAATGGGGTTAGCAGAGCACTAGCTCTGCTAGCCTCATTTAAGGGGAGGGGAACTTTAGGTGGTTTGCTGCCAGGAGCCATGCAGCTTCCATGGCAGCAGATGACCAGAAGAAATTGGGCTAGGCTCCCTTAGCCCGATTTCTCCTGGTCATGTGAATAGCTTCAATACGTGCTTTATTGACTACAGAAAAGCCTTTGATTGCGTCAGCTGTGTCAAGTTGTGGAATGTCCTTAGGAAAATGGGCCTCCAGAACATCTCATTGTTCTCATGCAAAACCTATAAACAGGATAGGAAGCCACAGTCCAGATGGAACATGGTGAAACAGACTGGTTCCAGATTGGCAAAGTAGTAAGGCAAGGCTGTATACTTTCTCCTTCCTTATTCAATTTATATGCTGAACATATACTGAGAGAAGCTGGATTGGAAGAAGATGAGCGTGGTTTTATAGTTGGAAGAAGAAACATCAAAAACTTGAGCTACACTGATGACACCACTCTGATAGCTTAGAATGCAGATGATCTGCAAGCTCTAGTAGTGAAAGTCAAGGAGTGCAGTGAAAAAAATGGGACTACGACTAAATGTAACGAAGACTAAACTAATGACAACAGGTACAGCAACCAGCCTCAGAATTGATATTGAAGACACTGAAGTAAGTGGTGGATAGCTTCTGCCTTTTAGGATCGACCATCAACAGTATAGGATCCAGCAGTCAAGAATATGCAGCAGACTAACACTTGGTAGGTTTGCAATGAAGGCCTTGGAAAGGATATTTAGATGCTGTGACATGTCTATACCTTCAAAGATTAGAATAGTTTGGAAAATGGTTTCCCCCATGACACTCTATGGATGCAAAAGCTGGGCTTTGAAGAAGCAAGATAGAAAAAGTATTGATGCTTTTGAACTTTGGTACTTGAGAAGACTTTTGAGGATATCATGGGCAGCCAGGAAAATAAACCTATGGATCATAGAACAAATCAATCCAGAACTTTCACTCGAGGCACAAATGACCAGGCTCAAACTATCATACTTCAGACACATTATGCAAAAATTCAGCTCCCTTGAGAAGTCCATAATGCTGGGGAAAGTAGAAAGAAAGAGAAGAGGACGACCAGCAGCAAGGTGGATGGACTTGATTATGACATCAGTGAATGCACCACTGAGAGACCTTACAGGCCAAGTTGAAGACAGATCATCCTGGAGAGAATCTATCAATGTGGTCGCTAAGAGTCGACACTGACTTGATGGCACAATCAATCAATCAATCAATCATTTTTATAGTGTACCTGTAATGTTTTAGGAAACTGATCCATCTAAGTGGTGCCATAAAGGGATGCTCTTCACCTCTCCTTCTCATCCTGAAAAACTGGGATTTAAAAGTTTTCATATTGACCACTCAAGTAGCCTCAAGGAGATGAGTGTGTGTTTGATATGAACACCAGCAACTCACAGTTAAGCCATTGCTCCCACTACCTTGCTACACACTCCTACTTCACCAAGCCAAAAAAGCCTTATCTTGGGAAAGGAGTAGATGGTGACAAAGGACTCCCATAAACCCAGGAGAATCCCTATGGACACTATCCTCAGTGACAAGTGGTAAGCTGACCATCTTTGACTGCAAGTGCCATGATCCCCAGCAGAAAATGATGCTCTGTGCAGGGGCATAGCTAGCCCGCCAGCGGCCCGTGTGCGGCCACGGCGGGCGCCCCGATAGCCCCACCCCCTGCGTCTGATGTCAGATGCAGGGGATAGCCACGCCCCCAGGTTTGACATCAGACACGGGGGGCGTGGTCTCACTCCCGAACGGAGCCTTGAGGCTCCGTTCGGGAGAAGCAGCTTAACTGCTGAAGGGGCCGCACAGCCCCTTCAGCAGTTAGACAAAGGCTGGTGCTGCGTTCTCAGCGCAGCCCAGGAGCGGCTCTTCCCTGCAGGGAAGAGCCGCTTCTGGGCTGCATTGTGAATGCAGCACCAGTCTTAGCTCCTGAAGGGGCCACACGGCCCCTTCAGGAGCTAGTTAGGCTGGCACTGGGTTTGCAGCGTCAGCCAGGAGCAACTCTTCCCTGCCTTTGCAGGGAAGAGCCACTCCTGGCTGGCGCTGCGAACACAGTGCCAGCCTTTGTTTAGCTCCCGAAGGGGCCGCGTGGCCCCTGCTCGGGAGCGAAACTACCGCCCCCACGTCTGATGTCAGATGCAGGGGGCGTGCCAGGGCCGTGAATGGTGGCTCCTGATTGGGCACGGCTCGGGTTCTTTGAACCCGTTCGCCCAATTATAGTTACGCCCCTGGCTCTATGCATCATTTTCAGTCAATGAGAGGCTCATCTGCTGCCTACTACCTCTTCCTCCTTCCCAAAGGCAAGGCTTGTTTCAGCTTGGGGAAAAGGGAAGGGGATTGGCAGGGATCGACAGAGGTGAGGTGTGAGCCCCAATGTAAGTGACTCTGCTAGTTGTGGCTGTACACAAATTCAACTGGGGCTGCTTTCAGTTGAGCAGCTGAGTACAGTTTAGCAAGAATTGTTAACACTCTGAAATGGTAGAGTTCAGCATAAATGGCCACCCCCCCCACCCACCGCCACAATTCTGCAGTGAGACATCCTGCATGATGTTGAGAAGAACGTTATCACACATTCAGCCACATGTTGAGAAGCATGTTTTCACATATTCACAAATCATAAGAAACATAGGGAAGCTGAGGAGTGATCAAGTTTTCCTCAGCACTTAGGAGGACACTGGTTATGGGAACAGGAGAGAAGGAGGAAGAAAGAAGCTACATCTGCATCCTTCTTTGTGGTTCCAGGGCTGATAAAGAGACAAGCATACTCTCTGTGTCAGTCACAACCTGGCAATTCTATTGGGAAATTGCCAGGCATGCCCCGCCCCACCCACATTTTGAAGATGAATAGTGATTCAGTTGTAACAACCAATTCTCATCCCAAGGATGACTGCCAAAGCCCCATACCCAGCCTTACACATTGTGGAAGGCTGGATTCCTCCCGCTATATTCTGTGCACTGCATAGTGCCTTAGATGTGTGTAGCATACCCATCTATATGCAGGTACCCTAGAAACACAATGCATCCACCCACCCACTTGGAGACTGAATTTCTGGAGACTCTAGGGAGGGAGCTGAATCCTGAAGATGATCAACTCAAGCAACTC
Source organism: Hemicordylus capensis (assembly GCF_027244095.1). Lineage (NCBI taxonomy): Eukaryota > Metazoa > Chordata > Lepidosauria > Squamata > Cordylidae > Hemicordylus > Hemicordylus capensis. The sequence continues at coordinate 186,263,357 of NC_069660.1, forward strand.
ACATGTGGAATAAAAACATGAACAAGACATTTCCAAGAAGCAAGAATAGAGACAGTGATTTACCAGTGGCAGATTGCAGAAAATAGGGACCATTTGTGATAAACAGGGAAAGTTGGAGCCTATGATATGCTATTTTGCTGCAGGAAAAACCTGAATCCTGCCAGATTGAACTATCTTGTTCCTTCTTCCATGCTGCACACACAACACTGCTCAGTTACATATCTGTGTTTATGAAAACTATGATAATAAAAGCTGCAGTCCTGAACACAGCTAGGCTGCTTAAATCCCATTGGAATGACATTGGGTTGCAAGCAGCCTAATGTAAAAAGGACGGCAGCCTTGGTGTCACCTGACCAAGTTCAAATCCCTGTTCAGCAGTGAAACTCACTGGGTGACTCTGGGCTAGTCACTTCTCTCTCAGCCTGTCCTACATCACAGGGTTGTTGTGAGGAAAAACATAACCTTGTACACTGCTCTGGCCTCCTTGGAGGAAGAGTGGGATATATATGTAATGGGGTGTAATGAATCTGCATGAGGTCATTAACACAATCAAGCGCTAAGCCCGCTCTCCCCACAAACCCTCTTAAGGCAGGTCTCACTGATCGTGAGACTCTCCTCACTGTGTTTTTATCTGGGTTTGGAAGCGGTGTGTGCTTCCAATTTTCAGTTGTGTGGAAGCATGGTAAGAGGAAATCTGGGTAGCTTTTCCTCCTCTTTGCTTCCACTCAATCACTTCTACCCAGGTTTTCCTCCTACCTTGCTTCCTTTCAACCTCAAAATTGGGAACACACCCAGCTCCCAAACTTGGGTAGAACACAGTTTTTGATTGTGTTAATGACCTCATGCAGATTCATTGCACCCCACCCCAGATCCTGCAATATATAGTTTCATGCCTCATCATAATAATCAGTCTTTTTAATCATTTCTCAGTATGATATAGCAAGTCACTGACAATGTTTTCAGCAGAAACCAGGTCTTCTGGTGTTCCAAACCATCAATCCCCTGCTCTGATCACCAGACTTTTGTTTCAGGAATCTAGGACAATGATTTATTATAAATGCATCCATGTAACATTTCAGATTGATACATGCATCATCATCAAGCAAGGAAGCACCTTTTAAAACCACACATACCCATCAAAGCCAACAATGATCTGCTTTGTAATTCCAAGCATGTTGCCAGCCCCTGCGGAAACAGAGGCTTTTGCTTTTTATTCCCTACACTAGAGTATTGATTAGTTTAACAGTAGCTGTCTCCGACTGCTTTGAAGAGGCAAGTGGCTGTAGCACTGACTGATGTGTTCATGTTCAACCACCTGGAAGAGATTAACCTAGGTCTATGCTAGGTAGGCTACCTGCCTCAGAAATCAACTTCAGATGTTTCAAATGAAGCTTTTCAGCATATAATGCAGCTCAGTCCTTTGCATCAGCTGTCTGATCTCAGTTTTGGCTCCCTCAGTTTACATTTACACTCAGAATGTATCATCTAAACTTAAGCCAAGGGAGGGAAACCACTCGGGCATGTGCTCCTCACCACTCTGCTACTATGTAATGTGGAGCATGCAAAAACTAATCTAAGTGTTTTGCCACTGACCTCCAGAGCTCTCTAATGCAGCTTCTGACAGCTCCTGTATAAAACCTCATGTAGCCAGTTCTGGTGTTGCAGTTTGCATCTAGATCAGGAATTCTCAACGCTGGGTCCCCAGATGTTGTTGGACTTCAACTCCCATAATCCCCAGCCCCAGTGGCCTTTGGTTGGGGATTATGGGAACTGAAGTCCAATAACATCTGGGGACCCAATGTTGAGAATCCCTGATCTAGATGATGATTCCTCGTGAATTCTGTGGGTGCTTATTCATGAAAACGTTTTGTCCTGTGCGCAATCTGGTCACCATGTATATCTGAGTTCTGGCCTTTCTCCTAGCCATGATAATCAATTATATTAGGTCACTGCTACTGTCCAAATTAATACAAAAGGTATGCTATATTTAAGTTACATGGTTGCATAGCACTACTGTCACAGAATTCTGAATTACAAGCCTGCAGATGCCAACAGGTTCCTCCAAATGGATTATCTTGCTTTAAAGCAGAATGTTTAGCAAATGCAGAAACAAGGTTAATCTGTCTCAGCAGGCCTTGAGACTCATGTGCTCCTTTCAGCCTGGAACAGTCACTGATGACCAGAAGGAATCAGGAACCAGCAGCTGGACACAGCCTACAAGCTGCTGGCTACCTGGCAGTCAAACAGGAGTGTGTCGTAGAAAGCTGCTTCAACCCATTAAACCATCTGTTCATACTTCCCAAATGAAGTTCAGGACTGTTTTCAGATGTGTTTATCTCTGTACAGATGCACACTAATGTATCAAACTCCCCCTCCAAGAAACGCTCCCCCCAAACCTCCTTGGCCCACTCTCATGTATGTAGGTCACATAACTGGTGTAAACTGTACCTTCTCAACATGTGTATAACCAAAGAGATATGTGTAAGGCAATCCTCACACTACACACACACACACACACACACACACACACACACACACATTCTCTTCTAGGGGGAAAGTCATGTATAATGCATCTTCTGGACCATGATGAATGGGAATTCTCTCTCTCTCTTTTAGATTTCAATATCAGTTTCATAATTGCACCAGTAACGTACTCAATAGGTAGAGGAACAAGAACTGTCACTGTAGCTATTAAAGTTTTAAAGAAAATGTGCTTTAACATTTGTCTGGCAAGGGTGGAGACTGAAAGTAGACCAATATTGGCAGGTATAATTGTTCTGTTGCTCCAGCTACCACTAACACTCAACATAAGAACAGCCCTGCTGGATCAGGCCCAAGGCCCATCTAGTCCAGCATCCTGTTTCACACAGTGGCCCACCAGATGCCACTGGAAGCCACAGGCAGGAGTTGAGGGCATGCCCTCTCTCCTGCTGTTACTCCCCTGCAACTGGTACTCAGAGGCAACCTGCCTATAGCCCTCCAACAATTCCCTGACCGGGAACCCACTCTTTAGCTGGGTTTTCAGTTTCTCTCATGCCTTTATTGTTAGCACTTTGTCACCTGACAGGACCTTAAATCCTGCCAGGCCTTTTTATCTGCAGAGTTTTGGGTGGAGGCAGGGAGGAACCTTGGCAAGATACCCTCAGTGAGAGTGGGCCCTCTTCTACCTCACTGCCTTTGTTGCTGGCTGCTCACCTAACAGGAAGAGCGTGGGTAAGTAAGGAGATGGCAGCAGCTACCATTGTTACTCTCCTGCTTGTCCCCTCATGACCAAAGGGTGGCAGAGCAAACAGGCTATAGCAGCTAGAAGGAGGGGCAACAGAGACAGGGCTCTTATCAGTAAGCCCCATGTTGGTGTGTAGCAACTGGCATCTGCCCAACATGCTGTCCCTGAATTTCAGTGAGGAGTTTGCCATGTTTTCAGCTTGGTGGAAGATGGGGTTCTGTTTCTTCTGCTTCTGTTACTGTGCTGGACTCCCACGGTGCCTCTCATGCCTTTCTGAATCAAGCTTCTGTCGCTTTGCAGACTACCTGACCTTGCTCTGACACAGAAGACTTTTGAAGGTGACAAGATTACAATCTGTCACAGCTCAGACCTCTGACTCAGAAGAGTCAGAGGAGGAACGGGAGGACTCAGTTGGGAGTGCAGGCTCAGAGGTACAGCAACAGGATTCGGGAGAACAGAGTCTGGAGCTGAGGAATCGGGACAGCTGCCAGACGTCAGAGCTGAAGAGGCAGGGATTTCGCCTGTCTTGAGAAGACATCTCAAGAGGAAGACTCAGTGGGAGACACGCAGGCGCAGGATATCACAAGAGAGGAAGTAGAAGTGCTGACTCAGGAAAGCCTGATTGGCTGCCGGTTATCTTGAGCCCTATATTAAGCAATCTGTTAGTTGCACAGATTGCTGTTAGCAACTTTTGCTTACTGCAGAGCGTGTTCCTATTTAGAATTCCTCAACCTTTCAAGTTCCAGTTTGCCCTTGTTCTGTTCTTTCCTGCTCTGTTGTTTCTTGATCCATTAATTCCTTGCTTTGGTGTCCTTTGTTCTATTCATTCCTTGCTCTGTTGTTTTCTTTTCAGTTATTACTCAGTTATCATAGGGGGCGGGGTACCTAGTTTAGTTCAGGGGACTTTATTTGTTTACTACTATTTTTCTTTGTGAGACTTTCGTTTTCCTTCGTGCAGCTTCGCTGATACTTTCTGTTTAACTCACAGCGGGGAGAGCTGAAGGGGATGTAAATCGTGTTGGGTTAGCTGAGCTAACAGATTTACAGCACAATCCTTCTTTGGGTGGGAGATGTGGGCGGCCTTGAGGAACTTTCTCTTTGCTGGATCCCACCTCTAGGAACCCTCAGAATGCATGGGGGAGAATTTGTGGGGAAGGGAAGGGAGAGTATCTGGTAGGCAAGGAGGCATTATTGGATCTGAGTGAAAGGACAGATCATGTGTGTTGGAGGTTTCCATAGTCTTACTTGTTACAGAGGAAACCTTCCAGGGTTGTGGGGCAAAGGAGACAATGGGATCAGAGCAGGAGAAGGTTGCCTTCTCACAGGTGTGGTGAGTGGGAGATGGTGGATAGTCTGAAATTCACTTATTGGCTCAATTCTGTGGTGGGTTTAGGCAATCCTCATTTTTGGGCACTCCCGTTAGGGCCCAAAGAGGTACCAGATAGACTTGGGGCAGAAATGTTACCAGCCACACCTTTTTGACCCGGCTCCTAGGTCTTCACTTGTCTAAGTGAACTGGGAGCTCACATTGCGGTGCAGCTCCTGAGCATATTCAAAGTGCAATCTCCAAGCCTGGGCTTGCATCTCCAGGCTTGGAGATTGCACTTTGAATATGCTCAGGAGCTGCACCGCAATGTGAGCTCCCAGTTCACTTAGACAAGTCACTTAGTTGGTAGTGGGCTAGTCACCCCTGGATTTGGCTGCAAAGCAAATTGGAACAGAGATAAGATGTACCCCCTCTCTCCAGATGGGAGTCCCAGCTAAGTAGACAATGCAATCCTACAATTGCATTAAAATGACCTATTGCAGGAGTGTTTTGTAAACGTACAGATGTGCACTGCTAATATAGAAGAGGGGAATAATACAAATGAACTGAAAGCTGTGCCAAACTGCACATACTCCAGTTCCAGAGAAATAATAATGGAATGAAAAATATTCACCTCCCCACCCAGGACTTTCTGCATATTCTCTCTCATTGAGCTGTGGCCCTTCTTCCTCAGCAAGTGTGTGGCTTGAACCCACAGCACTGAGATTATTAGCACAGATTCTGACTGACTGAGTTAGCCACAAGACGTGAAGGTGTAGGGCCAAATCAGCTCTTGGCATACTTTAAAGAGCCAAGGCATGAGAAGGAAAATCACTGCAATTTGGGAACTGCTAAATCATTCCCCAGGAATCATCCATCAACCTAAACAGTGAGATCCCACAGTCATTCATTGTGCACTAATTGGAAGGGTGGGGCCGGTCATTATTCTGCTTCAGAATCTGTGTTTCTTGCACTTTTTATTACCTAGCTACAATCAAGCACCTCATCTTTTTGCTTGTTATTTTACACAAGATTTTATTAAAAGATTGTAAGACAGAAAGAATATGGAGGATTCTAAATGGTACATTATGGCTATATATTTTCACTCTTATCTCCCTTCCCCATAAATCCCCATTCATTTTGAATAAGAGGATATCTTCTTGAACAATGGAAGTTACATCTGCCTTACTTTGCTCCTGTCCACTTCTAGAATAATTACACTCCCTGTATGTGCAGCAATTAATTGAGTGATCACACACATTTATTATTTCCACTGCCATTTGGTGAGAAGTATACAAGAATTGTAAGGATTATGGTTATGCAGTATTCTGTAAGCTCAACACCAATCAATACAGTGTTCTTAAGTAGAAGCAAAGGGGAGGAGTATTGTCTACTCCTTTAGATAATATGCAGTGACAACAGAAAAATCAATATTTTTAATAGTCCCTTCTACTGATAGCTACTTAGAAAAATACAGTCATCCTCAGAAAAAAGTTCAAAAGGTTTTATTAAATCTTCACCAAGCATAGTTAATCCTCAGACCTATTACTATTTCTATGTTCATTAGCAGAATATTCTTCAAATCAATTTACACCAAGTGAGTCACTAGATTTTTCCATAATAAGTGTCCATCCTTTTGTCTATTTAAAAATTATTTATTTTTATTTTATTTTTACATTTTATATCCCGCTCCTCCTCCAAGGAGCCCAGAGCGGTGTACTACATGCTTAGGTTTCTCCTCACAACAACCCTGTGAAGTAGGTTAGGCTGAGAGAGAAGTGATTGGCCCAGAGTCACCCAGCTAGTGTCATGGCTGAACGGGGATTTGAACTTGGGTCTCCCCAGTCCTAGTCTTGCTGGATCAGAGCAAAATATGCCCAGTTCAGCTTATCTCCAACAGTAGCCACCCAGTGTGACCCCCAGTATCTAAACTCAGAGAAAGCCTGCCTCTTAACAGGGAAGCTAATTCATCTGTAATGACTAATAGCCATCAGTAGGCCTCTCCACCATTAGTGTCTAATTCCTAACATCATCTTCATGACTGGCTATCATCACACCTTGTAGTTGTGAATCCCACAAGTTGTCTGCTATGTAAGTAACTTCCACATGTCAGTCAGCCACCCCATAGAGAAACCTGTTTGTGATCTAGACTGTACATGGATACAGCCTGCAAGCAGCCATTGCAGCAACTGGAACAAGTCTGCCACAGTCACAGAAATGGCTGCTACAAGTTGCAGGAATGTTCTGCAGTCAGAATATTCCTTCTGGTAATGGGCCATTTCGAGTGTTCCAGGCTCTGAACAGAACACCTTTTAAAAAGGTAGGCTGTTCCAAGCTCGGAAGGGAATGACCCGCTCAGAGGCAGAACATCCCGGCCCATTCTGAGTGCCATTTTGGAATCCAAAATGGTGCTTCTAGCCTCAGCACAATGCAATGGCCATTTGTATGGTCAGCACCACCATGGCCTCTGGGCATGGACAGTGGTCAGAATAGCACCATCTTGGATTAAAAAATGGTGCTCGGGTTGGGACGTTCTGAAAGAATGTTTTGTGCATTTTGCATTCTGTTCCAAGTTCAGAACGGAATGCAAAATGTGTTTCATGCACACCTCTAAGTTGAATCTATATTTGTTCAGCCCAGTTCATATTGAGCTTTCTTTACATGTTTTTTGCACACAGGGAGGATTCCATGGAGCAAAGAACAAACCAGCTCTCATGGACAAACTGGCCCTCCACATAACCTGAGGTCAACAGCAGGGCTAGACACTAATAGTTGCCCTGTGTCTTGTTTTCCTCCTCTCCCCACTAACAGCAAGTGATGCAATGTCATCATGTTTTGAATAATAGGTGACATGATTTTCTTGAGTTTCTCTCTTGGGAAATTTTAACATTTAAATAAGTCTAAGACTTTAGACTTAAAGAACATTTTGTTTGGATTATATTTTGCTCACTATTTAGACACAATGCATGTTTTCATTATATGATTCTCATTATTTAGATTTAATATATACTTGATTTTTGATTATATCTTGCTCATCATTTAATCTACTTTTATCTACTTTGGCTAGATTGTAGCTTACACATTATTTGGCATTAATGTATACTGTACTTTGGTTGAAATATGCCCTTTTTAATTTCAGACAAGCACTTGCAGAGGGAGGTTTAAATGGAATCATTTTACCTTGATACTTGTATCACAATACTACTTTTCTAAATGAGGAATGAATATGCTGGTATTTTATGGTAGTGACTGATAGATTTCAATCAAGGAAGCCAAGCATAATTCCTATGGAGCTACTTTTTGCAATGTTATAGGTTGAGCTTGTGCCACACACTCTTGTTGACATTTCCTCATTTACAGGAGTTTAATTTTGACCCATTATGGTCTGCTGCAGACTAGTGCTCAATAAGCTAACTTATTTTCAGTGAGGATCTTGTATAATCTTTTGATGAAATGAGAACTGGCAGAGCAACTTGACAATATAATTGCAAAACAATCCCTAGTTGGTTATAAAGAGACGAAAAGCATCTGTTAAGGGTCAGATGGACCAGATTTCATTCTAAAGCCAAGGTCTGAATTAGCAGCTATGGAAAGTACACTACTGCCCTAAGTAATGTTAATGGGGCTGAGTTGATAAAATAATTGCTGCAGGCTTAAGCTATAACTTGCTGGTTGATAGCTATTGGTTATATAGGCAGTAGCTTTTCTGAGACTTGGAAGCAGTTAACTAGGGCAGAGCCTTTGTTGCCTAAATTACACACACTCATTTTCTTGATCCTGCTATAATCTTTGGACACTAGGTTTTGGAAGTAACTGTGGAGAACTGATATAATGTAATAGTTTGTGTTGGTGCTTGGGATAGAGGTGTGGCTTAGCAATAGTTATTAAGGGAGGGAAGAATGGTTTCTGGTTGCTAAGGGGTGTGGCTTCAACTAAACTGGTGAGGTTACTGGCAGGGGGCAACAATAACAGATATTTATAAACCGCTTTTCAACAAATGTTTCCAAAGCAGTTTACATAGGGAAATAATAAATAATTAAGTAAGAAGGGTCCCTCTCCCCAAAAGGCTCACCATCTAAAAAGAAACATAAGATAGACACCAGCAACAGTCACTGGAGGGATACTGTGCTCTGGGTTGATAGGGCCAGTTACTCTCCCCCTGCTAAATAAAGAGAATCACCATCTTAAAAAGTTCCTCTTTGCCCAGTTAGTGGGGTTCTACTGATAAAGTGACAGTATAGGAAGTTACAGACCAGCTTCCTGTTAGCAGGAAAAGGATAAGGAACAACCCTTACTGGGAAACTAACTGACAGAGTTGTAAAGCAGAAATGTTAGAAGAAAAGAAGAATATTGGTATATGGATTTTGTCAAGCAGAGTGAAGGAGGGTGACTGGATTTGCTCAATTGAAGCCATGTTCTTAACAACTCATCTGAGAGACAGATGGAAAACCTTGTAAATTTGTCCATATTACTTTGCAGCTTAGAAGATAGGGGGTGGGGGTAATAATCATTTTGCATGTTAAAAATAAACCATTTTATTTTACTTTAATGCACTTTACTTTAAACTTGATCATGCACATCCCTAGTGTCCTACTGGGTTTGGGAGCTGTGCACATACCCAATTTTTCCTTGTGTGTGAGCCAACCACTAGGTAGCAGGAGGGGGGAGTGACTGTGTGTGAGGCAGGAGCTGTGTAGGACAGCTTTTCTTCCAAATGGTAAAATGCTGGGTATGAAAGCTGGGTTGGGTTGGATGGTGTTGCCCTACCTGTTCCTGCCTCACACACAATCACCCCCTCCTACCTAGTTGTTTTGCTCTCACACAAGTAAAAATTAGGAGCGTGAACAGTTCTCAAACCAGGTAGGACACTTGTAGGACACTTGTCCTACCTAGTTTTCAACTTTGTGAATTGCCTTAATGTGCAGGCAATTTAGAAAAGATAAATTAGTCAGTCATTGTCTTGCCAGCTAGGGTTATCCACTGACATAACCCTCCACTCCTGTCTGGTGTGTGTGGGGTGGCGGGCGGTGTTTTCTTCTGTGAAAACCAGGATTGCAGTCTAGTGGCCAGATTATTTTCTTTTTAGTAAAACCAGATTTATTTATACTTTAAGTCTGAATGGCATCATTTTTGCTTAGCGTGCATGCTTGCATTATTTAGCTCTCAAACATGCACAAGGGAACTACAGTATTGAGCTCAGCACTGGTCAACCATTTTACACACTGCTGAATGGGAGACTGCAGGGTACATGAATGTACTGCACTTAAGAGAAAAGAAAAGCAGCAGAGTCCCTGTTGGATAAAACAAACAAAAAAGGCCCATCTAGTCCAGCATCCTTCTTCTTATAGTGGACGATAAGAGGCCACCAGGAGGCCCACCAACAGGACATAAAAGTAAGAGTTCTCTTTCCCTGATGTTGCTTACCAGAAAATGGCCACCCACTTTCAGCACAGGCTAACACAGGCAGTTCAATACCACCTGCAGTGCTGCGTGTGTCTACATCTTACCTGCAATGCTTGGAAGGAAGCCGTTCCTCTCTAACTTAGAGCTGTGCATGTGCTCTTTAAATAGTACTTTAAGGACAACTTTAAGTAGGAGCTGAACTTTTGTAACTTTGTCTAAGTGGAACAGCCCTGTTCCACAGCAGCAAGGGTGAGGCAGAGTGGGTGGTGAGTGGGTGGTGCTGAACTGTTTCTGATAGCCTGTGCTACATGTACGTGGGTATTCAGTTGCATAGTGCCTAGTGCCTCTGAGCATGAAGTGTCTATGTAGCCACCATGACTAATTTAATTTATATTTACAAGTCTATCCATCACTTATTACAGCCACCACTTCCTATGGAACTATCCAGCATAGTTTCTCATGTGTTTAGTGATATGACATGGCAACAGGATGCAATGTGGCAACCTGGCACTGGCAGCTGTGGGGGTTGCTCCATCATCTCACAGAAGAACCCAAATGCAGGCTCATGCTGCCACATCTGCCAGCTCCAATTACAGGTGCAAACCAAAAATGTTTGCCTTTAATTCTGCTCTCAGATGTCCATCAGGCTCCATCCCCTGACACAGGCCATGCTCCACTCTCTGGCTCCAGCCCCAAGAACCAGAATGTTTAAGGTGCTATTGTCATTGCACATGAAATGTTACTGTTGTATGAGAAATACACATTCAGTTCAGTTACTTAAGCTTTCCACGTCAATTTAAACGTTTAATAAGTACAAAAATATAACTATGCTCTCTAGAAGAAACAAATCTGATTTGTTTCCTATCAGCCCCCCAACGTGAATGATGTTCATAAGTGTTGACACAATTTAAATTGCAACATTGTATTCATATTTTAAAATGACATTTAATAGTGAATATGGAAACTCAGGCCATTTTCAGCTTGTTCATTTTGTGCCACATATTAGTAGTTTGTAATGGAAAGCTGAACAGTTTTCTTCTTTTCCTTGCAACTGGCAGGAAAAAATGAAAGCAAAATGTAAGGGGGGGGGGAAGTACTATTAAAGTAACTAATAAAGAAAGGAAAGATTGTGCTGTCGAGTCGGTGTCAACTCCTGGCGACCACAGAGCCCTGTGGTTTTCTTGGTAGAATGCAGGAGTGGTTTACCATTGCCTTCCTCCTGCACAGTATGAAATGATGCCATTGCCATTGTCACTGAAGTGAGCGTCTGCCTCCAGCACCTTCCTATATTGCTGCTGCCTGATATAAGTGACTGCAAATATATATTTACTAGGCACAGTCTGGGAAGCACACCGCTGGGGATTCGAACTAACAGCCTTTTGCTCCCTAAGCCAGCTGCTTCCCTGCTGTGCCACCGCAGAACAAACCTTAAAACGGCTCACACTGTAGTATTAGTGTTTTAGTGTATATTTTCTCATTTTGGTACATTTCCCAGTTGATTGCAATTATTAGATTCACTTCTGAATTCCATAGTTTAATTGGGTTTTGTTTAAAATCTAAATTTATATATTGTTTAAGTGGATGTAAAGACTTGTACATTCAGAAAATACAATTTCACCTCTAGTTTTTAATTTGTGACTCATATACTGAATGACAAGACTTCTGTATTAACCTATTTCTTATATTATACTCTTAATTATCAAAGTACTTACCAAAAAAAACCAAAAACCTGATGTGTACTTTAAATGTCATAGTTGTAAAGCAAGTATTTTTCTGCTCAAGTACAGCTTCTGCAATTGATGTCATAAGACTACAAGTACTAGAAAATGTACATCTTATTGCCCCCTACTGTCCCTCCCTGATTATGCATGAGTCTCTCCTGGCTCCCTCTATTTATCAGGTGCTGGAAACAAAACAAAAGCGGGGAGTGGTCTTCATCTTCATGCCCTGCTTGTGAGCGTCCAGATTCATCTGCCTGGCTGCTGTTGCAAACAGATTGCTGGAGGAGATTGGAGGCAATTCTTAGTTTCATATTTACTGAGCAACTTTTAAATGCCTCACTTCATGCATTTCTGCAGTTCCTTTTCAGAGTCATGGAGACTTAGCACCTTTTGACTTTTTGAGACTGTATCATGACTGAGGCGGCTGTCCAGTCTTTAAACACTCTCTAAAATCTTTTTAAATAGAAAAAGATGGATCTCTTTCAGGCATCCAGCTTTATAGGCCACTTTCCAAAGAGACTGTTTTTCATTCCGTTTCCAGTGGATCTTAAGGTAGGCAGATTTTGGAGATGGCCAACACCTCTCTGAAGTATAGATAGAAATGACCCAGGCAGGACTTGATGGAACAGAGGAGGAAATCAGGTTATGAATATGATGAATATTTATATACTGCTTTTCAACCAAAGTTCGCAAAGCGGTTTACATAGATTTGAATGAATGGATGAATAGGCTCCCTGTCCCCAAAGGGCTCACAATCTCAAAAGAAACATAAGATAGGCACCAGCAACAGCCGCTAGAGGGATGCTTTGCTGGGGATGGATAGGGCCAGTTGCTCTCCCTCTGCTAAATAATCACCACTTTAAAAAGCTGCCTCTTTGCTCAGTTAGCAGGTTGCTGAAGTCAGCCAATCCCAGCCCTTCAGCATTCCACAAATGAAAAAGGGGATACTCTTGTATTTGTAACACCCCTCTTTTAACACCAGAATGCCCAAACTATAAACACGTTGCTGAAGGCTCTTCCCCACCAGCAGCTGTACATTGCATTTATTTCCTCCACAGTGGCCTGTCGTGCTTCAGAGGGGAGGTGCAGTACACAAATTATAGTGGAGGATCCCATCATGAAACTGACAAACCCCAACCCTAAATTTTCTCAGTTTTAGCCAAATCATGGCCCCCTGTAATTTTCCAAACCAGGAGCTTAGGGAGCCATCACAAAAGCTAAGGGGGCCAATCCTCTGTCATTCAAGCACTTGGCAGGTATGTTAGTAAACTGATCATACACAAGTATCCCTTGAAAACATATAAGAACTTAATAGATTCTTTAACTTAATAGATATTCCACAACCCACCTCTGTAGGGTGAAGGACTTATTGGGATGGTCTGCCCAAGAAGGCTATTGGATCCAATAGGATTGCAAGAAATCTTAGAAGGTTTTAAGATTGGTTTTGCAGGCAATTCTGTCAATGCTCTAGTGGAGATTTGGAACAACTAACTCACTAGGGCAATAGGCACAATTGCTCCTAAGCGTCCTCTCCGACCTGCTTCAAAAATGGCCCTGTGGTATACAGAAGAACTATGGTAGCTGAAGCAGCAGTAAGGCAGATTATTAAAGCACAAGTGGGGAAAGACTTGACTTGAATCTGACAGTTACAACATAGAGCACACTGGAAGACCTACAGTATGCTCTGGCAATATGTGCAGAAAAGAAGTGGTTCTTTTCTGCCCACATTGCATCCTCAAGCCCACATCCAGCAGAGTTGTCCAAGCTTGGCCCAGTTCAGACATAGGACAAATCCACGTGTCCAATGGAGCTGCACTTCCGTGCCCCCTTCCCCCACTCTCCCATCCACATTTGGATGTTGGGGAGAGGGACTTCTCTGCTCTCAGCAAGACTGCTGAGAGGTGGGGGAGCTGACTGTGTGGGCTTCCTTCTTTCCTGAAGGACAGCCCACACAGCCAATAGAAGCCAGAGTGAGGGAGGAGCTTCCTTCTTCAACTCCGGTTTCAGAGCAGTGAAACCGTTGTGCCAGCATTCTAATGTAATGCTGGCCCTGTGTAATCACAGTTGGAATGAGTGAGTGATAACCCAAAGTGACAAATAGAGTTTGGGGAGGGAAACCATGGGTCCATTTTTTTCTTTAACTCCAGTTCGCCATGTTTGGATGTTCAGTTAACAAAACCAGAAATGAAGGTGTTGGGAATTCTCTGTGGTGAGAGAATCCCTTTCTCAATATAGCAGAGTGCACAGAGGCACAACACACAGCGGATTTAGTTAGGCATGCGTAAGTGCTGAGAGTAAAGTAACTTGGAGCCAATTCATAGTTTCAAATCAATATAAAAGGCATTTATTAAGGAACTCCATTCTAGATAGGAAAGTGAGGATTTAGGATCTCTAATCTATCTATCTAGCTGGATGCAGATGGATTCTGCATCCTCTCTGCACATTTGCAGAGAGGATTCTGCATTCCTCTCTGCAGGGAGAGGAACTTGCCATGTTGCAAGGTAGGCGGGCAGGTAGCAAGAGAGAGAAGGAGGAAGGAAGTTTGAATCCCCCGAGATTAGCAATCTACACATCAAAGGGATAGCATCAGAGCAGTGGAGAAGTGATGACAAATGTCTCGACCCTCTAGCCCACTGACTTACTAGTCTGTCCTCCACTGTCTGAGACAAAGAGACAGTGCAAAGCCCTTTAACTTTCCAACAGAAGGGACCACCAGTTTTGTATTTTGTCTGAACCCAGCCACTGTGAGAGGGCTACCTTGGCCCCCTCCTTCCCTGAACTTGAACCTGGAACCATCAGTTAAGTTGTGATGCTTTTAATGAGTTTTTCATGGTCGAAGTCTCTCATATTCAAGCTGACCTAGATAACACAATTGTGTCAGTCTATGGTGGGGATATCTAGTAACTCTTCTTGTATGGTCACATTAGATCAGTTTCAGTTTGTGATTCCTGAGGATGTGGACAAGTTACTTGGAGTGCTACACCCTGCCACCTGTTCTTTTGATCTCTGCTCAACCTGGCTTATGTGATCTAGAAGGGAGGTAGTTGTAGAGAGCCTGGTAGATATCATAAATACTTATCTGAGGGTGACCAAAATGTCTTCCTGTCTTAAGGAGGCAATTATTAGACCTCTTTTAAAGAAGCTTTCATTGGACCTTTCAGAGCTAGGCAATTATAGGCCTGTCTCCAATTTCCCATGGTTGAACAAGGTGATTGAGAGGGTGGTGACCTCTGAGCTGCAGGCAGTCTTGGATGAAACAAATTATCTAGACCCATTTCAAAAAGATTATCTAGACCCATTGGGCAGGCTATAGGGTGAAGAATGCCTTGATCAGCCTGACAGATTATCTCCAGATGGGAATTGACAGAGAGAGTGTAACTCTATTGGTCCTTTTTGATCCTCATATTATATAAGGAGACCACAGGTGCATAGATCTTGATTTTACAGCATTAATATAATTTCTTTATGGTCAGCAAAGTATTGTTGTTGTGTTCACATTTTTACTTTTTCCATGGATAGTTGATTCTATCTTAGTAATAAAGTGTTGTGCCTTGTAAACTTGCATTGTAAGGGTTAAGTTAGTTTCATTGTGTTTCACTCATGGGGCCATTCACACAACCTTCCCTTCAGATGAGCATTTGTTGCTTGGTACAAACACGCTCCAAGGTCCCACACAATCAGCCCTGCTCCATGCAGTGCTGAGCAGGGTGGATCACTCTGTGGCTGGTACTCATTGTCCCAGCCTCCAAGAATCCCACAGTGCACCATGTGTTGGGCACAGTGCACTGGGGGATTCCCTCAGGGAACGGGTGCTCTATGTGCCCATCTCTGTCTCAGCACAAGCTACAAGCAGCTTGCACTGACACATGACTCTGGGAGCATCTGGTGGGCCACTGTATGAAACAGGATGCTGGACTAGATGGGCCTTGGGCCTGATCCAGCAGGGCTGTTCTTATGTTCTTATGAGCTGGGTTAAGGGTACATTTGTGCCCTTAACCTCGGCTAACAGCTGGGCTTTGGTGCCACGTTTCCAACAGCTGGGCTTCTGCGCCGAGATCCACTCCATGTGGATTCTGGCAGTTCTCATGAGCAGCCAAGCCCAGACTCGGCTGCTTGTGAGAATAGCCTCATGGTTTGCTGTTAAACTAATCAGTCCATGCACCTGTGGTCTCCTTGCTTTATATAATATGAAGACTTCTTCACTACTGAATAGCTAAGCTGTTTAGAAGTCAAATATTGTGCCTCCTTTTGAGGCGGGGTTAGAGAGCTCCTACCCCATTAGCAGCACATGATCAGAACCTCTGTTTGGGTCAGCAAACCCAGGAAACACATGATTAAGCCTGGTATAGTATCCATTGTTGAAAACAAGAGCTGAACGCATGGGAAATTCTCCAAGACCTAGCATGCCTTCCCAGCATGCTTTGCATTGCCAGCAGACTGGAAAGCTTCATAACATCAGCAGCTGCTCTCTGATTGGCCACAAAAGAGCAAGAAGCAACCCAGCCCTGCTGAAACTGCTCCAGCTTCAACATCATTAAGTACTTTGCATAGTGGCATGTCCATGGATAGCAGCCCCTGTAGCCACAACTCTATTGTTTCCATGTGAGGAAAGAGTAGCCCAAGATTTTTACCCAGCCTTTTACCTGGGTAGACACACCCTTTTATCCAGGCCCAGGGTGTTGTCTAGGCAAGTAGCCCAAGCAGACACAAAGCCAGGTGCCTAGAGTGCCCCACTTGAGGGGAAATCCCTCAATGTAGCACACTCATTGTGAGTTGCATTTAGAGATTTCTGGAGACCTGGACACATTTTCTCAGCCTCCAGATGGCCATGCTGCTCCCAGGAGAGCCTTTCGTGAGAGTGCCTGAGCTGTGTGACCAGGAGATGGCTGAGACAAGAAGATCATCGTGGGGGGGGGGGGGGAGGTAAGGTCAATCTTGCCTTCCCCCATGCCCTTCCCATCAGGCTGCATTAGTTATGAGAATGATCTTAATGGGTTCACATGACCAGATAATCAAGGTAGGAGAGCTCACCTCTCCTCCTACCTTAGTTAAGATCAGGGCAGAAAAGCTGGGTTACCCTGCTTTGAACAACCTAGGCTGGAGGAATTATTGTGAGTTCACATGATCATGCATACCAGGGTAGTCTGCCTCCTATCCTGATTTTGATTATTGTGTGAACCAGGCTAGAGTGTTATTCATAAATAAAGAGAATAGACATAGAAACAGGCCATTCAATTAATAGTGGCTGACATTCATACAAATGCTGCACTTGCAGAATGAACAGTTGCGCACACAAGAAAGTCACATAGGTGTGCAAAGTTGTAGGGATGCTCAAATGTGCACTTTCACAATGATAAAGGAACAGGATGTGGGTATCTGCTTCTGTGCCTTGTTGGGAAAGTGCACCATGTTGCACTTGCACAACACTAGTCTGGAACACAAGTTCTTGACTTAGCATATTTGGCTATTCTAACATCCTTGGATTAATGCAACTGTTTGCACAAACACAGGATTACTCTGGATGGCAGCCAGTAAGATTAGAATTGCAAGCATTTAGCACAGCCAGTTTAAAGTACTTAACTGAGCAAAGAAGGCTTCTGTATGCAGTTTAAGGGCATTCTGCTCCTAATCTAGAGCCCAACAGTGCTAGAACATGCATTGTGCAAACCATTTTTTCTTTGTACTTGCTAGATGATTATCTCTTTCAAACTGATCATAAGGTTATACCTTATGCACAGCACAAATTACAAAGCACTGATGAGCAATTTGTAACAATTACTCCCATCTTCCTTGCATCACAAGGGTTCCATTCAAGTTGATTGATTAATAAGCATCCCATGTCATTTTGTTGTGAAGAACCGTATTGCAACTGTTCATAAAACACTACACATGTCAAAGGGGTTTTTTTATAGTCTCCTGCATTGAAGGGCTGACTTTATTTATTTACTTACACATTACAGGAAATATGTAAATTGCTGACACAGTCTGATCTACAGCCCTGTTAAAACTAGAGGCAAATAAAGATTGCTGGGAAAGGCAATACAGAAACATATCCTGGTACACTATATGAATGAATGATGCCTTTCCACTCTGAGTATTGTTTGGAGTCTTGGCTACCCCTTCCAGGAGTGCCATTTAGCAAATGCAGGGCAATCCCCCTCTCTTCTCTGCACCACAGATGAAATGATTAAGGACTCCAGTCTATTTTACATGATGTTAACAGTAAGATGTTGGGCTTCAACATATGCTTAAGAATATCCTAAGCATTCAAAGAAAAATCTAGAGGTCATGTGCTTTAAATTTCTCTTGCTGATCCTTTTTTACCCAGAGACATATACATTCCTGCCATAAGCTTTTCCAGCAAACCCTGGATCTATTGGGAATTGCTGTAGTTACCCAAGGATGATTAAAACACACACACCTTGAGCCGGGGCTCATGATCAGTGAGACCTGGTTTGCGCGAGTGAGCAGGGAGAGTGGGCTAAGCCCGCTTTCCCTGCACATGAGCAGGGCGGCCGGATCAGGCACCCACATGATTGCCGGCTCCATAACAGAGCCACCGGCGGCTGAGGGGAGCAGGGGCAAATCAGCCCCCGGAAGCTCCAGCATGCCCTGCGTGAGTGCAGAAGTAGAACTAGAAGGAAGAAGGAGAAGGAGAAGGAGAAGTAAGAAGTAAGAAGCAGAAGTAGAAGTAAGTTCCCAGGAGGAAGCTACTTAGAATCAGCTTCCTTGTGAGGAGAGCATACAGAAGACAGATGGTCTGTTTGTAATATCTGTCTTTACAAATTTATAAGCTGATTATGAGAGAGCAGTCATGCACCTAGGCAGACATTGGTACGAGTTTGTAGTTTGTAAAGCTGCATCAGTTTCCCCAAGAACAAAAGCATGTCATTGGAGCTTCCCGAAAAGATGCAAAACCCAGAGTTCAATTTCCTTCATTTACTACCTTCCAATTGCCAATCTGCTTTTCTCTAGCCTCTACAAACACGAGGGATATACAGTAGCCACTAGTCATCAATGCTCATTAAAGAAAGCATGTTTTATTAGATGTCTAATTAGATAAACATCTTTGATTGTAAATACAGAATACACTAGTAAACATGATCTCAGTTGATGACCATAGCAGTACTCAATAAGGCCATGCACTCATGCACATGAACATTATACTGGCCAGTGGCAGTTGGCCACTGGGAAGGGTTGGCAGGGAGGCAAGTTCATAGCTGCTTCCCAGCATACAATATTGCCACTCTCCATCCCTCTGCTGCTCACATGCCCACATGAGTGGCAGCAAATACTAGAGCAGGGATCCTGAGGAGGTAGTCCTCTGGCATCCCACAATACACCACACAATGAGCAAGGGGCATTGGGGGAATTCCCTGCTTTTGGGTGCTCTTTATTAGGGTTGCGTGTTTTGTATTTTTTCTGTTTCAATTTCTATCAAATCTGAATCAACCCCATTTGGTATTTTGTCCAAAATTAAGCCTTCTGAATGACCCCAGTTTTGTTTTGTATCTGAATTAATCTGAATCCGAATTAATTCAGATTTAAAAATGGGCCACATGGTCAAAATAGTGGATGAAGATTATAGTGCTCAATGAGTGGAAGTTACCACAAAAATTTCAAAGGAATCAGGCAAATTGCTGATTTTTGGTGAATTTTTGCAGTTTGCATGTCTTTCAAATTTTCCCCATAGGGTATGATGGAGGTTTCAGGAAAAGTATAGCTTCATGCCGGGGGGGAGGGGTGGCACTGAGTGGAGTGTGGTTGGTGGTAGTGCCCAGTTGGTACAAGGAAGCTACCACAATTTTTTCAGAGGAATTTGGCAAAGGGCTGATCTTTAAAGAATTAATGAAGTTACGCATCTTTCAGATTTTCCTCGTAGGGTATAATGGAGGTTTCTTCAGTCCCATAACTCCACTTGAGGGACACTGGGGTGGCCCAGAGCAAGTGGCAGTGTAGTGCACATAGGGTGTCACCCACCCACATGGGTTACCAACCCATGAAGTACAGGGTTTTGTTGTTCTAGAGGTGTTCTAAGAGTAGATTCTCTAGTAGCATATGAGAGTGGATTTATGGTTTTTCATTTAAAATCTCATTTGCTACCAGAGAATCTAAACTCAACACCTCAGAAACAACAAAGCCCAGTACCCCAATGGGTTAGCAATCCAGGGGTGTGGTTGGCACCCTCTGTGCACTACACTACCACTTGCTTGAGGCCATCCCAGTGCCCCCAGATGGAATTATGGGGCTTCTGAAACCTCCATTATTCCCTATGGAAAAAAATCTTAAAGACGTATAAACCTCAAAAATTCCTAAGAAACCAGCCCTTTGCCCCTGAAGCCCCACATAAACAAGTTGAAAGAGTGAAGAGAATGATGAATGACAACAATACTTAATTTTTTGGCACAGTTATTTGAGAGTTTTGCAGCGGGTGTGAGCCTGTGCCTGTGGCTCTAGCACAGCAGCACAACCCATTTGTGGAACAGTGACCACAGGTCACTCGACATAGCAAGATAGGCCTTGGTACTATGGAACAGCTTCAAATGTTCATTTAACTGAAGTGGAGTGAGCCATAGCCCAAACAAATCAGCCTACTGTTCAGAATTGTTGAGATTTATCATCACTGCATTTAGAAAAGTGCAAAACCATGGATCATGGTTACAAGAAAGAGAGAAGCAACTAAGATTCCTGGGGATGTCAACAGATTGACAGGTGTGTTCCCCACCCTCCTCCTTTTGTCTTCTGTAGTCCCATGTGGATGACCTGTCCCTGCAATGGCAATAGTTGTGATCCCCTGGCTTAGACATCATGTCCCACCAAATTACATTGTGGCCTAAATTACATTAGACTGCTCAACTTGGGCAACAAAACTTAGACACCACTATAATTCCTAAAAATCAGAAGAAAAACAAAATAGCTCTTCAAAAGACCCCTGAACAAGTCAAGAGATTCTTTCTAAACCTTTGGAAAGAAAAACCTGTGTAATTTCAGAACTTTCCTAACCAGCTTCTCGAAAAGCTTCTCCACACAATTTATACCATGGCTTTTAGCAAGAGCTTTGGAATTGCATTGAGCTCCCAAAGATATTTGGGTATTTCTGCCTCAAAATGCTGTCTTCCAAATCCCTTTGCAAGGTCAGTTTGCATTTCAATCACACTGAATACAACACATACTTAACTAAACCATTCATGCTCAACAGCTTTTTGCATATCTTATCTTCTGCTAATCACTCAGTGCCTCAGCTGGAGTGGAGAGAGTCAGAGAAGTCAATTTCAATTGCAATGCTTTTCCAAAGAACAAAGCATTCTGTCTGAAACACAGTCATTTCAATTTGGAAACAAAAATCTCTGTTTTTTAATTCTTGATTTTGTTTTGGTTACAAAACCTCCAAAATTGCCATTTTCAGGCACAAAACATTTTTTACCTGAATCAAAATGCACAAGCCTACTCTTTATGCCTGGCTCTTTGGATGCTCAAGCTTCAGGTAGCCGAAGCATCCACATGACCAGTAGGGGTGAGGGAGAAGGGCGCACAAACAATCTTTCCTCACTTTTAGCCCAGGTAAAAAACCTGGGCTACCTGGTCAAAGAGCGCTGGGATTGGGACCAATCCCAGTGCTCCACACAAGCAGCCCTATCCGAGTGGCACTGTGCCAGCCCAGGTAAAGCTGCTCATGTGAACAGCCTTTGTGTATGTATAAAGGCATTCTTATCATTATTAGTGTTTCACACAGGGGCATTATTGGTGGCAACAAAGGACCCCTGACTATCCCCCAAGCCCCACAGCCTACATGAAGGGTGCCTGGAGGAGGTCACCACCATGAATCTCCCATGTCACCACTGCTTTCATCTGCCTCTTCATCTGAAAATGAATTCATCAGAATCAGGGGTATTCCAGTTTGTGGATGGGGAGGTGGATGAGAAGGTAGCAGTGGCATAGGAGACTCATGGTACTCTAACTTTTCCCTGTCCCCTCGACAAGCAGACTTCCTTCTATAGCTTCCTGCAATTAGTCTCTCAGCAGCAACTCTTCCCACTCTCCTCTTAGCGAATGGAGAAGCAACTGCCACCACCACATCTCCACATTTGCCCAACAGAAGGGTGGGTGGAGCTGCCACCAACACTGCATCCCCTTCACCAGCATTAACAGGTAAGATGGGGAGGAACTTGCTGAGGATGGCATAGAGCAGGCCTGCTCAACTTAGACCCCCGCCCCCCCGCCCACTGCTTTTGGACGACAACTTCCATAATACACAGCCACAGTGGCCGATAGCCAGAGATGATGGGACTTGTAGACCAACATCTGCAGGAGGGCTGAAGTTAGGCAGCCCTGGCATATACACATGCACTATGGGATCCAGTATAGGATTCTGTCCCAGGGCCCCCTGCAATCTTCCACTGGTGCTAGTTTCATATGTTCAAGGGTTAAAACCTGGTGAATCCTGGAACAGATTAAGACTTGACTCCTCTCTTAACCTTTTCAGTAACCCTCCAAAATAATCAGCTCAACAGAGAAATTTACTTCACTTGAAAGAAGAGTCTGCAATAATGTTATGCCTACCTCCCACCAGGCTGTTGCTTGCATCCTTGTACTCAAGTATGATTTCCATAAATCCCACTGTGGCATCTTAGCTGAAGATTTCTAGCAGAGTGACTAGCCTAATTTTAAAATACATCCGTAAACAATCTGTCCTCCCTCATTACATTTCTTTATTTCCCTTAAATCTTCATCTGCTTACCAATAAGGACATTTGATATTCGGCATTTCATCTCCATGCTCTCCCTGTACACAACCACACATATTGTTTGCTCTGTATCGCTAGTATTTAAGGTTTCCAGTTGGGATGATTTAGTTTTGGCTGATCAACTTGTGCGAGAGACAAACAAAACAAATGCTGTATTAAAGAAAAAAGCGCACATTTGTGCCAAGCTACACAGAACCTTGGAAATAGAACATTAGGAATATCACAGTGCATAGCCTGATGCACAGAAGAAAGAGGGAATAAACAGGGATTTCATTCAGCCAGGGCTTGAAGATCTTAGTCCTGGAACTTGTTTGCCAGGCTGGGACTCAGCCTATAAAGATGTGCGATCATAATGAAGGAACTGTCTCTGTGTGTACACATCCACAGGGTCCCTCCCCTGCTAAGGGCTTATTAGCACATTCAGCAGAATCACATTATGGTCTCTTTCTGGGAGCTGTTTTATACATGTCACAGAATTAATTATGGTCCAATTTGAATTGGATCAAATTAATCAACTCAGGCCCATGCCTAATGGGGTCAAGGAGAGACCACCCAAAAGTAACTTCCAGACTTCGATATGACATGTCCTTGACTTAAGGAATCATGGAACATAAAACAAATCTAATACTTAGAAATATTATTCCAAAAAGAAGAAAAGGACTAGACTCCCGTTCTTAATGCTTTTTGCTTTAACCGTAGCTGCCATGTTGCTAGAGGCTTTTAGTCCTCCTCATCTAAGGAATCCCTTGGCTCAGTGAGAATTACTAGATCAGCACTCTTACCCTCCAAAGCCCCAGAAGGATGCTAGAGGTCAAGTGTATAATGCATCTGGAAATGGTAGTAGGCTCACAGGCAGCAAGACTAGCAGGTGATGCTGATGCAACACTATTTGAAGTTAACCAGCGAGATTTCAGCAACATCAAGCCCAGATGAATGTAAAGCCCCTAAGTAATTTACATTTGATGTTGGTGAAGCAGACATCTGAGGAATAATTCATATTCTCTGTTGAGTAATAAAATTACCCTCCCTGCTAACAGAGCAAAGAGACACCTTTTAAAGTGATGATTCTCTTATATTTAGCAGGGGGAGAGCAACTGGCCCTATCCAACCCCAGCACAGCATCCTTCCAGTGGCTCTTGCTGGTGTCTGCCTTATGTTTTGTTTTTTTAAAAAAACTGTGAGTCCTTGGGGACAGGCAACCATCTTATTTATGTATTATTTCTCTATGTAAAACTTTTTGAGCTGAACAAAAATAGTGTTCAGTAATACTGATTGATTGATTGATTGATTAAGTGCTGTCAAGTCGGTGTCAACTCTTGGCGACATAGATAGATTCAGTGGTGCATTCATTGCTGTCGCAATTGAGTCCAGCCACCTTGCTGCAGGTCATCCTCTTCTTTTCTTTCCTTCAACTTTCCCAAGCATTATGGATTTCTCAAGGGAGCTGGGTCTTTGCATAATGTGTCTGAAGTATGATAGTTTGAGCCTGATCACTTATGCCTCTAGTGAAAATTCTGGATTGATTTGTTCTATGAACCATTTGGCTGTCAATGGTATCCTCAAAAGTCTTCTCCAGCACCAAAGTTCAAAAGCATCAATACTTCACGTCTGCTTAAATGTACAGAAGCTAGTATTTTTGACTGAGGCTTAGGCTAGGAAATTATATAAGTGCTTCATTGACAAACAGTGACACAATGCAATCAATCAATCAATCAGTCTTATTCTCTCTCACGCAAACTCACACTCACACACACGGTTCAAGATGTGTGAATATTCTTTGTGTCAAACATGGCGAGTTATGATTTAGTAGTACTCAACTGAATTGCCAGGTAGGTTAGCTCCAGTCCCGGACCCAAGTATGACCTGCCCTCCAGCCCCAGTCACACATATCTCTATGTGTGACACTAATTATGAACATCTCAGTGCCTTGCTGTACCCCAAACCATGTTTATAAAGATAATGGCTCACAGCTCTTTAAATTCTGCAGCCACGTCCCCCAAATTCAGCAGTTCTAGCAGACACATATATTAAATATATATGCATACAATTGTTTAGATTGTAGTAATTATTTATACCTTGATGATTGTGATTTCAAGTGTATTTTTCAAAGATCTTGGTGCATGCTCAACACATTTAGGACCATTACACATGTCATATTTTGAGTGCAAGAACATATTCAATACAGCATTCTTTATTAATGTTGCCTATACCCATAAACTTAGTTTCTCTGCCACAATACACATGAGGAGGGATCCAAACCTTTTGCAAAAGTCATGTTTTAGAATGAGACTTTGGCTCTTTGAAGTGTACTGTTCACCTGATGAAGAGCTGACTGACTCACATTGAGTCAGGGTTCCTGTCCGTTTAATAAATTCCATTTTGCATCTATTAGCATCATATTCTTTTTTTCATTTCTGCTTACTAATCTTACTATGCCACTGCCTGTGTGCATTTTGCTGAGAAAAGCCAAAATTACATGTACATGCCATTCATATTCAATATGTTCACATGTATTTTATGCTGATGAACCATCTCTCAAGCAGAAAAAGAGCCAGTGTAGCACTGCAGATATAGTAGAAATTTCTCAACTAACTGAAAAACAGCTGCCATTTTTCCATGGAAGTCCCCTTGGAATGACAGTACAGGTGGACCTCATTATCCACGGGGGTTCTGTTGCCACAAATTATAGCAATGCCAAAGTCACCCCCAATTGCAGAAATGGACCAAATAAAGTGCCCTATCATGCTTCGCGGGTCTCCTTGCATCCAGCAATGACCTCAAATGCCCACCAAAACTCCTAAAGAGTCTTTTTTTTATTTTTTGATGAAATGAGCCACAAAATGGTTCCTGCAGATGAAATGGCAGCTGGGAATGACCTCTGTGGTCATTTCTGGCCTTCTAGGAACCACGGATATGTGGGGTTTTAACCCTTTCATATACACAGATAAGGGACTCTATTTCACATCTGTGGATAAGCAAAACAGTGAATAACAAGGTTTTCCTGAACATCTTGATGGAGCATCATTCACAGGACTTTCTCAAGGGAAAATCATAAGCTACTTGCCACAAACCAGCAGCCAAATGCCCCTGAAACCTGTGCAGGATTTCTTTGGCTTCCTCTCTAAATCCCCTTCAGTCTTACACTGGGTGACATTATGCACAATGGTATGATCCTGTTGCTGCACAACACATTGGGGCTGTTGCAGAATCATAAGGCAGCCCCAATGCTGCAGGGAATGAGAAGTTGTGCAGTCAGCCCTACTGCAGTTACTCCCATTTTCATCAATGGGAGTAACTGCAGTAGTGTTGATTGTACAACTGCTCACTCCCTGCAGCATCAGGGCTGCCTTACAAGTCCACAACAGCCCCAATGCAGTATGTAGTGGTGCCATTCCAATGCAAATAATGTCAGCCAATATTTTGCCTCCACCCATATTCGAGCTTGGAAATCCTTCAGCGAGACTTTTCAGCTCAGGACTAATTTTAAATGGGGTAACAAACATACAAATATTAAAAACATATTCATGGATGAGGTTTGCTGCACATCATATAATAAATAGTTCCGGTGGGCCTTGTTATCCGCAGGAGTTCTGTTCTGCTCTGTAACTGCAGATAACTAAACTGTGGATAATGAATCATTGAGTAAATGGGAACTGGAGGGTTAAGTTCCTGGAGGGCAAGAAATGCTTAAAATGGAGGAAATAGGAGCAAAAAAAGCACCATGCTCTCCAGGACTCCAGTTCTCCAGCAATGCCCCCAAACCCTCCAATTCAGACAATTTTGCACAAAAAAATCATGGAATTGTTTTTTAACAAAAGAGCCACAAAATGGCTCCTTTAAGCAAAATGGTGGCTGGAAATGACCTTAGAGGTCATTTCTGGCCACCTGAGAACCACGGATACACAGATCTTAACGCTTTTTAAACCGCATATACTGATGTCAAGTATCCATTGTGCAACAACAAATACCCGAAACCACAGTTGTCAGGACTGCATGTGGCGAGGTCCATTTGTATTGTCAAACAGCTAGGGTTGTGCATTTTGGTGTTTTTTCTGTTTTGTTTTTGGCCCAAATCCCAAACACCCAGATTTTGTTCTTTGTTCGAAATCAGCCAATCCAAAACACCCCAATTTTGTTCTTTGTTCAAAATGGCAAAATCTGAATCCAAAATGTTTTAGATTTTAAAAAACCAGCCCTGGGGCAAAACTAGTGGGTGGAGGTGGTAGTGTCCAATGGGTGGAAGCTACCACCCAAATTTCAGAGGAATTGGGCAAAGGGCTGGTTTTTGGTGAATTTTTGAAGTTTAAGATTTTCCCCATAGGGAATAATGGAGGTTTCAGCAAAAGTATAGCTTCATGTTGGAGGGAATGGGGTGGCCCAGAGCAGAGCAGGGTGGGTGGTAGTGCCCAGTGGGGGCAAGGAAGCTGCCAAAATTTAAAGGAATTGGGCAGAGGGCTGATTTTTAAAGATTTAATGGAGTTTACGCAGCTTTAAAGTTCTTCCCCATAGGGAATGATGGAGGTTTCATCAGCCCCATAACTGCACTTGCGTGGCACCAGGGTGGCCCAAAGCGAATGGTGGTGTAGAGCACATAGGGTGCCAACCACCCCCATGGGTTGCTAATCCATGGGGTACTGGGTTCTGTTGTTTCTGAGATGTTTTGAGTATAGATTCTGTGGTAGCATATGAGAGTGGATTCATGGTTTGTTGTTGAAAATCTCATATGCTACCAGAGAATCTAGGAACATAGGAAGCTGCCATATACTGAGTCAGACCATTGGTCTATCTAGCTCAGTATTGTCTTCACAGACAGGCAGTGGCTTCTCCAAGGTTGCAGGCAGGAATCTCTCTCAGCCCTATTTTGAAGAAGCCAGAGAGGGAATTTGGAACCTTCTGCTCTTCCCAGAGCAGCTCCATCCCCTAAGGGGAATATCTTAACAGTGCTCACACTTCTTTTCTCCCTTTCATATGCAACCAGGGTGGACCCTGCTTAGCTAAGGAGACAAGTCATGCTTGCTACCACAAGACCAGAGTGTAGAACACTCTGAGGTGTTCTACACTCAGAACACCTCAGAAACAAAAGAACGCAGCACCCCATGGGTTAGCAACCTATGGGGTGGTTGGCACCCTATGTACACTACACCACCATTTGTTCCCGGCCACCCCACTGCCCCCTAGGTGGAGTTATGGTTCTGCTGAAACCTCCATTATTCCCTATGGGGAAAAACCTTAAAGATTCGTAAACTTCAACAATTCCTAAGAAATCAGCCCTTTGCCCTATTCCTTTGGAATCTGGGTTGTGGCAGGCACCCCTTGGGGCACTGCCACCCAACCCATTGTTTTGCCTCTCAGGCCCCCTTTCTGCCCCAAATCTGCCCCAAAGACATGTAAACTTCAGAAATGCTTTAAGAATCAGCCCTTCTCCCAATTCCTTTGGAATCTGGGTGGCAGCCGGCACCCATTGGGGCACTACCACCTGACCAACTCTTCTGCCCCCAAAGCCCCCTTTTTGCCCTGAATTCCCCCCCCCCATAACATCAACATCACACATCAACAACAGCAGAGCTTTGCAAAAAACCAGGCAGATTTCCAAAGGTCATGCACATTCACATCCCGCCCCCCCAGAAATGCAATTGATCTATACACAACAATGTGAAACAACAGCAGTAAAATGCACACTGCCCCACGCAGTGTGCACACTGCCTCACTGGCCAATGAGGGTAAATGCACACTGCCCCACTGGCCAATGAGGGTATATTTTACCCTTAAATTTCCCTAAAAAGAATAAGGAGGCAATTGCCAGGAGATCAGCCCATGCTTTTGCTGGCCAATCTGCAAGCTGGAAGGGCCAGAAATTCAAACAGATGTCAAAACTCAAAATGGAGACTGAAGGAGAAATACTTTTCGCGATTGCAAAATGGAGTTCCAAAACACCTGAAACAACAAAACGTTTTGTATCCGAAACAGAGACATTTTGTTTCGGCTACACAATTTTCTGTTTTGAGCATTAGGTGTTTTGTTTCAACTACAAAACAGCCGAAATGACCTGTTTGGGGCACAAAACATTTTGTATCCAAAATGAAACACACACCCCTACAAACAGCTAGTTTTTGACGGAGACAACCATGTTAGCCATATTTTGCCAAGTTCTTCTCTATACAACTGTTAATAATAGAGGAGCCCTGTGCTCCTTGGTATTTAGTCACCCTAAAAGCAAGCATGAGAATAAAACTGGCTGAAATCAGTTTTAAATCCAAGTTTAGTCTTAAGGGGAGAAAGTGAGGGGTCTGTAAACGAAGTCATATGAGTAACTGAAAAAGCGAGGTATGTTTGGACTGGAGAAGAGAAGACGAAGTGGGAATATGATAGCCACCAAATATCAGAAGGGCTGTCACATAGAAGGATGAGCAGACTTCTTCTCTGTTGCTCTTGAAGGCAGGGCTAGAAGCAATGGGTTGAAATGGCAAGGAAGCAGATTTAGGCTAGACATGAGGAAGAATTTCCTAACTGTAAGAGGTGCTCAAAAGTGGGACAGTGGTACTTTGTACAGTGGTTGAAAACACTAGAGGTTTTCAAAGGGATGCTAGAGAGCCACCTCAGAGATGCTGCAGAAGTTAGATGCACTGAGCAGGGCGCTGGTCTAGAAGACTTCCAAGGTCCCTTCCAACTCTAACATTCTATCATGACGAGTCTATTCTTACAATGGGGGGAAATTGGCCTAAGGGATCCCAGCCTGGTTTCCCCCCAACATGAGAACCACTGGGCTCATGGGTGAGCCTGTTAGTTCAACAACAGCTAGTCACCCAAAGTAGCCGTCCCCTTAAATGAGGTTAGCAGAGTGAGTGCTCTGCTAACCCCGTTTTCAAGATTGTGAGACTCTTTGGCATGGCAACTCATGAGTAGACCCCTGGCTGGGAGGCTACAACAAGCCTCCCGGCCTCAGGGGTCTCCCCAGAATACCTCGCACACTCGCCCCTGATCCCTGATTGGCCTCCGATCCCCACCACCTCTACCAGCTCTGTGACAGACCCAGTAATCATGTAGGTGGCCAATCTGGCTGCCTAAGGCTAAGCACATGCTCAACCTGCTCATGTGCAGGGAGAGCAGGCTAAGGCTGCTCTCACTGCAGAGCCCGGTTGGTCTCTACACACGGATCGTGTGTAGAGCCTCTCTATGTTCAGTGGAATATGGAAGACTACTCAGTAGCAACTTTGTGAGCAACTTCCACAAGCATCCTGTCTAAAACATACTAAAGGTCAAGGTAAAGTGTGCTGCAGAGTCGGTATCGGCTCCTGGTGACCACAGAGCCCTGTGGTTGTCTTTGGCAAAATACAGAAAAGGTTTACCATTGCCATCTCACATGCAGTATGAAATTATGCATTTCAGCATCTTCCTATATCACTGCTGCCCAATATTGGTGTTTCCCTTAAACATACCAGCAGGGATTCAAACCGGCAACCTCTGGCTTGTTTCCTTTTATTCCTACAGAAATAAAAAGTAAGGTGCTGTTTCTCATGGGAAATTTGAAGGCGAATCCACAAAAGTTATTTTAAACAAAACAGGATATGGGAGCTCAATTAGCAAGCTTATCTAAGTTACTACTGGTGAGTTTATGTCCAAATTAATGAAAGATGTTTTATGTCCCTGTACAGCATACCCTCCAATATTTCACAGATTAAAAGGAGGAAATTTGTATATTTGCAAGACTTATTCTCACACCAAGGATCAGGACTTACTATGATTATTGTTATTTATATCCTACTTTAAGAAAAAGTTCTCAAAGTGTTTTAAAAGACTTTAAAAGAAAAATGAGAAGATAGTTCCCTGTCCCCAAAGGGCTCACAGACATGTACACAACAATTTCTTAAAAAGACATCTTCAACATCTCCCCAAAAGGCAAAAGAGGAATAGGAGTAGGACAGAGCAGACCTTTGCTGGGGATAAGTACCAGAAAACATGGATGGTCTCTGGTAAATAGCGACAGTTGTATCGTATGTTACTGTCACTTCTGTTAGAAAAGACGAGTGCTCTCCACAGAGAATACACCTTGCCATGGGCAGCATGCTAATTTCAAATGCTGTTTGTAATATCTTATGAAATAGATTTTCTGTATTTTATACTCATCTATGCCAAATCCTCAGTGCTAAATCCCATAACAATTTCATTGGCATATCTAATCGAGTTACATAAAGATTTAAGTCATTTGGGGAGCCGAGGTGTCTCATCCACATCTTTACAGCAGGCGGTAATTCCATTTATTGAAAGCTGGAAACTATTTAGATTTGAAATGCAGAAGTCTAGAAATGACTCGGGCTTCCAAGACAACATGTCTTATAAACTGGTTTAGGCTTGGGGGGCAGAGCAGGGGAGAGTGGGTGAGTGGTTGAACAGAGCTGACAGCTGTTCAGCAGCAGGCTAAAGAGTAAGACTGAAGAACTGCCACACAGCTGGCTTAGGATGCGATTGCTGAGGACCTGGGGAAATCTAGGGAAAGGATGGCAAAGGAGAGGGTAGGAGTGAGAGAAAGAAAGATGTGCCCTATTGTGGCTTAAAAGCTGGCTTTTATAAGGGTATTAACAAGGAACTGATAGGATTGTTGCTGGGCAGACTAGTACAAATCATGGAGGTGTAAAAAATTTAGTAACTTACTGGGTTTTTAATTCTAGTTCCTGCTCCAAAAGGGCCCTCAAGTCAACTCATCTTATTAAAAGTGCAATGAAACAATAAACACTCTCAACAGCATTAAGCCTTTCAGCTAACAACAAGAAGAAGTCAGAATAAACACAGAGTAACACAGCAAAAGTGAAATATGACAGGCTGGTTCGAACAATAGCTTAACAGCCCACGTGATTAGGAAGGGGACATGCTGAGAGCACGGCTGTTGCCCTCTGCAGACAACCCAATGCTCTCCCAGCATGTTCCTTTTTCACTGGTGGAGTGGGAGCTGCTCATCCAAATGGTCCCTCTACACACACTTCCCACGCATGTGTGGAAGGGCTTTTCAGATAAACAGCTCCCACAAACAATAAAGGGACATGCTGGGAGGGCACTGAGACATCTGTGGAGGATGTTACAATGGGAACTCTTGGCCTACCCCCTTCCTAATTGCATGGGCCACTGGTAAGGTAACATCCACCCAACCCATTATCTAGCAAGCTTCCTCAAAGGTCCTCTGGCATAGAACAGTCTTGACCAATCTTTGAAAGTCAAGAAGAAACTAGGGTTAGGGTTGAACTGAAGGCGAAGATGTGGTTTTCTCAAAAGCACAGAAAAGCACACCCTTTCTACTCTTTTTCATGGAATGCTCTAAAAATTGTTCCAAGCAAGTGTTCACATGCTCTGAGTGAGGGCAATACTTACTGAATTTATTCATTTTTTATTTATGCATAAAATTCCACACACACATACACACACACCTTCAGCTCAGCTTAACTCCCAGGATCACACACACACACACACACACACACACACACACACACGTAGATATACACACACATACATAAAAATTAAAATATAACATTAAGTAAGAAAAAAATCAGTACACTAAAAAGGTGAGTCAACAGCAATACCAATTAAAAGCAGATGAAAGATTAAATGTACTGTCTGAATTAGGGCTGGCCCAAACTGGCCCCACAGATTTCACAGCTTCATATGCTGAAGACACCCAAATCTATTTCTTCATGTCAACATCATCAGGAGAAGGCATAACCTCCCTAAATGCCAGCCTGGAGGCAGTGATGGGCTAGATGAAAGATTACAGTGGTGACTGTATCCAAATAAGACGGAAGCCACCTAATGGTGCAGTGGGGAAATGACTTGATTATCAAGCCAGAGGTTGCCAGTTCAAATCCCTGCTGGTATGTTTCCCAGATGATGGGAAACACCTATATCGGGCAGGTAGCAGCGATATAGGAAGATGCTGAAAGGCATCATCTCATATTGTGCAGGAGGAGGAAATGATAACCCCCTCCTGTATTCTACCAAAGACAACCACAGAGCTCTGTGGTTGCCAGGAGTCAAAACCAACTCGAAAGCACACTTTATCTTTACTTCTTGTGCAGTGCTGGAACTTGGGAGACAATTTTGATCTGCCCATTCTGGATGGGGTCACACTTCCCCAGAAGGAACAGGTAAGCAGTCTGGGAATACTTCTGGATCCAAACCTCTGCCTGGTGTGTCAGGCTGAGGCAGTGGCCAGGGGTGCTTTCTAACAACTCTGGCTCATATGCAAACTGTGTCCATTTCTTGAGATAAACAGCCTCAGAACAGTAGTACATATGCTAGTAACCTCCAAACTTGACTACTGTATGCACTCTATGTGGGGCTGCCTTTGCATGTAGTCCAGAAAATGGTACAGTATGTGGCAGCCAGGTTGGTAACCAGGTCATCTTGAAGAGACCATATTACTCCTATATAAAAAGCATTGCAATGGCTACCAATAAGTTTCTGGGCAAAATACAAGGTATTGGTTATAATCAATCAATCAATCAATCAATCAATCAATTTATTTATTTCAGTTTTTGACATAATGAAAAGTGGGAACAGCCCATGATTGTCTAGGAAACATTCTCTCTCTCTTCCAGCCCTGTGTTTTGACAGCAGGGAAAGAAATCACCACAGTGCAGTACAGGAAGAGAAGGGATGTATCACCTAGGCAACGGGGAATGCATTGCCTCTGTCCTTCACTGTAGGAGCTTCATTTCTCACGCTCACAGCACAGTGCCATAAAAAAGGGAAGCACTGGGCCATGCATGCATACACTCTCTCTCCCATGTCACACAACAAACTCTTCTCCCTTGTTTGCAGCTTCCTTGTAGCATTACCAAAAGAGAGAGGGTCTTTCACAGCAATGTAGCCAAATCAAGAGGTGTTTCAACTCAGCTATAGCTTTCATACCATCCTGTGATCAAGAAGAGTTTCCAGACACCTATTCCCCCACTCCCAATTTTGCATTCCTAAAGGCAGGCTGTTTCCTGGCTTTACATAACATCATTGGGGGAGATAAAAGAGAGAGACTTATCTAAGACCCTGTCAATGAATGCCACCTGATGGTATGCCACACTTGGTACAGATTTTTATATTATTTACATGATGCTGCCTTATTCCTTTCATATTATATCTTCTAATTAGATTACTAAGCCAGTACAAGAGAAAACGCGATGTGCAATCTGTGTAGATCTCAATTTGAGGGTTCTTGTTTGGTCACTTCTGCTTTGTTGTACTGAAAACAATATCAACAAAAGCATTAGACAACCAAGAGTGAATTGTGTAATGAATGTTTCTACAGCTGCAAGAGGAGTTGCTGTGCACCGAGCCAGTTATATGAAGACATTAAGACAGTTTGACAAAGTACTGGTAAAGTACTGTGGGGGGTGGGGAGCTCTGAAATTGAGAAAGGTCAAATACTGACTAGACACTTGTACAAAGCATGTCACTTTTATTTGATTACTAGGAGGGCTGCAAATTAATATGTCATTTTGAGAGCAGTAACATTTCCAGCTTAAATACCATTCCTTCTCCGAGTTTATAAGAGTCATGCTTAAGAAAACTATGTACATTTTTGCCTTTTCTTTCTTTGATCTTATACATGAGGTCACTTACAATTACAATAATTTTTAATGACAGCAACAGATCTTCAGCAAATGTCCCTTGAGGAAACCTGTGACTATCCTAATCTACATCTTGGTTTAGCCTTCCTTCTGCTATTCCTATTCCTTCCATAAGCGTGAAGCTGAAGAACCTGTGAAGACCCATACGGTATCCATACATCCCGCCCCCCCCCCCCCCAGAAAGTGGCCAGGTGCACTGGGAAGTTCACAAGTCAGACTCCCCAACCCATTTCAGTGTGCATTGATGGGCACACTGCCTTTGTACATGAAGACTCCAATTAGCTATTATGGCTCATTGCAATAGACCTCTCTTCCATTCATTTGATTACTTCTTCAGAATGTATCATTGACCACAGCTGACACAGAATGTAGTTCCATCTGCTTCACAGTGGCTGACATCCTGACTAAAAGACTACTCAGGAATTACTCTAAAAGGCTACTAAAGTTCAGCTGGACTTCTTCTGGTACATTTAGTCAGGATGTCAGCCAGGATCAACAAAGATACATTTATTTATTTTATTTAACATATTTCATACAACCAAAATGTGTGTTTCAAGGTGGTGTACACATGAATAAAAATTAAAAACCACAATAGTTAAAAGTTGGACAATTCAAACAATACATTTAAAACTAATTGAAATATTTTGAAATATTTTAACCGAAAGCCTGGTGTGTCTTAAGGCTTTTTCTATATTTATTTATTTGTGTAGCATAGTGAGTAAGGGTGTAAGCCAGGAATTCCCCAGTTCAAATCGCACCTCATTCATGAACTCACTAAGTGATCTTAGGCAATTCATTCTCAGCCTCTGCCCTGCTGGTTATTCCAAAGCTTAGAATACAAGCTGTGATGTAAGAAGGGAGGTAAAGCTCCAGGGAGCTATGAGCAAATCTATGAGCTAGAACTTTGGGGAAAAGTTGCTGTATGATGCTCAAGCTTTTCTCACCAAGCTCTGAGAAACTCCTCCAACCCAACCTCACCAATTGTTTGGCCAAAGGCTTCTCAGCCATTCTCTGTTACCTTTTCCCTTAGCCTCTTCTTCCTTAACTTATTTTGGCCTTGACTTGTCTTAGGCCAAAAGCTTTCCTCGCAGAAACATCAGTGTAAAATGCAGATAATGTAGGATTATTATTATTATTTTACATTTTATATTCTGCTCTTCCTCCAAAGAGCCCAGAGTGGTGTACTACATACTTAAGTTTCTCCTCACAACAACCCTGTGAAGTAGGTTAGGCTGAGAGAGAAGTGACTGGCCCAGAGTCACCCAGCTAGGATAAGTCTAGTGGGAGAACTAACAGGACAGTTTGTGTAAACAGTAGTCTGTTTGGGTTGGGGAATCTCCCCAGAGCTTGGTCAAACAAACTCTGAGGCTGAAATCACATGTAAGAGTTACGCCCAAATGCATGCAACAGAGGTCCTGTGAGGTGACATACCCAAAATTTCGATTTTCTTCCTTTGATTGGAACCCTGCCACATCACAATTCAGAACCACAAGCTGCATACCCTGAAACTGAGTTGAGGGAGGAAGCTCCTCCCCCAGCTCTGGCCATGACTGGCTATGTCAGCTGTCCTTCATGGAAGAAGGAAGCCTGCACAGACAGTCTCCCCATTCTCTGCAGTTTTGCTGACTGCAGAGAGGGAGCTCTCTGTTACATACAAATTCAGATGGGAAAGTGGGGGAAGGGGAGTGGGACATTCATTATATGTGAATGTGGCCAGAGAGTATATATCTACTTTCCCCCAAGTTTCTGGAACTTCATGGAATTGCTCACTGGGCCCTGGAGTTTCAAAAATCAAGTTGGAGTGTTTGTCAGTGCATGTTATGTGTGATTCTTAGTTTTGTCTGAGCTATTATTCTTGGCATCCAAAACTTGGACAAAAGGTAGATGAAACTTTAGCAAATGTGGTATGGCACAAACACTATTATAAGTCAGTTAAAAAATATCTAATAACTATATTTTCAAGAATTCTCCAATGATGACCCAGTTCCAAATTAAGCTGAGTGGAGTTCACTCTCATTAATGCCAACAAGGAACCACTGTGACACAAGAGCAGATCAGATTATTGCATCAAGAAAAATGTGTCAGAGAGGATAGAAGTAGAAAACTTGGTGAATGTAGGACCATCAGAAGGGAGGTTCAATCACATTCACGGTCCATTGTATTGAGAGGCCTTTTGGTAGATGAAATAGTAAGAATCTCAGCTTTAGTGTGTGGTTTTTTTTTAAAAAATGAAATATTAACAGCACTATGATTGTTAATAACTGTGGTGGGGAATAAAAGCCTCACATTGTTGTTGTTGTTTTTTTTTTTTAAAAAGAAGAGTGCAAAATTGCAATGAACTTGTGATTACCCTGTAAAATGATTTTTGAATACTTGGTGTTGGAAATATTGCTTAATGCTGAATGTGCCTTCTCTGTTTAGGATTTAGAGCATTTAGGGCAACTAGAAGTCAGTGCAGTATAGCAAAGTGAGTACAGAAGAAAGGCTTCATATGAGAAAAGCATGAAAACACAAAGGTATTGTTATGAGCTTGCACTCTAATGCATGTCTTCTCACTGTAGTTCTGCCCTAAGGTGTGCCTGGTCAGTGTGCCTGAGATCTGACAAAAGAATGCTAATATTTAATGGCTGAGGAAGGACATCAGTTCATGTCTCTTTAAGTGTGAGCGAATGGTTGGGAATTCTGCAGAGATCTTTCTGAATATGGGGAAACCATTAGAGTTTGGCATGTACCCACCTCTTCTTGTTGGGGTGGGCTAATATGAGAGTAAGATAGTACAAAAGACAAGAAGTTTGTGTGAAATGGAGACAGACAAAAGTTGAATGGAGAAGCTGAAAGATTCAGAATTTAATGCTGTTAAATAAAAAAAGCTTTGAATTGTACGACTGTTCAACTCCACCTAATGTTCAGCTTGTATATTTATAAATAACCCATATATTACAAAGACGCTGTAGCGATCTCCCCGCCAAAGGAAGGCAAAATCCAGAGACTGCTGCCCTCTGGAACTTCTCACAATTCAGAGACATGAGAATCATGAATAATGCTGTAAATGTTCCTGAATTTTCTCTTCTTCAACTGTCCACGGGTGGAAAACATCCATGTAATGCAAAACTGAGTTCACACTTAGCCACACAAGTTGATCCACTGAAAACTTATTATTTCATAAATTGTTATTTTGGGGGGACCAGCATGGGAAGTTTGTACTATAAGAACTATAAAATAATCCTTTTCTTGGCACAGTTTGATTTCATCTAATAGTTTTAGTAACTCTGCAGTCACAGCTTCATTTCAATCATTTGTGTAGGAGAAAATTCTGGAGACAAAATATATCACTGATGATCCAACACAAGGGATTCTTGTATGATTCCTCTTTAGGTTGCCATGTTGTCAGTAGTAGAGAGACATACCTGCTGTCAAAAGCCATGTGCTTTTATTTACAAACAAATGCACGTGGCTGGAGGATGACGTCACTGGTGGGGCGTGCAGCTGTCAAAATGCACTGACATCACCGGAAATACATCACCAGTTATGCGTCAGCAGAAATATGTCAGCGGAAATGGTCAGAGGAGATCCCCACGAAGCCATCTTGGACCAATAGGAACAGGTTTCAGACCCCGGAAAGGGGTCACCAAAAAACAAAGAAAGAAATGGTTGGGGAGGGCAGGGCAGGATATGTCTGAACATGTCCCTGCCTCTTTTTTTAATATTCAACAGCACTCACCAAAAAAGAAAGAAAGAAAGAAAGAAAGAAAGAAAGAAAGAAAGAAAGAAAGAAAGAAGGTTCCACCAAAGATGATGAGCATTACGGATGAAGAATTGAGCGCCCTCGAGATCTCTGAAGATAATGGTATGAATATATTCTACTCTCTCTCTCTCTTTAGATTGTTTGAAAATGTTATGAAGATGAATACATGTCCGATTTATATTTGATGTTCTGCAGAAGGGCCTGTTCAACCCTGTCAAGCTGGGAGAGCCACTTTTTCACTCTCAAAGGCTTTGGACCCATATCTCATCCCAAAGAAGGAGGTTCTCACAACTCAGGCAGTTAGAAACACAGTACCTGGTAAAATACATTTTAAAATTAAAAATAAAAATCTAGATGAGCACAATTTGAAGGATTTTCTGAGTAAGACTATCTATCTAGCTATCTATTTTTTATTGCAGCCGGCATAGGCCAGAGATGTGATGATAATATAGGTAAAAACAGGGGCTCCCCCCCCGTAATATCTCATTCTAAAATTCAATAAGCTTTGATTAATACAGAACCTATGTTGTTCACAGTGGACCTGACAAATACCCATGGTGGGTTGCAGAATCTGTCTGAGAGTGCTCTAGAGGGTAAAATAGATTTTATTTTATTTTTAAAAACTAACCTTGCAAATTAACTCAGCATGTGGAAACCTCTGACTAATTCTATCTACCCCACCCTACTTTTTTCTGCAGAAGTATCTGAATCTGCCCCCATACGGCTAAATGGGTGGAAGAGAAAAGCGAAGAGTAAGGGTAGGAGAAAGAAAGAAAGAAAATGTTTTGACTCTTTTATTTTATGTATAGCTTTTATTTACTCTGTGGGTCATTTTATTAATAATGCCATATGATTCCCTTGTCTGCAGATGTGGAATTCCAAGAACAGCAGCAACCCAAACACAAGACACCTGGAGGCTCCAGCGTGGAGGGCCAGCTGCCCTACAAGAAGCCCAGAAGGGGTAGCCTGGAACCTGGTAAGTCCTTTCCACACCGCATGACACACACGTTTGTGAGTTCAAAATCTCCCCTAGCAGTGTGAGTTTTACTCCAGACATGCCTGCTGAGCCCCTGCCTCTGATCTATCTGTTTCAGAACATGAATCTGGGGTCCATGATGAGCAGGTGCTGAATCTCTGTGCTAATGAGTTCTTGGCCAGTATGTCGCGGGCTACAGAATACATGCAAACATTAATAAAGGATAAGGCAGATGCTGTAGAACGCATGACAGAGGCTGAGCAACATCATGAGCAAGCAGTGCGAATCATTAGAAAAGAAAAGGATTTATTAGGGATATTACACATCAGCTGCAAGCTTTAATAAGATGTGGAAGCATGATGTGTGATTTTGTAGACAGAAATAAAAATGAGCAACATTACCCTGTCTGCATACAGGCGGGGGGAGGGAACTTGTCACCCGGTCAACAAGAGGGTTCCGGGAATGCTCCTGATTCTGATATGGTGTCAGAACCCCCTGTAGAGCCGCATAGTGTTGCCAGATGTCAGATTACAACACCTGAGCAGTGCGGTACCCGCAATGGGGCCTCAGTGGATTCCCAGCCAATCTCTTCTGAAGGATCAGCAGGCAGCCCTGAAGAACCCCCACCCGTGGATCTACAGTTTATTCAACGTTATAATAGGAACTATGCACGCTTTAATGGTGTTGAAATGTATTATGAATTCAAGTTCATGAATTTGGACAGAGTATACTCCTTTCGTGGTGCGCTATTGGGGATGTATTCTGCTTTTCAAAGGGTTCTGGACAATATAAACAACCATATAGAACCAGGGGACTTTGTTCAGCTCAGATTGCGAGGGCCAGGGATTTCAAACCCCCTTTACTCTGCAAAGAGGCAGGCAGGGCATCTGAATGCTGAAACTTTCTTAAGTGCTATGTCTAACCTGCTTCAAAGTTATGCTCAAATTTTAGCTGATGGGGCATTAACATTGGCCGTGATTGTCATTACACCCCCACGAGGAGCTGGGCTCAGGCATATAAAATCAATACCCTATAACAGCATAACACAGAAAAAGAGGCTGCACCTGATAGATGTACCCATGCCTAATACTGCACTCTGCTTTGCAGCGAGTCTTATGGCTGTTCTAGATGAGAGAACTACTGCTACACAGATAAAAGAAGGTGCAAAAAAAACCCCAACCCTGTACAGGGATCTTGGGTGGGGTGAGCAAAAAGAAGTGTCTTTTGCAGATGTGAAACCATAGAGACTCACATGAAGGTCAATATTGTGGTTGTGCAATGGGAAACTTCTGGATGGAGTGTTTTTAAAACTCCTGAACAGAAATACCTCAAAAGCTGTTTTCTGTTACTTCATGATGCTCACTATTATTGGATTAAGAACACCAAACGTTTTTTTGTCTCCAAAAATTTTTGTTATGTCTTTTACACACCCTATACACACAGCCATGACTGTTTGATGAGGTGTCACCACTGTTTAGACTCTGGGTGTGTAAAATGTGTGGGGCAAATAATCAGATGCCCCAAATGCAAGATGCAGTGTAGCTCACAAGAATGTCTAGGAAGGCATAAGAAGCTCTCTGCAATGGGGTGGGTAGAATGCATCCCACGTGAACTATGTGATAAGTGCTTCTGATATGTCAAGGCAGATCATGAAGATGAACGACCCTGTAGGGGAAAACAGTGTGTATGCTATGAGTACCTTTGCCCTGGGGAAGAACATGAGTGTTACATTACACGTTTACAGTACCCCGAGCTATCAGTAAAATATGTGTTTTATGACGGCGAATGCAGGCAGGAGGACGGGGTCCACGTGCCAAACTATATTTATGCCAGGGCTTTTGAAGGGGAGATGGTGGAGCCTGTTAAAGCATATCAAGAGAAACAGAAAGGCTGGAAAAAGTGGGGCCCCCAAGGGGAATATTGGGAATTTAAAGGGGACTCATGTTTGAATGAATTTGTAATAAATTTTACATTGGACAGTAGCTTTATGGGGTCCAGCTTTATAGCCCATAATTCGGGATGCTATGATGGAATCCTCATCTTGAGAGAGCTAATCAAAGAAGGTCTCGATGTAGATCTGCTCACTCGGGGGAGAAACTACTATGTATAACAGTTAAAAATAATGACAAAATTTATAGATTCCATATGCCATCTGCCCATGGTGCTAGCAAAGCTCCCCAAAGCTAAGGGTTTTCAGGGTTGTAAGGGTTATTTCCCACATTTCTTTAATAAAAAAGAAAATGAGAGGTATATTGGGAATATGCCAGAACCCATGTACTATGATGTGGACACTATGAAACCTGCAGATAGGGAAGAAGTCATGAAGTGGTATGAGGAAAACAAAACAAAGACGTTTGACATGCAGAAGGAATTGGCCTATTATTTTCAGAAAGATGTAGACATCTTGATGCAGGCCTGTACAAAATATAGACATGAATTGGTTGAGATGACATGGGATGTAGTTGATAAACCTAAGGGGAAGAAAACTGTCAGGGTGCTGGTGGGTATTGACCCCTTCCAATACACTACACTTGCTAGTGTGTGCTTAAGAATGTACTGTTACAAGTATCTGAAGGATAAAGAGATTGCCATACCGGCCCCAGATAATTACCATAATCAGTGCAAAAGATTCTCAACTCCGTCCATTCAGTGGTTGGAATACATGGCCCACAGGGAAAACATACATATTCAGCATGCTCTGAAAGGGGGTGAGTTTAAGGTTGATATTCCTCAGGAGCTGCAGGAGGCATCGGGGGTGTTAAGGCATATTATTTAGATGGCTATTCTGTGAATGGGGGAAAGAAACTTGCCTTTGAATTTAACGGATGCTTTTATCACAGGTGTCTAACCTGTTATCCCGCACACAGACAGCACCCGATGTTGTCGGAAACCTATGGTTTTCTCAACAATGCTAGTGAGAGGAAGGCAGATGTCCTAAAACGATTGGGGTTTGAAGTCCAGTGTATATGGGGACATGAGTGGAGTGATATGGTCAATGGGGATCAGAAGGTGATGGATTTTCTGAAGCAGCAGCAGTTTCCAGAACCTCTGGAACCTAGAGATGTGCTGTTTGGGGGCAGGACTGGTTGTGTTCATCTGTATTATGAGGCAAAGGAGGGAGAACAGATTCATTACTCGGACTTTACCTCTCTCTATCCTTTTATTATGCGAAATCGCCAGTTTCCTATAGGCCTTCCTGAAGTAATTTATTATAATTTTAGGCCACTCTCTGAGTATTTTGGAATTGCCAAGGTGAAGGTTTACCCACCACGCAGTCTCTTTCCCCCCGTCCTACCTGTCAAGGTGAACAGGAAGCTCATGTTTCCCCTGTGCAGGCTCTGTGCAGACTTACAGCAGTTGGAGCACTGTAGCCACAATGATGAGGAAAGGGTGCTGGTGGGCACATGGTGCACAGTGGAATTGGAGGCTGCTGTGGCTAAAGGGTACAGAGTGGCACAAATCTATGCGGTTTGGCATTTTGAAAGGAGGTCTTTTCAGAGTACGTCAAAACATTTCTCCGGCTGAAGCAGGAGTCTTCTG
The DNA here is from genome assembly GCF_027244095.1 of Hemicordylus capensis. NCBI lineage: Eukaryota > Metazoa > Chordata > Lepidosauria > Squamata > Cordylidae > Hemicordylus > Hemicordylus capensis. The sequence goes on from NC_069660.1 coordinate 186,305,627, forward strand.
GCTATCCCGCAGAGTATGTTAGCAGGGCGGACAGAGAGAGATACATTTATGAGTATTATAAGACAGAAGGGGTGTGTTTACGCCCCGAGCTGATTGAAGCCAACCCTGCTAAACGCCAAATAGCCAAGCTTTTCTTAAATTCCTTGTGGGGGAAATTTGCTCAGAGGAAAAACCTCCCTAGGACCTCCATAGTGAAAAAACCTGATGAACTTTTCCAATACCTCTTTTCAGATAGCTATGAGGTCTCTATGTGTGAATTCCTTGATGATGATACATGTTGTGTGTCTTCAAAAGATGCAAAAGATCGTATAGTCCCGCCAGGCAACACAAATGTTTTTCTAGCATGTTTTACAACATCATATGCACGCCTGCATTTGTACTCTATCATGGAGAAACTAGAGGAACGATGCCTGTACCATGACACAGATTCTGTGATCTATGTGTCTCACAGGGGGGAGTACAACCTCAATGAATTAAATAACACCACAATCCCCAGTTGGGACCCTGTATCGTGTTCCGAAGTTGAAAGCCTTATCAAATCTTTCCCTAGAGGCAAGGCCCCAGGAAGTGATTTTATTACTATTGAGGCGCTTCGGTCCAATCTTGACTGGTGGGTACCCCTACTTGCTTCTCTTTTCTCTTACATCGACTCCACGGCTAACGTTCCCTGTGATTGGGGGGTAGCTATTATTATACCCATTTATAAAAAGGGCAACAGGGATGACCCCAAAAATTACCGCCCAATTAGCCTTCTGAACGTGATTAGTAAGATCTATGCTAAACACCTATTTTGTAAACTGGAGGATTGGATTGAGTCAAATAACGTTTTGGCTCCGGAGCAGGCTGGCTTTCGGCCGGGCCGGTCCACTTTGGAGCATGCCCTTATTTTGCAATTATTATCTGAAAAATATTCTAGTAAGCCAGCTTCCGGACTTCACGTTGCTTTTATTGACCTTAAATCCGCATTTGATCTCATATCCCGTGAAAGGCTTTGGCGCAAATTGTGGGACCTCACAATCGACAGAAGGTTGCTATTATTGATTTCCTCCTTGTATGAAGGTGCTTTTCTGAAAGTTCGATGTAATGCACTGGGGTCCCTTTCGAATGCGATACCCACATACAGGGGCGTGAGGCAGGGCTGCATTTTAGCTCCCTTATTATTTAATCTATATATTAATTCGGTGGTCTCTTTTGTATCTATACCTTCCACGCATCCTCCCAAAATAGCAAATAAACATGTATCTATACTTTTATATGCAGATGATATGGCAATCATGTCCCAAACCCCAATTGGTTTGAGACGTGCTTTGGGTCTCCTCTCAAAATTTTGCTCCCAAGAGTCCATTGAGATTAACTATGGAAAAACCAAAGTTCTAGTCTTTGCCAAACGACCTAGGCAATATGGTTGGTCCATCAATGGCCACAGGATTGCACAGGTCAACTCCTTCAAATATCTAGGAGTGGTTTTTCAGTCATCAGGTTCACGCAATGCCCACCTCAAATCCACATTGCTGACAGCACAGTCAACCACGAACCTTATTACCTCTTTTCATTTCTCGAGGGGGGCTTCTTACATCCCCGCTTCAGTTAAACTGTTTGTATCTAAAGTCCACTCCCAAGTGCTGTACGGAGCCCAAATAGGACCTGTCAGCAACTTTATGGCTTTAGAAACCCTGCAGTCTAAATTTCTGAGATCTATATTGTTAGTCCCCCGATGCGTGCCCAATGCTGCGCTTAGACGAGAGGTGGGTATGATTAGATTGGAAACTTGCTATTGGAGGACTATCATATTATTTTGGTTAAAATTTGTCTTCTCTTGCGTAGGACTGGCCCCCCTTATTAAGACTGATTGTTTCCGATTTAAGTGGCAGACCCAAATTGCTGACAAATTGGCTCACTATGGTTTCTCTCAGGATGAGATTATAAAATTGGGATACGATCGTGCCAGGATTGAGATTAAACAACGTATCATGGACATGGAACTGCAGGAAGAAGTCGCTTCTCTGCCTAAGAATATCTTTTTAGGGGATCAAATCTTCAACACTAAACCAGCTAGCTATCTAAGTCTAGTTACCATCCCCAAATTTAGACGTGCTCTGACGCTCGCCCGTCTTAATGCGCTTCCATCTGCTGTCATGGAGGGAAGATTTAAAGGTACCCCTTTTTCTGCTCGACTTTGCCCTTGCGGGTCTGGTCAAGTGGAGACAATTGCGCATGCCATACTTTATTGTAACTTTTATAGGGACACTCGCTTAAGATTAGTATCCCCTTTGTTGCAACATTTTCCCGGGCACTTGGATGACTTCTATTTGAAGTACTTATTGTCCAGTTCTGATGACAACCTAATCATCAAAATGGCAAGGTATTGTCATATCTTTTGCACCATCCGCTCAGGTTTTTAATAATGTTCTGTTCTTTTCTTTTCTTCCCCTGTGATTCCTGTTTCATGATTGCAGTGGAGGGTGCCCTGTTTAATAAGGTTTTCAGTCAGACCTATTTGGAGTTCACCATAACTGTTCTAATTTTAACTTGGTACTATTGTGTTACAATCCGTTTTATTATGCTGAGTCTCTTTTCTTATATGTAAGCATGTAAGTATGTATGTTTTAGCTATGCACTGGTCCATGACCGTAATAAAGGACTGACTGACTGACTGACAACCCTCCCCTTGGAAACTTTTTAGGGGAGCTGACAAACGAACTGCCATCAGAACAGTACAAAACAGAGTTTGTGAGCACAGGTCCTAAATCTTATGGCTACAAGCTGTCTGGGGGTGCATCCTGTATAAAGGTCAAAGGAATTACTCTGAATGTGAGTAGCTGTCAAAAGATTAATTTTGCTAGTCTTAAAGGTCTGGTTTTTGCCTACGTTTCAGAACAGGATCCCGCATGTGAGATCATGGTAGAGCAGAATGGTATAGTTAGAAATAAGAAGAGGTGGCAGATAGAAACACGGCTTTTGAGGAAGACGCAGAGAGTGGTATTTGATAAGCGAGTCATCATTGAGGATTTTAAGACTATACCATACGGGTATTAAAAATGAATGTTCGCTGGCAACACCACTTCTCTGCCATCCTTGCAGGACTTAGTAACTGTGGTAAAACCCTTTTTCTAAAAAAAAAAAAGCTGGACAATGCACACAGTGTGCTATCTGTGATGCCTGAAAAAATCGTATGGTGTTACTCTTGTTGGCAGCCATTGTACAAACAAATGCTCTGTAAATACCCTATGATAACGTTTATAGAAGGTATGCCTGAGAAAACTGATGATGATGAGTTGTAACCCCCAAATAAAATCTGTTTTCTTGTTCTGGATGACCTGATGAGTGCTTCATCTGACAGTCAACAGATTGAACGCGCTTTCACGGAGTTTGTTCACCACAGGAATCTGAGCGTTTTTCTCATCACACAGAACGTTTTCTACAAAGGGAAATCTGCCCATACCATAAGCCTTAATGCCAAGTATATGGTGCTCTTTAAAAACCCAAGGGATAAATTACAGATCATTAATTTGGCATGCCAGATTTTCCCCGGGAATGTCAGCTATTTTACAGAGGCCTACCACGATGCCACACGGGAACCTTATGGCTACTTAGCTGTGGATCTAAACCCTAGAACTCCTGAGGATTATAGGGTCAGAACGGGTCTTTTCCTTCCTGACTGGCCTGTTGTATACATCGAAAAAACCACAGGGGGATACAAAAGGGGCACACACTGATGCTTTCACAGGTATTCCTGTTAACCCACTGCACTGAGCCATGTCTACCTGCATGAAGAGAAACCTCGCCCTCTTAAAACTCCTTATTAAGGCCTCACCACGTCAGAGGAAGGAAATACTATGTGCAGCTTCTGATGATTTAATATCAGCCATATCCGAGATTGCCTTGAACACCTTAAAAGGGAATATTCCATTGTCTCCACACCAAGTGCATGTGCTAAGAAAAAATGTGGATTAATTAAAAAGCTGAGTAACAAGAGTGTATCGCTGAGAAAGAAGAAGCTTTTGGTCAAGCAGTCTGGAGGGTTACTTGCACCGCTGTTAAGCATTGCAATTCCTTTGATAACAAGCCTTTTAACCAAACAATAATGGAGTCTGTGGAAAAGATGTACTTGGTCCCCAAACACCAGCTAGATCTGCTAAAAAGGAACCCTCCTCCTAAGGCGGAAAATATCAGAGCGGCTACAATCTACGCTTTAGACACTGAAATGCAAGGAGTTCTTCAGAGGTCTGACTTAACAAAATATGAAAAGGCTAAACTTTATGAGGGTCTGCTTCAAAAATATTTAACACCTGTGAGGCTGGGTGATGCCGAAAAGGGAAAACTAAACCTGTTTCTACCACAACCCGAGATGCCTGCTGCTGAAGTTCCTCATAACTCTGACCCCTCCTTTCAAGAGATCTTGGACACTTTGCCTGTACGCTCTAGGAACTCTGCAAAGATTTTGTTAAACAAGTTGAGGCAGAATGCCACAGTTACAGCATGGGATGAGAGGGGTCGTTTTATCTATAAGGGGACCGCTGTTGAGGGTTCCAACATGGTGGACCTGATCAAAGCATTCACCCAAGTTCATGCACTGCGTTCCAATCGCTTCCCTAAAGGCTGGGATCTGTTCATGAGTGGTTTGGCAGAGTTAAATGTCCCTACCTCTGTTGCAGGAAACCATACCAGCAGGGAGTTTTTAGAGCATGTGAAGAACCCTACCCCTGCAGCTAGTCCTCTACCCTTAACTCCTACACCCAGGACTTCTAAAATACCCGTGAGAACTCACTGGCTCCAGTTGTAACGTGTTACATATATGTATATATATAACAAACAAACAAAAACAACAACCTGTCAAATAAAAATTTTCTCTGAAATATATTTTACAGGCTTGTAGTTGTTGATTTGCGGGTAAGGAACATACAAACACACATATACTCTTTTAAAAGTCCTCAAGGCTTACTTTGTTGTTCTGTGAAAATCAGTACAAGACCCACACACTTGTGTGTTTTGAAAACAATTTGGGGCATGTCTGGGCATGCATTTCTTTTTCTTAACATACAGCTCAACCATTTGGTCATTTCTTTCTAAATCCCCCGAATAGAATCCTTGAATCTGCTTAAATGTTAAACTCCTACCCCTCTGCTGTAGAAAGAACACACAGTGGTAGCCGCAGGTCACAGAATCAGGAGCTTGGAGCTGTCGGGGTTGAAAGACTGTCTCAGAGGCATTTTTTCTTTTAAAAACTCATTACAGCATTTGGAAACCATGGGTGATTTGGGGGGGGGGTGTCCATAAGAATAAAAAAAACTCTCCCAGGTTGTCCTCTGTCATGTAGATGGCTAGCCAGTGCTCTCCCGGGAGGTTATGGGTGTGTGTGTTCACTACAAGACTCACAGGTCTTTGTAGCAGTCTCTTTCTAGGTAACCAGTCACTAGTGAAAACTCCAAAGAAAGTCTTTTGGGTGCAGGGGATTGCAGACAGTACACGTGTTAACTGTATGCTATCCATATTACATATAGTCGAACAGTACATCCCTCCTGTGGTTTATCTCGATGAGGTTGTCAAATATCGCATACACAATCATATTGATGGTCACTTGAAGTGCTCTGGCAAAGCGTATTTTGGCCCTCAGAGTCCCTGTTTTAATCAGGGAATAGTGGCCCCCACATTCTTGGTCAGGTGTTAGATCAAACACAAACGGTGTGTAGCCTTTCCCATATTCTTCCCTATTAATGAGCAGGGATATGTCTTCTAGGTGCTTGCCAGTGGCCTGTACCAGCCCCATATACTCATGGACATAATTACGCGCTGCAAAATCTGGCTGGCAAGGTTTCATGGGGACTGGAGTACTATCCATATAGAGGCAGGCAAAGTTAATGTCATAATGCTTGAAATTAAAGGGATTTTTGGTATATGACCCACTAAATGCATCATTATCCACAAATCCAATGATGACAGTTTTTGGCAACTGACCTAAATACAAATTTTCCTGATTGCAGACATGACTTCCAGCGGGGATACTGAACACTTTCATACACACATGGTCCACCAGGTATTTTGCATTGGCTGTGAGCAACGCCTCAGCATGTGCTAACCACACAGCGGGGTTCAGGGAGAATTTCTTGATAAAGAGGGATGCCGACAAGATTTTCAGCCTGTAGCGGGGGTTAGCTCCACCTGCCATCAGACAGAATGTGTCCTTGTTACGCGTTAGTTTAATTTTCACATCTACACCGTTAAAAAGCAGTTTTTCTTGAAACATAAGATCTGTGTGTAGGTGTCCCAACAGGTCCACCTTCTGACTTTCAGATGTAAAGGCTGCTCTGTCAACAAACCCGTCGTTCGCTCCATCTAACACCATTGTCTCGTGGAACCCTGGGGTGTCCTTATAAAATAAGCCAGCTGAAAATTGTGTAGATAAAGTAGCCTCACTGTAATTCATCATCACTTCAATGAAAGCCCGGTAGGGGTATGTGCTACTGCTCTGACTGACAAGATGGTCTCCCAGGGTCACATCCACCTGGCTAAACATGGCAGCAATTGGGTAGTTCACTAGCCCCACAGCAGAATCCTGTGCCAAGTTGGTTCCATCATCCTTGACAATTTTACAACACACATATAAAAGTGTGTTATTCAAATCCAGGTAAAAATCTCAAGCCCCAGCAATGAAGAAGTCCAGAGGTGCCATGTCTGTTAGTGCAGTAAGCAGCGGCACCTCAATATATACGCTACTCTCAATACTTGTTTGTGTTGGTGCGATTTGGTAAAGGTCCAGTTGCAATTTCATGCATTCTTCGGAGCTGCAGTGTATAAAAGCCATTATGACTTAAAAGTTGTCACTGGGAGCACGTTTCCTCTTCCCCTTAGGACGCCTTTGAAGCTTCTGAGGCTGTTTCAGGCTCACCCCTTTTCTTTTAAGATGTTGGGGAGGTCCTGATAGCTGCACACGTGATGCTCTTCATTTTCTTTTGATATACATCAGTCCTGACCCCCCTTGTGAGGAAGAGGCATGATCCATCTTGTTCAGAACAGCCTGGAAGGTGTGCCTCACCACGTCTTTAGCAATGCCTCACACTGCTGTTTTGATGTGTGGCTTAATGATTTCCAATTCCCATCTCAAAAGAGGGACAGCTTTCCTGAAAAGGATCCGAAATATACCACCAATTCCAGCCCCATACATGACTGGGGGCCCCATGAAGCCAGGAAGGGCGCTTCCAGCCTGGGCCCTGTAATAGCTCTTGTAAAGGGCAGGGTCGCCATAACTTTTCAGAATTGGCATTTTTCTTTTCCCTAAAGATGTAGTGCTCTCCTGGGGTGAAAGTGTAGCTTCACAATCACCTTGCCAAAACAGAATGGCACACATATGTCCTGGTCCGACTTTATCTGGACCATGATTGTGTCAATGTGGTGCTTGCTCACAGAGATGTAATGTGGCTTGTCATAAACAATGTTAACACACTCACCGTTCTGCCTCTTCACGGTAATACTTCACAAAAGGGGGACACGGTGATCTCCCACTATCTGATACTCTACAATGTCTGTATAAACAAACAGAGTGTTGAACCCTCCTGTTATGTCAGCTGGGAAAGGGAATCCTTTGCTGGGTGTATCATGAACAAACAGAGTTTTGACCCCACCAGCTATGCTTGAGGGTAAGACAATGCTTTTGGGTGTGTGTCAGGAAGGATCCCTAATATGTGTGCTAATTCTGCCCCGGCAGAAAAGGTGAATGCATTGTTAGGACTCATAAAATGAATATTTCTAGTTGTTACTAGTCATAAAGCAGTGATGCTCTCTCTAGAGCGTTCTGGGTGCTGGTGATTTCATTCATATCGTGCAGCAAATCTGCAATGCAGGAGTAATACCCCTTTCGTAAGTAGAAGGTCCATTTCTTTAACCCCTTGCTATATTGAAAGGGGGTATCTGCCGTGATGGTGTCCCAAGTGCATGGGTACTGTATCTCTGAAAGCCCCACTTCCCACTCCCTGGGAAGATCCAGTGGCCTGGCTAGTTGGATGGTGAAGTCTGAGCTAGTGTTCTGTGGAAATGCTTTCTTGCTGGCATTACTAGGGAGCATAATGTAAAACCCTCTATCACCCATTGTGGAGGTCTGAAGCAGGTACCCAACTATTGAACATGTCAGGCCACGCTGCCCACTTCACTAAATGTTGTTTTACTTTACCACATCCTTTTGTAGCTAGAATTTTTTCAACCCTGTACAGTTTGTCCTCTCCTGCTTTAACTTTCTGTAATTCTTCAAGATAGAAGCTCCTGAGAACTGGCTCACCCATGTAGTCTTTTAGCAGACAGACCGGCCTTTCAGCTTTTCTGATGACTTGATCCACTATAAACAATTCTGTGGTGTAGTTCTGTTCATAACCTTTCTCAAAAAACCCTTTAATTTTAGAAATCCTGACGTGATCTCCTTTTCTTAACACTGGAGACTTGGCTTTTTTATGGCTACTGCCACCATAGACTCTTCTCCAAACAGACAGGTCATTGCTGGTTGTGACATCTACCGGCCTGCACTGTATGGTTCTGTGAAATCTGTGGTTATAGCTCTTTAGGAGCTGAGGCAGGCCATCAGTATACCGGAATGTGTTGTGAGCAGTATAATACCTCCACATATGTGTTTTTAAGGTTCGGTTCAGTCTCTCCACAAGGGCTGCTTTGACATCATTGTTGTTGGTTTTTTTTCCATTTAATTTTTATTGATTTTTAACAATAACATCCATAACAAACACAACAGACAAAATTGGACTTCCCGCTCATCTCTTTTCGTGAAATAACAAATATAAAGTTTATCTTCTTACAATATTAATTAAAAACAAACCACCATAAATTTAAAGCTTTAAAAACAAAAACCATAAGCCTACCCTCCCTGCTTTTCAACCTTCAAAATCTGCTGCAAGATCTATATTGAAGAAACAGTTTAAATACCACTTCAATGTTGTCTACATATTAACAACTATAACAGACAGTGTTGTCTTGATATTAACAACTATAAACTATAATTTACCTTATTATAATTAATTAAAAAAGGAAACCAACAACACACATTTAAAACTTAAGGAAAAAAGAAGTTTAAGGAAAAAGGAAAAGGAAAAAAAAAATTAATCTACCCAATCTGCATTTCAAACTACCAGTCCAGCTATAAAATCCATACTAGGGAAATAACTCTTTAGATATGATAGAAGATAAAGATAAAAATGAAGAAAAAATAATATAAAATAAAAAAGCCTCAAACCATCCTTGAAACTTTCTAAGCTTTAATCTTCTATCCATAATTATAAATTCTGCCATCTCCACATGGCCCAAAAGTCTCTATCAGCCAGTCTCCCCAAAAATATTTGGTCTTCTACTTCAATGGATATGTTGCTCTAGCCAACATAAAAACATAGATTAAATTATTTGCAAACATTCTCTTTATATTATTCCCAGCAGGAAAGACTCCGACCCCCCAGGAAACACCACCCCAATATTTGCTTTTATATACCATGTCCCAGTAGGCCCCAGCCCTCCCACATATCCACTACATGAGAAAAGAAAAAAAATGAGAAAAGAAGCATGAAAATAAAAATATCCTCAACATCCCCACACCCCTACAAGATCCACCCCAAACCTTTTTATATATCAATACCAACTTTTTAAATATCAAATACCATCTATAGATCATTTTGTATTAAATTGACTTCAAAATATAACATTGAATAAGTTTTGACTCATTGTTCCATAGCTTTTCCCAGTCTGCCATTTCTATATTGTGCCCAACATATTAAACCCAACTTGGCATAACTACCCTAACCGATTCCTCTCTTGTCTCCTCCAAAAGCAACAATAAAAATTCGGTCAGCTATTAATTTAATGAAAAGCTGTTTTCTTTTAGCCAAGACTAAGATCAAACTGAAAACTGTCTTGGTCTGGGTCTCATCAGCTGTAATTCCCACGAGTGCTGTAAAGTCTTCTCCAGATGGTTTTCCAGTCTTCTGGTAAAATATTTCTAAAATGTCTCTGAATCTTGAAAGTCTCTCTTCATATCTTAATTCCGACAGGACCACCCGATCTGGGGTTTCTCCTCCACTGTCCTTCAATGGCTCCACACCCCTCATCCCAGGCTCGACCCCCAGTCCAATTTCTTTATTATCCCACACCAGTTTTCTAATAGTCTCATCATCAGTATTTGAAGTCTTGTCTTCCAATTCATCCATGTTTCGCCTCATCTGGGTGACTTCTGTAACAACTTGTTGAAGAGTAATAGTATTTAATGTGAGAACAACTGCGTTTGACAGCAGGATCTGTTTTATTTCAAGCAGGGTTTCCATGACGACAGACACTCCAATTTCCCCCACTGCTATATCCGAAGTCAGAAAGTTCTTAAATTATATATATATCCAACTTTGCTAGAAATTGTCATTACTTTTCATAATGGCATGCAGGGGTTAAAGAAAGGAATTGCTTGCACAGCCAGTTTTAACCTTGATCTCAAAATAGAAAGTACCAGCCTGTGTTTATTTTACAAATATAAACAGTTCTGTGGCGTCTGCGCCTAATCTCTGGTAGCCGAAATTTTCTCACAGTGATGTAAAATATCTGTTGTTTCCATTTTTCTCATTGGTTAAACGCAGTAATAGGCAGAGTAAGCAACAAATAGAAACTTTGTTTTAAACTTTGAAACTTCATAAATCTCTTCTTAAAGTCCTCTTTAAAATTCAAAAAATAACTATCCCCACTGGTCAACTTCTTTCCCTATATTAAATTCAATAATTCAAAATTCTTTAGTGTTTAGTGAACAAAGAAGATAATATTCATTTCTTTAATTATGATCCATAAAAGAACTTACAGGCTTATCTGTGGCGTCTTTCAGAGCACAGGAGGAGTTTCTCTCTTATGTCTTCTTTCCTTCACTGAAAGAGGTGAACTTCTTGAACTTAAATCATTAATTATATCCAAATCGTAGAGATTGTCTGCCAGAGCAGCTTGAATCATGAAGATTTTCCTGAGGAGGAGGTTAGCAAAGATGGAGCCCCGTTCCCTGTCGGTCTGCCTAAGACAGATTTATTGAGCACTTCAGCTCAACTTCTGTAATGGCAAGCCGCATATGAGAAGATGTGGGTTATCTGGAGCCTTTATCCTTTAATCCAGGATGGCGTGGGGGGTTTTGAAGCCTCAAAACCCCTCTTTTTCCTTCCTCCTCAGTCTTCCCTTAGAAGAGAAGCAGGCGCTGCGGTGGCAGTCCCAACCGGAAGTCCCGCTTTGACATCATTGTTGGTGACAAAGTGGTGAATACCTTGCTCCTTTAACAGTGCCCCTACAGGCTTGTTTAAAAATTCCCTCCCTCTATCGGTCTGGAGCTTGCCAGGCTCTCGGCCTTCTCTGAAAATAGCCTTAAAAGCACTGGCCACTTCCCTCCCTGTTTTATCTTTTAGAGGTACAGCCCAGGCATATCTAGATAGAATATTCACCACTGTCAAAATGTACTTGTAGCCATTGTTGTATTTACAATACTGTTGCATGTCCACTAAATCTGCCTGCCATTGTGCATCCACCCCTGAAACAACTGTCTTGTTTCTTTTAAAATGAATCCTTGCAGGTCTGTGTAGAGTGTAAGCATCCTGCTCTGAAAGCTATGCCTCAACATGCCTTTTACTCAGCTCTTTACTATGCTGTCTAGCCTCTTGAAATAGCGGGTTTACACCTCCAAAACTCCCCACTCTCCCAGGGGTGTAATATATTTTCTTTAGAATTTCTTCGGGCCCTGCCATGGTTCTGTTTAACACAGGTATGAACACACATATTTAAAACAAATTTCTTTTATTGGTCCCCATCAGTACACGCACAGGAAATGCAGGACACGTTGACATCTCCGAGGTGCATGTTCTCAATCCCCCGTACCTGCACAAAAGAGGGGAATGTTTTAATAATGACAGGTAAAACCACAGGCAAACAAAGCAAGGCAGATTAAATCCCCTTCAACTCACCAGCTTCTCGGTTTCCACAACAGGGTCTGGTTCTTCAGGCTTTGTAAGCACAATGCCATCCATTCTTTCCTCCTCCTCACCACTTTCAGATGATGAAGTAAGCACACAGCACCACAGTAAGCAGCCCATGGGTTGCCAGGGCTTGGGGTCAGACAATCACAAGATGACCAGTCTTCGCTCGACCTGCAGCACTTATACTCACAATAGGATACCCTTGGCCTGGATGACAAGTAAGATTCGCAGCCACACTCATCTGAATAAGTATACTCTCCACATGTACTAGCACAGCAACGCTCATCACACAATGTAAATTGGGGTCTGCTCTTCACCCATTTTTTCTTCTTCCTCCACCGCTTTTGTTTCATAGGCCCTTCTGTTTCAGAATCTGATGAACACATGTTTCCCACTTTGGAGGCAGTAGCTGGAGGCTCACCACCTTCAGATTCCATGGGGGTTACAAGGTTGGGGTTACAGCGTCCGCAATCATATTCTAGTTTACCATCCTCATCCTTTGACTCTGCTGCTAAGTTCGTTTCTGGAACCTCACCAGCAATAAGGTCAGCCATGTGGTGGGATGTCATACCAGTAGGGGGGAAGGACAGACTCCATGGTTGCATAGGCCTAATCTTCATGGGTGCCTGTGGCAATGATGGGTCAGTGGGGCACAGTGGAGTCCTAGCATCAGCCATCGTTTCTGTACAGTTGTAAAATTTTCCCTCTAAACACACCACCCCCTAGTCCTGTTCTTAGAGGGGTCACTTGACCCCATTTCAACCAATAAAGGTACACAAAATGGCTGCCCGGTCATTATCACACCTGCGCACATGGACCTTTCCAGGGTCTGAAACCTGTTCCTATTGGTCCAGGATGGCTAGGTGTGTTTGTAGAGGGGTCACATGCCCACCTTTGGGACATGTCTGGACATATTCTGAGGGTCGGAGTGGTAGGGTGGGGGCCAAACTTCCGGGGTGAGGGCGTACCCCTACTTCTGACCCTTTCCGGCCATGTGGAGGTCTCCTCTGACCATTTCCGCTGACGTATTTCCGCTGAAGCATATCCGGTGACGTATTTCCGGTGATGTCAGCGCATTTTGACAGCTGCATGCCCCACTCCCTATGATGTCACCAGTGAGAGTATCCTCCAGCCACATGCATTTGTTTGTAAACAAAAGCACATGGCTTTTGACAGCAGGTATGTCTCTGTACTACTGTTGTCCACTACAAAAAAACTCTCAAAGCCCTGCAGAGTGATACCTTTGTAAGTACTATTGAAAACAGCTATATTTATGAAGACCAAGCAACTGATTTATCACCAGTAAAGAGTCAAATTATAGTTTCCTTAGTGATGTGGTTGTAGTAACTGAATGTGGTTGACTCCAATGCCACTCTGGTAACTGGTGATTGAAGCCTTCTCTCTGTGTCATCAGGCCTTGTATTATAGCTATACTGCTACCCATGATGTTCTCCCTTCTTGCATAGAACATTGCTTATGAAGCCATGCAATTTTACTGAATCACATGGGCGGGTGCTTTTGCTACTTGAACAAAGTGAAGACCAACAAATCAGTTACTACAAGACCAGGGGAGTAAACAGCTGTGAATGATGCAGAAAAACATTCACCAACAACATGCCACCATGTTCTGCAGATGAAGCAAGGACGGAGGTGACACTGCTTGTCAACCTTGCTTCTGGACAAAAATTCTGAGACACACATATAAGTGTTAGTCAGACATTAGGTTTTACAGGTACATGTTTTTGTGTGAATGATTGACTGTATATGTGTTTATTTTGAAAATGGACCTGGGTACAGACGCCCTCCCAAAATGCAGGGTAAAGATAGGAAGTGTTCTACTGATGTACTTTGATCATAATAGATGGATAACTGTACATGTATACAGATCTAAATGTGCACTCACTTTACGCAGAGGCAGAATTTGAATGTAATGCGAAACCGGAGTTACATGGGGCAGAGGTTAGAACTCTGACAGACATAAGACAAGACACCGGTAACAGTCACTGGAAGGATACTGTACTGGGGGTAGATAGGGCCAGTTGCTCTCCCCCTGCTAAATAGAGAGAACCAAGGGGCCTCTCTGCTCAGTTCGCAGGGTGTCCAGTGAGGCCGGCTGCCCTTACCTCCGAGCATGGAGTGGTGAGGGGGCCCAAGATGATGGGACGGGTGGTGGCTAGGGAGAAGCAGAAGAAAGACTGCCAATGGGCAGGAACTTGAGTCCAGTGGAGGAGGAGCAGAGCCCTGAAAAGGCCAAAGGGGAGGCATGTGAGGATAACATCAGCAGCACGCCTCCCAAAGGGAGGGGGTCTGAGCAGGAGGAGGGAGAAGTGGGAGAGGCATTGGTAACAGCTGTAAAGGGTAGACAATTACAGGGAATAAAGAGGGGCATTGACCCCATAACTGGGGGTGGACGATGCATAGCCTGTGAGGAGGTATATAAGGATCCAGCCAGGGATGAGAGGCTGGCTGGTGGAGAGTATCAGGGGCCCTCAGAGAGGGGCAGACAAAAGGAGCAAGCAGCCTGGGACAGAGGATGCACAGAGTAATGCTCAACCTCTTCCCCATCCCTGCTCTCAGGCTGGACCTGAGAAAATTTGTCAGAAGCTATAAGAATGTGGATATTGCAGGCAAGCTGAAAAGGCACCCTGTCTATCGTACAGGACAACTTAAAACCTAGACAGTGTGATCTCCTCAACTTGCACAATTCATAGAGCCAATCTAGGAATGCACCTTAAATAAATGCAAGCAAGGAAAAGAAGGAAAGTTTCCTTTTTTAAAAAGAGGAAAGGATAAGGGGTTTTGAATATCTTTGCCAATCTCAAGAACCCTGCTGCTCTTATGTGTACATTGTTACATTCTTCCCTAGGAAGCATATGTAGTAAGTATGCCTTCATCTTTCTGCCAAATAGAAGATGGGGGCATTGCATTCTGGAATGCTTGAGTTTTCTTGCTAAAGTGATGCTATTAATAGAAAAGGGCAATCACCTCTGTTGAGAGGGACGGGAGCAGCCAAGGGACAGAGGCTGAATCTAGCAGTTCTCTCTTGGTTTGGGTGATGCAGGGGGAGCAAGGCATCAAGAGTCCAGCTCTTGCAGGCTGCACTTTATTTAACCATTTGGTGCAGGCCAGCACAAGCTGTGACTAACCAAGCTAAATACAGCCTTCTGGTAATATATGGCAGCCCAGCATGAGTGTAATGAACCTCCTGTTTTTGTTGTCTGCCTGGGACCCACAAACACAGTATTAAGCACTTGGCATCCCACACAACATGAATGGGAGAACTGCACTTGGCTTGGTGGGTCACAAGTCTGACTTAGAAGAGGGCCTCATATGATGCAGTGCCAGCTGGGGAAAATGACACCATGCAATACTGTTGCTGGAAGACTGTCTGCCTTGGACTCAGCAATAAGACTCTTTCAGAAGTGGACTAGAAATAGCTGAAGCTCTGATGTGCTTGCTTGCTACTCAGGAAAGGGACGGCAAGGAGGTTTTCAGCCAGGAGCTCTGAGTCTGGTGCACATTGCTCTGGTCTCAGGGGAGAAAAGGGCAGGCATCTTGAGAGGGTGAAATGCTTTGCTGGGAAAATAAGCTGATGTCAGCTACTCAAAATAGAACCAGGTCACTGTTCTCCCAACATCCCTCCTATTCAACAGTTACTAGATGGATAAAGCATACAAGATCTGACAGATATGCATCCCTTTTTACTGCTTCAGACTACAATCAAATCTTTCTCAGGAGCTGTTCACAGTTTATCCTAAGAGGAAAGGACATAGATCTCCTAGCAATGGCAGTCTTTTCCCTTGATGAACTACTGGGAGAGGTGCATGTTCATTATTCTTTTGCTGTTGTTTTAAAATGGAAGAAGCCTTGATATCACTTAGTGAAATCTCACTTAAAACCTGTAAGGTTTAATGGGAAGTGAACTTTTTGTGGCAATCAATGCCAAAGGCCCAGGATAGCAGTGCTGCAAGCCTAAGATAGCTAGTTGTTGTTTTTAATGCTGCAATTTCGTGCAACAGCATAACCTTCTAATGTGGGCAACAAAGAGCATCACCTGCTCCTCTGAAAACAAGAAAGTGGGTCAGATCTATTACTGTATATATTTTGAAGAATTTGTTTGTTTCTACGGTGTTTTTATGTGAAATAAAGCCCTGCTTCCCAGTGACCTACAAATATCAAATTAGAGGTGTGCAAAACCAGTTAGATTTGAAGTGAGTTAGACTTGAACTGGTCCAGTTCAACCAGTTCAAGTTTGAACTAGACCAGTCCCCCAAAAGAGGGGGCTGGTCCAAGTTTGAGCTGAGCTGAGCCCAGTTCAAATCAAACTGAGAGAGGGGAAGGATGAGGGAGGAAGGAGCAAAAAGGAGGGAGTTCAAATCAAACTGGTTTGAACTGGTTCAAAGGTTCTAATATGGTGACCACCATTACCGAACACCATTACTGTTTACAAAATTCCAGCCCTCCTGATTGTTTTCGGCTACTGCCTTCCAATTGGTTAGCGATCTCCTTTGCTCTGGTTGGCTTGTTGTCATTCAGATTCAGAGTCTGGGCAACTCTGCCCCCATTGGCAGGAGGGAGAGGGGAAGGCAGGCGCATCGCTATAATTGAGTGAAAGGGTTCAAAGAACACGGGCCCCCAGCTCCTGAGGGCCCTCCAGATCCATCTCTCTCTATTGTCTTCATTATCTGGGGAGCTGCACGAGAGAGGGATGAACACAGGACCCCTCTCCCCTAGCTACGCCCCTGGGGGAAGGATGAGGGAGGAGAGCAAAAAGGAGGGCGTTTGAAAAGTATTTAAAGCCAGACAGTGCCTGCCTGGCTTTACACTTCTGCGTTTCAAGAAAAACTGGCTGTGCTCCAGGAGTTGCAAAGTTTTAGAGGACTGCTCTGTGTCTGTGCCTTGGTCTGCTGCTGTGTGTACCCCTTCCCCCCTGACCTCTGCTTGTCTGATCTGCTCCCCGCTTTCCTGGTTTGACCCCACCTGTTGACCCCCCACCTGCCACCACCTGACACGTCTGCTGCTGCTGCCTGACCCCCCACCTGACCCCAGCCTGCTTTGTGGACCCCATGCACCCTGACCCTTGCTTCTTTGATCTGCTCCCTACCTTTCTGGTTGGACCCCCGCCTGCTGACCCCCACCTGCCACCACCTTACCTTCGCCTGCCACTGCCTTATCCCTGCCTGCTGCCACTGCTGCCTGACCCCACCTGCCAACACTTGACCTCCGCCTGCCTTGCTGACCTCCGACCCCTGCCTGTCTTGCCATCTCCTGACTCCTGCCCACCTTGCTGCCTGACCTGCTGCCACCTGACCCACCTGCCTTGTCTCCACTGCTGCCTGACTTGCCCACCTTGCTGCCACCTGGCCCACTCATCTATTCACCACTGCCTGACCCCCACCTTGTGAATTACCTCTTTATTTGGATTTATTGAATTACCTGCCTGCCTTTTTGTGAATTACACATCAAGTTCCCTATCCAACCAGATTGACTGCACAGTGGTCGTCAGACTGGTGAGGAACCACCACCCCCACCCCACACACATTTTAAATTTCTTTCTATTTCTTGGTTTGTTTTAGTAAATTAGTTTTGTTGTTTGGTGGTTCTTTTTATGTTTGGGGGTGCTTGTGTTTTTTTTTCTTTTTCTGTGCTAGGACTTCAGGTGTGCTGTCATTCTAGGTTGTAGTGGTTTAAGGTTGTAGTGGTTTTGTTGGGGGGGGGGCAGAAAGAAGGGCCTACTTCTCAAGTCGCCCAAGTCCCCCTAGAGGTAATTGCATGCAGGCTCAGGTTTCCAGTTATGCCTGCTCCTGCAGGACAGCCACCTATGGTGGCTGAATTGGTGGCAGTAGTGGGGGGGGGGTCCCCTGACAGGGAAGAAGGACCTCTTCTTCCCTTGGTGGGGGCAGAGGAGGTGGTGATGGCTTCTAGCCCAGCCAGATCCCACTTTCTCCCCACTGATCTCCCCTCTCAATGTAAACCCCACCTAATCTGAGACTGAGGAAGAGCTGGAGCAGGAGGATGTCATTCCTGTTGCTCCAGGGCCTTTGCAACCATGGACAATGGAGGGCAGTGGAGGTTCTGGTGGCGGACAACCAGCAGGCTCAGTATTGCTGCCAGCAGCCAAGTGGTCCAAGGCCACTGGCAGCACTGTTTGGGATCACTTTGAGCGCTGCCAAAGTGAGCCTACATATGCTGTCTGTGTCCACTTCAGGGCACAGGTCAGCAGGGGAAAGTATGCCAAGCATCTGGGGATGTAATCAATGTGGAGGCACATTGAACGGTATCATCTGGGTGTCCTCAGTCCTGCTGGCAGCACTAGGCCACCTGCTGTGCCCTCAGCTAGCAGTGGCAAAACAGAAAATAGGTTTATGCCCCCATTTGGCGCTAGTAAACATATTTTCAGGGGTAAATTCAAATTTAACATTAAAAAATAATTGTATAGAGGGTAACTAATGCTAGGTTATCTATAGCCAAATATTAGAAAAATCAAACCATGACGTTGGACATGTGGTATAAGAATTTGTGGCATATTGTGGTCACAGAAAAGCTAACCCACATTACTTGATCATGTTCAAACCAGGTTACAAATAATGCTTTTTATGTTACCTGGTCAGATTTTATTCTTTGCACTAATTGGGAAAATTATGGTTGTTTTCCTATTCAAGACAATATTAAAGTTTGGATGGATTGATGATTCGGGGTTTTGATGTATTATATTTTGCTGTTTCCATTGTGATTAATGTTGTATCACATTGTAAATTTGTTTTAATAAAGGAAACAAAAAGAAAAGGTAAGGGGTGTGCTACTGCTCTCAAGCAGGGCATGTTGCCTGGCAACAAGCAGTCTGGTCACAAAGAGACATGTTTTCATTACCCGGGCTTTTGGAGAGATGATAGCTCTGGACGATCAACCATTTCAGATGGTGGAGAATGCTGGCTTCTGCCAACTGCTCTGACTGCTTGCCCCCGGAATATTGGATCCCCTCACATACTACCTTCAGTAGGAGGGTGGTGCCCTCCCTGTATGGGCATGCAGGTAGGTTGTGTAGGGGCTGCTGGACTCAGCAGGGCCTGATGCCAGTTTGCAATTCACTACAGGTGTGTGGACCGGCAGGAGTGCAGACTGCTTTCCTGTCCCTCACTGCACACTGGTGCGGGGTGGAGAGAGAGGGGACATCTGCTTCTGGCAGCACATTGTCCCAGGCAGCAAAGCCCAGGTGAGCTCTTTTGCATGTGGAGCAGCTGGACACCAACAACACAAGAGATGAGCTTGTCGGTGATCATTTGGTGCCAGGTGGAGGAAGGGCTGTCCAGGGCTGCAGGGCTGCAGGGCCTTCATGGTAATCAACAATAGTACAAAACAATGGTGCTGAGGGTGGCACGCCAGGTGCAGTTTGTGTCCATATGCTGCCTGGAATACTCTCTGCACATAGTTGTGATGGAAGCACATGGCATCAAGGAGGCAAGGATAAGGGAGCATCGGGGACTTCCCCCTTCAGGGGCTGCTGCTGCCATGGCTGCCCTTGTGGATAAGTGCTACAAGATCGCAGCCTATTTCCACCACAGCGAGAAGGGTAGGCGGATGCTCCAGGAGAGGCAGTTTGAGCTTGGCCTACCTTCTCACAACATCCCTGGGGATGTTGAGATGTGGTAGAACTCCACTTTTCTCTTGTTCCAGCACCTGCAGTAGCCAGAGGCGGCTATCCATGCTCTGGTGAGGAACTATGGCTCGGGGTGTTTAAGACCTGTCCACTGCAGCCTAGACACTCATTTCCAAGATGGTCTTGACACTTGAGCCATTTCTCCTTGTGATAAGCAGCTTGCGTGCTGAGACAGCACCTCTGAGCTGGATGTGGAGGGTGAGCGACTCATGATCACCCCCACCTGCTGCAACCAGTGTTGGAATTTGTAATTGATGTTTAAAAGTACCAACAAAGGAAACGACCCACTCCAGTTACAGAGTAGTTGTTGCTGCAGTTATCCAAAGAACATGCATGGAGATTGTTGTACAATCTAAGCTAAATTGGTTTATTGGTGAAGTACATTTGGGATAGGAAAGACTATGGTGGTACATCATGTTGGGTGGTACCTGCCACCCAAACTGCAAAACCATTGGGCAATCGTGCTATTCTTAATTATTTTAAGTTTTGGGGGTCAAAAGGTCAACTTTTGATCTGCCGATGACCCTGCAATTTTTTTAAAAAAATAATTAAAAATAGCCCGATTGCCTGATTGCTTTGCAGGTTGGATGGCAGGTAGCACCCATCATGATGCACCACCCAACCCATTTTGGTGTCCCTAGGCACTACCCATAGGAAATAATGTGCCAGTTTGGATTCTCATTATTTCTTATGGCAGAACCAATTCTAACCAGTCCAACACCAGTTTGAATTAGAGCTGAACCAGTGGCTGGTTCAATAGAACTGGTACTCAAACCAGGGCTCCCAGTTAAACTCAAACTAAACCACAAAAAACATTTTTTGCACACCTCTATACCAGTGTTCCCTCTAACAAAAATTCCCAGATGTTGCTGAATACAACTCCCAGAATTCCCAAGCAAAAGCCATTGCAGCTGGGGATTCTGGGAGTTGTATTCAACAATTGAGATGTGTGAATCGATTTGGGTACAAATTGATTTGTACCCGAATTTAGCTGACCTGAGCAATTTAGAGACAGAACAAATTGCCCCTGTGGTCCATTGGCTAGATTCAGGTCCAAATCAAATTAAATCAAATCAATCTTTATTATGGTCTCAGACCAGCATAAAGTATAGGGGTGATTACATGGTAAGAGTAAGATTAGATGAAAGAAATGCTTGCATATAAAATAATACATATAAAATTACTAAAAATACTGAGCCAATGTTAAAATGTAAGAGTGATTAGGTGTTACAAGTGAGATTAGATAAAAAAGAATTACATATAGAAATTAAAAATTAAAATTAAGAACATAAGGACTAATAATACTAAAAGGACTAAAAATAGTATGCATGAGAGCCTCAACGCCTGAGAGATAGTAGAAGTAAAGGGCTTAAAAGAAGGCATAAAATTGTATAAAATCCTGAGTAATAAGACTGGAAATCCGCCAAATTGAGGGTATAACAAGCAGTAGAAAGGGGAGGCGGGTATTTTGCTCTATAACTCCACTTCTACAAGGGCTAGAGCTTAGATTTTTCTTTTAAATTAAAGCTGGGGATCTATGTTAGGGTTAGGATAGGGTGACTTTGAATTTCTGATATTTCCTATGGCAAAAATATAAAAAATCAGTATAAACTTTAAAAAGTCATTAGAAATCAAGCAAGTGCCCCACTGACTTGAAATTTGGGTGGTAGGTGACACCCATGGGGACCTACCCACCACACAAATGGGGTGCCCCTAGGACCTTTATAAGTGGTCCAAATCAAATCAAATCCAAATCGATCCTGTGGTGATCGGGGGGGACAGATTTAGACACAAAACAAATCAGGGGTGATTCAATTTGGGCACAAATTGAATTGAAATAATTGATTCATGCACATCCTTAGTCAACAACATCTGGGAATCCCTGTTAGAGGGAACACTGCTCTATACCAAATTTTGCATAGACAGTCCTGCCACTGAAACCAGCTGAATGCACTTCTTTTTGCACCACAATATGCTTAGGGGAAAGTTTGATTTATTTATTTATTTATTTTGTATTTTTAAAGAAGAAATTCTGAATATAATCAGATTTGCTGGTCTTGTGGTAGCGAGCGTGACTTTTCCCCTTAGCACTGTTTGCACTGTAAGATATTCCCCTCAGGGGATGGAGCTGCTCTGGGAAGAACATCTAGGTTCCAAGTTCCCTCCCTGGTGGCATCTCCAAGATGGGACTTAGAGAGACTCCTTCCAGCAACCTTGGAGAAGTCGCCACCAGTCTGTGAAGACAATACTGAGCTAGATGGACCAAGGGCCTGACTCAGTATATGGCAGCTTCCTATGTTCCTATGTTTAACTGTTATTGTTCTCAACAGATTTTTAATGCTCAATAACCTGATCATTAATTCCAAAATGACAAAGTAGAAAACCAGAACATCTTTCTCAGATTCAGCTTTACTGTGATTTAAATTTACCATGTATGGTCATTATTCAATAAAATAATGTTTGAAGTTGAAATTTTCAAACTGTTATTTTACTTCCCTTTTGCGAGCATATATTTTTTTAAAAAATTACATCTATTTAATTTCTTGAATTCCCCTATAAGTGTGCCTGGTCAGCGATGGGCATCAGCTACTAGTAAGCCATATTTTAGTCAGAATAACAGCAAAAACATTTTCTACAGGTTGATCTGTAAGCCTTAATATAATCTTCCAACCAAGACAGGCAGGTTTATTCATATGTAAATAACTAGAAAATTGATGATTTATAAAAGACAATAAAACTAAGAAATAAAATCACTCTGTCATTAGGACAATCTACAGACAATCAGCAAGCCAGCAAAAACCTGCTTCATGAGCATCAAAACAAACAGAAAAGGCCAAGAGTTTAAAAGAACACTGGATTTGAACCTTTAAATATGCTTTTGACTTATGTAAAGTGACTTTGCAAAAAGCTGCATCAGGTAGTTAATGGAATCTTGTCCATTACCAAATCAGTATACAAATGAAAAGGGTACCTCTGGCAAACTCACCAGGGGCTCCACACCAGACAATTTGTGATATTCCCAATTCCATCTCTCTGAAACTGGCACTCAAAGTTCTGTTTAGGTCAAAACATTGCCTTATTCATAACTTTGAAAACCCATTACCCTAAAGAGATTTTAATGCCCCCATATTTGTCTTAAATAACACTGCCAGTTAAAACCAGTCAAGTCAGGTGTGAACGTCTACCTAAATGTCATTCTAAGTATTTCTTTTTTTAAAAAAAAGATTTCATAAGACAAACTGAAAATCCATTCAGAACTATTTCAACTCAAAAAATGCCACCTCGGGAGAAAAAATAACAAGAACAACAACATCAAATCAACAGCAAATATACCACAAATATATTTGTGCCTTGTTAACTAGGCTAAGGTGTACCTTTCAAAGTGGCGGTTTTCTTACACTTATACTTATCTATTATATTAATTCTCCTGGGTGTGCCATGGAAAGTGCATCCCGGCTCCCAGCTGATTGGCTGGGTGCCAGCACACTCAGGAAACCAGAGGTGGCAGCGGGCATGGCCGGGGAGGCAAGCGGCAGGCGGGCCCAGCTGCAGAGGAAAGCAGCAGCAGGCCCATCCATGGAGGAGGCACTCGGCCTGGCGGTAGGCCAGCCGCAGAGGCAAGTGGCGGTGGCGGGCCTGGCCACAGAGGCAGGCAGCAGTGGCAGGCCCGTCCATGGAGGAGGCACTCGGCCCGGCAGCCTGGGCCCAGCCATGGAGAGAGAGGTAACCGCCAGCCCCAAAGAGCATACAGATGCTCTGTGCGGGGTCGGCTAGTTATTATTATTATTTATTCAGTTTCTATAATATCGCCCTTCCCAAAATGGCTCATGGTAGTTTACACAGAGAAATAATAAATAAGTAAGCAGGGGAACAGCAGAGGAACAGCAATTGGCCCTATTTAAACCTTGCACATGATCTCTCCAAGGGCAGTTGCTGCTTTCAGGCTTGTTTTTCTTTTTAATTTGAGTCCCTTTGGGAACAGGGAATGAACCTATTCTGTGTACACTGCTTTGAGAACTTTTGTTTGAAAGTTAGATATAAATAGTAGTGGTAGTGGTAGTGGTAGTGGTAGCAGAAGTACAGACCTGCCCAACTTCTGACCTCCTGTGAGCCTATGGGCCCTTTGCTCATCCAGGTCCTTGGCCTGTACCAGTCCCCTGATGCTGTCCCTAGAATTTGCTATTCTATATTGCTTACCAATTTGATTTAGCTGTGTTACATACCTGAAGTATTCAGCTATGAACCCAGTCTCATGAGCATACCTATATTTTTGGAAGTTTATATGCTCTCCAGCAAATATTTATTTTAATTTATTTTATTTATTCAATTTTTATACCGCCCTTCTAAAATGGCTCAGGGTGGTTTACAATTAAAACAAAACCATTAACATCAATTAATAGTTAAAACAAAAACTATAAAACAGCATAAAACAACAATTAAACAATGAGAACAATTTAAAAACCCTGAAAAAAACAGGTTACAACAGTAAAACCATTTACAACATTTTAAAAACCCTGGAAGGCCAGGCCAAACAGATAGGCCAAATAGATAGGCCAAACAGACTGTAGCATATCCTTTGACTCTGGATAAATTAATACAGGATAACCGCTATGCTAGATACTGTAATATTTCAAGGGGAGCTGCTTCTTTGAAAGGAATTGATTAGATTACAATTTAATTCACACAAGCTATATCTATATAGTACTTGATTGTAACAATGAAGTTATGTTGCATGCATAAAAAATGTTTGCATGCAAAAGGGAAGTGGTCTTTGCCAGTCTCTCCTTCTGTTTACAGCCACTGTGCCTCCCAAAAATATGTCCCTGAGGGTTGGAAGGCACAGTGGACTGCAGAGGAATGAGAGAGATCACCCATTCTTTGCTATATGTACAAACCATTTTTGGCATGTGCACAGTGTTGAATGTCAGCCTCTGACACCAACTTACTGATCTGCTGCAATGAGACAGAATGTTCATAAATGTTCCATCTACTCAGGAAACAAAGCGGTCAGAATGTTCGCAGTTCATCTTCTGAGAGGGAAGGAAAAGTTGAATGGCTGGGATTAAAATCCCACAAAGGCCCTAAAGACAAGGGAGAGTACAGGGAGGGAAAGGGAGCTTGAAGAAAAGAGCAGAAAAGGAGACAGGGCACTGAGATCTGAGGAAGCCAGGAAAAAAGTCAAAGTGTTTAGGGCCCATAGGGGCTACATGCTATTGCGACTAAAATTGGGTCAGTTCCCCTAAACTCATACTGGAGCAGCTCATAAAATAAGCTGAGCTATTTAAAAGGAATTGGTTTATTGCTCATCTTATTTTCTAGGCCAACGTAATGCAGTACTGGATTGTCAGTAGCCCCATTTGCCATGGCCTAAGCAAAGGGGGAGGGAGAGACCTCCCCTTTCCAGTGGTGGGATGAGATAATCACCACTGCTTCTGCCACTGCAGGCCCAACCAACTGGCAAATTGGTTAGCCCAGATTCAAAAGTAACAAAGAGGGTTTGGTTGTTCACTAGCGACCTCTCCTTCCATTGAAATTCCCATGGTTTCATCTCTATTGTTTTGTTAAAATACTGCATCCTTTTAATCATATAGTCTTTCACCTGTTCCGATACTAGGTCTAGCGACCTCTCAGCAGCCACCTCCATTTGAAATATGAAAATAGGACTACTCACCTTATAGAGTTGTTGTATGGGCTGCAGCAAAATAATTCACGTGATGCACTTTAAACCCTCAAGAGCACCGTACAAATGCTTAGTATTATTAAATTGTGTGCAGCAAGCTAATGGGGCTCCCTGACAGAAAGAGGGGATACCCCAGAAAGTGTTTGGATAAATAAATAATTGAGAAGATATCAAATCCTGTTCAATTAGCAAATGGTGTAGGCTTATGTAATCATGCTAAAATCCATTCTGTTAATGCTGGAGTGGCAATCGGAGTTAGCCAGCTTGGGCATTGGCCAAGAGCTCAGGGCCATCAAAGGGCCCAATAGCTGTCACTTGAGGCCCTGATGAAACAAGATGGAAGCTGCTAGCAGGGCTGCCAAGAAACACACCAAGCTGAGATTGCTGCTACTACCACTACCACCAGGGTAAGCCTCCCCCAATCCCTTTTGACGATTTAGCTTAGTGGCACCATGCTTGTGGTTTGGAGAATTTTTCAGGAGCCATGCTGGCAGCTGCCATCTTCCTTTATCTGTAAGGCAGTGCCCCCACCAATGTATCACTGGATGCAGCAGCAAGGAAGTGGGCATCACATTATAGGTAACAGAAGATGGTGGCCATCAGCATGACTGTCCTGGTACTGCTAAAGGGTCAGTAAAGACACCTGGCCAAGAGCTCCAATAAACCTGGTGTCAGTATTGAATTAGTCTGTTGAGGAGGAAAAATCTCATTAAATCGTTCTGGATAGAATCCTCATGAGGATTTACTACTTGATATCATTATGTAAGGTTAAGGATGCTGCATGGGTTTTACAGAGCAAAAATTGCTCTGTTTTGTATGTATTTGCTTTTTATCATTTAGACTGTCTTAGCTTAATGGAGTTGGTTTTTTGTGTGTGTGTTTTGGCCACTGATCCATTTACTTCTTTACCAGACACTCAAACAGGTGCTTAGACATCTAATTATCTATATAACACATGTATCTATATAACACATGGAGTAGCTGGTTTCAGAGTGGCAGCAAAATATGAAAATAGAAGCCCAAACATACAAGATCTTTATTTAAGGCTGCTTCTGCGGCAGCTGGAATTCATATTTCACAGACCAAAATTCATTTAATGTAAGGATTTCTGTCACATTATTCACACATCCCATAAGGTGCAGAGACAAGGAAGTCTGTTTTCCTTTCCACTGTTACAAATTTCCTCTTAAATTGGAATCTTATTTTTAATCTTCTGGTCAAAGAAGCATGCTCTACGAACTACATTTCATCTTGAAAGATAACATTTTCAAAGCTACTGTATAATTGAAGGAAGTCCTTTTCTCATTGCAGTAGGAAGAATATGCTTGTTGGAACACTTCTTAAGGTAGAGGATGTAAGGTTGTTTTATCTGATATGAAATCATGCCAGCTTGAGTTCAAGAATCAGCTCAAATTCCTAGAACAGAAATTATGACACCTCCTTACAAGGAATCAAAGAGCTGCATTACATTAAGGCATGAAAAGCATATTACTTCTTGACTGGTGCATACATTTATGTTACCTCACCCTCATTGTGGAGCCATAGGTCGCCATCAAACATAATGGGAAATCGTGGGTCCCACAAACCCATGTTTTGTCCCCATTCTGCCTGCTGTACTCCCAGATGATCGAATCTGGAGTTTTGGAGAGTTCTGGCGTGGCGGGGGGGGGGGGGGAGAGATGGCTGCGTGGACTTCCTCCTTCTCATGAAGGACAGCCACAGCAGCCAACCAGATATATAGAGAGGGAGGAGCTTCCTACCCTCATCTCTGGTTAGAAACAGCAGCAGCCTTCGGACAACACAACACTGCTTTCTAACCAGAGTTATCATCTGCAAAACTGAGGAGCAACCAAGGGTGCAAATTCAGGTTTGTGACCTGAAACCTCAGGTTACTTTTCAAAGAGAACAGAGGGTTCCCACATCTGAACAACCAGAAACCCCAACCTCTGGCATGGTGGCCTGAGGTTTGGCGTGGTGTCCAAAGGTGGCCATAGTTTTTCACAGGCATGCAATTTAGAAGAGCTGAGGTTTTTAGGCCTTGCCAGGAACATGGGAGGGACAAGGAGAGTATTTCGCATAAGGGGTTGTTATGATAATTTCAGCAACCCTCATATAAAAGGAAAAAAGAAGAGAGGAGAGGTTTGGGAAGAGAGTGCAAAGAGGAAAAGAATGTTTTTAGGGAGGTAAAGAGGCTAACCTTAAGTGGCACAGCAGGGAAATGCTTGACTAACAGAAGGTTGCCAGTTTGAATCCCCACTGGTATGTTTCCCAGACTATGGGAAACCTATATCGGGCAGCAGCAATATAGGAAGATGCTGAAAGGCATCATCTCACACTGCGCGGGAGGAGGCAATGGTAAACTTTACAATGGTAAAGAAAACCACAGGGCTCTGTGGGCACCAGGAGCTGAAATCAACTTAATGGCAAACTAGTGCTAGAGAGGCTAAAAGAGGGAAAAGGAAGAAGGAAAGGTGACAGAAATATCAGTAAATAGCAAGAAGAAACATGAAGAGGAAATGTACTAATGATAGGGTGTCAGTGACAGCAGAAACAGACTGATATTATAGAAATATTTAAAATGTTGATACCCCCCCATCACTGCTGAAGTAAATTGTAATTTTATGGGGTTTTAAGGCTCTTAGGGGGCTTTTGGAGTGTTTTAAATCTAAATCTAAATCCAAGTTTAAATCCTGCCATTTCTCCTCCTTCCCTGCTACCCCTCTCCCTTCCCCAAGTCAAAAAGTGTTACCTTGGAGAAGAGGTGGTAGCAAGCAGTGGAGGACCCTCTCAACATAGGAGAGGACATGTGGGGACTCCTTCAGGGCAGCAAATGACATGCGAAGTGTCATTTCTTGCTGAGGGTTCATGGTGCTTGAACTCAAACCCCTGCAAACTGGGCAAAGAGGCTCCTTCTAAAGAGGTTACTCTCTTATATTTAGCAGGGGAAAGCAACTGTCCCTATTCAACTCCAGCACAGTGACTTTCCAGTGGCTGTTGCTGGTGTCGTCTTTCTTATTAGACTGTGAGTTCTTTTGGGATGGGTAGTCACATTCTTTTTTCTATGTAAATGACTTTGAAAACTATTTGTTGAAAGGAAGTGTATAAATTTTTGTCGTTGTCATCATCATCATAATCATCATCAAGTAAAGGTAAAGTTGTGCTGACGAGTCGGTGTCAACTCCTGGTGACCACAGAGCCATGTGGTTTCCTTTGGTAGAATACAGGAGGGGTTTCCCATTGAGATGATCAGTATGAGATAATGCCTTTCAGCATCTTCCTATATCGCTGCTGTCCGATATAGGTGTTTCCCATACCAGCAGGGATTCGAACTGGCAACCTCTTGCTCCCTAGGCAAGTTACTTCCCCACTGCACCATTAGGTGGATCATCATCACCATACCTGGCAAGAATGATGATGATGAGCCACCTAATGGTGCAGCAGGGAAGTAACTTGCCTAGGGAGCAAGAGGTTGCCGGTTTGAAACCACCCTGCTGGTATGTTTTCCATACTTGGCAGGAAAGGACTCTCTACCTTCTCTATTTGGAGAGGAGACTTGGATTTTTAAGCTCCCCAGTTCAAATACTCACCCCATCCCTAATAAATATATACTACTACAACATATAACTCCTACCTGAATCTACTTCTTAGGCTCATAATAAGTGAGCCTCTGTATGCAATGAATGCAGTCTTATACAACTATGACCTGGAAAGGGTCTGTAAGAGAAAGGGATAAGGGAAGCATTACAAGAGAAATAATCCTCCTAAATGCAGGAAGTTTTTTCATATGTGATAGAAGTATCTAAAAGTAAAACAACAATTTTGGGAATAAGTAAGTAAGCATCCTGATGGAGAGGATTTGAGGATATAGAATTGGTCTAAATCCCTTATCGGTTTTACTGACAAATATACAATTGGTATATATAGTAAAAACTAGGATTCTGCATGGAAAACATTGTGGAGACATGCCACAACACCTGATATTAAAGGAAGGATGAATAAAATTTGGAATTTTGCCATGATGACAAAATTGGCAAGTTATTTATGGATTAAAAAAAGAGACAAACTCCAAATGAGCTTACTAATAAATGAAAGTAGTCAATGGAATTTTTTCAGGACACATAGCCATCTGTTAATATGAATGTTCCTTTTTGCAACAAAATGCTGTAATTAATGAATATACTTATCTTTATATATGTGTCTTTAAAATATATATGAATAGAATGTTTTTTAAAAATCCACAAGCAGTTGCTGGCAGAGTTAGCTGGCTATGATGTCACAACTAGAGTTGCGCAGTTGCTATGGACTCCACAGTGTGCAAGTCTTGGGCCATATTAAAAGCCCTGTCAGATACATGTGGATTTATAAGTAATTCCCACTTTGTTCAATGGACTTACTATGAACTGCGCATAAGATTGTAGCCTTAATAGTGTTTTAGCATTGTTGCTGTGTTAGTGTGATGCTGTCAGCTGAGGATAGGACATCTGACTAGTACTTCAGTGCAAGCAGGGGCATATTGGCAGCAGCCATCTTAATGGAGTAGGCTCAGACTGCCCTTTTTCTGGCAAAGCAAGCCAGTGTGGTGTAGAATAGGAGCTCCCAACCTTGGGACCCCAGATGTTGTTGGTAGGGTGTGCAAAACAAGTTGAGCTCAAAACAGCCGTTTTGAGTGTTTCAAGCTTGAAACAAAACACCCTTAATATAAAGGGCTTGTGGCACAGCGGGGAAGTAACTTGCCTAGGGAGCAAGAGGTTGCCGGTTTGAATCCACACTGGTATGTTTCCCAGGCTATGGGAAACACCTATATTGGGCAGCAGCAATATAGGAAGATGCTGAAAGGCATCATCTCAAATTGCACAGGAGGTGGCAATGGTAAACCCCTCCTGTATTCTACCAAAGAAAACCACACGGCTCTGTGGTCGCCAGGAGTCAACACTGGCTTGATTGTACAACTTTACCTTTCAAGCTCAAAACAAAGCCCCATTTTGAGTTGAAACATTTGAAGTATCCTATTGGAGGGCTGCTGGTTGGTTTTCTGGCACCGGCTTCCAATTGGTTTGAGATCTTCCTGCTTCTTGGTTGACCTGTTATCATTTAAATCAAGTGTTGTCATGGGCAACTCTGCTCCCATTGGCTGTGGGGAGTCAGGAGAGAGAGGGGAGGCCAAAGGAGGGACTGTCAAAATGTATTTAAGGGAGGGCCAGAGAGAGCCCTTATGGTATCTGTCCCTTGACAAGAATAGCACATCAGAGGATTGGAGCACAGAGAGGCTGCAGCAGCACTGAGAACACAAGACTGGTGGAGGTGGTCTGGGCCAGCCTGCCTGGACCAGTGGAGAGAAGGACAGAGACAGAGAGTAGGGATGTGCACAGAACTGGTTCTGTGCATTCCTGGGAGGGCAGCAGGGGGAGGGGGCTAGGCTGCACATGAGGACAGCCTCTGTATATTTTAATACAGAGAGATCTCATCTTGTTTGGAGTTCTTCAAACGTTTAACAGACATTTGGAAAAAAATAATGCTAGGTTTTGAAATGGTCTCTTTTCACTTTGCCTGAAGATGCCATCAAAAAGCTGAAATGCAACATATTCATCTTGGCTCACATTACCAACCTTTCAGAGCCCATTATATCCCCAACCTGAGAACCGTACTATTAGGCTTTTTGTTTGAAGGCATCTTTTCCTTGGCCCCAAGCTTTTTCAAAACACTAGCCATTCATTTCTTGGTGACATGCATCATAAGAATTGCTCTTTGCGTCCAATACAAAAATTTGACTACCAGTATTTATCACAAAAGGAAAGGAAGGAGGAGATGTGTTTTCTGCTTTTTACAAGATGTCTAGTGGTGAAATCTTTTTCAATTAAGTGCACTGCATAACAATATTTTAAATTAGTTTTTAATAGTCTGTCAAGAAATAGTCTGTCAAGAGATCTATTTGATATCTTGTTTTGTGGTTCGGAATTCCTTTCTTGGCTCTTTGAAATTACACCACAGGCAACAGCAATGACTCTCTGGCACCACTAAAGCATCAGCCTCATTACTCTAACTAAGTGATGCCTGAGTCCTAGAAATCCTTCTGTGGCTCTTTAAGCATATGTGTGCACATGTACAATGAAGCTCTGTGCACAGAGAGCCATTTCACTCACCCCACCAATGAGGACCGTATCAGCCGGAGCCATCTAAGAAGAGGAGAAACAATTGTGTTTTGCTCTTTTTGCAACATTGGCTCTCAGTGTCATGCTTTCCCCCCTCCCATATGAGTGAATGCCTTATCATTCATTTATACAGGATTAAAAGGAAGAGATGTCCATAGGATATCTATGGTTGGAAGCTAAAGCTGTCCTCTCGTTCTTGTGACCCCAATGTCTGGGGTAAGTTTTGTCTTTCATCATTACTCAGCAGTGTCATGATTGCAGCCTGTGTACTTTGTCCCACAGAATTTCATTCAAAGCATTGAGAACTGAGCCGACCCCTCTCTACTTGCATGGCAAAAAGTGACTCCAAGTAATTCTGAAGTGAAATTTCAAGGCAAATTTGGAGGATCCTCTCCGATGGAAAGGGAAGCCAAAACGTTTTGGTGAGACCAGCAACACTCTTAGAGTGTTCAAAATATACTTATGGTGGCTCACAAAAAGTTTCAGAACAGATTGTTAGTCAAGCTGTGCTACAAGTGTCATTTGCCTCCCACACCAGCATGGAGATGTTTTGTTCATCAGTCTGGAATCTGGTCAAAAAACTGTCCAAGTTATAGGCAAGGTTGATAAGACTTGGGACTGAATTTTCCATCAAATTTTGTCTGAAGTTAAATTCCAAGGTGAATTTGGAGGTTCCTGTGTAGAGGCAACCTCCAAAGAACCCTGAGGAAAACAAAAAGAGTTTAGATAGGAAAATAATAATGAAATTTCACAGAATGAGTTCTACACATTCCTTCCTAAGACATCAAATTCATGGGACCATGTGTTAGGTCTGGAGGATCTCTGTGTTCCATGTTAATATATACTTTCCAACTACTTTGTCCCACTCTGGAGCAATTATAAGATTCATATATCTAGTCCTTTACATTCTTCTTTATATTAAAAGAATTATTATTTTGTGCAAGCCAGCACAAAACATAAAATGGGGGGAGACATTCATTTTCAACAACGAAAAAAAGGTCAATTTAACTGAATTGACCTGAATATTTAGCAGTGCTCCACTTAAGGATTGGAACGAAGGATTCAACCACTTCTTATGTGATAAAAGAACAGACTCCCAACCCCACTTTTAAGTCTCCTTTAAGCTCTCACAGAGATCAAATAAATTTTGTTTGCCAAATCTCTGTGTATGGAAACCTGTTCTGTATTAGACTTTTAAAAGAGAGTGAGAGTGAGAGAAAAGTGTACTAAGCTCTGTAAATCCTGTTAGCAGGATAAAACCGCTCTAAATCCTTTGCCCCTGCCTTGGAAATTCTAGCAGCAACAGCACTTTCTCCTAACTTGATCCTGTTTGGGGGGCAATATGGCTTGCAATACAAGACCTGATTGCAAGAGAGCCTGAGAATCCCCTGGTTGTTGACACACAGTGGGGGAAAGTGACAGCATACTTCTGCAAGTCATAGCTTGAGGAGTGAGACCAAGGGAGGGAGTTAAGTACTTAATACAGAATCCTGGGGTCAAGTAACAATGGTTGCAGGCCTGCAGACAGGCTGCTTACATAAATCCTATTGACTTCAAGGAAATTTAAACAATCTAGCTGTGCATAGGAATTTGGGTACCCTGAAAGCATGATGTGAAAACCTTTTTCTGTTTTATTTTTTTTAACATTTTCCCAAAGTTCTGATAGCAAGGCAAACTTGTTTGAAAATCAGAAAGGGTGGGGGGCAGAGGTACACATCACTGCTACTCATGGAAAAGATTTATTTTTGAACATATTCATGTGTACGAATGACTAAGTAAAATATACCTTCATGATGTTCAGAGTTTAGAAGTGCAAGAACAACTCAGCATCAGAGAAGCCCACCCTCTGTGTTTCTGTCACTCTTCTGGACACATTTCTTGACTGTAACAAGGCAAGTCCAGAGCAGTTATTCATGCAGAGACGACACAGGCAGCCTCCTTTGAAAACAAGTAATGCAGCTGCATTTATTGAGAGATCCAATCACATCGGGTGCAAGGGTACAGCAGAATCATCTGTCCCCAGCAAAGGCTTATTGGAATGGAGCGAGGCTAAACCAGTGAAGTATTCAGAGACACAGATATTTTAGGCTTCCGGTGACCTTGGCTTACAGTTTGGGAATAATGATATACAAGTATGGACGCACAACAAAATGTTGCAGTATATCTCTGGTGTGCATGTGTTATCTGTGCCTCAGCATGGTGAAAGTTTTAGGCACCTTTCCCCTTCAAAAGCACAAAGGGATTGTCTTGAAGGAATATTATTCAAGTTGAGGAATTTCCCACTTGAATTTGTTTAAGCTTTCCTTCCCCCCAGTCCTTGCCACAAACTTCCATTAGCTCTGGCCACCTGCTTGTCTGTTAGCTGCATGTTGAGCCCATGAACATTCCATCCCATGGTGGCAGTCACGAGTTGTTGTTGTTGTTGTTTTACCCCCTTAGGTTTTTTCTTCAGAACTGGTTTTTTTAACACTGACATATCTGCTGGTACATACCACTTGCTTGCTCCAATTATGTGTCCATGAGGATCATAACGTTTTCAGCTCTTTTGGAAATAGATGTAACTGCCAGACTATGACAGGTTTCCTGTAACATTTCTACATCAGAAGCTGCCAGAATATAAAGAGCAATGAAAACTCACTACTGAAGAAGATTCATTCCCCTAATTGGTCATGAAAATGCCAGTAATGAACATAAAGTAGGCAATAACACAAGGCCAGGTGTGTTTCTTGGCCAATATATGCCCCATCTTGACTAAGCCAAGAAACAAGTTGTCGATGGACAAGTGTTTTAATGGACCCAAAGTGGGCATATACTGACTGACAAACATGCAGCTACTGCCCATATGTAAGCCTACTGAAAAATCAAATTTTAAAGAGATAATGTTATAAAAATCCTAATTTGCCAAGCTTGACAGTACCTGCAATATCATTATTTGGTGCCATTTTAGAAGATGTGATGGGGCATTTTTGGATGACATAGTAATCATTAAAGCAACATTTTAAGGTTCAACAATCATTCTGACCTCCAGAGCATGCAAAATTGCATGCGGCTGCAAAACCAAATTCTCCGGAGTGCCTTTATTATGTCCCCTGCAAGTTCTAGGCTTTTCCTTTGATATTCCCTCCTCCTATCTTCCCTGTTCTTATAAATGCTAACTGTCAGTAAATGACTTCCAAAGATGAGTCACTACCCAATTACTGTTCTATTATGTACATAGATTTTTATATGACAAAGATAAAGGATTGGTGCCTCATTCTCCCCCTTAGCTAAAGTATAGTGTACTGCTCCTAATAACAGCTTAACATTCCCATGCGTACATGGTTGTTTCACTTCTGGATTTTTCTTGTTAATACTTGCTTATGGAGCATAAATATATAAATTAGAGTGCAGGGGAAAGGTCTTTGGGGT
Organism: Hemicordylus capensis; assembly: GCF_027244095.1. Classification (NCBI taxonomy): domain Eukaryota; kingdom Metazoa; phylum Chordata; class Lepidosauria; order Squamata; family Cordylidae; genus Hemicordylus; species Hemicordylus capensis. The sequence goes on from NC_069660.1 coordinate 186,340,493, forward strand.
CCCTGTCAGCAAGTACTGGGCCACTCGGTATTGGGGTGGAGGGTAGAGATTTTATACTTGCCAAACACCCATCCCCAAGTGAAGCTCTTTCCCCATAGTATTGAATGACAACTATTCACTTATTGGGGGGTGGGGGATAAAGTGGTCCATTCAAGCTTTTCTTGCCCTAGTGGTGCCAGTGACCCTGGGCATTGAGAATCAACCCTACTCCTCCCTTTCTGCAGAACTTCATGCTAGGTACTGTCTCATGGCAATACAGTGTGACAGAATGTTGGGAATGAAACTAAGACAAATTGCAAGACCAACAGATGGAGAAGCCAACCAACAGCCAGTCAGTGCTATCATCTATGTGTGACCTATTGGAATCCTGTGCTTGGGTCAGTGATAGGCTAGAAAGATGAAATGGTGCAATGATGCAAACGAAAATCTCTCCTCCAGACAGAACAGGCAAAATGGGTCCAAAGCTTTGCAGAAATTCTACCACCACCTCCAGCATCAGCCCTTTTTGAACTATAGAAACAGGGAGCCCTTACCCTACACCCATTATTATTATTTATTTATTTATTTAACAGTGGTGGATTGGCTCCACCACTCAGCTGGTGGAGGCCATTTGTATGACCAGCAAGTGACTTCCACATGTGCAATGGACAGCTGAGAAGAGCTTTCAGGTGTGGTGGTATGGGAGGTAAGCACCTACTAATTTACTCTTAAAGGTGCCTCCTGCTGCCCCCCTGGCAGCACCTGCACCAGTTGCCACTGCCAAGGACATCGCCCTGCCTTCATCCTTTGACGTGGAGGAGTTCCCCAAGGACCTACCAGTTGTAGCAGAGGGCTCACAGCCTTGTATTATTGGAGCTAGCACTAGAAGAATCAGTCAAGGCCTCTTTAAGGAACAGAGCTTTTCCAGGGAAAGAAGTGAGGCCAAGTCATCATTGCCTCGGCAGCAGCTCTAAGAACTGGCAATCTGCTAGACTTTGTTGGATCAACATTCTCCTATGTTGCTTTGCCCACTGCCGATTGTTAAGAGAGAAAGCATAGTTTCTTGGAATTGACGCCCTTGCTGAACAACATGTGCAGTCTTGCTCTCAGTGCGAGGCATCAGTTCCTCAGAGTCACTCGGCTCCACTGCATGTTTCTCCTCTTCCTTCCTTACCATGGGTGGAGGTCAGTGTTGGTTTTTGTGATCTTCCCAATGCCAAGCATCTGTTGGTTGTTTTTGATTATTATAGCTGTTTTCCAGAGGTGGAAATGCTTACCAGCACTTCGGCTAATACTGTAATCCCCAAATTGGATCAGATTTTCTCTTCATATGGCATACCAGATGTTCTCAAAAGTGACAATGGAGCGCTTTTTCAGAGCTCCCAGTTTGCTCAGTTCACAGGCTATCTACGTTTCAAACATCAAAAAAACCATGCCATACTGGCCACAGGCCAATGGGGAAGTTGAAAGGTTCATGAGGACACTCAAGAAAGTTCTCCCGATTGCCATAGCACAGGGTATCAATCTGAAACAAAAATAATTTCTGTAGAGAATAAGTCTTGACTCAGAGCACTCAAGGGAGAAGACTATTTGCTGAGTCATCCTCCCCCGCCCTTCCAGGGGAGTCTGAGTAGGCTTCCCTGTGAAACCTTTTACTTTAGATCTCCAGTAGAGTAAAATGTTGCTGCCACCACCCACTTATTGGCAGAGCTGGAACCCTTGGGCTTGGGGTGGAATATCCCAGGGAAACTCTCTTAACTTTGCTAAGAAAGTATGAGGAACTTAGTTCCATGTGCATAGCTAGCAAGCAATCCATGGAGACTGGTTTTAATCCATGGGAGCACCCCTCCCTCCCAGAGTTAGCCAAACCCTGTTAGCCAAACTCTGTGAGGCCTATTGTCCTGCAGCTCCACCATGAGGCATCTCACCTCATGCTAGTCCACACTCTCTGCACCAACTTCCTTTATTGTTCCCAGAATTCCCCTTGCAGCTCTCATGTGCCACTCACCTGGTCATCTGATTGGTTAAGCCCTCGAATTCACCAGCCTGTCAGTCAAGACAAGGGTTCACTTCCTGTGAACTCTTTAGAAGGTGGGGAGGCTGGTCACTGCAATTTCATTTCCTTTTCAGCTACAGTGCCACTCCCCACTGCTCTACCAGTGTGGCACCAGCTACCATTATGTTTGGCAGATAAGTTAGGACAAAACTGCCTCAACTTGACATTCCATGTCAGGACACTGTTATGCATCAATGTGAAGAACATGCAAAGAGTGTGATGAAACACTACACTGATCGATGCAGACAAGTCAGTGTACTACCACTCAATGTGGGTGACATGGTTCTAGTGAAAAAGCTTTGGCCTTGGAACAAACTGTCCTTGTCCTTTTATCCTGCACCATATCAAATAACGATGATCACAGCTCGCAGAGTAATCACAGGGTCACAAGAAATGTATCTCACTTCAAACCAGTGCAGAGCACACATCAGACTTCAAGCTCAGGTGGAGATTACTCCATACCCAGTGACAATGTCACCCCATCCAGCTCTCCTGATCCACCAGTGTCTGCAGCCCCGTATGATCCTGAGCAGTGCCATTCACATTGCCCGCAAAGGATCGATCATCGAGCTCCAAGCTATTGCAAGATTATACTACATAGCTGCAGTTGGTCATGAATCTGTGGACTGACTTTTGATCTGTGTTGTTGTTTTATGTGAGTAGTTTTGTGTTCTGGATTTTGTTAGTATTTTGATGGGAATGGTCTTTTATTTGGGGAATAAGGAGGAATGTGGTGTTCTTGGTTAATCTATTCCTTGATGCAGGCCAGCTTTTGAATGTGTCTTTAATTACTTGTCGTTACTTGTCCTAGAGTAGGGGCACGACTAACAAAAAGTCAGCAGCAAGAATACTGAAAAGTAATCTGCACCTGCCTCTCTGTAAATAATATATGTCTCATTAAACTGTTAATATTCCTGATACCACTCCACTGTCTTGTCCATTCATACTACAAGTCTTTCCCTTGTTGCCAAGACTCTTTCCTACAGTGCCTAGAGCACCCGTCTGATGGGGGAATCCCCCAAGACACCACACTCATCACCCAGTGCCTTGTGGGATATCCAGAGGCCAGGAAAATGCGTCCCGGCCTCTGTAGCTCCATGCTGCCAGGAGCAGTGTGGATAGTGATCCGTGATGCTCCCGGCAGCATGGAATGTGTGGGTGCACAGCTTGCATGCTGAAAAAATGAAGAGCAATCATCTGGGTGAAGGTAGATTGAACCCTGCCTTCCCGCCTGCCCGCCCACCTGCAGTCATACGACTAGCCCCATTGTGGCAGATCAACTGTTAAGGCCAGAAAGAATACATCAACTTCAATTTACAGAAACTACACTGCTGTTCATCTGGAGGTGATCTTTGATTGCCACACATGAGGCAGTGAGGTCATTCACACAATCAAAAACTGTTCTACCCAGGTTTGGGAGCTGTGTGTGCTCCTAAGTTTTGGTTGTGTGGAAGCAAGGTAGGAGGAAAACCTGGGTAGTTTTTCCTCTAACCTTGCTTCCACATAATCACTTCTAATCAGGTTTTCCTCCTACCTTGCTTCAATACAATCAAAAATTGGGAGCACACACAGATCCCAAATCTAGGCAGAACACCGTTTTTGATTGTGTAAATGACCTCACTGACTCATGTGTGGCAATCAAAGAGCACCTCCTGATGAACAGCCGTGAAGTTTCTGTAAATTGAAGTTAATGTATTCTTTCTGGCCTTAACAGTTGATCTGCCACAGTGACATTCATTGTGGTAACATGGGTTAGGAACATATATTCTGGACCAGAAGCTTTTGTGGATTTGTTTGTAAAGCTACACTAAGCCATCCTGCTGGAAAATAGGTCGAGGTTTTGTTTTTGGTTTTTGGTGTTTTTTTTAAAACCACGTTCTATTAAAGCTGCTTTGGAAAATTTGAGTAGCACAGCTACTCAAATGCCATCTTTCTTTGGGATATGTGAATTTTCAGTGTGAGAAATTACCTAGAAGAATCTGTCTGCTCATATCAGTCTATTATCTCACTGTAAAACATTTACTTAAGGTAGATGTGTTACATGAGAAACAACTTAGGATACCTTATTATTATTTTATTGACTTCACTAGTCAGTCTACAGCACAAAGTCCTGAAAATAGTGTGGGGGAAGAAAGAGGGAGAAATCAAATTTGTAATAAAAGTGCTATAAAAAGTAGGAGCTGTGGAGGTTTTTCTCCCCATACCTGCATAAGGCTGATATGAAAGGAAAAAAGCACGGCGCTGTCTTTAGAAGCCCGGCTCCACTCACTCACTCATGTCTCCTTATCTATATTCATGGGTTTTTCAGCAGCCTAGCAGTTACATGTCAGAATGATGAGTCTCAACCTTGTTTCAGGATAAAGCATCAATCTGCCAGTGCATACTGAGTCTGACCTGATAGAATTTAAGAGGTACTGTAGGCTCTGAGATTCCTCTACAGAATGTAATTTTTGAACTCAGTCCTCAGTGATGGACAAGATATTCAATCAAGGCTGCCTCTCTGTATTCAAGAAAGAGCTGTCCCAGGACTATGTCTTAAAGGTTTTGCCAATCTGTGTTCACATGGATGCTAACAACAGCCTTACAATGGACTTTTTTCTCTATTGAACTTGTACACCCCCCTCACCTGATGCCATCACTTTTGTGTTTTACTTTCCAGTAATGCTAAGGTATATATGCCCTCTGTGTCACTCAGTGGTTTTTCTTGTCTTTTTACTCTTCATTGTGCAATTGTTATTTCTGATGTAAGTATGGCCAAATCAGATGCAAACTCAAACATATATATCTGAGTGAATCGGATATGAGGTGGAAACAAACAACATGATAGCATCAGGGAAAATGTTACTGGCTGACATACTGCACTAACTTTGATGCATATTGTAACACATCAGGCATAGAGTTGCATGAGTGCATTCCTGCGCACATGTGGGGGGGGATCACAAATGCTATTGTGCAATGCCCATACTATTGTGCACCACATTTGTACAATTGTACAATTGTGTACAATTGCAGGCATAGTATGTCAGTCACTATAATACAGGAGAAGAAAGAGACCATCAAGGCTCCTAGCCAGTCCTAGCACAGCATTCCTCCAATGGTTGTTGCTGGTATCTAGCTTCTGTTTCTTTTTGGACTGTGAGCCATTTGGGGACAGGGAGCCATCTTTAGTTATTATTTTTCTATGTAAACCACTTTGAGAACCTTTGTCGTAAAAGCGTACAACTTTTGTTGTAATAGTACTAGGGGCAACATAGCAGGCTGCTGAGTTTTGGTAGCATCTCTCTGTGTCTAGAAGGGTAGACAGATAATTCTGCTCTTAGTTGCCATTATTATTCACAACACTGTGCAGACAGATTACTATAAATTAATCATGAAGATTTCCAATACCCATACTCATGTCTGGTTTGCCTATCTCCTGGAATAAATTAGTAGGGCAAAATCAGGTGTAGCTTCAAGCATCCTAGGGCAACATCCATGAAATGCAGAATGTGAACCATTCTAAGTAGCAAAGAATTGCACCAAGAAGCAACAGCCACTGATTCAAACTATTGCTCAGACTGCCACCCACCTGCTATATTGTGAATATATATAACATGGATACAGTTATTAGCATGCAGTGTATGCATCGGGAAGCAGGGTGGATTTGATTTAAATCAAACTGATTTAAAATACGATTTAAATCACTAGCAGGGTGGATAAAAATAAAAAAATCCGATTTAAATCAAAAAAATCCGATTTAAATTAAAAAAATCAGATTTTTTTATTTAAATCGGATTTTTTTTATTTAAATCGGATTTTTAAAATTTTTATCCACCCTGCTAGTGATTTAAATCGTGATTTAAATCAGTTTGATTTAAATCAAATCCACCCTGTCGGGAAGTATGACTTTTTCCCCCTACAAACCAACAAATTCTTCAAAATGTATAATAGATGCATTTAAAATATTTCTACTTCACATATTAACAATACATTCTACCAGGTAGCTGACATCAGATTGTGAAAAAACAATTAACATATAAAAGAAATTTTTAGAAGTTACCTGAAATAACCAAACCACCACAACAAATAAAACAGCAGCAGAATTAAACAGTAGTGAAGATAGTAGGCAAAACAGTTGCAATCACCCTCCCACCAACAGGGATGAAATAAATTTCAAGTTCAATAATCAATGTCATTCTTAAGAGAAATGCAGGAAAAAAGAGCAGGAATTTTTTTCTAGTAGAGGGTCATTACTGAGAAAGACAGATGGCCTTTCTCCAGTTTCTCCTCCTCTTCAATATATTACATAGGTGAATATGTGGGTATGAACTCATTCTTCCATGCTTTTAAAATATGAATTAAAAATCATTTAAAAACCCTTCCATGAAGGGAGAAGGTAGATAATTTGCCAGTACAGAGCCATTCCCTTACAACTCTTGGCAACAGAACCTAAAATGACTATGTGTCTGTCTGCTCTAAATCACAAACAAGGACTCCTGGGAGTGGATCACCACTCCACAAAGAAGTCAGGAGACAGGGATGTTCACGAACTGTGGTTTGAGCACATATTTGCAGCAGGGCCTGGAAGCTTTAAGAACAAGGAAAGCAAGTCCTTACCTGCTCTTTGCCACCCCATGCTAGGGCAACACATGTCCCTAGAAGCCCTGCATAGCATCAACATGCACATGGCATCATGCATGAGCACCATTTGTGTGCTCAGCAATATCATGCATGGATGCCATGCCATCCATGCATGGATGCTGATGCTGCGCAGGGCTTCTAGGGACATGCACCACCCCAGCAGGAAGCTGCATGGGGCAGTGGAGAGCAGGTAAGGGCTTGTTCTCCTCTTTCTTAAAGCTCCTGGATGCCGCTTCCAAAATGTGCTTGAACCGTGGTTCAAACTGGGGTCCATGCACATCCCTAGGAGACATAGCATGAAACACAACCTCCTCATCTTCATTTTTGAAACAAAAACCACCTTCTTGTCATAATTATCAGCAGCGGATTTAAGCAGAGGCCGAGTAGGCACTTGCCTACAGCGGCAAAATTTGAGGAGTGGCAAATTTTGCTGCTCCTCTCTGGGGGTGAAGAGAAAGCCCCCTTTTTCCCTCCTTAAAAACCACCACTGTGCACAGTGGGATAAGGTCAATGAAGGCCGCACAGTGGCAGCTGTGGGGAGGGGAGTGAGGGGAAAGTCCCCCCTTTACCTTTAAAATGCTGTGCAGGCAATGGGATGGCAGTGGTGGCAGCAGGGAGGGTGGTAGTGGGCCGAGAGGAAAGTTCCCCCTTTTAGCAATGCTGCTGCATGGGCGGTGAGGGCAGCAAAGGGAAGTTCCTTCCATCTCCTTTCCTCTCTCCCAAATGACTGCACGGCCCATCTGCAATCTATTATGGGCCTTCGCCACATGAAAAAGGGGGGCTTTCTCCCTCCACCCCTACCCTTGCTGCAGTGGCAGGGGTGGAAAAAGCCTTAACTTGCCCCTGATAGCTATGCCAAATATCACACATACACACACACACACACACACACACACACACACACACACACAGAGAGATCTTAGCTCATGGACAATCATTTATATCTAGGGTACCTGTCCGGGCTGTTAAAAGTTCCTTTCCAAGAAGTATCGTAAAGCGATATGACTTCTGAACTGTACTTTCAAAAACATATTTGAAGAAAGCAGAGAAAGTTGTTGAGAAGTAATTCATTTAAATACTTCTGCTGATCTTCATAAAGTATGCATGTTGCACACCATTAACTCTAGACCTACTCCATTGCCTGTGAAATGCAGTGTTTGCATATAGGAAATCAAAGCACAGACTGGTTTTTATTCATAATATAAATCTGAAGATGCAGCAGCCTTCTTAAGATGGCATAGTGATTCAGAGAATAAAGAATTGTAAAGATTAAGGGAACTTTGAAGAGAAGAATGGCTTTCTTACAGGGTCTTTGACACAATTTCCATCAATTATGTTTCTGGATTGTTGGTGGGGGAGGTCCCCCCCCCCTCTTTTCACAGGCCATCTCTAAGGACAAAAGCTGAAGGACACTTTTAAATGAAAGACTCCTGAAGGAATACAAAAACATGAGCTGGACAGATTTGATATTCACTGCGCCATGTGAATTGTGACAAAGAGACTGAACACATGCCAATAAAGGGTTGAAAAACATAAAGTGTCCATGATAACAACCAAAAACAGCAGGGTGAGAACAAAAGTAGATCTAATACAGGGAAGAGAAGGACGGTCATTTCATGTTTTCAGACCCTGACAAATGAGTTCTCAGAATAAGCACATCATTCCTTTCATTTTAAATACATCTGTATACATTGCCACCAAATGTTTTCTAAAGCAGATATTTAAGCAAAATTGAGAAGTTTGTGCTTGGAGAAAACATCCATAGAATTTGAAGGGGAGCAAAAAAGAGTTTCAGTAAGACTAGCAAAATATCTCAATGGGTCTTCATCATATCCCTTTGTTGCTATGGAGTTTCACTTGAAGCGAAATGTCAAGGTCAGTTCAAAAGGCAAAACATCCAAAGAGCTGTTATAGAAACAGAAAGAGATTTGATAAAACCAAAGAAATTTCTCAGGAAACTCTGCATACACCTTCTCACAATGTCATTCAGTGGCATCTGTTGTGTAACACATAACTGCTCAGAATGTCTGGAGGCTTGGCAGATGTCAACAACAACAATAGCAGCAAAAGTGGGGGGGGGGTGTTCAACTAGGTCTGAAATCAGAGGAAGATCAAGGAAGTGGAAGGTATGTTCATTGAAGAAGATGATGAAATAGTGCTATGCATGAGATAGAATGGATTGGAGAAAGATGAGCATGGTTTTAAAGTTAGAGGAAGAAACATCAATAACCTGCACTATTTTGATGACACCACTCTGATAGCTGAAAATGTGGATTATCTGCAAGCTCTAGTAAAGAAAGTCAAGGAACAGAGTGAAAAAATGGAACTAAAAGTAAGGAAGACTAAACTAATGCAACTGGTACAGCAACCACCCTCAGAATTGACAATGAAGACATTGAAGTGGTGGATAGCTTCTGCCTTTTAGGATTGTAAAGGATCCAGCAGTCAAGAAATACGCCGCAGACTAGCACTTGGTAAAGTAGCAATGAAGGCCTTGGAAAGTATATTTAGATGCCATGACGTGTCTACACCTACAAAGATTAGAATCATTTGGGCAATGGTTTTCCCCGTAACACTCTATGGATGCGAAAGCTGGACTTCAAAGAAACAAGATAGAAAGAGTATTGACACTTTTGAACTTTGGTGCTGGAGAAGACTTTTGAGAATACCATGGACAGCCAGGAAAACAAACCAATGGATCATAGAACGAATTTTCCCTTGAGGCATAAATGACCAGGCTCAAACTATCATACTTTGGACACATTATGTGAAGATCCAGCTCCCTTGAGAAGTCCATAATACTGGGAAAGGTTGGAGGAAAGAGAAGAAGAGGACAACCAGCAGCAAGGTGGATGGACTCGATCACCACAGCCATGAATGCACCACTGAGAGACCTTAAGGCCAAGCTGAAGACAGATCATCCTGGAGATAATCTATCTATGTGGTTGCTAAGAGTCAACACTGACTTGATGGCACTTAATCAATCAATCAATTAGATAGAATGCAGAGTTGCTGAACTCCTATTCTGCATCTGTCTTCTCCCAAAAGACAAAATTGCTGGAGACAGAGTTCAGTGCATCGACCTTTTGCACCAACTGTTCCAATGACCACCAGTGGCTTTGGGAGTAGAGGTAGTTATTGGGGGGTCTCCTTAGTTGTCCCTGCTTGCCTCTACTCTATGACCCCTGCTTTGATTCCTCAGGTACTTCCTGTAGTGAGCCAGTCCTCTTCCTTTCCTCCTAGAGAGAAGATGGAAATGTTTCTCTTTCTCCCTACCTATCCATTATGTAGCTGATAGATAGGATTAGGTCTTTCATCCTATCTCAGTGTACTTCAACAATAAATCAATTTAGTTTAGACTCTACAGCGATCTCAATGTGTGTTCCTTAAACAGCTGCAACAACTAAACTACACACCCTGTAACTGGAATGAGAGCTTCCTTGGAACTTTGCTAAATAATCACAAACCACATCAAAAAGACCTGGCAATAGCTGCACTAATGAAGAAAGGAGGGAACTGTGGATCAAAAATGGTAAAGAGATGCTAAGATAATGCTAGGGGTGTGCAATTTGGATTTTTCAGTGTTTCGGTTAGGACCCGAACCGAAACACCCCTGTTCTGTTCTGTGCCCAAATTTTGCCCACCTGAATCACCCCTGATTCGGTTCGGAGCCGAATTAATCCAAATCCGAATCTGAATCGATTCAGATTAGAAAAATGGGTCCTGGGGCCAAAAGAGTGGGGTGGGGTGGTAGTGCCCAATGGGTGGAGGCAACCACCCAAATTTCAGGGGGATTGGGCAAAGGGCTGATTTTTTTGGAATTTTTGAAGTTTTAGTGTCTTTGGGGCAGATCGGGGGCAGAAAGTTGGATCTAGGCCAGAAGAGTGGGGTGGATTGGTAGTGCCTAATGGGTGGAGGCTACCACCCCAATTGCAGAGTGATTGGTCAGAGGGCTGATTTTTTGGGAATTTCTGAAGTTTACACATTTTTAAGGTTTTCCCCCATTAGGTAGAATGGAGGATGTATCGCTTCACGTCGGGGTAAAGGGGTGGCCTAGAGCAGTGTGGGGTTGGTGGTAGTGCCGGGTAGGGGCAAGGAAGCTACCTGAATTTTTTCAAAGGATTTGGGCAGAGGGCTGATTTTTGGTGAATTGTTGAAGTTCACTTGTCTTTAAGGTTTAGATTCTATGATAGCAGATGAGAGTGGATTCATGGTGTGTCATTGAAAATCTCATATGCTATCACAGAATCCACACTCAGAACACCTAAGAAGCAACAAAACTCCAACAAATGAAATCACCAAAAATCAGCCCTCTGCCTAAATCCTTTGAAAAAATTCAGGTAGCTTCCTTGCCCCTACCTGGCACTACCACCAACCCCACCCCACTCTAGGCCACCCCTTTCCCCCGGACATGAAGCGATTATACCTAAAGGGGGGAAACCTTAAAAACACATAAACTTCTGAAATTCACCAAAAATCAGCCCTCTGCCCAATCCCCCTGGAATTCTGGTGGTAGCCTCCACCCATTGGGCACTACCACCCCACCCCACTCTTTTGGCCCCAGGACCTTTTCAATTAAAGTGAAAGGAAAGCAATTTCTGCATTGAAATCAATGGAGGCAAAAAGGCGGGAAATTTGAAGAGACGTCAAACTGAAAATGGAGGGGGAAGAAGAAGACAAGGCTGGATCTTTTCTGGGGCACAAAATGGAGACCCAAAACACCCGAAAAATTCAGACCCGAAACAGGGGTGATTCGTTTCAGGTCCGAAATTTATCGGAACTCGTCGGGGGTGATTCGGTTCAGCTCCGAATCACCCGAAATTGGTCGTTTCAGGCACTGATCGTTCTGTGCCCAAAACGTTTCGCACATCCCTAGATAATGCATAAAAACTTTAAATGAATTTAAGTATCCGGGGCCAGATGAATTACATCCTAAAGTACTAAAGAACATGCAGATGTGCGCTCAGAGCTGCTGTATTTGAAAACAGATGAGGTACTGGAAGACTAGAGTTGAGAAAAAGTCTCTGTCTTCAGAAAAGGAAAAAAGAAGGATCTGAGAAACTGCAGTCCACTCAGTTTGACATCATTGCCTGTAAGGATCCTAGAATAGATTAGTGAGCAGTCATTCTGTCCACACTTAGAAAAGACCATGGTAATTATGTGAGACTGGGGTAACTCTCCCTGCAATTTGAAATTACAAGGAAACAGATTTAGACTAGACATTAGGAGGAATTTCCTAACTGTTAAAGCTGTTTGACAGTGGAACAGTTTGCCACATGCAGTTGTGGGCTCTCCTTCGCTGGAGGTTTTCAAACACAGGCCAGATGGTTGTCTGTTAACTGAGCAAAGAGGCACCTTTGAAAATGGTGATTCCCTTTTTTGAGCAGGGGGAGAGCAACTGGCCCTATCTAACTCCAGCACACTTTTTATTTTATTTATATGTAAACTGCTTTGGGAACTTTTGTTGAAAAGTGGTATATAAACATTCGTAGTAGTACCATCTGTCAGGGATACTATAACAGATTCCAGTAGTGAGCAGGAGTTTGGACTAGAAGACCACCAAGGTCCTTTCCAACTCTTCTATTCTATGACTATTTAGGTTAATGGCAAATCCAACCCTCATCACCTGCTTAGACTGTTACCATTGCTTCACCTGCCTTCTGACTCCCTGTTCATTTGCAGTATATTTGCACTGCTTTTCTGATTGCTTTATAGCTTTTAGACTGATCTTCTAACACACTGTGCCTCTTTCACAACAAAAGCACATTTTTCTGTGTGTGTGTGAGAGAGAGAGAGAGCTGCATCACATTCAGACACTGTTCAGGTAGATATATTGATCGTCCATTTCCAGGCTTGATTCCTGATGGGTTCTTTTGGCTGTCATTTGTGTTTGTCCATATAGCCCATTGACTGTTAGATCAAGATATTACAGTCTTTGGCTTAACATTCAACCAGTGATGGGTCTGCCTGACTGTCTGGGTTCTTAATATGCCCTGCTCTGCCGAACTTCTATTCATGCTCTCATATCAATATTGCAAAAAATCATTTGGTCTTAACTTCCTGTGATCAGAGTCTGAAAAGGTTCTGACTAAAATGTAAAACATGAACTCAGTAATAATGAAGTTTTGACAGGGGTGCTGATAGCAGTTTCACATGAGAAATGATTTTTAAACAGATTGTCCCTTAGAGGAAATAAAACTTTTTATTTTAACCCGGATTGCATATAAGCAGCACTAAAAATAACTTCCATTAAATGTTCTATTCAAAGAAAAATAAATCAAGGCATAATTACAATAGCATAAGAAAAAAGTCAAGAATCTCCATTGGTGGATGCTTGGGAGATTGTATTTCATTTATATTGCACTAAAGAGTAGTTTAGTTCCTTATTAGCTGTCAAAAACACATCTGCTGGTTATTGGTCTGTGTAAAATTTAAAACCCTTAAGTACTCCAACAGTCAGGTTTATGAAACTGAAAGACCTGAACATCACAATGTCTTGTGAAAGAAGACAGAGCAGAAACCATCTATGTATACAGTAACTAGGCTTAGATGGATTCCCCTCGTTGCATTCCATACGTAATTCACAGATGAGCTGGACTGTACATTCTGCTCCACTTTCTTGCACCTTAGATAATTGCTTCTTTGAGTTTCGTTCAGACATATGCTTTGCTACACATCCCATTCTGTACTTCATATGATACAAAGATCCCGGGGCCATCACTATGATATGTATTGCATAAGCCTGCCTTCCTCTCAGAGGAGGCCCTAGAGCATAAGAAAATCCTTTAACTAGCCATTCTCATTATAGAATATGGCCATATTTGCACATGACATGATACCTGAGGTTGCCGAATCCGCAATTAATTTTTCTGTGAATTGCATCACAAACATTTGTCCAACTGCAGCCTGCCAATCTCCATTTTCAGGGCAGGAAAGTAGGGATGTGCAAATTGATTCGTGTACAAATCAATTTGTCTTCAGCTGTTTCCTAAAGGTCAACAGGGATGGATCAGCTCTAATCTCAGCAGGAAGTGCATTCCACAGTCCCAGGGCAACCACAGAGAAGGCACACATCTCCTCATCACCAGACGAGCTGGTGGCACCCTCAGATGAACCTCCCCAGAAAATCTTAATAGGCAATGGGGTTCATAATGAAGAAAGCATTCTCTTAAATACTGTAGGCCAAAGACATTAAGGATTTTATAGGTTATAACCAGCACTTTGTATTTTGCCTGGAAACCTATTGGTAGCCAGCACAGATCTTTTAGAATCGGAGTAATATGATATCTACGGGATGTCCTGGAGACCAATCTGGCAGCAGCATTCTGCACCAATTGTACCTTCCAGACTACGTACAAAGGCAGCCCCACATATAGTACATTGCAGTAGTCAAGTCTGGAGGTTACCAGCATGTACACCACTTTCTTGAAGTCATTCACTTCCAGGAAAGGGTGCAGTTGGCAAACCAGCCGAATCTAATAGAAAGCACTCCTGGCCACTGCCTTCACCTGAGGCATCAGAGGGAGAGTTGGGTCCAGAAGTTCTCCCAAACGGCAAGCCTGTTCCTTTTGGTTGAGTGCAACCCCATCCAGAACAGGCAGATCTATCCCATTTCCTGAACTGAAGCTTCCTACAGTGAGCACTTCCATCTTATTTGGGATTCAGTCTCAGTTTGTTATCCCTCATCCAGCCCATTACTGCCTTAAGGCAGGCATTTAGGGAAGTTATGTCATTGCCTGATGAAGTTGACATGGAGAAGTAGATTTGGGTGTCATCAAACTGACACCTGTACTGATAACACCCTGTACCAAATCCCCTAATGATATCTCCCAGTGTTTTCATGTAGATGTTAAAAAGCATTGAAGACAAAATGGAGCCCTGAGGGACACCATACAAAACCTCTTGCTTTGTAGAGCAGCCGTCTCCAAGTAACACCTTCTAAAATCTGTCTGAGAGGTATGGGCAGAACCACTGCAAAGATGTGTCCCCTCAACGAGTCCCTCCAGGTGATGCAGAAGGATACCATGGTCAATGATATCAAAAGCTACTGAGAGATCCAAAAGGGCCAACAAAATTGCACTCCCTCTGTCAATTCCCCTTTGGAGATCATCCACCAGGCCAACCAAGGCAGTCTCCACCCATAACCTGCCTGAAAGCCCATTTGAAATGGGTCTAGATAATCAATTTCCTCCAGACTGCCTGGAGTTGAGAGAACACAGCCATCTCATTGAATCATTCCATCTCATTGAATCAAAGAATCATTGTAGGCTTCTTTAAAAGAGGTCTAATAAAGGCCTCCTTTAAACAAGGAGGCAGTCTACCTTCCTTCAGAGAAGTCGTTCCGGGCAAAAATAAAGATGGATATGTTCAAATGGGCAGACGGGCAGGCAGAGGGTCTGCTTTGACTGCTTCTTCACAGCAGTTACCAAGAAAGGGAAAGGTGTTGCCAGCAAGGGTACCCATTCCCATGTCTTGCTTGTGTGGAGCAGCCAGGCTGGGAGGCATCTGTCATCCAGCCTGCTTGTGTGTTTAATGCATGCAGTGATTTTTGCTGATCCGTCTTCCTTCTGCAGCCCCTGATTCCCCCCACCATTGCCCTGAGCTCTGGGGGTCCCTGCACACACCAAACATTTGAAGGTGAAGATAGTGTTAGTCTGGGTGTTGCCCACTTCCCACCCCTCACTCCGCATCAATACATGGAAGGCAGAAAGAGTGGCAAAAAGATTATGTGAAATATCTTCCTATGTCATTATTCTGCAAGTGTTGTGCATGTGACACAAAGAAGTTGTGTTGAAGCTGTTCACAGAGTAAGGCATGTTAATAGGGAGTCCAATGAAAGTGACAGATAAAGTGCCAGGCAAATCACTGAGACTGACGAAAGGAATAGCTGCCCAAGCAACTGGTATTCAGAGATATAATGCTTCTTAACATGAAGGTTCCACATAGTCATAATGACTGACAGGCCTCTCCTTCATGAATATATCTAATCCCCTAATGGCTGGTGGGCATTATCATACCTTGTGGAAATGAAATTCATACATTAATGGTGCATTGTGTGTTCTTCCTCTAGTCTGTCTTATGTACCCTGCTGATCCACTGCTTTGGATGTCAAAGTTCTAGTATTATGAGAAAGGGGGGAAACTTCTGTCTATCAATTTATTCTATAGCATATGAATTTTAAAAGCCTCTGTTATATCCCTCCTTTGTTGCTTTTTTCTAAACTAAAGAGCCCTAAACTTGTTTGATTTCCTTGCAGGGAAGGTGTTCCAGTCCCTGATCATTTTAGTTGCTTCCTTCTATGCCTTTTCCAGCTCTACAGTGTCTTTTTTGAGATGAGTGACCAAAACTGTATCCAATATTCCAAGTGTAACTGCACCATAGATTTGTATTTTTATTGTTCCATGTATTTTAATCTGTGCTGATTTTTAAATATTGTTTTAAATTTTGTACACTGAGATGTACATATCAGGCGGTATAAAAATATGACAAATGAATGAATAAATAAAATCATGTAGCTGTCTTGCTTTTCAATAGAAATCCTGATGGTCTATCCCATTTTGAATCAGCCTTTTGTTTAAATCTGTGCATCACCACCAAATGGAGATGCTCCTTTTAGATATGGCTTTAGCCACAGTTAAAATCTCAAGGTCCAGGAAACCCAACCTCCAGAGAGAGGCTTTAAGAGGAGTGGACTGGGAACAGACTTCCAGAACTGCCTAATGGGCTGCAAGTACTATAGTTTTTGTTGGTGGAGAGAGATGCTCAATGACCTATTCCCCTCCAACAGTTTTAAGTACAGCTACACTGAAAGTTGTGTCATAATGCTGCATTTCTTGTGATGACTTCATCAGATACCAGTAAATATAAATTAGGGGAGCTGCACCAAGAATTCTGTATGTTCATGCCTGTCATGAATACTTTCACCAGCCATTAAAAGAGCTGTGCACACAGGATTGACAATTTTTCAGGGGGACTTAAAAGGGTGTGGAAGTGTTTTGACATTCAAAATGGGGGTTCATTCTGAATTATTGTTTACCCTCAGTGATGTGATCATGTGGCCAGATTTGATTGGCTGGGTCACATTATGATGTTGTCATGCTCAGTGTATGATTCCCATTTGTCTCAGGGTGAGGGCAATGCTATGTAATGATATCACTGTTTCTAAGAAAAAGAAAAAATGGAGAGGAAATTGTGCTGAAATAGTGGTCAGTCAAGGAACTGTCAATTGGCTAGCAGACTGAACAGGATGTAAAGAAAAAAGGTATTTTCTGGTACATCTTGGACCACTGAAGCAGTGTTTGTTCCCCAAAACTGTCCATGGTGCGGTACAAAATACCCTAATTTAAACCTGTAGTGAATAGTGGATTTAAGCCCAGCCTTTGTCTCAAGGCAAGCCCACATGGGGAAAAGAAAAATGCTGATTCATTCTCTCCATGTTTACTCAATAAAGGCTGTTCCTTTAAAACCTAAATTGGTAGAAAATATGCTGCCACCACACCCTAATTACTACAGAGTTGCCCCCCGCCCTGGATTTGGGTGAATGTCCAGGGAACTCTCTCCTTCCCATTTACCAATGGAAAAATACAAAATAACCCTCTACATGCAGCTTCCACATGGTGGGAAAACTTGGTAGGTTGCTGAACAAATAACATTGAGGCATGTTTGCTCCAGAGTAAAACCCATTTTTCCTGAGTTAAAAATCCACTCAGAGGCAGGAGAAATATAAAAGAACAAAAAGTACCCCCCAGTTGCAAGGAACCCTTTACAGGGCACAGAGGCTTCTACAGCCCCATGGTTGGATGGAAAGGGCTCAGGCTAGAGTTTTCCTAGAAGGTTACATTACAAAATAAAACACAATTGACCAGCTGTAATGATTTGCAAAGCTCAAAATGAAAGTGAATAGTCTAATGCAAGCTAGCTATCACACTATTCCCTAAGTCTTTACAAAGCCAAAGAGCCATTGGCTTCCTTTCTCCATGAACTCACCCCAAACTCCAGGAGAGAATTCAAGCTTCCTGCAATCCTGACTCTCAAGAATCTGCAGATGTCCTTCCATGAGAGAAGTATCCAGGCTGGCTGTTGGCCATGAGGCAGCAAGACTTCATTGCTGATGCTCATGAAGCCTGCTCTCCATCTTCCTTCATCACCCTCATGGCTCCTTCTGAGAACAAAGACCCCCTTCACTTCCTGTCACCAGACCGTCTAGGTCCCAGTCACTGTGTGCTGAGTGGCTAATCCCTAGAGGTCACTGCCTGACAGACAGGACAGGGTTCACTTCCAGTTCACTCTTTAGGGGAGGGAGGGGCCAATTGCTACAAACCCATATGGAAAGACATAATTAGTCTGCTTTGGCTATACACCAATGTCACTGAAGGCAATTCTTACAGCTAGTAGTGACAAATCACCAAAAAGTGTGGTTTCCTAGCACTGCTGACATTGGGGGCACTGTGTTGTTTTGTTTGGAGAGAGATACTATGCAAGGTGTGAAAAGACTGAGGGGAAATCCATCTATATATTTAATTCTCCTGGGTGCACCTTGGAATGTGTGTCCTGGCGCCCAGCTGATTGGCTGGGCGGCAGAGGCACCTGATTGGCTAAGGCGCACCGAGGAAGATTGGTTGCCGGTGGGCCCGGCTGCGGAGGAGAGGCGGCGGTGGGCCCGGACGCAGTGGCAAGGTGGCGAGGTGGTGAGGTGGTGGTGGGCCCGGCTGCAGAGGCGAGGTGGTGGTGGGCCCGGCTGTGGAGGCGAAGGTGGTGGTGGGCCCGGCTGCGGAGGCGAGGTGGCGGTGGGCCCAGCCGCGGAGGCGAGGCGGCGGTGGGCCCAGCCGCGGAGGTGAGGCAGCACTCGGCCCAGCTGTGGCGGCAGCACTCACCCCGGCAGCCTCGGCCCAGCATGGGCCAGCTGGAGACTGGGGCAGAAGGTGGAGGGAAGAGGTAACCACTGTCCCCATAGAGCGCACAAATGCTCTGTGTGGCGTCGGCTAGTTCTCTATAATCCTCCTAGTGTCTGGAAATGGAAGACTAGAATGAAGTGTACATCCATCTTTGCCTCTCTCACTACCTTTGGAGAGCACTAGGTGACAATGAAGAAGAAAATACTTATTCATATCTATAGCTAAAATATGTCTATTAGACATATAGCTTCTCTGCTGTCTATCCCAGCCTTTGTACAGAAAAAAATGTGATATCAATAAGATTGTTCAGGATGTAATGTCTTTGTTTCTCTCTTCTGACCTACACAGCAATGTTAAGATAGATTAGCAACTCGCAAGCTAAGAGGATTATTATCATACCCTGATAAAGCAGGTAATTAAATCCCTGAGGGGACTAATGAAGCCATGTTTTGCTATAATCATGTTAGTTTGCTGACCATTTGAAAGGCAACACTAAAAATCAGACAAGCAAAGCAACAGTCTGTTAGGATTCAATTCAGTATGATATTTTATGGCACATCCAAGCCATTAATATCTGGTGAATTTCATGCTTGATGTTGCTGTCAATGAAGTAATCAAATTACTGTGTAGTTTGTGGACCATATTTCATAATGCTTTGGAAGGCAGGGACCAACCCCCAGATAGCTTCAACCAATGACAGAGGCCCTGATTCTGCCAATTAAAGGTGCCTAGCAAAAGTCCAAGGCACCTGCTGACTTCACAGAAGTGGGAAGAAGCATTACCTTTCTCCTCCAAATGACACCACTGAAAAAAGAAAAGGATGATTCCTCTCTGAAATAGCTATAGAAGACTCTGAAGAAAATCCTGGGAGATGCATTTGTAGTCAGATGCTGTTGAATGACTCCCTCTTGATGGTTACATATTAAAGACTACTTTCCAGCTCATATGAGATGGTCTTTAACCCTTCACTTTCAACATCATGGAAGGCTAAGAATTACCCCCTTCACATGCTTATTTCCCAGGATTTACTGCTGTCATTTAGTGAATTTGGGGGAAAGAGGCAATTAACATTCTACCAGTTATGGCTACAACCATGTATAAACTAGGGGTGTGCACAAAACCAGATTTTGTGATTTGGTTTGAATTAGAACTGGCTTGAACCTGGTTCCCCAGTTTGAGTACCAGTTCGGTCAAACTGATCCCTGGTCCAGTTTGAGCTTGAACCATGCTTGAACTGGCTCTAAAGGTTTCTGCCATAGGGGGAAATTAGTTTTCAACCCAGGCCATAATTCCTCATGGGTAACACCTAGGGACACCAAAATGGGTTGAGTGGTAGGGCCCCATGGGTGCCAACTACCACCCAATCCACAAGGCAGTCAGGCAAAGGGGTGATTTTAAAGGAAAGTTTCTGTAGTGTGGATTCTTGGTTTGTACTGACATCAGTAAAAACCAAGAATCCACACTACAGAAACAGTCTTTTAAAATCACCCCTTTGTCCAATTGCTTTGCAGGTTGGTTGGTATTTGGAACCCATGGGGCACTACCACCCAATCCATTTTGGTGTCCCTAGGTGTTACCCATGAGGAATTATGGCCTGGTTTGAAAATCTATTATTCCCTATGGCAGAAACCTTTAAAGCCGGTCCCTAAGTGCTACCCACAGGGAATTATAGGCCACTTCTAATCCCCCAAGAATCTACACTGCTAAATACAGGGAAAAAATTTAAAAATCATTTAAAAAATCACCCGATTTCCTGATTGCCTTGCAGGTTGGGTGGTATGTGGCATCCATGGGGCCCTACCATCCAACCTGCTTCAGAGACCCTAGGCGCTACCTGTGGCACTACCCTGTTAGGGTACTACCCTCTTAGTAATAACTTTAGAGAGCCCTACAGATCTTTGCAAGAAGCTTGAACTTTAAAGTTCTGATGAATAAGTTTTCTATATATGGACAAGTGGAGCTATAATTTCTTAACTTTTACAATAAAGGCTTAATATCCTATTGAAAGAAAGATGTGCAAGATGATAACTAAGAGGGTGATCTTGGAAAAATTATGAAAACTTCTTTGGACTAGAAGGAGGTTGAAGGTGCATTGTCCTCATGAGAATATTGTACAAAAAAAAGTCACTGAGGAAGATTGAGGAAGTCGAAACACATCTGACTGTATAAGGAATTACCAGGACTTGAACTCACCTGGAACCACAAGAATATAGAATTTGGTCAGCATATGCCTGAGGACTTTCATGAACTAATCAGCATATGCTTGAAGATTTCTTATATACTATGACCTTTTAGCATTTAAGTATTTTTCTTTCCTACCATCAACTTTTATTATTAAAATATCTATTTATATTTTTGTCTTTTGTATATACATATTAACTATATTATAGCTACTCCTGATCTATTATATTACTTCAGTTGCTTTGCCAAGCCAGCATCCAACGGCAAGTGATGGGGAACACCCTCTCACTCTGGACACTGGTTGGCAGGCAAGAGAGGAGGCATCCAGCAACCATTGCCAAGTCTGGCCAGATTTGGCAACATTCTGCCCCAAATTAGACATGATCCATCTCTGGGTCCTCCTCCACTGGCTCCTGTAGGAGCTGCAGAACACTCTGTTCAGCACCACTACAGGGTCTGGGTCAGGGTCTCCCAAATCCTTGGCATCAAGGCACCCCCATTTGAATCACAGGATGGAACTAATGGGTGGAACTGCCATCTGCATTGGCATTGCCAGGGATGCCATGCTGCTGGACTGGGAAGAGGAGGGGGGCCTACCGCTGCTGCTGGGCATGGACTGAGCACTAGAAGTAGGCACACCAGCATCTCCCGGGTTCCTAGCAAGCTTCCTCTGCTCTGCCGCTCTAAACTCCCCCCTTTTAAAAATTACAATAAGGTTACAGTATATAAACATATCAAGGATGATGCTGATAATACAGGGAAGAAGGAAGAAGAGGAAGAGGAAGAGGAAGAAATCCCTTAACATAACTAAACATGATAGAATACAACCAATGCAGGAGGAGGAGGAGGAGGAGGAGAAGAAGAAGAAGAAGAAAGAGATTTTTTTTCCCCAAACCCACCTTCTTTCAGGATTTTTGGCTTATGTTTCAAAGTACAGTTCACTGAAGTTCGACCAAATCACTAAGAATTCTCCTTCTCTGCCTTGGCTACCAAAAATGAAACAAAACCAGTTCAAATGCAGACAAGGAATACATATCAGTAATCCAAGATTGTAATTCAGGAGTAAATCTGTCCTTCCAGTGTTTTATTACAATCCTTTTGGCAACACCCCAAGCACAAAGAATCCACAATTCTTAATGTAGTGCTAAATTCCATATGCTGGGGATATACACCAGCAAAACATGAATATCATTAACAGATAGTGATATGACTACCTTATTAATTTCAGACCAAAACAATGCAATAACCGAACAGAACCAAACCATGTGTGTAAGTGTAAAAGGTAAAGTATGCCATTGAATCGGTGTCAACTCCTGGCAAACATAGAGCCCTGTGGTTGTCTTTGGTAGAATATGGGAGGGGTTTACTATTGCCTCCTCCCATGCAGTATGAGATGATGCCTTTCAGCATCTTCCTATATCGCTGCTGCCCAATATAGGTGTTTCCTTGTACAAATTACACCTCCAACATGTAGCAGTCTGAAACCATCCCTTATTAAATATTCTCTGAGGTGTCCAATAGACAAGAAATAAAGGTTTCTGCTGTATAGCTAGTGCATAATTAAGAGTCTTTACCAGGCTTAAGAAGAACCATCATATGAGCTTCATTAAAAGAAGGAGGGAGATGTTTATTTTAAAAAGCATCATTGTAGACCTCCAGTAAAATTGGAGCCAGGAAACTAATATATTTCTTGTAAAACTCCATGGATAATCTGTCCAGCCTGGGGGCCCAACCAGAATTCATGGATTTAATTGTAGTCATTATTTCCTGTAGAGATAGGGGTGCAGCTAAAAGATTAATTCAATCTTGTGTTAGATGTGGAAGATGCACCTGTTGCAAAAAGCTATCTATATCTGTGTCAATATTAAATGCATTACTACTATTCAGGCTAGAGTAAAACTCAAACAACTTATTAATTCAGGGTTTGTATAAACATTACCTTGAGTATCATGCATATAAGCTATAATGTTTTGCTGTTTTAACTGCTTCAGTCTGGAAGCTAAAAGTTTACTAACCACCCCTGCTCCAATTCCCAATATCTTTGCCTGGTACAATTCAACAAACATTCAGTTTCTAAGGAGCATAACTGATTAAGTTCATATTTAGCTGTAAGTAAAGTTCTGTATAACTCAGAGGAAGGATGTAATGCATACAAGGTTAATAAGTCTTTAACTTGCTGCTCAAGAATACCATCTGAGCCCTTTGTTGCCTTTTTGTGTGTGAAGAATAAGCAATGATCCAGCCCTGCAAAAATGCTTTAAGGATAATGATGTAATGGAGCCCCACTTAGAATGAAAAAATTCCTCCATCTCCTGTTCCATCTCCTGGATCATTCAGAAGGGATATATTCATATACCACCTAAATGAGATATTAGGGCAACTTTCCAAACGAACAACCATCTTAACAGGGGCATGATCCAAGATTGTTATGACATCAATATTACATGCCTGAACTCGAGACACTAAGGAACAAGATTTCAAAAAATAATCTAGCCTAAAACAATTTTTTAAAAAGATTTTGTAATACGGTTATTGTTAGTATAAGTAAAAAACAGAAAAGGTTACATCTCTGAGAGTATGCATGATTACACACAGAAGCATATCCATCATAAAAAACCCCTCCTCTATATGCAAGATACAGATAGTAATTGTGTGTGTGTGTGTGTGTGTGTGTGTAATTATAGAATAAGAAATGTTAACATAGGACTCATTCTTACCATCAGTAAAATTACAAATCTAGCAGTTAAACAAAATAGAGAGGGGAGAGCCAAACTGAACAACAAAAAAGGAAAAAGGCAACAACCTATACATGAGTATTATGATTAATTCAGGCACAAAGCAAAACTTCCACAACAAGGGTCCCATCCCATACCTACAAACTCAAAAATATTAATAAACATATTACTAATTAATATTATATCAATAAAAGCTTATGATTAGCCAGGGGGGGGGGGAAAGAAAAATTCAAACCCAGCAGAAAATAGAACCTTCATGAATGTAACTCACTGAAAACCATAAATTCAGTAAATATGGTTTCCTTGTATAAATATCATCCTTCTTTTAATTCAAAAACCTGTATAAAAATCATCCAGAAGCTTTCTCAAAATAAGGTTCCAAATACACAAGTCTCTTTCTGATCTTTTCCATCCCAGTTCTTCTGATTAACACATAAAAATATTGATGAAATGATTCCAAACAAAAAACTAGATAATACCATTTATATCACTGTTAAATACAATCTAAAATCTATGAGAAAACAACAAAAAAAATTTTAAAAATCTTTTCCAGATCCTTACCTACTGATACAAGAACAGTAGACAGCTTCTCCTATAAGGAACTGTAAATTCAATAGGCCTATGATGTCAGATGAAAAGGTATGGAAAAAATTCCTAGATCGGATTTCAGTGTTATATTATATAAACAAGAGATGAAAGGACCGTTGGTTATTACCTGACTTATAAAAGCTGTTAGTTCTTACAGATATCTAAAAGCCATAAGTTCTAGATAGGAACTCCAAAATAATAATATAAAAATAATAAATAATATTATTTTTAAAATAATATGAAAATATAATTTTTATATCTCCAGCAAAGTAGAGGGGTCCCTCAAAGCAGAGCAATAGTCTGCCAAAATGTAAAGCTCAGCACCAAATCATGCAACAAAATCTTCACGTATATCTATTATCACTTCGTATTTGGCTCTCCTCCCTGCATAACAGTACACCACAAGAAAATCGATGACATCGTAATGATACAAAGAAAACATTTCAACTCTCAACTGTAAAGATCTCATTAAAACCAAAAGGTCAAAATAAGTCTAGAGTCTAGTATGCAAGAGGAATGGAGAAATAATTTTTGAACCTCTCCTCTAACTCCCCGAAATATCTAAATATTAGAATGATAAAGAAAAGATTGCTCACAGAGAGAGAAGATGCCGACCTCATGAAAACATAAAATTTAAATGTAAATTTTTCTTCTTAATAGCACAGAGCCATGATGGAGTTCCCAGCCCTTACACGCCAATTACATGACAATTTAACATATATTCATGACTGGTATCCAAAGCCTGTCGTACAAAAACAAAACAAAAAAAGAGTGAAAGATAGTTAATAAAAAGGGGGGAAATGACTAATAAAATGAGGTAACTAGCTGGGGACTCTCTCATCATTTTAAAGACCAATTAAGATTTTCTTGACCACAATCTTATACAATACCACCAAATCCTATTTCGGATTTTACCCATGATACATATTTTTAAAATGAGCTTTTAGTTTAAAGTTTTCCTTCTTCACAAAATTTTTGATAAAAGCAGTTACATAACAGGGAATATAAAAACAATTCTTCAGTTAGCAGAAAGCTATTCCATATTCAAGACAACATTGCAACAGCAGTCATGATATATATAAATATTTACATGTAAAAAAATGTTTTAAACTAGTTTCCCTAACCTCTATTGTATTATTGGAAAAAACACCACAGGGAATACAGTTGGGAAAAGTAAAGAAAAAATCCTTATAGTTTCTACCTGGTTACTTCAATACCATGTTTATACATTTTTATCTTGAAGCAAATCTAAGGAAATCAAGGATCTCATTGTATTTGAAAAAGAAAAAGAAAAGGGGAAGAAAACATATTATTTGGTTCCAAGGTATTTCTTATACTGCATCGAAAACAAAACAGTAGAGGGAGACCCAGAAGTCCAATAAGGGGTTAACATAAGAAGAGCTTTGAGAAGTTTTGACAGCATTCTTGGCCCAGAGATAAGGTATTCTGCCAAAGACATAATAAGCCGGAACTTGCTCCATGCAAAAGCTTACACATGAGAAAATGTGAAAAGTCTTAAGTCTCCCTTTTCATTCCAATTTATTCGTTCCACTTTCTGATGTTGAATTTCAAAGATGTACATTGTTGAATGATAATTCCAAAAGTCCAAAAGAAAAAACAGAATAAAAGAATACCCCCTCCATATAGAAGAAGCATCTCATAAAGATTCCGAAGTGTAAGACACAAAACAGTAAATTTAATTACCAGCCATAAAATATCTTGTCAACGCTGAGATACCAGTGCAGTAAAAATTAAAAGTAAAAATTACAATCTTCTAGCTGAAAACTGAGCTGATAGAAATGTAGGCTGTGGGCTCTGCAATGAAAAGGAAGAAAAGACATCCAAGCAGCAATCTCTTCGGTCAACATTCTCTTCCACCAGTCCTCTTCTTGATGCTGTAAATCATTCCATAATTACTTCTAGGAAGGTCGGTAAGAGGTTCAGAAAAGCAAAGTAAAAATACCAAAAATCTTGCGTACTCCCAACTGTAGTCCTCTCAGAGATTAATTAGGAAAGATAAAGTGGATAGGTTGTGAGGTCATCTCTTCCTCAGCTTTGATGTTACTGCCTCTTCCAATCAGGCAGTTGCTTGAGCAGAAAGGTTTATTCCGGGGGTTCGTCCAGGGAAATATCCCCAAACTCCCCCCACTGGAAAGGAAACCAAGCCCTGCATTTGCAATCTGATCTCCATCATAATGATGACAGATAATTGGGCCAAATGGGAGTCAAGGCACCGGGAGAGCTAGTCCAATGCCTCTCTTCGAGACGCCATATTCGCTGGAAGTCCCAGCCTAAAACAATATTTATAGACAGGAGAAAGAAAAGTATATTCTCTTGAGAAGGATTGAGAAGATGCCGTATATCTGCTACATTAAAATCTGCCATATAAGCTTTAAGTGTGGTATGAGTTCAAGAGTGTGCCCACCCTGCCTATGCTGCTTGAGAGGGTCTGGCCATGGCGGCAGCAGCACTGGATGTCCCCTCTCTCTCCTGCCCCCATCAGTGAGCAGTGAGTGATGGGAAAGCAGTGTGTATCCACTGACACTGGTCCACAGGTCAATGGTGGAATACACACTGGTGTCCGGCCCTGCTGACTCCAGCAGCCTCAACATGAGCTCCATCCAAGCCCAATACAGGGAGCGGACCACCCGCCAACTCCTGAAGTGATCCTTGAGGGGATCTGGTAGTCACGGGCAAGCAACTGTAGTAGCCGGCCTAAATAGGCATTCTCCATAATCTGAAAAGGCTGGTTGTCCAGAGCCATCAGCTCCTCAATGGTATGGGTGATGAGATGTGGATCTGGACGACCAGGATACTTGTCTAAGGACTGTGCCCACTATGTGACAGGCAACATCCCCTGATTCAGAGGAGCTGGGGCACATCCTTTGCCACCTCTGGATCTCTAGCACTGTCACCAGCAGAAAGGATGCCAAAGTGATGCCGTTGGATGTGTCTCCACATCAACAACGTCCCCATATGCTTGACATCCTTACCCCTGCTCATCTATGCCTTGCAATGGATGCAAGTGGCACATGTTGGGGCACCTTGGCAAAACTTGAAATGCTTCCACATAGGGATGTGCATAAAACCGGTTCTCCCGGTTCGGTTCGGGACCGGACCGGGGTGGTTCGGTTTTGGTTTTGCCAGACCACCCCCCTGGTCCGGTTCGGTTTCAAACCGGTTCGGATCCGAACCGAACCGGTTCGGATCACAAAAAGTGGCTGGTTTTGAAGGGGACATTGTGTTCTACCTGCCACCCAAATTTCAAGTCGATTGGACCTTCCTCTGATTTTTTACAAATTTTTTTCAAAAAATAAATTTTTGCCCATAACTCACAATGTGGAGCCCTTAGGGGCAAAAAAGCTGGGGTGGGTGGTAGCCACCCATGGGTGTCCTCCACCCCAAAAATCCCAAGGCAATTGGTGGCTCCTAGTATTATTGGTGAATTTCTGAAGAAAAATTTTTTTCCATTGGCTAGAATGGGGGTTTGGGGCTGCCCCAGACCCACCTCTGTGGGGTGGCAGCACCCCCAAAGTGGGTCCGGGGCCATGGCAAAAATGCCCTCAGTCCCTCCCAGCAATCCCCGTAGAGATAGGAGTGATGGTTCTGTTGTTTTTCTGAGGTATTCTGAGTGTAGATTCTATGATAGCTTATGAGATTTCCAATGAGACACCATGAATCCACTCTCATTTGCTATCACAGAATCCACACTCACTCAGAACACCTCAGAAAAACAACAGAACCATCACTCCTATCTCTACGGGGATTGCTGGGAGGGACTGAGGGCATTTTTGCCATGGCCCCGGACCCACTTTGGCGGTGCTGCCACCCCACAGAGGCGGGTCTGGGGCAGCCCCGAACCCCCATTCTAGCCAATGGAAAAAAAATTTTTCTTCAGAAATTCACCAATAATACTAGGAGCAACCCAACAATTGCCACCCCATCTTTTTGGCCCCTCTCTCTGGGCGCCCTAACACGTAACACCTAGTCAGTCCATCTTAATGCCTACCTACTACCACCACTCCTATCCAAGCAAGTAAGAGGAGGACACTCAGAGAGACAACACCCACTCTCTGATCTAACAAAAAGGCCACTGCTGTGCTGCCTGCCAGCACAGCAGCAGCAGCGGAGCAGCACACTAAGCACAAGAGCAGCACACACAGAGAAGAAGCAGGAGGCGGAGCAGCAGAACAGCAGACCTGCCGATCTGCATGATGGGTGACGTGATGCCCAAAGAAACCACCGCCTCATTCAGTGCCTGCCACTGACTAGGCCCGACAGACAGAAGCCAGCCAACCTGCTCTGCTCTGCTCTGATGCTCCCCATGGATGATGCACACACACCCTACATCTGCATCCCAATGACCAGACCAGACCAGACCAAGTGCGCAGAGTCAGCACAGGCCAGCAGCCACCAGCCCAGCAACAACAACAGCTACTACTGCTACCACCACAACCAGTGTTGCCGCTACAATAACATTCCCAGTCCAGTCACGCGCGCCACAGCCTGAGCCTAGCACACAGCCAACAGCTGCTGCCAGCCAGTGCCTGGCAAGCCCAGCCAACATGAGGAGGAGAGAGCTAACAAGTAGACGGCGCACGCACATCACCAACCCATCACGACGGCGCAACTGCAAGGGGAGAGGGCACAATTACAGGCAGGAGGAGGAGGAGGAGGCAAGGCAATCCTAGCACAGATTTGAAAGTTTAAAATCCACCAGGACATCTTCTAGAATCTAGACTTCTGTTTTTTCTACCACCAGCTGTAGTGTCTAGTTAGTCAGTGTGCTGTGCAGCTGAGCTGAGCTGAGCTGCGTGTGAGGAAGGGTGATTGTAGCTAGTTCTTTAGTTTCAGCAGACTGAGCATTGAGCATGGGCAGTGGCCTTGGGAAGCAACACAATTACACGACACTCACCTGCTGCTGCTGGTTCTAGAAGTTGCCTCTTCTCGTCTTTTCACCTCTTCGTGTGTGTGTGTGTGTGTGTGTGTGTGTGTGTGTGTGTGTGCGCAGTGAGTGCATGCCTTTTGCCTTGCTGGAAAGAAATGCTTCTCTGGTCCACCACCACATATCTGCTCAAGGACACAGAGGCCCAAGGCAGAGGTGGTGGTGGCACCAGTGTGAGTGCATGTGTGCTGGTGGTGTTTGCCACCACAGGTGTTTTGTGTGTGTATGTGTGCGCTGCTAGCTAGGAGGGGGGAGGGAGGCAGGGAGGCAGGGGGGAGGAAAGGGGAGGGGGAGAGGGATGTAGAGGGGATTGAAGGGGGGAGGGTCCGGCTCAGAGTTGGTCAGCCACATATTTGTGCACACACGTGCTCACGTGTGTGCTTCGGTGGGAGAGACCAGACTCTCATCATCTGCCAGACCGGGGTTGGGGGCAGGTGAGGCGGTGGTGGGCTGGAAGGGAGGGAGGATGGAAGGTGGTGAAGAGGAAGGGGAGAGGATGAGAGGGGAAGGATGGAGGGAGGCATGGGGGGGAGGAAAAAAAACATGTAGACAGACACACACCACACTACACACAGAAAGCATCCACACACAGAGACAGTGCTAGGCATCCATTCACACAGACAGACAGACAGACACACACACAACAGGAAGAGACAGACTGAGCCTGCACCACACACACACACACACAGACCCAATTCCCCCCCTGCACAGTTATCAATCAATATGTTGTGTTGGCAGCCAGTTCATTGCTATTCTGATGGTTTTGGGTTTTTTGCCATCAGCCAACATCAACAGTGACCACAATCAAGATGAACATAAGATGATAATAATTCATTCGTTTCATTTGAAAAAATCACCCAGTCATTTTCTCCATGTAAACCAAGCCCCCCACACATGATTTCTGGCAACATTTTCAATAAAATCAATTCATTTGGCATTCATCATTTTGTTCTCCCTCTGTCACCTTTTTTTCTTTCTTTTGCATAATTTTGAGGCTTGATTTTGACATGGGGTTTTTAAAGAAAAAATTATTTACATGTTTATTTACATACAGTATTTCCATATCTACACTGCATTTTAGAACGTATACCCGCCGCTGCCGCTAAGTCTAGTACTCCGTGGGCTGTGCTACTTTGGGGGGGTGTGCCGTGCCCACGCCAGGTCCCCAAATGCTGACAGGTGGATAGATAAAGGGCCTGTGCTGGTCAGCATTGGGTTTCTTTTTAGGTGGGCGTGGGCATTGTAAACATCTGGCCAGTCGCAGCACTACAACTACTACTACAACTGCACCTCTGTGTGGGCACACTACACGCTGCGACTGGCTGGCACGGCTCAGCATCTGTCATGTCAGCTCAGCTAGAGGTGGAAGGGGGGAGGGTAGGGATAAGCACAGAGGTCGAGCCAGGCAGGTGACCAACCATGGGGCAACCCACGGTAATCACTCGCCCGTCTCAAACTGCAGCTTGGGGTAGCCCAACAGGGGGAGGTTCACCTTAAGGAAGACCAGCTGCTCCACCAGACCAGGGTCCAAGCGGGAGCGAGAGGGTGTCACCACGTCCCCGGCACGTGAAAACACCCGCTCGCTCTGGACACTGGTTGGGGGGCAGGAGAGGAGGCGCACGGCCACCACCGCCAGGTCCGGCCAGACTTGGCGGCGGCTCGCCCAGAACTGTGCGCAGTCCACGCCGTCTCCCTCCACAGGCTCCTCCAAGTACTGCGCAACGCATTGCTCAGCACTGGAGGGGGGCCTGGCAGGTTGAGCCTCCCGCATACCAGGCATGGCGCCATAGCAGAACCGCTGAAACCACTGGGCGGATCTTGAGTCGGTAGCAAATGGCTGCTGCGATGGCGCCGCCTGGGATGCCGCGCTGCTGGACTGGGAAGAGGGAGGGGAAGGGGAAGCTGACGCCGGCTGGCCGCCCATGCTGCTGCTGGGTGCGGGTTGGGCCGCGAGGGCTGCCCCCGCACCACTACCAACACCCTGGTCTCTGCGGGCCCTAGCGGCCTCCTCCTCCCTAACCTTCTCGACCAGGATGCCCTTCCACCTGGGCAAGTCGTCGGCACTCACGGCATTGCCCTTGAGGGCTGGGTGACAGAGACAAGCGAGGACATACTCCTCCCTGTCTCCCAGCACATCAACGAGCCGCTTGTCAACCCCAGACCTCAGCCTCCCAGCCAGAGCACGACCCTCTGGCGTGGTCAGAGAGATATGGAGTCCACCCATCAGCTTCTCGAGACCAACAGCTGTGGGCAGCGCCTGGCTCAAGGGAGTGGTGTCGCCACACAAGCCCTTCGTGGCAAGCTGGAAGGGCTCGAGTGCCGACACCGCCTCAGACATCTGCTTCCACTCTGCGTTCGAGAAGTCGCAGACATCCAAGGACTCGTCCCTCGCCAGGGCGACAAGGGCTCTCTCCTGCTCCAACAGGCGCTGGAACAGGAGGAAGGTGGAGTTCCACCGCGTCTCCACATCCGTAGGGATGAGATGGCGAGGAAGGCCAAGGTCATCCTGCTTCTGGCGAAGCAGTCTCCTGGACTTCTCGCTGCGGTGGAAGTGGGCGGCCAGCTTGCGGGACTTATCCACAAGCGTGGCCGTGGCAGCAACAGCAGCTGGGATGGGGCGGGCCCCCTTCTCCTGGGACGCCTTCAGCTCCTTAAGGCCAAGGGCGTCCCTGACGGTCAGATGGAGCGTGTGTGCCATACACCGTATGTTCACACAGTCCATGACTGTCTCGACAGCGGCGGTAACGTTGGCTCCATTGTCGGTGACAATGAAGCCGCGGGAGAGGTGTGGACACCCGCCAATCCACTCCTCTATCTGGCGGTCGAGTACGGCCGCCACCTCCTCCGCGGTGTGCCTCGTGTCCATCGTCTCCACGTGCAGGACGGCCCACCTGTGCCATAGTGCAGCGGGAGCCGTGCCGGACCCGGAAGCATCGCCCGCGGAGGTCCCCTCACTCTCCGGTCCCCACCAGTGGGCAGTGAGGGCCAGGAAAGAAGCGTGCATCCCACTGACACTGGTCCAGAGGTCAGTCGTGAAATGCACGCTTGTCCCGGCCGGAGCTGCACGCAGCTCGGCCGACACGAGCTCCCTGCACCGGCGGTACAGGGAGGGGACCACGTTCCGGCTGAACGTCGTCCTTGAGGGGATGACGTATTCGGGAGCCAGGTATTGGAGAATCCGGCGGAAGCCGTTGTTCTCGACCACCTGAAACGGCTGGTCATCGGTGGAAATCATCTCCCCTATGAGGCGGGTGAGGTGATGATGGTCCACGCGAACAATACGCTGGCTGCCCGAGGACTGCGTCCACCGCTGGACAGGCAGTGTAGCCTGCCTGCTGGCTGGCACACTGCCGCTGCCCGCCCTAGTGGCAGATGCACAAGGCGCACTAGCGCTGCCAGCCTGTCCCCTGAGACCTGGGTGGTGACGCTCTAGGTGTCTCCACATAGGCGTCGTACCCAGGTGCGCAGGGTCCCTTCCACGGCTGACAAGCATCCTGCAGTGGACACAGCGGGCGTGGAATGGGTCATCTTGAGGGACCTCAAAATGCACCCATGCACCACTGCCCTTGGCCTCCTGCGCCCTGGGCGCCGTCCTAGGCCGTTTCTCACAGGGTGGCTGCAGTCCTAGGGGGGGGGCGGCCGCCGCTGCCTGCCCACTGCTGCCACCCAACCCGCCCCTTCCGCCCTCCACAGCGGAGGAAGGGCCCGGCTCAACTGGCATCGGAGAGGCAGGCCTCTCCTCCACCACCTCGCCAGACCGCTCCCCACCAGAGTGTCGGGCTTCACGAGGGGGGGCCCCACTGAGCGGCGAAAGGATAGGGGGAAGGGGCCCCAGAGGGAGGGAGAACCTGGCTGCATCGCTGCCAGCCGCACGGTCCTCACCGCCCTCTACCTGCTCTTCCAACTCCACAGTCTCCTCCACCTCAACAACTGGCGGTAGCTCAGCAGCACCTGGTGCCGCCGGCGAGGAGGGACCCGCCACAGCCCTAACGGTGCCTCTGCCTCTGCCGCGATTGGCGGCAGCAGGCGTGGGGAACTGAATCCTGCGCACCAAAGATGGGGCCGGAGCAAAGAATTCTCCAATGGGGAGAACTGGGGTGTCCTCAGGCTCCCCGCGTCCTCTCCCTCCCCGTGCCACAGGCGCACCCCGCACCTGGCCTCTCCCACCTCTGCCTGCCAGCCTTGAGCGAGCCCTGCCCGCCACACGGCGCTCAGACATGCTGCTAGGTCAGAAGGAGGGAGACTTTAGGAGGAAGGCCAGAGACAGGGTCAAAAAAATAATTTGGAGGGGCTTAGGGGCCAAAAAAAAGGCAGCTGATTTGGAGACGGCGGGGGGGGGAGTTTGTTTTTAAAAAAGGAAGCCAATTGTGGGGAAAGGAAGACTTTTTGATGGGGGGGGAAGCCAATTGAAGTGAGGGGGAGGGTGTCCTTTTAGAATTTGGGACTCGGGAGTCAACCAAGCCAATTGGGGAGATGGGTCTGGGAGGGTTTTTTAAAAAAATAGGGGGTTAAAGGGTGGACCCCTGGTGTGGGTGGCACGGGCAGTTGGGTGGAGTAGTTGTGGTGTGGGTGGCAAGTTTTTAAGTTTTTTGGGGGGGAGAGTGGATGGGGGGAGGGCACAGCACCTACCGGGGGTGGGGGAGGGACGCAGTCAACGCTTGGGAACCTGCAGATCAAAGGAGGAAAGCCTTATTTAGTGAACTGGAACACAAAGTGTGGGTTCTGGGGGGTGGTTCTCAAGTAATGCTCCTGTGGGGGGAGCATCAAACTCAATGCAGCCTATTTAGTGACTCTAAATTGCACACAACCAAAACCAGAACCCAGTCACACCTAAACAGAGGTTGAACCCACCCACTCTGTGACTCTGCCCGCCCAATGCCATGGCAAGCAAGCAGCAGCAAACACTTGATGGCAGCATCATGGATTGAACCTCATCATCATATGTGTGTATTGGCCCAGCATGTAGTGGCAGCATCAGAACCCAGGACCCCACTCAGACTGCCCCAGAGGCAAGGAAGCACTCTGGCATGGTATTGGCCCAGCATGTAGTGGCAGCATCCGATCCCCTGACCCCACTCAGACTGCCCCAGAGGCAAGGAAGCACTCTGGCATGGCATTGGCCCAGCATGTAGTGGCAGCATCCGATCCCCTGACCCCACTCAGACTGCCCCAGAGGCAAGGAAGCACTCTGGCATGGCATTGGCCCAGCATGTAGTGGCAGCATCCGATCCCCTGACCCCACTCAGACTGCCCCAGAGGCAAGGAAACACTCTGGCATGGCATTGGCCCAGCATGTAGTGGCAGCATCCAATCCCCTGACCCCACTCAGACTGCCCCAGAGGCAAGGAAACACTCTGGAAGAAGGCACCTGTTCAAAAACCACCTGCAAGACGCATGCAATGCAACGCAACACACAGCAGCAGCAATTTCTTTATTGGGCATGAAGACACAAGTTGCAACGGTACATCTCCTCTCCCTCCTCCCCACACCCAAATGCATTTCAAGATAGGGGTGTCCCTATTTAAAACCGCCAGCTAGGGAGAGAAAGGGGGCAAAAAAAGGTGCACAATTGCACACGCACTAACCCCTCTTCTTCCGGTCCTTCTCCTGCCGCTCACTGCTGGTCACGGATGCGCCGCCAACAGCCAACCCCCTGGGCTGGGACACAACAGGGCGGCCGCACGAGGCACAGGCAACCGGGGTAGTTCAACGATGGAGGGGCAGAAGTGAGGAGACCACACTATTTATGTGTTGTTGCTCAACTCACCCCCAAGCAGAGACAAATGAAATAAAACAACTTTCAAAAGAAAAATAACCGATGGCGGGGACCTCCAGGTGAGGTCGGAGGTAGGATACTGTGTGGCTGCAGCTGTGGGAGGAAGAAGAAGTGAAGGGATGAGGAGAGAGAAAGAGAGAGAGAGAGGAAGAAGAGAGGAGGAGCTGTAATGTAGCAGCAGGGAGGGGGATTCGGGTGTGGGAGGCAGCAGCAGCGGTGACGGTCCCAAGAGGGGGAGAGACCAACAGAGGGTGTTTGGGGGGTGGAGTGTGTTTCAGGGGGTCTGGGGTATGTAGCGGGGAGTCGGGGGGCAAGAGGGGGAGAGACCAGAGGGTGTTTGGGAGGTGGAGTGTGTTTCAGGGGGTCTGGGGTATGTAGCGGGGAGTCGGGGGGCAAGAGGGGGAGAGACCAGAGGGTGTTTGGGAGGTGGAGTGTGTTTCAGGGGGTCTGGGGTATGTAGCGGGGAGTCAGGGGGGCAAGAGGGGGAGAGACCAACAGAGGGTGTTTGGGGGGTGGAGTGTGTTTCAGGGGGTCTGGGGTATGTAGCGGGGAGTCAGGGGGGCAAGAGGGGGAGAGACCAACAGAGGGTGTTTGGGGGGTGGAGTGTGTTTCAGGGGGTCTGGGGTATGTAGCAGGCAGTCAGGGGGGCAAGAGGGGGAGAGACCAGAGGGTGTTTGGGAGGTGGAGTGTGTTTCAGGGGGTCTGGGGTATGTAGCAGGGAGTAGGGGGCAAGAGGGGGAGAGACCAACAGAGGGTGTTTGGGGGGTGGAGTGTGTTTCAGGGGGTCTGGGGTATGTAGCAGGGAGTCGGGGGGCAAGAGGGGGAGAGACCAGAGGGCAGGGTGTGTTTTGGGGGGATTAGTATGGGTCAAGGGGGATGAATCTGGGTGGGAGGGGGCAGGCAGGGCAGGAGTGGAGGAGGAGGAGGTGGCAGTGGGGGGAGTGGGTTTCTGGAGGGGAGGGAGGGGGGAAGCTGGGAGCAGAGGGCCACACAGAGAGGGGAGCAATCAATGAATCAATCAAAGCAAACCAAACAATATGAAAAAAAAGTCCAAAAAAAAAAAAAACACCTGGGAACAATGGGCAGAAAGTCTGGGGGGGGGGGGAGAGCAACCAACAACAACCAGCAGGGAGGAATGGGACACACACACAGCAAAACCAGAACCAAAAGAAGCTAATTGATTTCACACAAAAAACCAAAGTAACTAAGACAGGACTCAACAGGCAGCAGCAGCAGCACCAGGGAGGATGGGGAACAACACTCAGTCTGGGTGGGAGGGGGCAGGCAGGGCAGGAGTGGAGGAGGAGGAGGTGGCAGTGGGGGGAGTGGGTTTCTGGAGGGGAGGGAGGGGGGAAGCTGAGAGCAGAGGGCCACACAGAGAGGGGAACAATCAATGAATCAATCAAAGCAAACCAAACAATATGAAAAAAAAGTCCAAAAAAAAAAAACACCTGGGAACAATGGGCAGAAAGTCTGGGGGGGGGGAGAGCAACCAACAACAACCAGCAGGGAGGAATGGGACACACACACAGCAAAACCAGAACCAAAAGAAGCTAATTGATTTCACACAAAAAACCAAAGTAACTAAGACAGGACTCAACAGGCAGCAGCAGCAGCACCAGGGAGGATGGGGAACAACACTCAGTCTGGGTGGGAGGGGGCAGGCAGGGCAGGAGTGGAGGAGGAGGAGGTGGCAGTGGGGGGAGTGGGTTTCTGGAGGGGAGGGAGGGGGGAAGCTAGGAGCAGGACCACACAGGGGAACAATCAAATTTGAATCCAAACAATCTATACACAAAGTAAAAAAAAGGAAACCAAAGGGCAGCCAGAAAGTCTCAGGGCGGGGGGGGGGTAACAACTACCAGGGGGAGGGACTGGGGGAGTGGGTGGGACACACACAGGGAGCAAAACCAAAACCAGAACCTAATTCCACAAAGAAATCCAAAGAATGCAAGGCTCAACAGGCAGCAGCACAGGAGGGAAACAATCTTATCTGGGTGGGAGGGAGGGAGGGAGGGAGGGGGGAAGCTAGGAGCAGGGCCAGAGGGGAACAAATTAACAATCAAAATCAGAACACAAGGAATCAAATTGCAGCAATAATATAAACTAAATCCTCAGAAACACAACTCAGACAGGCAGCCAGCAATAACAATAGCAGAAGTTATTAATTAAAAACCAAAATCAGCAAATATATAAATTTACACAGAAGCAATAATTGAATGAAACTCAAAAAGTGGAACAAAAGTCAGGCAAGGCACAAAAACAGGAAAGCAATGCAGAAGAGGGGGGTGGGGGGGAGGAGGGAAAGCCAAAACTTTGGAAGAAGGGTTGAGAGAGAAAGGGACAAGGGTGAAGAGAACAGAAAACACAACAGGAAAAGTTGGAAAAAGTTGAGGGGAAAGTATTAAAGAGGTTTGGACAGAGACAGACAGAGGGCAGATGGACAAGGTGGCACACAACAACACACAGAGAGAGCAGAGAGACAGACACACACTAATGTGACACACAGTCAGCAGGGACTCACAGCAGACACCAGCAGCAAAAGAGCAAGCAAGGTCTCAGAGATGATCCCACAACTGCAGCCAAGAGAAGTTTCCAGAGAAGAGGCTTGGGTTTATATAGGTTTGAAATTCCCTCCTTTGGGAGCCCCCACCTTTGCACTCCCCCACGGCCAACAGGGTGCCAGCTCTCAACAGTGCAACAGCCAAGCAGCCTACCAGACCAAAGGACTCATTCTGGCCAATCAAAGGATCAATAGCGCAGCCAATACAATGCCTGAAAATAGCATCACAAAATGGATGCTAGGAGCAAAAGTTTCAGGAATGAGCCACAAAATGGAGGACACACTTCAAACTTTAAAGGGACACTCCAGAGACTCAATTGAACTCCCGAACCGGTTCGGGAAACCCGAGCCGGTTCGGAGCCGAACCGACTCGGATTCGGTCCAGATCGGTCCCAGAAGGGCCCGATTCGGTCCGGGATCGAACCGCCGGATCCGGACCGAACCGCACATCACTACTTCCACACACCGCTGCTGGCAACAGTCTTTGACCACTTGAGTGATGGTGCTGCTACTGGGCCTGCTCACTGCCCACTGCCACACACCCCTCCACTGCCCTCCATCTGGGGTTGATGAGGGCCAGGCTCAACTGGAATCAATTCCTCCTGCTCCTCCTCAGTCCCAGAATTGGTGGGGGTCTCACTAAAAGGCAGGGTTATTGGGAAGGAGGATGGAGAGAGGGGTTGCCAAACAGCAGAAAATAGTTTGTGCACACTCCTACCATCAAACCAAGTACAAATGCCATTGTCAGTTCAGCATTTCCATTGTCACACCTTCTTAAGTAAACAAGAAATAAAGTGAGTGTAGAGCTGCCACTTTTTCAGAATAGCTTGTCAGGACCCACCTGGGCTTAGACTCCAAAGAATCCCTCTCAGAAGAGTGGGAGGAAGAACAAGCACCAATCAGAACTCCCAGCCCCAACAAAAGCCCCCCAGGCCCCACAGACTCTGAACAGCCTGACCTTGCTCATCTGACTCCATCAGAAGAAGTCAGGAACACCAGGGATCCAGTGCTACTCCATGAACCCCTCTCCAATCTCCAGGTCCCTTGGGCTCTCAGGAGTGGAGGTGATGTAGAGCTGAGCTCCAGCACCAGTGGCAGAATGCCCACCAGGCTGCATGAGGCCTCCCTCCCAACCATGTTACTCAAGAGGAGGGGGAAAGCCTGCTTAAGCACATGCTTTGGATCAGGGATGGTTCAAGCTCCAAGAAGGAGCAGGAATCGTCTTGAAAATGAGCTATTTTAGAAGTGCTTCCCTAAGTCTTGGGTTCTCTGGCACAGGAGCTGTTTGTGATGTTTCTTCTGGTACCAAGAATTGTCCATCACTTTCTTCAGCCTTGTCTGTGGAATAAAAACTGGAGGCAAGATCAAAGTGCTCTTCAGTTCCTCTCTTGAAATCAGACTCCCTTCTCTCTTACCTCATAGTATGTATGCTTGAAAGACTCAAACTGTTCCATTACTTTCCATCATCCAATGTGACAGAATCTCCTTGGATTTTGATTATTTGTTTTGGTCCAAAATATTTGGAACATCCTTTTTTCAATTTATAAGGCAGCCCTACTCGAACAAAGTCCCCACATGAAACATTTGCTGTTTCGCACCCCATTTCCGATCCTCATGCAATGTATGTTTTGTTTCTTCTCCCTTACCTGGTCATGAATCTCTGCATTCTCAGAGTGAGATTGCATGGAAAGTAGGGATGTGCAAATTGGGGTACAAATCAATTTGTACCAGAATCTGGCTGATTCAGGTGATTTGGAGACAAAACAAATCACCCTTGTGTTCCATTGGCTAGATTCAGATTGAAATAATAATAATACTAAAAGGACTAAGAATACTAAAAATAGTAGAAACAGAATCACACCTGAGAAATAGTAAAAGTCATAAAAATGCATAAAAGGCATAAAAGGCATAAAAGGCGGGGGGGGGAGTTGTAACAAGGTTAAAAAGCATAAGAAAACAGAAATATATAAAATATATAAAACCCTGAGTAATGAAACTAGAAAACAGCCGGATTGAGGGTTATGAGGAGCAGTAAAAGGGAGGCGCGTGAGCAATTGCAGGCCCTGCCCAGACACTGGGAGTCAGATTAAGGTTGATAGGGCTCACTGCCCGTCATCTGCTGACAAATGCTGATCTTAGCTGCACAGTACCTGGCAACGCTATATGTGATGGCAGATTTAGAGTCAGAGAGTAGCAAGGAGCTGTAGAACTGGCTCGGACAACCTGGATACTTGTTTCGCAATGGAAGGATGAGAAAGGCACGTATGTCTCTATAGAACAAGCAGTATTGGAGAGCATGCTCAGTAGATTTGATCTGCCCTAAGCCACAGGGGCATAATTGCTCTGCAAGTGGGGTCCTTCTATAGCGGCCTTCCATCACTGCTGAAGGGAGGCCATGGCAGAGATCCAAAGTGAACACCCTTCTGTGCTTTGGAACCTCTGGTTGGGTGAGGTTGGGTGAGGTTGGGTGAGGAGGCAGAATATCTAAGCTCATCACTGATATGAAATTTTGGAACTCCGCTGAGATCAGTTTTGTGCTCAGTGTCTATAATGCGCTGCTTGATGGTTGCTTTTGCCTGATCGTATCCCATGTTGAGCAAGGTCAAGGGGGTAAGGCCCAGAGTAGCTATTTTGGTCTCAATTGTATGAATCCAGCTAGATTGGTAATCATTGTGTAGGGTTAGGGGGGCAAGACCAATTGGGCAATAGACTAGTCTGAGCCAATAACAGAGAATGGCCACCTACACCCTAGCCTCCAACTTGATCAAGCCTGTCTCCAGGTGCAGAGTGGCATTGGAGACACATCTTGGTACTTGGAGCGCTGCCCTCAGGAATCTAGATTGTACAAGTTCAAGATTTGCAATGTTGGGGAAAGGGGCCAATTGAGCACCATAGAGAAGCTGAGCTATTGACTTGGCTGTGAACAGTTCAAGAGCCGTGGGTACATAATGGCCTCCTCTTGTCTGCAGGAATTTAAGAATGGCAGAGGAGCTTCTCTGGGCATTTAAGGCCACATGTTCTCCATGAGCTTTCCTAGAGCCGCCACAATGAAAAACTACTCCCAAGCATTTAATCAAGCATTTAATCTTATGTCCCTCAATTCACCATGAGTGGATCTTGGGTTTCCTGGCGAAGACCATAGTTTTAGTTTTGTGAAAGTTGATTTCCAGGCAGTCCTCCCTGCAGTGCAACATCAGGGCCCTCAGTGCTCTTCTAAGGCCAATGGGAGTCCTTGAGAGGATGGCTGCATCATCCACATATAACAGGATAGCAATGTGTCTCCCCTCAAGCTTTGGAGGGTGGAAATCTGGGTTGCTGAGCTGGCCCACCATAGAATTGATGTAGACATTGAAGAGGAGTGGAGCCAAAATGCATCCTTGTTTGATGCCCTTCTGAGTTGGAACAGCTCTTGTGAGGTGACCTTAGGGGCTACATCTCACCTTGAGTGATGTGTCTACATGTAGGGTGCAAAGAAGGTACAACATGCGCCAGTTGGTGGAGGAGGCTTCCAACTTCCCCCATAATTTGACACATGAGATGGAGTCAAATGCTGCCTTGAGATCGATAAAGGCAGCATAAAGAGAGGTCACCCTGCAGGAGGAGTATTTCCCAATAAGATGCTGTAAAATCAGGCAATGATAGATAGTGGAGTGCCTTTCCCTGAAGCCCACTTGTTCCTCAGCAAGAAGATTTTCCTGTTCCATCCAATCCCAGTTTCCCATATAGGTGTCTCGCATAAAGCTTGCTGATGGTATTGAGCAAACTGATGGTTCTGGAATTGGTGGGGTCATCCTTCTTAGGGATGTGCGGACCGGTCCGGCAGTCCAGTCCAGGAGTTTGGGGGTTCGGGGTTGAACCGAACCACCACCCCAATTCTGCCGGACCAGTCCAGGTGGCCCGCGAACTTTTTTTAAAAAATTAAAGTAGTTTTAAAGTACTTTTAGCCCCTTGGGGGGCTTGCTGAGGCCGTGGGGGGGTCCGCACGGGGTTCCGCGTGCGTTCCCTCTCCCCCCGCTGCCCATCCTCATCACCGCCGCAGCCCTCCGCGGCCAGTTAACTGAGCTTTTTCAGCCCTTTCAGGCTTCCATATGAGTGTGCGGCCGCCATTTTGGCGGCCGCCACGCATACACCAATGCCCTCTGCGAGGCCGTGGCAGCCGCACGCTCATACTGAGGCCCGAAATGGCAGCCACGCACTCGTATGGAGGCCCGAAAGGGCCGAAAAACTCAGTTACCCGGCCATGGCGGGCCGCAGAGGGCTGCAATGGTGATGAGGAAGGCTGTTGGGGGGAGAGGGAACCCGTGCGAACCCCCCCATGGCCTCAGCAAGCCCCCCGAAGGGGCTAAAGGTACTTAAAACTACTTTAATTTTAAAAAACAGTTTGCAGACCGGTCTGGGACTGGACCTGACCAGGCCAGATGGTTCCATGCACACCCCTAATCCTTCTTTCCCTTTTAAAATATAGGGACAATGATCACTATTGTCCATGGGAATTTGTCCATTTGTTTCAATGTAGGTGAAGAACGATGCCAGGATAGGGGCCAGTCAGTCCAGATTATTTTTAACAACCTCCAGTGGAATGAGGTCCCCACCTGGAGATTTCCCCGGTCTTAACTGGGTGACTAGACTGTGGATCTCTGAAGTTCACACTGGAGCCCATGGTGGAGTATTCTCAATGGCACAGAAGGAGCTTCTGCAAGCAGCTGCAGGGTCTTTGTATAGGTCGTGAAAGTATTTCTCCCAGATCCCTGGGTGAATATGGCAATCCAAGTGATTTGGACCATAGTTGGGAGAGTGCTTTGTAAGATGCCAGAACATGGCAGAGTCTTTGGATCTCATGGCCTGAATGAGTCCCATCCATGCATCTTTCATGACATCTCTTTTCTTACGAGCCAGCAGAAGTTTATACTGCCTTTTCTGCTGATGGAGATTTTGGGTGGCCAACAGTCCAGAACTAGATTTATAGACTTGATAGGTGTTGGCAAGGGCTTTTTTGGCCACCAAAGAATCCAAACATCTCAATATTCTGAAAAATTAAAATGAGTACCCCACTGCCTTGCAGGTGGGGTGGGTGGGGTGTAGTCGGCACATGGCAGTTGACAGATGACACTGTCCAATGACAGTCAAAATGAACAAAAGAAATGAAGGTGTGCAATGAATCCTCCTCGGGATTCATTATGAAGAAATGTTATTATACACCAAAGAATCTGAACACTTGAAAAATAATGACCACACTTTTTGCTCCATAAGTCTACTTCTGCAAGGGCTAGAGCTTAACTTTTTTCTTTCATGAAAGCTAGAGATTCGTATTAGGGTTAGGATATGGTGACGTTGAATCTCCATTATTTTCTATGGTGGAAATGTTCAAAATCAGTAAAAATAAAATAATTCATTAAAATTCAACCAAGTGTCCCACTGCCTTGAAATTTGGGTTGTAGGTGGCACCCATGGGGACCTATCTACCACCCAAATTTGGTGAAGCTGGGACCTTGTTATGTGATCTGAACTGATCTGAATCTAAATCAAGTTAAAGCAAATACAACATTGAATCTGGGGTAATTGGGGGGGGTAGATTTGGACACAAAACAAATCTGGGGTGATTTGTTTGGAGGCACAAATTGAATCAAAAAATAGATTTGTGCACATCCCTAATGGAGAACTCTATCAGTTGTTGCCATTTGGTAACCCCTGCTAACTAAGCAAAGAGGCATCTTTCAAAATGGTGATTCTCTTTCTATTTAGCAGGGAGAGAGCAACTGGCCCTATCGAACCCCTGCACGGCATTCGTCCAGTGGATATTGCTGGTATCTGCCTTATGTTTCTTTTTAGATTGTGAGCCCATTGGGGACAGGAGACCATCTTCTTGATGTATTATTTATTTTTCTATGTAATCTGCTTTGAGAAATTTGGTTGACAAGCAGTATATAAATATCGTATTAGTAGTAGTAGTAGTAGTAGTAGTAGTAGGTTTGGAGGTAGCTTTATGTCCTCTCAGCAATCCCAAAGGTGATTTTCCTGTAGTAGAATGAAGAATAGTTCAATATACAAATAGAGTTTCACTGATTGTCCCTTTACAGGGCTGATGTTCCATAGTAGCCAGTTGTAAACTTTCCTTCACTAACCTGTTAATTCTTTCTACTAAGCCATTCTTGTGAGGATGGTGCAAGGTATGAGTTTTGTGTTTTATCCCATGGTTATGCAAGTATTCCTCCATTTCAAATGAGGTAAGCTGTGTCCCATTGTCAGTCCCTAGTTTTTTAGAGACCTTCCCTTGGGGGGTGGGGGGACTGTGTCCATGAACTGGATCACCTTGTTTGTAATAATGTTGTCTGCAAATGAAACTTCTGGCCACCAGGAATTAGAATCTACCATGACTAGAAAAAAAATCTTTGTTTTGTGGGTGGGTTACCAAAGAGAGTGACTTGGCACAGTGAAGAGCATTTTCTACCCTCCTAGCCATCTCTATAACTTTATCCAAGGTAAGTTTCCCTTCCAGTAGAAGTTTTTCAAACAGTTTGGAGCAGTTTGTTTTCATAACAATCTGATCCCTAAGCATTTCATCAGTAAAGCTGGCAAACTCATCGGTTACACTTTAGGTAAGCCATGCTGTGACATACTGATTGATAGATTCACCAGGCAGTTGGGATCTAGAACAGAACTTGTAAATTTCAACAATCACATTCAAAGTAGGGTTGAAATGATCATCTAAGACTTGAAGAGCAGCTTCATAAGGATTGGCATCCCCTCCCAACTTGATAGGAAAGGGCAAAATCATTATATAATCTTTGGCCTTCAGGGCCCAGGCATTGAAGCAATATAGCCTCCTGCTTTGCTGGAGTAAAATCAGGAGTCTGTATAGTGAGGAGGTAATTGCAGAAATTGACCTCTATTGTTTCCAGGGAAGAGCTGGTTCTCCTGGGGTGGAGAAGAAAAAAGGTAGTGGTGAGATTTGAGCCCTACTGCTGTGGGCATCCAGTGAACAACAGAGTTCAAGACTGATAAGGGGAAAGTATCTTTGGGCGTTGTGCAGGTCAGGAAGATGGAGGAACAACCAGTAGCGACAATAGTGGAATGCAGCAGTTCAGGAACATAGGGCCAGTGTAATGCAATGAAAGGAAGATGCAGGAACTTTCACAAGCTTTGCAGGCTCACACGCATAGTTGGCTCAAAATTTCA
The DNA here is from genome assembly GCF_027244095.1 of Hemicordylus capensis. Classification (NCBI taxonomy): domain Eukaryota; kingdom Metazoa; phylum Chordata; class Lepidosauria; order Squamata; family Cordylidae; genus Hemicordylus; species Hemicordylus capensis. The sequence goes on from NC_069660.1 coordinate 186,385,003, forward strand.
TAACCAAATGTTTTATAAGTGCTGCTCTTGTAGTAAACATGAAGAAATCATATACTGATTTAACTAAGACTTTATTCAGAAGCAACTCCATTTTAATGCTTCTCCTTCCTTCCTTTTTCCTTCTTCCCTCCATTCTCCTCCCAGCCATTCAACAGCAAGGTCATATACAACAATATACAAGCAACATGAAGATTCCTCATGTAGCTTTTATTGTGTTGTGGCTTTAAGGTGCCACAATATTTGTGCACAATGGGTTGCACATTGTTTTCTTAAATCCACTTAATCTCGTTAAGTTTCAGTCTGAGTGGGTTTAAAATGCAACATCGTTCTTTATTCATGGAGCCTTCATGGGGGTTCTGTTGTATTGCTTAGATCTCTGTGTGTCTTCTGTTCTGCCTAATTAATGGCTTTAAAATGCCACACAGAATTCAGCAAAATCAAAGCCACTAAGCAATGCAATGCACCCCCCCTACCCTTGAAGGATCCATGAATAAAGAAACTTGTTGCATTTTAAACACACACAGACTGAATCTCAACGGGCTCAGAAGGGACATGATTTTTTTCCCCAAGTTCAAGCAGGCTGCATTGTTTTGCCTATTGTTTTGTGTGGGTTTTGTTTAGCTTAAATCTCCATTATACAAAATTATATTTTCAAGGTACCTCCCTTTGGTTTGTCTAAACCTTTTGCATGCCACAGCAGTCATCCTTTCAGGAGTCTCTGAAGTAAGATTACTACTGATTGCCAACTAAACACAATTTTTAAGGTTTCTCACAACACAAGTAGTTTTGTCATTTATAAAGAGACTAAAGTGCATCTAGTTTTTGTCAACTCTCCCACTCCTCACTAAGCACACTTTCAAAAATAAGCTTTTTAGAAAAAGCACCTTTTGTGCTCCCAGATTATGGCCATTGATGTTTTGGTAGAGTTTAGACCATAAACGTATGCAGATGTCCTAACAGTCAGTGATATGGACAGTAACAGATGTCCTAACAGTTCCCTGCTAACTTGGCTAAGAGGCAACTTTTAACATGGTGATTCTCTTTGTTTAGCAGGGGGAGAGTAACTGGCCCTATCCACACCCAGCACAGTACCTCCTATGACTGTTGCTGGTATCTATCTTATGTTTCTTTTCAGATTGTGAGCCCTTTGGGGACAGGGATCCATCTTATTTGTTTGTTATTTCTCTGTGCAAACCACCCTGAGCCATTTTTGGAATGGTGGTATAGAAATCGAATAAATAAATAAACAAACAAACAAATTTAAAAAAGTTACAAGTACTCTCCTTGATTGTGTATGCTTATTTTCTAGGGGATTTATATACCACTTTTCAACAGCTTTCTCAAGGTAGTTTATAGCTTAAAATCCTTCTTTCACATCTTTAATTTTTCACAACTGAGATCCACCTTTAACTCCAATTTACACTATGGGACCCATTAAATAATAATTAAATATTAATTAACATTTTAGTTACTGTAATTATCATATATATATATATATATATATATATATATATATATATATATATATATATATATGGCTGAGGTGGTCCACTTAGGTGGAATGTGGCAAGCTCCACCCTCGCAGCAGCCACAGCCAATGAGAGAAGTGGAGCACGAGAATGCTGGTGTGTCAACCACCTTCTGTCTCTCTAGCTCTGAGGGGAAGGGGTGGCTAACCTGACTCCCCCCCCCCCACACACACATACAGCAACTACAGGAGAAAGTGAAGGGAAGAAAAGACGGAGCTCAGGTGGGCGGGTAAGGTCGCTGAGGCAGCGAAAGAGGGTGGAGAGGAGAGAGCGAGCACACGAGTGGAAGCCCTTGAGCCCCAAACTTTTCTGTGGAGGGAGAGAAGGAGGAAGGTGGGATTCCCTGAGGAAGAGGGGAGTGACCGCCCATTCCACCTGCCTGCCTGCCTGTGTCACTTCCCTGGTGTCACCTTTTGCCATATGCATATGGAGGGGCTGGCTCAGGAGCCGGCTGACATGAAGCCCATAAGGGGCTGGTCAACCACCACTGCTGCTGCTCCTGCAGGGGGGGAGGAGTGGGGAGGAACAAGAGCGAGGTTCAGGTAAGGAGGTCTCTGGGTGAGTGAATCGGGCATGGAGGGGGCACCTCCTGTCTGGAGCAGGAGAGCCCAGAGCATGTGAGGAGTGCTGAGGAAAGGGAAAGAGGCAGGGAGAACTAGTGCGCAGATGCTCTGCACTGAGCCAGCTAGGATTTATTTATTTTGAGAGAATTTTTTTAATCCTACTTTTCTATACTGAGTATCCAGTGTGGCGGACATATTTTTAAAAATTAAACAATAGTACCCTCCCACTCTTCACCAATGAAAATAGAGATTTGCCTATGAAGAAAAGTGCAGGGGGTGTGACCAAGCAGCCTGGGAGAAGGTGTGGCCAAACAATCTGGCATCACATATAGGTCTGACTACAAATGTAACTCAGTTAATAACATGGAAACAGAGCACATTACTCCAGATTATTAAAGTAGATGAGCCAAGCCTATACTTTCCAACATTATGGAGATGAAAATAAGAATACATTTGTAACTACCAATGTTCATACCAAGGGTTACTTGCCCAACCCACCACTTCACGTTACTGAAGACTAGATTCCACCTGCTATATGTTGTACACAGCACTCTGTGTACCCATTGTGTACCCATTAGTTTTGTGTACCCATTGTGCACTAGAGACACAGTGCACCCACCTACCCACCCACTTGGAGATTGAATTGCTAGAGAAGCTAGAGAGGAGGCAAAACTTGCACACTGACATCTCATGTGGAAAAAACACTGCTTCCTCAAGAGGCAAAAAGAGGGACAAAACAGGAGCAGTGACCACGGAGGCCAAGTGAGTGCCAGAGCTGTGCCACTGCTGCACGGGCTGCTGGGGGGTAGGGATGTGCATGGACCAGTTCGGAGGCCATTCTAAAGGCCTCCGGACCAGTCCGGACATGGGGTGGTTCAGTTCAGGAAGGTGGGGTGGGGGTTCCAATAAGGATGGGGGGGGCTTTACTTACCCCTCCCAACAACCGCGCCATATTTCCTAGAGCAATCGGGCGGCAGGATACCTCCCTGCCACCCGCTTCAATCCCCACTTGGCTGTGGCTCCTCCTGAAGTATTCAGAATCGGGCTGCAGGATACCTTCCTGCTGCCCCCTTCAAAACCCCGCTCGGCTGGCGGCCGCCCCCTTCAAGACCCCTGCTGCCCCCAAGACCCCTGCCGCCCCCTTCTCCCCAGTGCCCCATTGCAAAGGGGCGTCAGGAGAACTCCCTGCCGCACCTTCGCCTGCTCGGCAGCAAATGGCTTCTAAGAAGCCTTTTGTGCGCACGCGCACAAAAGGCTTCTTAGAAGCCATTTGCAGCTTAGCAGGCAAAGGGGCAGCAGGGAGTTCTCCTGCTGCCCGATTTCTAAAAGGAGCAGTTGCTCCTTTTAGAAATCGGGCGGCAGGGAGTTCTCCTGCCGCCCCTTTGCAATGGGGCACTGGGGAGAAGGGGGCGGCAGGGGTCTTGGGGGCAGCAGGGGTCTTGAAGGTGATGGCCGCCAGCCGAGTGGGGTTTTGAAGGGGGCGGCAGGAAGGTATCCTGCCGCCCGATTCTGAATACTTCAGGAGGAGCCACAGCCAAGCGGGGATTGAAGCGGGTGGCAGGGAGGTATCCTGCCACCTGATTGTTCTAGGAAATACGGCGCGGTTGTTGGGAGGGGTAAGTAAAGCCCCCCCTCCTTATTGGAACCCCCCACCCCAGTGCCGGACCGCAGCTCCGCAGTTCCATGCACACCCCTACTGGGGGGAGTGCTGCTGATCCAGGCAGCTTCAGCACCACTGATAAGGATCTCATTTAAAGATGCCTCTCACCGCCGCCCCCCCAGCGCCACCCTCACCCCTCTCGCCACCCTCAATCGAGCCTGGCTCGAAGCATCAAACCAGTATGAGCTGGTTCAACCAAACTGGTTCGTGTACTCAGAGTTTGGTCTGAATTCGGCTTGAATTTTGACCGAACTGCAAAAATATGATCTGAGCTTACCCCTGCCCTGTATCTTGCACCCACCTGTAATACTTTAGATAGCAGGGGACAGTGGAGCAGATGCTTAGTAGATGATCAGTTAAACTTCTATCTCCCCCCCCTTCTCCATCTGTGTATATCTTTCTCCTCCTCTCCTCCTCTACTTTTCTCTTTGCTCTCTCTCTTTCTCCTCCTAAAAAAAATTGAAAGCTTATTAATGCATGGTACTAGCAGTGCATTGCTAGTGTGACCTATGTCAGGTTTCTGTGCCCTACCCTATATCCACCCTCACATTCCTATCTTATCCCTTGACTAATTTAAAGCCCATGTAGAAAACCAAAGAGCCAAGGGCATCTTAATGTAACATTTATGTTCTCCACTATATTATGCAGAAGCGAGAATATGGTGTTCTATTGACTCTTTCATCGTTATTGATTTGTATAGGCAAGCTAAGCTAAGGGGACAAGTCATGCTTGCTACCACAAGACCAGCTCTTCTCTTGTAAGTACTTTTTTACTCCTGCCTCCTCCATACTTAGAAAAGCCGCCCTGCCCCTGCCCAACTATAACTTCCAGTCAGTTGAGCCGGCTTGATTTAAACTCGAACCTTTATTTATTTGTATAGGCAAAGCATTCTACGCAGTGGTATTTCAACACTGCACACTGAAGAGACACATTTTATTGTTTGGAGTCAAAAATAAATATGCCTATATTTTGGTTTTGGCTTAGTATGTCAGGGGAAATGGTTCTACAATGAGTAATATGGTAGTTTATTCTAGTTTGAGGACACAAATAAACAGTCACCCCCATGTTGCAGAGGGAGGTGAAGGTGACCCACCTTTACTGCTGCAGGTTCTCAGTCAAGCCCTCGTGGTTCTGGGTATTTGTGCAAGAGTGCAAATACTTCAAATAGTCTGCCCACACACCAGATACACAAGTTAGATCGGAAACACATTGTCTGACTGTCAACCTGGGGCGGAGCTACCAGTGTTCAAAGGTGTCCTTGGAACACAAGCCTCTCCAGGTCTGGGTGTTGCCCAGGGGCGTATCTAGGGGTAGGGCAGGCAGGGCATGTGCCCCGGGCGCCACTTGAAGGGGGGGCACCATTTTGTAAAATTATTTTTTTAAAAAAATGGCTGCCAAAAACAAAATGGCCACCATGCATGCTCAAATGGCCTCTGTGAGGCTCTAGGTCATGCCAGGCTATGCAGAGGCCATTTGAGCATGCGCGGTGGCCATTTTGTTTTCAGTGGCCTTTTTAAAAAAAAAAAAAAAAGATTATTTTAAAAAACGGCCACTGCACATGCTCAAATGGTCCCTGCGAGGCCCTAGAGGCCAGCGGGGTGAGGGAGAATCTTTGCAAAAAACCCAGCCTTAGGAAGCCCCCCAAAGGGGCTACGGGCAAAAATAATAAAAATAAAAATATAATATAAGACACTGTACACATATTCAGATTGGCACTATGTACAGAGAATCAGGGCTTGTGAATACTGAGCTGACGCTTAAGAGCTAGGATTGTATTCATTTGCTCTTACTTTGCTTCTTGTGATAAGTGAGTTAAATGTGATGTCTTGCTAATATGGCTATTAATGGTGAGTTTGTCTTTGAATCAGTGTGAAACCCTTAATATTAAGGCCCACTGGGAGTTTCTTGCTCTCTTTCTCTCATTTTAATGGTCTTTCTGAAAGACTAGAATATATTCCAAGCAGTGACACCGTTTACTCTGCATATCCTTTAATTATTTACAGAGTATGGGAAAAGTCAAATTCTCCATTGATTTTTAAAACTTATGTAATGGTGATGCTACAATGCATAGTAGAGAATTAGACAGGCACTTCTGTTTAGTTTTCCAAGTACATCTCCACATATTATTTGTGTATTTCATGAGCCCCCACATACCGAAATTTGTAGTTTTCCAGCATTTTTGGGTCTGGCTAAGTCCACTGCTAAATAGTTTTTGCAATATTAAAAGATTAACGAGCTTGACTTGTATTTTTCAGCTGATATTATGGTAAAGTTATCTGAAAGATGGGTGTCAGATGCTTGGACAGGGGGCACAATTTCAGTGTTTGCCCCAGGCGCTATTTTCCCTAGATATGCCTCTGTTGCCTCCCTCGCCTTCCCTCTCCAGCCAGCTGGCTCACTAGCAGTTTCTCCTACCACTGTCATCTGCCCACCACTGCCTGCTTCTTCACTCACCTGCTTCTTCACTCTCTGCAACTGCCCATCCCTTTGCCATGCCCACCTGCCTCCTCCTCTGACACTCTAGCCAACCACCCGTCTGCCACGTCCTTCTCTGTTTACCAGCCTTTCCTGCTTCCAGTAGTGGAGGAGGTAGGTGGGTGGAATGGTAGCAAGGCAATATCATGGGTGAGTGAGGGAACATGGTGCTGTTGGCGGGGGGAGTCACCAGGGGCTGGGGAGCCAAACACAGGCCATTCTTTCCTAGCTATGTCCATGCTATCAGTGATGTGCTTCAAACCTAACTAGCACTTCCTGAGCATGGGTGATATATCTGAGTTTTTGTGCTCTTGCATAAATACCCCTAACCACTAGGGCTTTACTGAGAGCCCTCAAAAGTGTGAGTGAGTCCACTGAGAGCTTACAGCAGTGCAGGCAGATCAGCTCTGCACTCCTAATGCTGTGCAACATGTGGGCTAATGGTGTGTGTGTGTGTGTTACACACATATGAGCTCCTCTTTTTTCACAGGAGTTCTGTTCTGACCTATTGCCACAATCAGGGAAACCACAAAAAAAGAAACCTTGAGCATATGGGGATTGAGGGGTTAGGTTCTTCAGCACACTTGTATTCTCAAATCTCATAAAAAGCAGGGGCAGAAATAAGAGTAATAAAGGACATTATCTTGCTCTCCAGCTCTCCAGAAATGCCCCCAATCACCAAATCCTCTGATTTTCAGGCCTTGGGGGGGGGATGGGAAAAGTCACAAAATGGCCACTAAAAATGAAACTGGAAGTCATTTCTGGGTGGCACCTAGCCACAAATAGCTGAAAATAACCCTAGTTTTAGTGCATGAACAAAAAACTAGGTCTCTGTACTGCAAATAGCTGATAATAGCCCTAGTTTTAGTTGTGCAAACAAATAAACCATTTGGGGGGGCAAATAGCTGAAAATAGGGCTATTTTGGCCCACAAACAAAGAAACCGGGTCTTTATGAACCACCCACGAATAACGGAAACCATGATCGGAGAATCCGTGAAAATAGTTGGAAGATAAACTCAGTCAAATTATAAAGTAATTGAGGCAAAAGATGCTATTAAGCACTTTGGGATTATTCAGCAAAAACATGCAAAATGCTTATCCCATTAACAAGAGCAATGATTGCTCCTTAATAGCTCCAGGGAATCTGGTCAGGATGTTAGCTAGGGACATCAAGGTGTGGGAGTGGGGGGACTATTCAGAACCACATATGATACTGGCAGGTCTTGTTGATAAAGGCCAAGAGAGTTCACAGAGGGGCAGGAGTAAGATTTCATTGTGATGAGACAAAATTATCACCAGGGTTTAATGCTCTGATTGTGGATATATTCCAGATTCCACAACAGTGATTGTGTCATTATTCTTCCTCACCACATGTGGATATTACAAGTCACTTTATTAATAAACATAATCTTCCCCAACGCTAGGATCTGTAGTGTTTTTGCCTTCCATTTCCTTACAACTATTATCATGGCTGCCATAAGCAAGATGCTTGTTGCCAGAGTTCCGCGGCTATCCTGAGAAGACACAAGTAGCAGGTAGCAAAGAAGGGCCAACAAAAAGCTAGGGAAAGGCTTCATTAGATCCTGGCTTTGGCAAAGAAATACAAGGTGCACTTCTCATACAAGGCTTCTGGGGCAGGTGGTAGGAAGCATGGAGCCCTTGGCATCATAGTTATATACACAGCTGCTCTGAGTAACCTTGCTACTAGGCTCTGAGATACAGTTCCATAGATCGTTCCATAGGTGGAATGTCTCCAAACCACTTTTTACCAATAATTGCTCTATTCATTCACCAGCATAACCCTGCATGAGTCTTAGGGAGTGGCCATTGTCCAGCATTCACCATTGAGCACCTCACCTGCCATACCATTACTACTCCCTGCGTCACAAAGCCCCTTCTTGTAGGCACTTCCTTGCACACCCACTCAGGTATAACAGTGCTGATGGCTGCTTTTGCTTGGGTACAAAAAGAGAGGTTACCAGCACCATTAAAAGGGGACAAGGTGTTCCCTTTCCTGTGTTCTCGTCTCCTACATCCTATGGAACTGTATCTCAGAGCCCAGTAGCAAAGTTACTCAGAGCAACTGTGCATATAACTATGATGCCAAGGGCTCTATGCTTCCCGTTCTTCTGCATCTCCATCTCAGATGATGATGTTCAAGGACAGAAAGCATGAGGCAGTTGAATTCCCTTCTTTGTGGTAGTAGCATTCAAAGCTGCCCTGAGCAGGATGAATAACATATTCATTTAAATTTCCTTCAGAGTGACTCTTCTTTCAGTTCAGTTTCAAGAGGATTCAGAAAAGTTTGATATATACATTAAATCAGACTAGAATAATTAGCTGTGCCAAGAGTAATTAATTCACACATTTCGCTTTGAATAAAAAAGGGGGGGGAGGATTATTTTGTACATGAATTCCAACATGTAAGGAAATCTAATTGCCTGGTTTCTGTCTGGTTATTATCTATTGCTTGCAAGTTCAGTCTACTGTCAGTAATCTCAGCTCAGCCAGGAAAACACACCTGCTTTAACAGTAGTGTGCACTGGGGACAGTTAATGGGGCCCTGTAACAATCAGGATTATGCAGAGTATTCAGATATTTTTCAGCCACTTGAAGGTAGAGCATTAATTATACATTAATAAAGTGGCAATATCATTAGCTCTGGGGTGGGAAAGTTTCTCACTACGGTAAATGAAATAGCTATGTTTGCAAGCCAGATTTAAGAGTTTCTCCGGGGGGGAGGGGAATGCCTTTCAAATGTCACTTAATCTGTTCAATGAGCAAAAAATTGAGGTGGCTTTTATTATCTAAAATATTATCAGATTCCGCTACTAATCCCCAGTTCTATGAAAAGGATATGAAGCATTAAGCGCCTCTTTCTATCTCCAGCAAATAGAAGTTTCAAAATGTATTGATGTATAATGTAAAAAAATGACCAAACCTTGGAACAAAACCAGCAAGGGAATCAAGTCTATTTTCTAATAGATTTAGCTTAGAATGATCAAGGCAACAATACTAGCTCAGTGAGAATGGCCTTCTGTTTCTACCACAACAAAGTAATTTCTTATATGCAAGTCCTTTACACCCACACTTCAACATGTTTGTTCTTTCATTGGGTTGATGCAGCAGGTGGGGAGCAGGCCACAGCATCCCATGATCACTTCTGTGGTGGCTGGTACTGATGAGCTGTGGGAGGAGAATGAGCAGCAGATGTATCTCCAGATCTCCTTGCCCTCTCCACCCTGGCTCCCTCTCTTGCACAAGCTGCTTGCCCCACCCCTTGAGCTACATGGACTAGTCATTCAACCAGCTGCATCAAAACCAAAGTTCTAAACCAGTCCATGTCGCTTGGGGGTGGGGCAAGCAGTACACAAGAGAGAGGCAGCCAGGGCAGGGAGGGAAGGGAAATTGGGAGATACAGCTAGTGCTCTGCCCTGCCCCCAGCTCATCAGTACTGCCACCACTAGATCACTCCCCACGTCCTCCAGGTTCATGTTTGAGTTCCCCCGAATAATTTATCTGCCTGCCCTTGGACAAGCTATAAGTATTTCTCATGTGTGTAGAGGAACAGTTCAGATGAATAACCACCATACTATTAGAGAAAGGTGCCCCAGTGTGCTAGGAAAGGGGGGGAGGGGCACATGTCCTTAGCATATGTACAACATCTGAACCAGCCCACCATAACTAAGGTTTCTATCAGCAAAGTGCAACCTGGATTCACTCTTAACTAGAATCAGAAACCAGGAATTGCAGCTGGTTTAAAATCTTATTTAAAGAGTAAGATATGGTCAGTGTCGAGCATGGTTATGATCATTGCTGATGACTTCTTCAAGTATGGTTAAGATGGTTTGGAAGAAGAAGCCATGTAAAGCAGATGCCAATGGGGGTATTCACTTCCGATTACTTCCTAGTGGTGGGCACCTCGTGTGAAATGTGCCATTGCTTCAAGATTTGTACAGGTGGCAGCTTTCCAAGTTGGGCAATAAAGGACACTACTAGAAATTCAGGAAGTGTCCCAACCAAAAGGTACTTTTATTCCCCAGGACACATGGACAACCACACAGTCCAGAAGGACAGCTGAGTCAATTGTACAACCTGTCATGAACAATGGCTTGGCAGAAACAGAGAACTACACAAGCACCCTATACAGCTGGACATATAGGCCCCTTTCTCATGATCTCAAGCCAGGACAGGCAGGCAGGCAGGGAGGAAAGTTTGTTAACCTTACCTTCTCCACAGATGAGCGATGTGAAGAGCCTGGGCATGCGGATCATGCACCCACATGATTCATGGCTGCCCCAGGTAGTGCAGAGGTGCAGAGGCCTGGACGTGTTGTCCTGGCCCCTGGAAATCCCACAATGCACTGTGTGAGTGCACGTTGCATTGTGGAGGATCCCCCTGGCACCAGCTGGGAGCCCTACAGTGTCTCAGTACTGACTGCAAGCAGCTGGCACTGACCCATGAGCAGTTAGACAGGGTTAAGGGAATGGGCACCCTTAATCATGGCTAACTGGCAGGCTTCTTTGGGGCCTTTGCTACCAAGGCTCTGCCAGGAGCCAGTCAGCTCCCAGTGGTTCTCACAGGCCGCAAAGCCCAGGTTGGGCTGTCTTAGCCCAGTCTTGGCTGCTCATGAGAATAGCCTCACAGTGGCATAGCTCCTCTAGACTTTACAGTTAGCTTTGTCTGGAAATGCCTTAAGAGCTCTAGCAGTCATATTTAGGAAATCTTTCCTCAAGCCAATATTTTTATCCACTTGTTGATCTTCACAGAATTATAAATATGCCAGCCTTTCTAAATTACAATGCATGCATGATAAAAATGGTTGATATACCACAGAGGAGGTTTGTTTGCTATCCTTTATTTAGTTGATGATTGACGAGCCAGCGTGGTGTAGTGGTTAGAGTGCTGGACTAGGACTGGGGAGACCCAAGTTCAAATCCCCATTCAGCCATGAAACTAGCTGGGTGACTCTGGGCCAGTCACTTCTCTCTCAGCCTAACCTACTTCACAGGGTTGTTGTGAAAGAGAAACTCAAGTATGTTGTACATGCTTTGTCTGCAGAGAGAAATAATGTGAGCATGAGATTCTTTCCATGATCAGAAATTGGTGAGCTTGCAACAAATAGTCTTATAATCATTAGGCAATGCTTCCTGTTTGGCTTGTGTTGATATACTTCATACTCTGTACTAGGCCTGTTCAAATTTGGATTTGAACATTCAGATTTTATCTGAAATAGCCCCAAATCAGAAAAATCTGGTAAAATCTGAATTGTTAAAAATCAGATCAATAAAGTTGGAATTAATTTCAAAATATTGAAATTAATTTCAGAAATGCTTTGGAATTTCAGAATTAGCAAAATCAAATAGGATCCCGCCCCTAGAGATGAATTGGGAAATCAAAACAAATTCACTAAAAATCACCAGTTCAAATTCACTAAAAATCACTTGCAGTCCTGAAACTTGCCACACATGTGGGGGTGGGGATCAGGGACCCTGTAGTGCATTTTAAAAGAATTGATCAATTCCCTGATTTTTGGTGAATTTTATAAATTTGGTGAATTTTATAAATTTTTGTTAAGAATGGCTAAAAATGATGACATCTGGCTTGTTTCAAGCTAGTACTTTACAAAAACATCAGAAACCACCTTATAAGATCATTCCTCCCCATGGAGGAAGCTGCCCTTTGCCTTCATGAAAAGGGGTAAAAGCACGCCCCCTCCCCCCCCACTTTTCATATTTTGGGAATGGATGGGCATACAGTTATGAAATCTGGTGCATGTGAAATCCATATTGCACATTGTAAAGACTCTGTGTAATTTTTTTTCAAAGCTATGGGTCAATCCTTGCTAACTTAGCAAAGAGGCACCTTTTAATGTGGTGGTTCTCTTTATTTAGCAGGGGGAGAGTAACTGGCCCTATCCACCCCCAGCACAGTACCTCCAGTGACTGTTACTGGTATCTATCTTATATTTCTTTTTAGATTGTGAGTCCTTTGGGGACAGGGTTCCATCTTGTTTGTTTATTATTTATCTGTGCAAACCGCCTTGAGCCACTTTTGGAAGGGTGGTATAGAAATCGAATAAATAAATAAACAAAAAAACTTATGTTTGGTGAATTTTTTGGTGAGGGGAATTAGAAATGGATAAAAACTGTGAAATCTAGATTGTCTTTGCCTTCATGAAAAGGGGTAATAGCATGCCCCATTTGCTCCCCCTTTTATAGCTCCTGAATGGATGGGCATACAGTTATGAAATCTGGCACATGTGAATTACACATTGGAAGGACTCTGGGGAAAAAAATTTTCAAAGCTATGAGGAACTCCCCTGATTTTGGTGGGAAAATTAAAAATAGAAAAAAGGGTGAAAACTGGCTTCTCCCAAGCCAGAACTTTAAAGAAAGTTCTGGATCTGAAGTTTTCCCTAGGATCATCATTCCATCCCATGTGGAAGAAAATGGACATACCTTTGATTTTATACTATTTTTTGTCTTTCCCTTTGCAGAAGCACACGGTAAAAGTGAAAGTACCTAGAAGATTTCTATTTTTGTGGTTAGAAAGAATTTCTCACTTTCCCTTCTAGTAATTAAGGGATTAAAAGATGTGAAATTCTTTTAATCTCTTTTGAAATTTCTGCCTGTTCCTACAATAGAGATGAAATGACTGAGCCTTAGAACAATTGGTTGCAGAACCAACCAGAGAAAAGGCAACCTTGGACTCAATCCTGAGTGGTGCCCATGACCTGGTGTGAAATATCAGAGTTGTAGAACCATTGGGGAACAGTGGCTATAGTGTGATCCAATTCAGTTTATATGTAAGCTTATATGCCAAGGAAGTCCAACACATATGTGTTGAACTTCAGAAGAGGAAACTTCTCAAAGATAAGGGGACTGGTACAAAGGAAGCTGAAAGGGAAAGTCAGGGGGATCAAATCACTCCAGAAAGCATGGGGCTTAATTGAAATAATAGAAGCTCAGTTGGAATGTATACCAAAAAGGAGGAAAGATACCACCAAGTTGAGGACTCCAGTATGGCTACCAAGTAGAGTAAGGGAAGCTATAAAAGGGAAGAAGACTTCTTTCAGAAAATGGAAGACCTGCCCAAATGAAGAGAACAGAAAGGAACATAAACTGGCAAAAGAAGTGCAAGGAGACAAAAAGGGATGCAAAAAGAGAGATGAGAGCTGGTCTTGTGGTAGCAAGCATGACTTGTCCCCTTAGCTAAGCAGGGTCCACCCTAGTTGCATATGAATGGGAGACTAGAAGTTGAGCACTGTAAGATATTCCCCTCGGGGATGGAGCCGCTCTGGGAAGAGCAGAAGGTTCTAAGCCCCCCCCCCCCCCCCCGCCATCCGCCCCGGCTTCCCCAAGATAGGGCTGAGAGAGATTCCTGCCTGCAACCTAGGAGAAGCCACTGTCAGTCTGTGAAGACAATACTGAGCTAGAAAGACCAATGGTTTGACTCAGTATATGGCAGCTTCCTATGTTCCTAGAGTTTGAGGAGCATATAGCTAGATGTGTCAAGGGGAATAACAAAAACTTCTTTAAATATATCAGAAGTAGAAATCCTGAGGAAGGTTGGACCTACCCCTAACAGTCTGGTTAGCTTAGCTTCTATGCTAGGTAAATTGATGGAAAGCATACTAAAGGACAAAATTGTTAAACATGCTGAAGGATGGGCCTTGCTAAAGGAGAACCAGCATGGCTTCTGCAAGGGCAGGTTTTGCCTCCTTAACCTTTTGTCAACAGGCATGTGGATAAAAGTAATCCAGTTGACATAGTATACTTGAACTTCTAAAAAGTCTTAGGAACACAGGAAGTGGCCTTATACCTAGTCAGACCATTGGTCCAACTAGCTCAGTATTGTCAAGGTTCCCTACCAAAGGCTCTTGAGTAATCTTAGCAGTTATGGGATAAGGAGACAGGGTCAATTGTGGATAGGTAACTGGTTGAAGGACAGGAAACAGGGTAGGAATAAATGGGCAATTTTCACAATGGAGGGAAGTAAGAAGTGGACTTCCCCAGGGATCTTTACTGGGACCAGTAGTCTTACACTTGTTCATAAATGATTTAGAAGTTGGGATAACCTGCAAAGTGGCCAGATTTGCAGATGACACTAAACTATTTAGGGTAGTGAAATCCACAACAGATTGTGAGGAGCTCCAAAAGGATCTCTCCAAACTGGGTGAGTGGGTGACAAAATGTAAATGTGGGTCAGTGTAAGCAAGTGTAAAGTGATTCATATTGGGGCAAAAATACCCAACTTCAAATGATGGGGGTGGTACTACAAGCAGCACTGCTTCATTTGCTTTGGACTCAGCTGCAGGCTTGCAGTCTCCATCTTAGCTACCTGGACTTGTAGGACCACCATCCCTCCACATGCCCAGATTTGGCAAATTCTCAGTTAATCTCTTAGCACAAGCAGCATGGGGTAACTTTACTCAAGGTCAAATGTAACATGTGACTGCAAGGTATCCTCATGCCCCCTCTAGTTACAATACAGAGGAGACTGGCTGAGCAGACCAAAGTTTGGGGAAGGGCTATTTCTCAAGATAATAGTAAATCTCTTTTCATTGGCACAAAGGATTAGTCTTACTAATCACCTCAAAAGGAACTCAGATAAGGCTGTAGCACTCCCACCCCATTCATTGATTGATTGATTGCTTAAGTGCTCTCAAGTCAGTGTCGACTTTTAGCAACTTCATAAAAAGATTATCTCCAGGATGATCTGTGTTCAGTTTGGCATTTAAGGTCTCTTAGTGGTGCATTCATTGTTGTCGTAATCCATCCACTTTGCTGCTGGTCGTCCTCTTCTCTTTCCTTCAACTTTCCCCAGCATTATGGACTTCTCAAGGGAGGTGGATCCTTTGAGACCCACCACCCACATAATGTGTCCGAGGTATGAGCCTGGTCATTTGTGCCTCGAGTGGAAATTCTGGATTGATTTGTTCTATGATCCATTTGTTTGTTTTCCTGGCTGTCCATGGTATCCTCAAAAGTCCTCTCCAGCACCAAAGTTCAAAAGCATCGATGCTTTTTCTATCTTGCATCTTCAAAGTCCAGCTTTCACATCCTTAGAGTGTCATGGGAAAAACCAAACTATTCTAATCTTTGTCATTATAGACACACCACGGCATCGAAATATCCTTTCCAAGGCCTTCATTGCAACCCTACCAAGAGCTAATCTACAGCATATTTCTTGACTGCTGGATCCTTTACTGTTGATGGTCACTATCACAGCATTAATGGTCTGGCATGGACCAGAGGAAGAGGCTTGTTAGTGTGAAAAGCATTCTGATCTTCCCACCGGTAAGGTCTTCCTGACCCACAAGATAGGGTTTGAGGTTGCCTATTCACCCTATCCCATACAGGCTTTTCAAACCATTCCACTTTATTGTTCCTCGAGATAGCACACACCCATGATTGAACCATACAGTAGGCATTCTTTTGTTAACCATGGATGTCATCCCCTGCAGCCAGGAGGTCTGACCCATATTTGGCCTATGTTCCCCTTCTTTGGACCCACCCTCTGTGTGTGCTTTGGCTATTCCATCTACTAAAGCCATTGTTCCAGCTACGCTTCCAGCTTCTGGATCAGAACTATCTCCTGATCCACACACCATGCTTGGCTGCCTGAGAGAACTGACCTCCCCTGGATTTTCCCTGGAACCAGCCACTTTCCTGGTTCCCTGGCTTGAGAGTGGCATGTTTGCCTCTCCTCTGCCCCATCCTTCTGCTTGGCCCTTGGGAGGAAGTACCCCATCATTCCCTATCTTGCAAGTGTGACAGACACACCAATGGAACTGGGAGAAGGTATTACTCATAATCTCTCTCTCTCTCTCTCTCTCTCTCTCTCTCTCTCTCTCACCCCCACCTTCCTCCAAAGTCTAAACTCTGTACGTCAGGTTCTCTCTCTGGCCAGCCTTAAGCTGATACAATTGCAGTTTGGGCCTTTAAGCTAAAATGCCTCTACGTGAGACTCTATTTTATATTGCTAGCTGAGTTTTATTGCTTTTTATTACCTGCCTAACTATTTTTCATTTCCTGAACCCCAATAATTCTTGAATAAATCTGATTGTCTAATATTCCTATCTCAAGCCTTTATTTCCAGACCAAAATTTTGCACAGACTGACACTGTAATGTACTGTTCACTCCAGTCTTGCTAATTCCCCACACAAGTAGTCTTGGGACAGTCTACCAGCATTCCAGAACAGTTCCATTAACACAGGTCTGAGCTGTCAGTGACTGACCAGGAGAGAAAACTTGGGGTAATGGTGGACAGTTAATTGAAAGTGTTGATTCAGTGCATGGCAGCTGTGGAAAAGGTACATTTCATGCTAGGGTTCATGCTCATCAGAAGGTGCATTAAGGGATATCTGGAGGCCAGGATGCAGTCACCCGGCTTCCAGATCACCACACTGCTGGGAGCAGTGTGGCTTATGTGGGTGTGCAATCCAGCCATCCCACAAAAGAACCAAGAGTGTCTGGGGGGAAAGGTAGAGCCGACCCTGACCT
The DNA here is from genome assembly GCF_027244095.1 of Hemicordylus capensis. Lineage (NCBI taxonomy): Eukaryota > Metazoa > Chordata > Lepidosauria > Squamata > Cordylidae > Hemicordylus > Hemicordylus capensis. The sequence goes on from NC_069660.1 coordinate 186,401,740, forward strand.
TACCACACACACACACACACACCCTCCCTGGCCTGCTCACAGGTTGTGAGAATGGCCTTGTTGTACCCTAAGTAACATCATTTCACTGCTACTGAGGCTTACTGGATGCCTCATTATGGAAAAGAAGCCAAGACTGGCCCATGAAGAAAGCTATTCATATACTGGGAAGGGGTACGAAGCAGCAAAATCTTGGTTCAGTCCTCAACTCAAGTCTCATTCCCACAAAGTTATATGCCCATTTGGGGGCAGTACTGCTTCAGATGACAGGCAGGCGCTCACATTATTCTTACTAACAATTCCCTGCACATAGAAAAGTAGATTTTAAGAAAGAGGGTTTTAGTCTACCTTTCTCCCTGCCACGCCAGTTTTCTGTGTTCAGAGAACTTTTATTTATTCATTTTTTGGTATGGTGAAGCATTCAGTCATGTGAGCCCTCAACTGAAGTCTCAGGTGATACAGCCCGGACACAGGTTTTCCAGCTCAGTAAGAACTATGCCTCAGCCATGGACTCAGCACAATGGGCAGCTGGTGTGCAAATCACGATCTCTTATCTTCAATAATCCAGATGTCTAATGGGAATGATAAAAATTAAACTCAGAATAGAGGTGTGCTCAGAGTGTTTTCATGCACAGCCCTACCTCAGAAAAACAGAATGATGGATAAAGAGAAATTATATAAATAACATTTTCAAATTGTTCTCTTTATGATATGTGAGTCTGTCAATACGACAATTTTATATTCATTATTGATTGATTGACTGATTGTTAAAACTTTTATACCAAGGCATTTTTATATTTAGAGAAATATGCCTTGAAAAGAGCACCACACTGCCAGTGCAGGTTACCTCTTTGTACAAGGGAGCTTTATTTATCTGGATATCAGTCATAAGAAAGCTTAGAGGCCTTTCTACAGTAGCAAGTTGACATCTGTCTTACTACAGGAGATATATCTTCATTACACCCTATAGAACTACAGCCTCACGGGTAAAGGAAATATTATTGATCCTGTTTTACAGATGATACATCAAAGCACAGAAAGATGAGCTCCCACCCTCTACAAAGTGTTGAGCTATCAGAAACTCCATTTGTTTCTATGAGCATCAGGCTTATGAAATTGATCCTCTACATACCCAAAGAGCATGTGATAAAATGCCTGATATGATGCAGCAATATCCATGTTTATTTTCTACAAGAGATATTGTGAAACTCTGTATATCAATGCACATCTTTCTTAAAAAAAAACCAAATGTATCCTCCCCTTCTGAAATGGGTGTTCCACTGCACACACATGTATTTTACAGATGAAAATGGAGTACAGATTAATTAATTAATTAATTAATTAACATTTTATATCCCGCTCTTCCTCCAAGGAGACCAGAGCAGTGTGCTACATATTTAAGTTTCTCCTCACAACAACCCTGTGAAGTAGGTTAGGCTGAGAGAGAAGTGACTGGCCCAGAGTCACCCAGCTAGTTTTATGGCTGAATGGGGATTCGAACTCAGGTCTTTCTGGTCCTAGTTAGGGATGTGCACAAAACCGGTTCGCCCGGTTCGGTTCGGATCCGAACCGGGTCCAAACCGGCAGGGGGTGGTTCGGTTTTGGTTTTGTCCGAACCACCCCCTGGTTCGGTTTGGATTCAAACCGAACTGGTTCGGACTGGTTCAGACCTCAAAAAGTAGCTATAATTAAAGCTGACCTTGTGTTCCACCTACCATCCAAACCTCAAATCGATTGGACCTTCCTCTGATATTTTACAAATTTTTTAAATATTTTCAATTTTTGTCCATAACTCCCTATGTGGAGCACTTAGGGGCAAAAAGTTGGGGTGGGTGGTAGACACCCATGGGTGTCCTCCACCCCATGAATCCCAAGGCAATTGGTTGCTCCCAGTATTATTGGTGAATTTTTTTTGGGGGGGGGAATTCCCATTGGCTAGAATGGGGATTTTGGGCAGCCCCGTACCTGCCTCTGTGGGGTGGCAGCACCCCCAAAGTGGGTCTGGGGCCATGGCAAAAATGGCCTCAGTCCCTCCCGGCAATCCCCGGATAGATAGGAGGGATGGTTTTTTAAATTAGGATTTCCTAAGGCATTAAATAATTATCTAATTGGAAAGAATAGAATGTGTGTCAGTGGGTGAAAGGTAAAGCCAGCAAGCTCTGAGAGAGAGAGTTATTTAATGCCTTAGGAAATCCAAATAAAAAAACCCATCACTCCTATCTATCCGAGGATTGCCGGGAGGGACTGAGGCCATTTTTGCCATGGACCCGGACCCACTTTGGGGGTGCTGCCGCCCCACAGAGGCGGGTACGGGGCTGCCCAATATCCCCATTCTAGCCAATGGGAATTTTTTTTTTCTTTTCAAGACATCCACCAACAATGCTAGGGGCACCCATCAATTGCCACCTCAGCTTTTTTTGCCCCTCTCTCTGGGCTCCCTAACACTTAACACCTTAATACCTACCTACCACCTACCCAAGCAACTAAGATGACACTCAGAGAGACAACACCAACTCTCTGATCTAACAAAAAGGCCATTGCTGCTGCTGCCTGCCAGCAGTGGTGGAGCAGCACACTAAGCACAGCACACACAGAGAGAAGAAGCAGGAGGCGGAGCAGAGCATCAGACCTGCTGCTCTGCATGATGGATGATATGATGCCCAAAGAAGCCACTGCCTCACTCAGTGCCTGCCACTGAGGCCTGACAGACAGAAGCCAGCCAACCTGCTCTGCTGCTCCTCCTCCCCATGGATGATGCACACACACCCTACATCTGCATCCAGGCAGGCCAGAGGGACCGATCCAAACCAGACCAAGCACGCAGAGTCAGCAGCACAGGCCAGCCCAGCCAGCAGCAGCAACAACAACAACAACTACTACTACTACTACTACTACCCCCACAACCAGTGTTGCTACGCCAACATTGCCAGTCACACGCACCACAGCCTGAGCATAGCACACAGCCAACAGCTGCTGCCAGCCAGTGCCTAGCAAGCCAAGCCAACAAGAGGAGAGCTAAGTAGACGGCGCACGCACACCAACCCGTCACGATGCAACTGCAAGGGGAGAGGGCACAATTACAGGCAGGAGGAGGCGAGGCAATCCTAGCACAGATCTGAAAGTTAAAATCCAGGACATCTTCTACCACCAGCTGTAGTGTCTAGTGAGTGCAGTGAGTGCAGCTGAGCTGAGCTGTGTGTGAAGATGATAGTTAGTTTAGTTTCAGCAGACTGAGCATTGAGCATGGGCAATGGCATTGGCAAGCAACACAACACAACACTCACCTGCTGCTGCTGGTTCTAGTAGTTGTCTCTTGTCTTCACCTCTTCTTCGTGTGTGCGCAGTGAGTGCATGCCTTTTGCCTTACTTAAAAGAAATGGTTCTCTGGTCCACCACATATTTGCTCAAGGACACAGAGAGGCCCAAGGCAGGTGGTGGCACCAGTGTGAGTGCATGTGTGCTGGTGTTTGCCACCAGGTGGTGTGTGTGTGTGTGTGTGTGTGTGTGTGTGTGTGTGTGCTGCTAGCTAGGAAGGGGGGAGGGAGGGAGGGAAGGGGGGAGGAAAGGGGAGGGTGAGTTGGAAGGGGAGATGTAGCAGAGGGGATTGGAGGAGGGTCCGGCTCAGAGTTGGTCAGCCACATATTATGCACACACGTGATCACGTGTGTGCTTCGGTGGGAGAGACCAGATTCTCATCATCTTGCCAGACCGGGGTTTGGGGGCAGGTGAGGTGGGCGTGGAAGGGAGGATGGAGGGTGATGAAGAGGGAGGGGGAAGGATGGGGGGAGGGATGGAGGGATTCATGGGGGGGAGGGAGTCTTGAAGGGGGGGAAGGAAAAAAAACATGTAGACACACAGCACAGACAGACAGCACACTACAGAAAGCATCCACACACAGAGACAGTGCTAGGCATCCATTCACACAGACAGACAGACACACAACAGAAAGAAACAGCCTGCACCGCACAGACACACAGACACAGACCCAATTCCCTCCCCTGCATAGTTCACAATCAATATGTTGTGTTGGCAGCCAGTTCATTGCTATTCTGATGGTTTTTGTTTTTTCGCCATCAGCCAACATCAACAGTGACCACAATCAAGAAAACAAGATGATAATTCATTCGTTTCATTGAAAAAAAATATTAAATTCTTTTTTCCATGTAAACCAAGCCCCCCACACATGATTTTTGGTAACATTTTCAATAAAATCAATTCATTCAGCATTCATTTTGTTAGCCCTTTGTTACCATTTTTTTTCTTTTGCACAATTTTGAGGGTTGATTTTAACATGGGATTTTAAAGAAAAAATTATTTACATGTTTGTTTACATACTAATATTTACATATTTACACTTCATTAGAACGTATACCCGCCACTGCCGCTGAGTCTAGTACTATTAGGGCTGTGCTACTTTGGGTGTGTGTGTGCCGTGCCCACGCCAGGTCCCCAAATGCTGACAGGTGGAGGTAAGGGCCTGTGCTGGTGAGCAAGCATTGGGTTTCTTTTTATGTGGGCGTGGGCGTTTAAAACATTTGGCCAGTCGCAGCACTACTACTACTCCTACCACTGCATCTGTGTGGGCACTGCACACGCTGCGACTGGCTGGCATGGCTCAGCATCTGTCACATCAGCTCAGCTAGAGGTGGAAGGGGGGAGGGGAGGGATGAGCACAGAGGTTGAGCCACGCAGGTGACCAACCATGGGGCAACCACGGTAATCACTCACCCGTCTCAAAGTCCAGCTTGGGGTAGCCCAGCAGGGGGAGGTTGACCTTGAGGAAGACCAACTGCTCCACCAGACCAGCATCCAAGCGGGAGCGAGAGGGTGTCACCACATCCCCGCCACGTGAAAACACCCGCTTGCTCTGGACACTGGTTGGGGGGCAGGAGAGGAGGCACACAGCAACCACCGCCAGGTCCGGCCAGACTTGGCGGTGGGTCATCCAGAACTGTGTGCAGTCCACGCCGTCTTCCTCCACAGGCTCCTACAAGTACTGCGCAACGCATTGCTCAGCACTGGAGGGGGGCCTGGCAGGTCGAGCCTCCCGCATACCAGGCAAGGCACCATAGCAGACCCGCTGAAACCACTGGGCGGATTTCGTGGCGGGAGCAACTGGCTGCTGCGATGGCACTGCCTGGGAAGCCATGCTGCTGGACTGGGAAGAGGGAGGGGAAGGGGAAGCTGACGCCGGTTGGCTGCCATCACTGCTGGGTGACAGTGGCCACCGTCACTGCTGCACTGCTGCTGCTGGGTGGAGGTTGGGCAGTGGGGGCTGCCCCCGCACCACTACCAACATCCTGGTCTCTGCGGGCCCTAGCGGCCTCCTCCTCCCTCACCTTATGTACCAGGATGTCCCTCCACCTGGGCAATTCGTCGGCACTCACGGCATTGCCCTTGATGACTGGGTTACAGAGACAAGTGAGGACATACTCCTCTCTGTCTCCCAGCTCACCAACGAGCCGCCTGTCAACCCCAGACTTCAGCCTCCCAGCCAGAGCACGACCCTCTGGCATGGTCAGAGAAATCTGGAGTTCATCCATCAGCTTATCCAGACCCATAGCTGTGGGCAGCGCCTGGCTCAAGGGAGTGGTGTCACCACACAAGCCCTTCATGGCAAATTGGAAGGGCTTGAGTGCCGACACCGCCTCGGACATCTGCTTCCACTCTGCGTTCGAGAGGTCACAGACGTCCAAGGACTCGTCCCTCGCCAGGGCGACAAGGGCTCTCTCCTGCTCCAACCGGCACTGGAACAAGAGGAAGGTGGAGTTCCACCGCGTATCAACATCCGTAGGGATGAGATGGCGAGGAAGCCCAAGGTCATCCTGCTTCTGACGAAGCATTCTCCTGGACTTCTCACTGCGGTGGAAGTGGACGGCCAGCTTGCGAGCCTTCTCGTCAAGCATGGCCGTGGCAGCAACAGCACCTAGGAGGGGGCGGCCCTTCTCCTGGGACGCCTTCAGCTCCTTAAGTCCGTGGGCATCCCTGACGGTCAGATGGAGCGTGTGTGCCATACACCATATGTTCACACAGCCCATGACTGTCTCGACAGCGGCGGTAACATTGGATCCATTGTCTGTGACAATGAATCCCCTGGAGAGTTGTGGACACCCGCCAATCCACTCCTCTATCTGGCGGTCAAGTACGGCTGCCACCTCCTCCCCAGTGTGCCTCGTGTCCATCGTCTCCACATGCAGAACGGCCCAGCTGTGCCGTATTGCAGTGGGAGCCACGCCGGACCCGGAAGCATCGCCCGAGGAGGTCCCCTCACTCTCCGGTCCCCACCAGTGGGCAGTGAGGGCCAGGAAAGCAGCGTGCATCCCACTGATACTGGTCCAGAGGTCAGTCGTGAAATGCACGCTGGTGCCCGCCGGAGCTGCACGCAGCCCGGCCAACATGAGCTCCCTGCACTTGCAGTACAGGGAGGGGACCACGTTCCGGCTGAACGTGGTCCTTGAGGGGATGACATAATTGGGAGCCAGGTACTGGAGTATCTGGCGGAAGCCAGAGTTCTCGACCACCTGAAATGGCTGGTCATTGGTGGAAATCATCTCCCCTATGAGGCGGGTGAGGTGATGATGGCCCACACGAACAGTACTCTGGCTGCCCGACAACTGTGTCCACCATTGGACTGGCAGTGCAGCCTGCCTGCACACTGCCGCTGTCCACCCTAGTGGCAGATGCACAAGGCACACTAGCGCTGCCAGCCTGTCCATGGAGACCTGGGTGGTGATGCTCCATGTGCCTCCACATGGGTGTCATACCCAGGTGCCCGGGATCCTTGCCACAGCTGACCTGCATCCTGCAGTGGACACAGCGGGTATGGAGTGGGCCATTTTCAGGCACCTCAAAATGCTCCCATACACCACTGCCCTTGGCCTCCTGCGCCCTGGGCGCTGTCCTAGGCCGTTTCTCTCTGGGTGGCTCCAGTCCTGGGGGGGGGGCCGCCACTGCCTGCCCACTGCTGCCACCCAACCCACCCCTTCTGCCCTCCACACGAGAGGAAGGGCCTGGCTCCATGGGCAGAAGAGAGGCAGGCCTCTCCTCTACCACCTGGGCAGAACGTTCCCCAGAGTGGCGAGCTTCACGAGGGGGGGCCCCACTGAGTGGCGAAAGGATAGGGGGGAGGGGCCCCAGAGGGAGGGAGAACCTGGCTGCACGATCGTCACCACCCTCTACCTGCTCTTCCACATCCACAGTCTCCTCCACCACAACCACTGGCGGTACCCCAGCAGCACCTGTTGCTGCCGAGGAGGGACCCGCCACAGCCCTACCAGTGCCTATGCCCCTGCCGCGATTGCCGGCAGCAGGCGGGGGGAAATCAATCCTGCGGACAAACTTGGAGCTGGGGCGAAGATTTGTCCAATGGGGAGGAGCAGGGTATCCACAGGCTCCCTGCGTCCTCTCCGACTCCCTCTCCGCACCTGGCCTCTCCCACCTCTGCCTGGCAACCTTGCACGAGGCCTGACCGGCACACGGCGCTCACGTTGCTCAGACATGCTTAGGTTTGGTAAGGAGGGAGGGAGACTTTAATAGGAAGGCCAGAAAGGGGCAAGAAAATAATTTGGAGGGGGTTGGAAGGGGCAAAAAAAAAAAAGCCAATTGATTGGGAGGCGGCGGCAGGGAGATTTGGTTTGAAAAAGCCAATTGGGGGGAAAGGAAGACTTTTTGATATGGGGGGGAAGCCAATTGAATTGAGGGGGAGGGTAACCTTTTGAAATTGGGGTGTTAAGCCAATTGGGGAGATGGGGATGGGTTTTCTTTCTTTTTAATTGGGGAAAGGGTGGACCCCTGGGGTGGGTGGCACGGGCAGTTGGGTGGAGTAGTTGTGGGGTGGGGGGCAAGTCTTTTTATTATTATGGGGAGAATGGATGGGGGGAGGGCACAGCACCTACCGGGGGGGGGGGATGCAGTCAAAGCTTTGGAACCTGCAAATCAAAGGAAACCCTTCTTTAGTGAACTGAACACAGTGTGGTTCGGGGGGGGGGTTCAAGTAATGCTTTGGGGGGAGCACCAACCTGCAATGCAGCCTATTTAGTGACTTTAAATCTCACAAAACCCAAACTGCATTTCCAGGACCCAGTCACACTTTCACAGAACCCAGCCACTCTGACTCTGCCTGCCCATGGCAAGCAAGCAGCAAACACTTGATGGCACACAATGGCAGCATGGAACATCATCATATATCTTCCAGACATAACTAAAATGACCCCAGGAAGGAAACCCTTCTTTGGTGAACTGAACACAGTGTGTTGTGCTGGGGGGTGGTTTTCAAGTAATACTGCTGCTGTGGGGTAAGCAAGCATCAACCTTCTTGCAATGCGGAGCCTATTTAGGAACTTTCAATTTCACAAAACCCAAATTGCACTTTCAGAACCCAATTGCACTTTCACAGAGAGAACCCACCCACTCTGCCCAAGGCAAGCAAGCAAGCAGCACTTGATGGCATGATGGAACATCATCATATACCTTCAAAACATAACTGGAAGGAGCCTGGGGAAACCTTCTCTGGTGAACTGAACACAGTGTGTGTGGTTCTGGGGGGTGGTGGTTTTCAAGTAATGCTGCTGCTCTGGGGTATTAGCATCAACCTTCTGGCAATGCAGAGCCTATTTAGGAACTTTCCATTTCACAAAACCAAAATTGCACTTTCAGAACACAATTGCACTTTCACAGAGAGAATCCACCCACTCTGCCCAAGGCAAGCAAGCAAGCAGCACTTGATGGCATGATGGCACATCATCATATATCTTCCAAACACAATGACCTGGGGTGTGGTGTGTTGGGGAACCTGTTGGAAAACCACCTGCATGCAATGCAACAACACACACAGCAGCAATTTCTTCATCAAGCAAGACAGGACACAAGTTACAACAGTAGTACATCTCCAAGGGCCCCTCCCTCCTCCCCACACACAAATGCATTTAAAATAGGGGTGTCCCTATTTAAAACCGGCCACCAACTAGCTAGGCAGGGAAAGGGGGCAACAAAAGGTGCACAATTGCACATGCACTAACCCCTCTTCTTCCGGTCCTTCTCCTGCCGCACACTGCTGGTCACGGATGCACCGCTGCCAGCTGGGACACAACAGGGTGGCCGCACGAGCACAGGCAGCGGGGTAGGTCAATGATGGAGGGGCAGAAGTGAGGAGACAACACTATTTGTGTCGCTCAACTCACCCCCAAGCAGAGACAAATGAAATGAACAGCAACTTTCAGAAAAGAAAAAAAACCCCGATGGCAGGGACCTCCAGATGAGGTCAGAGGTGGTAGGCTACTGTGTGGCTGCAGCTGTGGGAGGAGGAAGAAGTGAAGGGATGGAGGAGAGAGAGAAGAGAGAGAGGAGAGAGAGAGGAGAGAGAGAGGAGAGAGAGAGAAGAGAGAGAAAAGAGAGAGAGAGAGGAGAGAGAGAAGAGAGAGAGAAGAGAGAGAAGAGAGAGAGAGAGAGGAGAGGAGGAGCAGCACGGGGGGGGGGGAGCTGTGATGTAGCAGCAGGGAGGGGGGATTCAGGTGTGGGGGGAGGACAGCAGCAGCAGCGGTCCCAAGAGGAGGGACCAGAGGGTGAGTTTCCGGGGGGTTAGTGTGGCAAGGGGTCTGGGGTGTGTAAAGGGAGTTGGGGGGCAAGAAGAGGAGAGACCAGAGGGTGTGTGTTGTGGCAAGGTGTCTGGGGTATGTAAAGGGAGTCAGGGGGGCAAGAAGACACCAGAGGGTGTGTTTCCGGGGGGTTAGTGTGGCAAGGGGGGAACAATATGGGAACAATCAAGGAATCAAACGAACCAATATGCAAAGTTAAACAAAGAAAACCTTAAACCAATTAAGAGAATCAAAACTTGGTGGAAAGTCTCAAGGGGTGGGGGCGAGGGAACCAACAAAGAACAGGGAGGAAGGGACACACACAACAAAACCAGAACCAAAGATGCTGAGCACACAACTAAAATCCTAAAGAAGGCGGAACTCGGGCAGGCAGCAGCGAGGATTAGGGAAACAATCTGGGTGGGAGGGGGCAGGGCAGGAGTGGAGGTGGTGGTGGTGGGGTTTCTGGATGGCAGGGAGGGGGGAAGCTAGGAGCAGGGCCACACAGAGGGGAACAAATTAACAATCAGAATCCAATGAATCAACAAAAGCAGAAACCCAATTTAAATCAGTATAAGAACAACACAGCCAGCAACTGAGGGCAGGAAATCTCGGGGTGGGGGGACCAACCAAAAACTAAGAAAGGCCACTCAGAGAAGCAAAAAAGACAATAAATCAATTGCAACAATAATACAAACTAAATCCTCAGTCTGAACAAAAAGAAACAGAACTCAGGCGGGCAGCAACAACACAGGCAATGGCACAAATTATTAATTAACAAACAAACCAAACTAAGCAGCAAATATATAAATTAACACAGAAGCAATAAATAATCAAATTGAATGAAAATCAAAAGGTGGAACAAAAACAAGCCAGGCAAGGCACAAACAGCAATAAATGAAAGCAATGCAGATGGGTGGGGGTGGGGGAGGGGAAGCCAAAAGGAGGAGGAATGAGAGAGAAAAAAAGGGTAAAGGGAGGGTGGGGAAAGGAGGAGAGAACAGAAGAAAAACATGTACAACAGGAAAAGTTGGGGAAAGTTGAGAAGAAAATTAAGTAAGTAAAGAGAAGAGACAGACAGACACAGGGCAGATGGACAAAAGAAGGTGGCACAACAACACAGAGAGAGAGAGAGAGACAAAGACACACACTATAGGACACAGTCAGGGACTCACACAGACACAAGCAGCAAAAGCAAGGGTCTCAAATGATGATCCCACAACTGCAGCCAAAGAGAAGTTTCTAGGCAAGAGGCTTGGGTTTATATAGGTTTGAAATTCCCTCCTTTGGGAGCCCCCACCTTTGCACTCCCCCCCCCCCCGGCCAACAGGGTGCCAGCTCTCAACAGTGCAACAGCCAAGCAGCCTACCAGAGCGCAAGACTCATTCTGGCCAATCAAAGGATCAATAGCACAGCCAATGCAATGCCTGAAAAATAGCCTCACAAAATGGATGCCAGGAGCAAAAGTTGCAGGAAGGAGCCACAAAATGGAGGACACACTTTAAACTTGAAGGCAAGTCAATAGAAGCCTATGGGACATCCAAACCGGTTCGGATTTTCTGAACCGGTTCGGATCCGAACCGGCCCAGATTCGGTCCGGATCCAGACCGAAAGGGCCCGATTCGGTCCGGATTCGAACCTCTGAATCCGAACCGAACCGCACATCCCTAGTCCTAGTCCAGCACTCTAAGCACTACACCACGCTGGCTCTCGCCAGCAATTTAACCATTGCTTGGTTTCCAAAGTTACTTATTTTAATGAGTGGTCTCTTTTCCTCATGGAATAAAATACATGGCATGGTTTCTTACCTCCTGGAAAAATAATTGAAGAACCTTGAGCTGCAGGGTCTATGACAACTCGCCGCGGCTAACTTGCCGCCAGTCAGTTGGACGCGGCCAACTCGCCGCAGAGACAACTTGCCACAGGGAACAATGCAAGTCCTCCCCCGCAAGCCCATCCTGTCACTTTGGCTTTCAATCCAGAGGGAACAAGTGGGAGGGAGGTGAGAGGAAGCTACATTTCCACCTACCACCCACCAAAGATGTCTTTCACATTCTGCAGTGGAAGGAAGAATCTCTCTGCATTCCTACCTGTGGGGTTGTGCTTCATGAGAAGTGAAATGTCAGGTGCAAAGCCTGCACCAGAGCTTTAGAGCAGGTGAGCTGCCATTTTCCTCCTCTTATTGCCCCTTTGCGAGTCTCCCCAAAGCAGCAGCAGACCTTGCTGCTGAGTTCTCTTATTAATGCAGACTACCTCATGTATATCCCAGGGATATCAACAGAACACTTTGGGGATCTGGTGTGTAGTTGCATTTTGGATTGTTTAGCAAAACTCTTAGGAGGAGATTTCCTGGCCAAGATGTGTGTGCATGTTGTGTTGTTGTTGTTTTAATTCTCTGCAGGAAAATACAACTCACTGTACCCTATGGCCCAGCATAAAACTGCTTACATGGCAGAGAAGATATCAAGATGCCATGCCAATCATTCACTCTGCAGGATTGTACAGACTGTTAGGCTTTTATCTATTAGTTTATTTTTTGCATGAACAAGGGACTGGGCTGTAGTCTGCGCTGCATTATCTGCATGATGAAAACTGGCATATCTCCTAGCATCCTCGCCATATAGAACACAGTCTCTTGTTGGACACTGTGGGGTTTCAAAATAACCACGCAATTGTCAAAACATGCTTGTATTTGGTGTGGTGTATGACTGTCTAAGAATCTCTCTGCATTCCTGTATGTGGGGTTGTGCCTCATGAGAATTGAAATGTCTGGTGTGGATCAATTTCCCCACTCTGTTTCTGGGCCCAGCCCTGTACAACTGCCAGAGCTTTGATAAGTATATACATGCTCAGGCTTCTAGATGTCTGCAAGTCCACAGTATAATTGTTACTGACTCTGGAGCAGTATTATGACCAGAATGCCATATTGGATCAAAATAGCCCCTTTTTCATATTTGTCACCAATCTGACCTATTTATCACCTCTGGAGAGATGACAAAAATGCAACAGTAAAAAAAAATAAAAAAAAAATGTGACTCTTCTCAGATTTTGATTCTGCTGTCTATAGATGATATTGTAGTACTGCAGTGAAAGAGGTGTGATAACTTCATTTAGTAGAACAGCATCAACTTGCTCCCCACTGCAGCTGCCATTTTGCTCCGTGGCTCACTGGAATGGGGAGGGTGGGGGAGGCGGGCTAGGATAGCAGCAATGTGGGCTCTACCCATTTTGAATCAAATGGCCATTCTCTGGAGGCAACTTGCCAGCCTCACTGAAAAAGCAGCAACTCTCCTGCAAAACGGAGCTTCTCCTGACAAAACCAAGGGGCAGGTGGGCAGGAGGGCTGGGAGGCTCTCTGTCCAAAGCAGAAGGGGTGCCCAGAGAGCCCTCTCTGCAGCTTCTGCTCGGTGGACAACACATCTCCCTCCCTGCCCACCCCCTCTGCATGCCTGTCCTGTCACTTTGGCTTTCGACCTGGCGCAGGCAGGTCATTTTCAACAAACTCTGTTCTGTGTAAGAAAACTCTGTTGTCTGTAAAAGGTATTACAAGCTTTCTGGGGGGGGGGGCTGGTTTCCTCTGTCCTCCCTCCCACTTGTCCCCTCTGGATTGAAAGCCAAAGTGGCAGGACGGGCTTGCAGGGGGGAGTTGCATTGTTCCCTGCGGCGAGTTGTCTTTGCAGTGAGTTGGTCACATCCAATTGACCACAGGCAAGTTGGCCGCGGCAAGTTGTCCCATTCCTGAGCTGCATCTGGCCTCTTGAGGACCTCTAATTGACATCTCAGAGGCAAAAGAGGGGTGTAAAGGGAATATGAGCTGTAGCAACAGTCTTTCTGGTAGATCACTTGCAGGTAGGTGGGGTGGTTTATGCTGGTCTATGACCGTAATAAAGATTGATTTGATTTGATTTGATTTGATTTGAGGTGGGGTGGGTAATTGTCCCCCATTCCCTTCTCAAAGTGGCCCTCCAGCAAAATTAGTTCTTCACCTGGGACCTAAGTGGTACCACTTTTGACATGCCAACCCTAGGACCAGGGCTAACAAGTAACAACACTCTGATCTGTTCTAGGACTCATGTGGAAGCTGGAATAGACCTAAAGAATGTTTGCTGGAAGAGCTGTATGGGGCTAGCTTCATCTTTCCAGGACATGGCATCACTGCAGGGCTGCAGAGGGAGAAACTCTATAAAGCCAATCATACACCTCAATGTGAATCTTTGAGGAAATATCATCAGTTCATCCACTTTACACAGACTAGTCTTCTGCCAGAGAAAATGGGCAGCAGCCTTGTTAGGAGCACTGAAAAGTCAAATAAGTTGCCCGTCAGCTACAAGAAGCAATGCCTAATCCCTTCCCGGACAATAATATTGATGTGGTGCTATCATGAGCACCTGTAAACAAAATCAAATAAATCTCCACAGCCAGTCTAATTAAATGGTAGGGAGAGTAAATGTAGCCAAGCACAATGTGGGCCAAGAATACTGGCTGACCTTCTGACTAAATTACTCAGTATTAACATTCAGGTGTTACTCTAAGGGACTAGAGCAGGCCTGCAAAACTCAAATGACCTGGCGGGCCGAAACCAACTGTGACTTGGTTCATGGGGGCCGAGGTCAATTCTTAGGGTGCTGATTATTAGCATAACACTTAATATCAATCAATCAACCAACCAACCAAATTAAAGTGAAATGAATTAAAAATGAATTTAATCACTATTTAACTTTTGATGTTCTGGCAGGCCAAGATTGATTGAATTAATATGAAATAAGTTGAATTAAAATTCATTCTAATAATATAAATATTATACAAGCTGTACAAAATACATAATAAAATGCATTGTTCTTCCTTTCCACCTCTGCCAAATAATCACACATAACATGGAACACTTTTTTGGGGGGGGGATGAGAAGCTCTTCTCATAATTTTGGAAAAGAAGGGAGAAGGGGAAAGAAAGATGGAAAGGATGCAGGAGGAGGCTTGGAGAGAGAGAGAGAGAGAATGGAGCAGTCTTGGTGGGAGAGAGAGAGAGAGAGAGAGAGAGAGAGAGAGAGAGAGAGAGAGAGAGAGAGAATGGAGCAGGCTTGGTGGGAGGGAGGGAGGGAGGGAGAGTCCGTTCCTCATTGTTCCGGAGGTCCCTGTTCTCTCCCGCCACTAAAAGCTTTTCCTCCCCATCCCTCGGCAATGCTTTCTCTCCCCGCCGGGCTCCCTCCATCCCTGCCATTTTGCCCACACCCGCCACTGGACTCCCTCATGGGGCCACTGTCTACCGCTGCCTCCTACCTCATAGCTGCCACCACCACCCCCAATTCCAGTCACCACGCAGCTGAGGAGATGCCCCCGGGGCTATTTCCTCTTCCTCCCCTGGCTGCTTACCCCACCCCAAATTCCAGCCACCATGCAGCCGAGGAGATGGCCACGGGGGTGCATGTGTCCTTTCCTCCCCTCCCCCACGGTGGCAGCGGAGGCGCACAGCGACAGAATTCAGAGTGACGCTCAGGCCTGCCATTTGGCCCGGTGTTGCTTTCCAACTGTGAGGCACGCCTGCACAGTTAAGAGACTTAACTGCGCAGGTGCACATCGCAGTTGGGAAGCAACACCAGGCCAAATGGTAGGCCCGAGTGTCACTCTGATTTCTGCCGCTGTGCACCGCTGCTGCCTTGGGGGAGGGTAAGGAAGAACACCCACACTCCCGCAGCCATCGCCTCGGCTGTGCAGTGGCTGGAATTGGTGGTGGTGGTGGGGGGTTAAGCAGCAGGGAGAGGTAGGGGAAATAGCCATGGGGGCCAGGAAAAGAGGCCTCGTGGGCCGTATATTGTGCATGCCTGGACTAGAGGATCTGGTCTGAGACTGGCAGAGCCCAGTCAATGTCAGTGTCAAAGCCACGTCACACAGCTGGATAGGCTGCTTGGGAGCACCAGGACCATCTAGAAGTGGTGGTATGGCTGCTGCCAGACCAGTAAGGGCCTTTAGAAGCCTGTAGGAGGATCCCCCACACACCTGTGCTTCTAAAGGGGAATTCTCACGAGATTCCCCTTAACAAGCATAGCCCCCTTGAACTGCGAAACTGGTTTAACCAGTTGAACCAAACCAGCAGCTAGTTCAACCTGAACCAGGTCACAGACTGGTGGTTTGTTTTGAATTCAGCCCAAATTCGAACCAAACCACCCTAAACAGTTCCATGCACACCCCTAGTCAAAACACTGTACCCCACCTCCTCTCGCTGTGCCCACACCACTTTGACAAAGCAGAGGGTTCAGACTAACTCTGCACCCCATCACAGCTCACCAACAACAGTACATAAACGCCTGACAGGGAGCCTGTCACTCAGCTATCATTCATATGATGTGGGGCCAGGGGCGTAACTACCATTAGGCAAGGGGAGGTGGCTGCCTGGGGGCCCCCATGCCTCGAGGGGCCCTCCAGAGGCAAGTCACATGTGAAGTGAGTGTGTGTGTATCAGCGAGGGGCCCATTTTAAAATTTTGTCTCTGGGCCCACTCCAGCCTCCTTACGCCCCTGTGTGGGGCCACATATTTCTGGACTGATGTCATGCACATCTACAGCATCCAGGGGGAAACATTCGTGAAGGGAACTATGGAGAAAGGGAACTTCAGTGTGCTATAAACTCTCCCAACCTTAGGGTAATAACAAATGAATGAATTACTGGCATCCACAAGCCCCATCAAGCTACTTCCTGTGAGAATTCTAACTGCCATCGAGTCATCTGTCCATGGGAAGAACTGAGTAGCGGAATTAGCCTTGCCTTTCTGACTTGTATCCTGTTATCTGCTGTGCTCCTGGATTTGGTTGGAGGGTTGTGCTTCCCAGAAGAGCTTGCTCTTTGCTGCCCAGCAGAGGCCAAGCCAACCAGAACCTGAGTAGACATCAGTTGTCAGGTAAAGAAGCCTGCTGTTTTTTTCTTGGGTGGAAGATCTACAGACGGAAACACAACCCAGCTGAGAATGTAAACAATTTTATTCAGACATGTAAGCCTCCTGGAAGACCTAAGTGACCAGAAGGCAGCACATACATTATTTATTTTAAAAAATCAAAAGAAACACTTGTATTAACATGTATTGGAAACCATCGAGGAGACAGAATGGATAGATGACAAGGAAAGACCAATAGATTCCCACTGAGAAGTACTCATCATCCAACATAAAAACAATAGAAAGACACTATTGTTGTTTATCGAAGATTAATTGAACTTGTTGGACACTTGAAAAAAGACACATTGAAACAGCATATAACACCAGAAAGCTGTCATGGTTCCATAGTTTTTGAGAGAGGGAGCGAGAGAGAGAGAGAGAGAGAGAGAGAGAGAGAGAGAGAGAGAGAGAGATTTGGTTATTACATCATATTTATATTTATCTAGATCACCATATATACTTGATTGTTCTACTTTTAATATAATTTATATTCACATATTTAGTGGTTTTTGTTGTTTTTGGTTATACTATCAGGATCTATCATTTTGTTCTTATGAACAATATGGTACCTTCAGAATATCCAAGTTTGACCATTTTCTGTTTTGAACAAATTCAGCAGCACCTAATTTTCTGACCCAAATAACACTGCTTTCCACTGCTCAAGGGCAGCTCGGGCAGGTGGGGGGGAGCAGGGGAAGGGGGTCAGGGGCAGGAGGGCAAGCACACACACCCAGAAAAGTGGCTTTCCCCCCCACCCCTATTTGTGTTTCTGAAATCTAATGTGTGGGACACAGCTTGGTGTAAGCAGGACATACTCAGGGAAAGTATGTTCATATGTATGCTTATGTGAAATTTGTTGCTTGGCATTAGCTACGCCATATTGTTGAACTATGTTAAAGAACTTTTCTCTTATTCATTTGTTTTTCGCTTACTGGCAGAAACCGCAACTGCTGAGGAAGCAAGGCATGACTAGTTTAAACTGGCCAATGGCTTTTGCACACATATTTTGTAAATCATTTTTAAGAAAACAGGAACTTTAGCTTACCACGAGTTAATGATACATAACTGCCTCTCTTGAGTAACTAACTGCAGAAGAACATCTTGGAAGTGTATAAATATGTTGTCTCGCAGTATTATATTTGTCCTGCTTTGAGCGCGACCCAAGCAGCACCTTTGCTACTTTAAGGCAAATAAAAACTTGATCTTAAGTCCTCTCGTCTGATTACTGGGCTCCATCCGCCCAGGAACAAACCTCCCCTATTGGGGTCAGGGGTACCCCTATATTTCAGTGGTGCCATGACTTGGATTGGTAAAGGCACAAGTCCAGCAACTACGAGTAACATGCTGGATTATATCTGCCAATTTGGGGTGATAAAAGTGTCTCTGTAACAACTGGGTGAGGCCAGTAGCCCCCAGGTGCGTGGCTTGGTGGGCGTCCTTAACTAGATCGCAGAGCAACTGATAGGGGACAAGGGTGATTCCCCCTTTCTTTATCCACCACCCATTCTCATCCTTAGCCCAGTCCTCATGAGGCAAAGCGGGCAAGGATTGTAAATCCTCTTTGGTATAATCTGGGACCAGGGACAAGGGTTGAGGGGGGAGTACCAGGGGGGCTTGAAAAACAGGAGGCTCTGCCAATTGGGCAGCACGTTTGGCCGTTGAGTCCGCAAAGGCATTTCCCCTTGCCACAGGATCCTCTTCCCCTTGATGCCCCTTGCAGTGTATGACAGCTATGGCCTTTGGCTTCTGAACTGCTTGTAGCAATTGGGCAACCTGAGCACCATATTTTACAGGGTGACCTGATGCAGTGAAATAGCCCCATTCCGCCCACAAAGCTGCATGTGCATGTAAAATCCCGAACACATATTTTGAATCCGTGTACACATTTACTCTGCAGTTTTCTGCAAGCTCCAGGGCTCGGGTGAGAGCAATCAATTCAGCCAGTTGGGCACTAGTCCCTGGGGGTAATGGAGTGGCTTCAAGGACAGTGGATGCAGTGACCAAGGCATAGCCTGGTCTTCTTTCCCCATTCAGCATGTAGCTGCTCCCATCCACAAAACATTCATAGTCTATGCCCTGGAGGGGTGAGTCTCGTAGGTCACTATGGGCAGAGTAGCTAGAGTCCAAGATTGTTGTACACACGTGACCCTCAATAGGTTCCATGTCTTCCAAAGGTAAATAAGTGGCAGGGTTTAACACAGTACACAGTTTTACTTCCAAATTCTCCCCACTCAATAGGGTTGCCTGATATTTGAGCAAGCGAGCTGAGGTGAACCATTTCCCCGCCCTTGTGTCCAGGATGGTGGGGACCTGATGTGGCACATACAGTGTGACCCGTTGACCCATAGTAAATTTCTGTGCGGCTTCCAAAATGTCGGCCGCAGCCGCCACTGCCCGCAAGCAAGGCGGCCAGCCTTGGGCGACATGATCCAGGTTACTATATAAATAAGCAAATAGGTGCCTATCCGGGCCAAGGCATTGTATGAGGACTCTGCCCGCCACCCCTTGGGTCTCATGTACATGAAGTTCAAATGGTTTAAATGGGTTGGGAAGACCTAGTGCAGGGGCTTCCATCAGAGATTTCTTCAACATGGTAAAACTATCCGAACACTCTTGCTTCCATTCAAAGGGGTCCTCTTCCCCTCCCTTTGTCGCCTCATAGAGTGGGCGGGCTAAACAGTGAAGCCCGGTATCCAAAGATGACAGAACCTGGCCATGCCCAGAAAGCTACAAAGCTGGCGATGATTGGAGGGCTCAGGGAGACGGCAGATTGTCTCTTTGCACTTGGGTAGGAGCGCTCATTTTCCTTCTGAGATTTCTACCCCCATATATTGGACAGTGGGCTGTGCAATCTGAGCCTTTGTCTGAGAAACTTTATAGCCAGCCACAGCCAAATGATTGAGTAAGCTCACAGTGAGCAAAATGTTCTGCTGCTGCCCCCGGTGACAAAAAATATCACCTATGAATTTTAAAAGGACAAAAAGAGGGTCCCTGATTTCTGCCGGAGGGTCCCAGCACCCCAATTCCTCCAAGTGAGGGTAGACCGGACTCGGGTCCGGGGGCATTCCCTTTCGAAAGCGAAGATTGGCTGGCTCTTGGGGGCCAAGGGAATACAAAAAAAAATGCATCCTTCAAATCCAGGAAAGTAAAAGAAGCGTATTCCGCCCCCAGGGTGGTCAACAAGGTGTACGGGTTCGTCATTGGCGCATGTAGGGTAATCACTGAGTCATTTACGGCCCGTAAGTCTTGAACCATGTGCCATTCCCCTAAGGCTTTTGTAACAACAATAACCACGGGGACACACAGGGAACCAAAACCCCAGTTTTTTAAAAAAATTCCACTATCGGCTGTAGACCTTCTCTCCCACCTGCCCTCAATGGATACTGACGGATGCGAATGGGTTGTACTCCTGGTTGTAGCGTAACAGTGATGGGCTTTGCAGAGTGGGCAAACCCAGGTATTCTGTCAGTGGACCAGGCCCCTGGAGTCACCAGTTGCAATAACTCCTGGGGCACGGAGCATGGGGAGGGCTCGGACAGTAGTCCAACAAGGGCAGCTTGGTACCTCCACTCTTCTGTAGGAGGAATGATCATCTGAATCTTTCCTGGGGCAAATTCCAAAATAGCATGCAATTTACAAAGCAAGTCCCACCCCATGATTTGGACAAGAGTTTCAGGGACCCACAAAAATTCATGTGTCAACATATTTTCACCTAAAATACAGGTCTGTGGTTTCAAAAAGGGAAGGCAAAGTTCCTTTCCAGCCACTCGTATCAATTGCTTAGTTTTTCCTGGTAATGGGGCTCCTTGTGGCGATTTCAAGACTGAATGGGTGGCTCCACTATCTACCAGAAGGGAATGCTGTCCATGACCCACTGTGACAGAGACAAGGGTCTCATGTGGGTCCAAAATGATTTCTTGCTGAAACAGCGCGGCCCCCTGTCTCGCCTATTGAAGGAGATCTTGTGAATAAGTTCCCTGATACATGCAGGGATCCGGGGCTGGGGGCCAAGATTCCTGTTGGCTGCCCCTTTGTGGCTGCCAGGGCTGGGCTGAGTGGGACAAGGCTCCAGGCGGGCCCCCTCTCCAGTTTCCTCTTCCCCCTTGTCCTCGGGGGACAGACCCTTGTCTGGCTTGGATTGGGCACTCTCTTTGCCAATGTCCTTTTCCTCCACATTTAAAACACTGGCCTCCCCCATCTTGGGGGATTGGTGGCTTCCTGTTTCCATATCCCCAGATAATTCTCCTTCCTCGAAATCCTCCACGTCCATTCATCAACATAACTTTTGCCTTCTGTTTTCCCCCTTCCTGGTCCTTCCTCTGAGTGTGCGTCATATATGCTTAATTCATAAGCTGTCCCCTAGGCAGCTGTAACCCTCCTTCGAGCTTCTGTAATTTCCTTCTGATATCCGAGGCGCTTTGACTTACAAAGGTCATCTTCAAGACATATTCTCCCTCGAGATCCCAAATCCATGTTTGTATACTGCCGGAACCCTTTCTCCAGCCACTCTAAAAATTCTCCTGGATTTTCTGTGGGGCCCTGCATGATCTGGTGGACCTTCGCCATATTGATGGCTTTTGGCACACAGGTTCTCAGGGCTTCCAAAACTAATCCCTGGTATGTCTCCAAGGCTGTTTTACCAGCACTCCTACCAATGTCCCAGCCTGTATTGGTGGTGGGCCAAAATTCTCGAGCCTGTGCCTCATCTCCTTTTGCCTTTGCCTTTGCCACTTCCCATCCCTTTTATTCTAACAAATGGTGCTCCTCCCCTGTGAGGAGGCTACGGGACATTTGACGAATATCAGACCAAGTGGGGCTATGTGTCTCAAAAATTGACTCCCACAAGCCGTACATTTTGTTGGGGTCTTCCCTAGGTGAGGGAGTGGTCTGCCTCCAGTTCAGGAGATCAGCTGAGGTAAAAGGGACATGTACCAGTGTCCTTTCCCCATCTTGTCCCAAAGTTTCGCGCAAGGGGGCCAGAAGGGCCGGGTTCTCCTCATCTTGAAATAATAGTCTCCTCCTCCTCCAAAATCACCTTGGGGATTTCAAGAGTTTTGGCGCCTGCTCCACTTGCTGGTAACCACATGGGTTTGACGCCCGCTCCCCCTGTTGGCAACCACAACCAATATGGCCACAGGGATTGGCTAAAGTGTAGAAAGGACTGGATGGGAGAGGAGGAGAAGCTGAGGCAAGGGGACAGATGAGACAGATGACAGAGGTGAGAATCTCAAGCCAGGCATCTGACAGAGGGCAGCAATGGGGGCCATGGAAAATAACACCCTTACTAAATAAACACAACAAATATTCCTTCTCTAAGAAAGAAAAATTCTATATTCAAATCATCCTCAGCTGGTACCTTTCCATGTTTTTCCCCAAAACCTCAAAGAAAAGAAAAGAAACCTTGCTAAGTCCCTCAGGAACACTCGGCTGCTTTTAGAAGACAAACTGTTGTACACACAGTGAGATGCAGTTCACCTTTGCGAGACCTGGCAGAGTTTCAGCAAAACCCAGGGCAGCAAGGTGTAGCAGGCCTGTGAAAACGTTTGACAAGGAGCAATACTTGAGGTTAATAAGTATTATCTGATGGACAGCAATTGGCCAGAGCTGCCTCTTCAGACAGGAACATTTTGATCCAATGTACCTGATGTCACAGCAACACAGAACTAAACAGTGTACATATTTCTTAACACACTTGGCAAAGAAAGAAAGAAAGACTAAAAAAAAAAACCCTCTTTTGTCTGGAACCTTGCAAAAGGAGTAGACAAACAAATAGTTGGAACATGACATCTGACATCCTCCTTGAGAGCAACATGAGCAAACTGTCATTTGCTTTCCTGCCTGCTGACTGGCATGGTGTCACTTAGGCTCTGTTGTAACAAATATAAAACACACCGTATGATTGTTTCTGCCTCTGCAGTTTTAGTTCTCCTTCCAGATTAATTAAATAAAGGAAGTATCCCTGAGCCCAAAATTAACAGTGGTGCTTAGATTTGGAAAGTAATTAAGTGAACCAAATGTTCTTTAGGATTCCAAGGCTGTAATTACTTGTGATGACTAATTGATCGATCAATAGTTTGATGACTATCTGTTGTACTTTACACAGCTCAACCAGAGGACTGGAATATTTTGGCAAATAAGCCACATTGATTTTGCAGTTCCGAAAGTGGGCAGAGATCATTACAAGAATGGTACTCTTTATTTAGTTTGCTCCTGCATACGTTAGCAGGGCACTGACATAGCTTTTTGCATGTCCCAGTGTGGAAAGGTGACTTGTTCATCTGCTCATTCATTCTCAGTAATGCAGTTAGGAAGAAAATACATCCATTCAAAAGCCTATTGCCAGATCCATGGAAAAAATGGATCACACCATGGGTCATCCTATTCTAAGAATTTGATTCTAATGACCACCAGCCTGTGGAAGCTTCCTAGTCAGGGAGAAAGGGAGAAACTCTCACCAACACCCAGAAGTATATACAAGACATATTTGCATGTAATATGAAATCAGAGTTTGCCGAACCTGTGGTTAAGTTTCGTAACTGTATTATATAGCAGTCATTCATCCAACTGCAGCCTGGCACCCTCTGGTTTCAAAGAGCCAGCGTGGTGTAGTGGCTAGAGTGCTGGACTAGGACCGGGGAGACCCGAATTCAAATCCCCATTCAGCCATGAAACTAGCTGGGTGACTCTGGGCCAGAGGCGTATCTAGGAAAAATAGCGCCTAAGGCAAGCACTGAAATTGAGCCCCCTGTCCAAACATCTGACACCCATCTTTCAGATAACTGTTCCATAATATCAGCTCAAAAATACAAGTCAAGCTTGTTCATCTTTTAATATTTCAAAAACTATTTAGCAGTGGATGTAGCCAGACCAAAAAATACTGGAAAACTACAAATTTCAGTATGCTAGGGCCCATGAAATGCCCAAATACTATGTAGAGGTGTACTTGGAAAACTAAACAGAAGTGCCTGTCTAATTCTCTACTATGCATTGTAGTAGGGATGTGCAAAAAATTTCAGGCACAGAACGATCTGTGCCTGAAACAAGCAATTTCGGGTGCTTCAGGGCCGAATCGAATCACCCCTGATGTCCCCAATATTTTTCGGGCCCGAGCCAAATCACCCGAATTTCAGGCCCGAAAAATTCGGGTGATTCGGCTCATGGTTGATTTGGGGGGATTTTTTTTGAAGTTTTAGTGACTTTGGGGCAGTTTGGGGGCATAGCATGGGATCTGGGCAAAAGGAGTGGTGTGGGGTGGTAGTGCCTAATGGGTGGAGGCTACCACCCCAATTTCAGGGGGATTGGGCAAAGGGCTGATTTTGGGGGAATTTCTGAAGTTTTCATGTGTTTGGGGCAGATTGGGGCAGAAAGTGGGGCCTGGGGCAGAATAGTGGGGTGAGTTGGTAGTGCCTAATGGGTGTAGGCTACTACCCCAATTTCAGGGGGATTGGACAAAGGGCTGATTTTTTGAGAATTTTTGAAGTTTTAGTGACTTTGGGGCAGTTTGGGGGCAGAAAGTGGATCTGCCCCCAAAAGAGTGGGGTGGGGTGGTAGTGCCTAATGGGTGGAGGCTACCACCCCAATTTCAGGGGGATTGGGCAGAGGGCTGATTTTTGGGGAATATTTGAAGTTTTGGTGTGTTTGGGGCAGATTGGGGGCAGAAAGTGGATCTGTCCCAAAGGAGTGGGGTGGGCTGGTAGATAGTGCCTAATGGGTGGAGGCTACCACCCGTCCCCAATTTCAGAGTGATTGGGAAGAGGGGTGAATTTTGGTGAATTTCTGAGGTTTGTCTTCATAAGGTGAAGTGTGCTAAATTGATTACTTCCTCATATTCATAGTAATAGAGAGTGTGAAAAAGTGAACGTGGGGTCATGAGAGTTGTTTAATTGAAAAAAATATCATTTGCTATGATAGAATGAGAATTCACACCTCAGAAAAAACTTCTGAGGTGTTAATTCTCATTCTATCATAGCAAATGAGATTTTTTTTCAATTAAACAACTCTCATGATCCCACTTTCACTTTTTCACACTCTCAATTACTATGTATATGGGAAGTAATCAATTTAGCACACTTCACCTTATGAAGACAAACCTCAGAAATTCACCGAAATTCACCCCTCTTCCCAATCACTCTGAAATTGGGGACGGGTGGTAGCCTTCACCCATTAGGCACTATCTACCAGCCCACCCCACTCCTTTGGGGCAGATCCACTTTCTGCCCCCAATCTGCCCCAAAGACACCAAAACTTCAAATATTCCCCAAAAATCAGCCCTCTGCCCAATCCCCCTGAAATTGGGGTGGTAGCCTCCACCCATTAGGCACTACCACCCCACCCCACTCTTTTGGAGCAGATCCACTTTCTGCCCCCAAACTGCCCCAAAGACACCAAAACTTCAAAAATTCTCAAAAAATCAGCCCTTTGTCCAATCCCCCTGAAATTGGGGTGGTAGCCTCCACCCATTAGGCAATACCAACCCACCCCACTATTCTGCCCCAGGCCCCACTTTCTGCCCCAATCTGCCCCAATCTGCCCCAAAGACATGAACACTTCAGAAATTCCCCCAAAATCAGCCCTTTGCCCAATCCCCCTGAAATTGGGGTGGTAGCCTGCACCCATTAGGCACTACCACTCCACCCCACTCCTTTTGCCCAGATCCCATGCTATGCCCCCGAACTTCCTCAAAGTCACTAAAATTTCAAAAATTCCCCCAAAATCAGCCCTTTGCCCAATTCCCCTGAAATTGGGGTGGTAGACTCCACCCATTGGGCACTACCACCCCACCCCAAAATTTTGCCCCTCAGCCAATTTTTTACCCCCCAAATCGATTCAGATTTGGATTAAATCCAAATCCAAACCGAATCAAGGGTGATTCGGGTGGCCCATATTCGGGCACAAAACAGAACAGGGGTGATTTGGTTCGGGTCCCGAACCGAATCACCGAATTCCCGAATTGCACACCCCTACATTGTAGCATCACTATTATATAACTTTTAAAAATCAATGGAGAATTTGACTTTTCCCCGATACTCTGAAAATAATTAAAGGATATGCAGAGTAAACTGTGTCACTGCTTGGAATATAGTCTAGTATTTCAGAAAGACAGATAAAGTGAGAGAAAGAGAGCAAGAAACTCCCAGTGGGCCTTAATACTAAGGATTTCACACTGATTCAAGGACAAACTCACCATTAATAGCCATATTATTAAGACATCACATTTAACTCACTTATCACAAAAAGCACAGTAAGAGCAAATTAATTCAATCCTAGCTCATAAGCTTCAGCTCAGTATTCACAAGCCCTGATTCTCTGTACATAGTGCCAAACTGAATATGTGTACAGGGACTTATATTATATTAATTTTTAAAAAAATGTTTTTACCTGTAGCCCCTTTGGGGGGCTTTCTAAAGGCCGTGGGGGAGGTCTGCAAAGGTTTCCCCTCCCCCGCTGGCCTCTAGGGCCATTTTAGCATGTGCGGTGGCCACTTTTTAAAATATTTTTTTAAAGGCCACTGAAAACAAAATGGTCACCGTGCATACTCAAATGGCCTCTGCAAGGCCTGGCATGACCTAGGGCCTCACGGAGGCCATTTGAGCATGTGCAGTGGCCATTTTGTTTTGGGCGGCCTTTTCTCAATTTTTTTAATGGTGCCTCCCTTCAAGCAGCGTTCGGGGCACACACCCTGCCTGCCCTACCCTAGATACACCTCTGCTCTGGGCCAGTCACTTTTCTCTCAGCCTAACCTAATTCACAGGGTTGTTCTGAGGAGAAACCTAAGTATGTAGTACACCGCTCTGAGCTCCTTGGAAGAAGAGCAGGATATAAAATGTAATAATATTAATAACAACAATAATAATAATAATGTAAAGGAGCCTTCCATCTTCCTTGTCTGCTGAGGCCACATCCCAGCAAACTCTGTAGTGCTCATGTTACCAGACTGGGCAAGGCATCAGAATGTCTGCAGGGTGGCAGCCATTGGTCATGATCTTCAAGTGGGTGTGCTGAGCGTGATCGTGCCTTTTTGGAATGAATGGACTGAGGCTGCAAGACCATGGATCCTCTGTCGGACTGCGCTCTCATGAGGTAGGCCATCCAAATATTATTGTGATGTATAAAATTTTAAACAATATAAAATGTCACAGATTTCACAAATGTGGTCCAATCCCTCCATATTTGGCTTTGAACCATATTGGAGTTTGATCCATTCAGAAATCCAAGTAAGACAACTAGGATGGTAATACAGCTTCAGATTAGGAACTGCTAAGCCTCCTCTTTCCTTTACATCTTGCATGACCTTGAACCTCATTCTAGGCTTTCTAGAGGCCCAAATATAAGAGTATTTGCCTCTGCCATAAATTCAATGTTTTATCTTGAATCCTGATCAGAATCATCTGAAAAAGGAAATTCATCCTAGGAAGTACATTCATTTTTACCAAAGATATCCTTCCTAACCATGAGAGATTCAACTTTTTCCACCTGTCCAGATCATTCGAAATAAGTTTCCATATTTGCAAATAATTATTCTTTTAAAAGACTTTATTGCCCTTTGTTAAAGAAACCCCAAGATATTTAATTGGTTTCAGAGAGGCCTGGAATCCAGTTCTGTCCTTCAAAATAACTTAATCCCACATCAGTTAAATTCCAAGTAATAACCTGAGTTTTACATTTGTTAATCTTATAGCCAGAGAAATTACTTCAATAGTGCAGAAAGAGATACAAAGGCAAGGAGGAAAACTTAGAGGATTAACCAAATTTGAACAACTACTAAATAAGAGAGTTGACCACTTGATAGGAGCTATATATAAACTACTACTGAAGTATGATACAGAATCAGAACAGATTAAGGAATGCACGATTAAATGGATGCAAAACATGAAGAAAACAATAGAAATTCAAGATTGGGAATTTCAATGGAAAAATAATATTAAATTTACTTCTAGTAATAATCTGAGAGAAAATTGGTACAAAATATTTTATCGTTAGTACACTACTCCAAATGTTATTAACAAGATTGACAATTATTACCCAAAGGAGTGTTGGAAATGTAATCAGCAAGTGGGGATGTTCTATCATATGTGATGGACCTGTAGTAAAGCAGTCTTTTTGGAAACAAATTCATTCACTTATGGAGCAAATTTTAGATATTAAATTCCTTTTTTCTCCAGAATTTTTTCTTTTAAATATGACTAAACCTAATATTTCTACAAAATATACAGAACTATCTTTGTATATGATTACTGCAGCTAGAGTATTATATGTAGCTAATTGGCATACTTCAGTAATGCCATACTGATGTATATGTTCCAATAAATTATCCAAAGAATCAGCAATGTCCATAACAGTAAGAACATCATCCGCATATAGCTTTATTTTATGTTCCTGGTTTCCCGTTGTGATTCCATGAATTCTTTTATCCTGCCATATTTTCACTGCCAAAGGTTCTAAAACCAAAATAAAAAGCAGTGGTGGAAGAGGGCATCCCTGTCTGGTTCCCTTGTTCATGATACAGTTTTGAGATAAAGACCCATTCACAATTAGTCTTGCCATTTGCTGTTGGTATATAATTTGAATTCAGGACAGAAAATTAGAGCCGCAATTCATTCTGTCCAAAGCCTCAAACAAAAAAGTCCAATCTAAATTGTCAAAGGCTTTTTTCTGTATCCAAAAAAATCATAGCAGCATTTGTCTTCTTCATGGCTATATTATCTATTGCATTTAAAGCAAATCTCATATTGTCTTTCATTAACCGTTAGGGATAAATCCAGTCTGATCTGCATGGATAATCTCAGACAGAAAACCTTTCAGCCTTGCTGCTAAAATGGTTGTAAAAATTTTATAATCCACATTCAATAAAGATATAGGTTGGTATGACTCTGATCGAGTAGGATTCTTTCCATCCTTATAAATAAGAGAAATGAATGCTTCACGCCAAGAAGTTGGTAGAGAGTAATTAATTAAAATAGCATTCATAACTTGGGTTAATGGAGCCGCTTGTATTTCTTGGAACTGCTTGTAATAAATCAATGACAGGCCATCCAGACCAGGAGTATTATTTTTAAGAAGTCTTATTGCAGACTTTGTTTCTTCTTCTGAAATTGGTTTGTTTGTTTAAACATTCCTGCTAGTTTAAACTAAACTAAAATGAGGGTAAATGTATATCTTTTTATAATTGCTGAATTTTTACTGGATCTCCCCCCCTGCTTTGTATAATTCAGAGTAATATTCAACATACTGATCTGTCATCTCATCCATGGTTGAAACAAACTCTTTGGCGTTCCATATTGACGTAATAGTTCTCTTTTCTTGTTCTTTTCTAAGTTGACATGCCAAAAGTTTATCCGGTTTGTTTCCTTTTTCAAAATACTTTTGTTTCATATACATCATAGTTCTGTATATTTCTTTAAACTCTATTGCCAAATATCTTTCGAGGAGTACTTCTTGTGAGCTGCCTCAAGTCAGATTAATTCATTGGATATTAAAGTTTTTTGTTTCTCAAATTCTTTTTTCCTCTTAGAAGATTCTGAAATAACAATTCCTCGCATGAAGGCTTTACGTGCATCCCATACAGCATCCATATATTTAATACGCTTAGCCGGCATGCGTGTCCTGAAGAATTTGGCGGCGGAACTCTTGCGAGAGCTCTTGGCATTCAGCAAGAGTGGGGGGGGGATGGTGGAGGTGGGTGCCAAATGCCTGAGGAGGCAGCCTTGGCTGGCTGGCAGTGGTGGGACAGCAGGCTTGGCCGCCCTGAGTAATGGGGAGGTGGCAACAGCAAAGCCCAGCCTGTCCCCCGGGGGCGGGGGCAGGAGGTGGGGGTGAGGCAGGAGGCGGGGGCAGGATGGCAGGCCTGGCCGTGCCGAGTAAGGGGGAGGCGGCAGCAGTGGCTGAGTTGGAGCGGCTGCATTGTGGAGGCGGTGGCGGTGGCGGGCCTGGCCACAGCAGGGAGGCAGCAGGGAGGACGGGGCAGCAGGTCCAGCCGCCAGGCCAGAAACCATTGGGGGGGGGGGGTAAAAGCGGGTTGGGTGGGGGGGAGGGGGGAGGCAGCGGGATGGACTGGCACTGGCCTGGGCACTGCTGGAGGGGGTGAGTGGGGAACAGGTGGTGGGGTGAAGCCCCCATGCCTGTTGCAGCCTGGGACGGGAGGGAAATGGATGGCAGGGTGCAGCCCAGGCACCTGTTGGAGGCCAGGGCGAGAGAGAAATGGGCGGCGAGGCTTTCCTGTTTGTGCCCAGGAGCAGGAATGGCTGTGGAGGGATCCTCTTTGGCCGCCCGCCGTGGCTTTGTGCAGGTGGGGGGAGGGGAGGAATGGAAGGGGGAGGGCAAGAGAGCATGGGGCTGGAGGGGGGGAAGAGGAGAGGCTAGACAGGAGGGAGAGGGAGGGGAAAACAGCCATCCCCAAGGAGCACACAGATGCTCTGTGTGGGGTCGGCTAGTAGATTGAAATATCTGGAGTCATATTTATCTGAAAAAAGTCCATCAGTTCTTCTTTGCATTTCGATACAATCCTTTCTTGCTGTAATAAAAAATTATCCATCTTTTAAAACCAGTGTTCAAATGATGAAATTTTTATCATTAATGGGTTATGGTCAGCATAAGTAAACGGTGCAATTTCCGCATCCAGTATTCTGGGTAGTACCGATCTTGAAACCATTTACATATCCATTCTGGAGTATGTTTGATGAGGGTGAGAGAAAAAATGTAAAACCTTTTTCCAAAAGATATTTATGCCACCATGAATCTTCCAAAGATAACAATTTCATATATTCAAATACATTTTGAGGTAATTTATTTGAGTTCTTTTTGCACTGTCCAGATGCTGCTCTAATGCCCAGTTCAAATTCTTAACATAAATGGCAACTTAGTTTTCTTTTTCTTTTTTTGCCAGAAGCAGCATACACTTGACCCAAAGCCTTACACTTCAGCAGATTAACATTGCTCAATTTTATATGAGTTTCTTGACGACAGATTACATCCACTTTCTCTTTCTTCAATTTCAAAAAGATCCTTTTCCTCTTAAATGGACTGTTCACACCATTAATGTTAACTGGGGAAAAAAAATTAAGATCCCCATCCTGAAGCATTGCTGGAATTCTTCTAATAGCCTTAGAGCTAAAAGATAGAAGCTTGATCTTGCTTATGTTCTTCCGACGGCTTATCCTCTTCGGGTTTATTGGGAGTGACCCAGGCGCGTAACAACGATCGGGCAAGGGGAGGCAGTTGTCTGGGGGCCCCACTGCCTGGAGGGGCCCCCCAGAGGCACCTCACGTGACTCCCCATTGCCCCCTGCCCAGCCCCAAGGCCCCTCAGCCACTTGCCCTGTTCGCCGTCTCTCCAGCTTGTTCTCCTGGCCGGCAATCGAGCAGCAGACACGCTGCAAAGAGCTCCTTTTCTCCCGCCTCTCAGCTGATCGGCGGGTGGGCGGGGCTTCCTCGGAGGTCTGGTGTAGGCCTCTGTGAATCCTGAACTTGAGTAGGGCCCAAGCCAGCCAGGAAGGAGGAGGCAGCCAGAGAGGCCTCCACTGTTCTCTGCAGCAGAAGACCCCCTGCTGCCAGGTAGTGTGAACTCCTTTTTGTGGTTACCTTCCCCACCCCCCCACCCGGATATATAGGGATCTGCTTGCCATAGGGCTTTGATATGGGGGGGAGGGACTGAGAAGTCTCTGAATATTTATTTTTAAACAGCTTGGAAAATTTGCTGGCTTAAAAAAACCTCTTAAAAGTCCTATAAGTGGCTTGTTTCATGGCAGAAAATTACAAAAACTTCTGGAAGAAACAGTATTATATTTATTTTATTCATTCATTTATAAATGCACTTATGTTCAAGTTGTTTTGCAACCCAGAAGGTCTGAGTGAGAACTGTGAAGCATGTCTTCTGCTTTTATTTTATTTTTCTTGTGTGTGAACTGCTCCCCAATAACTTGCAGGGACTTCAGGGTAAATCTGGCCAACATGTGAATGCAGCACCTCCATTCCAGAGGAGATGTGTCTTAAAGGGCTTTAAAAGCCTCCTGTGAAAAACCTCCTGGAATCGAACTTGACTGAATTTGTTCAGAATTCTGAGAAAACAAACATAGGCTCACCCTGCATGGTTGAAAGTCTCCTTGGCTAATCTGCAGCGAGGGGCCCATTTTAATCATTCATCTTTCTAGTGTGTTCTAGGCATTAAAAGTAAAACAAATGTATAGTACTCAATGTATATCACTATATATTGTGAGGTGTGCGTGTGTGTATTCAGTGAAATGTATTTCCAGGCAGCATACTTATTTTGGAATATCAGACTTAAATCCTTGGGGGCCTGGGGTGTGCGGAGGCCCTGGACTTTGAGTGGGGGGGCCCCATTTTAAAATCTTGTCTCTGGGCCCACTCCAACCTTGCTACGCCCCTGGAGCGACCAAGGGGTTTGTAATATCAAGAGATTCTAAGAAAGACCTTGCATCTGCTGGGGTGTATATATGTGCCCTTCCACAATTCAAAAATACTTCTAAGCAGAAGGGGATCATCCATCTATATTTGATACCTCTTTCCTGCAATACAGCAGTAAGAAATTTTAACTCTCGCCATTTCCTCAGAACATCAACCAGAACATCTAGAAGAATTTCAACTCATTCGTTATTGTATTCCAGAGGTGAGCTCCTGTGTGCCTGAAGAATTTCTTTCTTGATTCTTCTATTGTAAAATTTAATAAGAATGTCTCTAGGTACCTTCCTTTCTCTGGAGTATCTGGAGTTAATTCTGTAAACTTCTTGGATATCCAGTTGGTCTCCTGGACTCCGCCCACAAAATTCCAGCAACAACAATCCAACTGCTTCTTGCAAATCGACATTCTTGAATTGTTCCATCAGTCCCCGAATTTTAAGATTACAGGAATGGGCCTTGGCATCAATAACCTCCAAATGGTTTTCCAAACATTAAAAATCAGCTTCCCTTGATGATTTCTCAGTTAATAACTCCTGATGCATCTGGGACATTTGAGAAATTGTTTGGTCACAAAAAGTCAATTTAAATTCAACCGTGTCCAAATATGTTGTGACCAAGGTTTGAAAAGTATCAAACTGGGAACCAAGGACACTGAGCTTATTGTTGAACTTGGATTCAAGAGTAATCAGCTGACCTATTTGATTTGTAATTTTGTAATTCTGTGAGAATGCCTCTCCCCCAGCCTTCTGCAGGTGGGAGAGCAATTTGTCCCAGCCCTGCACGAGGCCCAAAAAGGCCCTCATTGGCCAGGGGTCTTCTGGGGGCGGGGCTTACTCGCCATTATCGGCATCTCCCCATCCCAGCTCTTCAGTCCAGTGCGAGATTCCATCGTGAGAGGAGCTCAGCTTAGGAGTTCATCTCGAGTCCAAGCCTTGGCATCTCGGTCCTTCAGCAGGGTGGGGGCTCAGCAGCTGGGTGGTTGGTCAGCGGCATGGAGCCACACCGCAGTGGTGGAATGGGCGGCGGAGCGAGGAGTGTTCCGGGGGCACGGAGGAACCATTGGGCTTGCGGTTTGGGCCTTCAGGCAGCTAGGGTTCGGCAGCTGGGTCGGGGGTGTGTGTGCTGCAGGAGCAAGCTATTCTCCCCCAGTGGCAGGGGTCACAACAGGGAGGCATGGTCCCCGCTGGTGGCCCAGTGGGAATTTAGGAGCTTGGGGCTCAGCTGGGGCTCTGGCCTGGGGCTTGCCTGTTAGACTGAGGCCTTCACAGGCAGGCGATAGTCTTGAGGTTCTCTTTAAGCCATAGTTTATAGTGTCCTGACTATGCCTCCTAAGAAGGCCAATGGGAAAACTGAGGGTCAAACAGTCAAGCCTCCCAAGAGACCTGCTCCTCAGCCATCATCTTCAGATGATGATGACGAGGAGATGCCCTCATCAGGGGTCTGATTCAAAGGATGGAGGCCTTGGAGCGAGCCAAGGTGACACCTTCGGACAAGGGTGCAGGCCCATCTGGGTTGCCTAGCAGGCCCCGTAAGTGCACACAGGGGGCTGCCAGAGCACAGTTACTAAAATCCTTATTTGATAGATTAACAGTTATGGAGCAAGGAGCATCGCCATCTGTGCCAGTCAGGCCCAGCAACTGGCCAGATCAGCCTGTGGTGATTCCAGATGATTTCAACACAGTGGTTGCAGTGCAGCAAAGAACAGCGGGACCCACAGCAGTGGAGGCGGCAGCATCCACCCCTCTGGGTGAGCCTGAGCCAGTCACACCACACGGCGGTACCGGCCAGTGGCCACTCTTGCCCTGGCCGATACCTGCCCCCGGGGGATGGGGCATTGCCCCATGGTGGGCCACATACGCACAACTTTGGGCGTTGGGGCCAGTAGCAGGAGTGCCCGGGGCATTGGCTGGTATGCAGGGGGTGGCAGAGCAGGTGTCGCAGGGAGCTGTGACGCCTTCGGGGGCACCTACGGTGAGTTCTGCGCATGTTTCAGATCTTTACACCAGAGGGGTTCTGCCTACACCACAACATTCCCCCTATGGGGCCCTGGGCTTGCCGCGAGGTGATCATCTATTGCCAGCTACTAGGGAAAAAATTTTAAAGGGTGAATTTGTAGACAAATTTTCCCTTTTGTTCAGAGAGCCCGAAGTAAAGCACAGGGAGGGTGAGTCCTGCAAGGACCATGAAGCTACGAAACGGAAGCCAGTAGAAAAGTCCTGGAACAACTGGCTTTCCGGTTATGCAATTTACATGGGAGTAATCTTGAAGGCCAGGCCACCTTGTGAAGTACCCGGACATCATTCATAGGGTGGTCTCCAATTTTTGGGGCACTGCATGGGCCAGGTATGATGAAAATTTTAGAATGTGTGTCACATTGGACCCCTCCTTGCCCTGGGATGCGCTCCATTTGGAGCTTTGGGTTCTCATCATGTCTCCTACGTGGCCCGTAGAGGGTGATAGATCTGGTAGTGGTCACCTGCTGTCCAAACTGGAGATGGCAGTGTCCCAGTTTACGGTGGGCCAGAAGTGGATTCAACCCCACCTGATCTGCTGGGAATACAACAGCAGCGGCTGCTGTGGTAGGCAAACCTGTAGGTTTAGGCATATCTGTGGCTTGTGCGGGGCCAAGCACCCAAGTTCCACTTACCCAAGAGCTAAGGGTTGGGGTGGGGGATCCAGACCCCGGCCAGGTGGGGGCAAGAAAGGAGGCCCCCTGACACCCCCTCAGGGTAAAGGGGCCCAGCCCAGTTAAGCTGATGGTTTTGGAGCAGCTGCTGGTAGATTATCCTGACAGGAGAGCGGCTGCCTTGTTGAGTTCAGGGTTCAGATAAGGTTTTAGGATTCCCTCTACTTCGCGCAGGGTTGCTTTTGTTGCCAGCCATCTTAAATCTGTGGCCGGCATGGAAGCTGTGGTAATTAAAAAGTTTGGCAAGGAAGTGATGGCTGGTAGGGTGGCCGGCCCATTTGACCACCAGCCCTTTCCCAATTTGAGGGTCTCCCCCCTGAGTGTGGTTCCAAAAAAGGCCCTGGGTGAATTTCACCTAATGCACCATTTGTCATATCCCAGAGGAGGTTCTGTTAACAATGGTATCCCTGACCACCTTTGCTCCGTTCACTACACGTCCTTTGATGAACCAGTGAACATGGTACGGGATAGGCGGGTCTGCGCCCTGCTGGCCAAGTGTGACATTGAATCCGCCTTTCGCCTACTGCCTGTTCATCCCAACAATTTTGACTTGTGCTTTGCCTTTGTGGGGAAGTATTATTTTGATCGAGCGCTTCCCATGGGTTGCTCTATATCATGTGTGGCCTTCGAAGCTTTTAGCACCTTTCTGGAATGGGCTGTTAGGAGAAGGGTGGGTTCTATGTCCACAGCTCACTACTAGATGACTTTCTTTTCACAGGAAGGGCAGATTCTAGGGAGTGCCACATCCTCCTACGGTGTTTTACGCAGCTGGCCAAGGATCTGGGGGTTCCCCTTGCTCAGGAAAAAATGGAAGGGCCAACTACTCAGTTGGCCTTTCTTGGGATTGAGTTAGACACAGTGGCAGGCTGTTCACGCCTCCCGCTCAAGAAATAATCAACCTTATGCGGCCTCTTGGCGGCACTGCAGTCTGCACAGAAAGTCACCCTTAGAGAGCTCCAGCTGGTAGTGGGTCACCTACATTTTTCCTGTAGGGTGGTAGTACCTGGTAGGGCCTTTCTGAGGTGACCCAAAGGCCACCCATTACAAGGCACGAATCACGGAGGGAGTCAGGGCAGATTTGGCCATTTGGGCCACCTTCTTGGACGGCTTCAACGGCATCTCGTTCTGGAGGGCAGAACAACTCTTCAAGGCTGAGCTGCAGGTTCATTCCAATGCTATGGGGGGCATGGGTTTTGGAGTTTACTTTCAGGGTCGATGGTGTTCGGAGCGGTGGCCGGCCAGTTGGGTGCTGGACGGCCGCTCGCCATGGGAAGCAGCATTAATGAGGGAGACTTCCTTGCTTTTCTTTGGGGGGCCTTTAGACCCAGTGAGGTGTTGCCCAGTAGTAGTCAGTCACCCTCTGGGCGCTGCTGCTGCAGTATGGTGGGGGGGTGCAATCTCTGTGGGGGATTGAGCTTGCCCATTGTAAGTCATCTGCTGCCATTGGGAAGCTCGTGCTTCGGACTGGGGTATATGTGATGGTGCAGCCAGGCCTTTTGGCCTCCTCCCTGCACTTGTTTCGACCTGGCGGAGTCCATCTGTCAGTTCTGGGTTGTGACCTATATCTGGCTAATATTCAGAGGGGGCTTAGGAGTGTTGGAGAGCAGTGGGGCAGGAAGGCCAAGCTAGGTTGACCTCCCTGTGTGGCAGGGACAGTGCGGGTTTGGGTGGAAAATAGTGAGGGTTTAACATCAGTGAGCACCCTTGGATGATTAAATAGGTGATTGGTCAATCGCTCCAGTGCGGTTTGTGCGGCCCAGGGATGACGATTCGCCATGAACCGGCTTCAGGACTTTGAGAAACCCTTGGGCTGTGTGCAAGGGTGTGCAAAGGCCTAGAAGAATCCAGACCCCCTTCTGGGGGGTTGGCAGTGAAGGGGAGGTATCAGGCTGGTGCCTGCTGCCTTCCTGAACCAGGGTGTGTCATCCAAGCAAGGCGTGGGGGAGGACCAGAGTGCCTAAACCCGGCTGTTGCTAGGCCTCCACGCTGTCTTGGGGAGGTGGGCTTCCCAATCTAGTTTGCTTGCTCATTGTTATTTAATTCAATAAAGCTATGGCCCGTTTTACCGAACTGATGTTGTCTGTGTCTTCTTGGGCTGGGGTCTGGGGACAAAAGTTTATCGAAGTTTTACTAACGATGATGCAGTGGAAGGTTAATCAATATCTGATAAAGATTCAATCGCATCCTTGCCAAGTTTTCTCCTACTCATCTTTCTTATAGATTTTGCGCTAAGATATTTAGCACTAAAATATTTATCCATAAAATGTAAAAAAATAAACAAGAAAAATATACGGGGGGGGGATATGCCCTTTAAGAAAAATTCCCTAATATAAGCAGTAAACCGTTATTAAAATATTGGGGTTAAAAAGTAAAACTAATTTGGAATTTATAAAAAACATATATAGGTACCCTCTGAATTCCTTAATCAAAAAGAGCACTATCCAAAGCTGTTAAACTATCAGGAGTCAATCAATAGGTATCAACAGGTAAGCTAAAAAATGAAATTAAGAAAGAAAAGAACAAATCTATCAATAATGTGTACAAATATTAAAAAGAATGCAACCTATACAGTAGGTAAATTCAAAAGGAAAAAAGAAGCAATTTATGATTACTGTTAAAAAGAATAATAATGTAAATATACAACTAAGAAAGCTATATATCCCAACTAATAACCAAATTAATGAGAAGGGGGTATAGTAGGATCCTATAAATTGATTAAAATTTTACCTCCTGAGAAGAAAGAAAAGAGAGAGAGGCCAATGAGTAAATTCAAGTTAAATTAGGCCAATGCCTATACCTTCATTATATTATAGTAGCATAAATGGCACCATGTTATGAGAATATACATGAGTATAATTAATTTGCATAAAAATATACATAGGCAAAGAACTGTATACCATAATCCTGTGAATTAAATAAAGATAATTCCCAGAGTACTTCCTATGTTCCTATGTTCCTAAGATCATGACAGGCAGCTGCATTCATGTCAAAGAATGCACTCTCTTAAAAACTCTGGGACCAAGCCATTAAGGGTTTTATAAGTAATAACCAACACTTTGTATTTCACCCAGAAACATATTGACAGCCAGTTCAGTTCTTTGTTATGTGGTTCCTTCGTGTGGTCCTGGAGACCAATCTGGTTGCTGCATTCTGTACCAATGATAGTTTCTGGACTATGTACAAAGGCAGCCCCACGCAGAGTGCATTAGAGTAGTCAAGCCTGGAAGTTACCAGCATATGTAGCACTGTTTTAAGGTCATTAAAGTCTCCAGAAATTGACATAAATAAAGGGGCCCCCGCTTGTGTTGGGCCCCCAGTCTCTCTGGTTAATAATAGAACATTTACACAGTGACCCCCTTCGCTCCAGGAGACCCTTTATTGCATCCAAAGGAAAATTTGCCACTCCATGTGTCTAGGCGGCACCAGGTGGGCAGATTAGGGAACCACCATGATGAGGGTTAGATCTGCACTCACTTCCAAATTTCCTGGATTCAGACCCACGTTGCAGAATATGCAGATCAGCCACCACTGGAAATCATGGGAGAGGGGAGCCCCAATTAGTTAGCTAGAGATGTGGCTAAGCTTTGGTACTGGGAAGGAGGAAGTTGGAAACAAGTTACCCCGTTCAGAAATAATGAGCTTTAATGAAGGAATAGCCATCCACTTCACTTTGCCCAGAACTTACCATGCATCAGGAGTAACAGCCTGAGATGGCCCTCCAAAACCTGAGTCTAAGGACTAAACCCTGAGATCTAGCAATTGTATATGTGTTAAAAGTCCAGGGGATTGCTGTTCCTTGGGCCTTCATTAAGGCCCACAGCCTTACCATCAATAAGTTCCCAGTTCAAATATTCCTGAAAACTGGAGCATGCCAAGTCTTGGAGCTGGAAGTTCTTGTACTTTACAGTTCCCAGAGATCTTTGCAAGTATATACATGAGTCACCTGATAAGTATGATCCTCAAAGCAGTGAATTGATCACACATGTTGGATAAATCACATGTACAGATGTACACACAGTGGCTCGACTCATTCCAGTCCCTTCCATAAAAAGCAAATTAGGATCATCCTGAACGTTTGAATCAGGTTATCATCTGGATTCCTGAGACCAGAGAGGACACTGACACTTATCTCAGTGAAGGGTTCTGACAGCAGCATAGATGTAATTCTGCTGTGTTGTTCACTACAGTTAAGTACACTTTCAGTTTCTTGTCTACTTAAAACCATTCCTGTTGGCAAGGTATTCAAGGAAAATCAATGCTAGTTCAGCTTTTATATGCACTTATTTAAATGAATTCTGTAATTGTTTATCAACAGCCAACCTATAGAATAGTAACTACAGATAGAACTGACATTTTCCAAAGGGGAAAGTCATATAACTGGTATGTAAGCAATGCAAAACTAGAAGACTTTTCATTTCTGATTCCTCAACAAAAACAAAAAACAAGAGGTTCTGGTGAGAACGAATCTGCCTACCTTCCTTTCACTATAATCTTGATAATTTCCAACTTCCACCTCAAAATATTAACATGTCCACCATCTTGAATATGTGTGGATGACATCATCATAAACTATGCAGTTGAGGTGTTCCTATTTGTCCCTACAACTGTACTAAATTTAGTGCTTATTGGTTCCCACGTGTACCTCAAATATTCATGCACTCACCATCTTGAATTGGGGTAGATGACATCATCACAAACTATGCCTTTGGGGTGTCCCTATGTGTCCCTACGAATGCAGTAAATTTGGTACAAATCAGTTAGGTGATTCACAAGTTAGCCCACTTATGTCTCAAATGTTCACACATCTGCCATCTTGAATTGGGGCAGATGACATCATCATGAACTACGCTGTTCAGGTGTCTCTATGGCTGCATTCATGCATAATGTGGAACCAGAGTTTAAGGGGCAGAGGTTGTCCTACCATGATGTCTGAATGTGTGCAACTCCAGTTCCATGTGGTGACTGACATGAGGTTTTGTTTTTTTAAACTCAGTCCAGTCTGAATTCACGGGTTGTAGTGAGTTTTGTCAGCGCAGCCTGAGTTTCCATGCAGCCTGCGTTGCATGTTATTTCAGAACCTCAGGCTGCATTCTCTTCAACCAGAATTGGGGGAGGAAGCTTCTCCCTTTCTCCAGTCATGATTGGTTGTGTGGGCTGTCCTTCACGACAGAAGGAAGCCTGAAAAGCCAGTTCCCCCTCTTCTCTACAGTCTCACTGACTGCAGAGAGCGTGCTCTCCTTCACGTCCAAATTTGGACAGGTGACCAGGGCAGTGGGGAACAGATCCACAGGTCCATTGGACCTGTAGTTCTACTTTATGAGCAAATGCAGCCTATGTGTCACTCACTACAACTGTGCCAAATTTAGTTCAAAGCAGTTAGGTGGTCCACACATTAGCACACTTGCACCTCAAATGTTCACGTGCCCGCCATCTTGAATTGAGGTGGATGACATCACAAACTACGCCATTGAGGTGTCCCTATGTGTCCCTACAGCTATAGCAAATTTGGTTCAAATCAGTTAGGCAGTTCACAAGTTAGCTCACTTGCTCCTAAAATGTTCATGCACACACCATCTTGAATCGGGATGGATGGCATCATCACAAACAACACCATTGACGTGTCCCTACAACAGTACCAAATTTGGCTCAAATCAGCCCAGGCACTGTGAAGTTGATAGGGACACACACACACAAACACAAAGCTAGGTGATCTCATATGGTTACTTTCCTTAAGGAAAATTGACACTTTCCTTCAGATTTCCAATATATCAAACTACAAATTTGTTTATATACAAACCAAAACAGTGAATTGACTGAAAAATATACAATTATATGGAAAACCATTCTTGCATGTGTTAACTGCCCCCTCATGCAGAAATTAACTTACTCTTTATCAATAAGTTTTTCTTTACAGAATTTATTTTCCAAATTACTTTGGCTGCAATACAAAGAAGCATATGAGGATGGCTGTGTGTGCGGTGGGGGCTTGCTCTCTTTCTTTTAAAAGAAGCTGCCTCTGACCTGGCAAGATATCTCGGAAACTCAGAAGATGCTTAGAGGTGCTTGAAATACAGTGCTGTGATGTTGCTGGTCAGAAGGGGAGAGCCGTGATGCACATGCCCCCTTCCTTGCATGCATAAATGGGGCTCACTAGATCACATACATGCAATAACTGTAAGTCAGCTAACAAGAAATAATGATTTTTCTTTGCATGCTGATAATACTTTTCAAAAGAGGTACAGGGCAACGACAGATATAACAAGAAAGTGATCTCAAGTACATTTGCAGGTTGCAGTGCAAGCCTCCCTTCATTCCCGGCATTGCAATTGAAATTCCGGATTCCATACCACATTCTAGGAAAGTGAGAATTCTCCTTAACAACACATAGTGGGCTCAGTTGTTTCCATTTGTTATCTGTTACAACATAGTTTCCATTTGGTCCCTGTTCCTTCCAATGTGCTGGCAAGAGTGTGGAATGAGGCTGGAGGTCTTCCAATAACTGTCCCAATGAGGAGAGTGTGCTTCTGTAGAATAATCCCCTCAGAATAGCAGGAGAATTCCCTGGGCAGGGGTGTAGCAATGTTGGAAAGGGCCCTGTGACAAGATTTGAAGATTTGCAGCCCCACCACTCTCTTTTGCCAGGCACCAGCATCAGATCGTGCATGCCTGTTGGGCCGACACAGCCTGATGATATCACCATTAACATTATATCTAGATTCCTGCACACAGATAGTTTCCTTGGGAGATAATTCAAATATGTGACCAGCCCCGCTGCCTTACCGGCCTGAAGTCGCACAGGAAAATGTGTATCAATTCAGTTCTGCTGAGTGCATAAACTAGTGCTGGACTTCAGCACATCTACATTTCACAGGTTGGGATCCAAAGAACTACTTTTGTTTGCTTGTTTGTTTGTTATATTTTTATACTGCCTGATATATACATCGTTAGGTGGTGTTTGGCTCTTTGGTTCCTCAAAGAGTTTGAGCACCTACCCAGTGACATTTTCTTACTCTCTTTTGGCACTTCTCAGGGGCCAAGGCCAGCAGAAGGTCCATGTTCTATCCCGAGGCCCTGCTCAAGAAAATGCCAACATTTGGGGATGCTTCCATTTGCTGATCACAATCAGTCATTACAGGGGCCTCTAGAGGAAACCTTTTTGTAGATGAGGAGGGTGGAAGGAGGGACTGCTACTAGTATCACTCATGCACATGCTCACACACACACACGTACACATACACACCAAGATAACCTGATCCACAGAGGTGGGAGAACCATGGTGCTCATGTGCTGAAGGCCACCCCAGAACTGTAGTCAACACATAGCTAAGTGAGGGCTTTTTGAGAGGAAAAACAGTATTTGTTGGGAAGGAAGGGAGATTTGAAGCCTGTTTGGGTTTGTGGAATTAGTTCCACAATTATTTGGATCCTGACTACAGAGTATGGACCATTCGTTTTTAAAAAATCATGATAATTCAGCATGAAGGTTCTTGTTAAGCTAAGTATTAGTTATATCTTGTTTTTGAAGAATGATCACACTGTGCTCAAAAACTGCTATATTTTGACAATTTTGTAGCTAATTGTACTTGCTGCTAGCAAACTGTGACCTTTAGGTGACATATTAATACTCTCAGTAATCAGCTAAAGGTCACATCTTGCTTAGAGCTGGCGCTCTCTCCTTGCCACATTCTCTGAACACCAGAAAACTGTCTTGTGTGCCAATTAGAGGTGTTAATGTGGCAGCCAAAGATCACCAACTCTTCATTGGATAAGCCAATTCAGAGGTTTAAAGTTGGCAGTAGAAATAGCTATGATGAAAATCTAATCCTCTAACAGCCTGCCTCAAAAACACTAGCAAGAATTTTAGCTGATATAAATTATTATCAATTGGCGTAGATTTTAATAGGATCTTTCTCATGTCAAAGCTGCTTCTTTAGAAGCATATATTTATGTGTAGCAGGGTAATTACATACTTTGGGCTGATTATTATATAACCAATTAATTGATTACATGTTAATGTTTGAATATTACCAGAACGCCATGTCAGCAGAAGGAAGTATAAGATAACATACAATTTAACAAAAGCTACTACCCCTTGTTAGGAAGAAAGGCTATATTCTATGTTTTCCTTTTTCAAATACCCTTACAATAGAATCAGAATACCCTCAATAAATCAAAAACATGCTTTTAGGATGTATGCCAGCAGTTAAACTGGGTTATTGACCCTGATTTATGTTGACATTAATGGAACTATTCAGCAGAGGGACTGGTCTAATAGCGACCACATTCAGGTAGTTCAGATAGACAACAAATTCCTTGGGTTAATTCTTTGCATTAATGTATATTTACAGTTGGTAGGAATTTAAACCTGTGGCTCATGGTTTGGTCTGCCCTGCAAACCCTCCTGGAGAGAGTTGAGCAAATTCTACCAAATGCTGATATTTTACTGGCCAGTCATTTCAATGCTAGAATTGGCAAGAATATAAATAGTTTTATCAGGAAGATGCAGATAAATACGGAGGACAAGTGGTTTGCCCACACCCCAAGAAGACACGAGACACATAGGTATGGTGAAATAAAGGGCCACAATTTATTTGCCAATTCAAAACACAACTTCAAATAATAACAGGGATTGGCTCTCTACCCCTACAGTGCAGCAGCTAAAGACATGCACACTCAGGGCATGCCTGCCTAAAGCGTAAAAGGGTGATGCACCTTGGTTCCAGACAGCCCCCAATGCTCTAAAGCAGGGGCTGCCCATCCTAGGTGAGCTAAGGTCAGGCCTCTGCCATAGCATCACCTCCCAACAGCCACCCAGCATGTCCAGGGAGCTTAGCCTGACAGAGTATATTGGTTCAAGCCAGAGTTCCCTGAGCCATGAAGCATCTAGGGAGGTGACCTGTCCGATCTATTAGCTAACGCTTACCTGAATGTGTTCACCAACTTAAGATGTTCTGTTCAACTACACTGTACCTGCCAGAATTGTGACCGGGAAAAGAGGACCTCAACTATCTAGTTCACCCGGTACAGTCAGAGGCAGGCAAAAAAGGATGTACACATCGGCCAATCAGGTGAGGGCCCCTCCAAATTCCTGCCCATCCCCGCTAGGCAACCAGCAATGCCCAGACTGTACCTAGGGAAGGAAGGGAGGGTGCTTGCAAGGAGCAAACTGAAGGGGAAGGATGCTGGAGTCGGCAGCATGGCTGAACAGATGCTGAATCAATGGCGTCTTGCAATGCAAGTTCGGGTATTTACAATATTTGGGTCAAAACTGCCTGTGTAAAACTCTCAGCTGACTACCAAAGATCAAACTCAGAGGAATCACACAAAGAAGGGATGGCTTGATCAGGATTGTAGAGCTGAGACACAAGCCTTAAGAAAACTTCAGAGAAGAGTTAAGGATGATAGGTCTGATTCTTCCACTCAGTTATTAATACAATTCTGCTCCCAATATAAGCAACTGTTAAAATCTAAGAAGTGTATCTATTATAATGATCAATAGAGAGAGCTTGGCCTCAGTATAATTAAAGAGAGAGAGAGAGGAAATTCTGGCTAATGGCACTCAAACATACAACACCATGCCTGATGCACATATTTTGGCAGAGGACTGGTTCCAACATTTTCCTGCTATTTATAACTTTCCCTAGTGTGAATTAACAACAGAACACATAATAAATTACCAGAGTGACAAGCTGCTATAGAATCAGTGTGTAAGCAGCTGATACTTACACTGACCCTTGGAAAAGCTTCTGGAAAGGACATGGTGTCCCCAGAGGTATGTAAGTTGAATGAGCATTGGTGGGCCCCCATTCTGGCTTGGCTTTTTCCAGAAATCAATAACACATGTGTCATACCTTATAATAAGAAACAAAGTATTATATAGCCAATTTTCAAAAAAGGTAATAGATAGGAACCTTCTAATTATTGCCCAATTAGTCTCCTAGATATTTCCTCCAAGCTGTATGCTCAACA
Source organism: Hemicordylus capensis (assembly GCF_027244095.1). Lineage (NCBI taxonomy): Eukaryota > Metazoa > Chordata > Lepidosauria > Squamata > Cordylidae > Hemicordylus > Hemicordylus capensis. Next base: position 186,446,300 of record NC_069660.1, read on the forward strand.
TCTTTTGAACAATATGGAGGACTGGGAGGAATATGGCTTACTAATGTATGCTGATGATATGGCGTTTATCTCCTGTGCTGAGATTGGCCTCAGGAGAATGATAGCTAGACTGGCTGATGATTGTGAAAAGGAGAAATTGAGGATAAATTATATTAAAACAAAAGTAGTAGTCTTTGGTAGTAGTAATGAACCATAGGTGGTCAATTAATGCCCAACAAATAGAACAATGCTCCTTTTTCAAATATCTGGGGATTTCCTTCTACATGTCTCTTGCATGGAAGGTACACCTTAACACAGTTTTATCAACTGCTTATCATTCTGTGGGGGCCATTTGGGAGGAGTTCTACTCTAAAGCAGGGCAGTTAGGAACATAGAAACATAGGAACATAGGAAACTGCCATATACTGAGTCAGACCATTGGTCTATCTAGCTGAGTATTGTCTTCACAGACTGGCAGCGGCTTCTCCAAGGTTGCAGGCAGGAATCTCTCTCAGCCCTATCTTGGAGAAGCCAGGGAGGGAACTTGGAACCTTCTGCTCTTCCCAGAGCGGCTTCATCCCCTGAGGGGAATATCTTGCAGTGCTCACACATCAAGTCTCCCATTCAGATGCAACCAGGGCAGACCCTGCTTAGCTATGGGGACAAGTCATGCTTGCTACCACAAGACCTCAAAATATCCCAGGGTAAGGTGATATCTCAAATGTTGTGCAGTGTTGAGATTTGGGGGTGGGATGTGAAGGTTATTGCCCAGCTGGAAACAATTTCAGAACAATTTCCTCAGGAAGTTCGGAGAGCCATCATGGTGTAGTGGTTAGAGTGCTGGACTAGGACCGGGGAGACCCGAGTTCAAATCCCCATTCAGCCATGATACTAGCTGGGTGACTCTGGGCCAATCACTTTTCTCTCAGCCTAACCTACTTTACAGGGTTGTTGTGAGGAGAAACTCAAGTATGTAGTACACTGCTCTGGGCTCCTTGTAGGAAGAGCGGGATATAAATGCAAAATAAATAAATAAATAAATAAATATTTGGGGCCTTCCTCAGGGTATTCCTACTGCCTATCTAAGAATGGAGGTAGTAGTACCTTCAGTCTCCATTAGAGTCCATCTAGCATTGCTAAGCTATTTCAAGATCTAGACAGCCTCCAGGAACATCACCTAGTCAAATTTTGTTATTCACATTTTGTCGGTGGGAATCAATTGACCAAACTTCTTTCTTATATCCTACAGTTGTACTCCCTGCCTTCAGTGGGGGAAATTATATCTTGGGGCAGATAAAATATTAGAGATCAGCTCCTTGAACAGGATGTCAGTAGAGATTCTGCTGTGGTGCAGTCTTCAAAGTTCTCACTTTGGCACCACTATCATAAGAGACATAGAACCTTATCACAGTATCTGGTTAACTTTACCTGTGCACCACTGAGAAAGGCTTTCATAATGTTACATTTCCAAACTATGTCCATGGCATTTCTTGAAGGAAGATTTCGCAAACTTCCAGTGGAACAGCACCATTGCCCCTGTAGTGCTGGCCAAGTGGAGGACATTATCCACTATGTTTTACACTGTCCCATTCATGATGTGATCAAGGGCAAATGTTGGGATGGATTATAGAAAAAATTAAGGGTTCATATGTAGAATGTTTGACCTACCTTCTTGCTGATGTGTTTCTATATTTCAGTTGTCAAGTTGCCACTTTGGCTTGACTTTCTTTTAAACTTAGAAATAAATTTATAGCTCTGTCCTAAATTGTAGCATTGGTTTTTGTTTAAGTAAACTGTTGAAGTAATTCTGTGGTATGCTGAGTTCTTTCTCATTTCTCTTTCTCATGTTATGTTATGCTATGCTATGTTATGACCTGTGGTCACAACAATAAAATTATTACTTATTTACATACTTAATAGTGTGCACAGTGCTATTGAATAGTACGAACTTGGCACAGGGAAAGGCAGACTAATTTCAATCATTCTGGATATTTCTATGTGATAGTGTTTGTGCAGGTATATACTGCATGCATTAAGACCTGGGAGACCTGGTGACAGAACCAGGTCTCTGTCTGTAGGGGTGTGCACAGAACCACCAGGCCTCGCAGAGGGCATTTGCAAATGCACGGTGGCGACCAAAATGGCTGCCGCTCACCTTTACGGATGCCCAAAAGGGCCAAAAAGACTACATTTACCTGGCCGCAGCAGTGATGAGGACAGGCTGGCGGGGGGGGGGAGGGAACCCTCATGGATACACACACACTGCGGCTACAGCAAGCCCCCTGAAGGGGCTACAGGTAGTTATTTTTCATTTAAATTTTTATTTTTTAAAAAATCCCCGGACCTGTCAGACTGGACCGGCAGTTCGGTTCCGGTCCAGACGGAACCGGGGGGGCGGGGTTCAGTTCGATTACAAACGCACAAACCCTTGGACCAAACAGTTGGACCACGGACCACCAGACCGGTTCTGCACATCCCTATCTGTCTGTGCCTGCCCCAGAATCTCTATAGAATTACCAGCTCAGGCAAATGTAAACAAGGCTGGACTACAAATTATGTAATGACACACAGAGGAACATAATGTTTGCACAAGAGCACGGTTGTGTGAGTTCAAAAATTTCACAAATGGAGTTGTGTGACAGTGCAGTCATTATATATAATGGCTGCACTGTTGTGCAATTTGATTCACACAATCTTTGTGCTTGCGCAACAGCACTCTTGCACACTGTACGAACATTATGTTCCACTACATGCGTAAAGTTACACAGTATGTCAGCCCTCTCTCTTAGCCTAGGATGCTTCACAGAGTTGTTGTGAAGAAAAATTGGGATAATGTGCTTTGCCCCGAGATCCTTGTAGGAAGGGCAGGTTAAAACTGTAATAAAGAAACAAGCAGTAAACTCCTTACCAAAACAAAAAGTGCATAGCTATATATTTTTAGTGCTGCCCTCAGTAGACTATAGAATTTGTCATTTTGACAAATTCAATTTCTCTGTAAGTAAATATGTTTCAGGACCATATACACAAATGCTGCACAAATTAAAAGAAAACTGTATTATATTCAGAGCCTTTACTTAAATATTACAAGGCAGCAATGTTTTGAAGGGAAGGGATTTGTTTTTCAGTGTTAATGGGAATTTTATATGACCTTTTTCTTCTTGGCATTAGACAGTTCAGTTATTGGTCTACAGGTTGAAGAACAAGATCTCAGAAAATTGTTTTCATTAAATCTATTGGCTAGAATCAGGTATTTAATGCTGCAACTCCACAGGCTTGAGAAAATTTGGAAAGTGGTTTGCACATTAAAATAAATCAGAGGTTTAACAGCCTGTAAAGTTTGCTATAAATTCTTATAGAGATAATGGTAAAAGCCAATTGTGTGCAGTAATAAACTATTTGAAATAGATGATGATTAAGCAACTTTAGATTGAACAACTGCAGTTCGTACTTAACTTTTACTTTATCCACACACATTTTTACTTTGTCATGTATTTATCTGAATTTTTATGGCAATGCATAATCATGTGCAAGAAACTGAAGTAGTACTATATAAAGTGAAAAGACATTTAACTCCACTTAAAAAGGTACAAATTACGTGACCACCGCCTCATAGAAAATCCCATAAATTATAATTATACTTTATTTTCTCACTCAGAAAAAACTGAATCCAGTAAATATGGGTTAAACACTTGTTCACTCATTTGCAGACATAGTATTGTGGAATACACACACACACGTATATGTATGTGTGTATGTGTATATATGTGCATATACACACACACACGCACACACACACACACACACATATATATATATACAGGTGAAACTCGGAAAATTAGAATATCGTGCAAAAGTCCATTAATTTCAGTAATGCAAATTAAAAGGTGAAACTGATATATGAGACAGACGCATTACATGCAAAGCGAGATAAGTCAAGCCTTAATTTGTTATAATTGTGATGATCATGGCGTACAGCTCATGAAAACCCCAAATCCACAATCTCAGAAAATTAGAATATTACATGGAACCAAGAAGACAAGGATTGAAGAATAGAACAATATCGAACCTCTGAAAAGTATAAGCATGCATATGTATTCAGTACTTGGTTTGGGCCCCTTTTGCAGCAATTACTGCCTCAATGCGGCGTGGCATGGATGCTATCAGCCTGTGGCACTGATAAGGTATTATGGAAGACCAGGATGCTTCATTAGCGGCCTTCAGCAATTCTGCATTGTTTGGTCTCATGTCTCTCATCTTTCTCTTGGCAATGCCCCATAGATTCTCTATGGGGTCAGGTCAGGCGAGTTTGCTGACCAATCAAGCACAGTACACTGTATACTTTTCAGAGGTCCGATATTGTTCTATTCTACAATCCTTGTCTTCTTGGTTCCATGTAATATTCTAATTTTCTGAGATTGTGGATTTGGGGTTTTCATGAGCTGTACGCCATGATCATCACAATTATAACAAATTAAGGCTTGACTTATCTCGCTTTGCATGTAATGCGTCTGTCTCATATATCAGTTTCACCTTTTAATTTGCATTACTGAAATTAATGGACTTTTGCACGATATTCTAATTTTCCGAGTTTCACCTGTATATATATATATATATAGAGAGAGAGAATAATATATCTCATCTGTATCTCACCCTCCCTTCCTCCCTTCCTTCCTTGGGGTTATTCCATTTTATCCTCAAAACAGATGTGAAAAGATGTAAAAACTGGTTTGCATTGAAAAGCGTCCCCCCCACCCTTCCCACAGGAGCAGTGGTCCAGTGCAGCATACAGTCAGCACTTTGTGCTGCTGCCACTTTCTGCACCATTGTTAAAGCAAAACAATGGTTTTTAAGCAAGAGAAAAGACCTCCACCACGGCTGCCCTGCTTTAGGTAAATCCCTCTGCCCCCTGGGAAATTTTGAAGAAGCTTTCTAGTGTCACTATGACATCGCCAAATCTCTCCTCCATTACTGCCCCCCCTAAAAAAACTGGGGGTGGTGGTGTTTGAGAGGGTATTTCAAACCAGCCCTAATACTCCTGCTCTGAACCTGAGGCTTTTCAGTAATTGCTTTCAGCTCCTTGTCTTTCAGATCAGGATGTGGCTTGTTTCATTTTGTTTACCTCTCATCAGCACAAAACAGAACAATCAGAACAAACAACAAGCATGGATTCTGGACAATAGCACAAGAGCAAAGAAAAAACCTAATTTAATGCATTTTCAGAACAGCCAAAAATAAAAATGTAGTTTCATTATTAGGCACCTTTGTGTCACCAGCATTATAAAAGGTCTCAAAGGCATTACCTCAGGGGAAAGATGACTGGGAAATTGGGCATAACTTCAGTTGGGAAGATGACTGAGAAAGTGCAAATTTTATAATTAAAAACCCATAGATCAAGAATCCTGATGAAAAGCTTCCTTCTTTCCAGCTGCTATGCCAATTATGACTTAAAACTCAGCCACTTTAGAAGTTGAATGTCAAGGTATATGCGAACAAATTTTCCATTTTCCAATTCATTTATGAATATATTTTTTAAAGCCCTTGGGGTATATCACTGTTTACGTCACTATATTTGATAGAGAAGGTGGTTTACCCTATTTTCACTCAGATGCTAATCCATACGTGCCTTAACTTCCAGTCTGGGGCTGGCTTCGTTTGTATGCCCCCCCCCCCCCCCGCCATGTACCTTGCACAACAGCTTGTACAGCAATGAAGCACCAGTTCTCGGATTTTTTTTGGCAAAATTCTAACTTCTGCCTCGGTGAAGGACAGGAATAGGAGTGCTGAATTGTTCATATTCTCAAGCCTTCTGTAGGATCATAAGGTGATGTTTATAATGTTTCATACAGACAAAGAGTTGCGCACAGGGAACACTTCTGCATGTGCACAGAGAGGAAGCTGGTTTTTGTGACACCCCCTCCCACTTCTCTGTGCCTCCCAAATATATGTCTCTGAAGGTCCTGCAGCTCACTAGAATATTTAGTTATCTATCTATCTATCTATCTATCTATCTATTGGAACTTCTTATATACTGCCTCCTCCAAAGACTCTAGGTGGTGAACAACAGAAATACCAACAATCAATGTTTTTAAATATATATATATTAAAGGGCAAGCACCTGGTGAAATGGGTAGGTCTTAAGAGGGGCCTTAAAAGCAGCCAGGGAGGGGGCTGAATGATTCTTTGGGGAGGAAGAGTGTTCCAAATAAGAGGAGTGGCCCCAGAGAAGAATATGGCACACACTCTTTTGAGACAGCATATTATGAGGGGAACTTGATCATGGTGGGCAGTCCTTCAGATAAGTCTGTCTACAATGACTGACCTTCTCACTGAGGATGCCCTCATAGGTTTTTGAGGAACCTCAAAGGAGTCTGATAACCATTGCTCCATAGGATATGTAGCTATCTGAGTAAAGCCTGTATGACTGACCTGGACTATGGTGCACCATAAGGCGGGGAATTGGGAGGCCATAAAAATAAACAAAATAACTGTATTCATTCTAAAACACTAGTTTGTTTTCAGAATATTATGAGGGGAAGCTAATAAAGGCAGCATTAAAACAATGGCACTGTCTCCATATTTTTAAGTGCTTTCATTTAATTGCTACCCCTTAAAAATCAAAGTTTAAAATCAGAGCAATTATATACATTTTATTGAGGCTGCATTTTCTTTTTGCATTGATATGGGATACCTTCCTTGTTCAGTTTTCTTCAAACACACAAATCGCTCTTTTTCTAATGGAAATCAAATTAATATTTCATTAGGCCAGTTGGATAATTTCTACAAACGTTGCTGATAAACAATGAAATGAAAAATTCAGCATCTCACAATGAATTCAAAAACTTATTTAAATTCTTCACAAGAGCCGATTTACTTTTTCTCTTGGGATTTACATAACCATTTGGTATAATTATCTCCTCTCTTTTTTTATGAGTTTCTATAAAGGAAATAAAACATCTTTTATCTTTGCAGCTAAAGAACAAGTAGACAAAGCATTTTTTCATTCCTTTCAAATTCCAGAGGTGATGATAAGGAACCATTAGATAACATTGTAATCAATTGTCACATTTTATAATTGAAAAATAAAGATGTAGAGCCAAAGAAGCTGGAGTCTGCTCCCATAACATTTATCATCTGGGCTATATTTTCCTGTTTTGTCTTATCAGGTTTTCAGTCACAGATATATACTTCTATTTTATGATTTACCCTGCCACTTTGCAATTACCCCATCTCATTTAAGACAACTGTCTAATGAACTAGCAGCTTCCCCCTGCTCTAAATGTCCTTTGATAATATGTATGGTGATAGTTCAGGCAGAAGAGGAGTAGAGCAATGCAATTGTAAAGTGGCAAAGCAAATTCTGAAATATCTACTCCAGAACAGAAAGTTCTGTTTTCGCACTGTTGTATGCATTTGAGAACAGATATGAAACCAATAACTACTTTTGCTTTCAGGAGATAATGGAAGGGAAGATAGTGGCTTCCAGAGCAACTGCTGAAAAGGTGTGCCCACATGAGGGTGGGGGGGTTCCTTTGGTGGTGACTCAGAGCATTCTCTGTGGCTCCAGCTTTTTTCATTGCAAGCAATTAGGCACTGGACAGGGCTTGGACATGGATCTTATGCTGGCTCTGGGTCCCTGGTCAGTGCCTGACACTGACCTTTAGAGATTTGAAAAATGCGGAGACTGAAGATCTTCTGGGTACAGAGAAAGCAAAGCTATCTATCTATATTTGACATATGTTTATCTTTGTAGTATCACTCATGGAGATAAAGTCTCTAGTTATCCTTTATCCTATGAAGATTGTGACAATTGCAACACATACACAATCACAGTACTGTAGTTATTCAAGAAAAGAAAGAAAGGAATGTCTGCTCTTGCCCAGCAATAAGTGTTTAGGCATTGCCTCGTACAATCCATCGCTGATTGCAATTTCAGCTAGGTGTATTTTGTGCCTCATCTCAAACTATGATTCAGGGTCTATTTTAAAATACATCTGTCATGTGATAAAGTGACTTTTCCTTATTTACCTTATTTACTGACCAAGTCAGAGTTGTAAGTTCTTAGTCCTAAATAAATAGGATTGCCAACTGGTTAGTGTTGAGTCCAAGGGAAAGAGCTGTGGCATGCAAGGACAAGGCAGTGGAGTGTAATCAGGAATATTAATAGTTTAATGAAATAGATAATGGGGCTATTCAGACGATCAGCAAAAATTGGGCTAGGAGAGCCTAGCCTGATTTTTGCAGATCCTAAGAACCACCAGGCTCACAGCCGAGCAGGCAACCCACTCGAGAACCCCTGCCTTAAAACCAGGTTTGCGGAGCGAGCGCTCCGCAAACCTGGTTTTAATTATTGTGAGTAGCCACGGTGCACCTTCGCACCGTGCCTACTCATGAGTAGACTCCTGTAGGGGAGGCGAAAAGCTGCCTCCCAGCTCCGGGGGTCTCCCCAGTATGCCCTGCGTGCTCACGCAGGGCATACTGGGGCTTCCAGGGGCCATGCGGGCCGGCAATCGTGTGGGCAGCCGATCCAGCCGCCCAGGGCTCCCTCCCCACTCACCCGAAGAAACTGGGTCTCACGGATCGTGAGACCCGGCTCATTATGTATAGAGAGGCAAGTGCAGACTGCTTTTCAGTGCTCTTGCTGCTGGCTGTTTGTGAGCCCTGCCTATACTCCAGGACTGGAATACCAGTAACTAAAGCCCCATTCAAAAGCTGGCCTGGATCAAGGAATGGATTAATCAAAAACAGCATAGTCAGTATCTCATCTCGCTGAATGTTTGCCAAAATAGGAAGAGAACATTTGCTAGTATTTTAGCAAAAGTCATGTGTTGGTGTTTTATGTACTGGCATGCATGAGCTGAGTAAGCTAAGGGTTTTGGAAAGCATAAGTTAAAAGGCCTTGAATAATCAAAGCTCATTCTTCAATAAATTTAACAAAATATAGCTTTTTGTTCTTTTTGTTTTTGCTAACAAATTTGGAATCCATTACTTACATCTTTTCACATCTAGCAGCTTAAGAAATAACTCTTAAGAAAGAGTGGGGGAAATACTCTATTTTCTCGCACTCTAAAAGCGATATGACCATAGGTCATCCTTTCTAAAAAAGCAAATATATAAGCCTCCTCAAAGGCATGTCACCCTGTCCATGAAGTAGCAGAGTCAGGTTATAATCCTATGAACAAGTACTGGGGGGCAACAAGTCCCATCAAATTGATTGGAACTTCCTTTCAAGTAAACGTGCCCAGGACTGGGCTGCCATTCTACCCAGGATGCCAGAATGCACCTGGGAAGTCAAAGCAGACAACTCTCTCTATAAAAAGAATAAATAGAAGTGAAAGTAAATATATTCATGTCATCACACTTTCTGCTGCCATTTATGGACTCACAGTCATATATTAGAAATTCTGGTGTGTTGATATTTCTGTATACAGAGCATTCCAAGGATATTGCTCAAAAATAATGAGATTGTGATTCATGCATTTCCACTCTCTTTTATCAAATCCGCTTAGACACTTGTTCTGTTAACAAAACCTAAACGTAAAACAGTGCTGCAATTCATATTTTGTATTTATTATTGACGATTCCATTATAGCAAGTGATTTATTCCAGCATTCTTTGGTTATTAGTTGCTTTAAGTCTTTTTGCCATTTACTTATTAAATTCTTCTTTCTGTACCCGAGAGGGTTCATTTTATTCATAACATTATAAATCCTGGAAAGAAGTTATTTCTTTATTTTAAATGCAGTGGGTAGTCAATTTCCCTCCCTACCTCATTACTATCTACTGGAGGTTTCTTTTTTATTTCATACATCATTTATAGCTTGCTGCAATGAATCCCTAAAGGCAGTAAGACTTGACTTTAAAGTCAGTGGGAAGGATAAATACTTTGATAGTTTGGGACATCATGGTTTACCTAGTATGATAACCTCCTTCTGAGACCAGAATAGACTTGAAGATGGTCTGGAAGACTGGGGATGCATTTCAGTATTGTGCTACTCAGTACCAAGAGTACGTGAGCTTACAATTTAAAAATCGATCAGAAGATAGAATATACATTACTGGGTTGTAGGGCAGAAAGAGAAGATGCGGTGGTTTTAATCTCACTAGCCCACCTTCATGATCTTCTTTCTTGTTTTTCTTTTTTGCTGGTATTGACAGATTCTGGAGATGAAGGTGGTGGAGAGAGCATCTTAGATGTTAGTATGCTGGTCTCACCTCCAATCTCCAAGATAGTGGTAGCTGCTAACTGCCTGGTCTTATAGCATCCCTGCCTAATGACAAGGGCTTCCCTACCAAAGGTGCAGCCTAACATAAAACAAACTGGGCAGCACATATCATCTTTCTCAGGGAAGCTCCAGTAAATGTTAGTCAAATACTGAGAAGCTGGCACTGATTGTTCCTGGAGTTGATAGTGGGGGGGGGGTGCATACTGGACAGTAGTCCAATGCTCTCACCCCCACATTCCAGCAGCTGTTGGGTTATGGTGTCTTTGACTGATTATAAGCACTTCCCGGTGAGCGGGAAGGGAGCCCTGGGCGGCCGGATCGGCATCCCACACAATGGCCGGCTCCGAGATGGAGATGGCGGGGGTGGGGGAAGCGGGGGCCACGCACCCCCCGCAAACTCCAGTATGCCCTGCGTGCGTGCACAGGGCATACTGGGGAGACCCCCGAGCAGCCCTGAGCTGCTTTTAAGCCTACCAGCTGGGGGTCTACACGTGAGTAAGCACAGCACGAAGGCGCACCGCGGCTACTCACAATCACAAAAAGGAGGTTTGCAGGAGCGCTTGCTCCGCAAACCTGCTTTTTGCCAGGGGTTCTCGAGCAGGTTAGCCGCTCCAGAACCACCAGGCTCAGCTGCGAGCCCGGTGGTTCTGACGACCAACAAAAACTGGGCTAGCCTCCAGTATACATTAGGCTGGTTCACATGACAGTTAAAATTGGGTTAGGAGGTCGGTTATCCTGATTTGCATGACCATGAGAACCCATGGAATTCCCTCCAGCCCATGTTGCTCCCAGTAGGGCTACCCAGCTTTTGTATCCAGAATTTTACCAAAGGTGGAGGAGAAAAAATGCCTCCTACCCTTTCCCCTAGCTTCCCCTTACTTCATGGCCAATGGGAGGGCTGGCACAGATGTAATGAGGGTTTTCAGTCTGCTGGCAGCAAAAACATGCTGGGGAGGCATACTCACCTTTGGCGATCCTTCAATGGAGGGGCAGGGCTTGCAGCTGCTGCATACAGACTCACCCAGAGGTGCTGCTTGCATGCTCACCTGGACTACAAACCACCCTCTAATGGTCAGGTGAATTGATCTATTGTTTATGTTGGGAGCCCTAACATAAAACTAACTGGGCAGTATACATGACATTCATCAAGAAAGATCCAGAAGCTTTGAGGCCTGAACACAATTTGTATACTTATGCTCATAACAGGAACTTCCAAAAGCTAGAAGTCATGAAGAAGTGCTACAGTTCTAGAACCATTTCATGTAGTTATGTGGAAACACAACTGATTCCTATTTCCATCACTGCTGTTATGGAATATTATCTAGGATATAATATGGGATATTGTGAGATATGATTATAATATCCAATGATCTTCTTCCAAGGTGACCTCTTGGAAGAACCTCTGATTGACTTCTTGGTCAAACCTAATCTGTGCCTAATCTGTGGTTATTTGAATTCTTTCATAGGAATGCCCCTCCCCTAGCCTCATGCACAGGGGAGGGCAATTTGTCCCATCCCCCTGAACAAGGCTGCAAGAAGCTTTGATTGGGCTCCATAGCTTGGGGGTGGGGCTTAGGTGACTGTTTCGGCATATCCCCAGATTAGGTCAAACCTAATTTGTGCCTAATCTGTGATTATTTGAATTCTTTCATAGGAATGCCCCTCCCCTAGCCTCATGCACAGGGGAGGACGATTTGTCCCATCCCCCTGAACAAGGCCCCAAGAAGCTTTGATTGGGCTTCATAGCTTAGGGGTGGGGTTCAGGCAGCTGTTTCGGTATCTCCCCGCCCCAAATTTTCAGTTCAGAGCAGGATTCCATCCAAAGAGGAGCTCTGTTGGGTCGCTCCTCTTCGGTAGCCAAACAGCGGGGCCTCGGATGGAGGACAAGGCCTCTTGGAGCTGCAGCATTGGCTGTCGGCTCGGTGGTTTGTGGCCTGCTGGCCGAGTGCCGGGCATAGGAGTCTGCAGCCCGGTCCGCTTCCCCTCAGTCTCATTCTCTCACTTTCGGGAGCAGCAGCAGCTGGGTGGGGATTAGCAGCTGCAGCTGCACTGGCGAGTTTCAGGCCCTTTCAGGGCTTCAGTTGGGTGGTGCCTGCAGCTGGGTGGCACAGCTTGGGGAGGGGGTTTCTGGAGCATCTGCTTTGGTTGGGGGGGGGTGGCTGACAGATGTGGGGTGCCCCCCTGGTGCTGGCTTTTCCACTTCCTGAGCACTTTAGTGGGAGTGTTTGCAGGCCCAGTTGGTGGGTAACCCCCCCACACACACACACTCTATAGTATTTGCCTCCTCCTGAGCATTTTGGGTGGGGGGCGTCTGAGGGACCAGTAGGTGGATAACTCCCCACCCCCACATACACACGGTTATTCTGTTTGCCAGCCATGCCTCCAAAGAAGGTTAAAGGGAAGACTGGCGACCAGCCCATTAGGCCCCCTAGGTGGCCTGCACTCCAGTCCTCCTTTTTGGATGAAGATGATGGGGAGATGGCTTTAATTCGAAGTGAATGAGTGTGCTAAAGCAATACCACCTGAGAAAGGGGCTGGGCCATCTGGAGTGCCCAGCAAGCCAAGAAACACACTTGTGGCACGGCCAGAACGCAGTTGCTCAAATCTTTGTCAGATAGGTTGGGCATGCTTGAACAAGGGACAACTTTGGCTGGACCCACCACTCCCAGTGATCCAGTGGACCAGGCTGTCTCGCTTCCTGTGGAGACCAACGCGGCCACTGCAGCACTTTCGGGTACAGCTGGTTCTAGTACAGCAGAGATGACGGTTCCCATTCCACCCGGTGAGCAGGATACAATTGCACCACACGGTGGTACCAGCCAGTGGCCGCGATTTCCCTGGCCAATACCTGCTGCTCAGGGATAGGGTTTTGCCCCTTGGTTGGCACCTATGACACAGTCAGGGGCAATTGGAGCTATGCAGGGGGCGCCAGGGACTGCACTCAACACATAGGGCATAGTGGCTCAAGTCTGGCAGGGTGCCGCTCCACCCCCACCACCTCAGTTGTGGTGAGTGCTGCGCAGGAGTCAGGTTTTTACCCTGGGGGGAGTGTTTGCTTTCATCACAACATGCCCCCTATGGTGCCGTAGGCCTCCTGTTAGGAGACCATTTGCTTCCTGCGACAAGGGAAAAGATTCTCAAAGGAGAGTTTGTTGACATCTTCTCCCTCCTTTTTCAGGAGCAGTGGGTTCAACTCCACTCGGTCTGCTGGGAATACAACAGCAGGCATTGTAGCAGGCCCGCATGTAGGTTTAGGCATGCATGTGGCATGTGTGGGGCAAAGCACCAAGTTCCACTTGCCCTCAGGTTAGGGGATGGGGCACCGGCCTCAAATCACAGATGGGTGGTAACAGGAAGGGTGGCCCCCCATCACCCCCTCTGGGTAAAGGGGCCCAGCCCAATTAAACTCGACGTTTTGGAGCAGCTATTAATTTGTTACCCAGATAAGAAATCAGCTGCTGTATTGAGTGCAGGTTTTCGGGAAGGATTTTGCATTCTCTTGGGGTCTCCCTGGGTGGCCTTTGCAAACAGCAACCTTAGATCGGTCGTTGGCATGGAAGAGGTAGTGGTCAGGAAAATTAACAAGGAAGTGGCAGCTGGTAGGGTGTCCGGTCCCTTCGATAGCCCCCCCTTCCCCAACCTAACGGTTTCACTGCTGGCCGTAGTCCCTAAGAAGGCCTCAGGTGAATTCTACCTGATACACCATCTGTCATACCCCAAGGGGTCTTCTGTTAATGATGGAATACCGGACCACCTTTCCTCGGTGCATTACACATCATTCGATGTGTCCGTGGCAATGGTAAGGGATCGAGGCATTGGCACCTTATTGCAAAGTGCAATATTGAATCTGCTTTTCATCTTCTGCCCATTCACCCAGACTTTTTCGACCTGCTGGGCTTTTCCCACGCTGGTAAATTTTACTTTGACCGAGCACTCCCTATGGGCTGCTCAGTCTCTTATGTGGCCTTCAAGGCCTTTAGCACTTTCCTTGAGTGGGCAGTCAGGAGACTGGCAGGTTCGTTATCCACAGTCCACTTGCTTGATTATTTTCTTTTTGCTGGAAGGGCCAATTCCAGTGAATGCCGCCACCTTCTGAACTGCTTTACTCAGCTGGCTGATGAGTTGGGTGTCCCACTGGCACAGGGTAATATAGAGGGGCCTACAACCAAGCTTTCATTCTTAGGAATTGAGTTGGACATGATGGCGGGCTGCTCCGGCTTGCCGTTGAAGAAGCTTGCCATGTTGCGAGGCTTGCTCGGGGCACTGAAGTCTGCACGCAAGGTCACCCTTAGAGAGTTGCAGGTGGTGGTGGGCCACCTTAATTTTGCCTGCAGGGTAGTCATGCCTGGCAGGGCATTCATGAGGCGCCTCTGCAACCTCATGGTTGGTGTGAAGGCTCCACATCATTGGGTACATCTTACAGAGGGAGTTAGGGCAGATTTGGCTGTTTGGGAAGTTTTCCTGAGTGGCTTTAATGGGGTGTCTTTCTGGAGGGGGAAGCAGTTTCTTGAGGCTGAGCTGCAAGTACACTCAGATGCAGCGGGTGGCATAGGCTTTGGTGTCTATGTTAGGGGCAGGTGGTGTGCTGCATGCTGGCCGGCTCACTGGGAGCGTAGTGGGATTACTCAGGACTTAACCTTCCTGGAGCTATTTTCCATCATTGTGGCTGTGCACCTCTGGGCCAGGGAGTTTGTGAACTCCATGGTCCAGTTCTGGTGTGATAACCAGGCAGTGGTCCAGGTGGTTAACTCTCAGACCTCTTGATCCTCTAGGGTTATGGGCTTTCTGAGGGCCTTTGTCCTTTAGTGCTTAAGTGCCAACATCCTGTTCATAGCTAGGTATGTCCCTGGGCTTCAGAACAATATCACTGATGCCCTGTCTCGCTTTCAGGAGGATAGGTTCAGGGAGCTAGCGCCAGAAGCCCTGCTGAACCCAGAGCCCATTCTGGAAGCCCTCTGGCAGCTTGGCAGGTAGAGGTCTGCTGGGCTATAGAGGCTTCCCTGGTGCCCAACACCAGGGCTAGCTATGGGTCTAAGGCTGCCGCATTTGCCACTTTCAGAAAGGGGAGGATTGGCCTATTCCAGTAGACCACTTGATGCAGTTTCTAGTGTCCCTTCATGGGGCAGGTAAGGCTGTTTCCACTTTGAGTGGCTATGTCTTGGCCTTATTGTTTGAAGCTCAGGCCAGGGGCGTTTGTGAGAACATGAGCGATTCCAGGGTAAGGAGAATGCTAGAAGGGTGGTCAAGGGGGTACCCTAGGTCTCCTGATTGGAGACGGCCACTGACGCTTAGCGTCGTATCGGGCATGACCAAGCACTTGCCGCCGTGCTGCAGTTCCCCATGGGAGACAGTGCTGATTAAGGCTGCGGCACTGGTGTCCTTTTGGGAGGCATTTAGGCCCAGAGAGGTGCTGCCTCACAGCAGGTGCTCATCTACTGACTGCTGCCTGCAGTTCAGGGATATGGACTTGGACGGCCAAGGGGCTACGCTGCTCTTAAGATCCTCTAAGACTGACCAAAAAGGGAGGGGGCAGGTTATTCAATTGAATGCAGCCCAGGACTCACACATGTGTCCAGTGGCTGCAATGAGGCAGTATGTTGCTGGGCACCCCAACCCAGCTGGGTGCTTATTTGTCCATGAAGGGGGGGGCCCTTTGACACAATACCAGCTGTGGTCGGTCCTTAAAAGGATGCTGGCCTTGGCAGGGATAATTACGGAAGGTTTCAGTTTACACTCGTTTAGGATAGGGGCAGCGACCACGGCCAGTCAGATTGGCCTCTGTGAGGAAGTTGTTATGAGGATCGGTTGATGGAGGTCCAAAGTCTTTTGGCGCTACATGCATTGATAGTTCACCAGCAGCGGCTGGTTTTTCTTATCTATTTGTTCTCTCGGCAGGTGCTGGCAGAGCTGCGGCTCCAGTTCATGTTCTTATCTGCAGCCATTTGTTGGTCTTTGGGGCTCACAAGAGGGCCAGCACCTCCCAGTCTGGCATCCAACTTGGTTTGGGGCAGTGAGCCAGGGTGTACTGGCTGGGAATGTGTGGTGTGTTATGGAGCCAGTTGCTCCCAGCAGTTTGGAATTATGTAGAGAGGCACACTTGTCCTGACATTTTAGTTTTGCACTTGGGGGAGAATGATCTTGGTAAGCAGACTGGGCTCTCTATTATCCGGCAGGCCTCTTCTGACCTTGCTGCCTTGTGCAGTAGGTTTCCCAGGATTCGATTAGTCTGGATGGAGTGGTTGCAGCGCAGGGTTTGGCGGGGGGGGGGTCCTGTCCATGAGGGGGATAGAGCGGGCCTGACGTAAAGCATCGGCTGCCATAGGTGGGCTTGTAGTTGCCACGGGTGAGACTATCTTGAGACAACTGGGCCTGTCAGCCGCCTTGCCCCACTTAATCCACCCAGATGGGGTCCATTTATCATGGGTGGTCTGCGATTTATATTTACTTAACATCCAGAAGGGGCTTGCAGAGGTGTTGGAGAATGGTGGGGCAGGAAGGTCAAGCTAGGCTAACTTCCCTTTGTGGCATGGACAATGTGGGTGGAGTGTTAACTAGATGGGTTGGAACATCAGTGAGCACACTTGGATAGTTAAATGGGTGATTTGCCAATCTCTCCCTTGTGGTTTTTGCGGCCCAGGGAGGACGATTCGCCATGAACCTGCTTCAGGACTTTGCAGGCCCTTGGGCTGTGCGGTCCAGGGCTTGCAAAGACCTAGAAGGATCCAGGCCCCCTTTCGGTTCAGCTATGAAGGGAAGGGAGCAGGCTTGAGCCTGCTGCCTTCCTGAACCAAGCAAGGCATGGGGGAGGATATGGAATTCTGAACCCGGCCATTACTAGGCCCCACACTGGCTAAGGGAGGGGGACTTACTCCTATCCAGTCCACTTATAGTTATGTTTCTATATTTATTCAATAAAGCTGTGGCCCTTTTACCCACTATCTATTGTCTGTATCTTCTTGGGGCTGGGGGCTGGGGACAATATCTCACGTTAAGTCTTTTGGCTCTTAATCTGAAGTTTTCCATTTTATATGAATGCTTCTAGTGGTTTTGCAGCACCAAATTAGAAATGCATCAAGGTATTAAGATTTAATTACTTTCTTTGTATCTTAATGAAGTCTAGGAAAGTACCTCTTGGATCCTTCAAGCTGTACCATTCTTGTCCTTGTTTTATTATATACCCCCACATCATTTGTTTTACTGTGTAGTGTGCATTAATAAATTCTTGCAAACGGAATATAAGA
This sequence comes from Hemicordylus capensis, assembly GCF_027244095.1. Taxonomy (NCBI): domain Eukaryota; kingdom Metazoa; phylum Chordata; class Lepidosauria; order Squamata; family Cordylidae; genus Hemicordylus; species Hemicordylus capensis. The sequence goes on from NC_069660.1 coordinate 186,463,743, forward strand.
ACAATGTTTCTGAACTTTGTTCTTACATAACAGCAGCAATAGCTTCTTACCTGATGTGCTAATTAATTACATGCAGGAAGCTTTTCAAATCAGGAAGCATTCAAACCCTACCCCCTAATCCCTGCAACTAGAATGGGTACAGTCTAGAATTCTTCCTCTGCAATCTACCACCTCTTTTTGCATATTTCTTTTAGATAACTGATCAAATCACATCTGCATCGTTATGCTTACCATGTGTTACTGAATGGATGCATATTTTGATGGGGATATGTATCCCCATCAGCTGTATGCATCCAGAGATTGATTAAGACCATCATCTGCATTTTACAAATTCTTTTAATAGCCAGCAGAGCATTTTATATCTACCGCTGACCAAGACTTGATTATAGGCCCTGATCATTCTATTATAAATCATAAAATCCAAGTCATCCATCCAATCTCTCTGAAATTTGGCATGGAGTAACAAGACAACAAGTGCCATCAAAATGCATACAGACCTGTGTCTTTTGATTGGGCAGAAATCCATCAGGTGTATCTCTAGCAAGTGACTGTGGAAGCTGTGCCTGTTGAATTTTTGTTTGGCTATAATCTCTCCCCAACCCAGCATTGCGCTAAAGGAATTAGGCAAAGTGTGGGTATATGGAGCCTAATTAGTAAAGCCAGCATAATACATGAGACTGTACAGAGTCTTTACTGTTTTCATGGTGTGGACATTAAGGTGCAGTTTCCATGCTTCTTAGAGCATGAGTGAAATGGCAAGCATCTTAACTCTCATCTTAAACTGAAAGTTTTTTAGTATTTTAATAATCTAATAATGAAGTATTGTATTATCTGTTTCTTATGGCTATTTCCACACCCTATTACCCAGCACTGCTTGCTTCTATTCATGGTTTTACTTTAAAAATATGGTTTTATGAAGCCACTAAGATTAAAAATAAGACAATATTTTGAGAAAAAGCTAATTTAGGACATGTTAATGGACAAATATTTCCACATTTAGGAAAGGCTGTTAGAATTAGTTTAGGCTCATTATTACTTTATAAATAACTGTACAGCATGGAGGAGACAAGGAAATCCTGAAAACTGTATGTCATTTGCAAAAATTGGTAAATACTCCAGGAAGTTCCCTATGTCTTATGTAATGAAGGTAGAAGTGACAATCATAATCTTTCACAAAAATTTAGACAACTTAAAATATATTTTTGTGCTTATTAACAGTGATTCATGGATTACTCATTCTTTTACTGAAACAGAGCATACTTAATTACTTGCTTTGCTGGTGTAATAATGAAACCTGAAATGTGCCCATCAAACATACTACTCTGTAGAGCCATGAACAAGGAAGAATATTCTTGATCCAAAACCAGATTTTAAGGTTGTTCACATGATCATAAAAGGGGCAAGGAAGGAATGAACCTACCTTCCCCTCAGACCGCCGATTTCCTCTTCAGCACGCTGGTCCACATTCACACAATCTGTGCTGTTCTGAGAATTGTGGATCATTGGAGGCCGGAAAAACAAGTCCCGGCCTCCAGGAATCCCAAAAAGCACCACACGAACACTGCAGTGCAGTGGGGGATTCCCCCATGGTTCAGGTGCTCTAGGCATCCAACTCTGTGTGCACTCAGGCTGCATGCAACCTGAGTACACACAGAATGCCAAACCTGGGGTTGAGGGTGTGCTCGCACCCTCTAACCCCGGTCAAGGGCCAGGGTTAAAAGTCAGGCTAGTGGGGATGGAAGCACCAGGCTTGGGAGCAATCCTGGTGTTCCACATGAGCAGCCTAACCCAGGCTGTGCTCCCCTAGCCTGGACTGGGCTGCTCGTGTGAACCAGGGATTCTCAATGTTGGGCCCCCAATAGGGGCGTAACTAGGGAAGATGGGGCCTGTGTTCATCCCTCTCTCTTGTGGCCCCCCAGAGTGAGGGAGATAATGAAGAAAATAGGGAGGGGTGGAGCTGGGGGGCCCCTCAGGAGCTAGGGGCCCATGTTCTTTGAACCTTTTCGCTCAATTATAGCTACGCCCCTGGCCCCCAGATGTTATTGGACATCAATTCCCATAATCCCCAGCCCTAGTGGCCTTTGGTTGGGGATTATGGGAGATGAAGTCCGTTAACATCTGGAGGCCCAATGCTGAGAATCCCTGGTGTGAACAGCCTCATTATGTATTCATTTCTCAAAAGCCACATCCAAAAAAGCCTTCAGCTGTCATTTCCGACTATTTCAAAACTTGTTGGAGTTACATAAGGTGTCCCTAACATTCATATATATTAGTGTTGCCACTGAATCCTACTTAAAACAAACAAAAAAATGCACAGGGTTGGGCGTACGATTATGTAGTTTGACTTAGGTGGCTGATGTTGAGGCTGCAATTTATCAATTATTTTCTTTCTTGTTATATTCTACCCCACTGGGAAAGTTCCATTTGCATTTTCTGCCTCAACCACCAAGCTCCCTTGTGGTCTCACTCACTTTTAAAAGACAAATTTAGAGGCTTTTGCAAAGGCAAATTATTTGAGGAATTTTGAAGAAAGCAAAACTTTTATTGATAAGATTGGCATCATTTCTCAGGGAGAATTGTACGCATCCTAAGTTTGGACCTGGAATTTCTTCAAATTGAAATTCAAATGAGAATTTCGGGGTTCCTCCAAAGAGAAACTGAAATATTAGGAGAATTTTAGTGTTCCTCCCAAGGAATCAGAGACCTCCTTCTCACATAGTGTAAAACCGCAGGTTGACGAACCTGAGGTTATCTATCTATCTATCTATCTATCTATCTATCTATCTATCTATCTATCTATCTATCAATCATATTTTAATACTGACTGATATGTAAATCTCTAGGTGGTGTACATCTCTAGGTGGTTAATCCTTGAGCCATGGAAACTTCCCACAGACAATCTTCCAACCTGGGTCAGACAACCCCAGGTTTCAGGACAGAGGAGCCCCTCCATCTTCCTGGTCTTCCAAAGCCACATCCCATCAAGCTCTGTAGCACTCATGTCCCCAGACTGCAGGCAATGTATCAGCATGTCAGTAGGGTGACAGCCTTTGGCCACAATCTTTAAGGGGGCGTGCCCGGTGTGCCCGGCTTTTCCAGCATTTTTCACCACCCAGACTCAGCAGAGAAAGGGCATTTAAACTCCTTTCCTCACACCATTTGCACCACTGCCCTTGTAAGAGCCCCACAACCAAACATTCTCACACAAGGACAATTACTAGCAACAGGGGGATGGAGAGGGCCACTCTATTTCTGTTACTACAGGAAGGGATCATGATGACTTCCTAGGAAAGAATATGCATATGAGGGCAGGCAAAGGATCATTGGGTCTGGTCCATTGTGACAAAGGATTCTCTTGTGATGGCAGACCCAGTCAAAGCAGTCCAGGAACTCCCAACAAATGCCTGCCTCTGGGTCAGTTTGTCACCTGGGGATTATCCCTCTCATGAGAGGGCTAGTCCACTGGGGAAGACCAGAGGCTCTTTGAGCTTTGGGTGTCTGTAGGAATGTACCTTCATGAGTTAGGACATGCAACTAAAAGGGGCCCCACTGATGCGGGGCCTCCGGTGGATCTATTTACCAATAGAACTCATACTACTTGTCTTTCCCTCTACAATCAACCTTAAAGACTCTCAAGCATTCCAGGTTGCTCCATGTCCCTGGCTGTTTCCCTATGGCCTTAGTCTGGCATGATTGGCGATGACTCCTAGTACACATTCAAAATTCCTGGGTTAGGACCAGCATTGTGGCATATGCAGATTGGCTGCTGTAGGAAATTTTGGGTGAAGTGAGTTCCTATTTGCAGTGAACCCTGGCAAAAATGAACATACATATGTGCTAGGGGATGACCAGATTGTCAGAATCAGTGCTTTCATTCAGGTATTGGTGTGGTACTCTTCCCAGGGCTTGCATGGATCTAGCAATGGGGGTGGTGACAGCCCTTCAGCATGGGTGTTTCTTTGGCCTGCCACTCTCATGAGAAAATGGTCCTTGGGAGAAGGGGCATCATCACACATTATTAGTGATCCAGCCCGGTGTTCCCCAAGTTCTTCTCATGAGTAATGCCATAGAGTGCATACTTGCACCCAAAGGGAAGGGGCTGCCCCCCCTTCCCCTACTAATCTGTACAAAAACTATCACAGAGCCACTCAAGAATTCCAGGGGCTGCCTTTCAACCCAGACCCTGGGTATCACTCTCCTGGCATATGTTTTATTTGTTGGGAAACAACTGGGTTGCCTGATTTATGGTGCCTCCAGGACTCCATGTGCTTGTGCAAATACATTTTCATCACTTGAGGTGTGGAGACCTCTCCACAAAGTGCCATCTTGTCATCCTATCCCCTTTTCCTGCAGACTGCCAAAGTGTGTGGTGGAGGGACATGAGACACAGTGGAAATTGGGCATCCCACAATGTGGCTTTTCCTTTTGACATGCTGTGAAATTTGGGACACAGCAATGAAGCATCCCTGTTGCAAGGCAATGCCAGGAGCAGTATGGAAACAGAGCGGGGCTCGGCAAGTGCTCAGAGAGTTGGCCAGTGGGAAGCATGGCAGACATAGAGCTGGCACATTTGTTGGCTGGTCTGAGCCACCCTCTCTAAGGTTTTTGCAGCAGCCAAAGCACAAAACCCAGCCTATGGAGTAACAGCGGTGGCAGAATTTGGATGCCACAATGCCACCTTCAAACCTCAGGTTGGAACAGCAAAACACACTACAAACCGAAGGTTCAGATTACGGTTTTGGCTCAAAAACCTCAGGTCACGTTTGTGATGAAGCCATGCTTTCACACATTTAGATTACCACAAAATGGAACCTCTGCCCCCTTTGCCACCAATCTGATGTTTTGTGCAAAGGTTGGCCTAAGTGTCTCCACATGCCCTCATTAGGCGAACTCTTTGAATTTTACTGCTTTAATGAATGTATTTGATGTTGTGTTTACTCTTGTAGACTACATTGGCTGACATGAGGAAAATTACTCTACTACTACTATTACAACAAATATTAATATACCACTTTTTAACAAAGTTCTCAAAAAAGATTTACATGGAAAAATAATAAATAAATAAATAAAATGGTTCCTGGTCCAAAAGAAACATAAGATGAATACCATCAATAGTCGGGGAGGGGGGGATGCTGTGCTGGAGTTGGACAGAGACAAGAGCTCTCCCTAGGGATGTGCAAACAAGTTTGGAAATGAACCGGTTCAAAGTTGAACCAGTTTGGTTTGAAGGCTCAGGGTTGAGCCAAACCACCCCTGGTTCGGCTTGACCCCAGACCGAACCCCCCATGAGCCCATTTGGGGGGTTCATGAACAATTTAAAATAAAAAAAAAAACCTTACCCCCTCCAGGGGGATTCTCGGAGGCAGCAGTGGGTTCACGGATGTTTCCCCTCCCCCTGCCAGCCTTCCCTCCTTCCATTTCCCCCCACCAGCACAGAGGCCATTTTGGAGGCTGCCATACCTGCGCAATGGGCCTCTGCATGGCCTTGGCATGACCCATTCAAAAAATACAGTCAAGAAATATGCCACAGACTAGAACTTAGTAGGATTGTAATGAAGACCTTGAAAAGGATATTTTGATGCCGTGATGTGTCTATATCTACAAAGATTCAAATCATTCAGACAATGGTTTTTCCTGTGATATTCTATGGATGCAAAAGCTGGACTTTGAAGAAGGAAGATAGGAAAGGTATTAATGCTTTTGGACTTTGGTGCTGGAGAAGACTATTCAGTATACCATGGACAGCCAGGAAAACAAACAAATAGATCATTCCAGAATTTTCACTTGAGGTACAAATGACCAGGCTCAAACTATCATACTTCGGACACATTATGTGAAAACCCAGTTTGATTGAGAAGTTCATAATGCTGGTAAAAGTTGAAGGAAAGAGAATAAGAGGATGACCAGCGGCAAGGTGGGTGGACTCAATTACGACAGCAATGAATGCACCACTGAGAGACCTTAAAGGCCAAGTTGAAGAAAGATCATCCTGGAGAGAACCTATGTGGTTGCTAAGAGTCGACACCAACTTGATGGCACTTAATCAATCAAAGTTTGTACTGGTGCAATGCTAATTCAATTGACATCAATACATGCCAATCTATGTCAATTAATGGAATGATATGCACTCAACCAATCAAAAAACATATCAGAAATATTGACCAATGATTAGCTGATCAACGAGGAGTAAATTAAGTAGCTGAAAGGTAATCAAAGAGCAGCAATGGCCAGTGTAGTCGCCACCAGGAGGGGGCAGCAGGAGGCACCTTTAACTGTAAATTAGTAGGTGCTTACCTCTCCTCCTGCTGCACCTGAGAACTGTTCAGACCACTCGCTGCAGCAGAGGATCAGCTCCACCACTCAGCTGGCAGAGGCCATTTGCATGGCCAGCAAATGGCTTACATGCATGTTATTATTATTATTAAAATGTTTTGATGATGATGATGATGATGATGATGATGTGTGGAGGCCAGCTGAGTGGTGGAGCAGATCCTCCACTGTAGCGAGTGCTCTGCAGCTCACTGCTGCTGTGAACAGCTTTCAGGTGCAGCAGGAAGAGAGGTGAGCACCTATGAATTAACAGTTAAAGGTGCCTTCCACTGCTCCCCCACCCCCCGGCAGTGCCCGCACTGGCTGCCACTGTCAAAGAGGAGTATATAAGAAGAGAACTCAGCCTGGAGAAAAGGAAACTTGCCTTGATCCTTTGATGTCTCACACATCTTCTAGACTGCTTTCACTTTGTGCATCAAGCATGTATGACTGTAACCATAAACTGCTGTACATTCCTATTGCTGTCAAGACTTGGTGAGATTAAAACTATTGATTTCTTTAACTACATGGTCAGTTCCTTGGGTCTGACTGGTCGCTGGGCAGCCAAGACTGAACAAGAACCTAGACTTCTGAATCCCTCTATTTCCCCTTAACCCATAGGAAAGATTTTCTGATATGAAAATCTCATATATGTATAACAGGTGCAAGTGCTCAAATTCTGCAAGCTTTATTCAGGATGGGCCTATCTATTTATGCATACATTTGTAAAGGACACTGTGGTGGAACAAAGAAGGGTATATATGAGAATCAGCAGAGTATATGTATAGGGGGGCATAACTATAGATAATGGGGGGAAAGCATATATCATTGCAGGCCACAGAGGCTCTGATCCTGGTTTCCTGGAGCCTTGTGAATGTGGTCCATCTGTCTCCAAATATGTTTCAAACCACACGAGGGCTAGGAACTTGCTTATTGGCTAAAGAAAGTTCAGAATCCAACTCACGCAGAATTGCCAAAAAGAAAAATCAACAACTGGTTTCCATTTTTCTACTCAATAGCCTAATTATTTAAACCGCATCCTATAAGACCTGCAATTCTTTTCACCACCACTGTGTTATCTCAGGTTTGGTGCCAAGGCCCTACAGAAACACTTTCATCTCACTCCACTACAAGATTTCATTATAATCCCAAATCCAGCATCCCCACTGGGATTATTTGCTTCTTCTTTAGCAGTCACCCTTGTCAATTTTGTCTCAAATTATCAGCTCAGCTGTCTATCAACCTCTTCCTTCCCAAATCTTAGCCATTTATCAAAAATGTGCCCACTCTCCAGTGATAATAGTTCTGAAGTCTTGCTGCAAAATCTAATGGAAAATGTTGGCACTCAAACTTTTACCAAGATCTTTAATTCTACAAAACGCACAATAAATTAAAAATTGTGTGGGCCAAACTCTCCTTTTAAAATTAATGAGATATAAAAGTGCTTTGCTTTGGCTAAATCATGTCCTCTAATTCAGGGGCCAGGATTGTCTGGAAAACAAGGTAAAAATATATGTAAGAAATAAGTCAAATTCTAAACCAAATAGACCAGAAAGAGTTTATATTAAAACAGGGGTGATCAGGGAGTCAACAAAGGCTGGTTTAATTATTCCAACTTTCAAATTACCTTCTCTACATGATGTCTAAATCTGATCCATAATAATCAACTGCAAGGCAAACACCTCATATTTCACACCATTAACATGTGCTACAATCATATGCATCTTATCTGTTGAGCAAATAGAGCTGTCATAGTCATCAATACACATCTTAAAAGGTAAAAAATATTTTGAAAAATCTTCTGCATCAGAAATAATGGAAATAGAAAATAAGCAGCAGTGCCTTGATTGTACATTCACAGCAGAGAGGGAGAGGGAGAAGGAGAGGGAGAGGGAGAGAGAATTTTTTGAGGAATTTCCTAAAAGCAATGACAGTGAATGCCAATTTGAGTACTTGTTTCCAAGCCCCAAAAGGCCAAATATATAAACTGAGCCTCTGAAGGACAATGGAAATATATTTAAACCAAGTCTGATTCATCTTTCATTGTCTACAGATAATTTGTGGGTAGGAGTGTGCACAAAACTGGAAAACCCGGTTCAGTTCAAATTGAACTGAATTCATGCTGAATTGGGTCCAGTTCAGTTTTGTGCACACTCGAACCAGGCCCGGTTCGGTTTGAGCCAAGCCTGATTCCGGGAGTGGGGGTGGGGGTGGGCTTCCGAAGCCATACTGGTAAAGGAGAATCCAGTAACGGGGAAGGAAGACCAGAGGACTTAGTTGAAGAGAGTTGGGGCAGGAAGGGAGTTATATTTTACCTTAAAGTTGCTGCCACCAGCAGCTGTGGTGGTGGCTGCAGCTTATGCGGGGGTAGGCGGGGAGTGGCACGCATGTATTTGCATGTATGCATATTTGAGGACGATCCATCTACTACTACTACTACTACTACTGTATTGTGTCATCAATCACTGTGTTAAAACACCTTTGCTTCAATGAATTGCTATGACCATTTCACTTTTCCGAAGGAACCAATGCATCCCAGTGGCCTTTCAGTGTCATTCTTTTTAGCTAATGAAAATTTTGGATTTTGTTGTTGCCTTTTTGCGATAGTCCTGAATACTTACAGGGGAATGAATACCATATAATAGTATCCCATACTATTAATTTGTTATAAACATGTGAACTCTGATATGTACATGGAGCCTCTCACCCACTCAAATCCTTATTCTGCTGGCAGAAGCCCTCTCCAGTTTTTATGAATGTAGGATTTCCTGAAAAGTATAGTGGTATCAACTTTCAAAAGCAACTGGACTACCTGCTACTAGATATATCTGGTGGACATTGATTTTAAAAGTTCCAGTCACACAAGACACTGGGTAGGATCCAGGCCAAGGTCGTCATGACTAAGCACCATTGAAATGGCGACTAAAGTCCCATTAATGGCATGACTAACTTCAGTCTGATCAATTTCGATCAATTTCACGAAGCTTGGAGCTTGCTCACAAACTGTGCTCTGAGCAGGCAGAGACTTATACAATCTCACCTAAGGAATGGAATGCTGTGAAAGGTTACAATGTGGCTTCTTGCATCCATGCTGCTACTTGAGCTTCATCTCTGCACTGATGCCGCAGGATCTAACAATGCACTTGTGCCAGCTCTTCCCACTCCTAGCACAGATCACCACGCTATTAAAAAGTGCAGGGGAATGCGGCAGAGAGGGCAACAGTGACTCCAATGTATAGGATCCAAAGAACTGCCAGGATCTCTAGCACTGGCAAAATCCTATATCTGAACAGGGGGATATAGGGGTGTCTCCTTAACCTGGCACCTCCAGCCATGGCTGGCAACCTGGATTGGAACAAGATTTTAGTTACTTCCATTTTACATTTGGTTCTCAAACACAGTTTAGATTGCTCTCGCCATATTTTGCTCCATTTACTTGAAAGAATCATGACCTTGAGATTACCAAACAACGTTAATTCACCTATCCTGTGTCATCATTACTCTGTATTATTTTTAATGGTTTGTTTAGGGGCATGGTAACACCTAATGGCACAGCAAGGAGCAAGAGATTGCTGGTTCGAATCACCATGGGTATGTTTGCCAGACTATGGGAAAGACCTATATTGGGCAGCAGCGATATAGGAAGATGCTGAAAGGCATCATGTCATACTGTCAGGAGGAGGCAATGGTAAACCCCTCCTGTATACTACCAAAGACAACCACAGGGCTCTGTGGTCGCCAGGAGTCGACATCGACTCGACAGCACACATTTACTTTACCTTTAACAGCTATATCAGAGAGGGAGAAAATGAAGAGAGAAATACTGGAAATGGATATAATAGAATTGACATTGATAGAAGACTAGAGAATAGGAAGAGAAAAAGGAGAATGTGGCAGGAAAAGGAGTGGAAGGATGAAAAGGTGACAGATGAAAGGTTAGAAGGAGGGTGGAGAGCAGAAGGAAGATGGAGAAGGAATCAGAAGATTCAGAAGCAGTAGTTCATTGTGTCCAGAGTGGAAGAATGAAGAAACAATTTGGCAGATGCAAGTTGAAAAGGGAAAACTAGACAAAGAAGTGAACACCTGGAATAACCTCCTAACCCTCCTGAGAACAAAGAGCCTGAATTGATTTAAAACAAATATTTAACACAGCCACAGCTGGGCTCTGCAAGAACAACAAGAAGGCTTCCTCCACATCCAAAATCTCGGGTTCTCTCCATTCCTCTAAGGCACCAGACTGCTGAAACAGGAGACCGGATTTGGAGTGGGATGGCCTTGTGCTGGAGTGACAAGAACATGCTCTCTTGGTGATTTGAAGAATCCGTCTTGTTTCACTTGCATTATACAGTTTTCCTCCAATCCATTATTGAGTATTAGGGAGACTGACATTTAAAGAGAATTCCTGGGGAGACAAGCAACACTGGAGGCCCCAGGCTGGTACAGCCCCCTACTCATAAGTGCCTGGGGGATCCCTGGAGAAAGCTGGAGGGTGCTCCATAGATATCAGAAATGTTTTAAACTAGGTAAAATCTGCCTACATGGATTTAGTTAGCTGTAGGTGGATTGAACTGTGCCTCATGACTTTTATAAAGTGCATATTCAAAAGGAAAGAAAATAAGCATACATTTAATTTCATTAGTCACAGTAAAAAGTTCAATTTGAATGCATGTTTGATCTCCATTTTAGCAACACATGTGGATAATCCCATTCATTACGCCATTGCAGTTCATATAAGAAGATTAGAAACACTGCAGTATGTGGGTGGTTTCACATCAGATAGTGAATAATAATACTTAGCATTTATATAACCACATTTTAGGTATTCACAGCACACCATATGTAAGCTTTCAGTAATTCAGACAACACAACAGCTCTGTGAGGTAGGCCATTATTAATATTCCCTCATTACACATGGGGCAGGGTGGGATAGGTGATATGGTAAGGCTGAGGATGGCTTGCCGAGCAAGTTCTTTGCTAGGGTGAGATTCAAAACAGGGACATTATGATTCAAAGTTCATTCTCTCTTAGTCATGGTACCCCATGTAGACGGTGCCATTATAAGAGTGTACATTCAAGAGGTAATTTCTGGCAACACACATACAGATAATATGTCACTGAAAAGCAGTCTTGTGTGTGTTTTTGAGACATGTTGTCTGCTTGTTTGCTACTGGAAAAAAAATTCTCAGAGGTGTCTCTGTCATGCCTGAGAGCAGGTATAGAGGCAAAGAGCATGAGCCAAAAAACCCCCAAAACAATCCCATTTAAAATCTCACCTCAGTTACAGACTCACTAGATGAGAGCCCCACACCTGCAATATGGAGATAATAATGCTAGCCTGCCTTACAGGGCTGTCATAAAGATTACTGGGGGGAAAGGGGGGGAGTGCTTTTGAACACTTGAAATATAGAAATCCTATGTATTATTAGGTGAGATGCAAGCCACCACCAGCACTCTCTTTGGCAATCATGCCCCCACTTCCTCCTTACCCCAAACAAGACCACATGAATTCTGTCTACCTGCAAAAAGAAAGCATTGGCAACGGTGATCCCACAAAAGCAGATGCCCTGGGAGGCACAAGAGAAGCGTCTCTGGAGGGAAGAGAGAGAGGACTCTGAGGAGAGGAGATGCTACTAAAGATAAAAGGAAGCCACTTGCCATCTTGCTAGGTAGGTAGGAAGGAAGACTGGCTCACCAAACTGGAAGGAGCTGGCTCACCAAACACAGAGAATAGTGATGCTCTCTCTTGACACGCCAGAGGAAGGAGTCAGTGAGAGAGAGCTGGGAATACCAATTTAAACTTCACTCCATACCCTGAGGAGTAAGCCAGCATTATCCATGATGAAGACAAAGAGGCTGCTTTACGGAAAGAAGGAGAAATCTTCTGCAAGTGAAGGAGCTCCAGGCTTTCACTCACTTTCCTCCACCACCCTTAATATCTTTTTTCCTTTCATTTGCCCATCCCTTCCTAATAAAGCAAGACTGTTCCTCTGCAAATGACAATTGGGGCCTGAAAGACTAACTTGGCTTCCAGGTTTGGGTAGGGCTCCTCAAGAACTGAGCATCTCATAAGAAAATGGGTCACAATCTGAGATTTCTTCCTCTCCCCATATGCAGAGCTACAGCTACCAAATGCACATGTTATTGTTCAGCAGAGGCTCACATATTAGTGCTAAACGATACGTAAAACCACACTGTGGAGCTGTGTCAGGAAAGGAAAGCCACTGTCTTGGTTTTTAATTTTCATTCCATTCTCATTTTCTCATTCAATCCTCCAAGTGAAAGCTTCCCTAATTCCCTGAAAAAATTCACCATCAGCAACCAAGGCTTCTCTTTCTAGTAGTCAGCAATGTGGCCTCAGCCTATGGTGAGAGATTTTGCTTCCTATGTCACTATGGCCCCATTCGCATGTAACACCAAACCACAGTTAAATGGGGCAGAGGTTGGAATTCCTGTATGTCCATATGCATGAAACCGTGGTTTCGCACCCAAAGTGACTTGTGGTTTCCCTTTCCAAGCTCTGGTTTGTACCTTTGGTTTGTAGTGAGTTTCGCCTCTCCAACCCAATGTTTGGGGGCAGCAGTGTTGTGTCCAAACACAGACACCACCATAAACATGGTTCTGTGCTGTTTCTGGAACCAAAATCATAGAGAGGGCAGTCCGGACCTAGGTGGCCAGATTTGGCTTTTAAAAAGCCAAATTCTGGCTTACGGCCCATTTGACTCACAAGTATACCCCTTAGGTTCTGGCAACCCTGGACCCACCCAGGAACATGCCTGCTCCATGCCTACCGCACTTCTTGATGGCCACCTCTCCAAGCACTTGTCCCGCCCCCTGTCTCCAAGCTACTCAAGCCGTTGCCTGGCAACAGGGACACCATGTTGCTGCATCCTAAGCTTCACAGCGTGAAAAGGTCACATTGGGGGATGCCCACTTTCCACTGTATCTCATGTTCCCCTCCTTGGCAATCTACGGGGAAAGGGAATGGGATGACAAGATGAGCACTTTGTGGAGAGAATATTCCCATTTTGGCCTGCTTGAAAGAGTTCAATCTGGATTCCCAAGAGCTCTTCTTGATGTGTAGCAAATGCTGTGTTGAGAATGGAAGCAGGTATGATTAGAGTCGAAGCCAGAGTTTGGATGACCACTATTTTCTTCTGGCTTAGGCTCAATTTTATCCCTGTAGGACTGACACATTTAATTATGTCAGATAATTTTCAATCTGCTTGGCAGAAGGGAATAAAGTGCAAATTGCTCTCTTATGGGCTTTCTCCTGATTTTTGGCCCATTCTGGGCCTCTTCACACTGGCTGTGGCCATTTTGGAGACCACTGCACATGCACACTAGCCATCTGCATGACTGAACCAGGGGTCTGTTCTGGGGAACAAAACCAAACATGGCCGGTTCTGTTTGATTCCTGTTCAGACTTGAACTGAACTGGGCATACTGGTTTCATGTTCACCCCTACTGGGATGACTTATATGTTAATTTTCTTTTAGATGATAGAGACTCATCTGTGATAAAGTAGCTAAATTCTGCTTTTTAGCTTCTAGGGCTCATTGTATTATTGTAGCTTCTGTATAGACAATATTCATCAGAAATGTACTGTATGAAAACCTTGTGTAACTGTATCATTTTCTTTTCTGTTCTGTTGCTGGTCACTTACCATAATAAAGATCTAACTAACTGGCCTGGAAACAGGGATGCCAGCACATCCCATCCCAAGCTTCTAATCCTGTAAAATGGAAAAGTCACATGGGGGGGAGCTCATTTCCCACTGTGTCCTTTGTTCCCCCCTTCTGTCAATCAGAAGAGAAAGGGGACAGTATGGCAAGATGGGCACTATGTGTTTTGCTCTCTGAAAATGAACAAATTAAGAAGTATGTTAATAAACACATGCAGTCATGGTAGCACCATAAATCAGGCAACCTGATGAGATCAGGCAACCCATATCAGGCAACCCATATGCCAGGACAGCGATACCTGGGGTCATATTTAAAAGGTAGCCCCATCCAGGAATTCTTGGATGGCTCAGCTCTATTTTTTGTCCAATAAAGTTGAGGAAGGGGGGCCCATCCCCATCCCCTTGAGTGTGAGCTCACACTCTATGGCATTACTCATGAGAAAAACCACCTAGCAGGAGCAGCATTGCCCTCAGTTAATGGAGAGATTCTTCCTGTGTGATGCTGCTGCTCTGGAGTGGACCGCTCTCTCAAGAAAGTGAAAAGCCATGGAGACACCCATGTACTACTCATGAGAAGAACCATCCTGGGGTATGCAGGGATCAGGCAGAATTGTAAATAATGTGTTAGCCCCTTCTCAGTAGAGTGTCAGGCCATGGAGGCACGCATGCGGGTTGGATGGCAGGTGCCACCCAACCTGGTTGCTACCTCAACTACTTTGACCAGGTCTGCCATCCCAAGAGCATCCTTGGTCACTGTGGACCAGTCCCCAGGATCCTTTGGCATCCCTCATATACATATTCCCTCATAGGAAGTCATCATATTCCCTTCCTGGAGTAACAGAATAATAGTGCCCCTAGGCACACACCCCCATTGCCAGCAATTGTGCTTGTGTGAGACTGTTTAGGTGTGGGGTTCTTATGAGGGTGGTGGTGCAATTGCTGTCAGAAGAAGGATTTGCATGCCATTTAAAGGGATTTAAATGTCCTTTCCCTGCCGAGGGTGGGAGTTCCATTCATTCTGAAAAGTCATGATCATGCTCGGCATGCCCCCTTGAAGATTGTGGCCAATGGCTGTCGCACTGTAGATGTTCTGATGCCTTGCCCGTAATCTGATGACATGAGTGCTACAGAGCTTGCTGGGATGCAGCCTCAGCGGACAAGGAGTAGGGCGGGGCTCCTCTACCCTGGAACTAGAGGTTGCCAGGCTGTGGTTTCATGAACATCTGTGATGAGATTCATGGTTTAACATTACGAGCAAATGTGCCCAGTGCCACACTTCTGGTCTCCATGAGCACAGAGAAATATAAAAGCCTCTTCATAGACATATAGGTTTAGTTAGGTCAGGAATCAGTATGAATTGAGTTGGGACTGAATTCAGATATCCCTTCTGAATTTTTGGCCTATCTGAAAAATGAAAGGAGAAGCTGCCCAGCATCAGGGAGGTTAAAGGTAGCTGAGTCTATAGAGCAGAGTGGGGAATAAATGTCTATGTAAAGAGGGAGGTGCCTGGAAATAGAAATTTGGAAGGAAAGTAGTGGGGAGGGGAGGAAATTGATGGCAATTGTTGCCATACTTTTGAGAAATAAGATGGAATTAGTGGAACTTTACTAGGTCTAGTCAATGATAGAGTCAGGAAAAGAAAAGATGGGAAGTCTGATTCAGTCCATGAAATGAACTGGAGTTATGACCGCATGTACCTAGGATAAGGTTAGTCTGCAAGGTTTGATTTGAAATTACTAGAGCAGATAACTTTTCTATTTAAAAAGCCCAAAGGAATTTCGATGACGATTTTTAGGAACTCTTCAAAAGAAACACTCATAATGTGCCCTACAGTTGTTTTATGGTGCAGTCAAGCTAATCAAGCACTTGATGAGAATTTAAATAAAGTGGCTTTATCTTCCTCCAGTGGGAATAATATAATGGGGAGGTTCAGTAACTGACATTTTTCTCTGTCAGTTCTGAACAGTCTGTTTCCTCACACATATGCACATATCCTCTCATTCTGAACATGGGATTCTAGGTTGTTTCTTGTGTGGATAGTGCAAGGAGGAAGATGGCACAGTACCCAGGGTGAACAGGTGAACTTGGAGAGGCTTAGGGAAATGCAGTTTCCCTTTCAAGGGAAAATGCAATCCAGGTCAAGTGGACCCAGTCTCCATTCATTCCTTCAGGTTCCTTGTATACTTCCTCCTTATCCATCACAGAAAGCATGTCATATTTTACTCCCTTTCACACTTCCTGAAAAAATTGAAATTTTAATCCAATTTAGTTTGCAAGTACAAAACCAGGGGCTTTAACACACAGCAGGCTTTACCGCAAGTTTACTGGGAGGCTTCACTGAGAACTCAAAGTTGTCCCCAAAAGCTGACACAAATATTATTTATTTATGTTTGTTTGTTTGTTTGTTTGTTTGTTTGATTGATTGATTTCTATACCACCTTTCCAAAAATGGCTCAGGGCAGTTTACACAGAGAAATAATAAATAAATAAGATGGATCGCTGTCCCCAAAGGGATCACAATCTAAAAAGAAACATTAGATACCAGCAAGAGTCACTGGAGGTACTGTGCTGGGGTTGGATAGGACCAGTTACTCTCCCCCTGCTAAATAAAGAGAATCACCACATTGAGCAAAAGCAAAAAACAAAAACAAAAAACCAAGGAGCTGGCTTGGACAACACTTTACTGGCCCACACAATTAAGAAGGGGTGCACTGAGAGTGAGAGCACCCCTATCAGGACCATCCTCTGTGGACATCCTGATGCCTTCCTGAAGCTGGTGGGGCATCTGTGGAGGACATCATGAGTGACAGGCACTGTGGGCATCATCTGAACTGGCCCAAGGAGGATTTATTTAACAGAGAAGGAAACCAACAAGGAGGAAAAAAGGGAAACCATTCAAAACAATGCTACAATGTTAAGAGAAAAAAACGAATCTTTACATAAAGTAGGAGAGGATTGGGTCCCATCCCATAGCTGAATGAAGAACAAGATCCTTGAGATCTAACTGAAGTTATATAGTCCCAGGCAGGGATACAGCTGAAGGCTTCATTCTGCCTTACTGCTGGTTAGGTGTGTATAAGGACAGAAGGCTGTTGCTCAGAGATGGTTTCACCTCCTCGTCTCTTTCATTTGTCTCAGAACTGCAGCTCTCTCTTTCCCTGTCAGGATCTCCTTAGGTCACTCCTGCATAGCAGCTTCCCTGGTCCATAAAAAAGGATTGCACTCCACACATCCAACAGGGGGCCACACTCGATAGCATTGTAGTTTTATTTGGCTTAAGTAGATATTTCAAGACTTTTGTTTAAAGTAGATTGTGATCATTGCAGCCATTAGAACCATTATTACACATTTATATAGCTCAATGTCATGAAAATGTATCACTCCTCTGGTTGCAATCAGTCAGTAGTGCACTTGCATATCTGATAACATTTTTTAAAAATTAAACTGGAAACAAGTAAATTTTGCACTATGTAAGGGGTATCCAATGGAGAGAAAGCACATGTGTGTGTGTGTGTGTGTGTGTGTGTGTGTGTGTGTGTGTGATATATTTTGACCCTACCCAAGGCATTTGTTGGGCAGCATATCTCTACTACAAAGCTTTATCAGTCTTCTGCCATTTTCATTGTCCTGGTCTTCCCCAAAGAATCCTGGGAACTGTGGTCTGATGAGGGTGCTAAGAAATGGATATGACTAGCCCTCACCCCCACCCACCCAAAATAGCATTTCCCAGTATTCCTGGGGTGAGAGAATGACTGTTAGACCAGTTTGTGGTGCAAATATACCTTTTTAAAGGTAGCCGGGCAGTTCTCACTTTTCAAGGCACACAGATAATGCTTGATACTACAAAAATTTATTTCTAACAGAAATAGTTTTGGCAAATCATTCTGCCTTTCATGGATTTTCAGTATGCTTAAACCATTTCTTTTTCTTGCAAGGCTTTTACTGCTTAGCATCAAATCCCCAGGTTGCAGTAACTTGAATAACCTGATGTTTTACTTTCACCTAGAATTCTCTACAAGCTCATCTTTTCTCCAAAAGAACAAAGCTGAAACTTGTCTTTGTACAACTTAATTGTGAACCACCCCAGGTACTTTCCATTGAGTTACAAAATAACCTAAACATCTCTCTGCACCGCAAGGAAAGATTTAATTACATCACATCCATGGTTTGGTCTCAGCTTCTCATTCACTTTGCATCTTTGTTAAGGGTCAATTGGGTTGTTAGCATTTTGAATCCTTATTGCTTGTTCTCAGTGAAGAAACTAAAGGCAGTCTATAGACATCAGATTCCTTTTAAGAGGTCATAATGGCACCATTTTAAACATGATTAAAAGTATTAGGAACAAATAATAAGAAACACATTTGATAGCCAATTAAAACAAGGCTCAAATACAGCTTAATAATATGCCAACATGTGAATTTTCTAGTACATTGCTCATGAGACTTTGTCAAGTTATTTATTTATGCTGGCACCATGCCTCAAAAATGTTGTTTTTGTTTTTTGTTTGCATGACACAAACATTGGCAAAGTTTTTTTAAAGAACACAAATTATGGAGCAAAAAGGGAAACTGCTGGTCATATAATACATAAATTAATGGTAAAAGCACCAATTAAAACAGTGGTTCAGGGGTAAATACATTGTTTATTTAGTATTAGCTGAAAAATGGAGAGTGCAGCTAATTCTGATGTTTCTAGCCAGCTGCTCAGAATACAACATAGGGATAAGGGGAGCACATGCACCCCCTGGGGTTACTGATACCTGATTATGTTTTAGAAGTGTAATGAATAGCGACTGGAGAATGGCAGAATTAAGCCCAGCCTTTGTCTCAGAGCAAGTCCATGTGGGGGAAAGAAAACTGCTGATTCATTCCCTCTATGTTTGCTCAGCAAAGGCTGTCTGGTAATTGCTGCCACCACACCCAAATTATTACAGAGTTGCCCCCACCCCATCTGGATTTGGGTGAATGTCCAGGGAACTCTCCTCCTCATTTACCAAATGAAAAAACATAAAAACTTCCCATGTGTAGCCTATGCATGAGGAGAAAAACTTGGTAGTGTGCTGCTGAGCAATCAAACTTGAGGCATGTTTGCACCAGAGTAAGACCCCTTTCCACACACACCCTGCCCCACCCTCTCCTGAGTTGAAAATCCACTCAAAGAGGCTGGTTAAAATTGTAAAGGACCAAAAAGAAAAAAAAAACCTTTATTCAAAATACTACAGACTGCTTCAATCTGAGGCTCTCTCTCTCAGCTTCAGTTACCGGTAACAGCAAACACTCAGTACTTTACAAGATTACTTCCAAAGAACACTCTGCTGGTATTTGGAGTGGCACACTTTAAAGATCTTGGTTATTCAGTTGCATAGAACATAAATGCAAGAAAATACAAAAGAAAATGCCCCCAGTTGCAAGGAACCTTTAAAAGCACCTTTAAAGGTAACAGAGACTTTTGCAGTTCCCTGGATGGATAAAAAGGGCACAGGTTCAGCATTCTTAAATTACAGATAAAACACAATAGACCAGTTGTAAGGATCTGCAAAGCACTAAAATAAAGAAATCTGACGCCAGCTACCTAACACACGGTACCCTGGCTTAACCTTTCTTCAAAAGCAAGCCCTGACTTTTCCCCTGAACTCACCAAAACCATGGTAGAGATCCTTCAGGCTCCTGCAGAGTTCCTGGTTCATGCCATGGCTTGGCCAGCCAACCTGTTGCTTCCCCTACCTGGCTCCAACTGCAGGAGAACAAAGAACCTCTTCCCTTCCTGCCTCAAGACCACTCTAGGTCCCAGTCACCGTGTGGTGAGTGGCTGATCCCTAGAGGTCACTGTCTGACGGACAGGAGAGGGTTCACCCCTCTCAAGTCCAGGGAGGTGATTTAACTGGGACAGAGGTAAATAAAACATGGTTTGCAGACTTAGTGAATCATCTCAGACTTTCCTGTCTGTCATCAGGAGGTTTCACTTCTGCACACCTTTCACATTCAATGTTTCTTTCCCAGGCTAAACACTCCTCCAGTTTTAGAGCACTGCCCCAGTGTGCTGCTAGTTCCACAGTCTCCACACATTCACCACTCAAGTCTCACACAAACTCATGAACAATCTCTTTTGTTTAGATCACATAAACCAATCTCTCTGCTACAGTCTGTCCAATCTCTCACTCCGAACGCTCAGCTCCAACCACCTCCGACACCAACTGTTTTCTCCTAACCAACTGTCCTTATTTAAATCCCTGCCCCTGAACATTTCATGCCTGGTTACTATGGCAACACACACTCTCGCGCATTCACTCTCCAGCTCTTATATGTATGTTTTATCACAGGACTACTCTCTCATGAGAATGTGAACCACAGTCAGAAAGACTCCCTTAGGCATTTACCAACATGATTGAAGAATTCATTGCAGCTGATTTTCCATATCAGGGGTATCAACCCACTATCTTTTTTTAATTCAAGTGACTCTATTCACCCTGACTCTTACGTCATGGTGCCCAGTTGTTTAGTACCAGTACTGTCATCCATTTTCCTATAGGTGGCCCCCTGGCAATATAGGGACCACGATCTCCACCAAACACCTTCCAGTATGTGGTAGTCCCCCTTCATTCACATAGCCCCACCCCATAATGTGCTCCCTGATGGGGAAGCTGAGCCATAGGCTTCCCGCCTTAGAATGAAGCTGATTCTCCCCGCTCCTTCCTGATGCATTTACCTGAACTCATTCAGGCTTCTCTGTCTCTCTGCTCCTCTCCCTTCACTGGATCTCCAAATGGGCCCAATCTCTTTCTCTTATGCATACTTGTTTGGGCTTTCTTCATTCATCCCTCCGCTCCCTTTCTCCATCTTCTGGACTGAATCAACTTGCCTTTCTTCCCCAAACTAGCTCAGATTTGCCTGTCCCTGTCCTCCACTCTCCCTCCGGTCTTTCAGACCAACCCCAATTTGCTGTTATAACATATGGGTTACACTGTCTCTACCCAAATTCATTCCTGTCTCCTCTCCACTCTCTCCCTCTTCTTCTAGAGATCTTTGGATTGACTCAAGCCACATTCGCTGCTGAATTCATTTGCATCTTTCTTTTTCTTTCCTCCACTCTGTCTCCAGATCTTTCCATGGATCCGCTTCTCCCTCATTGCCTGATCTTGTACAGATCTGCCTCTGTCCCTCTGCACATCCTCCAGTCCTTCCCCTTCCCTAGTCCTCAGTGTTGTGCATGCATTTCAAAAGCTAATATAGCAGAGGTTAAATGTTAGTGCCCAGACATGTGAACCATCTTGCGTATTCTGTGTCATGTGGGAATGCCCTGCATGTCCTATAATATCCAAGTCTCACTCTGTATTCAATAAATATATTTTTATTTGGACTTAAGCCTGTCATTGTGGCTTTCTGGGAAACTGCCTGCTTTATAACCCTAGCCTAAAAGGTCCCCAAAGGACCACAACAGTGCACCCTCATACCAGTAGTATAGAGCAGTGTTTCTCAACCTTTTTGAGGTCAAGGTCAATTCTCTGTGCGCAATTTCAAGGACCGCTACATTCTTTGTGTGCAGTTTCCCGGACCAGCAGTTAGTAAAGGGATTTCAAGTTTAAGTCTATCTGTCTGTCTATCTATCTATCTATCTATCTATCTATCTATCTATCTATCTATCTATCAGACTTCGAAACTTGAAGGAGAAACTTGAAGGAGACAAAAAGAAAGGCAGCAGTTAAGAAACAAGACAAAGTGCGGGGCCCAAGGTTAATCCAGCACTGCCTCCTCCATTGTTGGGGGGCGGGATTTACCTCTCTGCCGTGGGCCACAACTCAAGTCTCCATGGACTCGCACTGGTCCCCGGACCACCGGTTGAGAAACAGTGGTATAGAGTGCAATAACTGAGCCTGATTGGGTGGAATACTTGGCAATAGGGCACAGTGATTGCTGCAATTCCATACCTGAAGTTCCCACACACCTAAAAGCACAAACTATAGTTTTTCCCTTATAAAGCTTCCTAGCAGAGATTGCAAAGGTGGAAGGATTCAAGAACAGAGATCATTAGGAGCCCCTATTGTGGAGGCAGGGGAAAATGTGGGGGGGGGGGAGTCAGGTTGCCAAGAGAAAAGAGTGCTATTATGCCTAATCTAATTAAGCACATTGGGAGTTGCCTTGATGAAATTTTAGGGTGTGGTTACTAGTTTCTCAGGCTTGTCTTTTGTCTCTTACTCCATATGGAAATTCAGCTTCATTAAAGATTCAGAGTAGGTGCTTTGCCTCTCCAGGCTGCTTGTACCAGTTCAGGTTATATGACACTGCTGTTTTGGTTCAAAGACAGGCTTGCATTTCCTCCAGGCACCAAACACTTGTCTCTGCAACACTCACTCAGGGTCATCACTAAATTCCAAGAAGGAGGGGAGGCTGTCCAGTAACAAGGAGGAGGATTTCCTGCTGCTTCTCCATCTGGAATTGGGCCCTTCATCTCTCACAAAGAGCAGTAGAACAACCAACGGCTCTGTGAGGAGGGGGAGGAGCCACAGCACCAGCAAGTGAACAGAGGCATCATTATGGGGCGGCCCACGTGGCACAGGCCCCCATGAATTGCCCACAGCCCTGAATCTCATTAGCCACCTCCCACATCTGTGACCTCTTCCAGAAAGGAAGTTCAGCAGTGGAAGCAGCTGTGCAGAGGATGGCAGATTGCTCCTAGTCTTGCCTAGCTCTCTGCTGCTTCCACCTTCATTGGTGCTGCATTTTAATATTAGAGAGTAAAAGTAGACATGGTTATTCTTGTGGAGGTATGACTAATTATAAACATGGGGCTGTGGATCCAGGCCCAGTTATTTTGAATACCTAGCAATGCTCCAACCAGTGAGGCAAGGGGCACTATCTTCATCTCCATCTGTGGGTGCTTCTCCAGTTGGGAATGAGCCTTCCTCCCCTGTGTGTTTGTGGGGGGTGTCATTTCATTGTTTAAAATTTTTTCTTTTATCAATTTTATATAGTGAAAGTCACTCTGGGAGCCTTATTGACTAAAGAGTGAGGTAAAAATGCTTTAAATACATGAATAAAATAATTTTCAGTTTTGTGCATATTTAGAGATATGATTTTGTTGTCCCAAAAATGAATAGGAGCAACTTAGTACTTGTATTACACTGCCTTTTCTTTTTTACAACATACAAGCCTTTAACTGTTGGTTTTCTAGTACACCAGTCCTGGAGATATATAGTAAAGTAAAGTGTGCCATCAGGTCGATTTTGATTCCTGGGAGCCACACAGCCCTGTGGTTTTCTTTAGTAGAATACAAGAGAGGTTTACCATTGCCTCCTCCCATGCAGCATGAGATGATGCCTTTCAGCATCTTCCTATATCGCTTCTGCCCGATATAGTAGCCACGGGGATTCAAACCGACAACCTTCTACTTGTTAGTCAAGCATTTTCCCGCTGCGCCACTTAAGGTGACAATGAAGCTATACAGAGCTAAATTGAATTTGACATGATTGGCTCTATAGTTCCCAAAATTCTTTCCTGCATGCATGTAAAGTAAGTTTTCTCCTGACTTGAGTCTACCGCACTCAACAATTTTTATATTATGCACCAACATTTCATGTCTCTGGGTTACCTTGGAGCAGGAGCATCGGTCGATACAGACTGCTTTGAAAGTGCAGTCTCTTGGGCCAGCTTGCAATTGGCACCACCAGCTCCTGTTGTGATGATGACTGGTCCTACACAGCAGCTCATACTCCAAGATTAGTAACATTTGTATATGTCTGAATACACACACACACACACACACACACACACACACACACACACACACATCACTATCATTCTAAAAAGAACTACTACAGTCCTCATGCTGAAAACCTCCATGGACAGAATGTCAATAAAGCTGACTATATTCTATCCAGACCTGCTTAGTAGATTGATTGAGGAAATCATATGCTCAACTCTATTATGGTAAATTGAAATAGAATCAATTCAGTGATGAGCATGAATAAGAAGTTCAATATCACAATTAAAATCCAATTTAGATTGAAACATTAATGAGAAGATTGGCTACTAGAAAAACATTTATGTAATTCAGTATGGTAACACACACACACCCCACTGTGAGAAAGGCATGATTACAATTGATGCATTTGTATCAAGATCATGTTTCTGAAAAAATAAAAGCTTATTTTAACATTAATATAAGAGGTTTAGCTATCTGCTTCTCTGATACTGAGACTTGGTACCTAATACCATTCAACATGAGGAAGTAAAGTTCTGTTCATTTCTCCAATAGTTCTTTCTCCTTTGAGATGACAGAAAGGGCCACACCCAATCACTAAACAATTGCAAAAGAAAGGCAAAAGCTGATGTGAGGAGGAGGGAGATGTAGAGGCTGTCCTCATGAGCAGCCAAGACAGGGCTAAGGCAGGCTTGGCTGCCCGTGAGAACCACCAGAATCCTTATGGATCCTGGTGGCACCTTGGCAGCAGCCCAGCTGTTAAATGAGGTGAAGGGAATGAGAACTCCCTTAATCCTGTTCATGTGTCAGCACCGGCTGCTTTCAGCCAGCACTGAGGAGTACCCACCTGTCACTGGGAGTATCCCCACAATGCACCATGCACTCATGCAGTACACTGTGAGATTTCTGGGGGCAGAAACGATGTGTCCACGCCCCCACAACTCTGCGCTGCCTTGGCCCAGCAACTGGGACCTGGTCATCTGCAGGGCTGGTTAGCTTCTGTAGCCTTCCTCCACCTGAGCCTTCCCACCCAGGTCCCTGATAGTGAGAAAGGGCCCAAAATAAAAGGATGAAGTAGAGCAAAAAGACACCAAAGACACCAAAGACACCTTTACTGATGTGTCTCTCTGTGTGTGCACGTGCATGGGCATACATGCATGCACACACACACATGCACACACACACACCAGTTCAGCCCACCGCCAGTGGTCCCCCTAGCCACACCCCCTGTGTCAGATGTCAGCGTCTGAAGTCAGATGCAGGGGGCATGGTTTTTCTCACAAAAGGGGTTCTGTGCCCCGTTTGTGAGCAAAATCCGGCCAGCACCATGTTTGTGCCATGTTTGCAGGGTCGGGAGCACTCTTGCCATGCTGCGAATGCGGCACTGGCCAGATTTTGCTTGCAAATGGGGCGTGTGGCCTGTTTGTGAGAAAAACCACACACCCTGCATCTGACAGCAAATGAGGGGGCATGGCTGGGATGTGGGGCACAGCCCCTGAGCACAGCGGCCCAGGATATTTGAACCTGTTTGCACTATGGTTCCTCCCCTGGAAAGCAGAGAAGGCAGGGGAATGGTGGGGAGATGGATAGGTAGGTGGGGAACAGGGAGAAGTCCACAAGGCATGCCGGCACTCCAACAGAGATCCATAAACACAAGAGGGAATTTTGTTGGAGTTCCAATTGTCAGAGGTCCCTTCTATCACTGTGGAGCTCATTCTGATGCCCAGCATAGGGCATATCAGGTCCAACATTCCTGTCAGACAGTCCAGCTGCACAGTGCTAATATTCGTTTTGTTTACTTTTTAAGTTTATCCCCCAAACTTCTTGTAGGAAACAATTTATAAACCAAAAGCATAACAAATGCTAAATAGGCCTACAAAACATGCCAATCAAAATGTAACCAAAGCCAAATGGATTAAGATCCCGGTCAATGTTCTTTCTCTGCCAGATTTAGTTCCAAGTGCTGGAAGTGCTGAAACAAGATGGAATTGGGTCCCAACTACTCATGATGGAAGCAGACCCATATCTTCAAATATGGATGCAGTACATTTTAAAGCACCACCAAAAGAGTGCTGAACCCTCTCCAATCCTCTGTCTTTCCCTCCACAGTCCCTAAGGCATTTTTCTTCAAGCCAGGATCACTTTCAGTACTGCACTGAAGCCCAGCTATGCGGTGAGGGAAAGGATTTCAGAATACAGAGGTAAAAGCAGCAAGAGGAAAACTGTTAAGTCCCCTGGTCTGTGCAGCCCTTTGATCCTTTAAATCATACTCCCAGAGCCCACTGTAGAAGTTGTCAGGGAAGAATGGCAGTTCAGTCTCCAAATGGCAAAGCAAAACCAGTTTGGTGAGAAAGCAGAAAAGCAAGAGGTCTCGAGACAATCCTTTAGTATTAAACAACTACAAGGATTTACTTTAAAAAAAAAAAACTTTACAAACAAATGTGGAAAAGCCTGCAGCTTAATTTCAGCTGTAGCTCATGGCTGAAGAGGGAGACAAAAAAAACCAGCCATCTCTGGAAAGACAAAATGGAGACTAACACGGGAAGAACAAAGAGGGGAGGAGTCCAGCACTCCTTATCCATGACCCTACCCCCACCATGGTCACTATGAGGCATTGCAGCTGAGAGCTGATGCTGCCAGGGCCCTAGTTCCAACAGAAGTTACTGAGGCAGATCAACATTTTGAAGCCATGAGTGTGCTACCATTACGTATAGTTTGGGCCTTACAGTGGCCAGAAAGGGAAGTGCTCTTACTTGCTGTCTTTTGCTTCTGCTCTCACTGCTCTCTTTCAGTCCATAGTACACCCCACAAGGACCTGTACAGGCTGAGCTATTTGGTTTGACTCCTTCCCATATTTGGACAGAGATCCTAACCATTCATATTAAAAATACTTGCCTGTTGGCTAGGGCAGGAGGTGGACCTGAGCAGTCCAGAGAAAACAAGACAGAGCTGGAAGAAAAGGTACCAGAGCTTTCTTAAAGTATTTCCTGAAGTCTGAATGATGCCTTTTATACTGCTAATGAAGATTATGGCAAGGCTTTGTGTAGAATTGTCTCATACAACTGTATCTCCTCTGAGGGAAACTATCTCTGGAAAGGCTGCATTGAGTTTCTCACTACTCAGGGACAGGGAATAAAATAATGTGGTGTTTTTCTCCACACAACTGTCTTTATATTAGGAAACATGCCTCAGTGTTTCCAAGATAATCCCTATATAATCTCTTTATAGCTTTCGTATGACTGTATTCCCTTTTGTTCTCTCAGATACATAAATTTTTATGAAGTTTAGTGATATATTCAGGCCTTAGCACAAAATAAATTCGAAACTCCCTTTCAATGACATGGAGAGCTAATAAGGGATTTGTTTAGTGATGCCACTCCAGCAAAGACTTTGTCTAGAGCAATTTATTAGCATTAGCGGAATTCAATTACAGATGACACATAACAATAAGCAGACATTAATTAGCGCTAAATACCCAAATTACTATTCAGTGTTACTTCTATACTAATTTGTCCATTTATAGTTCTGTGTTGCCACTTAAGCAATTAAATGGCAGATATATAGTACATTTCCATATTAATTTGTATATTGCACTTTAAGACTCTTTGCTTGTCCTTTCTTCATGGATTTTCTGCTGTATGTTTGAAACAAACCTGCATTGCTAACCTGGCACCAAGATTAGTGGGAAGCAGTTGATTCTGACACTGAATTTCAGTGAGCAGTAAACCTTCAACATTGAAATGAACTTGATGCATAGTACATTTCGTTATATGTAGATCCTGCAAATGCTGAGCACAAGTGAAGCATAAAGGTTTAGTGAGAGCTGTAATTTCATATCAGGGATTCACTGTCACTCAATGTACTTTAAGCTTAGTCCTTCAAAGAACCTTTCAGCATTTGAGTGACCTGCATGGGCAAAAGAATCAACTCATCTGCCTGCAGATATCTTGTGAAAATCTTTGAAAAGACATTATGAGCATCTTGTTCATCCAAACCAAATGTCTTATTCATTATATTATGCACAGTGGTGTGTGTGTGCGTGTGTAAATAATGCCAATCTTCTTTTAATAGAAATGAGACCATTGCCAATTTAGGATATTCATAGTGGTGACTGAAAATGCAAGCAGCTTTTTCTCTCTTCAGTTTATATACAGAGTTTCTTTCATGACACACTGAGCTTCTACTAGATCAGTTTTTGAATTCTAAAATTTAGTTCACTAATTCTAAAGAACATTTCTAGCTTTTTGGTTACTATTTGGGCATACGCACTGTAAATGAAAGGTGTTATGAATGCCATAATTTCAAACAGAATGAATGGGTTCAATAAGATTTAACTGTGAGAATAACCAATGATATTCTATAGGGATTCAGTCTTGGAGTCTGTTCTTCAATATTTTTGTTAGTGACTAGGTGAAGCAAAATAGATTCACTAAGGTTACCAAGTCAGAAACAATGGGCACAATCCAAACAAAGTTAAGCACCTCTAAGTTCTATCAATTTCAATATGTGAGGCTGTGCTCAGTGCTCCCACTGAAATAAAACAGAAATTAAATTGGATCATGTTCATCATTGTTAACACAGAAAAGGATTAGGAAATTATGCTGGATAAATTGGAAGACCTTGTGAACTGAAATGAAATTCAGTATTCCTAAGTATAAGGGCATTCATTTGCAGGAAAATAATAAGCATGCTTTAGTTAGCTGGAAGATGATCAATTGGAAACAACAGAGAAGGAATGAGATTTTGAAATGTTGATGGATACAGTGTAAACAGGACAAGCTAATGTGATGCAGCCAGGAAGCAAAGTATTAAGTGTGTGAAGCTTTTGTAGCAGGAATATATTAAGGTATTGGTATTCCGGGATATGGTAGTGTTGAGGCCATGCCTGCATTTGCACGGAAACTGGAGGTGAAGGAGCCTGAGGCTGAATTTTTTGTACATCCAAATGCGTGCAACTGAAGTTCCATCAGAAAAACAACCCCAAGTTGTTTCAGTTTGAACCCTCAGATTGTAGTGTGTTACGCTGCTACTACCGGCGTTTTGCATTCAGCAGCATTATGTCTGAAGGCAGAATTGGAGTTACAGAGGGCTGTAACCAGAGTTGAAGGAGGAAACTCCTCTTTTGCTCTGGCTGTGATTGGCTGCTGGGGCTGTCCTTCATGCCAGAAGGAAGCCCACACAGCCAGTTCCCCCTCCTCTCTGCAGTCTCCGAGACTGCAATTTTGAATGACTGTGAAGCACACAGGGGTACCGAGGAGGGAAACTGTGGGTCCATTTGAGCCATGGATTCCCTCCCCCGCCCCCATTGGACACACATTTCCTCATTATGTATGAATATGTGTGACATATGTTAACTATGGTATTTGATTTCAGTCACCCAGGTTCTAAAGGGAGGAATTCAAGCAAAACCAGGTGAAAATGCAGGTGAAAGGAGGACAAGAAAGACATTCACAGGTCAGACATTAAAACCTGGGCTTCCCTCCCCAATATCTAGCTGTCCTTGGGGACAAGGGCTCACCTCATAATTGTCTGCTCCAGCTGGTACTGTTGTAACTGTTATGAGAGGTACATGAGAAGCCCAGCATCATCTTTGTAGGACTGCCATGACAGTTGCCTCTCTTAGGGGTGTGCAAACCAGTTCAAATTTGAACTGGTTCAAACTCGGGCCAAACAGGGCATTGCATTAGAAATGCCGGTCCAAGTTTGAACCGATCGAACCAAGTTCGGTTCAAGCCAGTTCAAAGGTTCTAGATGTTGTCTTCCATTTTGTGTGAGTTGTGTTGCTTGATTTCATTGGCTGAGCTCTTGCTTCCCTGATTGGCCAATGAGTCTGGCTCTCTGGTAGGCTCTGCACTGTGCCAGACCTTGAGAGCTGGCACCTTATTGACCAGAGGGGAGCACAAAGGTGAGGCTCCCAAAGGAGGGAGTTTCAAATTCTATTTAAAGCCAAGCCTCTAGCCTAGCAAAATCACTCTAGCTGCCATTGCTGCTTGGCTTCCTTCTGGCCTGCTGTTGCTGGTACTGCTGGTGTGGTGAAAGTCTGCTTGGCAGACTGCTGTATTTTTGTTCCCAATCCTCTATTCCCTTCTGCCTTTTTCTCTGCAACCCAATCTTCTCTCCCCAGCTTTAAACCTTTTTCCCCCTGGTGTGACTGTGTGTGTGTTTGTCCTGCTGCTTTTATTTTATGTTTCCCCTAGGTGAGTGAGTGTCTGTCTTTCTCAACTAGGTTTTTTTAAATCTTCCCTCCATTTTTTCAGGGATGTCTGAGTGCCATGTGGCAAGCAAAGCTTGCAGCAGGGTGGCAGGCAGAGGTGGGAGGGGTCCCCAAGCTGGTGTGGAAGGCCGGGGTGGAGGGCAGAGAAGATACCATCCTGGGGTTCCACAGGTCCCCATCAGCAAATTCTTTGGCCCAGGTGAGGTGGCAGAGCAAAGGCTCTCCTATCCGATTCCACTGGGTGGTGGTGCACTGCTGGGGCTGGTGCCCAGTGCAGAGCCTGGCAGTGCGGGGGCCTCTCCTACCAAGGAAGCTTCTTGTGTGGTGGGGGTGGAGGGCAGGTGCTTGACGGCTGGTAGTGCAGCTAGATTTTCCCTCCCTCTTGTGGCCCTTCCAATGCTCCTCTCATCACTCAATGGGGACCTCCCAATGATGCCCAGGTCATGGCAGAGTCTAGTGCAGGGTCCTCCCAGTCTGGATCCAAGTGGGAAGGGTCTGCTGCTGAGGTGGAGGGGGCAGCCCCTCCTCCAGTAAAGCCAGGCCCCGATTCTTGCACGCAGGGTGGAAGGGGTGGGTGATGGCAGTGGGTGAGCACCAGCAGCCCCCCTAGGTCTTTAACCACTCAAGAAGCACAAGACGGTGCCCAGGGCATCTGAGGCCACCCAGAGCAGTGATGTTTGATGGCATTTTGAGGTCCCTCAAGATTCCCCAACCACTGCTCGCTGTGTCCACTGCAGGGCACAGGTCAGGGCAATGATGCTAAGCATCTGGGGACAACCTCCATGTGGCAACCCATGCGACAGCGTCACCCAGATCTCCTTGACTCTGCTGGCAACACTAGTGCACCTTGTGTGCCTGTGACTAGCACTGACAAAGGCAGTGTGCCAGCTTCCATGAAGCAAGGCATGCTGCCAGACAAGCAGTGGATGAAGTTGTAGGGCAAGAAGTGGCTTGGTCACATGCACCCCCGTCTCCTCACCCGCCTCATAGGGGAGATGATAGCCACTGATGACCAGCCTTTTCAAGTGGTCGAGAACTCCGGCTTCCACCGATACTCCAGCTGCTAGCGCCCGACTACACCATTCCCTCAAGGACCACATTCAGCCAGAATGTGGTCCCCTCCCTGTACAAGCGGTGCAGGGAGCTCATGTCAGCCATGCTGGCACCAGCGTGCATTTCACCACTGATCTGAGGAACAGTGTGAGTGGGATGCACGCTGCTTTCCTGGCCCTGACTGCCCACTGGTGGGGTCCGAAGAGAGAGTGGACCTCCAGTGCTGCCTCTGGCTCCAGTGTGTCCCACACCACATTTCAGCACAGGTGGGCCATCTTGCACATGGAGACATTGGATGTCAAGCACACCAAGGAAGAGGCGGCAGCTCTAGTCGGCCACCAAATTGAGGAGTGGATAGGTGGGTTGCCACACCTCTCCCGGGTCTTCATTGTGACAGACAATGGGTCCAACATCACAGCAGCAGTAGAGTCAGTGTTGGAGTGTGTGAACATCTGATGCATGGCACACACACTCCTAACTGTCAGGGATGCCCTTGGCCTCAAGAAGGCAAAGGTGTCCAGGGAACATGGCCACCCCATGGTAGTTGCTGTTGCTGCCACAGCTGCGCTTGTGGAAAAGTACCACAAGATTGCAGCCCACTTCCCCTGGAGTGAGAAGTCCATGTTCCTGCTTTGTGAGCAGCAGCATGTCCATGAGCTTCCACAACATCTCATCCACATGGATGTAGATACCCTGTGGAACTCCACCTTCCTTTTGTTCCAGCGCCTGCTGGAGCAGGAAGTGGCCTTTGATGACCTAGCAAGGAATGAGTCCTTGGGCATGTGTAGCCTATCCAATGCAGAGTGGAAGCTCATGTCCAAGATGGTGTCAGCACTTGAGCCTTTCCTGTTTGCCATGAAGCACTTGTGTGGTGACACCACTCCTCTGAGCCAGGCCCTGCCTGCAGCTCTCCTCCTGGAAAAACTGATGGGTGAACTCCGGACTTTGCTGACCATGCCAGAGGGTGTGCTCTGGCTGGAAGGCTGAGGGTCAAGGTTGTCGACAGGCTGGTCAATGAGTTGGGTGACAGGGAGGAATATGTCCTGGTTTGTCTCTGTGACCTGACCATCAAGGACAGTGTTGTTTGCGCGGATGACTTGCCCAGGTGGAGGGACCTCCTGGTCAATAGTTAGGGAAGAGGTGGTTACTAGGACTGGCAGAGACCAGGAGGGTGGTGATGGTGCACCCCTGAGTGTGTGCAACCCACACCCAGAAGCAGCTGTGCAGGTTACCTTTCAGCTCCCACCCCTTCTTCTTCCCAGTACGGCGGTGTGGCATCCCAGGCAGCAGAGCCAATGCAACAGGCAGTTCCTCTTGCTAAATCAGCCCAGTAGTTTAAGCGGGTGTGCCTTGGCACCTTGCCTAGTTTGTGGGAGGCTCGGCCTACCAGGCCCACCAGTGCTGCGCAATGCATTTCCCAGTACTTGGAGGAGCCTGTGGATGAAGACCCCAAGATGGACTGTGCGCAGTTTTGGGCAACCCACTGCCAAGTCTGGCCAGACTTGGCGGTGGTTGCTGCATGCTTCCTCTCCTGCCCGCCAACCAGCGTCCAGAGCAAGCGGGTGTTTTCACATGCTGGCGATGTGGTGACACCCACTCTGTCTCAATTGGACCCTGGCTTGGTTGAGCAGCTGGTTTTCCTCAAGGTTAACCTCCCTTTGCTGGGCTACCCTGAGCTGGAGGTTGAGTTGGGCGAGTGACTGGCCCATGGTTGACCCATGGTGCCAGTTACCTGCCTGGCAGCAGTTTCGGATCATCCCTACTCTCCCCCCTTCCTCCTTCAGCCATGCCATGTCACAGTGTGCCCACTAGTGCTGTGATTTGGTAACTGGATACACCCCCCCCCCACCGGTGTAACCCGATGCTGAACTAGCCCCGGTTCCACCTGACCACAGCACTTGGGGGGGAGGGCACATGGGTACACATACAGACACTAGGTGGTTTGTGCCAATGTAGCACTGTGTAGATGACAGGTAAATATTTTGATGTGTTGCTTGTTGTACATAATTGACTTGTGGGGAGAGGGAAGCAGGACTGCTAAAATGTATTTTTGTAAATATTTCAATATGTGTTAATATGTGCCTGTGTAGATAGGAGTGTTGTGTGTGCATATGTGTGTGTGAGTGTGCATGCGTGGAGGTTTCTTCTGGTGTGTGTGTGTGTGTGGTGTGTGTGTGGATGTTGTCAGTTGTAGAGGTTTTTTCTTTACTTTCTGTAGATAGTGTTTTTGGTCTGCTTTGTGTCGATAGATAGTTGTTGGTGATGTAAATATTACTGTATAGCTGCTGTATAGATGGATTTGTATATATAGTTCTGTATATATGTTTTTGTGAATTGTTTTTACAAAGTGTGCCCCCCTCTTTTCCCTCTCATTTGGTTCTGCTGACACACACACACATGCTCTGGCCAGGATGAGTACGTGGTCTCCCGCCACAGCACATTGTGTGTGGCCTCCAACCCGCCTCTGAGCCGGACTTTCCTATCCCTTTTTTTCAGAGCCTCCCCTTCTTTTCGCTCTTCTAGTCAGCAGCACACACATGCACATACCAAATGCAAAGACACATGCACCACTCTGGTGCCACCACGTGCCTGGGGCCCTGTGTGGCCTCCAGCAAAGATGTGGTGGACCAGACACTCTGAGGCATTTCTTTCCCCACAGGCAAAATGCATGTATTGCACACGAAGAGAAGAGCAGACGAACCAGGTGTGTGTTACTTTAAGTTTTCCTTCAGTGTGTTGGTGTGTTTTTGCCTTGCCCCTCTTTCTTTGCAGTTTGCGTGCCGGGTTGGTTTTACTGCCTTGTGCCGTCTAGTTAGGCCTTGTTAGTTTGTGGCTGCTGTTGTGTAGTCTGTGCTATTGTTTGGTTTGGTCCCCTTAGCTTTGCAGTTGTGCGGGCACAGCAACAGGTCTGTTTCTGTGGTGGTTTTTTTTTTGTTTTGTTTCCAGTTGGTTGTCATCTTAGTTGTGTCACTGTGTGTTGCTGTGGTGGCCTGCTAGGGGCACAAAACTGGGGTAGGTGGTGGGTACCCAGGGGTGCCAAGCACCCATCAAACCCCAAAGCAATCAGACACTTCTGTGATATTTAATATATTTTTTCCAATTTTTGCATTCCTCCCATAGGAAATAATGGGGATTTGAGGCATCCCAGTTGGCCCATTCTCCCCTTTAGATGGTGCCAGGGCACCCCAAATTGGGTCTGAGGGCATGTCAGGTCTGGTCTCAACTCCCCCCAGGCAGCCCCAAGTTGGTAAGATTTATTGCTTTAAAAAAATATTTTTCCCTTCATTGCAATGCATAGGAGTATCTCCCCATTCATAAGGAGAATTGTGTGTGACCCAATTGCTGTGAACTTCATACTCAGAGTTCACAGCAATTAAGGTCACACACAGATACTCCTCCTATGCATTGCAATGAAAGGAAAAAATTCTTCTCTTTTAAAAAAATCCTACCAATTTGGGGCTGCCTGGGGGGAGTTGAGACCAGACATGCCATGCCCAAGACCCACTTTGGGGTGCCCTGGCACCCCTCAAAGGGGGGAATGGGGCTGCCTCAAATCCCCATTATTCCCTATGACACTTCTTTGATTTTAGATTTTTCCAATTTTT
Source organism: Hemicordylus capensis (assembly GCF_027244095.1). NCBI lineage: Eukaryota > Metazoa > Chordata > Lepidosauria > Squamata > Cordylidae > Hemicordylus > Hemicordylus capensis. Next base: position 186,498,301 of record NC_069660.1, read on the forward strand.
TCATTTCTCCTATAGGGAATAATGGGGATTTGAGGCAGCCCAGCTGGCCCATTCTCCCCTTTGTGGGTCTGGGGGCATGGTGGGTTGTACCACAACTGCCCCCAGGCAGCCCCAAGCTGCTGGAGTTTATGGTTTTTCCCCAATGAATTTTTTCAGTTACTGCCCTTTTAATAAGTCTATCTCTATTAGAGTAGCTTCTCTGGTCTGTATATATATGTGTGTGTGTGTGTGTGTGTATGGTAGGTCTTCATAGGGATTCATTGAGAGAATTCATACACAGCAAGTCCAAACACAAATTGGATTCTTGGTGGCTGTATGAGTTATCTCAAGGAATCCTTCTGAAGATCTCCCATCCATATATATATATATATATATATATATATATATATATATATATATACACACACACACACACACACACACACACACACACACATACATATATATATACAGAGAGAGAGAGACCAGAGAAGCTACTCTAATACTCATAGAGATTCATTGAGGAAAAGTAATTATACACCAAAGCATCTGAACACTTTAAAAAAAGTGACCACACATTTTGCTTCATAATTCCACTTCTACAAGGGCTAGATCTTAGCTTTTAAGAAAAGAAAAGAAAAGAAAAGAAAAGAAAAGAAAAGAAAGAAAGCTGGGAATCTGAGGGAATTAATATGTGGAATCCAAATCTCAAATTGATTTGAATCAAATCTGGTGCAATTTGATTTGGACCTGAATCTAGTCAATGGACCACAGGGGCGATTTGTTCTGTCTCCAAATCAATTTGTACCCGAATCGATTCTCATATCCCTACTATTTTTAGAATTCAGTATCTAGATCATAGTGGATCAATTGAAATATTGTAATAAATCTATAAAGTGTTTGAGGAAATAATTGGGTAGATAATTATTAATCAGTAATTAAGAAATTAAACAACAATAAATAAATTACAAACATAGGAAGCTAACTCCTATGCTAGCTATGAGGTGGTGAAGCAGACCATTGGTCCATCTCACTCAGTATTGTGTACATAAACTGGCAGCAATCCAGAGTCCCCCCACCCATCTTGAAATGGCAGGGATTAAACCTGGGACCTCTACATGCAAAGCAGATGCTCTTCCAGTGAGCTACCGAATCATACCATTATGTTATTCATGAGAACAACATTAATTGGACTGTGTTGTTTTTGTTAATTTAACTCTTTTATTTAATGTAACACTATTTATATCTTGAATATAACTAAACTTACATTTCTTTCTCTAGGAAGCTTGGTTAAAATGACCAAATATAAAGCAGAAATAATGTGGATTGGAGGAAACAATATCCTAGTTAAAATGTTGCACCAGAAGAAGCTCCCTAATTAAAATGAAATGATTAAAATTAAACTGTCACATGAAACATAAATGAAATCTTTCAGAAGGCTGAGAAATTGGATTCATTTTTAGAAGCAACACAATATAAACAGATTTTGATTTATTAGTATTTGTGCATAACAGACAAGTTTTGAGTTGCATAGAATTTTTGTTAAGCAGAATAACCATCCTCATATTATAAGTAGTTAAGTGCTGTCATGATGGGCCAGGAGAGAGTGTAGCAAATGCTTTCTGCATGCAACATGTCTCTGGGAGCTTTGCACACACCACCAAATTGCACACCCCTTTTGAGATTATGGTTAAAGCAGGCTGGCTACCCAGTGTCCCATTTCTGCTCTTCTAGGTTAGGGCAGGAGCAGGGGTAGAGCCATCATTGAGCTGATGAGTTCAAAGAACCCAGGCTGCCAGTGTGGAAGGGCCACATGAGCCCTCCCCATGGCCCGATTGCCAGAGGGCTCACCCTCCAGAGCACAGAACGTTCCCAGCCAGCACTGGGAATGAGCTCTGGAGGATTCGCACAGGGTCTCTAGCGACTGGGCCGTGCCCCTTTTGTGTGTGACATCGCATGCCTATAGGCATGGCCCAGGCTCTGGAGAGACCATGCAAGCCCCCCAGTGTTCATTCCCAGCCAACGTTCACTGGAGGAAGACGAAGGGAAATAAATGCACCCAGGCTGGGAATGCACTTCACTCTGGAGGGCAAGTCCTCCAGCAATTGGGCCACGCCCACATGTATGTGATGTCATGTGCATGGGATGTCACTGGTGAGTGCAGCGCGCACGCTCAGCAGGGCTGCCAAGGACAGGGCAGAACATTGGCCTTCCTTCCCTGGTTCCACCACTGGGCAGGGGCATAATTTAGCAGGCTCATCAGGACAGAGGCTGTGAGGCCAGAGAGCTGAAGGACTGGGAAGTTGTCCAATGGTGATGTATCAAGAGGAGGGGTTTCTAAATTGTGCCTTTTGTACATATTAATTATTTTTTCTTCTCTCAGCATTCATTTATTACACTACCACCATTTAAAGTCTCTGTATGACTGCACAGGATCTCAGGATCAATGTATACTATTGTCTTCTCCTGAGGTAACATGGTGTTGTAGGTGTGGGGGTACCCATTATGTTATTCACAGATTGCTTAAAGATGAATAAGGTAAACTAGCGGAACCCTCACAGATCATCTGTGTGCTAGGACTTTGTTACTCTCTTTGCCCCCTGCCACAGCCCCTGCTTTATTGCTCAGTGTCAGCCACCCACTCTCACTCACCCCCTCCCCACTGCTTGCTCTCTCACTCACCCCTCCAGGATGCTCCCTCACTCTCTCCCTGCAACTTGCTTGCTCACTCCCTGTTCACTCACTCACTTGCCCCCTCTACACCTCTCAGCTCACTTACTCACCCGCTTGCTCACTCGCCCGCTCCCTGCTACTCGCCCCCTCCCTGCTGCTCACTTGCTCACTCGCCCCCTCCCTGCCACTTGCTCACACATTTGCCCCTCCCTGCTGCTCGTGTGCTTGCTCGCCCCCTCCTCACCGCTTGCTTTCTTGCTCACTCTCCCTCCCCCTCCCCATCACTTGTTTGCTCGCTCACTCACTCACTCACCCCTCCACACTACATGCTCACTCACTCACTCACTCACTCACCCCTCCCCATTGCACGCTCGCTCGTTCACTCACCCCCTCCCTGCTGCATGCTCACTCACTCACCCCTCCCTGCTGCTCACTCACTTTCCCTCTCCCCACCACTTGCTCGCTCACTCCCCCTCCCCTCCATTCGCTTGCTCACCTACTCCTTGCCACTCACTCGCTAACTTGCCCTCTCCCCACTGCATGCTGGCTCACTCACCTCCTCCCTGCCGCTCACTCACTCACTCATCCCCTCCCCGTGCACTCGCTCACCCCCTCCTTGCTCACTCGTTCGCTTGCCCTCTCCCTGCCACTCATTCACCCCCTACCTTATCCTTTTCCCTATCTGCATATGGAATCCCCACTGCCCAATCACCACAGTGCTTCTATTTTGTCACCTCCAATTGCTAAAGCACTGTGTGGGCAGGGCTTGCCACTTACAATCTTAGTGTATTATATATAGAGAGAGAGATTTATTTTAAAGTTCTCTTCTTAACTTGGTTCTCTACTATAAAGTAGGGTGGTTAGCTTGCTTGGTTATGGAACTGTTCTGCTGAAAGTTATAGTAATGCTCCACACAAGGCATATTCAGCTTGTATATGGTTCTTAGGTTTTTACACTGTTTCATTCCATAGTATTTATTTACATGAACATTTCACTATATTTTCCCCAGTCTTCTCATCTAGGCTGTTCTTAAGACACTTTACACAGCCCGCTCTGTCTTTCAACTGTTCACTTCAACAGCTCATTCCTAACTGCTCTCTAATGGCCTTCTTTTTTAAACTCCTCCACTCTCTCTCCACTAGTGGTTTCCTAGGCTTGACTGCAGGGCTTTTTCTCTGCTGCTTTAATCCCTTCTTATCTAGGTAACATTCTAAGCCCAAATAACCATATAACTCCACCACACATTCTTAAAATGGATCAAACCTCATCTCTGTTGGAAATTGCAGTGGTGGCTGGATTATTCCCAGCCAGTAAGTAAAGGGTTAATCTCACCACTAGAGGTGAAAGGATGTGGCGAGTTCCATATATAAATGGATTCTCTGCATAGCTGCTTTAGTGATAGCTAAGCACAAAGACACAGAAAAAGAGAAAAGACTTCTCTCTCCATCCAGACATGTAACTCAACTAAGCCTTTTTCTTATTTTTAAGTAAAATATCTTAGTTATTAACTATGATTCTGAGTGGTTTCTTCAGAACCCAACCCTGCTAACAGGTTATGGGCCCAGGATCCAGCACCTAACAACTCATGGTGCATAGTGAGGCTCTGCTGTGATCTAATCCAGTGAATTCTGAAGAAATTGAAGGAAGCTGTTTGCCTGGAGACAGTTGGCAGCCAGCATGGATCTTAAGGCAATCATTGCCAAGCTGAATAACTGTAACTACCAGCTGTGGAAGTTTAAGATGGAAATTCTCCTTTCCAAAGACAACCATGTGCCCTTTCCTATGGCACATGGTCGATGTGGAGAGACTAGCACAGAATCCAGAAGCATGGGACAAAGAAGACAGACAAGACTACTTATGGAGGATGATCAACTGTTCCACATCAGAAATGAAACTACAGCCAGAGGTATGTGGAACTTGCTCCAGAGGTTTCATGAGCATGCAGATTAAATCAGCAGACTGTACTTAATGCATAAACTGTATGGAATGGAGCTACAGAAATCCCAAGAGATGCAGAAGCATGTGGATTCAGTGCTGGAGATCATAAAGCAGTTGAGGGAAATGGGAGAGGAAATGAAGGACAACCAAGTTGCTGCAATGTTGCTGTGTAGTCTCCCAGAATCTTATGGGGCCCTGATCAATGTCATTGAAGCCAGGCCTGTGTCAGAACTCACATTCAGCTTTGTTAAAGGGAAGCTGACTGATGAATATAATTGCAGAAAAGAGGCCAGGGCAGACAGAGAGATTGGGAGACTGGAGACGGCCTTCAGGGGGAAGAAGATGCAGGAGGTAAGGCAGACACCAGAATGTTTTCCCAGTAAAAGACCTGGGTACATAAAGACTGCTCAATTTGGAAAGCTGAGCAAGACATGTTGGAGCTGCAGCTTCTGATGGCATCAGTTCTTAGCACCAGCAATCCTATTGACCACTAGGAGCACTGGGGTAGAGATCGTGAGCAAAGGTTTGTTAGACTGATAGGTTTCATTTTCTTACCAGGAGAGAGAATCTTCCACTTTCTCCCTTCCCCTCTTCCTGTATATAGCTAACAGCAAGGCATGTAGGCCTTATCTAGCTCCCTGATGGATTTCCTAAATAAATTACTTTATTTAGAACTTTAACTCCATGTATCCAGACAATATTAACTAGCAGTGCACTCTCTACCTGTGCACTTCTGCTGCAGCTGGGATAGATAAAGAAATCTGCCCCCCCCCAGCTCTCTAACAATGCAAGTGGGTGCAGGGGGCAGAAGAGAAGGCCAAGGTACCCCCAACCAAAGCTGCAGACCAGGACACTGATAGGGATGTGCACAGAACCAGGCGGGGGCAGTCAATGGCACCAGGGGTGCTGCTTTAAAAGCAGGGGAGGGTGCACTTACCGCTCCCTCTGCTCTTCCCCCACTGGCGCTCCTTTATTCTGAAGTTAATTGGGATGGCAGAGTACCTCCCTGCAGCTCCATTGCCCCCACTGACTTGATACAACCAGAAATATTTGCTGTGCCTGCATGCACTCGACATATGCCCACCCGTGCTGACGCATACAGGCTCAACGGATACTTCTGGTTATATCTGGACAATGGGGGCAATGGGGCGGCAGGGAGGCACTGCCTGGATTCTTTAACAGCCAATTTCTATATTCTGTACAAAAATGTTGGGGAAGGGGGAGGGGGTCCAGCCCCTTCCCCTTGAGGGTGGGGGTACCTGTGTTGTCCCTAGGCTTATTCATGAGAAGGGCCAGGCAGCAGATACAGCATTGCCAACACTGAGAGAAGAGGTTCCTCCTTTGTGATGACAATGGATGTTGATCTCTCATGAGAGTGTAAGGCCATGAGAACACCCCCTCATGGGTGTGGTTAAAATACAAAAATTGGTTTGAACCTAAAACTCCGTTATGGATATTACCGATTGAAGCCTTATCACGTAAAGAAGTAAATATGCAAATGTGTTGGGGTACCTATAGGGATTTGTTACATTTTCAGGAAAAGGATTGTAAGTTAAAAAGTTTAACTGAAATACAAGATTTGGTTAGAGATTGGTTTCAGTATCATCAGTTAAATGAGATATATAAGAAAGACTTTAAAGTTGGATTTGAGGATCAGACTTCAAATTTTGAGAAGGAATTATGTCAAAATGATGAAAAATTAGTTTCTAAAATGTATAAACTGTTGCTTCTGGAGGAGACAAGAGAGGAAGTGGTTAAAACGACTATGATAAAGTGGGCTCAAGATGTGGGGCGTAATATAGAAATGGCAGCCTGGGAAAAGTTATGGAAAAATGATTTAAAATTCACTGCATGTTATGCTATAAAAGAAAACTATTATAAAATGATGTATAGATGGTATCTGACACCAAAAAAATTGGCATTAATGTATAAAAATGTTTCAAACAAATGTTGGAAGTGTGGACATTCTGAAGGTACCTTTTTTCATATGTGGTGGACCTGTGGGAAGGCTAAAGCCTATTGGGATATGATTTATAATGAATTAAAGAAAATATTTAAAATGACATTTCCTAAGAAGCCAGAATCCTTCCTGCTGGTAATAACACAAGGTGTAATCTCTACAACTAATTTAACATTTTTTATGTATGCTTCTACAGTGGCCAGAATTATATATGCACAGAAATGGAAGAGTAATGAACTGCCTTCAAAAGAAGACTGGCTGATAAAAATTTTGGAATATGCGGAGATGGCAAAACTTACAGCACTAATAAGAGAACAAAACTTGGAATGTTTTAAAGAAGACTGGAAACCATTCTTGTTGTAGCTAAAGAATTACTTTCCTACTATGGACTTTACAGCAGGGTTTGAAATTTAGTAAAAAACTGCAGGTTGGGTAGATTAGCTATGTTTGTAAGGGTTTGAATTTATGTTTTGAATTATTATTATTATAGCAAGGGTAGATTTTATAGTTGATGATTCACGAAGAGATGTGTGCAGGAAGTCCACCTTTTTGTGTGTATTTGCAATGAATGATAATATTACTACTGTTAAAACTAATAAAAATTGAATTTGGAAAGAAGAAGAAAAGAGAACACCCCCTCACGAGAAGAACTGTCTGTGGGGACAGGGGGGTCGGGCAGTCTCTAATAATGTGTGATAACAAGCCCCTTCTCCCACGGATCGCTCTCTCACGAGAGTGTCAGGCCATGGGGACTGGACGGCAGATGCTACCCAGACAGATTGATCTATATAGGAAAGCCGCAGGGACAAGTATACCAGCAACTGCTCGCCTTCTTTTGGTGACAGTCAGCAAGAAACTGTCAAAGCATGCCCTCTGCCAGCCTGTCTGCCAATTTGTCAAAGCATGCTCTTGGTTGTGTGCCGAAATAGCAACCCCACTCTCCTGCAGTCATTGGAAAACCGGGCTCCCATCTCCCGCAATTCCCCATGGTGGTAGAGCTGCATACGCCACAATGCCAGCCCAGGAATTTTGAATGAGAGCAATTTTGCAAATGATTTCTGGTTAACCAGAGGGAGTGGCCACCCCCCACCCGCAAGCAGGGCACCTTTTGTAGAGTCAGCTCAACTCATGAGCATGCAGTCCAACAGAAGACCAGGTGTATTTGACCCTCTGGTCCTCCCCAGTAGACTGGCCCTCTCATAGGAGTGCTAATCCACTGGTAGCAAGCTGCCAGGGGAGCAGGAGTGTGGTTTGGACTGCATGGACTACTTTGCCAGACCCCTGGGGGTATTTTCCCTCCCTCATATATATATTCCCTCCCAGGAAGCTGTCATGTTCCCTTCCCTTTCCTGAATAAAAGTAACATAATGCCCTCCCCGCAAGATCCCCACTGTAAATCATGCTTGTGTGGGACAGTTTTGTTGCTAGGCTCTTAGGAGGGCAGTGGCTCAATTGCAGTCAGAAGTGCTGCTAGCTTGGCATGGCATTTGAAGGGATTTAAATGCCTTTCCATGCCAAGGGCAAGGAGATTGTTCTAAAAGGGCACAATCATGCTCAGCATGCCCCCCTTTAGATTGTGGCCAATGGCAGCTGCTCTGGTGATGGGCTGACACCTTGCCCACTGTCTGGCAATGCAGGCGCTATGGAGCTTTCTGGGATGCAGCCTCGGCAGACCAGGAAGTGGGAGGGGCTCCCCTCTTCTGAATCCGGAGGTTGCACAACTGTGATGTGATTTATGATTTCAAATTGAAACTGCAGGTTTGTTGACATCTGGTTTCGCGTTACATGTGAATGTGGCTGCAATGTTTCTTATAGTTATTAACTGTGGTTTTGAGTGGTTTCTTCAGAACCCAACCCTGCTAACAATCTCATCACATGGTGCTAGCAGGATTAATCAAGAATCAAAGCCAGAAGACTGAACAGCAGGATAAGAAACAAAGAGCTGGGCCATAAGATGATTGCACTTGTGGCTTCCAGGCAGCAACTGACAGCAGGGCTACACCGCCTTCTAGTGTCACACCATGAAACAAAACCCTGGGAGGGGCTATGAACTAAGAGCTGGCTCAATTCTCCTTTTTATACAAAAAGGTCAAAACTGGGCACTCCCTTTAAAGATTATTGTGCCTGATTAGAAAAGGTGAGGTCCAAAAATGACATTCTACCATTATAGCACTGAAAATTATTGGCCATAGAATCCAACACATCTGCCCAATCGACCTGAAATTTGGCAAAGTGCAACTAGGTGACAAGCAGCACCGTCTGCCTGGTGCAGATTTATTGATAAATGACCAAGCGATACCAGTTTGAAAATGGATACCTAAGAAGCTGTATTTTTTGTGCATGTAAAGCAACCTATATTTGCCCAATGGTGGTGTACTCCCCCCTTTTATATATATCCAAAAATGAAGGTCCTATGCTTTCATTACTTTGCGGGGGAAAGTGGTTGAGTATTTCTTTCATTATTAGCCTTCAAAGTTGCTATTATAGCAGGGCCATCAAGTCCTGGCACTCATCACAGCACATGTCAAATGACTTGATTGCCTCTTCCAAGCAGCAAACTTTTCCCACAATCAAAATGACTACAGTCTGCTTTTACCCTAGATGAGCTGAGTCACCATACAAATTTGCAGCCAACCCTCATTCAGGGTAGAGATTGGTGGCTTGTGTGTGTGTGTGTCTGTCTGTCTGTCTGTAACAGCTGCCTAGTAGTACAGTCCTTTGAATGTTGAGTCCAGACTAACTCCTACTGTTATAATAGAAAGATCACTGGAAAAAATGGCAAGGTGAGGGGAAAGGAATAATAGAAATATCCATTTAAAAACATGAAGGGGATAATGGAGAGATATGTGTTCAAAATTCAGGAAAAGAATGGTAAGAGTCTTTTTAAAATGTGGGGGAAAGGAACAAAGGAAAGATCTTTAAAAAACGGGGAGGAAATAATGCAACAGCCTCTCTTTAAAAGAGGAGGGGTAAATCCAACCACCCCTGCTTAATATAAACACTGTACTCATATGATTCTGAAATCTACAGCATCTCACAGGGTCTGAGATCTCAGTATACTTTTTTAAAGAATGCCAAACACACTTTCTACTTGTATACTGAGATCTCAGGCCCTGTGAGATGCTGTAGATCCTATACATGAAGGAAGGCTGACGGGGGGAGGAGGAAGATCCACAGACACGCACACAGACACACCCATAGCCTCAAAGAAAAGGGATGTCCACAAACTGCTCCAAAAGCCATGCAAGAGGCCTGCGAACCGGTTCGTGCTGGTGCCGGTTTGCAGTTCGATGCTGGCACAGGGTCTCCCTTTAAGGGTGGGGGGTTGCACTTACCCCTCCCGGTGCTCTCACGAGCCAGCGCTCTATTTTTTAAAAATGTTTTCAGGACGGCAGCGTTCCTCCCTGCCGCCCTTACCCCCATTGTTGCCCAGAAATACAGGAAGTACAGGCTGTGCGTGTGCGTGCATGCTCACCCACTGCGCACATTGCGTGCGTGACTTCATGTGCACGCAACATACGATGTGCATGGAGGGCACATGCAGCCCGTACTTCCTGTATTTCCAAGCAACAATGGGGGCAGGGATGGCAGGGAGGAAGACTGCCTCCCTGAAAACTTTTTTAAAAATCGGAGCACTGGAGGAGGAAAAGCGGTGGGATGGGTAAGTGCAACCCCCCACTCTTAAAGGGAGACCCCCGCCAGCATTGAACCACACCTCCACAGTTCTGTGCACATTACTACTGGAGAAGCCCCCCAGAGAAGGTATGTACATGAAATGAAATGAAATGTGTGCCTTTTTTTTTTAAACCAACAACCTGTGAACCCTCCCCACCACCACCCAAACTGAACCAAACCAGGAGGGTTTGATGGGGGCCAAAACTGAACTGGCCCCGTCCAGTTCAAGGCCAGTTCGGCCTCAAACCAAACCGATCCAACCACTTTTGTGCACTCCCCTAGTGACCATTTTGCAGTTTCCATGTTTTTAGAACATGAGTGAATACTGTGAGCATTTTAATTCTCATCTTAAAGTGAATGTTTTTTGGGGGAGGGAGGGGGTTTGTTATTTTAAAATAAGTTGATCGAGGTGCTAGGGCTGCAAACACAGAACCCTGTTAAAAACCCAGGAGAGTGCTGATTATCCCTTCAAAACAGAAAGCAGGGTTAATTATCTCCCCTGTCCTGTTTTCCCTCTGCACCAAACAGCTGATCAGCATATTGCTAAATGGCTACCAGGCCTGTGGTATGTGTAGCTCCAGCACACAAACAGTTGGATCCTCATTTGATAGGTTGGTTCTTTGAGGAAGCTGAGTACTTCAGTTCTCAAGGCTCTGCAAGATTTCTTAAGCACAGGATGTGTTTCCTTTTGTGAGCTGAGTAGTGCTTCATGTTAGCCAGCCTTGACAAGGTGTAGTATTAAGTATACTTGGCTGTTAAATGGATTGCTGTCGCTCTTCATGCTAATCAGCTCTTGTTGAAGATTTCCTGTAATTGGTCAAGGGACGAGCTGCCCATCATCTGTAGGTCTTCTTCCTCTTTGTTTGTTTGTTTGTTGCAGTAACAAATATTCATGATCATGTATAATTCAACAGCAATATATTAAAAATACAAATTAACTATATTTGTTTTAATCATTATATGCGGTAATCTACATAATGAAATGCTATACAGTGTGATGTGTATTTCTAATCCAGACAATTAATATTTCTTGATAGTGTGTTGAACTACTCTAAAGGATCTGCTCAAAGCGAACAAGATGTGATCCATGATCTTATCTTCCACCTCCCTTTAAACAATAATATACTTCACATTTCATTTCATGAATAAAAAGATTACAAGAAAACACATATCAATAAAGAGATTATTAGTTATATCACCATTAAACATTGTGCATTCTGGGGAAAATGTATATTTTTAATGCAAGTCAATAAATAACAGTTATTAATAAACCTATTCCATTTTTATCGTATCTCTATGGTTCATATATAACTGATTAATTTAACAATAATGGCAACATTCCATTCTTTCTCAAACCATTATTTGTTATTGGAAATTGTACAATATTTCACCTACGGAATCATTAGCTAATCATTAGCTAAAGAAGCTAATTTGATATCTATTTTCACAATTAATTCATTAGTATCTGTTTTTATATTAATTCATTAGTACTAGACATAATAATGCATCAAGACAAATCTAATATCCAAAAATATTCTCTAATATTTTTTAGTTTCCCTTCAAACTTGTTTTGCCAGCTGGCAATTCCACCACATGGTCACTTTTTGTAGTAATTTGAACTATACCTATTATTTATTTTATTTGTAACTGGAGTTACATACCATTTTCTGTAATACCGATATTATAACTTCTAGTTCACAAAATGTCCCAAACCTTTATAAGAATATTATCCCTTTTATCTTGATCTCTGCAATCATACCAGATATTTATTCATCTGTTTTGATTTGCACTCAAATTCTAGCAATAATTAATATATTTTGATAAGTTAATTATATTTTTGAGTTAAAAAAAATTCTAATTATAAAAGATTGTAAACTGCCCTGAGATCTTATATAGGGTGATATATAAATGTGTTAAATAAAATAAAATAATATTCTCAAAAGTTATTTCTTAAATAAAGAGAAAGGAGAAAGATTTAAAAGTCATGGAGGGCTTATTTATTCAGTTTTTCCTTAAATTCATTATAAACAATTAAATGTTTGTGTGAAAAATGACAAATTAATTTCCAGATTTTTAATTTCACTATACAACTTCAAGACTAGTTAGCCAAAATTAAGCACCATTGAAATCAATAAGACACATTAGTCATAAGTAGGAATGTGCAAAATTATTCTAGCTCAAAAAGATTTGAGCTCGAAAGGCTGTTTTAAGTGTTTCAAGCTCAAAGTGAAATGCCCTTAAAATAAAGGGCCTGTTTTGAGCTCAAAGCAAAATGGCCCCATTTCGAGCTCGAATCATTTTGAGTGTTTCAAGCACCAATTTAGAGGGCTATTTTTCCCTTGGTGATTGGTGTTCTGACACTGGCTTTCAATTTGCTTGCAATCTCCTTGCTTCTCGGTTGACTTCCTATCATTCAAATCAAGTATTGTCAGGGGCAACTCTACCCCAATAGGCAGGGGGGAGGGAGGGAGGAACATGCTGGGTGAAGTGTGGGCTGGCATAGCCCAGTGGGACGAGAGAGAGAGTGCCTGTGGCTTATCTGTCTCTCCCCTCCTTTTAATTTGCAGTTCCAAAAGCGGATTTTCTTCTTTTCTTTTTTCTTTTCTTTTCACCAGCAGCCCCAGTGGCTTTAACTGGGTGCTGCTTTAAAAACCTTTTCTCCTGTGGGATTTTCTTCTTTTTGTAGTCAGCCCCCAGTGACTATAATAAATGGAGTGCTGTGCTGGCTGGCTGTTTTTTCTTTTGCAATCCCAAGCCTCACCTCTCTGCTGCTGCTTTGTACCTACATATCCTGTTGTAAACTGCCCTGAGCCATTTTGGAAGGGTGGTATATAAATCAAATACATACATACATACATACATATGACTGCTTTTTCTTCCTTCCTTTTTCTTTTTTTGCAGGCTGGTGTGCTTTGATTTCTGTCTGGTGCCAGCTTGCCCAGTTTCCCTAGTGTTCTTCTGTGTGTGTGTTTCCAGCTTTTTAAAAAAAAATTGTGTGGGTGGGTGGGTGCCTGACTGGTGTCCACTTGCCCTCCCCCCCAGCTGTTGAGCCTTGGGACGAATGCCTTGGGGAGCAGCACCTCGACAGACTCCAACAGAAGAGACTGAAAGAATACACAGGAATGTAAATCCCCTGCCCCCCACTTTGTCACATTAGATAATTGAGAGTTCTCAATCTTTAAATAGGGCCTAGTTTAGGGAAGGGATTTTAGATAGGCACTAGGACTGTGGGTTGGGTTAACTTAAGATAGACCATAGTAATGCCCTTTTCTTTCCCTTAGACCTGTCCCATTGTTGTTCACTCCCCTTTAAAAAGAAGCCCCCAGCCCAAAGTCTGCTTCTTTATTTGAGGGGTTTTTAATTTTTCTGTCTACTGGGTGTGCACTGCAATGCTATAGATAGCACTGTGTATGGCACACATAGCACAAATAGGCCACCTGCAAACCCACATTCCCTTTTAAAATACCCACCTTAAAGGTGTTTCCTCCCCATGAGAGTTCAATTTTATAACCCTCAATATGTCCAGGAGGGTGTGAGGCAGCGGGAGGGATGCTGCTGCTGATTGTCGTGGGCAATGGCTAGAGGGGCCTATTCTCCAAGTCATCCCCACTGCTGCTGCACCAGCTCACCTTTCAGGAGGTGCCTGGTCCCACAGTGCAGCTGCCTGTGGTGGTTGAGGTAGCATTAGGAGGGAGGCCCTCTACGTCAGGGAAGAAGCTCTTCCTGTGGCAGCTGAGGAGGAGGAGGTGCCGTCAGCTGCCAGCCCAGCCAGTTCATTCTCTTCATGCTTCCCAATCTCCATTGGCAGTGTGACCCCCTGTCTAAGACGGAAGATGAGCAGGAAGAAGTATGTCTACTAAGTTCCAGGACCTTCTCAATCCCAGACTGCGGTCAGTGATGGTGGTGGCTCCCAGAAGGTACCAGCAGCCCCAGTCCCACCATCACCAAAACGGTCCCAGACCGATAGCAGCATGCTGTGGGACCACTTTGAGCTCCACCATGGTGTCCAAACCCATGCTGTCTGCGCCCACTGCATAGCACAGGTCAGAGGGGGAAAGGACTCCAAGCACTTTACAATGTCAGGGATGCTGCTGCACCTGCAGTGGCATCAACCAGGGGACTCTGTTTCTGCTGGCAGCAATAGGCATGGTATGTCCTCAACTATTGGCCGCAAGGCACCTGCTCCTCCTCCCGAACATGGGAAGTTGCTTGCACAGTGGCTGCAGTCAGCATGCAAGCGGTCTGGTCACTCAGAGTCTCCTCTCATCACCCGGGCCATTGCTGAGATGGTCACTTTGGATGACCAGCCATTCCAGGTGGTTGACCATGCCAGCTTCTGTCAGCTGCTCCTACATCTTGTCCCCAACTATAAAATCCATTCTCACACCACCTTCAGCAACATGTAGTGCCCTCCCTGGACCAATCATACAGGGAGGTCGTGTCGGGGCATCTGCGTGCAGCAGCCCCTGACACCAGCATGCATTTCATTGCAGATCTATGGACCAGTCTCAGTGGGAGGTACGCTGCTTTTCTGTCCCTCATGGTGCACTGCTGGGGGCAGAAGAGCAAGGGGACATCTACTGTTGCTGGTGTGGCCAGCCCCTCCCATGCAGTAAAGCACAGGTGGGCTATGCTGCATGTGCAGGTGCTGGACACTAACAACGCAGCAGATGAGCTGTTGGCCATGGATTGCCAGGTTGTGGGATGGCTATCCAGGAAGCCAAACCTTCACAGAGGGTTCATGGTTACCGACAATGCTTCCACCATAACTAGGGCAGCTGAGCAGGATCAGTTAGTTTCCATCTGTTGTGTAACACTCTGAACCTGGTTGTGTGGGCTGCGCTTGGCCCTTCTGCAGGCAAGTGAGACATCCCCACTGTGGGCAAGTAAGACATCCCTGCTGAATATGCTGTGCACCAGTCTGCTGCTGTCAAAAGAAATGGGTAAGCAGGTGATATTTTAAAAATTTAAACCTTTTCACATAGCATCCTATGTGGGTTTAGGGGAAAGGTTAAAAAAATTAAAATTGTCTGCTTGCCCATTCCTTTTGTGGGTTGGGTGGTAGGTAGCACCTACCACCCAATCCACTTGGGTGTCCCTAAGAGCTACCCATGGGGAACAAAGGGGTGTTTCTAGTTTCCCATTGTTACCTATGGCCGAAACACTTGAAACACACGAAATGGACTAAAATATGGTTCGTTGAAGCATTTTGAGGATTTTCATTTCATTATGAGCTCAAAGTGAAATACA
The DNA here is from genome assembly GCF_027244095.1 of Hemicordylus capensis. Lineage (NCBI taxonomy): Eukaryota > Metazoa > Chordata > Lepidosauria > Squamata > Cordylidae > Hemicordylus > Hemicordylus capensis. The sequence continues at coordinate 186,513,776 of NC_069660.1, forward strand.
AAATCCATTTCATGCACATCCCTAGTCATAAATAACTTAAGTTCCATTAATTTCAGTGAGACTTTGCCTGGATGTTGCCCATGGATCTCATTTCAAATGCAGTTTGGCTTAGTTCAGAATACAAACTTTGAAAACTCAGTATCCTTGTCTTGTATTGAAGATAAGCATGATCTTCACTAGGATGAACCACTGGGATTATTTTGGTCTTTTTCTGCCACAGCCTTTCAATTTCAATTTGTAGATCTTTGTATTTTGTGATTTTTTTCTATTTCTTTTTCTTCTATTCTGCTATCCCCTGGTATTGCTATGTCGGTTATTTTAACTTGTTTTTCTTTCTTCTCGACTACAGTTATATCTGCTGTATTGTGTGGCAAATGTTTGTCTGTTTGTAGCTACAAGTAGCTTGTATTTTTGGCAGAGGTTCCAGTGTATCATCCCTGCTACCTTGTCATGCCTTTCTTTGTAGTCAGTCTGTGCGATCTTTTTACAACAGCTGATTAGGTGGTCCACTGTTTCATCTGCTTCTTTAAAGGCGGCACTTGCTGTTTGTTGTTAATTTTTCTACTTTTGCTCTTATTGCATTTCTTCTTAGTGCCTGTTCTTGTGCAGCCAGTATTAAACCCTCTGTTTCATTCTTCAAGTTGTGGATTTTTCTACTTTTGCTCTTATTGCATTTCTTCTTAGTGCCTGTTCTTGTGCAGCCAGTATTAAACCCTCTGTTTCTTCTTCAAGTAACCATGCTTAAGCCATTGCCAGGTCTTGGTGATGTCTGATTTTCCGCTTATATTGTGCAAATATTGACCATGCAGGGGCTTATTTTTCCATTTTTCTGCTCGGTTCTTGACTTGTTCTTTCTTGTAGGCCTCCTTTCTTTCATTGGTGTTGAATAGTTTCTCATTATTGACCATTTGAAGTGCATCTTCTTCACTGTCCTTGATATATTCTTCAAGGCCTCTTTTCTCCTCCTCTACTGTTTGATGGACTTGCAGCATTCCTCTTCCACCAGAGCTACGAGGGAGGTATAGCCTATCTACATCACTGTGGGGGTGCAGAGCATGATTGATGGTCATTATTTTCCTGGTCTTACGATCTAGCGTCTCTAGCTCTGCCTGGGTCCAGTCTATTATTCCTGCAGTGTATCTGATAACAGGTATAGCCCAGGTGTTTATGGCTTGTATGGTGTTCCCGCCATTGAGTTTGGACTTGAGGATTTTTCGAACTCTCCTGATGTATTCACTTCCAATTTTTCTTTTAACTTCAGTGTGTGCAATGTTATCAACCTGGAGAATGCCCAAGTATTTGTAATGTTCTTTCTCTTGCAGGTTCTTGATGTTGCTTCCATTGGGCAGTTCTATTCCTTCTGTTTTTCTTATTTTTCCTCTGTTCATTATTAATGCAGCACACTTGTCTAGTCCAAACTCCATTGCTATATCGCTACTGAATATACAGACAGTGTTTAGCAGTGATTCAATTTCTGACTGGGACTTTCCATACAACTTCAGATCGTCCATGTACAGCAGATGGTTGATTTGACTTGATGTTTTAGATGTTTGGTATCTGAGGCCTGTTTTCTTTAATATTTGTGAAAGTGGGGTCATGGTGATTACAAACAAGAGAGGGGATAGTGAGTCCCCTTGGAAAAAGCCTCTTCTAATGCTAACCTGTCCAAGTGTCTCACCATTGATTGTTAACTGTGTACTCCACATGCTCATTGCTTTTTAAATAAATATCTGAATGTTTTTGCTGACACCAGTTGTTTCTAAACATTTTAGTATCCATGTGTGAGGCAATGAATCGAAACCTTTCTTGTAGTCAATCCATGCAACACTTAGATTTGTTTTTCTTCTCTTGCAGTTTTCTGAAATCATTTTGTCAATCAGCAGCTGGTCTTTTGTGCCTCTGGTGTTTGGGCAATTTCCTTTCTGTTCAACTGGAAGCTTTTTGTTAGTTAACAAGTGTTGCATCACTTCATCTGCTATTATTCCAGTTATTAATTTGTACATGGTTGGCAGGCAGGTTATCGGTCTATAATTACTTGGAACTGCACCTTTTGATGGGTCTTTCATGATGAGATGAGTTTTCCCAGTTGTTAACCATTGTTCAATATCACCTCCTTGCAAAATGTGATTGAACTGTTTTGATAGTTGTTTATGAAGGCTTGTTAGGTGTTTAAGCCAAAAGCCATGCAGTTCATCATCGCCTGGAGCAGTCCAATTTTTAATTTTCTTTGCTCTTTCACTTATTAATTCTGGTGTTATTATTAGATCTTGCATTTGTTGGTTACATTTTTTACCTCTTTCATCCAGCCTGCTTTTTCATTATAATCTATTGGATTGTCCCATAATTTCCCCCAGAATTGCACTGTTTCTTCTTTATTTGGTGTTTCTATGTTTCTTGCTGTTTCTCCTTCTATGCTTTGGTAGAAATGTCTCTGATTCGACTGGAATTGGAGCTTCTGCCTGTGTTGTGTAATTCTGGCTTCATATCTGCTAATGTTCTTTGACACTGCTGTTATTTGCTGCTTTATTATTTCCAGGACTTCTCTAATTTTCCTTGAATCTAGGTGGTATTTCTGGATCAGATACTTTTTGGTGTTTTCATTCTTCAGCTTCTTGTCTTTCATATCTTTCAATTTACTAGCATTTGATCTAAGCCTGGCGATTTTATTTTCTAATCTAATCTTCCATTTAGGTGATGTACTACTTTCTTTTTTTACAGGTCCACTGATCTTATATCCGAGCTCTTGTGTTGTTATTGTTGCTGCACTGTACATTAGTTGGTATGTTTCTTGCAAATTATTATTTCTTGTTTACACAGTCAGACAGGTGTTATTGACTGGTTTGTTTTAGCCAGACATCGAGTCCTTCCCAAGGACCTGGGATGGCTGAATTTTATTGTCAATTGTTATAGATATCGTCACAGAATATAGGCTGTTCCCAGTAAAGCTGCTTTTTGTAATTCGCTGATGGTGATTTCTGTGACCCCTATGGTGTTGAGGTGCTCTTCAAGGTCTTTTGGAACTGCACCCAGGGCGCCAATTACCACTGGGATTATTATTATTATTATTATTATTATTATTATTATTATTATTATTATTATTATTTCTATACCGCCCTTCCAAAAATGGCTCAGGGTGGTTTACACAGAGAAATAATAAATAAATAAGATGGCTCCCTGTCCCCAAAGGACTCACATTCTTAAAAAAAACACCAGATAGACACCAGCAACAGTCACTGGAGGTACTGTGTTGGGGGTGGATAGGGCCAGTTACTCTCCCCCTGCTGAATAAAGAGAATCACCACAGTAAAAGGTGCCTCTTTGCCCAGTTAGCAGGGGGTTAGGCATGGACTTGGGGTCCCAGGTCCATGTGTCTACTCTCCTAGAGGGCCCCATAAATTTTCCCAGGGGAAAGATTTTTGTAATTCATTAATTCTTTTGCATTTCATGGCCTAGAGTTCTGAAATTTGGCACAGGTATAAAACAGATTATCAGGACTCTGTGTATTGATTTTGAAGCAGATTGGTTAATCCATTTATTTTAATCATTTCTTGATTTAAAAAAAAACTTCCAAAAACTAAAAACACCCTCCTATGAGTTGCTTGTTTCATAGCAGAAAATTACAAAAATGTCTAGAACCAAAGTCCCCCTGACCACTATTCCACCCCCATGTGGAGGAATATTCCCATTGCCGTCATTTTTTAAAAAGGTAAACATCAGCCCCCTTTTAACTCCCCTTTTATAATTTCCAGAATGGCTGGACTTAGACTTCTCAAACTGGGCACACATGTAGCCCAAGATGACAGGACTCTATTTTTATTTTAAGGAAATCAATTAATCCTTTGATTTTTTTTTTAATGGTTTTTTCCCCCTGCAGTAAAGCTGCCAAAAAGAGTCATCTCTACCCATAGAGGGCTTCCCATATAGTGAAAGTGGAACTAACTGTTACATCTGAATAAACAAACTTTTTTTAAAAATGTACTTTGCTCAAAGTCTGTGCTCAAAGTCTGCATGAGAACTGTGGAGCAAGGGGCATATGTTGTGGTTTTAATTTTTTCCTTTATGTTTGCACCATATACGAATACAAATACGACAAATATTTATATGCCACTTTTCAACCCAAGTCCCCAAAGTAGTTTACATAGATATAAACAATAAAAACAAATAAAATGACTCTCTGTCCCCAAAGGGCTCACAATCTAAAAAATAAACATAAGATAAACACCAGCAACAGCCATTGGAGGGATGCTGTGCTGGGGATAGATAGGGCCAGTTGCTCTCTCCAGCTCAATAAAGAGAATCACCACTTTTAAAAGGTGCTTCTTTATGTCCATGTTGGTTTGTGTTTCAATTGTGGAACAAAGGACATGTGTTGTGTCCCATTTAGTTTGTGAATGGTCAATAAGTTGTGTGATCCACTGGGACTTGTATAGTCTTTTTTGAGGGGGTAGACTATTGCCCAGTTCTGTGGGTTCATGTTGAATAATCAAGAAAATGTATAGATTTTGTGGGGATTGTGTAGTCAGTCAGTTTCTCTCTCCCTCCCTCCCTCCCTCTCTCTCTCTGCCCCCTCTTTTGACGTCAAATGTACTCTGGCACAGACCTGTGAGATTGTGGTGAAATGTATATATATGGAGAAGATGTTTATTTTTCAGGGATTGGGGGATTGTAAGCTCATTAGGTCCAAGGTCCAAAATTACCCAGTTGCACCCCTAGGAGGCAGATATAAAAAGAAGCTCCGCTGCTCTGTTTATGTGTTGGTTAAAAGAAAGAGGGGGAATTCCACTGCTGTACCATATTACACAGCGGTCTGCCCACTATCAAAATGAATGGGATACCCAAATGAAATGAACCCCACCACAAAAGTCTCTGCTAACCATCCGACATGCACAAGAAGCTTTGTGAACTCAACTATGCTTTCAGTGGTAGCAAGCATGATGTCCCCTTAGCTAAGCAGGGTCTGCCCTGGTTGCATATGAATGGGAGACTAAGCAGGGTCTGCCCTGGTTGCATATGAATGGGAGACTAGAAGTGTGACCACTTTAAGATATTCCCTTCAGGGGATGGAGCTGCTCTGGGAAGAGCAGACGGTTCCAAGTTCCCTCCCTGGCTTCTCCAAGATAGGGCTGAGAGAGATTCCTGCCTGCAACCTTGGAGAAGTTACTGCCAGTCTATGTAGACAATACTGAGCTAGATGGACCTATGGTCTGACTCAGCAGGTTTGTTTGTTTGTTTGTTTGATTGATTTTTATACCGCCCTTCCAAAATGGCTCAGGGAGGTTTACAATTAACGGTCTGATATGGCAGCTTCCTATGTTCCTATACAATATGCTGGGCAGAGCTTGGTGAAAACAAATGAGAGCCACTCCTGCTTGGGAGTCAGACACCATCTTGCTTCTCCTCCTACTTGCTCATAAGCTGCTGGCCACAGGCAAGGTTCTGACATGCTCTTTCCAGCAGTCATCAGAAGCCCAACGGATTCATACAACTGCATTCAAAGTCAAAAATAGTTTATATAGCATTTGCTTTGTTTTAGCTATGCATGCATAAGATTTATTTTCATCTAGATCTGTATAATCTCTGTTTTGTTATATCAAGCATTGAATAAAGAAAATATTGATTTCCAACCGCCAAGGGCAGAGGATTTCATTACATGGCATCTTGAATGCAGCAATTGCTTCCAGCAGATATTCACTGGGTTGATTCTCAATGCTTTATACAAGGAAATGAAATGTCTTTTCAAAATGGCATTTTAGATGGATTGTCCAGTCTCACTGGCAGCTTTGCTACGTGATTGGCTTGCAGAATTGTCTTGGATACTCTTAGAAGGGCGCTAGAAAAGTACAAAGCACATTTACATAATAGTGTCCATACCCATTCTGTTTTAAAAAACAGTCTGCAAGCATGCTTTGCTCTGTAATATTCCTCATCAAATAATGGTTGCCTCTTCTGATACACTTTTCAATAATAATATTTTTCAAATACATTACAGTTCTATTCACGTTTTATTCAAGTTTCTAAGTTTTATTCTAATACATACAAATATTTTCACAAATCTTTATGTGGAGTGACTTCGTACACAGTGTATTTTGGGAGTTTAGAATACAAATAGCAAATAATACATTTTCCTGGGTCATCCTAGCTTCACTTTAGTGGTGGTGGTATGAAAGAGTTTATACCAGGATTGTTCCTTTAGTGACACAATCCTAAAAATAGCCAGATATGCGGCATCTACCACATGCATGAAAATCTTTGTCTCTGCCTCTTTGTGAGTAGATAGAGACAGCCATGAGGTATCAATTCTGTGAACAGCCATAGTCAACATGCTCAAACCAGGTATAATGAAGACCTCAGAAGGCCCTTTGTGATGTTTCCTTTCATTTGTAAGCAACTTCAGTATGCTCAAAGAATTCATATGGTGTGAGATATGAATTCTATGAACATGCACAGAAAGACAACGTGAAAGCAACAGTGCGGACCAAAAATGACAAAGGAGTCCACAAAAGGATTGATGGACCTGTAAATCTGGAAGAACTGCCTATGTGTTGGTGACAATAAAACATGATTATTCTGCTTCTCATCAAAAATTATTGGTCAGCTGTTGATGGAAGTCAAGCAGATAATAGCAATGTATATGCTCTGTTCAGACACACACAAAAAGATGCTCTAGATGTGTAGAGCATCCAGAGCGAGTCCAGAAGTCTTGCATAGCATGGCATGCACCCCATCACCTGCATGCTCACAGTTATGGTGGTGTTTGTTTGAAAAGGCAAATGCCATACTTGTGATGGCAGTTCCATAACCAGCAGTTCTGAGATTGTCAGCCTGGGACACCCAATTAAAGCAACCCCCCCAACCCGCTCTGAAAAAAAACAGCCAGGGATTTTATGGCTGGTGGGGCTGCAAGGTTGTGCAAACCCAAATGAGTGCATAAAGCCATAGATCCATTTCTGTAATGGTACAAACTTAATGCACTCCCACCCAAAATGCCACTCCAAGTGGTGAATTACTAACCCATAATCTTGGCAATCCATGGGTCCTTGCCGTAAGGTTCAGGACAACAAGCTTGCTTTACCATTGCTGGAAGAAGGGAAGTGTGGTTCTCTTGGGTTTGGTTGCACCTCTAAATAATGCTAGCACTTTTGTCTGATGTTGGAAGCCATCTCAAAATGTAGGTGACAGGCATGTACATGAATTACTGTTCAGCAAGACCTCTATTAAAGTACCGTGAGCTACAGTCTGAGACAGTAATCCTGACTAAATTAGTTGTAGCAGAAGCTCTCGCAGTCAATTATTTCAGCTAATAACAATGTACAGTCTGTTCCGTTGGACACATACAGATGAATACTGCCAGGAGTGTGTCACTGGCATCGCAAAGTGTTAAGTAAACTTCATCTCCAACTTATTCTTCTGTCGCATTATAATCAGGCCTCAGATACCTTACAATAAAGACCCTCAGGTGTGATTGTTCAGTTGAGAAGTTTACCTGTCACCTCTCTGTCTACTGACCTTTAAGACCAACAACTCCCATTCGAAAGATGTTGTGCATCTGGCGGGGCAAATGTGACAATGATACCTTCTGTTCTGCACAAGCAAAAGGCACGCAGATGGGGGTAGAAGCATATGGTACCGAATTCTTGGCCTGGAGCCCCATTGCTTTCCTTTTGTGATGCTTTTGCTGCCTGCTTGTTTCTCTTTTTCATGCTGGGCTGCTGCTCCTATTTTGCGTATTTCTCCAGATCACCCTTTGCCACCCTGTTGCACTTTTTGGCAGCCTGTGGAGTGGCATGCCCTTCTGCTTCCTGCCTTATAAGCTGCCTTATAAGACAGCAAGGATTAATCAAGTGCACAGCCATTATTGCTAACAGGGAGTGGAAATCTCTCCAATGACTGGGGCAGTGGCAGTTCTCTTCCAAGGTTTCTGTCTCCCTACTCACCAAACCTCTCCGTTCTTTGAGTGTGCTAATGCTTGCCACTTGGCCATCAGAATCATTGTTTTAGACCATCTGCTGTTCCTCTGCATTCAATCGCTTTGTTCCCTTTCCAGTTGTAAATTTCCCCCCTCGACCATCCTGGCATTTAAAAGCTGCACACAAAGAAATTGCATATTCACCATTCCCAACACAGTAGATGAATAAGTATGAAAGCAAACAGATGTGTCGCCAGCTCACTGTAAGTCTACTTTTCAAGGGAAGGTGAAGTGTATCAGAACTAGGGCTGGGCCACAGCTTTGGGTAAGGTGTAAATTACAAGTTAAGATTTCAACTTCTAATAGGGCTGTGCATTGCATGCAATAATTCCTGGTCTTGCCCTAGAATGACCCAGGAGAGGAAGTCATTCATAGATACATGGGACTTGGAATGTATCTGTCCAAGCCCTGTCCCTGCACTGACTCACCAGGTAGCCTCACACCACTGCACTCTCCATGCTTTTTCAGACAAAAGCTGTAGGCAAATGCCATAAGCATAATGGTGCTTGCTTCTGTGATCACAAGTCTGGGGTGCCTTTAGGCAAATACCATGAGTGTAGATAGTGTGGTGACATAAGGCTTCTCAGTACATCAGTACTGGGTGGGGCTTGTCAGCATGCTCTAGGGATGTTGTACATAGGTACTACAGTGTCCCTTTTTCCGCATGTCTGAAGCAGGCTATACTGTCTGAATAGAGCCTGAGTGTCCCACCTGCTCACCTCTCTGAGCTTCTCTTCATGTAGCCCTCCCTATAGAATTTTCAGGGCCTAAAATTAATCCCTGAGAGGATTGTGTCTGGTTACCTTCACATGGTAGTGTCCAGAATATTGAATTAATGACCAGACCTCATAAGAGGATTTTCAGTCCCATAGCCACTATCGATTTTAATAGGAATTCTGCTTCAAGCTTACATCTCAGCTTTCCTTCTTTCTTTGCAACAAAAATGTCTACCTAGCAACTTTAGTACACAGCCACTAGGAGTATGCACAGAACTGGTTTCCACAGTCAAGTTTGAATTCAAACCAAACTTGGGTTTGAGGACTGGTTTGATTGAAGCAACCACTGGTTGGTTTTGAATTTGAACCAAATTTGAACCAGTTCACCCATAGGGAATAATGGGGTTCTCGAACCAGCCCATTATTCCCCATGGGTAGTGCCTAGGGACACCAAATTATTTTGAGTGGTAGGGTGTGATAGGTGCTACAATTACTACAATTGGGTAATCAGGTGATTATTAATGATTTTTTAAATTTTTGATTATTTGATTTTTTTTTCCCCTGGGTCAACTCTAACTTGGGATTTGCCCTACCACCCAACCTGCTTTGGTGTCCCTAGGCACCAAAGCAGGTCCTTATTTCTTCTCTTCATGTCTGGATAATAAATTCAGCACAGAATATTGGCTGGGCCCTGGCTGTGCTGAGAGCCTGCCAGGCTGACACATGTCAGGGCACCAGTTCACCTAATCATCATGGGCCATACATGAATGTCTGACTGTGCTGCTTGGAGAAAAAAGGTTAGCAGTAACACACAATAATTTAACAGTCACAAGGAGAAAAATAAATAAATCAATCTCCTGCGTGCTCTTCTATGGCCTCCAATTGGTGCTGAGCCTCAGGGCACCAGTCCATCATCATTCCAGGCCTGGTGGTTGGTTTGCATATGTCTGCATGTGTCAGCAGCACTAACAGGCAGCCTATGACATAACTGATTTAGTGGTTGGCTAGGGTGGGGCGAGCTGGCAGTGGTGTTGCAGAAGGTGGTGATGACCATGAGTCACTCACCTCCACATCCATCTCAGGATAGCCCAGCAGGGGGAGAATGGTCTTGAAGAAGACCAGCTGCTCCACAAAGCCAGCATCCAGGCATGAGCGATGGAGTGTCACCACGTTTCCAGCCATGGAGAAGACCCTCTCACTCTGGACACTGGTTGGTGGGCATGAGAGGAGCCATCTGGCAACCATTGCCAAGTCCAGCCAGACTTGGTGATGTGTTTCCCCAAACTGGACCAGATCAGTCTTTTGGTCCACCACCATCAGCTCCTGCAGGTACTGCAGAACTCTTTGCTTGGCACTGCTGCTGGACAAAGTTGGTACCTCCTGTACCCCTGGCAAGGGGCCAAGTCACTCCCATTTGAACCACAGGGTGGAATGCATGGGTGGAAGTGACAGCTGCATGACAGCTGCATTGACAATGCCAGGGACAACATGCTACTGAACTGGGAAGCAGTGATGACACTGCTGTTGGGTGTGGAATGTGCATTAGAAGGCATTCCAACACCCTCCTCCTGGTTCAGAATCAGCCTCCTTTCCTCTACCCTCCTAACCTCTTCAACCAGGAGAGCCCTCCACCTGGGCAGCTCTCCAGTGGTGACGGTGTGGCCCTTCATAGTTGAGTCACATAGGCAGGCCAAAAGATTGACCTAACTTGCTGTTGAGTTAATCCACCACTCTGGGCCTCAACAGACTTGCCAGAGCATGTGCTTCCTCAGTGATCAGAATGGTCTGGAGCTTACCCATCATCTTCTCCAGGAGAAGAGCAGCAGGAAAAGCCTGTCTCAGTGCTGCTACCTCAGCATACAAGCTGCTCATTGCAAGAAGGAATGGCTCGAGTGTCAAGACAAGCTAGGAAATGAGCTTCCATTCCACAGTGGACAGGTTGCACATTCCTAAGCTACAGTTCCTCGCCAGGGTGTGGATGGCCACCTCTTGCTCCTGCAGGCACTGGAATAAGGGAAAGGTGCAGTTTCACTGCATCTCCACATTCCTTGGAATGAGGTGTCCAGGTAGGCTGCATTCATGCTGCCTCTCCATACACTTCCTGCTGCTGAAGTAGACTGCTATCTTGAAATACCAAGAGCAGCTGTGGCAGTAGCAGGCCCTGCAAGGGGGAGGCCTCTATGTTCCATGGCCCTAGCCTCCCCAACACCAAGCACATACATCACATCCAGGTGCAAAGTGTGTGCCATACAGAGTATGGACACAAACTGCAGCTGGTGTGCTGCCCTCCGCACGCTGGCACCATTGTAGGTTACCAGGAAGCCTCAGCAAAAGTCTGGCTGCCCAGAGAGCCATTCTTCCACCTGGAGTCTGATGACTGCCAACAGCTCTCCATCATGTGGTCTTTGCTGCATGGGAGGGGCTAGCCATGCCAATAGCAGCAGATGTTGTCCCCACTACCACCACCACTGTGTCTTGAGGGACAGGAAAGCAGCCTACATACCACTACAGCTGGCCCACAGATCTGTAGTGAAGTGTAGACTAGTATCTGCAACACAACATCCTTGATTGTCCAGTACAGGGAGGTTATCATCTGCCTACTGAAGATACTGAGTGAGGGGATCTGGAAGACAGGGGCAAGCAGCTGGAACAGCTGGTGGGAAACGGTGTTTTCCACCATCTGGAATGATTGGTCAGCCAGAACCATCCTCTCACCATTGGCCTGGCTAGTGCAGCATGACTCTGGGTGACCAGACCACTTGCCCACCAACTGTACTGAATGCTTGACTGGCAATGTCCCCTGCTTGAGACATGCCTTGCTGCAGCTAGTTGAGGAAACACCAGGCAGCCTAGCACTGCCAGCAGGATCAAGGATGCCCGGATGATAACATCTGAGGTGCCTTGACATCAACAACATCCCAAGATGACATTGGAGATCTGGGCTAGAGAGGAAAGCTGGTGTTGTGGTAGCAAGCATGACTTGTCCCCTTAGTTAAGCAGGGTCTGCTGTGGTTGAATATGAATGTGAGACTAGAAGTGTGAGCACGGTAAGATATTCCCCTCAGAGGATGGAGCCAGTCTGGGAAGAGCAGAAGGTTTCAAGTTCCCTCCCTGGCTTCTCCAAAATAGGGCTGAGAGAGACTCTTGCCTGCAACCTTGGAGAAGCCACTGCCAGTCTGTGAAGACAATACTGAGCTAGATAGACCAATGGTCTGACTCAGTTTATGGCAGCTTCCTATGTTCCTATGATACTTGGCATCCTTGCACCCACTGTGACCTGCAATGGGTGCAGACCAGACAACATGTGTAGGTTCATCTTGGCAGTGCTCAAAGTGGCCCCATATGGTGGTGGTGCTGCTGGTCCTGGTCCATTTGGATGATGGCAATACTACTGGGCCTGCTGGTTCCTGCTGGGGTCCACCACCACTGCCTTCCATCTGGGCCTGAGGAGGCCCAAGTGCGACAGGAACTACTTCTTCCAGCTCCTGCTCAGTCTCAGACTGGGCGGGGGTCACACTGAGAATGGGGATCTGTGGGGAGAAGGATGGAGAGCGTGATTTGGCTGCTGGGCTAGCAGCCAATGGCACCTCCTCATCCGCTCCCATCAAGGGAAGAGCTTCTTCCCTGACAGGGCCTCCCCTTACTTCTACCTCAGCCACCACAGGTGGCTGTGCTGCTGGAGCAGGTAGCATTGAATAAGGACAGTGATAGCACCAGAGGGGCAGTGGTGACATGGGGAGTAGGCCCCTCTCATCAACTTCACCCCTGCATCAGCATCACCCCTCCCTCTGTCCCTGCTCCTAGCTCTGCCTTGTACTCTCCTGGAGGACATCCCATTCCCAAACTAGGCTTTATTTAAAAGAAAGTAAAGGTAAAGTGTGCCGTCAAGTTGGTGTTGAGTCCTGGTGACCACAGAGCCCTGTGGCTGTCTTTGGTAGAATACAGGAGTGGTTTACCATTGCCATCTCCCACACAATATGAGATGATGCCTTTCAGCATCTTCCTATATCACTGCTTCCTGATACAGGTCTTTCCCATAGTCTGGGAAACAGCAGCAGGAATTCGAACTGGCAACCTCTGGATTGGTAGTCAGGGCCATTTCCCCACTTGGCCATTAGGTGGCTCTACCCTAAAACCAAACTCTAAATCTAAAACTAAACCAAAAGTACAAAACATAAATCCAAACTCTGTGGGGGTGGCTACCAATCCGATGTCTTCAGCTGGAATCTGACCAGGAGGGAGATCAGGCAGTCAGGCCAAGCAGTACCCAGTGGCATTCAGCAGCTGGGGGTCCAGTAGCATGGTAATCCAGCAGCAAGGTACTCATGCAGCAGAGCGGGTGTCCAGCAGCAGAGCAGGGGTCCAGCAAAAGCAAGGCAGTAGGAGCAGCATAGCAAGATATGCAGCAAGGCAAGGCAGGCAGCAACAATGCAGCAAGGCAAGGCAGCTCTCTCTCTCTCTTCCTCCAGATTCTAGAGGCAGAGTGAAGCCAGCAAGTCCTGCTTGGCTTTAAATACACTTTGAAACTCCCTCTTTTTTGCTTCCCCTTCCCTCCCCCACCCCACCTACAGTCCCTACACCTGTAACAAATTTGGTTCAAATTGGTTAGGCGGGCCACATGTTAGCCCACTTGCATCTCAAATTTATATGCATCCACCATCTTGAATTGGGGTGGATGACATAATTACAAGCTACAGCACTGTGGTGTCGCTAGGTCTCTTTACAGCTGTAGCAAATTAAGTTCATATTGGTTACGCAGTTCACAAGTTAGTCCATTTACAGTGCACTTCAAACATTTACACTTGCACCTCAAATGTTCATGCATCCACCATCTTGAATCAGGGTGGATGACATCATCACAAACTATGCCATTGAGGTGTCCCTATGTGTCACTCACTACAGCTGTACCAAATTTGGTTCAAATCAGTCTACAAGTTAGCTCACTTGCACATCAAATGTTCAAGCTTCTGCCATCTTGAATTGGGGTGGGTGACATAACTACAAACTATGCAGCTGAGGCATCCCTATGTGTCCCTACAGCTATAGCAAATTTGGTTCATATTGGTTAGGCGGTTCACAAGTTAGCCCACTTGTGCCTCACATGTTTATACATCCACCATCTTGAATCAGGGTGGATGGCATTATCACAAACTATGATGTTGAGGTGTCCCTGTGCGTCACTCACTACAACTGTACCCAATTTGGTTCAATCACTTAGATGGTCCACAAGTTAGCCCACTTGCGTCTACACAGACAGAATGTTGGGTGATTTCATGAGCATACTGGAAATCAGGCTAATAAAAATGATGCTCAATGCACCTTGTGTTCAAATGCTGATCTCTAACATTGTCAGCAATGAAAATGGAGACATGCCTGTGAATTTGTAGGAGTGCAGCCAAGCAACTTGAGAGAGCTGGTGTACAATGGGCTTCTGCACATTTGCAAATGTCAGGATTGGGTCCGACCTGATCTAATCCGATCCCACAGATATCATTTCAGGGTCCTTTGGACCCTTCAGAATGTTGAAGTCAGGCTCAGGATCAGATTTAGAGAAAGTGATGTAACATCAGAGAATCTCAGAGGGAAACCTAGAAAATGGCCGCTTTATTTTTAATTTTTAAAGTAAGTTTTAAAAATGGGTTAAAACCTTTTTTTTAAGAAGATAAATGCATGGGCAGGCAGGCAGCCAGAGGGCAGAAGATTTGGGGTGGGGGGTTGCCAGCTGTGGTTGCAAAAGAGAGGGCAGGAGGGGAGGGGGATTCCTGCCACCATTTGGAGCTTCGGAAAGCTCTGATTTTTCTCAAAGGAGGATGGATGTCCAGACTGAAATGGGCTTCTTTAGTTCAGATTGGGAACTTCTCCAACTTCCTCTGAAATGGCCCATTTCAGGCCATTTCCAACCCAACGTTGTACAATCTTAGTGTACAACTGTGACCTCAAGCATGCCACAAATGGAAGGCAGGTAATAAAGTGCATGCAGAGCGCATTATTCCAGATTACCAAAGCAGATGGGTCAGTTGAGTCAACCCTCCACATTTTGCAGCTGGAAACAGAGATATATGGGTAACAACCAATTCTCATACCAAGGATTACTGCCCACTATTACATATCACTGGATTCTGCCCTCTGCATGGTGTACACTACAGAGTGCTTTGCCTTAGTGTTGTGCACCCACTTACATGCAGATGCAATAGAAATATGATGTATCCACACATCCACTTGAGGAGAGGAAGGAGCTAAATCCTGAGCAATGACAACTCTAGCAATTCACATGAAATAAGAAAACTGGGCAAGGCATCCCCAAGAGACAAAAAGAAAGAAAGAAAAGAAAAGAAAAGAGAGAGAAAATAGGGACCATGATTTACCAGGGACAGATGGCAGGGAATTTCCTTACAGAATCACCTGATACTTAGACACTAGTTGGCTTTGTTTCCTTCCCCTTAACTACAACTCTTGCTTCTGCTGAGCAAATCCAGGCTCATGGATTTTTTTAAAAAATGCAGATCATATTTTAGTGGTAAAACTGTAATAACTCATTATACTGCTACGGAATGGATAATGCCAGAGCAGTTTGGTTATGTTCTCTCACAGTTTGCTATCACTATGAACAACCATGTTTCATTTGCTTTCTGTTCTAATTGAATAGCCCTTTGAAAGAACATTTTCTTCACAATCTATTTATTTCTAATGCACATCATTTCCCCAATAATGACACAGAGTGTAAAAGCACTGATATCCTGCCCAGTGGCAAAAGATATAATATAATATTCCCAATGCGTGGTTCACACATACATGTTCACCATTTGATTACTGTATTGGGTTTATAACACATGTTCACTTCACCATTTGATTATCTCTTAGCATCAAGTGGTGGTCTACACATCTGAATAATGCACCACAGATTAATCCTCACAGACATTCCATACTATCTCTGACTGCCCCAACAATGCTTTTTAGATGCAGTTCATCTAAACATTTGCTTAACACTTGCTAAGTTGATTCACATATGTATGTACACCATTTGTGCATCCTCTGAATACCATTTGCAGGGGAGTAACAGCAGGAGCCAGGGCATGCCCTCAACTCCTGCCTGTAGGCTTCCAGCGGCATCTGGTGGGCCACTGTGTGAAACAGGATGCTTTACTAGATGGGCCTTGGGCCTGATCCAGCAGGGCTGTTCTTATATTCTTTCAACCCTTGTTAACTCTACACTTTATGCCTAGTAGCTGAACATGTGAATTGCATCCATTGAATAACATTGTGTTGGAGGAAATACAAGAGTTCCATCTGTGGTGGGGGTTGTGATGAGAGCCAGCACAGTGTAGTGGTTAGAGTGTTGGACTAGGACCTGGAAGACCTGAGTTCAAATCCCCATTCAACCATGAAACTCACTGGGTGACTCTGGGCCAGTCATGTATCTCTCAGCCTAACACATCTGTGCTGACCTGAACTCCAGAGTTTTGGCAGTTCCCACAGATGTGCCTTTGATTCCATTTGGTCCTGTTGTGTTATGTTATTGTCAGTTGGTGCAGCCTGAGGATGTGGACAAGATCCTGGGCAGTGTGCGGGCGGCATCGTGCGCTCTTGACGCATGCCCTTCATGGCTAATAAAAGCTGCCAGGGAGGGTACAGGCAGATGATTGGAGGTAATCATTAATGCTTCATTAAGGGAGGGCAGGATGTCACCGTGCCTCAAGGAGGTGGTGGGAAGACCATTATTTTAAAAAGCCCTCCCTTGATCCCTCCGACCTGGACAACTATAGACCTGTATCTAACCTGCCCTTTTGGGGCAAGGTGATAGAGCGTGTGGTGGCGTCCCAGCTGCAGAGGGTCTTGAATGATACGGATTATCTGTTTGTTTTTTTCCAAATTCAATTTTTATTGATTTTAACAATAGTAATATTATCATTAACAAATAAACAAAAGTGGACTTCCCGCACACATCTCTTCGTGAATCATCAGCTATAAGATTTACCCTTGCTATAATAATAATTCAAAACATAAATTTAAACCCTTACAAACACAGTTAGTCTACCCAACCTGCAATTTTTACTAAATTTCAAACCCTGCTATAAAGTCCATAGTAGGAAAATAGTTCTTTAGATACAACAAAAATGGTTTCCAATCTTCTTTAAAACATTCTAAATTTTGGTTTCTTATCAATGTTGTAAGTTTTGCCATCTCCACATATTCCAAATTTTTTATCAGCCAATCTTCTTTTGAAGGCAGTTCATTACTCTTCCATTTCTGTGCATATATTATTCTGGCCGCCGTAGAAGCGTACATAAAAAATGTTAAATTAGTTGTAGAAATTACACCTTGTGTTATTCCCAGCAGGAAGGATTCTGGCTTCTTAGGAAATGTCATTTTAAATATTTTCTTTAACTCATTATATATCATATGATACGGATTATCTGGACCCTTTTTAATCTGGCTTCCACTCCGGATATGGGACTGAAACTGCCTTGGTCATTCTAGTGGATGACCTTCGCTGGGAACTAGACAGGGGGAGTGTGTTCCTGTTGGTTCTGCTGGACCTCTCGGTGGCATTCGATACCATCTACCATGGTATCCTTCTGGACCGCCTCTTGAGCATGGGAATTGGAGGTACTGTGCTGGAGTGGCTTCGTTCCTTTCTTGGGGGGAGGGTCAAGAAGGTGGTGCTAGAGGACTACTGCTCAGTCCCATGGCCATTGGCCTGTGGGGTCCCACAGGGTTCAGTTTTGTCCCCCATGCTGTTTAACATCTGCATGAAGCTGCTGGAAGAGGTCAGCCAGAGACTTGGACTGAGTTGTCAGCAATATGTAGATGACATTCAGCGCTATTGCTCCTTGTCACCTGATCCTAGGGAGGTTGTGGATGTCCTGAGTCAGGGATTAGAGGCTGTGATGGGCTGGATGTGAGCTAATAAAATGAGACTGAATCCGGACAAGACGGAGGTAATGTTGGTCAGTAGGAGAGCCAATCGGGATGAGGTGATTCTACCGGTTCTGGATGGGGTTGCACTCCTCTTGAAGGAACAAGTACCCAGCTTGGGAGTATTACTGGACCTGGCTCTGCTTTTGGAAGCTCAGGTGAAGGCGGAGGTCAGGGGTGCCTTTGCGCGGCTTCGGCTAGTGTGCCAGCTGCGTCCCTTTCTCAAGAAGGCAGATCTGGCCACAGTTACCCATGCCTTAGTCATGTCACCGCTGGATTATTGTAACACGCTCTACATGGGGCTGCCCTGGAAGAATATCCGGAAACTGCAGCTTTTTCAAAATGCTGCAGCTTGGGTTCTATCTGGAGATCCCTGGTGTGATCATAGCACATCTATTTTGAAAGAGCTGCACTGGTTACCAGTGTGTTTCCAGGTCCAGTTCTGGTTTTGACCTTTAAAACCCTTAACGGTTTGGGCCTGGGATACTTGAGGGGCCACCTGCTCCCAAGGGTTGCTGCCCGCTTGACGAGATCATCTGAGGGGGCTCTGCTCTGGGTGCCAACAATGAGGGAGGCTCAGTTGTCGTACACGTGGGACAGGGCCTTCTCTGTTGCTGCCCTCAGACTTTGGAATGCTATCCCAGTGATCATTCACTCCTAGGACTCCATAACAGTTTTTAGAAAGGTTGTTAAATATTGGCTTTTTATCCAGGCCTTTATGTGATTGTTTTATTGCTGCTTCTGTGTGTTTTTAACTGTGTGCAGTTTTTATGTTTGTATTTTATATATTTTAAATCAGATTTGTTGTCATACTTTTAGCTTAATACTAGCTGGGTGACTCTGGGCCGGTCACTGCTCTCTCAGCCTAACCTACTTCACAGGGTTGTTGTGAAAGAGAAACTCAAGTATGTAGTACACCGCTCTGGGCTCCTTGGAGGAAGAGCGGGATATAAATGTAATAATAATAATAATATTTTTAGCTTAATAATTTTAACTGTCATTTTTATTATATGTTTTTTAATGTTTGTAAACTGCCTTGGGATTGTTTTTAATGAAAGGTGGTATATAAATTTAACAAACAAATAAACAAACAAACAAACCTTACAGGGTTGTTGTGAGAATAAACATAACCATGTACACCACTCTGAGCTCCTTGGAGGAAGAGCAGGATACAAATGTAAATATTTTTTGAAAAAAATTAAAAAATGGTCCATTCACATAAGCAAATCCTCAGTTGAAATTCCAGTTGTCAAGTGATGAGCAAATGTACAACAATCAAGGAGAGAGACATAAAATGATGTATCCATATGTCATAAACTAGCAAAGTGCTACTTGCAAAGTGCAATGCTCTAACCTTAGTTAAAGTTCATGCTCACTTGGGTTTGAAAATAGACAGGGGTGAAATTACATATTCAAATGCTGAACTTCATATTCTATTACTGTAACCAAATCAATTGATATTTCACATTATTTAGCAAAGTAGGTAAACCTCACTTGTTTCAGTAATTTCAGGGCTCCATTCTTCACAGGTAGGATTCTCCACCTTGAAGAACAGAAATTTTATTACCAGATTATTATATAAATCTTGTCTTGTTAAAAGTTCTTCAGTGCTACTTATCTTAATCATTTAAAATTTAACCTTCATGTCTGATCATTTGGATGCTATAAACCACTTAAATATTTAATTGAATGAGAAAATCTGGATTACAGTCTCTATTCAGACATATAAATCATCTTTTACAAAAGCCTAGCTGCATGGTTGTTCAATTGACACTGACTTTAACAAGGTGTCCGACTTTGCGAGGATAGCAGAACTGGAAATTTGATGGGGGGGGGAATCATAGCAGGAAGAACTCAAAGCCGTTATGACCTTGAATAGCCTTGGTTCTCTTGGCACTGTTACCCATTTATGATATTTCTAAAGTGCCTAACATCA
Source organism: Hemicordylus capensis (assembly GCF_027244095.1). Lineage (NCBI taxonomy): Eukaryota > Metazoa > Chordata > Lepidosauria > Squamata > Cordylidae > Hemicordylus > Hemicordylus capensis. The sequence goes on from NC_069660.1 coordinate 186,533,310, forward strand.
AAGGCTGCTATCCAGCACAGGATTTCAGCTGTCTGTGTACAGATTTCTGGTAGCCAAAGTATTTAGTTAAAATGGAGTTCATATACAATCTAATACAATTGACCTATTACCATCTCCAATTTTACTGGGGTCCAAGTTCTGGAAGCCACATTCAATATCCAGAACATCAAAATATTCACTGCTACTAAAAAGTATCATATACTAGTACAACTAATACTACAAATATTCATATACCCTTTTCAACAAAAGTTCTCAAAGTGGTTAACATTGAAAAATAGATAGCAATAGCAATAGCAATAGCACTTACATTTATATACCGCTCTATAGCTGGAAGCTCTCTAAGCGGTTTACAATGATTTAGCATATTGCCCCCCAACATTCTGGGTACTCATTTTACCGACCTCGGAAGGATGGAAGGCTGAGTCAACCTTGAGCCCCTGGTCAGGATCAAACTTGTAACCTTCTGGTTACAGGACGGCAGTTTTACCACTGCGCCACCAGGGGTAAATAATAAATAAGATGGCTCCCTGCCAGGGGCGTATCTAGGGTGGGGCAGGCAGGGCATGTGCCCCAGGCGCCACTTGAAGGGGGTGACATTTTAAAAAAATAAATATTTTGAAAAAATGGCTGCCAAAAACCACACATGCTCAAATGGTCCCTGCAAGGCCCTAGAGGCCAACGGGGAGAGGGGGAATCTTTGCAGACCCCCCCCCCCATGGCCTTTAGGAAGCCCCCCAAAGGGGCTACAGGTAATTTAAAAAAAAATTAATATAAGTCACTGTACAAATATTCAGTTTGGCACTATGCACAGAGAATCAGGGCTTGTGAATACTGAGCTGACGCTTATGAGCTAGGATTGTATTCATTTGCTCTTACTTTGCTTCTTGTGATAAGTGAGTTAAATGTGAAGTCTTAATAATATGGCTATTAATGGTGAGTTTGTCTTTGAATCAGTGTGAAATCCTTAGTATTAAGGCCACTGGGAGTTTCTTGCTCTCTTTCTCTCATTTTAACTGTCTTCCTGAAATACTAGAATATATTCCAAGCAGTAACACAGTTACTCTGCATATCCTTGAATTATTTTCAGAGTATCTGGGAAAAGTCAAATTCTCCATTTATTTTTCAAACTTATGTAATAGTGATGCTACAATGCATAGTAGAGAATTAGACAGGCACTTCTGTTTAGTTTTCCAAGAACACCTCCACATAGTATTTGGGTATTTCATGAGCTCCAGCATACTGAAATTATTAGTTTTCTAGCATTTTTTGGTCTGGAAATAGTTTTTGAAATTAACGAGCTTAACGAGATTAATGAGCTTGACTTGTATTTTGAGCTGATATTATGGTAAAGTTATTTGAAAGATGGGTGTCAGATGTTTGGACAAAGGGCACAATTTCAGTGCTTGCCCTAGGCGCTATTTTCCCTAGATACGCCTCTGGTCCTGAATGACCTTTGAGGCATCTCTGCCACTGGTAAGTGGCCATCCTTTGAGGGAAGGATCCTGAAGGCAGGTTGGGAAATGGGGAGGAAAAACAATGGACCCGCAAAAGGGACCCTCCCATCTTCCATATCATTTGTGGGTGTGCTGGCTTGGGGATGGGTTGCACTTTGACATGCTCACTGAAATTCAATGAGGTGTTTTTAAGTGGGGGTGGAAAGAATCACAGAATGAATCACAGAATCACAGAATACAGTCTTTGTAGTCACGTGTAATGAAAGTGTTGCATAACAAGCAAAACTGACTCTTTTCCTTCTGTTGAAGTGCAGTCAGTTTTCTACAGCCAGAATCTGAAAGGTGGGGCAGTGGGGAGTGTGGCTGGCAGGCCTCTGGGGTTTTTTGTTCTGCTTGCCTGTTGCTCCCAGGCTGGGAGAAGGAGTGTGAATTGTGTGGATTCCAGAGAACCATATCGGTGACTGACAAGACGGAGCTACAATTAATACTCCTGCAAAAGCGGACAGCAACAAAAAGCCCCTCTGAAAGCCAAGCTCATCTCAGGCGGCTTGCAATATTGTTCAAGAAGCCTTCCCAAAGCACACACACACAAAAAAAATTAAGTTGCCGACAGAAAGAGTACAAGGATGGAACCCCCATCTACATTTTTTGTAGGACTTCCTACAAAATCAGTGAAAAAGGCTTTGATGAACCAAGGGCAAGCTCTGGATTAATTGGGCAGGCAGACTTTTTTTTTAAATCAAAGGGCCAATAAAAAGTGTAGACAGCAACAGCTATCTGAGAAGAAGCATTCCGTATGGTGTAAGAAGCACAAGGAAACCCTCTTCTAAGAGGCCTGCTGCAACAAATGTGTCCCTCTAAGAGCAGAAAGAGACTTTGTTTTTCCTTGAGAATATGTTTTCAAATATGCAGATTTATTCAGATTTAATTAAAATGCAAACAATGAATTGACTTGGATTTCTTCTGCTCTACTTCTTGGGATAATGGGTGGGTCTGTGAGTGCCACACCCCAAGAAGTCCCACTCCCAGTTCTAACTGCAGTAAAAGAGGGCAGAGAAGTCCCTTGGCTAGCACAGTGCTTGCCTTGCGGATTCCATCCTGGGCTCTCTGGAGGGTTGCCTGGATGTAGGAATCTGGTCTGCTCATGACCTCTTTGAGCCCATGCTCTAGCTGAAGCCTGAAGCTGCAGAGGTGGGACAGGAAAGAATCAGGCCACAGCACAGGAACATCGGCCTCCCTTTCGTTCTCTCCAACACCCATCCATCCCGTGTGGCTTGTCTCTGTGTGACAAGTCTGTGCCTTGTTTCATGCCAGGACAGGTCCAAAGAAAAGTCGCATCTCCCTTGCTTGGCATGTGAAGGGTGCTCTGTTCCAGTTTATGCAATGCAAGGATTTTGGCCTCTGCAAACAGCTGCATCCTCACACCCCTTTCAGTGCTATGACGGGATCCTGGCTGGGGTGCCCCTTAACTTAGGGTCACCTTTCGCTATGCGCTATTCACAGCAGCTTTACCTTTTGCTAGTCTGTTTAGATGTCATGGGCTAGCATGATTTGTTTGACTGGGAGGAGGCCTGCAAATTTCATTAAAGATCCCCCCTCCCTTTCACCACATCACCTGTCACTGTTTTGGGTAGCCAAATCTCAGACTAGCCAACGGTGACAGGCAAAAAAAGGCTATCTGGAGAAGTTTTGCTTAGTGCAGGAATGCAGAGGTGAGGGGAAACTTTGCCTGTTGAATTCCTGTCCAGCCTAGGTCTGGGTTCAACTGCCTCTTGCATCCAGCTGAGCTCAGGCAGTCTGAAGGCCTGCTCTGCTTTACGCTGGCAATCCTACTACTTGAGGACTAGAAATCCAGCCGCCCTCGGATTCTTTATCAACTCAGGCACGCGCTGGTATCATTTATCAAGAGTAAGCAAAGCCAGCCCCAAGTATGTGTATGTGTGTTTGTTTGTATTTATCAAATACAAACAAACCAGGATAGCATAGTGGTTAGAGTGTTGGACTAGGACTGGGAAGACCCAAGTTCGAATCCCCATTCAACCATGAAACTCCCTGGGTGACTCTGGGCCAGTCATGTAGCTCTCAGCCTAACCTAACTCACAGCGTTGTTGAGAGGATAAAAATAACCATGTATTTTTAATTAGATTAAAAATAACCTCTGAGCTTCTCAGTGGAAGAGCGGGATATAAATGTAAATAAAATAAATAAATAAATAAATAAATAAATAAATAAATAAATAAAATCCAGTGTGCAAATCCAACAGCGTTTGCTCAAAACAACCAAAATCTGCATTATGCACATTGCATTAACAACTAAAGTTATACGAGGCTGTTCATTTGCATCCATGGAAGTGGGTGGGTATCCCCCATCCCACCTATGCAAACAAATGGTGGCCATCCAATGGCGAGCCTGTGCCCTCTAGAGGTCAGAAGGGCATATGACATGCAGTTTTCATGGGCGCCAAAGCAGGATCCTTTCAATCTGCGTTTCCCCATCTGATGGCAATCACAGGCGAGATGGTTATAGCTCAGTGACAGACCACTTGATTTGCACACATCTCCAGGCAGGGCTGGGAAATCTCTCTGCCTGAAACCTGGGGAAGCTGCTGCCAGTCAGCATCCAGCCGGATCAGGGGTTCCCAACCTGTGGTCCTCCAGATGTTGCTGAACTACAACTCCCATCATCCCCAGCCACCATAAATTGTAGCTGGGGGTGATGGAAGTTGTAGTTCAGAGACATCTGGAGCACCACAGTTTGGGAACCCCTGAGCTAAATGAACCCAGGGATCTGAGTAGAAAGGTAGCTTCATTGGTTCACAGGGGAGGCTATAGGCTCAGTGGTGGTGAATCTGCTTTGCCTACAGAAACCCCAAGGCTCAAGCCCTAGAACTGGCCTGCTCAACTTTGGCACACACACACACACACACACACACACACACACACACACACACACTGTTTTCGGACTACAACTCCCATAATCCCCAACCACAGTAGCCAATAGCCAGGGATTGTGGGAGTTGTAGGCCAACATCTGCAGGAGAGCCAAAGTTGAGCAGCCCTGCCCTAGAATCTCCAGTTAGGACAGGGGGAAGACCCCCATCTGGAATCCTGGAGAGCTGCTGCCAGCCTGTGTTGACAATCTTTGCCTACAGAAACCCCAAGGCTCAAGCCCTAGAACAGGCCTGCTCAACTTTGGCACACACACACACACACACACACACACACACACACACACACACACTGTTTTCGGACTACAACTCCCATAATCCCCAACCACAGTGGCCAATAGCCAGGTATTGTGAGAGTTGTAGGCCAACATCTGCAGGAGAGCCAAAGTTGAGCAGCCCTGCCCTAGAATCTCCAGTTAGGACAGGGGGAAGATCCCCATCTGGAATCCTGGAGAGCTGCTGCCAGCCTGTGTTGACAATCCTGAGCAAGGTGGAACAAGGGTCTGACTCAGAAAGCAGCGTCACACGTTCACCATCAGCCAAAAGAACTCTTAGCACCTCTTCCACACATTCCTTAAAAGCTGTCTGAAGTGTGTGAAGATCAGAGCCATTCATCTTCAAACCAGTCCACTGAATTAGAGTCTGGTGTGCTTTTATTAAAGTCAGTGAAGGGCTGCGGGGAGGATAGAGGGCGGAAAGGGAGAGGATACAAAACACAGAGACATTCAGTATTGGATACAAACTGTGAGAAATAAAAACAAAACAGCTCCAAGTATCCAGTGTGTGGCCCAACATGGGACACTCCAAAAATTATCATCATAATAAATCAATTCCCTGCAGAAGTCTGGATGCGAGCTCAGAGTTTCCCATGATGAGCTGTGTGCTGGACACACACAGCCCCACACTTGAAAGAGAGTCAAGTTGCATCAAAAGACAAAGCATTTCGCCACCTATAATGGGGCATCTGCTTTGGGGCGGGTGAGGTCAAGGCAGCAGAGACAAGGAGGGAAACCAGTGCAGGCAGGCAATGCCCAAGGAAAGCAAGAGTTGGCTTTAGGCTGTGGGAAGCTACTTCCAGCCTTTGATGCACAGTCCTTGAAATGGTGTTGCATATTATCTTGGTCAAAGGTGGACTCTCCCATGAGTATCCTAGATAAAGAAGGGGAGGGGGGAGGGGAGGGGAGGGGAGGGGAAGGGAAGGGGAGGGAGAGGGGAGGGGAAGGGGAGGGGGAAGGGAGAGGGGAGGGGGAGGGGAGGGGAGGGGAGGGAGGGAGGGGAAAGGGGAGGGGAGGGGGAGAGGGAAAGAGAAAGGGAGAGAGAGAAAGTGAAAGTGAAAGGGAGAGAGAGGGAAAGAGAAAGGAAGACAGAGAAAGAGAGAGAGAGGGGGGGGAGAAAGGGAGAGAGAGAAAGAGAGAGACAAAGGGGGAGAGCGAGGGAGAAGGAGCGAGAGGGAGAAGGAGAGTGTGTGAATGAGAAAGAAAGGGAGAGAAAGAGAAAGGGGGGGAGAGAGAGAGAAAGGGAGAGAGAGATAAAGAGAAGGGGGAGAGAGAAAGAGATAGAGAGAAAGGGAGAGAGAGAAAGGGAGAGAGAAAGAGAGAGAGAGAGAGAAAGGGGGAGAAAAAAGAAAGGGGGAGAGAAAAGAAGGGGGAGGGGATGAGAAAAGGAAAGGTGAGAGAGAAAGGGGAAAAGAAAGAGGGATAGAAAAAGAAAATGTGAGGGGGGGGAGAGGAGGGAGAGAGAAAGAAAGGCGGAAGGGGAGAAAGGAGAGGACAAGAAACATTTGTAGCCTTACAGTGAATTGTCCTTTTTGTGGTATGGGGAGGGCATCCTAACTAGAGATGTGCAAACTGGTTCAAACTCGAACCGGGGTGGTTCATGGTTTGAATTTGAACCAAACCAGCCATCAGGTTTGAGCTGCAGGTTCGAATTTGAACCAAACTGTGGGTGGTTCAATTCAAACCGGTTTGAACTGGTTTAAACCAGTTTGAACCTCCAGAAGTGGGTGGGTTGGTAGCTGGCACCCATGGGTACCTACCACCCAAAACCCAAAGCAATCGGACACTCGTACTATTTTTTTAATGATTTTTTGAAATTTATTTTTATTTTTCTCTCATAGGGTATAATGGGACTCGAACCAGACCATTATTCCCTATTGTGGAGCATCCATGGGTGCCAACAACCACCCAAACCCCGAAGCAATCAGAGACTCATACGATTTTTTAATGAATATTTGAAATATTTTTAATTACTTTTCTCATAGGGTATCATGGGACCCAAACCAGCCCATTATCCCCTATTGTGGAGCACCTAGGGGCACAAAGGTGGAGTGGGGCATTGGCACCCACCACCTACAAAACCCAAAGGCAATCGGACAGGATTGCAGCAAATGTATAGCTTCACGTCAGGGGGGGGGAGGGGTATCCTAGAGTGGAGTGTGGTGGGTGGTAGTTCCATGTTGGGTAGTTCCTACCCATGTGGGTAGACACATAAACTTTCAAAAATCACTTAAAAATCAGCCCTTTGCCCAATTCCTTTCAAATAATTCTGATCTTGCCCACCTTGGGAACTACCACCCACCACACTCCACTCTAGGTCACCCCTCCCCCCCGGCGTGAAGCTATACATTTGCTGTAATCCTCGTTATTCTCTATGAGGAATTCAAAAATATTTTTAAAATTCACCAATAATCGGAGGAGTGTCCAATTGCCTTGGGGTTTTGTGGGTGGCAGGCACCCCTGGGTGCCTACTACCCACCCCACCTTTGTGCCCCTAGGTGCTCCACAATAGGGGATAATGGGCTGGTTTGAGTCCCATTATACCCTATGAGAAAAATAATTAAAAATATTTCAAATATTCATAAAAAATCGTACGAGTCTCTGATTGCTTCGGGGTTTGGGTGGTTGTTGGCACCCATGGGTGCTGCACAATAGGGAATAATGGTCTGGTTCAAGTCCCAACACACACACATACACACACATTCATTAAAAAAAATGTACGAGTGTCTGATTGCTTTGGGGTTTGGGTGGCAGGCACTCATGGGTGCCAGATACCACCCCACCCACTTTTGGAGGTTCAAACTGGTTCAAATTTGAACCAAACCGTGTGTGTGTGTGTGTTTGAGCAAAACCAAAACCGAACCACCCCCTCCTGGTTTGAACCCAGTTCGAATTCAAACGGAACTGGGCAAACCGGTTTTGTGCACATCCCTAATCCTAACGTGACGGGTTGTCAGCCTTCTCATGCTTCAAGACAGGGCCAATCAGATTTCAGATCTGTCTATACTATGCTGAGCAGCCACACCCAACCCAGTTCCAGGACTGCGAGCGAAAAACCTGTAGCCCCACACTGGAGAATAAACTCTGGCTTTCAACCACCGGAGAAACAGAATGAACAAGAACAGAAGAAAGGTCAACCAGGGACAATCCAGAGACCTCCAAAGGAAGAGAAAAAACAGGGATAGCACAATCTTGAACCCTGGGAGTTCCTTTCCCAGCATCCGTGGGAGGGCAAGATGCCCTCCCCATACCTCGAAAAAGAACAATTCACAGTAAGTCTACCAATGGTTCTTTTCCCGAGGAATGGGGAGGGCATCCTAACTTGACGGGACATACCCAAGCTGAATGAAATCAAGAGCGGGGTGCGGATGCCTAGACCACCCACGGCAGAATTGTCCTTCCAACCACTGCCTGCGGATCCTAGAAGGAAGAAATCTTATAGTGTCTCACAAAAGGAGAAACAGAACTCCATGTGGCCGCTTCACAAATCTCCTCCAGGGCAGCTCTTGCTGAGAAAGCTGCCGATGCAGCCGCACTTCTCGTTGAATGTGCCATGACACCTCTGGGCACAGGTAAGTTCAGTGTCTCATAAGCCAAGGCTATAGTAGCCCTAAGCCACCAGGCCAGAAACAATTTAGAAGCTTTGGTCCCGAGGGAGCCTGCTTGAAAAGAAACAAAGGAAGAGTCCGTTTTCCTCAAAGACTGAGTTTGGTGGGTATAATTTCTTAAAGCCCTTCGCACATCCAACTTATGCCACACACATTCCTTGGGATGCATGGGCTTGGAACAGGTAACACCACTTCCTGGCTTCTGTGGAAAATAGAATTGACCTTTGGCAAGAAGGTAGGATCCAACTTTAAAACAACGGACTCTTTTTCAAAAAATACACAACTCATCTCTCACTGAGAGGGCAGCCAACTCCGAGACCCTCCCAGAAGAGGTGATCGCCACTAAGAATAAAACCTTGAATGACAAATACCTCAAAGAAATAGAACTGAGAGGTTCAAATGGAGCCTTGGTCAAGGTATTTAAAAGCTTATTTAAATCCCAAGTGGGAAACCTATAGATAGGGGGAGGAGCCAAATTATCTATCTATCTATCTATCTATCTATCTATCTATCTATCTATCTATCTATCTATCTATCTATCTATCTATCTATCTATTTGATTTATACCCCACCCAAACTTATGTCTCTGGGCGTCTAACAACAATTAAAACACATAAAAAGTTAAAACAGCAAAACATATAACACATATAAAAGTTAAAACAATACAATAATTTAAAAACCATAAAATTAACAAACAGTATGTTTTAATTAAAAAACTGAGAAGGCTTGGGTTTAAAAAAAGGGTTTTCAAATGTTTTTTAAAAATAGCCAGAGATGGGGAGGATCGTAACTCAGCAGGGAGCGCATTCCACAATCTCGGAGCAGTGACCGAAAAGGCCCATCTCTCTGTAGCTACCAAACGAGTTGGCGGTAACTAGAGACGGACCTACTCAGATGACCTCAATGAGTGGTGGGGTTCGTAGTGAAGAAGACGCTCTCTTAAATACCCAGGACCTAAGCCATTTATAACTAGCACTTTGTATTTTGCCCAGAAACCTATCGGCAGCCAGTGTAACTCCATCAGCAAAGGAGTAATGTGGTCTCTCCAAGATGACCCAGAGACCAACCTGGCTGCCGCATTCTGAACCAACTGAAGTTTCCGGACTGCGTACAAAAGCAGCCCCATGTAGAGAGCATTACAGAAGTCAAGTCTGGAGGTTACCAACAAATGTACCACTGTTTTGAGGTCATTGATCTCGAGAAATGGACACAGCTGGCATATCAGCCGAAGCTGATAGAAAGCACCTCTGGCCACTGCCTTAACCTGAGAAACCAAGGAGAGGTGTGGATCCAGTACTCCCAGACTGAGTACCTGTTCCTTTTGGGGAAGTATGACCCCATCCAGAACAGGTAGATAAAAATCGTCTCTGGAGTTCTGACCCTGCACAATAAGTACCTCCGTCTTATCTGGATTCAGCTTCAGTTTATTCTCCCTCACCCAGCCCATTACTGCTTCCAGGCAGGCATTTAGGGAGGATATGCCATTACCTGCAGAAGCTGACATGGAGAAGTAGAACTGGGTGTCATCAGTGTTCTGAAGCTCTACTGGTAGAGATACTAATGCCAACTCCATATTGAAAAGCACTCCCAGATGTAGCAGAATGTGAGATAGTTGAAGTTGACTCTTCAAACGGTGGATAATGAAACCGTGTTCCTCCAGAATGTGGACCGTGCACATGACACTGCTGATTGCTTGATGGTAGGACACTGATCTGATCAACACATTGTCCAAATATGGATAGGTCTGAATTCCCAGGTGTGTGCGATGATAGCTACCATCAATGGTGTCAATACTCGGCGCACCAATGACAGGTTGAAAGGCAATGCTCTGTATTGGAACTGCTGTTGATTGTAAGCAAACCTCAGGAAATGACGCTACCTCGGGTGAATTGGGATGTGCAGATAAGCCTCTGACAAGTCTATAGATGAAAGCCAATTTCCCGTGTGGACCGATCTCTTGATGGACTCCATCCTGAAGGTCCGCTTCCTCTCAAAGCAGTTTAGATGTTTCAGGTCAAGAATCACAAGCCAGGTGTCATCCTTCTTTGGAACCAAGAAGAGCAAAGAAAACATGCCTTGCCATGATTCCGTCGTAGGACCCGGCTTTACGGCCCAAATCTGTACCAGACAAAGAATAACCTGCTCCATCAGAAGCCTTTTTGAACACTGTCTTGCATTCCTTTTTCTTTTGGGCCACGTCTGGGCCCTTGAAGTGTTGGGTCTTCTTTGCCACTTTTCAGGGCGGAACGAGCTCTAGGCACAGAGCCACCTCAGAAGAGCTTTGAGCTATCGTTCCCTCAGAAAGCCCAGCAGCGCACACAGCAGCGGCCCCAGACCCCGCAGAGAACACGGGTGCCAACATAGCCTCTGAGAGGAGGCCCTCCGGAAGGGCGGCCTTCAGAATGTCGCCACCGTGTGAAAACTCCATGAACGGAACAAGTGGGGAGACACCAACCAATAAGGGAGAGGATAGCCAAGGAAAAACAAGCCCAAGGCAGCCAGAAGCTAGAAGAGACTGGGCAGCTTGTGGACTATCTTGAAGCGAGACAGGAACTGGGTTGGGTGTGGCTGGCGCAGCAAAGTATAGACAGATCTGGAATCTGGTTGGCCCTGTCTGGAGGCATGAGGAGGCTGATAACCTGTCACATTAGGATGCCCTCCCCATTCCTCAGAAAAAGAAAGGGGGAAGAGGAGAGGGGGGAAGGGGAGGGGGAGGGGAGGGGGGAGTGGGAGGGGGGAGGGGAGGGGGAGGGGAGGGGAGGGGAGGGGGAGGGGAGGGGAGGGGAGGGGGAGGGGGAGGGGATAGGGGAGGGGAGGGGGAGGGGAGGGGAGAGGGGGAGGGGAGGGGGAAGGGAGAGTGAAGGGAGGGGGAGGGGGGAAAGTAGAGGGGGGAAGGGAGGGGGAGAGGGACCAATTGAGGATACCCCCAGGTCTCCTCTGCCCCTGATTTTGATTGCAAGAACAGCCTTCGTGCATTGGGGAAGATACCAAGATACCACCCCCCCATCCACTACCACCCCCCATCCAGTACCACCCCCCAGTCCAGTACCAACCCCCCCCAGATACCCCCCGATACCACCCCCCAGTCCAGAAAGAAAAAATGGCACCTGTGCTATGTTCATAAGAGGAAGCACATGGCAACTTTTCCTCTCTCAGGAAAGAATTCCAACACCATCCAAGTCTTTTACAAAAAAAAGTCCATAAGATAAGAAAAAAGGCAAGGGGTTCCCGTCTTAGAGGGGGACTGGTCCACCTTGGATGCAAGGGTCCGAACCCCTGCAAGATCTCCCTGCAGGCAAGAAATCTAAGAGATCCCTCCTTGGAAGGTTTCATTGCAACACAGAGTTTTCGCTTTGGGGCATGTTGTGTCTACAGCTTTCTACGGAAAGCCACTGCATTCCATTCCTTCTCCCACCCACAGTTCACCTTGTCCCATTCATCCTGACCTGGATGAAAACGGTCACATAAGTAAAGGAGGACATTCCCTGTCTCAGGAAGGAGGGATTCCAAACAATTCAAAGCAACTTATTGAGGGGTGGGGTGGGGGTGGGGAGTCACCAAACAGAGATTCCAGAAAGACCAACCCCTTTGAATTCTGTGGCCTGCATCCTACTCGGCCTGTTTGGGCAGAAATGATCTCTGGGCCGCAAGGAAGCAGGTCCAGAAAGGGAGTTGGAGCTGGGAGTGTGCCATGCAGGTTAGTTGATTGGCGCTTAAGGGAGGACACACCATACACAACCAGCACCTTCAGCAGCAGGAACTACAAATAGCTCCAGGTCTGCCTTTGAAGATGCAGGGCGGCCATTTGGGAAGCAGGGGATGGTGGGGAGAATGGACCCCCTATTGCAATCTTAGACGATTTCTTCGCGCGTTTCTTCTGAACTCACAGAGAGAAAACTGGCCTCAATATGGCCAGCTTCCCACCAGGGAACTCCAACAGGGATTTCCAGCTGTTGTTGACTACAACTCCCAGAATCCCCAGCTGCCATGGCTTTGGCTTGGGGATTATGGGAGTTGTAGTCACCATCTGGGAATCCCTGTTAGAGGGGACACTGCTTCCCGCCTACAAGAAATTTGGCCATGGGGGACGCTTCTGGGGCAGGACTCACAGAAATGTCACAAGCATTCACGGAAACACTAACGGAGTCACCCCAACCCCCATCAGGACTTCAAACACTCTGGTTTTAATTGGAGGATGGTCAGCCCCACTTTGCAGAAAGACTGAACAGCAACTTTGCCAGCTGCCTGAGTGAAAGGGGGGCACAGGAGATGGAAGAATCGTCTTTTCTGCCATTTTTGTAATGGCTCAGTGACACCGCAATGCAGCAAGCTTTTAAGGCCTTATTTTAAGACTCTTCTAAAAGCAGCAGGAAAATGAAAGACTACTGTTGGTTGTGGGGGATGACTAGGAGCCTGGCCCGTATCAGAGAAGATCTCCTCCCAAAGGCATGCACTGGGAGACGCCCAAGGATTCCTGTAAGCATCAAAATGGGGCACTTTGTGATGACATTGAGATGTGAGCGTGGGACAATCGGCCTCGGGCTGTGCTTTCCAGGCTCTACCATGGCCTCCACAGCCAGAGTTCCAGAAATTCCAAGCCGAACTGGCAGCGTCCCAAGAGGATCAGAGTCCCTGGACAGACTACTACAGTCCAAATAATTTTTTTAAAAAAGAAAAGCCCCTCAGCAACCTGCCCGAGAGCAGCGCCTGGATGAAGCAGCCCTCTACAAGCCAGGTTCTGCCTTCATAGTCTTCATTTTGCGCTCGGTGGCACAAAACCTGGGGGCTCACTTTGCCTGCCGGCTAGCCACTTCTCACACGTCCGTGGCACTGCAGCAGGGATGGAGGGCACCCTTCTTTGGCCGCACCAGTTATTTACAATCCTCAGGGGGCTCAACGCCAGCTGCTACATGTTGCTGACCCTGGTCTCGGCAGAAATCGATGTGTGGGTTCTGGAGAACATGAGCGATCTCTCTCTCCGGACATAGCGGGGCTTTCGGACTGTGGACACAAAAAGGATGTTAACTCCCCTCACCCCTCTCTTTGTACTCTGGGTTTGGGCAACTGGGCAGTTCCGAGGGTAACGGAATCAGGGTAACGGAATCTGGCCAGTTAGCACTTTCCCCAATGACTGTAGTCAAAAGCCCATTTCCAAGACGATCCAAGACCCACTGGAAAGAGAACATCTCTTATTACAGGGCTGCACAACTTTGGCCCTCCAGCAGCAGTTGGACTACAGCTCCCATCATCCTTATCTATTGGCCACAGTGGCTGGGGATGATGGGAGATGTAATCCAGCAAGTTCTGGAGGACCAAGGTTATGCAGCCTGTCCTACTTAGGCACCCTGTCCTACTATAAGGCCATCTTTTAACAAAACCCTTAAATATTAGAGGGTCTAAAACCATCAGTAATTGAATCAGAATCTTTCAACATAACTTCTGATTTCGTTACAGACTTATTTTGCGCATATCAAACACTAGAATGTTGAAGGATTGTGCTAAAATACGGCCTATAGAAGGAGTTGTTCTCTTGCCTGTGGGTATATATAACAGAAACTTGAAACTTTGCTTATGGCTACAGTCACTGGAAAAGTGCCCAAGTGCTTGATTCCATTATCCTTGGAACTGCCCAACTATACCAACATTTAAAATCATAATATTAAAAATGCAAACAAAACAAGCATTCACAAAAATAAATTCTAAAGCATTCAGCACTATTAATATCAAAAAGCACACACATCACCACCATATTTAAACACAAATATTGCACATATCATCTTTAACTGCTCTGGCCTATTAGAAATGAATTGTCACTAAAATTGAGAAGCGGAATCCACATTTCCAAAACACAACGTAACTCACAAAGTGGCTTTAATCTGAGATAGTTATTCCTGAATGAAGCTTTCTTTGAAGCCATTAACTTATACCTGGTGGTCTCTGCCCCCAACCCCTCACAAATTAGTGACAATTATTTAATTTATTTTATGTTTTGCATACACATCTTTTATCTGATACACATGATATGTTAGCTTTAAGTGTAGCATTCATTGGAACGTCCTCTGCTAACTGAGCCAAGAGGCACCTTTTTAAAGTGATGATTCTCTTGTATTTAGCAGGGGGAGAACAACTGGCCATATCCATCCCCAACACAGTATTCCTCCAGTGGCTGTTGCTGGTATTGTCTTTAGATTGCAAGCCCTTTGGGGACAGGGAGCCATCTTTATTTATTTATGTATTTATATCCATGTAAACTGCTTTGGGAAGTTTTGTGGATAAGTGGTATAGAAATATTTGTTGTATTCATTGTTTGTTACTATATTTCAACTGTGTTATATTTAAACTGTTTGATCAGTATTAGATTAGCATTATGTTAGTATTCAGTTTTTCTCCCTTTCTCTGGTCTGCGATCACAGTAAAGACACATTCATTCCTATTGCATTTATATACTGCCCTGTATTGAAAGTTGGGGAGGTTTAACAACGCAATCAACCCCTTCTGTGAACTCAAAGATTTAATTGTTCTTAAGCCATCAAGAGAAACTCTCTCTGGTTTACAGTCCCAGTGTAACTACAACAGGTGATCGGAGATAAACACTTCCCTAAGTGGCGCAGCAGGGAAATGCTTGACTAACAAGTAGAAGGCTGCTGGTTCGAATCCCCGCTGGTATGTTTTCCAGACTATGGGAAACACCTATATCAGGCAGCAGCGATATAGGAAGATGCTGAAAGGCATCATCATTTCATACTGCATGGGAGGAGGCAATGGTCAACTCCTCCTGTATTCTACCAAAGAACCACAGGGCTCTGTGGGCGCCCGGAGTTGAAACTGACTTGACGGCACACTTGAGAGAACCTCTCCACGCTTGGTCAGAACTTTCCAAAATCAAGCCCAGTGGTGCTTAAAGAAAGGACAAGTGCTAAGAATATTTTCCACTAGCGAAGTCAGACAAGTTGCGGCCCTGCCCACTGCATCTGAAGTCAGACATGAGCCCATGGTCTAGCTCCCAAATGGGGCCAAATACAAATAACTTTGTATTTAGGGCTGAAGGGAGACCTGCTTAGCAGCGTTCATGTTTTCAGTGCTGTCGGGATGGGAATTCAATTCTTTGCTCTTGCAGATTGCTTGGGGGGGGGCACTATTGTTTAGTTTTAGAGCGATCTGGGTAGATTTGGTTTTTAAAGTGATTGTTTCCAGGTTGGTTGGTGGTATTCCCTGCTGTGAGGATAGCACAGTAACTAACAGGGAGTGTATCTGTTTGGCATGCAAAAGGTCCCAGATTCAATCCCTGGCAGCGTCTCCATTTAGGGCTGGCAAAGACTCCTGCCTGAAAAACCTTGGAGAGATGCTGCCAGTCAGTGTAGGCAATGCTGAGCTATATGGACCAAGGGTCTGACTCAGTTTGGCAGCTATCTGGTCATCAGGATTATTTGTAGTTCAGTGGCAGAGCATCTACTTGCTTGCAGAAGGTCCCAGGTTTAATCCCTGACAGCATCTCCAGGAAGGGCTGGGAGAGACCCCTGCCTGAAGCCTTGGAGTGCTGCTGCCAATTAGAGTAGACAATACTAAGTTAGAGGGCACAATGGTCTGACTCAGTAGGCAGGTTCCTGTGTTCCCAATACCTCTGAGTCCCTTCCAGCTCTAATATACAATGATAAAAGAGATTGCCCCTCTTAATTGGGCCATGTAGAGCTCTCCTGAGAGTCCAGCCTTTTACATCCAGATTATTATATTGTTGTCTGCTCTTGTTTTTCACTTCTTATCTCCACATGCACATTTTATTTGCATTGTCAATGCCTTCCAAGGTATCGGCAGGAGCGAGGGGAGGCAGGCTAAGAAATAACCTGAATAAAATAAGCAGCGGAGACAGATCCTTACCTGAAGAAGGTGGAGATAACATGGATGGTCTGCAAAGACACAATGGAGTTTCTCACAATCTGATAATGAGCCTCCCTCTTTCAAGCAGATAGATACCCCTCCGAGCTTCCCATGGTTTAGCTCCCTGGCGTCTCCCCACATTTTGGAGGCAGTATGCTAGGCAGTAACAAGTTGCAGGGCCTTCTCTGCTGTGGCCCCTAGGAGGACATCCACTTGGCCTCCCTCACTTCTGGCTTCCCGCCAGCTTCTAAAAACCTCTGTTTGCGCATCTTTGGGCTGCCCAATCTATGGCGAACTCTCTCTGCCATTGCCTTACGTATTTGCTACCACCTTTTTAGAGAGGTCAGCTGCTTTGGGTATTCTCCGAGGGGAAAGGTAGGACAAAAATCCTTTAGTAAATAAAGCTAAACATCAGTTCACTGTGTGGGAAGGGGTAATGTGGTACAGTCCTTCCCAGGACTGTGGACTGTGTGGTTGGAATGCTCCCAGTCTGAAAGTTTTTTAAACACACACACACACACACACAATTCACTTATCAGATCTAGTCATCCCCATATGGTTTCTTAAAAACAAACAAATTGCCAACAGAAATTAGCTAGATGATTGAGTTCCATCATCTCTTGCTGAGGTCTCCCCAAAGCCCCTCCAGATGCTGTAGCCCAGGGCTGCACAATGTCAGCCTTCCATAGGACTAAAGCTCCCATTACCCCACCACCACCACCACCACCACAGCCAGGGATGATGGGAGTTGTAGTCCAACCACCGCTGGAGGGCTTACGTTCTCCAGATACTCTGAGGACTATGCCAAGTCCACAAACAGGACACCTAGTCAATGATGTTACCTCAAGGGTGTATCTGTACTTGCTGATTCGGCAGACTCTACCACAGACCCTAAAAGGGAAGAGAACAATGGTAAAATAAAAATAAGTATATAAGAGCATTACTGATCTTCAGGCTGCCTGCAGTGATTTGCTTGCTGTGTGCATGGTGTGTAAGCTTGCCCTACAAATGCTTATTTCTATTTTTTCCCAATGTTTTGTTTTTTAAAACGTTAGGCCACTTTTTGGCCAGAAGAGCTCCAAAAGCAGCACACAGAATTTCTAAAGGGGCAATCTGAACACACCGAGATCCAAACCCCAATAACCAACAAGTTTAGCAGCACGACGGAGCCAGCTGAAAAGTCTGTCCCCCTACCCAGGGGGGAATAAATAGGGGGAGGCTCTCTCTTTCATCCTTTGCTTGCGAGCTGGAAGGGAGGCATCGGGCTGGGGGAAACGATGCTGGAAGAAGAGGCTTTTGGTGTTGGACCCAGAACTGCCCGAGGCCACGTACCTTTCCTTCTTCCCTAGAAGAAGTTTGGAAGCTTGTTGGCTCATTCCAGGTAGAAGAAGGAAGCGGGCGACACACAGAACGAGGAAGAGGCTGATGCCAAACATCCCAAAGAGGAGAGAAGCTGCCACTTTGGGGGCCCCTGTGAACCCAGAAAACAGACCACAGTCAAGAATGGATTTCGTGGCCTGGCATAGTAATGGACAGAAACCACCGGAGGGGTTGGGGTACCCAGCAGTCACTCACGCTTATGGCAGACCCAAGGCTGGATTCTGCTTTGGGCTCTCCTAAAGTATTGGGGAGCAGGGAAAGCGGAGTGAAGAAGTGACAGACCCAGAAAGGCAAGCGGTGGATGGAGGTGGCAGTTAGCAAATGGCAGTTAAGCCACAACAGTCAATAAAGGACCGGTAGGCCTCGACCCAATGGGCCGTCAAGTAGGAACCTTGCTCCCGCCTCCCAGTGTTCCGCCCAATGGTTGAACTGATAGCTGACAGGCAGTGTTCCCTGTAACAGGGATTCCTTCCTCACTGACTCCTAGGAAGCTGCCATCTGACCCAGGATTGTCTGCACTGACTGGCAAAGGCTGCCTGAAATAAAGGGCAAATGCTCGCTCACGGGGCGGATGTGGATTGAGCGATCAGGTGTGGATTAGGCAATCAGGTGCTGTTGGTTTTTCCCACTGATAACCTGCTTTTACTCCAAGAAGCTCAGAGGACTGCATGGTTATGTTTATCCTTGTAACAACCACGTGAGAGAGGTTAGGCTGAGAGATAAGTGGCTGACACAGAGTCACCTGTAAGTTTCATGGCTTGAATGGGGAGCTGAACTTGGGTCTCCCCAGCCCTAGTCCAGTCCTCTAAACACTACGCGCAACCGTTTTCCTCAACCACCCTCCTCCCCCCACCCCACCCCACTCCTGGGTATATTAAAAGAAATTTCAACTGTATCAGTTGATCTGCTACAACATGGATGGGGATACTGACTGTTCATTTGCAAAAGAAATATTCAATTTCACCTTGGGTGAAAGAGAAGCCATATCATAGTGAACAGAAATCAACATTTCTTTTGGAATGGATGTACTCATAACACAATACAAACATTTCACCTTCCATTGAAAGATGGGTGTCAGTTGTTTGGATGGGGGTGGGGGGTGCAATTTCAGTGCTTGCCCTAGGCGCTCTTTTCCCTAGATACACCCCTGCTCCCTGCCCCAAAAGGGCTCACAAGCTAAAAAGGTAGATGTCAGCATTAAAGGGATGCTGTGCTCAGGCTGAATAAGGACAAATGTATTTATTAAATTCCTACCTCATCTTTCCACAAAAGTATTCAAGGCAACTTGCAAAAATCCACACAGATCCTTTTGTCCTTTCATATTTGCCTGCAGGACACACACATTTGTAAAGTTGTGGTAGAGATGCATATGATAGAGCTACGTTGACAAAGATGAAGGTGCGTGTCAGTTTCATTTCTCTTCTTTCAAAATGGCAGCAAGTGGTGGCTTCCAGAGTAATAGGCAAAGAAAGAAACACATGATCTGAGATAGAAGGGAAAGTGTGACTGTGAGACCCAACCCAACCCTCCCTGTATAGCACTGCTGTCATGGTCCCTTCCCCTCTCTAAACTTTTTGCATCATACTTTGCTGGTCTTGAGCTTAACCTGATGTAGGTGTCGAGGCAACAGAAGCTAACAGCAACTGTGACATCACACTGATAGATTTACATCAGAGCGGTTGTCGTGAATTTGCCTGCAGGCTGCCCATAAAGGTCTTTTTGTATCATCCTATGCATCCTGCCTTTGATGCCTAAGACTTGTTTTCATAACTGTTGTGACAACTAGCCAAACCTGTTACCAGTGTTGTCTTTCTCCCTCCTGTTTCAGTGCTTTTATTAAATCCCATTTTATCTTTCCTTTGTGTACTTTTCAGGGAAAGCTGCATTTATTCTGATGGCAGAATCTCATCACGACCATATTTAGTGAGCAGGTTGGAGAGATGTGTGCACGAAAACTTCAGAATGAATGTGGACTAATAAAGAGCTGGCTCAAAGACACAATATAGAACTAAGCATTCTCCGAAGGTTGACTGTTTTCATCATTATTTTTGAAGGAATTGTTCCTAACCATTCAGTTTCTTTAAGTTTTTTCATATAGTTACACACTGCACATGGGGGCTCTTCTCAGGATCAGTGAAAAGAGCGCTGGGGCAGTCTGCGGGGAGAACGGGTTTTACTTACCCTCCCTGCAGATGATTGCTGCTGACCTTGCCCTGGGTGGGCAGATCGCTCCTGCTGGTGGCTGCAGGGGTTGGGTGCAGGGAGGCGCTGCCGTGTGGCGTGCGCACTCCCCCCCCACCACCACCTCGAGCCCTAATAATGCATTGTGCAAGTGTGTGGTGCATTACTGGGATCCCTCCTCCCAGCCATGGCAGACACACAATTTAAAAAATGATGTCAAGGGAGCATTCACTCCCTTAACCTCATATTAGTAGGAGGCTACTTTGGCGGGTTTGCTGCTGCATAGCCACCGGGATTGAGCCCAATCCTGGTAGTTCACATGAGCTTGCAAAACCGGGCTGGGCTCCCTTAGCCCAGTTTTCCACGCTCATGTGAATAGCTTCGTGGCTGGATTTACACGGAATTTAATGCAGAGTAGAATACAAGCAGAAGGTTGCAGGTTTGAATCCCCGCCGGTACTATATCAGGCATGCATCCTGCACCTTGGGAGCCCCATATGCACCTAGGAGCACACAGACACAGAACTTTGGATTAGAGTGGCATATAATCACATGAATGTAATAAGTATATAATCAATATTGTATAACTCAACAAATTCTGCCCACAAGTTACCACAGAAGCCTTTGGAGTTATACTGAAGACTTTAGAGTTACATAATCGATTGTGTCAAGGTGTTTATTAGAAGCAAATGAAAAGAAGAAAGATTGTATACAGGGGTTGACATTTACAGTCAAATTCCTGTAATTACTAGCTTGCAAACTTCATTATTGTACATATGACAGAAGTGCAATCTCATTATTAAGTGAAATAATTGACTATTCCTTTGCCCTTTACTCAAAGGCCTTTGCCTAGCTAAATACATCACACTTGACTCATTAATCCAAGTAGTCATTTCTAAACGGCTTCTCTTAGGTCCTTTATTGTCTATCAAATGATCTTAGGTAATCACAACTTCTGATTTTTATCATGTGCATATGTTCACAGGTGATTGCACTTCAGTCCTATAATAACTAAATCTTCTACCTTTTGTTGTTGTTGTTGTTATTTGCAGAATGCTATCATGTGATTGACAGCTGGGAAGGCTATCAGTCAAGAAAGGTGGAAAAACATAAATGATGCATCACACTACTTTGCAAACTTATGAGCAAAGTCAGACAGGGCACCAGAAAATGAAAACAGTGCTGAATGAAAAATAGGCTATAGTGCATGGTTGAAAAGCAATCCCAGCTCATGAATTTATAAAAGAGTCAAATTGTTCTCTAAACAAAAAAGGAAAACAAGTTATAATTCTATAATTAACACTTAATGTACCTGGCCTATATAACTCTGACAATGTGCTCCTCATCTTGGTGGACTTGGTCTGTCCCCAGAATATGTCTTCTGCATTTCTCAGGGGACACTGCTTTGTCTTGGATCCAGGCTTGCTCTTGAACAATGGCACAAGCGATCTTTCCTCTTGACCCCTACTTCCCACTGCAATGCCCTGAAATACTCAAAAAGCTGCTGCTAAGGTTGGGGGGACCTCCAGAAAGGGTGCAGGATGGGGTGCAGGGAGTGGGGGAATCCCCAGAAACAAGGTGGAAATACCTTCTGCAAGTGGAGAACCACTTGTGGAAGGTGCTTGGACTTGTTTTCTGGGCATTCCCCCCATCCCTGCAGCCTGCCATCTAGCATCTCACATCATTCTTAATGGTCCTCCAGCCCACAGGAGCAGTTTTTGGAAGGGGCTTGGGAAATTGCAGTGGAGAGGAAGGGGTAGGGAAGAAGATGGCTTAAATCAGTGCCATTGCATGAGTGTAAGTGTGGATGCAACCCTATATTTTATTAGTAACATGGTTAAATAAAATACTGACTGGGTGGCATGGCAGTCCTAGCTGATGTGCCAACACACTTATTCCAAGAAGTCAGCATATGACTCATAATTTGAGATTAGGAGCCACCACCTCCTTCCACTAGTTCTAGCCCAATTAGTATTTTCTTTTATGGTGTAACCTATAAAATATTGGGTTGCATCCACACTTACACTCATGCCATGGTGCTAGTTTAAGCAATCTTCTTTCACTGCAGCTTTCCAAGCCCCTTCAAATAGCTGCTCCTGGGAGTTATAGGCACATGGCTTCATGCTGCCGAGGAAATGTTGAGCGAAGCCATTTCGAATTATACTCCTGGCATTGAGGGAAGCAGCCCCTCCCCTCTGCTGTTGGTTTTTGTTTTTGCAAGTTCACATGGCATACACCTGTGTTTTCTTTCCAGCCAATGGAGGTGGGGGGGCTTCTAAAGAACTATATCTGCATTTCTAAAGAGAGTATCCCTCTTATCACGCTAATGATTCTACATCAGTGCCTTTCCCTATTTGCTCTGGCGTTTTTCAGAAAAAGTAGCTTAAAACCAGCATTTTTAAAACCTGGAAATACATCCAGATTAGGGATGTGCGAAACATTTCAGGCACAGAACGATCTGTGCCTGAAACGACCAATTTCGGGTGATTCGGAGCTGAACCGAATCACCCCTGACGAGTTCCGATAAATTTTGGACCCAAAACGAATCACCCCTGTTTCGGGTCTGAATTTTTTGGGTGTTTTGGGTCTCCATTTTGTGCCCCAGAAAAGTGCCAGCCTTGTCTTCTTCTTCCCCCTCCGTTTTCAGTTTGACGTCTCTTTGAATTTCCCGCCTTTTTGCCTCCAATGATTTCAATGCAGAAATTGCTTTCCTTTCACTTTAATTGAAAAGGTCCTGGGGCCAAAAGAGTGGGGTGGGGTGGTAGTGCCCAGTGGGTGGAGGCTACCACCCGAATTCCAGGGGGATTGGGCAGAGGGCTGATTTTTGGTGAATTTCTGAACTTTAAGCATTTTTAAGGTTCCCCCCCTTTAGGTATAATCGCTTCATGTTGGGGGGAAAGGGGTGGCCTAGAGTGGGGTGGGGTTGGTGGTGGTGCGGGGTAGGGGCAAGGAAGCTACCTGAATTTTTTCAAAGGATTTAGGCAGAGGGCTGATTTTTGGTGATTTCATTTGTCGGAGTTTTGTTGCTTCTGAGGTGTTCTGAGTGTGGATTCTGTGATAGCAAATGAGATTTTCAGTGACACACCATGAATCCACTCTCATCTGCTATCATAGAATCTAAACTTTAAAGACGTGAACTTCAACAATTCACCAAAAATCAGCCCTCTGCCCAAATCCTTTGAAAAAATTCAGGTAGATTCCTTGCCCCGACCCGGCACTACCACCAACTCCAAACCACTCTAGGCCACCCCTTCCCCCCCCCCCGACGTGAAGCGATACGCCCTCCATTCTACCTAATGGGGGAAAACCTTAAAAACGCGTAAACTTCAGAAATTCGCCAAAAATCAGCCCTCTGACCAATCACTCTGCAATTGGGGTGGTAGCCTCCACCCATTAGGCACTACCACCCCACCCCACTCTTCTGGCCCAGATCCCACTTTCTGACCCCGATCTGCCCCAAAGACATTAAAACTTCAAAAATTCCCCCAAAACCAGCCCTTTGCCCAATCCCCCTGAAATTTGGGTGGTAGCCTCCACCCATTGGGCACTACCACCCTACCCCACTCTTTAAGCCCCAGGACTCATTTTTCTAATCTGAATCAATTTGAATTCGGATTCGGATTAATTCGGCTCCGAACCAAATCGGCGGTGATTCGGGTGGGCAAAATTCGGGCACAGAACAGAACAGGGGTGTTTAAGTTCGGGTCTGAACTGAA
Source organism: Hemicordylus capensis (assembly GCF_027244095.1). Lineage (NCBI taxonomy): Eukaryota > Metazoa > Chordata > Lepidosauria > Squamata > Cordylidae > Hemicordylus > Hemicordylus capensis. Next base: position 186,556,745 of record NC_069660.1, read on the forward strand.
ACACCGAAAAATCCGAATTGCACACCCCTAATCCAGATAAGCTAGAATTTGCAAGACAAAGCCCAATTTGTGTGTGGAGTGGGTCCAAGGATCTTGAAGGGGCTCTGGAGTAAGTTTGGCTTGTGTGTGACTGCACATACTCTCTTATGAAGGAGATTTGGGGTAGTAGCCCTGTCTGTAAAGCTTCCTGTCCTAGGGGCTGGGGACCATTAAGAATAATGTGTGATGCAAGATGGCAGGCTGCAGGGATGGGGGGAATGTCCAGAAACCAGGTTCAAGTACCTTCTGCAAGTGGTTCTCTGTTTGCAGAAGGTACTTCCACCTGGCTTCTGGGGATTCTCACAATCCCTGCCCCACATCCTGCTGATGTACTAGTCCCCCCACCCCCACCTGCCCTCAGCTTCTATACAGCACATCTATGACATGATATGACATGAAGACTCTGTTGAGATGGAGTGGAAAGAATCTTCTGGAGATTTTATAAGAGCCAGAGAAGCTGATGCAGATGTGCATTAGTTGTATCGGAGAGTATGGGTTATCTATCAAAGAGGTCACAGCCAGCCAGCCAGGCACAACAATGCACTGCAGCAACTGAAGCCTCTATGTTGGCTGCCACAGCTTAAGCCAGACCAAAGAACTGTGGAGACAGATGAACTGAGATGAACTGGTATTATGCAGTTCTGGCATGCTGCTTGAAGTACCATTTGTCTGCCTTCCCTTTTAATTCTTCAAATACGTGCAAACACTTCTTTAAAAACCTGCAAGCACTTCACCTTTCTAAATTATTACAGCATCCTCCTGAGTAAATACTGCCAATGCAACTCTAGTGCTACTCAAATGTGCATAAATACTTGTACTGTCCTACTGAAGTTTAATCTCATATCCAGCCAAAAGATAAAGAGCAGATCCAGAAAATTCCTTTTTTCCCTTATCACTATCCATTGCCAGAGCAGTTGGATTTGGAGTCTAATACTTATTGTAGTTGGTTTATTTTTGTTTAAAAGGCAAATTCTTTAGCTATCGTGGATCATCTAATTCCCGAAAATTCCTGTAGCCATGAGTTCCACGATATTTACACACTGTAAGAGAAATTATTTACCTTTACAGGTGGCATTTACTATCTGTATTAGTCATGTCCTTTTGTACATTTGTTTATTACAAAAAGGGACAGGAAATCAAATGGATAAAACCACCAGTTGGATAAATGAAATATTACTACCACATTATTTGTGCTTATTTTAACATAGCTTTTTAAATCTTGAACTTCACTTCTTAAAATGAGGTCTCAGCAATTGCCAGCCCAGATCTATGTCTACAAGGTACCCTAGGCTAAAAGTCTTTAAAATGAAAGGGCAGCAAGTAATTTCCTTGTTTTAAAAATGATCATTTTGCTTGCTACAGGAGTCCTGTGTACAAGTCATGACCATAACTACATCTTTGAAGTTGCTCTAATAAATGGAAGTGTCACTCTTTCCTCGTTTGATCTATACCCAAGAGAACAGGAGTTCTGTTTCCAATGTGTTCTTATTTTAAACCTCACTAGACTGCATCTCTTTGGAGAATTCTGAAGAACTGCTTGTAAAGGGGCCCTGTTAGTTTCAGGGCTGAGTTTGTGAGACTGTTCTAAAAACTTGTGTCTGCTAAAACTTCATTCATGTGACTTTTAAAATAGAAAAGGCATTATAATATGTTTAAAATTAGCCACCCGTAATTGACATAGCATATGTCAATATCAATTTTTTATTTTTATTTTTTGCATTTAATAACAAAATTGGTATAAGTAGAATCTCATTCCAAAGCCACTTCCTAATTTTAAAGTAGATGGGAGAGGAGCTTCTATTCACATTATTTATTTATTATTATTTATTTGATTTATATACTGCCCTTCCCAAAATGGCTCGGGGGTTGGCATACATGATATTAACCTCATATGAAAGAAAGTTGGGATCTTTGCTTATTTTATCAAGAGCTGGGATTTCTTCACACAAAATATTCTATTTAAGAACACTGGAGGCAAAATGAGAAAATACATTCAATTGAAGTAAATAGTTGTCATCATGTCACTGTCTTGTGCCTCTTATACTGTTCCTTTCCCTCCTGTCATACTAATGCTTTAAACATAATCTATTGATTTATAAATGGTACTTTTTGTAAATGATACTTTATACATGATACTTTATCCTGACATGCTTTATAGTGTTCAAAGCTCAATAAGTATTTAATCCTAAGAAGAAATGTGTGTTTTTATAAAATGCTGAGTAGAGTATTCTGAACAGCACTGATATCCACATATCAAATTTGGGGAAATGGGAATGGGGGCATTGCTCAGTGGAAGAGCATCTACTTTGCATGCAGAAATTTCACTCCCTAGCATCTCCAGGTTCACTCCCTAGCATCTCCTGGTAGGGCTGGGAAAGACCCCTGTCTGAAACTTTGGAGAGTTGCTGCCAATCAGGGTAGAAAATACTTAGCTAGATGGACCAGTGGTTTGAGTTGATATAAGGCAGCATCCTGTGTTCTTGTCCTTTGCCCCGACTGAGCAAGGAAGATACAAATGCATCCCCATCACAATGCTTAGCCAGGCTATATTAAACTAATTGGCTGCAACTTTGGATATAGATGGGGGTGCCATATTCCCACCCAAGAATGCTAGTTGTTGTTGTTGTTAATTCAATTTCTATACCGCCCTTCCAAAAATGGCTCAGGACGGTTTACACAGAGAAATAATCAATAAATAAGATGGCTCCCTGTCCCCAAAGGGCTCACATTCTAAAAAGAAACATAAGACATACACCAGCAACAGTCACTGGAAGTACTGTGCTGGGGGTGGATAGGGCCAGTTACTCTCCCCCTGCTAAATAAAGAGATTTTATATAGATTTGATTTGATTTGAGTCAGTTGCTTTTGATTGTTCATGACTTATGCTGATTTGATTTGAATCAGTTGCTTTTGGTTGTTCATGACTAATGCTGGGTTGGGGAACTTATCTTTTAATTGGAACAAAATAGCATAGTGCTCAGCTGTTAAACAATGTTTTTTGCTCCCCCATGTTACATAGTTTTTTTTAACGTGGCGGAAGCAGGGTAGGACAAAAGGTAGGAGGAAAACCTGGGTGGCTTTTCCTTCTGCCTTGCTTCCATACATTCACTTCTACCCAGGCTTTCCTTCTACCTTTTTCTGTTCAACCAGAAATTGGGAGCACACACAACTCCCAAACCTGGATAGAACACAGTTTTTGACTGTGTGAATGACCTTAGTGTCAACTGATACCAAAGCCACTGATTCTTCAAGGCATCCACAAATAGGATACTGGAGAAACTAAGTTAATTAAGGCCAGAAGAGCCCCAATTCCTCAAAGATGCATTTAAAATGACCAGCTTGGCTAGTCCTGAAAAATTATTGCCGCACGCTATATAGGAAAGCAAGTTGCTACTGATTATAGTGAAAAAGTAACACATAATCTTACATTAGGCATGCAAAGACCAATTCATGAATGTTTAAGAAGTACATATTGCCTCATAAATGCTAGCAACTATATATGTGCAAGGATATCTTTGCTCCAGGTTATTTAAAGTAGGCTGGATATGACTTTTAGTGTGTGTGTGTGTGTGTGTGTGTGTGTGTGTGTGTGTGTGTGTGTATCTCCCTACACTTCAGCTGAAACCTGATGTCTGTTTATAAAGGTGGGCTGAGGAATCCAAATTGCCTCTCCACTACTACAGTGTGTTGAGTTGTGTTGTGTTATACATGTATGTGTGCTTGAGTGTGTGTGTGTGCGTGTGCGCGCGCGCATGTGTGGATGTGTGCACAATGCTTAGAGCAGAAGCAGAGGGCTTAACCCTTCCCTATCCACCACTTCATCCCTGCAATATTCCCCTAGCAGCTTCTTTACAAATAGCATGGAGGCACACTTAGTTTTGCAACTGAAAAGCAGTGGCCTCAGACCCATATTTGCTGCTGAACATCTAATTTCATCCGGCCAAGTTATTTGTGTGACTTACTGTAACACTGGTTTTGTTTCTAATATCAATATAAAGCTTACATTCTATTTCTCTACTGATTTCTCTCCAATATTAATATGCAATACAGAAAGTGAGAGGCTCAAATGTTTACAGTCTATCCTGATTGTACATTTGTATCCTGCTGTTCTTCCAAGGAGTAGGCATGGGGCTATTCCATTTTATACTCACCACAACCCAATGAGGCAATTTAGGCTGACTGTCAGTGACTTCCAAGGCCACCTAGTGAATTTCCTGGGTGAGGGAGATCATGGATACTGCCAGGAAGTATAGTCCAGCCAAAGTCAACCCTGTTAAATCCCATTGATTTCAATGGAAGAGAAGTAAGCACAGACTTAACTCTCCCATTGAAATCAATAAGATGTCAAAATGCTGTAAGTTGTAAGCTTCCCAAAGGATACACTCAGGAAAACATAAAGGCTGCCAAAAAAGCAGGGGTTGATTGATAGTGATCACTGATTCCTAAGTGCCAAATATCAATAAAAGGCTAGGGTGTGGAGAAAGAGAATGCACACAAGTTGAGCGCATTGCATTCATGAGGGAAGGAAGTGACTGGCATACATGGGTCCTAAAACAAACTGACACGGACTGAGAGATATTTAGTAGATATTAGAGGGATAATAGTAGATATTTCTACTATTTGGTAGTTTTCATGGGTATTTTAATTTGATATTTTTATATGTTTTAATTGTTAAATATTTTTGGTTTGTTTTATTGCTGTAAACCACCTAGAGACTTCGGTAGTGGGTGGTATACAAATAAGTTAAATAATAATAATAATTTATACTTCTCCTAGCAACTATGCCACTTTAAAGGAAGATCCCCATGCACATTGTTTGGAAATAATCACCAGATCAGTAAAAATTGAGATTCTAGATTTAATCTAGAAAAGTTCCAATTTCTAGATTAAATCATGGAGAGTATAATCAGTGTGATCTTCTGTCCTAAATCAGCAGAGTGTTTGTGCTGCTTGATAGACACAACTTCCTGCAGGAAACAGAATAGAGTTGTCCTTGAGATTATAGGACCATGATCAGCAAATTTACTTTTAACAGTGGTCAAATTTTGAATTATGCTGAAAAGTCAGTGACTGACTGACTGACTGACTGTTTGTTTGTTTGTTTGCTTGTTCAATCAACTGCTTGCACTGATGGCCCACCTTTCTTCTACCATAGAACTCAAGGTAATATTCATGGAATTCCCAGGCAGTCAGCCACCCATCTGGGCAATGATCAGACCTATACCTGCTTAGCCTCATTAAGGTGTTTGTAACATGGACCCTCACCTCACACCATGCCATGGGACTAGTGATATCACCTCTGACATCTCATTCCTTCCTAGACATGAGTCTGAACCACACCCAAATGTCTTTTGAAGCCTTCCTCCCCAGTGTGACCAATGACAAGCATTGGCAGAGCCCACCCCTTACTATGTACCCAAGGGCTACTGACACTTACATGTGAGCTGATACAAATGGATGTAAGCGGATAACATGCATATGGGGTTACCCTTCCAAAGCCTCTTTTTCTGCTTAAGTTGCAGGGAATGGTCACAGAGCTTATGTCTCAAGTACAACAAAAATTATTTGCATAGCAAGAAGTCACTGCGGCAAGTCTCACCATCAGTGAGACTCGCTGAAATGAGGTCTGCAGAGCCCTGGGTGGCTGAACTGGCCACCCACACGACTGCCGGCTCTGTCATGGTGCTGGCGGGGGCTGTGGAGATTGGGAGTTAGGGTGCCCCGCATAAGCATCCTGGGTCTAGAGAGACCCTCAAGCCTAGGAGGCTGCTTGCAGCCTCCCAGGCGGGGGTATCCTCATTTGATGCTGTGCCATGGAGCCACACTGTGGCAATACATGATTTTTAAAAATGGGGTTAGCGGAACACTTGCTCCGTTAACCCCATTTAAAGGGAGGGGTATTTGAGTGGGTTACCCTCTTTGGGTAACCCGCCTGCAAGCCCAATGGTTCCCATAATCCATGGAAAGTGGTCTAAGCTCCCTCAGCCTGCTTTCCACTGATTGTGAGAATACCATCACTAAATTCTATTGCAAAGGAGAGTGGAACTCGGGATTAAGGGTTACATGAGGGGCAGATGAGAAGGTCCTGAGAACCAGATTGAGCTTCTGGTCAGGTCTTTCCAGAGAAAATGGAATTTTTAAACTTATCAATGCTTCCTAGATTAAAGTTTATCAACAATATAAAATGCATTGTGATGGGGTGGGTCATTTTGCAATTGAAACTGGACTTGCACCCTCACATGAATCACTCTGTGCCATATACAACCCACAAGGAGCAAGGCTTAAATCGCACTGCAAGGCTTAAATCGCACTTGGCTGGAGTAGGAGTTGTCCAGCACCAATTAGCAAGTAGCAACTGATATGGAGCTACAGGACACCAGATTCAGAGAAGTCACATGTGACAGAACATGGGAGAACTCCCATTCCCATTCAACAGGAGTCAAATGTTAGCAAAGCAGGTTTGCTGAGCAAGCTCTGCCCCTTACTGAGAGTTTGCAGGAATTTGCGGGGGCAGAGCACTGTCTTGAATCTTTGAGCTGCATGAGTGGGTGGCCTCTAGGAGTCCCTTCTTTTCTGCTGGGAGCTTACAGGGGAGTGAGGAGCCTTCAGAAGTTGTGAGCTGAGAGGGCTTTGGTTTCTGCTCCTTGCTTGAGGAATCTGACCCTGTCTCCTACTCAGTGGTCGAATCAATCATCAAGTGGGCGGTCTGCAGAGTGATCCCCCTCAGACTGGACCCCAGGGCAACTTGGGGTCTTTGGCATTCCAAAGAGAGACTCCTGCTACCCAGCAGCAGCAGAAACCTACTCTGCCTCAGAGTCATTGCTCAAGATAGCTGGCAATTGGGATATGCCATGCTTTTTTATTTGTAATGTCCTTCTCTGTGTTCATAGCTGCAGCAATAATACATTGTTCCTTTCTCTACACCAAAAACCTTGGTAGTATCTTGATGACTGCAAACAGAATTAATTCATTTGTATGCTCAAGACAATTTTAAAATGGAAGAAGAAAGTTTTGAAGTTGCTTAGAGGACAAAACAGGAAAGATACATGTATCATGCCAATTGCTATGGCAGGTACAATCTAATAAATAAATCCCCTTCAATAGATATAAGGCATTTCCTGCATATCTCATATGCGGAACAGCATCCCATTTATAAATCCAGATTGTTCTAGTGGAAAGCATCAGCCATTTAAAAAAAATACCCCATGAATTTTTCATGTTTCTAATGATCCAACTGTCAAGCCAGCTTAGCCTCTTATTTCTTTTAAAGCAAGCATTTCATCATAATTGTTGCAAAAGAGTCCATTGTACCAAGGTCTTGAAAATGGCAGTCAGCTCATCACCAGGTATGGAGTCAGGTACTAACGATGAAAAATAAAAGGAATGAGAGCTATATGTAGCAAATCAATGCCCTACTGTGGAATACGCATTGACCCTCAACATGGAGAATCATAGCTAGGGAGAAGATGAATTATGCAGACTTGTGGTGGCAGTCTTCTGTGTCTGTCTAAAAGTAAAAGGGGGAAATGTGTCCATAAAGGAAATGATAGAATCCTTCCCTGTCCACAGAGTGAAAAGAAGGAGATTGAGAGGATATCAAGAGTGGTCCTGGAAAATAAGTACTGCATGCTCACCACAGCAAAACAACTGAAATGACAAAATAGGACATTCTGTCCCCAAAGCAGGAAATCTATACTAAACAAAAATCAAATCAAATCATAGTTTCCAAGTCTGTTTTGTTGAAAGTGCTGTGTGGTTCCTGTGTGAGACTTGAAAGTGTAAGCCAAGAGCTCAGACTATGTGACTATGAGCGGGGTCACTCACATGGACAATGGAAGGGTTTGTATGGTGTATATAAAGGAAGGCCAGGCTGAGTTGTCTCAGGAAAGGCAGTGACCAGCAACTGAGTCACAAGTTACGTCTAATAAGGTTTTTAAGCAAAATCTGAATCATGATAATAATAAATCGTATGTTATATTTCTTTCAGATTGTGAGCCCTTTGGGAACAGAAAACCATCTAATTTATTTCTTTTCCTATGTAAACTGCTTTGAGAACTTTTGTTGATAAGGTATATATAAATATTTATAGAAGAAGAAGCAGCAGCAGCAGCAGCAATATGATGGCCCACAACAAATTGTTCAACAATTATTGCTGCACCATTCAGTTACTCACTGTGGGCCCAGACCAGATCTCTTCCTCTTTACATCCTTGTGCTGTCAAGAGTACAGCTCTCAGCAAGCTGTGCTTCAGTTCTGTTGTTTACAGGAACTACTACACCTAAGAACACAGCAATGAGCTCAGAGACTGTACAGTTCTTTTAATCAGAGCTTGGAAAGCTTTCCTGAGACAGTCCAGGTCATCCGAGATCACAAATTTCTGTGGAAAAGCCAAACATAGCACAGCACAATTCTTTGAGCCAGGATTTTCTCACATTCTTTCTTTCAGGATGAGTATGAACTATACACCTCTTTCAGCTTAGGTTCCAAGGTTTCTCCCAGATTCCCTGCATGATTTACCTGGACACTTGATAGCTAGACAGAAAGGGCTGATTCAAACAACACTTTGCCCACCAGATGCAATAAGGATATGCACACACATCTTTCCCCTCTCCTGCCCTGCTAGGCACCTTTTCCATATTGCATGGGTAGGCAGTTCAAGTCTACCCTGCTGTATCATGTGGGTAGGCAGTTTGGGCCAGTTCAGTAAAGCAGTGGAACTGTCCCCACCCCATGCAGTTAGGGAAAGGCACCCCTGTGTACCAGGAAGGTATGCTCATGGCATGGATACATTCCATGGGGCCAGGCGAAGAGATGAAGAATTGCCAGAAATGGCCCCAAAATTAATGAATGTGCACAGGGCACAAAAACAGTATGATTTGGGCTCTGCCTTCATATTTACACTAAGGTCTAAATTTTGCTAAACCAATACTTCTCAGTAGGGATGTGCGAACTGGCTCGACCTTGAGCTAGGTCAACATAGAACTGTCCAGATTGATAGCTCACCCTTGGGCTGGGCTGGGCCTAGTTCGGCTTGAGGTAAAGCCAAACAACAACACCCCTGCCCAGCTCAGAACTGGTACAGGGATTCTAGAGTTGGCGGGGGGGATTTTACACTCACTGCCTCCAGGGGTGGGTGCTGCTGCAGCAGCAGGACAGTTCCCCTTCCCCCCCAGCAGCCTCCGTCTGGTCTCAGATGGCCCATTTTGGGCCCGTCCAGGCCTCTCTGCACTGTTGGTGGCCATTTTGGAAGCTGCCTCGCTCATCTACTGGAAGTAATTGAGTGGAAAGCCAACTGAGAAACAAAGTTTGATATTTATTACTAACTATAAGCAGGCTAAGAAAACCATAAACTGACTAACAGTCTCTTAAGCAGAGAGAGGGAGCAGCCCTCAGTTTGATATTTAAGTCAGCAAGTAAGAAGCTGACAAACAAACCCAGAAGCCACCCCCAAGCCAGTACACAAAGATAAAACATACAGACAAGCATGGCTAGTGCAAGAAGTGAGACAATGCTATGGCAAAAATCCCAACAACCACCACTACATAACCTAATGTTGTTTTCATATGCTGGTGGCTGCTGTACACATGCTAATGAGGTCTCAGGACAGGCACAGGGAAACAGAGTGCCATGTAATAGGAATTGTATCCAGCCCTACTATCCAACCTTCATAGGAACCATCATATCGTAGACACAGGAACACACTGGCCCTAAACCACAAATACTAGGACTGTACATCACCAACATATTTGGGATCAGATCAGTTCCAATGTGATTCCTATAAAGTGTATAGGCTTGATTATGCACTTGGTGGAGCCGTCATTGAATTGATCTGACAGTGTGGGACACATTGGAATAATCCAATATATTGGGAGATTTACCTTGCAGCAACAAGGTGGGCAGTCCTTTAAAAAAAAATTGCTACCCTGACAGGTGTCAGCAACAACATTTAAACTCACTGCTTTTCTTCCCTGGCAACTGGCCAATAATGTTCTGGGGAAGGACATAACGTCATGATGTTGCATCCTTTCCTTGAAGCATTTTGGGGGGGGGGGTTCACCTCCTATGACTCTAAAGAGTGACTGCGAGCCTTTGTTGCCAGTGATTGGTATGCTCAGGCTCCTGAGGTGACTGCTGATTCTCCAGCTATCTGTTGTGATCTAATATTAGGACCAAGCAGGCACCAGAGCAGCTTTGAGAGAGCTCCAGCACATTTGCAGCCAGGAGGCTGGGGACAGGGCAGTAGGAGGGAGGGGTAAGTCGAGCTACCTATTTAGGCCTAGGGCAGATGAATTCTCAGTCCCCCGCCAACCCCGCAGAATGGTTCAGATCACAAGGAGGCTGTGAGCAATATGCTTGGAAGCTGCACACTCCTGGGAGATATATTTCTGGCAGCAAAAAGGGCTTTTGTAGGGAGGAGAGATAAAGAAAAATAGTTCCTCCCTCCCCTTTCGCCCATGCTGCTCTGTGGAGCAAGGCTATAATACAGCAAGATTCCTGCCACTTTGTGCGTGGGGGGCCCTTCTTCTGTCATAGTGCTGCAGAAAATAACAGTCATTACCCTGGTGGCGCAGTGGTAAAACTGCCGCCCTGTAACCAGAAGGTTACAAGTTCGATCCTGACCAGGGGCTCAAGGTTGACTCAGCCTTCCATCCTTCCGAGGTCGGTAAAATGAGTACCCAGAATGTTGGGGGCAATATGCTAAATCATTGTAAACCGCTTAGAGAGCTCCGGCTATAGAGCGGTATATAAATGTTATTGCTATTGCTATTATTATTTCTTGTTTATACCGTCAGACAGGTGTTATTGACTGGTTTGTTTTATCCAGACATCGAGTCCTTCCCAAGGACCTGGGATGGCTGAATTTTATTAACAATATTGTTGGTGTTATTATAGATATCGTTGCAAAATATAGGCTGTTCCCAATAAAGTTGTTTTTTGTAGTTGGCTGATGGTGATTTCTGTGGCCCCTATGGTGTTGAGGTGCTCTTCAAGTTGTTGTTGTGGTGGTTGTTTTTTATTTATTTATTTATTTATTTATTTATTTATTTATTTGATTTTTATATCACCCTTCCAAGCTGGCTCAGGGCAGTTTACAATTAAAACAGTAATCATTAAAAACAATTAAAACAGAAATACAAATATAAATTAAGTTGTTGTTAAATTGCATCTAAAACCACTAGGTATTTTACAAACATCAAAAATGAGACCTAAGATATTTAGTTCTCGTCTTTCCTACAATCCTGTCACTAATCTTTTAAATATAAGTGTATTATTCATTTTGGGATGCTTGTCATTCAATTTCCCAACTCCCTTTAGTGGAAAACTTTGTGCTCTCTTGTGCTTTGTGATCTGTGCATTGGGGTTTGTCTTGTAACTCTGCAGCTTCGTAAGTTTGATCTGTATCTACTGACTTACCTCCAGTGTTCTCAACAATGGCTGCCACACTCCACTGCTTAGCAAGGAACAACTAACAGGAAGGGTGACTACAAGTGACAGGTGTGTAATAACTACAGCACCTGATCATGGCCACTCATCTCATTGTAATCCTGCTGCTAAATTTCTCTGTGTTTGCTTATGTGCCTCCTGATCTTTTAACTAAATGCTTTGAGCCACAACATTGGTGGAAATAAAATGTGTTATAAAGATAAGAGTCAGCTTATCTGACCTGTAATGCTGAGGGAATACAAGTTATCACAGATACTCTTACTTTTCAGCGGTTCGCCCTAAAAAATGAAACAGGTTTGCTGGAATTGACCCTGCAGGAGCATCACACCGTATAATACCAATGAAGATTCTAACCTGCACTGACCCAGTCTTCATGTCCATTAATACAGATAAGCCTTCAGTTGTGATACATGGATGAGTCATATAAGCCTCCTGTTCCAAATATTTCTGCAGCACAGTGCTGTCAGAGCCATCTAATGGCCCACCATCAATCTGGCATTTTAAGCTTCTGTTCCTTCCGATACTGTCCCTCAAATAAATGACCAAAAAGCACAACTCGTGGCAGTAACAAATCTGATGCCACTCACAGCTTTTGACAGGGCTGTGCACTTCCAATAATGCTGTTTTTTATACCTCCACCAGAAAGAGTGGGTGGTTAATTGATAATGCTTCAATACAGTAGCCTCAACCTGGATGTGCATACATAACCCAGGTCAGATAAAATCATCAGAAACACCTATCATCATTTTCAGCTCCTTGCTCCAGCTGTTTGGTACCATTACCTATTTTCTGACTGGGTCTTCTACCTGTGCCCATCAGCCCTGGCAAATGGATCAAGGGAGCACCTGCAGGCACAGACCTATTCACATGCATGGCTCCTTATCCAGCTCACGAAATATTCACTGAATCCAATGTCTTTGGGCCTGTGCCCACTATCTGGATCAGGATAAGTGCTGAAAGATTTGTGATATGCATATACATTTGTTCTATTCAAATTAGGGATGAATAATTAAGGTAGTTCAAGTAATGTACGTAGTGTAGCCCATCTCCTTCCATAGAAGTTCCTTATACAACGGCATGATTGGGGGAAAATATCACAGATGCAGCTTTCCTCTCACCAGTGGAATATAATAATAGGTGACTCCTTCCGCTTGCAAAGATTATTGCAATACCGCCAACCGCTTTGAAGTCTTGGGGGAAGTGTTATACGAGTGATTACTATAATAACTCTAACAAGGAAAAACCTGTGCCTCTCGGTTTTTATTCCATCTCATGAAGCTATTAAAATAAGATAGGCCTGAGAGAGACTCCTGCTTGCAACCTTGGAGAAGCCGTTGCCAGTCTGTGTAGGCAATACTGAGCTAAATGGGCCAATGGTCTGATGGGCCAATTCAGTATGAGGCAGCTTCCTATGTTCCAATGTTCCTAAAGCCGCTCAACTTTGCTTTGGTGGCTGCCTTGAAGCTGCAAAGGTGCCCCAATTAATTTTGAGTTTCAAGGAGGTTCCCACTTCATTTTGACCCAATCAAAGTAACCCCCTTGAAAATCTAAATTAACTGTATCCTTATTTATTCAACTGATATGCTGAACATAAATTCTGAGGAAAAGCTAGATTGGAAGAAGATGAGCGTGGTTTTAAAGTTGGAGGAAGAAACATCAATAACCTGTGCTATACTGATGACACCACTCTGATAGCTGAGAATGCGGATGATCTGCAAGCTCTAGTAATTAAAGTCAACAAGCACAGTGAAACAATGGGACTACGACTAAATGTAAAGAAGACTAAACTAATGACAACAGGTACAGCAACCAACCTCAGAATTGATAATGAAGACATTGAAATGGTGGATAGCTTCTGCTTTTTAGGATTGACCATCAGCAGTAAAGGATCCAGCAGTCAAGAAATACACCACAGACTAGTACTTCATAGGGTTGCAATGAAGGAAAGGGTATTTAGATGCCATGATGTGTCTATACCTACAAAGATTAGAATTGTTTGGACAATGGCTTTCCCCATGACACTCTATGGATGCGAACACTGGACTTTGAAGAAGCAAGAGAGAAAATGTATTGATACTTTTGAACTCTGGTGCTGGAGAAGACTTTTGAGGATACTGTGGACAGCCAGGAAAACAAACAAATGGATCATAGAACAAATCAATCCTGAGTTTTCACTCAAGGCACAAATGACCAGGCTCAAACTTTCATACTTTGGACACATTATGCGAAAACCCAGCTCCCTTGAGAAGTCCATCATGATGGGAAAAGTTGAAGGAAAGAGAAGAAGAGGACGACCAGCAGCAAGGTGGATGGACTCAATTACTACAGCAATGAATGCACCACTGAGACCTAAAAGGCCAAGTTGAAGACAGATCAACCTGGAGATAATCTATCTATGTCGGTATCACTAAGAGTCGACACTGACTTGACGACACTCAATCAATCAATCAGTCAATCACTTTGATTGGAGGATGAAGCATCACCACCATTCCATCTCTCACCTGACCCCTGAAAGTACCGACCAGACCAGATGGGGGCAGGAGACAGGATGAAAATAGCTCATCTTCCTCCCAGCAGTGGCTAGAAATTCCAAATAGCTTCTGGCAGGGTATCACCTGCAATCCTGGGAATGGCACTGGGGCTCCTGAGAACTGTAGTCTTTTTTAGTTCTGTGGCCATAGCTAGAGGTCCCCAAAAGGATACCATTCCCAGGAGCACCTAGAAGTCATTTTAAATTCCTAGCTGCTGTGGGCACTGATGCTTCCCTTGCCACCAGGAGCAAGATGAACTATCTTTTGCCTGCCTCCTGTCTGGTCCAGTAAATACCTCCTGGGGTAGGGGATGTGGTGGGAGGGAAGGAGGGAGGACAGACCAAAGCAAAGCTTTGCTGACATACCTAAAGTGGCCCGATCTAATTATTTAGCACCGATTCAGCCCAAATTGAATGGTGGTTCAATTAGGATTAAATGGGGCCAAATCCAAACAGGCTTCCACAGCTTCCCACAGCCCTTATTAGAAACCCAACACAAAACCATAGTTATATCAAATGAATGCACTCCATACTGTCTTAACTGCTTCCATAAGAACAGCCCTGCTGTATCAGGCCCAAGGCCAATCTAGTCCAGCATCCTGTCTCCCACAGTGGCCCACCAGATGCCTCTTGAGGATCAAGGGCTAGGAGATTCTCAGGCATTTCTGAGAGATTCTCAAAAATTCCTCAGCTGCCACCTGGGGAGATTTAAAGCAGCCGTGTGAGAAGCATAGGCTGAGCCATCCCCTCTCACCTCTTGTGCTGTTTCTCCCTGAACATCAGCTGAGAAGCAGGGAGAGCGGTTATTTAGACATTACCCCTCCCAATGCGTCTCAGCTGATGAGAAGGCAGGCTTACAGTTCAAATAGCCCTTTTCATGCTTCTCCACAGATGTTCAGGAAGATTTAAAGTTAAAATAGCCATTTCCCTCATGCCGGCTGTTCCATCCACTCTCCACAAGAGTGGATTGCTTAGCTAAGAAACCTAACCCCATTTTGGGGTTTAGGTCAAACAGTATCATGGATTCCAAGAATTTTACCCATGTTAGAGGGCCTCCTAGATTTCATTTCATGAACTTTCCTAGGAGTGTAATCTACACAAAATGACTTTGCCCAGTCAATGATGAGCCTCATAAGGATGTACAGAACCAGTCCAGCAATCCGCAGTCCGACGGTTCGGTCTGGGGGTTCGTCGGTTTGTGGTCGAACTGACTCCCCCCTCGGTTTCATCCAGACCAGAACCGAACCGCCAGTCAGGTCCAGCAGGTCTGCGAACTTCTTCTTCTTCTTCTTTTGAGTAAATTAAAAGTAACTACCTGTAGCTCCTTCGGGGAGCTTGCTGTAGCCATCGGGGGGGGAGGTCCACAAGGGTTCCCTCTCCCCCCCGCCGGCCTCCCTTATCACCGCTGCGGCCAGGTAAACATAGTCTTTTTTTCCCTTTCTGGCCTCCATAAAGGCGAGCGGTGGCCATTTTGGCCACTGCCACACATGCGCAAATGCCCTCTGCGAGGCCTGGCATGGCCTACGGCCTTGCAGAGGGCATTTGCGCATGCGCGACGGCAGCCAAAATGGCCGCCGCTCGCCTTTACAGAGGCCTGAAAGGGCCAAAAAGACTACATTTACCTGGCCGTGGCAGTGAGGAGGGAGGCCGGCGGGGGGAGAGGGAACCCTCACAGACACACACACACACCCCGCGGCTACAGCAAACCCCCTGAAGGGGCTACAGGTAGTTACTTTTAATTTAATATTTTTTAAAAAGTTTGCGGACCGGACCGGGGGGGCCGGTTCGATGGGGCCGGGCCAGACGGTTCCGTGCACACCCCTAGAGCCTCATCTACTAGTGTTATATAAAGAAAGAGTAGTTTGGGTTGTAGTGCTCCATCAAGAGCAACTGTTGTCTTATCAACATGTGCAGAGGAATCAGTGATGTTGCTGGATTTTGAATTCATATTTTGAATTCTAATGAATAGAAGTTAACTGCCACAACAGAAGGATGCTCCATAGCACGACAGATAATGCAATGAGAGGTGAATGCAGCAGCTAGCAGAGACTCTCCTCAACTGCCTGCCTGCCCCTCCATACAACCACTCACACACACACACAACCCCTAACAACTCTGGAAGGAAAGCTCTGCGTGTGAACTCAAGGGTCTGACTGCTGCACTAGGCTCATTGGAAGAAAGCATACATTTTCAGTAACTTTTCATAAAGTAGAAAGCTCCTAACAAATGGTTCCCATACCCTGACTATTCTGGGCCACTAACCAACAATCTGCGTAACAAAGGAATGGCTCATGGTCATCCAACAGCATAACAACACTCTCTTGCATACTCTCGTGAAATATTACAGTCAAATAAACGTGTGTCCTCAAGAACTCCACAGAATGGAGGGAAATGTGACAAGTTGCCATGTACTGTTCTGCTCCACATGCAGGACAAGAAGGACCATAGTGGCAGTTCTTATAGAGACATTTGACAGATATGAAATTCCGGATTATATTACCTACACCAGCCCTTGCATTTGGCAAGAAATATGGGGCTTCATTGATAGACCTTGTATTAAGTTCTAAGAGCTCTCTCCTTTTTCTCCTTTGTTGACTGGTAAATAGTCTCTTCTATTGACTAGGCTTTTGCCTACATTCCACTGCTACACCTCAGGCTCCAGGTTTAAAAACTCACATCGTGCTAGCTCCAGACACAGACATCAGGGACTCTGAGTTGGAGAACACACCCTCCAGGTCTGGATTTGAAAGCTGCCACCTACAGCCCTGGCTTGGCCCCAGTGTTCCCTCTAAGGCGTGCACACATTTTTTTATGTCTGCTCAGTTAATTTTAGATCCCGGTCAGGTTGAATCAAGAAGGCCCCCCACTCTGAATGCATGTGCATGCACACTGCCTTGATACTGCCACACAGAACATAACTCATTCCTCACATTATAAAAAAAATAATGAGGACACTGCTTGGCTCTTATTCTTCCTCTTTGCTCATGTGTAAAAAAAATTCCCTCCCATGGGTAGAGTGAGGTGATCAGGGAACACAAATACTAGAAAAAGGGAAGGATACTCTGCATCCATCAGTAGCAGATGAGCTGGGAAGAAAAAGATGGGCAAAGGAGGCTTGAATGATCAGAAACAATATTTGGCCATCCAGTGAGAAGGCCAAGAAAAATAACCCCATTGATGACATGTAACTCATTTTTATAATGCACATCTCCGACTTACACCTAAACAGAGGAGATTAACTAAGCATTCACTTTTCTATTTATTTCAATCCACCCAGTATGTAGTTCTTTTCGCCTTATATTTCTTTTATATGACAACAGCCTGTCTGGAACCAGGAAATGAAAGTATAATTGGAATTCAAAGTGTGTAAGGTCATTCATACTGTTAAGAACCTTTAAGAAGGGGGATAAAAACAAGTCATTTCACTCAGTTTTAACCTTTACAATAAAAGATATGTTCGTCTGTGCATGTGGTACAATTCTTGGCTGTACATCTATAGAGATTTTAATCAATGATTTGCTAATTTTGGAGTACAAAGTTACCAGCAAGCAGAAGGAAATGAGTCACTTGGTGTGTCATGTTTTGAAGGACTTACACTCTATGTGGTCCTGCCCTACGGAGGCATAGTAAATGTGGGAAGAACATTTGCTATATTTCCTTTATGCGTCTTCATCATTCATTGTATAAATGCACTTCAAGTTGTAATTCCACTGCATAGTACAGCAAGGAATTTAAGATTCACTCCAGTAGGAACAATGCCTGATACTCTGCATATTCCTTGGGACATTTAAAAAAAAAAAAGGTTGCATAAGTGCTATGCACTTATCAAATACATGGGCTTCTAGACCAGCTATTGGGTTTATTTATCATTATATTTTGGATGCATGCAAGATAAATATTAATGAGTTTACCCTTTGTAAATGAGTAGAGAGTGTGTAGTTGCTATAACCCTGGCAAAGCACTTCAGTGCTTTATTCTTATGCTAAGGTAATTCTGGCCCTCCAGCTTTTTGGACTACAACTCTCATCATCCCAGGCACAGTGGCTGATAGTCTGAGATAATGGAAGTTGTAGTCCAACATCTACAGAAGGGCCAAGTTGTTCAGCCCTGCACTAGGGGAAGAACTAGACATTATGTTCAACAGTGTGCTAATGAAACACTGTGCTAATGCACCATGTCACATTCTCCTTTTCCCATGACATTACCACATGGTGGATTTCCCCAACAAAGCCCCACATCATTGGCTGTCACTGACAGGGCACAGAAATATACAGTATTATGACATCACAATACAAGTAGGGCTATAGGCCACTTCCAGCCTCAAAGACAAGATGCCTCTGAGTACCAGGGGAGTTGCAGGGTGAGTAACAACAAGAAGGAAGAGTTGTTGTAGTATGTGTGCCAGCTTTGTTATTGAGACTTTGTTGAAGTAGTTGTAATGTGTTTGGGTTTGTCTGGAGATGGGGAGACAGGGGGCACCTTCATGGAATGCGGGGCAGATATTCTGGTGGTGGTGGGGAATAGAAGAAGTAACGTTGGCAGGTCAGCAGGCTGTTTCAGGGGAAGGCGAGCCAGAAATTTAATAGCCATCTCCCCTTCTGGCTGCCCTGTCAGCTCTTTGACCTTGGGGAGCACTGCCAACAACCCACATAGCCTTACCTTGCTCTCTTGCAATGCCAGGTCAGTCCAAAATAAACCTGAAGTCATCCATGATTTGATCATGGATGAAGGGGCCGACCTGATGTGCATCACTGAGACTTGGTTGGGGGAGGCTGGTGGCCCAGTCTGGTCCCAGCTTCTTCCTCCAGGGTATTCTGTAGAGGAGCAGGGGAGGGGACGTGGGTGTGGAGGTGGAGTGGCTGTGGTCTATAACATCTCCCTTACCAGGATCCCTGTTAGGGTATCAGACCATATTGAATGTGTGTACTTAAGTTTGGGGACCAGGGATAGATTGGGACTTCTGTTGGTGTACCTATCGCCCCACTGCCCAACAGAATCCCTTACTGAGCTCACGGACTTGGTCGCGGAACTTGTGTTGGAGTCTCACAGACTTCTGGTACTGGGGGACTTCAATGTTCATTTCGGGGCCAACTTGTCCAGGGCAGCTCAGGAGTTCATAGTGGCCATGACAACTATGGGCCTATCTCAAGCAGTCTTTGGACCGGCACATATTGCAGGTCACACACTTGATTTGGTCTTTTATTCTGATCAGGGTGGTGTTCCATGGGTGGGGACCCCTGTGATACCCCCATTGTCATGGACGGATCACCATCTTATTAAGGTTGGACTTACAACCACCTACCACCTCCGCAGGGCGAGGGGCCTATTAGAATGGTCCACCCAAAGAGGTTATTGGATCCGGTGGAATTCCAAGAAGCCTTGGAGAGATTCAGTGTTGGCTCTCCTGGTGATCCTATTGATGCCCTGGTTGAAAATTGGAACAACTTGCTCACCAGGGCAGTAGACACGATTGCTCCCAAGCGTCCACTCTGACCCGTTTCAAAATTGGCCCCTTGGTATATGGAAGATCTATGGGGGCTGAAGCGGCAAGGTAGGCGACTGGAGCGCAAGTGGAGAAAGACTCGACTCGAATCTGACAGATTACAACATGAAGCACATCTAAAGATCTATGCTCAGACAATACGTGCGGCAAAGAAGCGGTTCTTTTCTCCCCATATTGCCTCTGCGAGTTCATGTCCAGCGGAGTTGTTCAGGGTTGTGAGAGGACTAGTATCTGCCCCCACCCCGGACCAGAATTTGGAATCATCAGTTACTCACTGCGATGTGTTTAAAGAATTATTTGCAGATAAAATCTCTCGGATTCGGGCCGACTTAGATGAAGACTCCACAATTAATTTGATGTCTGAACTGTTGTAGTTGGCCTGGTGGAAATTATAAATGCCTCTCTGAGGGAAGGCAGGATGCCTCCTTGTCTTAAGGAGGCAATTATTAGACCACTTCTAAAGAAGCCTGCATTAGCTCCCTCAGAGTTGAGCAATTATAGGCCTGTTTCCAATCTCCCATGGTTGGGCAAGATAATTGAGGGGTTGGTAGCTCCAGTCGGTCTTGGATGAAACTGATTATCTAGACCCATTTCAAACTGGTTTTCGGGTGGGCTAGGGGGTGGAGACTACCTTGGTCAGCCTGATGGATGATCTCCAATTGGCAATAGACAGAGGAAGTGTGACTCTGTTGGTCCTTTTGGATCTCTCGGCGGCTTTCGATACTATCGACCATAGTATCCTTCTAGAACATCTGAGAATGTTGGGGGTGGGAGGCACTGTTTTACAGTGGTTCCGCTCCTACCTCTCAGACAGATTTCATAAGGTGTTGATTGGAGATTGTTGCTCTTCAAAATCTGAGCTTAAGTATGGTGTCCCTCAAGGCTCCATACTTTCTCCAGTGCTTTTTAACATCTACATGAAACCACTGGGAGATATCATCAGGGGATTTGGAGCTGGGTGTTACCAGTATGCTGATGACACCTAGATCTATTTCTCCATGTCAACCTATTAAGGAGTTGGCATATCCTCCCTAAATGCCTGCCTGGAAGCAGTAATGGGCTGGATGAGGGAGAATAAACTGAAGCTGAATCCAGATGAGACAGAGGTACTTATTGTGCAGGGTCAGAACTCTAGAGACAATTTTGATCTTCCTGTTATAGATGGGGTCACACTTCCCCAAAAGGAACAGGTTCACAGTCTGGGAGTACTTCTGGATTCACACCTCTCCCTGGTTTCTCAGGTTGGCCCCTGATACGCCAGCTGCGCCTGTTTCTTGAGATCAATGACCTCAAAACAGTGGTACATTTGTTGGTAACCTCCAGACTGGACTTCTGTAATGCGCTCTACATGGGGCTGCCTTTGTACATAGTCTGGAAACTTCAGTTGGTTCAGAATGCGGCAGCCAGGTTGGTCTCTGGGTCATCTCGGAGAGACCACGTTACTCCTCTGTTGATGGAGCTACACTGGCTGCCAATAGGTTTCTGGGCAAAATACAAAGTGCTAGTTATAACTTACAAAGCCCTAAACAGCTTAGGCCCTGGGTATTTAAGACAACGTCTTCTTCAGTACAAGCCCCACCGCCCATTGAGGTCATCTAAGGAGGTCCGTCTCCAGTTGCCGCCAACTCGTTTGGTGGCTACACGGAGACGGGCCTTCTCAGCTGCTGCCCCAAGATTGTGGAATGCGCTCCCTAATAAGATACAAGCTTCCTCATCTCTGGCAATTTTTAAGAAACTATTGAAAACGCATCTCTTTAACCAAGCTTTCTCAGCTTTTAAAAACTTGTTTTTAAATTGTTTGGGCTATTTAATTGGTGTTTTATGATGTTTTAATTGTTAATTATTATTTTATGTAGTTTATAATTTTTGTTTTGTTAATTGATTTTAATGGTGTTTTAATGTAAACTGCCCTGAGCCTTTTGGAAGGGCGGTATAAAATCTTTAATAAACAAACAAACAAACATTACCAGGAGAGACAGGTGAACCTGGCACAAGTCTGCCCTTTTAGGCAGTAGCTCCATGGCAGTAGTCCCATATCAAGAGACAGTTCTCATCCCCTGAGCACATAGGTAAATACATGGATACCATGTGAGTATAAGGCAGAGCTTAACACAGTATGGCAAATTCCTCAAACAACATCAAAACATTCTGTACTTCATTCTCCATATGCCCTGGAACACCTGCCTTTTCCTGACTGCCTACTCTGCTGTACCATCAGATCATTCTGTCTCTAGAAGGTTATTTCTTCATTCTGTCTCCAGAAGGACATTCTCTGAGAATGTATGGTTGCTGCCTGAGAAGGACGTAAGCACCAGAAAAGCAAGTCATGTACCAGTGAGCATGGTGGAATATAGGGGTGTGAAAACTGATTCAAATCAAACCTGGGTTTGATCCGAACTGGCCCGGTTCAACCAGTTCGAGTTCAAACCAAACCAGCCCCCCAAAAGAGGGGGCTGGTCTGACTTCAAACTGAACTGGGCCTGGTTTGGATCAAACTGGTTTGGCCCGGTTCAATGGCTCTGCTTGTAATGGGGAATCTGGTAAGGATTCCCCTTTATAAGCAAAGGGGGCCAGTGGGGATTCCCTATCTAAAAATGGGTTAGGTGGGAGAGAAGGCAACTTACCAGCTCTCAGGGCAGCAGCCTCTCTTGGCCTCTCTGGCGCTACTCTGCACCACCACACACACACATAGTGGGCTGACGGGCGGCCCAGTTCTGTCCTCCATGCATGCGTGGAGGCCATTTGCATGTCCCCCAAGCATGCACACACTGAATCATTTAAATCACCACACAAATTGCCTGGTGACATAAAATGACATCTCTACATGCATGGAGGTCACAAAAATGGCCACCATGCATGCGCAGATGGCTGCTCGCCAGCCTGCAGTGTGGTGGTGGGGAGCACCACTGGGCCAAGAGGGGACACCACCACCACTGCAAAGCTGCCACCGGGGAGCCAGTAAGGTGCCTTCTCACCTGCCCCCAACCCATTTTTAGATAGGGAATCCCCCCCCAGCCCCCTTTGCTGGCTGGGCCATTGAACTGGTTCAACCCGGTTCAACAGAATGAACTGAATTGCCACTGGTTCTATCGAACCAGCTTGGTGGACCAGACTAGTGATGTGCACGGACCAGTCCAGAGGCCATTCTACAGGCCTCCAGACCGGTCCGGACATGGATGGTTCAGGGTTCGGGCGGACTGGGGTGGGGGTTCTTTTAAGGGCTGGGAGAGGGTGTACTTACCCCTCCCGCCGCTTTTCCCCCTCCAGCATGCCTTTTTTAGTTAGCAATTGGGGCGGCAGGATACCTCCCTGCCACCCCTTCCCCCACTTGGCTGCAAAAGGCTTCACGAAGCCTTTTGCGTGTCCACACATCACATCTCCGCAACGTGCACACGTGTGGCCACACATGCGCACACACATCACGGAGACGTGACACACGCACGCGACATGTGCATGTGCAAAAGGCTTGGTGAAGCCTTTTGCAGCCAAACAGGGGAAGGGGCGGCAGGGAGGTATCCTGCCACCCCTATTGCTAACTAAAAAAGGCACGCCGGAGGGGGGAAAGCGGTGGGAGGGGTAAGTACACCCTCCCCCACCCTTAAAAGAACCCCCACCCCAGTGCTGGACCGCAGCTCCACGGTTCCGTGCACATCACTAGACCAGACAGCTCGGTTCAAGTTTGGTTCAAACTTAAATGGAACTGCCCATTTCAGTTGTGTGCACACCCCTAGTGGGATAGCTGCCTCATATTAATTGGAACTCTATTTTTATTCTACAGTCATAAGAACAGCCCTGATGGATCAGGGCCAAGGCCCATCTAGTCCAGCATCCTGTTTCACACAGTGGCCCACCAGATGCCACTGGAAGCCTACAGCAGGAGTTGAGGGCATGCCCTCTCTCCTGCTGTTACTCCCCTACAACTGGTACTCAGAGGCATCCTGTCTTTGAGGCTGGATGTGGCCCTCCAACAAGTCATTAACCATATCAGCTAACTGATTAATGTGGTGAGTCCTAAAGCAATAGCATATTACTTTCTAGCAAAATGCCTGCCATAATGGGCAGGGTATGGAAAAAGAAACTCAAGGAAGTAGGTGCAGTACATTTATATGTGCTCTGAGCACAGAGTCATAATAATACATATGTGCATGTGCACATACGCACACATACACAAAGGATTTTTCCGTCAGTAGAGGCAGCTCTCCCAGATGATCATGATCTGCTGTCTGGGAGACAGCAAAGGGGGAGGAACTTGCTGTGTGGACATTCCCTGTCAGATGAAGGAAATCCACAGCAGCCAATTGCTTTGCAGAGAGGGAGGATCTTACAACACTTAACACTGGTTGTGCAGCTTGCACAAACTGGATGACACATTGGAGTCTACAGACCCTCCATTTGGTGAGTTCACCTTAATTCAAACTGAGGGTTTCATTGGAAGTTTGGGGGAGGAATTGGAACCACAGTTGGCTCCAGGAACTACGGTTCCGATTATTCGGATATCATGAAGGGCCAACCTGAGGTGGGTTTGGCTCAGGTTTTGAGTGATGTCTGAAGGCAGCCATTGTGTTTCTTAGGTCTTGTTCTCACTCAGTGAGATGGCAAACCTGTCTCTAGGCTGTGTCACTTCAGTCTGCAAATGAGGACTCGCATGGCTGACCCTGACAATGTGCTCCTCACCCCTTTAGGGATGCATCAGAGGTTACCACCACTGATGGTTGAGGAGGCATACCTTTCAGAAAATGTTGTTCATTCATCATCTCAGTGACTATGGTAAATTCTCTGGTATCTGTAATCATTTTCCCACATTGTCTTTGTGTGTCTGAAAAACAGCACTCAACCACAGTTGGAGAGGTCTCATTCGTAACCTCGTTAGAGGGAACCACTGTCATACAAGATGCCCTTAGTCCCCAGAGATGCCAAATGTTCCTTGCTGACTGAATTGATTGCCTCTGAAATTGCAGCACCTTCTGTTTTATATGGCACGCTCCCCTTGTGAATGGAGTCCAGAACTACTCTACTGAATTCTTTGTGTAGATGCTTAACTGATTCAAGATGCTAACAATCAGTTGATTTTGATCCCTAGTTCTTAGAGAAATAATAAAATGAAGCTTACATCCCGCTGTAGTTGGGGCACTGTTTCTCCTGTAATCAATCAGTTGACTAAGAAAGGGAAGATTCTTATACAATGGTCCCATAAATTCACCGTAGTGGCTGCCATGCTCTTTGTGAAAATACATGGTGCAAATGATAGTCCAAAAAGGAGGACCTTGTATTGTCCTTCCACGGTGAATCTCAGATACTGTCTGTGATCCTCTCATATGCTCACATTGAAGTAAGCATCTTTCAAATCTATTGCAATGAACCATGTAGCTTTGCTCAGTAACGGAAGTATGCTTTGGATAGAAATCATTCTGAACTTGATTGTAATCACATATTGGTTCAAACCTCTGAGGTTCAGTATGGAATGTATTCTGCCATTTCTTTTTGGAATCTGGAAGTAACACAAATAAAAATCATTTGCTTTTTCTCAGAAACTGATTCTATTCATACTTCTTCCAAAAAAATAATAATTGCATCTCTTCTGTAAGAGTAGGAGTGGGTAGGAATATTTTATACCTGGGCAAGTATGCAGGTGGATCTCATAATCCTCCCTGGTTATCAAAAGTACCCACTTGCCTCATTTTATCTTGCTTCTTGTTGAGTAATAAAGTGAAGGAGGAGTCATTGAAGGAGGGTGCCTCCTGGACGTTACTGAGAGCATGTGATTGTAATTCTCAAAAGTGCTGCTTTGCAGAATTGGGTTGTTTTGTTTGGACCAATGCTGGAAAGGCTTCTTCTGTTGTCCCTTGTAATTACACCTCTAATCCTGACTCTCCACTCCATTATTATATCTCTGTTTATAGTGGGGTATTTGATATGGTTGCCTGTATTTTTGATTGGGAAATTCTGTCTAATTACCAAGATAGCAGAATGCTTTAGCTGTAAATTTTGATTCCCCCCCCCCGCACACACACCTATTTCTCTAGAGCATCATCTGTCTGCATGCTAAAAAGGCCTTCACTTTCAAAAGTAAGTCTTACCACATACATCTTGAAGTATATTGGAACAGAGCCAAGCATGTCTCCATAATGCAATAGCCCCTGAGAGATTTTTTAACTCACAGTCCACCAAGTGGCATGCAGTACTTATCTGTTTTCTGGTGACATCTGCTGATTTCCTCATAGCATCTTGGAATGAATTACACTGAGGTCAAATTCAGATGCCACATAAAACCAGAGTTAAATGGTGCAGAGGTTAGAACACCATGAGCCGGGTCTCACAATCTGTGAGACCCAGTTTGGTGGGGTGAGCAAGGAGAGCAGCCTAAGCCCGCTCTCCCCACAGATGATCGCAGAGGGAGCCCTGGGCAGCTGGATTGGCTGCCCACACGATTGCTGGCTCCGTGATGGAGCTGGCGGGGGCTGGGGGAAGTGGGGGCTGTGCGACCCTCAGAAGCTCCAGTATGCCCTGTGTGAGCGTGCAGGGCATGTTGGCACGACCCCCGGAGCCAGGAGATGGCTTTTTGCCTCCCCTCCGAGGGTCTCCTCATGAGTAGCTGTGGTGCGGAGCCGCGCCATGGCTACTCACAATCCGGAAGCCTGGGTTTGCGGAGTGCTCGCTCCACAAACCCAGGCTTTGGGGAGGGCTTCAAAAGTGGGCTAGCTGCTTGTAAGCCACCGGGCTCACCTGCGAGCCCAGTGGTTTACACTATCAGCAAAAATTGGGCTAGGAGAGCCTAGCCCGTTTTTTGCTGATCATGAGAATAGCCCCCATTACAACTGAATCTGTGAAACCACTGTTTTGAGCTGAAAGCAACCTGCAGTTTGGCTCGCCAAACTCCAATTTGAACCTTCGGTTTGCACAAAGGTTCACCACCGAGACCTCCAGTTTGGCTGCTGAAGCATTACATCTGATTCCAGATGCTGCCATAACCGTGGTTTTGCACCAATTTTCAAACTGCAATCATAGAGATGGTGGCACAGACCTGCTCAGGAATGCAGTTGTCCCATGGCTTCTCACTGGCTGCCTTTCTGATCACCATCCCTGCCCCTCTTGTCATCTATCCAGCTATGGACTTGCCCAGCAACAGGGATGCCGCCATGTCCCTTCCCAAGCTTGTCAACCTGTCAAGTAGCACAGTCAAACGAGGGCATGCCCTCTTCCCACTCTGTCCCTTGCTCCCCATACCTGACAATCAGAAGGGAAAGGGGATGAGATGACAGGACAGGCACTAAGTGCTCTGCTCCCCAAGAATGAAGCAATGATGTATGTTCACAAGCACAAAAACTGCAGATGGCAACATAAGCAGGGCAGCCCATCACAGTGCCAGGAGGAGAACAACTGGCTGGGGTGGGGGGTGTACCCGGGGTGAGATTTAAAAGGCAGTCCCAACCAGGGATTCTTGAGCAGCCAAGTTCTATTTTTTTTCCCACTGGAAAGTTGGGGAAGGGGAAACAGCCCCTTCCCCTTGGGGGTTTGTGGTCCCTAGGCTTACTCACGAGCAGAGCCAGTCACCAGGGTCAGCAGTGCTCCAGTCAAAGGAGTGATTCGACATGTGTGATGATGACAGATGCTGACCCAAGGTGGACTGTGTGCTACTCAAGAGTGAGAGGTCACGGGGACACTCCCTCAAAACCCATGAGAAGAACTGTCAGAGGGGAGAGGGGGGAGAATTGCCAAGCAAGATCTCTAATAATGTGTGATGATAAAACAACCCCTTCCCACATGGATCACTCTCTCATGAAAGTGCTAGACCATTGGGACTCTATATCAAGCCAGGTTGCTGTATGAAGGAAGGCTGTGGGGACAAGTACCCCAATGACTGCTCTCCCTGTCTTGGCATCTGTTACCAAGTAGCTGTCAAAGCTTGCCCCCTTCCAGCCAATCTGCCTATGTGG
Source organism: Hemicordylus capensis (assembly GCF_027244095.1). Lineage (NCBI taxonomy): Eukaryota > Metazoa > Chordata > Lepidosauria > Squamata > Cordylidae > Hemicordylus > Hemicordylus capensis. The sequence goes on from NC_069660.1 coordinate 186,584,196, forward strand.
GCATGTGTCCCCTTGCTTGTGCCACAAAACAGTGACACACACCCATCCTGGGGTCCCTGGAGATCAGGGCTCTCCTCTCCTGCACATCCCCATGCCAGCAGATCAATATATGGTGCAAAGCTGGACCAAACCTGGGCATTTTGAATGGGTTAAGAGATCTGTCCATGCACCTGTGTTTTGCTGGTCTGTACATGTGACCAGGCTTTGGCACATGGAGCATCAAAATCTCCTTTGAGTTTATACAAGGCTTCAAAGGGAGTGGGGGTTCAAGTCTTCTGTTCTATCATTTACCATGGGGATTTGGGGCCCCACACAAGTGGTGATCCCATTGTTGGGTTAGCTCATATCATGAGCGTGCAGTCCCATGGGAGACCTAGGGGTTAAAGCCGCATGGTCCTCCCCAGTAGACTTGCCCTCTCATGAGAGGGGTAGCCCACCGGCAGCAAGCTGTAAGCAGAGCAGGAGTGCGGTTTGGTCTGCATGGTCTGCTTTGACAGGGTGATCCCTCACAACAGCATCCTAGGTCATGGCAGGAGAGACACACACCCCCAGGAGCCTTTGTTCTCCATCATATACATATCCCTTCCTAGGAAGTTCTCATGTTCCCTTCTCTATTCTGAGTAACAGGGAAACAGTGCCCCCTAATGTCCCCCCAACCCACCCTGATAAGGCTTGTGTGGTACTATTCAGGTGCACAGCTCTGTGGAAGGTGGTGGTGCCATCGCTGCCTGAAGAAGCACTGGCATGGCATGGCATTTAAAGGGATTTAAATTCCCTTTCCATGCTGAGGGCAGGCGAACACCTCTGAAAATGCATTATCATGCTTAGCGCATCCCCTTCAAGATCATGGCCAATCATGGTTGCTCCACTGACATGCTGCCTCTTTGCCCATAGTCTGGCTGTGGAGCTTACTGGGATTGGCCTCTCTGGCTGAGGAACAGGGAGGGGCTCCCCTCTCCTGGAACCAGAGGTTGGCAGAATGTCTGTGGTGTGATTTAAAGTTTCAAATTGAAACCGCGGGTTCACCAACCACTGGTTTCGTGTAATGTCTGGATTTGGCCTGATTCTCTGGAAACTCTGTCATTTTTTCTTCTAACTGCTCCCAGAAGATATGTTGATACTTGATCATACAGGCCATATTGCTGACTGTTTGCACTGCAAGAGAGAAGTAGAATAAAACTTCTTTCTATGTTATCAAACTCCCCCCCCCCTTATCTGTTAGAAGCATGCTTACTGGAAGAGTGGTTTGAAGAGGCATGCTTTACCACCATAGAGTTTGGCTGAGGATCTTTGAAGGGCAAAGCACAATTGTCCTATAGAACTTTGTACATTCCTTCCAGCCTCCTGGAGGTAGGCAGAAACAACAAGGGCTTCACTAGGCTTGTTGTGCCACTTGGATAAGGATGTTGCCAGACTGCCCAATTTCAGGGTAGGCCAGAAAGCACCCCTCCATGTGATTATGCTAACTATACGGGACTGTGGGACCATGCTCTCCATTTTAGCTGCAGCAGTTCATGGGCTCATGAACTTTTCCCCTGTCTGGGGTTAGCAGGACCTGCAGCTGGTCACTCGGCATTCGCTAAGCATGTGGCAGTGTGCCCCAAGGTCAGAAAAGAGAAGACTAAATGGGAAGACTAAATTCTCTCTTTCACAAGAGGAAGCAGTAGCCGCTGAGCAAACTCCATTTCAAAAGGTGAATTAATTAGGAAATGAATTCTCCTTTCCATGGGAGATAATCAATGTATTTCCTAACCAATTATAAATTACTAACTTAGCTGGCAAGGACTCAGGGAAATGAGCACATCAAAATTGGAGATGTGTACTCTATTCACTTGCAAGGTCAGTCCAGAAGCTCTATTCAACATGTCCAACACATCTACATAACTTTACCCATACCTTTGTCAGGCAATTTACATTCAAAGTGACTGATGCCACACAGCAAATAACTACTTTGTTTTGCATGGAACCTGCCACCTTCAGGGTGGTTAACATGGCTTAGCCTTGGAAACTGCCTCGGGGTACGTTTTGAGATATATCTACCTCAAGCCAAAGCACATATTATTGGAAACTGCTTGGATCACTATCCTATGGACTCTCACATTGGTGAATGGTAGCCCTTTGCTGCTCGTCTCTCTTCCCCACTCTTCTGCCTCCTCTGTTCGAGAAGAGGCTAACCAATGTGCAACGGATGCACCAATGAACCAGGGACGGATAGGTAAACTAACCTCTTGCCCTTCTAAGCCTCCTCACCTGCTCTCTCTCTCTTCAGCCTCCCCTTTTTCAAGCACTTTCCACAGCAAGTCTTAAGCCAGGCTGTGGTCAAGTGCCTTAGCCAAGCCAATCGATCTGCAGTTAGGACTTCATCTATTTTTTTGCCAATTGTATTCTTGCCTAGAATATCAGCTAAGACTTATCTATCTATCTATCTATCTATCTATCTATCTATCTATCTATCTAACATATTTTTATACTGCCCCAAACCTACATCTCTGTGTGGTTTACAAAAAAAATGACAACAGAGAAATTAACATTAGTTAAAACAAATAAATGACAACAGAGAAAACATTGGTTAAAATAAATGACAACAAAATGTTAAAACATTACAATTTAAAACCTTAAAACAATATTTTAAAACAATGTCAAAATTATTAAAATGGTATTTAATTAAAAGCTTGAGTGAACAAGTGTGTCCTTAAAGATTTTTTAAAAATTGTCACAGATGGAGAGGCTCTTATTTCAGGAGGGAGCATGTTACAAAGCTTTGGGGCAGCAGCTGAGAAGGCCCGTCCCTGAGTAGCCACCAGATGAGCCAGTGGCAACTGCAGATGGACCTCTCCTGAAGATCTCAATAGGCAGTGGGGTTCATGATGAAGAAGACATTCTCTTATTGCCTTGCCTAACTGAACTTTTGCATTCTGCACCCCCATAAACCCTTAATAAAACTGTTATACTGCAGTTACGTCTCCTCATCTTTCCAAGACCTCAGATTTGCTCTGGATACTGGAACCAAACTGCTCCCTCTAACCAAGGTAATTTCCCCACTCTAAGCCAAAAGCACATTCAGAGCATCTAGCCAGCATTCCAGGACAGTTCTGGTAACAAGCACCAGAAGCATAGGGAGTGATGCAAAGTTTGAACCAGGAGATGCTTTTAAAAAATCATACACAGGGTCATCAATAGATGCTGTAGGTTCCTTTACAGTCAAACCCAGTGCCTTAGCCATTTCTAAAATTTGTAGATTATAGTTCTTAAACTCTTCAGATACTTGAGAAGGTTTTTTGGCTGATACGGCTTCATCTGGGGATGGTTCTGATGAGTTTACAGTTTCTTCCTTTGATTCATAGTCTGACAAGGAGTTATGAAATTGATGTTTAGTTTTATCCACCACTGTCGTAATGTAATGGTGATAGCATGGAGCCAGATTATAGAATAACCTGATGTATTTCATCCCCTGAAGCAGATGTCAAAACAGGTGGATGACACATTGGTATTGAAACTATCATGGTTGATGTTGCTGACACTAATGATGTTGGTGCTTGAACCTTCTATATTGAGTGTGATGTCTGTATAGATGTGGGTACTACTGATGTCATTGGTAATGGCAAGGTATAAACAGGAAGAAATGTATTCTCAATTGGTTCACTCCACAAGAACTTGGTTGACTATTAGCTTTTACTGTCAGCTCTGTATTCATATTAGTAATAAGTTATCCCTTGCTTGGGGCTTGACGGACGCTCAAGGTCCATATGAAGGACACTTCAGGTCCATGTGGGAAGCAGATGCTTTAGGTCTATATGGGAAGCATAGGAATGTTGTTCCACTATAATCGGCCTATTTCATTCTCTTCCTGTAAGTTGCGACTGGCATCATAGTAAACATCCACAATATGTCCAGAAAAGCCTACCTTGGGTGAATATCTAGGTCTCTGATGAAGCTTGTGATGAAAACCACACTTTCATCCAGGGCCTAGTGAGAATGGTGATTCTAAACGAACATGTTTTTGTACCCAAAGTACTTAACCCTTGTGTGGATGTTTCCATCTAATGGTCTCCGATGGTGGTTTAACAAGGTAGAATTTCAGTTGACATGCAGATAATGAAGTACTTTTAGTACTTCCACTAAATAGTTAATAGAATAAATTAGTTCCATTAACTTCTACTGTGTATTTAGACAGATTATCAGGAATCTCTTTCCAAGTTTCTAAACCAGTTTGTTTCTTTGATGTTGACAGGTTAGATGTTTCCTGTATATCACCGTTTTAAGTCAACATTGAATCACTAGACTTAGTTGTTGATGCTGATATTGACGTCGAAGTACTTGTTGATGTCTAAGTTCTTTTAATGGATGTCGATGAGAACACTATACTGCGTTGGGGGGATGTTTCCAAGTTAGAAGATAAAGTGGATGCCTTCTTCATATTTGTATGTTCAGGGCCATTGTGTTCCCAAACCGTTTTTTTTTTTAGCTTGTTGATGTTGATGGCTTACTGTGCCTAGGTGATTTGGTGGACCTATCAGCACATTTAATAGTGGCTCTTGGACATGGATCCCCTGATCCATTGTATGTATGTATGTATGTATGTATGTATGTATGTATGTATGTATCATATTTCTATACCACCTGATAAGTACATCTATAGGTGGTTGTAGTCTCTGGCATGAATTCATCTGTAAGTTCCTCTGGAGTTTCCAGGATTTTCAACTGCGAAGTAAGCATTGTCACTGCTGTTGTCAATGCCAATGTTGATACGTTATCTACATTGGTATGCATTGATGACATGGTCATCTCACTGTTGTTGTCATCATTGTAACTTCCACACATGTTAAGTCATACAGCGCTTTCAGTGCTAGCCTTTCTCATCTCTTTTGAAAATCCTAAACAAGTTTAACAAGAGTGGACCCTATGGCCTAAGCATATCAAGCAAAGATTGTGTTTGTCTGAAGTTGGCAGTTTAGATGTGCACTTAGTGCATTTCTTAAAGGACTTCTTTTCACCAAACTTAGAAATTTTGAATATTACAGACAGGATAACTAAATATTAAAAAATATATATTCTCTCTCTCTTGAACGCTTCACTCTTAGGAGAAAGGAGCTCTTGAAGAGTGAAGTTCTCTAGATCCATCTGGTGAGGCAGAAAAAGAGAACTGAAGGAAGGATGCTCCAACTGCTGTTCCTCAGCAGACACATTGGCCATGTATAGGCAACACTGGAGAATTGTGTGGAGTACTGGGAGTGTCCTGAGATCTCAGCTAATCATGCATACTCCATTAGGCATGAATGCCAGGTGGATCACAACAAGGATTTGTCATGGACGGCTAATCAAACATTCTTGCAGGATTAATCAAGCATTAGCAGGACTAATCAAGCATTCTTTTGATATGCTAGTTTTCTGTATGCAGGCAACCATTTTGTATGGATTATACAACCATTTTGTATAATCATATGAACTCCTGCCTGCAGTCTGAAGAGATACAGCCCAGACACAGTTTTATCACCTGAGAGAGAATTAAACCTTGCTTGTGTTAGAGCATAATAGCATGGGAACAAACTGTTACAGACTGACATACAGACAGAGGGACACCTGAAATTGCAATGAGGTAGTTAAGGCTAACTATGATTGATTTTTTAAAAAAGCACAATGATAGTCCTCCCACAACAGTGCCCCAGACAATACTGACTCATCATAAAGGGATAGTGGTGACTCTTCCAAGAAAATTATTACCATCATCATCAGCCAACCATTAAATTTCCATAATCAACCCTCCTTTCCTGTTAAATCTAATTTATTTTGCAACTTTCAGAGCACTTTGTGTGTCCAAAATGAAGGATCTTAGGACTTAATAAATATTGTGATGCATTTAGGTGTCCCTGTTGCTCTAGTTACCACTGAAAAACTCAGGGTTTCAATCATCTGAGATCTAATAAATATTTTATCGGGTTTGCCGATTCCAAGAATATACCTAAAATAATATTACACTTCCACAACTGAAGGATGAATGACATTCTAAATCTAACAGCTTTGCACACAGGAGAAAATAGAAAATCCATCAGTGGAATAAACAAATGAGTTATTTCTTTTTCAGAATTGTCAACTCAGATCTATTTTTCTTCACTTCTTATTAGTTTGTAGCAATGGCTGGAAACACTCACACCCCTCAGATATATATCCATCATTCTATATTGTTTTCTGCCTACATTTCTGTATGTACCGCTGAACACATCAGTTGGAAGCTATTACTTTATTTTCATTCTGTTTGTTTCTTTTTAGGACTGAATATAAAGCTAGCAGGACATTTAGAATAGAGTTCTGCTCTCTTCCCATTGGAGGCAAGATGTGGGGTCTGCTGGGAACACACTATGCAAGCCTACAACCTATCAAACCTTTGCACTTCCCATTGGAGTATCTAGATTTCATATGTGCTGTCACTGAGGAGTGGGGATGGAAGAAGAGGTTGACCCAGTCTATGTTGCCTTCCTCTTAACTTCCATCACTTATAAATCCTTCCCCATGTGGCAAATCTCTGCATCTTGTCCTCTGCAGGTAGAGACCACAGTTGTACCCATAATGGTTTTAATAATAGTCATTGTTCGTGACATGTCCAGCACTGTATTCATACATCACATTCCTGTAGATCTGATGTGCATGTGAAGCTCCAATATGCACACAAGGTTCCATATTACCATGAATTCCCCCATTCTCCTCAAAACTGGGGGGAGCTGCATGCTGCAGCCCCACATGCCCCAAGTAGCACCAACCAGCTGTGGAAGACATGGAGCAGCCTCTGCCTATGCAAAGTCCTTTTTTCATATCAGAGCTCCATGAAGGTCTGCTCACAGATGCATTTTCTCTGTTCATTTTCTCCATTTTCTCCCATCTCTCCATAGGCTTGAGACAGCTTACAACAACACCATAGCATAAAATTATACCATATATAAATTCAACAACAATTTCATCCCAATAGTATTTCACAAAGAATTCATCCTACGACTGGCCACAGCCATATAGCTAAACAGCATGACCTTGGCTAGCCCCCCAAAAGCTCTGATGAAGGTGAGCTTAGCACAGTTTTTGAAAAATTAAGGGAGGAACATCTACCACCTTCAGGTGCTAGTGAGGTCTGTCCTGCCTGCTTGTTTGTTTGGCTCCCCTCCCCTTCAACTCCTCTTCTTTTTTTGAAGTCATTTTTCCTGGCTGTTTGTGCCTGCTGTGTACTTTCCCTATTGGATTTCCCCCCTTGTAGTGTGTCTCCTCCTGCTCTGCCCAGCTAGCCACTGCTGTGGGGGGGCAGAAACCCCTGGCCTGAGGCCTCTGGCCCAATTTGTTTTATCCCCCCCCCCCAACCACCACACCACCCTTCCTTTTTGCTGACGGATTGGTCCTAGAAGACCTGGCAAGGAACGAGGCCTTGGTGTGTGTGACTTCTCCAACTCAGAGTGGAAACTCATGTCCGAGATGGTATCGGCACTCAAGCCCTTCTTGTTCACAATGAAGACTCTGTGTGCTGATACCACTCTGATCTAGGCCCTGCCCACAGCTATTCTCCTGGAAAAGCTGATGGGTGAACTCTGGATGTCACTGACCATGCCAGAGGGCCATGCACTAGCTGGACAGCTGAGGACCTGGGTTGTCGACAGGCTGGTCAGTTTGTTGGGTGACAGAGAGGAGTATGTCCTGGCTTGTCTCTGCAACCCAACCATCAAGGGCAATGTTGTTTGTGCGGATGACTTGCCTAGGTGGATGGACTTCCTGGTCCAGAGAGTTAGATAGGAGGAGGATTGTAGGACCAGAGACCAAGAGGGTGGTGATGGTTTGCTCCCCGAGCATGCGTGACCCACACCCAGCAGCAGAGCAGATGAACCTTGCTCTCCCATTAGGGATGTTTGAATCAATTTGGGTACAAAATGATTTGTACCCAAATCTACCTGCTTTGGGCAATTTGTGGACAGAATAAATCACCCAGATTTTGGACCTGAAAAATTTGTAGATTCAGACCTCCATTTTGTGGCGCTCTCTTTTGCTGTCTCCATTTTGTGTCAGGAAATTTTTGTATCAGGCAGGTCTTGGGATCCCCAAGCCAGTGGGGTTCATTTTTTTTTTAATGACACCCCCCCCCATTTTTGCTATCTCTTCAATGCATTCATCCATGGATTCTATTCAGACCAAAACCACAAGTTCTCACACAGGTCATTAGGTCAGGTCACACAGGTTGGATTTTTTAATGGAATCCAATGCGTGCATTGAAGAGATGGCAAAAATGGGGGGGTGTCATTTTTAAAAAACCATGAATCCCACTGGCTTGGGGCTTCTGGCGGGAGTTGTGGCTGGACCTGCCTTGCCCCCAAACCTACTTTGGGGTGCCCAGGCACACACCCTCCAGGGGACAGATGGAACCACCTCAAATCCCCATTATTCCCTATGTGGGAAATGTAAAAAATGTAAATGTCTTCCAAAAATTCTTTTAAAATTGCAGGAGTGTCCGATTGCTTTGGGGTTCGGGGGTTTGTTGACTCCCATGGGTGCCTACCACCCACCCTGGTTTTGTGCTCATGGGTGCTCTGCATAGGGAATAATGGGCCAGTTTGAGTCCCCATTGTACCCTATGTAGAACCTTTTAGAACTTGTTCGAGTTGGGTTCAAATTTGAATCAAACGGTGTGTGTGTGTGGGGGGGGTGTTTCAAGCAAAACCAAAATCAAACCTACCCACCCCAGTTTGAGGTTAGTTCAAATTCAAACCGAACCACCCAAACCAGTTTTGTGCACACCCCTACAATTCTCATAAGAGTTCTGCAACAAAACTGTCTTGCACAAGCACAATTTCTGGTGGGATGGGGGATGCTGATGTTACTCAGGAAATGAAAGGGAACATGATGACCTCCAAGGAGAGGATATGTGTATGAGGAAGGGCAAAGGATCCTGGGCTCTGGCTTACTGTGACCAAGAATACCCTTGTAATGGCTCACCCCAGCAAAGCAGTCCACAGAGACCAAGTCACACTTCTGCACCCATGGCAGCTTGCTGCCATGGCATTAGTGTTCTCATGAGAGGGCCAGTCAACTGGGGAGGACCTTAGACTTTCCATCCTTCAGTCTTCAATTAGACTGCATGCTCATGAGTTGAGCTATCAAAAAAAGGGTGCCCACTTGTGTGGCCCCATTCTCTCTGGTTAATGATAGATCTTTTGTTTTGTGCTGCCCTCATCTTCAGGGAAACTTTTAACACACCCAAAGGAGATTGTGATGCTCCATGTGTCCAGGCATAGCCAGGTAGGCAGACTGGTGAAACACTGGGACCAGGGACAGATCTTAATTCACATTCAAATTTCCCAGAGTCAGACTTGCATTGCAGCATATGCAGATCTGCTGCCACAGGGAATTGCAGGAGAGGGCCTGGTTGTCTGCAACCCCAGTAAAGTGGGGTCACTGTTCCAGGCAAAAATAAAGATGGACACATTCAAATAGGTGGATGGGCTGGCAGAGGGCCCGCTTGACTGCTTGTTTGTGGCAGTCGCCAAGACAGAGAGAGGTTCCAGAGTACCCGTCTCCGTAGCTTGCTTGTGTTGAGCAACCAGTCTGGGTGGCATCTGCCATCTGGCCTGTTTCCATTGCTTGACACTCTTGTGAGAGATGGTTCGTGGGAGAAGGGATGTCACCGCACATTATTAGCCATTCTGCCAGACACCCCTGTTCCCACAGACGGTTCTTCTCATGTTTTGTGAAGGGGTATCCCCACAGCCTTCAATTCTCATGAGAGAGTGGTCCACTTAGGAACAGTATCCATCATCATCACAGAGGAGCAATCTCTCCTGTCACTGAAGGCAATGCTGATCCTGCTGCCTGGGCCTTCTCATTAGTAAGCCTAGGGACTGCATACAATCATCCACGGGGAAGGGGCTGGACCTGGGACCCACTTTCCATTCAAGAATTCCTGGGCGGGGCTGTTTTATAAACAGGTATCACAATCCTGCCATATGTTTTTATACTAGCAATCTAATGGGGTTGCCCTATTTATGTGGCCATCACAACTGCATGTGCTTGTGAACACATATCTTGATAGCTTCATTTTTAGAGAGCTAAGCACAGAATGCCAGTCTTGCCATTCCGTCCCCTTTTTCTCCTGACTGTCAGGAGGGAGGAACAACAGACAGAGTCAGAAGAGGGCATGCCACCATGTGATATTCCTATTTGACAGGCTTGAAAGCTTGGGATGGGATGTGGCAGCATCCCTGTTGAAGGGCAACTGCTTTATTAGATCAGACAGTTGGGGTGGGGAAAGTGCTCAGAGAGGTAGCCAGTGAGACATGCCGCAGGCATAGAGTGAGTGCAATCCTGGGCAGGTCTGGGCCATTCTCTCTATAATTATAGTTCCAGAAATGGCATGAAACCACAGCTCTGGTGGCATCCACATTTGGACATAATGCTGCCACCATAAAACCTCAGGTTGGCGCCACAAAACTCACTACAAACCAAAGGTTCAAACTGGAGTTTGGCAAGGGAAACTGCAGATAGTTTTTGCCATGAAACCATGGTTGCATGCATTCAGACATATACAAATGCCAACCTCTGCCCCATTTAACTGCAGTTTTGTGTTACGTGTGAATGTGGCCATAGCTGCATAGTTATGTGCAATTGCAGCTCCACAGATCTGCAATTCAATTCTTTGAAAACCTTTTACTTTATTCAGAACATTTATCTGCAACTGCAAATATATGGTTTTCCTGTCAATAAATAAAAATCATGAATATTTGCTGCATCCTGAAGTGTTTATGTTATTGCATCCATTCCACAGCAAGCTGTACAAACTCTCAGCTGTGCCTACCTTGGTCCCCCATTGTCTGCATAGCAGACGAGAAATCTGTTCAAACACTTCCTTATACTTACGGAAAATCTTTTTACTTCCTTTATCACTTCTCTGAAGTTTCTCATGAAAAGGAACACCCAAATCACTGTGAATTTCACTTTACAGAAAGTTTGTTGGTATCATGTCCATCACACAATCACCATCCATTTCAATACTGTTCTAGCATTGGCATCACTGAAAACAGTGAAGGTTGTACAATAGCAGTGTTTCATGGATTTTATCAGCTGGCAAATTTAGGAAGATGTTAATACTACTGTAGCGGGGGGGCATCAAATTCAGTCTTAATCTTTAGGCTAAACTCTTAATTTTAATGTTTTCCTTTGAGCCCTGCTTTTTTTTAGAGGAGAATGGTTGTGCTTACAAATCAATTAATTCTATATGCATGTTGTGATATGAAAAGGAAGATTTATTTTCCTGTTATTTGTATGCAAAGATAATTTAATCCACACACACAAGCAGCTTAATGTTCACATTCATGAACTGTAAAAAGACTGAACCAATTCCCATGTCTTTAGAGATAAACAATATACTAGAAAATGGTGGCTGGGGGAGTGAGGAGTTTGGGCTGAAGTGATAAAAAACTTTACATTTGGCAAACAGGCCACTTACAATTCTGCAATGCAAATAAGTGGTAGCAGAACAAATATATCTGCATATACGGATCATAGCCTTTCCATTAACAAAACTACAGTTTTCTCTTCTTTGTACCTCAGGCATTCAAATATGATTCAATCAGCTGACCAGCAACCACCCTGTTTTGTAATCCTTGCAACCCTAGATTACCAGCATTTCTGCCTGAAACTTCCTCATATTCTTTTAAAAGTAGGGACCTTTGAACATTTCAGCTGAATTAATAATACTTTGGGCAACTGTCAGAAAGGTCTTGGCAGGGGAGGTTTAACTTGTAAATATGCACAACCTCAAAACTGAATTTCACCTCTTCAAGATCCTTTTAGTGGCAAAAATTGGCTAAAACACCCCCACCCACCACCTCCACTGTGGCTAAAAGAGGTGGGGCACAATAAATTGTGTGCTGCAAGAATTTGCAAGCTTGGAAACCTCTTCACACATCAGCTAAACCTGGGTTATCTGCCTCTAACCCAGGGTTGCATCCTTGTGTGAACCAGTGCAAATACCTCAAGCCCTGATAGTCTGAATCTGGATAACCCTGCTTCTAACCCTTATTCTTAAACCAGGTTAGTGAAGAGCAGGGGCCACAGTACCTAGGCTTGTCAATCATGTGTCCACCTTTCCCAGTGTTTTCAGGTCCCAGCAGCTGGCTGCCACATTTGTGAGAAAGCACTGCAGCTTGAGGGGCTGCTAGCTGTTGTGTCACTCTGAGCAGCACACTCTATGGTCCCATACTAGTAATGGCTTGCATAGGGCTGGGCCCACTTCTTGTCCCCTCATGGCCAATCAGAGTGCAGCTGCTGATTGGCCATGGGGTTTCCCACCTCCTGGCTACACAGTGCATTGTGAAAAGGTTCTCCCAGTTTTTGGCAGATTTCCCAGCACCGAGCTCACCACTGCAGCTCCCGTGTGTATGCTGGGCTTGCAGAATGTAACGGAGGTTATGTTCAGTATAGAGTAAGAACTCTTTCAAGCCCCAAACCACCCCCTTCTGATCATGTGCAAGAAATCTGTTTCTCCTACAATGGCCAAAAGCAATTGTGGCTGGGGGTGATGGGAGTTGTATACCAACAACATCTGGGGACCCAAGTTTGAGAATCCATTACATACTATAATGGTCACCAGAGGATGCAGCCCTCAAAGTCAAATCCCTGTAGGATTCTTTTGATGGTGAAGGAGGGCTAAGCCTCAGTCTAACCACAATGAACTATGTATATATGGCCCCTGTGTTCAATTAAAATCCCAGCTGCATTAGAGAAATCAGAAACTGAAATGTTTAAACAGTGTCAAACCTCTCTGTTTCATCATTCATGGAAGCTGTCTTCAAAAGTTCTCTCCCTGTATTTACTGAATGCTAGTCTTGGCAAGCCACACCCCTTCACCAATGTGTGGCAGCTCTTCTCGCATGCAGAAGGGTTTTGGAATGCAAGCAAAGGCATGTAGAGACTGGAACAGAGGCTGGGAAAGAGTGGGGAGTGGCTTAGATCCAAAGGAAGCCAGGAATAGTGACGGGGGGGGGGGGTAGGCAGAAGAAAAATTTGGGCTAGCCACAACCCCAGCAATCCCCACAGAGGCAAGTGATGAATGCAAGGAGAGTTCCTCTCTGTGACTGGGATCCCTGGCTGGCCACTAATTTCTATGAAACAGAGAGCTGAATAGTTCCCTAGACCGGTACCAAAGAGCCCCTATCTATATACCAAGAGCCTCCTCTCTAGAAGAGAGCTGGTCCTGTGGTAGCAAGCATGACTTGTCCCCTTAGCTAAGCAGGGTCTGCCCTGGTTGAATATGAATGGAGACTAGAAGTGTGAGCACTGTAAGATAGTCCCTTCAGGGGATGGAGCTGCTCTGGGAAGAGCATAAGGTTCCAAGTTCCCTCTCTGGCATCTCCAAGATAGGGCTGAGAGAGATTCCTGCCTGCAACCTTGAAGAAGCTGCTGCCAGTCTGTGAAGATGATACTGAGCTAGATAGACCAATGGTCTGACTCAGTATATGGCAGCTTCCTATGTTCCTATGTAGAAAAATAGAATGGCAGGGTGAAGAATAGTTCCAATGTTTCTCCTTGGCATAGTATTTTTCTGTGTGCAGGAAAAGTGGCAAGTATATGTTGCCTGAAGTAATGCTGTGCAGGAAAAATGATACCACTTGGTTCTTCTGTAGTCATTGTATGACAATCTGAGTTGTCTTGTCAAGTGTGTGTGTGAACATTTTATTACACTTCTGAACTAAATATCTGAGAAACTTTACCTTCTCCACCTGACAGTATGATAGTCAACCATCTTACTAAGTGGGGCAAAATGCTCTTCATCCTCTATTGCCATAAGACAATCCTACACTTCAAAATGTCACAGCTGAAAATAGATACACTCGAGAATCTGTAACATTTCTGTTCTCACACCCAGGATCACCAACTTGAGGACATCCTGCCCTCAAACAAGGGAGTTGCTTTCTCCTGCACTGGCTTCTGAAAGAGATGTCTTGGGAAACTGGCCATATGGTAATTGCTTCCTTTTGTAAAATGCAGAAATATGTAATAGAACGTGACCATGGGTCGGGTTGCATTTATTGTAGACCAATTACAGCACACACACATCCGTCAACATGTACCATAACAGGCAGTAATGGAGGCAGGGGTAAGGGAAGCTAGTGCACTTGTGCTCACACTAACAACAATTGTAAAAGCCATCCCCAAAATCTCTCCCAAAGGCAAAATCAGCACAAAATAGGGACAGCAACTTAACAGGGACATGAACCAGAAAATAGGAACTGTCAATGGTAAAGAGGGACAGGGGGAACATATGGATAAATTGACATCCACATTCAACCTGGGTGTGGCGGAGACATCGATGTCTTCTTTGCAGTATCTAAATGGTACAAGGAATAATGTCTAGCTCCATTCATTGGTCTGAACAGCAAAATTCTTTCTGACTGAGAAAGCAATCTTAAGCCTATAGAGATCCAATTTTGGCCCATTACTCTGGAGCTCAATGGAGTAGCTCCAGAGATGTGTTTGTCCCAGACTCTACATTTGAATTATATCTTTCCACATCTTAAGCAGGAAAAGGAGAAAGGATGAAAGCTAAATGAATACTTTGGCTTTACCCCATATTCCACTTCACAGTTGATTTACCTTGTATGTTATGTCGATTTCAGGTTACTCCTGTAATGAATTCTGCTTGGAAGAAACTACTAATAAATGTTGCATTTCTTGTCAGGCCTTATTTATTACCAAATATAAATGATTAAATAAGAAAATCCATAAGATAAGCAGTTTGAGGCCTCGAGCACTCAGGAAGGGCATTGAAAGACCTGGAGCACCAGAAGTTCCTTTAACTCACTCAGGCATGTAATTAAATAAGAGCAGTGTTAGCAAACTTAGAGTCTTTACCTGCCTACACCCGACAACTCTCTTTTCTACCCTGGGGGAAAATATGCATTCCCAAGTTATTCTGACTTCTTTCTGACATTGGATAAGGCCTCTAAAGGGCCTAACCATCTCCATGTAGGGATTATGGAAACTGGTGAGCTGTCCATAGCTCATCACACATGAAAATCACACTTTCTCTTGTGCTGTGTCTGCTCTTACTAGGATGGTGCAATGGGCCATACTTCCCAGCATGTGTACACACTAGCCCCAATCCAGCAAACATTAGTCACAACTAATTCCCATTGAAATCAATTAAACAAATGGTGACTAACAATGAAACTATGTACTGTATATTGCCTGCAATTACATGTAATGGTAACCCAAACAGATCAGGTGCAGCAAAGAGGACTAAACTTTCTTTTCAGCTCCATGTTACAGTTTGTTACTTCTGAGTCCTGAACCTCAAGGGAGGAGTTCTGATGAGGTACCCTATATAAAAGCCAGCTGTTGAGTAACTCACAATGTAGCAAGAATGATTAGAACTTGCCTCCATCTTTCATTCTGAGCTGTAGTTTGGGGAGGGGGTTTGGAGGGGGAATGGGTTATTTTAGCTGACCTTCTCTCTCTTCCTCAGTAACCAGCAGGAGTGTTTGGACAAACTCTGAGGTTGTGCACACAGCCTCCCTGGGGTGAGCAGGTGGGTGGGCTGCTGGGAAGGCAGACACTCACCTGCCTTCCCTGACAGATGAGCAGCTGCTATCTTCCCCTCTGCCGCACTGCACATCCACACGAGCAGTGGTGCAGAGGAGGGAGATGCTGGGAAAGGAAGGACTTTCCCCCTCTTGCATCCCAGGGTGCCCCAGGGCATGAGCATGATGGCTCCTCCCCCATGGATCACTGCCAGAAATGGCGGCAGGCTGTGGGAACCATTTAACCTGGAAGCGGTCACCCAGATGTTCTCCAGCTGAGGTTAAGTGAAACACCAGTTTAAAAACTCAGGTTAGGCATGGCGGCAGACAGTGCTGGGATTGAGTTCTATCCTGGCACTTCATATGTGCAGTCTAAGGGTGTGCACAAAACCACCTGGCCCAGTTCAGTTT
Organism: Hemicordylus capensis; assembly: GCF_027244095.1. Lineage (NCBI taxonomy): Eukaryota > Metazoa > Chordata > Lepidosauria > Squamata > Cordylidae > Hemicordylus > Hemicordylus capensis. The sequence continues at coordinate 186,600,149 of NC_069660.1, forward strand.
GAGTTAGAACCAAAATCAAACTACACCAGGCCAGTTTGGTTAAGGCCCCCTTTGAACCCCACTGTTTGGTACAGGGCGGGGGGGGGGGGCTTGACAAACATTAAAAAAAATCCCTTCTTTAACTTACCCCATCCAGAGGACTTCTCCAAGGTGGCGGGGGTTCTGTGGATGTTCCCACTCCCCCCCCCCACTGGCCTTCCTTTTCCTAAAAATCACCCGGTTTGGGTGTCTTCAGCCCTTTCTGGGCCTACTCCCTGGTGTGTTGGCCATTTTGGAGGTGCAGTGGGACCCTTCATTGGGACCCTACCCAGTGTGAAGAGAGGTGCAAGGAGTGTGAAGAGAGGTCTCCTTGCAAAGCTTGCCAGGGTCAGAATGATGTCCAAGAGTTGCTCTGATGGCAGCAACAGTGAGCATTCCATCACTACTCTGCTTGCACCCGAGTAGTCTGCGGCCTGAAGCCACTGCCTCACCTTGCCTCATGAAAAGACCACTGTTGACCCCAGATATAACAGGGTGACAACAGTAGAGTGGGCTGCAGCTGGCCACTTTTTGTGAGAAACAGATAGGCTGCAGGTGGACAGAAGCACACCAGGTACTAGCAACAATCTGTGACACCTGGACATCTTTCAGAGGCACTGTACTGAAAACATTGTGTTTTTACTGGTTCACAGTCACTAGATCTCTCAGCACTTGATTCTGCAAGACTTGCCTAGTTAGCAAGACGTTGCTGGTTTGAATCCCCGCTGGTATGTTTCCCAGAATATGGGGAACACCTATATCAGGCAGCAGCAATATAGGAAGGTGCTGAGAGGGATCATTTCACACTGCACAGAAGGAGGCAATGGTAAACCCCTCCTGTGTTCTACCAAAGACAACCACAGGGCTCTATGGTTGCCAGGAGTCAACACTGACTCAAGGACACAAGTTTACTTTAGATGCTCAGCCAAAAAACTGAACTGGCTGAGCATCTAAAGCCTGTGTGGGTTACTTGTGTTCACTTCATGTCTGAGAAGAGGACAGGGTGGCAGGGAGGTATGCTGCCATCAGGGGCGTATCTATGGTGAGGCAGGCAGGGCACGTTCCCCGGGCATCACTTGAAGGGGGGGGGTGCCATTTTTTAAAATTTAAAAATTTAAAAAATGGCTGCCCAAAACAAAACGGCCACCGCGCATACTCAAATGGCCTCTGTGAGGCCCTAGGCCACGCCAGGCCTCGCAGATGCCATTTGAGCATGGGCGGTGGCCATTTTGTTTTCAGCAGCCATTTTTTTAAAAAAAATTATTTTAAAAATGGCCACCGCACATGCTCAAATGGTCCCTGCAAGGCCCTAGGCCAGTGCGGGAGGGAGAACCTTTGCAGACACCCCCACTCCATGGCCTTTAGGAAGCCGCCCAAAGGGGCTACACATATTCAGTTTGGCACTATGTACAGAGAATCAGGGCTTGTGAATACTGAGCTGAAGCTTATGAGCTAGGATTGAATTCATTTGCTCTTACTTTGCTTCTTGTGATAAGTGAGTTAAATGTGATGTCTTAATAATATGACTATTAATGGTGAGTTTGTCTTTGAATCAGTGTGAAATCCTTAGTATTAAGGCCCACTGGGAGTTTCTTGCTCTCTTTCTCTCATTTTAACTGTCTTTCTGAAATACTAGAATATATCCCAAGCAGTGACACACTTTACTCTGCATATCCTTGAATTATTTTCAGAGTATCTGGGAAAAGTCAAATTCTTCATTTATTTTTAAAACGTATGTAATAGTGATGCTACAATGCATAGTAGAGAATTAGAAAAGCACTTCTGTTTAGTTTTCCAAGTACACCTCCACATAGTATTTGGGTATTTCATGAGCCCCAGCATACTGAAATTTGTAGTTTTCCAGCATTTTTTGGTCTGGCTACAGCCACTGCTAAATAGTTTTTGACATATTAAAAGATTAATGAGCTTGACTTGTATTTTTGAGCTGATATTATGGCAAAGTTATCTGAAAGATGGGTGTCAGCTGTTTGGACAGGGGGCGCAATTTCAGTGCTTGCCCTAGGCGCTATTTTCCCTAGATATGCCTGCCACCCCGCTGGACTGGTTCACAGAGAGCACTGGTGGGGGAAACGCATGGGGGGGGGGAGTGCACCCTCCTCCACCCTTAAGGTTATCCCCCCCCCAGCCTTCAAACTGGCCAAACTGCTGGGTTTTTGTAAAAGGGCCTCAGAACAGGTTCGTGCACACCCCTAACTTTCATATTTTTAGTATTATTATGTACCTTAAATACTGTTCCATATATCATCATTTTTTATCTACTCTCACTTTCAACATTTAATCACCCTTATACTTTATGCTGATCTATGACTGTAATGAAGACTGATTGATACAGGACACTGTGAGATTTATTTTTGAGTGCTCATATACACATGAAACTCAGTCCAGGATTGATGAACCTGCATATGTGAATCAGTCCAAGCTGGTAGAAGGTCCAATTATTTTGACTAATATAATTTGAGCTGTTTTCACGAATTGTACTTTTAAAGAAAAATTCTATACTTACTGTTTAATCTATCATTGCCTGGCCCAAGTTTTTAAAACTGAGTAGGTGAACAAGTTAAGCAAATAAAATTAGTGCAGTAGTATATATTTATTGGAGAATTATCCATGTGTTAACTACTGTTGAGAGCAACATTTGGAAAGAGTGCTAATTGTTGAGGTGTCCATCTTTTTACATTTTTTATTATGTGACAATATCTGTGTCAATTCTAAGATGGCTACTATTACAGATAATCCTGTTTCACTGTAGTCATAACTAACTTGTCTGCTTTACAGTCCTTTGAAAGAATTATGTGGAATGTCTGAAAATGAGTCAGTGCTCAGCTACTTATGGTTTATCTTTATCAGTAAGTATTCTTTTGCAGTCTAAATTAGATTAAAGCACCTTATTCTGAGAGGACTCAATCCTGTTTGCCTTGCTCAAGTGAATAATACATTTTCTTTCAATAGGTTATTTGCATACATATTTAAAATGCCATCTTTTTTTCCAAAGTCCTGGTATATTGCTTCAATGATATAGACTGACTTAATTTGTTGGTTTCTAACACTGCATTTTCTCAAGGGGGGGAGGAATGGCTGGAACCCACAAGCCACCAACAATCAACTTCAGTGAGACAATTACAGTGTAACTGAACTTCAGACTGCAACCCTGAAAACCCAGTGATTGCACTCTATGCGAGTACAGAGAGTAAGATATTAACAGCCTAATCCTAAAATTTGATGTGCAAGCATGTAATTGCTAGGGATGGGGCATAGCAATCTCTATGCCAGTGCAGCATTGTTAAGCTAGCTGTACAGCAATGTCCTGACATGATTGTAGGGAAGTAGACCTGTGCTAATGTTTATGACTGGGGTGGTAAAGATGCATGAAGCACACTGAAATTTTTGGATTAAAAAAGTCTAAGCCTGTGGGCATCAGGAAGATGAAACATGCATTTACACCAGATCTTGAGTGGTTAATACTAGGCCCGTGCACATTTGCAAATGGCAAGATTGGGTCCGAATTGATCTGATTCTGCAAATGTCAGTTTGGGGTCCCTTTGACACTTCAGAATATCAGGAACAGGGTTGGGATAGGGGTCAGCAAAAAAAAATTGAGTTTAAAACATTCAAAACAAAAAACAAAACAAAAACTCACTAAAAGGAGAGCTCTGAAAGTTGCCCCCAAATAGGTAAAGATGGCCAGAATCCTTGTATTTAATTACAAGTGATTCTGACCATCCTTTGATTTTTAAAGTAATCAGGAAATTGTACTTGCTGTGAAACCTGGTTACTTAAAAAAATTAATTTAAAATCTCAGAAGAAAAGTAATGTAGCACCAGGAAATCACAGGGGAAATGATGTGCCTTTATGGTATCATGAGGATACTGGAGCGCATGGCTGGAAAGGGCTCACGATTGTTGGCATAACTGTTGCATCCCAGATTTCTCTTCGCATAACATTGTACCTAGGACCTGGCTTCCAGATGTGAGAGTGCAATCAACCTTCTTGATTTGGCATTCCTGACACCCGAGATATAACAAAAGGATTGCAACGGGTCAGGAGGAAATCTGAGGACGTAGCTCCTGACCCGTTGCAATCTGGGTTAGCCAGCTGCATAACTGATATAGATTGATAAACATATCAGTACAGATTTTGCTTCCCAACCCAAGGGATTTCCAAAGACTAACACAGTGAGAGCAGTCTGGGAATACCCAAGCCACACCAGACAACTCCCTTTCAGAGGAGCTAAAGGAAACACCCAATGAATAATGTATGACAATTGCTGTCCAATAGAAATAACAGAACTCAAGTTAAGAGTAGATATTTGGCTACCTTTTTGTCCTGTACAATACCTGAATAGGAGCTAGAGATTTGAGGGCCCTGGGCTAATCAAACTTTGTTTTGAACAATTAAAATCACTTGCAGCATGGATTGGTATCTAACCATGCCCTGGAGGCAAGAAAATTATGTAAGAAGGGCCACTTTTCCAGTTCAAAGTGTGCTCATGCCTGAGCCTAATCCTTGAACTCCTCTGTGCATCCTGTGTTCTAGGAGATTCTGGCTTAATGTTGGGGGACTGGTAGCTGAAGCCCATGCTGCCTTTCTACTGTACCAGAAGCCTCATGCTGGGGCGTATCTATGGTAGAGCAGGCAGGGCATGTGCCCCGGGTGCCACTTGAAGGGGGGCGCCATTTTTTAATACTAAAAATTAAAAAAAATTGCCACTGAAAACAAAATGTGCATGCTCAAATGGCGTCTGCGAGGCCCTAGGCCATGCCAGGCCTTGCAGAGGCCATTTGAGCATGCACGGCAGCCATTTTGTTTTCTGCAGTCATTTTTTAAAAAATAATATTTTTTAAATGGCCACCGAACATGCTCAAATGGTCCCTGTGAGGCCCTAGGCCATGCCAGGCCTTGCAGAGGCCATTTGAGCATGAGTGGCAGCCTCCAAAATGGCCAACATAGCAATCTGTGTAGGCCCAAACAGGCCCAAAAATCAGCCCGGGATGGGCTGCGGCAGTGAATTAAGAGGCCAGTGGGGAGAGGGGAGACCTTTTCAGACCCCCCCCCCCATGGCCTTTAGGAAGCCCCCCCAAAGGGGATACAGGTTTAAAAATTTTAAAAAAATAATATAATATAAGTCACTGTCCACATATTCAGTTTGGCACTATGTACGGAGAATTGGGGCTTGTGAATACTGAGCTGAAGCTTATGAGCTAGGATTGTATTCATTTGCTTTTACTTTGCTTCTTGTGATAAGTGAGTTAAATGTGATGTCTTAATAATATGGCTATTAATGGTGAGTTTGTCTTTGAATCGGTGTGAAATCCTTAGTATTAAGGCCCACTGGGAGTTTCTTGCTCTCTTTCTCTCATTTTAACTGTCTTTCTGGAATACTAGAATATATTCCAAGCAGTGACATATAGTGATGTGCCCAGACCGGTTTGGAGGCCATTCTACAGGCCTCCGAACTGGTCCAGACAGGGGGCGGTCCGGTTCGGAACGATTGGGGTGGAGGTTCCATTAAAGGCGGGGGAGGGTTTACTTACCCCTCGCACTTTCCAACTCTGGCGGCCGTATTTACTTTAGAAATCGGGCGGCAGGATACCTCCCTGCCACCCCTTTCTCCCCGCTTGGGTGCTCCGCCTCTGTTAGAAATCGGGCGGCAGGATACCTTCCTGCCGCCCCTTTCCCTGCTTGGCTGCAAAAGGCAGGGAAAGGGGCGGCAGGAAGGTATCCTGCTGCCCAATTTCTAGCAGGAGCAGCCAAGCGGGGAGAAAGGGGCGGCAGGGCAGTATCCTGCCCCCCCCCCCCAATTTCTAACAGGAGGCGGAGCAGCCAAGCAGGGAGAAAGGGGCGGCAGGGAGGTATCCTGCCGCCCGATTTCTAAAGTAAATACGGCCGCCAGAGTTGGAAAGCATGGGAGGGGTAAGTAAACCCTCCCCCGCACTTAATGGAACCCCCCACCCCAGTGCCGGACCTCAGCTCCGCGGTTCCGTGCACACCCCTAGTGACACAGTTTACTCTGCATATCCTTTAATTATTTTCAGAGTATCTGGCAAAAGTCAAATTCTCCATTGATTTTTAAAACTTATGTAATAGTGATGCTACAATGCATAGTAGACAGGTACTTCTTCTGTTTAGTTTTCCAAGTACACCTCCACATAGTATTTGGATATTTCATGAGCCACAGCATACTGAAATTTGTCATTGTCCAGCATTTTTTAGTCTGGCTACATCCACTGCTAAATAGTTTTTGAAATATTAAAAGATTAATGAGCTTGACTTGTATTGTTGAGCTGATATTATGGTAAAGTTATCTGAAAGATGGGTGTCAGCTGTTTGGACAGGGGGAGTAATTTCAGTGCTTGCCCTAGGCGCTGTTTTTCCTAGATACGCCTCTGGCCTCATGAACTAAGTCTCTTCACTGTAACTTCTATCGCTGAGGCTCTTCTGAAGTGGATCAAAATGTATTTTACACTTGCATCTCTGAACTGCCCAGATCACTTGGAACCTTTCATAGCCCAAAGGAACAGCTAGCCAATTCATCTCCTTCCAGCCAGAGAAAGACAACTACAGCCTAGGCATCAACACCTGTTGGAGCTTCAAAGAAAACGTAGGATAGGTATTTGATGTGACTTTCATTTTGTCTATCACCCCCTTATCTCTCCCGCCACCCATCCCTCTATGCTAGGATCCTCTCGTTTCTGTCCATTAGAATTAGGTGCTCTACTAAAGGTCAAGCATCTTTTAAGTTAGTTGCTTCTGCTGGCTCCCCAAGAAGTAATTAACTATTGAACTATTGCCTTGTATATTCCTCTCCTTTAATAAACTTAACTTCTTGTTTTTCAAAGACATCCATCTTGACTCATTGCATATATCATTGAAATCTGCCAGTGATGCACTGCAGGAGCATGTCAATGGATTCAGAGCAAGCTATCAGAGTAGGACTATCTGCCTGATGCCTTCTCTGCTTGCAAATCTCTTCACAATCCTAACTTCCTAGGGATGTCACACAGGGATCAATACCACCAAATTCCACAGTATGATACTTCTATGCTAGATTTATGCATTCTGAAATGGTGTCTGGTCCCTAATTGAACTATAACCTGAAAGTGGCTGGTTTTTGTAGCAGCAGCTCCAGTGATCTCTCAAGCAGAGTATGTTGGGCATGATTTGAGGCCTCAGCACACATCCTGCAGGTTCAGCACAAATCAGGGATGTCTCCCAGACCATACTAAGCTTTGCTGCACATGTATGGAGGTTGATCTGAGTCCTTAATTGAACCCATACTGAACTAGGAAGTCCACTGAAGTCACTTAAATTTTGGTTCTGCCAGAACTCTCTGAAGCAGAAACCAATTGTTTAGTCCATGCCCATCCCTCCTACAAAGTACACTTTTGGTATCAAAAATAATGGGATAGCAACTTCATACCTTCAGCATTGCATTGTGTCTTGGAGCCCATGGATATTTGGATTAGAGCCATACCAAATCTTGCCCCATTGTAAGATTCGGTCTATGGGACAGGAAGTATAGTAATTGTTTCTGAAAAATCATTTGAAGAATATTCAGCCTTTCAAATCAAATTTGTTGCCAATGTTTCCCCTATTTATTGCAGCCTCCACACCATTTATTTTCCTGGTTAGGGTTTCTCTCTTTGTCCTGCATTACAAAATGGCTGAACAAGCCACTAAGGAATTATGTAGTAGGGGTGTGCAATTCGGTTTTTCGGTGATTCGGTGCAGGACCTGAACTGAATCACCCCCGTTCTGTTCTGTGCCCGAATCTGGGCTACCCGAATCACCCCTGATTCGGTTCGGATTTGGATTAAATCTGAATCCAAATCTGAATTGATTCGGGTAAGAAAAATGGGTTCCAGGGGCAAAATAGTGGGGTGGGGTGGTAGTGCCCAATGGTTGGAGGCTACCACCCAAATTTCAGGGGAATTGGGCAAAGGGCTGATTTTTGGGGAATTTTGAAGTTTTAGTCTCTTTGGGGCAGTTCGGGGCATAGCGTGGGATCTGGGCAAAAAGAGTGGGGTGGGGTGGTAGTGCCTAATGGGTGGAGGCTACCACCCCAATTTCAGAGTGATTGGGCAGAGGGCTGGTTTTGGGGGAATTGTTGAAGTTTAAGCGTCTTTAAGGTTTTTTCCCCATAGAGAAGCATTGAGGTGTCAGCAAATGTATAGCTTCACGCAGGGGGCAAAGGGGTGGCCTAGTGCAGTGTGGGGTTGATGGTAGTGCCAGGTAGGGTCAAGGAAGCTACCTACATTTTTTCAAAGGATTTTGGCAGAGGGCTGATTTTTGGGGAATTGTTAAAGTTTACGCGTCTTTAAGGTTTTTCCTCATAGGGTATACAGTACATGGAGCTTTCAGCAGCCCCATAACTGCACTTGGGGGGTGCTGGGGTGGCCCAGAGCGAGTGGTAGTGTAGTGCACATAGGGTGCCAACCACGCCCATGGGTTTCTAACCCATGGGGTACAGGGTTCTGTTGTTTCAGAGGTATTCTGATGAGATTTTCAATGAAACACCATGAATCCACTCTAATTTGCTATCATAGAATCCACACTCAGAATACCTCTGAAACAACAGAACCCTGTACCCCATGGGTTAGAAACCCATGGGGGTGGTTGGCACCCTATGTGCACTACACTACCACTCGCTCTGGGCCACCCCAGCACCCCCCAAGTGCAGTTATGGGGCTGCTGAAAGCCTCAATGCTTCTCTATGGGGAAAAACCTTAAAGACGCGTAAACTGACACCTCAATGCTTCTCTATGGGGAAAAACCTTAAAGACACATAAACTTCAACAATTCCCCAAAAATCAGCCCTCTGCCCAATCACTCTGAAATTGGGGTGGTAGCCTCCACCCATTAGGAATTACCACCTCACCCCACTCTTTTTGCCCAGATCCCATACTATGCCCCTGAACTGCCCCAAAGACACTAAAACTTCAAAAATTCCCCAAAAATCAGCCCTTTGCCCAATTCCCCTGAAATTTGGGTGGTAGCCTCCAACCATTGGGCGCTACTACCCCACCCCACTATTTTGCCCCTGGGACCCGTTTTTCCTACCCAAATTGATTTGGATTCAGATTCAGATTTAATCCGAATCCGAAATGAATCAGGGGTGATTCGGGTAGCCCAGATTCAGGCACAGAACAGAACGGGGGTGATTCAGTTCGGGTCCCAACCCGAATCACTGAAAACCCAAATTGCACACCCCTATTATGTAGTAGTGAATGTAATGATTGACAGTAATTGAAAGACAGGAAACAGAGGGTAGGTATAAATGGAGAGTTTTCACAATGGAGAGAATTAAGAAGTAGGTTCCCCCAGGGATCTGTACTAGGACTGGTGCTTTTTAATTTATTCATAAATGATCTAGAAGCAGGGGTAAGCAGCGAGGTGGCCAGATTTGCAGAGGATACCAAACTCTTTCAGGTAGTAAAATCCAAAACAGATTGTGAGGAGCTCCAAAAGGATCTCTCCAAACTGGGTGAGTGGGTGACAAAGTGGCAAATGCGGTTCATTGTTGGCAAGTGTAAAGTGATGCACATTGGGATGAAAAACCCCAACTTCAAGTATACACTGATGGGAACTGAGCTGTCAGTAACTGACCAGGAGAGGGATCTTGGGGTCGTGGTGGACAGCTCGTTGAAAGTGTCGACTCAATGTGCAGCAGCTTTGAAAAAAGGCCAATTCCATGCTAGGGATCATTAGGAAGGGGATTGAATATAAAATGGCTAATACTATAATGCCCTTATACAAAACAATGGTGCAGACACATCTGGAGCACCACATACAATTCTGGTCACCACATCTAAAAAAGGACATTGTAGAACTGGAAAAGGTGCAGAAGAGGGCAATCAAGATGATCAGGGGCCTGGAGCACCTTTCTTATGAGGCAAGGCTACAACACCTGGGGCTTTTTAGTTTAGACAAAAGATGACTGCGGGGAGACATGATAGAGGTCTATAAAATCATGAATGGTATGGAGAAAATGGATAGAGAGAGATTTTTTCCCCTCTCACATAACACTAGAAGCAGGGGTCATCCCATGAAATTGATTGCTCGGAAATCTAGGACCAACAAATGGAAGTACTTTTTCACACAACGCATAATCCACTTGTGGAATTCTCTGCCACAAGATGTGGTGACAGCCAACAACCTGGATGGCTTTAAGAAGGGTTTGGATAACTTCATGGAGGAGAGGTCTCTCAACGGCTACTAGTCGGAGGGCTATATGCCACCTCCAGCCTCAAAGGCAGGATGCCTCTGAGTACCAGTTACAGAGGAAAAACAGCAGGAGAGTGGGCATGCCCTCAACTTCTGCCTGTGGCTTCCAGCGGCATCTGGTGGGCCACTGTGCAAAACAGGATGCTGGACTAGATGGGCCTTGGGCCTGATCCAGCAGGGCTGTTCTTATGTTCTTATGTCATGATGCTGTGCAGCCAATTACATTTGACTACATGCTGACATCATTGAGGACAAATGAAGACCCCTTAGAGTGAAGGCAATGCTTCATGAATAGGTGACTCTTGGAACAATTATCCCAAAATCACTGAAAATAGGTTTTAAAAAAAGAAAAAAGACTGCTAGAAAGTTCATGAACTTTTGCTCAGCACTAATTTGGTATGAAAGCACTGTTTTAAAACAAGTTATTCTGGTAAGAATTAATCTGCCTACTTTCCTTTCCTTATAATCTTAACTGAAAATTACCATCCTCACCAGTTAGCCCACTTCAGCCTTAAACATTAACACGTCCACCATCTTGAACTGGGGTGAATGACCTCATTACAATGCCATTGAGCCATTGAGCCATCCCTATGTGTCCCTACAGCTTTAGCAAATTTAGTTGAAATTGGTTAGGTGGTTCACAAGTTAGCTCACTTGTGCCTCAAACATTGATGCATCCCCCATCTTGAATCAAAGTGTTTACATTTACGTTTACAAGTCCTCCATCTTGAATTGGTGTGGATGACATCATCACAAACTATGCCATTGAGGTGTCCCTTTGTGCCCTTACAACTGTACTCAATTTGGTTCATATTGATCCAAGCATTGCAAAGTTGATGAGGGGTGTGGGGCACACAGAGACACAGAATGCCAGGTGATTTCATAAGCTTACTTTAAGCTTTCTTTAAGTAAAGTAGGCTAAAAAAAAGGCAAGACCAGCTGCATGTGTACACGCACCCTCTCTCATCTGTCTGCATGGGGGCAGGGCAAGGCAGCAGCGGCCATCTGCCTGCCTCATGCACTGTGAACAGGAGTTAGCAGGCAGGTGGTAAGCTAGGCAGCAGCCACATGGAGTCAGTGGCATAAAAAAGGACCTGAAGGAAACAAGGAGTGGTGGTGAGGTTGAGAAGGGAGGGAGCCTGAGGGACGAGCCGCAGCAGCAGCAGCTGTATTGGGCTCTGTCACTCAGCACGAGGTGAGGCTCTCACTCAGCAGCAGCAAGGGGCCAGAGAGAGTCAGCCAGGCAACAACACGCAGAGCATGGCAATGGCAGTGGGCAGCCGGGCACTGGGCACTGGCTGGCAACAGCAGCCAGCAGCGACAACCCAACAATCAGTGACTGAGTCAGCAGTGACAAACCGGTTTGTCTACTGATTACTACTGGTAGTCTAGGTCGCCAGAGTCCAGACTCCTCTCCTTTCTGTTAGGCTGTGTGGCTGCCTGGGGTCTTGGAGGGTGGGGGGAGGGCTGATGGGGAGACTTCTCTTTCTGTTATGCTGTTATGTGGCCAGGCTGTCTGTGGTTTGGGGTCCTGAGGGTAGTGGGAGGGCTGGTTGGGCAGGAAGGAAAATGAGTTGATATCCTCCCCCCGCCCCTTGATTCTCTTCCAGTATGACGCTCCATAATTATTTTATCTTTTATACATTTATATCTTGCTTTTCTTCTAAAAAGCCCAGAATACATGGTTATTTTATCCTCACAACAACCCTGTGAGGTAGGTTGGGCTGAGAGATAAGCGATTGGCCCAGAGTCACCCAATGAGCTTCATGGCTAAAGCGGTCGTCCCTTCCTGGTGCTAGTCCAACACTCTCTAGTATACTCCAGGGTATATGTAGAGGACAAGCATTTTGCTGTTTGAGGCCTTCTGGAGCTCAGTCCTTTCCATTATAATTGGATTTCATTATTATCTTTTTGCAATGCCAGTGTTATTGTTCTTTTGCGTATATGGTGACAAAGGGAGAGGACCGTCCTCTTCCCTTCCTCCACTCCACGCCTCAGGAGATGAGGCGATGAGATGAGGAGATATATATATAACATGTACACAGTGTCTCCTACTCCTCCTATGGTCTGTTATTGTTGGGTTACCCTTTTTACTATGGCTTCTTTATTTTGGGGAGGGAGTACGGCCTTTCTCCCACCCATTGGTCTCCCATCCAAGGGACTGTTTGAGTGCACATCTGCCCAGCTTAAGGAAACGTTCTGAGAGCCTTATTCTTGCCCCCTGCCCTCCCTTGTACCCAATTGTACTTTATTTTATTTTGTTGCTTCAAACTCCATGGCTTCCCTCACACTGTACCAGCTTAAACAGCCTACAAAGTGTGATTCCCTGTGTGGCAGGTGCTAATGCTATCTGGCTCTTGGGTTACATCCAATTACATCTTCGGTACAACACTGGATCACCAGTTTGCATGTGGTTTCCAGTGCCAGAGCCCAGCCTTGGAATTTATTAAGCAAGAATCCATTGAAGTGCTCTTGAGCATGTGCAAAGTGTAACTGCAGACAATACTCCATTCACATCGAAAGACTAGAGGGAAGGACTAGGGTATGGGTGGTGCAGTACGGAGTTATACTGCCCCTATTCTGGGACATAATCCCCAGCTCCAATGGTCTTTGGTTGGGGATTATGGGAGTTGAAACTGAAATTATGGTTGTTGATCAACCCTGCAGCTGCAGAAGACATGAGTTTCAAGTTGGAAAATATTTCCCCCTTCATTCAAAATCTTTTTGGATCAGTTAAAAATTGGACTTCTTGGAGACTGAGAGGGGAGTGGGGAAAGAAAAATGTGGGGGTGGGAATATGTTAAATTGCACCATGTTGAAATGTTTCTGTTAATGCATGTTTGCATAAATATACCTGTTTTATATTCTTACAAGTGAATGTTGGCCCGTTGACTAACGGGCGCTAGTAACGGGGCTCCTGGCCCCCCGCCGCCATTCCCCCTCCCTCCGCCGTCCGCCCCCCCTACCTTTAAGGGCCAAATCGGCCCAGGCACTTGCCCCCGCCAGGCCGGGGAGACGGAGGCCGGGACCGGGGGCGGAGCGGAGGCCATGTAACTTTTAAAAAAAATGCTCCCGCGGCTGCCGCCGACCGCCCACCCTCCCTCCCAGCTGCCGAGTCCCCCTTACCCTGGCCGACTGCTGTCGGCCGTAGACAGCCCTCAATTTAAGAGGCAGAGAGGAGCTCGCAAGCAGAGCTCCTCTCTGTGCAAAGCCTCTTGCCGAACTGCCGCTTTGGGCGCTTGCGTCCCTTGCGCCCAAAGCGGCAGTTCGGCAAGAGGCTTTGCACAGAGAGGAGCTCTGCTTGCGACAGCAGTCGGCCGACAGCAGTCGGCCAGGGTAAGGGGGACTCGGCAGCTGGGAGGGAGGGTGGGCGGGCGGCGGCGACGGGAGCAATTTTTTTTTTAAGTTACATGGCCTCCCCTCCGCCCCCGGCCTCCGTCTCTTTTGGCTGAGGCGGCGGCTCTGCCGCCGCCTCGGTCACTCTCCCCCGCTGCCGCTTCTCTGGCTTCTTCAGGGCGGCCGCTTCTGGCCGCCCAAGATGGCTGCCGGGTGCCGTCAATCGTGTCTCCCTTGCCCTGCTTCGCGCATGCCCAGAACAGGGCAGGGAGGCACGGACACACGCTTGGTGTCCGTCCACGGACGGACACCAAGCGTTTTATTAGAGAGGATATTCTTGTGAGTTCAGTTGCTGTTTTTGCCATCATGAATCCACATGTTTAAAAATAATGCATGTGTCATGGTGTATGTGTGGGATGACGATGCTTAACTTGCAATGGGGGTGGATGGGGGTGCTCCAGAGGCCTTTAGGTGATGATGCTTAACTTGTGGGGTGGCCCCTCTGGGGTGGGTGGGCACTCCAAATGCCTTTAGGTCCAGGCTCCAAAAGCACCTAGGTGTGCCCCTGATTTCATTCATTCATTCATTCATTCATTCATTCGATATCTATACTGCCCTTCCAAAAATGGCTCAGGGCGGTTTACACAGAGAAATAACAAACAAATAAGTTGGAACCCTGTCCCCAAAGGGCTCACAATCTAAAAGAAACACAAGATAGACACCAGCAACAGTCACTGGAGGAGTAATGTGCTGGGGGTGGACAGGGCCAGTTACTCTCCCCCTGCTAAATAAAGAGAATCACCACGTTAAAAGGTGCCTCTTTGCCAAGTTAGCAACAGGGGCGTCACTTTAATAGGGCCAGGGGAGACAGTTGTCTGGGGGCCCACTGCCTTGGGGGGGCCTCAGAGGCAAGTCACATGACTGACTCCCCCAACCACACACCCGCCCGGGCTTCCTTCAGTTGTATCATCCTCTGAAACTGATGTGAGCATTAAGACCTGGAGCTGCCAGAACAGCATCTCTTTCTCTAGTAACATTCAATGACTTGCATTGTCCACAATTTACAATTTTAAAAATCATTTAGGATGATGTTCTATTGTGGCGCATAGGTTATATATATATAAATTCTACTCTGCTTTTTGTTACCACTATTCAGCCTCATTTAAGATTTCTTTACTTCATGAGCTGAGCTTCAGTGATGGGGGGGCCATTTTAAAATCTTGTCTCTGGGCCCCCTCCCACCTTGCTACGCCCCTGGTTAGCAAGTTAAATGTTCACTAAACATTTCAATGCAAGACTATGATGTGAACCTCCCGGTTTGGCAATAGTTGTAGGGAGGACATTGAAACAGGGCAGAAATATTTAACCAGAGTAAAACATTAATTTCATTCTGCATTGACTTTGAAGCAATTGTCATATAGGCAGATCTGACTGACTGGGTGATACAGTCACATTGCCTGTATGGACTCCAAAGAGGCTGGGACTATCTCAGGAATACGTTTTTAGGATCTGCCCCACACACCCCCGGCCCTGCTTTATGGCACCATAACTGCAGATAGGGAAAGCAGTAGCTGTGAATAAGCTGCACACAGTGCACAAGGAGTTCGTTCAGTCTCCCCAGTCACCATCTTCTACCAGGAAAAATTTCAATGGTAAAAATTCAGCACAGATCTAACTTTATTTCAGTGTCTCAAGACCTTTACCACATTAGAATTGTTGTTTTCTTTGCCAAGCAGATAAAATTAATGTGTTATCCCTGGAGCTGACAGGAAGCAACTTTACAAGAGTTTTGGTGGCAAGGGCCATATGGAATCATGAGACTAAAGTATCTGCTAAGGTCTGCTGAAATCTGCAGTGAAAATCCATCTAGCTCACCTAGCACTCCCATTTGTTTGGTTCCTTGCACTGCAGTGTTAGCAAGAACAGGTGAGAGTATAAATATTTCAAGAAGATTGTGGGGGGTAGGGCTTTCTTTGTTTGTTTGTTGAGAAAGGCTTGAAAGATCTAGATTTCCCCCCCTTCATTTTGAACAAGGATCAGTTTGTTCTCCAGGAGCATACCTGAGCTCCAAAAGATGTTTCTAGCAATTAGTGAGTAAGAAATATATTTATTTCATAATGAGAAATTACTGAATGGTCTCTTTTCATTGATTTAACCCAGTATACCCTCATCCTGCCTAAGGTCAGCTTAGACATTTTATGAAAATCATTTTTTACAATAATGCACACAGGACAGCAATACAGCATAGTAACAAGGAGTTCAGATTCAATTATTGGTAGCATCTTATATTAAAGTCCGTTCCTACTGTTATAAAGGCAGACTATGGCAAGAGTTGTGCAGAAACAGTATGGAGGAAAAGATATTAAGAATGAGAATGAATCTTTCTGAAAAATTAATCTGACCTCCAGCACAACAGGCCTTAGCTCCATATCAAGTTTCTTCAGTTAGCTTAGATCATTCATTTAATCTCTTCTTCAAACCCAGAAACTACAAGATTATGCCAAGCAGAATCTGGCTGTAATACTGAATATTGCTTAGAAACTGAAACATCTAGACAACAACCATAACATAAATTCTTTTATGTCCTATCAGACGTTATACAATGCCAACAACAAAACACACATTTGTTTCATCATATCTTTTCAACAGAACCTAAAATCATTTTTATTTTGGCAGGTCTTCCCAAATGTTTTCTGAGCCACCTCAGCTGCTCGGTAGTTTTGGTGATGTTCTAAAGTTGATGTTTGATGCCGTCTTTTGTTTTATTGTGTTCTCACTTAAATGTCCATTGTTAGCCACTTTGGTCCAATTGAAAAAAGTGAGGTACAAGTTTTTGATAGATAGAGAGATAGAGAGACAGGCAATGATGATGGTTGTAGGCATAATAAATGGAAAGTGTGGCAAAACAGCTCTGACACCTCATCTATAGGTGTCATTTAAAGCAAGGTGACAGTTGAGTACAGCAGATGAACACCTGGAGGTTTTACAGGGCTTTCCCCCCAAATCCACTCCTGATTGGAGTGTGCCAGTCCACATATTTGCTGGATTTAACCTGACCTCCCTGCGGGCTATCAGGGGCCAGGGCAGACAGGGCTTAGTTTTTCTCTGAAGGGAGGCTGCAAATTGTGGCTTAGCCCAAGTTATGTCCAGGGTTTAAAAAAATCCTCTATTTCCAGCAACTTTTGGGGGGGGGGGGAACTCCAGGGCTTCTACTTTCTCCGAAGCTGTTGATGGAGGTGCTGATGGCTATGTGAAGGAGGTGCTGATGGCTATGCGAATGATCCATCTAATCCCTCAAATTTAAATGCCTCCAATCTGCTGCAAAGCAGATTCACTCTTCAGATACCCCAAGGCATAGAGCCCTGAGTGAAAAACCTCCAAGTGATGGTTTGTTTTGCCTTGTTCAGGGTTATAGGTAAACCTCTTGACTCTCTTCTACCTTGTCCACTTCTCCTTCCACAGAGTCACCACTGCCACCATTCAAAGCTTTCTTTCCATAAATCTGAAATCTGTTTACTAAGGTCTGTGTTACTTCTCTTTCAATCCTAATTCTTCCTGCAATTTGGTATGTGGGTTTTTTAGACACTGGAGGTGATCGATTTTGGGGTTTTTAAAATAAAAAAAATCAACAAAAAAGAAAATCATATCAAACAAAACAAAAATCCTACTTAAAGATGAACATAAGTTACTGATTTATTTACTGTCAGCAAACTCAGGATTTGTGTTGTAATGGTTTTACCATACATTTTGGGCCGCTTAGGATACTTTCCCAGCCCACATGATTAAAAGAGAGCCCACATCCTGATATCTTTTGCGGACATCCTGATGCCCTCCCAACACATTCTTTTATCAAGTGGGGTGGGGCATCTTCATCTGAACCATTGTTCTACATGCAAACCAAATACTAGTTAATACTAGATAATTGTGAGAAACCTCTAGAACATCAACCGAGGACCACCTTCAGATTCTTTTATTGCTACACACCCACTAATTGTTCAGGTCCTGACAAAACAACATCCTCAGATCATCTATGGAAAAGAATATGATCACACAGCCTGCAAGAAATATTCTATGACCGTAACTCTCTTTTTACATTTATTGAGGAGCATACCAGCACAAGACTTCCCATACTTCTGCTATGATGATTTTGAGCACAACTGGAAATGTAAGAAATAAGTCTCTGTCTCCCTGATGTACCATGTTGCACAGGATTCCACAGCTCCTTTATCTGCAGAGTGCCCCACACTGAGCAATACAATTCACCCAATTTGTTATGCACTCATTGGTGGAAGGGAGAAAGCAGTGTGCAGTTCACATTTAGATGTTGTGTGATCTATGTGAGGGAAATGTGCCAAAATCAGCACATGTGGATATGCCCTCATTTTCAGTTATTAAGAGGGATATACATCCCCACTAACTGAGGACAGCAAACCTATATATGTGGTGAGAAGAGTGAGTCCCCCTTCCCAATGCACATACAATGGAACATGCAACATGGGCAATAATGCTTATATTTTTATGACCATTTTCCATCCTCCTCCTATCTCAAGAAATGGGAATCATACAAATCAGATGAAAAACATAACACTCACATTACAATTTACTGTGGTAATACAGTTTGAGAGTTACGCGTGTAAACAGTGACCAGGTTGATTGTAACCACATTAGTCAACATGATGCACAGCATATTGGCAATGCTGCGAACTGCTTTGGGACTGCTGCAGACTCATAAGATGGCCCCAGTACTGTTGCCAACTATCAGTTGTGCAATCAGTGCTGCAGCACCTTGAAGTCCCACCCCAAGCCATAAAGCGACCGGAAGCCTCATCCTTGCCCCACTGCTCACAGTTATGGCATTTGTCTGAAAAGGCAAACACTGTAAGTATGATCATAGCCATTTGCATAATTGCAAGGCTGGGGTGCCTCAGGCTGCCAATCATGGAAGTAAGCACAATCATACTGATGACATTTGCCTCTTCAGATAAATGCCGTAACTGTGAGCAGTGCAATGAGGCCTCCCAGTATATCCGGAATGCTGCACATGAGTATAGCATTCATAAGAACATGAAAACATACGAAAAGCCCTGCTGGATCAGGCCCAAGGCCTATCTAGTACAGGATCCTGCTTTACACAGTGGCCCGCCAGATTCCTCTGAGAAGCCCACAGGCAAGAGTTGAGGGCATGCCCTCCCTCCTACTGATACTCCCCTGCAACTGGCATTTAGAGGCATCTTGCCTCTGAGGATGGATGTGGCCTATAATCCTCAGACCAGTAGCCATTGACAGACCCGACCTCCATGAATGTATCAAAACCCCTCTTAAAACCATCCAGGCTGTTGGGTGTCATTCCTTTGCCCCTGTTTGAACAGCTTCATTTTCAGCAGCATTGGAGCTGTTTTATGAGTCCTCAACAGCCCTGACATGGTTCACAACATCACCAAGACACTACACACATTGTGTCAGCTATTGTATTTTAAAGTATTTTCCTAATGTTGTTTTAAACATATATGTATTGTAAAATGCTATGAGGCTATTCTCACGATCGGCTAAAATCAGGCTAGGGTAACCCGCTTGTGAAGCCCTCCACTTAGCCCAGGTTAGCGGAGTGAGTGCTCTGCTAAACGGGGTCCCCGGATTGTGTGTTGCTGTGGCACGGCTCTGCAGTGCGGCAACTCACGAGTAGACCCCCGACTGGGAGGCTAAAAAGCAGCCTCCCAGCCCGGGAGTCTGTCCAGGGGTCTTTAGCTCACGCAGAGCATGCTGGAACTTCTGGGGGCCATGCGGCCCCCAAACTCCAAAGCCCTCAGCGGCTCTGTGACAGAGCCGGCAGTCATAAAATGCAGTGTCCCAGCAGCCTTCCCCTCCGGTCATCTGCAGGGAGAGCGTGCTAAGCCCGCTCTCCCCGCAAACCTTCTCTGGGCGAGTCTCATTAACCGTGAGACTCACCTCATTATGTAAAATAGTAACAGGAGTTACATTTTAATGGGTTTGCTAGTACCCCATGATGATGCTTAAATTGCAGGGGGGGCTCCAAAGACCTTTAGATTCAGGCTCCAAAATTACCTAGGTGCACCTCTGCCCCCAAGAAAGAGTTTGATAACTTACTGTGCATCAGGCCTTTTGAACATAAAATCAACTTTCTACAGGACCTTTTGATATAATTCTTCTTGGCTTTGGTACTGCATTGGTGCAAGTTTCTGTTGTCTCTATGCTGCATACTCTGCTTCCTCATCACATGGACAGGATAATTGACTGGGTAGTGTGTGAACAGTAAAGTGTGCCATTGAGTTGATGTAGACTCCTGGTGACCACAGAGCCCTGTGGTTGTCTTTGGTAGAATACAGGATGAGTTTACCATTGCCATCTCCTGCACGGTATAAGATTATGCCTTTCAGAATCTTCCTATAGAGCTGCTGCCTGATATAGGTGTTTCCCATAGTCTGGGAAACATACCAGCGGGGATTTGAACCAGCAACCTCTGCCTTGCTAGTCAGGTCATTTCCCTGCTGTGCCATTAGGTGGCTGGCAAGTGTGTAAAGCAACCCTTTAATTCACACTAACCAGAGCAGTGAATATAACAGGGTATTCTAAGCTCCTTCAATTAGCAGTGGTTGTTATCCTCTTTGGACTTAGCCAGCAATCATATTTCTGTTAACATTATGTCAGGCTAGAAGGAGAAAGCAAGAATATAAGCCCCACTGTTATTTCAGCATTCAATCACTGTTTCAGCCTGCTTGTGTTGTGAATGCACTGGTGGAATTGGGACCAGCATTAAAAGCCCAAAAGGCGAAGCTGAGGCCTGTATCTGGGATTGCTGTTTTGCAAGAAACTGAAGTGTGAACTTTGGCTCCGCTGCGCCAAAGTAATTGAATGGAATTGTTTATTCTTTAGTCAAGGCCTGGCAGAGGGAAGACTCACCTTCCCTGCCTTGAAGCTTGTTTGTGCATTGTGCTATGCTAAGGAGAAATCATGAGAACTAGCTTGAAATTCACTAAGAGTAATCATATTTAGAAGGTCTTAGGAAAACGCACACAGATATCAGCCACCTACATATTTTAAGAGTACATTATATTCACACAATTAGATGCTGAATCTCTTTGCATGCTATCTTGTAATAACATTTTATTGGGACTGGAAGGCGCCAACTAAAAGTAGAGATGTTTCCATCCAGATTAGTAAAGAATGTTGGGCCTGGACCCCACCATGAAAGGCTCCTGACCGATATGGTAAAAGAGAATCAAAGAGGGAGGCCGGGATGTTTACACTAGGATGGAGACATAGAAGAATTGATGTGACTGTCTTTGATTTGAGATATGACAATGGTATAAAAGGGACATACCCCTCCCGCACAAGGGAAGGGAAAACATACTCAGACCCCAGTGGAGAAGTAGTATGTGGGCCCTATCAAGGGAGACACATGCTCTCACCCTTTGGGGTAGTATGTGAACCTTAGTCTGTAAAGGCAACCTGTGCCTCCTAGATTGCCATACCATTCAGCTCCCTACATCAGGGAAACTTCTACTCCTGCATATCTCTCCTACCCTGCCTGTTAAGTAACTACTCCCTTACCAGTCAGGTCTTCCCTCTGGATATTCTGGCCAGGTTTATACATTTCTTTTTCTTTCTACATGCGTCAATTCCTTTCCTGGCCATAAATTACAGAGCATACCATAACCCTTCCTCTGAAAATCCCCAGAACATAATTATCTGCTGTCACATAACCTCTAGTGTGGCAGCAGAAACAGACGGAGTAATTCAGCCGGGAGACCTCAGGAAAGGGCCTTATTGCATCAAGTCATCCACAAGCGATTAAGAGGGCACATCCACCTTAGTGACACTAGTTTATGTGGGATGTATCTAGAGATTCCTGCAAATTTCTTCCAGCTCAAATTCGGATGCAAACCGTAGAGACTCAGAAACAAATTCAGACAAATGTCCAAAACAGCCAAACTAAAAAAATGTCTACACTATTCTTACCAGAACTCAAAATGAGCATTTTACCTCACTCTTCTAACAGTGGTGACATCAGGCAACAAGCAGCAAGTGGCAAGTATTGCGGGGGGGGGTGTCTTCCTCTCTCCCTCCACCCCTTGTTGACAGTGCATGCGGGGGGACTTTTTCCTCCTCACTAACTCATTCACTCCCCTCTGTTATTGTGAGTGACTTGACAAGATGAGTCTTGGCATGTGAGGAAGAGTCGCACAGTGACTTCTGGATGTTGTAGTTTTGCAGGGGCTATTATAACTGCACCATTTTCTTTTAACATGAAATGCACAGGGAGCAATTCTACATTATGGCACAGCATCAGTTCATGGTGCACTATTTTTTTTTTAAGTTACTGCTGATGGGAAGGTGCCCAGTACTTCAAGCTCTGCTACAGAGTCCCACCCCCACCAATTTAAAAATGTTGTAAGTCATCTCACCTCCAGAATCATTTTGTGTTTCTTTCCCCTTCCAAAGGAAAGGTGCCATTTCATTCATTGCTCCCTTCCCTTGCAACTCCCAAACACTCCCTGAAAAGCGGCTCCTGAAGACAGGAAGGTCCTCTTGAGCAAGATGTCATGCACCATAGGAAGCTGCAGCAGGAAGAAGGGATTAGCAAAAGCAACCTGCCCCCTTGCACAGAAATCTTCTCAGAATATCTTAGGGTAACACCCATTCCTCTAATTTTGTTCCTCATGGTAGTTACTATGGTGCATTTTAGTCAAGTGTTTGGGGCTTTTTAGTTTACAGAAAAGGTGACTGAAAGGCAACATTATAGAGGTTTACAATATAATGAATGAGAGAGAGAGAGAGAGAGAGAGAGAGAGATTTCTGAGCCATGATAGCAGAATGTGACTTCCATGTACAGAGACAATATAAGTCTGAATACTAGATGCTGGTGAAAAGTGTGAGAAGCCATCACTTTTAGGTCTGGCTTCTGAGTGCCTAGAGGCCACTGACCACTGTGGGTGGGGGGAAGAATACTAGACTAGACAGTCCTTATGTCTGATTCAGCAAGCTAATTCTCACATTCATCCATTGATCCATCCATCCATACACTGGTGATAGTTTCCTAGTCCAATTCTCCCTTCCCTCAAGGTTAATTATATATCATGACAGGAATATATATTTATCCATCTAAAGTACAAATGGAAGGAGCTTTTCAGTCTTGCAAACTCACTTCTGACTACTCACTTCATGCCCTCTAATCGGGTGTGTGTGTGTGTGTGTGTGTTTCAGGTGAAGGTTCAAGGCTCTCTTGCCATATTTACACACTTGTTTGCAACCTTCCAAGGATCTCTAGTGATTGCTCAACCTACCCATACACTTCAGAACAGCCATGCAAACCAATGAGAGATGTGAAACACAGGGCAGGATCGCAAAGATTAGTGGTGAAATGGAAGTTACTGCATTTCTAATTAAGTTCCCCAGGGATTTCTCTCTCATGAGTCTAGACAAGGACAATGCATAGTAATTCAGATACAGAAGATGGCGAGTAATTACAAAATAAATTTCATTTCAGATCATCAAAAGATGTTTGGGCATATTGTTCCATTAAGTTAAATCTATAAGGTGGGTTCAAACATAGCAGCAGCACCCGAGGTTGCTGCCACCCTGGGAATGCACACTCTTCCCCTTTCCCACAAGATTGTGTCGCCCAAACCCACCACTCTCAGCACATCTTGCTTTACTTCCCTCAAGGAACCTGACATCTGTAACTGAGATTTCAAGTAAGTGACAGCTGTCAGGTTCTCAGAGGGGAGAAGGTCAGGATGTGCTGAGATTGATGGGCCTGGAGAACAGAACCAATCTTGGCCTATCAGAACCTACAATGGAAGTAGAAGCTTGCACAGGGATGGGGAGGGGTTGGAGCACACACTACCTGGCATTAAATCTCAATCCTCCTGTAGTCTACACACACACACACACACACACACACACACACACACACACACACACACACCATCTTTCTGAGAGATGTTGGTGAAACACTCCTGCACATTTAGGATGGTATTCTCAGGGAAGATTTTAGAGGACCTACATTTTCTAAAGCATAGTGCAACACTAACAAGCTTAAAGTATTTGCAACATAAAGCTGGCATATACATTCTATGTATACATACCAGTCAACATGTCCCAATTTTCCCATTTTCTTGAATGAGAAAATAGGGACGTGTTGACAGGTATGTGTATATAACTCACCCCTACTGTAGATAGTATTTCTTTAGAACAAAATGGATGCCCTGCCTTACCAAATGTTTTAGATGTATGACAATAGATGAAAAATCCTGCTTAAAAATCCTGGGAAGTGGCCATGTTGATTTCTTGTTTCTTCATCAGTTCATACAGCATTGTGGCTATCAATCAGTGTTCACTATCAAGCTGTATTGGAAAACTGTCTCAGCTTGCCACTTATTATCAGATTTCCTCATCACAAAGAGAGGTCTCCTTTGTCAATCTCCCTGATGATTATGTTGGAATCATTTTAAAAGCTACAGAGGACATGACAATTCACACGATTGAGATCATAAAGCAACTGACACAATTTTCTCAATATCAGACCGAGCACAGAGAAAGAGTCCATGTATTTAGGTCCCACATGGACCTGCAATAATCAGAAGGTGTCCCATGTTTTATTTTGTTTTTGTTTCCACATCTTAGTGAAGATCTACACAAAGCTTAAATAATACATGTCACTATGATATGATGAGTTGAAAGGAATCAACATACATATCACAGAAACCACATGGCAGGATGTGGATGCCTTATTAAAGCAGAAAGAGGTAAATACCTAACCACAAGGCAGGGGATTCCCCTGAAAAAGAGGAAAAAGAGGTGGTGAACTGGTGAGAAACCACAGGGAACTGGACACAAGCTCCATGAAAAACCAGAATTAGGGGGTTGAGGGAGGAGGCAACAATGATAAGGTGGAACCATAGACATAAGGAGCGTAGGCGCAAGGAAGAACTACCTGGCCAGGATAAGCCAATCATAATGGAGAATAAAACACATTACTAAATATGGTAGTTGATGCTGGGGGGCTGGGGGGATCAAGTTCCACCGTTTTGGTTGACCCACACATTATGCGTGCTGTCTGTCATTATTGTTTGATGTTGACATCTATCCTATGTCTCCATAGTGCTACTTTAAGCTGAATGTGATGCAACAAATGTCACACATTGTACTTTAGTGTGTGGATGTGTGTGTTTTGTTTTCAAGGCAGGGGACACAAAATCGAGAGATGCACATTTTGATCCTGAGGCTGAGCATCTGGCCAGGCTGAGTTGCAAGTAATTTATTTGGGGGGAGTTTACTAACTCTTCTACATTAGAAGACTAAATATCAGTAGGAGTGTGATGGGAGTGACTACGTAAAGAAACAACACTGAGAACAGCGTTAGATATTATAAAGAAAAAAGAAGCATAAAGTACATGTGTCTTGCACTTCCGGTCTCCATGCATTCCAATCTAATCTAAAAATAAGTTGTTCTAGTAAGAACAAATCTGCCTATTTTCCTTTCACTACCTCTACAACTGGATTAAATTTGGTTCAAAGCGAGGTCCACAAGTTAGATCTCTTGCACTTCAAATGTTCATGCATCCACCATATTGGATCAGGGTGGAAGAAATAATTACAAACTACACCACTGAGGTGTCCCTGTGTGTCACTCACTACAACTGGATGGGGTCACACTCCCACAGAAGGAAAAGATACACAGTCTGGGGGTGCTTCTGGATCCAAACCTCTACCTGGTGTCCCAGGTTGAGGCAGTGGCCAGAGGTGCTTTTTATCAGCTTCAGCTGATATGCCAGCTGTGTCCATTTCTTGAGATGAATGACCTCAAAATAGTGTTACATAAGCTTGTAACCTCTAGGCTGTATTACTGAATGTGCTCTATGTGGGACTGCCTTTGTACATAGTCTGGAAACTGCAGTAGGTCCAGAATGCGGCAGCCAGGTTGGTCTCTGGGTCATCTAGGAGAGACCATATTACTCCTGTGTTGAAAGAACTACATTGGCTGCTGATACATTTCTGGACAAAATACAAGGTGTTGGTTATTACCTATAAAGCCCTAAACAGCTCAGGCCCTGGGTATTTAAGAGAACATCTTCTTCACCATGAGCCCCACCACCTGTTAATATCATCTGGAGAGGTTCATCTGTGGTTGCCACCAACTCATTTGGCGGCTGCTTGGGAATGGGCCTTCTCCTTTGCTGCCCCTGGACTTTGGAATGAGCTCCCTGTTGATATAAGAGCCTCCCCATCTCTGGCAACTTTTTAAAAGGCACTGAAGAGATATTTATTCACCCAGGCTTTTAATTAGATTAATGGTTTTAATTTTTAACATTAGTTTTAAATGATTTTAATGTTAATGATTTCAATTTTAAAATAATTTTAATTGTTAAATTGATTCAATGTTTTAAATTATTTTAATTGTAAACTGCCCAGAGAAGCAAGTTTTGGGTGGTATAAAGATATTTTAAATAAATAAATAAATAATAAACTGTACTGAATTTGGTTCAAATCAGTTAAACAGTTCACGTTAGCCCACTTGCACCTCAAAAGTTTAGGTATCTGCCATCTTGAATTGAGGTGGAGGACATCATCACAAACTATGCCACTGAGGTGTCCCTGTGTGTCACTCACTACAGCTATCCCTAATCTGGTTTACATTAGTTAGTCAGTCCACAAGTTAGCCCACTTGCCCCTCAAACATTTACACGTCCGCCATCTTGAATTGGGCTGAATGACATAATCACAAACTTTGCCATTGGGGCATCCCTATGTGTCCCTACAGCTATAGCCGATTTGGTTCAAACCAGGCAGTTCACAAGTTAGCCCACTTGTGCCTCAAATGTTTAGGCATCTGTCATCTTGAATCAGGGTGGGTGACATCACCACAAACTATGCCACTGACATGTCTCTATGTGTCCATACAACTGTACCTGCTTTGGTTCATTTTGGTCCAGGCATTGTGAAGTTGATGGGGGACACACGCACATGGATGCATGGAATGCCGAGTGAT
Source organism: Hemicordylus capensis (assembly GCF_027244095.1). NCBI lineage: Eukaryota > Metazoa > Chordata > Lepidosauria > Squamata > Cordylidae > Hemicordylus > Hemicordylus capensis. Next base: position 186,626,754 of record NC_069660.1, read on the forward strand.
CTCAAAAGCCAGAACCCAAGGGGTATACTCGTGGGTCAAATGGGCCGTAAGCCAGAATTTGGCTTTTTAAAAGCCAAATCTGGTCACCTAGCTGGAAAGTAGGCTAAAAAAGGATGTACTCCTCTCCCAAAACCAATTAAGGAAGGGCGCAACCAGCCAATTTTGCTCTGCTGTGTTTTGGTGCAGAACAATGAAACATGCAATATGGAGTTACTTTTATATCCTCAACTACTCCATGCCAAACCACTCCATGACTGAATCTCTGACTATAAGATACAGGGAATGTGTCTCACACAGCCAGGGGGCTATGCTAGACCGCTCCCTCCACTCATCCACATCTGACAATCTCCAGTGGAAGTAGGATTTTTTTAGATTTTACAATAATTCCTGATGGGATAATTTCTCCATAGATTCCCCTTCTCCACTTCTCCATAGATTGCACTAGGAAAATGTTGTTATTTTTTAAAAAATCACATGTTCCAAGTCTCTAAAAGCGGAAAAAGGGAGGCAAAAGCATTTCCTCCTCCTGCTCCTCCTCCTCCTGTACCTTGGAGACTTCTATGTATTTCCACATCAGCCTGCATCCTGCTAGAAAGCAATGGTCTCTAGATCAATTCCAGAAATGCTTCTGCCTCTCCTGGAGGTTGTTGTTCGAACTCAGATTCCAGTGCAGAGTGCAATCCCTAATTGTAGAAACTCCATGCACACTCTGCACCCTGAAGAAGATGCAAATAGTTCTATTTCAAATATGACAGAAGAGCAGGGAGGGGACAGGCTAAAGGAGGGAGTTTCAAAAAGTATTTAAGGGCCTGGGAGGCAGAGAACCCTTACAGTGTGCCAGTGTCTCTTGAAGAGGAAGGATACATCAAACGAGAGGAAGGACAGAGACTGCAGCATCAGAGGAGAGCAGAGTGAGTGACCTGGGGCCTGCTTGCTTGCCTTTCCTTTTCCCTCTAATTTATTTTTAATTGTACCAATGCTCCCAGTGGCTTTAACTGAGTGCTGCTTTTAGGGTGCTTCCCCCCCCCGCCCCACTTTGAATTTTTCCCATCTTGTTTGCAGCCAGTCCCCAGTGGCTTTAATAACTGAGATGCTGTGCTGATTCCCCCGCCCCCGTATGTATGTATGTATGTATGTATGTATGTATGTATGTATGTATTTATATATTTCGATTTATATACCACCCTTCCAAAAATGGCTCAGGGCAGTTTACATAGAAAAATAATAAACAAATAACATGGATCCCTGTGCCCAAAGGTCTCACAATCTAAAAAGAAACACAAGATAAACACCAGCAACAGTCACTGGAGGTACTGTGCAGGGGGTGGATAAGGCCTCTTACTCCCCCCCTGCTCAATAAAGAGAATCATCACATTAAAAGGTGCCTCTTTGCCAAGTTAGCATGGGTAATCGTAAAATGTACCTGCAGCCCCAGTGGCTTTAACTGGGTGCTGCTTTGATTCCCCCCCCCCCCACATGTGGATTTTTGGTTCTTTCTTCAACCCCCAGTGGCTTTAAATGGACGCTGCTTTGAAATTTTTTCCTTGTGTGGTATATTTTTTCTTATTGCTTGTAACCAGCCCCCAGTTTTATTAATAACTGGGTACTGTGTTTCTCCCCACTTTTGCAGCCCAAGCTGCACCTCTTTGCTACTGCTGCTGCTATGCACCTGCTTGCCTGGATTGGACTCATTCATTCATTCATTCATTCATGCGTTGTTGTTGTTGTTGTTGTTGTTGCAGGCTAGTGTTCTTTGACTTCTGCCTGCTGCCCACCAGCCTGCCCAGGCTTTCTCTGGTGTTTCTTGTCCCCCTGCTCCGAGCTTTTACTTTTTTTTTATTTTGTGGGTGGGTGGATGCCTGACTGGTGCCCACCTTCCCTTCCCCCTAGCTGTTGAGTCCGGGTGTTTGCTCGGCCCGGGTTCCTCGAGAGTAACACCTGGCCAGCCAAAGATGCTGGAAAATAAGCCCCACCCCACACATACTCTTGGTCAGATAATCAGAGTACCTTGAATTTTTTAAATAGGGTCTAGTTGGGGGAAGGGTTTAGGTGGGCACTAGGAGCACAGTAAGAAAGGAGGGTGTATTAATTTAGGAGAGCCCACAGTAATCCCCTCTCCCTTCTCTTCCTTAGATTTACCCCATTGTTGCTTGCTTGCTCCCCTCAAAAAAAGAGACCCCAATAAAGTCTCCTTATTTGGGAGGATTTAATTTTTCTAGCTTCTGTGTGTGTACACTACAATATGAGAGATAGCACTGTGTGAGGCATACACAGCATAAATAGAACACCCCTGACCCCACACACCACTTTTTAGAATACCCACCTTAAAGCTCCACCCCACCCTCACCACCAGAATTAGGGCTTCAGTTTTTAAAACCCCAAGGTGTCGGGGGGGGGGCTATGTGGAAGAGCCAGGAGCAGAGTGGCAGACAGAGGGAGGGGAGATACTGCTAGCCATGGTGGGCGACAGCAAGAGGAGCCTACTCTGTGAGTCATCCCCACTGATGTGGTTGTGTGCAGGCTCTCCTGCCTATGGCACCTGAAGTAGAAGTAAGTGGGGGATCCTCCCCTGTCAGGAAAGATCTTCCTGTAGCAGTGGAGGAGAAGGTATTGTGTTAGCTGCTACTAGCCCAGCCAGATCACTTTCACCATCCTTCCCAATCCCTATTGTCTCAGGGTGGCCTCCGGTCCAAGACTGAGGAAATTATTCTGCTTCCTGTTCCTGAACCTTCTCAGCCCCGGACCAAGGGCAGATGTGGTGGTAGTCCCCAGAAGGAACCAGCAGCCTCAGTACCACCACCAAAAAAATGGTCCCAGACTGATAGCAGCATGGTGTGGGATCACTTTGAGTTCCACTCTAGTAACCCAAACCATGCTGCCTGTGGCATCTACTGTGGGACACAGGTCAGCAGGGGGAAGGGCCCTAAATGTCTTACAAAATCGGGGATGCTGCAGCACCTGTGATGGCATTTCCCAGGGGTCATACTCCTGCTGGTTTGTCTTCGAGTAGCAGCGATGCACTTGCTCCTGCTCCCAAGCAGGGGAAATTGCCTGTGTGGTGGGTGCAGTCAGTGGGGAAATTGTCTGGTTGCCCAGAGCCTCATCTGATCACCTGGGCCATTGGGGAAATGATCACTTTGGATGACCAGCCATTCCAGTTGGTGGAGAATGCTGCTTTCCACCTGCTACTGTGACTGCTTACCCCTGACTAAAACATCCCCTCACGCAATACTTTCAGCAGGCAGGTAATGTGAGTGGGCATACAAGGAGGCTGTGTCAGGGCTGTTGCATGCAGCAGCTCCAGACACCAGTGTGTACTTCACTCCGGATCTGTGGATTAGCCACAGTGGGAGGCACACTGCTTTCCTGTCCCTCATAGTGCACTGGTGGGGACAGGAGAGTGAGGGGATATATACTCCTGGTGGCATGGCCAGCCCCTCCCATGCAGCTAAGCACAGGTGGGCTGTGCTGCATGTGGAGGTACTGGACACTAACCACATGACAGAGAAGCTGTTAGTGGCCATGGATCACCAGGTTGAGAAAATCAAGAAAGAATTCAAATACTATATGGAAATGTTTTAATATAACAATAGTGATAAAACTGTATGGTTGAAAACTATCCAGACTACATTAAATATAATAAATCCAGATCAATAAAATATATCTATATATCTGAAATATTCTTACTTCTAATAGTAGTCTCCAGACACAATGTGGTGATTAAACTGGCACTAGTTTCTCCCTTTAGCTGATTGTCTTTCACAAACTTTATTGTGAAAGTTTGTGAAGCTCCAAGACCACGCTGACCATTGAGAAAGTGATCACCTTGGCAGGTTGACTGAGGACTGGAGTAGTAAATTGTCTCAGGACACCTTTGGATCCATCAGCAGAGGATCTTTTGTCCTGCCAAGGATGAAGGATATAAGCCATCACCCCTGACCAGCTGCCCAGGTGGAGGGCCCTCCTGGTTGAAGAGATTAGGCAAGCCAAGGAGAGGAAACTGGGGTGTGACCAGGAGGAGAGTGCTGGAGTGCCTACTGCTAGTGCACAGTCCACCCCTAGTAGCAGCATCACCACCATTTCCCAGTCCAGCAGTGTGGTGTCCCTGGCAAAGCCATGTGACCCAGTAGTTCCTCCTCAACATTCCACCCAGTGGTTCACAGAGGGTTTCCTTGGTGCTTTTAAGACTACATTTAGTAGCAACTTCACCTAAGAACATACACTACAGAGGGCAATAAAAGAAAGCTTTAAACTTGTTTTGATATGGCAGTTCTAGTGTGTACGCATTTCTCTCCTGAGATACCAGAATCCTTTGCCTATATCATCAGAGAGGGTTTTTGTTTTTGTTTTTAATGGGAAGAATAAGGGATGAACTCTTCATACCTGGTCTTTGTCTGCTATTAAAATGCCCCAACTATCCTGAAATATTTAAACATCTTTTATCACCAAAACTTTGACCTGCTTAATTCTATTCACCAACTTCATGATGTTTTGGCCATGGATGTCGATAAAATACTCCTTTTATACCTGCTTTTTCTTCCCTTTTGGCCATTGTGTAATTGTGTTTTAACAGAGATCATGATTTGGGGGCATTTCTCATGTCATATTTAAATATAATTTTTGTGCCTTTCTGCCCTGTGGTGCACAACTCCTTTTGCAGGAAAGCAAAGAAGAGAAACCTGAACCTTCTCCTTTTCCTCTGCTTCAATAAGAAAAACAAAATTACTTTAAAGCTATCTCTCATGCCAAGCTCTGGAAATGGAAGGCAAGCTGATTTCTTCTGCCTGAGAAGCTAATACTTCAGAAGCACTCCAGGCAAAAGATGTCCATGAAGAATAAAAAGGTTTTAAAGCAGAAGATATTATAATCTTAGGAAATTTAGGAAAAGAAAATCATAGCCCCCAAAGTCCATCTCACAGCTTTAATTTATCTCAATCCCATCTCTTTGAGATTTTACAAAATATATTTGCCTCCCAGAAAGGAAAATTGAGGTAATCCCTGCCCCCTTTTTTTAATTGTGTGCTAACTTGAAAAGATGATCAATTTGTTGGTTGCTCTTAATGTTTGGATTGCCATTTGGGATTTCCTCTCCTTTGTTAGTTATCTCAATGCTGCATCAGTTTTTGATTTTTCAGAAAATATCAGTAAAATGGACTCAAATAAACAGTCCTTAAACTGATAGGTGTTGTGATTTCAGTCAGCCTGGCAATCCTGTCCCTTGCCTGAAAGCTTTTCCTCCTCTAATGTGAGGCAGATTCAGATGTTCTTATTCAAGCAAAACATCTGAAGAGTTTCAAAGGAAGCTAACATGAGTTCAGTGTCTGATATGACTAGCAAAATATTTGTTGGAGGGAAGAGGAGGAAGGAGGTTTGCACATTCCTATTTTGTTGCCCTGGTCCAAGACCTGTCGATCTGTCTTTTTGACTGTTTATCATTTGCATACTGTAGAGATGTGTATGGAACCAATTCAGCACTCCTTTTACCAAGTGCCATACCGGTTCAAAATGTTGGCGCCCAAGCTGGTTCAGAGGCCAGCGGAGTTACTTTAAGGGTCAGAGAGGGTGCCTCCTACCTGCCCATCCCTGCCCTGCCCCTTTCCCCTCGCAGGTGCTCTCCTAAAAAGTGTGGGTGCAAGGCTAAAGAATTCCTACTTGCAGCCCTGTTTAGCATCACCATGCAAATGACTGAGGCACATGCATGTGTGTGCCGTGCACATGTGCATCAGTCATTTGCATGTCAACACTGAACAGGACTGCAAGGAGGAACACTGCAGCTCTGCGCCCATGCTTTTTGAGAGAGAAAAGCAGGAGGAAAGCAGTGTGGCAGGGATGGGCAGGTAGGAGGCACCTTCTCTGTCCCTTAAAGTAATCTCCCCCCACCCTCCCAGGAGTGTATGGAAACAGTTAAACTTCCTCTTATGCCAGTGCTTCTCAAAGTGGTTCACATAACATTAAAATAAAATAAGCGTGTTCTGGTGGCGGCAGCAGCAACGCTGGTGACAGTGACAGCACCTGTGGCAGCAGTGGCTTAAAGCTGCAGCAGATCCAATTTAAATTGATCCCTGAAATGGCCTATGGGAAAATCTGGCAGCTGATGAAAGTTATAAGGGCCATGGCCCCTCTTCTAATGAACAGCAGATGCAAAGAGCAGTCCCTGGGTGGTGTATCTTTTCCATAGTGGCTCCAAGTAGCAGAAAGAACTGCAGGGGGAAGGGATGTGCCCAAATCATTTTGGCACCAAGGAATGGTGGCTGCTGCCTCATGTACATTTGAAAATCCCTCCTTTGCCTTCCCCCCACTCTTCTCCCTTCTTTGAGTCTTCCCCTAGCCAATGCTGGGTCAGTCAACCTGGCATCACAAGATTTGAATGAAAAGAGCCAATCTGGAACCAGGGGGGAATTGCCAGCAAATCAGTGTATACTGTCATTCACTAATCTGAAGTTTGGGAGGGTGAGAATTTTTTTTAAAAATGTCATTGAACAAAATGGACACAGCAGGAGAGATCACCACAAAATGGAGGCCTGAATTTACAAAATTTTCGGATCAGATATTTGTTTTGTTTTTGGCAATTGGTTTTGGACCCGGATCTGGCCTGCTAGCAAAAGGGCGCTTTGTTTTGTTTATAAATTGTCCAAAACAGGTAGATTCAGGTACAAATTGTTTTGTATCCAAATCAATTCACACATCCCTACTCTTGATGTGTTAATATTGATTAACTAGAAACAGGAAATGCAAGCATTTTGTAGCAACAAGGTTGTCACATTTGGCTTCAGATTTAGAGATTACATAACTGGATAAAAGATAACTGGATCTTTTTGTTGACTGAACTTGCAAGAATTTTGAGTTTGTGACAGGTTTCTCACCTTTTTTTTTTTTTTTTTTTTTGGTAAGAAGGATTACTTCAGAAGGACATCATAACCAATGAGAAATCCTGCCAATCTGAAGCTACTGATTGATCATTTGCCAAATAAACAGGTAGAAATAAAGAACCAGTAATGAAGATAAGCCCAAGCATCGTGGTTTAGTAAGTTGGAACAATACTTTGTGAACTGAGTCAATATAAGGTTGTGGATAGAATGCTGACTTCAATAAGAAAACTCAAAAAACCTGCTTAGCTATGATCTTGCTATCGTAACATAACCCAGAGAAATGAGGTGAAATGTGAGGCCAAGAGTCCCTGCTGGTTTTATATAAGTCCTGTCCTAGGCTTCGCTCCCCAATTTGATGTTAAGACTAACCATACAGATACCTGTGCCTAGCAGCAGTCAAAACACTAGGGCTGGGGACTGTTGCCACTAGGGATGTGCAACCTGGCTTTTATTTTTAATTTCCCAGGCTTTTGCCCCTGCCCCCCTCCCCCCATCTGAAGACTGAAACAGGAGAAGATTGAAGAAGACTGACTGAAAAGACTCAGCAGAGACCAGACCATTCAGAAGTGGACAACTGGACGCAACATGGGCAAAGTCCTAGACAGAGTGAGTAGCCTTTTTCAGACACACACACACACACAACAGAAACAAAGTAAAGTCTTGACTTTTCTGGTTGGAGGGAGGTTTGACTTGGTTTTTAAGGGTTTGCATTTTTAAAAGGTGTGTGTTTAATTTAAAAGAAGTTTGAACAGGAGTTCTGTCTGTGGGAGGGATCCCCGTATTAGCTAGGTACTTAGGTGGTTAGGAAAGGGAAGAGTAGCCTAGCCTAGTGGTTTAAAAAAATTGTTAAAATGTGTGCTGTTGTCATCATCACTCTTCTACTTGTGTAGGAGGGAGGGGGCAGTAACCTTGCTGTACCACTGCCAGCCCTGTTTTGCATCATTCTTAACTTACTTAACCCACTTATGGCCAGGTGCCACTGATGTAGCTGTCTTAGTTGCTTGTTGATGAAATGCTTGGGGGATGGAGGGCATTTGATGTTGGCCCTAGTCTGCATCTGCGATATCACACTTGCTTGTTCCTGGTTGCTGGCCACTGCTGTTATCCTGCATCAGACGGAGGGGTGGGGGCATGAACAGTAGGGGTGTGCAATTCGGATTTTTGGTGTTTTGATTCAAATTCGAATCGAAACAACCCCGTTCTGTTTTGGATCCGAATCTGGCCAATCCGAATCACCCCCAATTCGATTCGGATCCGAATTAATCCAAATCTGAATCTGAATCTGAATTGATTTGGATTAAAATATGGGTCCGGGGGAAAATAGTGGGGTGGGGTGGTAGTGCCTAATGGGTGGAGGCTACCACCCAAATTGCAGAGGGATTGGCCAAAGGGCTGGTTTTTCGTGAATTTCTGAAGTTTTAGTGTCTTTTGGGCACATTGGGGGCATAACGTGGGATCTAGGCCAAAAGAGTGGGGTGGGGTGGTAGTTCCCAATGGGTGGAGGCTACCACCCCAATTGCAGAGTGATTGGGCAGAGGGCTGATTTTTGGCGAATTTCTGAAGTTTACGCATTTTTAAGGTTTCCCCCCATTAGGTATAATGGAGGGTGTATAGCTTCACGTCGGGGGGAAAGGGGTGGCCTAGAGTGGTGTGGGGTTGGTGGTAGTGCAGGTTAGGGGCAAGGAAGCTACCTGAATTTTTTCAAAGGATTTGGGCAGAGGGCTGATTTTTGGTGATTTCATTTGTTGGAATGTTGTTGCTTCTGAGGTGTTCTGAGTGTGGATTCTATGATAGCAAATGAGATTTTCAATGAGACACCATGAATCCACTCTCATTTGCTATCATAGAATCTACACTCAAAACATCGAAGAAACAACAGAACCTTTTACCCCATGGGTTAGAAACCCATGGGGGTGGTTGGCACCCTATGTGCACTACACCGCCACTCGCTCTGGGCCACCCCAGCACCCCCCAAGTGCACTTATGGGGCAGCTGAAACCTCCATTATACCTTATGAGGGAAAACCTTAAAGACGTGTAAACTTCAACAATTCACCAAAAATCAGCCCTCTGCCTAAATCCTTTGAAAAAATTCAGGTAGCTTCCTTGCCCCTATCTTGCACTACCACCAACCCCACACAGCTCTGGGTCACCCCTTTCCCCACCCCCGATGTGAAGCGATACACCCTCCATTATACCTAATGGGGAAAAACCTTAAAGACGCGTAAACTTCAACAATTCACCAAAAATCAGCCCTTTGCCCAATCACTCTGCAATTGGGGTGGTAGCCTCCACCAATTAGGCACTACCACCCCACCCCACTCTTCTGCCCCAGATCCAATGTTATGCCCCCAATCTGCCCCAAAGACACTAAAACTTCAGAAATTCACCAAAAAACAGCCCTTTGGCCAATCCCTCTGCAATTGGGGTGGTAGCCTCCACCCATTAGACACTACCACCCCACCCCACTCTTTTGGCCCTGAGACCTGAAATTCAAATAGACATCACATCAGACCTTTTTGCATTGAAGTCAATGGGAGGCAAAAAGGCGGGAAATTCAAATTGATGTCATTGCTTAAAATGGAGGGGGAAGAAGAAGGCATTTATTGGCCACAAAATGGAGGGCTGAAACAACAAATATTCCGGATCTGAAACAGGGGTGATTCGTTTCAGATCCAAATAATTTCGGGGGGCTTCAAGGGTGATTCATTTTGGATCCGAATCACCCGAAATCGGCAGTTTCAGGTACAGATCGTTCTGTACCCGAAACGTTTCGCACATCCCTAATGAACAGTGCATTTCATTGATGTTTCACACTGTAGTGTAGATCACTTTTGTTGTGGGGGGTGGGGGGACACAGTGGATGTGGTATGTGGGATCTTTGGAAATCTTCTTTGTAAAATTTTGTTATTGTTGGTGATGTGTGCTGCATCCACCCATAGGGGACAATGGGGACAGACAGTGTCCATTTCCACCTGTAGGTGCCTCCTAGGAGTGCCTCAGTGGGTCGGGTGGTATTGCCCTAATGGGTGGTAGCTACCAAAAGAATTTCAGAGTAATTGGCAGAAGAGTTGTGTGGGTGGTAGTGCCCCAATAGGTGGTGTCTTTAAGGGGTCCCCCCATAGGGAATAATGGGGGCTTCATTTATGAATGAAGAGTTCATGAACTCACAGGGTTCATGAACTCTTCATTCATAATCTTGGTACAAAATGAATGAATGAACAGGGTGTCCCCTAATATTGAAAATAATAGTAAAACCCAGTAACCCATGGGTTTGTGGTTTGTGGGGTGGTCTGGCACCTCACCTGCACTATGCCACAACCTGCTCTGGCCCACTCTGGCACTATCCAAGTGCAGTTATGGGGCCACTGAAGTCCCCATTATGCCCTATGGGTGGGGACCTTAAAAATGCACAGACTTTAAAAATTTGTTGTTGTTTTAAAAAACAACCCTTCGGCCAATTACTCTGCAATCTTTTTGGTAGTTGCCACCCATTGGGGCACTACCACCCACCCCACTCTTCTGCCCTGGAACCCCCTTTTTGCCCCAAATTGATTCAGATTTGGATTTGATTAATTTGGATCTGAATGGAATCCAGGGTGATGGGGGGGGGGGCAGATTGGGAACCAAAACAAATCGGGGGCAATTCAAGTCAGGTACAAATTGAATAAAAAAAACTGATTCATGCACATCCTTAATTAAAAGGGAGGGGTCATATTAGCATAAGGAGAAGAGTCTGCAGATGAAGATAATTTGCTATATATTCTTCTATATAGCCACAGCTACCATTAGGTTTTCATAACTATCTTTGAAATAGTAGGGCACCTTTCAGTTTGGGTGCAAACATTGGTACACAATTTCCCCCCAAAACTGGGTGGACTTCTAAATTTTCCCAGGAGGAAACATCTTTGCCCATCATTATTAGTCCATCCTACCATAATTGTCCTGACTTTGCTATTTCAATCTCAATTTCAATCTCAATTTCAATTTAGAGAAAATCTCTAAGTTATTGGCAGACAGACAATATCTGGTAAGCCACTTAGGTACACAACTTCTTTGAACCAAATTGCCATTCACAGTGCTAGTAACAGACCTAGAGGCTATTCACACAATGGGAGAAAACCGGGCTAGCGGAGGCTAGCCTGATCTTCTCCCATTGTGAGAACCACAAGTGCTCGAGTGCTCCACGTGTGCTCCGCAAACCCAGTTCCTTTAATCGTGTGTTGCTGCGCTGCAGCTCCACACCGTGGCAACTCACAAGTAGACCCTTGACCAGGAGGCTGAAAATCAGCTTCCCAGCTTGGAGGTCTCTTCAGCATGCCCTGTGCACTCCCGCAGGGCATGCTGGAGCTTCCGGGGGCCATACCCCCGCCAGCTCCATGACAGAGCCGGCAGTTGTGTGGGTGGCCACTGCAGCTGCCTGGAGCAGACTGACTGCTAGTCTGCGGGGAGAGCGTGCTTATCCCACTCTCCCCACAACCCCTCTCCAGGCGGCTCCCACTGATTGTGGGAACCGCCTCCCAATCATGCACATAAGGGTGTGACTATTACACTGTGGCCATATTTGCACAATATGGCAAACAATGGGTCCATTGGACCTGCAGTTTGCCTCCATTCTCCTCCACGCACTCCCAGATGATTTGATATGCAGTCTGGGAGATTGCAAAGGGGGAGGCATTGGCTGCATGTGTGGCATGAAGGACAGTCATGTCAGCCAATTCATTAGGAGAGGGGGAGGAGCTTCCTATACTCCTCCATTTAGAACATGACGGTGGAATGCGGATAGCAATAGCAATAGCACTTACATTTATATACCTTTCTATAGCCGGAGCTCTCTAAGCGGTTTACAATGATTTAGCATATTGCCCCCAACATTCTGGGTACTCATTTTACCGACCTCGGAAGGATGGAAGGCTGAGTCAACCTTGACATGATGACATGATGATGCCTTCAAACCTCAGATCTCGATGGTGAAATTCACTGCAAACCTAAGGTACACATCGCAATTTGGGGACTAACACTGACATGCGGTTCTGTAATGAAACCATGGTTTTCTGCATTCACACGACCACGGTTTTTAACCTCTGGCACATTTGCCTTCAGTTTGCCATTATGTGCAAGGCGGGCTGTGGATTTTTACAGTGTAAATCAGTAATTATTATATGCATGCCCTGTGGCAAATCCTCAGCCGATAATTTTAATGAAGACATTTGCAATTCTATTCATTTAATATGTTATAATCTAGTTATCCATTTCTGTTTTTTGGCAGTATGGCATCAGCTAAAGTCCATGGCAACTAAGACATATGAAGAAAATTTGAGGTTATCAACAGGCTGTCAACCTTGCAAATATGTTTTGTTTCTAAGGAACACTACTGCTGACAGAAACAGCAGTCTGCCAAACCCTCCAAACAAAGAAAACAGAGAAGTTGTGGCAGGCACTATAGTAGCAAAGGCACTCTTGCCAATATTTTCTCTCAGATTTCCCTTCAGCAAGGAAATGTCCTAAAGCTAAAACAAGACTAAAAAGGATGTGTGTGGGGGGAGAAATTTGCCAATTTTTCCAATTTAACAGGTTGGATTTTGATGTTTAAATTTGACTGGTTTCAATTGTCCATCAGGTGTGGTCTGTAAGGCTGAGGGCAGGGGGGATGATAGAGGGCAGGAGTGGGAGAGGGGCGGTCAGGTGCAGAACCAGTCACAGCTCTCTCGCTCTTTCTCTCCCACTCTCTCTATCCCTCTCTTCCCACCCCACTGTAGCTGCCTCTTCCTCTCTTTCTTCTTACCTCAGCTTTAAATGGAGCAGTGGTGGCTGGTCATTCACCAAGTGAATCAACCCCACACATGGGTTGGATGGATTGAGAAGATAGACCGCAAGAAGCAGCCACAGTGTGCAAAGGAGAGGGAGAAGGGGAGGGGAGAGAGGAGAGAGGCAGCGCAGCTGGTTCTGTGCTCACCTGCCCCACCCTCCACCCCACCCACCCCACCACACCTGTTTTCCATCTATTCAAGGAGATGTTTACTGCCTGGTTATATGAATGAATGAAGTTTGTACAACATTTACTAAATGCTGTTAGACATCAGCTGTCAAGAATTACTTACTGTTGCACATCAGATACTGTCTAGTACTAATGGCTTCTGCACATTAGATACCCTTACTGCATGCAGCTGCTTTCAAACAATTATTGCTACTGAAAAATCACCACATGCAGAATGTGGATACTGAATATAAAATATAAAATGCTCACAAAGTAAAAGAATAATTACTATAAAATCAACAGAGGAGAATTGGGCAGAAACTTCATTTCAGCTCTAAAAATGTTTTGTATTGATTATTTTTCCTTGTTATTTAAGACCCAAAGTAATGGCTGACATTTTCACAGTTCTGCTAAAAGTAACAATGCAGTGCTATAAACATTAAATTAAGGCTGCAATCCTTTGTACATTTACCTGGGAGTAAATCCTATTGAACACAGTGAAGTAATGTTACTTGCAAGTAAACATGCACAGGAGTGTGGTACAGATGTGGTCGTCAATGAATATCACATTATAAACTTCTAGACTCACTTTTCTAGAATCTAGACCAATGCTGTGGCATAAATTTCCACACCATACTTTCTTATTCAACAAGGACTTTCTGCATCTATAGATTGGTAGTTTCTTCAAGAAGTCAATAGACCTCTTCAGAAATTATCCTAAAGTGCTGCTGTAAACTTGTACAGTGTTGCAAACAGGTTGGAAGTCCTGCCCTTGACCCATCAGTCATCCTCAAACCCACCATGATGGCCATTACGTTTGGACTTAAATCACAACAGGGGAACATATTTAGATAAATAATAATAATAATAATTACAAAACATGCTTAGAGTGGGGATTGTCTGAACAAGGAAGCACCCTATACATGGTGGTGGGTGCCCCTGTGATCCCGAGACTGGAGCGATCCAGCCTCACAATCACAGACCCATTTGTGCTACTGTACATGGTTACAGTGGTGCTTTAGGATGATGTCTGAAGAGAGCTCTTGACTAAGTTGATCATGCAACTTATCTAAGTTACAGAACTGTTTTCCTAACATGGGTTTCACCTGTTAGAGTCCTTTCAAATTATGAGTGCCTGCTACAGTCTCTCTCCCCTATAATATGTAGTAAAGGTAAAGTGTGCCTTTGAGTTGGTGTCGACTCCTGGCGACCACAGAGCCCTGTGATTGTATTTCATAGAATGCAGTAGGGGTTTACCATTGCCTCCTCCTGCACAGTATGAGATTATGCCTTTCAGCATCTTCCTATATCACTGCTGCCGGATATAGGTGTTTCCCATGGCCTGGGAAACATATCAGCAGGAATTCAAACCAGCAACCTCTGGCTTGCTAAGTCAAGCTATTTCCCCACTGCACCATTAAGTGGCTCTCAATGATATGTAGTAACATCTTGACAAATTGTTCAGGAGCATGAGGCTTGTTTTTGTACATACATTCTGGATTTCTCCCTCTGTATAGTATTTGGAGGTTTTACATTGTATTCCTACTATCTGATCTGTTTTAGTATTTAGTATTTTAGTGTTATCCTTTGGTATTCATACAGGATTTTTAATACATGTCTTTCCTAATGTATTTTATTGAGTTACTTTCCCCCCTTTTTTCTACCTTCCCATTCCCTGCTTTCTTGTCAATATGTCCTTAAACTGCCAGATTCTGTCTTGACTCTGCTTTTCCTAGCCAGTGCTCCCATCCAGTATACCAGAGTTATTAAATCAAAAGTTGGCAATGCTGCATGCATATTCTAAAAATGCACATTAAAAGTACCCTGAAATGACAATTGGGGGGGGGGATTCAAAATATATTTCAAAGTTAACATACAAAACTGTTGTAGCATATGTAGTTAGAATGTTTACAATAAAAGAATCCTATCTACCATGGAATCCATAATTTTTAAATTCCTGCTTTTGTCAGCATGTGCAAAACTCAGCATTTTAATGCATGTTCCTTTTTTCTCCCAATAATAAAAATGATCTTGGTAGAAAATTCTGCTAAGTCGTAAACTTTCCAGCAACCTTAATTAGCAAAGCGCACAATAATAGGGAACATATATCTCAAATCAGATCATTTTCTGTTCTTCCCAATTAGTAGAACAGTAACAAATAATACTAAGCCTACGTTTGTGCTGCCTAGCAAAACAGTGTGATACTGGGTTGTCTCAGGCACTGTGCAACACAAAATGCTTACTAGCTCATATATGTTCCTGCAGTTTTAACTTTCTTATTGCTATCAGTGCCTTGCCTCATTAAAAGTGTTACACTGCCAAATGTAATGAAACATGCTGAGTCTGGACCAGTTTACTTGATCAAGTAAAAATCATGAATAAAAATGGAAATAACTTTCAGTACGACACTTTTCTAAATAAATATCTATTCATTAGAAGGAATTCAAAGCTTCACAGCAGTACAAAAATATGTACCACCTCCATCGGTTTAGAAAAATAGATCTGGATTAGAACAGAAAAGAATTTACTCCCAAATTTCTCCACAAATTACTTATGTATGGATTTTGATACTGAATTTTCACTGGATATTTCAGAATATTCAGATATTTGCTGGATATTCACAGAATATTTGATTATATTATAGTATCTGACACTATTTGTTTCTTGTATTTGATATTTGTATAGTTGATATGACAATATGTGAAGTGGCATGCAATGGATAACATTTATCTTTCCTCTCCATACCACTTCCCTTGTGCATCCTGCCTTTTTGTAAGTGTGAGGGTAGGGCCTGTGCCTTACTCTCCTCTTTGTATAGAGCCCACTAGAGGCATTATATATTGAATACTAATTGCTGTAAGATAGGTTGGGAGAGAGAAAATGTGTCTGTAAAGCAGGGTAAAATATAATAAATTAATTAATGACAGCAATATTAAATTATGTAATGATATTTAGTAGTTGACCATTGCCGGATTTCATATTCAAAACTTGCCAAAATCAAAAACCATCAAGAGAGCTACCTGCAACTCAGAGTCAACTTTTGATATAACGTTCCACATGCAGAATCTGAATAGTGATGTTTTGGCAAGTCTCAAATTCAGCTCAGATCAGGGTCACTAGCCTCTGCATTTGAATTTACAATTCTCAAGAGAAACAGCTTGAAATGCTGCTAATATTTGTTATTCCAAACATAATGACTATTCATAAAAACCAGGAGACACATTTACTGCCAACGTCCTCTGTATGTTGTGCTCACTTATTTGCCAGCTATATTTCAGCTAAACACTTAACATCCATACCAGAGCTGCATTAGCAGGTTAATCAATTAAAGCTTTAGTTGATTAGTCTGGATAATTCTAATTAGCGAGAACAAATGTTTAACTGAAGTGGGCTGTAATTTAAGCTTGTTTATTGTTTTAATCCACTTTGGCTCCAGTGAGTTCCTGTGACAGGAGGGAGGGAATCAAAGATCTGGGGTGCAACATCTTTTACAAGCCATAGGAGACAGAATTGGAAGTACTTTTAGAAGTACCCATTTCTTCTTTAGTGGATGATAACTTGACATAATGACACTGAGGTGTTCTAGACCAGGGATTCTCAACGTTGGGTCCTCAGATGTTTTTGGACTTCAACTCCCATAATCCCCAATCAAAGGCCACTGGGACTGGGGATTATGGGAGTTGAAGTCCAAAAACATCTGGGGACCCAACGTTGAGAATCCCTGTTCTAGACAATAAATTGTATCAACCTCATTGCTGATTTCTGCAGAAAATTTTGCTTCCTGTATAAATGATGTATATCCTATTCCTCACTTTTCTACCACGATTACCCCCAAATCTGTAAAAAGGTGGGAGGGAACCCCTTTTTTGCTGTGTTGAGCACACGAGGACTTTTCGCACATGTTAGGTTGCAGCTTGTAGACACTGTCAATGGGTTGTTGCAGGGGGGCCTAGGTAGAGCAATTACCTTCTCTGGGTAGCAACCAAGGAGGGTGGGGAGGGGTGAAGTTATTTTCATTTTTAACCTTCAAGCACAATTTTCCCTTTTTGGTCTTTACTCTTCCAGTCCAGTTCAAGAAACGTGCTCCTCCAATTATTTTTCCTGTCCCCACCATTCCCCACTGCAATCGAATCCAATGGGAGGAAGAGCAATGGTGAAGGGAAGAACAGTGGTTGATGTGTTAGCTGGAGGTTTCAGCAAGTCAAGGATCTCTTGATGGGTGAGGCAGAAACAAGTTCAGTTTCTGTTTGCAGTGAGATTCCAGCAACTGCAGGAAAGAGGGCATGCACCACAGCCCTCAAAGCTCTGTATAAAACAGAGAGACCAATGGTGGGGAAACTAGAAAAGAGTGCATAAGTGAATGCTGAAATGCCTCAGCTACCTCAGTTCCCTTTGCATGCATCTGAGTGTTTCAGTGCCACAGCTGAAAAAAGCATGGACATGACTATCAACAGCCATCAAAACAACATTAACGATCAGGAAAAAGACTAATATGATACTAGGCTGTAATGTATATATCTCTAAAAGCTATGAATATGGATGGGTATTTGGTGGTGGTGGCCTCTCATCTCCAGATGGTCATGAAGGAAACTGATTATCTAGACCCATTTCCAACTAGCCTTCGGGCAGGCTATGGGGTGGAGACTGCCTTAGATGGATGATCTCCCATTGGGAATTCACAGAGGAAGTGTGACTCTGTTGGTCCTTTTGGATCTCTCAGCAGTTTTTGATACTATTGACCATAGTATCCTTCTGGAATGTCTGGAAGAGTTGGGAGTGGGGGCACTGTCTTGCAGAGGTTCCGCTCCTACCTCTCAGACAGATTCCAGATGGTGTCGATTGGAGACTGCTGCTCTTCGAAATCTAAGCTTATGTGTGGCGTCGCTAAGGGCTCCATACTGTCTGCAATGCTCTTTAACATCTACATGAAACCACTAGGAGAGATCATCAGGGGATTTGGTGCAGGGCTTATCTTACCATCCAGATAAGATGGAGGTACTTATTGTGCAGGTAGAATCTAAACAGAATCTACCTGTGCTAGATGGGGTCACGCTTCCCCAAAAGGAACAAGTATGCAGTCTAGGAGTGCTTCTGGATCCACACCTCTTCCTGGTATCTCAGGTTGAGGTGGTGGCCAGAGGGGCTTTCTATCAGCTTCGACTGATACACCAACTGTGCCCGTTTCTTGAGATGAATGACCTCAAAAGAGTAGTACATACATTGGTAGCCTCCATACTTGACTTCTGCAATGTGCTCTATGTGGGGCTGCCTTTGTACATAGTCCGGAAACTCCAATTGGTACAGAATGTAACAACCAGGGTTGTTGTCTCTCTGGGTCATCTCAGAGAGACCACATCACTCCTTTGTTGATAGATCTACACTGGCTACCAATAGGTTTCCAGGCAAAATGCAAAGTGCTGGTTATAACCTGTAAATCCCTAAATGGCTTAGGCCCTAGGTATTTAAGAGAATGTCTTCTTCATTATGAGCCCCGCCACTCATTGAGGTTGTCTGGAGAGGTCCATCTCCAGTTCCCACCAGCTCGGCTGGTGGCCACACGGGGACAGGCCTTCTCAGTTGCTGCCCCGAGACTGTGGAATGCACTCCCAATACATTCCTCCCCATCTCTGACCATTTTTAATTTGCATTTGAAAACCCACCACTGCAGCCAAGCTTTTTCAGCTTTTTTAATTTTTAAGTTTTAACCTGTTTTTAATTTTTAGATTGCTGAAATTGTTTTAAGATTGTTATGTATGTATTAACTTGTTTTATGTTATTGTTAACCGCCCAGAGATGAAAGTTTGGGGTGGTGTACAAAAGTGATAGATAGATAGATAGATATTTTAATAATAAGAATTAAAAGTTCTACATAGAACAGCTTAACACAAATTTGAAAGTACTATATAAAACTAGCAGCACAGTCACACATCGCTCCTTTCTCATATCACATTTTGTTGAAAAGTGGCATATAGGTAGCATGTATAATTGTTGTTGTTGTTGTTTACACAGTCAGAGAGGTGTTATTGACTGGTTTGTTTTATCCAGACATCGAGTCCTTCCCAAGGACCTGGGATGGCTGAATTTTATTATCAATGTTGTTGCTGTTATTATTATAGATATCGTCGCAGAATATAGGCTGTTCCCAGTAAAGTTGCTTTTTGTAATTGGCTGATGGTGATTTCTGTAGCCCCTATGGTGTTGAGGTGCTCTTCAAGGTCTTTTGGAACTGCACCCAGGGCACCAATTACCACTGGGATTATTTTGGTCTTTTTCTGCCACAGCCTTTCAATTCAAATTTGTAGATCTTTGTATTTGGTGATTTTTTCTATTTTCTTTTTCTTCTCTTCTGCTGTCACCTGGTATTGCTGTGTCGATTATTTTCACTTGTTTTTCTTTCTTCTCGACTACAGTTATATCTGGTGTATTGTGTGGCAGATGTTTGTTTGTAGTCGGAAGTCCCATAATATTTTTGCACCTTCATTTTCTACAACTTTTTCCATTTTATGGTCCCACCAATTTTTTGCTACATGTAGCTTGAATTTTTGCAGATGTTCCAGTGGATCATCCCTGCTACCTTGTCATGCCTTTCTTTGTAGTCAGTCTGTGCGATCTTTTTACAACAGCTGATTAGGTGGTCCACTGTTTCATCTGCTTCTTTACAAAGGCAGCACTTGCTGTTCGTTGTTGATTTTTTTGACTTTGGCTCTTATTGCATTTGTTCTTAGTGCCTGTTCTTGTGCAGCCAGTATTAAACCCTCTGTTTCTTTCTTCAAGTTGCCATTCTTAAGCCATTGCCAGGTGTTGGTGATGTCTGATTTTCCACTTATACTGTGCAAATATTGACCATGCAGTGGCTTATTTTTCCATTTTTCTGCTCGGTTCTTGACTTGTTCTTTCTTGTAGGCCTGCTTGGTTTCATTCGTGTTGAATAGTTTCGCGTTATTGACCATTTTAAGTGCATCTTCTTCACTGTCCTTGATATATTCTCCAAGGCCTCTTTTCTCCTCCTCTACTGTTTGATGGACTTGCAGCATTCCTCTTCCACCTGAGCTGCGAGGGCAGTATAGCCTATCTACATCACTGTGGGGGTGCAGAGCATGATTGATGGTCATTATTTTCCTGGTCTTATGATCTAGCGTCTCTAACTCTGCCTGGGTCCAGTCTATTATTCCTGCAGTGTATCTGATAACAGGTATAGCCCAGGTGTTTATGGCTTGTGTGGTGTTCCCGCCATTGAGTTTGGACTTGAGGATTTTTCTAACTCTCCTGATGTATTCACTTCCAATTTTTCTTTTAACTTTAAATGTGTGTGCTGTTATCAGCCTGGAGGATGCCCAAGTATTTGTAATGTTCTTTCTCTTCCAGGTTCTTGATGTTGCTTCCATTGAGCAGTTCTATTCTTTCTGTTTTTGTTATTTTTCCTCTGTTCATTTTTAACACAGCACTTCTTATTCTTATTCTTATTCTTATTCTTATTCTTATTCTTATTCTTATTCTTATTCTTATTCTTATTAACCTGTTCCTCTAACCCACTGAGGCAATTTAGTGACACAAGCTCCATAACAAAAGGAACATTTTTTTTCCTTCCCTAACCTCTGATGGCTGTTGAGGCAGGTGGGTTTGGAACGTTGGGCCCCGAGAGTTCTGCTGCAGCTGGCCAACTGCTATCTGGATCTTCACTTTGTCTGCTGTCTTCAGTCTGGTCCTCCACTCTGTTGATGGACAGTTAACTGCCTGCTAGTCTCCTGGAAGATGAGGTATATTCACAAGCCAGCTGCTCCTTTTGCTGTTAAGCTTCCTGAAGGTGCAGGGGCAAAGCTCCTTTCATGAGGTACTCAGGACAGACACTCAATTCTTTTGAAGATACCGTGGGCAAACACAACCTTCCTATTACCCCTCAATCTTCCTCATGCCTTCTTCTTCAGTGTCTGCCCTCTTGCAGTGTTCCCTCTTGTTGGAAGTAAAGGACTTTGCGCTGTCTCTTTGCCTCAGACAGTGGAGGACAGACTAGTAAGTCAGAGGGCTAGAAGGTCAAAGACATTTGGTCATCACTTCCCGCTGCTCTGATGCTATCCCTTTGAAATGTAGATTGCTAATCTTAGGGGATTCAACTTCCTTCCTCCTTCTCTCTCTCTCTCTTGCTACCTGGCTGTTGACCTTGCAACATGGCAAGTCTCTTGCCCTGCACCATATGTGCAGAGAAGATGGTGAATCCATCTGCATCCATTTAGATAGATAGATTAGAGATCCTAAATCCTCACTTTCCTATCTAGAATGGAGTTCCTTAATAAATGCCTTTTATATTGATTTGAAACTAGCAATTGGCTCCAAGTTACTTTACTCTTAGCACACACGCATGCCTAACTAAATCCGCTGTGTTTGTGCCTCTGTGCACTCTGCTATATTGAAAAAGGGATTCTCTCACCACAGAGAATTTTCCAACACCTCTAACATGGATTCCCAGATGCTATTGACTACAACTCCCAGAATCCCAAAGCAAAAGCTATTGCAGTGGGGAATTCTGGGAATTGTAGTCAACAACATCTGGGAATCCCTGTTAGAAGGAACACTGCTCACCTCCCTGGGCTGGCTTCTTCCTTTTGCTCCTTCAGAGTTCTCTGTCCAACTCCCCAGCTGTCTCTCTCTGTGAGCCTTCTCAGACCCACTTTTATACTCCACTCCTCAGAATGTTCAGGTACAGCTGAACAATCTTATCCCAGATATCATCTAACATTAATTGGCTGACGCCTCCACCTGCAGAGATTCCTCTGATTTGATTTAATTTAATCAAGAACTTTATCTGTTGGGTTTCTTTTTAGACAGTTTAGGATGTTAAAACTGTCTTCAGTTTTGTTAAGACTACTGTCTAAACAAATAACGATACAACAAGCCAGCAAAGTAAACAGAACCTTCACTCATAAAAACATGTATGCCTCAGTAGAACACACAGGTCCATATCTTATTGCAACCAAACATTAGGGATGTGCAAACTGGTTCGGAACCAAACCGGTTTGACATCAAACTGATTCGGTTTGACGGCTTGATGACGAGCCAAATCCTCCCCAGTTTGGCATCGAGCTGAATCCTCTGACCTGTTCAGAGGGTTCAAAGTTTTTTAAAAATTTCTAATCAACTTACCTCCTCCTGGGGGCACTGCCATGGCCATGCAGGGTCTCCAGAGGTTCACCTCCCCTGCCTGCCTAACATTATTGCCAGAAATCGTCCAGTTTGTTCAAACCCCCCAAACCGGTACTTTGAACCCCCTGAACCGAACCAGGGGGTTTGAAGGGGTGCAAAACTGAACTAGTCCAGCCTGGCTCAAGTCCAGTCCGGACTCAAACTGAACTGGGCTAACTGGTATTGTGCACATCCCATTAACATTACATCAACATTACTATATAAACCAGCTAACATAGATGAATTCCTCATAGTCTTGACTTTGAACTACCCTGTGGTGGCTGGTAGTAAATATATAGTAAATATATTTACTACCCAGCACTGGTATTAAACATAGTATCCTCATATTGCAGATTGGGGGTTGAAGCTGAAAGCGAATGGCTTACATAAAGTCCCCTTGTAAGTTCATCATAGAAGTGATATGGAAACCAGGTACTTCTTGATTCATAAATCAATCTCTTAGCTACTTGTTTTACACTATAACCATGTTTAATTGTACATTTAATCACAATTCATTGTCAGTTATTTGTATTTACACAGTGGTAAGTTCATTCACAGTGGCTGACTTTCAGACTAACAGAGTGCATGAGGAAGAGTGTTTTCTGTGTGCAGTGGGGAGAGGGAAATTTTTTACTGATCTCCCTTCCCTCTATGCCTCCCAAAATTATGTCTCTGGGGGTTGTGGGGTCCTCAGGAACATATTTTTGGGAAGCATAGGCGTCTGCAGATGAAAGAGGGGCTTGGCATCCTCCTCCCCCATTGCACACGCGGAACAGTCTTCCACATGCATGATTTTATTCGGCATGTCAGCCACTTTCTTAAATATCTCTATCAGGCAATTTTACCAAATTTTAAGAATATGCAAATTTATTTAAACATCAGATTGATTAATAAAATAAAAGTCAGGTGATTAATAATCAAGCTCTGAACATGCCCGGGATGCTTGCCAGGATACTGATTAAGGAACTAATGCTGGAGTTCCTGTAATACAATGAAATACCATGGACATCACCAAGAGCTCCCCTTGCACAGTGTGACCAGCTGGCCACCAAATTCTATATCATTCACAACAGAGGGCAGGCAGTTCCAAATGTCAACACCTGACCACATCTACACCTCTAGTTCAGGTAGGTAAAAACTAGGAGTTGGATTCTAAGGAGCATGAGTTGAAGGAAGTTCATGGAAACAAACTTTCCCAAATCTTCCTCAGCAGAGCAGCCATCTGCACCCCCCTGAAAATCCACTCCTAAGGGTGGAGGGAGCACTCAGACCCATAGGGGCCATGGAGGGTGGCAGAGAAAGGGGGATTCGCAGAAATCACCCCCTTGCAGAAACAGAAGTGTCTTCCACACAAGAGCCACTTAGAATTGAAACCTAGAACCACAGCCCAATTAAATAAATTTAAATGTTATGAGATTTGTAATCTATTAATTAAATTGGAATATGAATAGAATAAACATTTCAATAAAATGCATATTTACTTAGGCATATTTTCCTGGCAAGAAAAGAGAAAATGCATTAACAACATGAGTAAAATAAACAATATCAAAGAGAGAGAGCAGGGCTTTGAGGCACATGATCAGGCCTCCCACTCCATCCAAACACTGGCACATAAAGTCACACAGAGTGACATATACATATAGCTGATAAACACCACTATGTATCAATCACCCACCCACATGCAAAAACATACACATGCAGCCAATCCACCCTATGAGCACACATGCAGAAAATGGTCAAGCAGCCTTGCAAAGACAACTGGTCTGCTGACATGAGGCTGAGCAAAATTGAAACATGTACCAGACTTCTTCCATCATCTTCCCATCCAAGTCCCCTTCTCTCCATCTATTGCACAATAAGAGGGACCTCAACAAGCTCTTCAAAGTGCTGCTGTCCTACCACTGCATCTGCACATGCCTCTTTAAGCATGCTAGGGGCTCCACGAAAGTTCAGCATATCATTGCCAGCCAAGCTTGTTGAGGCACTGGCTGCAGAGAACTGACAGAGGTCTGGGATGGGTTGGCCTGATGAAACAGAGCTGGTTTTTTGTTTTTGTTTTGAAGGATTTTTAATTGATCAATTCATTATCACTGCAATCCTAATAAAAACAGGGAATGAGTTGGTTGGCCCAAGATCTAACACACACACTGTTTTAACAAGAAGATGTATCAAACTGTATAATTCAGAATGAAAAGAATGATGTATTAATTAAGAAAAACACACTAAGAGCCATGACAAATGCAGCACTTGCTGGATTTAGAAACTTGGCCCAAATGGATGAGATGGCTGCATATGCTCATGACCCTAATCTACAGGTGAAGGGCATGAAAGCCAAGGCAATTTCTACAGAAAGATCAAATCATTTCCTCAATCGCCATTTAAGACAGCTCTTTGTGATTTAAGTCTGTTAGCAAGTATTCCACCTGAAAATCTAAACTCTAAATGCTACCTTTCCAAATGGATTGCTGAAGCATTTCTTCTCTTCTATTTCAATTCTACAATCAGAACTGTCAAGCTCTGCCTCAGCAACTCAATCAAACTTCGGCTGGATTCAGACATAACATGAAACCAGAGGTAAATAGCTCTGCAGACGTTCACCAAAGCCTGCTGCTTGATCACTGAGGATAATCCCAGCAAGCCCCACAGCCAGACTGTGGGCAAAGCGTTAGCACATCAGCGGAGCAGATGCAATTGGCCACGATCTCAAATGGGGCATGCTGAGCGTGATCGTGCATTTTTCACATGGACCACCCACCCTCAGCAGGAAAGGGCATATAAATCCCTCTAAATTCCATGCCATGCCAGCACTTCTTCTGAAAGCATTGGCACTACCCCCCCCCCCAAAGAGCCCTGCACTAAAATAGTCCGTCAGAAGTACAATCGATGGTGGGGGTGGGGGCTGGTTGGGGCACGATTTCCCTGTTACTCTGGAAAGGGAAGGGAACCTGGAGACTTCCTAGGAGAGGATATGTACGTATATGAGGAAGGGCAAAAGATGCTGGGGGGGGCGTCTGTTTCTCTGTGACCAGGGATGCTGTGGTGAGGGATCAGCCCTTCAAAGCAGTCCATGGAGATTTTGACACTCCATGTGTCAGAGCCAGATCAGGTGCACAGCCAGGTACATGGATGGATCTTTAAAAACCACGTAAAATTCCTGGGCTCTGTCTGGCATCATGCCGTATGCAGATCTGATGGTGTGATGAATCACGAGAAAGGGGAGCCCTGATTTCCAGTGACCCTGGGCGAGCAGGGTCATAGTTTGGGGACACAATCAAAGGTTCACATGTCCATATGGGTGGACGGGCTGGCAGGGGGCACGCTTTGACAGTTACTTCGCAGCTGTCACCAAGACAGGAAGACTTGGGGTATCTGTCCCCATGGCTTTCCTCCATACAGCAACCTGGCTCAATATACAGCCCAAATGGCCTCTTGTGAGAGAGCGGTCCATGGGAGAAAGGGATGTTTTGCTGTCAGGGATCATTAGAGATTTTGTTCAGCAAGTCTCTCCCTCCCTTCTGAGAAGGGGGTGTCCCCACGGCCTGGCACTCTCTTGAGCCTGTTCTGCTGCTGTCTCTGGGCACTCTGACTAGAGCACTGCTGACCCTGCTGACCAGCTCTGCTCATGAGTAAGTCTAGGGAGCACAAACTCCAAAGTGGAAGGGGCTGGGCCTCCACTGCCCCAAACGTTCTATGAAAAAAATAGGACTTAGCTGCTGGAGAATCCCTGCTTGGAGCTGCCTTTTCTACCCAATCCCTGGCACACACCCCTGCCAAATGTTCCACTCCAAAAGCTGTGATGGGATGCCCTGCTTTTTGTTGCCACCTGGAGTGTTTGATGATTCCTTCTTGAGAGCAAAGCACTTAGTGCCCATCACTGTCATTTGGTCCCCTTTTCCTCTACTTGCCAGGAGGAGGGAGCAAGGCCAGAGGCGTAACTAGGGAAAATAGCGCCTAGGGCAAGCACTGAAATTGTGCCTCTGTCCAAACAGGAATGATGGGACTTGTAGTCAAGAATATCTGGAAATCTCTGTTAAAAGGAACACTGTACCATCTAGACATGGTTGTTGATCAAAACCTGAAAACATGAGCCATCTCTGTAAAAGACTTAGATCAACAGTCAGGAGTTATGTGAGGATTCCAAGTGTCATTTTCTATGTCTCATCTCATTCTTTAAAAAACATGACTTTGTCCTAGAGGATCACCTGCCCAAATAGCCACTAGCAAAATAGGGGAAGAAGGTGGTGGTGGTGGTGGTGGTGTGTGTGTGTGTGTATAAACCAGTGAATGATTTCTGCCAGCCTTTGTCCTATGATGACTGTTAGCTCATGATGGGGTATATGTGCATTCAACACACTAGTGCTTACTTTGACACCAAGAGGGAGGAGGATACATTAGTTTGCCACACTAGATAGAGGCATTTGCAACAGGAGCAGACAGCCAAGTTCTGCCAGGGCCAAAACCAGCCCCTGCCAGACTAAGAAATCATTGTAATTTGCCCCTTCCTGTCACAAGCAGTGTGCTGTTCTTTTATTATTGACTGTAACTCTCAGATATCCCAGTCATGGATGGAAAATTAATTAACAAGAGACACATTTTCTACATGTAAGTTTCTTCTGTGCAGGTGCTGTGCAGAAACCCATGTGTAGTGACCGCCGGGGGCATAGCAAGGTTGGAATGGGACAAGATGAGATTTTAAAATGGGCCCCCAGCCCCTCAAAGTCCAGGGCCTCCACACACCCCAGACACCCAAGGATTTAAGTCTGATATTTCAAAATAAGTATGCTGCCTGGAAATATATTTCACTGAATACACACATGCACACTTCACAGTATATAGAGATATACACTGAGTACTATATATTTGTGCTACTTTTAATGCCTAGAACACACTAGCAATGCTAATTATTAAAATGGCCCCCTCACTGCAGATTAGCAAAGGAGACTTTCAACCATGCAGGGTGAGCCTATGTTTGTTTTCTCAGAATTCTGAACAAATTCAGTAAAGTTTGATTCCAGGAGGTTTTTCACACAAGTCTTTTAAAGCGCTTTAACACACATCTCCTCTGGAATGGAGGTGCTGCATTCACATGTTGGCCAGATTTACCCTGAAGTCCCAGCAAGTTATTGGTGAGCAGTTCACACACAAGAAAAATAAAATAAAATAAAATGAAATAAAATGAAATAAAAGCACAACACATGCTTCACAGTTCTCACTCAGACCTTCTGGGTTGCAAAACAATTTGAACATAAGTGCATTTATGAATGAATGAATGAAAATAAATAAAATATACTTGTTCCAGAAGTTTTTGTAATTTTCTGCCCTGAAACAAGCCACTTATAGGCCTTTTTAGATAGTTTTTGTTTTTAAAGCCAGCACATTTTCCAGTCTGTTTTAAATTAAATATTCAGAGGCTTCTCAGTCTCGCTCCACCCCCCATATCAAAGCCCTATGGCAAGCAGATTCCTATAGGGTTGGGGGACCACAAAAAGGAATTCACAGCCTACCTGGCAAAAGCTGTGCTGGATGGTCTGGGCAGAGGGTCTGCTGCTGCTGCAGAGAACTCTGCCTGCTTCCTCCTTCTTGGCTTGCTTGGCCTGCCGAGTACAGGCTTCAGGGAGGCCTACTCAGAGGCTTCTCTGGAAGCCCCGCCCACCCGCCGATCAGCTGAGAGGCGGGGAGAGAAGAGCTCTGCAGTTTGCAGGCCTTGCCGACCCTAGGCCTGGCCGATCATGGAGGCAAGTGGCTGCGGGGCCCTGGGGCTGGGCAGGTGGGCAGGTGGGCAATGGGGTGGGGGTGGCAGGAACTGGCGTGGTGCCCCCACCTCAGTGGCGCCTAGGGCACGTGCCCTGCCTGCCCGCCCAGTTCCACTTATGAGCAAGGGACAGGGTGGGAAGAGAGAATGCCCCTATGTGACTGTGCTGCTTGACAGGCTGACAAGCCTGGGATGGAATGTGGCAGCATTCCTGTTGCTGGGCAACTGCATTGCTGGATCAGAGACAGGAGAGGCTGGGCTGCTGTTCAGAGAGGAGGCCAGCAAGAAGCACTGCAGCATGGAATGGGTGCAATCCCGGGCACATCTGTGCGGCTCCCTCTATGATTGCAGTTTGAAAATGTGTGTATACACTATTTAATTGCCTACACACACACACATAGACGAGGCCCATTGTTGACTGGGAAAAATCATTTTGCATAGATTACACTTACAGAAATGTTCAATAAGTTAAAGATATTCAGTAGAAAAGGCTTTCAAATTTGTAGGATTTCAACTTCAAACTGTACTCATTTTATTGAATTACCATATCTGGTAAATTTGAATGATAGTAAAGTTGCATTTGGGAAAGATTGTTTCTTGATGTTGTTTTGGAATTACTGATATGATTATTGAGTGTTAAAAATCTGTTGAGAAGAATCACAGTTAAATATGATTATATTCAGAATTTCTTATAAATAAATAAATAAATAAATAAATAAATAAATAAATAAACCTTCTCCCAAGCACATTCTGGTATAAAAAGTTATGCATTTAGCTAATTTAAGTGACAAGACTGTTCATGCAAAATTTGGTAACTGTAGGTCATCAGGAAGCATGATATTCAGAATATCGAAAAATTTAAAAAATGAAACTTTCACTGAGCATACTTGGATGTAAAAATAATGCATTTAGCTAATTTTAGTGGCAGGATTGTGTATGAAAATTTGGTAGCTGTGGTCATCAGGAAGTATGACTTTCTTTCACACAAATTTATATATGTTTATACGCTCCTGAGTGTCTCCTCAAAATCAATGGAAATATTATCCTAATGTGTGTTTAAATGGGCTCCCTGTATCGAATTTCTCTGAAATTTGGCGGGTATGATGCCAAATAGTCTGCAGTTGCCACCAGCTCATATGGTCGCTACTCGTGGATGGGCCTTCTCCATTGCCATCCCAAGGCTTTGGAACATACTTCCTGTTGAAATAAGAGCCTCCCCATCTCTTACAACTTTTTAAAGGGCAGTCAAGATGCATTTGTTCACCCAGGCTTTTAATTAGATACTGTTTTAATTGTGTTTTAATAGTTTTAACTTTTTAATTTTAATTGTTGAAATGTTTTAATCTTGTATTGGCTGTTTTTATTGTTTTGTAAGCCGCCCAGAGAACTTGCATTTTGAGTGGTATAGAAATGTATTAAATAAATAAATAAATAAATAAATAGGAAGTGCAATGCTTGAATTTTCTTCATAAAAGCTCGTTAGAAGACACTGAAATCAGTGTCATCGGGTAGGTCCCCACTGAACTCAGTAAATGAATGGATATTCTATTCAAATCCAAAACAAATGGATTTACAAAACTGTGTGAGTGCTGCTACTCTACCACCCCCCACCCATCTTTTGGAATGTGGACCTTGCCAGAAGTCACTATCCACAGTGTTCATCACTGCTGGTGATAATGTTGGGTCTGCTGCATGGACTATTACTGGAGCTGGCGTTTTGAAGCTTGTGCGCAAAAAGAAGGAGCCTCAAAGTGCAACAGACAGAAGTTATTGCTCTGTCAGCTATATGAGAGACCATTCAGAGACAAGTTCTGGGTGGCATATAAATTTGCTACATACATACATGAGTAGAAAAACTTTGCTTTCTGCACCTCTGTTCTAGTCTTTTGATAACTACATATTTAGAGTAAAAGTCATATTCATGCTATATTCAGAAACTAAAATGATGAATATATTTTGTAGCTCATGACAAAATGTTCAATAATGTGTCAAACTTCAGACACTGAAATTCAAAATTCCTGCTTAAAAAAAATCCCCAAAGCAAACTATTTAATATCACTTGAGATTTTCTCTTCTATAAGATTTATTTAACTAAGAAATAAAATATTCATTATGGATCTTTAAAGGATGGTTCTAGTTAGCAACAAATAGCTTGTTCATCATCAACTATAAGTATCAACTCTAAGGTTCATCATCAGTTTTCTTGCTATTTTTGATCAGCTGAGGAGAGATCAGTACTGCTCTTCAACAAACTGGATGAACAATTTATTTGAATTCTGATTTAGATCCATATAAATGTATGATGCCAGGAATGAGCTTCCTAGTATATAGGCATTTCCTTAAATCTGTGGTTTCAAATTTTCTAACTACAGCAAACTCTTGTGAGATTGGAAAACAAATCAAAGAACCCTTGGCCATCTGCTACAAAAATCCAACGCATAACAGTGGATCCTGGAATATCTTCTAGAATGCAGATTTCATGTAGTACATCTAGGATACAGAATAGAAGCCAGGTCTGTTTGGCTTCACAGTTGCCCTGCACAAACTGAAAGTATTGTGTATTGCAGGAGAAGATCAGTTTTAGTTGGCAGGCAGGATATTTTTTCAGGATTTTCTATCACTACTGATCTTTTTACTGAAGAATATTAACAGTCCAAGGAACCCCAAGGAACATAGTTTAAAATACATTAAGGATGGACTGAAAGTTCCCCCAAAAGAACTTTCAACTGCATTTGGGGCAGGGTCGGTCCTAAGGTTTTTCTGAACAAGTAGAAGGTTGCCGGTTTGAATCCGCGCTGGTACTACAGTATATTCAGCAGCAGCGATATAGGAAGATGCTGAAAGGCATCATCTCATACTGTGCAGGAGGAAGCAATGGTAACCCCCTCCTGTATTCTACCAAAAGAAAACCAAAGGGCTCTGTGGGTGCCAGGAGTCGAAATCGACTTGATGGAACACATTACCATTACCTTAGGTGAAGTTTGACCAGCACCCCATTCAGTTAAAATTATATGCTATAACTTAAGAGTATAGTTTAACTGAATGCAAGGGCAAAATCATACTTAGCAGCTAGTGTTGGCTGGAGAAGGGGGGACCCAGAGGAAAGCAATCCCATCCACTACTGCCCCAGCCACAATTCACTGCAGGGGTGGGGCAGAGGGCAGTGTCTGTCCAAACCCCTAAGAATTGGTGTCCTAGGCAACTACCTAAATCCACCTAGCTCCAGACAGCTGCATTCCCACTCCCCAACCCCAGAATGTACCCAGGAGGATGCTGTGTCATCATATAGCATCCTCCTGAGGGGCATTCCAGGGGAAAAATGGTAGCCAGTTGTCAGGAGGAGAACTGGAACCATTTGGTAAGTTACACACTAAAAATTGCTGAAATCCCTCCATTTCTCCAACCACAATGGGGCAGCAAAATATGGAGGGCCACTTTTGGTTGGCCCTGGTTTCAGTATCAGTGCCCTAAACCACTCTGGTAAGTTTCCTGATAAATGACTTTGAACTTTGCAGTACCTTTCTGACTATACCGTGTCATTCCCCTTCTCTCTCCATATCACCTTGCTATCCACCTTGAAGGCTAGCAATACAGTGAGCTATGGTGATTTCTGC
Organism: Hemicordylus capensis; assembly: GCF_027244095.1. Lineage (NCBI taxonomy): Eukaryota > Metazoa > Chordata > Lepidosauria > Squamata > Cordylidae > Hemicordylus > Hemicordylus capensis. The sequence continues at coordinate 186,658,142 of NC_069660.1, forward strand.
ATCAAGTTCTGAACTGAATCCCTAACATCCCATGTTCAAACTCAGCAATGCAGTATTGGACAAATAAGTCTCTCAGCCTCATTTCCGCATCTGTTAACACTGCAATAATAGAAGTCTACCTCACAAGGTTAGATCAGAAACACCTTAGCAAAGCCTGTACTTTTTTCAGGGCCATGGGAGTGACTTCCATGTAGTTGCTAAGATTTTGAGATACATATTTATATCTTTCCTCCCATTTGGTATAAAAGCAAACAAATATTCAGTATTTCATGATTCTCCATGTTCATGTTCTCCTTCAGAATTTAGATGCATTTTTCAGACAGGGTTCAAAGACTGTAGGTAGGACTTCTGTTACATCTCTAATGTTACATAAATACACACACACACACACACACACACAAACACTCCTGCCTCTTCACATAATTTCAATTCTATTTATCCCACTGATATATGCATGATCAATTTTACAAATGCATAATCTGCAACTTCCAGTTTGCGTCAATATTTTGAAAGTAGTAAGCTAGACAGAGAATATAGATGAATTCTATATTTCTTATTATTTCTTATTATTATGAATTCCCAGTGCTCTCTTATTCCCTTGAGGCCACCCTTCCCCCTCCCACCCCCGTTTAATATTCAAATACTAGGAAGGCAGCTAGGAACATCACATTAAAAACAGCAGTAGTAGCATTCATTATAAATCATTCCACTAATGGTCGGAGCACTTTAGGATTAAAAGTTTAATTATATTTGAATGGAAACATGGAAGGAAACTAATGAGAAGCATCCTATTTAGATGCTGACTGCAGTCAGTCTTGGCAAACATTACTAATGGCAAATGATATAGGCATCATCCAGATGTTTGTGACAGAACCTGCAAAAGAAAATACATAAAGCAAAAAATACATCACAAGAAAAACAAGTCTAAGATATGATGGATTACCATTTCAAGTACTAAATGAGAGGTCACGAAAAGAAATATATAGACATAATTAAAAAATAGTGGAAATTTTTAAAAAAGAATACAAAACTGAACTCCCCCCTTTTTTATACTTGTAAAATACAAAACAATGATAAAGCAAATTATGAAGCAAACCATAATTACTACAATTGATAACAGTTTCAATAAGGCCCACAAACTGTCAGTACAACAGCTAACATCCCAGATAACCGTGCACATGCAGCAAAGGAAATGTGCACGCAGGTGCTGAATTCCAGACTAAAGCAGCATGGGTGCTTGCACTGGGGGATGAGATTTTTGCTGAGATCCCCTTCCCACTGAAGCACTCTGTGCCATCCCAAAATCTGTCCTTGAGGGTCACACAGCCCTCATGCCTCCTTTGCTAATATACATTTTGATAGTCAGGATGTCAGCCTGTATCATTCCAGACATTCGAAATAAATCCACTTCCATAGAAACAAACTACCTATCTGTCTTTCTTTCTTTAATGCTGGGGTTCAGAACAGGGGGTATTAGTACTCCTAGCAGTACTTGAAAGAATCCCAGAGGGTAGATAGATAGATAAACTTTATTATGATCGTAGATCAGACTGTACAACAATAGACATTACATAAGACTAGAGCATATAATACAATGTAGCAAAACCTAGCCACATTGGAAGTGATCTCTTTACAAAAGTTAGATAACAAAAACCCTAAATAAAATTCATCAGCGTGACCTGGAAACTTCCCCAAAAGAGGAGAAATTAGTTTTAAACGAGCATCACTATAAAACTTACAATATAAAATAACATGAGGGGTAGTTTCTATAGCACCTATTCCACAGGGGAAAAATTCTTAAATTAAATGGAATCCCTTTATATCTACCATCCCTAACTGCCGTCAGAAGGGTGTTTAGGCGGGCAAGAGTAAATGGATGCCTAAATTTAGGGATAAGAATATTATCTAAATATGGTGCTGGTTTGAAATTAAAAAGTTATTTCCCCAGATAAATACCACTCCTTAGACAGGCTGTATCCACTTGTAATTCTGTATCAGCAATACGCTGCTTAATAACCTGCCAGGCCTGATCATGTCCTAATCTAAGAATTTCCTCATGGGAGAACCCAAATTGAAGAAGTTTATTTTTTAACCAAGGTCTTCCACTTATAATTAAAGTCATCAATCATTACCAAGGAAGCCAGGCCTACATTGGCAAAAACCAGTTTTAACCAAAAATTTATAATACAGGTCCAGTAACCCGATTCAACCCTAGCGAGACCAACTTCCCGTCTGGTAAGAGAGTTGGGAAGGCACCGGGGAACTTGAAGAATAGCTCTAATAAATTTAGACTGTACAGCTTCCAGCAGGCCAAAATTAGTAGGAGGCCTCAATTGGGCACCATAAAAAAAAAAGGATAGACTTTAGCAACAAATAACTTAATCGCCGCTGGGATAAATGAGGCCCCTCTTGTAAAATGTAATGATTTGATTTTATTTGTAGAAATTTGAGCATTTTGTATGGACAAATTTAAGTGGCATTATGTGAGCCAGAAGACTGGAAAACAACTCCAAGATATTTACACGAGTTGAGCTGCTCGATTTTGTGCTCCTGCATAACCCAATTGTGATATCTTGGATGTTTGGCGAACACTAAGATTTTTGTTTTGTGATAATTGACCTCAATGGATTCCTCCCTACAGAAATCAGATAATATACCAAAGGCACGTTTTATACCCCTCCTGCCTCCCCATGCTGCTCATATGCAAACTTGCAATTAATAGGACAAGTTTACTTCAAAAAGTTTATTTTAGTGGGAATACTCATGAGTAACTTAGTCTGGATGTAAGCCTGTGATGGGAGTAGCCTCTCTCATAAATGTAACATTTGAATTTATGTATGCATACATACATAAAAACTCTATGGTGAGCTAAAGGTTTGAAATAGCACTGCACTTCTTTAGAAAGTTTAGAAATCCCTACTTTAATGTCTCACAGGTAGTCAATTTGATCATGTCTCAGATTCTAAACACCACCAAGTGCAATGTAGAACATGCATTTTTGCTTGGGTTTTTTTGTTTTTGCATGTTTGGGCAATTGATATTTTTGTTGCCTGCCTGGATCCTTTTGAAAAATGGTTATAGATTTGTTTTTCAACAATTTATTTACCATCTTTCCATCTGATACGTGAGGCAGTGTACAACAATACAACCCTCCCCCCGCCCAAAAAAGAAGCTTAACAATAATTTTTAGCTAAAGGATGAACAATTTCACATTTGAGATTTTTAAGATGGGAAAATGTTGTCCAGACAATTGTTCTCTAGAAGCTTCAGACTGATAGCTGTATTTTGCTCTCATAAATATTTGCAACAGAGAAACCAAATTTATCAGCCCAAGGCCTGGTCAACACTCTCTACAAAGAGAATTAAATAGAAAGCAAAGCAAAGAGAAAAGCTTTGGAAATGGAGACAGCACAAGGATTCCAGATGATTGAAAAGTTGCAAGGTCCTAAGTATGAGCTCTGGTCTTTCAAGATGGAGATGCTCCTCAAAAGTCATGGACTTGGAAGTGTTCTGCACACCCAGCATCCTGCAGATGCAGGAATGGAGCAGAAAGAATGGGACAAAGCAGATGAAAAGGCATCAGGAATGATTTGCTTGGTGGTGAGTAACCCAATCTTAGTGCATCTAAGAGACAAAGAAAATACAAACAATATATGGGAAATTGTGAAGGGATTATATAAAAAGAAGTCTGTGGTTTCCAAAGTGCATCTAGTAAGAAAACTGAGCAATAAAAGACTTGGAGAAAGAGAAACTCTGTCCAAGCACATAAATGAAATGTCAGAATATCCAGGCAACTGCAAACTCAAGAAGTAATCATGACAGATGCAGTTTTGATAGGATCACTGTTGATTAGTTTGCCACATTACTCTGATAGTGTGACTAGTGCCTTGGAAATCAAGGAGGATACAGACTTACAATTTGTAAGTAACTGTAGAGACTTTGTTTTGCACAACAGGGATGATAGGCAACCAAAAGAAAGTGAAGAAAATGCATCTAGAACCTTGTAAAGAAATAAGAAATGCTTTATTTCTGGAAGCCCCAAACACTTGCAGAATAAATGTCTCAAGAATAAAGAGTTTGTAGGAAAAAGGCAAGCAAAACAAAGTTGCAAAGAGAGTGAGTCATCTGGGAATATAGAGTACAGAACTTACAAGTGATCAGGGACTACAGCTAATAAGCAAGAGATATACCTTGCAAGGACAGATAAAGTTTTGGAAGCAAAGTCTGAGAAATGAAGCTGTGGCATGTGCATTGACTCAGGTGCTATGAGCAACCTGGTTAGAGACAGGGAGAGATTTATAAACCTAGATACAAGTTATAAAATTCCCTATATCTTTGGCAGATGGAAGACTGATGTATGCAGAAGGGAAAGGATTTTCACAGTTGCTCTGCAAACTGCAGAAAGGAAAAACCACTGGATTAACGATTGAAGAAGCTTTGTATGTGCCTACTCTAGAAACAAGTCTGATGTCTGTATGCTACAGAAAGGGGCTGCCAAGTAAAATTTAAAGGAAGGCACTGTTTCATTCCTCATAAACAGGAATAGATTATGAAAGATGATGGATTGTTTGAAGTAGAATTTGTGACTGAAAAGACCAAAACTATGAAGGGATGCACACACAAAGGATGTCTGAATTTGTGGCACAGAAGGTTAGGCCATAGAGATGCCAAAACGATATGTCAGGCTGAAAAGCTGGATTTGGTGAAGGCTCTAAAAATAGCCCCATGCTGCACTGAATCAAAGTGTACATGCCGTATAAGAGCAAAGGCAACACGGCCTGCTTTTCTTGCATGCAAAGAAAGAGAAACACAGCATCCTTTGGATCTGATTCATAGTGATGTTCGTGGACCTATGCAAGTTGATACATCAGGAGGGAATAAATATGTTCTTACTATCATTGATGACTATTCTAGATACACATATACATACCTAAAAGGAACAAGTACTAGAAAGACTAAAAGAATACGTTGAAAGAGTCAGCAACAAGTTTGGGAGAAAGCCAGATCCTCCGCACTGACAATGGTGGCAAGTACACTGAGAATGATGTCATACGATTCCTAAAAGAAGAGGGCACTGAACATCAAAAGACTGTTCCTGATTGATTGATTGATTGATTGATTAAGTGCCGTCAAGTTGGTGTCAACTCTTAGCGACTACACAGATATATTCTCTCCAGGATGATCTGTCTTCAACTTGGCCTTTAAGGTCTCTTAGTGGAGCATTCATTGCTGTCATAATTGAATCCATCCACCTTGTTGCTGGTCATCCTCTTCTCTTTCCTTCAACTTTTCCCAGCATTATGGGCCTCTCAAGGGAGCTGGGTTTTTGCATAATGTGTCTGAAGTATGATGGTTTGAGCCTGATCATTTGCTCCTCGAGTGAAAATTCTGGATTGATTTGTTCTATGATCCATTTGTTTGTTTTCCTGGCTGTCCCTGGTATCCTCAAAAGTCTTCTCCAGCACCAAAATTCAAAAGCATCAATACTTTTTCTACTGTAACTCCTTTTTCTAATACTGTTCCTTATACTCCAGAGCAAATAGAGTGGTGGAAAGAAAGAACCATTCTCTTATGGAAATGATCAGATGCATGCTTGTAGATGCTGGTTTGGCTACTACATTCTGGGGAGAGGCAGTGATGACTGCTACTTACCTGAAAAGCAGATTGCCAATAAAGGCCACAGGAACAACGCCACATGAGTTATGGCATGGCAACAAGTCCACTTTGAGTCATATAAGAAGGTTTGGGTCTAAAGCATACACCTATGTACCCAAAGCCAAAAGAACCAAACTCAGCTGTAGATCTGAGGAAGGAATACTTGTTGGCTAATGGATATAAGGTTTTTTATGTTGCCACAGAAACAATTAAAATATGCAATATAGCATACTTCAGTGAAAATGAAATACCAACCACTAGTGAAGTGCCAAACATAGAGCCCAATTTTCAGCTGGAGAAGAAATCAAGGCAATATGACTAAAAGGAAGGATCCATTGTATGTTTTACACCTGGCGGTGATTCAGCAGAAGAGGATGTTAATGCCAAACAAAGGTTGTGGTATTCAACACAACAAAATAAAGGAGTTCTGCCTAAGAAACTTTCCTACATTGCAGTGGGAGAAAGGTTTCAAGAACCAAGCATGTGGAAAGAAATTGATAACTTACCTGCAACCGAAGCACAAAACTGAAAGGAGATGCAAAAGAAGAAATGGAATTATTGCACAAAAATAGCACATGGACACTCAGAGCTACTTGAGGGAAGAAAGACTGTGGGGTGTAAGTGGGTTTTTAAAATTAAGCAAAATGCAGAAGGAGATGTCCAGCATTACAAAGTGAGACTGGTGGCAAAAGGATTCTTTTAAATATATGGGGAAGACTATGGCAAGACATTTGCTCCCGTTATAAAAACACGCCTCAGTAAGGACACTCCTAAGCATTGCAGCAGCAAAGAAAAGTCAAGTGGATCACATAGATATGAAAACTGCATTTCTTCATGGAGACATCAAAGAGATATTTATATAGTATAGCCTCCAGGATAATTAGAACTTGGTAAAGAAAAACTTGTATGTAAGTTGCAAAAAAGTATTTATGGACTAAAGCAGGCTTAAGAGCTTGAAATGTCAAATTAAACCAGTTGCTAGACAATGAGGGATTTACCCAAGGAAAGGCTGGCCCTTGCCTGTACTCGAGGCTCAAAGACAACAGATGGACCGATATACTTACTTTTGTTGATGATCTGATGATTTGTTATGAAAACAGAGGACAGGCTTGAAATAATAAAGCATCTGAATAGTGAGAGAGAAGTAAAAGAATTTGGGCCTATTTCACACTGTCTTGGGTAAACTTCATGAGAATACAAGTCTTCGAGTAAGATTTAGCCATGAGGCCATCTGTCAAATGTAATTTCTGCACAGAAAGGTGTGAAACAAGGTTGCCTTCTGGCTCCCTTTTTATTTAATATTTATATTGATTCACTTATTAAATGCCTTCAGCTCACAGACACTCATGCACCTAATTTAGCAGGGGGGAAACTACCAATTCTTATGTATGCAGATGATGTGGCAATTTTATCACAGACTAAGATCAGACTTAAATGAGCTCTAAGAACCTTTGCCCACCATTGCCATGAAGAGCGCTTGATTATCAGTTATGCCAAAACTAAAATAATGTGTTTTAACAACAGATTTAAAAGCTCAGTTTGGCAGGTTGATGGTCATAAAATCGATCAGATGAAATGTTTTAAGTATCTGGGCGTAGTTTTCCAATACAATGGGAAATTGACTGCCCATATTCAATCAGCAGCTAATTCCGCTCAAAGGAGCTCTGCTGCTATACTTAGATTCTTTAGAACTAAAGATGGTGGTTTTACCCCAGGGGCCATCAGATTGTTAATAGTTAAATCCCTGTCACAACTCACTTATGGAGCCCAATTGGGCCCTTATAATAATTGTACCATTTTAGAAAGAATTCAATCGGGTTTTCTCAGAGCCCTGTTTAATACTCCCAAATATACTGCTAATGCAGTGCTGCGGCAAGAGGCAGGGCTTCCAAAGGTGGAAACCAGGGCCTGGAGGATGATCATTAACTATTGGTTGAAGATTCACTTGCAGTCGGCATGCCTAATACCTTATTTCCTTTCTATTTTCCCCCAGCCTACCTGGTCTGAGGGGGTAATTAATAAATTGTTTCCAACAGGTTTAGATCCTGAACACCTGCTGGAGCTGGGTCTTCGGAGAGCAAAGGCTCTGGTATGCCAACACCTTCTCAACACTGAACTACAGAATAAGATAGGTCTCCTTCCAAACCTATATAGACCTGCTAACTGGGCAAAGAGGCACCTTTTACCATGGTGATTCTCTTTATTTAGCAGGGGGAGAGTAACTGGCCCTATCTACCTCCAGCACAGTACCTCCAGTGACTGTTGCTGGTGTCTATCTTGTGTTTTTTTTTTAAAGAATGTGAGCCCTTTCGGGACAGGAAGCCATCTATTCATGTATTATCTTTCTGTGTAAACCGCCCTGAGCCATTTTTGGAAGGGCGGTATAGAAATTGAATTAATAATAATAATAATAATAATAATAATAATAATAATAATATAGGCCCTTAAAATCATGGACAGGATTTTCTACTGCCCCATATTTATCCACTAACACCTTTTCTAAGTTTCATTGGGTCTTCTCTAGAGCTCACTTTAATGCCTTGCCATCTGTTTTACTTTATGGCAGATTCCATCAGTGGCTGATAGAGGAGCGATTATGCCCCTGTAATGCTAATGAGATCGAGATGGTTGCTCATGTTTTACTTTATTGTGAATTCTATAAAGGTGTTAGGAAGTGTTTAATTGCACCTTTGCTGTCTCTGTGCTCTGGTGTCTTGGTTGTTCTTGTATTTCTAATGATTTGTTAGTGAACTTCTTACTTGAAGATAAAGACTCTAGTATCTCATACATTGCTAGTAGAATTCTGAGTTCCCTGGTGCGTGGTGGGATCTGTGGGATTGTTTGAATGTATCTCGCAATTTGTGCTGTTTTATTTATTTGTTTGTTTTTCTGGTCAACTGACCGAATAAAGATTGACTGACTGACTGACTGACACTGTCTTGGGATACACATAGGGAGAGAAGAGGATGGAAACTATTTGCTTAACCAAAAACAGAAAATAAATGATTTATTAGAGTATTTATTTCAGCTGTAGCTCAGCTGTAACTTACAGAGGCCAAAGACTTACAGAGGGACTTATAGAGACCAAAGAAACAACTACACCTATGGAAACAGGTTACCTAAAACAGAAGGAGGAGAGTGAACTGCCAGACAAAAGTGAGTACAGGTCAGCTATTGGAAAACCTTTATATGTAGCTATGATAACAAGACCAGATATAGCTGCATCTGTGGGAATCTTGAGTAGGAAAGTAATAAGCACACCCAGCAATGATGACTGGTCTGCAGTAAAGAGACTAAGCAGCTATCTAAAAGGGACAATCCATCTAAAATTAAAGTTGCCTGCAAGAAGCAGAAACAAATTAGTAGGTTTTATGGATGCAAACTGGGCTGAGGATCAAACAGATCAGAAGTCAACCAGTTATATATTCTTTTATGGTGGTGGAGCAGTCAGTTGGCATAGCTGCAAGCAATCAATAGTTGCTCTCTCATCTACTGAGGCAGAATATGTATCTGCCACTCAAGCATGTCAACAGGTTGCATGGCTGCACAAGCTAATGTTGAATTTCAAGATAGGAACATAGGAAACTGCCATATACTGAGTCAGACCATTGGTCTATCTAGCTCAGTATTGCCTTCACAGACTGGCAGAGGCTTCTCCAAGGTTTCAGGCAGGAATCTCTCTCAGTCCTATCTTGGAGAAGCCAGGGAGGGAACTTGAAACCTTCTGCTCTTCCCAGAGCGGCTCCATCCCCTGAGGGGAATATCTTGCAGTGCTCACACATCAAGTCTCCCTTTCATATGCAACCAGGGCAGACCCTGCTTAGCTAAGGGGACAAATCATGCTTGCTACCACAAGGCCAGCTCTCCTCCCAAAACCCACTGAGATGTTTGAGGATAATCAAAGCGGCATCCAGATCTCACATATGGAGAAAATTGAATTTAGAACAAAACACACTGAAACAAAATATCATTATGTGTGGGATGCACAAGAAAAGGGACTTGTAAAATTGATGTATTGTCCAAGTGAACAAATGATAGCAGCTGTGCTAGCTAAGGGATCATTCCAAAACCTCAAGGGAGAAGTTAGGATCTACAGACAGCAGCACGAGCCAATGAGAAGGCGTATTGGAGCTAGGACCCTGGCAGCATCCGCTCTCAGCTGCAATGTGTCCTAGTGACCACAAGAGTTACAGCTGAGCTACAGCTGAAATATGCTACAGGCTCTTTCACATGTGTTTGTAAGCTTTTCTTTAAACAAATCCCTGTAGTTCTTGAATAACTGTCTCAAGACCTCTTGCTTTGCTGCTTCCTCACCAAACTGGTTTTTCTTTGCTATTTGGGGACTGAACTACCATTCCTCCCCTACACAAACAACACAGGGGGCAAACTTGAGGTGAGTTTGCCTGAAATTTGAAGTTATGTCCAAAGGCAGCCAGTGTCTTTCAAACAAACTTTATATTTTTTATTTAAGATAAACATGTTCACAGAGCTCTCTCAGTTTGTGTCTACTCTCCTCTACAGGTAGGCAGGAAGTCGGCATTGTCCTTCATTTTTTCCTGGTTCCTTCCATTCCCTATACTTTCACTAGTCTGGCTTCACTAGATCTTTTAATATTGTTACATTCAGTATCCAGTTGTGATACCACTGAAGTTAATACACCTCTCCAGGTTTAAGGAATTTTGCTATTACTGTTTGGATTTGGAAATATCTCTTTTGACAATTTATTTTGGAATTCTAAATATCTCTTTTGACATTTTATTTGGGAATGCTAAATTTCTTCTTTGTCTCGAAGATTGTTTAATTTTATTTTAATAATGTGCACCCCACCTTTCAAGACTTGACAGTTCATGCAAGTAATAACGTAAATTATTAAATTATTAAACCTAATAAATTGAATTAAATTAGGTTAATTTATTAAACTAATAAATGCAAACACACCACCATTTGGCATGAAATTGAAGGTTTATTTTATCTATTTCCCCCTAATTTTCTCAGAAGCCTGTTTGACAGAAGCAAGTCCATGGCATGGGGTATAAACTAAAATGAAATGTCAAACGTAATTGCAAACCCTTCTGTAGCTGAGTGTTTTCTGAAATTTTTATTACTTGTGGCTAAAACTATTGTATCAATAAGTGAGCAGCTGTCTGAGATCTGTCTGGGATTCAGTGTCTCTAGTTCGTTATAAATATTCCAGGCAGTCTCTCGAAAATGTCAACTTACTTATCATACATATGGCTCCTTCAAAAGATCTAGGAAGGGAGACAAGCAATATGCTTCCAGTTTCCTGATCTCATTAACAAACTTTTCAAGTTGCCCCATGACACTGCCTAAAGCAATGTAGGCATTAATTAATATCTATGTACACTGCCTTGGTTCATTCAAGCTCTGTTTACGACAGATCAAGTGTTGGTTTCTCATTTCTTCTTCTTCCTTGCTGGGGTACTGACCAATATACAAGTGAAGTGGAGACTGGATGAGGGGTATTCTAGGAAGATGGCATTGCAGATCAGTATGCCATCATGAACACAGCCCCTCCAAAATAGTCAGGGCCTGCTCAGGCTGGTTGAGGAGGAGCAAATTAAAATAGATATCTATAAATATATCCAGCAACCACTGATTCAGGCACCTTCCTAGATTTCTTAAACTCCACCTCCAAATATCTACTACTTAAGATAATCTGTAGTAGGGATGTACATGGAACCGGCTGGCCCAGTTCGGTTCAAGTCCAAACTGGACTCGAACCTGACCGAGCCACTTCAGCCCGGCACCCCCCCCCCGCCCCATGGTTTGGTTTGGTTTGGTCGGGGGGGGTCGTGAGTTTTTTTAAATTAAATCATTTACTCCCTTCAGAGGAGTTCCTTGAGGCAGTGGGGGGTCCGTGGAGGTTCCCCCTCCCCCTGCCAGCCTCCCTTATTGCTGCCAGCAGCCCATTTGGGCCTTCAAACTGAGGCACGGCAGCCATTTTGGATGCCACCGTGCTAGTGCAGTTGGCCTCTGTGAGGCCTGAGTGACTCCCTCATCGAGAGAGCTTGCCAAGTGGGCTGTTTTCAAAGAATCAATTTGGTGATTCTGCTATTGGATTCGAACTCAAATTGAATTGCAGAATCTGATTCATGAACACCTCTAATAGTCCGGCCTTGATTAATATAAAGCCACTACCAAGTCCTGACAGTTAGATGGCATTTCCTTGATAAGGCCCTGGGACATGCAGGGTCTACATCTGTAAGCCACTGTGCTCATAACTTCTGGCAAGACTAATATTAGCTGGTGCTGCTTCCAGCTTCTGTTTGCCAATTAGGCTTCCATCCTTCATGCATTTCCTCCCAAACTGCTTCTTCCAGTCAACTGGCAATGAACCATTAGTAAACACCCCCCCCCCAAAAAAAACCCCACAATTGTCCCAGGGGTGCAGATCCCCCTCTAGACATTTAAGGAGTACCCTACTCATTTTACTGAATTCCCACCTCCATCAAACTTAATAACCCATATCTCCTCCCCTCAATGTGTCTTTTCTCCCACCCCCCAAAAAGTACCTGTGGTGTTGCTCCTCAAGCTTTTCTTCTGTCTGCACTAGGGATGTGCGCAAATTGGTTCAGTGCTCCTTTTAGGGAGAGCCAAACCATTTTGGAAGTCTGGAATTTGAGCCAGTTTGGAGTCAGGGATTCCTTTAAGGGGTAGGGAGGATGCCCTTACCTCCCCTGCTGATTTCCCCCCACTAGAGCTCTCCCGAAAACCGCTAGTGCAGAGCTGCAGCGTTCCTCCTTGCAGCCCTGGTCAGTGTTGTACTGGAGGTGGCCAATGTGCATGCACATGTGTGCCATGTGCACTCATGTCGGCCACTGGAGAGGTTTTTCCAGATTCAGAAGCTGGAGAGGTTGTTCCAGATTCAGCTCCAGATGGCATCAACCTTTTACACCAGTAACCCTAATGACCACTAGGGGCATTGGGAGTAGAGATAGTTAGGGTCCCTTCTCTTTCCTGTTTATATCTGCCTCTATGACTCCTCTATTGATAGAATGTACTCAGGAACTTCCTGGGAGTGATTTCCTTCTTCTCCCCAGAATGCTTCTTCCTCTTTCTGTGAGCAGCACTATGCTTCTATAGGTTTCTCTCTGACCAACATGTAGCCAGCTGTTAGATATAGGTCTTTTCTATCATCATGCACTCTGAATAAAGTAGATTCGTTTAACCTTACATGAATCTCCATGCTTGTCATCTACAAGTTGTTGCCCCTGAGACCCTGTTAATATCTGCTGTAATGGGAATGAGTTAGCTCCTGAAATACTCTGCTATATAAGTAATGACCCCCAACAGAGGTAAGGGTACCCTCCCTGCCCCTTAAAGGAAACCCTCCCCCTGCCTCCTGGGAGTGCACAAACTAGTTTGTGCACATCCCTAGTCTGCACTACTGTGAAGTGCTTTTCTAAATGCTTGTTGTTGTTGTTTAGGAAAGAGAGGATTTCCCCATTCTCTTCCTTTCCTCTAATTCACTTTCCTCAATATTTCAGTTCTCTTGAATTCCATTTGAACTAGAAGAACTTTTAAATTGAAGAATGCACAGTTTACCATAGCTTTTAGTTCCTTCAGTTCATTTACAACTTTTCCCCTCCTCAAAATTACTGAAGTTCATTGAGAACACTGCAGGGGGCAGAAACAGTTTTAAATCTTGGTCATGTGTGAGATTGCATCAAGATGCTTTTTGTGAAGTGTTTTAGTTATAGGCCAGCATACTGCTGCAAGTTAGTACAACACACACAAATAATTTTCTTGATATAACCATATATATTAACACCCAGATTGCTTTTTGATGATGTTTTATCCATGCCCCAAAAAGCATGTGCACGTCAGTAAAAGAACATTGAAGTAATCACTCATGCATTCACATAAGGATTGCTTTTGTGCATGTATACATTGTTAACTCAGAGGGAGGAGAGAAACGAGGTAAAAGCTTTGGCAGATTGCACATGCACAGAGCTGTGTACAAAATGCAAACTAAAAATGAAACGGAAGAAAGAATTCCTAATGCATCAGTGCCGCTTTGGAAATGAGACCAGGTAATTTGGAATTCTGACATCTAGGGATAAATTTGGATGAAAAGAATTTCAGAAGCATGTCTCTATTTTTCTTCTCACTGAATCCTTCTAGGAGTTAACTTCCTCCTTCCCCCCCAGTATGAACATTCTTTCTGTGTATGGAGGGGTTACTTTTTATTTTGAAAGGTTTTGGTTTTGCAATGCAGCATTTATAATGATAAGGAACAGGTAGGAAAAATCATTGGGGGGTGGGGAGAGAAACAAAATACAGAGGTTTATGATAGGTGAAAGTCTGGATTCCTGCATATTACTAATGTTTACTGGAATATGTTAAATTATACATGTGAACATTCTTAATCCTATTCAGCTTTTCCATCCCTTTGGAACTCTCAACACTTTGCCTCAAGTAGGTATGCTCATCATCATTTCAATGAACTGATAACCAAGTTCTAACAGCTCAGACCACCACCAGGCTTCTTTGACCAGTCAATGCTTAGTAAGTGTCTGCGGTGTTTTGGTTAATCTGTTCATTGATCCAGGCCAGATTTTGAATGGTGCTTTAGTTACTTTTATTCCAGTCCTGGAGTAGAAGTGGAGCTGACAAACAGACAGCAGTAAGAGAACTGAAGGCAGACTGCTCTCGTCTCTCTGTAAATAATATCTATCTCATTAAACTGTTAATATTCCTGATTCAAATCCACTGTCTTGCCCTTGCATACCACAACTCTCTCCTCTGGATTCTACAGAATCCACATTGTTGAGGCTGTCTGAGCTGCCCTGTGACTTTGGATGAGTGGCACACTGACAAGTCCAGGGTGAAGATTCTGCTCCACATACACTAGCACTGTGATCCCAGTTCTTCCTGTGCAAATGCTGGCTGCCCCCTGTCAATTTCCTTATCTTCTTTCTTCTCTTTCTCATAGCATATCTGCCATCTGATCTCTCTTTCCTAATCTGCTACTTCCATGGAAAGCAGAGCCCTACTATACCTCGAATATCATGCTAGTGCCTACAATTCTTCCACCTTTAAGCTTGCCAGTTTGTCTCAAGCTGTGCTCATTTCTAGCAGATTAAATTGCCAACATAACATCTCTGGGGTGCTACCAACACTCTTATGCCCAACTCTATTATCTCTACATCTTTTGGTGCCAGACCACCCTGGGGTACTCACTGTAAACAGAAACACTCATAATAACTTAGGTATTCCTGTGTCTCCTCTTCTGCTTAGTTGCTGCTGTTTTGTCCACATGCTGTTGTTCATTTCCATGTGAGAGACATTGGTGGTCACTGTGTCCACACCCTGCTGATGCCAATCTCAATAAGAGAAACTGTGGAAACATACTTTGAATATGCCTGCCTTGTGTTTGTGAAAAACATTGTCCCTAAGTGGTGCAGCTGAGAGAGAGAGAGAGAGAGAGAGAGAGAGAGAGAGAGAGAGAGAGAGAGAGAGAGAGAGATGCTGCCTAAGGAGAAAGACTGAGCACATTCATGCTGATGTGTCATGGGAGAAACTGGTCAGTGCTTCTAAAGCTGTTGTCTACCTGAAGGAAAGAGAGAGATTGGTCTTGGTGCCATGTTGGTAAATACTTTAATGACAATGTTTCTTAATTCTCTTTCTTGCTCTCCCATCCTCTCAAATGCAAGCTTCATCTCTCCTCAAACAGGCAGGCAGAAAAGTAAGAAGACATAACTGTCTACCAGTTCTTTTTAGGACATTAGATGCCTTCCCTTTAACTCTTTTTGGATGCTTGTGCTAGAGGCCTTCTGTGCTATGTCCACTTGCTGCATGCCAATCTAATGAATGGGAGTTACTAAAAAGTTGGTAATTATCTTTTGGGGCTGGGAAAACATCAGAGAGCCAGCTTGGATTATTCTCAAAATGGAAAACTAAAACTAAATTAATTAAAAAAAAAAAAACATTGGCTGACATCCTGATTAATGGTGCATGGGTGCTTCTAACAAAACCATGCACTCGCCTTCCCGCATCCAAGCAAGACAGCAGCTATTTTTGCCACTCTCCCCTAGATCCAGAAGTGCTCTTTGACAGTGGAAACACATCAGTAGTAGAGGTACATACCTGCTGTCAAAAGCCATGTGCTTTTGTTTACAAACAAATGTACATGGCCGGAGGATGACGTCATAATGATGTCACAGGGAGCAGGGCATGCAGCTGTCAAAATGCGTTGACGTCACCGGAAATACATCACCGGATATGCGTCAGCAGAAATACATCAGCGGAAATGGTCAGAGGAGACCCCCCACATGGCAAGAAAGGGTCAGAAGTAGGGGTACACCCTCACCCTGGAATTTTGGCCCCCACCCTTCCACTCCTACCCCCAGAATATGTCCAGACATGTCCCCAAGGTGGACATGTGACCCCTCTACGAACATGTCTAACCAACCTGGACCAATGGGAAGAGGTTTCAGACCCTGGAAAGGTCCAAGTGTGCAGGCGTGATAATGGTCGGGCAGCCATTTTGTGTAACTTTATTGGCTGAAATGGGGTCAAGTGATCCCTCTACGAACATGCTTGGCCATCCTGATTCTTTAGGAATAGCCTGTGTCTCTCTGAGCCATTTTGTTTTTTGCAGACTCACTGTTTGAGCTCCCCATGGGCTCCCCAGAGAGATCCTTGGGCCAGGGGCGTAGCAAGGTTGGAGTGGGCCCAGAGACGAGATTTTAAAATGCCCCCCCCCACTCAAAGTCCAGGGCCTCCGCACACCCCAGGCCCCCAAGGATTTAAGTCTGATATTCCAAAATAAGTATGCTGCCTGGAAATATATTTCACTGAATACACACACGCACACGTCACAATATATAGTGATATACATTGAGTACTATACATTTGTTTTAGTTTTAATGCCTAGAACACACTAGAAAGATGAATGATTAAAATGGCCCCCTCGCTGCAGATTAGCAAAGGAGACTTTCAACCATGCAGGGTGAGCCTATGTTTGTTTTCTCAGAATTCTGAACAAATTCAGTCAAGTTTGATTCCAGGAGGTTTTTCACAGGAGGCTTTTAAAGCCCTTTAACACACATCTCCTCTGGAATAGAGGTGCTGCATTCACATGTTGGCCAGATTTACCCTGAAGTCCCTGCAAGTTATTGGGGAGCAGTTCACACACAAGAAAAATAAAATTAAATAAAAGCACAAGACATGCTTCACAGTTCTCACTCAGACCTTCTGGGTTGCAAAACAACTTGAACATAAGTGCATTTATAAATGAATGAATGAATGAATATAATATTGTTTGTTCCAGAAGTTTTTGTAATTTTCTGCCATGAAACAAGCCACTTATAGGACTTTTTAGATAGTTTTTTTTAAGCCAGCAAATTTTCCAAGCTGTTTAAAAATAAATATTCAGAGACTTCTCAGTCCCTCCCCCCCCCATATCAAAGCCCTATGGCAAGCAGATGCCTATATATCGGGGGGGGGGAGGAAACCACAAAAAGGAGTTCACACTCTACCTGGCAAATGCTGGGTTCGGCAGGGCAGCAGGGGGTGTTCTGCTGCAGAGAACAGTGGTGGCCACTCTGGCTGCCTCCTTCTTCCTGGCTGGCTTGGGCCCTACTGGAGTTCAGGCTTCACAGAGGCCTACAGGAGGCCTCCGTGGAAGCCCCGCCCACCCACTGATCAGCTGAGAGGCGGGAGAAAAGGAGCTCTTTGCAGCTTGTCTGCTGCCTCGATTGCCAGCCAGGAGAACAAGCTGGAGAGACGGCGAACAGGGCAAGTGGCTGAGGGGCCTTGGGGCTGGGCAGGGGGCAATGGGGAGTCACGTGAGGTGCCTCTGGGGGGCCCCTCCAGGCAGTGGGGCCCCCAGACAACTGTCTCCCCTTGCCCGATTGTTGTTACGCGCCTGCCTTGGGCTCCCCAGAGAGATCCTTGGAGACTATTGTACAACAAACAGATGTAAAGCCTAGCCTAAGAAAGCGGTATATTAGAACAAGTTCTGATGATGAGAAACTCCCACCTGCCAAGCATCCTGAAGAAGAAGACCAAGAAGTTTATGAAATCTGGCAGGGAATCTTGGAGGCTGCAGCTGCAGAACCTTTTGGAGCCCAGGTAAATAAGGAGTGTTGGTGTTATAGGACTGGGAGTATGAGAGAGTTCCTCAGGGCTGCAACTTAAAACTGTGTTCTTTTATTTTTTCCAGGAGGGTGAGGACCGATGTCTTGACACACACCCTCTAGCAATGTGGAACTATACAGAGCCCGAGAACATGCATATCAGGGTGCGTATGAAGAATTTGGGTCGGAATATCGAAAGAAAGAAAGAAAGAAAGAAAGAAAGAAAGAAAGAAAGAAAGAAAGGTTATAACAGCATACCTTCCCCTCCTGCAGAACCCTCCTGCTGTGAGAATGCATCAACCCAGTCATGTTACTATGCAGAATTTCCTAGGACTACAAGTGAATGATTCAGATTACATACCAGCAAGGAAAAGGAGGTCTGCTATGAAGGGGCTCGTGAGAGTGGGGGTATATGGAGTTTTAAAATACTGTCTGAAGAATTACATGCATGATTCATGCTACGGGTGTATGGTTCAAGCAGGGGGTCAAGACTCACATGAATGTGTCACCTGGACTGAAAGAAATATTTCCAGATTCATTAGAATATTGTCTTCAAGGATGTGTGTGAAAGCAGTGCTCCACATAATCATTATAATTGGTTATAGTATGAAAATGCTAATGCTGACTAGTGAAACAGTTGATCAGATTCTAAATCTCATCACCAGTGTTAAGGATTCTGATGACCCGAAGGTGGTGTTAGAAGCTATCCCACACCAGAAAGATTCCAGAATGCTCTCTTTTGTGAACTGTGTCCTCGAAAAAAGAGAGTACAGACAATTTCTTGTTCCGGAGGTTGCTGTATAAATTCCCTTGCAAAAGTATAAATGTAGTATTTAACACAGCTGCATTCCTGTGGTGTGTTGTTTTTGTCAACACATCCTTAACATGGTCTCTATGCAGAAGAAACACAGCTTCAGACTCCATCTGTTTTTCTATTAAATGCTATTTTATTATGTATCATTTCATAAAAATAAGAACGGGCATGACTCTAAATAAATGTCTGATTTATTTTTGTTGGTGATAGCTTATTTCCATCTTATTTTACAAGGAGGGAGGGTGGGGTTCTTCTGAGGGACCTGATCCAGCAAGATGAGTTCATCAGATGATAAGGCAGCAGAAGCAAAGATGAGTCAGAAGAGATAAGGCAGGGGTTGATCAGACACCACCTCTCACCAGCATGCAGGAGCCAATCAGCATGCATGAGGCAATCAGAGACCATGCATGAGTCAAACTGATAAAATTACTGTGAGGCAGAAAATCCACCTCTTTCATCCTGAAAACTCCAGCAGGAGCAGCAGAAAAAGAACGCCAAGGTATGAATAACACTCCCATTTGTAGTTAAAAAAGAAACAATATGGAAAGTATTAATTTAAAATTGGTCCCTTGTTTATAGTTTAAATGGAGGGTTTATATGGTTTTACAATGTAAGCAAATACAGTGGTCCCTCGACTTACAAACTACTCGACATAAGTATTTTTTGAGTTACAAACGGCAGTTTTAGATCCGGTTTTAGATGCGGTTTTTTCGACTTACAAATTTTTAGATGGGGTTTCCTCGACTTACGAATTTTACATGCGGTTTCCTTGACTTACGAATTTTACATGCGGTTTCCTTGACTTGCCTGCCTGTTTACTGCCTGTTTATTCTTGAAAAGAAATGTTCCTGTGCAGTTTGCAAGCCTTACTGGGGGTCTGGGTCTTTTTTCTAGGCTCCGGAACGCATTAATCCGTTCCCAATGCATTCCTATGGGAAACCGCTTTTCGACTTATGAACTTTTCGACTTACAAATGTGCATTCGGAACGGATTAATTCCGTAAGTAGAGGGACCACTGTATATTTTTCTATTTGAAATTCTTTGCTAGTTTTAGCAATTTCTTTTCCTCTTTAAATGGAGGTTTATGTGCTTCTTCA
This sequence comes from Hemicordylus capensis, assembly GCF_027244095.1. Taxonomy (NCBI): domain Eukaryota; kingdom Metazoa; phylum Chordata; class Lepidosauria; order Squamata; family Cordylidae; genus Hemicordylus; species Hemicordylus capensis. The sequence goes on from NC_069660.1 coordinate 186,677,812, forward strand.
ATGTAAGCAAATCTATTTTTCTATTTGAACCTCTTTGCTAGTTTTAGCAATTTCTTAATTTTTTTCTCTGATGGGTAAGGGTTAGCTATTCACAACCATCCCAAGCTGTAGGAAATCTTAGCCACAGGGTCTTTTTAAAATTAAAGCACTCACATTTTTATTTTTAAATTTTATTCTTAAAGCACATATTTACACAGGCGGTATTATATATAGCATTTTTAATGTATTCCTCAAGATCTGTAGAAATCTAGTATTCCGAGGGCGAATTCTGTTCTCTGCAAAACAACTCTCCTGCAACTAAACAAACAAACAAACAAACAAACAAACAGGGTCATGCATGCACAAATCACAATCATGTTTGCTTAAATTAAATACACTCACCCAGCACACATGTTCAATCCACCCAGTCCTCACAATATAATCTGTAATAAAAAGGGCCATCCTGTCCTTGATTTGCTGGTTCACTGAGGCTCATAGCCATTTTGTAAGCAATCCACCAAAGAGAAATATTGTTAAAAGTCTACCCTTATTGATTTTTCCATCTTCAAATTCTGCAGCCATCACGGCAGTGAAAAAGTTCTCAATATCTATCAGGCTGTTAGGGTGTAGAGAAGCCATGTGGGGCTTTAAATTGGCCTCCATTTTAAGTAGCAAAGGGCCTATTCCCTCTGGTTTTGGTTTTCCACAGGCCTGTTCTATACATTCCCTAGCCAGAGCATAAATTTGATGGTACTCCGTTGGTTGCCATTTATGGTTCTGGTTGGGGAGGATCTATCTGAACATGTCCTTGCCTCTTTTTGTATATTCAACAGCACTCACCGAAGGAAGGAAGGAAGGAAGGAAGGAAGGAAGGAGGTTCCACCAAAGATGATGAGCATTAGGGATGAAGAATTGAGTGCCCTCGAGACCTCTGAAGATAATGGTATGAATATTTTCTACTCTCTCTCTTTTTAGATTGTTTGAAAAAATGTTATGAAGATGTATACATGTCTGATTTATATTTGATGTTCTGCAGAAGGGCCTGTTCAACCCAGTCAGGCTGGGAGAGCCACTTTTTCGCTCTCAAAGGCTTTGGACCCATATCTCATCCCAAAGGAGGAGGTTCTCACAACTCAGGCAGTTAGAAACACAGTACCTGGTAAAATACATTTAAAAAAATAAAATCTAGATGAACATAGTTTGAAGGATTTTCTGAGTAAGACTATCTATATCTATCTATCTATCTATCTATTGCACGCGGCATAGGACAGAGATGTGATGATAACATAGGTAAGAACAGGGGCTTTTTTCTCTCTCTCTGTACTATATCATCCTAAAATTGATTAATACAGCCCTATGTTGTTCACAGTAGATCTGACAAATACCCAGGGTGGGGTGCAGAATCTTGCTGGGAATGCTCTAGAGAGTAAAATAGATTTTAATTTTTTTTAAACTAACCTTGCAAATGAACTCAGCATGTGGAAACCTCTGATTAATTCTATCTCCCCCCGCTACTTTTTTCTAAAGAAGTATCTGAATCTGCCCCCATACGGCTAAATAGGTTGAAGAGAAAAGCAAAGAGTAAGGGTAGTAGAAAGAAATAAAAAATGTTTTGACTCTTTTATTTTATTTATGTATAGCTTTTTACTTGCTCTGTGGATCATTTTATTAATGTGGCAGAGTTAGGTGGAATTATAAATTGGATCAACTCTTTTCTCATTGGATCAACTCAGAGACTGGCAAAGTGACTAGGAGGAATCTACTCGGTGTTTTAACCAACCAGGATAGAGACCATTGTGTCACTAAGAACTATGAGATCCTTATTTGCTCAATCAAAGCTTTAATAACCAAACCAGACCACGTCAGATCAGAACTAAAATCTTACCGCCCTAAAAAATGGTTCGATTATGAGTGTATTAGGGCTAAAAAACATCTTGTTACTCTTTCAAAACATGCTAGCTCTAATCCCTCTGCAGACCTGGTTATAGAAATATCGAAAAAGAAAAAGGAATATAAAGCCCTTCTTAGATTAAAAAAAAGGGCTGATACACAAAAGAAGTGGTCACTTCTAATAAGTGCAGTGAAGAACAACGACTCGATGAGCTTTTGGAGACTAATTTCAATAGCAAATAATAAGATACACTCCACTCAGGCCTGCTCAATAACCCCAGAATTATGGGAAACTCATTTTCGGGCACTTTATAATGATATCTCCCCCCCAAGGCCCCCTTCAAATAGGTTCATTACCACACTGGTCTCCGGTCTCCACTAAAGAGATAGAGCAATTAATCATGCAACTGAAATGCGGGAAAGCACCTGGAAACGATTGTATCCCACTGGAACTTCTGAAGCTCTACAAAGATTGGTGGGCTCCTGTGCTGGCTGCTCTCTTCACACATATTGATCAAACAGCACAATTCCCCCAGGATTGGGGAATGGCGATTGTGGTTCCCATCCATAAGAAAAGAAGGGATGATCCCTTTAATTATAGACCAATAAGCCTTTTAAATATCATAAGTAAACTTTATGCCAAGCACTTATGTGTCAAACTATGTGCTTGGATGGAGCAGGAGTGCATTATTGAGGATGAGCAGGCAGGATTTAGAGCTAACAGATCTGGATTAGACCACTGTCTAATATTACAACATCTTGTGGACAAACAGGTAAAAAGGAATAAGCGACCCCTGTTTGCCGCTTTTATAGACCTTAAGATGGCTTTTGATACAGTTTCTAGAGGCCATCTTTGGTCTAAATTGGCGGCTACTTCTATGGACCAAAGGCTTCTACTCTTGCTCATCAAAATGCACGAAAATTCCTTTTTAAGAGTACGTTTAGACCATGCTGGTAACCTTACAAACTTAGTACCCATTAGGAAAGGGGTGCGACAAGGGTGTGTACTAGCCCCTTACCTATTCAACCTTTGCATTAACGATTTGATAAAGTGTTTGCAGACATCTGACACACACACACCAAAACTAGCCAACAAGAAAATCCCAATCCTGATGTATGCCAATGACGCAGTAATTCTATCTCAAACCAGGGTTGGGCTCAAAAGAGCGTTAGATGCCTTAGCACTTTACTGCAGAGATGAGCATCTACAGATTAATTACGACAAATCTAAAATCATGTGTTTCACCAATAAAGTTAAAAAAATTGTATGGATGCTAGATGGACACCGACTAGAACAGGTAAATCAAATAAAATACCTGGGGGTAATTTTTCAACATAATGCTGGGAAATCAGCACATATTAGTATGGTCACAGACTCGGCAAAACGCAGCACAGCAGCAATCTTAAGATTTTTCAGAACTCAGGGTGCAGGCTACCTACCAGCTGCCTTAAAGCTTTATACTGCAAAGGTCATTCCGCAATTATTGTATGGCATACAACTAGGTCCATACTCAAGGTTTGACACTTTGGAAAGAACCCAATCAGGGTTCTTGAGGAATTTATTTGGTACACCAAAATGTACAGCAAATGTGACTTTAAGGACAGAGGCTGGCTTCATAAAAATTGAATCTCAGGCCTGGCTATTGATTATTTATTTCTGGTTGAAAATACATCTGCAACCAGTTGGTTTAATTCCTGAGTTTCTTTCAGTTAGTCCCCAGCCATTATGGTGTACTACAGTAAGTACGAAGCTCACCTCTCTAGGCTTAGACCCAGCCCAGCTGCTGGAATTGGGTCTAGTGAACGCGAAAAGAGTAGTGAAACAACGCTTTGTTGATATTGAGATCCAAGAAAACTGGGCTGCGCTTCCAGAGTTTGATAGAGCTATAAGAACTAATATGGATCTTTCCCCCGCAAAATATCTGTCGACAATTACTTTCTCTAAGTTTCGATGGATATTCACAAGAGTAAGGGTTAATTCCTTTCCATCCGCACTTCTAGCTGGGAGGTTTCAAGGTGTGCCTTTAGAAGAACGACACTGCCGTTGTGGGTCAGGAGATACAGAAACTGTCGCACATATCCTTCTCCACTGTAATCTTCATTTGTATCCCAGGGAACGCCTTATTGCTCCTCTAATATGTAAACTGGCAGATCAATCCGATGCTAACCTTGTAAAACATCTGCTTTCAGACAAAGATGCTTTAATTTCTATTCCTGTAGCTAAGTTTAGTTATATTGCTTTTAAAAGGTATAGTGAGATATCACCCCAATCTTAAACTGTATATATGTATACACATATTTTAATGTTTACTGGTTTTTACTCTCTGTTTGGTCAATGACTGTAAATAATTTTTTTTAAAAAAAAAAATATTAATAATGCCATATGATTCCCTTGTCTGCAGATGTGGAATTCCAAGAACAGCAGCAACCCAAAAACAAGACACCTGGAGGCTCCAACGTGGAGGGCCAGCCACCCTACAAGAAGCCCAGAAGGGTCCGCCTAGAACCTGGCAAGTCCTTTCCACACCATATCACACACACACACACACACACACACGTTTGTGAGTTCAAAACCTCCCCTAGCAGTGTGAGTTTTACTCCAGACATGCCTGATGACCCCTGCCTCTGATTTATCTGTTTCAGAACATGAACCTGGGGTCCATGATGAGCAGGCGCTGAATCTCCATGCTAATGAGTTCTTGGCCAGCATGGCGCAGGCTACAGAATACATGCAAACATTAATAAGGGATAAGGCAGATGCCGTAGAACGCATGACAGAGGCTGAGCAACATCGTGAACAAGCAACGTGCATCATTTGAAAAGAAAAAGACATGATTAGGGATATTACACATCAGCTGCAAGCTCTAATAAGATGTGGAACCACAATGTGTGATTTTGTAGACAGAAATAAAAATGATCAACCTTACCCTGTCTGCATACAGGCGGGGGGAGGGAACATGTCACCCAGTCAACAAGAGGGTTCCAGGAATGCTCCTGATTCTGATACGGTGTCTGAACCCGCTGTAGAGCCACATAGTGTTGCCGGCTGTCAGATTACAGCCCCTGAGCAGTGTGGTACCCACAATGGGTCCTCAGAAGGAGGCATGGCATCTGATGCTGGCCCTGTAGTGGATTCCCAGCCAATCTCTTCTGAAGAATCAGCAGGCAGTCCTGAAGAACCCCCACCCGTGGATCTACAGTTTATTCGATATTCTAATAGGAACTATGCACGCTTTAATGGCATTGAAATGTATTATGAATTCAGGTTTGTGAATTTGGACAGAGTACACTCCTTTCGTGATGCATTATTGGGGATGTATTCTGCTGTTCAAAGGGTTCTGGACAATATAAACAACCATATAGAACCAGGGGACTTTGTTCAGCTCAGATTGTGAGGGCCAGGAATTTCAAACCCCCTTTACTCTGCAAGGAGGCAGGCAGGGCATCTGAATGCTGCAACTTTCTTAAGTGCTATGTCTAACTTGCTTCAAAGTTATGCTCAAATTTTAGCTGATGGGGCATTAACACTGTCTGTGATTGTCATTACACCCCCACGAGGAGCCGGCCTCAGGCATATAAAATCAATACCCTATAACAGCATTATACAGAAAAAGAGGCTGCACCTGATAGATGTACCCATGCCTAATACAGCACTCTGCTTTTCAGCAAGTCTCATGGCTGTTCTAGATGAGAGAGCTACCACTACACAGATAAAAGAAGGTGCAAAAAAACTGTACAGGGATCTTGGGTGGGGTGAGCAAAAAGAAGTGTCTTTTGCAGATGTGAAAACCATAGAGACTCACATGAAGGTCAATATTGTGGTTGTACAATGGGAAACTTCTGGATGGAGTGTTTTAAAAACTCCTGAACAGAAATACCTCAAAACGTGTTTTCTGTTACTTCATAATGCTCACTATTATGAGGTTAAGAACATCAAAGGGTTTTTTGCCTCCAGAAATTTTTGTTATGTCTGTTACACACCCTATGCACACAGTCATGACTGCTTGATGAAGTGCCACCGCTGTTTGGAAACAGGATGTGTAAAAAGTGCAGGGTGAATAATCAGATGCCCTGAATGCAAGATGCAGCGTAGATCACAAGAATGTCTAGGAAGGCATAAGAAGCTCTCTGCAGTGGGGCGGGTAGAATGCATCCCACGTGAACTATGTGATAAGTGCTTCCATTATGTCGAGGCAGATCATGAAGTTGAATGCCCCTTTAGGGGAAAACAGTGTCGTGTATGCTATGAGTACCTTTGCCATGGGGAAGAACATGAGTGTTACATTTCATGTTTACAGTACCCCGAGCTATCTATAAAATATGTGTTTTATGACGGCGAATGCAGGCAGGCAGGATGGGGTCCACATGCCAAACTATATTTATGCCAGGGCTTTTCAAGGGGAGATAGTGGAGCCTGCTAAAGCCTATCAAGAGAGACAGAAAGGTTGGAAAAAGTGGGGCCCCCAAGGGGAAGATTGGGAATTTAAGGGGGACTCATGTTTGCAAGAGTTTGTAATAAAATTTTCATCAGACAGTAGCTTTAAGGGTTGTAGTTTTATAGCCTATAATTCGAGATACTATGATGGAATTCTCATCTTGCAGGAGCTAATCAAAGAAGGTCTCAATGTAGATCTGCTCACTTGGGGGGGGGACTACTATGTATAACAGTAAAAAATAATAACATAAAATTTATATTTTCCCTATGCCATCTACCCATGGCTCTAGAAAAGCTCCCCAAAGCTATGGGTTGTAAGGGTTGTAAGGGTTATTTCCCACATTTCTTTAATAAAAAAGAAAATGAGAGATATATTGGGAATATGCCAGAACCCAAGTACTATGTTGTGGACACTATGAAACCTGCAGATAGGGAAGAATTCATGAAGTGGTATGAGGAAAACAAAACAAAGACGTTTGACATGCAGAAGGAATTGGCCTATTACTGTCAGAAAGATGTAGACATCTTGATGCAGGCCTGTACAAAATATAGACATGAATTGGTTGAGATGACATGGGATGTAGTTGATAAACCTAAGGGGAAGAAAATGGTCAGGGTGCTGGTGGGTATTGACCCCTTCCAATACTCTATACTTGCTAGTGTGTGCTTAAGAATGTACCGTTACAAGTATCTGAAGGATAAAGAGATCGCCATACCGGCCCCAGATAATTACCATCATCAGTGCAAAAGATTCTCAACTCCGTCTATTCAGTGGTTGGAATACATGGCCCACAGGGAAAATATACACTATTCAGCATGCTCTGAAAGGGGGTGAGTTTAAGGTTGATATTCCTCAGGAGCTGCAGGAGGCATCAGGGGGGTGTTAAGGCATATTATTTAGATGGCTATTATGTGAATGGGGGAAAGAAACTTGCCTTTGAATTTAACAGAGGTCTTTATTACTGGTGTCTAACCTGCTATCCCACACACAGACAGCACCCTATGTTGTCAGAAACCTATGGTTTTCTCTACAATGCTAGTGAGAGGAAGACAGATGTCCTAAAATGATTGGGGTTTGAAGTCCACTGTATATGGGAACATGAGTGGACTGATATGGTCAAGGAGGATCAGAAGGTGATAGATTTTCTGAAGCAGCGGGGGTTTCCAGAACCTCTGGAAGCTAGAGATGTGCTGTTTGGGCAGGACTGGTTGTGTGAGTCTGTATTATGAGGCTAAGGAGGGAAAACATTCATTACTCAGACTTTACCTCTCTCTATCTTTTTATTATGCGAAATCACCAGTTTCCTATAGGCCATCCTGAAGTAATTTATTATAATTTTAGGCCACTCTCTGAGTATTTTGGAATTGCCAAGAAGAAGGTTTACCCACCACACAGTCTCTTTTTCCCCATCCTTTCTGTCAAGGTGAACGGGAAGCTCATGTTTCCCCTGTACAGCCTCTGTGCAGACTTACAACAGTTGGAGCACTGTAGCCACAATGATGAGGAAAGGGCGCTGGTGGGCACATGGTGCACAGTGGAATTGGAGGTTGCTGTGGCTAAAGGGTACAGGGTGGCATAGATCTATGAGGTTTGGCATTTTGAAAGGAGGTCTGCCAGACTCTTTTCAGAGTACGTCAAAATATTTCCCTGGTTGAAGCAGGAGTCTTCTGGCTATCCCGCAGAGTATGTTAGCAGGGTAGACAGAGAGAGATACATTGATGAGTATTATAAAAAAAGAAGGGGTGTGTTTACGCCCCGAGCTAATTGAAGCCAACCCTGCTAAACGCCGAATAGCCAAGCTTTTCTTAAAATCCTTGTGGGGGAAATTTGCTCAGAGGACAAACCTCCCTAGGACCTCCATAGTGAAAAAACCTGATGAGCTTTTCCAATACCTCTTTTCAGATAGCTATGAGGTCTCTATGTGTGAATTCCTTGGTGATACATGTTGTGTGTTTTGGAAAGATGCAAAAGATTGTATAGTTCCGCCAGGTAACACAAATGTTTTTCTAGAATGTTTTACAATATCATATGCACACCTGCATTTGTACTCTATCATGGAGAAACTAGAGGAACGATGCCTGTACCATGGCACAGATTCTGTGATCTATGTGTCTCATGAGGGGGAGTACAACCCTCCCCTTGGAAACTTTTTAGGGAAGCTGACAAACAAACTACCATCAGACCAGTACATTAGAGAGTTCTTGAGCACAGGGCCTTAATCTTACAGCCACAAGCTGTCTGGGAGTGCATCCTGTATAAAAGTCAAGGGGATTACTCTGAATGTGAGTATCTGTCAAAAGATTAACTTTGATAGTCTTAAAGGTCTGGTTTTTGCCTATGTTTCAGAACAGGGTCCTGCACACAAGATTGTGGTACAGCAGAACGGTATAGTTAGAAATAAGAAAAAGTGGCAGATAGAAACATGGCTTTTGAGGAAGACACAGAGAGTGGTATTTGATAGGGATGTGCATAAAACCGGTTCTCCCGGTTCGGTTCGGATCCGAACCGGGTCCGAACCGGACCAGGGTGGTTCGGTTTTGGTTTTGCCGAAACACCCCCCGGTTCGGTTCGGATCCGAACCGGTTCGGATCCGAACCGAACCGGTTCGGATCTCAAAAAATAGCTGGTTTGAAAGGGGACCTTGAGTTCTACCTGCCACCCAAATTTCAAGTCGATTGGACCTTCCTCTGATTTTTGGCGATTTTTTAAAGTTTTAGTGACTTTGGGGCAGTTCGGGGGCATAGCATGGGATCTGGGCAAAAGGAGTGGGGTGGAGTGGTAGTGCCTAATGGGTGCAGGCTACCACACCAATTTCAGGGGGATTGGGCAAAGGGCTGATTTTTGGTAAATTTCTGAAAATTTCATGTCTTTGGGGCAGATTGGGGCATATTGGGGCAGAAAGTGGGGGCTGGGGCATAATAGTGGGGTGTGGTGGTAGTGCCTAATGGTTGGAGGCTACCACCCCAATTTCAGGGGGTTTGGACAAAGGGGTGATTTTTTGAGAATTTTTGAAGCTTTAGTGACTTTGGGGCAGTTTGGGGGCAGAAAGTGGATCTGCCCCAAAATAGTGGGGTGGGGTGGTAGTGCCTCATGGGTGGAGGCTACCACCCCCATTTCAGGGGGATTGGGCAGAGGGCTGATTTTTTGAGAATTTTTGAAGTTTGGGTGTCTTTGGGGCAGATTGGGGGCAGAAAGTGGATCTGCCCCAAAGGAGTGGGGTGGGCTGGTAGATAGTGCCTAATGGGTGGAGGCTACCACCCATCCCCAATTTAAGAGTGATTGGGCAGAGGGGTGAATTATGGTGAATAGAAAAGGTGTGAATTCTCATTCTATCATAGCAAATGAGATATTTTTCAATTAAACAACTCTCATGACCCCACTTTCACTTTTTCACACTTTCCTTTACTATGAATAATATGAGGAAGTAATCAATTTAGCACACTTCACCTTATGAAGACAAACCTCATACAAATAAATTCACCATAATTCACCCCTCTGCCCAATCACTCTTAAATTGGGGATGGGTGGTAGCCTCCACCCATTAGGCACTATCTACCAGCCCACCCCACTCCTTTGGGGCAGATCCACTTTCTGCCCCCAATCTGCCCCAAAGACACCCAAACTTCAAAAATTCTCAAAAAATCAGCCCTCTACCCAATCCCCCTGAAATTGGTGTGGTAGCCTCCACCCATGAGGCACTACCACCCCACCCCACTATTTTGGGGCAGATCCACTTTCTGCCCCCAAACTGCCCCAAAGTCACTAAAACTTCAAAAATTCTAAAAAAATCACCCCTTTGTCCAAACCCCCTGAAATTGGGGTGGTAGCCTCCACCCATTAGGCACTACCATCACACCCCACTATTCTGCCCCAGGCCCCACTTTCTGCCCGAATATGCCCCAATATGCCCCAAAGATATGAAATTTTCAGAAATTTACCAAAAATCAGCCCTTTGCCCAATCCCCCTGAAATTGGGGGGGTAGCCTGCACCCATTAGGCACTACCACCCCACCCCACTCCTTTTGCCCAGATCCCATGCTATGCCCCCAAACTGCCCCAAAGTCACTAAAACTTTAAAAATTCACCAAAAATCAGCCCTTTGCCCAATCCCCCTGAAATTGGGGTGGTAGACTCTACCCATTGGGCACTTCCACCCCACCCCAAAATTTTGCCCCTGGGCCCCTTTTTACCCCCCCGAATCGATTCGGATTCAGATTCGGATTAAATCCAAATCCGAACCAAATCAAGGGTGATTCAGGTGACCCAGATTCGGGCACAAAACAGAACAGGGGTGATTCGGTTCGGGTCCGAGCCAAATCACCCGAAATCCCAAATTGCACACCCCTACTAAGCACACACACAGAGAAGAAGCAGGAGGCGGAGTGTGGATTCTATGATAGCATATTAGAGTGGATTGATGGTGTCTCATTGAAAATCTCATTTGCTATCATAGAATCCACACTCAATACCTCAGAAACAAGAGAACCCTGTACCCATGGGGGTGCCCCTACCAGAGATCCCTGTACCCCATGGGTTAGAAACCCATGGGGGTGGTTGGCACCCTATGTGCACTACACCACCACTTGCTCTGGGCCACCCCAGCACCCCCATGTGCACTTATAGGGCTGCTGAAAGCTCCATTATAACTTATTATGAGGAAAAACCTTAAAGACGCGTAAACTTCAAAAATCACTTAAAAATCACCTCTTTGCCCAATTCCTTTCAAATAATTCTGATAGCTTCCTTGCCCACCCTAGGAACTACCACCCACCACACTGCACTCTACGACACCCCTTTCCCCCCGACGTGAAGCTATACATTTGCTGCAATCCTAATTATTCTCTATGAGGAATTCAAAAACACTTAACAATTCACCAATAATCAGAGGAGTGTCCAATTGCCTTGAGATTTTTTGGGTGGTAGGCACCCATGCCTGTCTACCACCCACCCTGCTTTTGTGCTCCTAGGTCCTCCACAACAGGGGATATGGACTGGTTCGGGTTCCATTATACTCAATGAGAAAAATAATTAAAAATATTTCAAATATTCATAAAAAATCATAGGGGTGTCTGATTGCTTCAGGGTTTGCATGGTTGTTGGCACCCATGAGTGCTCCACAATAAGAAATAATGGCCTGGTTCGGGTCCCATTATATCCTATGAGAGAAAAATAAAAATATTTTTCAAAAATTCATAAAAAATCGTACGAGTGTCCGATTGCTTTGGGGTTTGGGTGACAGGTACCCCTGGGTGCCAGCTACTATCTGACCAATTTTCAGCTTTCCGAACCGATCCGAACCGGTCCGAACCAGTTCGAAACGAACCACCCCCAGTTCGGTTCGGATTCGAACCGAACCAGGGGTGGTTCGGTTCGATCCGAACCTCCGAACCGGAACCGGTTCGGACCCGAACCGGTTCGGATCCGAACCGGTTCGCACATCCCTAGTATTTGATAAGCGCATCATCATTGAGGATTTTAAGACTATACCATATGAGTATTAAAAATGGATGGTCGCTGGCAACACTCCTTCTCTGCCATCCTTGCAGGACCTAGTAACAGTGGTAAAACTTTTTTTCTTTAAAAAAAGGCTGGACAATGCACACAGTGTGCTATCTGTGATGCCTGAAAAAATCGTGTGGTGTTACTCTTGTTGGCAGCCGTTGTACAAACAAATGCTCTGTAAATACCCTATGATAACGTTTGTAGAAGGTATGCCTGAGAAAATTGATGATGATGAGTTGTTACCCCCAAATAAAATCTGTTTTCTTGTTCTGGATGACCTGATGAGTGCTTAATCTGACAGTCAACAAATTGAATGTGCTTTCACAGAGTTTGTTCACCACAGGAATCTGAGTGTATTTTTCATCATACAGAATGTTTTCTACAAAGGGAAATCTGCCCATACCATAAGCCTTAATGCCAAGTCTATGGTGCTCTTTAACAACGCGAAGGATAAATTACAGATCATTAATTTGGCACACCAGATTTTCTCCGGGAATGTCAGCTATTTCACAGAGGCCTACCACGATGCCACACGGGAACCTTATGGCTACTTAGCTGTGGATCTAAACCCTAGAACTCCTGAGGATTATAGGGTCAGAACGGGTCTTTTCCCTCCTGACTGGCCTGTTGTACACATCAAGAAAAAACCACAGGGGGATACAAAAGGGGCATACACTGATGCTTTCACAGGTATTCCTGTTAACCCACTGCATTGAGACATGTCTACCCGCGTGAAGAGAAACTTCGCCCTCTTAAAACTCAGTATTAAGGCCTCACCACGTCAGAGGAAGGCCATACTATATGCAGCTTCTGATGACTTAATACCAGCCATATCCGAGATTGCCCTGAACACCTTAAAAGGGAATGTTCCATTGTCTCTACACCAAGTGCGTGTGCTAAGAAAAAAACATGGATTAATTAAAAAGCTGAGAAAGAAGAAGCTTTTGGTCAAGCAGTCTGGAGGGTCTCTTGCACCGCTGTTAAGCATTGCAATTCCTTTGATAACAAGCCTTTTAACCAAACAATAATGGAGTATGCGGAAAAGATGTACTTGGTCCCCAAACACCAGCTAGATCTGCTAAAAGGGAACCCTCCTCCTAAGGAGGAAAATATCAGATTGGCTACAATCTACGCTTTAGACACTGAAATGCAAGGTGTTCTTCAGAGGTCTGACTTAACAGAATATGAAAAGGCTAAACTTTATGAGGGTCTATTTCAAAAATATTTAACACATGTGCGACTGGGTGATGCTGAAAAGGGAAAACTAAACCTGTTTCTACCACAACCCGAGATGCCTGCTGCTGAAGTTCCACATAGCTCTGACTCCTCCTTTCAAGAGATCTTGGATACTTTGCCTGTGCACTCTAGGAACTCTGCAAAGATTTGAGGCAGAATGCCACAGTTACAGCGTGGGATGAGAGGGGTCGTTTCATCTATAAGGGGACCGCTGTTGAGGGTTCCAACATGGTGGACCTGATCAAAGCATTCACCCAAGTTCATGCACTGCATTCCAATCGCTTCCCTAAAGTCTGGTATCTGTTCATGAGCAGTTTGGCAGAGTTAAATGTCCCTACCTCTGTTGCAGGAAACTATACCAGCAGGGAGTTTTTAAAGCATGTGAAGAACCCTACCCCTGCAGCTAGTCCTCTACCCTTAACTCCTACACCCAGGACTTCTAAAATACCCGTGAGAACTCACTGGCTCCAGTTGTAACCTGATATATATAGATATAGATATAGATATAGATATAGATATAGATATAGATATAGATATAGATATAGATATAGATATAGATAGATATACATTTTAAAAAAAAACAAAAAAAAACAACCTGTCACTTGGGAGATCCCCAATTTGGGGGGTGGGGTGTCCATAAGAATTTAAAAAAACTCTCCCAGGTTGTCCTCTGTCAGGTAGATGGCTAGCCAGTGCTCTCCCAGGAGGTTATGGGTGTGTGTATTCACTACAAGACCCACAGGTCTTTGTAGCAGTCTCTTTCTAGGTAACCAGTCACTAGGGAAAACTCCAAAGAAAGTCTTTTGGGTGCAGGGGCTTGCAGACAGTATGCATGTTAACTGTATGCTATCCATATTACATATAGTTGAACAGTACATCCCTCCTGTGGTTTATTTCGATGAGGTTGTCAAATACCGCATAAACAATCATATTGATGGTCACTTGAGGTCTGGCAAAGCATATTTTGGCCCTCAGATTCCCTGTTTTAATCAGGGAATAGTGGCCCCCACATTCTTGGTCAGGTGTTAGATCAAATGCAAACAGTGTGTAGCCTTTCCCATATTCTTCCCTATTAATGAGCAGGGATCTGTCTTCTAGGTGCTTGCCAGTGGCCTGTACCAGCCACATATACTCATGGACATAATTATGCGCTGCAAAATCTGGCTGGTAAGGTTTCATGGGAACTGGAGTACTATCCATATAGAGGCAGGCAAAGTTAATGTCATAATGCTTGAAATTAAAGGGATTTTTGGTATATGACCCACTAAATGCATTGTTATCCACAAATCCAATGATGACAGTTTTTGGCAACTGTCCTAAATACAAATTTTCCTGGTTGCAGACATGACTTCCAGTGGGGATACTGAACACTTTCATACTCACACGGTCCACCGGGTATTTTGCATTGGCTGTGAGCAACGCTTCAGCATGTGCTAATCACACAGCGGGGTTCAGGGAGCATTTCTTGATAAAGAGGGATGCCGACAAGATTTGCAGCCTGTAGCGGGGGTTAGCTCCACCTGCCATCAGACAGAATGTCTCCTTGTTACGCGTTAGTTTAATTTTCACATCTACACCATTTAAAAGCAGTTTTTCTTGAAACATAAGATCTGTGTGTAGGTGTCCCAACAGGTCCACCTTCTGACTTTCAGATGTAAAGTCTGCTTTGTCAGCAAACCCATTGTTCGCTCCATCTAACACTGTTGTCTCGTGGAACCCTGGGGTGTCCTTATAAAATAAGCCAGCTGAAAATTGTGTAGATAAAGTGGCTTCACTGTAATTCATCATCGCTTCAATAAAAGCCTGGTAGGGGTAGGTGCTACTGCTCTGACTGACAAGATGGTCTCCCAGGGTCACATCCACCTGGCTAAACATGGCAGCAATTGGGTAGTTCACTAGCCTCACAGCAGAATCCTGTGCCAAGTTGGTTCCATCCTCCTTGACAATTTTACAACACACATATAAAAGCGTGTTATTCAAATCCAGGTAAAAATCTCCAGCCCCAGCAATGAAAAAGTCCAGAGGTGCCATGTCTGTTAGTGCAGTAAGCGGCGGCACCTCAACATATATGCTTCTCTCAATACTTGTTTGTGTTGGTGCGATTTGGAAAAGGTCCAGTTGCGATTTCATGCATTCTTCAGAGCTGCAGTGTATAAAAGCCATTATGACTTAAAAGATGTCACCAGGAGCACGTTTCCTCTTCCCCTTAGGATGCCTTTGAAGCTTCTGAGGCATTTTCAGGCTCACCCCTTTTCTTTTAAAAGGTTGGGGAGGTCCTGATAGCTGCACACGTGATGCTCTTCATTTTCTTTTGATATACATCAGTCCTGACCCCCCCCTTGTGAGGAAGAGGCATGATCCATCTTGTTCAGAACAGCCTGGGAGGCGTGCCTCACCACGTCTTTAGCAATGCCTCGCGCTGCTGTTTTGGTGTGTGGCTTAATGATTTCCAATCCCCATCTCAAAAGAGGGAAAGCTTTCCTGAAAAGGATCCGAAATATACCACCAATTCCAGCCCCATACATGACCGGGGGCCCCATGAAGCCAGGAAGGGTGCTTCCAGCCTGGGCCCTGTAATAGCTCTTGTAAAGGACAGGGTCGCCATAACTTTTCAGAATTGGCATTTTTCTTTTTTCTGTTCTCTAAAGATATAGTCCTCTCCTGGGGCGAAAGTGTAGCTTCACAATCACCTTGCCAAAACAGAATGGCACACATTTGTCCTGGTCCAACTTTATCTGGACTGTGATTGTGTCAATGTGGTGCTTGCTCCCAGAGATGCAATGTGGCTTGTCATAAACAATGTTAACACACTCACCGTTCTTCCCCTTCACGGTAATACTTCGCAAAAGGGGGACATGGTGATCTCCCACTATCTGATACTATACAATGTCTGTATAAACAAATAGAGTGTTGAAACCCACCACCCACCCCCGTTACGTCAGCAGGGAAAGGGAATCCTTTGCTGGGTGTATCATGAACAAACAGAGTTTTGACCCCACCAGCTATACTTGATGGGCAAGACAGCGCTTTTGGGGGGGTGTCAGGAAGAATCCCTAATATGTGTGCTAATTCTGCCTCTGCAGAAAAGGTGAATGCATTGTTAGGACTCATAAACTGAATATTTCTGGTAACAGGGTCATAAAGCAGGGATGCCCCCTCTAGAGCATTCTGGGTGCCGGTGATTTCATTCATATCATGCAGCAAATCTGCAATGCAGGAGTAATACCCCTTTCGTAAGTAGAAGATCCATTTCTTTAACCCCTTGCTATATTGAAGGGGGGTATCTGCCATGATGGTGTCCCAAGTGTATGGGTACTGGATCTCCGAGAGCCCCACTTCCCACTTCCCGGGGAGATCCAGCAGCCTGGCTAGTTGGATGGTGAAGTCTGAGCTAGTGTTCTGTGGAAATGCCTTCTTGCTGGCATTACTAGGGAGCATAGTGTAAAACCCCCTATCACCCATTGCGGAGGTCTGAAGCAGGCACCCAACTATTGAACTTGTCAGGCCACCCTGCCCACTTCATTAAATGTCATTTTACTTTACCACGCCCTTTTGTAGCTAGAATTTTTTCAACCCTATACAATTTGTCCTCTCCCACTCTAACTTTCTGTAATTCTTCAAGATAGAAGCTCCCGAGAACTGGCTCACCCATGTAGTCTTTTAGCAGATAGACCGGCCATTCAGCTTTTCTGATGAATTGGTCCACTATAAACAATTCTGTGGTGTAGTTCTGTTCATAACCTTTCTCAAAAAACCCTTTAATTTTAGAAATCCTGACATGATCTCCTTTTCTTAACACTGGAGACTTGGCTTTTTAATGGCTACTGCCGCCATAGACTTTTCTCCAAACAGACCGGTCGTTGCTGGTTGTGACCATCTACGGGCCTGCACTGTATGGTTCTGTGAAATCTGTTGTTATAGCTCTTTAGGAGCTGAGGCAGGACATCAATATACCGGAATTTGTTGTGAACAGTAAAATACCTCCACATATGTGTTTTTAAGGTTCGGTTCAGTCTCTCCACAAGGGCTGCTTTGACATCATTGTTAGTGACAAAGTGGTGAATACCTTGCTCCTTTAACAGTGCCCCTACAGGCTTATTTAAAAATTCCCTCCTTCTATCTGTCTGGAGCTTGCCAGGCTCTCGGCCTTCTCTGAAAATAGCTTTAAAAGCATCGGCCACTTCTCCCCCTGTTTTATCTTTTAGAGGTACAGCCCAGGCATATCTAGATAGAATATCCACCACTGTCAAAATGTACTTGTAGCCATTGTTGTATTTACAATACTGTTGCATGTCTACTAAATCTGGCTGCCATTGTGCATCCACCCCTGAAACAACAGTCTTGTTTCTTTTAAAATAAATCCTTGCAGGTCTGTGTAGAGTGTAAGCATCCTGCTCTGAAAGCCATGCCTCAACATGCCTTTTACTCAGCTCTTTACTGTGCTGCCTGGCCTCTTGAAATAGCGGGTTTACACCACTGAAACTCCCCACTCTCCCAGGGGTGTAATATATTTTCTTTGGAATTTCTTCAGGCCCTGCCATGGTTCTGCTTAACACAGGTATGAACACACATATTTAAAACAAATTTCTTTTATTGGTCCCCATCAGTACACGCACAGGAAATGCAAGACACGTTGACATCCCCAAGGTGCATATTCTCAAAGGCCCGTACCTGCACAAAAGAGGGGAATATTTTAATACTGACGGGTAAAAACACAGGCAAATAAAGCAAGGCAGATTAAAACCCCTTCAACTCACCAGCTTGTCAGTTTCCACAACTGGGTCTGGCTCTTCGGGTTTTGTAAGCACAATGCTGTCCATGGCTTCCTCCCCCTCCCCACTTTCAGATGATGAGGTAAAGCATACAGCCCCACAGTAAGCATCCCTTGGGTTGCCGGGGCTTGGGGTCAGACAATCACAAGATGACCAGTCTTCGCTCAACCTGCAGCACTTATACTCACAATAGGATACCCTTGGCCTGGATGACAAGTAAGATTCGCAGCCACACTCCTCTGAATAAGTATACTCTCCACATGAACTATCACAATGCTCGTCGCACCATGTATATTGGGGTCTGCTCTTCACCCATTTTTTTCTTTTTCCTACGCTGCTTTTGTTTCACAGACACTTCTGTTTCAGAATCTGATGAACACATGCTTCCCACTTTGGAGGCAGTAGCTGGAAGCTCTCCATCTTCAGTTTCCATGGGGGTTGCAAGGCTGGTGTTACAGAGACCGCAATCACATTCTAGTTTACCATCCTCATCCATTGGCTCTGCTGCTAAGTTAGTTTCTGGAACCTCACCAGCAATAAGGTCAGCCATCTGGTGGGCTTTCATACCAGTAGGAGGGAAGGATAGACTCTGCGGATGCATAAGCCTAATCTTCGTGGGTGCCTGTGGCATTGATAGACCAGTTGGACGCAGCGGAGTCCTAGCATCAGCCATCATCTCTGTACAGCTGTATAATGGTTTCCCTCTAAACATCCCACCCCTCGTCCTGTTCATAGAGGGATCACTTGACCCCCATTTTAGCCAATAAAATTACACAAAATGGCCGCCCAACCATTATCACACCTGCGCACTCGGACCTTTCCGGGGTCTGAAACCTGTTCCCATTGGTCCAGGTTGGTTAGGCGTGTTCATAGAGGGGTCACATGTCCACCTTGGGAACAAGTCTGGACATATTCTGGGGGTAGGAGTGGAAGGGTGGGGGCCAAACTTCTGGGGTGAGGGCGTACCCCTACTTCTGACCCTTTCCGGCCATGTGGGGGTCTCCTCTGGCCATTTCCACTGATGTATTTCTGCTGACACATATCCGGTGATGTACTTCCGGTGATGTCAGTGCATTTTGACAGCTGCATGCCCCCCGTGACGTCACTATGACACCATCCTCCAGCCACATGCATTTGTTTGTAAACAAAAGCACATGGCTTTTGACAGCAGGTATGTACCTCTACTACTCACATCCCTGAGGGTTGCACTCTTGCAGGGAAGCTAGCACTATGTGCGTGCTTTTGTTAGAAGTACACACACACCCCATTGGTCAGGATGTCAGCCTCTAAAATGAAAATGAAATTACCTCCTTAACACTAACACATTTCTGCTAGGCTTTATTTTTGTCTGAAAGATGCTAGAATTATATGTAAGGAAAAAGAAAAGTTCAGTTAGGCAACCTAGACCAAAATTTCATATGTTTTCTGAATGGAGCACTATCTTGTACGACAATGAGTTTATACTCTGAAAATAACACAAACATATCCTCTACCTACACATTGATTGATTGATTGATTGATTGATTGATTAAGTGCCATCAAGTTGGTGTCAACAATTAGCAACCATATAGATGGACTCTCTCCAGGATGATCTGTCTTCAACTTGGCCTTTAAGATCTCTCAATGGTGCATTTGTTGTCATCGTAATTGAGTCCATCCACCTTGTTGCTGGTCGTCCTCTTCTTCTCTTTCCTTCAACTTTTCCCAACATTATGGACTCCTTAAGGGAGCTGGGTTTTTGCATAATGTGTCCAAAGTATGATAGTTGCCTACACATATCCTCTACCATAAAATGAAGTTCACAGTTGGGATGCTCTCTGATCCAGGGCTTCTTTTGGAGGTCTAGGTGGCAGTGGTGACAAGGAGCTTCTTTTATCTGGTTTTGGGCTGGTTTCCATTTGCAGGCTTCCGTGCAGCTGTGATCTAGCCACACTTATCCATGTTCTGGCCATCTCCTGATTAGACAATTGCAATGTACTCTACACAGGCCTGCTGTTGAAAAGTCTGGAAACTTAAACAGGTACAAAGTGCTGCAGCCTGCTTAGTAACAGACAAGGGCGTATCTATAGGGGGGGCAGGGGAGGCACGTGCCCCGGGTGCCACTCGAAGGGGGGGGCGCAATTTCTTAAAATTAAATAATTTTTTTAAAATGGCCACCAAAAACAAAATGGCCACTGGGCATGCTCAAATGGCCTCTGTGAGGCCCTAGGGCATGCCACGCCTCGCAGAGGCCATTTGAGCATGCACAGTGGCCATTTTGTTTTCAGCGGCCATATTTTTTTAAAAAAAATTTTTTAAAATGACCACCGCACATGCTCAAATGGTGCCTGTGAGGCCCTAGAGGCCAGTGGGAGGAGGGGGGAACTTTGCAGACCCCCCACAGCCTTTAAGATGTCCCCCAAAGGGGCTACAGGTAATTTTTTTAAAAAAATATTAATATAATATGTCACTGTACACATATTCAGATTGGCACTATGTACAGAGAATAAGGGCTTGTGAATACTGAGCTGAAGTTTATGAGCTAAGATTGTATCCATTTGCTCTTACTTTGCTTCTTGTGATAAGTGAATTAAATGTGATGTCTTAATAATATGGCTATTAATGGTCAGTTTGTCTTTGAATCAATGTGAAATCCTTAGTATTAAGGCCCACTGGGACTTTCTTGCTCTTTCTCTCATTTTTACTGTCTTTCTGAAATACTAGAATATATTCCACGCAGTGACACAGTTTACTCTGCATATCATTTAATTATTTTCAGCGTATCTGGGAAAAGTCAAATTCTCCATTGATTTTTAAAACTTATGTAATAGTGATGCTACAATGCATAGCAGAGAATTAGACAGGCACTTCTTTTAGTTTTTCCAAGTACAACTCTGCATAATATTTGGGTATTTCATGAGCCCCAGCATACTGAAATTTGTCGTTTTCCAGCATTTTAACCTGAGCTATCCAAATAAATTAATGATAGCCCCACAATTTGGATAGTTTTAAAAAATAAATCTGAAGTGGTAGATAGGAGCTTGACCACATGTATGATATTTGTAATTTTTGTAATTTTTTAAATTTTTAAAATAAAAGTTTTCTGAAATATGTGTGTCAGTCAGATGTATGTTGGGGGGGTGGCGGGGGGGGGGGGGAGGCGCAATTTCAGTGCTTGCCCTGGGCGCCGTTTTCCCTAGTTACGCCACTGTTAACAGATGGAATCATATTACCCTAACCATGTGCTCTACATTGGGAACCTACTTGTTTCCAAGCTCATTTCAAAGTGCTAGATCTTACTTTTAATGTCCTAAACAGTTTTGGACCTCGGTACCTAAAGGACTGCCTTCTCCTGTTGTGGTGCAACAGGAAAAAATTGACCAGCAAGATGCAGCTCTAGAATGTTTATGGTTTTATTGCTTTGTTTTTTCTGGCATAGTTCTATTTTATTGCCCTTTTGAAAGTTTAGCTTGTTTTGCAGTTGTATTGCTTGCATTCTCAAAGAAAGGTATTCCTCTGTAAAATGTCTAAACCATTACTGAGAATGGAATTGTTGTACCTTTAGAGATACAACTTGTTTAGAATATCTACCATATAACCTATATGTAGTATTGTATGCTGGCAGGCTAGATATTTAGATGGCCTTGAGAATATTGATATTTAGAGGAGAAAGAATCCCAATCATCTCCTTTCTCACCCCTTTTTCCTGTGAAGAAATTGGCACTTGGGAACTGGTAATTAGCAAGAGATTGCAACTAGAGCAGGTTTGTTCACTACTGGGAAAACACATTTGGGGGAAGAAACAGGAGCACTGTAATATGTGATGAGAAAATACATGCTTGTCACCTCTTTAAATCTGTATGTAAGATATGTATCTTATGACCAGACCTATTGGCATATTTGAAATTGCTCAGGACAATTTGGAGCGATCAATAACAGACATGCTTTGGATCAAAGAGCTTTATGGCCGGATCAAAGATTGAAAACTGGATAAAAAGGCTGGCCACAAGACAGAAGACAGCTTGCTCTGAGAACTTCTCTCTCAGACAGTTGAGCAGATTGAGTTTACAAACTCATCTGAATTTACTAGCACCCTGCTAGGTAAAGCTCCACCAAGACTTGGTCATGTCCTGCGGAGGAGAAGATGGGGTCGAGCCTGTGTCTAAAGCCTGCATTCTGGACCTGATCTGTCTACATGTCCATGGCCTACACTATACACTCCAGCATCGAACTCTAGAATTGGTCTGTTTTGCTGCCAGCCATTCGAAAGCTGGATAATATGACAAGCCTCTGTGTTCCTTTCTCTTTGAGGATTCCAGCCCCATAAGAACAGCCCTGCTGGATCAGGCCCAAAGCCTAACTAGTCCAGCATTCTGTTTCGCACAGTAGCCCATCAGATGCCTCTGGGAAGCCCACATGCAAGAGGGGAGTGCATGCCCCTCTTCTCTTGCTGTTGCTCCCCTGCAATTGGTATTCAAAGGCCCATGCCTCTGGGTCTGGAGGTAGCCCATAGACATCAGACTAGTAGCCATTGACAGACCTGTCATCCATGAATTTGTCTAAGCCCCTTTTAAAGATGTGTGCAGTCACCACATCTTGTGGCAGATAATTTCATAGATTAACTATGTGCTGTGTGAAAAAGTACTTCCTTTTGTTGGTCCTAAATTTCCTGGCCATCAGTTTCATGGGATGACTCCTAGTTCTAGTGTTGTGTGAGAGGAAGAAACATTTCTTTCTGTCCACTCTCTCTACTCCATGCATAATTTTATACACCTCTAACATGTCCCCCCTTGGTCGCCTCTTTTCTAAACTAAAGAGCCCCAGATGCTGTAGCCTTGCCTCATAAGGAAGGTGCTCTAGGCCCCTAATCATCTTGGTTGCCATCTTCTGCACCTTTTCCAGTTCTACAATGTCCTTTTTTTAGATGTGGTGACCAGAATTGTACACAGTACTCCAAATGTGGCCGCACCATAGATTTGTATAAGTGCATAATAATATTAGCAGTCTTATTTTGAACCCCCTTCCTAATGATCCCTAGCATTGAATTTGCCTTTTTCACAGCTGCCACGCACTGAGTCGACACTTTTAATGAGCTGTCCCCCATGACCTCAAGAACTCTCTCCTGGTCAGCTCAGACCCCATCAGTGTATATGTGAATGGGGTGGGTAGGTGTTGCCCCAATATTAATCACTTTACAGTTGCTTACACTGAACCACTTTTGCCATTTTGTCGCCCACTCCCACAGCTTGGAGAGATCCTTTTGGAGCTCCTCACAATTTGTTTTGGATCTCACACCCCTAAATAGTTTCATGTCATCTGAAAATTTCACCACTTCACTGTTTACTCCAACTTCTAGATCATTTATGAATAAGTTGAGGGCACTGGTCCAAATACAGATCCCAGCTCAGAGATTATGGATAGATTAGAACATGAGAAGACTTGTGGTTGAGATGCCATTATACAAATCTATGGTGTGGTCACATTTGAAGTACTGCATACAGTTCTGATCACCGTATCTTGAGGACAATGTAGAACTGGGAAAGGTGCAGAAGAGGGCAAACAGGATTATTAGGGTAGGGGTGTGCAAACCAGTTTGAGTCAAACCAGGTTGGTTTGACCGGTCTGAATTTGAATTGGACCAGCCCTGGTTTAAATAGAACCAGTCCAAACCAGTTTGGGTCACTGCATGTAAAGAGGAATCCACTGAGGATCCCCTTTTACAAGCAAAGGGAGATTCCCAAAGCGGGGAGGTGAGAGCGAAACTTATCTTCCCAGTTGTGGTGGGATGATGGAGGAGGGAGCTCCTCTAAACCCCCCATTGGCCTCCCCAGTAGGAGCCTGGGCTAGTGGCTGTGGCCCAGTTCGGGCCTCCATGTGGTAACTGCAGAGTATGCACTGCACCTCCACACACACGTGGAAGCCATTAGAATAGATAGCTCTAGCTCTCTTGTACAAGAGCACCGGGATATATATTCCAATAGCCTCTGGGTGTGCGTGGAAGCCCACTGTGCGCTTTGCAGTTACCGCATGGAGGCCTAAACAGGGCTACTAGTCTGGTGGCTATAGGCCATCTCCAGCCTCAGAGGCAAGATGCCAGAGCAGGAGAGAAGGTGTGTCCTCACCTCTTGTCTGTGGGCTTCTCAGAGGCATCTGGTGGGACACTGTGGGAAACAGGATGCTGGACTAGATAGGCCTTTGGCCTGATCCAGCAAGGCTTTTCTTATGTTCTTATGAGCAAATCCAGAGACCATTTGCAGCAAATCCACAGATCTTTGGATTGAAGTGAGGAGGAGAAACGAGGATGGGATCTTTCACTGGGCCATGGGAGAAGGGCCAGAGCCGGTTCCAGTGCTGGCAAAGGGAAAACATCTCCCTGCATGTACACTGTTGCACCAGAGTCCTTGGAATTCAGAGCAGTCCCCATACTCTAGAAGGGCTTTGTAAGACTGGAAACACATATCTGAAGGTCAACAACTTGTTTCCAGTCTTGCAGAGCCCCTTGAGAGTGCTTCAAATGGTAAGGGCTCTAGTGCAATAGTGTGCATGTGACGCGACTGGGGGAGTCGTGCAATAGCTCCTCCCAGCATGTCCCTGCAGTCCCTCACAGTGTGCCTGCTTTGTTTGTTGGGATGTCAGCCACTATGCCCTATAGTCTGCTCCACCTGAATCCTTATTTAACTAAGGACTGGTTCAGAGAGATACTCTGACCAGCTCTCACTTAGAGGAGAAGCGTGAATGTGCATGCCTCCCCCCATCTGATGCACTGTCCTATTATCACCTAATCATGTGGTTGGTGGGAGGTTGTCTGAACTTTCCCTCAATGTGTATATTTAATTTTAAAATGGAGTGGTTTGGGTGAACACCCCGCCCCCAACAGCATAGAGAGCCAGCGTGGTGTAGTGGTTAGAGTGCTGGACTAGGACCGGGGAGACCCGAGTTCAAATCCCCATTCAGCCATGATACTTGCTGGGTGACTCTGGGCCAGTCACTTCTCTCTCAGCCTAACCTCCTTCACAGGATTGTTGTGAGGAGAAACTTAAGTATGTAGTACACCGCTCTGGGCTCCTTGGAGGAAGAGCAGGATATAAATGTAATTAATAAATAGATAGATAGATAGATAGAATATTTTGCAAAAGAGGGATCATTCCACCAAATGTAGGGAAATGTGCATGCCCACACTTCTTCCCCATTTGATTAGGACAGGTCAATGGATGTATCCTGCTCCAATGCAGTAAAACACCACTCAAAAGATTCACAATCACATCCACTTTGCCTTGTACAGAATGCTAGGGATACTTAGGGATACTAAAGAATACTAAATACTAGATACTATACTAAATATTGAATATTAATACTAGATACTAGGGATACTTAGAATACTACAGTATTCTTGTACAGTACTGCACAAAAATAAAATAATCTTGATGCAATCACACTTACGATCACATCATTTTTGCAGTGTTTTCTCAATATGCAATGCTCTTTGGTAATGCAGAGAAGAGGGAAAGATACATATGCTGAGGATGCCATGGCAAGCTGCACTCACACCACACGGAACTTTGAACAAAATTCAGAAATTAAAAAACAGAACAATGGGGAATTCCTAATGGAGAAATTTGGATGATGAGAATTTTGGAAACCTCTGTAACTCAACCTACTTTCCAAGGTTGCTGTGAGTATAACAAGTTAGCCGCATATACTCAGAGGAAGGGCAGGATAGAAATATAAAATAGCTCCAAATCATACACCACACTGCAGCTGTTTTCTGGGCTCTGCTACTGACGGGCACTGGCTAGATAAGAAACGCAAGGGGCCCTGCTGGGAGGCAGCAATGGGTCACAGTGTTATTAGAACAGCAGAAGTTGTAGGTAGCAAACCCTCCAGCTTTGCAAGATGATTATCCTAGTCATTGTGTGCTCTACAAAATAAGAGACAGCAGGTTGCCTCTTTCAATGAAAGGCTGCTTCATTCAGTTTCTGCTCAACCATGTTTGAAATGTAAATTGTCACACTGGCTTCCCCCCCACCCCCTATAGAAAATATGAACATAAATGAAGTGGAAGAGAATTTCTGTATATCTGAGAAAAATCTAAGTAGCATCTAATGCATTGCTTGCAGCAACAGCAGCTCTGAATGTTAACAGTTGTGTGAATAATGGTAATGGTCCTAGCAAACCAAGAAATAAAACGTGATGTGGAAAATAAGTGTTACTGACAACAGTGAACACAACCTTCTTGCTTGTTCCAACCTCGACTTTGATATGAATGGTTAGATCAGACAAGCAGAACTTGGACCCACCACCAAGCATTTGGGACCCACCAAGCACGACCCATGAGCCATGAAAGACAGCTCACTGCCTTTTTCTGCCTGCCTGGGATTGCAACAGGGTTTTTGCCACGGATATTTGAGACAGGGCCACACAGTTTCATCCCTCCAGCTGTTCTTGCAACTCCCATCACCCCCAGCCACAGGGGATGGGATGATGGGAATTGTAGTCCAACAACAGCTGGAGAGCCGCAGTTATGCAGTCCTAAGACAGAGTGAATGAGCTGTGTTCATATTGCTAGATCCTAAATTATGCAAATTTGATTTAGATGCTTGGTTTTAGGACATATACATTGTTTGATAATACTGGCCTTAAAAGGATCTTCAGATAAACAACTCTCAGGAGGCTAGCTGAATGAAAGAAATTTAACCCATGGTCGCTGGAGACCAACAGTTGTATTACATGTGTTTCGGGGTAAGGCAAAGTGAATGCAGAGGTTTTTGTCCAAGGAGGGAGGGCAGGGAGCAGGCAAAAGGCGATAAGAACTAAGAACTGGGGAAGACTCATCAGGAAAGCCAAAGCAGTCCGCTACGTATAAGCTTGAGATGCATGAAACCCTTCTGAGAAATTGCAGAGGAAATTATTTTTACCCAATAGCCTGCTGTGACTTTCATCTGGAATTCCAAAGAGACCTGCAGAATTTTATACCATGTTTCCCAGGCATCCTTAAAATGGCTTTAGCTTGATTATCTTTTAATACCATCAGAGATGGGCTCAAAAAAACATTTCTTGAAATATAAGTCTTGAAAAAAATTTAAAACTATATTTCAGAATTTTTTGAGTACAGGACTATTGAAGTACAAGTTTTATATACCTTTAAAAACTCTTGCCATTAACTAGGTCAAACTATGAAAAGAAAACAATGTATTTGCTCTATCTAACAACACAGGCAGATTTAAGATATGGCTGTATTTTTCCTGGACAGGATTATATCAGATGCTTCATAACCTTTTCAGAAACTAGGGACATGATTTCCTTTTCTTAAACCTGGGGCAATAAACAAAAGTGCTTCTGGGCTGAGGGGGAAACTCCAAGAGATAAAACACAGCTAAGGAGATATTTCTTAAAAGAACAACATCTGTTATTTATTTATGCAACATGCACAAGGCTACTGGGCATGAAAGCATGAAACAAGCAGGTCCTTGTCCAAAGCACCTTACAGTTGTAAGAACATGATACCTCGCATGTTACTCAGAGCTTTTCCTTAGACACACTAAGGAATAAAACATCGAGCCCTTTCTCGTGATCGCAAGAGAGGGCTGAGGGAGGGCAGTGAGGAAGGTGAGGGCAGGCGGCAGGGAAGGCAGTAGTAGCTTGCCTTCCCCACAGGTGATCTGGGTGGGGGTCCGGGCACATGGATTGAGCACCAGTCTGTGGCTGCCACTGGCAGTGCAGAGATGCAGGATCTGGATACATCAAACCAGCCCTTGAAAATCCCACAATGCACCACACAAGTGTGCAGTGTATTGTGGGGATCTCCCAAGTGATGGGCGGGTGCCCATCAGTGCTTCAGTGCTGGCTAAAAGCAGCAGGAGCTGACAAATGTGTTAGAAGTGAAATACTTTATTTATTTATTTTTATTTATTTACATTTATATCCTGCTCTTCCTCCAAGGAGCCCAGAGCGGTGTACTACATACTTGAGTTTCTCCTCACAACAACCCTGTGAAGTAAGTTAGGCTGAGAGAGAAGTGACTGGCCCAGAGTCACCCAGCAAGTATCATGGCTGAATGGGGATTTGAACTTGGGTCTCCCCAGTCCTAGTCCAGCACTCTAACCACTACACCACGCTGTCTCAATGACAGAGGGGGACAGACTAGTGAGTCAGGGGGCTAGAGAGGTCAAGACATTGGTCATCCCTTCTCTACTGCTCTGACACTATCTCTTTGGTATGTAGATTGCTACTCTTAGGGACTTACTTACTTCCTGGCCACTTCCTCTTCCTTTCTCTTCCCAACAAAACAGTCAGGTAAAAGGGGTTAAGGGAGCACTTGCTCCCTTAATCTCATTTAAAAGCTCGGCTTCTTCTTGGTTTTTCGCCAAGGTGCCACAGGGAGCAGGTTGGCTCTTGGCAGTTCCCGCGGGCAGCCCGGACTTGGCTGCTCATGAGAACAGTCTCGTTATCTTTTCACCCCTTAGCAAAGTCCTGTGAATTCATTATAGCTGCCAGTATTTTATAAGGGACCTCATTTATTTTACAGTGATGATAGTAGGAGACCCCATAAACCTCTCCTGGGGATGCTTGGCGGATGTAAGAATTGCCTTGCTGGGTCACATAAGGGTATCTAGTCCAGCATTTTTTCTAACATTGACCACCAGCCAGATGCCTCTAGAAGCTCACAAGCAGAGATGTATTTATGCATGTATTGTATACATGTATTCAAAGCTCTCAAAGTGACTTGCAAAGAAACAATAAAAATATAGGCATTACTCTTGTTAATCAATAGGAGCTAGCACTGTTGCTGTTCAGCAATCTCAGGTGGCATAGCTGGATGTTAAAGGGCTACACTACAGAGAATTCAAATAACTGTTGTTTTTATCTCTGGTGCTCTGAGGTATACTGCAGAGAAAACGAAGGGGAACAGAAAGACAGAAATCTGCAGTATGCCAAAGCACATTGGGCAATTGTAATTTTCAGTAAACATTTCAATTTCAAGTCTAT
Source organism: Hemicordylus capensis (assembly GCF_027244095.1). Classification (NCBI taxonomy): domain Eukaryota; kingdom Metazoa; phylum Chordata; class Lepidosauria; order Squamata; family Cordylidae; genus Hemicordylus; species Hemicordylus capensis. The sequence continues at coordinate 186,706,592 of NC_069660.1, forward strand.
TTTCTGAGGCTTTGCCTCCCCCATTTTTGGGCTCTGAGGTTTACTGCCACCATATATGACACTATCTTGCGTCAGTCACTTTTTGTGAATTGGTTTAACTGACTGAAATATTTCATGTTGTGAAAGAATCCCCACCACCACCACCTATAAGGCCATTTGGGTATTGGGCATGTTTTTGTTTGTGGAAACCCTCTGAATGACTGAAAGATCCCCATTAAACTATTCAGAGAAGTGAAAGGCAGTACACTGAAATAAGAGACATTCATTACAGAAAGTGAACAGTGGGGGATATTTCTGAACATGAAAGGGAGACATGATGGCGCCCTTTAAAGTGTGTTTCTCTCAACTACAGCAAGCAAATCTTCTCTGGGTTCAATTACATGCCTGTCAGGCCTGAAGTGGAACCAACCACCATGCCAGGATAATGCAGCTGTGACAATTCCCTGTCTGCTTTAATACGAACATCTTGTTGGCAATTGACAATCTCAGAATGCACTGAGACTCCCTGATCTTTTTCTTTTCTTCCTTCTCCTGTCAACTGCATTCTCCTACCCTTTACAATCTTGATTGCTTTATAAATAAAGGATCCTCTGCACACTAAAGTATCTTATGGACAGGTGGTCACCCCCCCGCCCCGGCTGCCTTAAAAACCGGGGTTTCAGTTACTGTTTAGTTAGCTTTCCAGAAATGGAATCCTAAGAGAGTTTTCTTTTCTTTTTTCAAATGTATGGTTCAAAACCTGTCATACCTCTTTCAGTCACTGGGATATTTAGAAGACGTCACTTTGCTTCAAAGACTACCCTCCTATGAGCAGCTGTACATTCATTTGGTTTCTTAGAATAATGCATCACTTTATAGGGAAGGATCTGAGTCTCCTCATGGAGCTATCTTCTGAAGTACCCAGAGAGCACTCGATTGGGAAGGAGGGAGGGAGGCAAGAGTGAGATAAAAGATTTAAGGCAGTGGAACAAGAAGAACATAATTTGAGCCAGGTTCGGTCCAGAATGTGCACGTAAACAAGACAAGGAGGTCTGAGCACATGCAAAATGAAACAGCCCATCCTTACACACTTGAGATCAGAGTGCAAGCTCTCCAGGCAGGGTTCACTCACTGTGGTATATTAGGAGCTGCATTAAACTATCAAACTAGTGGTCCACATAGCCCAACAGCATCTATGCTGCTTGGCAGCAGTGTTCCCTATAACAGGGATTCCCAGATGTTGTGGACTACAACTCCCATAATTCCCAGCCAGGGGCCATAACAGCTGGGATGCTGGGAGTTGTAATCAACAACATCTGGGATTCCCTGTTAGAGGGAATGCTGTTTGGCAGCAGGTCTCAAGGAGATGTCTGTTCCAGCCCTGCTATCTGAAATCCCTTTTTTAAAAACTGCAGATGCCAGGAATTGCATCTAGGACTCTATAAAACATGGGCTCTGCTACCGAGGAGAATGTCTTTAAAAATATTAAACACTACCGGCATATTTTTAATAAGTATATGAGATGGGTAAGAGAAAAAGTATACCAGCTGCATCTCAAAGTAGCATTAAAGTGCTTTTGGGGGGTGGGTGAGGAGTCAACACATATAAGCAAACTAACAAACCAAATTGCTAAGCGATGAAACATTGCCCGCACACCCCGAAAGACATGAGGTAATAATCGCACAGACAAGTCATTGTGGGTGAAAGGACCACAACTTTATTCAATAACAATAATTTAAATTAATCTCAGCATATGAACTCTCTACTAGTAGGGATGAGTGAGCTGGCTTGAGATTGAGCCAGCTCGCACTTGAACTGGCCTGTCTCAAGAGCTCACCCTTAAGCCGGACCAGTCAAGGTCAAGCTGAAGCAGTCCAAGGCCAGGCCAGTTTTTTTTTTAACAAAAAAAATTGGCGGACTTACTGCCATTGTGGGGCTTCGGAGGGTGCTGCCATGGCTACAGGGCATCTTCTGATGTCTCCCCTCCCCTACTAGCCTCCCCCTGGTAGTTTCTGGTCCCTTTGGGGCCATTTTCAGTCACAATCCAGCCATGCAGATGGCCAGTGGGCATGCACAGCAGCCTACAAAATGGCTGCAGCCACTGCAAAGAAGCCCGTAATGGGCCCGAAATGGTCCCAAAGGGGCAAAAAATGACCAGGGGAGGCTGGCGGGGGAGGGGAGATATCAGGAGACCCCTCTGTGGCCACGGTAGCACCCCCTGAAGCCCCACAATGGCAGTAGGCCCACCATTTTTTTTGTTAAAAATTATCCTCCCCCCTCCGAAGCTGGTCCCAAACTGGTTTGGACTAGAGCTGGACCAGACCCAGCTATAATGTGCACAAAACTAGATCTAGTTCAATTCAAGTCCAATTCTACTTGAACCAAACCAGTTTTTCTGGCTTTCTGCACACCCCTATCTGGTAGCAATGCAGGCACTACACTCAGGCCAGAAGTAAGAAATTAAAGTCATTCTCACAACTGGCCAAAGTAGGGTGGGAGCAGGAAAACCAGGGCAGAGAGGCTTATGTAGAGCCTCAGAACCTGCTTCTACCCAGCTGCTCCAGATCAAGGCTACCCTAATTTTTTTACCTTTGGCTTAACCAAGAAGAGGAAAGCTCCATCTTACCTTGCAGCCCTGATCGTGTGCAGCAGCTCCTGGCAACCTAGCTTGATTCCAACCACTGAGTGCCACCTATAGAGTGGCTAGGAATCTGGGAGCTGCTACATTTATTTAGGCAGTCTCTTCACTGCACGCACAATGCATTGTGCGATACTGGTTTGTATTGTGGGATACTTCCTCCTCCAGTTCCATGCTATGGATATCTCCACTGCACTGATCATGTGGGTGTGCAAGTGAACCCTTGATCACGTGAGATCAGGAGCGGAGAGCTGGTCTTGTGGTAGTAAGCATGACTTGTCCCCATAGCTAAGCAGGATCTGCCCTGGTTGCATATGAATGGGAGACTTGATGTGTGAGCACTGCAAAATATTCCCCTCAGGGGATGAAGCCGCTCTGGGAAGAGCAGAAGGTTTCAAGTTCCCTTCCTGGCTTCTCCAAGATAGGGCTGAGAGAGATTCCTGCCTGCAACCTTGGAGAAGCCGCTGGCAGTCTGTGAAGACAATACTGAGCTAGATAGACCAATGGTCGGACTCAGTATATGGCAGTTTCCTATGTTCCTATGTTCCTACATGGGGAAAAGCAGGTTTTCTTTTCCCTTCCCCCCAGTCCTCTGTTGGGATGTTGCCATAGCATTGCCTCAGTTCTTTGTGAGGGGCATGCATTGCTTGTCTCTGTTTGAATGTGTCTTTGTACTGGCTTGGGGGTGGAGTCAAAGTTTGATTGTCTCCTCCTTACTTGCTGTCCTAAATTCAAACTGAGATGTTCTCCCTCTCTCTGCAAAAAAGACTATCTGTATGTTGTTTTCTTGGCCTATGTTTTAGTTACTCATAAATATCAAACTCTTGTTACTCAGTTAAAGTTGCATCCTGTACAGTTACTTATAGAGGATAAGTAATTTCTCTGCAACACCCTCCTCAGCCCCGATGTTTTTGAAGGACCTTAATAACTCCTTCCCCTTAACCTGTTTGGTCAATAACATCCTGCAGCAGATCAGGCATATTTGCATCCATCTATGCCAACCCTGAAGAAGGATCTGGGTAATTCCAGAGCCCCCCCTTACCCCGCCCAAGTATTTCAGCCTTTGAGGTTGGTGGTGCCCCTGAAATAAGGATGATCACCAATTATAGTCATCGCTCTGCCAGGCTTTGAAGACCAAAGTGGCCACTCCCCACTTTGTTAAAACCTGCCCAAAGGTGCTCACTCGTCAATCACCCTATTCCTGTGCACTACAGTGCCCACACTGACCCAGTCAGTTGTGACCTAAAACAACCTAACTCAAGTGAACAGAATGGCATAGGCAAAAAAATCCCTCCACAATTAGGGTTAATCGACAGGAAAGAAAAAATTTCTACTCAGTCCCCAAACAGACAACTAGGAGAGCTCATTCTGCCCACAGAGAGAGAAATAAGGAAGCCACACCAGTGTTGAACAAGATGCTGGTGGGAGGGATGCACATAACGGCCACAAAACCAGGTCCCCAGGCGACTGCATCCACAATCCCTTCTGAGCTTCATTCCTTTCCCAAGGCAGAGTGGGGCAAGTCCACCCCTGCTCCAGCTTAAGGCTGGGGCATGGTGCTATTAATTGTATGAGACATTAAACAACTTGTAGAGACAACCTGTAGATATAAGTGGGAGCCACCTAATGGCACAGCAGGAACATGACTTGACTAGCCAGCCAGAGGTTGCCGGTTTGAATCCCTGCTGGGATTCAGTGTTTCCCAGACTATGGGAAACACCTGTATCGGGTAGCAGCGATATAGGAAGATGCTGAAAGATATTATCTCACACTGTGTGGGAGATGGCAATGGTAAACTCCTCCTGTATTCTACCAAAGAAAATCACATGGCTCTGTGGTCGCCAGGAGTCGACACCGACTCGACGGCACAACTTTACCTTTACTTTAGAGATAAGTGGGCATCTAAATTATATCCCCAAGAAATGGCAGCTTTTATAATGTATCCACTACTGCATACAATACTATACAACGCAGTGAGCTAAAGAACTAGAGACAATTGTGTGTACAAATTGAACAATTATCCACAACACAGTTCTTATATGAATGGTTACCATGTAAGAATTATTTCCCCCATAATTACTTCTCCATGCCAAACAACTAGTAGTCAGAGAGACCAAAACAAAATGAAGGGCAAATGACTACAACTTGTCCCGCAGCTACACAGCTTCAGGGCACAGGGCACACGGCAAAAACAATCACCAGAAAGCTCATCTTTACTCCTGCAGAAGCTGGGGCTGCAATGACATGTCATACCTCACAGGTAAGCTACTGTTAGGGATGTGCAAAACATTTTGGGCACAGAACGATCTTGGGCACAGAACGACCAATTTCGGGTGATTCGGAGCTGAACCGAATCACCCCGACGATTCCCAAAAAATATCAGACCAGAAACGAATCACCCCTGTTTGGGTCCGAATTTTTTGGGTGTTTCAGGTCTCCTTTTTGTGCCCCAGAAAAGTGCCAGCCTTGTCTTCTTCTTCCCGCTCCGTTTTTAGTTTGACGTCTCTTTGAATTTCCCGCCTTTTTGCCTCCATTGATTTCAATGCAGAAATTGCTTTCCTTTCACTTTAATTGAAAATGTCCTGGGGCCAAAAGAGTGGGGTGGGGTGATAGTGCCCAATGGGTGGAGGCTACCACCCCAATTACAGAGTGATTGAGCAGAGGGCTGATTTTTGGTGATTTTTTGAGAGTTTTAGTGTCTATGAGGCAGATTGGGGCAGAAAGTGGGATCTGGGGCAGAAGAGTGGGGTGGGGTGGTAATGCCCAATGGGTGGAGGCTACCACCCAAATTCCAGGGGGATTGGGCAGAGGGCTGATTTTTGATGAATTTCAGAAGTTTAAGCATTTTTAAGGTTCCCCCCCTTTAGGTATAATCGCTTCACGTCGGGGGGAAAGGGGTGGCCTAGAGTGGGGTGGGGTTGGTGGTGGTGCAGTGTAGGGGCAAGGGAGCTACCTGAATTTTTTCAAAGGATTTAGGCAGAGGGCTGATTTTTGGTGATTTTATTTGTTGGAGTTTTGTTGCTTCTGAGGTGTTCTGAGTGTGGATTCTGTGATAGCAAATGAGATTTTCAATGACACACCATGAATCCACTCTCATCTGCTATCATAGAATCTAAACCTTAAAGACATGTGAACTTCAACAATTCACCAAAAATCAGCCCTCTGCCCAAATCCTTTGAAAAAATTCAGGTAACTTCCTTGCCCTTACCCAGCACTACCACCAACCACACACCGCTCTAGGCCACCCCTTTCCCCCCGAGTGAAGCGATACACCCTCCATTCTACCTAATGGGGGGAAACCTTAAAAACGCGTAAACTTCAGAAATTCACAAAAAATCAGCCCTCTGACCAATCACTCTGCAATTGGGGTGGTAGCCTCCACCCATTAGGCACTACCACCCCACCCCACTCTTTTGGCTCAGATCCCACTTTCTGCCCTGATCTGCCCCAAAGACACTAAAACTTCAAAAAATCACCAAACATCAGCCCTTTGCCCAATCCCCCTGAAATTTGGGTGGTAGCTTCCACCCATTGGGCACTACCACCCCACCCCACTCTTTTGGCCCCAGGACCCATTTTTTACCCAAATCGATTCAGATGATTCGAATCAGGGTGGGCAAAATTCGGGCACAGAACAGAACAGGGGTGTTTCGGTTTGGGTCCGAACTGAAACACGGAAAGTCCAAATTGCACACCCCTAGCTACTGTTGTGCTATTGACTTTGCTGCTGGGATCACATGGGATCACAACTCCATTATTCTGACCTTAACCCTGGTGTAACATCCACCAGCACAACAGGACTATAGGATTGCCTGTCAAAGTCCTTGAGGTTTAACTGCCTGTTAAGATCACCTGGAGAGGTCCGTCTGCAGTTGCCGCGAACTCGTTTGCCCCTGGACTTTGGAATGCTCTCCATGTTGAAATAAGAGCCTCCCCAACTCTGAAACTAATGACAACAGGTACAGCAACCAGCCTCAGAATTGATAATGAAGACATTGAAGTGGTGTAAAGCTTCTGCCTTTTAAGATCGACCATCAGCAGTAAAGGATCCAGTAGTCAAGAAATACACTGCAGACTAGCACTTGGTAGGGTTGCAATGAAGGCCTTGGAAAGGATATTTAGATGCCATGATGTGTCTGTACCTACAAAGATTAGAATTGCTCAGTTTTTCCCGTGACACTCTATGGATGCGGAAGCTGGACTTTGAAGAAGCAAGATAGAAAAAGTATTGACGCTTTTGAACGTTGGTGCTGGAGAAGACTTTTGAGGATACCATAGACAGCCAGGAAAACAAACAAATGGATCATAGAACAAATCAATCCAGAATTTTCACTCAAGGCACAAATGAACAGGCTCAAACTATCATACTTTGGAAACAGCTCCCTTGAGAAGTCCATAACGCTGGGAAAAGTCAAAGAAAAGAGAAGAAGAAGATGTCCAGCAGCAAGGTGGATGGACTCGATTATGGCAGCAATGAATGCACCACTGAGAGACCTTAAAGGCCAAGTTTAAGACAGATCATCCTGGAGAGAATCTATCTATGTGTTTGCTAAGAGTCAACACTGACTTGACGGGACTTACCGTATTTTACGGACTATAAGATGCTACGGACTATAAGACGCACCTTAATTTTAATCCAGTTTTTCAGAGTTTTAACATATTAAACTGTTAAAACATATAAGACGCTCCTGAATTTTGGCGGATATTTTTCGAGGAAAAAAGTGAGTCTTATAGTCCATAAAATACGGTAATCAATCAATCTCTGGCAACCTTTAAAAAGGCACTGAAGACACATTTACTCACCCAGGCTTTTAATTAGATGTGTGGTTTTAAATGATTTAATGTTTAAATGATTTTAATTGTTTTGATTTTGATGTAAACCACTCTGAGCCATAGATAGATAGATAGATAGATAGATAGATAGATAGATAGAGAGAGAGAGAGAATACACATGAGCAAAACTAGGCTAAGGGAGCCCAGCCTGCGTTTGCACATGCATGTGAACCACTGGCATCAGGCCAATCCCGGTGTCATCATGGTGGCAAACCACTTGTGAAGCCACCCTTTAAAACAAGGTTAAGGCAGCGAGTGTTCCCTTAACCCCGTTTTCTTGATCATCTGGCAGCCGTGGCTGCTTGCAGATGCAGTTCCCAGACTGCAGGGAGCCCAGGGAGGGGAGTGGGGATCCCCATGATGAACCACACACTTGTGCATACATACATCATGGTATTTCCAGGGGCTGGGGTGACACTCTTCCTGCTGCCTGGGCACGCAGGGAATCATCTGGGTGCGCAGGGATCATGTCCAGCACAGGAGGAGCGGTCATCTACTGGGAAGGTAAATCTAACCAGCCTTCCCCACAGCCCACTCTGGAGCCTTTCTCACTGCTCATGAGAAGAGGCTCTTTATTTTCTAAATATATTGGTTTCTGATGAGACCAAGTAATGATTTTCAGAGTGACTATTTCTTCTGTTCACCTCTTTTGACTTTTTCCTTTCTGTTAAAAAGAAAGTTCCTTTGCACTAAGTGCAATTTTAACAGTTTTTCATAACACACCATTTCCCTAATGAAAGCCTTCAAAGTGTATTATGTTAAATTGCAGCGGCATTAAAACATTCTATCAAATATGCATACAGCTAAAGCAAATGCTGATATCAACCTAAACATAAAAGTGAAAACATTACTCGGGGTGGCGGGGGGGGGGAGAGAATTGTTTAAACTAGAAGATCGTGTGCTAGGGATTCTGATTTGTAATGGTTGGGATCTAATATGGATTATAATCAAGGCATAGGTAGATATTTGAATTGACTCAATTCCACAGTTTTAACCGTATTCATGAAACTGTGGAAACATACAACAGCCTAATCTAGCGTGGAAATAGTGCTCATGAGGATAAAAAGAAAATTGTTTCATGTTCAGGTTCATTTGCCTCCAAAAATCACTTAAATTGGATCTCTTGCATACTTAATTTTATTATTTCACTGAATCAGACAAGGCCTTCTTAATAAGGAAAAAAAAGTTGAAGACTCCCCTTATGAAGGTGCTAGGCAGTCAGCTAATTGGATTGGATTGGGTGAAAGGTGTTCAACTTAAAATGAGAGTTCAAGACCTCCAATATATTACAGAAATGTCACCAAAGTGGTAAATATTGCTTATTGTTAGCTGCCCAGTGTTTGGGGCGGTGCACAAATCTGAAAAAAGAATGAATGAATGAATGATGCCTCTCATGAGGCCATGTTTATCCTTCACTCAAATCAGGCAAGACTAGATTTGCCAGCCTTGAATCATACTGGACCTGTTGGGTTACACCAACCACTTCCCGGAAGAAAAGCTCATCCATACACTTTGAAAACAGGAGGCACTAATAACCAGCTCTCCTCCTCGTTTTGTAATCTTGTGTATGACTTTGCAGTTTTTGACTCACCATACTTCCATGAAGATGAGTGAACTTCACCCTGCCCACATCTTTCTGCCTTCTGTGGTCATTATTCTTCCAGTCCTTGCAGGAGTGTAGCGAGCTGGGCAGTGACCCAGGGACAGACTGCCACAGCAGTGGTGGCATTTCTCTCACTTGCCACCACCAACACATCCCCCTCCCCATCATGGAGGCCAGGAGCATAGGCATGCATTGGGAAGGGAAGTCTGGTGGCCCCTGCCCACTCCAGCCCACAACGCACTTGCTTAGCACCAGCTGGATGCTACGTTTCTGACACAAAGCAAGTGCTTTCCATACTGAAGCAGGTGAGGGGGGCCACTGTGCTTTCCTTCTGAGTGCTGGACATAGGAACATGGGGAAGGAGTGTGGCCAGTATGCCCATGTGCACTCAGCCTCCACAGAGGTGGAAATAAAGTCAGCTAATGGAGAAGAACAAAGCTACAAGATGGCAGTGCAGAGGAGAAGAGAAATGCCACCATATCTTCAGCAGTGGGAGAGGGGAAATGAGGGCAATGGAGTGGGGTGGTCAGGGGCGCTCTGGGGGCTGAAGAGGCACCTTGGCAGACCCAAAGACATTTGTCCCCCCTTGCTCCATGGTCCCTAAACTGCTGAGCCCTGGCTCAAGAAGTGTACCCTCCCCCCTCCACAACCCCTTTCCTTAAAGAGCACTTCAGCACCACAGCTGGAAATTTATTTTTATTTTTTTAGGGACATGCTAGATTGGGATATGAGTGATTACCAACAACCATAAAAAGAAATGGGCTGATGAAATAGAACACCTGGTTTGTCATGAGATGGTTGAGCATGGGCCTAGGGCATACTACCTGTGGGCAATGACAGGTAACAGTGGCTGGGGGGGAAATGGGGAAGAAATGGTACAGTGATAGGTGGAGCCAAGGCAAGGAGGAAAGGCAAAAGAGCAACCTTTTATTGCACTATGACTACAGTTGATGCCAGAAAAGTGAACAAAGACAACAGAAGAAAATTATGGCAGTGCACAGACCACAATCGCTCTGGATTAAATAAAGTGAGGGAGTCCACCAATCTTGCCACAAAAAGTGTTCCAGCCTAGAAAGCCTCCATGTCCCTTCCACTAGCCCAAAGTGAGTTACACTCTGCCATCTCTGCTGTGCCAGTGCAAGTGTGTGCCCCACCAGCAGTATATTGTGCCAGCAAATCTGCACTGCCAGTGTGACTCCGGCAAGCAGAGGCCCCAAAATGGAATGAGATGTGGGTATGTCACAGGTAGGATGGGGAGGAGCTGATGTATACCAGATCCTAGATTCCCTCCAGACTCTAGACATGTCACCAAATATTATGCCAACTCCAGAGGTGCCGTAAGCCAAAAAGCACACTTTGAAACAAATGATAAACCACAACAACAAAAGCAGATCTTCCCCTCTCCTACTTCACCAGCTCTGCCAGTGTAGCCAATCACACCTCTCCTACGTCAGTATATTATCCTCTGAAAGAGAGATCAAAACTAGGATGATAGAGTATGGGGCTATATCTCTCTGGCTTCAAGTCATGCTGTGACAAAATACTGGGTTCATTTACTCTAGAATTTCAATTAGAAAATCTTTGTTTGTATTAACGTTTGTGGCAAAGTATAAAAATACTTTTAAAATAAAAGTACAAAACTGGAGGTTTTGTACTGAATGTAGTAGGGGCAGCAAAAGCGCTGTGGCGATTGGACAGTGGGATTCCATATGCAGATTGAGAGGGAGAGTTTGTGACAGTTAAGGTCAGTTGGAAGAAACTGTTACTGGTTACTAGGGGTGTGTCCGAACCGGTCCGGAGGCCATTCTAAAGGCCTCCGGACTGCCGGACCGGTTCAGACCGGGCTGGTCCGGGTCCGGGTGGGGGGTATTTCTTTAAGGGCGGGAGGGCTTGCTTACCCCTCCCGCCTCTTTGCCCCCACCAGAGGCCGTATTTAACAGAGTAACGGGGGCGCTGGAAACCCGCCGCCCCCGCCGCCCCGCCCGCCCCACCGCGAGCAGATTACGGGAACTACCACTGCCGCCACTGTCGCCCGCCCGCCAGCCCTCCCTCCCAGCCACCTGCCCGAGTCCTCACCCGATGGCTTCTTTAAACAAAGAGAGGAGCTCGCGAACAGAGCTCCTCTCGCTTTGAAGTCCTGCAGGCGACTGAAGGAGGCAGGCTTTGCGCGCGCGCATGCGTGCACCACAAAGCACGCCGATCGCCGGAGGCCCGGTCTACCCGCCGGGAAAAGGCCGGGTAGACGGGGCCTCCGATCGCTGGAGGCCCGGTCTACCCGCCAGCGATCGGAGGCCCGGTCTACCCGGCCTTTTCCCGGCGGGTAGACCGGGCCTCCGGCGATCGCCGTGCTTTGTGGCACGTGCAAAGCCTGCCTCCTTCAGTCGCCTGCAGGACTTCAAAGCGAGAGGAGCTCTGTTCGCGAGCTCCTCTCTTTGTTTAAAGCAGCCATCGGGTGAGGACTCGGGCGGGCGGCTGGGAGGGAGGGCTGGCGGGTGGGCGACAGCGGCGGCAGTGGTAGTTCCCGTAATCTGCTCGCGGCGGGGCGGGGGGGCCGGCGGGGGCGGCTGGTTTCCAGCGCCCCCGTTACTCTGTTAAATACGGCCTCTGGCGGGGGCAAAGAGGCGGGAGGGGTAAGCAAGCCCTCCCCGCCCTAAAAGGAAGGCCCCCTATCGGTGCCGGTCTGGACTGCTCCGGACCGTGCACATCCCTACTGGTTACTGCTTTACTGAAGCTCTGTGTAAAGAAGAAAAGAGTTATTTTTATTTTTATTTTAAAAATCCTTGGTGGTTGCTTATCTTGGGTGACATCTTCTGCCAGGGGCGTAGGAAGCTCACTGGAGGCCGGGGAACAAGCTCATGTAGGCAGCCCCCACCCTATTGTAAATTTGTGAGCGCATGCTAGTGCACATGCTCTAACCACACCAGGGATGTACCTAGGGAAGAGGGGGCCTGTGTTCACCCCTCTCCCCCGTGACCCCTCGGAGTGAGGGAGAGAATGAAGAAAATAGGGAGGGGTGGAGTACGGGGGCCCTCAGGAGCTGGGAGGCCCAGGTTCTTTGACTCTATCTGCTCAATTATAGCTATACCCTTGAACCACACCCTCTGCATCAACGTCAGACAGGGGGTGTGGCCAGTCTTAGGAGCAGAGCCATTCAGCCTCACTCCTGATTCTCCCCAATCAGTAAGTGCTTTGTTCAAGTGCTGACTGTCTGGGGGTTTCTTTCTCTGACTTGTTAGGAGCAAGGCAGGGAAAGAAGCCCCCAACCAGTCAACTTGAATGAAGCTTGAAGGAATGAAGCTTGAAGGAAGCTTCATTCAACCAGTCTGCTTGAATGAAGCCCTCAACGGATGCTTGAATGAAGCACTGGCTGAGCAGGAGAAGGGTGTGCCTCATGCTACCATGGCATCCCCCCAGACCCTGGCAGCTTAGGAACTCCTGCCCAGTGATGACTATGCTCCTGTCTTTTGCTGTCAACTCCCATGGGAACATAAAGGGATTGTTGTGCCAAGGCAACAGCCACCCTGAGATGTTTGAGGGCTCAAGGCGAGTGCTGATACTTGCCTCAAGTGGTGGCAGCAGCTGATTGTCCAGCTTTAACAGTTTCAAAAACCTCATGGTGAGGGTCACAGGGCACACTTAAGAGTATGCAAAGGTGGATTTTGGCTACCTCTCCTAGATTCTGTCTCCCTGCCTGAAGAATGGAAGCCATAAAGGGGCAGCCTTCTAGGATCTGTCATTCGTCCTCCACTCTATCTGATCCTGCCTAGCATGGAGGCAAGGCAAAGGAGGGTGATAAATTTCACTCCTCGTCCCTGAATTCTCTGTCACGTAAAGGGCAGCCCTTCAACCCCTTCTTTATATGTGAACAGGGCAGAAATATGATGGTTGCCCTGTCACATCATGTTTGGCCTTGAGTTCCATGAAGATCTGAATACAGGTCTCCCAGTTCAACACATTGGCCAGTATTCCACAATGGCTGCACACCTCATTCTTCCTCACCAACTGTCTCACCTGGGTTACCAGTCCAATACTCTTGCTTTTCCAGTTGGCACTTTTAAAAGAAATATGGTTTTGTGGTTTACTCATTTCCAAATTTTTGTGTCTGCTTTAAATTCTAATGTTTACATGTTTAGCCCCAGTGAGTACTGATGCCTCAAGTTATTTGGAAAACAGAGACTTGACTGAGAGGTAACAACAACCTGGATGGCTTTAAGAGGGGTTTGGATGACTTCATGGAGGAGAGGTCTATCAATGGCTACTAGTCGGAGGGCTGTGGGCCACCTCCAGCCTCAAGGGCAGGGTGCCTCTGAGTACCAGTTGCAGGGGAGTAATGGCAGGAGAGAGGGCACGCCCTCAACTCCTGTCTGTGGCTTCCAGCGGCATCTGGTGGGCCACTGTGCAAAACAGGATGCTGGACTAGATGGGCCTTGGGCCTGATCCAGCAGGGCTGTTCTTATGTTCTTATGTTAATCTTGCACATTCTTTTTATCATCAGATTAAATTCTGCTGAGTTAAATGGAACTGATTTTTGAGTATGTGTGTATAAGACTGCAGGTTTAGGAGATTTTGACCGACCAAATCTAAAGTGACATGTTTAGCCCTAGTGAGTACTGATGCCTCAAGTTATTTGGAAAACAGAGACTTGACTGAGAGGTAAAAAATAGCTAATAAGGAGAATCTGATAGGGGTGTGCAATTCAATTCACATGCAAATCAATTCATGATGAATCTGGGGTGGTTTGCAGATCTGCCCCCAAATCAAATCATACTTTAAATGAATGGGCAGATTTGAGGCAAATCAAATTAACTCCAATTAATCACAAATCAATTTGCGTGATTTGCATCACGGTTGCCATTTCTTCTCTGTGTTTTCCATTGCTGATTGGTTTTCAGGCAATGGCTTATGATTGGCTTGAGATCTCCTTGCTTCTTGATTGGCTTGTTGTCATTCATATCAAGTGTTGGCATGGTCAACTGTGCCCTCCTGGGGTGGTGGTGGTGGTGGTGGTGGTGGTGGTGGTGGTGGTGGTGGTGATGATGATGATGATGATGATGATGGTGATGATGATGATGATGATGGTGATGATGATGGTGATGGTGATGGTGATGGTGATGGTGATGAGGGTGAGCAGGGAGGGGGAAGCCAAAGGAAGGATTTTCAAAATGTCTTTAAGGGGCTGCTTGGAGGCAGAGAGAGCCATGGCTTTTTGTGCCTCAGGAGAAGATCATCAGAAAAAGACTGCAGCAGCACTGAAAGCAGAGTGGTGGTCTGGGCCTGGTCGTGGTGGTCTGGGCCTGCCTGCCTGCCTGGCTCCGATACAATGAGTGGAGAGAGGGAAGCTTATCTGGCTCTCCTTGTTGTGGTTTTCTTTTCCTCATTGTTTGTAGCCAGCCCCCTTTAATAACTGGGATGTTGTGACTTCCCCACCCCTAATTTTATTTAAAATGTGTCTTCAGTCCCAAGGCTTTTACTGGGTGCTGCCTGGAATTTTATTCATGGTATATTTGTGTTTTTTCCTCATTGCTTGTAAGCTTTAGCTAGACCTCAGTGGCTGTAATAAATGAGGTGCTGTGCTTAAAAATAACTTTTTCTTTCTTTCCTTCTTTCTTTCTTTCTTTCTTTTGCAGCCCTGCTTCCACCTTAGCTGCTGCTATCTGTGTGCTGTCTGAGCCTGATGGATTAATTTTTGGGTTTTTTAGGCTGGTGTGTGGTGCACAGACTGCCTCTATTTACCTTGGGGAGTGGGTTCTTCTTGTTTTGATTGTTTGTTTGTTTGAGTGGGTGGGTGGGTGAGTGCCTGACTGGAGCCCACCTGCCCTCCCCATCTGTCAAATCCAGGTGTCTGCTCGGCCCAAGAGTGCTTCTGAGATCAACACCTGGCAGACTCCAGCTGAAGCTGCCGCAGCAAGCCCCCAACTGAAGATGCTGGAAGGTAAGAGACCCCCACCTTGACCAGGTTATTGAAACTTAGAGTCCTTTAAATAGGGCCTAGTTTGGGGAAGGGAGGGATTAGGTGGCAGGACTATAGAACAGGATAGGTGAGTTAGAGAGAGGCCACAGTAATCCCCTGCCCTTCTTTGCCTTCCCTTCATTTAGACCTGCCCCATTGTTGCTCAGTCCCCTCCAAAAACAGCTTCCCCAATAAAGCCTCCTTCTCAATAAAGCCTGTTTCCTGCTTCTCAGAGGGCTGTCCTCCAGCCTCAAAGGCAGAATGCCTCTGAGTACCAGTTGCAGGGGAGTAAGAGCAGGAGAGAGGGCATGCCCTCAACTCCTGCCTGTAGGCTTCCAGTGGCATCTGGTGGGCCACTGTGTGAAACAGGATGCTGGACTCGATGGGCCGTGGGCCTGATCCAGCAGGGCTGTTCTTATATTCTTATGATTGGGGTGGTTAATCTTTCTAGCTTCTGTGTGTGCACTACAGTGCTGTAGATAGTGTTGTGTGTGGCACACAGGCCATCAATAGACACCCTTGACCTCACGCTCTCTTAAAGGCGCTTCTTCTCCCCCCACCCGTAAGAGTTAGGGCTTTTCTTTTCTTTTTTAATCCCAAGATGTTTGTGAGGGTGTGAAGCACAGCCAGGAGCAGAGTGGCAGGCAGAGAGAGGGGTGATATTCCTGGCTGTGGTGGGCAGTGGCAAGAGAGGCGTACTCCCTGAATCATCCCCGCTGCTGATGTGGTGTGCTGACTCTCAGATCCAGAGGACCCTGGCCCTGCAGCAAAGCCACCCGTGGTGGCTGAGGTAGAAGTATGGGTGAGGTCCTCGCCTGTCAGGGAAGAAGCCCTTCTTCCCATAGCAGTGGAGGAGGAGGTGTCATCAGCTGCTAGCCCAGCCAGATTACTCTCTCCATCCTCCTCAATCTCCATTGGTGGTGCAACCCCCCACCGTCATCTGAGACTGAGGAGGAGCAGGAGGTAGTCATTCTAGTTGTTCCTGGACCTTCTCAGCCCCAGATGGGGAGGGTGGTGGTGCTAGCCCCCAGAACGAACAAGCAACCCCAGTACCACTACCATCAAAATGGTCCCAGACTGAAAGTAGAATGGTGTATGAACATGGCCCTGTGGTGACCCCCCCATGCTGTCTGCATCCACTGCAGGACACAGGTCAGCAGGGGTAAGGACCCACACATCTTGGGATGATGAGGATGCTACAGCACCTCTGATAGCATCACACAAGGTTCCCTGCTCCTGCTGGCAGCAATAGGCCTGGTGTGTCCACAGATAGCAGCAAGGCACCTGCTCTTTCTCCCAAGCAGAGGAAGTTGCCTGCACAGTGGTGCAGTCGGTGGGCAAGTGGTCTGGTCATCCAGAGCCTCATGTCATCTCCTGGATCATTGGGGAGATTATAGCTTTGGACTGCCAGCCATTCCAGGTGTGGGAAACACTGGCTTATGCCAGCTGCTCTGACTGCTTGCCCCTGACTACAACATCTCCTCATGCACCACCTTCAGCAGGCGAGTGGTGCCCTCCCTGTACTGGGCATGCAGGGCATGAGATTGTGTCAGGGCTCCTGCGCAAAGTAGCACCTGACACCAGCCTGCACTTCACTGTGGATATGTGGGACTGTCCCAGTGGGAGGCAAGATGCTGTCCTTTCCTCATGGTGTACTGGTGGGGGCAGGAAACTTCAGGGAAAGCTGCTGCTGCTGCTGCTACTACTACTACAACAATATTTATATACCGCTTGTCAACCAAAGTTCTCAAAGTGGTTTACATCAAAAAATAAATAATACATCAAGAAGATGGTCCCCTGTCCCCAAAGGGCTCACAATCTAAAAAGAAACAAAAGGCAGATACCAGCAACAGCCACTGGAGGGATGCTGTGATGGGGTTGGATAGGGCCAGTTGCTCTCCCCTTGCTAAATATAAAGAGAATCACCACTTTGAAAGATGCCTCTTTGCTGCTGGTGGCGTGGCCAGCCCCTCCCATGCAAAGAAACAGATGGGCTATGCTGCATGTGGAAGTGCTGGACACTAATCACATGGTAGCTGAGCTGTTGGCAGCCATCAATCTTCAGGTGGAGGAATGGATCTCTGGGCAGCCAAACCTTTGCCATGGTTCATGGTCACCAATATTGCTGCCAACATAACTGGGGCAGTGAAGCAGACTCAGTCTGTGTCCATCTGTAGTGTGGCACACACTCTGAACCTGGCCGTGCAGGATGCACTTGGCCCTTCGGGGGCTGCAGCCAGGTGAGACATCCCTGCAAGTGAGACATCCCTGCTGCAAGTATCAGGTGCCCTCCTGCTGCTGCCACAACTACTCTTGTGGAGAAGTGCTGCAAGATAGCAACTTACCTCCACCAGAGCGAATAAGGTAGGTGTGTGCTCAGGCAGCTAGTAGTAACTTATTTTTGGTCACTGACCAGCAAATTGTTTGCACCGGCAGCTTGAGCTGGGCCTACGAGCACCTGATCCCTCAGGATGTTCAGATGTGGTGGGACTCCATCTTTCTCTTGCTCCCGCACCTGCAAGAGGTGGCCATCCACGCCCTGGCAAGGAGATGTGACTTGGAAGTGTGCAACCTATCTGGTCTTGGCAATAAAGCCATTCTTTGTTGCCAGAAACAGCCTATGTGCCCAGATGGCAACACTGAGCCAAGCTTTGCCCAGCACTGTTCTCCTCAATAAGATGATGGGTGACCTCCAGACCACTGAGAAAGCAATTCCCTTGGCAGGTCGGCTGAGGACTGGAGTGGTGGAACAGCTCAGGACACCCTTGGGTAAATTGGCAGCGCAGGGTTGTTGTTTTTACTGCATATGTGACTCAAAGATGAAGGACAAAGCAGTCACCCCTCATCAGCTGCCCAGGAGGAGGACCCTCCTGGTTGAAGAGGTTAGGCAAGCTGAGGGCATGACCAGGAGGAGGGTGCTGGAGTGCCTAGTCTTAGTGCACATTCTACCCTTAGCATCAGCACTATCACCGTCGCTTGCAGGTCCAGAAGCATGCTGTCCCTGGCAGGGCCAAGTGAGCCACTGGTGGCCCCGCCTCCGCATTCCACTTGGTAGTTCATGGAGGAGTCCCTTGGCACCTTGCCAGGGGAATGAGAGGAGCCCACCAAACCCTGCAGCTGTGCTGAGCAGTGTGTGCTGCAGTACTTGCAGAAGCTGGTGGCAGGCTGGGAGAGAGTCAATCCAGTTTGGGGCAACACGTTGCCAAGTCTGGCCAGTCTTGGTGGCAGTTACTGGACACTTCCTCTCATGCCTACTAACCAGCGTCCAGAGCGAGAGGGTGTTCTCCATGGCAGGGGCGTGGTGACACTCCATCGTTCACACTTGGATGCTGACATGGTGGAGTGGCTGGTCTTCCTGAAGGCCAACCTCTCTCTGCTGGGCTATCCCAAGCTGCCATGGAGGATGAGTGACTCATGGTCACCCCCACCCACTACAACACCACTGGCAGCTCACCACACCCCGGCCAGCCCCAAACCCAGATGTGTCACAGCCTGCCCATTAGTGCTGCTGACACACACAGACATGTACGCATGCCACCACCACAGCTGATGATGAGGTATAGACTGGTTCCCTGACCCCTCTATTAGGCTGTCAGCCCAGGCCTAGCACAATCTGAGGCTATGGTGTGCTTTCCAGACGCAGGCAAGGACAGCTAGGCAGGGACATACGCAGCGGAAAAATAACTTGCCTAGGGAGCAAGAGGTTGCTGGTTCGAATCCCTGCTGCTATGATTCCCAGACTATGGGAAACACCTATATAAGGCAGCAGCAATATAGGAAGATGCTAAAAGGCATCATCTCATACTGTGCAGGAGATGGCAATGGTAAACCCGTCCTGTATTCTGCCAAAGACAACCACAGGGCTCTGTGGTCACCAGAAGTCGAAACCGACTCGATGGCACAACTTTTACTTTTTTAATGTTTCTATATTGTGAACCGCCCAGGGACTTTTTTGTATGAGGCGGTATATAAATGTACTAAATAAATAAAATAAATAAAATATGCTTATGTTGGAGAAGAAGACTTCTTCTCATGGTAAGAGATGAGCTCCATGTCTGGTCTTGAAAGTAACTTGTGCTTCACTCACTGCTCTGGTCTGCTCTGCAATCTGCATTGCAAAGTGTACTCAAATGTGGCTGAAGACATTCTAGTTGAGCTTATGGCTGTGCTTTCTGGCTGCTAAGGGTGCTGCTCTATTGTGGCAGCTGCTGCTGGTAAAGACAAAGTCATAATTGTGTGAGAGAGCAACTTGTGCCAATGATGCTACTGCAGTGCAGGCACTGTGGCTGGCAATGGATTCTGGGTCAGTGATTCTTTTTTGGCTATCTTTGGACTGTGTGTTTGGCAAAATGTGGTGTTCCGTTCTGTCTTGGGAGGGACTGTGTGTGCTTCCGTTCTGCAGTGTTGTTTTTTGTAAGGTGGGGTTTCAAAATGTTTGCATTCTTCTTGTTTCACCCCTAAGTAGTAATGGGGAACTTGAATCACCCAATTGTCCCTCATGGGTAGGTCCTAGGGCCACCAAAGTGGGTTGGATGGTACAGTGTGATGGGTACTACCTACCACACAATCCACAAATGGTGGGCTGGTTCAACAAATCAACTTTCTGCAGTTCAGTTTTAGGTTGAATCAAATCGTAAAAATGATTCATGCACATCTCTAGAATTTGCCAACTTAATAACATATCAACCTTTTCACCAGGTGTCTATATTTCTGGGGCTCACAATTGGTCCCTAGAGTAGTGAGATATTTAATGTGTATATTGCTTATGAAAGGTATGCTTGCTATAAGGAGCATGACCACATTAAGAACCGGAGGAGACACGAATGTGTTGGCATTTCAGTGTGCTGCTACCATGTGATTTCTGTATTAGGAAATAACTTAAACAGCTTTGGAAAGGGATCAACTCAAGTTAAATCGCTAGAACACACTCAAACCAATTAAAATACATACATACTAAAAGGGTGCACCAAGCCATCCATAGCTTCTAAATCAATACAGTTATAACCCTACTATGTAAACAAGGCCTGCATTTACATTTTCACTGGAGGCTATTTGCTGCTGCTTCATTTAGATTAATCTTTTTCTCGATTAAGGGCGATGCATATGCACACAGGTGTACAACAGAGTTTACAAAAATGAAAACCAATAGCAAGGTTAGCAAACTGCAGCTGCCAACAGTGGGGCCACATTTCCATTTTCAAAGTGCTAACATTGCAAGATGCCATTTGGAAGGGAATGTGATCAATTCAGCTAATTGAACACATTAATAAGATTTGATTTAGAACAAAAATAAAAGCCAGTGCTTGATGACTAACAATATCATCCAGTAATAAATGTCAGCGAAAAGCAGCAGAATTATTGCATGCAGTAAATCAAAGCATGTAAGTGCATGTGAAATGTATGTTTCTTCTAAGGATTCATAAAATACATTGCTAATAAAATAGGTAGTCTGGGATACTAAAAATGCAATTCTATTTAATAGATGTATGCAGAAAGTTTTTGTTCTGGAACAGTAATAAGGAATCAAAGTGGGAATAAAAATCAGTTGTGATGCTGCATCAGTTTCTTTCACAAACCTGAGCTTGTTATAGCCACTGGTGTTATTGCCTCCCCTTAACCTTTTATCATAGGCCTTTTTTCAGAGGTTAGAATGGCCATTCTCTGCACTAGAGCTATTTATTATGTCCCTAAGGTATTACATGATTGCACATATTGTCAAGATGGTTCAGAAGCAGTTGCAGATGTGAGCAATTGGTCCTCCTAGTCACCAAAACAGTAACCTAAATTCTATATTGCAGACATCAAGTAGGAAAAGAAGTAGGGTCTCTGCAGCAAGTCCAAATACATCATGGTATGAAATGCTATACACTTAATTTCCTCCTCTAAATTATATACACTTAATTTCCTCCTCTATAAACTAATTTCATAGATTGTAATTAAATTAAGTGTGTATACCTTATTTACATATATCCAGTTTCTAGTTCGGACACACAAAAATCTTTACATGGCATATGGGCACTGACACAGTCACAAGGAGGAAATATTATATGCCCTGGCACAACCATATTACAGACATTGTTTCTCAGAGGTGATTTATGAAAACACAGTGGTTGAACAATGTCCAACTATGCTCACACCAATTGCCATTAGGAAGCAGGACCTGTAAACATGGTTGCACCACAGGAGCTCACCATAGGGAGCATCAGAACCAGCCCATATTGCTCACACCTTTAAGCAGATGCCCATTCTTAATTTTGTGTAGGACTCTGTTGCTTTTACAGCCTCCTGTTGCCACACACAATTAAAGCTACCATGCTTGCAATTGAAAGCAGGAATTGCTCAGTTTTGCATTGCCTTCATTCTAGGTGTTTCAGTTAGCCTATAAGCATATCTTATCCTAAACTGCATTATTTGCTTTGTGTTTTTAAAGTTTCAGATGCTAATTATGGAAGGTATTTTACTAGTATTGCATTCATGCTAGTTAATGAAATATATCAACCTGTTCTGGATCATGCTGCCCTAGATTAGACATTCATCATCCCCTTCTCCACAAGCAACAGTTGTCTTCTGTGCAAACCTTAGGTGGATCGATGGTTTCTCACATGCTAACTCTATTTAAATGCCATGCCATTAACAGTGATTCACCTTAATTCCAGCTGACATCGGAATATGGGCAGAAGCATTATATCGGAGACTGTGAACCTGATCCCTTAAAGCAGGGATCCTCAACGTTGGGCCCCCAGATGTTATTGGACCTCAACTCCCATAATCCCCAACCAAAGGCCACTGGGGCTTGGGATTATGGGAGTTGAAGTCCACTAACATCTGGGGACCCAACGTTGAGGATCCCTGCCTTAAAGGGCAAACCAAGTCTGTCAGAACAAGTTGACCACCATCTCCCCAAACAGATGATCCTCCCGTTCACAGCCCCCCCCCCCCGCATTTTATCAAGACTGAATTTAATGAATGAATTTCAATTTATTCAACTCACCCAGCCCATTACGGACTCCAGACACCAACTCAACACTTACAGGCATTGCTTCCTGTCATGTGATTCTGATGTAAAAGGGAAATAGAGTCAAGTGTCATCAGCACACTGACATCTTCCACAACAGTTTCATGTAGATGGTGAAAATCATGAGAAACAAGATGGAACCCTGTACTACCCTGTAGAATAAATGCCACAGGACAGAGCAGTAGTCCCCTAGCACCATCTTCAGCTGATGGCCCTAGGTAAGAATGTAACCACCACAGAGCAATGACCCTGATTTTGGAGCCTCTCTATGGTATCAAAATCTGTGGAGAAGTCCAGGAAAATCAACAGAGTTGCACTCCGCTGACCAAGACCATCTCTGTGCTATAAACAGGCCTGAAGATGGATTGAAATGGGCCCAGATAGTCAATCACATCCAAGACAGTCTGGAGTTGAGAAGCCATCACTCACTTCAGCACTTTGCACAAGAAAGTTTGTGTGTGTGTTTGCTGGGGGTGGGGGGGATTTGTGACCTGTCAGTAGCTTACCTGCCAGCAGCTTTTATCGAGCTTGAGTTCATTTCCTACCATATTTCTTCCCCCCACCCCTCTGTCCTTTACTATCAACACCAGTGTTTACTGAAATGGATGGAATTCAAAAAACTTGAAAGAAGACTAGACAAGGAAGCTCATAGATTAAAATTATTCTTGTACGTCCTCACCTCTCAGATTTCTGCTTGCTTGCAAGATTGACTTGTCTTTCAGTCAGAAGTCCTTGATTTATTTATACTCTACTTTTTAACAGAAACATAAAACAAATGGGGGGGTTTGCACCGGTACGAATACCTGCTATCTCCTTCCCATCTTTATCTGCCAGGGGAACTTTCTTTGCAAGTACTTTGACTAATGGACATCCAGAGACACATCCATCTTTTCAAGTGAAGTAACAGCCCTGCCTTAAGGCAAGGATGGAATTTGTGTTGTGCTGTGGGAGCAGGCCAGGTGCAAAATCCTCCCCCAGTGTTCTTCCTCTTGGTCAGTCAGCTTTGCACTAGAATGAAATGGATCCCATTCCCATCTGGAATGAGTTAGCAGCAACGAAATTGGAGCCCTCATGCTTTAATCCACCAATGCCAGAGCGGTGGAGGGCCAGTCTTGTAACAGCAAGCGTGAATTGTTCCCTTTGCTAAGCAGAGTTTGTCTTGGTTTGCATTTGGAGGCGGTAAGATATTCCCCTTAGGAGATGTGGCCACTGCTCAGTGGTAGAGCTATTGGTTTAGTGGTATGTTTTACATTCAGAAGGTCCCAGGATCAATTGTTAGCATCTTCAGGTATGGCTGGGAAAGACTCCTACCTGAAATCTTGGAGAGCCACTACCCGTCAATGTAGACAATACTGAGCAAGGTGAACCAATGGTCTAACACAGTATAAGGCAACTTCCTATGTTTCTAAATACAAAAGAGAGAAGCCTGGGGGTGGGGGACCTCAGCTTGCTCCTTGCCTTCTTCTCAGGCAGTCCTTGGAGCAGTGACTGGAGTGGTGTGTCCAAGATCTTTGAGGAGGAGCAGAAGCAAAGGAGGAAGAAAGAAGAGGGAAGCAGCACCATTGGAGAGGTCTGTGAGCCCAGAAAGACAATGGAGCTTCATGGGGGACTGTTTTCCTTTTTAAGGAAAAGAGAAAGAGCAAATATTGACCTACAAACACTTCATGGGCTCTGTGTGACCTCTGGGTGCAGCTGCCATGATCAGTGACTGCACTTGGATGCCATCTTACATGAGGTGGCCCTCAGTAATTCAGCAACTAGTGAATGTGGGTTTAGTCCCATGTGGACCTAACTGAAGTTGAGGGCAGGGTTTCTGTATAGTCATACATAAACATTAGGAGTGTCTGCAGCAATCTGCCTGCCAAGTTAGCATTGACAGTTGACATGTGCAATGAGCCTCATGGGCACATACACACACATGGTGAGTAGGGCTCAAAGTGTATAATCCATCCTCAACTTTAGCAGAGCACTGATGACTCCGAATCCCTAGATAACCTGTCCAGTACTTTTGTCTTTGAATTAACTACACAACTCTCTGATCACATTGCTAACTGGGGGGATTTTTTGTTTGTTTGTGGTTAGCATAGTTTGAAGCCTACTCTGGGAAGAGCAGAAGCAAACCTGAGAAAGTAAGCAAGCTTTTCTACAAAAAAACAACCCCTTTGTGTTCAAACTAACAGGAGAAGGGGGAGATTTTGAGGGGCTTGTTTCTCTTTAAGGGAGAAATCCCAGTTTATGTGTCTGTGCTTGGTTTTTTTGCCAGGACTTCCTTTGCGGGCTGTGTGCCAGTTAGTTTTTGTTCCTCTCTTGCCTGGAGAGGGACAGTGGGAGGAGCCATCCAGGGCTGTAGTGAGTCACACCTGGTGGGAGGGGCCCTATTTCTGTTGAGGCACATTCCTGTTCAGTTTGAAGCCTACTTTCTGTTTAAGAGGCAACAGCCAGGAAACTTAGTGAACAAAGATAAACAAACAGAGATTGGAGTTTGATGTGGAGTTTAGCAGGGACGGGGGGAGCCTGACATGATCCCCCTTGATCACAAGGAGCCCAGTGGGAAGAGAAGGTAAGTACTACTCTCTTTTTCATATTCTCAGGAAAGAAAGTCTAAACTGTTAAGTAGCTGACAACTATATCCAAGACCTAACTTTCAAATAAACAATCTCTAAATGATCTAAACAGCCAACAAAACCAGTTATGAAAATAGAAAGCCAGCAGGGGAGGAGGCACTTCCCAGTGTATTGCATGGAGTGATGTATGTATGACTGTTTGCTTGACGGAAGAAGTCATGGGTGTGTGCTCGGTGCAAGGAGCTCCTGGCTCTCAGGGAACAAGTTTGTTCCCTCGAGACCAAGTTGGTGGATCTGGAGAAGCTCAGAGAGGCAGAGAGGTATATAGACAAGACTTTTGGGGACATGGTAGAGGCACCACACTATCAGGCTGATAGCTCCTCTGCTGTCAGGGAGAATGAAGGTCTCAGGGAAGGAGGATATCAGTCTCAGGAAGAAGGAATCCTCCCTTAGAAGGAATCTCTTCCATGGATGATGAGCCCATATCCTCTTGCACAGGGGATACACCTCCAAGGGGTGGAGACCTCCTTGTAGTGGGTGATTTAGTCATTAGGGGTATAGAGAGATGGGTCTGTGATATGAATATAGACCACACGGTGACTTTCCTGCTTGGTGCAAAGGTTGTGGACATCACACGGCATCTAGATAGGCTGTTAGGCAGTGCTGTGGAGGGCCCAGCTGTCATGGTGCACATTGGCACCAATGATGTTGGGAAATGTAATCAGGAGGACCTGGAAGCCAAGTTTTGGCTGCTAAGTAGCATATTGAAGTCCAGGAACCCCAAGGTACCATTCTCAGAAATGCTACCTTTTCCACGCGCAGGGTCAGCAAGGCAGGCAGAGCTGGGGCGGGGCTCAATGTGTGGTGAGACCATGGTGCCGGGAGGAGGGGTTTAGAATTGCTAGGCACTGGGATACATTTGGTGATAAGACAAGCCTGTACAAGCCTGTACAATACATGGTTCCACTTGAACCATGATGGAACCAGACTGCTGGTGCTTAAAATAAAAAAAAAGGTCTTAGAGCAGCTTTTAAAATGACACCTGGGAGATAGCTGACAGGAGCTTGTTAGAATCCAGTTTGGCAAATGCCATCCCTTATCGTTCAAGGGTGTAAATGCGTTGGTTAAACCAGAAGGGGACAGAGCAGAACTAGATAAAAAGCAGCCAGAAGGATGTGCTAACTGGTCAAAGAGATCAAATGGCCATGATAGCACACACCACGTAAGGGATTTGGCATATAGGTGCTTATATGCCAATACCAGATGCCTATGGGTGAGCTGGAGTGCTTGGCTGCCAATGAAAACCTAGAGCCAGAAAGGAAATGTGCTACTAGGATGTGCTATTGCCCTCCTGATCAAAACACTGACAGTGACTGGGAGTTGCAGAAGGAAATCAGAGAGGCATCAAAGAGAGAGAGGGCTGTAATAATGGGTGACTTAAAATACCCACACATAGACTGGGTAAATTCACATTCAGGAAATGACAGAGGTCAAATTTCTAGATATGCTGAATGATTGTGCCCTAGAACTGTTGGTCATGGAATCAACCAAAGAGAAGGTGACATGGACTTAATCCTGAGTGGTGTCCAGGACCTGGTGTGAGATGTCACTGTTGTGGAATCTTTAGGGAACAGTGACCATAGTGGGATAGTGTGATCAAATACAGTGTACATGCGACGAGAGAATTGCTAAGGAAGTCTAACACAGACACTTTGAATTTCAGAAGAGGAAACTTATCTGAAATGAGGAGTTTGGTGAAAAGAAAATTGAAAGGGAAAATCAGGAGAGTCACTTTGCTCCAGTAGGCATAAAGTCTATTTAAATCTGCAATAATAGAAGCCCAGTTAAAATGTATACCAAAAAGGAGCAAAGGTACCACCAAGTCCAGGAGGATAACAGCATGGCTAACAAATCAAGGAAGTTATAAAGGGAAAGAAGACTTCCTTCAGAAATTGGAAGGCCCACCCAAATAAAAAGAACAGAAAGGAACACAAACTCTGAAGTAAGAAGTGGTGTCCCCCAGGGATGTGTACTGGGACCAGTGCTTTTCAATTTATTCATAAATGATTTAGAAGTTGGGGTAAGCAGCAAGGTGGCCAAATTTGCAGATGATACCAAATTATTTAGGGTAGTGAAATCCAAAAGATATTGCAAGGTGCTCCAAAAGGACCTCTCCAAACTGGGGAGTGGGCAACAAAATGGCAGATGCAGTTCAATGTTAGCAAGCATAGTTGTAGTAGTAGTAATTTTTATTTCAGTCACTGACCAGCAAATACAAAAGAGCAAAAGTAAAAATTTAAAATAAAATAAAAGGATAAAAATACGTAAAATTCCTAAAGGTGCCTAGAAACATTCAAACATATTGGGGGAAACACCAGCATCATTTATGAGGAAGCAGGAAAAAAGGAAAAACCCAACTCAATATATAACAGCTATACTAAATAGATAATGATACTTAGTTCAAATACATAACATAGTCTTCCGAATTCTACTGGCAATTAGGCAGAACCTGGCAACTGCATAAGAAATCTTATCATCATGATCTGATAAAAGATAACATATGTAGAAATCATCAGAACAGCCCATAAAATTTAATAAATGTGGAACAATGTGCATATTACGAATGTCTCTATAAAAATTACAATATAATAGAACATGCACTGTTGATTCTATGGCTTCTGAATCGCAGAGGCAAAAGTGTTCTGCAAATGGAATTTTGTTAAATATGCCCTCAATCACTGCAGTGCTCAGGACATTAAATTGTGCTTGGGTAAACGCCCTGCTATACTTGGTCACTGTAATCTGGTTAAGATATCCGGCAGGACATGTGTTCAAAATTTGATTTCCCAGCAAGCAAGTGTAAAGCGATGCATATTGGGGCAAAAAAACCCCACCCAACTTCACATATACGTTGATGGGGTCTGCGCTGTCTCTGTGTGAACAGAAGAGTGATCTAGGGGTCATGGTGGACAGCAATTGAAAGTGTCAACTCAATGTGCAGCAGCTGTGAAAAAGGCAAATTCCATGCTAGGGATCATTAGGAAGGGGATTGAAAATAAAAGTGTTAAAATTATAATCCCCTTATACATATGCATGGTATAGCCATATTTAGAGTACTGCATACAGTTCCGGTCACCACACCTCAGAAAGGACATTCTAGAACTGGAGAAGGCGCAGAAGAGGGCACCTAAAATGATCAGGGGCCTAGAGCACCTTCCTTATGAGGTAAGGCTACAACACATGGGGCTATTTAATTTAGGTGGGGGAGAACTAAGGGGAGACATGATAGAGGTCTATAAAATCATGCCTTTTGTGCAAACCGTGATGTTTTTCTCCCCGTCTCATAACACTAGAAACGGGGGTAATCCGATGAAACGAATTGTCAAGAAATTTAGGACCAATAAAAGGAAGTACTTTTTTACATGACACATAAACAACTTGTGGAATTCTCTTCCACAGGATGTGGTGATTTACAGCAGCCTAGATGGCTTTAAGAGGGGTTTAGTTAAATTAATGGAGGGCAGGTCTATCAATGGCTACTAGTCTGAGGGCTATGGGCCACCTCCAGCCTCAGACGCAAAATGCCTCTAAATACCAGTTTCAGGGGAGCAACAGTAGAAGAGAGAGCATGCCCTCAGCTCTTGCCTATGGGCTTCCTAGAGGCATCAGGGGGGCTACTGTGTGAAACAGGATGCTGGACTAGATAGGCCTTGATCGTGATCCAGCAGGGCTTTTCTTATCTTCTTGTATCACTCCTCCTTTCTGTTGCCCTCTGAATACAGATTAGAGAGAGCTGTTGGCCTGGTTCCTCCATCAGAGTTTTGGGGAACTTGTTCAATTGTAGCATGAGGTTGGGAGTCTGCCTTTTCCATTTTGCAATCTATTCTTCTACTGAGTTTTCAGGACCACACCACCTAAGAATCCCACCTAAGAAGAACCAATAGCCTGGCCAGACACCTCAGGAGTCTGACAGGAAATGTGAAGGATAGGAAATGAAATGCCCAGCTGAGGCATGACTAGAACTCATCATATGACAAGCCCCAAGCTGCCTATTCTGGGCATAGTTGGGGTGGAGCAAGGAGAAAGGGAAATCAAAGTAGGTCACCCACAGCAAAGAAGCTTAGTTCATCTTCTTTGGAAATCTCCAGTGCAGAATACCAAGGGTGCTCTAATGACAAATGGTGTGGGGTGGTGGTGGTGATGAGAAACTGGGCAATCTGGAATGCAGAAGCACAATATGGCATGATTGATTCCTGTTATGAGGAAGGATTCTCTGTATGGGATAGAAGCCCACACCTTGACCATCTATAGCTGTGTAAACTGGGGTACTGAGGATGTGCTGGAAATGGCTTCAGCCTTTCCTCCAGCTTGTAACAGTGTCATATGGCCTTCTCAATATTATCATCATTCAATGGAGTGATTATAAAATTTGTGAAACACAATGTGCACCAACCTCATTCAGGCAGAAATAGTGCACCAACAGTTCTCTGGGATGAAGATCATTTTGTCAGAGCTTCTAGAGTGGTAGGAATAGCATGTAGTCAGGGCTCTAAGGTACATCAAGGACTCTTGAAAAAAAGGGCCAACAAGGCATCTGTGCAAGTTTGTGTCCATTCATAGACATACAGTCATCACTCATCAAGATATAATTCACACCTGCCCTGATTTATGAAGGGAAAATTGCATTCACCTCTCAGCTAAAGGCAGTGATACTTGGTTAAACAACATCTATGATAACCTACAGGACTTCTTGGGGCTTCCTGTTAGTGGGATTGGGTAAGCTAATTCTTTGCCTACCATCGGTGGTATTTTTAGCAGCCAAAAGACATCTACAATTCAAGGAAAGTAGTTGTCATGTGCCAGTCATTATTCCTAACTGGACATGAATTTCCAGACCAATGGGGACATTCCCCCTTTATTTTGTGATACAGTCAGATTTGACAGCCATCCAGTTTTTCAGAAGTCAATCTGACTTGAATGAGTGACAAAGCTCATTGAGATACACCACAGAAAGCTACAAGATGTTTTGTTCTACAGAATTCAGAGCACATACATTTCTTGAAAATCTCTCCATTGCAGCAGAAAAACTATTGAAACATTTTCCATTAATTCTTCAGGGCACTAGATGAAAACTTGACATATATTGCTGACAACATGCACAAGCTCTCATAGAAAGAATAATTAACTTTTTGGGAGTACGACCAAGGTTTGGGGATAGTGAAGATCCAGCAGAGTTCTTCCACAGAAGCATATTATCAGGAAAAAACCATATTGAGAATTAGTTAACACACTGCTTATCTTCCTATTCTAACATAATATTTTCAGAAATTGTTTCCTCATTTTCAGCTCCCTTATTCTAAACAATATGCATGCACTTCATTTATGCAATTGTTTAGGAAATTATCTTGCTGCTACAAGAAAGGAGTCTGACGTTTCTTTTGTTTAAGGCATAAACATGAAATTCAAAATAGGCTCCTTTCTAGGAATATGTCATGAATATGAAACTTGCATTTTTAACTTTGGTTCATCTACTTTATTCAACAGTACTTTCTAGGATTTTGGAATGGAGGCATTTAGCAATCCTATCCTAGTAATATTTACACAGAAGCATGTTTTTAAAACTTCAACAGAAAATTTGTCCTAGTAAATATGCATAGTATTGCAGCCTAATCTAGTCTATCCTTGAGCATCTGTGCCACTATAATTCCCAAACACACCAGCTGCTAGCTTCTGCTTCTGTAATGGTGCTTTTTTAAGAAAACCATTCAGTACTCAGAAGATGAGATCCTCAGTCTGGAGGCTCCACCATCTGCAAAGAAGGATCTTTTGAGGCAGTCTAAAATTAAGTTTCTGTATTGCTGCTGTAGCACAGAGTACCTGGCAATTCTCTTTCCTTTTGACTGACAAAGAGAAGGAACTTTTCAAACTTTGCACTTCCTGCTTTCTGTTAAAAAGAGAACTGAAAGGATAATAATGCACACAAGAGAAGTTCAGGAAGAAAAGGGTTTTAAAAAAAAAAGGCGGTGGGGGAGAGGATTGCCTCTTTGTTCTAAACCCAGTGCATTAGACTATACATACTGCATGCATTTTCTGAATAATTAAAAGTAGGGGAAACATAATTGTGAAGGCCAAGTTTTGCCAACATGTCAAGTGATAATCTTGATATGATGGATTTGACAAAGGCTAGAAACCATGACAAATCAACAGTATGTAAAAGCCAGGGGAAAGAACTGCAGTTTGCTCTACATTTTCCCTCCAATGTACTATGCCACATCTTATTTTAAAAGATAAGGGGACCAAAATTTTAAACCCGTAGATGACCATAACAAAGGCTAGTGGATTTCATTGCAATGCTGGTAGGCAAAGATTTAATCTTGCAAAACAAATGCTGAGCATCTTATTACTTTTAGATTTCACTCTTCCTCCAGTGAGCTCCAGATAACAAATATGGTTAGCCCCTTTTATCCGGATGATAATCCTGTGTTACCAGAACTGCCCTGGAATGCTAGCTAGATGCTCCAACTATACTTTTGGCTGAGAGTGGATAAATTAGCTTGGATAGAGGGAGCAGTTTGGTTCCAGTATCAAATCTGAACGAGTTTGGTGTCTTGGAAAAGATGAGGAGGCAGAGTTCAAAAGTTTTATTAAGGGTATTTGGGGATACAGAATGCAAAGGTTCAGTTAGGCACAGCAATAAATCATAGCAAGAGTAGAGCTAGTGGCAATTTAGCCTGAAGCCCTACTTATGGATTGATCGGCTTGGCTAAGGTACTTGACCAGAGCCTGGCTTAAGGCTTGCCATGGAAAGTGCTTGAAAGTGGGGTGGCTGGAAAGTAGGGCGCAAGGAGGCTTCCAAGGGCAAGAGGTTAGTTTACCTATCTTTCTCGGTTAAGTTGGTGAGCTCATTGCACATTAGCTGAAGTCTCCTCATGAGGAACAGGCAGAAAGGTGGGGGAAAGAAGTGAGGAGTGAACGTTTACAGCTCGCCTGTGTGAGAGTCTACAGGATAGTGATCCAAAAAGATTCCAAGGTCTTGTGCTTTGGCCAGATATATCTCAAAACCTTCTCTGAGGTGGTTTCCAAGCCATTCTACCCACCCTGAAGGTGACAGGTTCCATGCACAACAAAGAAGTTCTTTGCTGCATGCCATTAGTCAATTTGAGTGTAAATTGCCCAACAAAAGGCAAGGGTTAAGTTATGTAGATGTGTTGTTCTTGTTGAATAGAGCTGTGCTAGAATGACTATCTGAAGAACAGGATGCCTTCTGGTTGTACAAGATTATACATCTCCAATTCTGACTCATTTAACTGAGTCCTTGCCAGCTAAGTTGTTAATTCAGAACAGGTTAGGAAATGCACCACTTATCTGTGTGCCTCCGGAAGAGTGCTCCATTATTATCTCTTGTGAAAGGGAGGATTCCTTCCCTGATTGATTCTCCTTTTGAAATGTGGTCTGCTCACCAGCTACTGCCTTCTCTCTGAAAGAGAGGGGTGGGGGTGCCCCATTCAGTCTTTGCTATTCTGACCTTTGGACATGTTGCCCCACACTTTGCTCATGCTGAGTGACCAGCTGTGGGTCTTGCCAAACCCAAGCAGGTGAAAAGTTCACCATAGGGACTACAATCCTGTAGTCTTAGGCTGTATAGCCCTCCAAAGTAATATAGATAGAGGGGTGTTCTCTGGGCTACCCCAAAATCGGGCTGTCGGGCAACACCAAAGTAGGCAAAGAGAGAGCTACTGGCCCCAGTAGGTTTTCATGGCTGATTTGAACCCAGATCTCCATTTCATGGAGGATTTGAACCCAGATCTTTCCAGTCCTAGTCCAACA
Source organism: Hemicordylus capensis (assembly GCF_027244095.1). Classification (NCBI taxonomy): domain Eukaryota; kingdom Metazoa; phylum Chordata; class Lepidosauria; order Squamata; family Cordylidae; genus Hemicordylus; species Hemicordylus capensis. The sequence goes on from NC_069660.1 coordinate 186,739,001, forward strand.
CTCTAACCAGTATACCACCACTGTTTGTCAAGGAATGGTTATCACAACTCACAATAAACACAAGGGTGGCTATGTACAATGTTCTTGGGACAACTGGAATGGTTGACTGATAGCATGAGGATGTTGAGGATTGAACAGGAAGTGTAAATGCCTTGTACTCCCTGTTCCTCTGCAACCATCTCATCCAAAATACAACTTCCATATCTTCCCCACTCAGAAAATGCATAAATTGAAATTACCAATGCAATATACATTTCCCAAACAAGGGAGATGTGGAAAATATACATTGGACAATAATGTTAACTGAGCAGAGGAGATGTGGAAATTATACTTTGGACAATAATGCTAACTGAGCAAAGAGGCACCTTATAAAAGTGGTGATTCTATTTATTTGCCAGAGGAAAGCAACTGGCCCAATCCATCTCCAGCACAGCATCCCTCCAGTGGCTGCTGGTGGTGTCAATCTTCTTTATTTTTTAGATTGGGAGCCCTTTGGGGACAGGGAGCTATTTTATTTATTTCTATCTATGTAAATAGCTTTTGGGGACTTCTGTTGAAAAGAGGTATATACCATACTTTTCAGCAGAAATGCCACGGCACATATGTGTTTAAAAGTTCATTTTTGCCACTGTGGCGCTTACGTTGATGAGGTGCTTACTTACAGGTTTTTTTTCCTTCCTCCTGCAGAACCCACATTCATAGTAATCTCTGGGCTTACTATAAGAAACTACGCATAAGAATTGGAGTCCCTGTACTGATATCACTCAACGCTCATGATGTTCCATTTAGCTCCGGTGTTTACGGCGATACATCTGACTTGTGTTGTGTTATACTTTATTATGGTCATTGACCCAACAAAAAGGTACAGAACACAGTAAAGATGATAGAAATGGTGCAAAACATACTATCAGGGTCTTCATAATAATACCGATAACGTAAACCAACTCAGACCTAATCCTACATGCGGCCACACAAAATTTGTCTACACACAGTGTTATAGGTATACAGGGACCAGCTAATTAAAAATGGGCTGAAAATGGCCTGATCTGTCATTTAGGCAGCAGGAGGGCCCAATAAAAGAGGTTTCACCACCTCTGCTGCCATCCCAGATGGCAGGAGGTGGCTGGGGGTGGGGGTGGGGCAGAGGTGGGGCAAGGAGCTGGATCAGCAGGGGTGGGGTGAGAGACAGGGAGAACTAGCGCACATTCTGTGCCAGGCTACCTACTTCTCAATTCACCTCTGCAAGGTGATACTGGAATCATTCCCATGGAGATATTAAAAAGACAGACACTCTACCAAAGATGGTTATCCATCTGGATTGTCTGGGAACAATCCCATGCGCAGGAGCTGACAACAACAAGTATTGTGCTTGTATTGCACCATAACATGAGTGTCTGGGAACTGGTCTCCACAGTAACAAGAATTATCCACACGTGAAGGCATTCTTGTAGAAATGTTTCCATGGGGATTTTCCAAACAAAACATCCCCCACCGCATTCTGACAGTCTGATCTGGATTATCTTGTGAAGCCTGAAAGCCTTATAGCCTTGGGCTGTGGTCTATTTATGTAAATTTTTGTTTGGGGAGCAAGGGATTCTGAAAGCTAGTCTATTATAAAAGCTCTGTTCCAAAAAGAGCAAGCTATGTTAATATAAGGTTATATACAAAACACAAAGCTTTGCAACTAAGGGATTTCTTAGATGATGCTGTGTAAAGATGAATCTTTAAAATATGTCATCCTCCTTTTGAACACATATGAACTCTCTGTGGTGTATGTGTGTGTTTTCCAAAGGATATAATCTAGTGTACCAAAATTCAATCTGAAAATAGTTTTAATCTTAAACCAGTTTTAATATGCTGTCAATTTCATAGTAATAATCTCTGTGATTTGTTGTTGTTGTTAGTTTATAGCCAGACCAGTGTTGCAGTGCAGTAACAAAAGTAGATACAAGCCCCTAAGCAGTTTAGAGTGCTGTGCAGTGTTGTGTAACTGTTAGAGGAAGCAGAAATCATGACTGGATGAGTGACATTGGATTAAATTGTCTCATAAACTGTAATAGGAGCGACTGAGAACCAAATCAAGCCTGAATTGCAACATAGCTGAGATCTGTTTCTTGGTCACACTAGAGTGTGACAGAATGTTGACAAGAGTCTGATGAAATGTTGAGAACTGACTTTTATTGTATATAGCACAATAAGTCTCAGGATTATTAATTTTTATTTATTTCACACTATCAATGTATATGGCATTTTACAGAGTAACAAACAAAAGGGTTCCTGCCCTAAGGAGCTTTTGAATTTAGATTGAAGAGTTTAATTGTACACATGTTTGTGTGTATGTGTTTAACCCTCATCCTGATTTTCGGGTGCATTTCCACCCCCAGCTGCGAAAAGGTGCGTAAACAAGCAAACCAATGCACTCCCTGTTATGCTCTTGTCAAATTCTTACCTTGACTCTGGCACGTGATGTATCTAAAAGTATGGCCACTCACCTGTTATGATATTTATGTTATTAATTTTTAAAATAATAATAATATGTTAATAATTAATATGTTATTAATTTTTTTTCTGGACCTTGTTTGTGAAAAAGCTGCAGCACAGCTGCATTCCTGGGTATGACCCACAGTTGATGAGTGGCTGTTAGGTTTCTGAGGTGCTGTCCCTTCTAGCAACACATTCCAAGCAAGCCAAAGAAGTTTGTGCCCAGGACAGTTGACAAGAAACCCAGCAAAAGATGTGATGATTGTGGGTGACTGACCTGTAGAATGCAACTGACTAGCTCCCAGATTGCCTTTAGGTCAGTCACGGTGTATCCTTTCAGCTGAAATGCTGAGAACTGAGATGTTGAAGTATGGATTCTCATTAGTTTGGGGTTTGAAATGTTCATTTTTCTTGGCTAACAGCTCACATTCTCAGTGAGTTGTGTATGGCACCCTGTGGGATGTAGGGGTTACTGCTGCACTCCCCTGGAGTGAAATGTTAAATTATTGTGGTTCTGTGGCCTGAAAAATGGTGGGGGGACATTCAGTGTAACCAATGGGGCTACTCAGGAGTAAGGAGTTCTACTCATGTGTAAAGAAATCATGACTCCGGATGAGGGTTAAAGGATGAGGGTTAAAGGAACCCTCAAAAGAGGGTTTGAAAGAAGTTGAGAAGGCAGATTTTTCTCCCAAGAGGCTGTTCGAAGAGTGTAACAAATTGTTAAACTCTCCTGATATTATTCTGCCTTTGATGTTCTATGGTGTAGGGTTTTTTTAAACAGCCAAAGTTCCCATAGCCAAAAAAATATTCACATAATATTTACCTTTTATTCAGACCTGAAGACCACTTAATGAGCAGAGCATTTTACTATGGGCTATCATGAGACTTACTGGGGCTATTCTCATGATTGCAGAGAATCGGGCTAGCCTCCACAAGCAGGGAGGGAGTCCTGGGCGGCCGGATCAGCCGCCTACACGATTGCCGGCTCTGTGACGGAGCCAGCAGGGGCTGGGAGTACGGGGGTCGCGCAACCCCTGGAAGCTCCAGTACGCCCTGCGTGAGCATGGCATACTGGAGGAGCAGGAGGCGACTTTTCGCTTCCCCTCCGGGGGTCTCCTTGTGAGTAGGCATGGCGTAGAGCTGCGCCGTGGCTACTCACGAGCTTGAAAACCAGGTTTGCGGAGCGCTTGCTCCGCAAACCTGGTTTTAGGGCAGGGGTACTTGAGCGGGTTACCTGCTCTAGAACCACCAGGCTTGCAGCCGAGCCTGGTGGTTCTAGAGCAGATAACCTGCTCAAGTACCCCTGCCCTAAAACCAGGTTTGCGGAGCAAGCGCTCCGCAAACCTGGTTTTCAAGCTCGTGAGTAGCCACGGCGCAGCTCTACGCCATGCCTACTCACAAGGAGACCCCCGGAGGGGAAGCGAAAAGTCACCTCCTGCTCCTCCAGTATGCCATGCTCACGCAGGGCGTACTGGAGCTTCCAGGGGTTGCGCGACCCCCATACTCCCAGCCCCTGCCGGCTCCGTCACAGAGCCGGCAATCGTGTAGGCGGCCAATCCGGCCGCCCAGGACTCCCTCCCTGCTTGTGTGCAGGGAGAGCAGACTGATCGTGAGACCCGGCTCACTGAGTTATATACTAAACCTTAGAAAGCAGTGGACTAGACTATGTGCTAGATATATTTTGGTAAATACTAGTTAGCTGGAATTCATGAGGACAATTAATTCGCAAAAATGGCTCATCCAGGCAAAGGACTGTTTCCTACAGTTTTCAAAGACTTTTAAGACTGCAACAGTTTTCGTTTTAATTATGGAGGCTTTCCAACACAAAAGCAGCAGACAGATTGTTAGCTCAACAAGGCCCCATGCAGATGGCAATGTCACATACAAACTATTTTGAGAGGAGTAGGAGTCTGCTATGCCATATGCTAGTGTCAGGTCCAGAACTAATTAATTTGTGCTAATACTTCCTGGAAGTATCTTTGGGATAAACTGCTCTTACAGAGCACCTGCACAAAGAAGAGAGGATGGACTACAAGGAATCTATACCTGTGATCTAGTTTGTTTACTTCAGTCTAAGTAAAGGTCAGCATCGTAAGCTATCATGAATAACCTTTCTGAACAATCCCAGTGGTGCTGACATTCCTTGAGTATGTTTGGAAAATAAAATTTTAATGCTGGGATGAATTACTAAGTCCCTACCATCACCAGAATGGTGATAACAGGTAAGAAACAAATGAGATCAGGGGATTTGTGCAGTAATCCATTATGTTATGTAAATCTGAGTTGCTTATGTTTGCTGCTGAACAGTAGCATTAATAAAGAGGAATGATTGATAATAAAATGAAAAAGAAACTGTAAATACCTAGGAGGGAAAAGATTAATCTGAGTTTTCAGTTTTCTCAAATCTTGACTATGTGAGTCTCTTTCCAGATACCCAGCTTCATCGTTGACAGCTGTCCCAGATAAATTCATTTGAAAACCCAAGAGGAATAAAACCAGTTTCTGAAAAATGCAAGACGCCTTGAGCATGCATTACAGCATCAGGTTACATGAATACATTAAGTTATTATCAGTGAATCTGCTGCTGTCAACCTCAAAAGAAATAACTTCAGACATTTATTGAATCCAATAGTGACACTCTCACACCAACTTGTCTCATAATTTTTGTGAGGAGATAATGGAATCATTAACACTTTCATGTGTCATTAAAAGGCCAAAGGAAGAATAGGTGTTTTTTCCTAGGAGACATCCCTCAAGCAAGGTCAGCAAAGACTCTAATCAGAAAGCTTTGATAGGCCCCTCACAGCACTTATAGAAAAGGAATGAAAAGAAGAGAGAGATTCTTCCCCTCATAAAAACCATATCTGTCTGTTATAAAGAGAAGTTTCAAAAAACGACTGCTGTACGAACATGGTTGTGTCTCATACTGAACACATAAAGTGTGGTCAAGCTTTAATATATTTAAGCATCAATCTAGACATCTGGGGACTCTGACTGGGGCAAGGTTTGTTTGTTTATTTATTTATTTAGCATATTTTTATACCATCCAAAACTTATGTCTCTGGTTCCCAGATGCATGCATGTGGGTGTTCAAGACAGCATGTACTTAATACGGATGTGCAAAATGTATCGTTGACACTTTTCAACTCAAAATGGGCCCTTTTGAGCTCAAAACAAAACACCATTTAAATAAAGGGGCCTGTTTCAAGCTTGGAACAAAACAACCCCGTTTCAATCAAAAAGTTTTGATATTTCGAGCACCATTTGGGAGGCCTGTTTTTCCCCTACAGGTTGATTTTCTGGTACTGGCCTCCGATTGGCTTGTGATCTCCTTGCTTCTTGGTTGGCTTGTTATCATATAACTCTTTTTTTCCCCCATGGGCAACTGTGCCTCCATTAGTACTGTGGTTTGTTGAGATAGTGGCCCCATTGGCACATAACAGCACATGAGAGACTAATCAAAGGTTAATTTTTGTAACCATGAAACACATTGCAGATATTAGTCCACCTGTAGCCCAGCAACCTCCGGATTCAGGACAGGGAAGCCACTCCTTCTTCCTGGTCTGCCGAGTCTGCATCCTGGCGAGCTCCAAAATGCTTGCATCACCAGGCTATGGGCAAGGCATCGGCATGTCTGCAGGGTGGCAGCCATTGGCCATGATCTTCAAGGGGTGGTGCTGAGCACGAGCATGACTTTTTGGAATGGTCCGCTTGCCCTCAGCAGGGAAAGGGCATTTAAATCCCTTTAATGTGAGGCCCCCATTCTCTATGGTAAGTACTAGAACTAGTATACCATGACCCCCTCCACTCCAGGCAACCATTTCATACTCCCAAGGAGTAGTGGTCACTCCATGTGTCTGGGCGATAACGGGTGGGCAGACTAGGGAAACACCAAAACTGGGGATATATCTTTACTCTCATTCAAATTTTGGGGGTTTGGGCCAGCATTGCAGAGTATGCAGATCGGCCACCATGGGGAATCACAGGAGAAGGAAACCCAGATTATCAGGGATTGCAGGAAAGTACTGGACTGGCAAAGGGACTGCTTGGACTGCTTCTTCATGGTAGTCACCAAGACAGGAAAAGGTGTTGCCAGGTTAAGCAACTAGGCTGAGTGGCATCTGCTGCCTGGCCTGCATGTGTGTCTCCCTAGCCTTTAACTTTCATTATAGAGAAGTCCTTGGGATAAGGGATATCATTGCACATTGTTAATGTTTCAGCCCCATTTTGGGACCATAAAATGAGTTGGGTGGTAGGGCACGATAGGTACTACCTACCACTGAACCCACAAAAGAAATGAGATTAAAATTTTACAGAAATTTTTAACCTTTCCCCAAAACGTCCATAGGACTCAATGGGGGTTTGGGGAAAGGTTGAGGGGGGAAATCACCCAGTTGCTCATTTCTTTTGTGGATTGGCTTGTAGGTAGCATCCATCATGCCCTACCACCCAATCCATCTTGGTGTCCTTAGGAGCTACCCATGGGAGCAATTGGGGTTTTTTTTTGTGTGTTTCCCCATTGTTCCCTATGGCCGAAACACTTGAAATGTTTTGAGTTTGTTTTGTCAAAACTACTGGTCAGACCAGATGTTTCAAGGAAATGTTTTAGCTGTCTGCATTTTCTTTTGAGCTTGAAACAAAATGCAAAATCCATTTTGTGCACATCTCTAGTACTTAATTGTATCAAATGTGGAGTTTACTAAACCAAAATTAAAAAAAATAGATTGTTTTCTGGTCTCCTCACTTTCCACAGAAAGAAGAGGGCTATTAGAAGATTTTCTTGCCTTCTGTATTTATTGAGGAGGAAAAGCAAGGATATCTCATTCCCCAAAACATGATGCCTCTACAGGCAGTATATGGCCCCTCCTTTGATTTTATTCCCCAGAAGGCCTTTTCTGTGTGATATTATTTATTTATTTATTACATTTATAAACCACCCCATCCAAAGGCTCTGGGGAGTGAACAACAAATTTAAAAAGACACAAAAGTTAACACCATTTAAAATACAATGCTCAAAAGACTATAAAAACTATTTTAAAACCATTCAAAACCATTTAAAACCAATTAAAATACTTTAAAAAACAATTTAAAAACCTTGGAAGGCCAGGCCAAAGAAGTAAGTTTTTAGGGCTCTCTTGAAGACCAACAGTGAGCCTAAACTGTGAATATCTGCTGGGAATGCATTCCATAGGCCAGATGCAGCTACAGAAAAGGCCCAGTTCTGAGTTGCCACCAGACACACTGGTGGTAACAGGAGACGGTCCTCTCCAGATGACCTCAATGTGTGATGGGAAACATATAGAAGAAGGATCTCTCTAAGGTAGCCCAGACACAAGCCACCCAGGGCTTTAAAGGTAATAACCAGCACTTTGTATTTCACCCGGAAACATATCAGCAGCCAGTGCAACTGTTTTAAAACAGGCATAATATGGTCTCTCCGGGTTACCCCAGAGATCAGTCTGGCTGGTCTAACTGAACTAACTGAAGTTTCTGAACTATGTACAAAGGCAGCCCCATGTAGAGCGCATTGCAATAGTCAAGCCTGGAGATTACCAGCTGATGCACCACTGTTTTGAGATCGTTCTCTTCAAGGAATGGATGAAGCTGTCAAATCAGCAGAAGTTGATAGAAAGCGCTCCTGGCCATGCCTCCACCTGAGATAGCAGGGTGAGACTTGGATCCAAGAGCACTCAAGCTGTTTACCTGTTCCTTCTGGGGGAATGTAGCCCCATCCAGCACAGGAAGATCTAACTCATCTCTCAAATTCCGATCCCCCACAATGAGCACCTCCATCTTGCACAACTAGTAGTGCCCTACTTGCTTGATACCCTTTTTTCTGTACCATGAGGTACAGCTCATGCAGAATCTACTCATTTCAACACTAGGTGAAAAATTTTATTCAGCCAGGGTTTTCGTGTATTCTGTTTTTAATAGCTTACTGTTTTGAGGCTGCTGGATTTGTTCTTATTGTTTTAATGTTTGTTTTAACTGCTGATGTGTGTTTTTAATATTGTTAGCAGCCTTAGGAGGTTTATTCCTGAAGGTCACAGTAGAAACACTGTTGTTGTTGTTGTTGTTACCATCATCAGTATAATTATGCCCTTGCACCTGGACCTCCACTTCTATAATCTTCTCTATATATAATTCTCTAAGGTGTACCCATGGCTAATCCCGTGCGTGGCAGCTCTTGCGAGAGTTCATGAGTGAGCTGCTGTGAGGGGGAGAGGAAAATGACAGCAGTGGTGGGGAAGAAAAGGTGAACATATGGGCAGAAGGGGAGAGAAAGTGGCGGCTTTGGGCAGGAGAGAGAAAGTGGTGGTCAGTGGGGAGAGAAAGTGGTGGGTGGCAGGGGAGAAAAGTGAATGGGTAGGTGGGCGGGTGGCAGGGAGAGAGGAAGTGATGGGTGGTGGCAGCAGCTGGCCAGGCGGCCGGCTGGAGAGGCAAAATGGCAGGTAGGCAGGCGGGGGGAAGTAAGCTGTGGCCGAAGGGGGAGGAAAGTCCAGAGGAAATGCACACTACCTCCAACCTGCAGCCTCCACTGCGAGCCAGTGGGAGAGCAAACATCACCTCCAACCGGCCTACTCATGAGGAGGACAGCCAAACAGGCATGGGAGAGGATGGCGAGAACTCCTTTTTTGGGCCCACCTGCTGCCCAAATGACTGGTCAGGCCATACTCAGCCCATTTCAGGCCTCTCTGTGCCTGTGCAGAGAACCCTGAAATGGACCAAGAATGGGGGGGAAGAGCCAAGGGGGAGGGGAAAGGATGGGGAGGGCTGAGAACAAGGGAGGGGGCTGAGAATGGGGGAAGAGCCTAGAGAGAGGGGGAAGAGGGAATAGGAGGGGAGGACCGAGCACGAGGGGATGAGAATGAGGGGGGCACAAGAATGAGGGAAGGGGCCGAGAATGGGGGAGAGCTGAGAGGGAGCGGGAGGGCTGAGAAGGAGGGGGAAGGAGGGGGGAGAAAAAAGGGAGAACTAGAGGCGCAGATGATCTGCATCTGGACCAGCAAGTTATTTATTATTATGCTCACCCAATTTTGTGCCCCCTACAAAAACAGCAGATTTTGGTATTATTTCAGGGTGTTTTCTGAATTATAGAGTTCTGTGATATCTATAAGAATTCAAATTTGAGACTGCCCCATCCTAGAAAGCCAGGCAACTGCAGAAGTAGAATACTCTGGAGTTTTAATAACTAAATGAAATCTCCATATTCAGAGGCATTACACCTTTTGATTACCTCATGCAAGTGACAAATAATACAGGTGTCATTATATGTCATTTGGGTATACAATCTAACTGGGCTTCTAGTATTGTGGTTTTGAGTAAACTCCATGCATTCTGGAGCGAAGTGACTCTCCAGATTTTCCCTTTCAGCTTTCTTTTCACCATACTCATTTTGGAGAAGTTTCCTCTTCTGAAATTCAAAGTGTCTGTGTTACGCTTCCTTGGTAATTCTCTCCCTGCATATATGCTGAATTTGATTGCTCTATGGTCACTGTTCCCTAAAGGGTTAATGACACTGACATAGTGCACCAGGTCCTGGGTGCCACTCAGAATTAAGTCCAGGGTCGCCTTCTCTCTGGTTGGTTCCAAGACCAACTGTTCTAGGGCACAGTCATTCAGCGTATCTAGAAATTTGGCCGCTTTGTCATTACCTGACTGTGAATTTACCCAGTCTATGTGTGGGTAATTGAAGTCACCCATTATTACTGCCCTGCCTCTCCTTGATGCCTCCCTTATTTCCTGCTGCAACTCCCAGTCACTGTCAGCATTTTGATCCGGAGGGTGAGGGCATGTCCCCAGTAGCACATTTCCTTTCAGGCCTTTTATTGTCACCCACAGGGTTTCTGAGGAGGACTCTAACATACAGTTCTACTCCATCTCCAAGGCACCCCTCCCTGTCCTTTCTATAGAGTTTATATAGTTAATAGATTTTAACCAGGAGGGTCCTCCACTTGGGAAGCTCACCATGAGTGATGGCATTGTCCTTCATGGTTGGGTCACACATTCAGGCCAAAACATGCTTTGCCGATTGACCCAACCTGGTGCTGAGCCAATCCACAACTCCAGTCCTAAACTGACTTGCCAGGGCACATGCCCCCCCACCAGTGGTCAGAGTGGTCTGGAGCTCACCCATCATTTTTTCCAGGAGAAGAGTGGAGGGCAAAGCCTAGCTCAGAACTGCTGTCTTGACACACAAGCTGCTCATCACAAGGAGGAACATCTCGAGTGTCAAGACCAGCTTGGAAATGAGCTTCCAGTCCACAGTGGACAGGTTGCACACTCCCAAGCCACAGTTCCTCACCAGGGCATGGATTTCTGCCTCTTGATATACCAGGCACCGGAACAAGGGAAAAGTCGAGTTGCACTGCATCTCAACATTCCTAGGAATGATGTAAGAAGGTAGGCTGAGCTCACGCTGCCTCTCCTGGAGCATCCACCTACCCTTCTTACTGCTGGAAGTAGGCTGTGATCTTGTGGCACTTCTCCACAAGAGCAGCCATGGCAGCAGACGTCCCTCTAAGGGGGAGTCTGCAATGCTCCCTTGCCTCCTTGATGCCAAGTACATCCGTCACAACCAGGTGTAGAGCGTGTGCCATACAGTGTATGGACACAAGCTGCAGCTGACATGCTGCCCTCAGCACATTGGCACCATTGTCAGTGACCATGAAGCCCCTGTGCAGGTTTGGCCACCCAGACAGGCATTCCTCCACCTGGAGACTGTGTGGTCTGTGTCCAGTAGCTCCACATGCAACAGAGCCCACCTGGGGTTTGCTGCCTGGGAAGATGTGGTCACCATGTCAACAGCAGCAGATGTCATCCCCTCTCTCTCCTGCCCCCACCAGTGTGCATTGTGGGACAGGTAAGCAGCCTGCACTTCAATACAGCTGGTCCACACATATGCAGTGAAGTGCAAACTGGTGTCAGGCCCTGCTAAGTCCAGCAGCCCTTACACAACCTCCCTGTATGCCTGGAATAGGGAGGGCACCACCCTTATACTGAAAATGGTGTGTGAGTGGTGTGATACTCGGGAGCAAACAGCTGGAGTAGACGGTGGAAGCTGTCATTCTCCACCATCTGAAACAGCTGGTTATCCAGAGCCATCATCTCTCCAATGGCCTGGGTAATGTGCCTTTGGGCAGGCGCGGCTCATGAACTCTCCTCCGGGGGCGGGCAGTGGGCGGCTTCTTTAAGGTAAACGGAGTCGGTGCTCCATGCCTCCCAGCAGCCCACACAGTGGGGAATCGCCTCCACCAGTCACCTGGCTCCCGTGGAGGCGAGCCCCCACCAGCGGCCAGGTGAGTGGCGGAGGCGATTCCCCGCTGCGGGGGCTGCTGGGTGGCACGGAGCACCAGCTCCATTTACCTTAAAGAAGCCGCCCCCCCCCCCCGGAGAGTTCACAAGCCACGCCTGCCTTTGGGTGACCAGACCACTTGCCCACCAGACATGCCCACTGCGTGACAGGCAACATGCCCTGCTTGGGAGCAGGAGCAAAAGCACATCCCTTGCTACCTTCTAGTTGATGGCGGCCTAGTGCCACCAGCAGGAATGAGGATGCCTGGATGACCCTCTTCGATGTGCCTCCACACCAATGACATCCCCAGATGCTTGGTGTCCTTTTCCCTGCTGACCTGTGCCCTGCAGTAGACACAGGCAGCAAGTGTAGGCTCACTTTGGCAATGCTCAAAGTGGCCCCACACAGTGCTGCTAGTGGTCTTGGACTGCTTGGGTGCTGGTGGTACTACTGGGCTTGCTGGTTGGGCACCGCCAGCTCCCCCACCCCCCTCAATTTTCTGTAGCTGCGAAGATCCTGGGGCAACAGGAATTATATCCTCCTGCTCAAACTCCTCTTCAATCTCAGACTGGGCAGGGGAATCCCACTGAGAAGGGTGGGAGAAAGGGGGATAGGGCTGGGCTAGCAGCCATCACATCCTCCTCATCCTCCACCAAGGAAGAAGAGGCTCTGGGATGTCAAACATGGGGAGATGTAAAATGGGGGGGATGTCTCACCAATCAGACAATGTTTTAGAAAGAATAATAATCCAAAAAAAGGCAGGTGGTATTCCAACAGGTAATAAATCCAAATAAAAAGATGGGCCTCTTTGCTCCCCCTTCTCTCATCCCTTTCCCCCAGCCAATGGGGGCAGAGTTGCCCTGACAACACTCTCATTTAAATAATAACAAGTCTACTGGAGCAAAGGAGATCACTAGCCAATCGGAAGCCAGTGACTGAAAACCAATAATCAGTGCAGGATTTTGGCCAACAAACAACACAAAATGGTGACCTCCACATAAGAATCTTCAAACTGGTTCAATTTGAACCTCTTTTCGGGGGTTGGTCCAAACTCAAACTGGCTGAACTGGGCTGGTTTGAGTTGAACGTGGTTCAGATCGAACTGGTTCTGCACACCCTTAATGAGATTCCCAAAGGCATTGGGCTGGCTGCACTTGGAAACAATTCTGGACTACATGGACCATGGCCTGATCCTAGAAGGCACTCTGTACAGTGTAAGTACTCCAGATCTTTTCACCGACTGAAAAAGGCTGAAGCCAAGTATGAAGGTAAAACAGAGCAAAATATGGTAGGCAAGAGTGGGACAGCTTAGGTATTTGCCTCTTCAGTTTCATCATTCATTTTTATTTGAGGGTTTCTTCAGGCCGTTTTACATGTCAGAGGGAGTTAAGGAGGACTGTATGGGACCAAGAGAAAAAGATCTAAAAATAGTCCTCTTTCCCCACTGAATGAAATGTATTCCTGTTCTTGTAAGGTAAATGCAAACAGACACAAACATGCAAATAATCACCATGGAACTCACTTGTGCATAAGATATGTGGTTGGGAAAAGACCAAGTTGTTCCCCCAACATTTCAAAAAGATGTAATTTATCAAAAAGAGCATTTAAGCAATGCAGAAGTTCAATGTTATAAAGTAGAGAAATTAGTCTCAAGCATGAAAAGCTGTCAGATTCAATGTCCCCTTTACTTCAGGGAGCTTCTATGAACAGCTAAGCCTTATTGGGGTTTTTTCATGTATAGTTCTGTGTTTTTTTGCCAGCAACCTTCACTCTTCCATTTCTTTCATATCTCATCATTCTCCTCTCTTCTAATATTTCTCCAACACATTCAACCATTGGTATCTTCAACTTTAAGCCAGAGCCCTGAAATTTCTGCAAACTTTGAACTCCGTTCATTTGTTCAACTGATGGTAGCTGCTGAGATTTTGAGGAAACCTTTAGCATCCACAGTATGCAAAGCAAGATAACCATATGAAATACTGCCAGACAGAAATATCAAGGGGTCACTAGGATTTGGTGTATCCCTTCAGCCTCATGTAGTTATATAACCTCAATATTGAGGCCTAATTGAAACAACAATTTGGCTATGTAGTAGCTCCCACAAAGCCTCACTTGTGATTGGCTGTCACACCACACCGGTAACAAACAGATAGTTGGATAATATGGGTATTTTTCATACCATATTCCCTTCTCCAACTGACACTGGTGTGGGAAATAAAAGGACTGCGTGATAGGACCCATGGCAGCACCTATTGCTGATATCCCTAGAGTCAATTACTTACTGCTGCTTTTGTTTGCTCCTGTTCATAAATCATTATATTCCTCTATGATTTTATTCAAGTGAGTGGCACTTAAATTGAGTTAGTAATAGCAGATAACATACATTAAGAATTTGAGAATGAGCTTAAAGAATTGAATAGCTGGAAATTCTTTGGCCAAGAATACTTGGACAACTTTTTAAAAAAATAATAATAGCTGAATGTATCTGATATCACCTAGATAAGGACAAGGCCTCACCTCATCATCACGTCAGATAAAGAAAGCTACCTCCCTATAATTATAGTTAGTTCTCGTTCACATTTTCCCTTTCTCTTTCTCTCCCCTCCCTTTCAGTAAAGCTCACTTCTCAATAGAATTCACCATCAAGAGTCTTTCCAGGCATACTTGTTCAGTTAGGAACCCCTGTCTCTTATGCCACAATATTGAAGGCTTGGTCTCCATGAGGACAGAAACATATGAAGGATACTTCAAAGACCTTAAACTTATTTGAGACTCAGAAGTTGTTAAACTGGGACTGAATTCAAAGATGTCTTCTTGAGGTCCACCTGAAAATGGAGGGGAAAGCTGCCTACCATCAGTTAAAAAGTAAGAAACGGCTAAGCTGATGAGATAAGCTGTGGAAGGAGGAAATCAAAAGTATTAATGAAATAAAGACAGTCACAGAGGCTGAGGCCTGGGTTGGGGAAGATAGAATTGATGGCATTTGCTGCAGAGTGAGCTTTCAATACATTGGAAGGAATGGGTGATTTTGGTTACTGAAAGAGGCAGAAAGATGGAAGGTTTGATTGAGAACTGAAGTTTCCTTTGGTATCATGAACCATAGTTAGTACTGGGGAAAGGAGGGGAATCTGATGGAAAGGGTAAAGTATTTGCACTCATATTCATCAGATGAAGTTCCTTGGGAACTGATCAAAGAAAACACTTTATTCTACATTTGCATTATGGCACACTCTGAACTGCTAAGATGGCCTCCTTCGGACACCTGCCTGCTGCCTCTTTCAGAGCCCCACATGCCTGCCTCCTTTGGATCCCTGCCTGCCTTGCCGCCTGACCCCTGCCTGCCTCACCACCACCATCTGACCCCCACCTACCTCACCACCACTGCCTGTCCCCTGCCTGCCTCGCTACCACTGCCTGACCCCCACCTGCCTCACCACCACCGCCTGACCCCCACCTGCCTTGCTGCCACTGGGGAGGAGAGCGGTTCCCTTAAAAAGCAAGTAAGCAGGTCCTTACTTGCTCCTTCCCCAGCACACCCTGCTAACTGAGCAAAGAGACTCCTTTTTAAGTGGTAATTCTCTTATATTTAGCAGGGTAAGAGCAACTGGCCCTATCCAATCCCAGCACAGCATCCCTCCAGTGTCTGTTGCTGGTATCTGCCTTGTGTTTCTTTTTAGACTGTGAGCCCTGTGGTGAAAGAGGACCATCTTATTTATGTATTTATTTTTCAACGTAAGGCACTTTGAGAACTTTGTTTGAAGAGCAGTATAAAAATATATGTCGTAATAGTAGGGATATACATGAACTGGTTTGGAGCCTTCTAAGAGAAGCGCCGAGCTGGCTTGGGTGCCCGCAACCAAACCAGTTTGGCAGAGCTGAGAGCAGTTCCCTTAAAAAAAAAACCCAGGTAAACAGGTCCTTCTGATAACTGCAACGGGTTATTTCTACTTGGTAGCCAACTGCCAATACTCGCACATACCAAGAGGAGACTTAAAGCTCAAAGAAGCTTTATTAACTCTGCAGCGTGGCAAAGTGACCATCAAGGGGATAGCTCCCATAAGACAAGATGGACTCAAAATGGAGTCCACCATTTATACATGAATTACATTCCAAGCAAATTAGCACATACAATGAACCACCGCTCTTGTCAGGTAGGCCCTACCTATCAACCATCATATACATCCTTGAAGATCACAGCACAGTCTTTGTTAGGGCCCTAAATTGTTACACAGTTTGTTGTTACACAGCAAATGGTTATCTGGGTGTCATCCCAGGCCCGAGAGCAGCAAGGCGTGGCCATGGGAGGCAGGCAGTAAATAGCAGAAATAACAGTTTATTGATAAAACTCAGGGTAGAACATCAGGCGATTTGGTGAGAAACAGAACCGGCTGACACAGGCATTCTGATCATAAAACCCTGGCCTAGTTCACAGAGAGTTCAAGATGGAGTTAGTTTGGTTCAGCTTTGCATCAACTATATCTGCTAAGGCCATTACATATATTAGTATAGATTAATACAAAATACTCAGATTCACAGGTAACACTTCCCTGCTTCTGTGCTGCCCCACCACTTTTCTGGACATGGCCTACAAAAGGTTCCCCATGGCTGCAGTGCTGCTCCCTGCAGCCTGCGTCGGGCATCAGCATGGTGATTTACACCATTCTGACCACACAGGTGTCTGCCAAGTATGCTTGGCAGCCATGCACAAGCTGCAGGGGCATTCGTCGTAGCCAAGCATGGCCTTTTGTAGCATGAGCACCACACCTGGAAAAGCAGCGGGGCAGCGCAGGAGCAGGTAAAGAGCCACTTACCTACTTTTTAAGGAAACCACTTCCTGCCTGACCTGCGGCTGCCCACGTCCATTTGTGCTCATCCCTAGCTTGCAGGTTACAAAATTTCAAATCTAAATGGAAAGAGTTTATTTTGCCCCACAGGAATGATCTAATTATCATTCTTCTTTAGTAACTGCCCGTTCTGAACATTCTACAGCTGTCGCTCCCAACCTGGGTGCAGGTTTCCAGAAAGTTCCCTTACATGAACATAGAATGAAAGAAAACAGCACAGTCTTTTCTAAGATAAATGTGGATGGATTTAAGAAAGGCAAGCTCACCATTCCAGGAAGGATACCAGATGCAAATCAATACAGCATTAAAAGGTCCATCTTGCACAAAACACTCAGAACAAGCAAATCAGCAGCTCTGTAGTCCGTACAACTTGATATTTGTGGCTGACATCATGACTAAATTACTCGATGGAAGTCCCATTGAAATTACTAGGACACCATGACTAATGTGTCCTATTAAAGTCAGTGGGACTTCCAATGAGTAATTTAGTCAGGATTTCAGCCCTATATCTCTATGTGTGCACAGGGGACTTCATCTCCTGAAGACGTCACCTCCTTACTTTTGAAATGCTGCTTTTAAAAGCTGCACAACAGAAGCTCAATTCCCTCCACAGGCATCTCTGTCTTTGCTTGACTGAGGGTGGCATTACACCTAAGCACATCATTAAAGCTGACAGGCTTAACTTTTCTTTTAAAACTAGAAGCCAGATTCTGCCCCATCACAATGGCACAAGTGTGTGTGGGAGTGGGCAGGGGGAATATGGCTTTAACGCTACTTCCCACCATAGTCCAAATCATGACCCACTGCTGCTCCTACATGACCACAGAAACATAGGCACCCACGGGAGCTTTTTCCTTGTCAAATACCAGCTATGGGAGGGGCAGGAAATCAAGATCAGGACCATGATGAGGTGCCGCTAAAGCCCCTTACCACTTCCTGCAGTCTGGATATGTGGGGGCCCAATCCAGTTGCTACTTTAAAGAGTAAAGCCTGCCAGCATTAATTGCTGGGTTAATATAACATCCAGTTTGGCAGTGAAGGCTTCAGCACAAAGCAGCCATGGTTGAGAAAAGCTGAGTAAAGACAACTTACAGTGAAAATTTCCCCTCTTCTTATGCAGCCCTAACCACACTAAAAGTCTATCCATGTGGTACATCTGATGTTCTCTGTAGGTGAGTAAAATAATCTGGAGCCCTGCCAGATGGTGATTTTACTTTGGAAGGGGAGGTGTGTGTTCACATATCATCCAGATTTATGTCGAAATCCCTGTGATCTTTCAGGGAGCACTCCATATACAGTTCGAGTTTCTCATTGTGCATTGGCGCTTTGCCCAATTTCTGTCCAGGGTAAAAAAAACATCCAATTTTTGCATTGGGTTTGAGGGCAAATTCAAAATATCCAATATGCCCCATAACTTGCAGTATTTCAGCCCTCTTAATCCCATGGTAAGCCACCTAATGGCGCAGTGGGGAAATGACTTGACTAGCAAGCCAGAGGTTGCCAGTTTGAATCCCCACTGGTATTCAGACTATGGGTAACACCTAGGGATATGTAAACAGTTCAAGGGGTTTTTGGTTCTACGTCAAACCGGTTTAGTTCAACGGTTCCGGTGTCGAACTGAAACACACAGCCCTGTTTGAGGTCCTTTAAAAAAAAAGTTTAAAAAAATTTCTTGTTAACTTTTAGCACCTTCGGGGGGCTTCCTCTAGGCCACGGGGTGTGTGTGTGTCCACAAAGGTTCCCCCCTCCCCCCACCAGCCTCGTTCATCACCGTTGCAGCCCGTTTTACCCCCCTTTTGGCCCATTCGGGCCTCCGTATCTTGGCGCAGCAGCCATTTTCTCCACCACCGCACATGCACAAATGGCCTCTGCGAGGCCTAGCATGGCCCAGGGCCTCACAGAGGCCATTTGCACATGTGAGGTGGCTATTTTTAAAAAAAAAAATTTAATGGCCACCGCATGTGCGCAAATGACCTCTGTGAGGCCCTGGACCATGCCAGGCCTTGCAGAGGCCATTTGCGCATGCGCCAACATATGGAGGCCTGAATGGGCTGAAAAAGGCAGTAAAACACACTGCGGCGGTGATGAACGAGGCTGGCAGGTGAAGGGGGAACCTTCACGGACACACACACCCCACGGCCTAGAGGAAGCCCCTTGAAGGGGCTAAAGGAAAAATAAATTTAAAAAGAAACTTCGCGGAAACCCCCTTCCCCAGACTGACCCGAACCGGGGGGTTCTAAGGGGTGCCAGACCCAACTGGTCCGGTCAGGTTCATGTCTGGTCCAGACTCAAACCAAACCGGGCCAGCTGGTTCCATGCACATCCCTAGTAACACTTATATTGGGCAGCAGCGATATAGGAAGATACTGAAAGGCACCATCTCATACTCCATAGGAGATGGCAATGTCAAACCCCTCCTGTATAATTTCTGCCAAAGACAACCACAGGGCTCTGTGGTTGCCAGGAGTCGACACCAACTCAAAGGCACACTTTACCTTTAATCACATGATAAAGACTGCTGTCTAAGAAAGTCCCTGGCTGGGTCAGATTATACTCCAATATGTCAGCCACCCTTGATCAAAGGCAAGCCTTCCTCTACCTTAGAAATTATCCCTACAACAATTATCTCAGGTTCTGCTCAATTCTGTTTGCTGCATTGCTCTTCCTTTTTCAAATAAAGCCCTTATTAATGGAGTGTCTGGCAAGCCTGTGTTGCTTGCACTGCCCTTGTATCTTCTCTCATATGTGTACATTTCTCTGCCAATTTGCCAAGTTAAGGGGGAATGGTATGACAAAGCTACCTGTGACAGTGTTTAGGCACACTGTCATGTTTATAAGCTGCTCTTGAAAGCCGTTCATTCAAATTCCATTCCAGTCTGTCATCTTGAGCAGCAAAGTCACTGTAGAAAAGGAAGGCTATGGCAATGTCCATGACAGGTAAAAAGAGGAAGCTAAGAACATTCTGTGCCATTCAGCATTGAAAAAACAAACAGGTAGAGTTTAATTGAGAAAGTGAGAAAAATGGGAGAAAATATGAGCACAATACATTTTAATACATTAATACAGTCTGTTCTAAAAGAGAAACTTGGTTAATGAGAGAGGTTGCTCAACAGTGCTACAGAAGGAAAACAACAGCTCACATCCAGACTAACAAGGTACTGGTGTGACAAACATGAAGCACATACTACAGGGTCAGAGTGATTTTCATTAATCTCCCTTTCCCTCTGAAGCTGATTGTGACATGCAAAAATATGTCCTTGAAAGCTGTGCACCCCCAGGGACATATTTTTGGGAGTCACAGTCAGAGCTACAGAGCGAAGAGGAGATCAACAAAAATTGCCCTGTTGCTTTAACACATGCATAGCTACACTTGTGCTTTGTTAGTCTGGATATCGGCCAATGAAAATAGGGGAAATCCATTTAGTGTTACTTGGAAGACTTTGATTCAGGATTGATAAAGATTGATGATTTTTTTAAACAAAGAATCAGATTTTTTTATTTAAATCTGATTTTTTAACATTTAAATTGAATTTCTAAAATTTAAATTAATTTTTTAATTTAAAAAATTAAAGAACCTAGGTCAAGGATATCATCATGAATATTAATCATAACTTCTAATTATATTCTATGAACATGTTAACAGCAGTATATGGGGGTGAGAGTTAACAGACCTGATCAATCTTGTTCTGCAGGTGATGCACATGCAGCACACACACACACACACTCAAGCCCTTGCCCTGCCCTTCAAAAGTGCGAAGATAAAAAATGTGAATGAATGGAGGATTTAGGAGGATGGAGTAGATCTGAGCAAAGAGGAGAAGTCTGACTATAATGCACAGGATGGAGAGGGGAGGGGAATAGAAAGTGAAACCAAAAGTGATCAGAACATATGCATGCAGTCCTGAGGAAACTATTTCTGAGTGCATCCTCCATTGATGAAGGAAAACTACTATCATGGCAGCAGGCCATAAAAGAGACCCCATTTGGGAATATTTTAATGAAGTTCCTGTACCTATGGGTAAGAAAGGCATGTGTGCAAAATACAAACAGTGCAACAACAAAATGCAAGGCCTGGTTGCCTGAATGAAACAGCATTATAGGAAGTGTGTACCTATTACAATGTGCATCCACCTTCTAAAACTGACACCTACATCTATCTCTAAATATGTATTAAGGTTATATTAGACAACAAGAATGTACTTTTATAGAAAATGATGATTAAATAGAATCTTCCTGAGTAGTAATTTCAATTGTGATTTAAATCATTAAAATTGAGTCCTATATGAAATGATTTAAATCATGATTTAAATCAATTTGATTTAAATCAAATCCACCCTGCTTTGATTGCTTACACCCTACTTTGCAGCCAAGATAAACGTTCAGTTTTGCCAGCTGAGCCAGTGTGGTGTAGTGGTTAGAGTGTTGGATTCCAACTGGGGAGACCTGTTCAAATCTCTGCTCAACCATGAAACTCATTGGGTAACTCTGGGCCAGTCACTTATATTTCATCCTAACCTTCTTTACAGGGTCGTTTTGAGGATAAACTTATCTATGTGCACTGCTCTGGACTCCTTGGAGGAAGAGTAGAATATAATTGTAAAAATGGAAAATGAGCTCCAAATCCAGCAATTCAGGCCAATTCATGTTTTTGTTTCACTGGGGAGGAAGAGTTCAAATATACATATACTGAGGGAAGGCCAAGCCTAAGACCAGGGCCGTCCTTAGGGTGGGGCAACCAGGGCAATTGCCCCAAGCTCTGGCACAGGACTCACTCTGGGCACACTGCAGTGCAGCCTACCCTCCTCTCTCCCCCAGTCTCAGTCACTTATCTTTCCTGCAGCCCAGCTGGAGCTGAGCTTTTGTGTCTGAGTGCAGCTTGAAAGACTCCCAGCCAAGCGGCTAGAGCTCTGTCTCTCCTGCCTCTCAGCTGATCGGCAGGTGGGCGGGGCTGCCATAGAGGCCTCCATGCAGGCCTCCCGGAAGCTTGAAGCTCAGAAAACAAGCAGGCAGGCACAGAGTGTCCAGCACCAGAGTTCTCTGCAGACCCTCTGCCCAGCCCTGCCCAGCCTTAGTAATGGAGGTATAACGTGATTTCCTTTTTGTGGTTATCTCCCCCACCTTGATTAGTTAGGGATTGGCTTGCCATAGGGCTTTGGTATTGAGCAGAGATGTAGGGCAGGGTGGGAGGAATATGTATATTTAATTTGAAGTGGATTGGACAAATTGTTGGTTTTTAATTTTTTTCTTTCATTTACAAAAACCTAACCAAAATGTCCTATAAGTGGCTTGCTTCATGGCAGAAAATTACAAAAATGTCTGGAACTGAAGGGCCCCCCCACACCTTAGACCATCATTCTACCCCCATATGGAAGAATCTACCCTTTGCCTTCATAAAAAAGGGTAAAATGCCCCCCTTTCTGTCCCAGCCTTTAGATCACCTGTCCTGGAATGACTTGGCATAGGGCTATGATATTGAGCAGAGATGTAGGGCAGGGTGGGAGGAATATGTATATTTAAATTGAAGTGGCTTGGACAAATTGCTGGTTTAAAAAAAAAAAACATCCAAAAAGTCCTATAAGTGGCTTGTTGCATGGCAGAAAACTATAAAAACTTCTGGAACGAACAATATATTAATTAATTAATTATGAATGCACTATGCTCAAGTTGATTTGCAACCCAGAAGGTCTGAGAACTGTGAAGTGCTTTTTATTTTTATTTCTTTAGAAATGTATTATATGTCCAAGCTGGTTGGACATGTCCAAAAAACTCACTCACACTATTAGCACTGTATGTCATCAATCAGTATGATTCTGTAATGATATGAAATGTTAAGGAGGCTCCGCGCATACTTATTTGCCCCCCAGCCCCGCACCCCACTAGGGATGGCCCTGCCTAAGACATTAACAAATATTCAGTCTCCCAATAAAAATTCCTTCCTGCTAGTCCATCCCTTAAACCACCTTTTTCATGAACCTCTTGGTCCTCTCCCCCAACCCAAAACAAAGGCTAAGTACATGTAATTGCAGGAGGAGCTGAAAAAAGGTAGGTGGATTGTAGAAAGTAATGGCAGCAGAAAGAGTTCAAGCTCTCCTCAATCCAAAAAACCCCATCTTCCACTAGCCTGATTAAAGGTAAAGTATGCCGTCAAGTTGGTTTTGACTCCTGGCGCTCACAAAGCCCTGTGGTTTTCTTTGGTAGAATACAGGAGGGGTTAATAGTCACCCTTAAAAGGCTGCTTGTTTCACCATATACTGCTGGTTATGCGGTACTTTTTTTGTCCTGATTCTATAAGATCAGCCACCAGCATGCTGCTGAATTAATGTGTAGCCATAATGGCAGTAGTAATATCAGTAGTAATAAATCTCAGTGAAGTTTCTCTTGTTCCCCATTCAATTCAAACTGCCCATTTGGAATGTGGAAAGCGGGCACCAAAAGGAATTGGCTACTGAGAACCTATTTCTATTATGACTTTACTTCCTCTATTTAATGGTAAAGATATTGATTACAGGCACTTGAGTCAACAGGAACTTTCATTTTATTTCTAGACTGACTTGTGCTAGATGCCACTAGCAGCAGTAAGCCCTCTTTGGATGGAATGAAAGGAAATATATAAAAAATAAAACAGCCAGTGTTTCCCCCCTCTGCTCAGAAGGAAGTTTTTGAAGAAGTTTAAAGCTGACTCCAGTCAAAAGTGTGAGGAGGGAGGGGGATTTGGATGTTTGAAATTTTATCCTCAGAAGTGCACCTTCGGTACCTCTGGATTTGTGGCGCCTTCAAAGACGGGTGCTAAAGCCAACCAAGAAACAGCTGCTCTAATGAATACTGAAGATAAAGAATATTGTCCTACCATCATAGTCCTCCCAAACCCCTAGTTACAGAACATCTCAAAAATAAATTGAGGCAAATATACTGATACTGAACATAGTAATAGGGTTCATGAATGAGCCCATCATTTGGCTGGGTTCCAATAATAGACTCTGGTCCAATAATACTATTTTTAAAATCTATGCTACACCTCACAATGAAAGTTATACCATATTACACAACTGAAGCATGGAATCAAGATAATACATTTCTAAATTATTTACTCTTAGTTATAGTAGGTTTGAGAGAGAGTGGATGAAGGAAAATTCACTTGCAACCCCACTAGGACTAGGGAGGTACTTTCTCAACCTTTAAATAAATACTGTATTTACCCAAATACAAGATGACTATGAATTTAAGACAAGCTCCTTAAAAAAATAGAGATTAAATACTGGTTATACCCTTATTCACCCAAAAGGAAGAGGATTCTGAATTTAAGATGACCCCCTGATTTCTAATGAAAGAACCTGGAAAAAACCTAGTCTTATTCAGGTAAATACAATACTGCAGATTAAATATACTAACTGGATTAAGATCCACTGAGATTTTAAAAAGTGATAGGAACATAGGAAGCTGCCATATACTGAGTCAGACCATTGGTCCATCTAGCTCAGTATTGTCTTCACAGACGGGCAGTGGCTTCTCCAAGATTGCAGGCAGGAATCTCTCTCAGCACTATCTTGGAGATGCCAGGGAGGGAACTTGGAGCCTTCTGCTCTTCCCAGAGCAGCTCCATCCCTGAGGGGAATATCTTACAGTGCTCACATCAGGTCTCCCATTCATATGCAACCAGGGCAGACTCTGTTTAGCTAAGGAGACAAGTCATGCTTGCTACCACAAGACCAGCTCTAATTAAGGAAGATAGAAGTGATAATTACCCCTTCATTGCACAGTATTCATTTGAGGCCTGTTTTATCTGAGTACACGTAAACGCTCCAGAGATATTAGAATGCAAAATTATTTGTGGGATCTTCAAGATAGCGACGTTCATTTTGTTTTTGTTTTTATATTAGCATCTAGCTAGAAGTTTGTTAGTATTCATTACTCATACAGCCTGTGATCTACTTGGAGCTTCTCACACTTCATTTTTATTGCTGTGCATTTGCGCTGTGTCTGACAACCTTTACAAAATGAGGTTTACTTTCAAAGGTCTTGAAATTACATAGTAGGGCTGGGCAAAGTGGGCTGCCTCAGGGGCTGCCTCAGCACTTCAGAGGGCTCCCCAATTTGATTCTGATCCCCTGGGAGGATCATTGCACTTCTGGCTGAATCCTTTGGCCCCCTGAAGCTTTGCTTCCGCCTCTCCCCCAACTTCTAACCCTAGAAAGACCAAGCAGTTGACAGAAGACAGGCCACTTTCCTGTATCTTTTCCTCCCAGGAGCAAGGAAGCAGGCAGCATCTCCTGCAGCTTGTATTTAAAAAGCATTACTAGGAGCAAAGATTCAGGAAAAAGGCCTGCTTCCTGCCCTGTCCAGTCCTGTAAGTACCCCCTGTAGGAGCAGAACTGAAGCTTTGTGGGGGCTGAAGAGTTTGGTCCACTTTGCTTCTATTCAGCCCCACTTTAGCTCCAAGTAGATAGTGCTTAGGTTTGGACCAAAGTAGACTGAATAGGCCCCTGAAGCTTTGTACAGTCCTATTATATAGCTTGCTAACTTGCACTGAATTTTAAGATTTGTTTGTTCATAGTTCAAGGTATTGGGGTTGACTTTAACTTTAAAAGACAGACATCTGGAACCACTTCCTGGTGTTCATTTGAATTTCACCTCTAGCATATCAGGAATTTGTTACTGCATATTTTCTTTCCTTTTCTTTGTCCTGGACCACCTCAGATTCCAGGTTTTATGTAAAAGGATTATGTAAAATTCTGGTTTTAGAAATTCAGTTGCATAATCCATCCATATGACCCCTAAACATTTTGACATAATTCTCTCAAAGGTAAATAATATCTAACAAAAGCAGAGAGTTGGTGTTCTGTAGCAGTGAAGACTATGAGCTGAAGATCTGGTTGGGTGAGCTGGGCGGGGTTGGTCTCTCTCAGCTCTGTCCTCCAGGTTTCCAGATCATGCAACAGCCCTGCCTCGAGGGTCAGGGAGGGGACATTGCAGTCATCTTTTGGGAGATCCTCCCCATTTCCAGGTGCCCGGTCAGGCAATCTCAGAATTTCAAGTGTTTGTCCTTGAGGGTGGGCCTCCGAGATAGGCTGGGGATTCTGCTGGTGTACCGACCACCCCGCTGCACTTCAGTCTCCTTACCTGAGCTGGCGGAGGTGGTCTCGGAGGTGGCCTTGGGTTCCTCCAGGCTTATTGTTTTGGGGGATTTCGATGTCCACACTGAGGCCCCCCTAGTGGGTGTGGCTCAGGATTTCATTGCCTCCATGTCAACCATGGGCCTGTCTCAGTTGGTATCAGGCCCTACCCACATGGCAGGACATACTCTGGATCTGGTTTTTGCCGACCGGGAAATAAATGATCTGGAGGTGGGGGAATTTGAGACAACTCCCTTGTCATGGACAGATCATCATCTGGTGGGGTTTAGTTTGACTGCTCCGTCTGCCCTCTGCAGGGGTGGTGGGCTGATTAGGATGGTCCACCCCCAGAGGCTTATGGATCCGCTTGGATTCCAGATGGCCCTTGGGGAGTTTCCAGTGTCCAGAGCTGGTGACCTTGTCGAGGCCCTGGTTGATCTCTGGAATGGAGAGATGGCCCGGGCTGTTGACATGGTTGCTCCTAAACGCCCTCTCTGGCTTGGTGGAGCCCGATCTGCTCCTTGGTTTTCCTCGGAGCTTAGGGCGATGAAACAACTCGGGTGACAGCTGGAATGATGCTGGAGGAAGAGTCGTAACGAATCCGACTGAATACGGACTAGAGCCCATTTTAGGGATGGGGGGAGGGTGAAGAAACGTTTTTTCTCCACCTCCATTGCATCTGCTCAGTGTAGACCAGCGGAACTGTTTCGTGTAACAAAGACATTGCTGCACTCATCCCCCCAGACAATGGGGGAGGAATCATCTACAGCCCGCTGTGATTAGTTTGTGTGTCACTTTGCGGATAAAGTCGCTCGCATCTGTGCTGATTTGGACTCCAGAGTTTTGGCAGTTCCGGCAGACATGCCTCTGGTACCATCTGGTCCTTTTGTGTTGGATTCTTTTCAGTTGGTGCAGCCTGAAGATGTGGACAAGATCCTGGGCAGTGTGCGGGCGACATCATGTGCTCTTGACCCTTGCCCTTCATGGCTGATAAAATCTGCCAGGGAAGGTACAGGTGGTTGGTTGGAGGTGACTATTAATGCATCATTAAGGGAGGGCAGGATGCCATCGTGCCCTAAGGAGGTGGTGGTAAGACCATTATTCAAAAAGCCCTCCATTGATCCCTCCAACCTGGACAACTATAGACCGGTCTCTAACCTGCCCTTTTTGGGCAAGGTGATAGTGTGTTGTGGCAACCCAGCTGCAGAGGGTCTGGGATGATACAGATTATCTGGACCCTTTTCAATCTGGCTTCTGCCCCGGATATGGGACTGAGACTGCCTTGGTCGCTCTAGTGGATGACCTATGCCGGGAACTAGACAGGGGAGTGCATCCCTGTTCGTTCTGCTGGACCTTTCGGCAGCATTCGATACCATCGACCATGGTATCCTTCTGGGCCACCTCTCGAGTATGGGAGTCGGAGGTACTGCATTGCAGTGGTTCTGGTCCTTTCTTGAGGGGAGGGTCCAGAAGGTGGTGTTGGGGGACTACTGCTCATCTCCATGGCCACTGGCCTGTGGGGTCCCACAGGGTTCGGTCTTGTCCCCCATGCTGTTTAACATCTACATGAAACCACTGGAAGAGGTCATCTGGGGACTTGGACTGAGTTGTCAGCAATATGCGGATGACACTCAGCTCTATCTCTCCTTGTCATCTGATCCTAGGGAGGCGGTGGATGTCCTGAATCAGGGGCTGGAGGCCAGGATGGGTTGGATGTGGGCTAAGAAACTGAAATTCAATCCAGACAAGACAGAGGTACTGTTGGTCAGTAGGAGAGCCAATTGGGATGAGGAGATTTTACTGGTTCTGGATGGGGTTGCACTCCCCCTGAAGGAGCAAGTATGCAGCTTGGGGGTAGTACTGGACCCGGCTCTGCTTTTGGAAGCTCAGTGGAGGCAGTGGCCAGGGGTGCCTTTGCATGTCTTTGGCTAGTGCGCCAGCTGCATCCCTTTCTCGAGAAGGCAGATCTGGCCACGGTTACCCATGGCTTAGTCACGTCACGCCTGGATTACTGTAATGTGCTCTACGTGGGGCTGCCCTTGAAGAATATCCAGAAACTGCAGCTAGTGCAAAATGTGGCAGCTAGGGTTTTGTCCAGACCTGCCCGGTGGGAGCACATCACACCCATCCTGAAAGAGCTGCACTGGCTGCCAGTTCATTTCCAGGTACAATTCAAGGTGCTGGTTTTGACCTTTAAAGCCCTTAACGGTTTGGGCCTGGGGTACCTGAGGGACTGCCTGCTCCCAAGGGTTGCTGCCTGCTTGAGGAGGTCATCTGAGGGGGCTCTGCTCCGGGTGCCGACAATGAGGGAGGCTAGGCTGCTGTGCACTCGGGACAGGGCCTTCTCTGTTGCTGCCCCCAGACTTTGGAATGCTCTCCCAGTGGCCATTCGCTCCTTGGACTCCATCACAGCTTTTATAAAGCTTGTTAAATCTTGGCTTTTTATCCAGGCTTTTACATGATTGTTTTTATTGCTGCTTCTATGTGTTTTTACCCATGTATAGTTTTTATGCTTGTATTTTATAGATTTTAAATTTGGTTTGTTTTTATATTTTTAGCTTAATATTTTTATTGTCATTTTATTGTATTATTAAAAAACTTTTGTAAACCACCTTGAGAGTGTTTTTAATGAAAGGCGGTATATAAATTCAACAATAAATAAAATAAAATAAATAAATGAGCTAGGAAATCTTTGGTTTCAATCTTACCTCCACCAAAATTCTCTAGGTGGCCTTAAACAAATCATTATTTTCTCAGACTCAGGAGTTATTCACATGCATGTGGCCAGGTGGGAAAGGGCGGGAGGCAGGGTTTAACCTACCTTCCTCCAGGGAACTGCTCTGAGCCCCTGTGGCACGCAAGCCGTGTGCCTGCAAGACCAGCAATGCCGGGAGAAGTGCGGATTACTATCCACTCTACCACCAGCAACACGGATAAACAATTCATTATTCTGTGCTCTGAGAATCTGCATGCTGAGCACTGTGCACAGCGGGATTCCCCCAGGGGATGGGCACTCTAGGTGCCTGTCTGTGTGTCCGTGTGAGCTGACACACTATCTCTACTCCCAATGCCCCTAGTGGTCATTAGGATAGTTGATGCAAAAGGTCAATGCACTGGAACTCCATCTCCAACATTTAA
Organism: Hemicordylus capensis; assembly: GCF_027244095.1. Lineage (NCBI taxonomy): Eukaryota > Metazoa > Chordata > Lepidosauria > Squamata > Cordylidae > Hemicordylus > Hemicordylus capensis. The sequence goes on from NC_069660.1 coordinate 186,767,869, forward strand.
CACTACAGCACTGATGGGATCCCTGCTTGGCTTGCCTGCTCTTGAGAACAGCCTCTTAGCCTCCTTCAGTCTTACAATGTTGTTGTATAGATTACTGAGACAATAATATCTATGAAGCACTCTGAGCATATGAAACTGTCCTGTCAATGCTCTGTCTGTCTGTCTGTCTCTCTCTCTCTCTATATATATATCTATCTATCTACCTATATATATATATAGAGAGAGAGAGAGTATACACACACACACATTCACACCTTACCAGTTCTTATTTAAGATAAAACTGTATATACAAATTTAATCAAAAAGTGAATTGACCATACTACAGTTTCATGAACAAACACTATGTTCTAGGTGAGAATATTTTTAATGTCTTGACCTTTACAGTCAGACACATTCCAGTCTAGAAGGAAAACAGAAAAAAGAAATATGAACATTTTTAATAACTCTTCTATACTTTAGCAGCAGTAACACCTGAAGTATGCATAACTCATGATGCTAATGTATTTTTCATTTATTGTTTGTCACATGTGTATGATCTGCAGCCAACATTACCCAGTAGAATAGCAACAGTGCCTGACACATCTTACAAGACAAATACATGCCTCTGTAGCCTATACCAGGGTTTTAATTTGAGAATGGTATCTGTTGAAATATGAAAGACTTGAACAATATTCTGGCCTTTACAGGTGGGTAACAACTGCTACAGACATGCTCAAGTCTGAATATTATGGAATGTTTTCCAAGGTCTTCTAGGAAACAAGTCAACTGGAACGGAGCATCAAGCCATGACGAATGGCAGTTAGTAAGCCATGTGGAAATCTAGATCCCAAGAAAGGATATTAATGGATACTCAAGGACAGCATAGAATATGTTTCAGTTGCTTCTGTGAAATAGCAAAAGCTATTCCTGTGGAAACAGTGGCTGAAATCTCGACTAGATTTAATTGAGGAAGTCCTGTTGGAATTAAAAGGGCAAGTTAGGCATGTCCTTTTAATTTCAATGGGACTTGGGTAAATTTAGGCAGGATGTCAGCCACTATTTTACCACAGACACTGAGCTATACCAGAGATCTTTTTAAAAAAAAAAAAAATTACAACTAGAATCATTCAGTATCAGCTAACCTGCCATTGTCACCATCTATGATAAATTGTGTTTTTCAGATAGCACTCCTGTTGAGAAGACCATTCACATTTCTGTTTCTCTAATCAGTGCAAGCTAATTGGAGGGCTTCCAGAGACAGACAATGCAAAGCCTAGCTGCAGGTAACAAACAAAAGCTCCAAATCATCAATCAAAACTTCATCTTTCAAGTATGCTGTACAAACAATATCACCTTGGGGTATACATGAGGACATATCCTGTTTCCTTTATTTTCTGCCAAACTGTTTTTTTCACCAAAAAGCACATCAAGAAAATGTGAACATCCACTCTAGCATTCTGACATCTCCAGTACAAGACTTATAGATAAGTGCCAACCAAGCACACAGGGGTTGGTACAAATGGTATTGCAGCTTCAGAGAGTTTTTCTTAAATGTTACACTCAGTAAATATTTACCCATAATGTCCTATAACAAAAACCATTCCTCCCAGGTTATTGGTTCACCTAAGTCTTTTTTTTTTCCTCATTTAAAGTCATAACTTGATTTTTTTTCCCCAACAGACTGAATATCAGTTCACACCATTGACCTGTAAATCCTCTAAATCTTGTGGTACTTATAAGACATTCCGTGAAAGTTCTGTCACTAATGGTCTTATATTTAAACAATAGAAGTGCCTCTAATTTGAAAATATTGAAATTGCAATGGTTGTTCCATCTTCATTTTTTCCACTACCTCTTGATCTATCAATACTTTGCCATTTAAAAGATCCATAATTTGGTACAGTTGATATAAGTTATGGTAATAATAATTTAACTTAAAGTAAAGATCCTGTATTCTGGGGGAAAGAGTTGCTTATTGTAAAATATAAAGTACATAAACCTAAGCATATTGGTTTTTGTAGATATTCCAAAAAGATAAAAACCAGTTGTATTCATACATTATAATTTCCTTCCCATAACTATTTTTTCAAACCATAATAAAGTCATAAGATGCATCTTTAGTTCTTCTTGTTCAGCCTTCATAGTCTTGTCAAATATCACTCAATCTGATATAGATGTGAATTTGACACTGTTAATATGACAAAATATTAGGCAATCCAATTCCCCCTTTCTGAGTATTTATACAAAAGTGCTTTAGCAAAACATGACCATCTTTCCAGAATTATCTTCTGCCAACACCTTAAAATATCCCCTCATAATCAAATGATATATTCATAAACAGAAACAATCTTCTTTGCAATACTTTCATTATTGTAACTGCTACTTTCCCTGACCATTATGGAAAGCTTAAAAACTGTTGCAATTGCTACTTTTCTTCCATTTGTAATTTATTTTTATTTATTTGTGTTAAAATGTCAAGATCTCAATGAAATCAGATTCTGAAATAGCTCCTTGGAGAAGATGTATTTTTAACTCCATATATATATATAGAGAGAGAGAGTTAAGAAATGTGTGTGTGTGTGTGTGTGTGTGTGTGTGTGTGTGTGTGTGTGTGTAGTTAAGAAATCTTCCGTCCCACCCCCATTCAAACTAGCTAAATCTGATTTACTATAGTTTATTTTGTATCCATAGATACCTAAAGAAGAAACATTGGAAAGGTCATTTCTGGGTCCCTAAAAACCAGTGGTACATCATCTGCATATGCATACTAATCTTTAACTCTCATTTAATCATAAGAACATTTGAACAGTCCTGCTGGATCAGGTTTGTTTGATCCCTAGCATGGAATTTGCCTTTTTCACAGCAGCCATGTACTGAATTGACACTTTCAACAAGCGATCCACCATGACCACAAGATCTCTCTCCTGAACAGTCGCCGGCCGCTCAGATCCTCACTTTACACTTGCTTACACTGAACTACATTTACCATTTTGTTGCTCATTATCCAGTTTGGAGAGACCCTTTTGGAACTCCTCACAATCTGATTTGGATTTCACTACCCCAAATAGTTTAGTGTCATCTCCAAATTTAGCCACTTCACTGGTTACCCCAAATTCTGGTAACTTCACTGGTTACCCCAAATGTATGAACAAGTTAAAGAGCACTGGTCCCAGTACAGAATCTTGTGGGGGGGGGCACTTCTTACTTCCCGCCATTTATTCCTTTCCTGTTTCCTGACCAGTTACCAAACCACACATCAACCTGTCCTCTTATGCCATGTCTGCTTACTCAAGACCCTTTGGTGAGGAACTTTGTCAGAAGCTTTTTGGAAGTCCAAGTATACTATGTCAACCAGATCACCTTTCTCCACATGCCTGTTGACACTCTCAAAGAACTCCAAAAGGTTAGTGAGGCATTTGAATTTGGGGTAACAAGTTAAGTGGCTAAAATTTGGAGATGACATTAAAATATCTGTGGTAGTGAAATCCAAATCAGATTGTGAGGAGCAAGACTTGCCCTTGCAGAAGCCATGCTGGTTATCCTTCAACAAGGCCTGTTCTTCTATATGTTTAACAATTTTGTCCTTAAGTATGCTTGCTATCAATTTACCTGGCCCAAAAGTTAAGCTAACCAGGCTGTATTTTCCTGGATTCCACACACACACACCCTTATCCCTTTTTGAAAACCAGAGTTACATTAGCTACTTTCCAGTCCTCTGGTACAGACCCTGATTTTAGGAACAAGTTACATATTTTTGCTAGGAGATCAGCAATTTCACATTTGAATTCCTTCAGAACTCTTATGTGGATACCATCTGGCCCTAGTGATTGGTTAATTTTTAGTTTTTTTCAGGACAGTTTAGCACATCTTCTCTTGTCACCTCAAATTGGCCCAGTTCTTTAGCCTCCAAGCCTGAGAAGCTCAGTTCCAGAGAGGGTATATGGTCAGTGTCCTCCACCATGATGACAGATGCAAAGAACTCATTCAGCTTCTTTGCAATCTCCTTATCCTCTTTAATAATCCCTTTCATGCCCTCATCATCGTCGAATCAATCATCATTGCTAATCAGTGATAGTCCTGTCTTCAGTGAATGTGTCTTAATTCAACTAGTTGTCATCACATCTTGAAGTACTAAATTCCACAAGCTAATTATGTGTTATATGAAAATATACTTACTTTTGCTTATTCAGAAACTTGATGATCTTCATTTGGTGGTCCCAAATCTGAGGATTCTGGGAGATGGTGGGGATTTTCTCTCCTGCCATTATCTCTGTGCTATTCATGATTTTTTATAATCCTCTATCAAAAATTAAGTGAATCTTTCCTATTACCTGTTGTGAAATTTAGTTATTTGCACCCAGACAAATAAGGGCATGAGACACCATAACTTTTGTGTAAAAGGGCCACAACTTTATTGACTGACAAATGAGATTCAAAGGGGATTGGCTCTCCACCCCCTATAGTGTGGTCCCTAGAGACTCACCACTCTAGGTGATTCTGGCCTATAATTGACAACAATACCTGTTACCTGTTGTGAAATTTAGTTATTTGCACCCAGACAAATAAGGGCATGAGACACCATAACTTTTCGGTAAAAGGGCCACAACTTTATTGACTGACAAATGAGATTCAAAGGGGATTGGCTCTCCACCCCCTATAGTGTGGTCCCTAGAGACTCACCACTCGAGGTGATTCTGGCCTATAATGGGCAACAATACCTTGGCTCCAGACAGCATCTTGCCCAGAGCTTATGCTGCCTTCTTAGCTGACCTAAGGTCAGGTAACTGCATCCACATCACCAGCCCCAAGCCATACAGCATTTTGAGCTGGTGATGTTTCAGCAGACCAGAAGAGTTCCTGACCAGCACTCCTTGAGCCATACAATGTGAAAGGCCTGATAAGGACTCCTTAATGTCAAACACATACTTAAGGTGGTCATCAATCAGAAATGGATGCTCAGGTCCACACTGTACCTGCCACAGCGGAGGGCTAGCACCCTCCAGCCAGCCACCGACCATGAAGAAAAATTGTCAATCTTCTTTGAAGATCACTAATAAAAGTATCAGACCCCAAAGGAGATAGATTAACTCCATCCCCTTAAAATACTTCCAGGTGGGGAAATAAAATATCAGGGTGCAGTATAGATGCCCCATTCAAGCTAGATATAAATCTGTCTACATCTCTATTTAACTTCTGATGTGCCCTATCAACCTTGCCCAAATTCTGAGCATTCCTCCAACTCTGTGCTATAGAAGGTCAGACCAGAGAATGAAAACCTCTCTCATGTCATTCTCACCCAAGTGTAACAGCAGAATATCAGAGGTGGGGTTGGCCTCCAAAAATTCTAGCAAGACTGGCCACAGCTGCGTGAGATGCATTCCTCTCATATCAATCCAATGGATCGTCGCCAAATGGCCCAAGCTGAGCTGAGTTCCCAAAAGGACACTGTCCCATAAGGGTAGTTTTCAGCAGCAGTGGGGTTGATCATGGAGGCTGAAGAGTCTGTGGGCACAGAGGGCTATGTGGTCTGACCTGGAACATAACCGCCCTGCCAGAATTGACCACAGGCCCCAAAAGGCAGCAGATGCTGATCAATGGGGGCTGCAGGCCAACCCTGAGATCCAGAGAGAAAACCTGGCTGACCAAAGCCAAAACTTGGGCAAGTGGGCAGAATGCATACTGGGCAAAATGCCAGGGCCATGCCCCCTAGGAGTCTCACCTCCGTACACATCAGGTGCAGATCCAACATTGTCAGCACCTGGCGATGGTTGAGAGGGTGTAGAACTGCCGTTGTCCTGCATAATATCAACATCCCTTGCTGGGGGTGGCACACCTTTAGCTTCAAGCTTCACCAATCTATCAGATAAAGACTGCATCAGCTTGGCCTTTTTGGCAGCTCTGATACCTCTCCCAGCCCTGTCAGGTACCCCAGAGGGCCCACCAACATTGGGACCTGGAGGCGCAGCTTTCTTGGTCTTTTCCAAGGCCTCCAGCCATGCAATAAGTGCCTTAATGGGACCCATGTCCTCCTCTTTGTCTGAAGACAGTTGAGGAGGGGGGTGAGAAGACCTAATGGGCCTGCCCCCTTTCTTTACAGTAGCTTTCTTGGAGGCATGGTGATCAAAACAGAGAAGTAATTAAAGTCCAAGAGTATCAAGAAGCTGGGGTGGAATAGCCAATCAACGGGGGTGGGGGGGGACAAATAACCAAAGGTTGCAGACCAGTGTAAAATGCAAACCAAGGCAAACCTTCTACCACAAGACCTGCTCCCCCAAAAAACAGATGGACAAAAAAGAGGGGGCCTCTGAAACCAGGGCAAACCCTAAGAATGGGGGGGACCCATGTGACAGAATGGAAGAGGGAGAACTGCAGCCAGGGCAGGACTTTGGGGCAGGGAGCAAACAACCACAGCTGGACCAGCTGCCCCTGGCCACAAGGTCCGAGGGAGCGCTCCACAGGATGATCCTCCTGGTAGCTCTCTCTTGGACTCTCAGGTAGGAAGGCAGGAACAACCCTTGGTTGCTCAGTCGCACCCACCCCCCTGCACCCAGCAGCCAATCAGTGAATCCCCAAGGCCACATGCCTTATTTTAAAGGCAGGCTGGGGCATACAAGCCACGCCCAGGACTAGCCTTGGCAAACAGCTAGATTCTACAAACTGACACAAAATGTCATGCACTCTGGGCAGTATTGCCCCTATTTGTGCAGATGTAAAAATAAAGAACCTGCCAGCCATTCTTTCCTTAATATGTAGGCTTGATCTACATATTACATGTTATCCTACTTGGTCATTTTTTTAAAAAAAATCATTATTGCAGAAGGCATTGGAACTCATGCAAGTGAACATAACCAGAGAAATCAACCTCTAAAGTACTACAAGCCTTTACAGCAGGGGTGTCAAACTGCGGCCCTCCTGCAGATGTTGGTCTATATTAGGGATTTGCACAAACTGAGGTTCATGCACAAGTTTGGAGCCAAACTGGTTTAGACAAGGTCTGAACTGGTTCAGAGGCGCTGCAGGGCGAGTAATGGTGAGCAGGATCTTTAAAAATGAGGAGAGCAGGTCCTTACCTGCTCTCTGCTGCCGCATGCAGCTTCCTGCTGTGATGGTGCTCCTCCCAAGAACCTACACATGGCAGGAAGATGCATGTGGATTCAGAGAGCAGGTAAAGACCTGCTGTCCTGCTATTCAAAGATCCCGCTCGACACCCCCCTATCCCAGTAGCACTGAACGGGTTCAGACCTCGTCCAAACCAGTTTGGCTCCAACTAGGCAGATCCCTAGTCTAATCTCCCATCATCCCTGGCTACTGTGACTGGGGATGATGGGAATTGTAGGCCAACAACAGCTGGAGGGCTGCAGTTTGACACCTCTGCTATACAGCAACACACACACAAAACCCCAGAGTATATTTTAATAAGTCAGAAAAATACATGCACACACACGCATCCACACAGAAGCTTTTGTTTGACAAGCTGAAATGAAATGGTTCATTTTGGGAATATCGAAACATTCTATTTTGGGCTGACAGAGCAAAACAGCATAATGAGATCTCTCACTACTCTCGGCCTACTGAAACAAAACATTTGCAGTCAATTCGGCTAATGAAACCTATCCTTCAAGCTAAATATACATTTCAATGGAAACTTGTCTGACAATTCCATCAACAAATAATAATCCAAGTGACTTTGTTGCCCAGGCTTCTCTGCAAAATTATAAAAGTTTCCATTCCCTAGTAGATAGGGGTGGCCTTCAAAAGTCCTTTCCACCTGTTGTAGATTTTTGCCATCCTACTCATAGGAGTAGAAAGAGAGAATCCTTCTACTCATAGGAGTAGAAGGAGAAAAGGGGACTTGGTCCATTGTCAGCAGCATTTATATAACACCTTTACAGTTTAATCTGAAAAATGTTTATTTACAAGCAAGTCCCGTTGAACTCACTGAATTTACTTTTTAGTAAGTATGCTTAGAATTGCAACTTTTAAGTGTTCAAAGCACTCCACATATTTTATTTCGATCCTTACACATTGCTGAAAACTCTTCTATATCTATGAAAACATAGACATAGACTTCATTGCAAATTGATATTTTGCAAGAGAATCAGTCACATCACATGACTACTGAATATAAATATACAAATATAGCAGAGGAAGTCAAGTGTAAGTACAGTTGACCTCAGTGAGACTTCCTTCAGAATAAACATGCTTAGGATTTTGCTCCGAGCAATCATTTCAACAATCTGGTAGGGTATGGTGCCGTAGTTAACATCCTGCCTAACAAAGCATTGATGCTTCTAGGGGCTGCAGGGGTGTGACAGGAGCCCTCACGCAATTCCCCTGCCCCCCTGCATGATATAGGTATCTATATATCATATCTCAGTTATCTCAGTTGCATAAGAGGCTGTAGACTCCAGAGTGCTCCCCGTGCTCCAGAAGGATTCTGCAAGGTCAACAACCCTCAGAGCCCTTCCAAAGTACAGGGAGTACTCTGGAATGTAAGGACTCTCGCACAACTGTAGTTGTGCAGGGAGATGGAGAAATTGTGCAGTGGCACCCATTGCACCCCTGCAGCCCCTAAAAGCATGAGCACTTGGCTAGTCAGGATGCCAGCCACTAATATTATGCACATAATGCAAGTTGTGGAAAGAGAGTGGAAAGGTTTGCCCAAATCCACATAGGCCCTTTCTTGGTGGCATTGGAGCTGCTTCAGCAAAGCAATTTCCCAAGCCACTCAGGTAATGTGCAAGAAGACCACCCTGCAGCCATTGTTCCCTCTAACAGGGATTCCCAGATATTGACTACAACTCCCAGAATGCCCAGCTGCAATTGTTTTTCCTTGGGAACTATTGGAGTTGTAGTCAGCAACATCTGGGAATCCCTATTAGAGGGAAAACTGCCTGCAGCTCCTCCTCATTCCAGTAGTGCCCAGTTTATGGGAGGGGCAATGCTGATGTGGGAAGAGCTACACCATGGCTCATCTCATACCCTCCCAACATTTCACCAATGAAAATAGGGACATGCCTGTAAATATGTTGGGAACGTAGCCAAACAATCTGGGTGGTATATAATTCTAACTACAAGCATGCCACAAATGGAATGTAGGTATTAAAGTGGATACAGACCACATTATTCTAGATTTTCAAAGCAGATGAGCCAAACCCATACATTCCAGCATTTTGCAGATGTGATATACTTGTAGCAACCAATTCTCATACCAAAGATTACTGCTCATTATGATACATTGCTGAAGACTGGATTCCACCTACTATATCAGGGGTAAGCAACCTTGGCTCTCCAGCTTTTGTTGAACTACAACTCCCATCATCCCCTTCCTTAGTACACTGTGGCTATATACCCTTATGCCAGGGTTTCTGAACCTTGGGCCCCCAGTTGTTGTTGGACTCCCCAGAATCCCCAGCCACAAAGGCCATGTCTGGGGATTCTGGGAGTTGTAGTCTCATTAGCTATCATAGAATCCACACTCAGAATACTTCTGAAACAACAGAACCGTGTACCCCATGGGTTAGAAACCCATGGGGGTGGTTGGCACCCTATGTGCACTACACTACTACTCGCTCTGGGCCACCCCAGCACCCCCCAAGTGCACTTATGGGGCTGCTGACACCTCAATGCTTCTCTATGGGGAAAAACCTTAAAGACGTGTAAACTTTAACAATTCTCCAAAGATCAGCCCTCTGCCCAAATCCTTTGAAAAAATTCAGGTAGCTTCCTTGACCCTACCTGGCACTACCACCAACCCCACACTGTTCTAAGCCACCCCTTTGCCCCCCACGTGAAGCTATCCATTTGCTGACACCTCATTGCTTCTCTATGGGGGGAAACCTTAAAGACGCCTAAACGTCAACAATTCCCCAAAAATCAGTCCTCTGCCCAATCACTCTGAAATTGGGGTGGTAGCCTTCACCCATTAGTCACTACCACTCCACCCCACTCTTTTTGCCCAGATCCCACTCTATGCCCCTGAACTGCCCCAAAGACACTAAAAGTTCAAAAATTCCCCAAAAATAAGCCTTTTGCCCAATTCCCCTGAAATTTGGGTGGTAGCCTCCAACCATTGGGCACTACCACCCCACCTCACTATTTTGCCCCTGGGACCCATTTTTCCTTCCAAATAGATTCAGATTAGGATTTAATCTGAATCCGAACCGAATCAGGGGTGATTCGGGTGGCCCAGATTCGGGCACAGAACAGATCAGGGGTGATTCGGTTCGGGTCCCAAACCGAATCACCAAAAACCCGAATTGCACACACCTAGAATATAATACTAATATGTGCAAAAAATAAGTTTAAAAATATGTTCCTGCATTAATCTAGCCATGAATTGGGGGACAACTGCCCCCTCTCCCCCTGGCAAATGCTTATACACATAACCCCCACCATTCTTACCAGTATTATTGTTAGTTTATGGTGTGGATTAACTATAGAGGGTCCCTGAATTTGGCAACTAAAGGGGGTAGTGATCTCCCATCCCCCTTTCTTAATTGGTAGACGGGCATGCTCAGAAGGTCCTTGGAATCTTCTGGAGGTTTCAAGCCCAGCAGAACCTGAAAAGCAGATGAACTGAAAGGGAGGAAAGATTTGGAAACCCTCTTTTTTATGAACTTGCTTCTTTATTGCAGTTCCTGTTCAATCAAGTTGTGTACCAGTTTGAGACTCTAAGCAAGCCCTATCAGCTCGTTGCACATCTGTTTTCTTTGTTTCAGCTGCACACCTATGAGACCTCTTGTAGGAGTGGTAGGAACTGTGCAAAAGTGCTATTGGGACAATTTTCTAAAAAGAAAGAGACTGGGAGTTTGTGTTTAGTTTGGTTTTCTTTCTCAAGCAACATGCTACTTTGTGGAAGAGAAGCTATCATAGAAAAACCTTATATTTGTGTGTTTGAATGATTATTTGTACCATTTTGTAAACAGGTATTTTAAGTTTACCTCTACGAGTGCTTGACAAATTATTGTTAGTTTATGGAAATTTTAAATGCTTATGAATCCTTGAGTTTGGCATTAGAATTTTTCTTTCCTGCAACACTGGTGGAAATACACTGTCAGAAAATATAGAGACTTGAACCCCAAAACCCCATTTCTTGAGTAAGAGGGGCTACACACTCACCCACTTGGAGATTTAATTCCTAGAGATTTTGGAGAAGAAGCTGAAACCTGAAGAATGACAACTCTAGCAACTCACACTAAAAAAGACTGAAACAGAACATCCCCAAGAGGCAAAAACAGGGGAAGTGACTTACCAGAGACAGATTCCAGAAAACAGGGATTGTCCCTGGAGAATATGGACAACTGGAAACTATGTCATCCCATGGGGCCTTCCTGCATTATCTGAGAAGTGCAGACAGATACTGTGCTTACACCTATTACAAAGGTAATGTAAGAAAGACGCTTTTGTGAGTTAATCGCAGAAGTGACATTTGCATCAGAGACTTCCTGATTTGTAGCTCAAAGCTAGTGCACAGACATTACATTGCTAAAGACAGGTTGTTAATTATTCCTATTTTAATTAACCTTTGAGTTGGGATTCATGGAAAATCATGGTGGCTACTTCTATGTAGAACAATTGCATATTGTCTCCCCACAACCATCACAGAAGTAGGCACTCCAATCTTCCATAAATTTCTACTTCAAATGTTACATTACTCACACAAGTAGGCAACTCATGAACCATTTTTAATGGGGCCTAGTCATCTGCAGTAATAGCTAACCTGGTCCTCAGACATCTAGCCACTATGGTGTGCTAGTGCTACAGTTGACATAGAAAGATCTGAGGCAAATCTTTTAAGACAATGGCTGACTAATGAAGTGCCTTTATGCTACAAAAACACTCTGCAAGCTCGGCAATGTTGCAGAACATGTTTGTAGTGCAAGCAATGCTTGCAAGTCTCAGTCTTGTGGCACATCAGCATGCACAGAGAGGACCAAAGGAGTTGCACACAGGTTCCTGGCACGTCCCCTCAGAGACACCATACACACACACTTCCTTAATCAGGATGTCAGCCACTGCATTGAATTGACCCATGTGTGTTACATGCCATAAGCTGCAATACTGTTGGGAATAGCAGTCTATCAATAGCAATTTTGCAGAGCAGAAAAACATATGGAAGGCAACATGAAGAAACATAGGAAATGAGAGGCGAGAACCTGAACAGGTGCCAAAAATCAGCTTAGTAGTGCAAAGAAATGCTATAGCCCAACACCCGGAAGGAAAAGCCCTTCTTTGGGGGCAAATCAATTTGTATAGTTCTATCATAAGGTAATGTGAGAGGGGAAAAGAGAAGCAAGAGTAGCAAATGACAGGAAGGAAGGAGTAGGAGAGGCCCAATGAACAAGGAATAAGTCTGTTGTGCCAAGACCCCAAAAAAGACAAAGACACAGATTTGTTTTGGTAAAGGGCCACGACTTTAATTAGCTGATGCAAAGCATAGCGGACTGACAACCAAATAGGTGATTAATCACCCAAAATTAACAGTGCGGGACTGCTAAGGTCGGGTTAGGATTCCATTATCCTTTCCCAAACCTCTACGGGCGACACACCTTGGCTCAGGCAAGAAGCAGGTACAACCTACCTTCCGCCTTCAAGGCCAACCCCCTGTCCTGAGGGGGCCTGAATACTTCTAGGTCTTCACCAGTCCCGGACTGCACAGCCCAAGGGCCGGTGAATTCCTGAAGCTGGTGTCATGGTGAATCAATCTCCCTGGGCCGCACAAACCACAAGGGAGCGATTGACCAATCGACCTGTTAACTATTCAAAGGTGCTCACCAAAGATTAATTCCTGAAATTACTCCCCAACCCGCACTGTTCCTGCCCAGTCGTGACCTACCTAACTACACTATCTACCCGCGAACAGAACGGAGTAGGCGGAAAAAACCCCAACAGTGGCCAATGAGTTGAGGGTAAAAAATTCCTACTCGGCCCACAAGGCAACCAGTCGCTAGACCCATTCTGCCCCAGGGAAAGGGAGGGTGGGGAAAGCCTGGCCCGAACTGAATGTTTGGGGCGGGCACCGCTGAAAAGCGGCGCAAGCCCCGCCCCCTTTTGGACCAGCCAATGAGGCCGCTTTTTTGGCCTCGTGCAGGGGTGGCTGGCACAAATTGCCCTCCCCTCTGCACGAGGCCAAGGGGAGGGGCATTCTTGCCTGTTATTTGGACTACAAAGTCCTTAGCAAACGACTGGGGTAAAATGTCATAGAAGTAGCAATGGTGACAATTCTGATTTGGATTCATGTAAACAGCACAGAATTTAAGAGGTACACATGCAAAAAATAAGCTGCAAGAACTCTTACATGAACTTCATGTAACCCAGCCTTAAGTCTTCCATTTAAAAGATGAATGGAAGCTATATTGCTAAATTAAGCATGACTGCCAGAAAAAGATAGGATTTGAAAGTAATGCTGAATGGAGTTTATACTTCAAATGCTACATTTCAGATCTACACAAGGGGAAATTCTGAAGTGTATCATCCAAAGATTGGCCTGACTTTGAAATGAAAATGGGTTCAGTTTGGTGCATTTTATGTCCATTCATTCTATATCTTGACATCAATTTTTGATTATATATTTCCTGGCATTTTTTTCTTGAACTGTGTTCATCTCAGATGAACACAAACATTTACTCAAATAGTGATGTGCAGTAGTGGAACTATTTTGATTCTAATATACATTCTCAATCTAATATGAGTTATATTTTCCTCTTTTAACAAAAAAATCAGATCTGCATGATTTCTTTCATGCATATGAACCACACAGGAACCAAGATTGGCTTTGCAGATTTTGAAAGGATTTTTTTAACCTGTCAACTCTGTGTGTGTGTGTGTGTGTGTGTGTGTGTGTGTGTGTGTGTGTATATACAGGTGAAACTCGGAAAATTAGAATATTGTGCAAAAGTCCATTAATTTCAGTAATGCAAATTAAAAGGTGAAACTGATATATGAGACAGACGCATTACATGCAAAGCGAGATAAGTCAAGCCTTAATTTGTTATAATTGTGATGATCATGGCGTACAGCTCATGAAAACCCCAAATCCACAATCCCAGAAAATTAGAATATTACATGGAACCAAGAAGACAAGAATTGTAGAATAGAACAATATCGGACCTCCGAAAAGTATACAGTGTACTGTGCTTGACTGGCCAGCAAACTCGCCTGACCTGACCCCATAGAGAATCTATGGGGCATTGCCAAGAGAAGGATGAGAGACATGAGACCAAACAATGCAGAAGAGCTGAAGGCCGCTAATGAAGCATCCTGGTCTTCCATAACACCTCATCAGTGCCACAGGCTGATAGCATCCATGCCACGCCGCATTGAGGCAGTAATTGCTGCAAAAGGGGCCCAAACCAAGTACTGAATACATATGCATGCTTTGCAGCAGTTACTGCCTCAATGCGGTGTGGCATGGATGCTATCAGCCTGTGGCACTGATGAGTTGTTATGGAAGACCAGGATCCACCCCCTTCCCTGCTGCAAGGCCATCCTGCATTCTGAGTGAACTTCCTGGTTCCACCCCACACCTGTCCCACTACACCGAACCACCAAAATTTACCTTAACTTTAGCCGCCAATGTGCCGGGCCAAGGGTTGGGGGGTGAGCTGAGCAGACCTCCCCCACCCTGCAGTGGGGGAGGCAGGTGGAGTGGCTTCTGGGCCTGCCCTTCTGGCCCAGCAGCCCTTAAAAAATGTGAGGGGCTCCAGCTTGCCTGCGCAGAGGAGCGCCTCACAGTTTTCAAGGAACGATGGGCCAGATGGGCAGGCCCAGTGGCAGCTCCGCCTGCCACTCCCTCCCCCACAGGGAGGGGAAGCCTGCTTGGCTCAACCCCACCCACCCCCACCCCGGCCGCATATATTGGTTGCTAAAATTAAGGAAAATTTTAGTGGTTCGGCGTGGCAGGGTAGCAGTGGAGCAGTCATGGGGTGGCAGCAGGAGGCTCCCCAGAGGGCTCCCTGGACCTTTGGAGGCCCCCAGACCCTAGAGGCCATGGACGGAGGCCCCAAAATCTGGGGATAAGAATGCCTCTGATTGGATGACAATAAAAGCCCATCTAGCCTAGCATTCTTATTCCAAGAGTGACCAGGCAAAGGTCTCTGGAAGCTCCGAAGCATTTACCCTCTAAACATGGGCATTCCATTTAACTACCAAAGCTAATAGCTGCTAATAGACTAAACTCCATAAATTTGTTCAATCCTTTTCAAAAATAATCTAAGCTACCACTCATCAGCACTTCTTGTGGTCGCAGATCTCATAAATTAAGTTTGCATTATTTAATGCAATACCTTTTGCCAGTCCAGAATCTACTGCCAATTGACTTTGGTTGCCTTACCACAATATAATCAATATAATCAATATAAAATCAAATATAAAACAATAAAACATCAAAAATCACAACTATTACAGCAACATAACGCCTCATTTGAATTAATAGTTAAAGTGGTTAAATAGGGTTGTTGTGTTTTTTAAATTGATTGATTGACAGTAATATTTGTACACTGCCCCAAACATTTGTCTCTGGGTGGCTTATATCATGAAAAGCAATTGTGCCTATCCTGTTTATATTACTCATAAAGGGTATGAGCACAATTGGAGGCTGGGCAGGTGGTGGTGGGAGGCTGCCCTATACTTACCTCCCAACAATCCCCGGGAAGTGTAGACCATGCTCCCACATGCAGCACGGATCTCTGAAGCCCAGGACAATCTGCCCCAGCCTCCACATATCCTACAATGCATTGGGCAACTCCATTGCAATGGACGCTCTAGGCACCTGTCTCTGTTTCTGCTCAGGCACACAAGCAGCCTAACCCAGGCTGAGCTGCCCTAAC
The DNA here is from genome assembly GCF_027244095.1 of Hemicordylus capensis. NCBI lineage: Eukaryota > Metazoa > Chordata > Lepidosauria > Squamata > Cordylidae > Hemicordylus > Hemicordylus capensis. The sequence goes on from NC_069660.1 coordinate 186,783,678, forward strand.
CTGGGTTAGGCTGCTCATAACAGCCTTACCATTTTATAAATATCCCCCTCCTGCCACTGCCCACATATTTCATCTTTTTCCCAAAGTCCAAATAAAGTCTTTTTTCATAAAGAAATGCTCAGATGGACCATTTCTAACCTTTGCTTTAAAAAATCAACAGGAATTAATATTTTTTAAAAGAAACTTAAAGCATGTTAGAATGTTAAAGCATGTTAGAATAAAGAAAAATAGAATATTTACCAAGCTGCCCACCCCCCTAAAATCACTAAATGCAACAGCAGACATACTTGACAGTACTGAAAGCAATTCAAATTAAAACATACTTTCAAATAGTTGAAAGCAAAGCCAGGTTAGGAAATTTTACCTAGAATTCCACCATCCCCACACCAAAATCATTTCACTCCTGGAATGGAGCCATCACTAGCTCCCTTCCTCCTTTGTCCCCACATATATGTCATTTTGCAGTAAGTTTGTCCAGGTCAAGAACAAGCTCCTGGTTAGAGATAAATGCCCTGCCCTGTAAAAAATGCTACAGAAGCAAGAGTACTTAATTATAGGATCAGCCATGGGTGGGGGCGGATATTAACTCAATGCTTAACCTCAGAATGCATTTAGGATATTTCAGGTTCTTTCATAGCTATCACACATACTTCACTGCCATGTTAAAGGACCATACAGATAGCAAATACCTTGTTGCTCTTTCCTCACAACCTTGTGACAGAACTGGAGATGTTAACACAAGCACATCACCTATTAGTTAGTTAGTTATTCGATTTCTATACCGCCCTTCCAGAAATGGCTCAGGGTGGTTTACACAGAGAAATAATAAATAAAAATAAGATATCACCATTGCTGCTGCCTGGGGTACTAGATCATGCAAGACCACGGAGGACTGACATAATGGCCCTGATCAGAGGTGGCCGGTGAGGGCAGCACCATCCTGCCTGGCGACTGCCCTGCCATGTGCGACAGCCACTTGCATGGTGTTGTTGACCATGCAAATGGCTGCTTTGCATGCACAGAGACCAGATGAGTGTCATAGGCGGGCAGCCACCATGCAGGATGCTGGGCAAGGAACTGCCGTTCACAGCGGTTTCCAGGTGTGAGTGGTATTACTGGCCACCTCTGGCCCTGATATCTTTATCACAGTTAAGAGACAGGTAGCCAGCTTTGAGCTCAAATGTTCTCTGTCTTCCTGGAATTCCCATTTCTTGACTTAGTTGTGATAAAGAAGTTTCTTTATTTCTATTATAGGTAAGGCTAACCAGAATTTCCCTTCACTCTAAGTCTGAAATTCACTCTAAATCATGGTTTCAGATCCTGCTTAAAGGGAATACTAGTTAGCATTAACAGCAGTCAGTGTCCATGCCTGTGTACTTCTTAACTTGGGAAAATTCACTTCAGAGATGAGCATGAATGTATGTAGCTGACATCCAATCTCTTAACCATAATTAAGAGGTCGCGGCTGTATTGGCCATTCAGTAAAACATCTGTACCAACCCATGCATTAAAATGCAACTTGTGGTCATCTATATGAGACCTAAAGTTTTACTACTTGGTTGCACTTCTTAATCATGAAATTTTGTTGACTTTGGAAATGTGTTATTTTCTTTTATGATGTTTTATTTTCACCATAATTTCTAAGCAGAACTTATTAGCATTCCTTCTTTAGTTGTTTTCATAGTGGCTGGTTTTGAACTGCTCCCTCTGGAGCCTTGTTTCAGTTAAGACCTGCTTTTAGATTCAGGAGAGTATGAACCATGCTGAAACATTCATGGAAAATAGATGCTTGCACATTGAAACAATCTTAGGTTCTCTTACCACATTTTGCATCAAGGCTTCTTTGAAGTGAAGGCTTTAATCATCCAAACACCTACTCAGGAGTAAGTTTCACTAATCTAATGCAGCTGCCATGAAGGTTTGTGTGGGTTTGCACTTAAAAGGCAAGTGACTCAAAGCTGATCAACATATTTAGAAAAAATATTTAGTACAGTCCTGCTGGCAACATGTAACTTCAAAATCCATGTGCAAGATAGCATGTTTGAATGCTTCTCCACATCAAAAGGAAAGCTAGCATGTTGGAGAAGGTTTCTGTCCTTGACTTCTCCATCACATGCTTGTTATCTGTGTACAGAGATTTTCAAAGAGGAGAAATATTTAAACCTGTCAACACCATATTTGGATTCTGAAGAGGTGCAGTCTCATAGGAACATAGGAAACTGCCATATACTGAGTCAGACCATTGGTCTATCTAGCTCAGTATCGTTTTCACAGACTGGCAGCAGCTTCTCCAAGGTTGCAGGCAGGAATCTCTCTCAGCCCTATCTTGGAGATGCTGCCAGGGAGGGAACTTGAAACCTTCTGCTCTTCCCAGAGCGGCTTCATCCCCTGAGGGAATATCTTGCAGTGCTCACACATCAAGTCTCCCATTCATATGCAACCAGGGCAGACCCTGCTTAGCTATGCTTGCTACCACAAGACCAGCTCTCCTCTCCTAAAAAAGTCTCGAAAGCATTCCGGTGCCACTTGCTTTTTCCCAACATGTAGATGGGTCTCCCTCAGCGGGGACAAGTCCTATAAGTCATATGATTCTGAAACCAGGCTAATAAATTGTGACGGAGCTTATTCTTGATTATATTTCTCCAGTACGATGTTACCTACTAGCAGGGGCTACTACCGGGTTCAATTCGAACATTTCAAAAGCCTGGTTTGACCTCGAACTGAACATGCCTCAAAGAAAGGCAGCCAGTCTGAGTTCAAATCGAACCGGGCCTGGTCCATTATTCTTACCAAACAGTTCGATCCAGTTTGATGGTCCGAAGGGCAATGCTTGTAGAGAGGGATCCAGTGAGGATTCCCCTTTACAAGCACATGGGAATCCTGTGTCTAAAAGGTTTCTAAGGGTGACTGGGAGGGTGGCGAGAGACCACCTTACAGGTGCCAGCGGCTCCTCTAAACCCTATTGCTCCCCCCGCCCAGCAATGTGGCCTGTGCAGTGGCGGCATGGCTTCAGCCTCCTCACATGTGTCATTTACGTGAGGCCATTTGCATCCATGGAGGCCAGAACGCACTGCTGCTGCTGCACAAGTTACACTGCTGGAGGGAGCACCAGGATTTAGAGGATCCGCTGCTGTTGGCGCTAATGTGCCCTCGGGCCACTCTTAGAAATGCTTTAAAGGCAGGATTCCCCATTGCTTGTAAGGGAAATCCTCTCTAGATTCCCCTTTACAAGCATAGCCACTAGAATTGAGTCAAACCATTTTGACCCAGTTCAACTGAACGGAACGGACTTCCCGCCGGGTCAATAGAACCAGTTTACAGACCAGTGGTTCAGTTCAAATTCAGTTTGAATTTGAACCTAACCAACAAAAACAGTTCCATGTGCACCCCTCACCACCAGGATGGTTAAATGCTTCCCGGTGAACATGGAAGAGGAAAGAAAATGTTCTAGCGCCTTGATTATATTGAAGTAAAAAGTTTTATTTTTTAAAAGCTTACTCATATAATGTTGAACAAGTTCTTATAAGCCTAATATCAGATTTTAAAATGTAGACTTATAGCAGTGTTGATTATTTGTGATGCGTAATTGGTAAGAATCCGCCGCTGTTACTTTTCTTTTTAGAGTGAGGGTGACTTGCTTGGTTACTTTGTTTTGTTTCAGACCTACCTTTCACCTAAGGACTTCCCAAGGTGTCTGTTTGGTATCTGTTCTCCAGAAAAGAATATGGATTTTCCTTTTAGAGCACAGAACCTCCTTCCTTCCTATCTATCTATCTATCTATCTATCTATCTATCTATCTATCTATCTATCACATAACGCCCAAAACTCACGTCTCTGTGCAGTTTACAGTAAACAAGCACAAATTAAAACAAAATTAAAACATTTTTAAAAATTTAAATTTAAAACAAAGTTAAAATATATGAGTCTAATTAAATACCTGGGTGAAAAAATGTGTCTTAACCGCCTTCTTAAAAGTTATTGGAGATGGAGAGGCTCTTATTTCAACAGGGAGCACCTTCAAAGCCGCAGGGCAACAATGGAGAAGGCCCATCCCTGAGTAGCCACCAGATAAGCTGGTGGCAACTGCAGATGTTTCTCCACAGATGATTTCAATAGGCAGAGGGGCTCATAACAAAGAAGAACGTGTTCCCTTAAATACCGTGGAGGCTTTACAGACAGGGCTTTTAATTCAAATCTACTCCGGATTGGAGTGTGCCAGTCTATGCTGGTCAAAGACCAAAATAAAGACTTGAGACATGAGTGTGCTAGTCCACATATTAGTTTCATTTACCCCAACGGCCCTGTGGGCTATCCAGGATGAGTACACATCCAACTCTGCTTTCCCCAGAATTACTGTTAAGAATTACTGCTCATTCTTGCTTGGCCCAAATTATGTCCAGGATTTTAAAAATCCTCTATTTGCAGGAGCTTTTATTTTTTTAACACGAGCTTTCTGGTATTCCCCGCCTCTTCTCCCGAGATGTGTGGAGTGGCCATTGGCAATAATTCAGCTTTTTTCAAAACACAATGAAGAAGAGTTTGACAGCTGTGTTGTCTGCTCTGAGTGATTTGCAATGGCGAGCACTGGGGCCAGGGGTGGGGTGGGGACATAGAGTTCAGTTCCCATCATTACTTCCCATCTCCCAAGCACTGAGCCAAACACTGTCTGAATCCAACCGAACACCAAGCAAGGGGGCTGAAAAGGGGGGGGAACACCCCCTCCCTCCTAAGAGGATCTGCTGCTGCCGCCAGGCCACAACAGAGCAAGATGAGGAGGCGAGAAGCATGCAAGATGCTGGTTCTGCATCACTAGGCAGTGTGTGATAACTGGCGGGGGGGGGGGAGAGGCAGGTTCAGATGGAGACAACAGGGGAAATGCAAGTTTTCTGCAAAATATTCAGTGGGGCAGCCGCTTCTTCCCACTAAAGTCTCTGAGCTCTAAATAATAGATCTTTGTCCAGCCAGGATTCACGTCCATGCCAGCTTTTCAGCTCACAAGCAGAAAGTTCCTTCATGACGCTGCCTCCTCCTCCGCCTCTGCCTCCGCTGCCTCCTCCTCTTCCCAGCTTCATTCTGCTCCCCTTGCAGTAGCACAGAGAGAGAGAGGCAGAAAGAGAGAAAGCTGCACAAAAGCGTCAGTGAATTTCTGCAGCCCCTTCTCTCCATGACAAACCACCTGGGCTGACTGCTTCTTAACCTTCCAGTGCCCACTCTTCTGGCAAGAAGGGGCTGTGGTTCATTCCCACAGGGAGGGGGAGGATCAGAAGAAGAAGCAGCTGTAGCAGTAACAGACAGATACCTAGCTAAGTGTCACATCGACTCCCATTCCCCACTCTCGAGGGACACATTTGTCTCCAGAGATATGTCACCAATTTCGCTCCGCACATGCTCCCTCTTGCTCCCTCTGTCAAACTAACAACAACAAACAAACAAACAAAAGGTCTCTTGCCTGTGATGGGTTGGAGAAAAACCCCAGAGCAAGTTGTAGGAACACACACAGGGAAAAGATTGCAGGGATTACAGAGAGGAGCCGGCCCCGTGTGGACTGCCCCATTTAATCCCTGAATTAAATATCTTGAAAATCTGCTGGGAAGCAGATGCGCTCTTCAGATACCCCAGGGCATGAAGGCATGTGTGAATAACTCCCTGGAAACATATTGGTAGCCCGTGAAGTTCTTTTAATATTAGTGTAATGTGGTCTCTTCAAGATGACTCAGAGACCAACCTGGCTGCCGCACTTTGCAACAATTGCAGTTTCTGGGCTATGTACAAAAACTACCCCACATAGAGCACATCATAGTAATAGAGTATGGAGGTTACCAGTATATGCACTATTGTTCTCAGGTAATTTATCTCAAGAAATGGACACAGCTGGCGTATCAGCCAAAATTGATAGAAAGTGCCTCTGGCTACTGCCAGTTAAACTAGTTAAAATGCTCTCTTCTCCCTTCCTCAGAGAAGTCACTTGCTTGTTCAGTACTATTTACTTTCCCCAAAACTCAAGTCTCGCCCTCTCAAAACCCTACACAGCCAGTAAACTGTCATTCCCTTCCCCTAACGTTCCAATCAGGGTTTTCCAGGCAATGCAGGAAATGTGAAATGTTGTTTTAGTGCATGGTAAGTTTAATGTGATCACTAAAGACTTAACAGAGTGTAAGGTGTGCAACCAGGGCTTCTCAGTAGAACAGCCCTGGTTGCACACCTTACATTCTGTAAAATCTTTAGTGACTATATTAAATTCACCATGCACTAAAAGAACATTTCACACAGCTCTATTACAATCTTCTTTATATTTAATTCTCTAAGATGTATCCGTGGCTAATCCCATGTGTGGCAGCTCTTGTGGGAGTTTGGAGAGCTGCTGGATAGCCACGGGATGGGCAAAAAAAAATGGCAGCGGCAATGGCCGGTGGGATGAAGCCGGCCAGTGGGTAGGGAGGAAGAAGCCGGTCAGCATGCAGGGAGGTGGGGAGGAAGAAGTCAGCAGAAGAAGCCAGCCGATGGGCGGGCAAAGGAAGAAGAGGATGGGCGGCCCGGTGGGTGGGGGAAAGGAAGATACCAGTGGGCAGAGGAGGGGAAGAAAAAATGGTTGGCGGGCACACTGACTCAACAGCACACTTTACCTTTATGTATAGGAAGGTGATTACAATGAACACCCCTCACACATGATACGTGTTGGTGCATCCTTCAGTGATGTTGAGGTGGAGGCATTCCTGGAGCATTCCTACCTTTATTGTGTGCATCTGGCTGGTGGGGGCCGTGCTCATCTGAACAGGCCCCAGGGCAGATTTATGACATTACAACCTACTCAACCATTGACAAACTCTTTCTCATAGTGGCATTTCACATAGCAGGTGTGACATTTGGTGGAAGAATCAAACCCCATGCTGCACTGGGAGAGCACATGTTGATGACCTTAATGATGACCTTAATTTGTAGGCTGTAACATTGAGCAGAACCCCTGCTGCACTGGGCAAAGAGACACCTTCCAGGGTAGTAGCTCTCTTTTCTTCAGCACAGAATAACTTTTCCAGTTTGTCACAACATAGAGTCCCTCCAGTTGTTGTTTTTGCCTCTCACCTTTCTTTTTAGATTGTGAGCCCTTTGGGGATAAGAAAGCATTTTCTCATTCCTTTTGCTTCTATCCATAGACCACTTTGACTATATATTTTGTTGTTGTTGAAAAGAGGTGCATACATATTTTTATAGTAATTATTCCAGTCAGTCTTCGAATAATTAACTAATGGAGAGGAGAGCTGGTCTTGAGGTAGCAAGCATGACTTGTCCCCTTAGCTAAGCAGGGTCCATCCTGGTTGCATATGAATGGGAGACCTGATGTGTGAGCAATATAAGATGCTCCCCTCAGAGGATGGAGGGACTCTGGGAAGAGCAGAAGGTTCCAAGTTCCCTCCCTGGCATCTCCAAGACAGGGCTGAGACAGATTCCTGCCTGCAACCTTGGAGAAGCCGCTGCCTGTCTGTGTAGACAATACTGAGCTAGATAGACCAATGGTCTGACTCAGTATAAGGCAGCTTCCTGTGTTTCTATGTCCCCACAGGCAGTTCTGGGAGGTGGGGGTGGGGAGAAGAGGCCATATGCCCTCTTAGAAATGTAGTTCTCCCTGCCTGCCTCCCTATTTCTGTTTCAGAAATGTAACATGTAGGACACAGCTCATCCACCCAGAAATGCACTTTGCCCCTTCTGTGCCCCTCCACTCATTTTTTTTCTGGTGCTGCCACTGCTTGTCTCTTGGGGGTGGGGCAGGGAGGGGAGGGGATCAGGCCAGGCATAGTGTTCTGGGATTCATTCATTCATTTTAGAAATGCTTTATCCTGCTTCTCTTTATTTAAAAAAAAATCAAGCAGCTTACAATAAAAATAAAATAAAAATAATAAGCACAATAATAAAATAAAAATAAATAAAATAAATAAGCACAATAATAAAAATCCTAACAAATTGAGCATCAATTAGCAGGGGGGTGGGAAATAGCATCAGTAATAATTTATTTATTTATTATCTATTAAAACATTTTTATACCGCCCAAAACTTAGGTCTCAGGGTGGTTTACAACTAAAATAATAATATTACAAACAGGACAGAAAAGGCTCAAATGTCAATAACTTTTCACTCATTCTTACTGCTACAATTCTGTCAAGTTCTCAAAGCATTTTACAATTTAATTTCCAGCCACAAATCTTAAGGGAGTGTAAAAATCCCCAGTATCATGTTGCTCTATCCCAATAACACTAGAGGTTCCAGGGGGGATTAAGAAAGAGTGCTTGCTTCATTTTAATAAGCCAGTTGGTAGTTACTAAAAGGCAGGAGAGAAAGCTCTGTGCTGTAGTGCATGCCTGTAGATGCTACACAGCACCCACACAGTCACAGAAATTAATCAGAATAGAAGAAACATGGGCAAGAGAAAGATCCAACACAGTACATAAAAAAGAATAGTTAAACATGACACTAAAAATTAAATCCCTATAAAATTAATCAAATGCATATATGAATTTCGGATACATGAGCTCTGTGAAATGGATTGCAGCCTTTCTGACAACTAATTCATTTCCTCCGACATAGCCTTCCAAAGGGGCCGAGTAGGGATTACAAAATAACCCAACGTTTTCAATCTCCTGCTGAGGACTTCAAAGTAAAAAGACTTTGAATACACCACTCAAACATTCCTGTTGATTCACCTGCTGATTTGGCACCCTCCTTTATTTACTTGAAATTCAAGAAACAAAACCAAAATAAAACAATGTCGTTAAATCCTTTACTGCTCTGACTGACATACTCTTGTTTCAAGGCTGCACTTCAGTATACAGCAGAGGTGGTCAAATTCTGAATATGACTGCACTGTTACCTATATAGTGATCTCCTGGCCAGTAATGTATTTTGCCACACAAACTGGTCCTCTCACTAGTGGCCATGCTCTTTAATATGGTTGGTTTCATCTACAAGTAAGGGCTTTTCAGTTATGCAGTACATGTGCTCAGACTCAGCATTGAAGACAAATATGTACTGTATATTTACACATAAACTGACAAGATGCAACATTAAAAAATATGGAATAGCAGTTTCCCACAATTTGAAACATATTCTTTTTCATTATGAAATAAACTGTGGGCAAAATTGTTGCCTCACATTGTGTCAGGCCCCCAGAACCAGGCCCATACCCTGGGGATACCAGTTGGATGATTTGGGAAAATTCTCCAATGAGGACTCTCAGTCAGAGGAACCAGCAGGAATTGTACCAAGGGCCCCAAGGCAATGACTCCACTATGAGATTCCCCATAGGAGTCTCCAGGTGTCCCACATCTTGAGGACTCCCAAGAGGATAGGAGAGACCCCTGATCAGTCCCATCACTAGAAGCTCCAGGGCCAGCAGAACATGTCCCAACTCACACCTCAGAGATTTGACCCAAGGAGGAAACACCCTGAGGAAATGGCAGAAGCTGAGGCCTCCCAAGTAGGCCCCTTGAACGCCCAGGAGATCCCCTCTGAGTCCCCAATTGCTGCAGGATGAAAGAGAGACTACAGGATAGGAGAGACCCCTGAGGGGTAAGCAGCCCAAAAAGGTCTACTCACAAACAAGGCTTGGGCTTGCCACCAGCAGGCAGGAAAGGGTGGGCCAAGCCTATATCAGCTGCTTCCTGATCCAGAGACAGTGGTGGAGACAACTGATCTTCCTGAGCATTTGCCTCAGACTTGCTATTTGCTGAGCCAACTCTGCCTATGTGTTCTGTGCCTGCTGTGTGCTCCTGCACTTCTGTGGGCTGCTGCAGCCCTTCTTGCTCCCCAAGAAGGAAGTGACATTGATGTATAGTCACAAACACAAACACTCCAGTGGCCACATAAGCAGGGCAGCCCATCACAGTGCCAGGAGGGGAACAGGGGTGAGTGTTTGTCAGGGGTGTGTGCCCAGGGCTGGGTTCAAGAGGCAGCTCCAAGCAGGGATTCTTGAGCAGCCAAGATCTATTTTGCTTTTAACATAAAGGTCGGAGAAGTGGGGGGCGGCCCATTCCCAGGGAGGATGTTCACTCCCTAGGCTCACTCATGAGCCAAGCCAGTCGCCAGGTCAGCTGTGCTCCAATCGGAGTGCAGTCAAGATGGCAGCCGGACTGAAGGAGCATGCCAACCCAGACTCAAGATAGTGCCAGGCCCCCCTTTACAACTCATGAGAAGGACCAGCAGAGAGGAGGAAATTACCAAGCAAAACCTTTACTGATTCCAGATGGCAAAACATCCCCTTCTCCACAGACAACACTTTCGTGCGAGTGCCAGGCTATTGGGGCTCCATATCAAGCCAGTGCTGCTCTATGCACTAATCCTCGTGCCAGCAGATCTGGATACTAAATTGTATGGAGTGCACAATTCATTTTAGTGCACTCTGAAAGTGCACAATCATGCTTGGCATGCCCCCTACGAGCTTGTGCTGCTCCTCTGTTGTGGTGACACTTTCCCCAGTCTGGACTGGACTGGGGAATTCTGAATGTGTTTAAAGATATGTTCCCCCCCCCCACCCGTCAGCACATGCGGCGAGGTTGCAACTCGTGGAGCATCACAATCTCCCTTGGTGTATGCAAGGCTTCATTGGGAAGGGGGGGGGTGCAGCACTTCCATACTACTTTTTACCATAGAGAGTTGGGAGGCCCACACAAGTGGGGCCCCCATTTGAGGGAGTAGCTCAGTTCGTGAGCATGCAGTACAAAGGGAGATGTAGGGATCACACTCTTTGGTCCTCCCCAGTAACCTGGCCCTTTCATGAGAGGACTAGTCCAATGGCAGAAAGCTACCAGTACAGCTGGAGTTCAGTTTGGTCTGCATTGACTGCTTTGCCGGGGTGATCCCTCACAAGAGCATCCTAGGTCATGGCAGGACAGACTCCCCCCATCTACATATTTCCTTTTAGCAAGTCATCATGTTCCTTTCCCTATCCCGAGTAACAGGGAAATAGTCCCCCCCCCCAAAATCCCTGTGCTTATGCTATGTGGGTACAGGACTCAGTGTGCCTTCTAACAAGGATTTCCAGGTGTTGTTGACTACAACTCCCAGAATGCCCAGCTGCAATAACTTTTGCTTGGGGGTTATAGTCAACATCTGGGATTTCCTGTTAGAGGGAACACTTTGGCAGGTGGCGGTGCCATCACTGGCATGGCTTTTAAAGACATTTAAATGCCCTTTCCCTGATGAAGGTGGGCGGAGCATTCAGAAAAAGCACAATTATGCTCGGCATGCTGGGATAGGCCTCAGTGGCCATAAAGCAGAGAGGGACTCCCCTCTTCTGGAACAGCAGGGGCATAGTCACCATTGGACAAGGTGGAGATGAAAGTCCCTCGGCTGTGGGAATCGGGGGGGCTGTCTCTCGACCCTCCCCTAGGGCACCCCCTTGGCCCCTCCTGCACCCAGCTGGCAAACAAAGTGTGTTCCAACTTGGAGTGCGAAGTATGCCGCTTCAGGATGTGCACGAAATGTGATTTGGAAACTGAATTGTGGCATATCCCTTTAAAACCGAGGGATCACACATCCCCTTTAACACGGAGGCGAGCAAGTCCATAGCTGCTCCTCCTCCACTCGTCGCCAATTCCATAATCGTTGCCCTCCCCTCAGCTACGGTTGCATGCTGACGGGGTGTCTCCCAGCTGGCCCCGCATGACACCAACATGCAAATGGCTGCCACGCATGCACGGAGGCCAGGTGCGTGCCAGTATTGTGCAGGGGGCACTGGGAGACGCCCTGCCAGTGGGCAATCATAGCTGGAGGGAGCAAAGCTATTACAGAGGTGGCAACGAGCAGAGGAGGAGCAGGTATGGACTTGTTCTCCGTGTTAAAGGGAATGTGTGATCCCGCCGTTTTAAAGGGATGTGCCACGATTTGGCTTCCAAATCGCATTTGGTGCACATCCCTTATGCCCCTCTCCTGTCCAGCTGGCGCTTTGTTCAATTTGACTATTAATGAAGTAGGGAAGTGACCTAACTCCAAATTATTGCCACATCCTTTTCTTACTGAATTGGCTTCAGGTAGATCTAAACAAAACCCTCTTTCATTTCTTTTCCCACAGTAAGTACATATTTTATCATATACTTTAGAGAGATTATTTTTTAATAAATCTTAATTATATGTTTGGCTTATTTTAGGAAACTGGTCTCATTGTCTGTCTACCTCATGCCTAGAACAGAACCAAGCTACCGAGGGTTTAAGGGAAAGGGTAATTGGGGGCAGCAGAAATAAATGGGACTGTGTAAGCTAGGGTTACAGAACCAACACAACTTTCAAAATCACCAACACAGCAGTAGAGCCATACCAGGAGGATAGTAGATGCACAGCAACAATATGAACATTTTAATTTTCTCATGGATAGTGCAATCCTATGTATGTTTACTCAGAAGGAAGTCCCACTGTGTTCAGTGGGGCTTCCTCACAGCTTAAGTGTGCATAGGACTACAGCCTTCAGGATGAAGAAGCAAACATGACCACATGAATTAAATGATTACAAATCTGGCTTGGAGGTCTTCTATTATTTTGATAGTTGTACATGTACCAGTGTGTTATCTTGCATTACCTGTATTTGAGGGATGTGTGAGCCGGCTCACTTTGAGTCAGACTCACCATCAAACTGACCCAGTTTGAGCAGCCTGAGTTTGAACCAGACCAACTCCCGGTTCAAAGAACCGGCTGATGGGTATACTTGTAAAGGGGAATCCGGCAAGGAGTAAAGGGCATTCCCTGGAGTAAATGGGGCGAGGGGGAAAGAAAAGGTGGTTTTTACCTTTAAAATTCAGGCGCTGGGGCAGCAGTGATGGCAGCCTCTGTGGTGGCGGAGACATCAGAGGTGGCAACAGGAGCTCCTCCAACCACTCCACCAGCCTCTCAAATGGCATGGTTCAGACCTCTTCACATGCGGAGAGTCCATTTTAATGACCTAGTCCGCACATACACAGAGGCTGGCCTCAGGCTGCAGCCAGCCTGGGCTGTAATTTGGGAGGCCAACAGGGGTGGTTGGAGGAGCCCCCGCCACCTCTGAAGTCTCTGCCACCACTGCCTCCACCACCCCCACCACCTGAAAAACTATCTCTTTCACACACACATACACCCCACATTTACTGTACAGAATACGCTTTTCTTGAAAAGGGTATCCTCACTGTATTCCCATTTACAAGTGCACCCCACTCCAAGCCAGCCCACAAGCCAGTTCTGCATGGTTCGATGACCAGACCGGATCACTTCAAATCCCATCCAGATTCAAACCGAACTAGGCTCATGGCCAGCTCAAAAATTCCTACTGTATTTATCTGATATAAGATGACCCTGGATTTTAAGACAACCCCCATAAAACATAGGTTTAATGCAGGTTATACCTATATTTACCCAAAATGAAGAGGACTCTGGATTTTAGACAAAACCACCACACCCACCCAATTTATAACATCACAGAACTTGTGGGAAAACTAGTCCTGGGTTCAGATAAATACAGTAAAATGTAAGCCCTTGTACATTACAAGCAACAATGCATAGAATTCCTAAACTATTTAAATATGGTTGTCCTTGAAACTGAGAAAGAAAATAACCCAGGTAAAGATTGTGTCCACCATGTGTGGTAATATTAAATAGTGAAAGATTAGTACATCAAAGTATACCATCTTTCTGCATCATCACAGGCTTTTGAATTTTTTGTATTTCATACTACACTGAACGCACTGGTGGGACTAAACACAGATTAATTGGTAGTATATTTCAAGAATTGAAGCAAATATAATATAGTTATTGCACAACATAAATAAAAAAAATACTTAAAATTCTCTAGAATCCCCTGGAAAACTACTATTGAAATGGATTGAAGTAAATGCAAAAGAACTTTTGGAAAAGTTCAAAGGAACAAGAGTTGCAATTAAAAATTGGCTATACTGACATGATGCTTCAGTTATGGAGTGCACATATTACATCCAGATCATTAGGCATTACAGACAATTGATGAGATGTGGAGTTTCCAGTACTTGTTGCAAGATCTTTCAGAGAAGCTGCACATAAGCCTTTGATTGCTCTAATGTTCGCTGGAGCTAGCAAATTCCAGGAATAGACAAAGACAAGGGAATTATTTTAAACAGAGCTTTACTGAGAATTTTAGAACACAAAGTAAAAAACTGGGTTTTTTCAAGATTCAAAACAGATTTTAAGTAAGTTGGGGAGAGAAGGATAAACATCAAGATATACTGATACTTCAGGAAGTATCCAAGGCTGAGTTGCAAGAATTAAATTTTAAATTAGAATTAAAGACTTTACCAAACTTGAAATGGGCCAAATCCACAAGAAAGGTGTGGGGCGGGTCTTACCCCTGCATGGGAGAAGATGTTTTGAGGGGACATATAATATTATGTTTCATGCTCCTCATTTTCCTAAGTTTCAAGGTGGCTGCTTATATACATGGTAACCATCACTGTGAGGCAAGAGCACTGGAGTTTTACAGTATTTTAGAAGAATTTATTTTACAAATATACAAGCTGAGCACAGAGGGACAGATGAGCACAGCTAATCTAAAGGGGAGGCACTGGGTGGCCATACAGTAGAGTCCCAGAGTCTGCAATTAATTTTAACAGACTGTCTTAAAATTCAGTCTAGATTAAGATTCAGTGTAGGGTTGGAGTGCTTGGAGGTGTACGAGGACAATGCAGAAGAGGCTGCAGTATATAATAGTATCCCTGTGATGTTTAATTGTTCTGACGGGGCTTTACTTACTTTTACGTGTGTTGTGGCACAAACAGCCTCACAAGCAAAAAAAGGGGGGGAGGGGGGAGGAACGGGGCATGCAGTAGAATCCCATAGACTGTGATTAATTTTAACAGTCAGTCTTAAGATTCAGTCTAGATCTATGAATACAGAAGCCAGCCTCACAAGCAAGGAAGCAGTAAGCAAGCAAGCAAGGAGTCAAAGATTCAGTCTCAATAGATTAACTAACTGAAGGCCAGGGTATAGGGTAAGCAAGATGCTACCATGCTGCCAACTCCTCCCAGACCTTCCTCCTCCTCCTCCTCCTCCTCCTCCTCACGGGCCGCAGCATCAGGAAGCTGGTACCTGCCTGACTCATGCTTCCTGCTGGTTGGCTGGCTCTCGCACCAGTGCACCACCACCACAGAAGCTGCTGTGGTTGGTGCATCAGACCTGTGGGGGAGCAGCAGGGCTCCCCACAAGCATGGAAGAGCCTTTTATTGGGCTGCTGCCACACACGCAGCAGCAGCCTGATCATGAGGAACAAAGACACTTGCAGTGTTAAAAACTGGTTGGCCCAGGGTGCTGGGGCGGGGGGCGGGAAGGACATCCACTGGCTATGAGTCTGTGAAGTGGATGAGTGGGAGGAGGAAGAGGAGTAGTATGACAACAGCAAGCAAGGGCACTTTGGCTGCCACTGGCAGGTAGGGGCAGTTGCATGCCCACTAATGGGGTGATTGGTGATGCAGGCAGCCAGAGGCATTGGGCTGGCAGAGATGGCTAATCTGCCTTCTCCACTAGTTCACTTAACCATGTTTCACTCCTGGACCATCCGTGCCAGTGATTAGTGTCATTGAGGTGAGGTATTCCTATCCCTATCTCTTTACAAATGGTTCCTTAGCTCGTTGTATGTCTGTCTCCTTATCCCTATCTCTTTACAAATTGTTATTTGGAAAAGCAAATAAGACAGGGTTTTGCAAAGTTCTCTTTATACAGCAAAGAAAAAGCCACAAGATATTGACCCTATTCCATTTCTGCTAGTCTCCATAGAGAAAGCCATGGCAAATATGAGATGTCACGATGGATGTCGAAACATTAGCTTGCTTTTCGTAAATAGACTTGCTAGGCAGAAGCTGCTGTCTAAATAAAAAATAAAAAAATCCGTGCATACAAAAATGGGAGGGAGGGAGGTTAGCAACCCTATTTTGCAAATTTAACATTATTAATAGATTGTGCAGATGCAGAAGATTGAAAATGTCAACCAATCGATTTCCTGCTTTTCACATTAAAGCTTCAGGGAGTTGGCTTTCCCCCCCTTTGCCTAGTTGGAAATGGGAGGCTTGATTCCTAATGCTATATTATTTACAACTGAGGAAGGCATGATCCAGAAGGCAAAAACAAACTGTCAATATCTTATTAACAAAATTTGTAGCCATAGGCAAACGCTGATAGAGGACCCATAAAGAGCAAGTAGTCAAAGTTATCAATAAGATAAACAGCAGCAGATATCAAGAGTTAAGAATGGTATTTAGGAAAACCTATACTCAGAAAATGATTATTTACAAGCTCAGTACAAATAGAATGTGCACATTAGGAAAGCTATTTTGATCTAGCCCTGAAGTTTCTGAGATTAAAAAATGAGATAAGTTTGAAGTATGTTAGGCTGGTAGTCACCTGGCCAAAGAGCACCTTCACAAGGAGGAGGTACCACAAGGCAAAATGTGGCATGAGCTGCCATATACAGCGCTCAACCATCATTTCTCAGAGCCCAGGATGAAGCTGTCAGGATCTCCTCTCCACGCCTTTGTTTGTTTTGAAACATGGATAAGAATGGCGTCTGTTTTGAAAAACAGAAGGAATTATTGCTGCCATTTACTTTTAGTGCCCTTTGTATAAGCTCCTTATGTTTCTGGCTGCCTAATTTATTTTGTACCGATAACCAGACATGGCACTATGGCATACATATGTATCATTATACATAAGTGACTGGGTCCTTCCGATACTGTTCCCTGTCCCTGCGATCTAGTCTCTGATATCTAGAGAAGGATCAGCAACCTATGGCATAGGTGTCAAACAGGGGCGTATCTAGTGGGCGGCAGGCAGGACACGTGCCCTGGGCACCACTTGAAGGGGGGCACCATTTTTAAAAATTAAAAAAAAAGGCCACTGAAAACAAAATGGCCACTGTGCACACTCAAATGGCCTCTGTGAGGCCCTAGGCCATGCCAGGCATCACAGATGCCATTTGAGCATGCATGGTGGCCATTTTGTTTCCAGAGGCCATTTTTAAAAAATATATTATTAAAAATGGCTATCACACATGCTCAAATGGTCCCTGTGAGGCCCTAGAGGCCAGCAAGGGGAGAGGGAACCTTTTCAGACTACCCCACGGCCTTTAGGAAGCCCCCTGAAGGGGCTACAGGTTAAAAAATAATAATATAATATAAGTCACTGTACACATATTCCATTTGGCACTATGTACAGAGAATCAGGACTTGTGAATACTGAGCTGAAGCTTATGAGCTAGGATTGTATTGATTTGAATCACCACATTCTTGTGATAAGTTAGTTAAATGTGATGATTTAATAATATGGCTATTAATGGTGAGTTTGTCTTTGAATCAGTGTGAAATCCTTAGTATTAAGGCCCACTGGGAGTTTCTTGCTCTCTTTCTCTTATTTTAACTGTCTTTCTGAAATACTAGAATATATTCCCATTCCCAAGCAGTGACACAGTTTACTCTGCATATCCTTTAATTATTTTCAGAGTATCTGGGAAAAGTCAAATTATCCATTTATTTTTAAAACATATATAATAGTGATGCTACAAAGCATAGCAAACAATTAAACAGGCACTTCTGTTTAGTTTTCCAAGTACACCTCCATATAGTATTTGGGTATTTTATGTGCCCCAGCATACTGAAATTCATAGTTTTCCAGCATTTTTTGGTCTGGCTACATCCTCTGCTAAATAGTTCTTGAAATATTAAAAGATTAATGAGCTTGACTTGCATTTTTCAGCTGATATTATAGTAAAGTTATCTGAAAGATGGGTGTCAGATGTTTGGACAAGGGGCACAAATTCAGTGCTTGCCCTAGGTGCTATTTTCCCTAGATACGCCTCAAAAGTGGCACATGAAATGATTCTGAGCAGCACTCTCACTGCTTGGAAGACTGGTCCCTTCAGTGCCCATTGCTGCCTCCAGCTGGCATGTAACTGCTTGCTATAGCAGACAGCAGACATCTAGAATTGCCAATGGTTGTCTCTCTGACTATGCTGGCTGGCTGGCTGGCTGGCTGGCTGGCTGGCTGGCTGGCTGGCTCTCTCTCTCTCTCTCTCTCTCTCTCTCTCTCTCAAATGCTCATGCTCTGAAAAATGAATGCACATTCATTTTTATTTAATTATTACATTTATATCCCGCCCTTCCTCCAAGGAGCCCAGAGCGGTGTATTACATACTTAAGTTTCTCCTCACAACATCCCTGTGAAGTAGGTTAGGCTGAGAGAGAAGTGACTGGCACAGAGTCACCCAGCAAATATCATGGCTCAATAGGGATTTGAACTCGGGTCTCCCTGGTTCTAGTCCAGCCAGGGGCGGAGACACCATTGGGCCAACGGGTTCAAAGAACCCGGGCCGCTGACCAATCAGGGGCCGCAAGAGCGGCCCCAACACGACCCCGCATCTGATGTCAGACACAGAGGCGGTAGATTAGCTCCCAAGCGGGGGTTGCACAGCCCCTTTGGGAGCTAAACTAAGGCTGGCGCTGCGTTTTCAGTGCCAGCCAGAAGCGGCTCTTCCCTGCAAAGGCAGGGAAGAGTTGCTTCTGGCTGCACGCTGCAAACACAGTGGCAGCCTAAATAGCTAAAAGACTGGTGCTGCCTTCACAACGCAGCCCAGGAGCGGCTCCTCCCTGCAGGGAAGAGCCACTCCCGGGCTGTGCTGAGAAGGCAGCGCGAGCCTTCGTTTAACTGCCGAAGGGGCCGCGCGGCCCCTTCGGCAGTTAAAGTGAAACTGACTGAGTCGGGCCGAATGGAGCCTCAAGGCTTTGTTCAGCCAGACCACGCCCCCGTGCCTGACATCAGACGTGGGGGCATGGCTAGCCCTAGCGTCTGATGTCAGACGCGTAGGCGGGGTCAGCGGGGCCGCAGCGGTGGTCGCACACAGGCCACTGGCAGTCCCGCTCCTCCAGTGAGTCCAGCACTCTAACCATTACACCACGCTGGCTGTACACCATGTGCAAGGGAAAGCCAAGCAGCTGGCACAGCCAGAGAGCACTGCTGCCAATCCTGGATATCCAGAGCCTTCAGACTAGAACCAATGGGTTGAAATTACCAGGAAGCAGATTTATGCTCAACATTAGGAAGAAGACTCTAACTCTAAAGCTATCTATCTATCTATCTATCTATCTATCTATCTATCTATCTATAACGCTTAGAGCATACTTTAGTACCCTTGCAGTGCTAAACCAGTCAGCAGCCTCGGGGAGAGAGGGAGGTGTCTCTGGTGCAATCCTGGCTCACTAATTGGCCGAGGAGTGGGCACAGGTGGAGGAGCAAGTGGCAAGAGCCTCACTGGAGATTGGCGCACTTGCGGGGTGTGCTCAGTGAGGGGAACGTCTCTTGCCCTCTCGCCAAAGGCTGCAGGTGGGGGAAGAAAGCTACTGGCATCACCGGTGAAGGAGCAAGTGCACGTGCGCACAGGCCAGAGCAGAGTTGGCCAGACACCACCAGGCTCAGCCTGGGGCTGGTCACAGTTGTGGAGCTGGAGGAGGAGGTTTCCCCACCCCATCCCCCACTGGTGGCAGCAGCGCTTCCCCCTGCTCCTCCATGGCAGCATCGGTGTCGACCACTGCCACCTCCTCCTCAGCAGGGCCCATAGAAGGTTTGCCCATGAAAGTGCGGGGGCTCCAACAGGGCCTTCTACAAAGTAAGGAGGGAGGGTTGCCATGGAGACCGGGCAGGGCAGGGCTGAGGGGTTGCTGGTGGGGTGTGTGTGGGGCGACTGTTGGCCGGAACAGGGGGAGCCCAGAGCATGTGAGGAGTGCTGAGGAGAATGAAAGAGGCAGGGAGAACTAGCGTGCATATGCTCTGCAGAAGTCAAGGTTTACATAGATAGATAACATGGTACCCTGTCCCCAAAGAGCTCACAATTTAAAAAGAAAAATAAGTAGATACCAACAGCAGCCACAGGAGGGATGTTGTATTGGGGTTAGATAGGGCCAGTTACAATATAAGAGTATCACCACTTGAAGTGTGTGTGCCTCAGTTAGCAGGGGTGTCCTGCTGCTGGTGTCCTATCCAAAAGCTGTTGGACACTGGAACAGCCTGCCTTGTGCCAGGGGGATGAGTGGGTGGGGCATTCCTTCACTGGAGGTTTTCAGACAAAGGCTAGACTGGCACCTGTCAGAGATGCTGTAGCAGTTTTCTGCACTGAGAGGGCTGCTGGACTAGAAGGCATCCAAGGTCCCTTCCAGCTCTATGATCCTATGACTCTGAGCAAACTGTCTATGTGTTCTCTTTTGGCATACCCTAGCATATTTGCATATGCCAATTCTTGCTAAGGGCAGCTGTGATGTGTGTTTCTTCTGCATTGGTATACAACAGTCTTGCATGCAGTGGTTCGATGACTAATTCTGTGGTGTTGCTGAAGGCATTTGTGTTAAATGTGCTTTGGTTTTGGCTTTAAAATGTTTTTTGTGCATGTCACATTTAAATATGCTTTAGGGTTTTTATTCTGAATGTACTTGCTTGGTACTGGAGTGCATGTGGCTAAACATTAACAGAAATAGGCAGTTTATATATACACTAGTTGGGCCAGGCGCAAAGCATCTGTGCCTCTAGTTTGTCACCTGTCCCCACAGCCCCAAAGCTGCTGTTGCCATTTTTGTCACCTGCCCGCCTGTTGCTGCCTCCTTCTTCTACCTGTTGCCCATCTGTCCCCATTGCCCATCGCCTGTATGTCCCCTCCACATCCTTTCACCCGTCACCACCGCCGTTGCTGGTTTTGACACCTCCACCCCCACTAGCCAGCTGGCCAGCTGCTGCTGCTGCAGCTGCCACAGCCATTTTCTTCCCTCCCACCTGTGGATATCCAGCAGCTCTCCAAACTCTCACGAGAGCTGCCAGACATGGAATTAGCCATGGGTGTGCCTTAGAGAAATATATATGAAGAAGATATATTCATGTATGTTGTTGTTGTTAGAGCTAGGACCCTGCCAGCATCAGCTCTCAGCTGCAATGTCTCATAGTGGCCACTGGCGGGGGGCGCGTTTAGGGTCATGGATAAAAGTGCTGGACTCCTCCCCTCTTTGTTCTTCCAGTGTTAGTTTCCACTTTGTCTCTCCATCGACGGCTGTTTGTTTAGTCTCTCTCCCCTTTCAGCCTTAAGATCAGCTTTCCTATCCTTTTGTAACTTCTAAATAAATCCTTGTTGTCCTTTAAACTTAAAGAACTGTCTCCAGACCTCTTGCTTGGCTGAATTCTCCCCCAAACTGGTTTTGCTCTGCTAATGGCAGTTGAACTGCTATTCTTCTCCTACAGTTGTTTATGAAATTTATATCCTTCCTTTCTTCCAAGGAGCATGAGATGTCATACATCATTCCACACCACTCCCTGATCCTCGAATATGAAGTCCCAATGAAATCAAGGGGACTTTCTTGATGCAGTTTGAATGGGGAGGATAGCTGTGTGGGACAGCTTCTGACTACCACTTTTAGAAGGGAGTCCTCCCCTCCACCACCAAACCCTGCAACAAACTCAGGTTCTCAGTGGCAGTGGCCTAAACACCTCCCCTACCTCCACCCCACATGCTAGACACCCAGACATATGCACAAGCACAACCAACACCACCTTTCTAATTGGGGCTAATCCAACAGCCAGCATGTCCTCTTCTTTATGTTTTTGAAAAACCAGTGTGAGGCAAGCGGACTCTCCCAAAGCAAGCCATGCATGCAAAGACATCAGCAGCTGCTGCATGAGAAACATGTGCACAGTGACTGGAAGGAGGAGGATCCTGCTGCCCATAATGAAGCCTGGAGATGGGGGCAAAGAGGCCTGCGAGGGCAGCATAGCTCTCACAGCATGTCTCACTGCTTTCTTTGTCTGCCCACTGCCTCGCTTGCCTGGTGGGAGTGCAGAATGCTTTGTATAGGCAAGCAGCAGCCGCATCATAACACTCCCATACACCAGAAACAGTCGGGTGTGCGTGTGTGTGTGTTGGGGATTGTTAATTTTACTCCCAGTAGGTAAACAGCAGCACACTAGGGAGGAGAGCACGCACTCCAGTTACAGAGTAGGTAGCAGAGGATGGCTTAGTTGTTGCAGCGATTTAGAGAAAACACATGGAGATTCTTATAGAATTAAATACGAAGTATCTATTGGTTAAGTGCACTTGGATAGGAAAGACCTAATCCTAATCTAAAGGACTACATAATGAATAGGTAAGGAGAGAGAGGGATGTTTCCATCTGCTCTCTAAGAGGAAAGGAAGGATTGTGACTCAGCACAGGAAGTGCTGAAGGTTCAGAGCAGGGATCATAGAGCAGGGACAGATAAGGAGACCCTGACTCACTGTCTCTACTCCCAATGCCCCTAGTGGTCATTAGGATAGTTGGTGCAAAAGGCAGATGCACTGGAACTCCATCTCCAACAGGGGGTGGGCTCTTGCAATGCGTTTCACTGCTAACTGCCTTCAGCACTGCTTTGTTTTAGCGGCAGCCCACCGTCCCTGCTGACAAGCAGCATTGGCTGGCACATTGCCGGGGTTGACACACATCAGAAAGTGCTGGGGCTGCAGACTCCCACCCGAATGTCTGGGCTTGTCAGGGCCAGTGAGTGGGATGGGTGGGGCAGGGATGCCAACTTCGCTTCAAGCAGCACCCCACTTGGAGCCACCCCAGAAGACCTGGCACATTGCTTCTGCAAGGTTGCTGACCCCTGCTCTAGAGTGTCTGGAAGAATTAAAGCACTTGCTTACACACATTCCTGAGTCTGTAAATGCTATCAGCAGCACTGATTCCTGCTGTCTCTGGGATCTCAATGTCTCTAAGTATTATAGGGCTTGTCCCTTCCTCCTTCTGCCATCTAGATGCCACACTCTGTTGACTCCTCCTACATCTGTACAGGAAAAGCCAGCAGGAACTCTGGAACATAGTTCTTGAGAGCATGTTACATTGGCTGCGGCACATTTCTCCATCTCTCAAAGTACAAGACCTAGAGTTGCCATCTTAAGTTTGCTTTATCAGCCATTTCTGTTGAGCGTCCTTCATGGAAAGTTGGAAACAAAAGCAAGTTTTTAATATGAGTGTGGAAAAATACAAAGTGAAGAATGATAAGATAAAAAATGGATGCAGTGCCTTTGCTACTTCCATTTACCAATATTCATTCTATTTAGTGTTAACACCTCAGATTTTGTGTGTGTGTAATCATGTGATGCAGTGATGTACGTAGCTAACCTATTGGAGCCCTACCTGACAGGGTCAGGTGATGATGATCTTCAGAATCGTCATCATGGGTGCCTCTGGGTGGGGTTGAGGATAGATCTGATAAAGGAGATAAAAAGGGAACTGTCCTGCAAGAACAATGTTGGGTCAGGAAGGAATTTTAACCCTAGCTGTTTGGCTTAAGCCTCCAATCCAGCAAGGACAAAGATTACAGTGCACTCACTGGGCTTTTGTTCTGAGACCCTTTGCTACTTAACCACCTAGAAAAGAGGAAACAATTGTGGATGTTTGTGGCAAGCTTCACACAGAATCTGAACTTTCCAACAGTAAGATAACCAGAGTATCAAATTGGTTTTGGCAACTGCACCGGTAGAACTTAGAGAGGTGTGGTTGTGTTAGCCTGATGCTGTAAAAACAATTTTTAAAAAATCTTCTGACATCTCAAGGGAACTGTTATTTACTCTTATAGTCAGACAGTCAATCAGTGCAGCTCACTTCTCACTAGCGCACTGCAGTTTGTAAAGCAAATCTTAATCAGCAGTATCCTACCTACCCCTGAAGTGTTTGTACCAAGACAGGCTCAAAATATGTTGAATGGTGATGCTCATTAATAAAGTCAAAGCCTCTGGAGGAATTCTGATGCATCTCTGGCTAATGTTGCTATTACTGATCACACATTAAATCATGTTAGGGAGGGAAACACCTCTTTAAAGTTATTTAAGGTTCACTATGCTTCGATGATTTCAATTTAAAAATTAGCATTTTAACATGGACCATCAACTAAACATCCCATTCCTTATATAGGGAAAACATGGCATAATTTATATTATGCTGCCCTCTGGCTGAAAATGAGTGTGCTGCCAAGTCCCATAAATATTCAATGTATGTAAATGTTACTTTATGAAAATACATTTTTGATGTTTTGTATGCTGGCTGCTTAATATGCCATTGAAACAGATGCACTATATAACCAGAAGTGATTTTGAAACAAGTATTGAGGATTTGATTCTGTCACTGGCCTTGATCGGGATGCATGAGTGCTATGACTCAAAGTGTGCTTCAGCATGAACAATGGCCCTAGCATTATTAATTTTAGTTTTCAAAAACTCAGAAATCTAGCTTGAGAGCCATTGAGTAGGGATGTGTGAAACGTTTCAGGTACCGAATCTGTACCTGAATCTGCCTGTTTCAGGCAATCTGTGCACAAAACAAATCGCCCATCTGCAAGTCCTGAAAGATCCGGCTTCAAAACAAATCGCCCGAATTTTGGAGCCAGAATTTTTGTTGTTTCGGAGCTCCATTTTGTGGCGATCTCCATGTAGTCTCCATTTTGTCTTTGACGTCTATTTAAATTTCCCGCCCTTCCAAGCTTCAGATCAGTGAACAAAAGCATGGGCTGATCTGCTGATGATTCTCTCCTGGTTCCAGATTGGCTCTTGCCTCTCCTGACTGACCCCACATTGGCCAGGGGAAGGATCGAAGAAGGGGCAAAGATGAGGGAGTTCAAGGAGGGATTTTCAATTAGATTTAAAGAGGCAGCAGCCACCATTCTGCCTTGTGGGAGGAGAGAGAGAGAGAGAGAGAGCGAGAGAGAGAGAGAGCTTTGCTTTACCTTGCCTTGCCATGCCATGCCATTGCCTATTGCCTATTGCCTTCTGCCTTCTAGCCTGAGCCAAGCCTGCCTTGCCACCCAGCCTGCCTGCCCCTGTTGGCTGCTGTATGGCAGCCTGGGAATGGATTATCTGCTGCATTGCTTTTTTGTTCCTAAGAAGATAATTCTTTTTTCACCCCCTTCCTGCTACTGAGAGAATCACTGCCTGCCTGTGCCTGCTGTGTCTGTGCCAGCCACCAGCCCCTGTGGCCACTGGCCACCTGGTCAGCCACATTTCCCAGGCTTTTGCCCCAGCCCCTGTGCCCACTAGCCACCTGGCTCCCAGATTTTCCAGTCTTTTGCCCCAGCCCCTCCCCCCCCAAATCTGAAGACTGAAGGAGAAGATTGAAGAAGAAAGAGTAGACTCAGAGACAAGACCACAGAAGTGGACAACTGGACACACAACATGGGTGAAGCCCTAGACTGAGTGAGTGTACCCCATTTTTACACACACACACAAACACACACACCCCTATGGAATTCTGTATTCTTGGGGTTTTTTTCCTGTTTGGAGGGAAGTTTTGGGTTGCAATTGAATTTAAAAAGTTGTGTGTTGTTTAGTTTAGAAGAAGTCTAAACAAGGGTGCTGTGTGGGAGGGATCCCCGTTCGCTAGTACTAGTAGGTGGTTAGAAGGGTAGCGTAGCCTCATGGTTTTAAAAAACAATTCTATCTTTTTCTCTATTCCAAAGATTTATTTTATTTTATTGGCATTTTTTAAAAACAGAAGCCTATCCTCCAGACCTCTTTGCTCATAATATATCAGTATTAGTATTCTCTGCCCAGCAGCCTACAGGCTCTGTGTGGGCAGGAAGGCACAGACTCCAGACTCCTCCCTGTGCCCATTTATCCCCCAACCCCAACTGCAGCATTCTGAGGCCATGGCAAAAATTAACCCTAAACACATACAGGTATACTATGCTTCCCCCCTACATAATCTCAAGTCTAGCAATATATATATTATGCAATTCAAATGGCTTGGGTGGTTTGTTGTGCTTGTATTTTGGGGACCTCCTGGATGGGCACAGGACAGGTTCTCCGTGTGTGTGTGTGTGTGTGTGTGTGTGTGTGTGTGTGTGTGTGTACTTCTTTGCAATGGAGATTGGGTCATATTGTGACTTTTAGCATCATCATCATTTTTATTCAAACTAGATTGCTTGCATCTCCAATAGGTTGTGCTGGTGCCACAGGCTCTGATCTGTTGCAGAAATGTCAGAAAAATGCACCAAAAAATTGTGTGCCATTGTTGTAATCATCACTCTTTTACTTGTGTGGGTGGGAGGGGGGGTCCAAACCTCGCTGTTCCATTGGCAGAATGTTGTTTTGCACCCTTCCTTACTTAACCTGGTTTTATGGCTGGGTGCCACAGATGTAGCTGTGTCTGTTGCTTATGGATAAAAAATGCTTGGGGGAGAGAGGGCAGGGCATATTTGAAGCTATTGGCCCTAGTCTGCTGCATCTGTGATATCATGCTTGCTTGCTTGCTTGCTTGCTTGCTTGCTTGCTTGCTTCCTTCCTTCCTTCCTTCCCTTCTTGCTTCCTTCCTTGCTTCCTGCTGGCTGCTGCTGTTAGCCTGCGTTGGGAGGGGGCGCATGTGGCAGTGCATTTCATTGTTGTTGTTTCACACTGTTGTGTGTAGATCAATTGCATTTCGGGGGGGGACACAATGGATGTGGTGAGTGTGTGACACAGTGGATGTGTATGACCTTTGGAAATCTTGTTTTGCTGTTGTGGATGTGTGCTGCATCCACCCTATGGGACAATGGGGACAGACAGTGCCCATTTCTGCCTGTGGGTGCCTCCTAGGAGTGCCACAGTGGGTTGGCTGGTAGTGCCCCAATGGGTGCCTGCTACCTTCCAGGTTTCAGAGTGATTGGGCAAAGGGTTGATTTTTAAAGAATTTCTGAAGTTTGTGCGTCTTTAAGCTTTTCCCCCATAGGGAATAATGGGGATTTCAGCAACCCTATAACAGCACTTGTGAAGTACAGTTGTGAAGACATTTGAAGGTGAAAAGAAAACTGGGACTTGAGGTGTAGCAAGGTTAGAGTGCGCCCTGGGAGAAAAAAAGGAAGATGGGCCCCTGCTCCTCTTCGAAGAGGTGCAAGGGGGAGAGCAAAGAGGCCCCTCCCTCAGGGGCTCAAGGACATTTGTTCCCCATCTAGCTTGTTCAATTGTAGACATACCCCTGCAGGGAATAAAAATGGGCAGAGTAGAGAGGTGTGTATGATAAAGAACTGCATCAGTAAGGAATCACATGTGGTATCAAAATAACCTGCCAGAGCTTTAGCTTAAGAACAGATGGGCAATGAGGTTGGTTTCTCCACGATTCTTCCCGTTCCTCCCAGTTATATCCATAATAAGAACCTAAGAAGAGCCTTCCTGGATCAGACCAAAGCCCCATGCAGTCTAGCATCCTGTTGACTATAATGGCCAACCCGATATCTCTGGAAGCCCAGAAGCAGGACATGTAGGCAAATAACCCTCTTACACTGCTGCTTCTTACAACTGGCTCTCAGAAGCACACTGCCTGTGAACCTGGGAGGTAGCATACCAAAGCCCACTTGAATTTCTGAATGCAAAGGATGGGCAAACAAACAAAAAGTACAATTTTGCAAACACCCTTTAACAGCTGCAGGGGATGGGAGGTTGCATGTCTGAACTACATATTATACACACTCACACAAAGACCTCCATAGAAACAGAAAAACAGTAGCCTACATGATGTGCAGTGTCTCTTTCAATGCTCCAAACCCCACTAGGGCTTCTGGGGATGCATAAGCTATTGAACTGGAACTATTGAAGACAAGCGGTTGTGCAATCAGTGCTGCCACAGTTGCTCCCATTGTGGTGAATGCGAGTTGCTGCGGCAGCATGGACTCTGCAACCGCTTGTCTTCAACAGCATCAGGGCTGCCTAATGCATCCATAGCAACCTTGGTGTGGTTCACAGCATTGATGAAACACTGCACATGATATCAGCCAGTATGTCCAAACAAAAGCTAGAGCTAGGAACCATTCTCTGACATGCCACACTTCTATGTACGAAGAGTTGTTATCTGTTGGGGTATTCAAATATTCAGCCTACCAACTTGCAGTTGTACTGTCCAGGAACAGGTTTACCACTTGATTCTGCTCTTAGACTCAAACTGGCCCTCAGCATGTGAGGTTTTTCTCATATTCAGCGTCTTACTAATCAACCTATTTGATTGAAAATATGCATTCAGCCCAGGTCAACTTGATTAGTGATTTTGAGGAATCTTAGCCTTCTCCTGTATTGTTCACATTATTCCCTTGACTGAGTGATGGAGGCGTTTGCATTACCAACACAGGATCAAACTGAGCACAGTGATTTGGCCCCACCCCTTCCAGAAGCAACCCCCTGGCCTGTTCCAATGGTGCTGAGGCGTTTTCGTCATGGCTAGGAGGTCCTTATAAGATTCCTCCAAATCAGAGGACAATGACAGGACTCTGATCTTGAGCTTTGGTGGGGGTACAGATTGAGGTTCTTCTGATTCACCTGGTGTGGTTGGTTTGCAACGGCAGGGGGGTCACCAGGGAGTTATTCACGCATGGTTTCATGGTTTGGGGTAAATGTTGAGCGAAGCCACTTCAAACTACACTTGGGGCATTGAGGGAAGCAGCCCCTCCCCTCTGCTCTCAGATTTTGATTTGAATAAAGTTCACATGGCATGCTCCGTGTTTTCCTTCTAGCCAGTGGGCAGGGGGCGGGAGAGAGAGAGCTTCCTAAAAAGTGTTATCTGCATTTCTAAAGAGAACATCCCTCTTATCATGCTAATGATTCTACGTAATGCCTCTCCCTATTTGCTCTGGCATTTTCAGAAAAAGTAGCTTAAAACAAGCATTTTAAGAATCCAGAAATACATTGAGATAGGCTAGAATTCGCATCACAAAGCCTGATTTGTGTGTGGAGTGGGTCCAAGGATCTTGAAGGAACTTTGGGGTAAGTTTGGCTGGTGTGTGAACACACACTCTCTCCTCTGAAGTAGATTCAGGGTAGAAGCCCTGTGTGTAAAGCCTCCAGGTGCCTGGATCAGTGGTGATTCCCAATGTAATTCTTCTTCCAGACTCCCCATCCCACTCCCTTCTTGGGGAGTGCCAGAGTCATGAAAATAGGAGTCCCAGGGGAATGGAGATTAAGTTTGGGACTAAAGCAGAGACAGAGGGGGTTAACCTCCTCTACCGACATTGAAATTGCAATCTGTGGAGGGCTGGTCCACAGCCCTCCACATTAACCTCAATCACATGCTCCAAGTAATTAAAGCATATTAACCTCAGTCACATGCTCCAAGAAACAACTAGTTTGACCCACAGTGATTCATTGGAGCTGTGTGGGCTGATCTATGGAAAGAGAGTCCTACCTGGTGACAGGAGGAATGGCTACAGAATTTCAAGAGGAGGAGATAAAGGCTAGAATTTGAAATGTTGTTGAAGTCCTGGTGTGGAGGAATAGCTGCCTATCCCACTTATACTTCTACCACTGCCACCAAGTAGACTTTTTGTATGGCTGGGGTCTGTTACAAAGCCCTTAAACCTTTGCAAAAATTACCAAAAACTCAGAATAGAAAGGCTTATAGGCGTGGGGTGAATTAAACAAACTTCTAATCTTTATATAATAAGAAAGTATACTTTGATTTTTTTTGTTCAGTTTAAACATTCTTGATAGTTTCTTTACCAAACCATACTCTCAACTGATAATGTGATAATACTAAATGTGAAACTAAAGAAAAAAAGCATAAACTTTTGACCCTGCCAGCAGTCTTTGTGACACAAGCACACACAAATCCCATTACAAAAAGAAGATTATTAGGAAAAATAAAGGAAAAAATAAAGTACAAGGGCTTATTTACACACAAAGAGGTTTGGGAACTAAGATGTCTAGGCCTCGTTCCTTCATACCATACATTAAATTATTAGAATGCATTTATATACAATATTCTATGTATAACTCTTTGTGATGTTTACATATCAGAACAACTATTTTTATATTATATACAGTACTATTAATACTTAGCATTTAATGTTTGAAACCATTTTGATTGTCTGGATCATAAAGGTGGTATGTACTTGAAAATTGTTATTTGTGTTTGTATATCATGATTAAAACTTAATTTTTTTAAAAAAAATGTCCTGATCTGAGTAGAAAGTGGTCTGAAAGTTAACCCCTCTGCTATTTTATAAAGGTCAGGTCAAAGTAACAGAAGTTTTTTTTAAAAGGCTTTTTAAAATGCTGACTGACTTACTGTCTATAAGCAAGTTCTCATGCATAAAAGACAGCATGGGAGGAAAACTCATTTGGTGTTTAAATTTTCCTGCAGACAGCTGGAGCAAAGACAGCTGTATGAATTATTGCAGACTGCACAAAAGGCTTCACCTGAAATACTCCCCTCTCTTTCTGTGGAGCAGGGACAAACATTTCTCTCTCTGTGCCTCATTTACAGCTGTTTCATTCACATATGCAGTAATGATTAAGAACACAAAAGCAGCAAAAAGTTCACAAACAAGAAAAAAACATTAGGAGAAGGAGCCCTGCTAAAGCACATACTTTGCATAGATATAAAGGTTAGGGATGTGCGCGGAACCGGTTTGGAGGTCCTTTATGGGCCTCCAGACTGGTTCAAAGAACCAGTGGTTCCGCTGGTTCGAAGGCAGCAGGGGTCTCCCTTTAAGAGCAGGGGAGGGTGCACTTACCCCTCTCGCCACTTCCCCCCCCCGCTGGTGTCTGTGTTTATTAATGCCCATTGGGGCAGCAGCGTACCTCCCTGCCACCCCATTGCCCTCTTCTTCTGGATATGACCGCATGCCGGGATCTTCTGGAAGATGAGGGCATATCCGGAAGATGAGGGCAACAGGGCGGCAGGGAGCTATGGACACTGGCGGGGGGGAAGCAGCAGGAGGGATAAGTGCACCCTCTCCTGCTCTTAAAAGGAGACCCCCACCGCCTTCAAACTGCCCCACCACATGCACATCCCTAATAAAGGTTCCAGATGCAATCCTCGGCATCTTCAGTAAAAATAATCTTGGGGAGCAAGGCTGGGAAAGACCTCTTTTTGAGATTGAAGAGAACCGCCACCAGTCAAGGGTATGGTATTAGACTACATGGAGCACTATCTGGCATGTTGCTGCATTCAAAATGGCATGACTAAAGTCCACTAGTAAGTGAAACTCTAATTTCGATCTCTAATCAGCATTTCACATCACTATATACAGAACTGTATGCTGATGCCCATTTTGAATTACCTATGCTATCATTTTAGGCTATCGACTGTATCAAATAATTCAAATCTCATTTAAATGAATGAAAAAGAGTCACATTTCACCATCATGAGTTCTGAGAGAGCAATGACAAATTGTCCCATTGCTTGGTCAAAGGAAACAGCAGGTCTCTTAGTGAGACAGATAATATCAAAGGGCAACTTGGTGCCAACTCTAAATGGGTTGATTTAAATATAAAGAACAGTGGCATTAGAATAAAGTGGCAGCTCTTCCTCAGCTTCCTCCGTCTCCAATTAGGCTAGGATGATAGGACATTAAGAGACGTTTCATAACTGTGGGAGTTATTCAGGAGCTATTCAAGACCAGGAGAGCTGGTCTTGTGGTAGCAAGCATGACTTGTCCCCTTTAGCTAAGCAGGGTCCACCTGGTTGCATATGAAAGGGAGACTAGAAGTGTGAGCACTGTAAGATGTTCCCCTCAGAGGATGGAGCCACTCTGGGAAGAGCAGAAGGTTCCAAGTTCCCTCCCTGGCTTCTCCAAGAGAGGGCTGAGAGAGATTCCTGCCTACAGCCTTGGAGAAGCCGCTGCCAGTCTGTGAAGACAATACCGAACTAGATAGACCTATGGTCTGACTCAGTATATGGAGGCCTCCTATGTTCCTAATAATGGGACAGTCTGCCTCAAACAGTGGTGGGCTCGTCTTCCTTAAGAGAGGCTGGATGTTTATCTGGCAGGAATGCTTAGGAGATGCCAGCACCGAGCAGGGGACTGACCGCCAAGGTCCCTTCCAATTCCTTAACCATATGGCAATGTGGATGCATTTACAAATACATATCAATGCAAGGAAACTTGATGCAATCATGTGTACAGGTACATTGATATTGCTTTTTTACCATGTTTATCAATGTACATGGGTAAAGTAGGGGGAGGGGGGAATGCCAATGAACTGAAAGCTGTAGCCTACTATGCATGTTGCCATTCAGGAATTAATTGCAGAAATTATCCTACTTAAATCAGAATTCAGGTGCAGCAGAACACAGGGCAGAGCGAGCCAAAAGAGCAGTGAAGGAACAAAACAAAGGAAATCTTGTCATCCCCTCCCCGAGAAACTCTGCAGTCCTCCTTTCCAGGTATCTCATGCCTCCAGTTGGTGTGGGGGGCATTGTATGAAAGCCTAATAGGAGCAGAGGCCTCTCCACATGACAGACAGTTGCTGCATATGTTCTCCTGCTGACACTGGTATGGCCAGTCCACAGAAAAGCACAAGAACAGTTAGGGGATGAAGGCTCAAGTGCACCTATTTCCTTACAAGAGCTAACCCTCAGAGTATGTTAAATACATGGTTTGCCCATTTGTGAACTTGTGGGCCCTTTTTTGTTTTGGTTACAAAGATGTGGGAGGGGGTCTGGTCTGAACTGGGACTATGGATGATAGAGTGAGGCATTTACCTTTTCCTGCCACTACTACCCCAATCTGGATTAGATCCCCTCACAGCTGTTTTAAAACAAACAAGCACACATGAGCCAAATTATGCATTTAATGTAATGTTGCAGTTTGACCCCAAAGAGGTTAACATTTGAATCAGCCCCAATACTCAGCCCATTTCATTTTTTTTTCCTGCTTGGGAGAAATTTTAAGCACCTGTCTCAATCATTTCCTTTGGGAAAGCTCCCATTTCTCCTGTCCCTTTCTTCCTTCAAAATTGTTGTTGCATCTGTGACTGTTTGCTAGAATATAAGCAGCATACACTGAAAAGAAACATAAAGATGTATTATATATTCCTGCATTTTGCCATTTATATAACCATGTGCCTTTGTTAAAAGATGCATTCCACAAAATTGTTCATGTACTGTAACTCCGGTTTGGAACATTATGCAAGGTCATTGGAGAGCAGAGCCTGACAAAGATTTTTACATCATCCAAACCCACATTGATTCTAAGGCACTCTCTTACTGTATAACATTACAACTAACTGGCCTACTTTATGTTCTGTTTAAGACAAAGATCTCACTTCACTCAGCCTATAATACTGATAGCAGCTTTTCAAAAGTTGTTGTACATACAGTGGAAATCAGTATATATGGTGCCCTACAGCATTTCATAAGTAAACATAGGTAAGTCAATGCCCCCAAGGAGATGTTTGTTTCTTCTTGTTTTATTACATTTATATCATGCTTATATGCACAGTCAGTTTGTGAGCCTGCATGATCAGTAGTCTTCCCAGGGCTGGTAGGTATTGCAGCAGCCTTTGAGAATATTTTTATCTCAAGAGGCACTGTGCCTTTTCCAACGGAAGCAAAAAGTGTGCTGCCACATTATTTTTATACAAACCAGAAAAGCTCCCACAGCTTCCACGCACCAGCCAGTAAATAAAGAGCAGGGTACTGGATGTAAACTACTTTAAGTGGGGAGGGAGTGGGCTCACCCAGGCTCAAAAATTTAGTTGAGCAGGGGACAATCAGCATTCTTTAAGATTTACACAGATGCTGGTGGTTGGGTGAATACACCAAACCTTAATACATGGACATGACCTAAAGAAAAAAAAATTAATACAAGGCAAAGTCATCTGCTCTTAATTTTAACATCTAAGGAGCATTGGATATATATAGTTGGAGATGTGTTTAAACCATCATCTATTTTAATCTTGGCTCAGAGTAGGGGTGTGCACAAGCGGTTCATGCAGAATCAGTTTGCCTTAAACCAGGGCCAGTTCGAAGGTTCGGTCATGGCCTGGGCCGGGGTGGTTCGGTCTGTAACCAAACCAAACCAGGCCCGATTCAAGCTAACCAATTTTGGATGGTAAGCGGTGGCAGGAGGGGGCAGTGAGAGATGTAAAGAGCTGCTTATCCTGCCGACATGGCAGCCAGTGCTGCTGCTGTCTACCCCGAGCACCCCCTTCCTTCTACCAAGCTGCTGCTGAGCCTGCGGCTTGGTAAAAGGAGTGGGGAGCATGCCTGGGGTAGCCAATATCAGCATCACCAGGGTAAGCAGCTCTTTACCTCTATTGCCACCCCTTCCCAGCCAACTCTTTACCTCCTGAAGGGCCCCCATCCCCTGTACTTGTAAAGGGGAATACTCACCAGATTCCCCTTTACAAGTATATACCCTGGACCATCCCACAAACTGGTTCGGCCTGATTCAGCCAGAACTGGACCAGGCAGAGCTGGTTCAAAATCTAACTGAACTGGCCAAACCAGTTCCGTGCACAACCCTAGTTCAGAGCATGTGAAAAAGTAATCTTTTTTCTGAATTATCCTTAAGTTCCTGAGATAAGCATATACTAAATAACTTGTTTGTTAGTTAGTTAGTATACTGCCCCAAAATGATGTCTCTGGAAAGTTTACAACTTTACAAAATGCTGCTAGTGGCAGCAGCAAGAAACCCAGGTTTTTTTTGGCCAAGAGTGAGGGAATGGAACAAAGGTGGTGGTGGTGAGTGCGGGGTGGGGGTGGGGGAATCCTACACAATGAGATCTAGAAACTTGAGGTTTCAACATTATCTGAAATTTGCCTCATGGGATAGAACTGAATGAATACAGAGCCAGTTTTACTACAGTCTCCTTAAAAAGGAATTGCTCCTGCCACAATTAAATCTAGTTTTCAATAACCCAGTTTTCAGACCAAAAGGTACAGTTGTATAGACTGAAGCAGAAAAGATCTTTACCTCTGTAGCTGATCAAATAAAAGTGAAATCGTTGCTCCAGCTTAAACTCACTTTAGCTCTGAGTTGAAATTTTAGTGCTGCACTCTTCATCCTTTTTAATGCCCTATTACAGTGCCATAATAAATACTTTAATGTGCAAGAGTAACTGCAGATATAAGGCCCAAAGCATAAACTACCCATTCCCCATTAGATTTCACTGGACGTTGAATGCTTTACTCTCCTAATTCCTCTGAAACTCATGATTTTAGAAGGCTAATAAGACTCTCCTCCTCTTCTTTACTTAGGAATTTCTTTTATTCTTTCTGCAATTAGTGAAACTGCTACTGCTGCAGCTGCATACACTCTTACACCCACATGCAAAAATGCCAGCAGCCATAAATCCAATTAGATTAGACTTGCTTATTTAAAGCAGCTATTTATTTTGGTACTGCAAATCAAATAAGTTGCTGGATTTTGTTTTCTATTAATTGTACAGAGTCTAATCTGTCACAGTGGCTTATGTTGCTTCACATTCTTGCCATTTTATTCCCAAGGATCAAGAGAGAAAATACAGATTATGTTGTAGCCAGAGATTTATGGGAGATATAGCTGAATTACGGTGTAGTATTTTAGCATAAGCAAAACTGATTTCCCACAGTATGTTTGTGCTTGTATATATGTATGTGTAGATATATAGATAGATTAGCTAGTAGGGATGTGCAAATTGATTCGGGTAGAAATCAAATTGTACCCGAATCTAGCTGATTCAGGTGATTCGGAGACAAAACAAATCACCCCTGTGGTCCAGTGGCTAGATTCGGGTACAAATCGAATCAGGCGTGATTCGATTTGAATCGATTCAAGTTTCGGATCCCTCCTATTAATTCCCCCAGATTGCCAGCTCTCTTTAAAGAGGAAAAAAAAAAGCTAAGCTCTAGCCCTTATAGAAGTGGAGTTATGGAGCAAAATGTGTGGTCACTATTTTTCAAGTGTTCGGATTCTTTGGTGTATAATAACTTTCACTCAATGAATCCTTATGAGGATTCATTACATACCTTCATTTCTTCTATTCATTTTGACTGTCTTTTTGACAGCGCCAACTGTCAACTGCCATATGCCAACTACACCCCACTCCCACCCGCAAGGCAGTGGGGTACTACTCAGTTTAAGTTAAGTGCCTAATGGGCAGAGGCTACCACTCAAATTGCAGAGGAATTGGGCAAAGGGCTGATTTTTGGTGAATTGTTGAAGTTTCAGCGTCCTTGGGGCAGATTTGGGGCATAAAGTGGGATCTGGGGCAGAAGAGTGGGGTGGGGTGGTAGTTCCTAATGGGTGGAGGCTACCACCCTATTGGGCAAAGGGCTGATTTTTGGTGAATTGTTGAAGTTTACGCATCTTTAAGGTGTTTCCCCACAAGTTATAATGGAGGTGTATCGCTTCACATCGGGGAGAAAGGGGTGGCCTAGAGTGGTGTGGCATTGGTGGTAGTGCCCAAGGGGGGCAAGAAAGCTATCAGAATTTTTTCAAAGGATTTGGGCAGAGGGCTGATTTTTGGTGATTTGTTGAAGTTTACGTATCTTTAAGGTTTTTCTCCATAGGGAATCGTGTAGGTTTCAGCAGCCCTATAACTGCAATTGGGGGGTGCTGGGTGGCCCAGAGTGAGTGGCAGTGTAGTGAACAGAGGGTGTCAGCCACTCCCATGGGTTTCAACCCATGGGGTACTGGTTCTGTTGTTTCTGAGGTGTTCTGAGTGTGGATTCTCTGATAGCAAATGAGAGTGGATTCATGGTTTGTATTGAAAATCTCATTTGCTACCAGAGAATCTACACTCAG
The DNA here is from genome assembly GCF_027244095.1 of Hemicordylus capensis. Lineage (NCBI taxonomy): Eukaryota > Metazoa > Chordata > Lepidosauria > Squamata > Cordylidae > Hemicordylus > Hemicordylus capensis. The sequence goes on from NC_069660.1 coordinate 186,820,176, forward strand.
AGCTTCAACAATTCACCAAAAATCAGCCCTGTGCCCGATTCCTCTGCAATTTGGCTGGTAGCTTCCACCCATTAGGCACTACCACCCCACCCCACGCTTTTGGCCCTCGGATCCATTTTTTTTTAATCCGAATTGATTCAGATTCAGATTTGGATTAATTCGGATCCAAATCAAATCTCGAGTGATTTGGATGGGTCAGATATGGACCCCAAAACAAATCGGGGGTGTTTTTATTCGGATGCAAATCAATACACCAAAAATCTGAATTGCACACCCCTGTTAGCTAGATAATGAAGTGATCCTCACAATCACATAAGGTGGCTACCCCCTTCTGCTGGGAAGAAGCCTAAAAGTGCTTACCTCCCCGTAGATTTTTGGCGCCTTCTCCCTGGGTGGGCAGATTGCCCACCCAGACGAGTGGTAGCTTCGCTCTGGTGCTCCTGCACCCAGCCACAGCTCGCTCAGACATTACAGGGGTCGGGCGAAGGGTAGCACTGCTTGCGCCCTACCCCCCCCCCCCCCGAGCCCCAGTAATGCACCGCAAAAGTGTGTGGTGCATTACTTGGGAGACTCTCTCCCCCCGAATGTGTCCTCCACGGCTGCAAGCAACTGCAACAGACACACGATCATTTAACCCATTTTTTGGGTGAACTCATGCTCAAAACCCGGGTTAAGTGTGGTGGGCTTTGTAAGCGAGCTTGCCGGCAGTTCCCCCTTCCAGCGAGTCTCACTGATTGTGAGACTCGCCTCACTATCTGACATCAATCACAATACAGATGCCATCGGAGGCTGTGAAATTGGAAGCAAGGGAGAGCTTTTGGATCTATGCAATCAGGACACTAGCCCCAGGAGGGAGTTGTGCCTGAAATAGTGTTCAAAAGGATCCCAGGGTGCTGCGGTTTGTGATTATTTAGCAAAGCACCAAGGAAGCTACCACTCCAGTTACAGAGTGCAAAGTTTAGTTGTTTCAGCTGTTTAAGTAACATGCATGGAGATCACTGAAGACTAGAGTCTAAACTAAATTGATTTATCAGTGAAATACATTTGAGATAGGAAAGACCTATCCTATCTATCAGCTACAGAATGAATAGGCAGGGAAAGAGAGATGTTTCCATCTTCTCTCTAGGAGGAAAGGAGGAGGACTGACTCACTACAGGAAGTACCTGAGGAGTCAAAGCAGGGGTCATAGAGCAGAGGAAAGCAGGGACAGGTAAGGAGACCCTCACTAGCTACCTCTGCTCCCAATGCCCCTTGTGGTCCTTAGGATAGTTGGTGCAAAAGCTTGAAGCACTGGAACTCCCATCTCCAACACAGAGGACTGTAGACTCATATCATGGATCACATTCCAGGAAGAGCTTTATAGATGGCACCATCTCCCAGAGTTGTAGCAATGGCAAAACAGTGCAGAATGGGAGGAAGCAGCAGTGCTTGACTGCAAGATAAAACCTGTGTTCCATATCCTATTGTTTCAGGGCTAAGACAATGGGGTGTTCTGTTTCCTAGGCTACTGTTTGCATTTTATAAATGCACTAGAATGGAGGACATGGTTGGATAGAAGCTGCCAGCAGGACACAATTTAAGAAAGTAGCACTTGGTTTGGATTATGTCTTGAGATGGTTGATATAAGGAAGATGTGCCATGCTCCTGTGTGCATGTCAAGATCTTACCAAGGCATCAAAGCACTTCTGGTGGGGGTAAAGTTGGAGGCCCCGAACTACAACCTTCATACTCTTGATAACAAAGCAGTTTAGACTGTAGTGCAGGCCTTCTCTGCTACATGGTAAGGGATATGTAGGTTTGAGATTGTACTCACTATTGGCACACTTAGATTTTGCCTGCAAGTTATTGACTGGGAAGAACTATTTCAAAAATTCAGAGTTGGCATTGGGATTATTAGGGTTATAAGGGCTGAGCTCATGGGTAGATTTTTTGACAACTACAATGGGCTTTCACTATGGGTAGAACTGAGCATCCAGTTGAGTTCTGTTGGTATCTAGGTATTGTGAATAGCATACGTGATGTGTTATTAAGCCTTTTGATGTGATCACTTTAGCTGAGACAAGGTTGATGCCAGTAAACTCACCCCCAGTCAACACTGCTGCATGTAGGAATCAGCAGACATTTTGGAGTTGTTGAGGAATCCATATCTGAAGAAATCAGAATATCATAACTCAGCGAGAACTGTAAACACAGCTTTCTACCACAGTTCCTGGAGTATTTCTGCCTACTCCACAGATGGTCAAATTCCTATTGTTTGATTCCTTTCCAAACCACATTGTAAATGCTGTGCCCAAACTGTGCTGAATCCCTACATCACCTTAACCAGTGGCTCTACTTTTATATTTAACAGGATGGAAGACAAGATGCAGAACCTTTAGAGGCAACACTCAGAACTTCTGGGAACTACCTCACAGAAATAAGCAAATGTTGGCTTTGTGGTTCCCTGCTAAGGCCAACAGTCACACCATCTGCACCCCCGATTCACTGTGTCAAGGTCCACTGAAATATATAGAAGCATTATCAAGAGACAGTCGTACCTCCATTGCTAGTGTGACTCCAGTCTAGGCAGATTATTTGCTAGAATTACAAGGAGAATCTCTGAACACAGAGAACACAGATATATAGCAAACAAGGAGCCAGTGAGCACTTTTTCATGATTGGAGTAAGGGCTCAAAAAGTGTGAGTGGAGGAAGCCTTCAAAAGCTTACCTCCCCCTGCAGATGATCCACTGAAGAAATCTGGGCGCAGAGATTGCGCAGCCAGATGTGCAGCTGCCTCCCCAGTTAGCATGGAGGGTCAAGGGGCTGGGAGCATCTCCCCACCCCAGAACCCCCATTATGCCCCTCGTGAGTGTGTGGGGCATTATGGGGATTCCCCCAATGCCAGCTGGGAGCCCTGCAATCTCCCAGCCCTGGCGGCAAGCAGTTGGGGCTGGCAGTTGACAAAAAAAATGAGGTTTGATTGATTGATGGATTGATTTGGTCTATACACCGCCCTTCCAAAAATGGCTCAGGGTGGTTTACAACAGAATAAAAACAAATAAAACTAGTTAATTCAAATCAAAACTATAAAACCAGAATAAAACCAATTAAACATTCAAACAGTTAAAAACCCTGGAAAACCAGGGCAAACATCTGAAACAATTTAAAACAGTTTACAACACATTAAAACCTTGGATGGCCAGGCCAAACAGATAGGTTTTAAGGGCTCTCCTGAAACACAATTAATTAATTAATTAATTAATAATGATAATAATAATTCGATTTCTATACTGCCCTTCCAAAAATGGCTCAGGGCGGTTTACACAGAGAAATAATAAATAAATAAGATGGCTCCCTGTCCCCAAAGGGCTCACATTCTAAAAAGAAACATAAGATAGACACCAGCAACAGTCACTGGAGGTACTGTGCTGGGGGTGGATAGGGCCAGTTACTCTCCCCCTGCTAAATAAAGAGAATCACCATGGTAAAAGGTGTCTCTTTGCCCAGTTAGCAGGGGATCAACTCTCAAGATTATGAACTCAAGATTATGGATTTCTGCCACGAGTGCATTCCACAGCTCAGGAGCAGCTACAGAGAAGGCCCACCTCTGAGTCACCACCAGACGAACCAGTGGTAACTGGAGACTGACCTCCTCAGATGACCTTAGCGTGCAGTGGGGATCATGCAGAAGAAGGCACTCTCTAAGATAACTAGGACCTAAGCCGTTCAGGGCTTTAAAGGTAGTAACCAGCACTTACTCTTTTAACCTCATTTTGGAGGGTTCAGCAGGCAGGTTTACCGCTGTGGTGGCATCGGCAGCTGCTTGCCTCCCACTGCTTTTCATGAGCAGCCCAGAGCAGTCTTGGCTGCCTTAACCCACTCTAGGCTGCTTGTGAGAACAGCCTCAGTGTGTAGTGAATAGGAGTTGTACCAGAACAATCTTGGGTCACATCCTCACTCAACCACGAAACTCTGTTATCTTTATTTCATAGAGCAACTGTTCTTTTTCAGGCTTTTGCTGCTTGTCCTGACAGGAAATCTTTGTGACATCTCCAAAAAACAAGCTTTGCTGTGAAAATGTTCAACCCATAGACCTGTGTCTGACATCTCTCTGCTGTTCTCTCTCTTGTCCACAAACCCATCCTCTTATGACTGTCAATGTAGCCTTAATTTGGCAACACAGTCACCTCCTTAAAAAAAAACCTGTCAACTCTTGCATACACTTTCAGCATCTCTGGATTTTGCTGAATCCAAGTTGGCTTTCCCACTTGTTACTGTGTTGTGAGTTTGCTGCTTGGCCTCTTTCACAGTGATCAAACTACAAGTTACTTTAAGCATGTCATTGGTCCTTGAGTGTGGTGGGTTTTTTCTTTGCGGAGTGGGGCGTGTTTCCTAAATAGCAGCTTTGGGGAGGCCTCATCCACAGCACAGGGAATGAGAGAATTTGTTCCTCATGGTCACAACACTGCTATTGAGGAAATAAAACCCAAGCACACAAGGGCCAACAGCATATTTAGTGTAATATGTAGTTTGGCTCCAAGTCTTTAGGACATTTGGCAAAGGTGTTATTGTATCCAAGCAGCTTCGGGAAGGGAAAACCAGGGATAAATTCTACATTCTCAGGGGAGTTAGGCGCATCTGGGTCTGACATTGCGGTGGATGCAAATTAGCCACAGCAGGGAACTCTGGGACAGTGTGCCTGAGAATTAAGGTGGTTCTTGACTAACCAGGAGCATTTCCACATAGGGCTGTTACCACGAATCTCCTTCAGAAGAGAGTGTGTGCATTCACACACTGGCCAAACTTACCCAAAAGTCCATTTGAGATCCTTGGAAGCACTCCACACACAAATTGGGCTTTGTCTTCTGAATTCTAGCTTATCTCCATGTATTTCTCGGTTTTTAGATGTTTTAAATTTCTTGGTTTTTAAAACTCACTGGTTTTAAGTGATTTTACTGGAGCAACTAGGGAGAAGCACTGAAGGAGAATCATTAACATGATAAGAGGGAAACACTCTTTAGGAATGCAGAAATAGCTCTTTAGAAATGCGAATTGAGCAGGCTTGCCTAGCTGCAGGAAGCAAACTTTTAAAGTTCTAGTTACAAATGTAAAACCTCTGTGTTTGCTCAAATTGACATTCTTGAATATTAGTCTGCTTGCTTAAGGTTTTTGCTGGTTAAAATACCACACATGTGTTGGGAAAAAGGGAAGAAATCTGTTAGTGTATACAAATGCTCCCAGACTAGGACACAAGGTTTTGAAAGCAACATTGTGTTCCTACCCAAGGAGCATGCCCCCCCCTCTCTCCCTTCCCATTGGCTAGAAGGTAATCATGGAGGCATGCAATGTGAACCTGCACAAAAAGAAAGCCCAAGAGCAGAGGAGAGGGGCTGCTTCACTCATAAAGTAAAGTTATGCTGTTGAGTGGGTGTCGACACCTGGCGACTACAGAACCATGTGGTTTTCTTTGGTAGAATACAGGAGGGGTCTACCATTACCACAAGTGTAACTCGAAGTGGCTTCGCTCAACTTTTACCCTGGAGCATTATCTGCTGTGCGTAAAAGCCCCAGGTGAGTGGACCTCAACACGGGATTGTGTTAGTGAAAGACCAGGCTCTTAGAAGGAGCGCTTAAAGTCTTGCTCTGCAGTGCCCACTGGGACCAAGATGGATGTAACTTGGGAACTCATCACCAGGGCTTGGATGGAACTTTCAACTGGGCTGAGTGGTAAAAGCCCTTTAACTTACATGCACTCACGAGAGAGTGATCCACTTACAGAGCACAGATGCAGTCGGATGGGTAATCATCATCCACTCTCAGATGATGTTTCAAACGCCTTTGAATCCTGCTTTATGTGAACAACTCCACTCATGAATTTTGACTGAGACTGAACACACTTTTACAAGTGGGATCCCCCAGGCATCTGTAATCAGACTGGTGTTTTTTAATTTATTCATAAATGTTGTGGAAGCAGGGGTAAGCAGCAAGGTGGCCAAACTTGCAGTTGACACAAAATTATTTAGGGTAGTGAAATCCAAAACAGGTTGTGAGGAGCTCCAAAAGGATCTCTCCAAACTGGGTGAGTGGGCGACAAAATGACAAATGCGGTTCAATGTTGGCAAGCATAAAGTGATGCACATTGGGATGAAAAACTCCAACTTCACATATACGCTGATGAGTTCTGAGCTGTCAATGACTGACCAGGAGAGGGATACTAGGGTTGTGGTGGACAGCTCATTGAAAGTGTCAACTCAATGTGCAGCAGCTGTGAAAAAGGCCAATTCCATGCTAGGGATCATTAGGAAGGAATTGAAAAGAAAACTGCTAATATTATAATGCCCTTATACAAAACTGTGCTGCAGCCACACTTGGAGTACTGCATACAATTCTGGTCACCACATCTAAAGAAGGACATTGTAGAAATGGGAAAAGGTGCAGAAGAGGGCAACCAAGATGATCAGGGGCCTAGAGCACCTTCCTTATGAGGCAAGGCTACCACACCTGGGGCTTTTTAGTTTAGACAAGACAACTGCAAAGAGACATGATAGAAAACATGCATGGTGTGGAGAAAGTGGATAGCACATAACACTAGAACCAGAGGTCATCCCATGAAATTGATTGCCAGGAAATCTAGGACCAACAAATGGAGTATTTTTCATACAAAACATAATCAACTTGTGGAATGCTCTGCCACAAGATGTGGTGACAGCCAACAACCTGAATGGCTTTAAGAGGGGTTTGATTGAGGAGAGGTCTGTCAATGGCTACAAGTCTGAGGGCTATAGGCCACCTCCAGCCTCAATGGCAGGATGCCTCTGAATACTAGTTGCAGGGGAGTAATAGCAGGAGAGAAGGCATGCTCTCAACTCCTGCCCGTAGGCTTCCAATGGCATCTGGTGGACCACTGTGTGAAACAGGATGCTGGACTAGATGCACCTTGGGCCTGATCCAGCAGGGCTGTTTTATGTTCTTATTTGGCATGTGTGAATCAATTCGGATACAAATTTATTTGTACCTGAATCTAGCAGATTTGGGTGATTTGCAGGCAGAACAAATTGCCCCTGCGGTCTATTGGCTAGATTCGGATCCAAATTGAATCGTGCCAAATTTGATTTGAATCAGTTTGAGATTCGGATTCCTCCTATTAATTCCCTCAGATTCCCAGCTTAAAAAAAAACAACAAAAAAAAGCTAAGCTCTAGCCCTTGTAGAAGTGGAGTTATGAAGCAAAATGTGTGGTCACTATTTTTCAAGTGTTTGGATTCTTTAGTGTATAATAACCTTTCCCCATAATGAATCCCTATGAGGATTCATTACACACCAAAGAGTCTAAACACCTCAAAAATTCCTAAAATATAAACTGAGTACCCAGTGGCTTGTGGGTTGGGGGGTAGTTGGCACATGTCATGCTACTAATTCCCCACTCCCACCCACCAAGCAGTGGGGTTAAAATGAACAGAAGAAATGAAGGTGCATAATGAAGACACCAAATAATCTAAACACTTCAAAAATTCCTTAAAAATAAAATAAAATAATAGTAATAATAATAAACTGAGTACCCCTGTGTGTGGGGGGGTGTATAATTGATACATGACAATTGACAGTTGGCACTGTCCAATGACAGTCAAAATGAGAAGAAGAAATGAAGGTGTGCAATGCATCCTCATAGGGATTATTTATTATTATTTATTTAAAACATTTATACCTCACCCCTCCAGTGCAATACTGCTCGGGGTGGCTTTCAACAATAATATAGACACAGATAAAAGTAATAAAAAAATTTTTTTTAAGTCAGATTCAAAACAATTATTAGGTTCCAATTAAAATTGAAAATTATAAAAAGCTAAAGAAGCTAAAGAACCTATCAGATATAACAAAATAATATTAAAAGGCCTCCTTAAAAAGGTGTGTTTTAAGATGTTTTTTAAAAACAGTGAAGGAAGGAGCATGGCGAAGCTCTTCAGGGAGGGCATTCCAAAGCTGAGGGGCCACAACCCAAAAGGCCCTGTTTCTAGTCCTTGTCAACCGAATCTCTGTTAGTGGCGGGGTCATGAGCAGGGCCTGAGATGATGATCGGAGGGTCCTGGCAGATTCATATGGGCGAATGCTGTCCGACAGGTACCCCGGCCCCAAGCCGTGTAGGGCTTTAAAGTTCTTTAATGCGGCAGCGTTCTGAACCAGCTGAAGCTTCTGAACTGTCTTCAAGGGCAGCCCCACATAGAGCACATTGCAGTAATCCAATCTGGATGTAACCAATGCATGAGTGACTGAAGTCAGGTTCGACCTCTCCAAGTAGGGTCACAGCTGGCGTACCAGCCGTAGTTGGTAAAAGGCACTTCTGTACACCGCCGCCACCTGCGCCTTCAAGGACAGTGTTGGGTCCAGAAGCACCCACAGTCTGCGGACTTTGTCTTTCAGGGGGAGCATGACCCCTTCCAAGACCAGATTCATTATGAGGAAAAGTTATTAGACACCAAAGAATCCAAACATTTGAAAAATAGTGACCACACATTTTGCTCCATAACTCAACTTCTACAAGGGCTAGAGTTTAGCTGTTTCTTTTAAATTAAAGCTGCGGATTCATGTTAGGGTTAGGATAGGGTGACTTCAAATCCTCATTATTTCTTTGGAATAAATATACAAAATCAGTAAAAGAAGAAATCATTAAAAATCAACCAAGTGTCCCACTGCCTTGAAATTTGGATGGTAGGTGGCACCCATGGGGACCTCCCAAATTTGGTGCCCCTGGCACCTTGATAAGTGTTCCAAATTGATCCAAATAAAATTGAATCAAATCCAAATTGAATCTGGGGTGATTCGGGGGGGGGACAGATTTAGACACAAAACAAATCAGGGGTGATTCAATTCAGGCACAAATAAAATAGAAAAAATCAATTTGTGTACATCCCTAGTTCTTATGCTGGGCCATGCTTCTCAATGAACTAGTTGAAAAACAGAACAAAAACCTTTAAAATCATCAAAATTAAAGGGCAAATCCTAAATCATTCTAATTGATTCCTAGTTCTAATCCTAGCCATCTAATCCTATACATCCATACATAGTCATTCATAAACTGGATAGGAAAGGTGGTTTAGGGGAAGGAAAATAATAAACATTCCAGGAGACATGGGAAGCGTGGGCCGATACATCTCCTGACATAGCTGCTGAAGAGTCGTGCTGATGTTAAATCAGGAACCTGAGCTCGGGTTTGGAAAGTGGGAGCAAAATGCAGCCACCTTTAGTTGGACAAAGACCATGTGACTGGATAATCCCAGATAATCCCTAGTCTCTGGGAGTCAGGACAAAAGAGGATGGATTTGGGTAATGAATATGTTCATGTGCCAACCTTGGCACCAGACAGGAGATTTGATACATAAAGTCATTATTGGGGCATCAACATGTCTCTGCAAAAATGCAAGACTGGCTTCCAGGTTTCTCACAGATGTGACTTTTCTGATTTCTCCTTTGCCAACATTTACACATATCTTTACCAACACTTCAAAATACAGGTCCTCCATGCCAGCACCATATAAAGGGGTTCACAGAGGGATGCTCAGGGTGTCCAAAAATGGCAACTTTCCATAACGGAGTAAGAAGCAACAACAACGAAAATATAAGTTTCTGTTCCAAGAAGCTCACAATCAAAATTTCTATAGATTTGGGGCTGAGGGGAAGGGAAATGAGATTCAGGGAAGAGTGATAGAATATGTGCAAATGCACTTACTCCCAGTACATGTGAACCAGGGGCGTAATGAGGCTGGAATGGGCCCAGAGACAAAATTTAAAAATGGGCCCCTCGCTGATACACACACACTCACTTCACATGTGACTTGCCTCTGGGGGGCCCCTCGAGGCGCTGGGGCCCCCAGGCAGCCGCCTCCCCTTGCCTAATGGTAGTTACGCCCCTGATGTGAACAATGCATTCATTTGTAAGCCTTTCTACTACTCATATTGGTTTTTTAAAAAGAAGGGTAGTCTCTTCCAGAGTTCCCAGATGTTGTTGACTACAACTCCCATATTCCCCAAGCAAAAGCCGTTGTACCTGGGGATTCTGGGAGTTGTAGTCAACAACATCTCAGAATCCCTATGAGAAGTAACACTGATTTCTTCCTATGCTTATCTAAAGAACGTTCTGAGCAAAAATTGCTGTCTCTAACTTCCAAGTAATCTTGAATGACAATTTACTATGTACAGAATATATTTTGTATCACCTGCTGCCCCAGTTAATCATGCTTCTCTCCTTAAAGGTCTCTGAATCCTGCAGTGTAGTGAGGTAGAAAGCTGAACTTGCAGCTGCACTCACTTCAATGTCATGTATGTCCCTATACATAAAAATGAAAGGTAGTGAACAATGAATGTAAGGTTCAGTGAACCAATGTGTTTCGAAAGTCACAGAAAACACAGGGTTTCTGGAATCTGGATTATTTAATTCTTGAATCTGGATTATTTAACACAGCGAGGCTCTCCCACATGAGCAGTGTGGAGAGCGTAACTGGGCTCTGCAGATCAGCAGGGAGCTCGCCCTGGGCAGCTAGATTGGCTGCCCATACGACTACCGGCTCCATCATGGAGCTGATAGGGGCAGTGGGAATCAGGGGACGCCTGACCCCTGGAAATCCCAGAACGCCCCTCATGAGTGTGCAGGGCATTCTGGGGAGAACCCCAAGGCAGAGAGGCTTGTTAGAGCCTCCCATTCGGAGGTCCCCTCATGAATCACTGTGGCGCAGAGCCACGCCATGGCAACTCACAATCGCCAAAATGGGGTTAGTGGAGCGCTTGCTCTGCTAACCTAGTTTAAGGGGAGGGGTACTTTGGCAAGCAGGATAAATCCACAAAAGGCTCAGTACACTCTCTTTGATTAAGTGCCTTTAAGTCGGTGTCAACTCTTAGTAACCACATAGATAGATTCTCTCCAGGATGATCTGTCTACAACTTGGCCTTTAAGGTCTCTCAGTGGTGCATTCATTGATAAACTAAATTGATTTATTGGTGAAATACATTTCCTATCCTATCTATCAGCTACAGAATGAATAGGTAGGGAGAGAGAGATGTTTCCATCTTCTCTCTAGGAGGAAAGGAAGAGGACTGACTCACTACAGGAAGTACCTGCGGAGTCAAAGCAGGGGTCATAGAGTAGAGGAAAGCAGGGACAGGTAAAGGAGACTAGCTACCTCTACTCCCAATCACCCTAGTGGTCATTAGGATAGTTGGTGCAAAAGGTTGATGTACTGGAACTCCGTCTCCAACAGGAAAAAAATTGAAGTTCAGAATTCAAAGATTCTGCTGGCAGCCTCTCTCAGAGTTTAGGGAAATCAGGTCCAGGCAAAAGCATCCCGAGTCCAAAGGAAGGAGCAGGAGAAGGTGTCTTCTGGTCACTCCCACTAAAGGCTGACCATGAATGCTTTCATGACATCCACATAAAACTGGCAATTCTGAATAAGTACACAGCTTTGCATCTAGTCGAACAAAGACATCACCTGGAACAAAATAAACTGATGCTGTAATAATAAGGCTCGTGTTCATTCATATTCATGAATTAACTGTAGACTAAGATTTAATCAGAGAAGGCAGCAACTAATGATAACGATTTGCAAACAGACAAGTATGAATATTTGAATAGATTAACCATTTACATGATAATTTGGAAAAGCTAAAACACTAATTTGAAGGTACACAATGTTTCTTTACACTGTTAGTAAACAGTTTCTTCTAGGCAGAAAAGAAGGATTTGAGCAAACTGGAATTTTGTTTCTAGTTGTCAGTGTGGCTATCTGACAGACTCTTTTTTAATTGTAGCCATGTGCTTAAGGAGAATGGGTAGGATCATCTCCATTATTCAAATTTGCACAAAATGCTATGCAAATTTTGGGTCAAAAGTATACAAAGTAAATAAATCCGATATGCCGACCACATTAACGAAGTAGCTATCAGAAAAGGATCTGAAGTACTATACAATCAAGTGCTTCAAATTTAATTAGGACTAGTCAAATAGGGAGGCAGGGTTTTTGTAGCTGATGTCATGATGTGTGGGGGAGGGGGGAGTGAGGGAGAGGGAGTGAATATCAAGTGGTTAGATTCAGCTGAGTAGTTTTACAGAATTTTTCACTATGTCATCCTCCTAATGAAAAAATAGATATAGTGAGCATAACAGAAACCTGGTGGAACTGGGAGAACCAATGGGACACTGTTATTCCTGGACACAAACTCTACAGAAAGGACAGGGAGGGGTGGATTGGGGGTGGAGTAGCACTATATATTATGATTTCTATTAAAGAAGGGATAGCATCCAACAAGCTAGAAAACCTAGGAGGTCCAGAGTCCTCCACAGAAACATTATGGGTAACAATATGAGGACTGAAAGGAAATGTGTTACTAGAAATGTGCTATCGCCCTCCACAACGCTGAGAGTGACCTGGAGTTGGAGAAGCAAATCAGAGAGGCATGAAAGACAGACAGAGTTGTAATAATGGATGACTTCAATTACCCTCACATAGACTGGACAAATTCACATGCGGGTATTTATTATTATTTATTCTATTTAATGCATTTATATACCACCCTATACAAAAAGTCCCTGGATGGTTCACAATATAAAACCATTAAAACATTAACATAATTAGAACAATTTAAAATACAATAAAAACTTTAAAAGCTGAAACATTAAAACTATAAATAAAAAGCCTGACTAAACATGTTTGTTTTTAGTTTTTTCTTAAAAACATTGAAAGGGGAAACCCTAATTTCATTAGGTAGCAAGTTCCAGAGTCCCAGGGCAAAGGACCGGTTTCGAGTCACCACCAATCGAGCTGGTGGCAACCTCAACCAGACTTCCCCAGATGATCTTGTGAGGAGGTAGAGTTGACAGAGAGGCCAAATTTCTAGATATGCTAAATGACTGTCCATGAATGAACAGTTCTTCATGGAACCAACCAGAGAGAAGGCAACCTTGGACTTAATCCTGAGTGCCGCCCAGGATCTGGTGTGAGATGTCAGAGTTGTAGAACCCCTGGGGAACAATGATCGTAGTGTGATCCAGTTCAGCTTATATGTGAGTGTAGTATTACAAGGAAGTCCAACACAGATATGTTGGACTTCAGAAGAGGAAACTTCTCAAAAATAAGGGGACTAGTAAAAAGGAAGCTGAAAGGAAAAGTCAGGAGGGTCAAATCATTCCATGATCGGCCGCCCACACAACTACCAGTTCCGTTACGAAGCCGGTAGGGGCAGCAGGGAATGGGTGCTGCTCTGCCCCCAGAAGTCCCAGTATGCCCTGGGCAAGTGCATGAGGCATGCTGGGGAGACCCCCGAGGCTTGTTGTAACCTCCCAGTTGGGGGTCTACTCGTGCGTCACTGTGACGCAGAGCCGCACCGCAGCAGCACATGATCAACTAAACAGGTTAGCGCTTTAAGGGGAGGGGTGTTTTGTGGGGTTTGCTGCTGGGAGCATTCCCCATGGCAGCACACGACCAGGGGGAATTGAGCTAGGCTCCCTTAGCCCAGTTCCTCCTGGTTATGAGAATAGCCTTATTGAATTGTTGTGTGTGTTTGGAAAAAATTCTGGGAGCTTGTTCAAGTAGCAAGAGAGATAGCTGCTCCAACTCAAAAGCAGAGAAGACCTGCAGATACATTATTTTATGAGCCTGCCTTTATTTATTTGCAGGATCTACAAGCAAATGTGCATCTCCACTGTCCATCTCTGCAAAAGCATTTGTAGAACACTTGACTACAGGACTGTGGGCAAGGGTAAGAAGAGTTCTGCTCAAGTACAGGAGACCCTTGTTATCTGAGGTTTGCGGATCACAGTTTCCTGTATCTCCAGATGGATCTTAGAGACCCAGTTTCTTTATCTGCAGCATGAAATAAAGGTAATTTTCGCTGATCCACAGTTCCTGAGTGGCTGGAAATTACTTCTGATGTCCTTTCTATCTGCCATTTTGAAGCACAGAGCCATTTTGTGGCTCTTCTTTGGTTTTTTAAAAAAGATTTAAATGAAAAATGCTGTAGACCTGGAGAACAAGGCACTATGCTTTTCTACCCTTATTTCGGTCCCTCCCTGCTTTTTTAAAGTGTTTTTTAAAGCTCAAGGAACCTAACCCCCCAATTCCCATAGACTCAAGATCTTGTTATTTGTGATTTTGTTATCCATGGAAATCAGTAGGAACGGAACCCTTGTGAATAATGAGGTGTGTGTGTGTGTGTGTGTGTGTGTGTGTGTGTGTGTTGCAATGTGCACTCCTGTGGTGCTGAAGAAGATTAAAGATCTTTAATTAAATTGCATGAGACATGTATAAAACTTGTTTGCTATGAAGTAATAGCAGCAAGACTCCTGATCTCTTTTGGGAATCAAACTGATTCTGTGTTTTGGTTTAAATATAAGATATTTAATTCCAACTCTACTATAATGATTATTACATTATTTTCATAGGTTTGGTTCAGAGGGGTTGGTGCAGGCATGGATGGGAGTTCCTCTGTCCAAAAAAGGCTGAACCACCCGCCCCCACTCCTTAAGTTGAAGTGGGTTACACACAGTCACTCACACAATAAACTAACAATATTCACCATTAAACAGAACCTATTCCATGGTCCCTTTCCCTTCCTAAAACCTCAGCAAATATTGATGAAAGTATTAAACAAACCCCTCACCAGCCAGGATGAAAAAAACAGCAATGTTATGGAATCAAAACACCACTAAAGCCTCTGTATGAGTTAGCTCCCTCCTTATTTTGTGGGAAGAATAGAAATAAAGTCTTCTAAAGAAGATGAAGCAGAAACATTGACAGCTCAAAATAATTATTCCCCTTTCATGAGGAATAAAATTTACATTTGAAGTAAGAGCCAAGTTACAACAGGGACTCCTGTTTTTGTTGGTAACATTTGTTTTTTCACCATATTCAGTCACAGACTCAAGTAGCACATGGACACCAGGGATATACTGCACCATTTTGTTGCAGTTCCATACTTGTTCCATCTTAGGGTTCTTACAGACTGGGAGGTTCATAGTGGGATGTGCAGCAGAAATTGGGAACCGCTTTGACTTCTGTGCTCTGGCAATCTTTGGACCTGATTTGCTGGTGCGAGTCCAGTCCCCCATGCCCCCTGGGGCCTCCCCACACCTCCTGGGGCCTCCAAATCCTGTTTTTTGTATTCCGCTTCTGTCCACCCATTGGCTTCCTCAAGCGTGACAGTGAGGGGCAAGGGTGGCTGCAGCCCAATCTGCTCCCAGCAGCAGCCTTCCTGAGCACCCTCCCCCCACACCTGACTATCAGCCATTTGTGAGAGGACAAGGCTTCCAGAGGCCTCCTGCTCTCCAGACAGGCAGTGGAGAAGAAAGGCAGAGTAGTGGTATCCTCTGGGCTTTGATATTGAGCACAGATGTAGGGCAGGATGGGAGGGTTCCAAATATTTAATCTGAAGTCAATCCGTCTATCACTTGGTTTTTAATCCATTTTCCCCCTACTGCAGTAAAACTGGCAGAAAGAGTTATCTCTCTCCACAGAGTACGGTACACCTAGTGAAAGTGGAGGTAACTGGTATCATCCAAATAAACAAACAATTTTTTAAAAAATGCCCTGTGCTCAAGTTGGTTTGCTGTCTAGAAGATCTGAATGAGAATTGTGAAGCAAGGGGCATTTGTTGTGGTTTTAACTTTTTTATTTACAAATGCACTATATGTCCAAGCTGGCTTGTGATCCAGGGGTCTGTTCAAACTGTGGAACAAGGGACACATGTTGTATCACAGTTGGTTTGTGAATGGTCAAGAACCCTTGTGTCCCCGTTGGTTTGTGAATGGTCAAGAATCCATTGGGGGTTGTGTAGTCTTTTTAAACAAATGCACTCTGGTCCATACTTGTGGGTTTGTGATGAATGAGCAAGAAGGTCTGTAACTGGTCAGGATTTAAGTGCCAGGACTCTCAATGAAAAATATATGTATGTCTGTGCAAGTCAGTGGCAAGTACCTTCTTCATAATTTTTTTCTAAAAACACAACCAAAAAAGTTTCCAGCTTTCCCTAAACATGTTCTGGTGTAAGAAATAGTGCATTGCAGCTTATTTTGTGGCAGCAGTAGCGATGGCAGGGGGCTCCCAAAGGCCTTTAAGGTCCAGGTGCCAAAATTGCCTAGGTGCACCTCTGCTTTTGTGCACTGCAGATTGCCCACAAACACAGCCTATTTTTCTGATTTTCTCCCCCTTTCTTTGATCCACACATGGGCCTTTTTGCATTGAAAAGCAACGGGTTTCGCTCACAAGTTCTCATTTTCCCCATCGTTCCAGGGAGTAGTTAGATGGGCTGAGAGGAAACCCACAAGTGCCGACTGGGAAGATGCTGACAAAAGGCACCTGTGTGCCCTCTCCATTTTCCAACTGGCTCAGGTTTTAGTAAGAAGCTGAATGGCTTCTCTCTCTCTCTCTCTCTCTCTCTCTCTCTCTCTTCCTTGCTGGAGAGAGGGAAATGGCCATCCTGCCCCTTACTGGTGTAAATGGTGGTGAGGTGGTGGGTGGGAGGAACACTGGCAATGGCAGCAAAGCTCTACAAGTGGCAGCAGGGCAGCGTGCAGGAAAGTGGCAGCAACAGTGGCAATGGTGGCAAGGCTCTGCAAGGAGCAGATAAGAGTGGCAGCAACGGCAGCAAGGCCCTGCAAGCAGCAGCAGATGGGAGCAGCGGCAACCACTTATTATTTATTTATTTAAAACATTTCTATACTGCCCGAAACTTGCATCCCTGGACGGTTTACAGTTAAAATCATTTAAAACACCAAATCAATTAACAAATAAAATCATCATTTAAAACATTCAAAACCCAGTATTACAAGATTTTTAAACTATAAACCTAATTAAACGATGGTGGCAAGGCTCAACAAGTGGTGGCAGGACAGTGGCTGGGGGAGCGGCGGCAAAGGCAGCCGGATTCTGCAAGCATCTTCAGAGAGGCAAGTGTGCACTTAGAGTTTTGGCGTACACCTTAAGGATCCTTTAATTCCTGGAAATCATTTTTATCACAATGATGAAGTCCTCTCGAAGTGTTGATATTCTTCTTTTTAAAATTAGCTTTTCAGACTCTACTTTGCAATTTTATATTTTAATCTTGCAGGTATGCATCAGTCTGCTGAACCTGGATTTGTGTTGTACCCATGTTGCAAATAACCTACAGACCAGTTTTGAGGAAAAGAGACCACTATTTTTATAATTCTCCATAAAGTAAGATTTTATCATCTGTGCTCTCTTCCTCTGTTCTTGCTCTCTTGCCTCAAGTCTCTTGCTCTTGCGCTCTTTCTCTCCCCTTCTCTCTCTGATTCAGCTTTTAAGCACTTTGGGAGATTATGCTTCCTTTTAGATTAAACTGTTCTGGATTGCCTGAAACCATTCAGAATAAGTTGTTTCTTCTTACCTCTTTTTTCAAAAATCACATGAAGAGCTAAACTTTCTACTTAACACAGAAGTCTCCAGACAGCTGTGCTTCAGATAGCTGACATATCAAAATATACTTTGAAAGCTGCAGAAAGACTTGGTATCCTTGAGCCAAGAAGGTTGGTGCCCTAGAGACTGGGGCTGCAACAGGCGATGGCTGCCTTGAGGCCTTGCCACAAATTGAAAGTTTTGCATGGTGTTGTAAACTCTCTGATCTTCATTGGATATGAAGCATATTAAGCCTTCTTGTGCAAATCTTAGAACAAGAGTACTGAAATAATGTGATTTGGCTATAAATGGAAGAAAAAGCTATTGCTGAAGGAGGGCAAGGCGTGGTAGATTGTAGAGCTGTGCATGACTGCAGATATTGGGTCGGATTGCATCCAGAACCCCAGATGTCTTTCTGCCCATATCCTCCTTGGTCCTGACAGTTCCATCTGCTTCTTTGGCTTCGCAAGCAGGACTCCACATGTATCACAGAGCAGGAGAGGGAATGTATGGTCAACAGGATCAGGGAAGAAACAGGTGGGAGAAGCCATTGTTGCCTTCTTTTCAGTTGCATCAGGAGGGAATGTGTCTGATTTTCAAGGCGGCATCACCAGCCAGAGCAGTCCGAGGATTATTTTTTATACCACTTTTTGACAGGAAAAAAAATACAACTATTTTGCAACCAAACATGGCAAATTTGAGAAAGCAACAATTTTCTGGGGTATATTAATTTTTCTCTGTGGTACTAAAGGTTATATGGCTATTTTGATTGATTGATTGATTGATTGATTGATTGATTAAATGCTGTCAAGTCGGTGTCAACCCTTAGCAACCATATAGTAGATTCTCTCCAGGATGATCTGTCTTAAACTTGGCCTTTAAGGTCTCTCAATGGTGCATTCATTACTGTTGTAATCAAGTCCATCCACCTTGCTGCTGGTCATCCTCTTCTTCTCTTTCCTTCAACTTTTTCCAGCATTATGGACTTCTCAAGGGAGCTGGGTTTTTGCATAATGCGTCCGAAGTATGATAGTTTTTGTCTGGTCATTTATGCCTCAAGTGAAAATTCTGGATTGATTTGTTCTGCGATCCATTTGTTTTCCTGGCTGTCCATGGTATCCTCAAAAGTCTTCTCCAGCACCAAAGTTCAAAAGTGTCAATGCTTTTTCTATCTTGCTTCTACAAAGTCCAGCTTTCGCATCCATAGAGTGTCATGGGGAAAACCATTGTACGAATAATTCTAATCTCACATCATGACATCTAAATATTCTTTTGAAGACCTTCATTGCAACCCTACCAAGTGCTAGTCTGCAGTATATTTCTTGACTGCTGGATCCTTGACTGTTGATAGTTGATCCTAAAAGGCAGAAGCTATCCACCACTTCATTATTAATTCTGAAGCTGGTTGCTGTACCTATTGTCATTAGTTTAGTCTTCTTGACATTTAGTCATAGTCCCATTTTTTCACTGTGCTCCTTGACTTTCATTATGAGAGCTTGCAGATCATCTGCATTCCCAGCTATCAGAGTGCTGTCATCAGCGTAACGCAGGTTATTGATGTTTCTTCCTCCAACTTTAAAACCATGCTCATCTTCTTCCAATCCAGCTTCTCTCAGTATATGTTCAGGATATAAGGTTAAATAAATAAGGAGAAAGTAGACGTCTTACTCCTTTGCCAATCTGGAACCAATCTTTTTCACCATGTTCCATCTGGACTGTGGCTTCCTGTCCTGTATATAGGTTTCTCATGAGAACAATGAGATGTTCTGGGACGCCCATTTTCCTAAGGATATTACACAACTTGACATGGTTGATTAAATCAAAGACTTTTCTGTAGTCAATAAAGCACATATTGACTTCTTTCTGGTATTCTTTGGCTTTCTCAATTATCCAGCGTGCATCAGCAATGATGTCTCTTGTTCCTCAGCCCTTTCTGAAACCAGCTTGGACATCCGAGATTTCCCTTTCCATGTAAGGCTCTAATCTGCATTGGATTATTCTGTGCATTATTTTCCCAGCATGTGAAATTAAGGATATTTTGTGTTGGTTTGCACAATCTGTTAAGTCTCCTTTCTTTGGTATGGGTATGTACACTGACCTTTTCCAATCTGTTTGGCCACTGTGTCATTCTCCAAATTTGCTGGCATAGTTGGTTAGAGCCTTGACTGATTCTGAGAGGAGAGCTGGTCTTGTGGTAGCAAGCATGACTTGTCCCCATAGCTAAGCAGGGTCTGCCCTGGTTGCATCTGAATGGGAGACTTGATGTGTGAGCACTGCAAGATATTCCCCTCAGGGGATGAAGCCGCTCTGGGAAGAGCAGAAGGTTTCAAGTTCCCTCCCTGGCATTTCCAAGATAGGGCTGAGAGAGATTCCTGCCTGCAACCTTGGAGAAGCTGCTGCCAATCTGTGAAGACAATACTGAGCTAGATAGAACAATGGTCTGACTCAGTATATGGCAGCTCCCTATGTTCCTATGTTCCCTATGTTCTTCTGTTGCCTGCCATTTTTCTTTAGCTATTCCACCAATTTCTGTAACCTTCCAACTTGGTAATGACTGGAGTGCTGATCTTACTTCATTTTCTCGTACTAGAGGTTCTTGCAAGTAGGGAATATCTTCTAGAGTATCGTGGATGTTGACATCCCTGATGTACAGATTTTCAGTATACTCCTTCCATCTCTGTTTCATCTTCTCTAAATCAGTTACTATCTGTCCTTTGGCATCCCTTAACATACCAATTCAAGGTTGGAACCTCCCTCTGAGTTCAGAGATTTTTTGGAAAAATTTCCTTGTTTTTCCGTGTCTGTTTCCATCCTCAAGGTCTTTGCAGAAACTGCTCCTTTGTAGTACTGCTCCTTGTCTCCTCTAACAGTTTTCTGAAATTCCTTATTAAGTTCCTTCCTGAGGTCTTTATCTTTCTTGACTTTGGTTTCTCTCCTCTTCAGGGCAATTTCCACTGCCTGTTCTAACATCCATTTTGCTTTCTTCTATTTCTTGGTCTTCGACAGTCGCTTTTCACATTCGTCCTTAACAACTTCTTTGATTTCATTCCACAGTTCCTCAGGTTCCCTATTAATGAAGTTCTGAACTTCAAAGCTGTTCTCGATGTTCTCCTTGAAAATGGTGGGTACATTCTCAAGAACATATCGTGGAAGCTGGATAGCTTTGTTTCACTTGACTTGGAGCTTGCACATCAGCAGTTCGTGATCGGTTCCACAATCAGCCCCGGGCCATGTCTTTGCTGTATTAACTGAGCTCTTCCACCTCATTGCACCAATAATGTAATCATTCTGATTTCTGTGTACTCCACCTGGTGAAGTCCATGTGTATAGGCACTGCTTTGGTTGTTTGAAGAATGTGTTAGCAAAGAAGAGATAATTGGCTTGGCAGAAACTAATCAGTCATTCTCCTGATTCCTTTCCCCCCCCCAGGCCATATACGCTGTCTGTGTTTTCCTCCTTACCTTTTCCAATTTTGGCATTCCAGTCTGCAACCACCAGCATCAGATCTTGCTTGCATGTTGTGTCAATTTCAGAGTGAACTTGAGCATAAAACTCACCAACTTCCTCTTCTTCTGCATCAGTTGTTGGGGCATAGACATGAAGAACTGTCATGTTAAAGGGCTGTCCATGAAATCTAATTTATATTAGTTGGTCACTAACCGCATTGTAGCCAAGAACTGTCATTGCTATATCCTTCTTGACTATGAAAGCAACACCGTTCCTTCTTTGGTTTTCATGTCCTGAGTAGTAAACAGTATGGTTTTCTTCCCATTCCAGTCCATTTTAATTCACTGATGCCCAAAATGTCAATCTGTAGTTGATTTATTTCATCTTTCACTATGTCGAGCTTTTCCATATTCATTCTTCTTATGTTCCACGTTCCCATTGTAATTCTGTCTTTGCCGCTTCAGATTTTCTTTTCCTGCATGGCAATATCAGCTGCTAGATGTCCAGAAGGCTTTAGATACCCCAAAGGCTTTAGATGTCCAAAAGGCTATACCAAGTTCATTTACAAAAAATGGATGATTGGAAATGCAGGTGGTCATTTTAAGATGGATTGATATGAAGTAAATTGCTCTTAATGCAACTTAAGTAAACATGTGAGTTTTATAAGAAACAGACACCTTGTGTTCATTTTCAAACAATGCTACAGTATTCTTTCCATATAAACAATTTGCTATCCTTGCAAGCCTTTCTAGCTTTTCATAAAAAACCTTAGAAACGTTGACTTGGCAAAGAGGCACCTTTTAACGTGGTGATTCTCTTTATTTAGCAGGGGGAGAGTAACTGGCCCTATCCACCCCCAGCACAATACCTTCATTGACTGTTCCTGGTGTTTATCTTGTGTTTCTTTTTTAGATTGTGAGCCCTTTGGGGACAGGGATCCATCTTATTTATTTGTTATTTCTCTGTGTAAACTGCCCTGAGCCATTTTTGGAAGGAAGGGCGGTATAGAAATCAAATAAATAAATAAATAAATAAATAAATAAATAAATAAATAAATAAATAAAAGCTCATTTATTACTTTAAGTAACTGGTTCTAAGCACACTTACTTGCAAGTACACCAATTTCACTGAAACCTACCACCACATTAAGGCCGCAGGCCTGTGCGATCTTACCCAGGAGTATGTTTCACTGGCTGACATCCAGACTAACAATGCACTGGTGCTACAGAAGAAGCAGTAGAGAATACAGCCACAGAAGACAAATTCAGATGAGCTATCTCAAGACCAAACACAGTCCTTTTCCTTGCTACTCCCCCAACTTTGAACTTGGTATGATTTACTTTTGTAGGGATACAAATATACTGTACATACCATCAGACTGAAACATTATTATGGAGCAGTTCACCTGTAAAAACAAACCATACAGTGGCAGTCCTTGGCCATGTCTCAGCCTCTCTCTCTCTCCTCTCTCTCCTCCCTACTCCCCTCATGGAAATAACTTCCGTCCCTCCTTTCATGATTTGAGGTAAACCATAAATTGCCATTTCACCCAAACTAGCAACCTATGGTCTTCACTAATGCCCCTACTCTGCAAACCAGGATTTGATATCAGAGTCTGATATTTGCAGGCCTGGATTAATGCACCATGCTTAATTTTTATTTCTACCCACTCAAGCAAACCGGTTTTTTCCCATTGTCGAACTTCCAAACCTCTCACATGTGCACACATATGCATTGGTTGTTCATGTGATTGGTTCTGGACAGGGAGTACTTTATTTTTCATTCAGAAAATATTTATTTATTTTCCACAGCAGATGCACAATGATATCTGTTCTGTGTACAGTTAGTAACAATACATAATTCCAAATGGATAATTTAAATGCATTCATTAAAGCTGTTGCTTATAAAAACAAGTCATACATTCTATTGTCTTTATTTATATTTAAAACCTTGTATTTCGGTTTATAAATCCTGATGGCCTTACTAACAACTTTAGGCTTCCCAACCGAGAGGATGACTATCTTTAGAATTTCCATCAATAGCTTTATATCTTTCTCATTTAAAGTAACAAAAATTTGCCATGGGCATGACAATAAATCTAGCTGTAAACAAGCAAACTGAGTAAATTTTACATTAACTTGCATTCAGCTTCCTGGAATCCCATTAGTAGCACTGCTTGAAAAAGTTACTTGATGAGACGAAGCCAAATACACTGAAATGAAAACAAGTAATTTGAAAAATTATAATCCCAAACATGTGCCTATCACTCAAACCACCCAAGTTTTACATCTGGCACCCCTGTAGGTCTTGAAAGCCTTATCTACTGAAAATTGTTTCCTACTGTATCATCCTGTAACACAGCATTTCCGTTTGAGCTCAAAAGGCTCTCTCTTTCTGAAAGTCTCATGGTAGCTTTAGCCTGTTTGGCCAAGGGTTTTAAAAATTTGCATTTTCTTTGTTAAAGAACTTACAAAATTTCTGTATACATGCCTAAGTCAATCTTAGGACCCAGTGCTGAAACCTGCTTTCAATTACCTTCCCAGAACATGGAATGCAATAATGAAGATTAGTGTGGTCCTTTGCATGTTCCGAGTTTTCCCCTCACAACTATAGCATTACAACAAACCTCCTACACATCTGCCACTAGAGGCAGCAGGTGGTGGGGGCTTGTATGCAAAACTGAGAGACTGCAGCTAACAAAGCAGGGATGACTTCAAGGGGTATCTTTCCCATTCTCCCTTTTGCTCCGCCACACACCAGACTGGACCATACAGTTAGAGATGTGCAATCCTTGTGAATTGATTTGAGCTCAAATTGGAATGATTTGAGTGATTCAAGCTTGAATCGAATCACCTCTAAAAGGGCCTGAACTGAGGTTGAAACGAATCACCCCCAATTCAAAATCAAATCGATTCTAGTTATTTGTGTTGCATGTTCCCCATATTTCCCCCTGGCTGCTTGGTTTTCTGGCACTGAGTTATGAATGGCTTTAGATCTCCTTGCTTCTTGGTTGGCTTATTGTCATTCAAATCAAGTATTGGCATGGGCAACTGTGCCCTCATTGGCTGTGGGGGAGAAGGGAGGGTGTGACCAGAAGGGATTTTCAAAATGTATTTAAGGGGCTGCTTGGAGCCAAAGAGATAAGAGAGCCATTTG
The DNA here is from genome assembly GCF_027244095.1 of Hemicordylus capensis. Lineage (NCBI taxonomy): Eukaryota > Metazoa > Chordata > Lepidosauria > Squamata > Cordylidae > Hemicordylus > Hemicordylus capensis. The sequence continues at coordinate 186,844,152 of NC_069660.1, forward strand.
TGCCTCAGGAAAGAAGGATCAGAGAGAGACTGCAGCACCACTGAGAAGAGAGCAGAGACTGCTGATGGTGGTGATCTGGGCTGGCCTGCATGTCTTCCTGCCTGGGCCAGTGAGTGGAGAGAGAGACAGAGAGTGCCTGCTAGATTCTGTATATATTTTTAATCCTTTTCATTTGTAGTGCAAAGCAACTGCTTTTATTTTCTTCTTCTTCTTCTTCTTCTTCTAGAACCGGCAACCTTCTACTAGCTAGTTAAGCATTTCCCCACTGTGCCCTTAAGGTGTTTAGTTAAAAGAGCCACAAATCCAGGCAATCCAGCGGTGGGGAGAAAAAACAAGAACAATTTGAAAGTCAACCTACACCAGATCAATTTAGACAGCAGCACAGGCTGCTGTCTAAATTGGACAGGAAAAGAGGAGGTGCGGCAAAGTGGGATGCAGCCAATGCTCCTCTTTCTTCCTGGTTAAAAAAGCCAGTTAACATGGCTGAGGGAAGGAGGGAGAGGGGAGCTGGAGGTGGTGGCAGTGCTGCTGCTGGCCATATGTTCGTGCATGCTGCTCCTGAGGGGAGGAGGGAGCTGGGAGCATCCGTGCTGCTGCTACTGCCCACCACCAAAATGTGGGGGAAATGTGGTCCCAAAAGGGACAAACATTTCCTCCCTAAAATGTGGGGCATCCTGCATAGATCGGGACAGTTGGCAAGCCTATGCCCCACCCACATCAGAATTAGGGCTTAATTTTTTTAAAAAGAGAGGGTGCAAGGCAGAGCTAGGAGCAGATTGCCAGGCAAAGGGAGGGGTGGTGCTGCTGGTCATCATGGGCTATGGCAAGAGGTGCCTGCTCCCCAAGTTGTCCCCACTGCTGTGGTGAAGCGCAGGCTCACCTATCCAGTGGATCCTGGTCCCATAGCACACCCACCTGTGGCAACTGAGGTAGAAAAGGGGGGGCTCCCTGTTGGAAGTTAAAGGAATTTGCGCTGTCTCTTGTCTCAGACAGTGGAGGACAGACTAGTGAGTCAGAGGGCTAGAGGGTCAAGACATTGGTCGCCCCTTCTCCACTGCTCTAACACTATCCCTTTGGATATGTAGATTGCTAATCTCAGGGATTAACTTCCTTCCTCTCTCTCTTCCCTACCTGCCCTTCTACCTTGCAACATGGCAAGCCTCTCTCCCTGCACCATGTGTGCAGAGAAGATGCAGAATCCATCTGCATCCAGCTAGATAGATAGATTAGAGATCCTAACTCCTCACTTTCCTATCTAGAATGGAGTTCCTTAATAAATGCCTTATACATTGATTTGAAACTCAGAATTGGCTCCAAATTACTTTACTCTCAGCATACACGCATGCCTAACTAAATTCCGCTGTGTTGTGCCTCTGTGCACTCTGCTATAATGAGGAAGGGATTCTCTCACCACAGAGAATTTCCAACACTCCCTTGTCAGGGAAGAAGTTCTTCTTGTGGCAGCAGAGTAGGAGGTGTTGTCAGCTGATAGCCCAACCAGATCCCTCTCTCCATCCTCCCCTATCCCTGTTGGCAATAAGACACACACACACCCATCTGAGACTGAGGAGGAGCAGGTAGAAGTCATTCCGAAGTCATTGGAAGTCTTCCTGGACCTTCTCAGTCCCAGACAGAGGGCGGTGGTGGTGTTTAGGGGTATGCACAGAACTGGTTCCATGCACACCTGATTCTGTCTTATTGATTCCGTGCACACCTGAACTGATCTTATTGATTCCGTGCACACCTGAACTGGTTCCGTGCACACCTGAGCGGTGGGGGGTTACTTTAAAGCATGGGGAGGGTTTCCTTACCTCCCCCGCTGTGCTTCCCCCTCTGGCGCTGCTTCAAAAACTGTTGGCGTGGGGCGGGTGTATACCCTCTTGCTGCCCCAGTCAGCGTAAAACTGGAAGTGGCAGGCTGTTTTCACAGATAAATATAAATAAATAATGAAGGATTCCCCATCATCACCACCACCACCACCACCACCACTTTTTCAATATATAGCTATGGATGAAATTCTGTTAGTGATCTATGGATGAAATTCTGTTAGCGATTAAATTGGGATGGAGTGTTCAGCCATACTGATTAACAAACCTGATTACTGGCCCATCTGGCAAATCCTCCAAGAGTACACTAGACCAGTTGTGTAGTAAACTTTGTGATTTGAAAAAACTTACTTGGTGTAAACCAGAGACCAATTTATATCACCTTGCTAACACAGAGAGAGAGAGAGAGAGAGAGAGAGAGCTATTTTATGTTTGCAGCTACACTATCCATTACTGTTTTCCTCCTTGCATGACAAACAAAAAAGCCACATGAGCAGAACTCTAAAGAAGAGCCATGGATGGTTACATTTGTCACCATTTACTATTCTCATTACAGTCTCTGTCAAAACTGTAAATTCATGCCAGGCCATTTTCTAGCCTCATTAGAACCTTAACACACCCAAACAAGAAAATAAAATTGTGGTTTTTAATACCCTGTGGTTGGAGAAATGTAAGGCAGTCTGCAAAAGGGACTTTGACCTTTTCATTATTCTTTTATTTGGAGAACCATCCATGCTCTCCCTTGTTTACAGTGTGACTAACCCGGGTAGAACAGCTGCAATGTGCAAAGGTCAAAGTTATACAAGCTGAACACAATCTGTCTGTGTGTTCAGCATTTTGGGGCAAAAAATAACCTTTTTTGCATTACAAGTGAGACACTAACTAGAAATTGGCACTTCTCACTACAACTTTCTGATATTTCATGAAGTGTAGCACAGCTAAATGGACAGAATGCACAAGGGTGATAAGATTCCCTCCCCCTGATTAAAGAACAGAGTTCAAATACATTAATGCAAAGGCCATTTATCAATGGAGTTGTCAGGCTGCCACCTTTAATGTTAACAATGCAGCAGGAGATTGTACAGTGGGCAGAATTCCTCCTCTCCCCTTCCTCAGTATCTTCATCTTCGGGTGCCACCAGTTCATAGGAACATAGGAAGCTACCATATACTGAGTCAGACCATTGGTCCATCCAACTCAGTATTAGCTACACAAACTGGCAGCAGCTTCTGCAGGCAGGAATCCCTCTCAGCCCTATCTTGGAGATGCCAGGGAGGTAACCTGGAACCTTCTGCTCTTCCCAGAGCAGCTCCATCCCCTAAGGGGGATATCTTACAGTGCTCATAGGTAGTCTCCCATTCATTTGCAACCAGGGTGGGCCGTGCTTAGCAAAGTCATGCTTGCTACCACAAGACCAGCTCTCTTCCCTGGAAGCTTTTCACATGGGGCTTTTGAAGCACTTTAATTTGCATCTCCACTGGAATGGAGGGAGTGCGTTCACATATTGGGTAGATTTACCCTGAAGTCCCTGCAAGTTATCGGGGAGTAGATCACACACAATTCAAGTTTTCCACCGCACATTAGAGTGTAGCCTGATTTATACCCAGGGTAAAAAAAAATCCACTATTTGCGGCATTTGGGGGGGACAACTTCAAGTTTGCAGTTAATAAATGATAAATAAATAATAAATAAAGCCTCCTCGTAAACTCATGGTAAAACCTGTTGTGTGTAAAAGTCCCTGGTGGCAACCTGGTATCGAGCCTACTCTGTTGCTGCTCCTTGGTTGTGGGATATGCTTCCCATGCATATAAGAGCAGTGTCTTCCTTAGAGACCTTCAGGAGAGCTTTAAAGACCCATGCCATCTCTTCAGCCTGGCTTTTAATGATATAGAGTTTTAACCTTAATTTTAATAAGATTTAATCTGGTTTAAATGTTTCTTGATTTTAATTGTTTTATGGTGTGTTTTGATTTTGATGAAAACCACCCTGAGCCACTTCAGGAAGGTTAGTATATAAATAGAATAAAATAAAATTTGTTCAGCATCCTTCCCAACCTGCAATGGAGCACCATTAAAGGGTCACCTGGTGCCGCACTTTCTGTTTTTCCTACCGTGCATGAGTGGTGTGCACTTCTAAAACATTTCATTTTGATGAAGAACACATTTTTATTTATTTATTTATTTATTTACTTCAGCCAGTTCATTATCTCCCCACACATCCCTTCAGTCCATTCATTCTCTCCCCCCCTCCACATCCCTTCAGCCAGTTTGCTCTACCCACATCCCTTCAGCCAGTTTGCTCTGAACTAGGCCCAGCAACAGTCTCAAAGGAGTGCAAAGGATAGCTTCTCCCAAACTTCCCTCTTTCTTCTACAGGGCATTGTGCAGATTACACGCTGCAACAGATTCACAACGTATCCACTAAGTGCCCCTCCATATTGCCTGTGTTGCGACATCGCAGTCACTGCGATGTCAGCAGGGTGCCACTCATATTTTCAATGCTTTGTTTCAGCTTTTATTGATGTGTTGTAGCCTTACAACGTTGTAAATACATTTTTTAATTTTTTTTACATTTGCATTGCAGGAAAGTAGCTGTATTTTTCAGTTGTAGGAGGCTTACCCCATAGTTTATGCATTGCAGTGCGATGTGGTGTGGATAGTTCAAATTATAGAGCAATGATTTGTTGGTTTTTACAGCCCCTTTCCATCCTGTAAACGAAGCCCCAAAAGGAGGAGTGGGGGCAGTAAATGTGATTCAGGTGGAATATGGACACACCCTGCCTGGAAAACTCACTGCAGTGGTGGGCAATTTGAATGGCCACAACCCTGTCACAATGCATTGAAAAACGCATTGGGAAACACTGTACTCACAGTTTCAAGCTGCTGCCTTATACAGTTGCACTTTGCAACACTTTGACCGGTACAAATCTAGAAAATGCCCAGAAAGGCTTGGCTCCCTCACTGCCACAACCTTGCAGTTTCTGCCTCTCCTATACTGCAGTGATTCCAGCTCAGTGATTTCAAGCTCTGCCTCTGACCCAGTCAGCTTTCTCCTGCTTGTCTCTTCTGCAGTCTGCTTCTCTCTTCACTGTTCCAGCTCTACTCTTGTCTCTGAGATGTCTCTGTGAGTCTTACTCCTACTCAGCTCTTACTCCAACTGGCCTCTCTGCTGTAGCTAAGCCTCTTATTATTCCCTCTTTCCCTTCCAATTTTTCTAAACAAGCCAATCAAAACAAGCTCATTATCCCTTTATTTTTAAAACATACCCAATCAAATCAAACCGTCTCCTCCCTCCAAAAATTACACAGTAAAACTCTTCTCCCTTCCCAGACCAAACTGTAGAACTGGAGCTGTGAACTTTTGACCCCTGCACAGCTTCTTCATACACAGGACATAGGGAGTGAGCAATTACATATGAAAAATGGAAAAACACAAAGAGGAGGTAAAGGCCTCATTACTTCACAAATGCTATCAATCCTCAATGCTTGTTCCACTCACAGTGCCTCATTCTCTTCTTCACCATCAGCTTCTTGTGGTACCCATAAAATTGCATCTATCAGCAACCAAGATTCTCTTTCCACTCATATCAACATGTTCTCTGCTGGGATTTCTATCTCTTATGTCACAATGCACCATTCTGGTCTCCATGGGGACAGAGATATATAAAGGAGGCTTCAGAAATGAAGAAAAGGGGAAGCTTCTCAAATCCGCAAATGATAAATTATCTGTCAAGGATTGTGTGGCTAATACTTTAGAAGACGGAATCAAGATTCAATCCAAACTGGACAGGTTTGAACATAGGGCCCAAACCAACAAGATTAAATTCAACTAGCTGAACCTGCACAGAGCATCTGTGCACTAGGACTTGGTTGCTCTCCTTGCCGCCTGCACAGCCCCTGCTTTATTGCTCAGTGCCAGCCAGCCACTCTCAGCCACCCCCTCACCACTGCTCACTCGCTCACTCGCCCCCTTCTTTCTGCTCGCTCACTCGCCCCCTCCCCACCATTCACTCACTCACTTGCCCCCTCCCTGCCACTTGCTCACAGACTCCCCCCCCCACTCCTCTTCCCTATCTGCATATGTCCCCACTGCCCAATCACGATGGTGCTTTTGTTCTGTTACCTCTGATTGGTAAAGCATTTTGTGGGTGGGGCTTGCCACGTATGACCTTAGTGTATTATATAGAGAGATAGAGATCAACATTAAGTGCTGCATTTCAATGAGGAAAATCAAGTGCACAAGTACAAGATGGGGAGATATGGCAGGAAAACATGTGAAAAAGTGTCTTAGTGGACCATGTTGAACATGGTCCAGCAGTGTGATGCAGCTGCTAAAAAAAGCTAATGCAATCTTGGGCTGCATGAACAGAGGCATTGTGGTCAAAACTCACTTGAAATACTATATTCAGTTCTAGGCATCCTATTCTAAAGAGAAAATTGATAAACTAGATGAGGTCTAGAGCAGGGCAACGAAGATGGCAAATGGTCTGGAAACCTATGAAGAATAGTTAAAGGAGCCAAGCATGTTCACCCTGGATAAAAAAAGATTAAATGGAGCTATGATTGCTAAATACCTAAAGTGCTGTCATATAGAAGATGTTGCTCCTTAGAGGAATTAGAACCTTAGATGGGTTGAAAATTATAAGAGAACAGATTTAGGCTAGATATTAGGAGGAATTTTCTAATTGTAGGAGCTATTCAACAGCCTGCCTTGTACTGTAGTGGGTGGACGTTCCTTCTCTAAAGGTTTTCTAACTAAGGCTGGATGGCCATGTGTCAAGGACTTGTCAAGGGCTATCTGTCAAGGATGCTATAGCAGGAGAAAAATACCCCCAAGATTCCTTCCAACTCTAAAATTCTAAGATTCTATGAGATTAAGGCCAAGCATGGCACTGGGATACAACCACATATTGGTTAAACATGTGTTTGCCCCACTTGCCTCAGGAGCGGGGAGGGGGCATCTACCTTTTAGGAGCATGTGAGGCAGGGCAGTAAAAAGATGCTCCTCCCCCACCTCACTTCCAGTGTCAGTCTGCTTAAGAGCAAAAAGGCAGAAAGCGGCTCAAATGTAGCAGAGCTTAGCAAGGTGAATTATGCTTTCATTCCCCTTCTTTTGTGATCCTTTTGGCATAAAAAGTAAATCCTCCATGCCCACCGTTCTAGATGAACAAGCCAAGTTCATGTTTAACAAACACACTGTGGCTCTAATGTCTAGTTTGGCTCTTTGAGTTGGGACTGAATTGGTTGTCTGCCCACCTGGTAGCCTCCCAAATGGAGGGAGAAAGTTCCAACTTCAGGACTGATGTTACAAGTAGCTGAGCTTATGGCACAAGGTGCTGAATCAATTTGAATAAATGAGTGATAGAATTTCTGGAGCTGGGAACTCAGCGGGGAGACTTGGGGAAAACACAAGGGATTGATAAAGGGGAAAGAACAACAGTAAAAATGTGGATGGATTCAGAGCTCATTAATAAAAGAAGCAAGAAAGGAAAAGAGAATCTTTCAATTTTCATGTTACTGATATGGGACTAGTCTTAAAGAAACCAAAATTTAAGCCACTAATGATGGGAAATGTTCTTATCTGATGAAGTTTCTTTATTTATTTTTGTCAGATGAAGATTGTTGGGCAGAGATAAAAAGAAACACTCAAACTTGGGTCCACAGTAGTACCAGGGCACAAGCTAACTATTAAGATAATTAGGAGAGGGTTACAAAGCTTAAGACATTTTAAGGAAACTTGCAAGGCTGTTTCCCCTGCTTTTTGGCTGGAGCCCCGCCCCCTCTGTGGTATCAGCACTGTTCTCCCTCAGTTCTTCGTTGTCCGCTGACAGAAGAACAGCTCTTTGGTGGTGTACTTTTCATTGCCTGGAAAAATACAAAAGAAAAACAACCCTGCTATTACCTTTTATTTTTCTCTGTTTGCTCAATCTCTTCTTAGCCTATAAGTGTTAATTCTCTCTTTCGCCTTTTGCATTTTTGCTTTCTTGTCAGGTCCCCTCCCCCTTTTTTGTCTCCCCTCTCTGCTTGAGGGGATTTGGACAAAATAGTTCTGAAAATCAGACCGCCAGATAGTGAGAGGACTCTATATACTTCTCTCTCTCTCTACTGAAGCCTTTATCTGTATGGCTGGCAAGGTTACTTTTAAGTGGTGCACAGTTTGCAAAGCTAAAATTTGGAACTGTGTCTTCCTGTTTCAGATCCTGCCTTGACAGGGATGCCAGGGCCTGGTTCTTGGCCAAAGGACCCTGGGGTCCTGGCTACCGATACCAATGCTCAGCTGCTGCCAACTCCATCTACTTCTGGGACTTCCTCAATGCTGAAGCCCTTGACTTCGAGTTCAAACCCAAAGCCCTTGCCGAAGCCACAACAACCACTGGCACAAACCAAAGAGAAAAAGGAATTGCTTTGGAACTGATAAAAAAGAAAAGAAGAGGAGGAGGAGGAGGCCATTGGATTCTGACACTTCAAAACCTGCACATGTGTTGGTCAACACCATATGCCATTATAAGATTCCATAAAATAATCCGACGGTCTTGCCACCATCTTCTCAGAGCCAGCCCATGAAACAGGGACCAGCGTCCCCCATTTGGCCGTGTCTCACCCTCTCATATCAGGAAGAGATCATTACTATTTTGGGAGGGTCAGCCTCCCCAGTACATCTGGCTTCCCCAGCCTTGTCGGCACCAAGCATCACATTGAGACGGAGTAGATTGCAACATCATATGCCAACGGGTGTGGACTGGTCAGGTTCGGAAGCTAATGCAGAGGAGGTACCGACCTACTCTCCAGGAGATAGTCAATGGGTCATGAAGTGAATAGTGAATGGCGGATTTAAGCCCAGCCTTTTTCTCAAAGCAAGCCCATGTGGGGGGAGGGGTGGAATGCTGCATCATTCCTTCCATGTTTGTCCCGCAAAGGTTGTTCCTCTGGTATCACTGCCACCACACTGACTTTTTAACAGAGTTTAATTCCTCCCTGGTGTGGGCAAAATCCTTTTACCAAATGGAAAAATACAAAAACCTCCCACATACAGCCTACATGTGGTGACAAAACTTGGTAGGTTGCTGAACAATTAACCTTGAGGCATGTCTGCACCAGAGTAAAACCCCTTTTTCCTGAGTTAAAAATCCACTCAGAGGCAGGTGAAATTTCAAAGAATAAAAAGAGAAATACTTTATTCAAAAGACTACAGATTGCTTCAGTCTGAAGCTCTAGCAGCTTCAGTTACAGGTAACAGAGGCACTCAGAACGTGCAAGAATACTTCAAAAAGCACTCCAGTTAATAGTGGGAATGGAACACTTTAAAATCATGGTTACCCAGTTGCAAAGATAATTCAAGGAGCACCCCCAATTGCAAGGAACCTTTAAAAGCACCTTTACAGGGTACAGAGACTTCTACAGAGCCCTCGTTGGAAGAAAGGGCTCAGGCTAGCATTGCTCTTAGCTTGTTATGTTACAGATAGAAACATAATAAACCAATTGTAAGGATCTGCAGTAGTGCAAAAAGAATGAAATCTAACACGAGTAAGCTAACAAACTCTTCCCTCGCTAAACCCTTCAGAAGCCCTGACTTCCTTCCCCCTTTAAACTTACCCCAAACTCCAGAAGAGAATTCAAGCTTCCTGCAATCCTGTCTCCCAAGGATCTTCAGATGTCCTTCCATGAGAGAGTTCTTCAGGCTAGCTTTCGCCATGAGGCGCAAACTCCATTGCTCCCCACTAAGCCTTCTGACCATCCTCCCTCATCTCCTGCCTGGCTCCAACTGAATAACAAAGACCCCCTTCACTTCCTGCTGCCAGGCCCTCTATGTCCCGGTCACTGTGTGCTGAGTGGCTGATCCCTAGAGGTCACTGCCTGATGGACAGGACAGGGTTCATTTCCGGTTCATTCTTTAGGGGGGAAAGGAAAGCTGTTCCTGACTGATCACAACAGGTCACTTCTAGCACTTTGAAGTATGTCCCTTGTCTTATAGCAGGATCCAGCCCAGACACCATTCTCCCTACTCTTCCGCATGGGATGACAGATATGTAGTTTATTCAAGGTCTCTGTTTCCACACTACAGTTATGTTCATGCTCAAGACAATATGTCTTTCCTGATTACACTATGTCTACTATGCCCACTCATCCCGGGACTATTACAGGTTATCCAAGTTCCCCTTTCAGATCCAGAGTCAATCTCGATCCAGGTCCCATTCTTGAACCCATGCTCAGGAATGAAGCATCTCATGATCCCGAGATAGGAGATGGGTGAGGGGACATTACATAAGCTGCTTGCATTTCCCCACCATCTGGAGAAGGGTCACGAGTTCCTATAGTTTTGCGAACATCACAGATGCCTAAAGACTCCCATCAACAGAAACAGCTTCTGCATCAATCTCCAACTGTGCTGCCTTCATTGCCTAGCCTTCTGAGACAATACTGGGCTCTGCCTCCTCATTGCCTGCAGCGACTGACTATCCATCTGCCTTACCTCAAGAGGCTGGTTTTCCTGCAGAGTTGGACCCACTCATACACCACTTTGAGGTGGAGCGCCACTCGCATTCTGAGGTAGAATCTGAGGGTTCTGATATTAGCACCCACTCCTCTCCAACAGATGGCATCCCAGAACCAAAACCTGAATCACCATCTGATGATGTCTGCACAGACTCAGAATACATCCTACACATGGCGACTACCTTGGGGCTCCAAGTGAAGTGACAGGTGCAATCCACTGAGGATCCTATCTTTGGGTTGACTGAGGTGGATGCAAATGCTCCAGTTGCTCTTCCAGCGTTCAAGCCACTCTTGGATATTACCAAGTCCTGCTGGGAAAAACCATCTTCTACTCAACCAACCCCCAAATATTTGGAATCTTTTAACTGTGTACAGTTGGAGGACTGCTCCTCTTTGCAGAAGCATCCTACACCCAACTCCATTGTTGTGGAAGTTGTGCAGTCATGTTCTAAGCACTGATCCCTGTCCAATTGACATAGGGGGCATAAGTTGGACTGTAATGCTCGTAGACCCTACTCCACCTCGGTCCTGAAGTTGAAAGTGGCTAAAATATCAGGCCTGCATGGGCCGTTATAACCTGTCCCTATCTCGACCTACTTCCTAAAGAACAGAGGGACCTTGCCTATGTTATTAAGAAGGAGTCCTTCCATTTAGTGAAACAGCTTCACTCTTCTCTCCACCAGGATGATTGTGCAGCATGTACTATGGCAACCTCCATTGCCCTATGCTGGCATGCTTGGCTGTGGTCTTCCAGATTGAACCCTGAGGGTGAAACGCACAGATGGGGAGTCCCTCTTTGGATCAAAAACTGATGAGACAATGGAGCACATCCATAATTTAAGAAATACCGCACACTCGATGAGCCTGACTTCCACCCAATCTAAACTGTCCAGATAATATAAGTGGAATAAACCATCTTCATATAGATAGTCTTTGCAATCTCAGGGCTCAGAATATTCTTTTCATTCCCAAAGACCATCACAGTAGAAGAAGCCCTCTCACTTCATCAACCAGTGGGCTACCCAGTCCAAGTTTAAGCCACTGGCCTTTCCGAAGCGCACACATCAACTTAGTTAGCTTAATTGGTACTCACCTGAGGCCGTACTTACCAACTTGGGAAGCCATTACATTGGATGAGTGAGTGCTCACTATTATTCGTATGGGATACGCGATGGAATTTGTAACTCTCCCTACTACATCCCTTTTACATTCCACATGTCATACGACCGCACTACGGGAAGAAGTAAGAGCTCTTCTGGACAAAGATGCCATAGAACCTGTACATCCCCAGTCAAAGCACGGTTTCTTCTCCCAGGATTTCATGGTCCTGAAATCAGAAGTTGGGTTGCACTCCATACTTGATCTCCAGGCCTTCAACAAGTTAATCAAATACAGACATTTCAGGATGCTCACTGTAAAGGACTCAGCTCCTGTCAGAGGGAACTTGGTTCATGTCAATAGATCTAAAAGATGCTTATTACCATATAACTATTCGCCCACCACACCGGATGTACCTGTGGTTTTTGGTCGGCTCCCAAGAGCACCAATTCAAGGCTCTTCCCTTTGGCCTCTCCTCCACCCCCAGGATGTTTACGAAGTGCTTGGCTGTTGTTATGAACGGTCCATAACATATCAGAACCAGAGGTACCAACTCAGAAGTATATGAATATAGGCCTGTGTCTGATTTCATTTTATATTAAGAGTTCAATTAGATCTGCCTGGGTACTGCCTGGTAAATGATTTGTAGAGGCAGGGGTAATCTAGCATTGGTTATCAGCGTCTGTGGAAACTCACTGAGACAATGGGTCAGGCTTAATTACCAGTCTCACACTGCTGAAATTAACCTGCTGTCCAGTAATCCCCTCACCTCACTAACAGGATGCTCCTGCCATGTCCAAATGTGCTGTTTAACTCACATGTGCCCCTTTTTGATGTTACTTTTTGATGTTACTTTGAATATTCTTTTGTTATAAATACACTAGATAGAGGTACACAAGAAATAATGTAATTGCTGTCTCACACTAACTTTCCTGACTTTTAACACCTTTTGGGTCCAGGCTAGCACATCTGGGATGCAGATTTGCTTTGGACTATGTCCCCTCCTCAAGATAGCAGTTTACAGAAGATAAGATTGAGATCTCTCTGAACTGACCAAATATCCTGAGCTAATTTTGGTAATTAAAAGACAATATTCAGAGGATAGCAGGAATGAACACCTTTTGTGATCCAGAAGACTCAAATGGACATCAGAGGATGGAACCACTATAAGAAGGAGTCTCTGGACATGGCAGTTTAGCAATCTTTTGCCTACAGCAAAAGCTGCTCACGAGGATCCCAGAGTTTGCTGCTAAGCCGCGGGGCAAAGCAGGAACTCTGTCCATGAACAGGAACTGTCTCCTACAAGCTATCTTGTGCCTACAGCAAGATTTGCTCACAGCAAGCAGTTCTGTGCCTACGGGCCATCTGCTCACACACCCAGAGTTTGCTGCTAAACCGTGAGGCAACAAGCAGGAACTCTGCCCATGGTCAGAGGCTGTCTGTGACTTCTACTGCGCAGTGAGAAGGCAAGACTCCCCAGCCATGGTGCTCCGGCTCTCAGCCATGATCTGAGCACTGCAACAACTCCTGTCTCCAGCCAAGCACCTCACTCCTTCAGCTGACGAGAAGTCTCTGGTCCTGGGTAAATATGCTGCTCCTACATGCCTGGAATTCCCCCCCATCCTTTCCCCTCCTTCTCCTTCCCCCCCTTTCCCCCTCTACTAATCCCCTCAAACCATGCCAGCCCTCAGCCTATCTGAATTGTATTAGGCTCTAGGAAGATTTAATTGCACACACATATGTTAGTTAGGCACACAGGTGAATATTGGTACTGGTTAGGATGTCCTGTTTAAATACTGTTGCTGATATGATAGAGTGTTCTGCTTTCTGCTTTGCTAGATTATGTTGTTAGTCTTTTTATACTCAATAAAGCCCATTGAACTCTTTGAGGATTGGTTTGATCTCCTTTCTTCCATGCATCCAGATCACACATGGTCACCATATAAAAGAACTTGGTCACGTTGGTGACACTATTTATGAGCCAGACCTATTTTGTATACTAGCTAATGAGCATATTTAGTATATAGATCAGGCCTGGTCTGTAACACTGTGGTCATCGCTTTCTTGCATGAACACAATGTTAAGTTTTCCTCTTTCTAGATGACTAGCTCCTAGTAGCGTGAACTCCAGAAATCTTAGCCAGCAACGTCTGCACTACCCTGCTCCTACTCGAAAACCTCAGCCTCCAAGTCAACTTAAAGAAGTTGAACTTGGCCTCCTTCCAGATAATCCACTTCTTCAGCATAGTATTCAGCTCGGTCACAAACCAGATGTACTTACCCAGAGAGCGGGCCCAAAATCTATCTATCTTTGGCCCGTTGCATTCTGGCCCTCCAGGGCCACTCTCCCAGGACCCTCCAGAGACTTTTAGGCCTCATGGCCTTGACCACAGTGGTTCTTCCGCATACACACCTGCAGATGCGGGTGCTACAACACTGGTTCCTGGATCATTTAAATCCACTTCAACCACCCCAAATCCACATGACTACTCTGCCTGAAGTCATTCACCAATCTCTTCATTGGTGGATGCACTGTCAAAATCTAGAGCATGGCATGTCGTTCATCGCTTGCCCCCTGCAAAAGACAATAACAGCAGATGCATCAGAATCCAGCTAGGGAGCCCATTATTCCAGTTTTCAAATGAGTGGGCACTGAACCCCGCTCCAAAGCATGATTTCATAGAAATTATCTCAAATACAGGGACCCATTGTGCATACATGGCAGCCTCTAAAATGGCCACCAAGATGTGGGCAAGGTCTGGAAAGGACCAAAGATCAACTGAATGGGCACTTTTATACATAAGCAGGTGGGCGGGGGAGGGGGAGCATCCGTGGACCCCCTGTGGCCTCAGAGAAGCCCCCAGAGGGGGTAAGTAGTAGTACCAAAAAAAAATCGTGAATCCCCTGAATGGCCGGCGGGGGTTCGGTCCATTGTCTAGCCAAACCAGGGTGGTTTCAGCTCGACATTGAACCATCGAACTGAACTGGTTTGACTTTGAACTGGTTTGAAATCGAACCTGTTTGCACATCCCTACTGCAAAGTTGAGGTTTTCCACCATTTTATATGCATGCTTTTGGGAGAAGAGGATATTCATATTCATGATTGTAAATACTGTAAGTATCCTATATTAATTATCAAAGACTCCAGTGTATTGACCTTGTCAATTTAACATTATTAGCTTAACTTGCACAGAGCATCTGTATGCTAGTACTTGATTGCTCCCCTCACTGCACCGCCACAGCCCCCTCACTTCAGAGTACTCTCCACCCTCATCTGAGCTGCATTCCTGCTCCTGCTCCTCCATCCCATTGTTCTATCGCCCTCACTCCTCTTGGTCATGGCTGCAATTTTGCCGGCAACAAATGGCCAAGCCACAGCCCCCTAACTTCAAAGACCTCCGAGCCAGAGCCCCACTCCTGCTCCTGCCCCTCCCTGCAGGAACAGCAGTTAACCGGGCCCTTCTTCACTGCTGCCGCCATGGCTGCCTGTTCTCCTCAGGACACTGACAGGTTTGAGCCCATCCCTTGCCTGCCTGCCTCCCTCCACCAATGGCCTCTGTAGCTCCGAGCAGTGACAAGGGTTGACCAGGCCCTTCCTCGCTGCCACCACCATGGCCACTTGTTCCCCTCAGGCTGCTGACAGGCCCAGGCCCATCCCTCATCCTTCCTTCTTTCTCTCTTCCCCTCCCTTCTTTTTCTCTCTCTTCCACTCAATCTTCCCCTCTGTTTTTCTTCCCCTCCCTTCTCTCTCTCTCTCTCTGTTCCTTCCTAACAGACCTCTTTCATCTTGTTTCCTCATCTAATTCACACAGTGTCGGCCTCCTTCTCCTGAAGGGGCTCTTACTTCCCTCAGAACCCCTCTCTTCACAGACCCCTGCCCTCTATCCTTTTTAAACCTACTTTCCAGTAGGCTTATGAGATCACCCGGCATTCTGTGTGTGTGTCCGTCCGTGTATGTGTTCTTGTGTCCGTCAGTGTGTCCCCCCTCTCCATCAACTTCACAGCACCTGGACCAATATGAACCAAATTGGTTACAGATGTAGGGACACATAGGAACACCTCAATGGCATAGTTTGTGTTGATGTCATCCACCCCAATCCAAGATGGCAGACGCATAAACTTTTGAGGCACAAGTGAGGCACTGATTTGAACCCAATTTGCTACAGCTGTAAGGACACATAGGGATGCCCAAATAGTGTGGTGTGTGATGATGTCATCCACTCCAATTTATGAACATGAACATAAATGAACATCTGGGGTGCAAGAGGGCTAATTTGTGGACTGTCTAACAAATTTAAACAAAATTAGGTACAGTTGCAGTGAGTGACAAACAGGGACACTCCGTGGTGTAGTTTGTGATGATGTTATCCACCCTGATTCAAGGTGGTAGACACACAAACTTTTGAGGAGCAAGTGAGCTAACTTGTGGAAAGTCAAACCGATTTGAAACATATTTGCTACAGCTGTAGGGACACGTAGGGACAACTCAACAGCAAAGATTGTGATGATGTCATCCACCCCAATTCAAGATGGCAGATGCATAAATTTTGAGGTGCAAGTGCACTAACATGAGGACTGTCTAACCAATTTGAACCAAATTTGGAACAGCTGTAGTGAATGACACACAGGGACACCTCAGTGGTGCAGTTTGCAATGATGACATCTACCATGATCCAAGTTGGCGGACACATGCACATTTGAGGTCCGAGAGATCTAACTTGCGGCCCTTGATTTGCACCAAATTTAGTCCAGTGAAACATGACTAAAGACTAAAGAAAGGACTAGAGACAGTGAAAGGAAAGTAGGCTGATTAGTTCTTACTAGAACAACTTGTATATATATAGATTCTTTTCTCTTCTACAATCTTCCCACCAATAACAGCTGCATTCCAATTGAACTTAACCATCACAGACTCCTCTTCCCTATCTACATATGGAATTCCCACTGCCCAATCACCATGATGCTCCTGCTCTGTTACCTCCAATTGGTAAAGCACTGTGTGGGCAGGACTTGCCATGTACCATTTGCCACGGATCACCTAAGCCATATATATATATTGCACTGCCCCTTGTTCAATCCTGTGCCAGCCAGCTGGTCCTGTTGAAAGATCTCAGTATGATTCAGCTAATATAGTTATTTGATGGTTCCTGTTTGGCATCTGTTTGCAAAGGCTTCTTCCTCAGACAGACTGTTATAATAAACTTTGCAAGAAACACAATCCCTTCAGTCCACAGTGCAGTTATATGCCTTATCTAAGGATTTGCATTTCTGATTTCTTTGGTCCCCTTAGCACATAACAGAAAGCCATGGGTCCAATAGACCTGCAGTTTGCCTCCACACACACATACCACAACATGCTCCCAGATGATCAAAATCCCTGCCTGGGAGACAGCAGTGGAAGCAGGACTAGCTGCGCAGGGTTCCTCTGACCCTGGAAGGACAGCCTGCACCAGCCAATAGTGTGAAAGTCCACAGGAGGAGCTTCCCCCCTTAACTCTGGTTTGGAGTTAATTCAGAATGCAGAAGTCACGCTGTAGGGAAGGTTGGGTGAGTGAAATTCTCTACAATCCAAGAGTTCATTCAGAGGTTTGGTGGCAAGATCGGAACCCTGGTTGGGTTCAGGAACCATGGTTCCAGTTATTCAGATGACACAGCAGGCGGACAGGAGGTGAGTTCACCTCCGGTTTGGCATTGTGTGCAAAAGCGGCATTTGTCTTTTCCATTCTAAGAGGGCATCATTTCACAGGTATGTATGTATGTATGTATGTATGTATGATTATTATTATTATTATTATTATTTATATTTTATATCCCACTCTTCCTCCAAGGAGCCCAGAGTAGTGTACTACATGCTTAAGTTTCTCCTCACAACAACCCTGTGAAGTAGGTTAGGCTGAGAGAGAAGTGACTGGCCCAGAGTACCCAGCTGTGTTTGCATTTGGAGCCTCAGGTGTATCCTTTTATTCAGGGACTATTAGAAACCCCTTTGGTACCCACAGCTGGCTCTGACCAAATATGCAACCTTCTGGAAAAATTGAGAAGCAAGAGACAGTTCCTTCTAAAAACAAAACTACTAAAGACGAACAGGAAAAGGGCAATGACAGAAAGGAGCTGAAAAAGTGGAGTAGCTGTCTGTCAATAAAAAGAGCATCTGAGAATATTTTTAGTAGGTAAATTCTGAGAGACACTTTGAGAACTTCTTGAAAATCAGTATATAAATATTCTAAATAAATAAATAAATAAAATGTCCCTCATATATTTTGCAATTGGCTCAATGGATAAATTATCGCACCCACACCTACATACTCCAATTGCCATGGTGACCATAGATCCATTCTATAAATGTCTAGAGGCCAAGTTAGTAATCTAAGCAGGGGCACAGAATATTAAATGTGTCTGGGCCTAGTAGGGGAATTGACTCCAGATGCCATGTAATAGGTGCCCTTGATCAAAATGTTTAATAGATCTTCAAAGATAATGAAATAAATTTACCTGACTTTCATTTCTTGAATGCACATTCTTCTTTGAATCCACAATGTGAACTAAAGGTCCAAATGCTCTGTTTCAGTGTGATGACAGTACCTTTATCTACAGATGCCTGGAACTTTTTTCCTGAGGTCATTAAATATTGGCCCATCTCCAGAATCCCACCATAAGACAAAGCCGGGTCTCACGATCCAGTTTGTGATCCGGTTTGAGACCCGGTTTGTGGCAGTGAGTGGGAAGAGCGGGCTAAGCCGCTCTCCCCGCTCACGAGCTGAGAGGGAGCCCTGGGTGGCCGGATTGGCCACCCACATGATTGCCGGCTCCGAGCCGGAGCTGGTGGGGGCTGGGGGGAGCGGGGGCCAATTGGCCCCCACAGGCTCCAGCATGCCCTGCGCAAGAGCACAGGGCATGCTGGCGAGACCCCCGGAGATGGGAGGCAGCTTTTCGCCTCCCCTCCAGGGGTCTCCTCATGAGTAGGTGTGGCGCGAAGCTGCACTACGGCTACTCATGACCTGGAAAACCAGGTTTGCAGAGCACTCGCTCCGCAAACCTGGTTTGGGGGCAGGGTTCTTGAGCGGGTTACCAGCTCTAGAACGAGCCCGGTGGTTCTGACGATCTGCAAAAATCGGGCTAGGCTCTCCTAGCCCGATTTTTGCAGATTGTGGGAATAGCCCCAATGACTGCTTTTGCCCCTCAATGATGACCACCAGTCAGTGTGATAGAAGGAAGGCTTGGGGGCACAGAGGTCAAGAAGGAGTCTTGATGCAAATAATTGTTGAGGGATAGATATATGAGAAAACCAAATTAAAAATTGAGATATGAGATTAAAATCTCAAAACCCTAGCCATCCATAAGCACCAATCTGCAGTTGTCAGCTCATCCCTTCAAAATCATTCCAGAATTTTTAAAAAAGTATTCAACAATTTCCCAAACACACCAAGAAACCCGATATACTGCCCTGACCAAGAAGTTCCATAATAAAGATTCCATTGCTGGAAAGGCTCTGCTTTTCTCAAAAACCAGCTGAGGTACCTGAAGCAGAGATTCTGCTGGGTGTTTTCTGGACTACAAAATTTATAATGGGTAAAGCATTGCGAAATGTGATGGAATCGTGCAACAGTTTAAAACCAAGAGTAAAGCGTTATTCAGTGCTTTGTTGTAGGCTGGTAGCCATTCATATTTTCCATCCATTGCAATGGAAATATACAAAATCAGTTAAAATGAGAGAGAAAATCATTAAAAATCAACCATGTGCCTCATTTCTTTGAAATTTGGGTGGTAAGTGGCACCCATGGGGATCTACCCACCACTCCAAATTTGGTGCCCCTAGGACCTTGATAAGTGGTCCAAATCGATCTAAATCCAAATTGAATCAAATCCAAATCAAATCTGGGGTGATTCAGGGGGACAGATTTGGACACAAAACAAATCGGGGTGGTTCAATTCAGGCACAAATTGAATTTTTTAAAAAATCAATTCATGCATATCCCTACCATCAGGGGAAAGTGCCATACCAAAATAAAAAATCTAACTTTGTCTTGCGTCATTCCAGTTTTCCAGTTTTCCACAAGAGAAACCGAAGAAAAGTTTTTAAAAGAAAAGAGGGGGAGTGGGGTGCATGAGGAGATAATTTGGAGTGACAAAACAAGGGAACTGCTTATGGGATCCCATAAGCATGGCAATTCCATGGGAGAAGAAATTTTAAAAGAAAGAACACCTGGACCCAAACTGCTTAGGGCTTTAAAGGTCAAAAACAGCATTTTAAATTGCACCTAGAATTGCAGCTAGAAGCCAGTGAAGACCTTTCAAAACAGATTAATAGGTTCTCTATAGCCCCTGCTATTTAACACCCAAGTTGCTACATTCCAGAGCAGCTGAAGTTTGCAAATGGTTTTCAAAGGCAATACCACAAAATAATATCCTACCCTCATGTGATTCAGTATAACTGTTTTGCCATATACCTTTACCTCATTACTGTCATTCGGGTGCTCTGAGAAGATGCAGAAGTGAGGGGACATGAAGCATTTAGGAGAAAGAGAAAGAGAAAGAATTAGCATAATGAAGGGTCATTAAGTGTCACTTCTTTGCATAATGTATGTACATATATAACAGCCAGTTCCATACATTCCATCCCACTCTCCCAACAATTGATCATTGTCTTAACATAACCAAGAACTGGAAACCCAGGAATGGCTGAGTGAGTTCTTGGTAACTCTCACCGAGTTCCATTTGACAAAGTAAAGGAGTTGCAGTCTGGGGCATGTATGCACCCCACCCATCATGATAATGAGCATTTGAGTAGCTCATTTAGTATTTCAGACTAGGCTTCAGGTGTCTTGTTTGGCTGAAGAACATTTTTAGATCGTTTTAGTTCTCTGTGCCTTATAGTTTTGCCTCTGGTAAGGCTTTGTGAGAGTTGATATGTTGTGCATTTCTTGAGGTGTTTTGTCTTTTTTGAGCTCTCGTCTGAGGCAATGTCTAAGACAGCTGGAGATTGCCTACCACACCTTCCTTTCTTTCCATAAAAAGAGCACACAGACCCATTAATTGCCTTGTCAGAAGATGCTCTTTTAAAACCTCAAAAGGAAGAAAGATCTGAAGATTGCACAGCCAGAAATTGTCAGGACAAAGCTCCACATAAGGCCCTTCCTGGCAATGTCCCCATTGTTCAGTACCATGCAGGAGCTTTAGATTATGAAGAGAATGGACGTTTCAGGCTGGTGTATTAGTGTTGCCTGCTCATTTGGAAATGATGTTTCAGGGCCAAACTAGAGATTATATGCATTGAGTTGCTGTCCTCTGGTTTTGTGTTTGTTTGTGTTTGTTTTTGGGGGGGGGGTTGGCAATGAAAAGCAGCCCAAAATATCTTTAACCCCCCACCCCCGCCCCACTGCAGCTGCTTTTCCATCACAGAATTTCCAGCATGGGTGAAAAAAACATAAGCAGCCTGTGGAGCAATTTTAAGTGAACAAATGGCTGGAGGGGAAAGGATTAAGCAGCCCCTCTCCCAATCACTCTTCTGCTTCCTATCATACTTTTCAAGACTGCCTTTCATTAAACTAGCATTGCCAGCTATTGGTGAAAAGAGACATGTGACCTTCTGTCATGTCAAGGTTGGCTCTAAGGCCTTTGACATTAGGAATGGTGCACTATGTCTACTATGGGAAAGATTAAAAGAGGCTCTGCAGTCCACATACCCAAGCAGCCACTAGTGTCCTAAAAGCTGACTAACTGGCAATGAGAGCAAAGAGAGCATGAAGCAGTTAGTAAATAAAGGGGCGAAGGGCTGTGAGCATACGCAGAATGCCTTTTTCTCACCTCTGAGTAATTGTAACCAGAAGTCACTCAGAGGAACGTGGCTCCAAAGTCAGAGTCTATGACCTCTAGATAGGCTTGACCCTGACACAGTTCAATTAAGCACTGCCTGGAAGGAAGGTGATTAAAAGGAAGAGAGAGGGAGGGGGGGAGGGCAGTGCAAAACAGGATTCCTCCAGTCACTAGTCCACCAGAAAATCCAACTAACTCATAAGTTTCACAACAACAAACAAAAATGCATCCTTTGTTAAAGGGGTCATCCAGGTACTTGGATTTTTAACTCATGGCATTACTATCCATTTTCCATGGGGTTGATTCCTATGAGGCAGGGTTTTTTGGAGACATGATACTGTTTGTCATTATACTGATCATCTTGATTGGTTCCATTTGGTTGGTTGATTGGTTCCATTTCACTTCCAAATGGATAGGCACTTGACCGACTGAGTTTGCTATTCAAGGAAATGATGGTGATACCCACAGAAAAGCAGTGGCAAGGGCGGAATGTAATTCCATTGCAGAAGCATGGTCTTGTCCCCTGCAGAAGCATGGTTTTGTTCACTGTCCTGACATTCTTCACCAAGTACAGCCCCACTCTCAGAAGAGTAAGGAAGGGGAAAGGAAGAACACTCTTACCAAACACCATTTTAAATATACCACTGCCCCAGTCCAGATATTCTTGCACAAAGCAGCAGGCTGCAAGAAAAAGACTAGGGTACAAGGATTGCTCCACACTCACCTATGGAACAGTGATGCTTTGGTAGAAGAAGGGCTAGAAATTACAGAAAGTTATGCTCTTTAAATTCATTTTATTTATAATATTTATATACTGCTTTTGGGGGGGGGGATTCACAAAGCAGTTTTGCTTACATAGGAAACGAATGAGTTGAAGAATGAGAATGAATATTGAGAAGGGACCTCAGAAATGACTCCAAGAGGAAACGGGTGTTCCCTCCCCCAAATATATCCCACTTCACCAGACTAGAACTCAACAGCAAAGTGTTAGACAATACAATCATAGTAACTTTGTTACTATGGCCTCCATTGTTTAAAGAAATCTCATTCACTCACTCCCCTATTCAGAACAAGCAGTAGGAGTAGTCAGATAAGTAGGAAACTCCTCCAGCCTCCCAGGAGCCAGGTCAACCCCTTCCCTTCCTTCCTGGCCAGGAAGTGGACTGGGTGAGACCATGTTTGTAGGGTTACAGAGTAATTTCCCCAGATTTCAGCTGGCCTGGTACAGACCTCCCTGCCCCATCCCAGTCTTTCCTGCTACATAATCTTGGACAGGAGGAGAAAACTATCCTGGAAAGCAGACTGGAAAGTTTGGCCTACTCCAGAATGTTAGTATTTTGTAAGAGTAATCTGGCCCAATTTCTGAATAAGTTTCAACATGTCAAACAAGTAATCATTGACAATTTCAGAGCTGTTTATGAAACAAAACAAAAAATGCAAAGCAAAACAGATCCTCTACCAGCATTCAACAAGACATGCCTTCCATGTATAGCAAAATCCTCACTCTCCTAAATTAATTGTTCTTTGCCACAGATTTGCTTCTTCAAACTAGCTGCTCTAGAATCGCCCTGAGGAACCCCAAATAAAGTTGATTTATAGACAATACAGGATGAACAGATAATGAGCAAGCAAATACCACAGGTAGGCAGAACTAGCTCCAAACCAACATTTGCAGCACCCCAGGAGGCCCAGGGTAATCCTCGTCAACCAACAGTCTTTTCAGAAAGGTAAGAGAGTAACCAAATATCCATAGAAACAGACTGATATTTGGAACCCAACATACAGAGAGGCTGAGTAGGCCTGGCCAGACTTGGGCAGCCCTACCTGGGAAGGGCTGCTCATGTGAAGCGCCGGGATCAGTCCTGGCGCTGCCTCCCCAGGTGGCCCAGGACTTGTATTCACCCTTTTACCCAGATATGGGGTTGCGTGTATGCTTGGGCTGCATTCAGCCCAAGCAGACACAGAGCTGGACACCTAGAGTGGAGAGCTGGTATTGTGGAAGCAAGCATGACTTGTCCCCTTAGCTTAGCAGGGTCTGCCTTGGTTGCATATGAATGGGATACTTGATGTGTGAGCACTGTAAGATATTCCTCTCAGGAGATGGGGCCGCTCTGGGAAGAGCAGAAGGTTCCAAGTTCCCTCCCTGGCTTCTCCAAGATAGGGCTGAGAGAGATTCCTGCCTGCAACCTTGGAAAAGCTGCTGCCAGTCTGTGTAGATAATACTGAGCTAGATGGACCTATGGTCTGATTCAGTATATGGCATCTTCCTATGTTCCTGTGTTGTAGAGTGCCTGACTCCAGGGGAAATCCCTCAATGCACCATTAGGGATACTTAGAGGCTGGGCTTCATTTTCCTCCCCTCCAGAGATCCACACTGGCTGCCCGGGCTGTGTACCACACAGATGATGACAATCGTCTGAGGGGAAGGTAAGTTCAACCCTGCCTTCCCCCACCCATCCCGGTAACAGTCATGAAAACAACCTTAGAGTATTTTGCATTTTCTGACCAGCATTCTTACATAAACGTGTAGGCAACAACCTCTGTCACATCCCTAAAGCACTTCAGTTGTGTGGTACTTGGAAGATATTTACATTTAAAACTATTAAGGAATCCAAAAAAACTCACCAAAGCAATGCCTTGCCATGTTCAAACTAGTTTCAGTCCATTGCCTTTAGTGCAGATTAGTTGTCTTGTTAGGCTACACTGTTTGTTCATAATCAAAAGCCTTGACATCTTTTATGTTGATTTGTTGCTCAAGTCTAAGAATGTGCCCTGCACTTTTAAGTATCCTAGAAATCAATAAGCCATTGAAATGATGATTGCTTTAAGGGCTATTTGGAGTCCTGAAACAAGTTTTACATTGCTTCTGTTATTGCTTCCTCAGTCTCATACCCCTGAAACTATTAGGTCTCCAGACCTCCAGAACAACCTCTGAATGACAATCACAGATCCTTACTTTAAAAAAAAAAAAAAAGTTGTATTATTGCTCTGTGGAATTTTCCATACTAATATTTTCTAGATCCCCTCTTCTTTTCACCAATGTACAAAACTGTTAAAAAAAACCCCCACTGTACGTTAGGCATCACAGCCTTAATTTGATTTCAGATTTGTGAATGCATTTGCAAATAAACATTAGGCAGACTGATTCTTCTTTGATCCTCATTTCAAGAGAGGCAAGTGGCCAGTTCTGATATCCAGAGAATGGTCCAAAGGCACATGTGGCAGTTCTACCGCTGAAGCTAAGCCATGTAAGCTGCCCAGCTGGGAAACCAGCTGGGAACCATTTGGAGTATAATTCTGAGCTCTTTGGAGGAACAGTGTACTACAATAAATGAGAACAAAAGATCTTCACCTCCACTATAGAAGACCAAAACCTTCATCAATTCATGAGTCCATCTGTGCACAGCCCTTTCCTCTTTATTCCAAGGCAGTCAACCAATTAAAGAACTTTTAGCTAATGAATCATCTGCCCTTTAACCAGTTAAATTATTAAATTTGAACTTATTTACTTGAAATTAAATAATTCAAATTTATTTCAAGAGTACCTTCTTGAGATATTGAAGGGAGTGAGAGAACGTATAAATTTCTAAACTACCCTTTAGTATTTTCTTTTTCATTTTTCATTCTCAACTATGTTGGTTCATCACAACCATAATAGCTTCAGAAAGAAAGAAAGAAAGAGCCCTTAACTCACAGATTAAAATTTGTCTACATCAATTATAATTGGTAGCTACCAATTAATTATCTACAGCTTTAGTTGATAACTCTAAATATTAAAGCTTGCCATCCTTCTTTATTCCTTTTCATAGTAGACTATACCACTTTGCTAACTACAGCCAAATCTGCAGCAAGTGTATCACAGAAGTGTTGCAAAGAATAGATCTGGGAATGATTCCTTGATTATTCTTGTGACGAGGCCTAAAAATAAACGTACACCCTTGGGACACTATAGATGGGATATCAGTAACCAAACTGTATATACCAGTTAAGCCTTCCAGGTGTTGAAGAACATAACAGACACTCTCTCACACACAAACATCATGAACTAAACTCCAATCACACACACCCCATTTTAAATACAGTGCAAAAGTCTATTCATCAGTTGCTTTCATAATGCATGATAGGCACAGGAAATCTTCTTTCACCTTGAAACATGCAAGACTTCATCTCCCAGGGAAGGAGCTAAGGAAAAAAGGCAGAGCCTCCTCCTAAGGCTACATTATTCTCCTGCCTTAGCACAGAAATGATTTTATCTTACTACAATAGATGTGTGCAGTTAGATCAAAGATTGGAGCTGCTGAGTGCTTCTCCGGTGAATGCTTTGCAGTTCACAGTCTCAGCCTCGGGCCAGCTCTGCATGATTTCTTTTGCTCTTTCAAGAGGCAAGGAGATTTTTAAAAAGATTCTGAACAAACATGGAACATGTAAGTGAAAAACTTCAATGATACCTCTGTTTCCTTATTAATGGTGTATAGTTAAATTGAAGAGGTATTCAAACAGTTAGGCTGGGGTGGGGGTGCTGTTTGCCAGGTGTGGTACTGAGAAGTTCCTTTAAAAAGAATTATGTTTCCTTCTTATCTGTACACCACTGTGATGTCCTCTCAAGTACACTGTGGTGCTACAAGGGATACCTTGTAACAATGCCTCCCCCATTGCCGCCTTTGGACATAATGCCAAACCAGAGGCAGCCGTGCCAAAGGTTACAGATTTGTGTTGTCCAGATGCGTGAATCTTTGGTTTCATCCATGTCCCAGCCTGAAGTTTCCAACTGCAAACCTTAATTTGAACCTTCGGTTTGTAGTGAGTTTTGGCACGGAAACCTCAGGTCAAAAAGCAGCATCATGTTGTCTGGATTCTGCCGCTGTGTCCTAACCAGAGTTAAGGGTTGCACGCTCCTCCCTCTCATCTACTCGATTGGCTGCCATGGCTGTCCTTCATGCTTCAAAGGAAGCCTCCACAGCCTGTTCCCCCTCCCCTTTGCAGTCTTCCAGACTGCAGATTGGATTGTCTGGTAGGCGCAGGGGGGAATGGAGGTTATATGCAAAAGCGGCCTCTGGCTACTGTATTGTAGCAATACATGTCTGGGGTGGGGCGGGTACATAAAACAAGACTGTAAATAACGCATTTTCTGCTCTTTAACTTTATAAACAGATTACATTATAGCACTGATAGTTGGATTGGTGTGTCTGTCTGTCCCTGGATTTATTTTAGTTCAGAAAGTAGTCAAGCTTTTTTTTTTTTTTTAAAGAAGAGAAATAACTCAACTTAATCTTTCCAACTCAATCCAAATTTGCTTCCCCACACTCTACCCCAACCTCCAAGCACATTCCTTCTTTCCTTTAACACTCTCAGGCAGGTGGCAGTGCTCTGCTTCAATTGCTGGAAGAGGGGAGATCAAGTCTCTCTCTCCTTCTCCTCTCTGGTGTGCTGCTAGCGCATCACAAAAAGAAAGGTAGCCCTTATAAAGTGTCCTTTTCCTGGGGGGTAGCCATTGCAGTAGCCCTTGAAAAAACTACATTCCCCAAGGGCCACTAGAAACTTTCTTTTTGTCACATGATCAGAGTAAGCCAGAAAGGGGAAGGCGGGGGAAAGAACTCCCTTCTTCCTCTCCTTATGACCAAAGCAGAGCACAGCTGCCACTCATACTGCCTTTCCCCACAAGGTTGAAAGGAAATGGTGCTGGGGCTTTGAGAGACTGCACATGAGGCAGGGAGTTTGAGAACTGAGTAGGGTAAGCCAAAAAATCTCCAGCTTCTAATGCTCACCTTTCCTTTGAATGGAGCATAATGGGCCCTCAAAACCTGTTTCCAGACACAAGTCCAGTGTGCTTCACTAGCATCTCTATTGTGACCATACCATTTCATCAGGCTTATTTCTCTTTCAGGATGTATTGAATGGCTGCCATCTTTCTATAATATGGTAGTTACTACCTGTCCATATTTGTTTAAATGCTGGGGGCCCTGACACTAAAGAAGAAAATACAAATGACAGTTAACTAACTGACAACTTCCTGCTCTCTTGACACTCCATATTTGCCATCTCAGTCTGCCTAATGGTAGAGCCAACCCGGAATAGGTATTGGTTTTCAATCCAGTGGACTATAAACAGAAGCACCCTGCTTTTAAAATGAGGACATGTCAGGTTGAATTGCAATGAGTTAAAATACCTGCCCGCAAATAAGAGGGTAGCTGCCAACCTTATTTGGGAGAATAGCAGAATGCTTTATTCTTTTTTATTCTTTTTTATTCTTTTTCTTTTTTTGCACTGCAGAATAGAAAATGGCTGCATTCTCAAAGGCTTGGCATTATAAACAGGAAGAACTACCACAGGTAGTTGTTTTGCATCCTTGTGGTGGACAGAAATAACTCTTGGATCAACCAAGACATTCTGGCAACATTAAAGGGAATGTATTCATCCTAATATAAATTATGCAATAGATGTGGAATTATGCAAGAATCTCTTCATACATAACCACATCATCTCCCAAGCCCTATAAACAAGACTGAATTGCATATCGTTCAGGATCTCACAGAAGTTGGAACAGAGTAGGAGCTAGAGTTGCAAGCCCCAATTTCTCAAAGGTTGTCAAGTTAAATGCCAAGTTAATATCCTTCTCACTTTATTTACCCTGCAATGAATAATACATTTTGACTTGGCAGCACCCAGCCAATATCTGTTTGGGTGACATTAATAATATACAATTGCTATACTATAGAAATAAAATATTAGTCTTGCACAGTCTCTCTCCTCTGCCCAGCAATATATAATGGAAGCATTTCAGTCTGTTTCACATTTTCTCTAGATGACCAAAGGAGAACATCCTATTACTACCAGTATATAATACTGGGCTCTAGGCAAGCGCATTGAATCCCTTAAGGCTATAGTCCAATTTGTAGCTATGAACTACTTATAATAGCCTCACTTGTACCTGGATTTCAGACCAGATTTGTTCAGGGACAATCAATTAGCTGAGGTTTTGTTCTAAAACGCTGTTAGGTCTGGCCTGGAAATTATTCAACTTGATCAAACAAGATGTCTGCTTTTATTGTGGAGCCCCAATGTGCCTGCATATCTACTGTGGTAACCCTGGTCTAGCATGTTCAACAAGGAGAGAGACCTTTCCCAACCTACAGCTGAAACATTTGTGTCCCTTAAGTCCTTAAGGCACATAAGTCCCAATCAGAAATCCAGAAAGGATCTAAGGATTTGTGGAATCTTGTGGCAGTTCTAGCACTAGGGCTGCCAGATGGATTATCAACCAGCCTCCCAAATGTCAAGAGTAAGCTCTGTGTTGCTTCTGTGTAAGTTCCCTGCTGGTTGCTCGGTGTTTTTAGTGTTTTCTGGCTCGACCTCAGGGCAGTGAGCCAATAGAAATCCATGGAAGCACAACTAGCCCATCTCCAGACTCTTCAAATTGCTCATTAGAATTAAGTCTGCTGGGAGCTGTGTCAGCATCCATTGAGTCCAGCTACAGGCATCAGGTTAAAGCTATCTCAGCCCTTGGCCAGTTAAGCTCATTAATAACACTTCTCTAACCTATGTTCTTCACATTATAGCCTATTATACAAGAAATAATTATGTCATCACAAACCTCTGGGCCACACTGAAACTGATTCTGGCTGAGAGCTAGCCCAGCTCATTAAAAGTAATGGTGTGAGGAATACAGCTATGTTGCTTTTCAAAGAGCTCAGTAATCTGTATTGTTCACTTAACAAGGCATAGAAAGCAGCATCACACAGGATCCTCAGCTCCCATTCACTTTTAAGTGCAGCAGACACACTTAACCATGAAATGGATAAAATCCCAAGGGAAATTTTGTATTCTGTGGCAAATACTAGAATTGCAGTGTTGAAACAAAGATAAAGGCTCATTCTAAATGAGTATCTGCAGTGTTTGGGACTTGGACAGTGGAGACCTGGGTCCAAATCCTTAATCGTCACAAAAGTCACTAAGGGACCTTGGGTCCATCATACCTTCTCAGCCTAAGCTAGCTCACTGTGTTCCTTGAAGATAAAATAGGATCACCTCATGTATGCTTTCCTGAGCTCCTTGGAGGAAGGGTAGGATATAAATGTGAGAAATAAATGCCGGAATTAGAGTAGGGCAAGAAAGCAGAAGAGTTTAGGAAAGGAAGTATAGAAGAAGTAGAGGCCAAAGAAAAGATGATGTAGAAGCCTGATGGAAGACTAGGAAAGAAGGACTGGAAGAGGGAATGATCCACAGAAAAATGTGAAAAGAGAATTTTTTGGGGGGGAGAGGGAGGGAGGGAGCGATCTGGGAAGAAAATGGGGAAGAACAGAAAACTGCATAAAGCCAGAAATGCAAATACAAGGAAATTCATATATTAATTTGATAATAACTAGGCAAGGCATTAGCACTAGGCCTCTAGTCACAGTGGCTGCAAGGAGCGATAGGTTTGAGGTAGTGCTGAACAGTAGGGATGTGCAAAACGTTTTGATGTCAAAACGTTTCTACTAGAAACAGGCCATATCAAGAGTTTCAAGCTTGAAACAAAATACCCGTTAATTAAAGGGACTGTTTCAAGCTTGGAATGAAACAACCCTGTTTCGAGTTCAAACATTTCGATGTTGCAAATGCTGTAAGGGATGTGTGAATCAATTCTGGTACAAAATGATTTGTACCCAAATCTACCTGTCCGGGGCAATTTGTGGACAAAACAAATCATCCCTGTGCTAACTGGCCAGATTCAGGTCCAAAACAAATCACCCAGATTTCAGACCTAAAAAATTTGTAGATTCAGACCTCCATTTTATGATGATCTGTCTTGCTATATCCATTCTGTGTCAGGATTTTTTTTTTTAAAAACCCACCCTCCCAAGCTTCAGATTGGTGACTTACAGTGTGCAACGATTGGCTGGTGATTCCTGCCAGGATCCAGGTTGGTTCGTGTCCATTCAAATCTTGTGTTGCCGGGGTGACAGACCCCAAACTGGCTAGGGGAATGATATAACTGCATTTGTGGTAGGCCATGATGAATGCTACCTACCTTCCAACCCACAAAATAAATGGGCTACCACCCCTACCACCCAACCCATTTTGGTGTCCCTAGGAGCTACCGATGGGGAACAATGGGTGTTTCAAGGTTTCCCGTTGTTCCCTATGGCCAAAACATTCTAAACATTTTGTGTTTTGTTTTGTCAAATCAACTGGTTCAACCACTGTTTTGATGAAACGTTTCAGCCATTTGCATTTTGTTTCAAGCTCGAAACAAAATGCAAAATCCGTTTTGTACACATATCTATTGAACAGTACAGAGAATAATAATGTTTGTTTTTTCATAGTAAAGGTAAAGTGTGCCGTCAAGTCGATTTTGACTCCTGGTGCCACAGAGCACTGTGGTTTTCTTTTGATAGAATACAGGATGGGTTCACCATTTCCTCCTCCCTCACAGTATGAGATGATGCCTTTCAGCATCTTCCTATATCGCTGCTGCCTGATATAGTACCAGTGGGGATTCAAACTGGCAACCTTCTGCTTGTTAGTCAAGCATTTTCCCACTGCACCACTTAAGGTGTAAGGGAGGTAAAATGAGAAGACCGCTAAGAATGATTGATTCTGAAATGGGGAAAAGTAAGTTATCACAATGAGGTAGATAGTAATGTTTCACTTTTTTATGACAGAATAATGTGTGTGCTTATGGCTGTGAACCTTAGCACAGAGCCAAGCAACCTCTATGGTCAGCTCCCAAGCAGACAGCTTGTTCTCCCAATAACCTCCAGAGCAGAACTGAAGCCTACAGAAGCGTTAAACGCCCTGAAGACTGCCTGAAACTTTGTCAGTGAAGAATGGATGGTCTTAAAGACACTGTTCTCTGGTTTGGAATCTAGCACTCTTTTGTTCTATGGTTTGGAATAACAGCACTCTCTGTTATAAATTCTGTTGGTGGACTTGGTGACTCAGAGGGAGAGAACACAATGGGCTGGGTCTCACGATCAGTGAGACCCGGTTTAGGGTGCTGAGTGGGCAGAGCGGCTACTCACAAGCAGATAGCCCAGGTTTGCGGAGCGCTCACTCTGCAAACCCCGGCTAAGGGGCGGGCTGCAGGAGCGGGTTAGCCGCTCCAGAACCACCGGGCTCAGCTGCAAGCCCGATGGTTCTTACGATCACAAAAATCACGCTAGGATTTTCCTAGCCCAATTTTTGTGATCGTAAGAATAGCCCCAATGAGTCAACATGGGATAAGTGGGATTCCAGATAATTGAAGAGGTCACTCCTCAGAAGTCTAGCTACTTGGATGGTATGGACTGTTTCTCTCCCTGTTCAACAGAGGATCTCATCCTGTGAGCAGTCACCACGCTGGGGCTTCAGATTCCTTGGGGACTCATAAACCCTGTGACCCCACAGCCTCTAGTTTCATGTTTGAGTTATGACCCAGGACTGGTAAAGTGATGGCATTCTTCTCTGAGTCTATGTCGTTGATTGCTCCTATGACAACAGGAGTCAAAGAAAGACAGCTGGTATGGTCTCTGAAGCAGCAGCAACAACAAAAATAGTGAAATTAGAAATTCCAAACCCTCAGTATGGAACAAAGGGTGACACACACAGAGACAGGCAGTGATAGCTCTGCCTCTGATACAGTTTATCACTGGCTATTAGTATTACATTCAAATCTGTGAGTAGCCTGTTTCTATAACCACTGCTGCTGTTAGGTGTTTTTTTTTTTAAAGCCCACTTGCCACATCTGGAGTAACCATTGAGCTTTTTAAAAATAAGAGACACACCTTAAAATGTATTCTTCTGATTGCTGCCTTGCATTAGAGAGGCATTTATATGCTAGGAATTAACTTGAGGAGGTTTGAAATTAATGGTGCAGATTTCATGAGTTTTTAATATTCACTTCATGCTAATTTTATTCATTCCATTTTAAATTCACCAGCATTGCTGTGCAATGTCCTAAGGGCTCCGCAGGTTCATTTAGCAGTGCCTAAATCCACAGACACTAATGACTATGCAATCTCTCTCCAGCTGGAATACTTTTAGCACAGTGTTTTACTGAGGCATTGAATGAACCAGTAAAAAACTGCACAAAAATAATTTTAATGCAATCCTAAAATAATCACTTTAATTTTTTCCCCAGTGTTTTATTTTATATTGGTATGGTGCAGGGAAGAAAACATGCAAATCAGCTGAAGGAACATCAGGAGATGTCTAAAAATAAGAATGGTGGGACTGGTTTACTGAGAAGAATACTCTTACTAATGTTTGAGAGATGATCTTGTCTGGAAATATCACAATACTTGTTTGAAATATCTGAAACGCCTACTCTGCCAAACTCTGCAGTTCAGAGAAAACAGCACAGTAATAAAACAAGCCGAAATGTGGGTCTGAGGTGGGTGTTATATTAGGGTGGGGCTGGAGGTCTTGGTTAGAGTTTGTTGGTCCTCTTTTTTATTGGGCTGTGCCAGGCCTCTTGCTGATATGTGTTTGGGCTCTCTTAAGAAGGGTGATGCAGGGGTTGCATCCAGCATCTTTGTGGCAGCTATTACTGTAATGGTGGGGAATAGAAGAACTGGTGCTGGCAGAGAAGCTGGCCATCACAGAGGAAGGGAAACCAGTAATTTAGTAACTGTTTCCACTTCTGGCTGGCCTGTCAGCTCTCAGGCCTCAGGGAGCAGTTCCAACTACCCACAGAACTAGCCATTCTCCTTTGTGATGCCAGGTTGGTTCAGAATAAGACCAAAATCATCCATGACTTGATCATGGTTGAGGGAGCCAACCTGGCATATATAATTGAGACCTGGTTGGTGGAGGCAAGTGGCCCCGTTTGGGCCCAGCTTCTCCCACTGGGCTACCCTGAGCCTTTGGAAGGGCAGTATAAAAATTGAATGAATGAATGAATAAATGAATGAATGAATACATACATGCATACATACTCTGTCATGGCACAGGTTAGGGGACGTGGGTGGAGTGGCTGTGGTCCATAAGAATACTATCACCCTTACCAGGGCCCTTGTGAGACAGTTGAGTTATATTGATTGTGTATTTTTAAGTTTAGGAATTAGGGATGGATTAGGTATTCTGTGGGTATACTGTCCACCCCGCTGCCCAACTGACTCCCTAAATGAGCTGATAGAGCTAGTCTCTGGGTTGGTGTTGGAGTCTCACAGACTTTTAGCATTGGGGAACTTCGATATCCCCTTTAGTGCTATGTCTGGTGCGGCTCAAAAGTAGGGTTGTGCATTTTGTTTGTTTTTCTGTTTTGTTTTTGGCCCAAATCCGAAACACCCCCGTTTTGTTCTTTGTTCGAAATCAGCAAATCCGAAGCACCCCAATTTTGTTCTTTGTTCGAAATTGCAAAATC
This sequence comes from Hemicordylus capensis, assembly GCF_027244095.1. Lineage (NCBI taxonomy): Eukaryota > Metazoa > Chordata > Lepidosauria > Squamata > Cordylidae > Hemicordylus > Hemicordylus capensis. The sequence goes on from NC_069660.1 coordinate 186,877,701, forward strand.
CGAATCCAAAATGTTTTGGATTTTGAAAAATGGCCCCGGGGGGAAACTAGTGGGTGGGGGTGGTAGTGCCCAATGGGTGGAAACTACCACCCAAATTTCAGAGGAATTGGGCAAAGGGCTGATTTTTGGTGAATTTTTGAAGTATACGATTTTTCCCATAGGGAAGAATGGAGGTTTCAGCAAAAGTATAGCTTCATGTTGGGGGGGGAAGGGGTGGCCCAAAGCAGAGTAGGGTGGGTGGTAGTGCCCAGTGGGGGCAAGGAAGCTGCCAGAATTATTTCAAAGGAATTGGGCAGAGGGCTGATTTTTAAAGATGTAATGGAGTTTGCACGTCTGTAAAGTTCTTCCCCATAGGGAATGATGGACCCATGGGGTACTGGGTTCTGTTGTTTCTGAGATGTTTGAGTGTAGATTCAGATTCTCTGGTAGCATATGAGAGTGGATTCATGGTTTGTCACTGTAAATCTCATATGCTACCAGAGAATCTATACTCAGAACACCTCAGAAACAACATAACCCAGCACCCCATGGGTTAGCACCCCGTGTGCACTACACCACCACTCGCTCCCGGCTACCCTAGTGCCCCCCAGGTGGAGTTATGGGTCTTCTGAAACCTCCTTTATTCCCGGGGGGGAACCTTAAAGAAGCATAAACTTCAACAATTCCTAAGAAATCAGCCCTCTGCCCTATTCCTTTGGAATAGGGCAAGTGGCAGGCACCCCTTGGAGCACTGCCACCCAACCCACTGTTTTGCCCCTCAGGCCCCCTTTCTGCCCCAAATCTGCTCCAAAAACATGTCAACTTGAGAAATTCTTTAAAAATCAGCCCTTTTCTCAATTCCTTTGGAATCTGGGTGGCAGCAGGCACCCATTGGGGCACTATCACCTGAACCACTCTTCTGCCCCCAAAGCCCCCTTTCTGCCCCAAATCCACCCCAAATAACATCAACATCACACATTAACAACAGCAGAGCTTTGGAAAAAATCAGGCAGATTTCCAAAGGTCATACACATCCACATCCCTCCCGCCCAAAATGCAATTGATCTATACACAACAGTGTGAAACAACAACAATGAAATGCACACTGCCCCACTGGGCAATGAGGGTAAATGCACACTGCCCCACTAGCCGATGAAGGTAAAATTTACCCTTAAATTTGCTTAAAAGGAATAAGGAGGCAATTGCCAGCAGATCAGCCCATGCTTTCGCTGGCCAGTCTGTGGGCTGGAAATTCGAACAGATGCCAAAACTCAAAATGGAGACTGAAGGAGAAAGACTTTTTGCGATTGCAAAATGGAGTTCCAAAACAGCCGAAACAAGAAAACATTTTGTATCCGAAACAGGGACGTTTTGTTTTGGCTACAAAATTTTCTGTTTTGAGCATTGGGTGTTTTCTTTTGGCTACAAAACAGCCGAAACGGCCTGTTTTGTGCACAAAACGTTTTGTATCCGAAACGAAACGCACATCTCTACTCAAAAGTTCATAGCAGCCATGACAACTATGGGCCTATCCCAATTAGTTTCAGGACCAACTCATGTTGCTGGCCACACACTTGATTTAGTCCTTTGTTCAGATCGGGGGGTAAGGGATCCTGTGGTTTCCCCATTGTCATGGGCAGACCACTACCTGGTTAAGGTTGGTTTCACAGTCAGCGGAGGGGAGAAGACTGCTCAGCTCCCCACATCTGCAGCCACCCCTCGGCCACGGTAAGAATTAAAAAAATTAACAGCTGAGGTTGGGTGGGGCCTTGCGCACGGGGGGGGGGGGCGGGGCTCACTGCTGGGAGGTCTGGGTGCCCAAATTACTTAGATGCACCCCTCATCTGCGTCCTCGTCTGACTTGGCTACTTCTATCTAGCATGGAAATTGTTGGAGGTGGCCTAGTTAAGACGCCTCCTTGTTTGAAGGAGGCAATGGTTAGACCACTTCTCAAAAGTCTTTCCTAGGTCCCTCAGTGATGGATAGTTACAGGCCAGTATCCAATCTCCCTTGGTTTGGCAAGGTGATTGAGAGAGTGGTGGCTAGCCAGCTCCAGGTAGTTTTGGAAGAAACTGATTTTCTAGACCCATTTCAAACTGGGTTGAGACAGCCTTGGTCAACCTGGAGGATAACCTTTACCAGAGAATCAACAGAGGGAGTGTGACTGCTGGTTCTTTTGGATCTCTCAGCAGCGTTTGACACCATCGGCTATGGTATTGTTCTGGATCACCTGGAGGAGCTGGGGATAGAAGGCACTCTTTGCAGTGGTTCCGCTCCTATCTCTCAAGCAGATTCCAGCAGGTGGCGCTTGGTGACGGTTGCTCTTCAAAATGGGAACTATTATATGGAGTCCCTCAAGGCTTCATTCTGTCACCAATGCTTTTTAATACATATATTAAGATGAGTAAGGTCTCCACTGGGTGAGGTCATCAGGAGATTTTGTGCAGGATGTTATCAGTATGCTTATCACACCCAAATCTATTTATCATCAGTCATCATCATCATGAAATGGCATTCATTCCCTAAATGCCTGCCTAGAGGCAGGATGAGAGATAACAAATTGAAGCTGAATCCAGGAAAAGACAGAGGTGCTCATTGTAGGGGATTGGAATTTGAGGGATGAGTTAGAACTTCCTGTGCTGGATGGAGCTACATTCCCCCAGAAAGAATAGGTACACTGCTTGAGAGTACTCTTTGATCCAGGCCTCACCCTGCTATCTCCGATGGAGGCTATGGCCAGGAGCGCCTTCCATCAGCTTCAGCTGATTAGACAGCTGTGACCATTCCTTGAAGAGAACAATCTCAAAACAGTGGTACATCAGCTAGTAACCTCCAGGCTTGACTATTGCAATGTGCTATATGTCGGGCTGTCTTTGTATGTAGTTTGGGAACTTCAGTTAGTCCAAAATTCAGCAGCCAGATTGGTCTCTGGGTTAACCCAGAGAGACCATATTATGCCTGTATTTAAACAGTTGCACTGGATGCTGATATGTTTCCAGGCAAAAATACAAAGTGCTGATTATCACCTTTAAAGATCTGAGTGGCTTAGGTCCAGGTTACTTTAGAGAGCACCTCTATTGCATGTTGAGGTCATCTGGGGAGGTCCATATCCAGTTACCACCGGTATGTCTGGTGGGAACTCAGAACCGAGCCTTCACTGTAGCTGCTCCTTGCCTATGGAATGCACTCCCAGCAGAAATGCATGGTTTGGGTTCATTGTTGGCCTTCAGGAGAGCCCTTAAACCTTATTTGTTTGGCCTGGCCTTCCAAGGTTTTAAAATGTTCTTCAAAGTTTTTAACTGTTTTAAAATGGTTTTCAACTGTTTTTACATTTATTTTTATATTCTTTTAAATTGAATGTTTTGAATGATTGTTTGTTCTGTTGTTGTGTACCACCCAGAGCCTCTGGATAGGCCGGTATAAAAATGTAATAAGTAAGTAAGTAAAATAGAGAGGTAGCAATACTGTCCTCCAATTGAACTGAATGCTGTAGCAAAGTACATATGCTGCAATTTCAGAATTCATTTTAGGAAATCTTATAGAAATTCAAAAGGAGTGGACTGCAAGGCACAGTGAGTGAGCTCAAAGAATGGGGTGAATCCAGTCACCCCAGTCCAAAATTTGAAGTCTCTTAATTTTTTCAGTAAAAAGATGGTGGGTCAGCTGTCCCAGAATGCTATATGCCATTTGCACTTGAGGCCATCTTGGAGGCATCATCACACCTCCACAGAGTTTGAGAACCAGGTGCGTGTTAAAAAAAGTGAGGCAGGCAGGCAGGCAGGCAGGCAGGCAGGCAGCAAGAAAGAAAGAAAGAAAGAAAGAAAGAAAGAAAGAAAGAAAGAAAGATAGATTTAGTTCAGGCATCATAACAGCTACAAATGGCCATTCCTGCAATGACTTTGAAGCACATAAAGAATATTACACAGTCATAAATATTCATAGCAAACTGAATAAATGGGTTCATTTCAAACTCAGGTTTGTAACAAAGCCCACAACTATCATAGTTCAGCTCCTTCTCTCCTGGCCTTCAAACATGCACTTAAAACTGATTTATTTTGCTGGGCCTTTGGTATATACTGAGATATCTCTTTTGTCTGTGGTTATGCTAGTATTTATGCTGTTGGCTTTTATGCTGTCTCTAATGTTGCTTGCATTGTTCTTACTGCTTTTATTTTGTTAAACAAATATATGAGGGTCATGAGACAAAAAGTAGCATATGAATTTGACAAATATAATTTCCTAAAGAAGTAAAGATTGTTAGGAAAGATTGTTATATCAGTTTCTTTACACACTGAGATTATTCTCACAAGCAGCCTACGTAGGTGAGAATAGGCTATTGAGGCTATTCTCACAAGTCCAGCCTGGGTTAGAAATGTTGAGCACCGGGATCGAGCCCAATCCCAGCACTGCTGCTCTGCCTAACCTGACGTTTTACCCTGGCCTTTACCCCGGGTTAAGGGCGCAAACACACTCTTAACAGCAGTGCCAGAGTTGTGTGTATGCTCAGGCTCCACACAGCCTAAGCATACACAGAGCCAGGCAGCAAGAGTGCCCAGCTGAGGGAGGATCCCTCAATGCACTATGCACCTGGCGTGGTGCATTGAGAGATGCCGGAGGACTTCCTCTTCCAGCTCCCTGCTCTGCCGCTCACCGTGGTGCCACTCATGTGCCTCGGTGAGCAGCAGAGCAAACTGGGGAGGGTGATTGTGTGGGTGGAGGCAGGCAGGACTTTATTGTCTTCATTCTTGCATCCTACATCAGCCATTCATAAGATTTTTTTTAAAGTCAGTGATATTTTTGCAAATGTATCATGTGTTACAATAAAAAATAATCTTCATTAATACCCTTATTAGCCATTCATAAAAATGACTTGATTGATTTCAAAGGACAAAATTCTGTTCAGATGCCAACAATGATTAAAATGACCAACTACATACTTTTCTTCATGCCGAATAATCACAGCTAGTGTTACCTATATTCCTGTTTCATGAAGAAAACTAACACAGTTTATGCAATGGAAATCTAACTATCCAAAGGAAACTATCTTTCCCCTGATATTTCTTCTCTTGTCATTGTGCTGAAATAAAATATTGTCTTCTGGATGGGAGAACAAAGGTATTACTGATGTACACTTGTCATTTTGAGCAACTTTGTCAAACTTTTTGAAAAATGAAAAGATGTAATGCTTAATAAAATCTCATACTAACTAGAGATTAAATGATACATCAGGTATCACAATTAATATTGTCATTGACTTTGGTAATATTGTTCAAATGAGGAGTTTCCTCTCAAAAATTAAATTGATCTAAACAGAACATTTCATAGCGAGCATAAAAAATGTGTCTCTGCTTTGTGAACTAGAGAAAGCTCCTTTCTTGAAGGCTTTTCAGAATCCATAATTCTAGCACAGCATTTTAAATTAATAACATATTTTCCGTGTTCACAGTGGTTAAAATTTAAACCACATCCAGATTGGGTTTACAGTAATAGCTCTCAACAGTGATACGCTGAGAACTGCAGTTCTGTGGAAGAGGTAGTAATTTTTTGAGAGTCTACCCAGTTTCACAAGTAACTCTTCAGATAAGGGTACTTGTATCTGAACAGTGTAACAGAAGGACAACCTTGCATGCTTGTAGCTCCTCTTCTTAAACTGGAAAAAGCAAATCTTGTCACAGGCAGGGGTGTAACGAGGGTGGGGCAGGCAGGGCACATGCCCTGGGTACCATTGCAGGGGGCACAAAGTGCCTGCCATGCCCTGCCCCAATTGCAGTCTGGAGAGCCCCCCCCCCCCGTGAGCACTTGCAGTTTATTTCAGGCAGTGTTTGCTGCCTGAAAGCGTCTATTCCCCTTTCTCTCCCTCCAGAGAGGGAGAGAAAGGAAGAATAGACGCTTTCAAGGCAGCAAGCACTGCCTGAAATGACACCAAAGAGCTTGCTCAGGCTCTTCGGGGCTTAAGGCCATGCCCCTTTGCATGTGATGTCAAAGGGGGCATGGCCTCAAGCTCCGGAGCTTGAAGCCATGCCCCTTTGCATGTGATGTCAAAGGGGGCATGGCCTCAAGCTCTGAAGAGACTGAGCAAGCTCTTCGGCATCATTTCAGGCAGTGCTTCCTGCCTGAATCCCCCTCCCCTTGCCTCGTGCAGGGGGGAGGGTGTTTGTCCCAGCCCTGTATGGCATGAGGCTCAAGAAGCAGCCTGGTTGGCTGATCGGCTTTTGGGGGCGTGGCTTCGACCGCAGTCGGTCGATCCACGCCCCGGCTTCTCAGTTTACTCTCTGTAATCATCAAGGAATGAGCTCTTGGTCCGAGCTCCTTCCTTTTTGGCCTTGGGGAGGGTTTGCCCAAGAGCGGGCGAGGTGCTCATTTGTCGGCTTTTGGCTGCCGCGGGGGCCATAGGTCTTCGGCAGGTTTCCTGCCCATCGCGGGGGCCTTCATGCCGGTGCCCAGGCCGGCTGCATCAGCGGCCGCATCGACGCGGGGCTTTTCGCGGCCGTGCGGGACTCCTCTCGTCGCAGCGTTTGAACTGCTACATCAGGGCATCTGCCCACGGGTTTGCGGGGTGCCTGGGCAGTTTGGTGGGGAACTAGCTGCTGAGTTCCTTCTCCTCTTTTTTCTCCCTCTCCTTTTTGGAATTTCATTCCCTTTCGGGGCATTTGGTGACTGTGGGTGGTGTTGGTGGACGGTGTTGTGTGGTTCCTGGGGCCCCCCCCGGGATTTGGGGCCTCTGTGCCTAGCATTGGGGTGATTTGCTGGGTTTGCTGTGTTGCTGGTCTTTAGCCTGGGCTTGGCCAACGTGGGACTCCCTGCTGCCTTGGGTCTTGGCTTGGGGGGGCTCTGTTTTTTAGACCTTCTTCTAGGGGCCTGGGCGGTAGGAAATTGGAGGGTATTATGCCTAAGAAGGCTAAAGAAAAGAAAGGGGGCGGCCCATTCGGCAACCTAAGTGGCCTCCCCCCCCCCCCACCATCTTCCTCGGACGAGGAAGATAAAGAGATGGTTTTGATTCATGGACTGATTAACAGGATGGAAGCGTTGGAGAAAGCCAAGGCCGCTCCTTCTGACAAGGGTGCTGGGCCTTCAGGTGTGGGGGGGTGCCACCCCCTAAGGTTCCCCGGCGGACCAGGGGATCCGTTAGGAGCCAGTTGCTAACTTCTCTTTCTAGTAGGTTGGAGGCGCTGGAGAAAGGAGTGAACCCAGTCGGCCCGGCCCCTCCTGCTCCCATGTTGCTGCTCCCTTCGCCTGAGAATCCGGTTCCGGAGCTGCCTGTGCCGTCACCACTTCTGCCTGCTGCACCAGTTGACCAGCCGCCTGCGGACCCGACCAGACCAGCAGCACCTACATCTCCCAGCGTCACCGGCCAGTGGCCTTCCATTCCCTGGCCGATGCCTGCCATGGGGGGCTGGGGACCAGACCTGTACTGGTCCCCATACACACAAGCATGGGGTACTGGTTTTCCTTTTACCTTTCCTGGGGACATGGCTGGTCTGCAGGGCACGGCGGAGCAGGTTTGGCTGGGTAACAGGCCTCCCAGTGGTCCTTTGCCCCCTTCTGGGGCTGTTCCCACTCCGGTGCCAGAAGCTGGGGGCCGGCTGGGTTACTACCCAATGGGGATTTTGCCCTCAGCGCAGCACGCTCCCTATGGGGGCATGGGGCTCCCGCTAGGGGATCACCTGCTCTCTGCTACCAAAGAAAAGATCCTCAAAGGAGAGTACATAGATATTTTTAGCTTGCTGTTTAGGGAGCCTGAAGTTAAGCACAAAGAGGGGGAGTCGTGTAAAGAGCATGAAGCCACTAAACGGAAACCGGTCGAAAAGACATGGAATAATTGGTTATCCAGCTTCACCATCTATATGGGTGTGATAGTTCAGGCGCAGCCGGCCCGCGGTCCGGCGCTCCTGAAGTACATGGACATAATTCACAGGGCAGTCTCTGATTTTGCGGGATCCTCATGGATCCGGTATGACGAGAGTTTCAGAATGAGGGCAGCTTTGGACCCCACGTTGCCGTGGGATGCCCCCTTACAGGAATTATGGTTGGTTATTATGTCCCCGGCCCGTCCGGTGGAGGGGGATCGATTGGACAGCTGGCATCTGCTGTCTAGGACATCAGGGGCTTTGCCAGCATCAGGGGTGGGCCAGCATTGGGTTCAACCCCACCTGGTCTGCTGGGAGTACAACACTAATGGCAAGTGCTCCTGGTCCCTCTGTCGTTTCAAGCACGCCTGCGGTGCCAAGCACCCGAGTGCTTCCTGCCCTAGGGTCAAGTTTGGTGGTCCCGGATCGAAATTCCGGCCGGGAAACAAGAAGGGTGGCCCTCCCCCACCCCCTGCGGGTAAAGGGTCCCAGTCCTATCAGGCTTGAGGTTTTGGAATGGCTGCTACTGGATTATCCAGACCGGTCAGCAGCTGCTTATTTGTTCTGCAGCTTCCGGGATGGATTTAGGATTCCTTCTTATGCCCGGAGTGGCCGGGGTAGTCCCCGCAATCTCAAATCGGTGGTAGGAAAAGAGGAAGTAGTGATTAGGAAAATTAACAAGGAGGTGGCTGCGGGTAGGGTGCTGGGCCTGTTTGGCGGCCCCCCCTTCCCGGTTTTCAGGTTTCGCCGCTGGGGGTGGTCCCTAAGAAGATGCCAGGTGAATTTAGATTGATTCACCAGATGATTTTCTTTTTGTAGGGAGTGGTAATTCCAGGGAGTGCAATCATTTGCTGCGCTCCTTTATGGAGCTAGCGGATGAACTTGGGGTGCCTCTGGCGAAGGATAAGACAGAAGGGCCGGTCACGCAGCTCTCCTTTTTAGGTATTGAGCTGGATACGATGGCAGGTTGCTCCAGGTTGCCTCAGGTTAAACTTTCAGTCCTGCTGGAGCTAGTTAGGACGCTGTGTCGCTCCCGTAAGGCTACCCTTAGGGAGCTACAGGTGGTGGTGGGTCACCTCAATTTGGCCTGTAAGGTAGTGGCCCCTGGCCAGGCCTTTTTTGTGCCAGTTATGTGACCTGGCAGTTGGACTCCGGGCTCCCCATCACAGGATTAGGATTACGGAAGGAGTTCGGACCAACCTGGCTCTTTGGGAGGCTTTCCTGCTTGACTTTAATGGGGTTGCGTTCTGGCAGAGTGCCCAGCTCTTGGAAGCTGACCTGCAGGTCCATTCTGATGCCGCAGGTGGTGCGGGATTTGGGGTCTACTTTAGGGGCCGCTGGTGTGCTGCCCGGTGGCCTGTGGAATGGGTTGAACAGGGAATTGTTCACGACTTAACTTTCTTGGAACTTTTCCCAATTGTTGTGGCGGTACACATTTGGGCTTCTGAGTTTGCTGACTCATCAGTCAGGTTCTGGTGTGACAACCAGGCTGTAGTCCAGGTTGTCAACACGCAGACTTCCCATTCTCAGAGAGTTATGGGACTGGTGAGAGCCTTAGTCTTGCAGTGCCTCCGGGCTAACATCCTCTTTCATTCTCGCCATATCCCGGGGATCCGGAAAAACATAGCTGACGCTCTGTCTCGTTTCCAGTTAAACAGGTTCAGAGAGTTAGCACCCGAGGCTGTGCTGCACCCGGATCCCATGCCAGCCTTTCTGTGGGAGCTTGGCAGGCGGAGGCACAGCAGGCCATAGCGGCGTCTCTGGCACCCAGCACCAGAGCGAGCTACGCAGCTAAGCTCGAGGCTTTTTCCCTTTTTCGAAGGGCCGAAGGTTTGGTGGAGGTTTGGCCGGTTCCCGTGGAACAACTCCAGCAGTTTCTGGTCATCTTACGTAGAGCGGGGTGTGCCATATCCACTTTGGGGGGCTATCTAGCCGCACTGGCTTTTGAAGTCCAAGTTTGGGGGATTTGCAACTTTTCCTCTGACCCTCGAGTGAGGTGTATGTTGGAGGGTTGGGCCGGGGGGGACCCAGGAACCAGGGACTCCAGACGCCAGTTTACTTTGGACATGGTGGCCGCTACACTGGGTTGCTTAGCAAGATGCTGCGCGAGTCCTTGGGAGGTGTCCCTGTTTCAGGCGGCGGTGTTGGTTGCCTTCTTTGGCGCCTTTTGTCCGGATGAGCTGCTGCCCCGCAGTAGGGGCTCTCCCAGGGACCGTTGCTTACAGTTTTCTGACCTGTCCTTTGTCGAGGGGGAGGCTCGTTTGTTCTTCCGCCGCTCCAAGACGGATCAGCGGGGTAGGGGCCAGGTTGTTCGATTGGCGGCTGCCAGGGATCTGATTTTGTGCCCGGTAACTGCCCTGAGGTGTTATGCAGGGTTGGGGCCTTCCTGGGGTGTGTGTGTTTGTTTACTCACGGGGATCAGACTCCTCTCACTCAGTACCAATTCTTAGCAGTGGTGAGGAAGGCTCTTGAGGCCGCTGCGGTCCCTCTCGAAGGGCTTACTCTGCACTCTTTTCATATCGGAGCAGCTACCACTGCCACCCGCATGGGCCTTCAGGAGTCTGAGGTGCAGAGGATAGGGCGGTGGAAGTCCGTGGCGGTCAGGCGCTATGTGCGCTGACAGCGGACGCTATCAGTCACTATTGACTTGTTGTTTGGCAGGTGCTGGTGGGGCAGCGGCTCCGGTTCGGGTCCTGATGTGTGGCCATTTGTTGGTCTTCTGGGCCTTCAAGCAGGCCAGCACCTCCCACTGGGGATCCCAGTTGAGGTTTGGAAGACGGGCTTCAGTTTATTGGTTGGGCATGCGGGGCATGCTCTGGAATCAGTTGCTTCCAGCGGTCAGGGATCACCTAGCTAGGTTTCCTATGCCCAATATTCTAGTGTTGCATCTGGGGGAGAACGACTTGGCCCGGCGGACTGGCCTGGCTATTATTCAGCAAGCCTCCTCAGATCTGACGGTTTTGCGTAGGTGGATGCCGGGGGTCCGCATACTCTGGGTTAATTGGCTCCAACGTAGAGTCTGGCGGGGTGCCCACTGTGGTTTAAGCCTGGAAAAGGCTCGGAGGAAGATTTTGGCAGCTATCGGCAAGTTTGTGGTAGCGACCGGGGGGGGGCCATTGTTCGGCACCCTGATTTAGCTGCGCGCTTCCCTGAGTTATATCGCCCAGTTGGGGTTCATCTTTTGGAATGCGGATGTGACTTGTATTTGCGCAACATACAGAGGGGGCTTGCTGAATTTCTAGGCAGGTATGGGACAGGAAGGTCAAGCAATGGCTAACCTTCCTGGGTGGCAGTAACAGTGCGGGCTGAGGGGTAAGGAGGTATAGATTATCGGTGAGCACCCTTGGATATTTAAAGGTGGATTGGTCAATCGCTCCTTTGTGGCCTGTGCAGCATGGGGAGAGTTTGATTGCCATGAAACTTGCTTCAGGAATTCACCAACCTTTGGGCTGTGCGGTCCGGGTGTGTGTGTGAAGATCTGGAGCTGTCCAGATCCCCTCTTCTAAAGGGGGTGGTTGGCTTTGAAGGAATTGGGCGGGATGTATCTGCCTCTTTCCTGAGCCAGGGTGTGTCGCCCATTTAGGTAGGATGTTTGAATCCTAGCCCATGCCTAGGTGCCCGAACTGTTTATGACGGTGATTAATCACCTGGTTTTCAGTCCGCCATGCCTGTTGTTCTGTTAATAAAGCGTGGCCCATTTTTCGCCCATCAAAAATGTCTCTGTGTCTTCTTGGGCTGGGGTCTGGGTACAAAGCATCTATTCTTCCACGGGAGTAGATGCTTTCAGGCAGCAAACACTGCCTGAAATAAACGGCAAGTGCTTGCTGGTGGAGGGGTGGGGCAGATGTGGATTGGGCAATCAGGTGCTGGTGCAAGCACCTAATGTGTTGGTTTTTCCCATTTATAACTTGCTTTTACTCCAAGAAGCTCAGAGGACTGCATGGTTATGTTTATCCTTGTAACAACCCGTGAGAGAGGTTAGGCTGAGAGACAAGTGGCTGACACAGAGTCACCTGTAAGTTTCATGGCTTGAATGGGGATCTGAACTTGGGTCTCCCCAGCCCTAGTCCAACCCTCTAACCTCTACACACAACCATTTTCCTCAACCACCCTCTTCCCCCCACCCCCTGCTCCTGGGTAAATTAAAAGAAAAAAATTTCAACTGTATCAGCTGATCTGCTACAACATGGATGGGGATGCTGACTGTTCATTTGCAAAAGAAATATTCAGTTTCACCTTCAGTGAAAGAGAAGCCATATAATAGTGAACAGAAATCAATATTTCTTTTGGAATGGATGTACTCATGCCTGAGAAATATTCACTCTGTACTCATGCCTGATAAATCTTTAACACAATACAAGCATTTCACCTTCCATTGAAAAATGGGTGTCAGAGGTTTGGATGGCGGGGGCAATTTCAATGCTTGCCCTAGGCGCTATTTTCCCTAGATACACCCCTGGTCACAAGAGACAAATTGCAATCTAACATATATTTGCAGCATCACTCCAGTCCACACAAATAAGTCAATCACTCACATAAGCAGTTATTCACACAAGTGAATAAAAGTTGACCATGAGACCTCATGCAAAATTCCCAGGTTTCTTGAGGGAGGAGTGCCATGACAATTAAATCAATCACTACTATACTATATTAAGTCTACAAATCAAGTGAGCTTCAGGGTGTAAGATTTGGCAATTTCCATCCCATTTTATGAAATTAGTCATCTGTTTAATTTCCAGAATTATTGTCATAATTCTAGACTCCTCAGATTATCATTATAGAAAGTCTTCACACTATATTAACAGATATATTACTAAGCCCCACAAAATTAGTACTATAGCAGTGGTGGTGCATGGTGGGGGGAGCTGAATGCATCACACTGTTGTCACCATTGTATGGTGAACGAGGGAGAGGAGGCCTCTTTAGCAGGGCTAAAAGTGCTGAGGGTGTGTGTAAGCCAATTACACTATTGGCTCACACGGGGCACTGTAACCATTCACCAGGTGCAGAGCCTGCACTGTGAAGAGCCTGCACTGGTATTTAAGAGAACATCTTCTTCGCCATGAACCCCATCACCCATTGAGAGCATCTTAAGAGGTCTGTCTGCATTTGCCACCGGTTCGTCTGGTGGCTACTCGTGGATGGGCCTTCTCCACTGCTGCCCCGAAGCTTTGGAATGTGCTCCCAGTTGAAATTCGAGCCTCCCCATCTTTGACTATTTAAAAAAAATATTGAAAGACACATCTGTTCACCCCAGCTTTTAATTAAATATTGTTTTAATTGTTTTAACATTGTTTTAAAACATTGTTTTAGAATGTTAAATTGTTGCAATGTTTTCACTTTTTTGCTGCCATTTATTTTAACTAATATTATTTCTTGTTTACACAGTCAGACAGGTGTTATTGACTGGTTTGTTTTATACAGACATCGAGTCCTTCCCAAGGACCTGGGATGGCTGAATTTATTGTCAATGTTGTTGTTGTTATAGATATCATGGCAGAATATAGGCTGTTCCCAGCAAAGCTGCTTTTTGTAATTGGCTGGTGGTGATTTCTGTGGCCCCTATGGTGTTGAGGTGCTCTTCAAGGTCTTTTGGAACAGCACCCAGGGTGCCAATTACCACGGATTATTTTGGTCTTTTTCTGCCACAGCCTTTCAATTTCAATTGGTAGATCTTTGTATTTGGTGATTTTTTTCTATTTCTTTTTCTTCTATCCTGCTATCCCCTGGTATTGCTATGTTGATTATTTTAACTTGTTTTTCTTTCTTCTCGACTACAGTTATATCTGGTGTATTGTGTGGCAGATGTTTGTCTGTTTGTAGTCAGAAGTCCCATAATATTTTTACATCTTCATTTTCTTCAACTTTTTCAATTTGATGGTCCCACCAATTCTTGGCTACAGGTAGCTTGTATTTTCTGCAGATGTTCCAGTGTATCATCCCTGCTACCTTGTCATGCCTTTGTTTGTAGTCAGTCTGTGCGATCTTTTTACAGCAGCTGATTAGGTGGTCCACTGTTTCATCTGCTTCTTTACAAAGGCAGCACTTGCTGTTTGTGGTGGATTTTTTGACTTTTGCTCTTATTGCATTTGTTCTTAGTGCCTGTTCTTGTGCAGCCAGTATTAAACCCTCTGTTTCTTTCTTCAAGTTGCCATTCTTAAGCCAATGCCAGGTCTTGTTGATGTCTGATTTTCCACTTATATTGTGTAAATATTGACCATGCAGGGGCTTATTTCTCCATTTTTCTGCTTGGTTCTTGACTTGTTCTTTCTTGTAGGCCTGCTTTCTTTCATTTGTGTTGAATAGTTTCTTGTTATTGACCATTTGAAGTGCATCTTCTTCACTGTCCCTTATATATTCTTCAAGGCCTCTTTTCTCCTCCTCTACTGTTTGATGGACTTGCAGCATTCCTCTTCCACCTGAGCTGGGAGGGAGGTATAGCCTATCTACATCACTGCAGGGGTGCAGAGCATGATTGATGGTCATGATTTTCCTGGTCTTACGATCTAGCGTCTCTAGCTCTGCCTGGGTCCAGTCTATTATTCTTGCAGTGTATCTGATAACAGGTATAGCCCAGGTGTTTATGGCTTGTATGGTGTTCCCGCCATTGAGTTTGGACTTGAGGATTTTTCTAACTCTCCTGATGTATTCACTTCCAATTTTTTCTTTTAACTTTATTATTATTATTAATTCAATTTCTATACCGCCCTTCCAAAAATGGCTCAGGGTGGTTTACACAGAGAAAACAAATAAATAAGATGGATCCCTGTCCCCAAAGGGCTCACAATCTAAAAGAAACATAAGCTAGACACCAGCAACAGTCACTAGAGGTACTGTGCTGGGGCTGGGGCTAATATTTTAATTGTTTCTGTTGTCATTTATTTTGTTTTGTTGTAAACCACCCAGGGACATAAGTTTTGGGAGGTATAAAAATATGTTAAATAAATAATAAATATTGGCCCTGCCTCTGCAGTTGTCCAGCAATGTTCTTTGGTAGTGGCGGGGTCTTCTCACTGTTTGGTCACCACACCACAGCACTCAAGTAGTTCATTCAGTCTCCCCATGCACTGCCACTATTCTCTAACATCAAGATATTTCCACCACACCTGTGTAAATATTATATTGTATATGTCCTTTATTTACAGCCCAAGTGAGCACAAAAATCCCACTTCAATTTGAACTTGTAAAAAAAGACTAAATCATGGACTTGCTTGCTTGAACTACAGCGCAACAGGTAGGCTCTCTATAATGCTCCCCAGTACAATTGTACAATCTGGCAACATACCGTAATTATTCTCACAAAGTACATTGGAAGTAATAGGATGTTTTACAGGTCTTTTACAATTCCTGCAAAGGATTCATTCATGGCCTTCCTTTTGCATCTCTGGAGTACTAACAAAGCATTTCAGATCCTGCTTTAAAAAAAATAAATCAATGTTCCTCTTTAATATTTGGCTCAACAGCAAAAGGTTTTGCTCAAGTAATGGACTGTAATCCTTCCAAAAATCTGAATGTCTCAGATCTGTATTGACATTTACCTCAAAGCAGCCTACTGAAGAGGCTTACCCGAGCACAAATGAATGCCTTCCAATAAATACCTCAAGTATTCTACAACTCAAAGCCTCTCAAAAATATAATGGAAATTAAGTCAGGCCTTCTATTTCTATCGTTTGCATTTCTCATAGCTAACAACTACTTGCATTCTATTCTGTGTTTCCCATACACAATAATGCAGGGTAGAGTAGGTTCACATACAGAGCTCAGAGACCCTATAGCATTGTTCAGACTTTATCAGGCCAGGGTTGCTCTAGGAACAGTGAAGGAGTATATATCCCCCCTCTCGACACACACACACAAATATAATCTCATGCATGAGGTGGGCTCTCTTCACAATGGCCAATCTCCACAGCGTGCTGATCTCTGTATTGTGAAGAAAACTGATGAAAACTGATGTCTGCTAACAACAAAGCTCTTTATTGTCTTTGTACAGAGCCTGCATGCAAGCAAGCCTTTTCAATTTGTTTTCCTGCTCCCTCTGATACATCCCCACCTTCAACCTGTATCTACTTGTTCATTCCAGCCAGCTCTTGAAGCACCCCTGTTGTCAACACAGAAGCCCAAACTGCACAATATATTGGATCCATTTACATCAAGATTTTTGTTTGTTTGTTTCTCTTTTGACAAGGAACTGAACACACATATAGTAGAAAACTTCCTATCTGTGCCCTGCAGTTGAAAAGGTCTGTACCCAGATTCACTTCAAGCATTAATGCATGCAGAGTCATTCACACAAAATGACGCTCCGCCCAGCAAAGAATGCTGTCAGGTGGGGTGGGGTTTGGGCCTGGGCTCCATGGAGGCAGGACAGATGTGTGTGTGACGTGTCCACCCTCTCCATGAGATGGGGGAGGCCACATGACTGGTGCCAGCCACTAGGGAGCAGGAGCCGTGCTTTGAATGTGTGGCCCGCGTTCCCTCCTCCCCACAGTTTTTGCAGCCAGCTGGCTCCAACCCCACCCTCTCCTTACACAGTGAGAGATTAATTGGTCATTTAGCAATAGCACTTACATTTATATACCGCTTTATAGCTGGAGCTCTCTAAGCGGTTTACAATGATTTAGCATATTGCCCCCAACATTCTGGGTACTCATTTGGGGGCCGAGTAGGAATTTTTCATCTTCACCCAGATTGACATGGGGTGTGGATTTTTTTTTCCACCTACTTCTCACTGTAGTGTGTTTAAGGGAGTTAGGGGTGGGTGTCTTTAGGATTAGGCATTAGGTCACATGGGCAGGTGAGTGCAGGGAGGGTCAGGTAAGGAATCAATGGTATGCAACTGGAGGCACCTGTTTTGGATGAAGGGTGGCTCCATGGAACAGAACCTCAGAGTTTTGTGGCCTGAGGTTGGCTGTGAATGGTCCACCTTTTGGAGGCTGCTTGGCTCACCCACTCAGAGCTTTGAGACTCAAGGGGGGCATGACCTGGGCGGTTGCCTCCTTAGCACAACAAACTGTGTGGCTGGATGAAAATATGCAGCAGTCGCTGCTGGCCTCTTTTTGACCCGGTTGCTTCACCCAAAAGTAAAAAGGGGGCAGGTGGTTCTCGATAGGATGCTGAATGCCTCCTAGGGGTTTTGGAGTGACCTGCACTCTAGTTAATTGTTATGCTTGTTGCTCATTCATTCATTCATTCGATTTCTATACTGCCCTTCCAAAAATGGCTCAGAGAGGTTTACACAGAGAAATAACAAATAAATAAAATGGATCCCTGTCCCCAAAAGGTTCACAATTTATCCTTCATTGATAGTTAATGAAGTGTGGCCCTAGATTATCCCATACACGTGTGTCCTGTCTTCATTTTAGGGGGCCTGGGGGCAAACATGTATATGTTCTGTATATAGATAACTGTACACACAAGCACATAACCGTGCTTAAGTCTACTACAATAGTTGATTATTTCCCCCATTCAATCATGACTTCAATTAACATTTTTTCACACATCACACAATTCACGTTTTTTACATTGATACTCCGCTTTTCCTCCCAGGAGCCCAGAGTGGTGTACATAGTTAAGTTTCCCTTCACGACAACTCTGTGAAGTAGGTCAGGCTGAGAGAGAAGTGATTGGCCCAGAGTCACCCAGCAAGTATCATGGCTGAGTGGGGATTTGAACTCGGGTCTCCCTTGTCCGAGTCCAGCACTCTAACCACTACACCACGCTGGCTGGAATTTACTTCACACATACTGCCACATACTAACTAAGCTAGATTATTATTATTTTTTAAGATAAATTCATGGGCAATAGGTCTCTCGATGGCTATTAACCATGACATTTAATAAGAATGTTCCTGTTCAGAGGCAGAATATCTCTGAATATCAGGTGATCAGGACCAACAATGGGGGTGGCTATTACCTTCAAGTCCTGCTTACAAGCTTCCCAAAGGCACCTGCGCAGCCACTGGTGGACATTCTGACTCACTTTATTCAAATAAGTTATTTATGTTATTTTATTTAATACATTTATATACCGCCCAAAACCTATGTCTCTGGGTGGTCTACAATAAGTTAGGCATGCCTAACTTGTCCTTTTAGTTAGAATGGGACTTCCTTGAGAAAATTAGTCATGATATCAGCCACTGTTCACAACAAAATGCTAGTCTAAATGGACCCTTGCTCTGATCCAGCAAGTTTCTTTTCACATTATATCTTACTGTCGGATCTTCAGCATAGATAAGAAAAGTAGTTTGTTTTAACAATGCTTATCTCTTGACTACCCATAGGACTCATGACAAGAGGCATGACTTCCAGGGCTCTGCATCACATCAGGTCAATAATCAGAACCGATTTGATGCAAGCCTTACTGGACAATTATTTCATCAGATATGATCTGATGAAAACTTTGTCCGATAAAATAGGTACAATTTCATACAATACAATATCATATTGTATCACATTGAATTGTTTTGTATACTTGATGGGGGCCTACCTGAATGCAAGCAGCAGGGTTCCTTCTAACTGGAAATTGGTTGCCTTCCAGGAAGCCACAATGGTGTGCTTTACTATCCTGCTCTTTCTCCATGGCGTCTGGCCCACAATGCACTAGGGTAAGAAGTAACACCACAAAATTCATCCTTTCCCAGATGCAGGGGAGGGGGGATTCAGATGCAATGTGAGGGTGGGAGGCCCCCCACATCCCTAATGATACATCAAATGGCCTCCACACATGCACGGTCACATAAAAATGGCCTCCGCGCATGCACAGAGGGATGCACAGAGGCTGGTTCAAATCCGGTCCAGATTCGAACCTAACTGGCCAAACCATTTCCGTATACATCCCTAACTCCAATTATTAAATAGAACTTTTGTTGTTAAAAAACTATTCTCATAAACAAAAAGAATGAAGATTGAGAAACTTCTGTGCACTCTTCAGAATAGAGCCCTACAAGAAACAGCAAAAGATGAAATGAGAATAATGAATGGAAAACTGCTCAGAGATGCACAAGTCAGAACTACGTACCATATATCTTCTTTCATCTACTAGCATAGTTGTAATGTTTGAGCAGACTGGAAGTTTAAAAAAAAGTTAGCAGTGTTCTTAGACATGAATGGCATTCCCTCCAACGTTCCAGTGATGAAAATAGGGAGGACACTTTTATTTCTCTGTAACTGCCCTATTCTCACAGCAAGCCACCCCCCACAGTATTGCACACTGATGGAGCAGATTCTTCTCTGCTCCCTGGATGCTGCATTCATTTATTTTGAAATAGCCTGTCCTCAATTGGTTTCTAAAGCAGGTGGTGTGTTACCAGCTCATCACAATTCCCTCTTTTTCCAAACAAACAAGCAAGCCTTAACAATGTTGATTGAACAGCCACAGCAGCAGCAACATCTAGGGCCTGGAGAATGGGCATTTTTCATAATCAACCTCCTAGAGCCTTCATCAGTCACTCCAGTCAATGGAAACAGCAAAGAATTGCAGACTGCCCAGTTGCTCAGGTGAGGAGATGCCTCGTCTCCTTTGGACCAGAACATCTAGCCCTAGTTGCTAGGTTGCACATTTGAGGGGCTTCTCTTCTCTTTAGTTACTATGGAACCTTCAAAGAGCAGCGGTTGGAACAGCCACCGTAGAAGCAGGTGTAACATCGAAGGATTACAAAACGGGCATTTTACACCCTTCTCCCTTCAGATACTTCACCCACTGCTTTTAAAATAAAACTTATATTTATTTCATAAGTTTTTCTCATTATCAGCTGCCTTAGAGGCCTGTTCTCAGGCAGAAAGGTGAGCTATATAAATATTTGAAATAAATTAATGACCAAATAATGTTTTAATGGGATATTTTTAATCCTACAGTGGATGTGGGTGCCTTTATTTTAGAATAGTTGTGACTCAAATATATTCACAATATTAACTATCTGGGTAGTTGATTATTGGTAGTGGAGGGAATAGAGTATTAGTGGTGTGCCAACATGAATGCATTTACATATATATGCACACTAGAGTGAAACTGCATTTGACCCCACAGACATTTTACTTCTAGAACTTCCGGTCAGGGAACTGAAACTGGAAGAACTGTAATGCATGTAACAGAGGCAGCTAGAAGGATTGGAGTGGAGGGGCATATGGAGGGACTGGGTGACTAGAAAGGTGGAATATGCTAGAAATTTAGCCATTTAAGTATTGATTTAATGGGGGGGGGTTAAGGTGTTGGTTTTAGAGTTTCCTTTTGTATGACGCTGTTAACATGACTGTGCAGGTGGGTGGGAAGGCAGGATTCAACCTGCCTTTCCCCAAGCAACTGCTCGCAGACCCGAAGGTGCACAAGCCACACACCCACATGACCAGCATTGCCGGGAGCAGTGTGAGGAATCTCCATGCTGCTTCTGGCAGCACAGGTAAACAAAGCCCAGGACATGTTGTCCCAGCCTCTGGAAATTTCAAAATGCACCAAGTGACATGCACAATGCATTGGGGGATTCCCCCAAGAGATAGGTGTTCTAGGCGTTTTGGAAGCTGCTCAGCTCACACATGAGCAAGTAGCCCAGATTAAGGGAGCACTCACTCCCTTAACCTCAGCTAGCAGTCAGTCTAAAAAGGGACAGGCTAGGCAGTACTGGCCCTCCAGGATCAGGCCTGATCCTGTCAGTTTTCATATGCAACCTAATCCAGGCTGGGTGTCCCTAGCCTGGGTTAGGCTGTGTGTGAGAACACCCTTTATATCTCATGCATCCTGATCCTATCCATGTTTACGCAGAAATAAATTCTGGCAAATGGGGCTTAGGATGACATGTTGTAACTATCCAGAACCACACAGTCCAGTTAAAAAATAATAATTAAAGTACAGATACATTATTAACTATCATCAGCACCACCACCACCACAATATGGCGGTGAAATATTGATAGCTAACTTGTTGCCTCCCAGTGATCAGCAACTGGGAGTCCCTGGCCAATCTGGCTTCTGGAGGGGAACCATCTCCCCTCCCCTGAGTTGCTAACTCAGAGGCAAGATTGTATGTGAAAAGATTGGTAGCTGTGGCCATGGAGCATCTGCTTGCCTGTTTTGGGTAGGAGAAGGCATTCTCACCTGCTGTGCTCCATCACAACTCCGCAAAGTGGCTGTCCATTAAAACCAGTTGTTGACTAGGCCCATAGGCCCTCTTTTACCTTGAATTTATATCACTTTCGCCTGGGAGGAATCCTGAAATACTCTTCAGTTCCCACTCTGAAGACTTTGAAATTCCAACCATACTTCTACAAATACTTCCAGCATTGTTTTTGAAAATATTTGAAAAGCTTATGGATACAGTTGCCAAATCTTGACATAAAAAATGCTTCACCTGGGTAGAGCCTGGGATGATGTACAGCAGTTTTTCATGGGTCCAGGTGTGGATTTTTCATGATTTATGAAGGTGGAGCCCAGCATGGGATCTGTTTATTCAGCTTAGTATGATTTTATGTAGTTTTTAATAATAAAACTTAACTTGCCCTTTGGTTGTCTAGCAGCTGACCAAAAAGCAAAAATACCTGGCCATCTGGATACTTGGCATATTTATACAAGAGTAATCCTATTAATCTCAATGGGATGATTCCCATGTAAGCATGTATAGGGTTACCGTCTTTCCATTTCCTGCTGCCTCTGACCAGAAGGTTATTCTTTACCACCCTTTTGGTTGTCCTGCTGCTAAGTCATTGGGGTCAACATCTATATATGGTCCATGTGTCTGTTTGTAGTCCACCCACATATGAACTGTTTGTTGTCGTTTTGGTCTCCAGCAGCCAGAAAATAAATAAGAATGGTAAACTGTAATAACAGCAAAGATCTTTTGCCACTCAGCAGTTCTTGCCAGAAGATGTGTTTGTGTGTGCACGCGTGCATTCCACACACACTGTACTAGAGCCAGAAAATCCTGTTAGCACCACTGCTTAGCAGCCTTATTGACATAGCCATATGAAGCACCACCCTAGCTCTGTCCTCAACAGCACAGTGTTGTACATGCTTTAAAGTTGTGCCATAGAGTCGGTGTCGACTCCTGGTGACCACAGAGCTATGCTTTAATTTGGTACTATTGAGTGAGCAGCTGTGTTTTGCAAAGTCCTCTGCCCTGGACAAACTATAGTGAGAAAGAAAAGCGAATTACTCAGCACCATCAAGATAGATGACAATATCAGATTTGAAAGGAAACTGGTGATGTCTACTTGATTGGATGACAGCTCCAAGATCTGTCAAACCTCTAATGCCCTATAATGGAATTTTAATGACGAGTGCACTGAAGCAGAAAATTATTGACAGAAATGGCTTACTGACAAAAATCGTCAAGAGACATAATGAGCCGTGCATCTGTGGAGTAGAAATCGTGTATTTTATCCCCGTGTGGAGCATTTCACCTCTGTAAAGGTGGTAGAGGAAACCAAGACAGGAGAGAAATTGAAGGAGCAGAATGTTGCCAGTTCATTTAAGAATCACTTGGGGGTTATAATGAAAAGTTATACAAAATGAGAAGAAACTGGCAGACAAAGGGTCTTCAAAAACTCAGCACAGCACCACACAGCTATCACCCCAGCATGGTAACTCCTGAATGTGCAAGCCACTACCACACAGTGAAGCGGTCCTAGTGGCAAACTACCATGACCAAGACTTTTCAAGCAATTCCAGTGACATACAGGAAACTGACCTGCACAAATTTCTGTGCAAGTGCTCAGCAGACAGTTGCTGCCTCACCACATGGGATCAGCAGTTGCATGTGCTAGGACAAAGAGCCAGAAGACCCAACAAAAAAAAAATACCCATCTGACAAAGTTCTGAATAAGAGAAAATAACTTTTTTTTTAAAGTCTACAAATTTTTTCAGCACATGGAGGCTGCTCATCAAGAAGAAAAATAAGTGTTTTGGATAAAGCTGCCATGGAATTTTGCCCAAAGCACATTTTTTGCAACAGATTTGGAGGTTCCTCCTCAAAAGAGCCAAGGAATTTCAAGAAAAGAAAACATGATTTTAACATTAGTCAAATATCTCAGAGCAGTTCTGGTAAAATTCCAAACAACTTTAGAGGCTCCTGCTCAGCAGAAAAATGCAAAGATGGTTATGCACTCTTTTGAGTATGGTTTTCAATCCAGTTGTAAATCCACTTAATGGTATTGTCATCTAGCCCATATTTGACCAGTTTATTAACCAAAATATCATGAGGAACTTCGTCAAATGCTTTGCTGAAATCAAAATGAATCATATCCACAACATTCCTACAATCCACCAAGATGCAGTAGTAATCTGATTTTTTAAAAAAGATAAGATTACTCTGGGAGGATTTATTCTTGACAAATTAATGCTGGTTTCTACTCATCACGCCTACTAAAACCAATCTTCTAGTAATAATTTTTTATCAAGATAATTGCAGATTTCTGATTTATAATGTGATTTATAATCTGTCCTAGGTAGGGGTATGCATGGAACTGGTTTCTGCGGTTCAGTTTGAATTCGAACCAGACCACCAGTTCATGAACTGGTTTGATTGAACTGGTCAGTCTGGTTCATTCATCGAACCATTTCAGACTGGCTCACCCATAGGGAAAAATAGGACTCCAACCAGCCCATTATTCCCCATGGGCAGTGCCTAGTGACACTAAAATGGGTTGGGAGGTAGGGCACTGTGGGTTCTACCTACCACCCAACCTGCAAAACAGCTAGGCAACTGGGCAATTTTTAATGAATGTTTGAATTTTTTTCTGGGTCAGTAGGTCAGCCCTAACGTAGGTCAACATCTTTACCTTACACACACTAGAGAGAGCTGAGCCCATAGACCAGTTTGGCAACCCGACTGGACCTAGTTTGGCTGGACCCGGAACTGGACCAGGCTGGTTTGATTCAAATCTGGTTTTTATTCGAACAGAACCAGCACACCCCTAAAAGGCAGCCAACTCTTCCTCCAGAGATCTAGAGGCAGAGTGAAGTAAGGCACACACTGCCTGGCTTTAAACACATTTTGAAATGCTCTCCTTTTTGTTCCCCCCCTGCCTCATCCCTCCCCTCTCCCCCCCCACCAGCTATTGGGGGCAGAATTGCCCTGACAACACTTAATTTTGAATGAAAACAAGCCAACCAGAGCAAAGGAGATCACAAGCCAATCAAAAGGCAGTGGCAGAAAACCAACCAGCAAGGGACAAAATGAGTAAACACACCAGACAAAACGGTGACCGCCATAAACATATGAACTGTCTAACCGGTTCAAATCAAACCCGGTCTGATTCTGTTCGATCACAGAATGACTGCCTTTTTTTGAGGGCAATCCAGTTCATGATCTAACTGGTCGAACCAGGCCAGTTTAATTTGAGCCAGTTTTGCACATCCCCAGATCTAGGATATTCTCTGGTAGCAAAGTCAGACTGACTGATCTGTATTTTCCCAGATCCTCCCTTTTCCCCCTTGGGGAAGACTGGGACAATATTAGCCCACCTCTATGCTGGTGACGCCTTACCTGTTATCCAGGATTTCTCAGAGATTATAGAGAGAGTTCTGAGAGTACATCAGCAAGTTATTTAAATACCCCAGGATTCAATTTATTTGGCCATGAAGATCTGGACCCATTTAAGGTAGACAAGTGTTCATCAACTCATCATCAATCTTGAACTGCAATCCTGATTCCTCACCATTTACACTGCCTTTATGAAGCTGCATGCAGTTCCTCTTTGGAAAGAAGAAAGAGCTAAAATAGGAGTTCAGCTGTCCCACCTCCTTTTTGTCACCCGTTAACATTTCACTGTCATTACTGAGCAGCAAGCCTACCATTTCCTTCCTTTTATTATATCTAAGAAAATCCCTTTTTGTTTCTCTTAGCATCTCTCCCTATCCTCAGCTCACTCTGAGCTTTAGCTTTCCTGACACTGTCCCTACAGGTCTGTACTACTCATCTGTATTTGTCCTTATGCCCTGTCCTTGTTCCAGACATGTCTCTTTTTTATTTTAGGCTCTTCACTAAGCTTTGTGTGTAGCCACACAGGCTTTCTTAAATGTCTCCCATATTTCTTTCTCATTGGAATTGTTAGTGATTGTGCTTTCAGGAACTCCCACCCACCTTGGACTCCTTTCCCCATTAGTTTATTTAGCCACATAATCCTACCTAGCTTTTTTGAGGTTATTAAAATCAGCTTTCCTGAAATCCAAGGTACATGGGTTTGACTATGCTTATCTTTAGCTTTCCATAAGATCAAGAATTTCAGCATTACATGGTCTTTGACCATTGACTTATGACCTGACTTGAATACTGAAGTCAGGTCATTGACTTGAATACTGAAGTTATACTTTGCTATATGCAAAGCCATGATGAGAGACAATGCCCACCTCAGTGAGAAAGCGAGCATCCTCATATGTTCCTGCTGCTGTCTGCCTCAAAGAAAGAAAGACACAAACATTGTGCCTAAAAGCTGCTGCCCACTTCAGGGAGGGAGGGAGGGAGACTGGCCATCCTGATGTTCATCCATGTGCTCTCATCCTCAGGCTGTTCACAACAAAGAAACTGACCAATGTGCCCTCCCACAATTGCAGTGCACCAGATGAAGACATTGGCTCTGGACCAACATGTTGTCAACCTCTTTCATGTGACCTTTACATAGTGGACTAGATGTGGGTTTCTCAGTTCATCTCCCCCAACCCCAGGAGTTTGTGTTGTTGTTACTCTCCCACACCATCAAGTTTCACTTTTCCTCAAGCAGGCAAGCACCACTGTTCTCTGATGCTTTTTATGGCACAGGATGACTGGCCACTAATTCCTGCTGGTTTGCAATAATGGTCACAATCTGTGCTATGTCTACTTTCTATTCATTTCTCTAATGAATGGGAACCACTAAACAGTTAGTAACCACCATTTGATGAAAAGCAGAGATCCAACCTGAGAGGTGTCATAGTTATTTCTAGGCCTGTGCATCAGATATATCTTATATTGGAACAATATCAACTATATTAGATATGATCAAAAACAATTCCAATCTGATATAGGGAAGCCAATTTCAGATTGGAATTATCCAGATCAAATATCAGGGACATGGGGGTGGGAATCAGAGTTACTATCAGAGCACAAAATGGTGGTTGTTGGTGGAAATACAAAATGGAGTCTACATCTGAAGAAAAAGTCTTCACAGTTGCAGATAGAAAATAAAATTGCCACTTCAGTCATCTATTTGCCTGTCTGCACATTTATTTATTTATTTAGCTGAGTATTTGCTTACCAATATAAAAATCTCCCCCGTTGTGTCAGACTGAGACTGGTGACAGGTCTAGTCAAGGTGGAGGCTAGATATTGGATACTGGATAAATTTTTTACTGGATTAAGATCCATAATTCCCATGGTAGTCTGGTACCTCTTACATTACAAGATTCATTTCATGCCTCCTGAG
The DNA here is from genome assembly GCF_027244095.1 of Hemicordylus capensis. Taxonomy (NCBI): domain Eukaryota; kingdom Metazoa; phylum Chordata; class Lepidosauria; order Squamata; family Cordylidae; genus Hemicordylus; species Hemicordylus capensis. The sequence goes on from NC_069660.1 coordinate 186,903,912, forward strand.
AACATAAAATACTTACTAAATTGGAAACATTTGGGTTGTTTCCGTTTACCCTGCTTAAAATGGAAGTACAACAAGCCTTGGTGAAACAGAAAATATTAGACACGGAGCGGCAGGAATATTTATCTAAGTCCCTAGGTTTTTATTGTAATGATACCACAAGGTAGCTTGTTGCTCCTTTAACTTACTTGCAACCATTAGACATCCCCAAATATAGGTTGGCTTTCACACAGGCTAGATGTAGATGCCTTCCCTCGGCTGTTCTTGAAGGTCGCTACAGTGGGACTCCTTAAGCACAGCGTCTATGCCCATGTGGTGATGGGGAAGTTGAATCAATTGAACATGTTCTGCTTCATTGCTCCTTTTATAGGGACTTGCGTCTAGAATTAATGTTTCCATTGCTGGCTCATTCCCCAGGAAATTTGCCTAGCCAACAAGTGGCCTTCCTGCTTGAGGATAGTATTCCTGCCATTACTTGGAAAGTAACAAAACATATATATAGAACAGTATACAGGTGAAACTCAAAAAATTAGAATATCGTGCAAAAGTTCATTAATTTCAGTAATGCAAATTAAAAGGTGAAACTGATATATGAGATAGACGCATTACATGCAAAGCGAGATAAGTCAAGCCTTAATTTGTTATAATTGTGATGATCATGGCGTACAGCTCATGAGAACCCCAAATCCACAATCCCAGAAAATTAGAATATTACATGGAACCAATAAAACAAGGATTGTAAATAGAACAATATCGGACCTCTGAAAAGTATAAGCATGCATATGTATTCAGTACTTGGTTTGGGCCCCTTTTACAGCAATTACTGCCTCAATGTGGCGTGGCATGGATGCTATCAGCCTGTGGCACTGCTGAGGTGTTATGGAAGACCAGGATGCTTCAATAGCGGCCTTCAGCTCTTCTGCATTGTTTGGTCTCATGTCTCTCATCCTTCTCTTGGCAATGCCCCATAGATTCTCTATGGGGTTCAGGTCAGGTGAGTTTGCTGGCCAATCAAGCACAGTAATCCCATGGTCATTGAACCAGGTTTTGGTACTTTTGGCAGTGTGGGCAGGTGCCAGGTCCTGCTGGAAAATGAAGTCAGCATCCCCATACAGCTCGTCTGCGGAAGGAAGCATGAAGTGCTCCAAAATCTCCTGATAGATGGCTGCGTTGACCCTGGACTTAATGAAGCACAGTGGACCAACACCAGCAGATGACATGGCTCCCCAAATCAACACAGACTGTGGAAACTTCACACTGGACTTCAAGCATCTTGCATTGTGTGCCTCTCCATTCTTCCTCCAGACTCTGGGTCCTTGGTTTCCAAATGAGATGCAAAAGTTGCTCTCATCAGAAAAGAGGACTTTGGACCACTGAGCAACAGACCAGTTCTTTTTTTCTTGAGCCCAGGTAAGAAGCTTCTGACGTTGTTTGTTGTTCAGGAGCGGCTTGACAAGAGGAATACGACATTTGAAGCCCATGTCCAGGATCCGTCTGTGTGTGGTGGCTCTTGATGCACTAACTCCAGCCTCAGTCCACTCTTTGTGAAAGTCCCCAACACTTTTGAATGGCCTTTTCCTGACAATCCTCTCCAGGCTGCGGTCATCCCTGCTGCTTGTGCACCTTTTTCTTCCACACTTTTCCCTTCCACATAACTTTCTATTAATGTGCTTTGATACAGCACTTTGGGAACATCCAACTTCTTTTGCAATTACCTTTTGAGGCTTTCCCTCCTTATGGAGGGTGTCAATGATGGTTTTCTGCAAAACTGTCAAGTCAGCAGTCTTTCCCATGATTGTGATTCCTAATGAACCAGACTGAGAGACCATTTAAAGGCTCAGGAACCCTTTGCAGGTGTTATGGATTGATTAACTGATTGGAGTGGGACACCTGGAGCCTAGACTGTTGAACCTTTTCACAATATTCTAATTTTCTGGGATTGTGGATTTGGGGTTCTCATGAGCCGTACGCCATGATCATCACAATTATAACAAATTAAGGCTTGACTTATCTCGCTTTGCATGTAATGTGTCTATCTCATATATCAGTTTCACCTTTTAATTTGCATTACTGAAATTAATGAAATTTGCATGATATTGTAATTTTTCGAGTTTCACCTGTATATACTGTGTATAAAGGTCTATTCACACACACAACGTACATAAAACGTACATAAATTTGGCATGTATTGGTGAAACACACAATTACTGAAGAAAGAAAGTTTCTATTTGATAAACCCCAAATGGTGTTGCTTGAAGGTCAATTATGTCCACAAATGTCCTCAATTATGTCCTTATTACATGTAGATTCACAAAGTCCTTCCAGATCTTTACTCTTGCAAGTTCTTGTTCAAACTGTTGCTCCTTGTCCAAATGTTACTCAACAAGTATCCTAGGTAATTTTTACCTGTTTCTTCCTGCTTGCGCAGGACTTCATCAGGCGAAGTGAACTAAATCACAATAACACATGTATTATTTTAGCATAAAAGTTCCTTCAACAAATTGCTATGTTAACTCAAAGGGTTAGAAATTTATTTGTTATTACTCACCTTTATCTCTTCAAAAGTGACTCAGCACTTGCCAGTGGTTTCAGGTTGGAAATCCTACTGGATACAAAGTTGTACTAGCTTCACATGATACTAGTGATGTTTAATATATCCTACGGCGTCTGCCAGATGTTTTCACTCCCATTTAATCGCAAGGAATATGCTCCTTATCCAATCTCATGTCTAAATGACCAATTATATTACGTGTGCGTGTGAAAAAAACAGCAATGCAGAACTTCAGAGGAAGCCCTGGGCTTTTTATCCTATAAATTCCTGAATATGATATGGGACCAAGACATAGAGGCTAAGAAAGCTTATCAAAAGTATGAAATATTCCAATTTTCCAACAGAAGAGATAGTAATTATTTTCAAAAGGATATCCATTAATTTTATGTCAATATTAGATTTCACCCCGCTATACCCCTATCCACATCCAAATTAAAAAAAATAAAAAATCTCTAAGTAGCACCAGGATCAAAAAATTATTATCACATGGTACCTATAGGTAACTAGAAAGGTCATTAACCTGATTTAAACCAAAAGGCTCTAAAGTCCGGAATTGATGTATAAAAAATGCCTCCCTCTATAGGAGGACAGTTTTGATATTTGCATAAGAAAATTCTTTTTGTTTATACCTATAGATAACAAAAAATTCAAAACCATTGGAAGAGTGCCCTGCCTGCATGAAATAATCAACCATAGGGCATTCCAAATTTTGATTCCTAATGCGGGAACGAGACCGGACTATTCTAGTCGACATGCCTACATATCTAAGGGAAAATGGGCATTGTATTATGTATATGATGTTTTTTGTGGAACAGTTTGCAAAAAAGTCCAACCTATATTTCTTGCCAGTATTGTTGTCCCTATATTCTGTGGTTTGCAATGCCATACGGCATGCCATGCAATGACCACACTTGAAAAAACCTTTTGGTTCCACACCCTCCCTCCGAGGTAGGCTATCCGCTCTGACAAGAAGATCTTTTAAACTAGGACTTTTTTGAAAGGCTACTATTGGGGAATTAGTGCAACCTGGTAAATCCGATACTAATCTCTGATGTCGTCTAATGATATTTTTAATTCTATAGCTTAGAGATGAATATTGCATCGACCATGTAATCTGAGATTGTTTCCTATTGACATATGGAGTTGTCCTAAGTAAAGATAAACTCTCTCTACTCTGTGTCCTACATCTAGCTTTTTGTATAACTTGAGTGGGACAACTCTTCCCATTAATTGAGAGCTCAGTTTATCAGCTGCTAGCTCAAAACCCCTAGAATATGAAGAATTTCTTTTAAGCCGCAAAAATTGGCTGTAGGGCAAAGAATTTTTTAATTGAAAAGGATGAAAGGAAGAATAGTGTAAAAAACATTTCTATCAGTAGGTTTGGTGTACAACATGAAATATATTCTATTGGACTCACTAATGTTCACCCTAGTATCAAGAAATGGAATAGTCCTACGATGTACTTGGCTGGTGAACTTGATGGTGGGATGTATAGTATTCAACCACTCATCAAATCTCTGAAAATTGTCCAAGTTTTTAAAAAATCATCTAAATACCTTTTGAAAAAGGTTTCTTCAAAAAAAGGATTTCGAAGGGGATTTAATATAATAGTATCCTCCAAATTTGACATGAATAAATTGGTTAAATTGGGGGCAATTTTGTTCCCCATGGCTTATTTGCAAATAGAATTGGGTTTTAAAATGAAAATAGCTATGCTCAAAAATAATATCCACACGTTCCAATAGAAAATAAGAGGGAGAGTCCTGACCTGGTCTGTTATCAAAAGCCTCTTGAATAACCAAACATGCCTCCTCTAGAGGTATATTGGTATATAATGAATTCACATCCAAGGTAACTAACACAGAGTTCTTAGGAACTAACATCCCTTCTGCCTTTATTATAATGTCCCGAGTGTCCTTAATGTACGTTTGCACTTGAAGAACCGAAGATTTCAAAAATTGTTCTATATAAGATTATATTGGTTCAAAAACGAATTAGAGCCAGATACTATAGGTTGACCTGGTGGATGAATTAAGTTCTTATGTATCTTGGGGAGGATATAAAAAATCGGAACCCTAGGGTATTCAATGACCAAAAAATCTGCTAACCTGTCAGAAATTACACCCATCATTAAAGCTTCATTGACCACAATTTTAATGAGTTTCTGAACTTTCAAAGTGGGGTCATGAACTATAAGGACATATGTACCAGGTGAGTATTAATAAGCCAGGTGAGTATTAATTTCTAGATCATACTTTTCCCAGTCCTGAATAACCAAAGCCCCACCTTTATCCCCGGGTTTTATAACTATACTGCCATCATTAGACAGAACTTGAACAGCTTCCCATTCCCACCTTGTTAAATTTCCATGTTTAAATTTTATAAATTTGTATTGTTTTTCCAATTTGTGTATATCTTTTTAAACTTCATTCATGAAAACAGTAACAGCTGGATGTTCACGATATGGAATAAAATGGGATTTGGGTCTAAAATGGTCCTGATCAAATTCCTGGGTATCCCCAAACATAATACATAATTTTATAAGTCTCTCCAATTTGAATAAATCCACTTCTAATTTAAATTCATCATGAAGAGATAATGGGACAAAGGACAATCCTAAATTTAGAACTTTATATTCCATTGGAGAAAGTACTCGACTGCTTATATTTATCACTATGTTTTCCTTCTGGCTGGTGGGCATGATCTTTGTTGAAAAAAAAATTTTTTCATTAAATGAACATTTCAAAGCACGTTCCAATCGTGGTCTTCTACCAGCAGGAACCTCATTCTCTGGGAGAGCACTAGATGAAAGAATTAGACTAGAACTAGAATTAATGTTTCTATTGCTGGCTCGTTCCCCAGGAAATTCGCCTAGCCAACAAGTGGCCTTCCTGCTTGAGGATAGTATTCCTGCCATTACTTGGAAAGTGGTTGACTTCTGTGTGGCAGCTCGAAGATTGCATCGGCTTCTAATTAATAAATCCAGTACTGCCCTGTAGCTTTTTAGTTATAGTATAGTTGGTGGTTTTTGAGACTGTTGACCTGTTATCATTTTAATTGTTATTTATGTTTTTATTTCAACTGTATATTCACTCTGTCTTATTTATAAATTTTTTAGTTTTAGTAATTAACTCCCTCTTAAGATTGGGAGGCTTTTGGTGGTTTCAGTAATATACCCTAGGGTATTGTGATATAAGTGGTATTATGTTTTTATAACTGTGTTATATGTTCTATTCTATTTCCTTGTTGTGCTGGTCATAGACTGTAACAAACCTTGAACTGAACTGAACTGAACTGAACTGATGTAAAAATCAAGTGGTAAGTTCTCAGATGTGACATCACTTCTATACCGCAATTCTTAGATGTGAGTACCATTTCTGGTTTAATTTTTTTAAAAAAAATTTAAAAAATCAAAGTATGGCCAAATTCACTTAACATTAAATACACAGAGTCCTGCCATCCTCTACTAGGTGTTTGCCAAATTTGTATTGGCCTTCCCTTGCTTGGCCTTCCCACCAATTTTTTAAATTTCCCCATAGACTTCTACGGAGATTTTTATGGATATTTTTAATAGATTTCCCATTGGAAATCCAATAATGATGTTGATAACAATATTTAAAGGGCTGATTGATACCTATTGGATCCAATCCAATCCAATATTTTCAGCTGTACACAGGCCTAGTTATTTCCACAGAGAACAATGAACACCTAAAACTAAATGAAAATAATAATGCTGAATTAAAAAAAACACAACACTCTAAACTATAAATATTATCTTCTGCATAGCCCTAAGCCACATACTCCTAAACTCTAAGAATTACTAACTATTAATTACTAATTTACTTAGCTAGGAAACCTGATTCATCTCAACTTGACAAGGTGACCTAGGAGACTGGCATCCTAACCACAGCAGACTAATGAAGCCACCTACAGAGACCTAAGAAGAAATATCAAGGATATACCCATGAATCTTTAACATTACTGTCAAGGAAAACTGAGGAATAAATTAAGATTCCCAAGGAGAAGAGAGATACATTAGATTTAATATCACATTTGAGAGTGCTTGCATTGGCAGCCTTTTTACCCATATCCAGAAAACTCACAGGAATAAAGTTTAAGCAAGGTTCCTTCTTTATCAACCACAGTTCTATACAACACATCACATCCCTACATACTGATATGTAGGCCTTTCCTCAAGCTGTGAGATCTTTTGGGTAAAAGTAAAATTAAATCAGCCAAGCATTCAGTGACTATTGAGAATCAACAGTGTCCATGCTGTCTCTGGCTTTTACAGGAAAACCTCATTAAGAAGCAAGGCAAGCCACAGTGTCTCGGAATTGAAAATTAACATAAGGAAGACATGCTAGAGATCAGAAAGGGTCAAACAACTCCTCTGAAACCTCTGAAAGAGTTCAGCTGTTTGACATGGGCAATACTTACAAAGGAGTGACTAAAGGCATTTCAAGAAAACAGGAATGGTTTTCAACATATTCTAAAAAGTCAGAAGTCATATCATCATCATGCAACAGCACTTCAGAGTGTTCAAAGTGCTTCACATAGTTATCTTAGTAATTTTTACAACAGTCCTCTAAGGCAGGTCAGTATTATTATCCCTACATTGGAAAGGAGTGCCGGAAAATAGAGACTTGCTTAAGACTTGCTTGTGAGTTTGAGACTCAGACAAGATTTGTGCAAGTACGATAGGCCTGCCCATGTGAACAGCCTCATTATGAAAGCTGTTGCCTTAGCATGTTACAACATGGATGCTTTAAACAATGAAAAACAAGGAAATGCAAACTGACCAATGCAATTCAAGCTCTCTTTGGCTGTTGCAGCAGTCGTGAACTCTGCTCTGGGAAACAGACCACCCCATCCCTAACTTCCTACCATGTCTTGTTTAGTCAAGACATGTAGTCAGTAGATTGAGACAAAAAGTATTAGGGCACATGCATTCAGGTTGGCCTTCCACTGCTGAAGAAGCAGAATTCTATAGGGTTACTATTATGAGAATCATTTGCTAGACAGAATACACACAAGAATGCCATAGAAGCAGAATAAATGGAGATTTTTGCCACATGAAGTCTGTGTTAGAACTCAGGCTTTAGATATCAATAAAGCACAGCACAATCTGAGGCTTAATTCCAGTTTTATTTGTACAAAACCTGTCAGCAAAGTAATGCTGGTTTTAAAAGCCAGTCTGCGCAGATTTTCATAGGATGCTACATGACATTTAAACAAAACGAGGAAAGGGTACACAGAAGCAACCTATGCAGTCAAGAAAGAGTCAAAAGATATGAGGCAGTCATTCCTATACAGACATGGCTTTATGCCATCATGTCACTTTAAAGATCTGCATTTTGTTGATAATAAAAAGAAGAAGAGAGACACCTTTGCTGAGATGGTGTCTCTCCCCCACTCCACCCCATAAAGATTTAGGCATATAGTATTAAATGCCTAACTCCAATAAGATTTCAAGGAACCCTCAGGGTTCCCTGAAACATAGTTTTAAAACTACTGGATGGGGTTGTTTTGCTCAGTGTGAAAAAGGACTTTGAATCCTCTCCAACAAAGGTATTGCTGGCTATCAAGTGATTGCCCCCAAACATTTGCCTTGACAGTCTGTTCTCTTTCTCTTCACAGTGTTTAAAATGCTACCAACCTGATGTGGAAATAAAATACAAGCTAGCCCTCTCCTTTGGTTCATAGCTTTTGTGATAGTGGTGGGGGCGGGGGTTCATTCATTGCTTCAGGGGGGATTTTTCCCTCTAGCTTGACAGAAATAATATGATCTTTTTGATTAATTTTATACCTGCACATTTTAGGGCATTCTTTGAAGTACTGGAGTTTACACTTTATGAGCCTAGCCTTGCTCTTGCAAATCATATGGACACTTCTAGTATTATGAACGGCAACCTTTACCTTTTGAAGTTATAACGCACAGCACCAGAGTCAAAGTAAAAAAAAATATTGTAAAGTAACATTTTCTTCTGTCCTAATTTTGAAAGTAAGATATAGGACTCCATCCAGAATGACAGACAGTTGCTAATAGGGGTGTGCGGAACCAGTTCAAATCAAACCAGGTTCAATTCAAAATGGCCTGGTTGGACTGGTTTGAACTCAAACCAGGCTGCCACCCCCCCATAGAGACCAGTTCAACCCAGTTCGACCGCTTCAAGGGCTATGCTTGTAAAGAGGAATCTGGTGAGGATTCCCCGTTACAAGCAAAGGGGTGGGGATGTTGTAAGGGCATCCGGGAGGGCAGCAAGAGGACACATTAATCGCTTCTGCAGTGGGAGCAGCTCGTCTAAGCACCACCGGCACTCCCCGCCCAGCAGGCTCCAGCCCCCGTGGATACAGCCCCCGTGGATACAGCCCCCGTGGATACGATGGCCATTTGTATGACCACAAATGTGTGGATTTGCATCACCACAATCATTCAAATCAGTTTTAGTTTGGTTCAGATTCAAACCAAACCACCTGAACTGGTTCAATGCACACCCCTAGTTGCTATGAAAGGCCTTTCCTCTTCCCTGACTCCTCAGCCTGTTTTATGTGTGACTGGATTGGTCCTGAAGGAAGAACAGAGGTCAGTGAAAAGATCACGGGGCTTCTTCCTTGCTGTTACTTAAGGCCTTTAAAGCATGCAATGGGCTCTTCATGGCCTTTCTCATTTGGATTTGTTGGTTTACAAGCCTTAAGTAAACAACCTCAGTCAGGGACATAGCAAGGTTGGATTGGGCCCTGGGACAAGTAGTTAAGATGGGCCCCTGCCCCCACTTTCCCTGCCTTCTTTTCCTTCTCCCTTAATCTTTGCTGCAGAAAAACAGCAATAACAAGGTAAAAAAAAATTGGCACACGCAGAGGCAGTTCCCATGGTCAGTGGGAGCCGCCTGGGGATGGTGAGCGGGGAGAGTGGGCTTAGCCCGCTCTCCCTGCACACGAGCAAACAGTCTGCTCCAGGCAGCCAAACTGGCCGCCCACACGACTGTCGGCTCAGTTACTGAGCCGGCGGGGGCTGGGAGGATCGGGGGGCATACGGCCCCTGGAAGCTCCAGCATGCCGTGCACGAGTGTGCAGGGCATGATGGTGAGACCCCCGAGTCAGAAGGCTGCTTTTTAGCCTTTCGGTCGGGGGTCTACTCGTGAGTTGCTGCCATGCGGAGTTGCACCGCAGCAGCACATGAACAAAAAGCCCAGGTTAGCGGAGCACTCACTCCACTAACCTGGGCTTAGGGGAGGGTTATTTAAGCGGGTGACCCGCTTTCGTGAGACCGGGCTCGGCTGCGAGCCCGGTGGTTCTCACGGCCATGTAAAATCGGGCTAGGCTCCCTTAGCCCAATTTTGCATGACCGTGAGAACAGCCTCACACTCTTTCCTGCTCCTGTGCAAATATGAAATATATTCATAATATCACACACTCTCTCATACACACACACACGTGTGTATTCCTCTGTTTCAGAAACATTTTTAACATATCTACAACACACACCCCATGTATTTATACTACATCTACAACACTTCTATCTTACTTGCTTACTCATGCTCCCTCGTACTCCCTCCCCCCGCCTCTCTCTCACACACACAACCAGTCAAGGTATTCTGCAGGAAACTGAGTCCCAATTTTGGACCCCCAGGATTTAGGTGTAAATGGAACCTAGTTGCTAAGAAATATAAATAAGGTCTTTTCGGGTCTATTTCAGCTTCAGGAAAGAAATGGGAGGGGGAGGAGTGTCAGGTAGCATTCCTCACTTCCCCTCTCTCCATGACTGGCTGGCTGATGCATAGCAACATTCTTCACTGCAGAGCCTGTCAGTCGGGATCGGTGATCTGAACCTGAGCGCTAGCCAGTCAGCCAAGAGAAGAGGAGAAGAGGAGAGACAGTGATGCTGCTTGACACTCCTCACCTCTTCCCTCCTAGAGAGGACCTATCTTACTTGAAGCCAAGATGAGTATTCTAATCAGCAGTTAACAATGTGACAGCATGTCAGGGTGGTGGAGAACAAAGAGAGAGCCGCCTGTCACCTAGCCAGGGTGCCCCCTCCATCACAGCCCCAGGATATTTGTTCCATATTGCTCAATTATAGTTATTCCTCTGATCTCAGCCATACTGTCTATGTTCGAAGCGGAGGAGGAGGACACATTAAGATGCACCTTCACCAGCTAACATTTCCAATACAGTTTTCAGTGCAGGGGAATAAATTTCATGAATGGCAGTCCTTCAAATGCCATGCCTGCAAGTGCCAGGCTTGCAAGTTCTTATACTTGAACACAGGCCTGCATTCCTTATGACATTACCTGATCTGCTATCTGCTGCACCATTGGAGTAAAGAGGCACAGAAGCACAAGAAAGCAACTCTGAATATTACTTCAAGAGAAAATGGTATAAAGAATAAAAAGATGGAGAGATACAAGATGAAGGATAGCATCAAATGTCCAATGTGAGATGGATGGAGTAGGAGAGGGGAAGAGAAGAGTATTGGTACTGTATAGCAAGTCGTGGGTGTAAAAATGTACTCAGGTTAGTGGAAGATGCACCCTAAGTTTCTGCTTTCCCTTACTGTCTGGTACTTTGAAAGAGCAAGGAACTCTATAGAATATTTAAACTTAGCTCCGCTTTTTGATCAGCTGAGGAAATCAGTGATCCTGCTGGATAAGACATTGGTTTGCAAAGACTGGATAGATTGCAAAGACTTATTTACCCCAGCTTTCCTTTTCTGAGAGACTGGGGGTCATTATTCATTTCAAACACAATAACCCAGGGATACTAATAATTTAATATTGATTGTGGAATCAAGCCTCAAGTTCTACCTCAGAGTTTACACAGACTAAACAGCAGTTTACACATCCTAGAATCGTAGAAAGTGTAAACAGCTGAAGACCCCATAGAACAGATATTACTTCACCCCCAAGAAAGGCAAAGCTGCACAAAAAGTATCTCCATTCTTTAAGAGGAAGTCTACTGTCATAAAGGTAAAAGCTAAAGTGTGCCGTCAAGTTGACATCGACTCCTGGCGCCCACAGAGCCAAGTGGTTTTCTTTAGTAGAATAAAGGAGTGGTTTACCATTGCCTCCTCCGATGCAGTATGAGATGATAGGATTTCAATAGCATTTCAAGAAGCCTTGGAGGGATTTAGTGTCGGCTCTGCTGGTGATCCTGTTGATGCCCTAGTGGAGAATTGGAACAGCAAACTCACTGGGGCAGTAGACATGATTGCTCCTAAGCGTCCTCTCCAACCCGCTTCAAAATTGGCCCATTGGTATACCAAAGAACTATGGGGGCTGAAGCAGTGAGGTAGACGACTGGAGTGCAAGTGGAGAAAGAATTGGCTTGAATCCGACAGATTGCAACATAGAGCTCATTTGAAGACCTATGCTCAGGCAATACATGCGGCAAAAAAGCAATTCTTTTCTGCCTGTATTGCATCCGCAAGTTCATGTCTGGTGGAGTTGTTCAGGGTTGTGAGAGGGCTAGTGAGTGCCGCTCCTCCCTTGAATCAGAATCTGGAACCATCGATTACCTTCTGTGATGTGTTTAATGAATTATTTGTGGGGAAAATCTCTCGTATTCGGGCTAACTTAGACTCCGTCTCCACAATTACTTCAGTGTCTGATGTGGAGGTGTCCAGCGACTCCTCTGGTGTGATTAGGTTGGATCAGTTCCAGTTTGTGACTCCTGAGGATGTGGACAAGCTGATTGGAAAGTTGCGGCCCACCACCTGTTCTCTTGCCCCTTGCCCGACATGGCAGGGGGGGGTTGTTGTAGAAGGCCTGGTAGAGATTATAAATGCATCTCTGAGGGAAGGTAGGATGCCTCCTTGTCTTAAGGAGGTAATTATTAGACCGCTTCTGAAGAAGCCTACCCTGGATCCCTCAGACTTGAACAACTACAGGCCTGTTTCCAACCTTCCATGGCTGGGCAAGGTAATTGAGAGGGTGGTGGCCTCCCAGCTCCAGACAGTCTTGGATGAAACTGATTATCTTGACCCATTTCAAACTGGCTTTTGGGCTGGCTATGGGGTGGAGACTGCCTTGGTTGGCCTGGTGGATGATCTCCAATTGGGAATGGACAAAGGAAGTGTGACTCTGTTGGTCCTTTTGGACCTCTCAGCGGCTTTCGATACTATCGACCATAGTATCCTTCTGGAGCGTCTGAGGGGGTTGGGAGTTGGAGGCACTGCTTTGCGGTGGTTCCGCTCCTACCTCTCGGGCAGGTTCCAGATGGTGTCCCTTGGAGACTGCTGTTCTTCAAAATCTGAACTCTTGTATGGTGCCACAGGGCTCCATATTGTCTCCAATGTTGTTTAACATCTACATGAAACCGCTGGGAGAGATCAGGAGATTTGGTGCATCAGGAGATTTGGTGCAGGGTGCTATCATTATGCTGATGACACCCAAATCTATTTCTCCATGTCAGCATCATCGGAAGAGGGCATAACCTCCCTAAATGCCTGCCAGGAGTCGGTAATGGGCTGGATGAGGGATAACAAACTGAGACTGAATCCGGCTAAGACGGAGGTACTCATTGTGGGGGGATGGAATTTGAGATATAATTTTGATCTGCCTGTTCTGGATGGGGTCACACTTCCCCAGAAGGAACAGGTACGCAGTCTAGGGGTGCTTCTGGATCCAAGCCTCTCCCTGGTCTCCCAGGTTGAGGTGGTGGCCAGAAGTGCCTTCTATCAGCTTTGGCTGATACACCAGCTGCGTCTGTTTCTTGAGGTTAACGACCTCAAAACAGTAGCAGAACAGTGGTACATCTGCTGGTAACCTCCAGACTGGATTATTGTAATGCACTCTATGTGGCGCTGCCCTTGTATGTAGTCCAGAAACTACAGTTGGTCCAGAATGTAGGAGCCAGGCTGGTCTCTGGGTCATCTAGGAGAGACCATATCACTCCTGTATTGAAGGAGCTACACTGGCTGCCGATATGTTTCTGGGTAAAATACAAGGTGTTGGTTATAACCTATAAAGCCCTAAACAGCTTGGGCCCTGGGTATTTAAGAGAACATCTTCTTCATCATGAACCCCACCACCCACTGAGATCATCTGGAGAGGTCCGTTTGCATTTGCCACCAGCTCGTCTGGTGGCCGCTCAGGGACGAGCCTTTTCCGCTGCTGCCCCAAGGCTTTGGAATGTGCTCCCTAGTGAAATAAGAGCCTCCCCATATCTGACAGCTTTAAAAAAGTCTTTAAAGATGCATCTGTTCACCCAGGCTTTTAACTGATACTGTTTTGATTGTTTTTAATGCTGTTTTAAAATATTCTTTAAAAATTTTTAAATTGTTGTAATGTGTTAAATTTTTCATTTTTGTCTTAACTAATGTTTCACTTTGTTTTTATTCTGTTGTAAACCGCTCAGAGACGTAAGTTCTGGGCAGCATAAAAATGTTTTAATAAATAAATAAAATGATGCCTTTCAGCATCTTCCTATATCACTGCTGCCTGATATAGTACCAGCAGGGATTCGAACTGGCAACCTTCTGCTTATTAGCCAAGCATTTCCCCACTGCGCCACTTAAGGTGACTCCTCATCATCATAGACTACTCTAAACACCACACTTGATTCTTTATCAGTCCATGCAGCATAAAGGCAGGTCATATCCAATTGGATGAAACCCAAACTATGTGCTGAGATACAGTAATGTGCCATGAAAGAACCGCTAGTGCACTGCAATAAATAAATGGATGCCAGACTCCTGTGAGCCCAAAGTCTCCACCCACAGAATGGCTGCCCACTGCATGATTTACTGCTCTGGCCTTGTGTCTTTTCAGAATCAACTTCCATTTAGGATGAGTAAAGTAACTCTTCTACTTCTCTGCATCAGTTGTGATGGGAACATTCAAACAGTCCCACCATCAAGATGGAGCAGAATGGCCTGCCCTTGAAGAGCTCTCCTCTTGCAGCTATGTTTGTTTTGCCTCCTTCCAATCAAAAGGCATGTCCAGAAAGTGAGTCATTGCAGAAACACTGGAGGTGAGCTCCTTCAAAACGGGGCGGTGGTGTATTTTTATACCCCCAAAGGCTTGATTCTGGAATGGGTGCATGGTTTAAGTGGGCTTCAGCTTTCAGAAATTTGAGATGCAGTGGTTTAGACATTAAACAACCCTTCAGATAGACTGGTAGTGCAATTTTTTGGATAGCCTGCATGGCAACCTTCTACAGCTCACATCTTCTTTTCTTAGTGAAACAAGCAAAGCCTGTTTTGGTACAGGCTTCCTCTCCACTGTCAGAACAATTTTATGACTCTGTTTTATAGGTTAATTCTGCTCTCATCTCCACTAGCATAAACCTGCAATAACTATATGGATATGATTTATACAGACACAATTATGAAGAAGTAGAAGATTCAAAGATTCGTCAAGCTTAGCACTCTCATTTGGAGAGATATAAGTTAACTTTATGATTCAGACATCTCCAAGCCTGGCATTGCATGCTCTAGCCATACAGATGCTGGTTGTCAAATGACCCGTAACCACCTTGGGCAATGCTTGAAAATGCACTGGTCAAGTTGCATTTTTGGATGTCCATAGTCTTGTTACAGCACTTAAGTCATACAAGAGTACTGAATGCTGGCATGTTTCATATTCTTTTAAGAAGACACTGTTTAGTTGTGCGTACGGTTAGGCAGATTTATTCTGTTCCAGTTCCCAAGTAATTCAGATTTACAGGATTATTTTATCCAGGCAATTAGAGGCTGTTAACTTTTTCTTCCAAAGTCCAAATAGTTTTGCTAGGTTCCTGCACACATGAATGATGGTTTTTGTCGTGAGGCTGCCACCTATGAGGAGTCATCTAAGCAAGTGAGGAGAACCCACTTCATGCCACGTGGGCTCAATAGAGGCAGCATTGTGCCAAATCACAGGAACTGTAGCTTCCATCTACAGTGTGAGACTAGATGCCGTGGCCTGCACAATGCAACATGCAACTCTGCATTACATTGCTATCACGTGATGTTCAAACAGATGGCTTCTGCCCTGCTATCACAACTCAACTTGCCAGGAACTTAAGTGGAAGCATTACCAAGCCAGACTGCAGGACAGTTAGGCCTCCACTTCCTGGTTCATTGCTGCAGTACTTTCACACCCTGAAGCCTGCTGTGCAATTCACTGCTGGATTCCTAGCATAATTTAATGAAAGCTATAATTATTGCCTTGCTGTGCTGGGGACTGACAGTTTAGCAGGATATTGTATAGGTATGTGGTGCTAACAAATCTTATGGTTTATGATCAGCTGAGGTATATTACGTAACTTACTCCATGGCTTAGTGGCATTCCAACCTTCGCCATTTATTTAGAGAAATAGTCTCTGAATAAATTGCCATCATGTCTGCAAAATGTTCACAGGGCTTCTGTCGGGAAATAAACCATCCAAATTAAACTTCTGAAGCAACATTAGCAAGTGCCTTTAAATATGAAATATAAATATATTAAACTTTTTCAAAAGTTGGAGAAGGAGATGGCAGACTGCAGAACTGGTTATGCAAGGGAAGTGGAGCATTTAAGAAAATACAGGGAGAGGTCAGTATGTAGACTGACCTCTTCCAACAGATTGGAAGAGGTCAGTCTACATACCCATACCAAAGAAAGGAGACATAACAGATTGCACAGATTATTGCACAATATCCTTAATTTCACATGCTAGCAAAATAATGCTGAGGATCATCCAAAGTAGATTAGAGCCCTACGTGGAAAGGGAAATGCCAGATGTTCAAGCTGGTTTCAGAAAAGGCCAAGGAACAAGAGACATCATTACTGATGCATGCTGGATAATTGAGAAAGCCAAAGAATACCAGAAAGAAGTCAATATGTGCTTTATTGACTACAGAAAAGCCTTCAATTGTGTTGACCATGTCAAGTTGTGGAATATCTTTAGGAAAATTGGCATCCCAGAACACCTCATTGTTCTCATGATAAGCCTATAAACAGGACAGGAAGCGACAGTCCAGATGGAACATGGTGAAACAGACTGGCACCAAATCGGCAAAGGAGTAAGATAAGGCTGTATACTTTCTCCTTCTTTATTCAATTTATATGCTGATATACTGAGAGAAGCTGGATTGGAAGAAGATGAGCATGGTTTTGAAGCTGGTGGAAGAAACATCAATAACCTGCGCTATGCTGATGACACCACTCTGATAGCTGAGAATGTGGATGATCTGCAAGCTCTAGTAATGAAAGTCAAGGAGCACAGTGAAAAAATGGGACTACGACTAAATGTAAAGAAGACTAAACTAATGACACTAAACTAATGAAGGGCCTAGAGCACCTTTCTTATGAGGCTAGGTTACAACACCTGGGGCTTTTTAGTTTAGAAAAAAGACTACTGCGGGGAGACATGATAGAGGTCTATAAAATCATGCATGGTGTGGAGAAAGTGGATAGAGAGAAATTCTTCTTCCTCTCCCATAACACTAGAATCAGGGGACATCCCATGAAATTGATTGCCAGGAAATCTAGGGCCAGCAAATGGAGGTGTTTTTTCACACAACACATAATCAGCTTGTGGAATTCTCTGCCACGTGATGTGGTGACAGCCAACAACCTGGATGGCTTTAAGAGGGGTTTGGATAACTTCATGGAGGAGAGGTCTATTGATGGCTACTAGTCGGAGGGCTGTAGCTCTGGGTACCAGTTGCAGAGGAGTAACAGCAGGAGAGAGGGCATGCCCTCAACTCCTGCCTGTGGCTTCCAGCGGCATCTGGTGGGCCACGGTGTGAAACGGGATGCTGGACTAGATGGGCCTTGGGCCTGATCCAGCAGGGCTGTTCTTATGTTCTTATGACAATGGGTACAGCAACCAGCCTCAGAATTGACAATGAAGACATTGAAGTGGTGGATAGATTCTGCCTTTTAGGATCAACCATCAACAGTAAAGGATCCAGCAGTCAAGAAATACGCCGGCGACTAGCACTAGGTTGGGTTGCAATGAAGGCCTTGGAAAGGATATTTAGATGCTATGACATGTCTACACCTACAAAGATTAGAATCGTTCGGACAATGGTTTTCCCCATGACACTCTATGGATGCGAAAGCTGGACTTTGAAGAAGCAAGACAGAAAAAGCACTGACGCTTTTGAACTTTGGTGCTGGAGAAGACTTTTGAGGATTCCATGGACAGCCAGGAAAACTAACAAATGGATTATAGAACAAATCAATCCAGAATTTTCACTCAAGGCACAAATGACCAGGCTCAAACTATCATACTTTGGACACATTGTACAAAGACCCATCTCCCTTGCTGGGAAAAGTTGAAGAAAACAGAAGAAGAGGATAACCAGCAGCAAGGTAGATGGACTCAATTACAACAGCAATGACTCCACCACTGAGAAACCTTAAAGGCCAAGTTGAAGACAGATCATCCTGGAGAGAATCTATCTATGTGGTCACTAAGAGTCGACACTGACTTGATGGCACTTAATCAATCAATCAATCAGGGACATGGTGGTATCTGGTTGCTTCAAGGGGGAACCAGAATCCTGATTTATGCCCTTCTGGCTCTCCATTCTTGGAATTTTTCTTTTCTTTTCTGATTCTGATTTCACTTTCTAGATTACAGTGAAGCTAATTGATGGGTGTCTTTGCAAGCCTTCTACTTCCAGTACAACATTCCTCCAGAATTTTCACCCCTGCTTAACTGGGTAAAGTGGCACCTTTTAAAGGGGTGGCTTTCTTATATTTAGCAGGGGGGAGAGCAACTGTCATTCAGTCCAGCATAGCAGCTCTCCCAGTGGCTGTTGCTCATGCTTCGCTTGTGATTCTTTTTTTAGATTTGGAGCCCTTTTGGGACAGGGAACAATCTTCTCATCCCTCTTGCTAAATAATGACTTTGAGAACTATTTTTAAAGCAGTATAGACATTAATAATAACAATAATTTTGGACTCTTTTCCTCCAGTGACCATGAAATTCTGGAATATTTCCTCACTACTATGACAATGAATACCACTCACTGCTACTTACCAACAACAGCTTACCAACAGCTTACCTACTTACCAACATCTTGGGGTGGGCATGCAACCGTCAGTGGTGGTTCTGTTTGAATTCAAACTGAATTGAAACCAAACCATCAGTCCGCATAAGAACTGGCCAGCTGTTTGATTCGTGTGGTTCAGTTTGGCATGGTTCCACTCAGTTCGAGTGCAAAGGGAATTCCCTACATATAAAGGGATTTGAGGGATGGGCAGGTGAAAGGGCACATAATTGCTGGTGGCTCCTCAGCAGTGGCAGCCCCTCTCAGTTGGGCCAGCAAGTGGCCTGGTTCCTCACTACTAGGACTTGGCTTGCCAGCCCACAGTCCAGGGGCAGGAGAGCACCAGCAGGGCCAAGAGAGACCACCGCTGAGGAGCTGCCACCGGCATGCCACCACTGGTAAGGTACCTTCTCACCCACCCACCACCTGCCTCACAAACCCCTTTATAAGCAGGGAATCTCCTTTGCTTGTAAAGGGAAATCCTTACCAGATTCACCTATACAAACATGGCTGAACCAGACCAAACCCTTGGGGGCGGGGGCGGTCCAGTTCAAGCTAAAACCAGTCAAACCAGGCTGGTTTGAATCAAACTGGGTTTGACTCAAACTGGTTTTGCACACCCCTAACAAAAACCACCTGTGAAAATGAAATGGTAAGCAAACCCAGGTTGGTGAAATCAGCTTTCTTAACCAGGTTGTGGATCAGTAGGACTTGAAAGGTAGCTGCTCTCAAAGTGAATCTGTTGCCTGCACCCATCAAGACGTGACAGGTAAGAAACCAAAATGAACCAATAATAACTAAATCAAGAGTACACACAAAGGGACACGGAACTGCAGAGAGGAATTTAGCCAGGAATTTTATGGTATGAAATGAGAAGTCAAGGCCAAATCAGATGAATCTTTATCTAGTTAGGGGCTTGATTTTACTGTCATTTTTAGGTATCTGGGAATAAAATGTCATGATGCACTGAAAATCCACTAGAATGGGACATATGGGAGCATCCAGGCTTCATGTGTTTAAAACTGTTAATGTAGTCTTAAATTTAACATGTTCTAATGAAAGCAATTTAGTTAGCCTAACATTAAAACTTTATGAAGGGAACATTATTCCCCAGTTAACTTACGGAGCTAGAATGTTGGGGATTGCTTTATTTAATGAAAATGACAACATCATTTCTGTACATTCCTTGTGACACAACTTCAGTGATGCTGTGAGCTGAAACTGAAATTCTCATGAGTAAGTCTTAAGTACATTCTGCAATCCTTTCATATTGGCTCAAATTATAATGCATGATGGAGACTGGATTTCTAAAGAAGTGTTATCCATAGGAAATCAAGAAGATTATTGTAAGAATTCATGGACTAAATATGCACATGCATGCACACACACACAACTTCAAATTATATTCTAGCAGACAACTGAACTCTGTTTCAGGGTATTTAGCAGGGTTGTAGTTAGAGTTGAACAAGTAGGGGTAAAATGTCCCTGGGTCCATGGGCAGGGCTGGCTAGGAAACAGCCTGCTCTTTGCTCTCCTCTCCCACCTCCCTGACTCATTGGAAGCTGCTGGCTCCTGATTGGCATATGGGGAGTGCCTGGTATTATTTGCATAGGAGCAAGAGAAAGGGCATGCCAGAATGCTTTGTTTCTCACCATGGTCTGTACATATTCCATACGTTCCTTATGTTATTCTGTAGCAAAGACATGGGGGGGCGGTTAAGGGGCTAGGGGGGCCATATTAATTTCTTATCTCAGAGCCCACTTCAACCTTGCTATATCCCTGGTATTTAGCCAGGAACGGAATTATAAATAATATGTAAATTACATACAGGTTGACAGGAAATTTGTGTCCAACATGCAGTTTTGTCAAAAGAATCGGCTCTTAAAAACTTAATTTTGCTCCAGAGCCATAGTTTAATGATCTAACATTTTCTGCTTCAAGGAAGTCCTATAGTGCTCTGTGCTTTCACACTGTGCCTACCAATTATTTGAAGGTAAGTTACATAAAAAGTCCTGTTAACAAAAACTGGTGTATCTGTGGTCAATAGTGTGTGGAAGATGATGTACATTACTCCTTTTATATGATATGCATCCATTATGTACATTCTCTAGAGAATGATGTCACTCAGATTCCTTGACCAGAATTATGTCTGGGAATAATTTTTGAAACATCTGGTACTTTTTATCTAGCAAAGGGAATTCTGTCAAACATGAAGTAGTGTTATATGCACTTTCTGCTCTAAAAAAATTAAATGAACATTGGCCCAACATGATATTTTCTCCTGTTTGGGGGGACCAGCAGGTTTGTGTTTTAGAAGCTAGAGCTTTGCTGTTGGTTGCACTGTTTTTGTGCATTGTTTTTCATCAAGCTAGTTCGAATCACGTAAGAAAATATGACAGCTACAACTGCATACTCGTGTGCATTTAAAGTTGAATTCTTGTACTTCCCTTTTGATTATATCAATTTGTGATGTTATCTTTTTATTGTACTCTTTAAATTGAAATAGTTGTATGTTGTGATGACATGATTTTAAGGGGGGGAACTGAATTGAATAGAGTAGGTTTTTTAATTTAACATAATGCATCAGAGTCAATATATATGGGACCAATGTTGAGTCATAGACTTTTGAAATGCATATGTGCATTGCATGTACAATGCATATATGCATTGTATACAGTTGACTGTTATAGAAATTTAATAAATTTATCCTGTTAATATATCCATCCAGTTTCTGTCTTCATTTTTAAACACAAGATATAATTTGTTTTTTTGCCATTGAGGTAGGGATGTGCAAAAAAATTGGGGCACAGATTGATCTGTGCCCGAAATGAGCAATTTTGGGTGATTCGGGGCCGAACCGAATCACCCCCGATGTCCCCCGATATTTTTCAGGGCCGAGCCGAATCACCCGAATTTCGGGGCTGAAAAATTCGGGTGATTTGGCTCATGGCCGATTTTAGGGGATCTTTTTAAGTTTTAGTGACTTTGGGGTAGTTTGGGGGCATAGAATGGGATCTGGGCAAAAAGAGTGGGGTGGGGTGGTAATGCCTAATGGGTGCAGGCTACTACCCCAATTTCAGGGGGATTGGGCAAAGGGCTGATTTTGGGGGAATTTCTGAAGTTTTTGTGTCTTTGGGGCAGATTGGGGCAGATTGGGGCAGAAAGTGGGGCCTGGGGCAGAAGAGTGGGACAGGGAGGTAGTGCCTAATGGGTGGAGGCTACCACCCCAATTTAAGGGGGATTGGACAAAGGGGTGATTTTGGGGGAATTTTTGAAGTTTTTGTGTCTTTGGGGCAGTTTGGGGGCAGAAAGTGTATCTGCCCCAAAAGGGTGGGGTGGAGTGGTATTGCCCAATGGGTGTCAGCTAACACCCCAATTTCAGGGGGATTGGGCAGAGTGCTGATTTTTTGGGAATTTTTGAAGTTTTGGTGTCTTTGGGGCAGATTGGGGACAGAAAGTGGATCTGCCCCAAAAGAGTGGGGTGGGCTGGTAGATAGTGCCTAATGGGTGGAGGCTACCACCCGTCCCCAATTTCAGAGTGATTGGCCAGAGGGCTAGATTTTGTTGATTTTCTGAGGTTTTTCTTCATAAAGTGCTTTGTGGTAGATTGATTCATTCATCATATTCATAGTAAATGCGAGTGTGAAAAAGTGAAAGTGGGGTCATGAGAGTTCTTTAATTGAAAAAAATCTCATTTGCTATCATTGAATCAGAATTCACACCTCAGAAAATAAGGGAATAACATCCCTTCAGAAAAACTTCTGAGGTGTGAATTCTCATTCAATGATAGCAAATGAGATTTTTTTCAATTAAAGAACTCTCATGACCCCACTTTCACTTTTTTCACACTCTCACTTACTATGAATATTGAATGAATCAATCTACCACACTGCACTTTATGAAGAAAAACCTCAGAAAATCAACAAAATCCAGCCCTCTGGCCAATCACTCTGAAATTGGGGACGGGTGGTATCCTCCACCCATTAGGCACTATATACCAGCCCACCCCACTCTTTTGGGGCAGATCCACTTTCTGCCCCCAATCTGCCCCAAAGACACCAAAACTTCAAAAATTCCCAAAAAATCAGCACTCTGCCCAATCCCCCTGAAATTGGGGTGTTAGCTGCCACCCATTAGGCACTACCACTCCACACCACTCTTCTGCCCCAGGCCCCACTTTCTGCCCCAATCTGCCCCAAAGACATGACAACTTCAGAAATTTCCCCAAAATCACCCCTTTGCCCAATCCCCCTGAAATTGGGGTGGTAGTCTGCACCCATTAGGCACTACCACCCCATCCCACTCTTTTTGCCCAGATCCCATGCTATGCCCCTGAACTGCCCCAAAGTCACTAAAACTTCAAATATTCCCCAAAAATCAGCCCTTTGCCCAATCCCCCTGAAATTGGGGTGGTAGCTTCCACCCATTGGGCACTACCACCCTACCCCAAACTTTTGCCCCTGGGCCCTTTCCCCCCCGAACCGATTCGGATTCGGTTTAAATCCAAATCCGAACCTAATCAAGGGTGATTCGGGTGGCCCATATCCGGGCACAAAACAGAACAGGGGTTATTCGGTTCAGGTCCTGAACCAAATCACCGAAAATCCAAATTGCACACCCCTACATTGAGGTATATTCCCACATTTTATCCAACCATTCTTCAATAGCGAGTATTTCTATCTATCCCCCAATAACTAGTTTGTGCAATTCTTGCAGTGGTAATGATATGGGGGAGTTATTCTCTGTGTCTAATAGGTATTTTATCATGTCAGATGAAAAAGTAGTGGCCCCCATTTATGCTGTATTGTAAAAACAAAAAATCAATTTAATTTAATTGTTTCAAGCGCCTTTTGTCATCAAACATTTTCACCATAAATGATAGAAATTACTTCTCTCTTTCTGTCATTTCCAACAATTTGGGTAATAGTTCTTATTTATTTTGCTTATCATTATAGGGGTGACATTACCCCTGCTAACTTGACAAAGAGGTACCTCTTAATGTGGTGATTCTCTTTATTTAGCAGGGGGGAAGTAACTGGCCCTATCCACCCCCAGCACAGCACCTCCAGAGACTGTTGCTAGAGTCTATCTTGTGTTTCTTTTTAGATTGTGAGCCCTTTGGGGACAGGGTTCCATCTTATTTGTTTTTTTATTTCTCTGTGTAAACTGCCCTGAGCCATTTTTGGAAGGGCGGTATAGAAATCTAATAAATAAATAAATAAATAAATAAATAAATAACAAAAAACTTGTGAAAATATTTAAGACTTTTTTTATTTTATGATTTTAAAATTGTTTTGTTTTTATTATGTTTTATTTATTTATTTAAGCTGCATACACCACCTTAAGATTTAGGTGTTAGGCATGTAATAAATAAATAAATAACAACAGATAGACAGTATTTTTTAGCCATTATCTCTGAACTTCCATATTCAAAGAAAAGATGTGACTACTGGTTTAGAGATATTCCCGTAACTGAATGGAATAGATATTACCATATATTTTAAAATTGGTATTTTTAACACATTGCCCAGTTGTGATTTTGGCAATGACCCTACCCTGAAACAGGCTGGGAAAGAAATCAGCAGTGGCAGTGGCCGGCGCGCAGGGGAAACTAGAGGCACAGATGCTCTGCACCCAACCCAACTAGTTAATATGAACACATGAAGCTGCCTTATACTGAATTAGAC
The DNA here is from genome assembly GCF_027244095.1 of Hemicordylus capensis. Classification (NCBI taxonomy): domain Eukaryota; kingdom Metazoa; phylum Chordata; class Lepidosauria; order Squamata; family Cordylidae; genus Hemicordylus; species Hemicordylus capensis. The sequence goes on from NC_069660.1 coordinate 186,928,114, forward strand.
CATGGTTCCATCTACATCTAACTTAGTATTGTCTACACCAGACCTGTTCAACTTAGGCCTGCCCAGCTGTTTTTGGACTACAACTCCCATAATCTCTAGCCACAGTGGCCAATAGCCAGAGATTATGGGAGTTGTAGGCCAACATCTACAGGAGGGCTAAAGTTGAGCAGCCCTGGTCTACACTGAAGAGCAACAGCTTTCTAGGGTTTCAGATGAAAGTCTGTCCCAAGTCTATTCTGAAATGTCAAGAGACCGAACATGAGGATCTTCTGCATACAAGAACAGGTATTCTGCCACTGAGCTACCATCCCTGTAGCTCAGTCACATTAAAAAGTGGCTGGGCATCAGCTAAGAGAACTCTTCCTTTTCCTCCAATTTTACAGGCCAAATCAGATAGTTAATTGAAAGAACTAACCCAACAGGATCCAAAACCTCCTTTTTGAGGTACTATCCATTACACTTGCTATGGTAGTGCTCTAGTCACTGCGAGCTGTTGTCTGGAAACATCCTTAAACTATTCTGGAAGATATAGATCGAATCTTCTTGTTTTTCCTTTCATTGAACTATCTGACTTGTAGTTCTCTCACAAGGCAATTTCTTAGGCAAAATCCTATGATTATTAATTAGCCTGTTATACAACTTTTTCTATATTTACAACTTTTTCTATAGATGCCAAACCAGGTATAAGAGCTAATCACGCCAAGGGAGGAATTGCTGTCTTAATTTCAAACAGGTTCAGCTTAAGGTCATTCCAAATTGGCAGATTAGATGATTTAGCGCTTGCAGTTCTCATTGATGTTCATGATGCTCAAATCTTGGTGATTTCAGTCTATATCCCGCCAGAAGGGTCCAGCTCTATGACTTATGATGTCTGGAATAAATTAGAGGATTTTATATCCTCTCTCGAAGCAAAGTACCCTGGCTCACAGATTTTTAGTTGCAGGGGATTTTAATGCCTGGCTTGGGTCGGATAATAACTCCCTTTTGAGTAGATTTCATTGTCATTTTGAGGACGATTTTGTTCCTTTTCCACTGCTGTCTAGACTCTCTGGAGATGCTAGATTAAATTTGAGAGGGTTTAGACTACTAATGATGTGCTACTGGCTTGATCTTCATATTCTAAATGGTGCTATAGAGTCAGATCATCCGGCCCATTTTACTCATTGGACCAGCAATAATCCTTTGTTGATTGACTATATGGCCATTTCCCGTAATATTATACCCTATTTGGCTTTTTTCAGGGTGATTCCTCGCCCTGAAAGTGATCATCTTCCCCTTGAGTGTTGCTTATGGGTAACTGACCGGACACCTGTGCTAGACTGTGTAAATGCCAGTGGAAAAACTGAAAATTTGGTTCCAGGTAGAAAGTGGACAAAAAGCAGTGCTTTGCAAGTTTCTGCTTAGCTGCACTCTGCAGAGATGTGGATTCTCCTGGCCATGTCAAATTCTAATATGGAGTCTATGCACCCAACCCGACTCCCATCCAAGTGATGGTATGACAAAGAATGTCAGGCAGCAAAAAAGGAATTGGTGGGAGCTTTTAAAAGCTTTACTATTGACCCTGGTAGCTTTCCTAGAGTGGAGGTTGCAAAAAAGAAAGCACAGTATAAACAACTAATTAAGAGGAAGAAGGAGGTATCAATCAAAGAGGGTTGGAAACTTTTGATAGAGGCGGCTTAGGAGAGAAATCAGATTAGGTTTTGGAAATTGGTGACCCCTGCATTAAATAAATCAACACCTTGTCTCCCACCATGTATTTCTGTTGAAATCTGGGAAGCCCACTTTCTTACGTTGTATCAAAAACCAGCCATCAAAGTCAGTGGTAGCACTGACTTTGAACAGCAACTCCAAACTTTGGATACTCCGGTGTGGGCCCCTGTAACACATGCAGAGGCGGAGAGGCTGATTAGTTCATTCCCTTCGGGAGAAGCCCCTGGAATTGACAGTATCACTTTAGAGGTTCTTAAAGCAAATATGACCTGGTGGGTTCCACTCCTCTCCTCTCTCTTCACAGCTATAGATGTAACAGCGTTAATACCAAATGAGTGGAAAGTAGCTATAGTGGTCCCAATTTATAAAAAAGGACTTAGGAGCGATCCAAAAAACTATCGTCCAATCAGCTTGCTAAGCATAATTAGCAAAATATATGCTAAACATTTGTACTTAAAGCTAAAAGATTAGCTTGAGGAAAGGGATGTCCTGGCTCTAGAGCAGGCGGGCTTTAGAGAGGGGAGATACACTTTGGATCATGCCTTCGTTCTTCAATTTCTGTTGACTAAGTATTCAACGAAGCCACATAGAGGACTTTTTGCAGCCTTTGTTGATTTAAAATCAGCGTTCAACCTTATCCCTCGAGAAAGACTCTGGAAAAGACTCTGGGATTTGGGCATCGAGAAAAGACTGCTCTTGTTAATTTTTACTTTATATTCTTGTTCCACTCTAAAGGTACATTACAACCTCCAAGAGGCTTTGACAGCTGCAATCCCCTCAGATAGAGGGGTCCACCAAGGATGTATACTGGCCCCTACGCTATTTAACCTGTATGTCAATTCTATAGTTTCTTTTATTTCCTCCCCTTCCACGCATCCTCCCAAGGTCGTGAATAGGCATATCTCCATTATATTATATGCAGATGATATGGCGATTCCTTCGCTAACACCAATTGGCCTAAAGCGTGCTCTCCTTCTGTTAGATAAATACTGTACACAGGAGAACTTGGAGATCAATTATCAAAAGACAAAAGTCATGGTCTTTGCTAACCGGCCCAGAAGGCATCAGTGGTCAATAAGCTCACATAGGATAGAGCAGGTTAAGTCCTTTAGGTATTTAGGAGTTCTATTTCATTCTTCCTGTTCACGTAAACCTCACCTCGATTAGGCAGTTTTAAAGGCCAAACCAGTAGTTAAATCAATACTCTCTTACTATTACACTAAGGGTGCATCCTATGTCCCGGCCGTGGTCAAACTATTCTTGGCAAAGATTTTGCCTCAACTTTTTTATGGAGCTCAGTTGGGCATAGTTAAAAATCTTGATTCATTGGAGGCACTGCAGTCAAAATTTTTAAAAGCTGTACTGGCTGTTCCCAGATGTGTCCCCACGGTGGCTCTGAGAAGAGAGGTCAGAATGATTAGGCTTCAGACATGCTAATGGAGAGTCATTATTCTTTACTGGTTAAAAATTTATTTTTTGCAGGAGCGTTTGATTGCTTTTATACAACAGGACTCCTTTAAATTTAGATGGCACACTGAGAAAATTGATAAGTTGGCCCGCTGTGGATACTCCTTAGAGGCCATACAGGAGCTTGGTTACGACAGAGCTCGTATCCAAATTATTCAACGCCTAATGGATCTTGAGTTGCAATATGAAATTTCCCAGATATCTAAAAGATCATTCTTGGGTGACCAATTGAGTGGATTTAATTTGGCCCTCTATCTCCAGGTAGTTACGATTCCTGAATATAGACAAGCCATTACGCTGGCCAGGTTGGATGTCCTTCCTTCTACAGTTCTGTTTGGTAGATATGCAGGAATTTCCTTGGCGAATCGTGTATGTCCTTGTGATAAAGGCTGTGTTGAAACAATAGCACATGCCTTTTTACATTGTAGCCTCAATGATGAAGCCAGAGGAAAGCTACTTTCTCCCCTTCTGATAAATTTTAATGGAAGAGCAGGTGATGTTTTATTGAGGTTTTTATTTTCTCCATGTGATGAAGATAAAATTAGAACTGTGCCTAAATACTGTTATATTCTTTGGAAAATACGTGCTAATGTTTAGTTTATGTTTGTATGTCTGTATTTGTAATACTGCTGGTCAAGGACCGAATAAAATATTATGTACGTACTAATTAGCCTGTACACAAGGAAAAAATTCCATTTCAAATTGTGCTCCAAGCCACTGATCATCTCAGTAGCCCTCTTCGGCACCATTTCCAGTTCTACAATGTCCTTCTTAAGATATGGTAACCATAACTGAACACTGTACACCAAATGTGACTGTACCATAGATTTGTATAAAGGCATTATAATACTAGCATTTTTATTTTCAATCCCCTTCCTAATTATCTCTAGCATGAAATTTGTCTTTTTCACAGCTGCCGCACACTGAGTTGACACTTTCCATGAGCTGTCCACCACAACCCCAAGATCTCTCCCCTGGTCAGTCACCAACAACTCAGATCCCATCAGCGTATACGTTAAGTTGGGGGTTTTGCGCCAAAATGCATCACTTTAAATTTGCTTACATTGAACCGCATTTGCCATTTTGTTGCCAATTCCCCCAGTTAGGAGAGAATTCTTTGGACCTCTTCACAATCTGTTTTGGATTTCACTACCCAAATAGTTTGGATTCATCTGTTAATTTGGCCACTTCCCTGCTAAACCCAGCTTCTAGATCATTTATGAACAAGTTAAAGAGCACTTGCCTCGGAACAGATCTTTGAAGACTTGTTACTTCCATCCACTGTGAAAACTGACAATTTATTTGCCGTCTCTGTTTCCTGTCCTTCAACCAGTTTCCAATCCACATATGAACCTGTCCCCTTATCCCATGACTGCTAAGTTTATGCCAGAGCCTTTGGTGGAGAACTTTGTCAAAATCTTTTTTGGAAGTCACAAGCCTCTGAGCCAAGATGGGTGAGCTGGAATACTTGGTTGCTAATGAAAACATAGATATAGTGGGAATAATGGAAATCTGGTGGAATGGTGAGAACCAGTGAGACACTGTTATTCCTGGATACAAACTCTACAGAAAGGGCAAGGAAGGAAGGATTGGGGGTGGAGTAGCACTTTATATTAAAGAAAGGATAGAATCCAACAAACTTGAAAACCTAAGAGGACCAGAGTCCTCCACAAAATCATGGTGGAGGACTCCTCAATGTTGACGTCTGCCACCTTCACACCAGGCAGACAAGTCACCATGCGGTCTTCACAGGGGTCATAAACCATCTCTCCATGCCCCTAACAATCAAATGACCCACTACTACAAGGCTCCCACCCCTGGAGGAATATCCTCTGTGCAAGAGAATATGGGCACATCACCCAAGGAAGGAGTCCTTTCTAAGGGAGAATTCCTCTCTTCCACAGACTGATGTCCTCATTTCCCGAGACCTTCATTCTCCATGACAACAGAGGAGCTGTCAGCCTGGGGGTGCAATGCTTCTATCATATCCTAGAGGATATCACCCACACACCTCTCTCCCTCTCTGAGCTTCTCCAGGTCAGCCACCTTGGCTTTGAAGAAACAGACTTGTTCCGTGAGAGTCAGGAACTGTCATGGCTCAGACTTCTGACTCAGAAGAGTCAGAGCAGGAATGGGAGGATTCACCTGCTAGTGAGGGCTCAGAGGCACAGCAACAGGACTTGGCAGGGAGCCCAGACTTTGAAGCTGAGGATTTGTAACAGCTGCCAGACATTATTTCTGATGGGGAGGAGCCTGGGATTTCACCTGTCTTGAGAAGATGGCTCAAGAGGGAGGCTCAGTGAAAGTCACGCAGGCACAGGAGATCACTAGAGAGGAAGCCGAAGTGCTGATTCAGGGAAGCCTGATTGGCTGCTGGTTCTCTTGAGCCATATATATTTGGTAGTCTCTCAATTGCTCAGGTGCTGTTTGCAACGTACGCTGGCTGCAGACAGTGTGCCATTGAATTCCCAAACTTTGTCCGAGTTCCAGTTTGCCTTGTTTATGCTTCCTGCTTTGTTCTGTTAATTCCTTGCTTCTGTTGTCCTTTGCTATTTTCATTCCTTTGCTCTGTGTTTTCTTTCACTTATTACTCAGTTATTGTTAGAGGGAGGTACCTAGTGCAGTTCAGGGGACTTAATTCATTTACTGTTTTTCTTTGTGAGCCTTTTATTTTTCACTCGTGCAGTTCTGCTGCCGCTCTCTGTTAACTCACCGGGGAGTGCTGAAGGGGGTTGTAAATCCTATTGGGTTAGCCGAGCTAGCAGATTTACGACAGGAACTCTTTGCACCGAGTGCACACCCACAACTTCTGCCCCTCAGGCAGATAGTCATACATGCAACTGGGAAGCACACCATCCCCTGTTGGCATTCTACCTTCATAACCGGTTTGATTGGCTATTTAGAATGTATGGAGCTTGTCCTTCAAAAAAATTACAAAAGTGGGGTAGTACTCAACTTCTCCTTCTGCTGGATGTCTTCTTTGTGATAAATGGGGCCCGCTTGTGTGCCTCCATGCACAGTACTCTGCCAAACTCCCACTAAACTCAAGCAAAACCCATTCAAAATCTGTTTGCAAACTTCCAGGAGGAAAGCTCTGCTGAGGTGCCTCTTGCCTTTTCAAGAGCAGCTTGCAAACTCAGCCAGCTAAGGAATGTGGCCCCTCCCACAAGATGGATTACTCAACTGCAGCTAATCCCTGTCTAGTGTCCCTTGAGGCACAACTGAAACTGAAACTGAAACTGCCCTATCAAAAACACACCCCTAGCCAGCCAGAAATCAAACCCTAGGGAAGTCTGGCCCTAGCAACCTAACCTTATCCTTTCCCCCTTGTTTTCTTGTCAATTTTGCTTGCTTGCTTGCTTGCTGTCTTGAGAAAGAAAGTCAGTTTTTCTGCCTCCCCTGGTGCGCCTCTTGCCTTCTCAAGAGCTGCTTGCAGATTTGTGTGCGTAGGTGCGTCAACACATACCTATGCATTTTCCTTTTCTGTGGAATTTATTTAGTAGCCTATTTCCATGATATTTAGAAGCCTTATAACTGGGAATCTGGCAGTATTGCAAAGAGACTGTGGGGAGTAGCAATGGAGCCTGCAGGAGGCATCTTTGGCAGTGGGAGAAGAAATGCGTATAATCAAGGCATGAGTAAAACTAGACTAGACTTCTCACTTTACTGTTCTCAGTTTTATCAGTCACTTTTATATCTAACATAATACAACTTTTGCATGACTTGAATTTTTGAACACCACAAATGTTCTTTTAGAATAGCACTTTTTATTTTTAGCCTACTTTCCAGTGGGCTTATGAGATCACCCGGCATTCTTTGTATGTATCCATGTGTCCCCCCTATCAACTTTGCAACACCTGGACCAATATGAACCAAATTGGGTACAGTTGTAGGGACACATAGGGACACTTCAATGGCATAGTTTGTGATGATGTAATCCACCCTGATCCAAGATGGCAGATGCATAAACATTTGGGGTGCAAGTGGGCTAACTTGTGAACTGCTTAACCAATTTGAACCAAATTTGCTACAGCTGTAGGGACACATAGGGATGCCCAAATGGCATGGTGTGTGATTATGTCATCCACTCCAATTCAAGATAGCAGCTACATGAACATCCGAGACACAAGCAGGTTAATTTGTGGACTGTCTAACCAGTTTAAACTAAATTGCTTACAGTTGCAGTGACTGACACACAGGGACACCTGAACGGCATAGTTTGTGGTGATGTCATCCATCCTGATCCAAGATGGCAGACACATAACCTTTTGAGGCACAGGTGGGCTAATTTGTGAACCACTTAACCGATTTGAACCAAATTTGCTACAGCTATAGGGACACCTCAATGGCATAGATTGTGACAATATCATCCAACCAAATTCAAGATGGTGGACACAAACTTTTGAGGCACAAGTGCACTAACTTGTGGACAGTCTAACTGCTTTGAACCAAATTTCTGAAGCTGTATGGACACCTAGAGATGTCCTAATGATGTAGTTCATGATGTCATCCACCTTGATCCAACATGGTGGACGTGTGAACCTTTGAGGTGCAAGTGCACAAACTTGAGGGCTATCTAACTCATTTGAACCAAATTTAATACAGTTGTAGTGAGTGACACACAGGGACAACTCAATGGTATAGTTTGTAATAATGTCATCCACCCTGATCCAAGATGGTGGACGCATAAACATTTGTGGTGCAAGAGATCTAACTTGTGAACCTCGATTTGAACCAAATTTAGTCCAGTTGTAGTGACAGTGAAAGGAAAGTAGGCTGATTGGTTCTTACTAGAACTTGTTATTTTTTGAACTGCACATTATGTGTCTGGTTGCACACCAAAAATAGCCCTACCAAATTGCTCAGTTCTTCACTGACTCATCGCTAATGCATTGCTTCTCTTTATTAACATGTATGCAGTGAAATACCTTAGGTGTAATAGGCATCAGATAGGAATAAGCAATTCAACCCCTTTGTCTTTCTGAAGAAAAGCCACCAATCAAGAGTTATCACAAAAAAAGTCTGCTGTCAGTTACTAAGCATGTACAGTACTATAAGAACCATGCACATTGCCCCAGCATTCAGTATTTCAAAAAAATATCCAAGGAATTAGAGCTTCATCTCACAGGATAATTGCTAAAAATGTTTACATAACAGAGGAAGTGCTATATGTACAGAAAACAACTGAACACTCTCTACAATAAGCCTCAGATGTTTAAACCTATTCAGCATGTATACTAGAAATGGAACTTCTGCCTACACAGAGTAATTTAAGTATTTGGAATCCTTTATGTTTCAGAATAAGGAAAATTGTAAGAAAATAACAAAAAGCTTTATGATTTTCTGTAAACAGCAAGCACTCACCAGTCCACTTTAGAAGTTTATCATTTCAGCTTCCTTAGAAACTGACTTCCTCAGGTTGTTATGGCAATTCAGTTCATTCTCTCTGATGAGAGGCACCAAACAAACCAATCAGAGTCCATTCTATTGTTACTATTTGTGTCGGCTGGCAAACATATAAATTGGGGTGTATGCAATCATAAGGTATTAAGAAACACACACATATGTATTTTTCAGAGAAGGTTCTTCATTCAGCAAATCTTCCAAAGCAAGGACAGAGAAATGTTTCTTAGAAATAAATATGTGATGTCTCCCTTCACATTATGTTTGTGTACAGCTGAAGTATTGCTCACTTTTAAAGTAAAGGACAGGATTGTGTGCATGTGCATATTTCTCTCATGGCTACACTGCACCATGGGTTTTGTAGTCTAACACATTCCTGTACATGGGGTTTTAGAAGCATGAAGATGTATACTATAACATACAAATATTATGATATGCAGATTATTTTCAAAAAATCAGCATGCTGCAACTGTGATATCACATGAATACAGAGTGATTGATATCTTATTGAATGGATGTTTCTTTCCATCAGTGAATGACAAATGGGGCCCGAACTCATTAAATTTCAAAAAGAAAGAACTTAAGCACGGGGAGAAGCATGGGTAAAATTAATGGGGAAGCACTGACAATGTTTGCCTTAGAGCTCTTCTTAGTCCCTTTTAGAGGAGACCCAGAGAACTGTAATGCTACCATTAAGCTTTCTCCTATTATTGTTTTGACTCTTATTACACATCAGAATATGCAGTAGGGACTTGTATTTTTCTAATTACATAATGTGCTTGTTCAAACATAATCAGACTTCTTGGTCACAGACATAGGCCTGGTTGACACACAAAGCAGAATGTGGTGGAAGTTAGTAGAGACCTGAGGTAGTACAACATATAATGGCTGATATAATTTCATGGCTGATATTATAATTTAACAATAAATATCCTGGGGCAACAGAAGCAGATTTTGTAGTGGTGCTTCTGAAGAGATTGGCTCTCTTCGCTCTATTGCTAGCTCGGTGGGGTGTGTGTGTGTAAATTTTGAAGGCCTCCCTTTTCCTAAGAAGCACTTTGTGCCACTCAAAAATATGTCCCTGAGGGTCACACAGCACTCAGGGACATATTTTCAGATGACACAGAGGGCTTCCAGGGGAAGGGTAAGTCACTGAAATTTACACACAAACACACACACACACACACACACACACACACCACTGCAGCATTAAAATCTGAAACTGTTCAGAAGCACTGGAACTATACTAGTAGTTCTGCTGTTGCAGTGTTTCATTAAACAGGATGTCAGCCACTGTACCATTTCAGAATGCAGGTGGAGGAATCTCATTTCCCAATTATCCCTTATAATCTATTTTGGAGAAATTGCTGGTCTGTTGGTCTGTTTATGAGAAATAGTCATGCTTCCCGATGACCTACAGATACCAGTACATAATCCTGCCACTGAAATTAGCTGATGCTCTACTTTTTACACTAGAATATGTTAGGGGACAGGGTTTTTAAAAATGTATTTTTGAGAAGAAATTCTGAATATAATCAGCAGATTTTAACTGCTACTGTTTGCAAAAGGTTGTTAACACTCAATAATCAGATCAATAATTCCAACATGATATCATGCCCAAGAAAAGCAGATCTTTTTCAGATTCAAATTTACTATTATTCCAATTTACCATGTATAGTAATTATTAAATAAAATGAATAATGTTTGAAGTTGAAATCCTACAAATGTCAAACTATTCTTTTACTTCCCTTTTGCAAGCATATTAATAAAATCATTCTTTTACATATATTTAATTTCTTGAACTTTCTTATAAGTGTAATCTATGCAAAATGACTTTACCCAGTCAACAACAGGCCTCACCTACTAGTATTAAAATATTGTCAAAAGCAGAAAACTATCACTATAGGAGCAGATGGCTAACAATTTTCTCCCTGATTTGCTAGGTTTTTACTTTATAGGGAGGATTTTATGTGGGAGAACATTCCAACATAGCATCCTCCCACTGCAACCTGACATGGTACAGTCTACTCTGTTACGGTTGCTATTTCCTGGTTTTTACTGGATTTTAAGCATGTTCCTGGCACCCAGTTTCCCAGCTTTCCCTGGATTCCCAACACCCTCACCAACACCATTGTACAAAAAATAGACCTGAGCCATTCAAGAATTCCTGGTTGGGACTGCCTTTTAAACCCGACGCCAGGTATCACCGCCCTGCTTAAGTTGCCATCTCGAGTGCACATGCATGTGAACATACATCTTTGTCACTTCATTTTCAGAGAGCAAAGCACGTGATGCCCATCCTGCCATCGGGCCCCCTTTCCTTCCTGATTTCCAGGAGAGGGGGCAAGGGATGGAGTGGGAAGAGGGCACTTTGCCATTTGACAGGCTGACAAGCTTGGGATGGGACGTGGTGGCATCCCTGTTACCGGGCAACCGCTTTGTTGGATCAGAGACAGTGGGTAGAGCATGTGCAGAGAGGTGGCCAGCGAGAAGCGCCGCATGCATGGAGCGGGCGTGATCCTGCGAGGATCTGCGCTGTCATCTCTATGATTACGGTTCCAGAAAGTGAATGAAACCATGGTTATGGCACCATCTGCATTCAGACATAGCACAGCTGGCAAAACTCACTACAAACCGAAGGTTCAAATTGGAGTTTGGCAAGGCAAACCGCAGGTCGCTTTTGCTACAAAACCAGTTGCATGCATTCAGATGTAATGGTGTTCCAACTCTGCCCTGTTTAACGTTATGCATGAATGCAGCCAATAAGTAATCTCCCTGAAGAATGTTGCCTTTGTTTGTTTTTTTGTCAGCAGGGGATCTCTCTAGGGCAGTTGAGGATCCCTTGATTTTGATGTAAACCACTGCCTACCTATGTATTGTAATATTTAAGGTTTTTGGCTTTATAGTGCAATACATTCTGTGCATGCCTACTTAGAAGTATGTACCATTGGTTTCAATCAGATTTTCTCCCAGGTAAGTGTGTACAGGATTGCAGCCTTAACTGAAAAGCTCAGTGTATTTTTTGTTCTAGTGCTGCTATGAATATCTCAAACTTAATGTAGTCTCCATTTATTTTCTATAGATATTGTTTTATTGTGTGTTTTTTAATTTTGCTTTGAGCCACCATGAATTCGCTCTGCTTCCTGCTCTTTTCCAGCCTATATTAGTACTCTAAATCAAAAGAAGTCATTTCTCAGGACATAAATGGTGACCATGATAAGGCTCAAGCATGAAAGCCTTAATCCTTATAACATGTTTTCTAGGGTCAATTGTAGAATTTAGTACTGATGAAAATGCCCTCAGCACTGCTCCTCAGCATGAGCTTTGATTTGCTATCTTCATCAACCTTATCTGGTATCTTCACCTTCACCAATAAATAACATATTTAAATTATCATATTTAAACCAATAAATAGCACATTTATTCACAAATAAATAGCATATTCCAGTATTGGAAAATGGAGTGGGTGGTAGTTTGCAGTTGGTGAGGAATCCATGACAGCACTACATACAGCTTATTAGACAAGGTTAAAAACTGAACTTGTATATTAGAAAGTGTTGGGATACAAAGCCTGGGTGTTTAATACTCAGGTAAATTATCAAGTAAATAGATCCTCCACAACTGTTGTTGGTAGATATCCAGAGCAAAAAAAGTTGTCTGGACAGTGCATCAATTAATTTGCATAATTTGCACAATATGATAATTCTTTGCAAGCTAATTTGCATATCATGCAAATCTGGGTGCCCAGATTTGGAGAGCTTGAATATAGCAACCCTAATTCTACTGCATGTGTAGACTAGGCCATAGCCTTCCCATAATGGCAACCAATGGGTAGTAATCTATAGGAACCCCAAAAACAGCAGGCCCACAACATACTACTCTTGAGCTGTTCGTAGGTGGTATTATGGAAGCTGAGGCAGTTGCCTCTTGAAAGGGAGGTCCAGCAAATGAAATATTGTTAAAGGGGTGCGCAAAATTCCAAACCAAAATTCTGCCTTGAACTTTATTCATCTTTACCAGACCGATAGATTTTTATCAAAAGTCTATCTGGTCTTTAGGCTTCTGCCTGCTTCTGCTTGTACTAACGTGAATCAGTGGCACACCTAGGTGATTTTGGCACCCAGACCTGAAGGGCTTTGGAGCCCCTCCCCCGCTGCAAGCCCCCCCCCCACACACACACACACCACAAAGCCCCAACACGACTAGGTCTGAGGGACCTGTGGGAGCCCTAATGCCTCTGAAGGGCCGCCACATGAGGTCAGAAGTTGGGAGAAGGGTAAAGAAGGCAAAAAGGGGGCAATCTACTTTATTCTTCAGCCCCATCACCAAAGCCAAGCCCATTGACTCCCGTGAGGTGATGGTGGAGGGAAGCTACCTCCTCTCCCCAAAAAGAAGAACAAATAAAAAGGGTCTGTTGGCCACAAGCCACTGCCACCATCGCAACAAAAAAGGCTCATTTCCAATTGTTTGTGTCAACAGCTCCATTGCGGGGGAATTCAAGAGCCCCAGGGGTTGTGGAGGTTTTCACAAAGCTCCGCACAGCAATGCACCACTGCAACCATCCCAGCAACTGCTGCCTCAAACTGCCCCATGCTCTAGTTGCACGGCCCCTTCTCCAGCCATGTGGCCCCTCCCCCCAGCCACACAACTCACGGTCTGCTGTGGTGTGAGGAAAGGGAGGGGCAAGGACTCCTCGAGAGCTGGGGGTAAGGAGCCTTGCTAGACTCTGGGTCTAGCAAGATGTGGTGGTGCAGCAGGGTGGGTGCAGGGTGGTGACAGGAGGCCCCCCTCAGGATACTTGGAGGCTCCCCCAGAGACAGGAGGCCACGGGCCAGTGCCAAGGTCTGGGGGTAAAAGCGCCTCTGACCTGAATTATTCATGCCATTGATGTTTTTGCACAGGCCTAATCTGATCACAACTAAATTGCATCATAGTTTTTGTAATGGACTACAAAACCTATTGTTTGATGAGGCTCTGGACAAAGTATATTTGTGCAAAACCAGGAGCAAAGAAAGCAATTGGGAGACGGGGGGGGGGAGACGGGACTGAGCAGAAAATGGAAAGGCATAATACGTCCAATAATCAAGAGAAACAGAATAATTCCATGAAAAGAGATTTTAGACTGTGCATAGTCCAAGAATTAAAGTTTGTATTACTATTTAGATGGTTTCTTTTTTCTACACTTTGGACACTGGTACTTGCTCTTTGGCCACCACAGTATAAAGAAAGTATGAAGAGCAGAACACTGTATCCATGGCAGCACTCTCTTGCTCTCAAGTTCTCTGTCATTTATCTGCAGTTTGCTTTTTATAATACGTCCTTCCTCCAAATTATTGTTTCTTACGCCTGCTGGCCATGAGGTTCATAAGAAAAGTGAACTTTATATTCATTTAGTTTCTCCTGGTTCTCACCTTCCCGGTGGGCATAAAATTCAACCTTTAAAAGCCTTGGGGCAGGAGCAATTTCAGTTTTGTTGATATGTTATCATCCAACATTGACTCTTGCCTCAGATAAGGAATGATCAGTGTTGCCTGTTTGGCAATATTTGATGCATTTCTCAAACCCATTCAGACGTATAGGGCTTTTTTCTATATATATATGACAAAAATCCCACCCCCGTCTCTCTCTCACACACACACAGACACACAAACTCGCTGACCCAATTCTGCACATACCTGCAAACATGATTCCAAATGGGGGAAACGGAAAAAACTACTTGAATCAAAAAGCTGCAATATTTTCCCCAAAAACAATTTGGTATGGACATAAACAATATGTCCACAAACTCTGCAGAATCACATGGGGAAACAGTGTGTGCACACATTCCCCCCACCACCACCACCTGGCACACTGTTTTGCTGCAAAACTGCATGGGAGCTGTTTCATCTGAACTGCCCCTCATCATGCTATCTAAATACTACTACTTAAAACATGCAGTGAAGTGGGTCATACACACACACACACACACCCCATTATGTGCTGGCATGACACCACGCCAGATTGGGGAGCAGAGAGACACGTGCATGCACAGCACACACTCCTTCCCTGTGTGATTCTAAGTAGCTGAAGGATGCATCTTCCAAATCAGCCCCTAGGGATTTGTGCCAATGAGCATGGATTGATGTTAATGGCATTTTATTGTGTTTATAAAACACAAGAATCATCTTACGTATGCAACTTGTGATTAGGGATGTGATGGCGAATTCTAATATGGTGTGTAACATTTTTTTCAGGTAGATATTAAAGCCTGTTTTGATGGCCAAAAACTGAAAAGGGGAAGCTTCCAGCCAGGCTCCAAGCCCTGTGCACACTCCTGGGAACTGGTCATCTATTGTCAAAAATCAAGGTAATGAGACGATGCCTTTCAGCACCTTCCTATATCGCTACTGTCTGATATAGGTGTTTCCCATAATCTGAGAAACATTATGTTTCCCAGACTATGGGAAACATACCAGCAGGGATTCAAATCAGCAGCCTCTGGCTTGCTAATCAAGTCATTTCCGCGCTGTGCCATTAGTAGGAGGTCAGAAAAGTGATAATGTGCTAGCCATGATCTGGGTGTAGGTTGACAATGGCCAACCAATGTTGCTTACCCAGCATTGTAATAAAGAGGGAGGAAAAGCACATCCTGCGCCATCCTACCCAGATTGCATCTAGCACACGATCACTTCCCCATTCTCCTACCTCGATTTTTGCCAACACACAATTGGTTCTCAAGAATGTGCATGGAACCTGACTGAACACTTCTCCTACTCAGCTTCTGATCATGTGGACAGACCAATATTATTAAATTGTCTTAATTAAAGGGGCACTCATTTGCCCCTTTAATTAAGTTTTAAGAAGTTTTTCTTAAGTTTTTAAGAAGCTCTACTTGGCAGAATGTATGAAATTGTCCTACTTATACATCATACACACACAAAAACCCATTATGATATTTCAGTGGAGTGGGATGGAATTACAGAACATGGGGTCTCTCGGGATAAAACTCCAGGCTAGCCTCATCACAGAGACAAAGGAAAGATGATCAAGCATTAATGGTGGAGCAACTTTTCTTTTTAAACATTTTTCTTTCAAAGGGGAAACCTTCAACATTAGAATCCACAGTACAAAGTTAATTGATATGAGCTCTTAAAATCCAGAATATACCCTATTTAGTTAATCTGAAGAGCATTTTATTTTCTCCTTTTAAACCACCCCTCATAGCAAATGAGATTTTCAATGACACACCATGAATCCACTCTAATTTGTTATCATAGAATCCACACTCAGAATACCTCAGAAACAAGAGAACCCTATACCCCATGGGTTAGAAACCCATGGGGGTGGTTGGCACCCTATGTGCACTACACCACCACTCGCTCTAGGCCACCCCAACACCCCCCAAGTGCACTTATGGGGCTGCTGAAAGCTCCATGTATACCTTATGAGGAAAAAGCTTAAAGACGCATTAGGCACTACCACTCCACCCCACTCTGTTTGCCCAGATCCCACGCTATGCCCCCGAACTGCCCCAAAGACACTAAAACTTCAAAAATTCCCCAAAAATCAGCCCTTTGCCCAATCCCCCTGAAATTTGGGCGGTAGCCTCCACCCATTGGGCACTACCACCCCACCCCACTATTTTGCCCCTGGGACCTGTTTTTCTAACCCGAATCGATTCAGATTTGGATTTAATCTGAATCCGAACCGAATCGGGGTGATTTGGGTAGCCCATATTCAGGCACAGAACAGAACGGGGGTGATTCGGTTCGGGTCCCGAACCGAATCACTGAAAACCCGAATTGCACACCCCTAACACAGACCTGTTCGGGAGGGGGTGGGGTATGTCCAAACATGGGTGTTCGTCCTGCACCTGCTCTGGGCAGGTCTGAACACACCTGGACTTGAGGGCCTGTTCTGAGCATGCCCAGGCATGTTCTGTGGAGGCTCTCCACATGGTGTCACTATACCCTTAGAAGGCTGTGGCTTAAACTTGCCTTTAGTTAGAAGCTTTCAGCTCCTCCCAGCTGTGACATCATCATGCCCTTCAGAGGGCATGGCTTCAACTTGCCCTTACTAGGCTCTGGCTTCACCTTGCCCTTAGTTAGAAGGTTTAGACTCCACTCAAGTATGTAGGTAATACTACGACCCTTGGCTTGGCAACCTGGACTTGTTTGTTCCCAGTGCTAACAGACACCCCCATGCCTGACAGACTCAACAGCATGGCCATGTAATTTTAAATCTCTCCTTTTCCCTTTGAGTACTCCAGATTGCTTCCACTTTCGCTTCCACTAATTTCTCCCCAGTTTCAAAGCAGTGCCTCTTGCTCTCCTCTTGTCCTACTGCAAAATTCTCCTAGAATGCGGTGATTCTGGTGTTAAAATCCCTCATTTTATCAGTGTAGATCAGGCATCCCCAAACTGCGGCCCTCCAGATGGTGCTGAACTACAACTCCCGCCTTACCCAGCCACAATAAACTGTGGCTAGGAATGCTGGGAGTTGTAGTTCAGCAACATCTGGAGGGCCGCAGTTTGGGGATGCCTGGTGTAGATGTTCATACAAGCTGCCATTTTGTAACTGGCTCCACTTCCTCAAGCTGCCATTTATAACAGGATCCACCTCCCCAAGCCACTGTTTCATGCTGGAAGCTCCCAAGGCTGTAGCACACATACACAAAAGTCCACATTGCATAGATACCCAAACAGTTCTGAAGTTTTCTGTGCAGTTATAATCCTCAATTATAATGTAGTACAGTGGAAATTATGTCCTGTAGTCACTGTCCCCAACTCCACGGTACTATACCCCAAATATAAAATACTTTATATTTTTCTATTCCTGTTCCTCATATGTATTCCCCCGAGTGCCAAAACAAGGGACCCTGAGATTAATAGTAAACATCGACCAGCGGAGGATGGGTTACCTTAGCAACAGAAAGTTCTTAGAATGTCTCTTTGCTTCAGGCTGTAATTGAGTTTATGAGCCTTCACATCTGCTTGTAAAGTGAACGAGGCACCTGGGAATACATTTGTAGAGTGAGGAGCAAGAAATTAGAAAATAGCAGACATTACATTGTTAATTTCCTGCATGCTGTGATGAGAATGAATGTTCAGATGTTTGTAGTGATTGGTCACATAAAAAACCTAGATGGAATAGGACTCAAAACTGGAAAACAAATTGTTGTAATGTTTTAAACTTTTCATTTTTGTTTTAACTAATGTTTTACTTTCTGTTTTTATTTTGTTGTAAACCACCCAGAGACGTAAATTTTGGGCGGTATAAAAATATGTTAAATAAAAATTAAATAAATACATAAATACATAAAATATCCAGGCTGCACTAAACAGTTGTCTTTGCTAAACAGTTAACATGGTGTTATGTTATTGCTAATGAAGATGACAAATATCCCTAGCTGTCAGGGAGAGCCCTTATTTTCTGGTATACAACCCTGGTAAATTACTTTTCCAATTTTACATTTTGGGGAGATTTGGCCATTTTCAAAATGTTGTTAATTTTGAAAATGGCCAAATCTCCCCAAAATGTAAAATTGGAAAAGTAATTTACCAGGGTTGTATACCAGAAAATAAGGGCTATCCCTGACAGCTAGGGATATTTGTCATCTTCATTAGCAATAACATAACACCATGTTAACTGTTTAGCAAAGACAACTGTTTAGCAAACACAACTGTGTCCACTCATGTGTACTAGAATTGCTATTCTTGGTTTTAGCCTCCCCACCTGGTTTTTCAGTAGTTAAATTTCTGAGTGGGGGTGGTGTGGTGTGTGTGCATCTTGGATCTAGAACAAAGCACATGTCAATGTATGCGCAAGAGACATTAGGAGTGAAGATAGGTGATCATGAATTCTTCACCTGTGGCATGAGCCCAAGTTTACCATCATATGACAGATGTGGGTACTAGGTAATTGAATCTTTGTTCAGCTTTGCCTCTCCCTTAATTGTTAGGGCTGCTACCACCCCACCCCGCTAATTCTGTGGTAATTTCTGTTACCATAAACACATTGATTAGCTGATCTGTTCATTCTTCGCCTTTTTAAAAAAAAACCTTGCAGACATTTTAAAAAATGTAGCAAAATTGTGGGGCGGGGGGAGGGTTGGGCACATGACAACATGATGCCAGTCAATGCAGCTATTCAGACGAGCAGAAAACAGGGTTACCCCCTGAAAGCAGATAGAACCCTATTTTTACCTCATAGCAAACAGACGGGCACATGCTGCAAACCCGGCAGGGAGACACACGATTAACATTTTAAGTTTCTCTCCAGCCATTGCTAGCATTGTTGGTCCTCCAGCCACACTCCTCACAACAGCAGTCCCCTGAGTGGACAGGGCAAGCACGTGACCCAAGGAGACCACTCAGAGGGCTCCAAGCTGCAGTCCCTCTTTGCTGCTCTCTGATTGGTAGCCTCAGTTAACCCTTTCCTGGCAACTGCAGCACTGTCAAAGGCATTGAACTCCGTCCCCATGCCCAAAACACCCTGCTCATAACAAGGCAGGAGAGAGAAGAGAGCCACTACAGCTGCCGCTGCCAGCAGAGTAAAAGCCAACATGAACACACACAAACCCCAACACACACCCCAGATCCAGGAGGGACACAGCAGATGCCCCCTGGAGCAGTTGCCAGATGCCCCACAACTAGCCCAGGCACTAAGCTGGTGGCAAGGGCGATGAGATGTGTCCCCTACCACCCCTGTCCAGTTGCCCCCCTGATCACAGTGGACAGGTAGACAAGCAGGCAATGGGGAGTGTGCACCTGCCCTCCTTGCCACATGTGCCACCACCCCCTTCACTCTTGCTGTGGCAGCCCCCATCGCCCCATCCCACCGTACAACAGCATGGTTTGGGATTGCAGAAGGGGGAACCTGCCTCGCCCCCTCACCCTCCCCACAGCTGTGGCCTCCATGCCACCCCTCCATCCCACTGTATAGTGTGTGTATATGGTAAGAACCCCCCTTGCCCCCCCCCACTGCCACTGTAGCCAAGTGGCGACTCTAAGCGGACGGGCAAGTGAGTGAGCAGGCAAGTGAGCAAGCAGTTCTTCCACACTCGCATCACCCTATCAGTAGTGCCCCTTGCCACCCATCCTTCTGCACTCCACCCATCTATGGGTGGGGATTCTCTTTCTTCCCAGGGATCTTGCACCGGGACTGCACCACCTCCCTTGAGAAGAAGCAGCCTTATCTCTCCACAAAGCTCACCCTGTCGTGCCATCCTGCAACACCCTGCGGTCATGCCTACCCCCTACCAAAGGACCCAAGATTTCACTGTCCATACACCTCATCTCCTCTCAGGTACAAGTGCCCATTGGGCAGGCTAACACAAATAAGGGGGGCTATGTTCCAAGAAGCTGGACCCAGCATCTTTCCTCAAAGGAGAAATTCACATGGATTACAGTGTTTCAGAGCGTGTGCAGACAGCAGTTCCTGAAGCCCGACATCTGCATGGCTGCTGCCTTGAGCTCCTGTGCCTTTTGTGCCTAAATGTCACCCACAGGCAAGGAACACTCTTTGCTGTGTGCACTGGCCCTGCTACCTCTGGGAGGGGAGCACCAGTGGGTCCCCGCTAATCAAAGCCATTCTTCCCATGGCAGCTGCTCTCTCCTTTGATGCTGCTGCCCTGCTGCAGGCTTCTTCCCACCATATAGTAGACAAGCATGCACTCCCTCCCCCACTCCAGGCACCAGGACAGGAAGGGGAGAGCAGCAGCCCTGTCACCTGTGCATTTTAGGAACCGGCGGAGCCCAGAGCAGTGTACTACACACTCAAGTTCCTCCTCACAACAACCCTGTGAAGTAGGTCAGGCTGAGAGAGAAGTGACTGGCCCAGAGTCACCCAGCAAGTCTCATGGCTGAATGGCGATTTGAACTCGGGTCTCCCCGGTCCTGGTCCAGCACTTTAACCACTACACCACACTGCAGGCAAAGGCAGGGACACTCCTGCTCTTGTCCAGTGACTTGCAGGGGACAGGAAGAAGCACAACAATCCCCATTCAGCCATGATACTTGCTGGGTGACTCTGGGCCAGTCACTTCACTCTCAGCCTGACCTACTTCACAGGGTTGTTGTGAGGAGGAACTTGAGTATGCCATACACTGCTCTGGGCTCCTTGGAGGAAGAGTGGGATATTCTATATTATTAATTCTTCTAGACGGACCATGTGCCCTGTGGGGTGGCTGGAAAGCAGTTTGACAGTTGGATCGGGGGCGCTGTGAAGCAGCAGGGAGCTCAGAGGCTGGGGGCAGCTTCGGGAGCTGGACAGTTGGCTCTGAGGGCTGCGGGCGGCAGACGGTTGGCTGAGCTGCACTGTGAAGCGGCAAGGAGCAGGGAGCTCGGAGGCTGTCAGGCGAGCAGGCAACAGTCCCTGGCAGTGGCAGGGGGAAGCAAGGACTGTGAGACAGAGACAGAAAGACTAAGGACAGAGAGCAGAAGCACGAGACTTGCGGGGGGCGAGTGGAGGTGGCGAGAGCAAGCGAGAGTGTTGTGGGAGTGGCGAGAGACTTGCGGGGGGCGAGAGCAAGCGAGAGCATTGCGGGAGTGGCAAAAGACTTGCGGGGGCAAGCGGGGGGCAAGAGCAAGCGAACGTGTTGCGGGAGTGGCGAGAGATTTTCAGGGGCTAGCGGGGGGCGAGAGTGAGCGAGAGCGTTGCGAGAGTGGCGAGAGACTTGTGGGGGGTGAGTGGGGGTGGCAAGAGCAAGCAAGAGCATTGTGGGGGGCAGAAAGAGCGAGCAAGAGCATTGTGGGGGGTGCAATGCCACAGGCTCAGTGCAAGACCACACAGATGCTCCTTGCAGGGTCAGCTAGTAAAATGTAAAATGAAAGAATAGTATGACATGTGTCTGTGCATCTATTCCCCTTAGGGGATATAGGAAGAAGGATTTGAGCTGCTTTAGGAAGAAGGATTTGAGCTCTCTGCCTGGCATCTCCAGGTCGGGCTGAGTGGGAATCCTGCCTGAGAGCCTCGGGACAGTACTAAGCTGGATGGACTAATGGTCTGACTCAGTGGAAGGCAGCTTCCTATGTTCATATTTTCCCTTGGGCTCATTTGCAAGGTGCCTGCCACTTTAAGGAAGCTCAGTGCTGTTTGCTGGACAGGCTTTACCCAAGCAAACTTCTGTTGTGCTTTGCAGCCCACTCTGTTATCCTGGCTCTATTTTATCCTGGGGGAAGGAGCCTCAAGCAGCATCCCACAGCGTTCCGTGGCTCCACACGGGTACTGGGAGGGGGTAGGCAACCTCCCCTGCTTGCTGAACCTGGTTTTAGAGGAGGGGCTGGGAACTGGGTGACCCTCTTTTGACAGAGTCCTGTTTAAGGGTTTGCTGAGGTTCCACACAGTAGTGCTAACCCCGCCTTCAGACCTCAAGCCCTGTTTTTGCTGGTCGTGAGAATAGCTTCAGTAAATACTCTCCACAGATTCATCTTCCCCATTCCAGTTCAACTCTTCAGATTTCTTTTAATGAATTCAAAGTGGATTTGAAGTGCACTTATTTACAGAGCCACAAACTACATCTGCCACTCTAATGTCACTAGGGTTCCCTGTTGTGAATGGCTTGCCATGTTATAAACTAGTGCAGGCAACATTCATTTTTAATTGTTAAATGTGATTATATATTTCTAAAACAAATAGGTTTTTCTGGTATTCTTTTTAACAAAAAGAACAAACACTCTCTTTGTCATAGCCCAAGCTTTAGACACCCCACTATCAGAGGAGAGGTCAAATGATATGAAAGATGGGGAGGAATGGATTTCAGGACCACTCCAGGAAAGAGTGCCTGAAGTAACTACCTCGATAGACTCCCATGGATTAGGAGCAGTAGGGCTAGTGATGACTCAGTTCTTGGAACCTGAGGAGATAACTCTGCTCCTCTCCCTGAATTAGAAGACTCATCTTAAGAACCACCTGCTGTATAGGAGGGTATAGCTTGACTACTAAACCATGTCAAGGGGCAGCATCATGTCGAAGGACTGAGGAGATTCCTGCCAGACCCAGTGCCTGTGGAATAAGGCACAGCCCTTTTAAGCTCAAGCATTGGGCACCAGTGATATAGGAAGATGCTGAAAGGCATCATCTCATACTATGAGGGAGATGGCAATGGTAAACACATCCTGTGTTCTACACCAAAGAAAACCACACGGCTCTGTTGTCACCAGGAGTCGACACCGATTCGACAGCAGAACTTTATCTTCCTTCTGAAGAACAGAGCTTGCGACAGCCATTTTATGTAATGCTACTTAAGCTCTCTATGTGTTCCATACTAGTGCTGGAGCAACATTCCAAGCTCTCTGCCTCTTCAGCTCCATTCATTTGTTCCCCTCACATGGTCAATGCATGTATGGGGAGGAAAACAGGACTTTTTAGATTATGAGACCTTTTGGGACAAGGAACTATCTTATTTATTTATTCTTTATTTGTCTATAGAACCCCTTTGAGTACATTTGTTGAGAAGCAGTATATACATATTTGGAGGAGGAGGAGGAGGAGGAGCAGGAGGACTGGGTTGACTGGACATGCCCCAATATCTGCACATTCAGCTGAATCTATGGAGGGACTCCTTACAAACATAGGAGCGTTCACATATACCCTATTCAGACATTGCCTTGCACGAATGTAAAGATGTCTATACACTTGTACATGTTTGTGTGAATGGGTTCATCTTAAAAGTGATCATGGGTACAGGCCCCTCAAATGCATGGCACGTTAGGAGGTGTATCCTGTGTCCAACAAAACATGTGAATTAGGGGTGTGCACGGAACCGCGGAGCTGCGGTCCGGCACTGGGGTGGTGGGGTCCATTAAGGGCGGGGGGGCTTTACTTACCCCTCCCGCGCTTTCCACACTCTGCTGCCGTATTTACTGTAAAAATTGCTCCTCCGATGGCTCCTCCTCCGATGGCTGCTCCGTTTAAAAAAAATGGCTGCCCCCTTGAAGCCCCGGCCCCCTGCTGCTGCTGCCCTCTTGAAGCCCCCTTCCCGCCTCCTTAAATCTCGCCCGGGCCCCGAGATGACTCTTCAGAAGCGGGCGGCGGGGAGATGTCCTCCCGCCCCCTTCCCTGCCGGGCTCAGGCTGCAAAAGACTTTAGGAAGGCTTCTGCGCGCGCACGCGCAGAAGCCTTCCTAAAGACTTTTGCAGCCTGAGCCCGGCAGGGAAGGGGGCGGGAGGACATCTCCGTTTCCCTGCCGGTCTGCCAAAGTACTTTTACTTTTGCAAAACTAAAAGTACTTTGGCAGACCGGCAGGGAAACGGGCGGCGGGGAGATGTCCTCCCGCTCCCTTCCCTGCCGGGCTCAGGCTGCAAAAGTCTTTAGGAAGGCTTCTGCGCGTGCGCGCGCAGAAGGCTTCCTAAAGTCTTTTGCAGCCTGAGCCCGGCAGGGAAGGGGGCGGGAGGACATCTCCCCGCCGTCCGCTTCTGAAGAGTCATCTCGGGGCCCGGGCGAGATTTAAGGAGGCGGGAGGGGGCTTCAAGAGGTCAGCAGCAGCAGGGGGCCGGGGCTTCAAGGGGGCAGCCATTTTTTTTAAACGGAGCAGCCATCGGAGGAGGAGCCATCGGAGGAGCAATTTTTACAGTAAATACGGTGGCAGAGTGTGGAAAGCGCGGGAGGGGTAAGTAAAGCCAGCCCCCCCGCCCTTAATGGAACCCCTCAAACTACCCTTCCGAACCAAAACCACCCCGTGACCAGACCGGTCTGGAGGCCTTTAGAATGGCCTCCGAACCGGTCTGTGCACATTCCTAATGTGAATAGCTGTACCTGAGTACAGATCTGTACCTGTGTACACTGAACACTCATTGTATGAGAGTTGTATATAATGTGTGTATAGGGCTATAGTCTAGAACCCTGATTGTGCAGTGTTCCAGATCATGAGGAAGCCCTTTTGCACATACAGCCGTATGCTCCTTTTATACATTCAGTTGAATATGTGGGCATTAGGGGATGAGACCTTAGGCACAATGTTCAGTGGGGCTCACTGAATACATGAAAAGAACATCTACATGAGGCTTTGGTTTACCTTGTATCTAATCCTACAGTGAGCTGCCAATGGCCCTGAGCACCTGCAACCCAGCCTGGATTCTTGCTGTGCTTCGTCATTATTCCTGTGAGCCCCAGCTTTAAATAGGATAATCTTTGCTGTGTGGTAAGTTGATTATTCCTTAGCTTTCAAAGTACAAAATGCCAGTGTATTGATTCCTTTCTGCTGCCGCCAAGGCCACCAATTCAGAAACAAATATTACTACAGTATGTTTGTTCAAGTTGCAGATAGTCTACAATATGTACACACAAATCCACTGTGAGGTTAAAGTTATCTAAAATCCACTTCTAAATTATAGACAAAGGAAACAGTAATGGTCAGTTTGTTAATACACCCTGACACTGCTCCAGAAGCCAGTACAGGACAGAGGACAGCAGATTACATGAATACATGATGTACAGCAGGTGGAGATGAGCCCTCAGCAGTTATAATGGGGAGGGGGTCATGCTCTGGAAGGATTTGGGACTAGGGATGTTACAAGTATGTAAGAGAGTCATTTACAACTGCAAAATGGTGGTGGGTACTAACAAGCATTTTCTGCAAGAGTTAATAACAAGGCCTTTCTCTTTCAGAAAAACAGATGAGCCAAATCAGGAAAAGAACTAGAGCAAAAATAATCAGAAGTCCTACAAGATTAACTTCACACTTGTTTTTCATTGAAAATGAATCCACTCTCATCTACACTCAGAATACCTCAGAAACAACAAAACCCAGTACCCCATGGGCTTGTGGGTATGGGGGTGTTTGGCACCCTATGTGCACTACACCACCACTCGCTCTGGGCCACCCCGGTGCCCCCCAAGTGCAGTTATGGGGCTGCTGAAACCCCTATTATAATGCACAAACTTCACAAATTCTTTAAAAATCACCCCTTCGCCCAATTCCTTTGAAATCTGGATGGTAGCAGGCACCCATTGGGGCACTACCACCCGACCCACTCTTCTGTCCCCCATACTCCCTTTCTGCCCCAAATCTGCCCCAAAGACATGCCAACTTCAAAAATTCTTTTAAAATCAGCCCTTTGCCCAATTTCTTTGGAATCTGGGTGGTAGCTTCCTTGCACCCATTTGGCACTACCACCCACCACAACCCACCCTGAGCCACCCTGGTGCCACCCCACCCCCAAGGAGTTATAACTAAGGCTGCTGGAATCCTCATTATTCCCTATGGGTAAAATCTTAAAGACTCATAAATTTCAAAAATTCTTTAAAAATCACCCCTTTGCCCAATTTCTTTAAAATTTGGGTGGTAGCTTCCACCCATTGGGCACTACTGCCACCTCTACTCTTTTTGCCCTGGGACCCTTTTTTAAAAACTGAATTAATTTGGATTCAGATTTGGAAAATTCAGGTACCAATCTAATCTGGGGTGATTCGGAGGGGGGAGTCAGATTCAGACCCAAAACAAATTGTGTGTGTTTCGATTCAGGTACAAATTGAAACAAAAAAAATTATTTGTGCACATCCTTAACATTTTGTATAATTTATTCCAACAGTTTTAGTTTGTTGATTTGCATTCACTTGAAGACAACACAAGCATTTCCTCCGTTTATGATATGCAACAGGAAAAGCTGTAGCAATGACCTTGCAAACCATGAGCAAACATCTTGAGCAACAAAGAACAAGAAATTCAGCAGCAGATCAGAGAACTGAAGGATGAGGCAAAGCCAGAGGCGTAACTATAGGGGGGGCAGGGGGGGCACGTGCCCCGGGCGCCATCTTTTCTGGTCACGTGGGGGGCGCCGCCATGACAACTTTTTTTTTTAATTTTTGTTAATACAAATGTTTCCTGCTCAGTGCAGCAGCACTGCAGCAGTCAAGGGAGCGCGTCGGCGCCCCCTCCCCCACGAGCGGTCCCTTCCGCACCACCCACGCCCCCCCTCCATTGCTTTGCTGGCACCTGGCGGCCAGTCAGTGGCCTGGCTTGGCGGCGGCGGCGGGCGCTTGTGAGGAAAAACCTAAGTATAATGTAGTATGTTGGGGGGGGCGGGGGGCACCATTTCAGTGCTTGCCCCAGGTGCCGTTTTCCCTAGTTACGCCTCTGGGCAAAGCCACAGTCTTTAATTGTTCAGGATATGACAAGCCAAAACATTCAAATAGTT
This sequence comes from Hemicordylus capensis, assembly GCF_027244095.1. NCBI lineage: Eukaryota > Metazoa > Chordata > Lepidosauria > Squamata > Cordylidae > Hemicordylus > Hemicordylus capensis. The sequence continues at coordinate 186,954,810 of NC_069660.1, forward strand.
TGATCCATTTTTATTTGTTTAGAGTAAAATGTATGAGCTACCTTTTGCCCCAAAGGGCTCCCAAGACATATACAACATGCTGAACCCGTAAGCAATAAGCATAATAAAAAGTAAAGCAGCACAAAAGAAGACAGAAAATGCTATCAGCACTAGAACCTATTGACCAAGGACAAACAAATTATCCAAAGTTGATGGCCCATCAAAACAAGATAGTCACCCAGTTCTTAAAAGCTGATTCAATACATAATGTTCCTAGCACCTAGTGGAGCTGCTTTACCAGCCATTTTAATATAAATTGTATGAGAGTAAGGACTATGTTCAGAATGTATACTCATTGAGAACTAGTTCACACTTGCATGTACACACACGTCACTTGATGACCTGAATATATGTGCTGAATCCAGAATTTATACATCACTGAATATGTGTGCTGAATCCACTGAAGAGCATTGTGCTTGAGGGGACATTGGGTGATATGACATTTGGTCAGTGGTATTATATCTGTGATGGCTCATTTACCGCTGCAAAATATCTCAACTTTGGAGTCATCCAACGATGAACATGCATGCCTGAAACAGACCTCAAGGGGAGTTCTTTTAACACAGTCTTCATATAGGAATGAGTTAAGGCAAGGGTTCCCAACATTGGGTCCCCAGATGTTGTTGGACTACAACTCCCATCATCCCCAGCCTTCAGGCATTGTGATTGGGAATCATGGAAGTTGTAGTTCAACAACATCTGGGGACCCAAGGTCGGTAACCTCTTTTAAGGTGCTGGTGGTCTGCCGTGACACAGAGTTAAGTGTGTTTAATTCTAGCCCTTTCAAGATGTTCCCCTTTTCAGGTGTTTCTACAATGCATGCTATGAGTATGTGATCTGAAAACATGCCAACTTTTCCCAGGATTTCCAAGCACAAAAAGAAAACTGTACATGCATACAGCTGTATGCAGGGAAGTCTTTTCATATTGTACAATAAATGTGCGTATATTCAGGGTACAGCCTGCAGGCATAACACACACACACACACACACACCACAGACAAACTAAAAGACTACAATTAGAATGTCTGAAAAGGGCTTATGTGATGAGTTGCAGCCAGTAGGTATTAAAAGAGACAAATGTCTGAGTACGTCATAGGAATGCAACTATATTTGTCAACATAGTACATTTTGAACATTTCAGATTCTATTCTCTAACACAGCTTTATTTCTATGGCATTCAAGATGCGCAACACATATATGCACTTCTTTTAACTGAGTAGGAGCTCAACATTTCAGACTGTTGAAAAGTTTCTCTTAAAATTTAATAATAATAATAATAATAATAATAATAATAATAATAATAACATCATCATCATCATCGGGTTTAATACTGGCTGCACAAGAACAGGCACTAAGAACAAATGCAATAAGAGCAAAAGTCAAAAAATCCACCACAAACAGCAAGTGCCGCCTTTGTAAAGAAGCAGATGAAACTGTGGACCACCTAATCAGCTGTTGTAAAAAGATCACACAGACTGACTACAAACAAAGGCATGACAAGGTAGCAGGGATGATACACTGGAACATCTGCAAAAAATACAAGCTACCTGTAGCCAAAAATTGGTGGGACCATCAAATTGAAAAGGTTGTAGAAAATGAAGATGCAAAAATATTATGGGACTTCCGACTACAGACAAACATCTGCCACACAATACACCAGATATAACTGTAGTCAAGAAGAAAGAAACACAAGTTAAAATAATCGACATAGCAATACCGGGCAACAGCAGAATAGAAGAAAAAGAAATAGAAAAAAAATCACATAATACAAAGATCTACAAATTGAAATTGAAAGGCTGTGGCAGAAGAAGACCAAAATAATCCCTGTGGTAACTGGCGCCCTGGGTGCAGTTCCAAAACAACATGAAGAGCACCTCAACACCATAGGGGCCACAGAAATCACTATCAGCCAATTACAAAAAGCAACTTTACTGGGAACAGCCTATATTCTATGACGATATCTATAACAGCAACAACATTGACAATAAAATTCAGCCATCCCAGGTCGATGTCTGGATAAAACAAACCAGTCAATAACACCTGTCTGACTGTGTTAATAATAATAATAATAATAATAATAATATAGTCTAGGAATCACGATGACCAAAAAAACCCCTATATTAAAAAAGAAGCCGGAACTTTCAATGACAAATATAATTACACTAGCTGAACCCTCACAGAGCATCTGTGCAGTAGTGCACTGAGCCTGTGGCATCCCCCCCTCACCTCCCACAACTCACTCTCCCCCCCACAACTTGCTCTCTCTGTCTGTCTCCCCCACAACCCTCGCGCTCTCTGTCCCCCACAACCCTCTCACTTGTGCTCTCCCCCCACAACCCTCTCGCTCAGGATCTCCACCCATAACTTGGCCCTCATCCTTGGCCGGCCGGTGGCAGCTTTCCTTTGGCCCGCCAGCGGCTGCTCTCCCCCCCACAACTCAGTCCTCTTCCTCAGCCCACCGGCACCTGCTCTCCCTTCGGCGCGCCGGTAGCTGCTCCCCCTCAGCCCGCCGGCCCGCCCAGCAGCAACCGCGTCTCTTTGGGCCACTGGCCAACCTGGCAACAGCCGCCTCCTCAACCCATGCCCTTTTCTCGGGCCACTGACCAGCCCGGAAACAGCTGCCTCCTTAAACCGGGCCTGCCACCGCCGCCTCCTGCCTCCTCTCTCCTGAGGCTGGTGGGGCTTTGCCCGCTGGCTGGGCTTCTCCTGAGGCCAGCGGGGCTTCTCCCCCCTCCCCACCAGGCCGCTTCTCCCCCTGCTGCCACAGAACCTCCTCCTAAGCCCACCGGTGGCCTCCACAGTGGCGGGGATTTGCCTACCACACGGCTCCCTCCCTCCCTGCCTGCCTGCCAGCCAGGCAGCCATTTGGGGGCAGCCGTGCTGCCGCCACATTGCCTCCTAAGCCCATTGTCTGCTCCACCCCTGCCTTTTCATTGGTTGTGGCTGCAGCGGGGGTGGGGCTTGCCAAACATCCACACTCATCCCCACATCCCCACACAGTTCTCTCCTCAGTCGGCCATAAGAGAATTAAATATATAGATATGAACATAAACATAAGAACAGCCCTGCTGGATCAGGCCCAAGGCCTATCTAGTCCAGCATCCTGTTTCACACAGTGGCCCACCAGATGCCTCTGGGGAGAAAATACTATTGATGGGTGCAGCTGTAGCATTATAATTTGAAAGGAAGGCTTTAAGAAAAAAAATAATGTGCACAATTATTTTTTCCCTTATTAAGAAAAAACCCTTAACAACTATATGTCAAAGTGGAAAAACATTCACTGTTTTACAAAATGTGATAAAGCAAAATTAATCTGTACATGTATTGTACAAATGAGGTCTTCTACATCTTTGTAGATCTTAAGTAAAGCCTCTGTACAAACCTTTGATCCAAATTCCCAAAGGAATGGAAATACAGTTTAAATTCTCCTGTCAGTGCGAGTAACATAGCTTTTACTACCTTCTGCCTTTACTGTTGCTCTGCATGACCTCCTACACAGACTAATCAATCACCCTCAAATTCTGAACCCATGTTCTTCCATTCATCCAGTCTTACCTCTTTTGGCCAAAAGGTACTTACAGTTAACTTGAAACCATTTGGTGAACTTCGACTTCTTAATAAAAGTACATATATAGCACCTTTCAAAAGCGTTTTACATAGCAAAATGAATGAGGGGGAAGAAAAAGAAAATGGTTCCCTGTCCCAAAGCAGCTCATTATCTAAAAGGAAACAAAGAAAGAAAGAAACATTAGCAACAGCCACAAGGGACAGCTGCTCTCCTCCTGCTCACTATAAGAGAGCGTCTATCTATCTATCTATCTATCTTAAAGGCTCATTGCTCAGTTAACAGGGTCCTTATTCTGTGATGTTAATTAACAATGACTTACTTGACAGTCAAAGTATTTTCCTTCCTCCATAATTTAAGTTATTCTCCATATTCAGCAGAAATTGCTTTAGAAACATTGCTAAAGCAATAAAATGTAACCCAGTCTAAAAACACAGAGACACAAATCTAACACAACTACAAGCTGTCATTTCATTTTGCAGCCATAATGCTGGTTGACATGATGGGCAGCAGTACGTCAGCTTAAGAAGGGCTGCAGGTCGGCAGGCTGCCTATAGAGTCCCTAAGGCGATAGGCCATTGCACAGCTGCGTGGGTGCAGAAGGGGGAGTGGCTTTTTGCTTCTCTGCCCCTGCCCCACCCACACACACACACACACACACACACACACACTACAAATGCCCTTTGCACTTGCATAACTATGTTCCTGAGGGTTCCTCAGGTGCACACTTATGCAAGTGCAAAGGGCTTTTAGAGAGAGGGAAGAGAAGAGAAAATCCCTCCACCCTCCACCCTTCCCCTCCACACCTGCTCAGTTGTGCAATGGGCCATTATCACAGGGACACTATCCGCTCCCTGCAGACCCACAGCCCTTCTTAGACTGCCATACTGCTGCACATCATGTTGGCCACTATGTGCAAAACAATACCAAACAAGGCTTTGACCCTCTACCATTTGGATAATTTATTAAACACTATTCTTGGCCTTCTCAGTAGGTTCAAGCCATGATTTCAACTTTCCATTTTAAAAGATTGCTTATAAGAGGAATTCTGAAAAATGTTACCTGTGTCACTAAGATCAGTGTCTGTTTTCCCTGGGGCTTTCAGTTTATGAATCCTGTTTTTTGTGTTTTCTAATGTCCTGAAAATACCTTTAAGCAGATTGTAAGCCTTTGCATAGTCATGCAGAGCTGAACAAGGCTCTGTTTTATTGTGTTTTATCCAGAACGTATATTCTCTGCTCTTTCGTTTATTCTTGGCTGCCCTGATTGAACATCACTTTGGGTAGGTATGTATCTGCACTTTTGTTTGCAGTGCATTTGAGCCAACACTGTGGAAGATTCTGGTGGTGCTTTATTTGTTAGCTAGCAACGGCCAGATGCAACTTGTATCTCATTTTGTCCTACCTCTCATAGCTGAATAGGATTGTTCTTAGCAGTTGGGGAGTTTTGAGCAGTGAGCAGATTGTATATGCAAATGACTCATTTGAATCTTAAGTGCCTTTTTCATCAAGGCCAATTTCCCCACCTGTCTTCACAGAGAAGTGACTAGTCAGAGATAACACAGACCTTTTCCTTCAGAACACAGAACAGTAGGCGTAGAGTCAGTGAACATATTTTCACATTTCCTCAAAACCAAGGCAACTTTGGCAATCACAAATCAACATCTGTTGCGAATCCCGTCCGATTCTGCTCCTCTTTTGAGAAAAAGAGTGCCATTCAGTATTGTTTTCATTTGAGAGAGTGTGTGTACCCGAGGGAGTGTAATGAAGAACAGTTTCTGTTTTCTCATAAAGACAAAACCACATTCTTCCCAGGGGGCATATTCAAATAATGTGTGGGTTCAGTACTACACTTTTTTCCATTTCACTTTATTTTAGAAGCACACAGGAATGTTTAGCAGTGTTTCTTCAAGATCACTGAGTTAAGTCCTTCCTTGTTATATCAGCTAAAGCTTGGATAATGGAGAAGCATTCTATTCCACCATGTTTATACACAATGGCCCAATAACTCTGAGCCAAGTGTAGGGCGTACAAACTTGTATTCATTGGTCTGACCAGTACTGGAATCTGAAAAACCATCCAGGCTCTACCCTGTTCCTGACAGGTTCTGCCAGGACTCTGCTCTCTGGCCCCATTTAGGGGCCCAAGTATTTTTTGCATCAAAAGTTTGCAAAACACCCACCCCCAACAGACCATCGACAATGTCTCTGGGATCAGTTAATGGACCACATCATGTAACTAACCAATGGAGAAATGCAGAGGCAATTCCACATGCGTACAGATCAAAATAATTGCCTGGGCTTTGCACCATGGACCCAATCCTTACCTTGATCAAACACTGCCATCAGTATTTCATGCTGACCCTTAGTTCTCTCTCAGGTGAAAGATAACAGCCAGTGTGGTACTGTGACTATAGAGCTGGGCTTAAATTAGGGAGACCCAAGGTCGATTTCATGCTCAGCTGCAAAGCTTAAAGGATTATCTTGCACTAGTTACTTTCTCAACCTAACCTACCTCATATGGTTGTTGTGACCTCACACATCCACAAGTAGAAATGGAAACCAGCAAAAAAGGTTGATTATACAGAAGGTTAGGGAAAATGAGACTCCCAAAGACAAGATCAAAAGTCCAAAACCAGACAAAGGTTGGAGGGAAAGCAGTTAAGCAGGAAAGACTGGCACGAGTTCTATATTTTAGTTTGTTGGAATCATGAGTCATCTTTTTAAAAAAAGATGCTTCTTCATAAACAGCTTCATTTCTATAAAACCTTGATGCTGGATCACAGATGGTAGGAGAACCAATTCTTTGTTTCTTTATTACCCATATTAACTATTCAGCCAAATGGTAGCTGTCACAGCTATTAATCACAGCAGGAAATGTTTCACGCTGCAATTACTTCAAGGGTCAGTACAGGTGAGAGTTTGGCTTTATTATTTTTGTTCTGCATTCTGCAGGTAGCAGGAGCTTATCATTCATCAAATGGCAGGAAAACAAGCACATATGAAGTAAGGGAAATAAGTTACAAAGGAAGATAAGCACCTTTGATTCATATTCAGCCTCCCTACTGTATATGAAAAATGGTTCATTCTAAAAACATAATATTTTCATAAAAGGTTGTAGTTTATATTCCATTTGCTGTGTCATGATGACACAACGTCAAACTAACACCACTGAGGGAAGCAACAAAGAACTTAATGGCAATTCTGAAGGCTCCCTCCAGATAAGGTTGAAGGTGGATTGCCAGAATAACGCCCCTTTTCTTTTGGTGGTTGAAGCATTGTGGAATGGTCTAAATTTAAATGAGCTACAGTGCACTTAAAAAGAAAAAAAGTAGACTGGTGGCCCTTGTACTATTGAGCTATGTGCTGTATATTTCAAGTGGTGTCATGGTGTCCTTGTGCTTTCTGCCAGATCATCAGATCATATCTGCTAGATCACTTTTTAATATACATTAAAGGAGAGAGAGAGCAGGAGTTGAACTCAAGACCTTTTGCATGCAGAGCATGTGCTCTGCCACTGAGCTTTGACCCTTCCCCTTAATCAAGTTCCTCAACATGTGTGAAGCAAACAATTGGGCTTCTTATGTGCATTATGCCTCACACTTTAAGCCGTTCTACTCACTATTTCTTTATTTGCAGATGAAATAACGTTCTTCCTGGGAGATCTATAAAAACCAAAAACCCCAATACTTATTGCAGATTAATGTTGTCAATGATGACAGAAAATGTACCCAAAATCCTATTTTGCCAGAGCTAAGTGAAAACATTTTAGCAGCGTTAAGTGAAATTTTTCCAGACATCATTACCAAGCCATCTGGTCTCCGGTTCCATATGAATGCATTTTCCATGTTGTTTTCATGCTGTGCCACATTAACAAATTTGTATGGCACCAAACCATGTAAACACCCCAAGGTGCTTCGTAATAGAAATGAATACCACCAGTAGAATAAGAGTGCAACAGAAGCTAATGAGATAACAATACCAGAACACATCCGGTTATATAAGCTGTTGAAAATCAATGACACTAAAATGAATATAACTAAAGCATGCAGAGTTGCAGTCTAAGACCATAGCAGCAACCATCTCTTTGCATTTTCCCTTATACTGTGTTAAAGTATGCCTACCACACACACACATACACACACACAAGCCCCAACAAAGATTAACAAAGATTAGCTGGCACCATATCATCTGTGTAACACCAGCAAATCCCAGGCAGAGTTATCAGATTGTTCTCTGCTGCAAACCTCACTGGGTAGGCTGTTCCATAAATGGAGTACAACCACCAAAAAGGCCTTCTCCCTGTAACCACCCACCTCACCCCTTTTGGTAGGGGAACTCAGAGCAGGGCCTCCAAAGATCTTTCGGTCTAAAGAGGGACATATGGGGCAGGTCACTCTCTCAGGTAAGAACGTAAGGACAACCCTGCTGGATCAGGCCCAAGGCCTATCTGATCCAGCATCCTGTTTCACACAATGGCCCACCAAATGCCTCTGAGAAGCCCACAGGCACAGGCAAGAGCTGAGGGAATGCCTTCTCTCCTGCTGTTGGTCCTGTGCAACTGGCATTTAGAGGCATCTTGCCTCTCAGGCCGGAGGTGGCCTATAGCCACCAGACTAGCAGCCATTGATAGACCTGTCCTCCATGAATTTGCCTAAGGCCCTTTTAAAGCCATTGAAGCTAGTGGCCATCACCACATCCTGTGGCAGAGAATTCCATAGATTAATTATGGGCTGGGTGGAAAAATATTTCCTTTTGTTGGTCCCAAGTTTCCCAGCCTTCAGTTTCATGGGATGACCCCTGGTTCTAGTGTTGTGAGAGAAGGAGAAAAATTTCTCTCTGTTCACTCTCTCTACTCCATGCATAATTTTACAAACCTCTATCATGACTCCCTGTAGTTGTCTTTTTTCCACACTAAAAAACCCTAGATGCTGTAGCCTTGCTCATTAAGGAAGGTGCTCCAGGCCCCTGATCATCTTGGTTGCCTTCTTCTGCACCTTTTCCAGTCCTACACTGTCCTTTTTAAGATACAGTGATCAGAACTGCAAGCAGTACTCTAGATATGGCTCACCACAGATTTGTAGAAGGGTAATATAATATTAGCATTTTTATTTTCAATCCCCTTCCTAATGATTCCTGGCATGGAATTTTCCTTTTTCACAGCTGCCGTGGACTGAGCCAACACTTTAAATGAGCTGTGTCCACCATGACCCTATGATCTCTCCCCTGGTCAGTCAATGACAACTCAGATCCCCTTCAGGAAGGTAAGGTACTGAGGTGAGCCCATTGTGACCTGAGCTCAAACTTCAGTGGGAGGTTGGGTTCAGCTCATAATCAGATAAAACCATGTTTGTCATTCCAACCTCCATCCACCCACCCACCCACCCATATAAAATAGATTATTATATATCTTCTGTTCCAAGATATATAATTATATATATATCAGCACCTTCACCATTACATACTGGACTAATTCAGATAATTCTTAATCCACCAACCTGACCACACATGATAAGGATGTGCATGCGCTGTGAGCACATGTCTCTTCTCCCCCCACCCCCACCCTTCAAACAACTGGATACCTTTCCCTAAAGGGGGGGGCATTCATCCAAACTATTCATCTACATAGTGTTTGCAGTATATCCAGAGTTACAGTTTGGGTGAACCTCTCTGCAAAGCGATAAAGGAAAGATGCCCCAGAGCGTTGACAGGGAGAGGAAGTGTGCACTCATGGCATGTAGTTGAGCTAGTGTACAATGTAGAGTCTGAACTGACCCACGTTCTGAAAGACCTGCCTAAGTCTGCGAAATGATGGACTTAATCACTGAGGACCTGCCCTGGCCACCAACTGTAACAGTAGAATAATCTCCCCACAACTTTGTGGATTTCCACTTCCCTTTCATATTCTCAAGATATCTGAATCACAAGTGTCATGGATAGTTTTTGGAAGGTACTAAAAGCAAACAAAATGCCCCTTTTACCTAACCAACTCGCTGGAACAATTTCTATATAACTGTAGTTTTCCAAGAAGGGCCTTCTGAATTATGGATAGCATTAAAGCCAGCAAGGAATTTTTCCTCCAGCATCTACACTTTGGCCTTAGAAACCTGTTTCATATTAATACAAAGTCCATCTCTAGTAAAGGGACAGCCTTTGGCAAAAGCTGTGCATCTTTGGAAGACAGTAATTTTTATACGTGAACTTGACAGGAAGCTTCAAACAGCTTGTGAGAGAAAAACCTAATTTGGTGGCATTGTATTTACATTAGATTGAATCTGACCTTGCTAGAGGAAATGCGAAAACCCGTTCATATTTTACATACTGCAATGAATCCCGTGCCCAGTATCTTAAAAGGAATTTTTTAAAAAACTGTTTCTCATGTAAGAACTAGTGAGGGATATTTAAACATTATTGGCATCTCTGTCAATTGGAGCATCAAAACTACAAATAGAACAGTCCATGAGAGAGTATTAAGAAAAGTTATTTGCTGAGCAGGTGAGGTGAAATGTAGCACAACATTGCCTTTTGATAGGTTTTCATTAGCCTCAAAACAAATACCAGCAATTAAAAATGAGCTGACAATAAAGAGCTGTTCCAGCAGGGACATTCACTAGCTTAACTCTAATTATAGTTGTACCAAGAGAATACATCCAGATCTTTGCAGAATGGGATCTGTCAGTTTGGATTGACACTTTAGGAATGAAGCAGTGCATGGATTGCTATGGCTCTTGGATAGCATTAATGTAATAAAAGGTTACAATTAAGTGCAATGTCTCCCAGTAATTGATCAATTGCTCTACACTAGAAACAATATCAAGTATTTCCATAGTGCTGAAGTTAAAGTTTTAGTACATTGTACTGGCTAGAAAACAGGTCATAATTTAGAAACCATTCATTCACAGGATTCCATTCCCAATCCAGGTATTACAAGGGCACACACACCTTGGTATTCCCTTGGGATTCCAAGGGATTCTATATGGTCCCCACACATCTGGTCCTCACACATCTGGTATAAAATTTCAGCAAATTTTAGAAAATCAGCGTACGTTGATAGTTATTGATAATACATTGAAGGCCAGAAAGCTCTGCTATGTACTAGAGGTAAGTTTTCAACCCAATCCAATTATCTCAATAAATGACAAAAATTTAATCCTAATTTCTATCATTTACTGGTTAAAGACAACTGTAAAGGAACCCAATGGAGTCTGGGCAGCGTAACTCACTCACCCCTGCTCCAGTGCAGTGTCTGGTAGTGCTGCTGCCACCACTCTCTGCTTCCAGAGAGAACTTGTTTGGGTCTGAACCAACCTTTGGAGGATCCCTCCCTGTCTCTGCAGAAAAGCAGCCTGGCTTAGTTCTAGGGATGTGTGAACCGGCTTGACCTTCAGCCAGTTTGGCATCGAACTTGGCTGGCTTGAGGGCTCACCCTCAAGCTGCACCAAGGCCAGTATGGCTCACAACTGAGCTGACCAACCTCCCCCATGGACCCCCCTACGGGGTCTCCAGTGGTACCCCCTCTCCCACTGCCTCCCCCCATCTCAAACCGGGGTCATGCTGATGGCCTGTGTGCATGCACGGTGGCCTCTAAAACTGCCACTGCCAGCGCGAAGAGGCTCAGAATGGGCTGAAAATAGAGCAGAATGTCCCACAAACCACTCGAACTGGGCCATTTTGAGACTGGGGGGAGGCCAGTGGGAAACGTGAGGCTGCTGGAGAAACCCCCCCATGGCCAAGGCAGTGCCCCCAGAGGCAGTGAGTTCTTTAAAACATGTTTTTCATTAGAACCCCCAGATCAGCTTGAATTCGAGCCGAGCTGGGGGGTCTGTTTGGGGGGGCCAAAACCGAACATGCCTATTTCTTTTCAAACTCAGACTGAACTGGGCATACCGGTTTTGTGCACATCTCTGCTTAGTCCACTCCTTCAGTTAAGTTTCCACCTAAGTAGTTCAACCAAGTGGTCAGTCTGTGCGGAGCCACAACTCCAGAGTCTTTGAGCAACTCACACAAGAGATGAGATTGTTCTCTCTAAAAGATTACTTTATTAATCTACAGGAACCAAGTTGGGGAAGGGGAGCAGGTAGGCACTGGGAAAATAAAGTAAAAGTCATTTCTAACTCTTAGCACAATCTAAAGTCTAAAGCAAAGTACTTACAAATCTTGATGGAGAACAGTTCAGCCAGTAGATGGGGAAGTAGCTGACTTCTAACAAAGGCAACAGACAACTTTCAATAGAGTTTTTTAAGCAACGCAGTTAGGAGGGCGGTGAGCCCCTTCTGCCAATCAGAGGTATGCCACAAGGGCTCAGGATGACATCTTTTCAGTCAGTGAGGAGGTGAGATGCCTTGGTGAGTAGAGGCAACTGTGGGACTGAAAACTGCCCATAGTTCAAAGAGTTTTCAGTTACTGTCTCTACAGGGTAGACGAGGTATGAAGTGTCCATTTCTCCTGTGCTAGACAGGATTAGGTGACGGGTGAGTGGAAGGTCTGGTGGATGCTGTGTATGTGATGTTCTCACTTCAAAATGATGGAGGCTAACTCCCATCATGCACACTGTTCATTGACAACAACATTTACTAGAGCTTGCACCTGGGCCACCCCCAACCTCACTACACCATTGCAAGTAAATGTCTCTAATTAACATGATTATTCCAACCATTCAATGTTAGTAGGCACAAGGAAGAACCAATCTAATATATATTTTGAAAAGTGTGTGTGTTTGTGCAAAATAAAGTCATACCTCCCAATGACCTACTAGGGATGTGCAAAATGTTCCAACATAGAAACATTTCAAATTGAAACAGGCTGTTTTGAATGTCTCAAGCTGAGGGGAGGAAGGTCCTTTAAATAAAGGGTCTGTTTTGAGTCAAAATGTTTCAGTGTTTTGAGCACCATTTTGGAGGCCTGCTTTCCCCTTGCTGATTGATTTTCTGTCACTGGCTTTCGATTGACTTATGATCTCCTTGCTTCTTGGCTGGCCCCTGCTAACTGAGCAAAGAGGCACCTTTTTAAAGTGGTGATTCTCTTTATTTAGCAGGGGGAGAGCAACTGGCCCTATCCATCCCCAGCACAGCATCCCTCCAGTAGCTGTTGCTGGTGTCTGTCTTACATTTTCTTTTTAGATTGTGGACCCTTCAGAGAAAGGGAGCCATTTTATTTATTTATATCTATGTAAACAACTTTGGGAACATTTTGATGAAAAGTGATATATAAATATTCGTTGTTGTTGTTGTTGTTATCATACAAATCAAGTGTTGTCATGGGCAATTGTGCCCACATTGGCTGGTGGGATGGGGAGCCCAAAGAAGGAAGTTGTTCTAGTTGAGCTTATGGCTATGCTTGCTGTTAAGGGTGTTGCTATGGCAGCTGTTGCAATGCTATGAAGTAGCGTGGTGTAGTGGCTAGAGTGCTGGACTAGGACTGGGGAGACCCGAGTTCAAATCCCCATTCAGCCATGAAACTAGCTGGGTGTGACTCTGGACCAGTCACTTCTCTCTCAGCCTACTTCACAGGGTTGTTGTGATGAGAAACCTAAGGATGCAGTACACCGCTCTGGCCTCCTTGGAGGAAGAGTGGGATATAAAATGTAAAAATAAATTAATAATAATAATAATAATAAATTGTGTGTGAGAGAGCAACTTGTTCCAAGGATGTTACTGCAGCACAGGCACTGTGGCTGGCAGTGGATTCTGAGTCAGTGATTCTTTTTTGGCCATTTTTCAACTGTTTTTGAAATGTGTGTTCTGTATTGGGAGGGACAGATTCCCTTTTACTGTGTGCTTCTGCTGTGTTTTTATTTTTCAAGTTAGGGTTGCAAAATGCATTGCAAATTGCAATGCAAAACCTATGTGCACTCTGTGACTGCAGCTTGTTCCAATCTTAGGGAACAATGGGGAAACTCAAAACACTCATTGTTCCCCATGGGTGGCTCCTAGTGTCACCAAAGTAGGTTGTATAGTAAGGCATGATGAATGCTACCTACCACCCAATGTGCAAAAGAAATGGGCAAGCGGGTGATTTTTAACAATTTTTTAACTTCCCCCCAAAACCCCTATAGGATCCTATCAGGGTTATGGGGGAAGGTTTAATTTTTTTTAAAAAAAATCACCCACTTGCCCATCTCTTTTGTGGGCTGGGTGGTAGGTAGCACCCATCATGCCCTACCACCCAACCCACTTTGATGTCCCTTGGAGCTACCCATGGGGAAAATAAGGTGCTTTGAGTTTCCCCATTGCTCCCTATGGCCAAACCACTCAAAACATTTCCAGTTTTGTTCTGTCAAAACAATCAGTTTGACCACTGTTTCACTATTTAAATACAGGCATAATATGGTCTCTCTGTGTTAACCCAGAGACCAATCTGGCTGCTGAATTTTGGACTAACTGAAGTTCCCAAGCTACATACAAAGACAGCCCGACATAGAGCACATTGCAATAGTCAAGCATGCAATTAGTCCATTAGGTGAAAGAAAGCTGCCACCCGATGGAGTTATGACTTGGAATCATGCATGAAAACAGCATCATAGTTAGTACGGCGTGACATAGTTTTCATAGCATAACTGCTGATGCTCTTCAGCTTGTGTCAGCGCATGTGTAGACTCAGCTGGTCCAGTGAGGCTGCCTGGTTCAGGAAAGAGAAGAGACCAGACCAAAGAAGCAGTATAATCTCATCTGGCATTACAGTCAGTTGCTGGCCAGCTGCTTCTATTCTGGCAATGACTATTGATCCAGACCTGTTTTCCTGGTCCCGGATCAATTTTAAATGAACTAACTTCAATGTAGATGAGAATAGGTTTGTGTACATTCTCCTCATCCTCATTTCAGAGAATGACAAAGGGTACTGAATTATTGCCATAAAAGCTTGGACAGTAAACTTGTATGCAACAGGTTAGAGTAGACATATATCAACTCCAAGAAACCTTGAGACTTAGCTCTCACAAACAGCTGTAAACTCTCACAACCTATTTGTAAACTGTACTAATTCAGACCATAAGTGGAAGCTCACATGAAAGTTCATCCATGCAAATAAATTCCCTGCAGATAGAAATCTACCATGTCAAGGAGAAGAGTATCTAACATCTAAAGGCCATTCTCACAACCATGCAAAGCTGGATAGGAGTGGGAAATCTAGAGGAGAGAGGCTTATGTGGAGTCTCGGAAACCATTCCTACCCAGCCACTCTGAAGTAGGGCTACCTCATCTTACTTTGGATTTAACCAAGGTAAAAAGTGAGCAGCCCCTTCTTACCTCTACAGACCTGAGCGCGTGCACATCTGGGGCTGTTTGCAGCAGCTCCCGGCAGCCTGTCTCCCTTTCAATAACAGAGTGCTGCCCATAGAGTGGCCAGGAAGCCAGGAGCTGCTGTATTGATGTGGTCAGCCTCTCCACTGCCTATGCAATGCGTTGTGGGATTCGGAAGAACTTCCTCCTCCAGATCCTTTGTGCAGAGATCTCCCCTACACCGATCATGATCTCTGCCACACCGATCCAGTGCTCCATGACGTGGCGGGGCACTGGACAACCTTTATTGTTTGGGGGAAGGTAGGTATACTCCTGCCGACACCCCCAGCCCTCCCTAGCCCCTGGGATTTTGGTTGTGTGAACAACCTTCTGGTCTTTGATGTGTCCATAATTCTTTAATTGTCCCCTTCACGAAGCAGGTTTTGCCCCAGTTTGTGTTTGAATGGGAGACTACATTTGTGCTCACTGTAAGATATTCTCCTTAGTGGATAGGGTTGCTCTGCATGCAGAAGGTTCCCAGTTCCCTCCCTGGCATCTCCAAGATAGGGCTGAAAGAGACTCCTGCCTGCAACTTGAAGAATCCACTGCCAGTCTGTGTAGACAACACTGAGCTAGATGGACCAATAGTCTGACTCAGTATTAAGCAACTTCCTAGTTCCAGCATTCCAGGGCTATGCATTCACTGGCCAGGATCAGTGAATAACCCCTCCCTCTTCCTAGTCTGCCAAGGCTCCATCCCAGCAACCTCCATTCTGCTCACGTTGCCAGACTGTGGGCATTGCATCGGTGTGTCAGTCACCCAGCAACTATTGGCCGCAATGCGAGGGGGGGGTGCTCTGTGCAATCCTGTCTTCTCGGCATCAATCAACCACCTTTGGTAGAGAAAAGATATATTAAATCTTTCCTACCACTCCTTATAACGGTGACCTTCCTGGAATTCCTAAGCTACACAGCCATGCATATGCACAGTTAGTGATGCCCCAGGATAGCAAGGGGCTCTTCCAGATGGGAAGGGGATCTTGGGGAGAATCATAGAAGACTCACTGAGAAATAGGAAGGAGGGCACAGTGGGTGGGTGGATGGATGAGAGAAGGGACAGTTCAGCAGAGTTTATGCCACCACATAGCTGCACAGCTGCTACCAGATCCAGTGGCAACTGGTGAGGGTGATGCTTGTGGGGGGCAGAGTGAGGTACCTTTTAAAAATGATTACCAGCAGTGCCATCAGCACCTGCAGCTGTCATGGCTCCAGCACTCACTTGGCCTCTGCAGAAGCCATTTGTGTGGTCATCACAGTTTTGCTGACCGTGCAAATGGCCTCTGCACATGCACAGAGGCAGAAGAGAGCCGGAGCCATGATAACCACCATGCAGAATGCCAGGCGGAGTGCTGCAGCTCACAGCAGCTTGCAGGTGCCAGCAGTACTGCTGGCAATCACTTTTAAAGGAACCTCTTGCTGCCCCCCACCCCACCCACCTGCACCACCCTCACTAGCTGCCACAGGATCTACCTTAGACACCAGTAGCGGCTGTGCAGCTTAAAGGTACTTCTCGCTGCCTCCCCAGTGCTGCCCTCAACAGCCGACACTGCTAGAGAGAATCCACTTGCAGTGTTGCTGCACAAAGGTTCCAATCTGGATGGTTTGACAGACTCAAATTAAACATCCAGGAAAATGGTTTGTCACAAGGATCCCTGTGTACCTCTTTTGGGTGTCCTCTTTTAATCTCCCTTGGGAAAGACAAACTGTCTTCTCAGTTGGGGAGGTAGGACTTGGGGCCTCCTCCCTCCCTCCCCTGGGAAGAGAGGATTGGGGCCCTCTCCTCCCACCAATACTTGTGAAAAGAAGACTCAGCCTGGGGATCCTACAACTGTCTGCTGGGGACTCCTTTTCGTACATGCTGCCATTCATTGTTGGAATAACAAAGCAGGGAAAGGTTCCTCAGTCCCCAGAAGCGAAGGGAAGAAAGGGAATGGAGGGAATGCTAAATTGCCTTTCCAGGGTGATGGGGTTGCAAGAAGATCTCAGGAGCATAGGTGAAGTGCAGCTAGCTGAGAATCTTGAGGATGACTTCAGAAGATTGTATACCCAATTCAAAAGTGGGGTCATCTTATTTATGACAAAGTTTCCTTAGCAGAACCAGATTGTACTGCATCATTCTGGGTGACCACATAAAAATATTTTTTTAAAAAATAGGGGCAAGCTATACCTTGAGAAATGTATGACCAATATTGCCATTTACAAAGCAGTAATTTTTTATAAGTGCACATGCACTTTAAACATGTACGTCACATTCAGCCATACTAGACACCTCATGTACTGGTGTCCAGTCAGACCACACATGCAATTCCTTCAACAGAATGGGTTCAGAAACAGCTGCCCCAGATCAGGTGCTAGGTCCATGAAAGGGTTCCTTGCATGCCTGCCTCTTCCTCTTCTTTTCTTGGAAGCTTTCTCATCCATTCCGATGGGCATTCTAAGCAGAGGTCCTCCATGCAAGGCACCTCACTAAGGGGTGACCTGGAGGCTGCCAAAGCAGTCCAAGCAGCAATCGCTTGTAGCATTAGCAATCGCCCAAACCAACTCCCTTCACCTCAGAAGCAAGGCAGACCTTGCCCTTTAAACCTCTCTGAACCCTTGGTTCCTATGGCAACTCAGGCCCACAACCACAGAACCCCTGAGTTTCCAGCCTCCCCCCACATGCCAGTACTCATGCCCCACTGTGAATTTCTTGGGTCACTGGACTGGGAGGGAAAGACCTCTGCCTGGGAGACCCTAGAGTGTCACTGCCATTTGTGTAAACAACACTGACTGACTGATAGACTGACTTTGTAAGAGACAGTTTCATTTGGGACTTTTAATAATGTGCCTTGGGTACCTTTTCAGCATTAGAGTAGCAGTGTTGTAGACCAGGGATTCTCAGCGTTGGGTCCCCAGATGTTATTGGATCCTCCTCTTTGGAGCCTTTCTCCCTTTGGACAAGGTTCCAAACCCCACACCCCGTCGTAACCGGCAATTCAGACAGCATTAATTCATTGACAGGGGCAGCATTAATTCATTGGAGGGGGCAGCATCAAGTCATTGATTGGGGGGTAGCCTTAATTCCTCGATTGGGGGCAGTGTTCCCTCTAAGGCAGTTCTAAGGCATGCTGATGTGTGTGTGCTCACATGATTTTGGTGTCTGCTCAGTTGATTTTGGATCCTGCTCAGGTTGAGTCAAGGGGCACTCTGAGTGCATGTGTAAACACACTGCCTTGGTGCTGCTGCCCCAAATGAAAACTCATTCCACACACAGATTTAAAAATAAATGAATGAATAAATAAAAATAAGTGAGAAAACTGACTGGGGAGCAGCCTTAATTCCTTGACTGGGGGCATCCTGAATGCATCAATTGAGAGCATACCCTCTTGATGGCACTGGAGAGCATTAACTTATTGACTGCCATTGGGGGGCCTTCCCCACTCTGTGGGGGCACTCGGTTGATTTAGTTGCTGGGGGCACTTGATTGGTGGCTCCAGCGATGTGCAGCTAAGAAGGGACCCAGCAAGTCTCCTGGGAAGGCACCTGCCCCTAAGCGTACGGTGCCCTGGACACAGAACCAGAGTCTTCCTTCGCTTCTGAGGATGAGGGCCAGCTTGTTATGGTGCGGATATTGTCCCGCCTAGGGGCATTAGAGTCCTGTTAGCAGGTCCCCCATGGTGTGGGGTCCAGAATGGGTACAAAGGGGGCATAAGAAGATTGAGTACATCTGTC
Organism: Hemicordylus capensis; assembly: GCF_027244095.1. Taxonomy (NCBI): domain Eukaryota; kingdom Metazoa; phylum Chordata; class Lepidosauria; order Squamata; family Cordylidae; genus Hemicordylus; species Hemicordylus capensis. The sequence goes on from NC_069660.1 coordinate 186,973,401, forward strand.
TGACTGGGGGAATGAGCTGTTCCTCCGGTACTTGCAACTAGGTATTCAGGAAGCGCTAGTGGGGTGAGGTAGATTGATTAATGGTGTTTGGCCCTATTTTACTCCATTTAAGTGTGCCCTGTCTTCATTGGGACCTGGGCATTCAATATTAGTTTCACTGAGGCCATACTTCCTCGATAGATGAATTTGTGTTCTGTAGGCAGATTTCTGCCATGGGTGTTTTTGGGTTGTTGTTGTTTTGGCGGGGGTGGGGGTTGTTTGGCAGTTTCAGCACTGCAAGAACTGTTTTTTAATCTTTAAAAGAAGTTATTTGCTCAGCACTTCCATCCGACACAGCATGACTTGGCAGCTACAGCCTTAGTTAGCACAAAGGCAGTAGGCCCTCAAGTGGAGGGAATTAAGCCCATAGCCTCCTTTTTTCTCTGATTTTGACAATCATTTTGTGTGAATAGGTAATTGTGCTATTTTTGTGGGCTCATTACAATCAGTTTGAGAAATGACCTCATTGGGTGCTATTCACTATTCTCATCAGAGCCACTGTTACAAGAGCTAAGAGATCATCGCACAGATTTGGTGTCTTTTCCCATCTCGTTTCCCCATGATTAAAGGCACAAGACTTTAAGAAGCCCTATCATTGTCACACTATCATGCACAGCTCAGCCAACTATTCACAGTTTCCCATGAACATTTTCAATGACATCAGTAAACACCTTGTTTTTGGTGATTTTTTTGGCATATTCTTTGTGAAAATGTTTGCTTATTCATTTAACTGTCCTCACTTGCATCTGTGAACATAGAAAGCCGCCATATACTGAGCCAGACGATTGGTCCATCTAGCTCAGTATTATCTACCCAGACTGGCAGCTGCTTTTCCAAGGTTGCAGGCAGGAATCTCTCTCAGCTCTATCTTGGAGATGCCAGGGAGGGAGCATGGAACCTTCTTCATGCAGATGCTCTTCCCAGTGCAGCTCTACTGTTGGAGATGGACTTCCAGTGCATCAACCTTTTGCACCAACTATCCTAATGACTACTAGGGGCATTGGGAGTAGAGGTAGCTAGTGAGGGTCTCCTTACCTGTACCGGCTTTACTACTATGACCCCTACCTTAACTTTTCAGGTACTTCCTGTAGAGAGTCAGCCCTCTTCCTTTCCTCTTAGACAGTAGATGGAAAAATCTCTCCCTACCTATTCATTATGTAGCTGGTAGTTAGGATAGGTCTTTCCTATCTCGAATGTACTTAACTAACAAACCTATTTAATGTAGATTGTACAACAATCTCCATGAGTGTTCTTAAAATAACTGCAACAACTAAACACTGCACTCTACTCTGTAACTGGAGTGGATAGCTTCCTTTTGACACTTTGCTAAATAATCACAAACCCCAACGTCTACCCCCTAAGGGGAATATCTTACAGTGCTCACATGCAGACATGACATCATCCGGTATCTAAAGTGAATTGTGATGTCTGGGAGGAATTATCCATGCGACTAATCTAGGAAGCAGCTAGGAAAAACAATGGCTCCAAACAGGATCAAAAACATGGTTATTTTCACAGCAACTATTCGAAGTGAAATATGTATGATCCCCCAAAATTGCCAGTGGTATCCCCCCAGTGGTATCCCCCAACATATGGTGCCATATTATCACCTCACTTTGGTTCTCCCACAACAAATTAATCTAATTATGTAGCAAGAGCCATGACTGACATTGGTGAGGGAGGAGGGCAACTTCATCAAGCCCCTTCCTGTGAGGAGTGATTCTCTAGTTAAGTATCATGTACATGAAAGGCACTACATACATAAACAAACAAAACACCAACCAACCAACCAAACAACCAAGAACAATAATAACAGATGTTCAATGATATTATGCTGCATAACAAGTCCAGGACATACAAGCAGAAAGATTTGCCTGCATCTCCAGCTTTAGGGAATAATAGCTAGACTCAAGCCCATACCTTCAATTCTCATTTTCTCATAGCTGGGAGCCAGAGCCTTTTCATTTCAACTGTCACAAAACTAAACAAAACCCCTTGCCGCAGGATACTCTTGTACCCTGGACAACAGTGGGTATTTACAAATCAGTTTATTTCTCCTTTTCTAGGCTTACCGTGCTAAGGCATGAATTATGTGCAGTAACATCTCCATTTACCAGACTGTATTCTTTACTGCATTTTTTAAAAGAAGGAAATATGTTTCCAGTTTGCAAAGAGGAGAGAGAATACAAACAGAAGCCGTTTGTGTCACCTGAAACAGCTGGAATGTTTGATGTCTGCACAGCAGCACAGCTGCTCTCACATAGGGTGGTGTATAATTTTCTGAAGAAGGGCTGCTGCATTCACCTTGAAGTATTGTGCCCAGAGTTTGTAAATTTATAGTGTCCCATCGTGCAAAACTCTTTGGAAAAGACATATGGAAAGAAAAGAACCTGATTCAAAGTTCTACTTCCAAATCAAAAGGAGGGGGAAAGCTGGCCACGAAAGAGGCCCAAACAGACTCTGGCTAGTTTCCAATGAGGCTTGGAAATCAATTCCTCATCATTTTTAGCTCTTTTTCTGTAAGAAGATAAACTCCTTTACTTGGTTCTTGCTGGGTGCATGGGAAAGGCTGCAGGAAGTAGAGTATGTATGGGAAGACTCTTCAGCCCTGGCCACCAGAGCCTAACAAAGGCAGGGAGAGCAGCTTGAAGACCATACAGGTTCAGCACTTAAGAAGGTTGTCTGTAATTTGTCCCCTGCCTCTCCTATAACAATTTACAACCATCTAGAAATAAATGCAGCTCTCAGAAAAAGGAGCTGGATACAGACAGTGGTTTTTAAGAGAGCTGAACATACAACATGATCTAGGTATTAGGACACACTTGTTTTATCAGGCTTTCAATTAAAACTAATTTTAAACTGATTTACTCTGTGAAATTGTCTTAATTGTTTTTATTCTGTTTTTATATTGTAATTTGGACTATGTATACCATGTGTGTTTGTGTATAAATATGATAGATAGATAGATAGATAGATAGATAGATAGATAGATAGATAGATAGATAGATATTATTGCCCGCTCTTTCCTTTTGTCCTACTTTCATCTCTAGTCAAAACAGTTATTAAAGCACTATAAGAAATGTGAACAAAGTTGGTAGTGAGATGAGTGCACATATCACGGGCAATGCCCCTACAACAACAAACTCCCTGGGGGCAGGGGCGTAACAAGGCTGGAGTGGGCCCAGAGACAAAATTTTAAAATGGGCCCCTCACTGATACACACACACACTCTTCACAATATATCGTTATGTGACATGCCTCTGGGGGGCCCCTCGAGGCGTGGGGGCCCCCAGGCAGCCGCCTCCCCTTGCCTAATAGTAGTTACGCCCCTGCCTGGGGGTGGCAGGGGTGGGGCGGCTACTGCCTGTCCGCAGACTAAGCCTCTTTTAAACAAGGCCAGCTATAGATTTCAGGCAGGGAGGCCTCAGGAAACAGGCCTTAAAGACCCACTTCTACCTGGGCGATCCCTGCAAAAGACATTCCACAACCAGCTCAGAAAGGATGTGGAAACAGATGTCCTTAGGAATCAGCAGCTGGCCCTTCTGAGAGCTCCTGGGTTGTCTCCGGCCACCTAATTTGCCAACCCCTAGCATCAGCCTGCTTGCAAACAATGCTTGTATCATTGCCAGAGAGCCAGTTGGGTGTAGTGGATAAATACTGGACTGGGACTGGGGTTCTTAGACCAAGTTTCTCGCTCATCCATGAAGCTCACTGACTAACGCTGAGATACTCATCCAGTTTCAGCCCAATGTTCCTCACAGAATAGGGTGAGGATGAGAAACTGGATAACTCCTATGTATGCCACCCGGAGGTCCTTGGAGAAAATATGAGATACAAATGTGAAAATAAATAAATAGTTGCATTGCCTTGATAGGAGTCAAATAGTGTGTTGCCTTGATAGAGTCCAGAAGGTTGGTGAAGTCAGACTGAGGGCAGAACATCAATAAAGTTTTTCAGTAAGAGCACAGTGACTCTGGCTATGTGGAGAGGCAGTCATGCATAGTCTCCAGCCAAAGACATTATTATTCTGAGCATCTTCTAGTACTTTGCTGAAATATATTCTGCATAAATGAAGGAAAATGCAATGAAAGCAGAGTATTATTGATTTTTTTTAAACTGCCCAGCCCTACAATCACTGTAGCCCTGATTGCTAATCACAGTTAGCAATCACATTACTCCACCTACATCCTCTCTTCATTAGGGATTTTATTCCCACTGTATAAACACTGCTGATCTTTAGTGTGAGCTGTGTGCCCAGAAGCTGCTAGTTCAAATCTTACCTCAACACAAACTTACCATATCATCGCAGGCAAGCGATGGTTCTCTCACCTCAGCCCCATGTCTGCAATACAGGGGGTAATAATACCAAGCAGATTACATGGTATGTTTTATTTATTTTTATTTAAAATAAATTATAAACCACCTTTCACCAAATCCATCCCAAGGCAGTTTACAAAAGTTAAAATACCATAAATGAATAAAAACATTAAAAACAATAAGAATCCTAAAAATGCACAAAAAAACAGCCATCATAAAATACCAAGACAATGCAGCAGGTCTCTTCAATCCAGTTCCAATACATTATCCACTAGACCAGACTGGCTCCTGCTTTAAAAAAGGAAGTATTCTTTTTGGAATAAATTGGTATTCAAGTTCTCTGATAGAATACATTATATTCTAACTTCCTTCACTTCATAATTTGATACTTTTTTCTCTCTATCATTTATCACAAATGTTATCAGTTCAGTGCTTGGTCACATCAAATTGTCATTGCTGTCAAGACCCATACAAAAGAGGGAGGTTATTAACTATTCTTAACTAGGGGGAAAGTCTCAAAATGTATTGAAATCAGATCAAAAATCTATGTAATTTTATAAGAACTCTGGACTTCATCAGATATTGGGACCTGCATTTCCCCCTTTTTAAAATCCCATTAGATGTTGTTTTATAGCTGCTTCCCTCATACACACAAGGAAGTCTTATGTGCTTTTAATTAAAGGATTATTCAGCAACCACTCTCATTTTCTCCTTCTCCTCTCCATCCCTTTTGCTTCCTGACTCCTCCTCCATACTGTGTACAGGATCCCCTTTGGGACAAATGTCCAAACAAACAAACTGCAAAAGATTACTGGATATGTTCCATTGGCTACTAGTTTAAAACATGTGTTTTCTCTTTTTACTGTGTATATGCTGTGTATATTGATGTTTGATCTAAGATCGTAAATAAACAATAACAATAACAAACATGTGTAATGTGAACTATATTATGAGCAGTTTATCGCAGTTTATAATTTTACTGCTGCCATCTTCCTGGTCCTTGGTATTTATTGCCACACCCTTCTTATGCCTATTCCTTGTGCCACTAGTCCTCAGTGAAAGATCTCTCTTGGCAGAACCCCAGTTATGGCCTCCCTTGCAGCCAATATGCCAGGTGAATCCTGGTAATAGCACTGGAATTCTGTACTCAGTGTTCCGCATCTCTATGTCTATAAATCCAGTCCAACTGTCCTGCTGACTGGAAAAGATACACCTTTGAAAGTGTTGGCTCTCATATTTAGCACTGTCCCCTATTCATCCAAGCATAGCATCTCTCCTAGTGACTGTTGCTGATGTCACCACTGTGTTTCTTTTTAGACTGTGGGATCTTATGGGACAGGGAATCATTTTCTCATTTCTTTGCTGTATAAACCAATTTGTGGACATTTTCTGTTGAAAAGCAGCATATAAATATTCTAAATACATATAATTACTAGAATAAATGTAATAGAGGTGGGCCTGAGAAAGGAAACACCTCTTAAAAGCACCTAAATACCATTCAAACACACTAAAATGCCACTTAACTGTGCTAATTGCCATGGTTATATTGGTAAATGTAGCTAAGCTTATGAGTTCTTCCATTTCCTTAATTCTTTTTAATGGATCTTCTTCTCAGGATTATTCAATGAAATGTGAACTTCTTCTTAGCTCTATCTTATCACTTTCTAGGGGAACTAAAATGATTATTTTGCTTAGACTGCTCAGTCTATACTGCTTTTCAAGATGTAGCAACACTCCATAAAGCCTATAGGTCCATAGCGCCTCATTCCATAAAACCTTCAGCAAACTTTCCTTTATACATACAGTACAGATGAGCTAGCTAGGGTCCTATTCAGGTCATTGTTATTGCTGCTTATTCTCCTGCGCTCTTTGAATTACATATGCAAAGAATGACAGATACAATCTAAACAAGGTGGCCTTTACAAAGATCTCCCCATGAGATCTTTGTGTAAAGAAGATAATGTAGTGGCATTCTGGAAAACGTGCTGCTACAAAATGTTTCTGTAATAATACACCCCATTGATTCATGCCATATTTTCTTCTTTGAGATATAAGTCTTCTAAGAGATTCATGCTAATGTCCACAGGAAGAATGTCAGTGTTATGTTGCAACCAAGTGCAGTCACTGAATGCTAAGGAATTGTTTGCACATGCAGGTTTATCTCTTGATGACAGCAAGCAAGTAACTATCAAGTGATACCTTGATCCCTTCTATGTAAAGACCCACACCAGGGTCTTAAGCAGGCCCTGGTGGGCAGCCCGGCCCGGGATGAGTTATGAGTGTGCCTAAGAACCTCCTTCCTAAACAGGGCACTACCCATTGTCTTACCTTCTGACTCCCGGGTCTCCCCACCACCATGGATACTGGCAGGCAACTAGCCCCTCACAAAGTTCCTTTATCATACCAGCCTTGGCAGCATGCTGCTGCATCAAGTCTTCAACCAGTCTTTCTTACTGATCAACAGCCATTGTCTGAACTGAAACATATCTGCTTAATGATAGGGCTATTCACCAAGTGCAGCAACAGACAGGGATGAAGAAACAGCTTGCCCTTTGAATACAATGCAAAAAGTCTATGCAGTCATCCTCTTCTACCAATTGTAGGGTCCTAGGTTAGGTGGTCTCCTCTTCTCGACTGTTGTTTCCTTCTTTGAACCTCAGAAGTGTGGGGAGGGGATTATGTCACTCTGCTTCCTCCTCCACTGGCCAGAGAGAGAGTGCCTTGCTCCTCAACAGGAGATCCAGGCTGCCCTTCCATCTGTCTCCGCCAACTACCTTCATCAGTGGTCAGGGGCGTAACAAGGCTGGAGTGGGCCCAGAGACAAAATTTTAAAATGGGCCCCTCGCTGATACACACACACACACTTCACAATATATAGTCATGTGTCTTGCCTCTGGGGGGCCCCCAGGCAGCCGCCTCCCCTTGCCTAATGGTAGTTACGCCCCTGTCAGTGGTGCCAGGCTCTCTAAATATCCATGCACATTCCTTGCATTCTCCCTGGTTCCACCCCACATCCTGTCTGTCCTGCAGCTGTGCTGGATGTCACAATGACCAATTTCTTGACTCCCTGGTGACCAGTGGTAAATGCTCTCTTCCCTCTTCTGCCTGCTGGCTGAGTGTCTGGCAAGTGGCAGGTCCCCTTCCCCTCCGCCCCTGGTGCAGCCAGAAAGCTGTGCACTGAGCCAATCCTGCCCACCTGCCAACTAGCCTCTCTGCAGGGTGCAGGCCTGCTCCCATGTCAGCAGCTTGGGAAGAGTTGTGGTGGCTGGTGCTGTCGGCAGCTTGGGAGGAGTTGTGGTGGCTGGTGGAGGCCTCAGAGAGGAGGACTGCACTGCTGTGGCTGCAGGGAGTTGAATCCTGCCCCATCCAGCCATGGTGAGTACCGGACATGCATGCAATGTATATCATGTCAGCATACATTGTCCTGCCGCATGATTGGCTTTTGGTGGAAAGGATGGTGCAACAACAGTGCAATGGTGTCATGTCACATGTGTTTAAGTAGATGTTACAAGGAAGGGGGAAAGGTACAGCAAGTGGTCAGGCCTGTAGCCAGCTGGTGGCATGGTGTGTACCTGCCACACCAAAAAATTCTCTTTCCTTCCCAGCCTCACGGTTTGTTTTCACTGAAGATTTTATAACCTGCCTCCCCTGACTTCTGCAATCCCTGCAAAAAAACATTTGAGGCTGGTTACAGCTCTACAAGTAGTGGCAGCTCCATATCTTTGATTTTAGACTCTTTGCTGGGGCAGAATTGATCAAATGAAACCACATCTTGTCAAATATATTACCATGCAGTACTGCTCATTCCTGAACTATAGAGCCACATAAAATATAGCAATAGCAATAGCAATAGCACTTACATTTATATACCGCTTTATAGCTGAAGCTCTCTAAGCGGTTTACAATGATTTAGCATATTGCCCCCAACATTCTGGGTACTCATTTACTGACCTCGGAAGGATGGAAGGCTGAGTCAACCTTGAGCCCCTGGTCAGGATCGAACTTGTAACCTTCTGGTTACAGGGTGGCAGTTTTACCACTGCGCCACCAGGGGCTCTTGTATATAATATATATATACATATATAATATATAGCTGTATGCATACAAATAATCTTGAAGCCATTGACAACACAATCCTATGCATATCTTTTTAGAAGCAAGTCACCCCAGCTGACATCCTGACTAAAATTACTCGATGGAAGTCCTATTGAAATTAAGCAACCCATTAGAATAAGTCCAGAGTAGTACTATTGAGTAGCTTTTTATTCAGGCTTTTGACCAATGAGCTGTCCCTGCTCTTTTTAAATTTTTAGCTACGTTTTGTTCTGTTTGTTTTAATATTTTATTGTATGTTATTGTTTTATCTTGTTGTTAACCAGCCTGGGATTTTAGGATGAAGGGCGATATATAAATATAAAGAAAAAATAAAAATAAAAAATTTAATCTGGGTGTCAGGCACTGAGTTCTATGGGCCTTACTCTCAGGTAGGTGTATACAGGATTGTAAACTGAGAGTAAGTGAACTTCTGGTTTAATAGTATAAAGAGCTGCACTTGTATAATCTCAGTAACCTTTACAACAAACTTGCAAGGTAGGCCAGTGCTATTATATCCAGATAGCAGGTTGGGGTGTGCCAAAGACAGCAATTTAGCTAAAGCCACCCTGTAAATTCATGACTGAGACTGAACAACTTAATGGCTTACAATTTGCATTCTTAATACACTACACTCAGTTACTGCCTAACTGAGGCAGTTACTGCCTAACTGAGGTAGTTACAGTTACTAACAGTTACTGCCTACACTCAGTTACTGCCTAAAAATGTGTCAACCTGTCTTATGGGTTAAGTCTCTGTATCTTTTCCCCTGTGGGTAGAAAAAAAGCTTGAAGGGGGATTTTTTTAGAGAGAAAATAGCTTATAGGAAAAGGGTTATGCATCTCCACCCTTCCTCCATCTCAAAGGTAGCCTCCAGCTTTTCATTTGAAAATAAACTTTGGGGAAGATTGCACAGAACCCCATGTCTTGTATTGTTCAGCCCCAAGTCTTTTTATCTTAGAACATTTTGCAACCCCAAACACAGCCGCTCTTTCCAACACAACCCACATCCATCCATGTAGACTGCTGCGCTCCACAACCCACAGTGGTATGGGTGACATTTCTTGGTGAAAAGGCTGCACATTGTACAGCTGGTATTTGGGTATTTGATCTCTGAAATGTGGTAAGCCATTTACTATCGGACACTTTGAAACTAACAGAACTGTATCGATGTGTTCAGAGATTTGGGCAGCAATTAATGAAATATGCTCATTCCAGTCTAAAGGTCAATCTCTATCTTGTAAAAAAGCAGTCAGATTTCAATTGAGCTAGAAGGGGAATAAGGATAAACAGCGCCAAGGTGAGACGTCAGGGTTTCAACTGAGGTTACCCTTTCCAATACATCAGCTCTTGGGAACATTGATCTTGAGCTGAAGACAGCCCTTCTTTAAAACAGACATGATCATGCCATAAGTAGGAAGCTCAGGGCAATCTTTATACACCTGTCACCAGATCGTTTTCCTCATGGTCTGGCTTGCTTTCTGCAAATCCCTAATGAGAATGAACTTGAAGCCAGGCTGCGCAGCACATTACAACTACCTTGGGGACCAGCATTGCCTTGTTAGGTTTTACATACGCAAGCACAGCCCAGCCAAAGCATTTAGCAGCACTCACCACGTCAATCAGGTCACAATTTGTTAAATAAATAATAATGTAGTGTGTTTATCCAAAGCCTTATCCAGATGATCAAGTTAAAGCATGCACCTATCACAATATAACTGTGGCAGATTGGTCCTATTTCAGAAAGAGTAGCACAATATTCAGTTCACATCCGACGGTAATGAGTAGGCTGTCGAGCATGTCCCCAAATATACTCACCATTTCCATTCCATAGATTATATCTTCCCACACTGAACATATTGCGGGGGTGGGGGTAGCCTTCCTGTAGGACTGGGTGGGAACAGCCATGCACACTCTCAAGGCTTTTTTATTTGTTTGTTTTATTAAGTCGCATTTTGCATCTGGAGTTCCCAAAGCAGCTGACAACATTAATGAAATGTAATTGATAAGTGAAAAACCAGTTCCTCTGGAAAGACTGAATGATATTCAATCAAGTGCATGAAAAGAGAGTGTTCAACCTACTGCATGTGAGAGCTAATACAGACCAACCTCAGGTCAAAATCTGAAGAAGCCCTTTGTCAGTTTCACCTCAACATGAAATCCAACTAGAATCTCAATGCAAAGATCTTCCAGCATGAGATAAAAGGAGGAGCTTCTCTATTCTCTTTGCCTTGAGGCTAGGCAGTGGCAGTTCCTGTGGGAACTGAATCCCCTCACTGTGCCCTGAGCATTACTGTTAGAGTTACAGCACAGTGTGGTCTCATGAGCAAGGAGGAGGAGTTGTAGCTCATCATCAGTGATGCCATAGGGATGATGTGATAGGTACCCTTACAGCATATATTAACTGCATGCCAGCTAGCACTCCCAAACTGCAATGCTGCCACTAGCCAGGAAAAAAGGGGCATTTTCTCAACATCTCTTGCCTGCTAAGTGGTAGGAAAATGTGATATCCCTGAAATAGGAGAGATTCCTATGATGGAAGATGCCTGGACCATGCCCCAAAATAGAGCAAAACTATTTGTTGCTCTGTTAAGAAGCCTAAAGCTAACATCACTTTTCTAACTGAAACTTAAAGCTTGAGTTGGAAATGAATTTAATTTTCCTATTGGTCACTACATGGTCTTGCAATTACCAAGAACAAACCAGCATAATCTCCTTGGCAACAAGACCTGTGGCTTCTTTCACAAAGATACTTGATTCTTTCTGTTCATTTCTGCCTCTCTCTGGGGAACACATTTGATCTGAAACTACCAGTCAGCCTTTGAAATGTGCCGAAACTTCCCGACTGCTCACTACCCACTCTTATCATCCTGCCACAGACAGCCTCCATTCTTCCCCTGAATCATCTCAGTTATCCAATCAATCCCTACTCTCTTAGGGCAATGCTAGACATTACAAGCAAACACTTGGATTGAAACTCCAGCAGCTGCTTTGTCTAGTGCAAAGCAATTCTCAGAGGTGGCAATTTGGAGCAGAAGAGCAGCAGGGGCACGCGCATCTCTCTTCCCACCTGCCACTTTTCCGTTGCAATTCCCCATGCAAGCCGTTTTCCCCTCTGCAAGGGTCCAGATATGCCTTTACCCTAACAGGCGGTTGGCCCCTCAGCCCCCTTCCTTCCGGCCCTTGCCATACATCACTCATTCACACCCCAGTGACTGTATGCATCACTTGCCTTTTCCCATCCTCCATGCCAAACAGTTAACTGGGTGTGTTCAGCGTGATGGACAAATGTGACAATCTCATCCACTGCTGACACATGAGTCCATTGGCTTGCCAAAAAGAACAGGAAGCCACAACAAAGCTGTGCACTGGAAGCAAGCACTGTCAGTTCCACAATGAGAGCCTGTCTCTAAAACATCCTTGATGGTTTCCTACCAACACATTGACCACAACCCCCTAGCAATGTCATCTGGAAGGCAGGGAATAGAAATTCGCAACAAGAAAAGAGAAGCTAAGTGAAAAAGGCTGCTCCAGAGTGCTGATGTATTTTTTAAAAAAAACAACCCAAAATTTAAAAACAACATTAAAACATATATAAAATTCAAATTAAAACCCCAGATCAATAAAATTCAACCAAAAGCCTGGCTGAAGAGACGGGCCTTCAGTTGTTTCCTAAAAGCCATCAGGGATGGAGCAGCTCTAATTTCAACAGGGAGTGTGTTCCACAATCCTGGGGCAACTACAGAGAGTCACCACCAAGTGACCTGGCGGCACCCACAGATGAACCTTAATAGGTTCATCTTAACAGGTGATGGGGGTTCATAATGAAGAAGGTGTTCTCTTAAGTACCCTGGGCCCATGCTTTGTAGGCAATAGCCAGCACTTTGTATTTTGCCCTATTATAATAGTAGTATTGCAGCAGGGAAGTAGCTTGCCTAGGGAGCAAGATGTTGCTGTTTTGAATCCCCACTGGTATGTTTCCCAGACTATGGGGAACTCCTATATCGGGCCGCAGCGATACAGGAAGATGCTGAAAGGCATCATCTCATACTACGCGAGAGGAGGCAATGGGAAACCCCTCCCATATTCTACCAAAGAAAACCACATGGCTCGGTGGTCACCAGGAATCAACACTGACTCAACGGCACAACTTTACTTTAGAGACCAACTAAGCATCTGTACTTATCCAGTACGGATTCCAGCTCATTGGGACAGCAGAATATCCTTCAACATTGCACAGATTAGAACAAGGACTGTAGCCATGTTCAGGCATTATACTCTTCAGCGAGGGCAAAAGTGTGAAGGGCACAGCAGGATCATGCATGCTAGCCGTGCCCCCCCCCCCCGCATCACACCACCTAGCCATACACCACCACCCCCTCTTCCCATTTTCAGTGCTTGTCTGTAGAGGCAAGTGCTGCATGCAGGGAAGGTTTATCCCCGAGTGTTCACTCTTCTTTCTGAGCACTCCAGGGTTCTCAGTGATGGAGAGGGAGCCCCCCCCTGTGCATGTTTCACACTTGCTTTTGCAGACAAAATCTGTATAGGGGCATCCCAGTTGGGGCATGGTGGGCCAGTGCTTCAATGCCAGGGGCGTGTTAGCAGGTGGGAGCCCCTTATGCACCTCACATATATGCTGTCACTAGGAAATAATGTCTGAACAGGCTTCCATGTAGTTGATAACACTTCTGTTCTTATGCCAAAGACCACTGGCTGATTCTCCATCTTACAAAATAACGACAGATAGATAGACTTTATTTTTATTTATTTATTTATTTATTTATTTTATTTTTACATTTCTATACCGCCTTTCATTAAAAGAAAACCCCAAGGCGGTTTACAAAAATTAAAACATACAATAAAAAGCAGTAAAAACATCAAGCTAAAAACAAGCATAAAAACAAGACAACAGACTTTATATGTTAGACACCCCATTAAAAATTGTTCTTTGGGCGGCTCACAATACAACAGTAAAAACATCCCATTAAAACACATAACAGAAACCAAGCAAATTAAAATAGAAAATAAAAAATACAACACAAAACTTGGCGGGGGGGGGGCAATATTTAAAAGCCTCAGTAATAAAAAGCCTGATTGGAATCTACATTCCCAATGATTCTTCTCTGCCTGCTATAATCTACATTTATCTACTCTTACAAATGCTTGCCCTGCACAGAGTTCAAAACCAAGAGCCTATTTCATTATTTTGCTTAGGCAGAGACTTGAAAAGCATATTTGCCAAAGGTTAACAAAAGTTAATGAACTTTGTCATCTGCAGTGTGTGCACAATAGCAACAGACCCACGTCTATGATTTCCCACATTTTAAGAGGGAATTAAGAACAGGACCCTGGTGTGGGAGGAGGGGAGATGAATCATTTCTCCCCATATTGTTTTTCTGATTGAAATCCCTCCCAAACTGCTATCATATTGGTGCTTGTCTGCTTTGGCCCATGGGGCAAATAGCAGCAGGGGATAATTTATCAGGAGAATGGCAGAGATAGAAGTGAGTACATCCTCTCCCCAGAGCCATCGTCTCAATTAGGGATGTGCACATACCAAGGTCCATGCACTGGTTTGGCACTGCGGGGATGGGAGCAGCGAGCAGGATCTTTTTTAAAAAGAAGAGAGCAGGTCCTTACCTGCCCACCACCACTGCATGCAGCTTCCTGCTGCAATGGCGCTGCCCCCAAGAACTCGCACATGACGCCGGCATGCACATGGCATCTGTGCATGCTCAGGCACCATTTGGGGGTCAGAATGGTGTTGCTGGCCATGCCAATGGTGCCTCCACATACACGGATGCTATGTGCGTGCCAGCACCATGCACGGGTTCTTGGGGGCAGTGCCATCACAGCAGGAAGCTGCATGTGGTGGTGGAGAGCATGTGCTCTCCTCTTTTTAAAAGATCCCGCTTATCGCTCCCCTCCCTGCAACACCAAATTGATTCAGTGAACCAATGCATAAACCTTGGTTCATGCACATCCCTAGTCTCAGTTGGTTGATGGGCACTCTATCCATCTCTTAAAGCAGGGCTGCCCAACTCTGGCCCTTCTGCAGATGTTGGACTACAATGCCCATCATCTCTGATTATTGGCCATGGTGGTTGGAGATTATGGGAGTTGTAGTCTCAAAACATCTGGAAGGCTGAAGTTGTGCAGGCCTGTCTTAAAGAGACATGGGAAATCTTACCTGGGAAATGACAATTCTAGCAAATCACACTAACAAAGTTTTAAGGAGGCATTCCCTCCAATTTCTCCAAATAGTCAAAAAGTCAAAATGGGAGCAGTGATTGACCAGGATGTTTGTGAGTGCTAATTGCAACACAAGCATTATACCTATTCTGAAGCAGCTTCACTGATTTCCAGTTTGCTTCTGGGCCAGGATCAAAGTACTGGTTCTGACCTTCAAAGCCTTAGACAGCTTGGGACTGGGATACCTGTTGAACTGCATTTCCCCATATGAAACTGTCAGGGTCATTCATTCCTCCATGTAGACACAGCTCTCAGTCTCACCACTGACACAAATGCAGCTGGTGACCAGGGACCAGTCAATAGTGTCTTCTCAATAGTGTCTTCTCAATAGTGCCCACCTCCCATCTTTCAAATACCCTCCCAATGGAGTTTCACCAATTTATTGTTATTTTATTGTAAGCCACGAGGGCGTTTTTCACACAGGGCATTTAGCTCTCATTTCCTCAGGAATGGAGGTGTGCATTCACATATCAGATTTACCCTGAAGTGCCTGCCTTGGGTCTGGTTTAGGTCTGGGTTGTGACCCCGGCCACGCAGATGGCCAGTGTAGATATGCAGTGGCCTCCAAAATGTCCACCACCAGCACAGAGGTGGTGTCCACCACGAAAATGGCCCAAAAGGGGACCAAAAATGATTGGGGGAAGGCCAGCAGGGAGAGGGGGAACCTCAGGAGAGCCCCTCCCCCATGGCTGCGGCAGCACCCCCTGAAGCCCACAATGATGTTAAGTCTGCCATTTTGTGGTTGTTGTTGTTTAAAAAAGTAAACACCTGAACCAGCCTGGACCAGACCGGTGGGTTTGGCTCAAGCCGAACCAGGCCTAGTTCAGCTCAAGGGTGAGCACTCAAGCTGGGCCAGTTTGAGTGTGAGCCCCGCCAACATGTTGTTTCCAGCGGTTGTTTGCTGCCCACACCACCTGATTTATCGTCCTTGGCCTTAATTGATCTCCTCCCCCGGCCAGCTGCTAGAGATTCGTCTTTCTTGCTGCCTTCCGATGAGGCACTGGCTTCTCCCAAGTGCCTGCACTTGCTGTTGCCTCTTCTCCTGCCTGCTTTCTTGGGGAGTTAAGGGTCATTCACCCCACCCGGCTTAGGGTCTGACATTTCACCCCCAAAGTCCTCTGATCCTGATGTGTATTGAACCTTCGCTCTGGCCCATCTCAACTCTCTCCTGAGGCCCAACGTCAGACCACTCTCCATCAGATGCCTCTCCACCTGCTGGATGGGTGCCTGCCTCCCACTCCTCTTCACTGTCCGCGAGTGAGGGCATGACAAAGCTGGCCTGAGGTCCTGACTTCTGACAAGCATTCTAGAGATCAGCCAAAAAGAAGAGGATTCTACATTTGACTGTTTTTCGATTGCCAGGGATTCAGAGTCCTCAAATGAAAAGTGGAATGCACAGCTCTGTCACATTTCCAGTCATCTCAACTTCTGGCATTAAAAACAGATATTATAGTTGGAGGCTACTCAGAGATGTCAAGGTCCAGGCTCCAAGCAGATTGTAGTGGGGGGCAGGCAGGGCCACACAAGGCTGAGGCCACAACATACTACTGCTAACTGAGCAAAGAGATTTTTTTTTAATTGGTGATTCTCTTTTTTTAGTAGGGGGAGAGAACCTGGCCCTATCCATCCCCAGCACAGCATCCCTCCAGTGGCTGTTGCTGGTGTCTCTCTTATGTTTCTTTTTTTTAGATTGTGAGCCCTTTGGAGACAGGGAGGCATTTTATTTTATTATTTTATTTATATCTATGTAAACTACTTTGGGAACTTTTTGTTGAAATGTGGTATATAAATATTCATTGTATTCATATACTACTATTGTTATCTACTGACAGAGGGCTGCAACACTATTTTGCCCGGGTTACCTCTCCACCGCCTTGTCTTCAAGTCAAAGTGCTATCCGTTTAAATTCTTGCTGACTCGGAACTAGGGGTAAAATTTGGACATTCAGTAGGTCTGCTTTGCTATTTAGTGGGTCACAGTTTGAGCTTAGACCTTCATCCAAGCAACTTCCATTGCTACTGGAAGTTTAAAATTGAGAGCTGTTTCAGGTTCTAGCCTGCCTGGCGTACTGGGAATGTGGGTACTTGCTGCTGGATTGATAACAAACGATTAGCACCTTTCAAGCTTACAACATTACCAGACAAGCTCCATTCTTCCATTGGCAGTTTCAGCAGGTAATAAGCCTGTACTTGGTGCTTCATGTGCAGAAGAGTCTCATAGAGAAAGGGCTGCAAGGCATTCCACCCAGCTCTCCTTGTTACAATATCATATTATTCCACTGTCTCCTCCTCATTTCAACTCTTCCTGGCTGTACCTTGGCTCCACAAGACCTATAGGACATGGAGCTTTTTTTAAAAAATGATGATGATGATGATGATGATGATGATGATGATGTATATAACACTCTTCCAAAAATGGCTCAGGGCAGTTTACATCAAAATAAAAAGCAAAACAATTAAAATCAAAACTAAATCAATTAAACAGTTAAAATCATTTAAACACTAAACATTAAAATCATTTAAAACCAACATTAAAAATTCAAAACCATGAATCTAATTAAAAGCCTGGGTGAATAAAAGTGTCTTCAGTGCCTTTTTAAAAAGTTGCCAGAGATGGGGAGGCTCTTATTTCAACAGGGAGTACATCCCAATGTCCAGGAGCAGCAATGGAGAAGGCCCATTCTCAAGTAGCTGCCAAACAAATTGGCGGCAACCACAGATGAACCTCTCCAAATGATCTTAACAGGTGGTGCGACTCATGGTGAAGAAGGCGTTCTCTTAAATACCCAGAGCTGTTTAGGGCTTTATAGGTAATAACCAGCATCTAGTATTTTGTCTGGAAATGTATTGGCAGCCAGTGTAGTTCTTCAGAAGAATTGCACAAGCATGTCACAATCTCACATGCAGTCGCATATGCAATGGGGGATTGCAGCAGAGTTCAGTGACCTGCTCAGATGTGTGGGCTACAGCTTTTGGACATGAGCACTGTGTGAAAATGCAACTTCCCAGTTTTATTCAAGAAGAAATTCAGGCAGCCAGGACAGATTTCTAGCATTTACACACCCCAAATCTGGAAGTTGGACAGACCCTTTCCCCCTCCATCAATTGGCAATCTTACATACAGGATGCCATGATGAGGGAAATGATTCCCCCAAAAGGCCTCCTTTTCCTTCTACCAAGGAAACCTTTTGGCCATGCTTCATGATATTGAAATTGCTTGACTCTTTACAAGAAGCTAGGCTGGTACCAGGAAGTCAGCCTGCAGAGAAAGCCATCAAGAGGTATGAAAATGTTCCGGATTAAAATATAGGCTTCAGTCAATAGCACCACTAAAGTTGTGAATATTTATGTCATTAGCAAGAAAAAGGACTGCACACTTGTGTCACAAAGGATTGCCAAATGCATGCTGGTAACCATGGAAACCAGTGGCACCATCAACTAGTCTACCTTTGTGTTCAACTTGGTGCATTCTCAAATGGACCTTAAGGCGCAGGTCTGCTCTCCACAATTCTAACAGGCTGTAAACAAAGATGGTATCTTAATTAAGATGTATGTTCAGGGGGAAATCAACTCAAGGGGGATTTCTACAAGTACTCATTCATGACTAACTGATGTTTTTTTAAAAAAGGACTATTACTGTAGGTAACAAAAAGGGTTGCCAACTCAGAAGAAGGTACCATGGCTTGACAGTCCATTCAACAATTTATCACCAAGTAGAACATGAACTGGTTGGCTGGGCTCACACTGTTGCCCTCTAAATGATGCGTATCACTGCAGTATCTATCACCTCTGAAAACTGGCACTATAACAAGTTAACATGGACGTTTTATTGCTGAATGCAAAGGAGGTGCCCAATTAAACACAGAATGAAACGTTCTCCTCTCCCTGGGTTTTATGGTGGTATTTTTAACTCCCCCTTTCCCAAAGCTGGCACTGTGAAAACCTCTACTTCCCTTTTCCTCCAGTCACAATGGGGATATCTTACTGCATATCAGCTAGCCTGGCATTGCAAAAGATTAAATGATTCCAGTTGAAATAGTCCTTCTTTTAGAACAGCTGAGCAAGCATAACCATAGCCAGCAGGCTGGGGCAGCTTAGCTGACTTCAGGCATCAAGTACAATACAGGGCAGTGAGGGCACCAAGCAGTAGTGAGTGTGGGCTCCCTACCACCAGGCTTCACTCCAGTAGCCTGCTGCCTCCTCCTCTGCCTCATCTCCACTGCCAGCTTTTGAGAATGTTATTTAAATAATTTAAGTGAATCACTCTGGGCTTGGCCACAACCTCAGAAAAGATTTAGGCCGCCTTCATACATAATGGGAAACCTCCTGTCCAATGGACCTGAGGTTTGCCCCCATGCCCCCCCCCGCTCCCAAATGATCCTTTCTGGAGTCTGGGAGATGGGCAGGGGGGACTTGCTGCATGGTTTCCCTCCTTCTCATGAAGGACAGCCATAGCAGCCAATTGAGGAAGCAGTGGCAGCCTTCAGATGGCATGGCGCTGCTTTCTAAATGCAGAACCCACAAAACCGAAGAGCAATGGAGGGTGAACACTGAGGTTTGTGGCTGGGAACCTCGGGTCGCTTTTGCAACAGAACCAAGGATTCCCACATTTGGATGATCACAAATCCCAACCTCTGGTATTGTTGCCTGCAGTTTCATGTGATGTCCAAAGGCGCCCTTAGACTCAGAAGGAAAGGTCTTCTCAGATATTTACTCTAAGGACTCAAGAAAATGGCCAGACTCTTAGTGTTTCCCAGCAGTTTATTAGGCCGTACCACAAATCAAAGAAAGGAAGCAGAAGAAACAAGGTACATCAGCCGGCTGAAGGTGCCCAGACTTCCAGTGAAACCTGAAGCCCCTGTGTTGTGGTTACCTGTTTTTCTGCTTCAACGTTGCGACCCTTCTAATGTTTTTAGCATCACTCTATGTTACTTCCCCACTTAGACAGCCTCTGACTCACACAACATCTGTAAGGTCATCCGAGGGGACAAGAGGCCTACTATCTTATAACTGCTAATCAGGTCTGTGCTAAGTTTGGTCAAGCTAAAAGCTCTACACATCAATTGACCCTAGTCCACCATGACACTAAATGGGTGATAGGGAGCAGGGTCAGCAAGATGTGGGGTGGGACAGTATTGGTACTGGGCTTGCCCAGAGGGCGCAGGCAGCCAACCTGAAGTTGTGGTGAATCCCCTGATAACTGGGCAAAGAGGCACCTTTTTAATGTGGTGATTCTCTTTATTTAGCAGGGGTAGAGCAACTGGCCCTATCCACCCCCAGCACACCTCCAGTGAGTGTTGCTGGTGTCTATCTTGTGTTTCTTTTAGATTGTGAGACCTTTGGAGATCCATTTTATTTATGTATTTATTATTTCTCTATGTAAACTGCTTTGGAAACATTTGTTGAAAAGTGGTATATAAATATTGGTGGTAGTTATTGGATAGCTCATTGAAAGTGTTGACTTCGTGTGTGAAAGCTCTAAAAAAGGCAAATTCCATGCTAGGGATCATTAGGAAGAGGACTGAAAATAAAAATGCTAATATTATAATGTCCATATACAAATCTATGGTGCGGCCATATTTGAACAGCTCTGGCCACTGTATCTTAAGTGCATTGAAGAAATTGAAAAGATGCAGAAGAGGGCAACCAAGATGATCAGGGTCCTGGAGCACTTTCCTTATGAGGCAAGGCTACAGCATCTGGGGGGGTTTCGTTTGGAAAAGAGGCAACTATGGAGAGACTTGATAGAGATGTATAAAATTATGCATAGAGTAGAGAGAATGGACAGAGAATTTTTTTCTCACAGTACTAGAACCATGGGTCATCTCATGAAATTGAAGGCCAAGAAATGTAGGACCAACAAAAGGAAGTACTTTTTCACATAGCCCATAATTGATCTATGGTATTATCTGCCACAAAATGTGGTGACAGTCACCAGCCTGGATGGCTTTAAGAAGGGTTTAGATAAATTCATGTAGGATGCATCCTAATTCATGTTAGAATCAATGGCTACTGATTTGGTGGCTATAGGCCACCTTGAGCCTCAGAGGCAAGATGCCTCTAAATACCAGTTGCAGGGAAGCAACGGTAAGAGAGAGAACATGCCCTCACCTCTTGCCTGTGTGCTTTTCAGAGGCATCTGGTGGGCCTCTGTGGGAAACAGGATGCTTGACTAGATGGGCCTGATCCAGCAGTGCTGTTCTTATGACATGCAAACTGAAAGGGGTGGAGACCAATCAGTTTTATGTATCTTTTCCTGATAGCTTTGCATAGTATTCATTCAATGCATTCATGCATGAATAGTGCCTCAAGAAAAATTAATTAGAAGAGGTTTTGTATTCAAAAATATTGAAGTGGTAACAGGTTGATACAAAAAGTGTTTATTTAAAATGGGCACCTTTTTATTGAAGTATTCAAGGGAACTGAAGCTATTAAATCATGCACAATGATGAATTTAACATTCCCTGTGGTCCACCAGCAAGAAAAAGAGCATAAATTAATGCTACTTAATGCTGAAAAATGTCTTTTCTGACAATGCAACAGCTACTTTCATTGGTAATACAAGTGCTACAAGTACAAGGAGGACAACCTATTTCAAAAAGGTATGGAGGTTTAGGTGGACATCAGGGACAACTCATGAACTGAGCTAGACACCTCTTTGGTCAAGGCAGCAACAGCAGTTAATTGACTTTGCAAAGTCTGATCACTACAGGAAAATTCCAAAGCAAATGAAGCATGGGACACATGGGACGAAGACAGAATTTGATATATGCTTGGATTTGAAATATGCTTCGCATGGGCTCATTTGTATCAGAAGGTATAAAGTGGCTGAACATCTTATTTCTATCCCTTCTTCCATCTTCCCATTATATAAGGGTTCCTGGTTGCCTACTAACTTGTCCTTTGGCCTGCTGCATGGCTTAATGCCAAGTTGGTCCAGAACAAAATCTCTATTAACCATAATTTAGTTGTAGTGGAAGGGGCCAACCTGGTTTGTATTACAAAGGTCAGGGTGGGAGGCTAGTCTTTCTCAGCTGCGTCCACCTGAGTATTTAATGCAGCATCAGCATAGGCTGGAGGGCCAGGGAGGAGGTGTCACTGTATCTATACAAATTCTATTTTCCTCTCTAGGACCCCTGTTCAAGTGCCTGGTGTTGGACTCTCGGGCTATTAAAATGGGTCACCCCTGGAGACTGGTGGACACCAATGGATTCCTGAGGGCTTTGCAGGATTTTCCAGGCGCTCCTGTTGAAACTCTAGATGCCTCTGGAATGGAGAGATCGCTCAGGCAGTTGACATGATTGCTCCCAAGCACCCTTTCCTGCAAAGCAGAGCCCACGCAATGCCTTGGTATACACCTGAGCTGAGGGCAATGAAGCAAGCTGGGGGACAGCTAGAATGCAAGTGAAGGGAAACTCAGGGTGAGTCTGAGAAAACATGGATTAGAACTCATGGAAGATAAGAAACTTGTTTTTCATCCATTATTGCATCCTCTCAATTATTATTTATTTGATTTGATTTGATTTGATTTGATTTGATTTGATTTGATTTGATTTGATTTGTATACCGCCCTTCCAAAATGGCTCAGGGCGGTATACAATTAAAACAAACCACTAAAACAGTAAAGAGCTAAAACAAATTAAAAACAACATAACAATTAACAATTCAAAACATTTTTAAACAACAATTAAACAATTACAGTGATTAAAATCCCAAAATTGGATTCTTAATTCTAAAATGTCATCCAGTGAGGCTTTTCTGGGTGGTGCAGGTTCTCCTGAAATCCAGCCCAGCGCAAGATGTGATAGACCCCTCAGTAGCACACTGTGATGCACTTGCACAGCACTTTGAGAGTAAAGTTCACATTCATCATGAGGTGGACTCTACAGTGAATGCAGTGTAATTGGGAGAGGTGTCCAGAGTATAACCTGGCCCAGTTTTACTGGAAGAATTTCAATTACTGGTGCCCAAAAATGTAGACAAGGTGTTCAGTCAAGTTCAAAAGACCACATACATGTTTGACCCTTCTCCTTCATGGCTTATTAAATATATTAGGGAGGGAATCTTTGGCTGAATCCAACAGGTTCTAAATGCTTCATTGAGAGAGGGAGTAGTCCCAGCTTTGTTGAAGGAAGCTATTATCTGACCACTCCTAAAGAAACCCAGTCTGGATTTGAAAATACTGTGTTTGAAAACATGTGTGTCATACATTTACACTCATCAAGGAGCCAAGAATGACTATGGTTCAGGGTTTAGTGTATTTGCAGTGGAAAACTAGGGTTTGTTGCTATATAATAGTGAAACAGCTCCTAGATTACATGCCTCAAAATATCAATGTGAAAATAATGTGGTCAGTGTGTAAGAGAATCTATGGAGGGTTACATTAAGCAAACATATGCATTTAAGATCTGAAGTGCCTAACCCAGGTTCACTAGAGATATTTACTGGGAAATGGAACAAAATGGAACAAAGTTACATCAGTAATACCAATATTTAAGAGAGTGCCCTCTTTGTCATGATCCCCGCCGCTTACTGAGGTCACCTGGGGAGGTTAAGAATGGGGGGTGTAGAAAGGACATATTTAGTAAACCAAGGAGGTTTCGAATTACAAGCTGGGGTTAGAAATCATCAGTCTGGAAAGGCTGAGCACTAATGGGACAGATCCTTGGTAGATTTCAGTTGCCAGTGCCCTTATGTTGAACCTCTAGCGAGTGCATTGCAGCCAATGGCAGTGCATTCCCTCTCAGGGATCTACAACCAGCTGTGCTATAGCGCACTGAACAAAAAACAAAAGAGAAAAAACCCTGACATGACTTGGTTTTCAAATATGTTTATTATTAATGTCCTTAATGCTCATTTTGTTCACATGAAGTAGAACCTAGCATTGGCATCCGATCCTGTTTGGGGGAATTAAGCTATTTTGTCTAAAGATCCATTCAGATTTTAGTGTTTTGTTTTTCAAGAATGTGTCCCTTCTAGTGGAACATATGGTTTTCTTTTCCCTACCCTTAATGGCCTGTTTGTCGTGCTCTGTCTGAGGAGATTCTTTTATTTCCTCTTCAAACTATGTCACGCTCCAAGAGTTTTGTTTGCTGTGACTGCTGTATTTTTATCTGACTACAGTAAGGGTTTTAAAAACAAAAGTTGGTTTCTGACAAGCCGTGTTTAAGCTCCATCATCTTCTGGCTCACCTATGCACACGCGCTTTCCTTTTCTGTTAGCTGATTCACTGCAGACAAAATCCATCCCTCTTAGGTTACCATTTCAACAATAATAAAAGTGCATTCAGTACTGAACTCAAAACATTTTGTTATTTTTCAGTTAATAACACCATTTTGCCTTTCTATAGTGTGCATTTATATAATGTGCTCAAAACGTTTCACATACATTCCTTCGGTATTGCTTTCAGCCCTGTAAAAGAATATTCAACACTCTCAATATTGTGGATTTGTTGGGGGGGAAGGATCAGACTGAGAGACAGTGGCTTGCCTCAACCCCCGCCCTATTTCATACAAAGGTGAGATTCAAACCAGGGACTTCCTAGTTCACAGCTCAGTCTCCTAGTTACTATGGAATACTTCGCTTTTAATATTGAATATTAACCTGATCATGTGTTCTCAGAACAGGCTGGGGTGGGGGGTAAAATAATTAAATCAACACAATAACAATGTAATTTCCAAACTAATTTGAACAGCTAAAAAAAAAGATTTTTAAATGAGTCTTGGGTAGCTGTGTACCTAAACCCACTAGTAGGTGCATGGGAATTGGGCTATTCCAGGTGATGGCTGTGGTGAGGGTGCTACTTCTTCCCTTCACAGCTGACAAGGAACAATGACAGCTGTACTACAGAACAAGGCAGAAAAAGAAGCAAGGGCTCAGTGCAGTGCCTGTGATACAGCCTGCCCCCATAACAATTTGAGTCTATAACATTTTTTAGCTTGCTCTCCCCTGGCCTTCCTATGGACCTTCCTTGCTTGGCCTTCACTCTTCCGGGCTTTACTTTACTCTCACCTCGTTTTTGCCTCCTCCTGCCCAGACTTGTCTTGTGCTCTGGACCTTGCTCCCCTGGCCCTGTTGGAACCATGTGAGACACAACAGTTTCTCCATAATGGGCATGGCTGCTGAGATGGTCAGCTGATGCAGAAATGGCTGCACAATTCTTCCCCTGAGAAACACTGCATCTAGAAAGCCGCCTCAAGAGGGCCAATGACAAAACGAGCTGCTTGTGGGCTATGCAGGGCTCTGTCGGGTAAAGGAGATCCTCTTGAAGAGAGTTGGAATTGTGATCTGTTCAGTTCCCTCAGTGCAGGTAACTAAGCAAAGCTAATGGTGTGCATTTAAACTGAGAAAAGCTTGTTGACAGTCAAAATGGAGATGACAAAGCAGAATTATTTGTCCGCAACTCAAGAGCAAAGTTATTTGAATGAAATTTTGTTATTGATAACATCACAGCTCACCAACACATTCCTAAAGCGTTTACAGCATTGTATAATTTAATTTTATTTCATTTTCTCCCTCTAGAGTCATATAGTTAGAACATGTCTGCAGCTGTCACGACCAGCTATTCTTAGTCATGCTGAACTTTCATTTATTTATTTATTCCATTTCTTTAAAATTTGATTTTAAAGTAATGGTAAGAGGATCTAGTCTTCTTCTCTCCAGGCCTTTAGATGGTGATATCGTCAACTATTTTTTAGCCTGATACCCAGCTTGAATCACTGCCTATGATCCTTCAAGTCCTAGGCTGAATAAGTGGACTTGAATATGGACAAGAGTTCTTCCTGCCCAACAGGGACTTGTGAAACATGCTGCTTTGTCATATTAATGTGGCATGACCCAGGTCACATAGAAGCCCATTGTGCAGGTGCAGCAGCCTCTGAAATGGCCACCACACTGGGGGGGAAAGGCCCCAAACAGGCTGAAGAATGGCCGAAAGGCCAATTTTGCAATTAAGGGAGGCCAGCGAGGGGAGGGGGAACCTCCGTGAACCATGCCTCCCCACTGCTGCCGCCTCGGATAACTCCCCAGAGGGGTAAGTTATAATAATAATAATAATAATAATAATAATAATAATAATAATTATTATTATTATTATTATTATTATTATTAAAAAAATCTCGCAACCCTCCCCCTGGACCAAACCAAACCGGGCGGGTGCTGGACCAAACTGGCATGGTCATTTGGGTCTGGTTCGGACTCTAACTGTACCGGACCAGCCAGTTCCATGTGTACCCCTAGTATCCCAGGACTGATGATTGTTCGTTTGAGTCCATCGTCAGCCCTTTATAAGTGGGATGCACTGGTACTGCAAGGGGATCTGTGATCCATTCTGCATCCTCATCGTCTGAGCTCTCATCACTTGAGCCAGATGTGTGGGATGGCGGGCTGGGGTTCATGACATATGGTGTGAATGATGCTGAGCTAGGAACTGAAGGTAGATGCTAGTGGAAAAGGCTCGTTAGCACTGTCTAGTTTTCCTCAAGTTAAACTGTGCTTAAGTAAATACCTACACTGCTGAAAGATTTCTGCCTTTCATCTCAAAGCAAGCTGCTTTGCTCTCAGACCACATACAAGAATTCCATTGCTTGATTTTGCTGCCACCAAGTGGTCACATCCCAGGGAGGTTTTTGTTGCTGTTGTTCCTTCACAACAGCCATATTTTTGAGAAAGCAAAAAGGGTAAGAAATTTAACTGGCTAGAATATTTGCAAATTAGGGACACTTCACACATTATATGAACTGTAAGTTGTACATATGAGAAGGATGCGGGGAGATTATAGTCAACACAGTCTAGTAGGATGGTTTTGTTTTTGGTAGAATTCAGCTTTTGGCTTACAATTTCCACATGCAAATCCGACATTTCAAAACTCAGTCACAATTCCACCCACCCACCCTAAAATACTTTCCACTCGTAGTCTCAATACTGGTGTGCTTAGAAATCCCAGAAATATAATTAACACATCTATCCCGTTCCCCACAAGAGAAAACACTCAGTATATCATACAATGCACCTTCTGGATATACAGGTGAAACTCAGAAAATTAGAATATCGTGCAAAAGTCCATTAATTTCAGTAATGCAAATTAAAAGGTGAAACTGATATATGAGACAGACGCATTACATGCAAAGCGAGATAAGTCAAGCCTTAATTTGTTATAATTGTGATGATCATGGCGTACAGCTCATGAAAACCCCAAATCCACAATCTCAGAAAATTAGAATATTACATGGAACCAAGAAGACAAGGATTGAAGAATAGAACAATATCGGCTCTCTGAAAAGTATAAGCATGCATATGTATTCAGTACTTGGTTTGGGCCCTTTTTGCAGCAATTACTGCCTCAATGTGGCATGGCATGGATGCTGTCAGCCTGTGGCACTGATGAGGTATTATGGAAGACCAGGATGCTTCATTAGCGGCCTTCAGCAATTCTGCATTGTTTGGTCTCATGTCTCTCATCCTTCTCTTGGCAATGCCCCATAGATTCTCTATGGGGTCAGGTCAGGCGAGTTTGCTGGCCAATCAAGCACAGTACACTGTATACTTTTCAGAGGTCTGATATTGTTCTTTTCTTCAATCCTTGTCTTCTTGGTTCCATGTAATATTCTAATTTTCTGAGATTGTGGATTTGGGGTTTTCATGAGCTGTACGCCATGATCATCACAATTATAACAAATTAAGGCTTGACTTATCTCGCTTTGCATGTAATGCATCTGTCTCATATATCAGTTTCACCTTTTAATTTGTATTACTGAAATTAATGGACTTTTGCACAATATTCTAATTTTCCGAGTTTCACCTGTATTTGATGGCAAAGAGCCAAGGAACGTATACAAGTTGCAAATGCTGCTCATTTTCACTGAAATTTATCTTTAACAACCAAAATTGTATTTTCTCCCAAATATATACAGCCATTTTAAAAAGCTCTCTTGAAACTTAAAATCCAAATTTTACTGAGAACTTTGAATTTTAAAACTCTATTGGATTTTGAGAGGTGCCTATATACATTCAAGCTGAAAATGTGGCAGGTTCTTTCTCTCCCACCAGTAACAGGCAGCAGCAGGAACACCAGTCAGTTGGTAAGAAGCTTAACATCACATCCCGCCCCCCACCCAGCATCTCTCATTATTAATTTTGTTGTTGTTGTTTACACAGTCAGACAGGTGTTATTGACTGGTTTGTTGTATCCAGACATCGAGTCCTTCCCAAGGACCTGAGATAGCTGAATTTTATTATCAATATTGTTGCTGTTATTATTATAGATATCATCGCAGAATCTAGGCTGTTCCCAGTAAAGTTGCTTATTGTAATTAATTAATTAATTAATTTATTATTATTATTATTATTATTACATTTATATCCCGCTCTTCCTCCAAGGAGCCCAGAGCGGTGTACTACATCCTTGAGTTTCTCTTTCACAACAACCCCGTGAAGTAGGTTAGGATGAGAGAGAAGTGACTGGCCCAGAGTCACCCAGCTAGTATCATGGCTGAATGGGAATTTGAACTCGGGTCTCCCCGGTCCTAGTCCAGCACTCTAACCATTACACCACGCTGGCTCTCTCTCTCTCTAATTGGCTGATGGTGATTTCTGTGGCCCCTATGGTGTTGAGATACTCTTCAAGTTGTTGTTGTTGTTGTTGTTGTTGTTATGCTGAATTGAATTATATCATCTTTTTTGTTTAGTTATCATCCTTTAATGTGGCTACATAGAAAAGCAAGACAAACACATTAAATAAATAAAGACACTTTTATAAATTTAAAAATCCACTTTTTTTCTCCACACCAATACCCCATCAGCACAGACAGTGCAGCTTAGAGCTGAATTGATCCAAATTTTCCAAACAGGCATTTCATATGCAGACATTTTTACATAAAAATCATCAATTTGTATATAGTAATAGGGCAAATGGGGTGTTTAGTCTGAGATTGTCAGTTTGCGCTCTCTCTCTCTCTTTTTAATGAAGGGGGTCAATGTCATCAATTAATTGTCTGTGACAAAATCAGCATTCCTTTGCCACCAATATACTGTAATACAAGCACAGTCGTCATATTTATTATACAATAGACAAAAGAAACCAATGAAAAGCAAGTCAGAAAGGAGGGTTAATAACATGTCTTTATTTGGCATGAATACGTGGACCTCACATCAGTTGAAGCAAATATTCTTTTTATGCTAATGCTAGAGGAAATACCAGAGGACCTTTGCCATGCAACCTGTTTACAGCAGATATTATTGGTGAGCGTTTCCTAGTACTAATAATCAGAACTAGAATCCAGTCATGTCACTTAATTCAAAGAGTAGCAATCTATTTCTCCTGAAAGAAATATTAGCTGAAAGCAGAATTTGTCAAGCTCTGAAGGACAGAAATGGAGCAAAACTGTACCCTTCTTTAGTGGCAGTAGGGTACCTATTCACAGCAGAAAACATCCCAGAATCCCCTTTTCCCTAATGAGTCTCATCTTCTCTCAGAAGCAGATGGGTATCTTTTCAATATGGCAGTGTGTGGGTGTGCGTGTGTCTGTGTGCGCATGTTTAGACAAATAAAGGTCGACATTTTTATTATACCATAAGCCTTGTACAAGATAATAATGTAACTAATAAAAGAACCCTTTTCACTCTTGTTGACATTTTTGCCAGACGGGGATATCTAGGACCTGTTTGGTAACATTAAGAGCGTACGTTTGCTCTTGGAGAGTTCACAGCAGACGTAATGGCTTGGCTGACAAGTCAAGGTATGAGAGTTTGCTTCAAATATTTGCTCTAAATGGCAATGTACTACACATCCTTATTATGCTTATTGAGAATCGTGCTGAGGGAAATGGTGGAAACCGCTGTTCTACAATGGAACTGACCCGCAAATGAGCTCCAGTCTGTATGGATGAGATGAAAGAACCCCAGGAAATGTTTCACTTTTAAAACTAAAAAGAAGGGGAAAAGCAACTTTATCTTTCCAGTTTTTGTTAAATCACCCGTAGCCCATCCCTTCCATTTACCTTATGCTTTCCAAGCAAGGAATATACACAATCATAGCACATTTTCAGCATCTTGCAGGCATACCACAAATACTGCTTTCATGGCCACCTGACTTGCTACAGCCCCAATGCGACTCGAAGTTCAGCAGTTCTTTGACTCTCCATCCCTACCCCTACCCCTACCCCCTACCCTTTACACTTCAAACCCCATGACAGATATATAGGAATCAATCAGTTTGAAAATCAACAGCTGACATCTGGGCTAATGCTGTGTGCATACTTCAAGCAACCCTGTGCTTCCAAAATGCAGGCACTCTTCCACAAGAGTGCCACATTGCATTTGTGCACACGTCGCATTTGTCAGGATCAGTTAGCCACTGTATCTTCAAGTTTCAAAACTCCAGGGAATTAAGAATGGATCCTGGTGAAGATCAGTGGAAGGTGTCATAGCTTCCTACCTGAGATACCTCCCTGCTTGTCAGCTATACAATCTGCCCCTCAGGTGATGATCATTTGGGGAAGAGAGCTCTCACGTGGCACCACCCCTGCAACCCAGAAGCTTCACCAGAGGCCTGCCATTTCAAATGGACACTCATCCTAGCCCTTTGGATATTCACATCTGCCTATATTTTGTGTGACTATGTAATTAACCTGTGGTGCTCACAAACACAATATATGCAATGGTCTCTAGCATGGCTTTAAAAAGAACTGAAACACTCAGAGAATAGGTATATCAGCACTCATATTCAGCAGGAGAATATCTATGAATACTAGATGCCAAGGACAAACAACAGAGAAGGTCATCATCCTGCATGCTCTGCCTCTAAGTTCCCGGAGGGATCTGGCTACCTGCTGCTGGAAATGGAATGCTGATCTTGTTGGCCATTGGCCCTAACCTGCAAGGCATTTCCCCATACATTTTTGGGCATTCAAAATACATATGGCTTGGGTCCAGGCTATTTGAGAGAGCACCTCCTTTATCATAATCCCTGCCACCTGTAACGATCTGCTGGAGAGGTCTGGTTACAGTTGCCACCAGCTCGTCTGGTGGAGACCCAGGACTGGCCTTTCTTTGCGGCTGCCCCAGGGCTTTGGAATAAGTTTCCTGCTGAAAAAAGAGCATCTCCTTCTCTGTTTGCTTTCAGGAAGAACCTCAAGACCTTCCTGTTCTCTCAGGCTTTCAATTAGAATTAATTTTTATAATTTTAAAAACTTGTTTTAATAATTTTATTCTATTGTTTTTATTGTCATGTATTTTAATTTGTGACATTTAAATATTTTAAATTTTGTACACCGCTTAGAGATATACATATCAGGTGGGATAAAAAGATGGAAAATGAATGATTAAATATAATGAATATGTTACTAATGCTTACGAAACCACTGGAGCTGAGGCCTGCTTTTTTCCGTAATTAAAACTGGAGGCATACTTTGCTTTTGCAACCAAAGAACTTCCCAAGCTTAGATCTGGGCAAGTTTTGTTCTAGATGTGCCTCCTTTGAGAGCAAATAATTCTGCTGTGTTTCTGAATCAGAAATGGTTAAATGCTCTAAACCACTGTTTCTCAACCAGTGGTCCGGAGACCACTGCGGGTCCATGGAGACTTGAGTGGTGGTCCACAGCTGGGAGGTAACACCCACCACCACAACAACAATGGAAGAGGCAGTGCCGGATTAACCTAGGGCCCCTGCACTTTGTCTTGTTTCTTAACTGCTGCCTTTCTTTTTGTTTCCTTCAATTTGCTTCTTATCATTTGCATGCCTCTGACTTCTCCTTTTCCCACTCTTTTGGACAGGCTTTTGGTCCCACCCCCAAGCACAGGCTCAAGGAGACCCCTGATTGGTCAGGGCTAGGAAGGGGGCACGGAGTGCACACTCTTTGTATGGCTCTCTAGCTTCCCCTTCCTCTTTGGGCTCTGGCTGGCATCCCTTCCTCCCTCCCCTCAGCGCCAAACGGGCTTCAGCTGGTCATCCTTTTGGGAAAAGGCAGGAGTGTTTTCAGACTTCTTTATTTCTCTTCCATGGGTGGAACAAGTTGGAGAAGTGTGTGGCAATGGACTGAAGCTTGTGCATGAGGGATGGCCAGAAAAAGGATGAGCTGGAAGTTTTAAGGGGTCAGGTTCTTAGGGTGAGGCAGCAGTCCTGCTCCTTTTCCCTTGGAAGTGACTTCTAGAATCAGTGGGCGTTTACTTCCAAATAAATGTGTGGAGTGGGGAGGGGCATGGGAACTACTTTCTCCAAAGTGGAGGTGCGTGCATCTTTCCAAGGAGTTTACCCTTGGTTTTGTAGAGATGTGCAAAAGTTGGTGCCCGTTGGCTTACTTTGCCCACAAGCATGAGAACAGATAAAGAGTTGTAGGGCTACTTCTGAACGGGAGGGAGAGACTTCTGTGCCATAATCTCCAGACTGTAGAATCGCCCCATTGACTAGAGCAATAGCTGGTGGGTCTCAGATGTTTGTGGGCGCTGGTGGATCTCGGAACAGCGAGGGTGAGTGTGTGTGCCCTTCTAGCTTGATCCTGCCCAGGAGAAACCAGTGGTGGTGGGACGCTTCTCCTTTTCTAAAGTGCTGCCGACTAGTTGGTGGGATTATATCCAGTTTCACATTAATTTAAAATCTTGTGTGTTTTTTTTATGAGTATGTAAGCAAAATACATTCTTTGTTAACAAATTTTACTTTATTATTAACTGAAGACATATGAAGGCATACTGAAGACATATTTGTTCACCCAGGCTTTTGCAGGGGCTCTCAGCCTTGAGTCCCCAGATGTTGATGGACTTCAACTCTCATAATCCCCAGCCATAATGGCCAAATGCCATTGTGGTTGGTGGTTATGGGAGTTGAAGCCCACCAACATCTGGGGACCCAAAGTTGAGAACCTCTCATTTATAGTTTTAATGTATATTTGCTTTTAAATGATTCCAATTGTAATGATTTAATGCTCATAATATTATTTAAATTGTAAACTGCCTAGAGATGCAAGTTTTGGGCGGTATAGAAGTCTGTAAATAAATAAATTAATAAACAAACTTAAACTTGAAACCTCTTTACTAACTGCTGGTTTGGGAAACTGCACACGAAGAATGTAGCGGTCCTTGACCCCCAAAAGGTTGAGAAACACGGCTCTAAACACATTTTATGCAGAGACATGGCAGCCACTTCAGTGGAGGTGGATTGGAAAGAGGCACAGTCCAAACAGTACATCATACAGAGATGCAGTAGGCAGTCTCCTATGGACACTCCCAGCTCCCAGAAGCCTTTGTTTATTTGGCATACTAGCCAAATAATCATGACATACTAGCAGTTACCTTGTGGCACACTGGAGCACCTCAGCATGCATACTAGGAATTACTGTGTGAAAGTAGTGCAAACATTGTTCAGAATATGGAATGGAATGTACAGCTTGTTTCAGCAATTCCAACAAATATTTAGATTTTAATACATTAAAAAAATCATGAACAGCTAACAAGCGTCAAAGTGGGCGTTTTACTTCTTCCAGGTATTTGTAACACATATTAGCTGGCTACTGTGTACATGATGTGCACTGTGGTGCTCATGATCACAATAATGAAGCCTTGAAAAGCATATTTATACAGAAATCGGTGAAGACATTCAAGCTAAGTATGACAGGAAAACGTAAAGTTTCTATTTACTAGTCAATTAGATGGCCAATGAAAAGTACTCTGAGGAGGAGACATTTCTCTTTACATTTAAGTGGGCAGAAAATGGAATTCTTCTTGGCCCGTCTCATCTGGATTTGTGAGAATGTATTATCCTCTGGCATTCCTTAAGCAGTGATTTCCACCATCACCGTCTCTTGATTATCTAATCATTTGAACGTTTTTGCACTTGAGAGACTTCCAATATTATGCTAACAGCTAGCAGAGTTAGCCTTCCAAAGGAGGAAGGAAGTTTGCACTGTGACTTTTTGAGCTGCCTGAGGCATCTTGTATTTGGACAGTGGGGGACAAAATGGATGAGCCTCAGGAAAGGGTGCCTGAAGACCCACAATGCCAAAGAGGGGAGGACACAGAGGCTGCGCTGAGGCTGTGAGTTCAGATGTGTGAGACTCTTAAAGGCCCACATAACACAGTGATCAGATGCCCCTATTCACATTACATACAGTCCCATGACTAGTACCACAGAATCCATGGAACTTCGCTGCAAACTGTAAAAACATGGCAGCAAAGGACAAAGCAAGATCAGGACATGATGGTGCTCTAGGAGCTGAGGGCTTTGCCACATCCTAGTATTATGCTGTAGCACAGGGGTTTCCAGCAGAGGGTGCTAGTACCCCAGGGTACTTGAAGGGTTTCCAAGGAGTTGCTCAGGGCCTTCTTCCCTCCCCATGCTGTAGCCACACTATTTGTTCCCCATCCAAGAACTGTCAGTTTGAAGCTGTCAGGTCCTTAGCAATGTGTCCCCTAGGAAGGGGAGCGAGGAGGATGAAGACCCCATCCTCCTCTTCTCCTGAATGGCCAGCTATGTTCTGAAGTTCAGCATCCTTCTCCACTCAGCCTGACACATTTCAAAAAATTAGCACTTTGTACTCCCTATGAAATTAAGGGGGAAGTAAACTTGTCCCTTTAATTTCATTAAGACTGCTTATTAGTAACTTAGTGCAGATGTGAACCAGAGACCATAGTAGCCTCTCTCCCTGTAGCGCTTAAATTTGTGTTTTTGTCTATGTGTATGTATGCAGAGACAAATTTAAATGTTATGGGATGGCTACTCTAGTCCCTGGCTTACATCCAGATTAAGCGGTCTTACTGAAATTAATGGGACACATTTACTTGTCCCATTAATTTCAATACAGGGGCGTATCTAGGGGTAGGGCAGGCAGGGCACGTGCCCCGGGCGCCACTTGAAGGGGGGTGCCATTTTGTAAAATTAACTTTTTTAAAAAAATTGGCTGCCAAAAACAAAATGGCCACCGTGCATGCTCAAATGGCCTCTGTGAGGCTCTAGGTCATGCCAGGCTTTGCAGAGGCCATTTGAGCATGCACAGTGGCCATTTTGTTTTCAGTGGCCTTTTTTTTTTTTTAAAGATTATTTTTAAAAACGGCCACTGCACAAGCTCAAATGGTCCCTGCGAGGCCCTAGAGGCCAGCAGGGTGAGGGGGGAATCCTTGCAACCCCCCCAGCCTTTAGGAAGCCCCCCAAAGGGGCTACGGGTAAAATAATAATAATAATAATAATATAATATGACACTGTACACATATTCAGATTGGCACTATGTACAGAGAATCAGGGCTTGTGAATACTGAGCTGACGCTTAAGAGCGAGGATTGTATTCATTTGCTCTTATTTTGCTTCTTGTGATAAGTGAGTTAAATGTGATGTCTTGCTAATATGGCTATTAATGGTGAGTTTGTCTTTGAATCAGTGTGAAACCCTTAATATTAAGGCCCACTGGGAGTTTCTTGCTCTCTTTCTCTCATTTTAACTGTCTTTCTGAAAGACTAGAATATATTCCAAGCAGTGACACAGTTTACTCTGCATATCCTTTAATTATACAGAGTGTCTGGGAAAAGTCAAATTCTCCATTGATTTTTAAAACTTATGTAATAGTGATGCTACAATGCATAGTAGAGAATTAGACAGGCACTTCTGTTTAGTTTTCCAAGTACATCTCCACATAGTATTTGGGTATTTCATGAGCCCCCACATACTGAAATTTGTAGTTTTCCAGCATTTTTTGGTCTGGCTACGTCCACTGCTAAATAGTTTTTGAAATATTAAAAGATTAACGAGCTTGACTTGTATTTTTCAGCTGATATTATGGTAATATACACCCTGCTAACTTGGCAACGAGGCACCTTTTACCATGGTGATTCTCTTTATTTAGCCGGGGGAGAGTAACTGGCCCTGTCCACCCCCAGCACAGTACTTCCAGTGACTGTTGCTGGTGTGTATCTTATGTTTCTTTTAGATTGTGAGCCATTTGGGGACAGGGATCCATTTTATTTATTTATTATTTCTCTATGTAAACCGCCCTGAGCCATTTTTGGAAGGGCGGTATAGAAATCGAATTATTATTATTATTATTAAAGTTATCTGAAAGATGGGTGTCAGATGCTTGTACAGTGGGCGCAATTTCACTGTTTGCTCTAGGCGCTATTTTCCCTAGATACGCCTCTGTTTCAATATGAGTACTTATGAGTAACTTTGGATGTAAGCCAATGACTGGAGTAGCCTATCTCATAACTGCAACATTTGGATTTGTCTGTGTGTGAACACCCACACACAGTCTCTGTTGGATACCTCAGCTGAAGTTTTGCGACAGAAGGGGTAAAACTGTTCCAAAAGGTTGCGAATCCCTGCTTTAGCATAACCCCAAACATAATCCAGAGTCCTATGAAATCCTTTCTAGCTCCTCTCTTGTTCGGTGAGACAATATGAATGGGCTGCCAGCTGGGATATGGCATCAGCATGTATTAAGTGGCGCAGCGGGGTAATGCTTGACTGACAAGCAGAAGGTTGCCAGTTCAAATCCCTGCTGCTACTATATCGGGCAGCAGCGATATAGAAAGATGCTGAAAGGCATCATCTCATACTGCGCGGAAGGAGGCAATGGTAATCCCCTCCCGTATTCTACTAAAGAAAACCACAGGGCTCTGTGGATGCCAGGAGTCGATTTGATGGCACACTTTCCCTTTATGTATGTGGAAAGACTATGTGCTGCTCCATGCTCCATACTCTTACACGGCACAGAGCTTAAATTTGGCCTCTATATCCATTGGTGTTCCCAAAAGCATCCTTCAGTATCTGCCATATATGAATAAGGTTTTGTTTTCTATAGGAAACGTTCTGTAGGCACCAGGTTGAAGGGGAATGGCGCAAAGCCTGTAGTCATGCATTCCTCCCCTGGTCCCTGAATAGAGGCCCTTTCTCCATACATAACTTTGTGCATCAGTCATGGACATGTTATGAGCTTGTTAAGAAACATAACTGAAAAGCTCTTTTGTTGGCTGATGTTGGGGTGAATTGTACCTACTAAATACTAATGAATTGGATGCTAAGCAAACTTCTGCATGTAACCACTACTCCCCCTTGGTTTTTCAGAACGGAAGCTGTTTCAGGAAAGTCATATGGCCGCATAGCTTTGACAAAGAAGATTTAAGGAGGCACAGGGATAGATTCCTGGTCTATCTGCAATCAAATCAAGCCCAGTGAGACATTCTGGCAGACGGTGAGAGTCTAAAGAGTAGCTGTACATCTCTTCCTTTGAAACCCACACGGGGTTGCCCAGACTTTGCTTTGCTTCATGGGCTGCTGCTAGCAAAAGCAAGAACACTCAAAACAAAGGGATGCCACATCACACTTTTTGCATAGTTAGAGGTCAGAAAGGGAAAGGAAAGAACAAGACATGGGCTGTTCTTTTCAGCAACAGCAGCCCTGCAGACACCATAAGACCCAATGGGCTTAAGTTACAGGAAGGTAGATATTCTTAACAGAAATTCTTAACAGACAGAGCCGTTTGGCAATGCAACCAATGGCTTGGGAGTGGATGGGCTCTCTTTTGTGGCAGGTCTTCTAGCAGAGGCTGGACAGCCATCTTCCAGAGATGCCTTAGTTCTGGATTTCTTCCATTGAACAGGGGATGGGCTAGATTGTCTACAGTGACCCATTGGGTGTCATTACTCTAACTTCAACTTAAGGAAGTTGACTGGTGGAATTATTTCAGATCTAGAGCAGTACCTTACTAGACCTGATGGTAGACGCAGGGCTGCTGCTGCTGAAAAGAGCAGCACTCTTTCTTCTCCATGGTCACACCCAGCAATGCAAAACGTGTGATGTGGTGTCCCCTTCCTTGGAGTTGCCTGGCCCTTGCGAGCAGCAGCCCATGACACAGAGAAGGGGCAAGGCCCTTGAATTACATGGCACCAAAGTGGGAAGTGAAGTGACCCCACCTATCAAACAGCAAGAGGAACATTTGATCAGGGTCATGCTCCCTTTCCCACATCACCCGCTGCTTACCATGATTCTGCGGCCAATGCCACGGAATCCAAGGATGGACCCAGCAAAGAGTTAACAAGTGGAAGAAATGCTGAGAAGCCTCTCGTCCCTCTCCCTCCTCTGCCCCTTCCTCTGCCGGTTTTCGAAGTAGTGATGAACAGTCATTAAACTCATCTCCCTGTTGTTGGACATAGGAATAGTGATTTAATTGATTTTCTTTTTGAAAAAGAAAAAGAATAAGAAGCCAACAGAAAAACAGGTTGCTCACCTGTAACTTATGATCTGGTAGAGATCCGTCGACATCCATAAGAATGGGTTCTGCGCCTGCGCAGGAATCCCCGCGGTAGCCATGCCTCAGCTTGTCGAGGCGTCCAAGCCCCGCCCACACGCAGCACGTGCTATTTAAGAGTGGGGCTGGGCGCCATGTTCCTCAGTTCTTTGGACGACTGCCAAAGAGGATGATCATAGCAGATAGACATCATGAGTGGAGACGAATAGGTACGGTAAGCATCACGCACACAGAGGAGCACCACTACTGCAGAGGGGAAGGATGGGAGGGTCTTATGGATATCGACGGATCTCTACCAGATCATAAGTTACAGGTGAGCAACCTGTTTATCTGGATAGAGATCCGTCGACAGCCATAAGAATGGGTGTTTAGCAAGCTCCCCAAGGAGGGGGGTGCAGTAGTGCTATTGCAATACCCGTTTAAGAACACTCCTCCCAAAACTAGCCTCTGCAGCAGAGCGCAAGTCTATGGCGTAATGTTTGACAAATGGGAGATTGGATGACCAGGTAGCTGCTTTGCATATGTCCAGGAAGCCAATCCCCGAGAGGTGCGCAGCTGACGATCCGTAAGTCCGTGTGGAATGGGCTGTGATGGATTTAGGAGGTGTTTTATGCTGCATCTCATACGTGAGTAAGATGAGTTGGACCAACCACCTAGACAATCGTTGGCGAGAGATTGGGGTGCCTTTGGTTGCACCAGCATACGATACAAAGAGACGTGTGGTGGCCCTAAAGTCTTTGGTACGCGCTATATAGAACAGAAGTGCTCTGCGAACGTCCAGGGAGTGCATGGACTGTTCCAAAGCCGATTGTGGGTTTCTAAAGAAGGTAGGTAGAATAATGTCCTGATTTAGGTGAAAGTCCGATACTATTTTTGGCAGAAAGGTAGGGTCCAACCGCATACGCACTTTGTCTTCATGAAATTGCGTGTTCGGAGAGTCGACTCTCAATGCAGTGAGTTCACTCACTCGACGTGCTGTCGTTATCTCAACCAGGAATGCTGTTTTCAAGGATAGCAGTTTTAGAGACGTTGTGGCCAGAGGTTCGAAAGGCTTTAGCGCCAGGGAAGAAAGGACCAAAGATAGGCTCCAAGGTTCCACCGGCGGTCTTAGACATTGGAGAGGCCCTTCAGGAAAGCTTTGCTGAGGGGGTGCGAGTGACACCGTCGCAGCCCGGGTGAATGGATGACAGGGCGGCCAGGTGGACCTTAAGAGAGACATTCGCCAATCCCTGTGATTTTAGAGTGGACAAATAGAGGAGTACCTGACGAACGGAGGCATGCCTTGGCAGAAAACCTTGGGACTTGGCATAGGTCTTAAACCGCAGCCACTTGCTGCTATAATTTCGTCTGGTCGACAATTTCCTTTGGTTCAGTAGTATATGATCTAAAAGTTTATCCGCCAGGCGGTCAGACGGAGAGTGAGAACATCTGGGTGGAACACGAGGCCGTCGTCTTGTGAGAGAAGATCTGCTTCGGGTGGGAAGCGATGGAAGAGATTCTTGGACAGTCTGCGTACCTGTGGAAACCATGGTTGCCTCGGCCACCATGGTGTCACCAGGATGCAAGGCGTTGGGTGCGCCAGGAGTCGAGCTACGACCCTGGAAATCAGGGGTTGAGGCAGGAACATATAGGGTGTTTCTGACGTCCAGTTGAGCTGAAAACATCTCCCAATGACAGGGGGTCGTGACCCGCCCTGGAACAGAAGCGGGCGCACTTCTTGTTCGCTGAAGTTGCAAACAGGTCTATTGAAGGATGAATTCACTTGTGGAACAGCGGATTGATGTATCTCGGATTGATTTCCCACTCGTGGTGAGTGTCGTTCAGAAAAATTCGACTGAGACTGTCCGCTAAGATGTTCTCTAGGCCCTTGATGTGGCTTGCAAGAGGGTAAATCTTGTGGCGGATGCACCAGTGCCATATCTGGAGAGCTAGAGCGCACAAGCTCCTGGAGACTGTCCCACCTTGGTGGTTTACGTAGGCTTGCGCTGTCATGTTGTCTAATTGTATTTGAACGCATTTGCCCTCCAACAGTGGTAGGAAGGATCGTAACGCAAGGAAAACTGCCAGTAATTCCAAAAAGTTTATATGGAGTTGACTCTGGTTGAGGGACCATTTGCCCTGGGCTTGCCTCAACCTTGCACAATGTGCGCCCCTCAACCTTGCACAATGTGCGCCCCACCCTAGAAGGGAGGCGTCTGTCGTGAGCCAGATGGTTGGGGCAGGAGGCTGGAAAGGTACTCCCTCCAGAAGGTTTCTGCGTTCTGTCCACCAGGTGAGAGATTGAAGAATGGGAGTAGGGATCAGCAGGCGTTTCTCTTGATTGTGTCTTGCAGGGTGAAAGACTGAGAGAAACCAGAGCTGAAGCTTCCTCATCTTTAGACGGGCATAATGAATCACAGCATTGCACGAGGCCATGAGTCCCAGTAAGCGCTGGATGGAGCGTGCAGGTTGAACTGGGTGGCCTTGAAATAGCGTTATCATGTCTTTGATCAGGTTGTACCTCTCTCCTGGTAAGAATGCTCTTTGGCGTATCGTGTCCAATACTGCTCCTATGTAGCTTGCCACTCTCATAGGTTCTAGGCGTGACTTTTTCCAATTGACTTGGATGCCTAGGTCGCGGAGGACCGACAGAACATAACGGATATGCGAACGTAACTCGTCTTGATCCTTTGAGGCCAGGAGCCAGTCGTCCAGGTAAGGGTATACCGTGATGCCTTGCGTTCGCAGGTATGCAATCACTGGAGCCATACACTTTGTAAAGACCCTTGGGGCGGTGGAAAGACCGAAGGGTAATACATTGTACTGGTATACTTGGTGGCCGACTGTGAAGCGGAGGAATTTCCGATGTGGAGGTTGAATATTTATATGGAAATAGGCGTCTTTTAGATCCAGCGTTGCCAGCCACTGCTCCCCTTGGGAGGAGCGGGAGGATTTGTTGCAACGCCATCATTCTGAACTTCTTGACCTGGACAAACTTGTTCAGGTTGCGCAAATCCATGATCGGACGGATGCCCCCGTCCCGTTTGGGGATTTGAAAATAACGGGAGTAGAATCCATCCTGTCAGTCCGCCCACCACACCTGGGCAATTGCCCCCTTCTCCAGTAGCTCCTCGACCTCCTTCCGTAAAGCCTCGGAAGGAGGAGTGGATGTTATCCCCCTGAATCGTGGAATTGTCCTGAATTCGATGGCATATCCTGAAGAAACAATCTTCAAGACCCAACGGTCTGATGTTATATGTTGCCATGTGGGGGCATGGCTTGCCAGCTTGATGGAGGGTTGAGCCAGCAAGGGGTCGGTGTAGGGACCCATTGGTTGAGATGTCAATACCCCCGACGGCGGGGATGGGGAGTGGAGAAGTGATGGTGGACGGACTTGTGTCTCAAAGACGCTTCTGGGTCTCTGAACCCTTGGGTCGTTGAGACTGATTTTGCTTGAATTTGTTCTGGTAAGCCCGTCTGTAGTAAGGCTGGTAGGACTTGCGGAAGTCCCTACGGTCTTGTTGTCTGAAGGGAGGACGTTGTTTATTATATGTAGAACGATACCTGGATGTATACGTGGATGTAGAAGACTGCGCCGTAAAGGTCTTCGCCGTGAATTTTGATTTTTTAAGCAGTTCCATTGTGGCATCCGTGGTTTCACTAAATAGGCCGGTGCCATCAAAGGGAAGACCCTCAATTTTATCTCTCATGTCCATTTGTAATGTGGTAGATCTGAGCCAGGCGTGTCTGCGGAGGGTGATGGTGGCAGTCATGGCCCTGGACTCGCTTTCAGCTAGGTGCTTGGCGATACTCAGTTGTTGCCTGGTGAGATCTCCCGAGCATTCTAGGACTTTCCGAAAAGCAACCTTGAATTCTTCTGGTGATAGGTTGTCCAGTTCAGGGAGCAATCCTTCCCAAAGGCTGTGAGTATATTTTGCGGTACATGCCACGTAATTAGCCACCTTGATTGAGAGGCACGCAGTCGAATAGATTTTGCGGCCTAAGAGGTCCAATTTCCTTCCTTCCCTTTCAGTAGGAACGACATGACGCTTTCCAGATTTAGACACAAAGGCACAGTCAATTACAAGGGAGTTGGGTGCCGGATGCTTCAAAAGGTACGTGTTATCCTTCTCCATTATCCAATATAGGCTTTCCAGTCTCTTAGAGGTGGGGGTGGAAGTATGCAGCACTTCTCAAGCACATTTGGCCGCCCTTGTGATTACAGGGAGCATCGGTAGGGCCACCGGGGCCGTCGATTGAGATTTTAACATAAAGTTGTAGACGGGGTTGTCTATAGTGGTCAGTGCAGAACGAAGATCTAGACCTAAGGCGTCTGCCATGGCACGAACGTGACGGTGGTATGCTTTCATTTCTTCATTGGGTGACACATACACCGTTGGTGCCACATCCGTGGGGGGTTCAATGATGGTCTCCTCCCGCTCGGGGTCCGACTCAAAGTCTGATGAGCTGTAGTGTTCGGAAGGCGAGGCTGCCGGGGAAGTTGGCGCTGTTCCATGGGATCGCTCTGAAGGTGTAGGAGGTGACGGCAGGGATGTCGTCTGAGTTGCCATGGCACGGGTTAATGGCGGCTGTGTCTGCACACAGGAGTCAGAAGTAACAACCTTGGATGTCTGTGTTGATGAGTGTCTGGTCGCTATTGAGGGACTGTTAGTGGACGCAGATATGGTGCGTAAAAACAATGTTGCAGGTAGAGATGACCGTGGTTCCCAGGTTCCAGTTGGTAAGGAAGCTTGGGAACTGGTTGAGACTGCTGGACCCGAACCAGGTACATGCGGTGGAGGCGTATGGGTGAATCCACAGGTGTGCCAGGGTAGAGGGCTTTGCAACTGGGCCGCAGAGAGTGAAGAACCCGGGTGTGCAGGAGGAGCTGAAGTTGGTCGCGGCTCCTCTTCAGATGCTGGGAAGCCTCTAAACGTGGCCTGTGAAGGCGTGCTCACTGTGGAGTCCAAAAGCGACAAGAGCGACTGAGTTGTAGATGGATGCAGGCCTATTTCGGCGTCTTGAGGATCCCCTTCGATATCGAAGGTTGGAGGTGGAGATCGATATCGAGGAGTGACATGACTGGACGTCGTAAGCAGTGGTGTGTGTAGTGATAGAGCAGAGCTGGGTCCCGGAGCCGTCGGTGTCGAAGGCGGGGACGAGGGAACCGGTGTTGGAGCAGGCGAGAGGGATCTTGCTCTCGGTGCCGAAACACTCGGCGTCGACGGTCTTGGCGTCGAAGGGTGGGCTGGTGTTGAAGATGGTCGGTGTCGAGCAGACGGGGGTGATGGTGTTGTGTCTCTCATCAGATCGATCATTCTGCGACGTTTCGTTGTCGATGCCGTCGCGGCATCATCGGCATCGGGATCACTGCCAGAGGTCGAGGGAACCTGGCATTCACGGCTGCTCGATGTCGAGACTGTTTTCAGTGTCGAGGGTCCGGAGTCCTTCGAAGTCGAGGATTTGGACTTCGAATGCGGTGATCCCGGACGCGTTGACGTAGAAGTTTTCGACTTCGTACGTGGTGTAGAAGCGGATCGAGCCCTCGATGTCGAGGGGTGAGGTGTGCCCGGCATCGAGGGACTTAACACCTCATCATAAATCGCCGCTCTGAGGCGAAGCGCTCGATTCTTTCGCGTCTGCTTCGAAAATGACAGACAAATCTTGCATGTAGAAACATTATGCTCTTCGCCTAGGCACAGTAGGCATAACTCGTGGAGGTCTTTGGAAGGGAGCTTACATGGAACCAAGAAGACAAGGATTGAAGAAAAGAACAATATCGGACCTCTGAAAAGTATACAGTGTACTGTGCTTGATTGGCCAGCAAACTCGCCTGACCTGACCCCATAGAGAATCCATGCGGCATTGCCAAGAGAAGGATGAGAGACATGAGACCAAACAATGCAGAATTGCTGAAGGCCGCTAATGAAGCATCCTGGTCTTCCATAATACCTCATCAGTGCCACAGGCTGATAGCATCCATGCCATGCCGCATTGAGGCAGTAATTGCTGCAAAAGGGGCCCAAACCAAGTACTGAATACATATGCATGCTTATACTTTTCAGAGGTCTGATATTGTTCTATTTACAATCCTTGTCTTCTTGGTTCCATGTAATATTCTAATTTTCTGAGATTGTGGATTTGGGGTTTTCATGAGCTGTACGCCATGATCATCACAATTATAACAAATTAAGGCTTGACTTATCTCGCTTTGCATGTAATGCGTCTGTCTCATATATCAGTTTCACCTTTTAATTTGCATTACTGAAATTAATGGACTTTTGCACGATATTCTAATTTTCCGAGTTTCACCTGTACAGTGGTGTATGAATGGATTATGTAATACCACACCCTGCTGCCCAAAGGGCCTGCACATTCTGAACCCCAAAATACACAGTCGTCTTTGCTCATTGCAGCACAGCCCCCAATAAACAGCTAGACTAATACGCTACACTCTCTTTCTTGAATATGAACCAAAAAGAAATGGTTTCATACTGGAGTTCCAAATTGACAGCATCATCTTTTTATTTCTGAAATGCCAGAGTATTGCCCCCATATTGATCTGGGAACTCTCTCCCACTGCATCATCAAACCAACGCAGGCTAGTCCTTCGCTCGTCATCCACACAGACTGGGCATTTGACTTCATGAATTAGCAGCCTGTACAGCTCATCTTAAAGTTGGGGTTCCCCTCACTTCTCCTCTGGGATGGGGGTGTGCATCAAAATCACACTAATTGCACCTAGGGCACCAAAACCCCTAAGTCCGGCCCTGAAAGTAACACACAAGTGATCCTAAAACCAAACCAACTGTGGGACAAATCAGACTCTTTCCTGAACCTCAGCCCAATGTTTGTGTGATTTATAGATTAAGGAAAGAAATGTTTAGAGCTGTAAATGGACTTAAAAGCTGACTGAATGTAGCAAAATAAAAATGGCTGGAGTCAGGGCTGATTAGGCTGCCTGGAACTGGGAACCTAGAACCTAGCAACCCTATGCATGGCGGCCCATCAGGGCAGGGCTGACTCCAGCCCTTTGGGTTGTGTGT
This sequence comes from Hemicordylus capensis, assembly GCF_027244095.1. NCBI lineage: Eukaryota > Metazoa > Chordata > Lepidosauria > Squamata > Cordylidae > Hemicordylus > Hemicordylus capensis. The sequence goes on from NC_069660.1 coordinate 187,018,347, forward strand.
GTGCATTGTGCTTTAAAATGTTTTAAAACTCAAAATTATTACATTTTTCATACAAAATACATGAAATGTGTACAATTAGTAAGCAACTTGCATTATATGGATATCAGGCTGCCTAGAATTGGGCATCAGGAACATAGCAACCCTATGCATTGAAAAGCACAATGTGTCTGCATATACTGTAAGTGACTAGAACACAACCTCTGCATACAACTGAGTGCTTGATTTGGGCTGGGGCAACTGTACCTGATGGACCATCTTCTGGAATGGACCTTCAAAGACAGAAGGGTCTTCTGTGTGGGGGATTTTTGGCTGGAAATTCAAAACAATCTCAGCCTCATTTATAATCTGGACTAAACTGAAAGACTGCTGTAAGACACTCTCTCTTAGATACCACCCTCCCACAACCTGTAATATAGGGTACAGAGCTGTATTGGCATTGCTAAATGTTTTAAAATATTTTAAAACTACATTTTCCATAGGAAGTGTTTTCTTTCATGGGGAGGGTATGCTGCTGTTCAATTTCAGCTATGCTAAAATGGTGAATTTTGTTTTTGCTGGGTACTGTAATTAAATTGTGATGATAGTCTTCTCCTGTCTCGATGGATATCTCTGCTTCCCTTACATATCAATCATAGCTATGAATCCCCTTATTGGCTACAGAGAGTGAAGGTGGCAGTGGGCTTGTTTCTCAATAAATGATTGGGCAGAATACTGCTGACACATTTTGCTTCATATCAAGGGCTAGAAGCTTGATATTTAAATATGTATATAAGCTGGAAATCTAGCCTAGCTAATGGTTCAAGCTGGATGGCATGCCCAGAACTGCACAAAACCTGAAGAACCTGGCCATATGGCAATCATAACCATGCATGGCATGGTAGTATTTTATAGGTCTCATGTGGGCGAGGAACTTCTGTCTTAACAAATAATGCAGCAACAATAATAATGCTGATGCATTATTTGCAAGTCCAGATAACAAAGAGGCAAGGGAAAATTTGGCAAAAGGTCTTGATGAAGTTCTGAATCTACAAAGCACCTCTGAAATCTTACAAGACTTAAGTAGGTTTACCAGTGTACTCTGCAACACCAAACATTATTGGAATAACAATATGCATTAATATTCTTCTTTAAACTTGTAAGGAAATAAGTTGGTGTTCCACTTTGTTCTTTAAATGTTTCCATGAGTGCTTTGTTTATGCAAGTGACATTGTGCAATGCCAAGCAATGTACTGACTGCAATTAGTCATTCTGAAATTGGTTTTAGTAATGGAAAGGATTCCCCTTCAATCAAGTAATCAAAATGCAGTTCAATATACACATAGTTGTGTATGAAATATGTGAACAGTACACTTGTTTTTTAAATTTATGATTGTGCACTTGAATTCATATTAAAAACTAGTGTCTTTCCTAAGTGTGGAAATGGTTCTTCTCTTTGCATGTGCAAATGATTTGTCATACTAATTAATCTATTTATCATTCATAAACCTTAGACTTTTGACTAACATATTTTGTGGATCTAAAGAACAGCCTCAGCATTATCCACTACAATGCTAAATGCACCTGAATTTTAGTTCTCATTCAAAATTCCTATTGGGAGGGCAGGTTTGCACAAAGCCAAACAACTGCTTTGATAAATCAGCTGAGTCATTGTATGTGTTGCATTCCATTATGGCAATGTCTTCAAAGTTCAGTAACAAATGCACTCAAGGCCATTGTGAATTCTGCCCTTTTCACCTCACAAGTGCCAAGCAAAGCTTTATGCCAAACTTTGCTTAGCATAAATGCACTCTGAATCAATTAGACACACTTTCACATAGGTAATCCTTTTGCAATATTTATTTTGTTTCAGAGATTCAGATCATTAAACAATTTGAGTCTGAAGACAGCTAAAGCAAGACCAACAAATATCAGAAGGAAAGACTCCCTTTTTACAAGCATTAGGCTTATAGAGGGCAGGACATAGTTGCTGTAGGTGGGGGACTGTGGGAGGCAGTTAATGCCCCCCGAGGAGCTGTTCTCTGTCTCAGTTTGGTTTCTGGTCCTTAAGACAATATCCACACATTTCAAAGTTTGACTGTACTTATGAGCAGATGAAGTTGCCTTCTATCCAATCAGACCATTTGCCCACCTATCCATTACCATCTACTGACTGCTAGCTTCTCTTCACCATTTCAGGCAGAGGTCTTTGCTATCTCTGGCACTCAAGAGTCTTTTAAACTAGAAGTGCTTGAGATGAATCCTGGCTTCTTGTGCATGCAAACCAGGTGTTCTACCACTGAAACCATTTAGCTATACACTTGGTGGCTTGTTTGTTTTAAATTAGAGTATCAGATATTTGATTCTGCACTGACATTTTAAATTTGAAAAACACAAAAAAGCAGCATATACATAATCATTCTGGAGATTACTTTAAAAAATCTAGACAACAGAACTGAATTGTAAGGGTTTTAGGTCACGCAAGGGCTGCTTATGCAGATGAAAGCTTTTAAACTTAGTCAAAACCTATTGGACTTGTATTTGGAAACATATTGGGTTTGGATGTCTGTTTCAATGAACTTAAGCTAGGCTGTTTTAACAAATTCTAGATATCCAGCTAGTAGTTTAGCACTGAGAAACAGGACTTGACATGAAGTGTGACAGAGCAAAGTTGGCTGGCATGGTCTACATTTTTCTTCAGCTGAGTCCAAACATGAAATGTTAACTGCACTTAAAAAAAAAAAAGTCAGAAAAGTCTGGATATCAAAGGAAGGAGGACAGGACAGGACAGGAATGATAACAAGGAAATGCATGAATGGAAAAACAAGGCAGAAAAAGATGGTGGTGTCCCCCTCCCCATTCAGTTCCTTGAATAATACTGGCCCAACAATATAGAATTATGCTTATGAACTCTGTTCACTGACATTCTGTCCAATAAAGAGGTTATAATCCAGAGAATATGGTGCGTGCTCAACTCCCATTGATTTCAACAGGACTTCTACCATACCAGCTTTCTCTGGATTGCAGCCAGTGAATTTCAAGTCTGCCAAAAAGGCAGCAAAAACCTTAGTTAGTTGAAGAAACATTGCAAGTCAGTCATCAAAATGCTGCCAGGTTGCTTTCAACAACTGTGGGGGGAAGCCCACATTTTATGTGTAAGCTGGCACTCCATTTTTTTGCTCTAAAGAAATGGCCAAATATTTGTCAGACTAGGAGGTCATGGTGAAAAATTAGTTCTGCCTGACTATACTAAGTCACTTAACTTTGTGTTAAAAAGCACAATTTAGTGACAAAAAGTCCCCTAGAGAAAAATGAGGATTTTTCCCCTCTCCATTGAGCTCTCTAGGTAAAATTCAGCTTTTCCTAACTGTTAAGTCCATAAGCCTTTGAGAAAAAGTAAAAGGTAAACTCTAGTCTTAATTTTAAACACACACACACACACACACACTGACCAGTCACCCCCTTGTGAAGTGGCTTCTCTCTCTCTTTCACTCTTTAATGATGTGGATTCTCATGTGAAGAATGTGAAAGAAAGGGCGTGGTTCTAAAAAGTGTGGTGGAGAAGAACACTTAAAAACATGCAGGTGTTCTCTGAACATTACTTGACATCACACAGTAGGGCAACTCCACGCAGTATCCAGTGCTCGGGAGGTTGGGTGGTCCGCAGGTCCACGACAGCAATACAATTCAGATCTGTCCGAACTGGTTTTTTGTAGATTGGACATGAGTACAGGCGTGGATCTCTCAGTACTAGGAAGAAAGAAATGACCCATTGTTAGGTGGCTATGAACAACTGGACACGTTAACCCTCCCCTTGCTCTGTTGTCTTGGTTCCAAATTGTAAAGTCCTTTGGGGGCAAGGTTGGTGTAACAATCACAATGGAGAAAGCCACCCAAATTAAAATCTGTGTTACAGCTGGGACGTTCAAATTAAACAGAAACATGGGCAAGACTTTGAACATGGAAGGCCCATGGTCAAACCCTATCTCAGCAGTGGAATTTGACAGGTGTGGGCAAGCCACTTTCTCAGAGCTGGCAGAGAATCAGTTGAGCGGGTGCAGGGATGGGGGGCTTTTAACATTTTAACAATGTTAGCCTTTTCTTCTAGGGAAGGTAGTCCCCTTGATCATTTTTGGCTGTCTTTTTCTGAACCTTTTCCAGCTCTGCAGTATCGTTTGCAGGCCATAAATGTGTGCAGTATATCAAGTGTGGTAGCACCATACATCCGTATATGGGAATTATGATAAGGCACTTTTCTTTTCAATCCCTTTCCTAATAAACCTAGAATAGAATTTGCCTTTTTCACAACTCTTGCACCCTGGGTCAGTATTTTCATTGAGTTATCCACCACAATTCGAAGATCTCTTCCACGGTCAATCACCACCCATAGTTATATACGGCTTATTCTGCAAAAGTGCTCCAAGTGCAATAAAAGCTCAAAACACAGAAGTGAATTGCCAAAGCAGCAGATTACATAAGCCCCAAAGGACAAACACCATAGGTCTGCAGAAAGAGAGAAGTCTTAACACATTGGCAAGAAGCAGGAAATGAAAGGCCAGTCTGGCTTCTAGTGGGAGGACCTTCCACAACCTCCACAAGAGGAGAGCTGGTCTTGTGGTAGCAAGCATGACTTGTCGCCTTAGCTAAGCAGGGTCGGCACTGATTGCATATGAAAGGGAGACTAGAAGTGTGAGCAGTGTAAGATATTCCCCTCAGGGGATGGAACTGCTCTGAGAAGAGCATCTAGGTTCCAAGTTCCCTCCCTGGCTTCTCAAAGATAGGGCTGAGAGAGATTCCTGCCTGCAACCTTGGAGAAGCCACTGCCACTCTGTGAACACAATACTGAGCTAGATGGACCAATGGTCTGACTCAGTATATGGCAGCTTCCTATGTTCCTTCCTAACCTAGGCAGCACTGTCGAAAGGTCTTGCTCTCAGTCACCATCAATCAAGCCTCAGATGAAACATGGAGCAGAAGTTCTCCTGATTTATATATTTTTATTTAATACATTTATATCCCACTCTTCCTCTAGGGAGCCCAGAACATGGTTATAGTTACCCTCACAACAACCCTGTGAGGTAGGTTAGTCTGAGAGATACATGACTGGCCCAGAGTCACCCAGAGGCCATTTGAGCATGCGTAGTGGCCATTTTGTTTTTGGCAGCCATTTAAAAAAAATTTAATTTTTAAAAATGGTGCCCCCTTCAAGTGGCACCCGGGGCAAGTGCCCTGCCTGCCCTACCCTAGATACACCCCTGACAGTAGGCTGCCACCATCCACTTTATTTTAATGTGAGACAAACCACTCTCTCCATATAAGAGTCCTGGAAGTTATGCACACATATCTTCATGCCCCAGGATATTTGAAGAGCGAATCTGCTTCTCAACAGATTCGCAAGATGTTTAATTCAGGGATTTAAATTGACAGTTCACATAGGCTTGGCTCCTCTCTGCAATCCCTGGCAGATCTTTTTCCTTTGTGTTCCCACTGGCTTAGTCTGGGTTTTTCTCCAACCAATCACAAATCACAGCAGAAAGGAGAAGAGTGAGAGAGCTTTTTTGTTGCTGTTTGACAGCTATGGAGGAGGAGGAGTGGACGACTGGCGTTGGAGGCTTCTCTGCTGCTGCCACCGATGGACTATGGTCTGCAGAAGACCACTCGTCCCAACAACACAATCATCCCGTCCCTCCCTATGCAGGCATGGGGGGAGGGGTATGGGGAGTTCTGACCATTTTAGGGCTGCTTGCTTTCCTTTTTGTGCTGGCCACCCTGGACAGAGAAGGTGGGGGAGAACCTCTGAGGGACCTAAGATGTGGCAGCACAGTAGAGGCGAGGCAGGGGGCAGAAGACAGGGATACACGCCTGGCACCATGTGTGGTGTCGTTGAATTTGCAAGATGCAGTTGTATGATGGGCTGCAGTGTGTATTTGTTTCTATTCCATGCTTGTGAGGACTGCTGCCACATGCTGGGGGCGGCGGCGAATGGGCCACAAGACTTTGCCCTTCACAGCTCTTGTATTATTTCATGTGGGATTTTCTTTCTTACAACTGACTGTTTTCAGGCAAACAGCACAAGCTAAATTTCACAAAGCAGAACAGCTTGGGCTTTGGATGTCTATCTCTGCAGCCCACAATCCATTTTGACAGCTGCTTCCCTCCTACAAGGACCCCAGAGGTCCTTCTCTTCACTTCTAAAGTTGCTCTTTCAATCTTTTGACTTGTTTGCTCAAGCAGATCCAGACTCCGTACATTTAGCTGTCAACACTAGTGCCAGCAAACCCAGTTACAACTTGTAGCCTCCCCAACACTTGCTGAAAACTTGCATTCTTGCAACAATGAAAAGTTGATTTTAAACTGACTGACATTTCTTTTAAAAATCCTTTAAGGAATCTAAGCAGCAAAAGAAAACCATGTAATTTCCTTTCCCCCTTTGCTATTGAAAGGATTTTCTTTGGTGCATTAACAAGATTTTTATGAATTGCTTTCTTTCTGGATCTCATTGTGGCTTAAATGGCAGATATGGCATACAATCAATGTATATATAATATTTATTAGCCATTTCATTTTTATGAACTAATACACGTAAGTTGTGTCCAGTTGACTAGCCAACACTCCTAGCAGAAGGGGAAGAAGAAGTGACAGAGAGATGAATTCCATCAGTCTTTTTGGACAATATGCCACTTCGCCTCTATCCAACCAGCCCAGAATTTATCAGAAGCCAAGCCCTCCCCACCACACAGCTGACAAAAGGCTCCTCATCTGGCATCATAAGACCGACTGGCCTACATGCTGTTGTGGGAACACCTTCCCTAATCCTCAGGGGCTGACGTTAGCAGTCATTTTCATTTGATTAGCAACTCAGTCTCATGTGCTATGGAACTTGGCTGTAATGAGACTATGGGCAGGAACTGCCACAAAAACTGCAAAAGCACTGTTAAAATGTTAACGTCTGTCAATGTATTATATTACCATCAACTTATGACTTACTGTTGTTTTCCGCATATATCTTTATGACTGGCATCAGTTCGAAGAGCACCTTAGGTTTCGATTCTATGAGCTTCATGTTCCTTTTGTCCCAGCCAGCTCCTTCTAGATAGAGGCCATAAACGTAGACACCTTCAGAAGGAGGACCTGTGATGTCATCCTTCATCCACTTGGTGACCTCATTGCACAGAACTACGCTGTCAAGTGCCCATCCCTTGTTCGCTCGGGTAATTTCCTGTTCAAAGCAATACAGTTGCTAAAGTTTGACACCCTGGATTTCATCAGGCAATGAGCCAATTGTTATACAACTTCAGAATCAGCTATCAAATCATCAAGAAAGACAAATGCTGTCCAGCTTACCATACCTAATATACACACAACCTTTTCCTGTGGCTCACTGAGGTGTAACCAAGGTGTCATTTTTCCAGAAATCATTTTTTTCACATTGCTCATTACCTTTGTACCCAGACCCAATGAAGACACAAGACAACAGTAATGGAGTAAAAAAGGCCACAACTGTATTGATTGACATTCTGATAAATGAAGGAGAGTTGGCACTCCACCCTCTACAGTACGGAAGTTAAAGACTCACTGCTGCTGCATGAGTCAAACCTAAACATATAGGGTGACACACCTTGGCTCCAGACAGCATCAACCCTATGGCTAGTGCTGCCCATCTTAGCCAACCTAATGCCAAGGGACCTGCCTTAGGGATCACCACCCCCAAGCTGCCAAGCCTTTAAGGCTGGTGATTCCAGAGCAGGTTGGAGTAAGTCCTAAGCCAGTGCTCCACAATCTACAAAGCCCCTAAGGACTTTGCCAAAGGCTCCTCCGTATGCCAAACACGTGTCTAAAGTTGATCACCAACCCTACACTACCCCATATAAACTGCACTGTGCCTGCCATAGTTAGGCACTGTGCCTGCCACTGAGTAGGAAACCTAACTAACTAAAGCCCATAGTGCGAGGTAGGCGAAAAAGACCCCCAGCCAAGGCCAATCTTCCAGGGGTAAAAAGTTCCTACCCAGCTCCCCGAAGGACAACCAGCTGAAGCCCACACTATGGTCAGGGATTGGTGGTAGGGGTCAATTCTCGAACACAGACTGAGGGGCTGAGACATGGCCAAAGCTAATCGGAGGCCCATGTTTGCCTCATGCCTCACTAAGAGGCTGGGATAAAACATCTGTCCACCAGATGAGCTGGTGGTGCACTCTAATTCATTACAGACATCTAGTCTTGCACAATTCATTGCATTTCTAACCATCTTATAAGTGAGAAAAGCTGGAGAAACCAATTCCTGAAAAAGAGACACTGAAACAGAATGATGCTGAATGATCAGTTTCAGTGCCCTGGAACCCAGCAACAAGGAATGTTAAGTCCGATCAAGAAAGCCCACGTGATGCCAGTTACCAGAACCCAATCAGAAAGAAGGGGCAAATTTAAATGACTCTTTCCTGGAAGGACCAAGAAGACGTTCTTGTCCAGATAGCAGCCTTTCAATGAATCATCTGTAAGCAGAAGCCAAATTTTTCCCTGCAGAGATAACTGACTAACAGTAGGGATGAGCGAGCCGGCCTGGCTCACTCTGAGATGGGCTTGACATTGAGCCGGCTCAGTTCGGGAGGTCTGAGATCGAACCAGCCTGGCCCCCGGTTCTAAGAACCAGTTTGTGGACTGTCTCAGATAAGGGGAATCCCAGAAGCCGCGGAGAAGCATCGAGGTGGTGGGGGTGGTGGCTCCTCCAAGCTCCCTGCTAGTCTCCCAAATGACAGCCTGGGCTGGCTGCAGCCTGGTTCAGGCCTCTGCACAGATGCAGAGGCCATTTTTGTTACCTCCATGCATGCACAGAGGCCATCTGAGTCACCACACTTTCTCTTGCCACCGCCCCCCCACCCCACGCCTTTACCATTAAGATTAGGGATGCCCAGTTGTGAAGGGGAACCCTCAAGGATTCCTTTACAAGTATATCCAAGATGGTCCGTAAACCTGTTTGGCCTGGTTCAGTGGCCGAACCAGACTGGACCCAGTTCAGCCGAGCTGGACTGGGCCAGGTTGGTTTGAATCTGGTCCAGATTTGAACCAAACCGGCTAAACCAGTTCCGTTTACATTCCTAACTCACACAGTACCAGAACATTTCCTTACCAAACTCCCTTACCCCTTTCTCTCTGCAAGGAGAGCTACTGTTGTCACCCACTTACTGTCTTCATCCTCTCAGAACAACTATTTTTCTTACTGGATGCAAAGAACAAGGATAAAGAAGAAATTCTCATCTCATTGTTCCCTGAATCAAGAGCAATAAAGCATGGCTGCTGTGCAGATGATGGTGGTCAATATACTGCAGCTCAGTACTTCCAGAAAGGAACATGTAAGAGAGGGTTACATGAATGCCTTCTGGCTGTGTAAGCCTAGAGAGCCCATTTGAGCCACAGACATCTACAGGTAAACAAAGGCTTCTGGTCATGTGGTGGTTCATTAATAGGCAATTGTCTCAACCAGAACTTCTGTGTAAAACTTAAAGGAGAGAAGAAATACTATAATTTTAATTCCCTGTATTGTGATTAATAGCTGCTATAAGCTCCAAAGAGCAAGATTCCTGACATTCTCCACTTCTAACAGCAGAAACCCAGAATGCCTGAAAAAGTTAATTTCAAGAAAATAAAATCAACAGGCCTAGTTCACCGTCAAGTCCTGTAACTCCACTTTGCAGTCCACAGCATCAGGACAGGAATATTCTTCACTCACAGCTATGAAGAAATAACAAACCTACACAATGTGAAGTCTCAGGAAGGCCTGCAGGAGCTGCCTTTTAGGGAGGCTAAAATCTGTTTCATAAAAGAACAGGAATGATCTCCTTTCTCATTGAAATAGTAAGCAAAAAAGTGAACAGAAATGGGGGAAATGCACAGAAAAACATTGAAAATGTGTTATTTCACCTGTCTCATTGCAGTTAAAAAGCCCTGAGGGTTGAAGAATCCTGTCATCCAAAAGCAGTTTGGTCGACCCTCAAATATCCAAGAATGAAATTGCTTGTTCCTTTCCAGAAGCTCAGTAAACCAAAATCCAAGAGTGCTAGAAGCCCAAGATGCCTGGGGGAAAAGAGAGAGTGGTTTATTTTAAGAACATACAGAACTGAACTCTAGGCACTTACTGCAATGCAAAAATGTGAACATAGGGTTTGGATATCAAGGCCAGTTTTTACTGAGGTGGCAAACCCGTATCTAGATTGTCCCACTTCAGACTGCAGGAAGAGGTACACATGACTGAATGTTCCTTCACAAAGAAAACTAGATATTAGAGAAAAGGCTAGAAAAAATTATTGGTAGATTTTGATTACCATGCTATTCACATGAGAACTTCAATTTGTTTATCCTAGTAGAATCTACAGATAACAGAAATGATCAGATTGGCATGGTGTGGCGGAGCAATCATATCATAATTCTTTCCTGTGTGGTCTTGTTATATCGAATGTTAGAGTGGCATGGGTTGTAGCTATGCAGAGGTGGCAACCACACCAAGGTCATCAACTGGTCTTCAACTACAAAGAATCTGTTTCAGAAATGCATGTTTTAAAAACTGTTTTCCATGCTTTGTGTAGCAGATTAAAGCATTTGTCTCAGAGCAGGCTCACATGAGGGAAAGAAATGTTGAATCATCCCTGCTGAGCTGCATGGCTATGCTTCTCCCAAAACTATTCTGTATTATTGGTAAGTTCAAAATGCTGCCACTGCCACCCCTTTTGACTACAGAAACTCTCTGGGCTTGAGGTGGGATAACCCAGAAAAAAAAAACTCTTAATATGGCTCTTGGACAAGTACAAGAATCTTCCACATGCAAGTCTACACGTGGTGAGAAAAATGATAGCTGCTGAACGTTTAAGGACATGTTTGCACCAGAGAAATCCCCCTTCACCCTCCTAGCCTTTCTTCCCAAGTTAAAAACCAACTAAAAAACCCCAGCTTTATTCAATTACTACAGACTGCTTCCGTCTGCGGCTTTCTCAGCTTTTAGATATAGTTAAGAATACTTAGTAGGATCACAAAAATAGGTTGTCTTAATCCACACTTAAATGTCAACAGAGGCTTTTGCAACACCCTATGTGTATTAAAAGCATAGGCTAGTGTTTCTTATTCCCATTACGTTGCAGGTAAACTATAATAGAACAGTATCCAGAATATGCACACACCAAAGAAATATAACATCCCTAACACAAAGTCTGACTAAACAAACTTTCCCCTAAACTAAACTCCCCTTTCCCTTGAGCTCACCAAACTCCTGATGGGACTTCAAGCCTCCTATAATCCTGTCTTCCCAGGTTTTAAAGTTATCCTCCTGTAGCCAACCTCCATGGCCACATGTCCTCCTGTGCACCTCCAGCCAAGCTTCTTTCACAAAGAACTCCCTCTTCTTTGCAACAGCTCTCTAGCTCCCACCCACCTGGTGTGCTGATTGGCTGAGCCCTGGAGTTCACCAGCCTGTCAGTCAAGACAAGGGTTCACTTCCAGTTAACTCTTTAGAGGGAGGCAAAGCTGATTACTACCTAATCCTAAAACAGGAGATACAGTCCAGTGCATTGGTGATCAAACACTTTTATTTTCTTCCACAGTAAAGGAAATGGTACCAACCTTTCTCCAGCGTTCTGGAATCCTTGCATCGTACATACAATCCAAAGCATCTCGGAGGTTCTCACTCATTATTATGGTTCCATCAATGGCAAGTTTTAGATCTGTCAGAGTGTTTCGCACCAGGCAAATAATCCTCTGCATTCTATCAATTTCCTGTCGCAGAAAGATGTTCATAGGCTGGATTGCTCCCATGTGCTGCAGTCTCTCCTTTACCTACCATGAGAATAGGAGAAAGAAAGAAAAATTTTTATATATATATATATATATATATATATATATATATATATATATATCTGGCATTGTAAGCTCCAAAGCCCTGTATGCAGCCAACATCAGGGGCGTATCTATGGCAGGGCAGGCAGGGCACGTGTCCCGAGCACCACTTGAAGTGGGGGCGTCATTTTTTAAAATGACTTTAAAAAAAAAAAATTGCCGCCGAAAACAAAATGGCCACCATGCATGCTCAAATGGCCTTTGTGAGGCCCTAGGCCACGCCAGGCCTCACAGAGGCCATCTGAGCATGTGCAGTGGCCATTTTGTTTTCAGCAGCCATTTCTTTTAAAAAAAATTTATTTTTTAAAATGGCCACTGCACATACTCAAATGGTCCCTGCAAGGCCCTAGGCCTTGCCAGGCTCACAGAGGCCATTTGAGCACGCATGACGGCCTCCAAAATGGCCACTACGCCGATCTTTGTAGGCCCGAACAGGTCCGAAAATCAGCCTGGAACAGGCTGCAGCGGTGAATTAAGAGGCCGGCGGGGGGGGGCCTTTTCAGACCCCCCCCAGCCTTTAGGAAGCCCCCCGAAGGGACTACAGGTTTTAAAAAATTAAATTAAATATAATATAAGTCATTGTACACGTATATGGCTATTAATGGTGAGTTTGTCTTTGGATCAGTGTGAAATCCTTAGTATTGAGTCTCACTGGGAGTTTCTTGCTCTCTTTCTCTCATTTTAACTGTCTTTCTGAAATACTAGAATAAATTCCAATCAGTGACACAGTTTACTCTGCATATCCTTTAATTTCAGAGTATCTGGGAAAAGTAAAATTCTCCATTTATTTTTAAAACTTATGTAATAGTGATGCTACAATGCATAGTAGAGAATTAGACAGGCACTTCCGTTTAGTTTTCCAAGTACAGCTCCACTTAGTATTTGGGTATTTCATGAGCCCCAGCATACTGAAATTTGCAGTTTTCCAGCATTTTTTGGTCTGGCTACATCCACTGCCAAATAGTTTTTGGAAGATTAAATGATTAACAAGCTTGACTTGTATTTTTGAGCTGATATTATGGTAAAGTTATCTGAAAGATGGATGTCAGATGTTTGGACGGGGGAGCAATTTCAGTGCTTGCCCTAGGCGCTATTTTCCCTAGATACGCCTGTGGCCAACAAACTAATCTACATAACTTACTATCAGAGATGTGGGGTTGAGAGAGCAGAGTTTTCAAATGGCAGTAACAATTGGGAGCCGACAGTTGAATCCTTTGAATCCCTGCCCCCACCCCCGAGGCCTGTGTGAAAGAGATTTACCCAAGGATCTCTGACTACTGAGAAATATTCTCAGGTTACTAGTATCAATAGATTTTTTTTTGTCTGTACAAGAGCAGGTGCAATCAGTATCAGCTTTGGAGAACTGGACCCTTCTCACACAACAATAAAAGGGAAGCTGCAGACCCACTGGAAAGCTTTTAATTATGTCCTTATAAACTGCAACTGCCTAAATATCCCACTAACATTATTGTTTCCAACTCAAGTCAAGTCATTGAGTGATAGACAGAATCCTCATCCTTCATGATTATAAACTTTATTGATGTCTGTGGAAACTTCCTTTTGATGTTTGGATTTATTTTCTTCCAAATAAGTACAGTTATTTGGATATCTTGATTAGATTGCTTTCTTGCTTATTTATGAACCTGTTGTAGGAAATTTGGAGGTGATAAATGTATTTTGTATTATGGTAATATACTTTTGTATAGCTATACAGATTTTTGTCTGTTTTAGGTTACTTATTCCAGTGTATGTATATTTTACATTTTTGTTTATGTGTCTAAAGTGTGTGGAGAGATAGATAGATAGATAGATAGATAGATAGATAGATAGATAGATAGATAGATAGACAGATAGACAGACAGACAGACAGACAGATAGACAGATAGATAGATAGATAAACCAGGACACCTGATCCACACTCTAGTCCCCAATTCTAATCCTCTAATCCACAATTTGAATCTGATCCATTTGGCATGCTCCTCCTGTAAGCAGCATTCTTAAAAGAAGAAGTACTGGTAAGCACTAATCTGCCTATTTTTCTTTCACTATAATCTTAACTGATAATTACCATCTTCACAAGCTAGCCCATTTCCACTTCAAATGTTCATTCATCCACCATTGGGGTGAATGACATCATCAAAAACTACACTGTTGAGTTTTCCCTAAAACTGTACCAAATTTGATCCAAACCAGTTAGGTGGTTCACATGTTAGCCCACTTGTGCCTCAAATGTTCACGCAACTTCCATTTTGAGGAGTTGTTGTTGTTGTTGTTGTTATTAATTCGATTTCTATACCACCCTTCCAAAAATGGCTCAGGGTGTTTTACAAAGAGAGATAACAAACAAATAAGATGGCTCCCTGTCCCCAAAGGGCTCACATTCTAAAAAGAAACATAAGACACACACCAGCAACAGTCACTGGAAGTACTGTGCTGGGGGTGGATAGGGCCAGTTACTCTCCCCCTGCTAAATAAAGAGAATCACCACGGTAAAAGGTGCCTCTTTGCCCAGTGAACATCATCACAAACTACACCTTTGAAGTGTCCCTACATATCCCTACAACTGTATTCAATTTGGTTCAAATTGGTTCCCACTTCCACATCAAAGGTTTATGTGTCCTCCATCTTGAATTGGGATGGATGACATCATCACAAACTATGCCACTGAAGTGTCCATGTGTCACTACAACTGTACCAAATTTGGTTCAAATTGCTTAGGCAGTTCAGAAGTTACCCACTTGTGCCTCAAACGTTCACATGTCCGCCATCTTGAATTAGTGTGGATGACATCACAAACTACATCATTGAGGTATACTATGTGTCCCTAAAACTGTATCAAATTTGGTTTAAAATGGTTAGGCGGTTCACAAGTTAGCCTACTTGCGCCTCAAACTTTCATGCCTCTGCCTTCTTGAATTGGGATAGATGACATAATCACAAACTATGTTGCTGAGGTGTCCTTACAACTGTACCAAATTCATATCAAACCAGTCCAGGCATTGTGAAGCTGATAGAGGATGCGCGCGCACACACACACGCACACACACACACACACACACACACACACAGAAAGCTGGGTGATCTCATAGGCTTACTTTCCTTAAGGCAAGTAGGCTAAAAAAAGAAAAAGAAGAACAGAATACCTTACTTCAAGCCTATCAAGAAATCAAATGCAGTCAATTTCTTCTGTTGTGAGGATTTCTTAACTTGCCTCAAATGGTGCATAGTCTGCAGGAAGCTTCTCCAGCATGTCATCAGCCAGTCTAGCAACCACAGCCTCTCTGGTCTCACCTCCTCCACTAGAGCTGTCTTTAGGCTGAATGCTGAGGATGGTGTCCAGCACATCTTTTGCAAGCTTGCTCTGGTAAGTAATGTCTGCATTGGGATGCAGCCCAAACACTTCTGGAGTATCATAAGCAGGCAGGCCCTATACACAGAAAACAGACCAGAGTCACTCAATGGATTATGGAACACAAGTTTTACAAACACTGATGACTACAGAAATTAAAAATTAATATTAAGTTTACAACATAAGGAAAGGAAAGGTTGACCACAGAGCCATGTGGTTTTCTTGGTAGAATACAGGAGGAGTTTACCATTGCCATCTCTCATACAGTATGATGCCTTTCAGCACCTTCCTATATCACTGCTGCCCGATATAGGAGTTTCCCATATTCTGGGAAACACACCAGCAGGGATTCAAACCAACAGCCTTCTGCTCTCTAGGCAGGTTACTTCCCCGCTGCACCATTAGGTAGCTTTACAACATTAAACCATATCCTAACTTTCTATTTTCAAACAGAACAAAAATATTACCTTCCAAGAACAAAAATCAAACTTGTATTTTAAAAAACCCTCCATACTTGGCATGCCTTTTTGAGAAAGCATACAAGTCCTTTAGAAAAATATGGATGAAATGATGGACTTGTATTAAAGAATAATTCAAATAGATGGGGTTTAATTAAAGAGCATAAGATAAATATGAGTTACATACTATTGTGCATACATAAGCAAGTATTATAGCAACACATGAATATTCAAAGCAGCCTCTCAAGTGCTGGAATCTCTACAGAATGTAGAAAGTCATCTTGATCATTCCTTGCATACAGATAATCCATTTCTTTCATGTCCATAATGTACCAGACAGTCTTCAAGAAACCATTATATGAGACAGGAGAAAAGTAGTAGCACATTTCACCCAACCCCACATCGCAGCATCCCAGCCTTTCTATCTGAAAGGTCCTTATGTATTTCTTTAGGGCTCCTTAAGTGGCGCAGTGGGAAAATAATTGACTAACAAGCAGAAGGTTGCCGGTTTACAGAGCTCTGTGGGCGCCAGGAGTTGAAATCGACTTGACGTCAGACTTTACCTTTACTTTTTGCATGTCTGTAAATTTCCTACCTGTAACTAGCATAGAGGAAACTTCATTAAAGATCAAGTATACCAATGCAGTGACATACAATAAGGAAGTTTTTTCTTGGCCTTTCTTAGCCTTTCCTCTTGATATACTTGCTAATTTTACCAACCTGTATGTACTGAAGATATTGATCCACTGCAGTGCACTTTGGTATGCTATAGCCTTTATAGAAGGAGAAATCTTGGCTGAACATGGTTTCACTGAACCACACTTTAGCAAATGTATTAAGCAGCCTTTTGTCATAGTCATCAGTAACCCTTCCACCATACTGAATCTCCCCTATCATGTAACGAACAGTACTCCAAGATACCCCCTGAAACAAAAAATTCCAAGTTGATGACATAATTTCATGCAGCAGTACACCAAGATGCATCTCCTTATAAATACATCACTATAAACCAAAGTCAATTTCCACCCCCCAATCAAATAACTTCATTTATTCAGAAACAATGATCACCAAATTGGACTTCATTATGCCCTCAGTCAGTGTCCAAATTCCCTTAACTCCCCTATGAGCTACCAACCCTCTCACCCCTCACTCACCCTCCAATCAAGCACTGCCTGTCTCTCAGGCCCATCAGCATCCTGATGTTCAAAGTTGGGAAGCAGATGGTAGGGATGGGAGAAGGGCTGGACTTTCCCATTGCGATAAAACTGGGTGGTCTTGAATTAGTTATGCAATATGCAGAGCCACAGGAACGATTTCATCACCCATATTTCAAATATCACACCAAGTGCCAGACATTTATTTTTGTGGTGCCAAGTACCTTTTTGATGTCCATGTCATCCAAATGATTCTGAACAAACTGCACCGTGGCATTGAAATCAGCTTGGTTGAACTCATAGGGAATGTTCCATCCTAGAGGTCCAAATTTTCTTCTTTCCTGGACTGTGGAGTGTAGAAAGGCCACAGCATACAGCATTGGTTTCCACTGTGCCATGTTGCTGATATCCAGAAGATCCTGACTCACACCTGTTATAAAGAAACTCTTTGATACTATCATAAACCAGGAACTTGAGGAAGTTTCCTATGTAGCCCCATTAAAGACCTCCATTACTGAAGATACCTGTATATAGAGAGATATTTTCCTATACCAATAACCAGTACAAAAATAGTACCATGATACATAACGATGCTTACTGTTGGCCCCTGCTAACTTTGGCAAAGAGGCACCTTTTAACCTGGTAATTCTCTTTATTCAGCAGGGGGAGAGTAACTGGCCCTATCCACCCCCAGCACAGTACCTCCAGTGACTGTTGCTGGTGTCCATCTTATGTTTCTTTTAGATTGTGAGCCCTTTGGGGACAGGGATCCATCTTATTTATTTTTTCTCTGTGTAAACCACCCTGAGCCATTTTTGGAAGGGCGGTATAGAAATCGAATAAATGGATGAATGAATGAATAAAATACTGAAGTTAAAAGAGCCTGGACAGAGAATTTAAAGTTAAAATAAAATCATATAGCCTTTTCTTCATGCAAAAATGCACCTAAGAGTTTGGGTTTGTTTTTTTTAGGGGGAGGGGAGCACAGAAAACATAGTAGTCTGTGAACAGACCAGATAGAAATAATAGTAAATAATTCTAAAATCAAAGAATAAATAATAGCAAATAATTCTAAAATCATGCTAGCATCATCCACAAACATGTCTGAACAAAACAAGGGGGAAATGTAACTTTCTGTGAAATATTCATATGCAAGAGCTCAGCTTCATGACGAAAATGAACATTACAACATTATTGCCTAGCCATCTATTTATAAACTTATCCAAAGCCATTTATTAGGGCAGCTTATACATTTAGGTAGTTGCATAAAGCAGAACACCCTGTATGGACTCACCACTCAAGATACCCCTTAAATGCTACAGGTGCACTCCAGACAAACTTGGAAATGGTTAGGTCCCACTGAAATCAACTGGACTTTAATATATGAAACTGTGTGCTGGGATTTTCTCTGGAAGTCCTACAGAGTTGGTGAGAGAAAAACAAGTCAATTACCTCCGTAAGTTCTCTTGAGGCCAGCTTTGAGTCCTTGAGGAGGCTCGTTGGTGAATTTGATAGACATTTGTAGAAGGGTAATGGGGAAATGTTTGTGAACCTCTGTAGTCATCCACAAGCGAAAATCCTCATGAACAGTCTCCGTTTCCACAATAGTATCCATCAACTCATCCATGAAGTCAAGACCTAGATGGCAGTTCTGCAAAAGTGCCCATCCACCCTAAAGGAAACAAAATGGGGGAACTTGCCTATATTTATTCTTAATTTTAGAAGTCAACACAATTCAAAACATTTACACTATAATCATCTGCTGGTGACACTACAATTTACATCCTTGTAATGCTGGCATAATATGTCCCATGCCAAGGTGTAAAATTCTATTTCTCCCTGTTCCCAAATGAACACCAAGTTGGGTCAGGAAGACTCAGACTCCGTTCTCCTCTGACCCTCTCTAGGTAAACAGGCAGATGTTCACAGCATAATTCTACTGCAGGAAGATTCTGTCACTAAAGGGATGTTATTTTTGGTGTGAAGAATCAGAATTTTGATGAGCAAGCACTAATATTTTATTTCAACCCCTAATGAACCAATTTTGTATATTAAGGATACTGATCAACTTGGCATATGCATAACGTAAGTGTATGTCACACTAAACAACAGTCCATCTTCATTAAGCAATGGACTTTATAGTCCTGCTGTACAGTCCCTCTCCCCAACCTCCAGCTGCATAGACACAGGTGGTTCTAAAAATACATTTCTGTTATCACTGGTGGCTGACTCTCTGTGCAGTCTAACTTCAGCATTAGGAAGTGAGGCTTGTTGAGGAGATGGGCTGTTCTGAATCTCCTTAAAACAAGAGTGCGGGTGCTTGCTTCACGCCACTTCCATTGTTTCCAATTGGAACAATGGAAGTTCCACAGTCCCACAGTTTCCAATGGAAGTTTCACAATTTCATTGTTTCCAGTGGAAGTGGTGCGAAGCAAGTGCCCACACTCTGTTTTAAAGAGATTCACCAACAGCCTGTCTCTCCAACAGACTCAGAGCTCCCTTTTACCTGTGTGGAGCTCCAACAGCTTCTTACAGCCAAGTTTAGACTGCACAGAATGTCAGTCAGCATGTCATGAATATAGGTCCAGCTTCAGTCTGAAACTATTTGCATCTGAATCTAGCTGATTTGGGTGATTTGTAGACAGAACAAATCACCCCTATGCTCAATTGCCCAGATTTGGGTACAAAACAAATCACCCCAGATTCAAACCTGAAAAATTCAGAGATTTGAAGGATTCATAGGATTCTAATTTAGAATCCACAATCACTGGTCATCTTTGTTCATTCATAATCTTCTTTTGGTGCAAAATGATGAATAAACTTTGAAAGAATCCACTCTCATTTTCTACCAGAGAATCTACTCAGAACATCTCAGACATTGTAAACAACAAAACCCAGTGCCCCATGGGCTTGTGGGTGGTTCGCACCCTATGTGTATTAGACCACAACCCACTCTGGACCACCCTGGTGCTCCCCAAGTGGAGTTATGGGGCTGCTGAAATTCCCCATTACTCCCTATGGGGGAAAAGCTTAAAGAAGCACAAATTTCAGGGGGAAATTAAAAATAACCCCTTTCACCAATTTATTTGAAATCTGGGTGGTAGCAGGCACCCATTGGGGCACTACCACCTGACCTACTCTTCTGCCCCTGAAACCTCCTTTCTGCCCTGTATCTGCCACAAAGAAATGCCAACTTTAAAAAAATTGTTAAGAATCACCCCTTTGCCTAATTTCTTTGAAATCTGGGTGGTAGCTTCCTTTCACCCACTGGGCACTACCACCCACCACAACCCACTCTGGGACACCCTGGTGTCCCCATGTGGAGCTATAAGGCTGCTGAAATCCCCATTATTCCCTATGGGGAAAAGCTTTAAAACGTGCCAACTTCAAAAATTCTTTTAAAATCAGCCCTTTGCCAAATTTATTTGAAATTTGGGTGGTAGCTTCCACCCATTGGGCACTACCACCCACCCCACTATTTTGCCCCTGGGACCCCTTTTTTGCCCCAAATCGATTCAGATTTGGAAAATTCGGCTACAAATAGAACCTGGGGTGATGGGGGGGGCAGATTTGGACCCAAAACAAATCAGGAGTGATTCAATTCAGGTACAGATTGAATTTTTAAAAAATTGATTTGTGCACATCCTTACTACCTATCCCCAGCACAGCATCCCTCTAATGGCCATTGTTGGTGTCCATCTTATGTTGTTGTTTTTTAGACTGTGAGCCCTTTGGGGACAGAAAGCCATTTTAGTTATTTTATTTATATCTATGTAAACTGTTTTGGGAAATTTGTTGAAAAACATTATATAAATATTTGTCATACATTTCCCTGCCATGTTATCCTGGCTGCCATGGGGAGGACACTGACATCACCACATGTTTTAGTGTAAAACATGTGGTGTTTTACCTTCCCTCCATCACCAGGGAAGGAGACATAGAGGCTATTCACACGATGGGAGAAAATCAGGCTAGCAGATGCTAGCTTGATTTTCTCCCATCGTGTGAACCACCAGGCTCGGATTGAAGCCCAGTGGTTCTTAAGCGGCTCACCCGCTAAAGTACCCCTCCCCTTAAACCAGGTTTGCGGAACACTCTGCAAACCCGTTTTTTAAAATCATGAGTTGCCATGGCGCGGCTCTGCGCCACAGCAACTCATGAGGAGAACCCCAACCAGGAGGCCGGAAAGCAGCCTCCTGGCTCGGGGGTCTCTCCAGCATGCCCTGAGTGCTCATGCAGGGCATGCTGGAGCTTCTGGGGGCCGCGCAGCCCCCAATCCACCCCAGCCCCTACCAGCTCCATGACTGCCACCCTGCTTGTGTGTAGGGAGAACGGGCTAAGCCCGCTTTCCCCACGAACCCCCTAGAGGCTCTTCTCAGAGATCGTGAGACGAGCCTCATAGAATGACTGTTATTGGTGGCATCTAAGAAGTCTGTTACATCTAGTGTCAGCCTTATTATGCTGCTGATTACAAATAATCTTATTTTGGCTTTCTAGAAATATAAACAAGTTGGTCCTGCATGGATCAGTAGCCCATTTATTAAGTTCTTCTAATGCTTAGCCTAACTTGCTTTGACGATTCACATCATCCCGAAAAATTCAAAGACGGGCCTGCACTGAAACACACATTCAGAATATGCCTTACATGTGCCATGGTTTGCTGCAGAAGTTTGCGTGCATGGACCTCTTGCCCTTGGCCCATAGAAACATAACGTGTCTCAATCTTCAGTCTTTTCCCCAGAGCAATGATAGAATCGGTAGGATCAGAACCCATGGAAAGGAAGCAAGTGAGAGGCATGCATGGATCAGATTCCTCCCAGGTCTTCTCCAAATCTAAGATGACCCCTTCTGCATATTTTTCTCCCATGGTATCCATAATATATTTCCTTGCCTGGTGGGGAGTGGGGAGCCAAAGCAGGGAGAGAGAGAGATGGAGATGTATTGATTAGTTTACCAAGTATACCTTTTTGTGAAACATTACATTATGGTGGAATTACATACTAGCCTAGGAAACACGGGTTCATATTTCTTGAGTAAGATGTATGCAGTGGTGGCAGGCATTTTCAAGAAAGAATTGGTAAGCAAGAAAGTGGTGCTGAGCTCTTCCTTTACTTTCCTCCAACAACTCTTCAGCTGCTTTCCTCCTACATCTCCTTTCCCCATTCATTGTGCTTCAATTTTTCTCTGAGCAGGTATCAACCCAGCTGGGGGAAGCATTGCAGGGAAGATGCAGAAGGTGAGGCAACAAAATGTTCCTCCCACATTCACATTATCAGGAAAGAGGTAACATGTAATTATTTCAACTCTTTGTTTTCTGAAATCAGGTTATAAGGGCAAAAATAGAGCTAAAGATACAGTAAAAACCAAATACGAGATATCATGAGTAGCAACATGGAGTAAACAAATTCAATATCCTATTGAATCACAAGAGGCTAACTCCCGAAAAGCGATTTTCATCTTAATGCTGTCAACTGCTAAGTTTCTTCACTCATGTAATATGTTGCATGTCTAATTGCAAATTGCTCACATTTTTCTACAATATAGAAATTCTGTTAAACCCTTTTACTGAATGGGAAGTATTCAATTATTCAAAACAGCATTTGAACCTCAAGGTTCCAATGTGATTTTGGTTGTAAATAGGTAGGAAATCTGGTTTGCAAAGTTGCAACTACTAGAGCTTGCTAAAATCCTCCTGCGATATATACATACAGAAATGATAAACTCCGTCATTTCATCAGGTTCACCACAAATATTTACTGGAATTAGTATAAACTGTGGATGGGATGTCTCTGCATTGATCCATCTTCTGAAGACTTCTCATGATACCCCAAAGCTAGGTTTGCTGCTCAGAGTGGCTTTAGGGATGGCCCATAGTTCAAATGCATACTTTGAACAAAGGAGGTTCCAGGTTCAATCACCTGAATCTTGAATGAAAGGATGCCCTATAGCACGACTGGGAAAGGGAATTCTATCCAAGACTTTAAGAGAGCTGATGCTAGTTAGAGTAGACAGTCCTGGGATAAATGAATTAGTGGTCTCACTCACTACAAAGCAGCTTCATATGGTTGGGTCGACTCACATTTGAAGCACCCTCAAACTTTTCTAACACTGACTTATCTAGCTAAAAAGAGTTCTAAGCCTTTCCTAGCTTCAGGATCTTCACCTGCATATACTGAGGAGCCTCTTCAGATGATAGCAGTAAGAATGGCCCCTCCTTGCCTCCTACATTGCATATGCTGCAACAATGCAACACAATATTGAGGACTAGAACAGATATTCAGCAGCTCAGTGCAAGTTGTTCTCCTTCCTATAGAGAAAATTGCCATCTCCATTTTCCTTCTTGTTATGTAAGAGACAACTAACCCTAGCGGTTCCTGTACCCCTGGGAAGTTCAGGTTTAAAATCTGGAAATGGCCAAAGGTCCTATTATGTGTGACTGAACTGTCTGGACCTGTTTTAATGGGATGCTCACTTCACTACAATTCGAAGAGTCCTGTCCTTCAACAAACAGAAAGAATCCAGCTAACAATTCTGCTTTGAATACTAGCAGTCTTGTAGCAAGAATATCCAGTCAATCAAGGCAACCTGGACTAAGCATACAAGCAGGAAAAAAACCACCCCAAAAACTATGATTGATAGACCAGCTTTAAGTACCCGGCATTGCTTGGGCTTATGGTGCGAGCTTCTCTTTGTTATTGCATCCATATACCCATTGTATATCCGTCTGTCTGTCTGTGCGAGGTGGTTGTTGGGGTTCCCAGGTACCCTATGTTGCTCATTGGGTAATAAGAAGTGGTCCCAATAGCTCAAAGGTTGTGGGAATGTATAGGGGACAGACAGACAAACAGACATTCACTTTGAGAGAGAGAGAGAGAGAGAGAGAGAGACAGACAGACAGACAGACAGACAGAGACACTATTTCTGGACTCAAAGCGCTTCAGATCAGTTGATTAATGCAGTAAGCAGAATTAAGAATTCTTGCTGTTCTGTGATTAAAAGGTTTCAAATAGATTATCCAGATTTTAGACTAGAACTGTACTACTCTGTGGCCTGGTACCATTTTATTCATATCATTTACAAGCACACTTGTCTACCTGAGCTATGGTTCTATCAGGACACCAAGACCTAATGAGGAGGAGGCGTCTGAAGCAGTCCAGAGCTTGGTCATAGCCACTGGGAACCAGTTCTTCTTCTGGTGTCTCCTTGTCAAACCAAATTTTCCACTGCTTTTCCGTTCGTGAGATCTGCCAGCACAATGGAGAAGAAGCCAATTATATTCCATTGACAGTAGGACTTTTCAGATTCAAATACCCATATTTACCCAAATTGAAGACAACTCTGAATTTAAGAAGACCCCCTTAAAAAATAAAGGTTAGATCAGGTTATACTTGCATTGAATTGAAAGGAACAGGACTCTGAATTTAAGACAATCTCCTGATATTAAA
Organism: Hemicordylus capensis; assembly: GCF_027244095.1. NCBI lineage: Eukaryota > Metazoa > Chordata > Lepidosauria > Squamata > Cordylidae > Hemicordylus > Hemicordylus capensis. The sequence continues at coordinate 187,042,608 of NC_069660.1, forward strand.
AAAACTTGGAAAAAACCTAATCTTGGATTCAAGTAAATACAATAGTGTAATTCATGTTCTGGACATTATAAATACACAAACCTATTTGCTAGTAAATTATGTGCCACATTTTTTATAATAAGATGTAATTTATTTAACAAGCAGTAGAAGATAGAAAGGGGATCCGTTCTGTTGTTATAATGTGTGGTGTATGCATTGGATTTATTGTTGTTATACTGGTTATAGACCAAATAAAATGCCTATCCTAATACAAAAACCAGCTTCCCGGGTCCTCTAAGATGCTGCCACTCCAGCCTTAAATGGCCATTTCCCCCCTAGAGGTTGCTCAGAAGCACATTGCCTCCATAATACATACACTCCCTTCTCTTGGGCCTGATAAAACAGCTGAGAGCGCTGGTGCGTGTTTGCCATTAGCCGCATGCTTTGCGAGTATAAAAGCAATGTCAGAAATAGAACTCAGTCATGATGACTGCAGAATTGAATGAATTTCAGTGTGAGGCACATCCTCACACTAAATACTTCTCCTTTCTATCCAGTTCTTATCAGAAATTGGTTGACCAGCATCAGAAGCTTTGCTCCTGAAACATCTCTTCAGCATAGGGCCAAACTAAAAGCATCATTGTCTACTTAGGAGCTTAAAGTCTCTTTAACCCTCAGTTGAAATTAGGGTGAATAATACCCTATTTTGGGGGGCGGGGAGATTGAGAACTTTGTGTTCAGTGTTCTGCAACTCCATGTTCCAGGTCAAGATCAACCTTAATTGGATTAAGTGCCCTGTGATATTTCATCCACCATCCTTCATAATATTTTTTAAAATTGCAGTTTTATTAATATGGTTATTGGGGTACCACAACTTCTATTGCACTGCATGTTAACTGAAAGTACAACGAATTTCAGGCACTGGAATCAAAGAGACCACACAAAATGCTGTTGTAATATTGTAAGCATTTTTAATGTCCTTATATGCTCAGACCAGAACCTGTTCCTTCCATGCCTTGTGGAAAGGAGCATAGAGGTTGAACACACCAATCTTTTCTAGATTCTTAACAGATCAAGTGCTCACTCTTCTCAATATCTATATAATTAATTCCTGTAGAGGGGATGTGTGGGGATGTAGCAAGCTCTGCCCCCGCTGCAGCTGCGACCAATGGCAGGCCCAGAGGGGGCAACACATGCAAGGGTGGGAGGGAGGAACACACGCCAGAAGCCGGTTGGGGCGGCGCATGCCAGGAGGTGGTTGGGGCGGCGGGCAAAGCCCTGTCACCCTGAGGAGGAGGGCGAGAGGACGACAGTCAGTGGGAGGAGGAAGAGGGCAAGCAAAGCCCCGCCGCCCCAAGGAGGAGGATGGTGAGGCAGAGGGAGGCAGCGGCGCCACCCTGAGGAGGAGGGCGAGGCGATGACAGGTGGCGGGAAGAGGACGAGTGGTGGGCGGCGAAATGGAGGGAAGCAGAGGAGCCGCCCTGAGGAGGAGGGTGAGAGGACGATGGGTGGCGGGAGAAGGACAGGCAGTGGGTGAAGCCCCGCTGCCCAGAAGAGGAGGATGGCAAGGCAGAGGGAGGTGGCAGGATGGCCTGGCCCTGGCCCCCAGGGGTGAGACAGCGGTTGCGGCATGGGAGGGGGACAGCTGGGCCCAACTAGAGGCATAGATGCCCACTAGTTTCTATAAACAGTTTAAAATAATAGCTGCATGTGGTGGTGGATCTAGAATGATCCAGAATGGAACTTGGTGCAGAAGTATGGGATGTTTTACATTTACTTCCATGCCATCAATTCTCATTCTCTATCGCACACACAGAGACCAAGCAGGCAATTGTTGGCCGTAAAGTAGTACTGACAGGTTGATCACCCCTCACTTGTGTGCCAAAGTCATGACCCAGATTGTGCCCCCTTTTGGCATTACTTTTAAAGTTAAAATAAACCTTTAATTATGTGAGTGAATAGTTTTATTATGATCATTGATCAGTTATAATTAATTATGTGAGGATTGGTTAATATCACATCAACTTTGGCCCTTGGTCTTTCTAACTGGCTCTCTATGTACCCACTAACCAGGAAGACAATGCATTTCGAGGTGGACGCTAACCTGACTTTCAAATATTCACGTCAGCAATTCTCACCAAATGCAAAAATAATGTGTCGTTATAGTATCTAAGATGTTAAAGTATTGATTTTAAGAGCAAAATATGCCCCTTTGTGTAACCATCTTGCCTTATGTCAGTCACGTACTTGGTCAAGAACATCCGAGAATTGTCTCAGTTTACTAAGCTCCACCAAATTTAACCACGTCATATCCAGGATCCATTTAGCTGGCTTAGGGGAACAAGCCTTCAGATCCAGAGAAGCCCCACCTGAAAAGAGAAATAAAAAACACTGACTGAAAAGAATCTCTACAGCTTTAAAAAAAACACTAGCTGGGCCGGGCACAGAGCATCTGCGCCTCCGCCAGCCTGCTTCTCCCCCCACCACTCACGTGGTTTCCGGCTGGCAGGCCTACCACATTCTCCCGCCCACCAATTCCCAGCAGCCGGGCTGGCCTGCCACCGATGCCTGCTTCTGGTAGCCGGCCCAGCCCACTCCTGCCTGTTGCTCCCGGCGGCCAGCTCGGCCCGCCACTGCCTGCTCCCTCTGGCCAGCCGCTGGTGGGAGCAGCCCGGTTCTTCGCCTGCCCACCCACAGTTTCTGGCTGGCCGGAAAGCCGGCCCACCAACACCTCCTCCGCCCAGTTCCCGACAGCCGGCCCACCAGCAGCCACATCCCTATTTTCTCCCCCATCCTGCCACTAATTGGCAGCTACTTGCGAACTCTCGCGAGAGCTACCATACATAGGATTAGTGGCAGGTACATCTAGGAGAAATAAATATAGAGAAGATGTTTCAGATATTATAATGTTAACAAGAGAGGGCGGGGGTGAGGAGTGAGATCATGGTACTCCACCTGTCACTTGTACGTTGAGCTTTGTGTTTGCATAGAAGCCTACACGACAAAATCAAGGAGCACAGGTACAAATCAAGGAGACAATACATACATATCAAACAAACAGACAAATCAAGGAGACATAAACGTACATCGTACGTAGACAAATCAAACAAACAGACAAATCAAGGAGACAGAAGGTACATCGTACGTAGACAAATCAAATTGTCTACGTATGTAGACAAATCAAGGAGACAGAACAAACATACACATACATAAGCTATGTATGTGTAGGCCCCTATGTACACATGAAGTCCAGCAGGCAGGGTGAGCACACCACACGGGATAGAGAAGGCTGGAATACTCCAGATACACTACTGCATGTTGAATGTGCATGTCTGCACAGGTCTAAAATAGAGAGCAAATAAGCTATATATTTTATATACTGGTTATGACCTTTAACCAATGTTAGGAACTCCTCGTGCTTGACTTTGCCCCGCTGCAGGTCAATCTTCAATGTCAGCAGCAATGTGAAAAGGAACTTGTGCTCCTCATAAAGCCCTCGTGCAGCATACTTATACACTTCATAGGTCATATGCTCAATGATATTTGCGATTCTCTTGCTGGTAATTGGGCTCTTGACAGACCTATTCAAAAGAAAGGGAAAAGGAGAAAATGAAAGGGTAATCTCATGCCTTTTGGGTGAAGGCATTAAAAAGATTTTCCTTTTCCTCTGAAAAGAAAGCATTTTCAAAGAAGCACTTCATAATCCTGAGCTCCTGCAGAAGCAAACAGGGTCACAGAGACCAAATCAACCTGACACTAAATGCTGTTCAATTGACACAATCCAACACAGCTTCTACCAGACTAGATCTATTTGAACTGCTGGGAATCAAGCCTCCTTGTTAAGGGGCTGAAAGGCACAGGGGTGCTTTTTGTTTTTTTGCTTCCTCACCCTTTTGCTTCCTCACCCTGTCTGAATTATTGCTGTTTGTTGTAGTTGGTTTTTTTAAAGCCTGGCACAGGTGAGAAGGTTCTGAAAACAGAATTCTAACTAATAGCATACATTCACCATGTAGAATAGAATGTATGCTACTTGTTTTAGGGTAGTCTTTGTTTAGGGTAGTCTTTGAAGAGTGAGCCGTGAAAAACAGCAGTTTTCTTTGCCAAGGAAGCTCTGTCAGTAGTCATAGCTCTGTAGTAGAACACAATGTTGGACTACATGGACCAAAGCTCTGGTAGTATATGGCAGCATCATACGTACAATCATGTACACACTGGAGCCAGTGTGGTGTAGTGGCTGGAGTGCTGGACTAGGACCGGGGAGACCCGAGTTCAAATCCCCATTCAGCCATGAAACTAGCCGGGTGACTCTGGGCCAGTCACTTCTCTCTCAGCCCAGCCTACTTCACAGGGTTGTTGTGAGGAGAAACCTGTGTAGTACACTGCTCTGGGCTCCTTGGAGGAAGAGCGGGATATAAAATGTAAAAATAAAAATAAAATACATACAAGTAGTACTTGCAAGAAGTAAAAAAGAATACACACACACCCTTACGCAATGCACAGAGGAATTAAATAATTCATTAAGAATTATATGTGTAAAAGGAAGTTATAAATGAAGATCTTGCCGATTTGGCTATCCCTTCTGCAGACTCACCCTTTCACTTCCTACTGGGCAGACTGCTATCGCATGAGAACAGGCCTTCTTCTACAGAGAGATACTGTGACTGTCACTCACACCATGTGACTGACAATGGGTTCCTTCCATCTCAACTGGAAATGCCTCTTCCACATGGTGCATTCAAGGGTGGGCAGGAGATTCAGCATTCATATCACTGTGCATAAGCAGTAGTCTTGGGTGACTTGTTTTTGGACTACAACTTCTATCATCTCCAGACTTTGGCCACTGTGACTGGGGATGATGGGAGTTATAAAAACAATACATGACCCAAGACTGGTCAGAAGACCAAATCCATTCCCACTAGGGCAGAGAGTGTAGCTCAGTGGCAGAGCACAGGTTTTGCATGCACAAAGTCCCAGGCTTAATCCCTGGCATCTCCAGACAGGGCTGGGGAAGACCTCTGTCAAAAACCCTGCAGAGCCACTGCCAGGCAGTGTAAAGGGAACAAACCTAGATAGTTCCATGGTCTGATCCAATATAAAGCAATTTCATATGTTCATATATGCCTGCAGCTTGCTTGCTTGCTCTCTCTCTCTCTCTTTCTCTCTCTCTCTCTCTCTCTCACACACACACACACACACACACTTACTTGCTTATATAGGGGAAAGAATATTAGTTTTCTTTATGGGCGAATTACTTCTGGCTATCTAGCATCCTTCAGGATGCTATCTGGCCTTCTCTGAAGTGTTTCTACCATCAGAGAGAATGAAAGTTCGTACATCTGAAGCAGCTTCATGCTTACTGTGTCAGGACACTGTATACAAACCTTTTTGTATTCAAGGTTGCAGGGTTTTGTTTTGGGGTTTTGTTTTGCTTCCTTTTGTTATGCTGTCCCTTTTCCTCTCCCTTCTAAGAAAACTCAATCTCTTTTTGTGGGGGAAAGCTTAGCAGAAGTAATCAGAAATATTCTCAAAATCAGAAATTGACTGGATATTGATTAATAAAGAATTGTGTAATGTGCTACAGTATTATAATGGGAGCCTTAGATTAACTATCTGATAATATTCCTAGTAGTAGAAAAAGTTGTAGTAACAGCAGCAGCAGCAGAAATGGCAAAGAGGAAAATGGAGAAAGAGAAATCTACCTGACTGGGAACAGACAATAGTTTTGCAGGACTTAAACATATATGACACAGCTGTCACTTATCACAGGGTGTACAAACCCCCGCCCACTTAACAGTGGTCAAACAAATTTGACAGGATTTTGTAGTGATCAAAAATCTGTAAACTTGTTTGACCAGTGATAATTGTGAAACAAGAGAAATAAGTGTGCAGATTATGAGCGATGATGTCAAATGACAGGCAGAATGATAGAATCAAAATCAAAAATGACAGGCAGAATGATAGGGAATAGTTTTTGGTTGTGTGTCACTTTTCTCTCTGTTCAGTTGTCTCCTTTCCTCCCTCCTTTCTTTCTTTACTTTATCTGGAAGAGTCCTTTCTTCCAGGCCTCCCACTCCCCACATTTTCTTCTCCAGATTCTCTCCCTGAAACTCCCCTCTTTCTCTCCAGACCTCCTTCTGCCCACACTTCTTCTCTCCAGCCATGCCTCTTCCAATTTCCTTCCAATTCCTTCTTCCATTCTTTCTTTCCTTCCACCTACTCTCTTCCCCAGCACTTCTTCCTTACCTACATTTGCTTTGTCTGATCCTCCATCCCAGTGCCTAATTTTTCCATCTTCCCTACTCTTCTCTTTCTCAACATTGCTGTTTAGCCATCATCCATTCACCCTTCCCTTCCCAAAGTGCATTTGCTGCTGCTCAAACACAGAACATCCACTGCGTGAACTTCCCAAGAGCCATTGCTCCATTGAAAGCAATGTCACTAAATTGAAGAAAATTAAAGCCACTTAAATGTCTGAAGTGCTTATTTTGTATATGGGCATGGAGTGCCCACCAGTTCTGAATTTTGTAAACCCTTCAATGTCCTAGCAGATGAGAGGAAGAAGTGGTTTTTACGCATGAACAACCAAATCACAAATATACACTTGGAAAATAACTGTATCTTATTTGTGTATCTATATGCTGCTTTTCAACAAAAATTGTGTTCTATCATCCCTTTTTCTGCTCTCTTAAAAACTGTCTGCCTGTCTAATTACTACAATCTCCAGAATGGGAAATATGTCAAGTAATCATAGTTACCTGGCAAGTGAAAGATCAAACAACCCCAAGAACTGTCGAAGAGATGTTTGATACATGACATTAACCATGCTCATCTCAGTTATCAGGAAATAGAGAATGCTGCCTCTTGTAGCAACTGAAGAAAAGAAAATTGGATTTGGTCAATGCAGGATACAGAACAAAAGCATCCCATTAAAACAACAGTAGCAAGCTTTCATATTGACAATTAGTAATACATTTCTCATGACAGAAAGTTGCTTTCAAGCTATAAACTTGACTGCTTATTTAAATCAAAGGACAGGCCACACAATTCCTTCTCTCCCTATTTGTTGCTTTGGTATAATTCATCAACCGATTGAAATGCTGATAAATCTGTCTATTCAAAAATTGCAGTATGGGCGCCAGACTTTCATCTTCTTGTTACTCTTTCTGCATAGGTGAGATTCTAAAAATCCACCAATTCAAGAAACCACTGAAATTTATTTATTTTATTTATTTATCAAATTTGTACACTGCTCCAAACTTTTGTCTCTGGGCGGTTAACAATAGCATAAAACCAGTTAAAAACATATACAAAAACGTAAAAACAATTTAAAATAAACCAAAGATTAAAACCCAGACATTTTTAGGAAGCTGAGAAAGCTTAGGTGAAAAGATGGGTTTTCAGGTGTTTTTTGAAAATTGCCAGAGATGGGGAGGATCGTATCTCAGCAGGGAGCACATTCCACAATCTTGGGGCAGTGACCGAGAAGGTCCATCTCTCTGTAGCTACCAAACGAGATGGCAGTAACTGATAACCTCAATGGGTAGTGGGGCTCATAGTGAAGAAGACACTCTCTTAGATACCCAGGGCCTAAGCCGTTTAGGGCTTTATAAGTTATAACTAGCACTTCTTATTTTGTCTGGAAACCTATCGGCAGCCAGTATAGCTCCATCAACAGAGGAGTAATGTGGTCTCTCCGAGATGACCCAGAGGCTAACCTGGCTGCTGCATTCTGAACTAACTGAAGTTTCTGGACTATGTACAAAGGCAGCCCCACATAGAGCGCATTACAGAAGTCCAGTCTGGAGGTTACCAACAAACGTACCACTGTTTTCAGGTCATTGATCTTGAGAAACGGACGCAGCTGACGTATCAGCCAGAGCTGATAGAAAGTACCCCTGGCCACCGCCTCAACCTGAGAAACCAGGGAGAGGTGTGAATCCAGAAGTACTCCCAGACTGCGAACCTGTTCCTTTTGTGGAATTGTGACCCCATCTAGAACAGGTAGATCACAATCATCTCTAGAGTTCTGACCCCGCACAATAATCTTATCCATCTTGAATCCATCTTATCTGGATTCAGCTTCAGTTTATTTTCCCTCATCCAGCCAATTACTGCTTCCAAGCAGACATTTAGGGAGGATATGCCAGCTCTTGAAGTAGTTGACATGGAGAAGTAGATCTGGGTGTCATCAGAGTACTGGTAACACCCAGCTCCAAATCCCCTGATGATCTCTCCCAGCGGTTTCATGTAGATGTTAAAAAGCATTGGAGAAAGTTCGGAGCCTTGAGAAACACCATATTTAAGCTCAGATTTTGAAGAGCAACAGTCTCCAGTTGACACCATCTGGAATCTGTCCGAGAGGTAGGAGCGGAACCAGTGCCTCCCACCCCCAACTCCCTCAGACGTTCCAGAATGATACTATGGTCGATAGTATTGAAAGCTGCCGAGAGATCCAAAAGGACCAACAGAGTCACACTTCCTCTGTCAATTCCCAATTGGAGATCATCCATCATGCTGACAAAGGCAGTCTCCACCCCATAGCCTGCCCAAAACCCAGTTTGAAATAGGGGTGTGCATTTTGGAATTCTCTTGTTTCGATTTGTATCCAAATCAAAACACCCCCATTTTGTTTTGTACCCAAATTTTCTGAATCCGAATCAGCCCTGTTTTGTTTTGTAGCCGAATTTTCCGAATCCGAATCCGAATCCGAATCGGTTTGGATTTTTAAAAAGGGTACCAGGGCAAAAAAAGTGGGTGGTGCTGGTAGTGTCCAATGGGTGGAAGCTACCACCCAAATTTCAAAGGAATTAGGCAAAGGGCTGGTGTTTTGTGAATTTTTTAAGTTTACACATCTTTAAGAATTTTCCCATAGGGAATAATGGCGATTCCAGCAAATGTATCGCTTCAAATCAAGGGGAAAGGGATGACCCAGAGTGGAGTGTGATGGGTGGTAGTGCCCAAAGGGGGCAAGGAAACTTCCAGAATTATCTCAGAAGAATTAGGAACATAGGAAACTGCCATATACTGAGTCAGACCATTGGTCTATCTAGCTCAGTATTGTCTTCACAGACTGGCAGCGCCTTCTCCAAGGTTGCAGGCAGGAATCTCTCTTGGCCCTATCTTGGTGAAGCCAGGGAGAGAACTTGAAACCTTCTGCTCTTCCCAGAGCGGCTTCATCCCCTGAGGGGAATATCTTGCAGTGCTCACACATCAAGTCTCCCATTCATATGCAACCAGGGCAGATCCTGCTTAGCTATGGGGACAAGTCATGCTCAGCCACAAGACCAGTTCTCCTCTCCATTGGGCAAAGGGCTGATCTTTTGTGAATTGTTGAAGTTTATGTGTCTTTTAAGATTTCTCCCATAGGGAATAATGGAGATTTCAGCAGCCCCATAATTCCACTTGGGGGGCACTGGGGTTTCCCAGAGCGAGGGGCTGTGTAGTGCACATAGGGTGCCAACCACCTCCATACCCACAAGCCCTTTGGATACTGGGTTTTGTGTTTCTGAGGTGTTCATTGTAGATACTCTGGTAGTATATGAGATTTTCAGTGAAAAACAAGAATCCACTCTCATATGCTACCAGAGAATCTACACTCAGAACACCACAGAAACAACAGAACCCAGCGCCCCATGGGTTAGCAACCCTTCCCCTGGCCAATGTGGGGTCAGTAAGGAGTGGCAAGAAGCAAAAGAGCCAATGGGGAACAAGGAGGGAATTGTCAGCAGGTCAGCCCATGATTTAGGTCACCGATCAGAAGGCTGGAAGGGTGGGAAATTCAAAGAGATGTCAAACACAAAATGGAGACTGACTCAGAGATCACCACAAAATGGAGGTCCAAAACAACAAAACGTTTTGTAGCCGAAACAGGGACGTTTTGTTTTGTATACAAAACTTTTGGATCTGGAAAATGGGTGTTTTGTTTTGTCTACAAAACACCCGAAACAGGCTGTTTTGGGTACAAAACGTTTTGTATCCAAAACATTTCGCACATCGCTAGTTTGAAATGGGTCTAGATAATTAGTTTCCTCCAAGACTGCCTGGCACTGAGAGGCCACCACCCTCTCAATTACCTTGCCCAGCCATGGGAGGTTGGAAACAGGCCTATAATTGCTCAACTCTGAGGGAGCTAATGCAGGCTTCTTTAGAAGAAGTCTAATGACTGCCTCCTTAAGGCAAGGAGGCATCCTGCCCTCCCTCAGAGAAGCATTTATGATGTCCACCAGTCTACAACAACCTCCCTGCTAGAACAAACAAGCCATGTTGGACAAGGGTCAAGAGAACAAGTGGTAGGCCTCACTGCTCCAAGCAGCTTGTCCACATCTTCAGGAGTCACAAACTGAAACCGATCCAGTCGAATCACATAAGAGCGGTTGTTGGGCACCTCCAGCTCAGACATCAAATTAATTGTGGAATCTCCATCTAGGTCGGCCCGAATCCGAGAGATTTTATCTGTGAAAAACTCTTTGAACACATCACAGCAGGTAACTGATGACTCCGAATTCTGTTTCAAGGGAGTGGGAGCAGATACTAGTCCCCTCACAACCCTGAACAACTCCGCTGGATGTGAACTTGCAGAAGCAATACGGGCAGAAAAGACCTCTTTGCCACACGTATTGCCTGAGCATAGATCTTTAGATGTGCTCTATGTCACAATCTGTCAGATTCAAGTCGCATCTTTCTCCACTTGCGCTCCAGTCGCCCACCTTGCGACTGGAGCGCCCACCTTCAGTCCCTGTAGATCTTCCGTATACCAAGGGGACAAATTTGAAATGGGTCAGAGGGGATGCTTGAGAGCAATTGTGTCTACTGCCCTGTTGAGCAAGTTGTTCCAATTCTCAACCAGGGCATCAACAGGATCACCAGCAAAGCCAACACTGAATACCTCTAAGGCTTCTTGGAATCTTACTGGATCCAATAACCTCTTTGGGCGAACCATTGTAATGGGCCCCTCAGCCTTGCAGAGGTGGGAAGTGGTTGTAAGTCCAGCCTTGACCAGATGGTGGTCCGTCCATGACAATGGGGAAATCACAGGAGTCCCCACCCATGGAACACCACCCTGATCAGAGTAAAAGACCAAATCAAGAGTGTGGCCTGCAATATGCGTCGGTCCAGAGACCACTTGGGATAGGCCCATAGTTGTCATGGCCGCTATGAACTCCTGAGCTACCCCGGACAGATTGGTCCTGAAATGAACACTGAAGTCCCCTAGCACCAAGAGTCTGGGAGACTCCAATGCAAGTTCCGCGACCAAGTCCATGAGCTCAGTAAGGGATTCAGTTGGGCAGTGGGGCGATCAGTACACCAGCACAAGTCCCAATCTATCCCTGGTCCCCAAACTCAAGTACACACATTCAATATGGTCCAATACCCCAACAGGGACCCTGGTAAAGGAGATGTTATCCCTATAGACCACAGCCACTCCACCTCCCCGCCCATGTCCCCTTACCTGCTCCTCTATAGAATATCCTGGAGGGAGAAGCTGGGACCAAACTGGACCACTAGCCTCCCCCAACCAAGTCTCTGTAATACATACCAGATCAGCCCCTTCATCTACGATCAAATCATGGATGAATTCAGATTTATTTTGGACTGACCTGGCATTACAGAGGAGCAAGGAAAGGCTATGTGGGTTGTTGGCAAGGCTCAAAGAGCTGGCAGGACAGCCAGAAGAGGAGACAGCTATTAAATTTCTGACTACACTTCCCCTGGAACGGCCTGCTGACCTGCCAACGTTACTCGTCTATTCCCCACCACCACCGGGATAGCTGCCCCATAATCAACAAAGGCACCCCCTGTCCCATCTCCAGACGAACCCAAACACATTACAGCAACTTCAACCCAAGTCTAAAACAGCCAACTTCAACCCAAGTCTAATTAAACAGCCCTCTAGCCCTCGCCCTCGCCCTCCACTGAAGTGGCTCCCCCAAAAGGGCGACCCCCTTTGGTGTAGCCCCTTTGGTGGCGGGCCCGCCGCCACAAGCAGTCTTCCTATAAAGCCCAAAACTGAGCAGGTGACCCGAGGAACAGCTGAGTCACTCAGGGCCTGGTCCCAATACTGCGCACACTTCCCACAGATGTTAACCTGAGGCTGCAGCCCCACAGGGGAAGCAAAAGCAGGCATGCAACAGCAGAAGGAACCCCAGCACCCACCTGGTCTCTCACGCCAGATAGCACTGGGTGGGAAGTAGATGGACTCTCCCTTTCCCTCTCTGCTGGGCTTGTTAATGCATCACAGTGATTAATCAAACCTGAAATTGCAGGGATGTGGACAGTGCATTTTTGAAGTCCATGTCCCTGAATCCATTTTTTCATTAGACTCTGATCCCTATGGAGTTTGGGTCCAATTCCAAATGGGTCTGTTTCACCCTGAAGTCATTCCCAGGAGCCATTCCACTGTCCCCTTCCACCAAGTTTGGGAAAAGGGCAAGCTGTATGAAGGACTCCTGAGAACCACTAAAGGAGAACCTGAAGCTCTTAGGGTATAGCACGTGGCAATGTCATTATTGTGTGCCAGGCCATAGGGATCTGGTCCTTTCTAGAAGCAATTTGGAGTTCAGATTAGGGATGTGCAGAACATTCCAAGCTTGGAACATTCTGACTCAAACGGGGCCATTTCAAGTGTTTCAAGCTCAGAACTATACTGGTCTAAGTGTTCCAAGCAGCATTTTGGACTCCAAAATGGCACTCTTCCTGCCTCTGTGCATGCGCAGCAGCCATTTGCACAATACTGCCAATTCAGTAAGAACCGTTGCGAACTGAAGCAAGGCACATCGTTGCAATTCGATTCTGGTGATCATCATAGTTATTTCACATGCTGGTCTGGAAATGCCTGCAAAACACCCTTCAACATTCCACTGGTTTTATAGATATTCAAAGAAAATCACATCTTATATGTATGTATATAAATAAATAAAATCCCTTTGCGTCATGTTTCTGCTCAGAGCTCCAGTCACAATTCTGATCATTGGCTTGGGATGTTTGGGTTACTATCACCAGGGGCTTTCAACTCACCTGGTCTATATTCCTCCCGGGCTGAGTTAATTTGTATTTCAGTCTCAGCAGAAATTTGCAATTTCTGTGTCACCTCTTCTGCTGTCTTCTTTGTGTTACTGAGTACAACAATGAGACTCTCATCTTCCACTAGAGAACCTTGTGTGCTTGTCAGTCGATACAGCAAGTTATCTTCCAGCTCTTTCATCTTTCTTTTGTTAGCAGTCACATCTTCAATAAGATCAGTTCTCTCTTTCTCCAACTCCTGTTGAAGTGCATCACAAAGCCATACATCAATTGAATGCATTGTCAGAAGCAGACTCATTAATGTATACAGTACAGTATATCATATACATTGCAATAATGAAGGTAACACAACTTAACTGATAGCCCAGATAGTTAGAGGAAGACAGATGAAACCTGATACCTGAATTATATTTCCAGAGGGAACACATTTTTTGCTCCTTTGATCTTGGCAGGAGTCTGCACTCTACAATGGCATGGCCTACTTGAAACCCTGAATGTTGTGCACAGTTTGCACCATCTCAAAATAAGATGTAATAGATTGGAGGAGGTACAAAAAGAACAGTTAAAAGGCCTGAAATTTTGGAGCACCATCACTAGGAGGAAAAGCTAAAGCACCTGGGGCTTTTTAGTTTAGAAGAAAATAACGGGGTCGCCGATGCGTGGGGATGTTTGGCAGCGACCAATGAAAAGGCGGGGGCAGAGCTGCTGCTCAGCAATGGACAAAGAAGAAAATGGAGGAGGAAGGGAGAAGCTGGTGAGGACAGAGGAGACTGGCCCTGGCACGGTAATGGAGCTGGCGGAGGCCTGGCCTGGCCACAGTGAGGGGAGGGAAAGGTGAGAGGAGCCCGGCTGGGGCAGATGCTGTGTGCTGGTCTGTGGGCAGACTAGGGTGAGGTAGGGGGAAGGCAGGAGAGACTGGGGCAGAAGATGGGGGAGAGGGCAGGAGAGAATGGGGCAGTAGGTGGGGGGAGGGCAGGGGAGACTGGGACAGAAGGTGGGGGGAGGGCAGGGGAGACTGGGGTAGAATGGAGCATTGGTTTCATTTACCGTGAAGGCTTCTTCTGGTTGCTGGGGCCAGGGACATCTCATGGGTTATCCTCTCCCAGAGCTCCAGGCAGGACAGAAAGTAAATAGTTAAAAAACTAAGCCACACCCACTAGAGCCTGAGGGTGATAACCCCGCCCCAGTTCTTTCGGGCCCAGACATAAGAGGACAAAGGCAATACAAAACAGTAGAAAACAGCAGGTCAGAATAAACAGGTTTAAACATTCCAGAATAACAGAGTGTAGCAACCAACTGTAGAACTAAATGTCAGTCTCCACCATTTCAACAGAAGTAGACCAGAGCGCAAAATCACAACTGGGTGGGCCGAGATGTCCCTTGCCCCAGCAACCAGAAGAAGCCTTCACGGTAAGTGAAACCAATGCTCCGTTCTCGGTTGCTGAGGCCAGGGACATCTCATGGGACATACCACAGCTGTCCAACTCGGGTGGGAGCACTCTGGTCTACTAGCGAGGAAGAACTTGTTGCAAGACCCATCTGCCAAAGGTTGCCCGGGCAGATGCAAAATCCTTGATCTTGTAAAGTTTGGTGAAAGTGGAAGGCGACACCCAGGTGGCCACCTTGCAGATCTCTTCCATTAGTGGAAAATGCCACTGACGCTGCTGCTGCTCTAGTAGAATGTGCAGAGAGATGCGTTGGTGGCCTGAACCTTGTAGGCCATCGATATACACGCTATAATCCACGATGCAATAGTGGTCGAGGAATCTGGGATCCCCATGGAATGCAAACAGAGCGTCTGACAATCTGAATGAGGCTGAGCGTCTAATATAGACCTTAAGACATCGCTTAACGTGCAACTTGTGCCATTTCCGCTCCACAGGATGGACGGGTTTGGGGCAGAATGAAGGTAGGAAACCATCTTGCGATGGGTGGAAGGGGGACACCACCTTTGGCTTCATGAAGGGGTCCGGAATGAGCCTGATGGCCTCTTTCTGAAATATACAATATGACTTGTTTTACAGACAGCGCCTGCAGCGCCGAGATGAGCCTTGCAGAAGTGATGGCCACCAAAAAAGGCCAATTTAAACGATAAGACCCTGATCAGAATAGCTGCCAAAGGTTCAAAAGAGTGAGCGTGCAATGCCTTGAGGACAGTATGTAGTTCCCAAGAGGGTAACCTATGCACTGTTGGAAGTGACATCAGCGAGGCTCCTCATAAGAACCTATGCTGGTGAGGATGTGACTGAGATATTTTGCCCTTTTCTGCTGAGAGCAACTCCACCAATGGCAACGCCTGCCGTTTCAGGGTATTTGGACATAGTCCCTTCTTGAACCCTTCTTGTAAGAAGAGCAGGAGATGACATAACTTAGCCGTGCCCTTCAGAACGGAGTTGCATGACATCCAGCGAAGGAGTGCTCACCATGTATATTGATAAATTCTCTCTGTCGATGGACTTGCGTGACGCCAGCATAGTGCTGAGAACTCCCTCCGAGTAGCCATGTTGGTTGAGGACTCACTGCTAAATTTTCAAGCGGTGAGCCGAAACCAACATGGATCCGGCTGTAAAACTGGACCCTGATGGAGCAGGTCCGGGGTCTGAGGCAACCCCCAAGGTGGCTCCACCGCCAGATGGAGGAGCTCTGGAAACCAGGGTCTCCTGGGCCAGAATGCTGCCACTAAGAATACTGTTGCTCGAAGACACATCCATTGCAGGACTCTGGCCAACAGAGGTGTCGGAGCATACGTATAAAGGAGAGCATCTGGCCATGGACTGGATAGGGCATCCACTGCCATCGCCTCCCTGCGTGGAAATCTAGTCATAAATGCTGGTAGTTGCGCATTCTTCGGAGTCATAAAGAGGTCTACCTCAGGCATGCCCATCTTCTCTGTTATCTGGGTGAAAACTGATGGATTTAGAGCCCACTCCCCCAGTTGGATGTCAGCCCAGCTTAACCAGTCTGCAACCAGGTTCAGCTCTCCCTTGACATGGTGTGCCATCAGGGAAGGGAGGTTGCTCTCTGCCCAGGACAGCAGAAGGACAGCCTCCTGGTGAAGTGACCTGGACCTGGTCCCCCATTGCTTGTTTACATACACCTTTGCCGTCGTATTGTCGGTCTTTACGAATATGACGGTGCCTTGGATGATCTCCTGGAATGCTAGTAGCGCTAGGCGAATTGCGCGGAGTTCCCTCCAATTTATGTTGTGAGAATGCTTCTCCTTGTTCCATAGCCGCTGCGCCGACTGGTTGAGGCAGTGGGCTCCCTAGCCCATCACTTGCGTCTGTTGTTATGATGAACGTCTGTGGGTCCAAGAAGGTCTTTCCCAATTCAGGTTGTTGGAGTTGATCCACCAGTGGAGAGAGTGACGCAGGTCTGGTGGCAACTTCAGAAGCAGTCTACACCTCCTTAAGATTGCCTTCTGGTGGGGTAGGAGAAACCACTGGAAGTCGTGCAGATGAAGTCAAGCCCACGGAACCGAGTCCGGTGCGGCCACCATCAAGCTCAGCAGTCTTGACAAGGAAGCCAGAGGAACTCTTCGACTCGCTAGAACCAGGTGAACCTCTGTCTGGATAGTCTGTAACCTGTCCAGTGGAAGCAAGAGGCAGTTCACTAAGGTAACTATGATTACCCCCAAATGGCGCAGCCTGTGGCATGGCGTCAATTGACTCTTTTATCCATTTATGATGAAACCATGGTTCTCGAGTGTTGCGATAGTTATGATGAAACCATGGTTCTCGAGTGTTGCGATAGTTAAGGGCCATGTCCCGTTCTGCCTCTGGGAGAGATCTCGCTAGCAGCAACAAATTGACTATATATGCAAACAAACGAATCCCTTTCTGATGGAGTTACTTTGTGGAGACATGAGGGGCTGCTGTATTGAAAATGCCTTCCAGCATATTTAAACCGAAGGTACTACCTGCTTTCCGGGTGTATAGGAAGATGCAGGTAGGCCTCCCTTAAATCTATGGATGCCAGCACATCCAGATGAAAGAGTGCCTCTGAAACTGCTCTTAGAGTTTCCATCTGGAAATGAGTTCTGCGGACCCATCTGTTCAAAAATGTTTTAAGTCTAAAACAGCTCTCCTTGAGCCGTCCCTTTTTGGGATGGTAAATAGAAGTATTTTGTTTTGTTGTTGTTTTGGTTTGTTTGTTTTGTTTTAACTCCCTCTCCCTCCTGTGCCAGAGGCACTGGCTCCACTGCCCCGATGTCCAGGAGGTGTTGGATCGCCTGGACCATCAGCAAATGCTTTGAGAATGCTTTTGACCTTGGAGTGGGGATAAAGAAGCAAGGGGAGAGGAGTGAAACTCTATCCTGTAGCTGTGATGGATGAGCTGCAGAACCCAGTTGTCTGAGGCTGAATCTTCCCAGGCTGGGGCGAGGTGAGACAAATGCCCTCCAAGCCTGAAATGCTTCAAGTCATTGTTGTGGCTTTTGCTGCTTTGACTGAGCAGCTTTTTTTTTTGTAGGTACCAAACCCTCTAAAGGGTGCTCTCTGATGATTCCAAGATCCCCTCTGGAATTTTGTATCTCTGTCCCAGCCCATGAAGGGCCGGAAGCTATGAAAGGGAAGGGCCTTTTGAAAGGCTGTTTATCAGTCTTTTTATTGGTTGAAGGCATCGTGTCTTTCACTTATCAGACGACTCTACAAGAATGTCTTGTAGGGCAGACTCACCAAAAGGCTTCTTGCCGTCATAAGAGACAGTGGCGACGTTAAGCCTAGAGGTAGAACCAACTGTCCAACTTTGAGCCACAAGTGGCGTCTGCCAACAAATGATGAAGCCGCCACTTGCGCTGAGAATCTAATCGTATCAAGATTGGCATCGGCCATAAGGGCCTGCGCTTTCTGGATCTTTAATAGTTGCTGTCACATCTTAACTGGGTCCCCTGGAGGATCACTCAGAAGATTGACCACCCATAATAAGGAGGCACGAGCTGCCCTGGATGCTGCCACTGTTGCACGGATCACCAGGGACACGTTCTCATGACACACTCAAATGACAGCTCGGCCTTCTTGTCAGCTATGTCTTTTAGAGAAACCTCACCCTCTCGAGATACCAGGGAATCCGACACCAATTGCGAAATCTGGGCATCCACATTTGGTGTCCTCAACATGTCTGTAGTGGTTTTCTGAAAAGAATAAAGTTTGTTAGTCATGGACGTAGCCTTGCATTTGGAAGCTGGTGTCAACCATTCCCGTTTGACTACATCCACAAACAACTCTGGCATGGGCATCAGCATGTCCTTGGGGCGTGCTCTAGGAAAGACCAAGTCCCCTTTGGCGCAAGAGTCAGAACTCTGCCCAGCCTCTGATTTCAGTCCAATTGTATTAATAATTCTGGACATAAGTGGGCTGAAGTCCTCTGCCACAAAGAGGTGCTGTGACACTGAGGCATCACCAGTGTCCTCCCCTCCAGACCATTCCCCGTCATCCTTGTCTAACGGAGTCTCTGGGTCCGGATCAAAACCTCCCCCTGCATTAATTGGGTCTTCAGAGTCAGAAGGCAGATTAGGCCTCTCTGAGTTTGCAAAGACTTTTTTTTTAAGGTGCAAGTAAACCCCTAGGGCCCCCAGAGTCTGATTGGAAGCATCAGAGGAATGGTCCCGTGCCACCTTGCCAGCCAACTTGCCCAGCTCACTATGCTTAAGCTTGCTTTTGGCCTTCTTGGGAGAAGGACTGACAGACTCGCTAGATGAGGAGCTCACAATGGGTGATCTATGCCTTCTCCCCTTTGGCGATCTCTTACTCCTCTTAGGGGGCCTAACCTGGTAGATGGTGCCAATGATTGCATTGCGAAACCATGCTTGCCACTCAGGTGGCAGCACAGACTTAGGTAAAACAGCAGGGTTAGAACTGGATTCTTTAGGCCCAGTCTCTGCAGCAGACTCCCCCTGCTGGCCAAACACCATAATCACAGTCTTAGGCTTTTCCCGCCCTTTTAGAGACTGTCTCCCTTTTACATTACCAGCTCCTTTAGGTAAAATGGAGGAATTCTTCGCAACCGTCGCCATCTTAGGAACAGAAGATGCCTGTGATGACCTCGCTGCCCTGCCGGTCAGGTTGCTAGCCAGCTTGCCAATCCTCCTAATCTCTTCAGAGGTTGGTACGGCATTGGCAATAGGGAGCCTCCGAAAGTGCTCTTCAGAGCCACTTGAAGCTGCCTGCAGCAGCATGGCGCGCCGGGCCACGGTAGTATGAGTCTCGCAGCCCGAGGGCGGGAGACTCGACGCGGCCCCTTCGACGATCGGGACGGGCGGCTCGAGAGCGGCCGTCACCGACGCGGGAAAATCAAGCCCTTCCAGGGGGGACTCTGTGGCCCATAGAGGAGAGACGGCCGATCACGGACTGTCAACTCACTGCTGGCGAATTTTCTGGGAGGTTTTCAGGAGGTCGGAAAAGCGGCCTTGCTATGCAGAGCTTAAAGCAGCCTGCGCCAGTGGGGCCTACAAACGGCCCTGAAGCCTCCCAGGCCGAAAACACTCAATCTCTTCCCCTTGTTGGAGAAATTGCTCTGTACCTCTCTGACTGGCTCCAAGCAACAGAGAGGAAAGAGGAGATGGGGGGGGAGAGGAGTGGGCGGGGGAGAGAAACAGACGAAAGAAGGGTGGTTTTCTTTCTTTTCAGGTAATAGCAAGCAATAAGGATCAGAGACAGAAAAAAGGATCTGGAGAACAGAATACTGTAGTTAGGAAGTCAATTAGAGAATTAATATCAGCAGAAAATAGAGAGAGCTAGAAAAACGCTGCCTTGGAGCTTGCTGAGGACAGAAAGAACTGGGGCGGGGTTATCCCCCTCAGGCTCTAGTGGGTGTGGCTTAGTTTTCTAACTATTTACTTTCTATCCTGCCTGGAGCTCTTGAGAGAGGATAACCCATGAGATGTCCCTGGCCTCAGCAACCGAGAAGGTGGGGGGAGGGGGATCCGCCGGCCCCAAAGAGCACACAGATGCTCTGTGCGGCTTAGGCTAGTTTCTTTTTAAAATTCAGACTGTTTACCACAATTTTCTGCAGTTTTTGGAGCCATTTTGTCCTTTGGGGGGCATTCCTGGGCACAAGGGGGACCCTCAGAGCACACCCCAATAAGTTTTTTCTATGTTCTGGTCAATTTTGGGCTCGTTTTTTTGGCTTTTTCCATTAATCCTGGAACCTAACCTCCCTTTCCCCATAGCCATAATGCCTTCTTACTCATGGTTTTGTTACTCATGGTAGTAGGCAAGGAATTGAACTCATGCAAGTAATGAGGTTCTTCTGTATTAGCATTTTTATTTACAATTCCCTTCCTAATGATCCCTAGCATGGAATTAGCATTTTTTTTACAGCTGCCATGCAGAGTCAACACTTTCAATGAGCTGTCCACCATGACCTCAAGATCTCTCTCCTGGTCAGTCACCCCATCAGAATAAATGTAAAATTGTGGGGTGGGGGGGTTGCTCCAATATGCATCACATTCCATTTGCTTACATTGAACAGCATTTGCAATTTTGTCACCAACTCCCCCAATTTGGAAAGATCTTTTTGCACAATCTGTTTTGGATTTCACTACCCTAAATAGTTTGGCATCATCTGCATTTGGTCACCTTGGTGCTCACCTCAAGTTCTAGATCATTTACAAATAAATTCAAAAGCACCTGTCCCAGTACAGATCCCTGCGGGACCCCACTTCTTACTTCCCTCCATTGTGAAAACTGTCCATGTATTCCTACCCACCGTTTCCTGTTCTTCAACCAATTACCATTCCACCCATGAACCTGTCCTTTTATCCCATGACTGCTAAGTTTACTCAAGAGCCTTTGGTGGGGAACTATGTCAAGAGCTTTTTGGAAGTCCAAATATACTATGTTGACCAAATCACCTTTATCTACATGCCTGTTGACACTCTCAAAGAACTCCAAAAGGTTAGAGAGGCAAGACTTGCCCTTGCAGAAGCCATGCTGGTTCCCCTTCAGCTAGGCCTGTTCTTCTATATTATTTACATTTATTATTATTATTATTATCATCATTATTTTACATTTTATATCCAGCTCTTCCTCCAAGGAGCTCAGAGCAGTGTACTACATACTTAAGTTTCTCCTCACAACAATCCTGTGATGTAGGTTAGGCTGAGAGAGAAGTGACTGGCCCAGAGTCACCCAGCAAGTATCATGGCTGAATGGGGATTTGAACTTGGGTCTCCCCGGTCCTAGTCCAGCACTCTAACCACTACACCATGCTGGCTCTCTGTTTAACAATTTTGTCCTTAAGTATGCTTTCCATCAATTTACCCGGCAGGGTAAAGAGTTACATTAGCTACTTTCCAGTCCTTTGGTACAGAGCCTGATTGTAGGGACAAGTTACATATTTTTGACAGGAGATCAGCAATTTCACATTTGAGTTCCTTCAGAACTCTTGGTTAGATGCCATTTGGCTCTGGCAATTTGTTAATTTTTAGTTTTTCAAGACAGTTTAGAACATCCTCTCCCGTCACCTCAAATTGGCCCAGTTCTTCAGCTTCCAAGCCTGAGTTCTTCAGCCTCCAAGCCTGAGTTCCAAGTTCAGTTTCGGAGCAGTATATGGTCAGTTATCCTCTGCCATGAAGACAGATGCAAATAACTCATTCAGCTTCTCTGTAACCTCCTTAATAATCCCTTTCACACCCTCATTATCTAAAAGTCCAACTACCTCCCTGGCAGGTTTTCTGCTTCTGATATACTTAATGAAGTTTTTTTGTTATTTCCCTTGACACTTCTAGCTATATGCTCCTCAAACTCTTTTTTCGTCCTTTATTGTCTCCTTGCATTTTTTTTGCCAGAGTTTATGTTCCTTTCAGTTCTCTTCGTTTGCGCAGGACTTCTATTTCCTGAATGAAGTCTTCTTTCTTTTTATCACTTCCCTGACTCTACCTGTTAGCCATGCTGGCATCCTCCTGAACTTGATGGTACCTTTCCTCCTTCTTGGTTGCATTCCAACTGAGCTTCTATTATTTTGGTTTTAAATAAGTTCCATGCCTACAGGCTTGAGTTTCCTCAACTCCAGGTCACTCTCAGTGTTTTGATCCAGAGGGAGATAGAATGTCCCTAGTAACACATTTCCCTTTCAGTCCTTGTATATCATTATACCCATAATGATTCTGTGGAGGATTCCAGTCCTCCTAGGTTTTCTAACTTGTTGGATTCTATTCCTGCTTAAATATAGTGTGCTACTCCACCCCCAATCCACCTCTCCCTGTCCTTTCTGTCGAGTTTGTATACAGGAATTATAGTGTCCCACTGGTTCCCGTTATGCCACTCTATCTATGTTTTCATTAGCAACCAAGCACTCCAGCTTGCTCATCTTGGCTCAGAGACCTCTGGCATTGGTGTATAAACAGCTATACACCAAGATTCTTACCTGGCATTGGCATGTGCTATCTCTCTTACTATCATTTGTCCACTTTGACCAACTGTCATGTGTTTCCATCTGCCACCTTTGGCAGAGGGGATCAGAGACATCACTTAGATCCTTTTAAGCCTTACCAGACCTGTCCCTGTGGGAGGAGTTACCTCCAGCTAGACCAGGGGCTGTAGTATAAAGCCTTCAGCCAGCCTCTGGCTATTGGAGGTACAGTTCATATAGACCTTCTGTGGACTGGTGACTTTATCCTATTGTATTCCCAGTAGTGGTTTAACCATGCTTCTGCCTAGCTCTCCGTATCTGTTGACTGCTGGTTTGACCTTGCCTGCTTGACCTTGTCTCTGCCTTGCCCTTTGCATATCTTGACCACTGGTGAGACTTTGACTTGCTTGATACTGCTCCTGCCCTCCCTTGTAGCAGCTGTACCACCTTGTTCTAATTACTGTAAGTGTCCAGAGCAGGTGATGAGTAATATCTTAGTTTTTAAAAAATTTAAAAGGGTAAGATAAATCCATGGAGGATAGGTTTATTAGCAGATATTAGCCATGAGAACTAATAACTAAAGGGAGTTTCTCTGTTCAGAGATGGTACACTTCTGAACAAGGATGCTAAAGACATACAACAGGGGAAGGATATCATCTATATACCTGCTTGTGAGTTCTCAGAGGTATCCAGTTGGCCTCTGTTGGAAACAGACTAGCAAAACAGTTTTCAGATAAACATTTCTGATCTTATGAGTCTGTATGCAAGCATTAGTTTTGTGGTGAACTGCCCAGAGACATGAGTTTGGGGCAGTATAAAAATATGTTAAATAAATAAACCCAAAATAAAAGATATTGGATGGCACCCTAGCATTGTGTTTATGCTCCTAACAGTAATGTGTGTGCTGTGCTAGCCTTGGTGCTTCCCAAGTGCCGCCACTCTTTTTGTACAAGTGGGATGATTTTTGCTGTTCTTCCCATGTTCTGGAACCATGGAAACATGTCATTGAAGCCTGAATGACCCTCAAGGATGTCTTTCCACAGTCAAACAGCACTTCTGGAGACATTATAAATCTACACCAAGACATTATGCAATTCACAATAAGTTAAGAGCTTATTGTGAATTGCATAATGCCTTGGTGTAGATTTATGATGTCTCCAGAAGTGCTGTTTGACTGTGGAAATACATTTGTCTTTCTTGTGCTGGATGCCTCCATGCTTACATCAAGGGCCAAAGACATCACCTCCTCCATGTGAAAGAGGACAAGGCACATGCACTGAGATCATTTAAGAGCTTGGTTCAAACCAGGCAACAAACAGAACACTGTGAAAACCAGTAGGTTTCATTTCCAGAAATTGGAAATGAAAATGGCAAGTAGAATCCAACTTAGTCTATAACTGAGATAAAATTTAGCAGCATTCCTAATTTCAGCAGCTCCTGATTACTGTGGAATCCATGGCAAATACTGCATATCAGGCATCACAATCAGGTTGAGTGGCAACGGAGGCAGCAATTAGTTCGTCACACCACCACTGGCAAAATTCTTTTGGTGAGTTTTCCCTGCTATGCTGCAGGAGATCTAGACATTCACACAAGCAACGTGATAGGACATATTTACATCGATTAAAATACCACAGTATATCCAAGTGTTGTACAGACAGAAATGATTAATTTCACATAGTTAGTGCTACCAAAAAGTTAATTTGCATCTAATTCAAAATGGGGTCTCATTCTGTGGAATGTGGAATGGCCATAATGAGCTCAATATCTTCCTTGCATAAAAGAAAGACCTATGGCATGTACAATCTGTGGAAACAAAAGGAAATGTAATTGGGGATTGTGAGAGTAACTTATGAGAATTATGAGTTTTCTTTGGACAAGCTGTGATAGGAAATCTGAACATTAAAAATGCAAATATCTTTGAAGCAAAAGGATGAAAAGGTAATCTTGAAAGAAATGAGGGAACATTTGCTCATTTCATTTGTTTTAATTAGCTTCCATTTCAAGATGAAAAGGTTTCAGGGAAGAGATGTCTTTGGAATACAAACAGGTGTAAATTGTAAAACTCCAGCATGTGCTTTCATATCTACAAGCGAGGACAGGGAGAGGTTTGGACAGAACCAGCAATTTGGGCAGTTAGCATGGACAGCCATTTTGCTATTGCATTCTCAACACCATTCTATAAGATATGCCCACAGTGTAGATGTGTTAGACACTTTTCAGCAACCTTAGACCTCAATATGTGCATAACTTCCTCCTGGTAACTGGGCTAAGAGGCAACTTTAAAAGTGATCGCTCTTCTTTATTTAGCAAGGGGACATCCCTATTTAATTGCAGCACTGAGCACAGTGGCCCACCAGCGGCTGTTTCTAGTGTCTACCCTAGACACTACTCTTTTATACTTTCTACCCTTAAGTGGCACAGTGGGGAGATGCTTGACTAACAAGCAGAAGTTTGCCAGTTTGAATCCCCGCTGGTACTATATCGGGCAGTAGCGATATAGGAAGATGGTGAAAGGCATCATCTCATACTGCACAGGAGGCGGCAATGGTAAAGCCCTCCTGTATTCTACCAAAGAAAACGACAGGGCTCTGTGAGCACCAGGAGTCAAAATCGACTTGACGGCACAACTTTACCTTTACCCGAGAAAGTATAAAAATAGGAAGCCTAAATGAATTCATGGTTACTACCAAAAGTGATATGCTCTCCAGTAAGGCTTCTTTTCTGGCTTATTTGGCATCCTGATGATCAGCCACAAATGTACCAGTTCAAACTATTGATGGAGACATTTAGAGATGACCTGAAAACTCCTTATTTTATTAAATCCTCATTGCTCTACGAATTTGAAAGCTCTTTCACAAACAGAAGCAATTTGCTTCTACTTAAGTAATGTAAGGAAAGGAGCTGACAACTTAATATATTCAGCAGATATTTCACTGGGATCAGAAAAAGGGCTGCTTTAGAGAACTAGCACAAGCCTCAGATTCATGCATTCACTTCCCCCCCCCTCCCCTCACGAGCTCCCATTCCATCCCAGTCCTTTTGGTTCCAGAAAATCCATAGTTGTTATATCCAAACCAACACACTATTGTTTCTGCTTGATCTCAAATCAAAATTTGACTTGAATCAATTTCAAACCACGGCTCCCAGTTCTGATTGGGAAGGCGAACGCAAACCATATGTTGCCAGCTCAGGTGCAATGACAAACTGTGAGTCTGTTCACATGAGCAGCCCTACCCAGCCCTTATTTGGGTAGGGCTGCTCTTCTGAAGCACTGGGATTGAGGCAAATCCTGGCATTGCCTCCCCAGGTAGCCCAGGAATTTAACCTGACATTTGACCTGGGTAAAAGGGAACAAGCGCGCCCTTTTACCGAGGTATGGGGTTGTGTGTTTATGCTCAGGCTGCATGCCTAGAGCACCCAGTTCATGGGGGAATTCCTCCATGCACCATGCTCTAGAGGCTGGGATGCATTTTCCCAGCCTCTAGAATGCTGCATGGCTCACAGCAGTGCCAGTCATGTCGGCACATGAGCCACACAGCTGAGATCACCGTTGGATCTTCTGATGGTGTGGGGAGGTAGGTGCTAGCGTGCCTTCCCCCTGCCTACCCTCCCCAGCTCTGTGTGAGTGGCCCGAATCGGAAAGCTAGGGAACGAATGGAGCATATGATGGCAGAAGGAAGCACATGAACCGAGGATGAAGCCTAACAGCCAAATAACTGTCTGGCCATTACATTCAAACTAGTGTAATGTTTGGTATGAAGCCAGGGCAAAGACTAGCCTTTTACCTTTACACCATTGCATCACACAGCTTTAATCGGAGCTTGCAACTCTAGATCTACTCACACAATTGTCCTGATTTTCTCCTCCTGGGAAATGTAGTTCTATGATACGGTCAGTGGCCGCTTACTGAGAAACTTGACCATTCTCAAATAAGACTATCATAGCTAGGCTTAGATTAGAAGAGCAGATGTGCCCTGGTCTCTCAGGGTTAATGTTATGGATACATGAAAGGGGATTTGGAAAGTGACATGCAAAGGAGAAGTCCTGAGAAATACTCTTCTTAAAATCTCTTCTTAAAAAATATTCTTCTTAAAAAATATTTAGTCAACTCCCAGTGGGGTCTTAGAAAAATTAGTTTCTTTGGCAAGGAACCATAGTTCTGTTGTAGAACATATGTTCTGCATGTACAAGGTACAGAATCTGCAGTTAAGGAATTTCAGGAAGTAGGACTGAAACCTTTCTTAAGACCTCGGGAAATCACTGCCAGAGTAGACAATGTCTGAATCAGCATCAGCCAGTTTCATATGCAAGATTTTTTAAATAAATATGCACATAAATAGTAGGTAAACGGGATGGAAGGAGAAGAGGAAGTTCTAAAGAAGGGTTGCAGAACTGTCTTAATTTTGCTTTGATATTTGCCCAGAGGATCGTTTTGTGTTGGCTCCACTGTATCATAGGAAGCTGAAAAGTATATCCTTCCGATGTACGAGTATGAAAAATGACTTCAGTAAATTATTACAAATCAATTTACAAATCTTGCATTCTAACATTGTTGTCAATCATTTCCCCACTAACCTGTTTTTCAGTCACAATGACTCTTCCTAGGAGCTGATCTTCTAGACCCTTCATGGTGACAGTAAAATCAATGATAGAAGTGCGAGCACTAATCTCAGGGGTATATGCAGGATTTGGAAGCTTGGTGGTAATATAAAGTCTGAAGCCATTCATTACATCCACTTCTTTATCCCCAACTTTTACCTAATAAAAACAATTACAGGAGTGACAGAGAAATACAAGCCTACAAGATCTATTACACCTTCAAATATCAGCTGGTTATTTATTGGAGAACATCTAGCTTTCATTTAGTCACTTCAATAAAAGTCATGTTTATTATTTCAAACTACCACCCTGAAAATAGTAACTCTCCAAGTAATGACATCTCTGTTACTGCAACATATAGTAGACCAATGCAGAATGTATCCTTCCTTCTGTCTATTTAATACATGGGGAATGGGTGTGTCCTGGCTAGCCATACATCCCTACACTGACACAGTCACTGGTCTCACCTGTCAGGTGTCCGTGCAGTCAACACTTGTCTGCAAAGGGCAGTGTGGCGGGCTGGCACACTCCCATTCACTCCCTCCACACATCCAATGAGTGCAAGGGTAAAAACCTGCATAGGGCTAGTGTGTGACCTCTAAAACTAACACACAATCCGTACTAGGAACAGAAAAAGCTAGTTCTCCCATTTCTTGTGTGTGACATGTTTATTAAATATATTCATATTGTGTCTTATCAAAAATTATTTCCAAGGCAGTTCAAAACAAGAGCACACTGGCACTTGGTGAAATCATCCCCTGCCCCTACATATCTGAAAACTAGCTGTTCTTGAACTGTGGTCTAGAGACCACCAGAACTCCTTGGCACATTTTCAGGTCATCCCCAAGACCATGATGAAAATGAGAGAGAACCATGACGAAGAGCCAAAAGCTCTCTTGCAAGTGTACACTATATGCTGAAGAGGCAAGCTGCCTTTCAATGTAAACATGAAAACAAACTGAAAAGCAGCTTGCCTCTTCAGCAACACAATGGAGTTGTGAGCATGACTTCAGTCATACACTTGGGAGGGCTAGGGGGAAGGCAGGAGCTTGCCTGCCTTCCCCTGCAGACATGTGGTGGCCATCTTGGCCTCTGATGCACCACGCAGACCCACATGAGCGGCGGCGCATCAGAGTCCAGAGCTGGGATTGGGAGGAGGAAGTCCTCCAAAATCTCCTGATAGACGGCTGCGTTGACCCTGGACTTAATGAAGCACAGTGGACCAACACCAACAGATGACATGGCTCCCCACACCAGCAGTGCAGCGGCTGCTCTCAGTTGAGTAACCCTTGCACAGTGCCTCCCCATGGCTCGCTGCCCAAAATGGCAGCAGGCAAGGGGGAAAGCTACCCAGTGGTGATCACCCAGATGATCACCTGCCAAGGTAGAATGAACTCACGGTCTGTTCTACCTTGGTAAAATGCTGGGTAGAAAAGGCAGGCTACCGTTGACTGGAGCAGCTGGGAGCAGAGGGCTTCCAACACTCCAGATGACATGAGCTGCCTGGGATAATCCGGGCAGCTCATGTCGTGAGAATAGCCTTCATGTGTTAAAGGGGAAAACTGCAAATAATTGAAGGATGATAAATGGAACCAAATGAAGAACATCTGTTTTTAGAATGGGAATGCATTTGGACAAGTAACCAAGAAGCCTGCAACATGAAGGTGGCAGGAGAGCCCCTTGGAATGCACTGAAGAGGGAGAAGGAAGAGAAAATATGGCTCATGAGGAACCAACTAGAGAGAAGCATGTTCCAGAGCACTGTAAAACATTCCCCTTAGGTGATGGAGCTGCTCTGGGAAGAGCAGAAAGTTCCAAGTTCCCTCCCTGGCATCTCCAAGATAGGGATGAGAGAGATTCCTGCCTGCAAACTTGAAGAAGCTGTTGCCAGTCTGTGAAGACAATACTGAGCTAGATGGACGTATGGTCTGACTCAGTATATGGCAGGTTCCTATGTTCCTATGTTCCAGAGTGGGGAGAATTTGGGCAAGGGACCTTACAAGCATCCTTCAATGTGGACAGCCACAGAGTAAGAAAGTGTGGTGGTTCAAAAAGAACAAATGTATCAGAAGGTTAGTCTTCACTAAAGCAAAAGTTAAGGACCACTTTTGTAAACAATTATCTAATTTTGTAAACACTTTTGTAAACAAGAAGAGCTCAAATAACTTCATGACACCAAGACAGGATTACAACTGGAACATGGAACCTAGCATTATTTTAATAACTGAATGTATTCTTTGAAACAGATATTCCCTTTTCTCACCTTGTATGTTGAACCTGTTTTGATGAAGTTTTTTTCCAGCACATTATCCAAAGCTGGATCCAGCTCTTCACCAACATCTTCAATTAACAGTGGTCTACCAAGTGAAAGGCTATCCTCCAAGTGGTTTCTAAAATATTTGTGATTCAAAGAGGTGATCTGAGGGGGAAAACATGCTGCCTTTTTATTAAGCTATTGCATCATCAGGGGGAAACACCAGAAATTTTGTACAGGACAAACTTTGTTTTAAAAACAGCAAAGCTTTCCTAATTTCTGTATCAAGTCAAGCCAAGAAATTAGCACATCTGATTTACCACTGTAGCAACATGCTTGATTAAATCAACATTTAATCCAACACACTTAATGCACCTGAATGTCAGGATTGGAGTGGGTGTTGAACAGGTAATTTGCAGGATGGTAGCTATGAATTCAGTCTGTGTGACATAAGTTATGACCAAAGAAGGAAACTGCAGTGAGATCAGCCACATAAGTTTCTTCACACCAATATAAAACAGTTTAGATTATCATTCCTGACCCCTAAGAAAATGTACTGGGTATACCGAGTACGTACCTGGACAAGGTGCACTCACTAATCTGAACAACCAAGAGACCTTTCCTTGCTGGCTAACGACAGCTTTCTCCTTATCCCCCCCCCCCCGCCTTTTCCTCACCCCACCCTCTGCTTCACAGAAATCATCTGATTCTGGGCTGGTCACATACAAGATTTATTTCCAGTGTTACAAAGCTTCAACTAGACGACAGCACAGATACAGACTTAATTGATTCATTATCTCTCTCAACTTCAGGATGACCAAGTTTGGGTTGCAAATTTACTGGGATTGCTGAAAGGGAGAAGCGTAGTCCCAAGAACCTGCTCTGAGTTCAACAAGGCCGCACTGGCAATAATATGGCATACTGGGTAGAAATGTGTCAATCAATTTTGGTACAAATTGATTTGTACCCAAATCTAGCTGACTCGGGTGATTTGGAGACAGAACAAATCACCCCTGTGGTCTATTGTCTAGATTTGGGCCAAATCAAATCACACCAGATTCATTTTGAATGGATTCGAGATTCGGATTCCTCCTATGAATTTCCCTAGATTCCCAGCGTTCATTTTTTTTAAAAGCTGAACTCTAGCCCTTGTAGAAGTGTCATTATGGAGCAAAATGTGTGGTCACTATTTTTCAAGTGTTTGGATTCTTTGGTGTATAATAACTTATCCTCAATTAATCCCTATAAGGTTTCATTACAAACTTTCATTTCTTCTGTTCATTTTGACTGTCTTTGGACAGTGCCGGCTGTCAAGGGCCATGTGCCAACTATACTCCTCTCCCACCTGCAAAGCAGTGGAATACTACTCAGTTTATGTTCAAGGAGGTGTTTAGACTCTTTGGTGTCTAATAAACTTTCCTCATAATGAATCCCTACGAGGATTCATTACACACCAAAGAGTAAACACTTCAAAAATCTCTAAAATATAAACTGAGTACCCACTGGTTTGTGGGTTGGGGTAGCTGGCACATGGGATGCCACTAATTCCTCACCCTCACCCACAAAGCAGTAGGGTCAAAATGAACAGGAGAAAATAAGGTGTGTAATGAAGACACCAAAGAATCGAAACACTTCAAAAATTCCTAAAAAATAAACTGAGTACCCCGGGGGGGGGGGGCATAGCTGACACATGGCAGTTGACAGTTGGCATGGTCTAATGACAGTCAAAAAGAACTGAAGAAATGAAGGTGTACAGTGATTTCTCATAGGGATTCATTATGAGGAAAAGTTATTATACACCAAAGAATCCAAACACTTGGAAAAGAGTGGCCGCACATTTTGCTCCATAACTCCACTTCTACAAGGGCTAAAGCTTAGCTTTTTAAAACAAAAAATTAAAGCTGGGGGTCCATGTTAAGGTTAGGATATGGTGACTACAATTCCCCATTATTTCCTATGTAGAAAATATACACAATCAGTAAAAACTAAACTAAATCATTAAAAATCAACCAAGTGCCCCACTGCCTTGAAATGTGGGTGGTAGGTGGCACCCAAGGGGACCTACGCACCACTCATATTTGGTGCCCCAGGACCTTTATAAGTGGTCTGAATCGATCTGTATCAATCTGAATCTAATCTAATCGAAATCGAATCTGGTGTGATTCGGGGGGACAGATTTGGACACAAAACAAATCAGGATTCAATTCAAACAAATTGAATCGGAAAATTTTGGATACAAAACAAATCAGGATTCAATTCAAACAAATCGAAAAAATCAATTCGTGCACATCCCTAATACTAGAGTGTGAACAGGAGTTGGGCAGAGATACTCAGTACATTTTCTAAGCTGGATGATACAGGTGAGTCCCTTATTTGGTGGGCAGGGGGAGAAGCAATGACCTAATCAGTTATGCTGCTGGAAAGAAGATCAGGTATACTAATAAGGATATAAATGAAAAGGGCCATTTTACTATGCTGTCATGCTAAATCTAAATTATATGCAGAAAGCTTTGTATGCAATGTTGCTATTTTCCAAATGCACTCTGATGCAGTTGTGCAATCATATCCTCCTAATTAGTTTGCCATTTTGGACTATAACAGTGATGTCTGATGCATGCCATTGATCATATATTCATCACTGCTTTCCAAAACATCCTTATACCGAATGGAAGTATAAGAAAAACTGAATCTCATTTAGTTTACCTGCAATTCATTCCTGGTTTCCTTGTTTTTAATCCAGATCTTGCCCTGTGTCTGTGGATCAATCAGCAAAGGGTAACGAGCTGCTTTTGTGACAATTATGCCATTCTGTATGGATAGATCATCATTTGGCAGTCCTTGAAGGTTCCATTCACTGACAGTAGGAGCATCGATCAGCATCTCTGTGAGATTTAGATTGTTTCCAAATGGGATTTTCCGGGTTTTCATTTCTTTTTGCCAACCAGTTAACAACAGATTGCGGAACTCTTGGTTAAAAGGACCAGAATAGGATAGAAAGGCTGTGGCTAGCAGTACATCCCCTAAATGAACACACAAGAGAGATAACTTTTTACAATGTGAAAGCACCATTGGAAAAAATGAATAAGCTTTCAGGGAATAAAAAAGGATGGATTTTCAAGGAGGAAAACAGAAAACTAAGATTTAAAAGGCCTGCTCCTAAGTGTGTTTTCACATGGAAGGATTAAATCACCTCTCTTGTGCTATTTATGTGAACATTGGATGATAGTTCTTGCAGAAAATAAAGCACATGAAAGGCATTTGTATTATGAATGAGCATTCTGGTCACTGTAAATTTTACATTCTCATTACAAATCATATTTACATTCTCATTACAAATCAAGAGCAGCTTTAAACCTAATCTGTGAAGACACCCCAGGATTTTCTGTATTATTTTATTTATTTATTAGATTTTTATACCGCCTCGCCCAGATGGCTCTACGTGGTTTACAAATATAAACAAACCAACAGGGAAGACAAATATTATATACTGATGTTTTAATATATAGTAATAGAACCATATAATTAAAAGTCTGTGCAATTGCATAAATTATAATAATGCGGAATCAATAAAAATATATCTATGTATTTCAATAAAATTTAAGCAAAAATAATCATTAAAATAGTGCTTAGATCCAATGAAAAGATTGGATCCAATAGTTCACTTCAAAGATATCATAATGCTGGTGAGACAGGAGAAGTGTAAGTGAATCTTCTCAAGATCATATTGTAACCAGAAAATGTCCTGATTGTGCCAACATCAAGTCCTGTGTTTTTGCCATACACATTTCAACTCCACCAAGTCTTTTTCAGTGGCAGTTGTCCCGAGAAGGGAGAAGCTAAAAGCAGCTAAACCCTTGTGTTAGGTAGAGACCACTAGCCGGGAGTGGCCAGTGAGGGCAGCGCCAGAGGCGTGGCAAGAGGCACCTTGAAGGAATACTAAGCAGGTGCTTACCAGCATGCAAGCAGCACCTGCAAGGTGCCACACTCTGCCCGCAATCCCGTGCGGGGCAACAGCGCTCTGCCCGGCATCCAGCGTGGCTGTGGTGTGGCCCTAGCCTCTGCATGTGCGTGGAGCCTCTGCATACAAGCAGAGACCAGGGGAAAGCCGCAAACTCCATGTCAGATGCCGGGCGGAGTGCTGCTGCCCCATGCAGGATTGCGGGCGGAGTGCGGCAGCTGGTAAGCACCTGTTTAGTATTCCTTAAAGGTGCCTCTCACCGCCGCTGCCATCACCACTTCTGCCACTAGCAGAAAGAGATTCTCCAGACAATGGCATTATTGTCAACTAGATCTAATTGAACAAACTATCCAGTTGATAATAAGGTGATGGATATTGGGTTCAGGGAGATCCGGGGTACAGATGGAGCTAGTATTGTGCTGGGTCAAACATTATTTATTCACTATACTTATACCTCATTCTTCCCCCAAAGAGTTCAGAATAGCTTCTATCTGGTTGTTCAGTAGATGCCAAAATTCTGGCTCCAGAATTCTGGGGATCCCTGGGACTTCTCAGCCAATGAAGGGTGGAACTACAGAATCCTCTGCAAGTCCAGCTGACATGTCAAATACTTTAAAAGAAAAATACTTTCCAACTATCCATGGTGAAATTACTAGGACAGCTTCATCACTCTTCATACCTGCATTCTCTATTGGGCTGTCTATGCCAGCCCACAACTTTATATTCTGCAAAGACACCAGCACACATTTGTAGGGGTGTGTGAGCTGGCTTGGCTCAACGGGTTTAGGATCAAACCGGACTGGCCTCGTTTGGTCCACGTTTGAACCAAACCAGGCCCCATTTGAACCAAACTGCCTCAGAACTGTACTGGTAAAGCGAAATCCAGTGAGGATTCCCCTTTACCAGTAAAGGGGGGGAGCGGCTTCCCTAAATGTAAAGCAGGTGGGCGGGGAGTAAGAAAAGTACTTATGAGTGCCACCACTGTCGGCTGTGGTGGTGGCCATGGGGGTGGGTGGCAGGGGCAGCGGCAGCTCCCCCCCACCCCCACGACCTCCCTCAGGGTAGCAGAGCCAGTTCAGGCCTGGTTCAGGTCTCTGTGCAGGCATGGAGGTCACTAAAATGGCCTCTATGCACACACACCAGGCCCCAACAGGCCCTGCCTACCCTGGAAGAGAGGTTGGCAGTTGTGGGGCAGAGCCCCCACTACCCCCCTCATGGCCGCAGCTGCCACTGGTGGCACTCATAAGTTCTTTTCTTATTCCCCTCCTGCCCACTCTTCATTTAGGGAAGCTCCCCTGCCCCCCGCCACCTTGCCCTTTACTGGTAAAGGGGAATCCTCACCAGATTCCGCATTATCAGTAGTGCTCAAAGCCCTTTCGAACCGGCTCGGTTCGAATTTGAACTGGGTCCAGTTCGTGTGTGCACAAAACTGGACCAGGCCAGGTTTTGTGCATATACCTACACAACTGTTGCTTTTTTAAAATCACCCTTCTGTCACCAAGGTGGTAGGAACAAGAAGATAACAAACCTGTTAAGGCTAAGCTGAAAGCAGAAACCCTGTGGTACTTCCCAAGATTTTGTAGAGCTTCCTGGGATCTGTTCAATGGGCCCACTTTCAGACACGGAGACTCAAGGTATACCCCACCTGGCTATCCTATGGAGCTGGCCATGAGTTGCTGATCAAGCAAGCAACTTTGATGAGTTGCTCATCATGGAAGCCACCAAAAACAGATATTACCTTACCTCTGGAGAGGCAGTGGAAGTGTGCAAGAGCCCGAATCTTGCTTCCTTCTGTTAAAAAATGAAGTCTAATCAGGACCTATGATAGTGGTCTGCACTGTTACTGGAACACTTCAGGTAGCCATTACTTACCCAAAAGATATATTTACACACTCAAGCCACCACAGTCTTGTGACTTTCAAGTATAATGGGGCATTGAAAAAAAGAAAAAGATTGAGGAAATCCCCATGGACCTCCAATATTTTAGCTAGAGAATATGAATACAATTTATATTATCTCAGTTCATATTTTCTGAAACATAGTCAACTTTGCTATTTTCCAGAATAGAGAAATGACAGTATATCAGCCTTACCCACAAGCCTCTTTGTTTGTGCAGCAAACTCTTTACTCTGTTCAGTCCACCTCTCTTTTTCACCAGCCAATCCACCGATAAGACTGGAGGCTGTTTGCATTTTATGCCTGCAGCGTTCTGCATCCTCACGCAATGTCTATCAAAATAAAAATGAAGATATGTGAGTGGAGGAAGGAATTTAGCCAAAATTCTATGCATAATGACTCATCATCAGTCACATCTCCATGCATGGGGCATTGTAAATGATGCACTCATTGGCCTACATCCAGACTTATGTGTGGAGAATACGTCTATGCATACACAGAGGGAAGGAGTGATTTTCGGTGATTCCCCCTTCCCTCTGTAGCTGCATATGCCTTCCAAAAATCCATCTGTGGGGCCCTTAGGGACATATTTTCAGGAAGCACAGGTGGCCTCCTTCAAACATGGAGGAATCCTGCCCTTCCCCAGTGAGGCATTTATGATGTCAACTAGGTCATCTCTAACAGCCTCCCTCAGGTGCAGAGCCAGCCGAATGGCACTCTGGGTCCGGCCCCGCCTGCAGCCCCTCAAGCAACGTCCCATGCATGTGACGTCACGTGCACGGGGCGTGGCTCGGGCTCCGGAAAAGCCCCGAAGGAACTCCTGCCCACGCTCTGGCAAGCCCCAAGCCAGCTCTGCATGTCACATGCAAAGGGGGCATGGTCTCAAGCTCTGGAGCAAGAGCTACAGTGAACAAGCTCTACGCTGTCATTTCAGATAGCACTTACTGCCTGGAAGCAGCTATTTCCCTTTTTCTCCTTCAATGGAGGGAGAGAAAGGGAAATAGAGGCTTTCAGGCAGCAAACGGTGCCTGAAATGAAAAGGCAGAGCTGGCTCGGGACTCACCAGAGCCCGGTTGGGAGGAGTTTCTTCAGGGCTCTTCCAGAGGCTGAACCACACAACCCTGCGGGCTTCGGCAGCCCTTCCCATTGGCAGCCCGGCTTCTTTGAACTTGTTCACACAATGGTAGCTCCACCCCTGGCCCCTATTAATAAAATTTGTATACGCTTTTGTTAATTTTTAAAATTATGGATGTATCTGGCTTTACTCCCTGCATAGACTTTGGATCTAGATTTCACAGTTACCAAAATATGCAAATACACTGTTACCAAATGCAAAAAGCATCTGAGAACTGCCTGCCATGGTGGTTTGAATCCTGATTGTACAATAAGACATGCTCTTGTCTGTGTTCCCAGTTCAAGAGTGGGGGAAATGTCCTGAAAGCATCCAGCTTTCTATTTCTAACTTTAAAACAAACAAATCCTAGTAATTTTTCACTAGCACCATGTTGACATGAATTAAATACAAAATCATCAGAGAAGGAAGTAAGAATGTAAGAAGTTTGAAAAGGAGTCTCAGATTGCAGAAGTGGTGAAGGACAACTCAATAAGTAAACATGGGATAAATACAGATGACCACTTGCCAAGCGGTAACTCACCATAGTCCACATTAGGGGTGTGCATTTTGGAATTCTCTTGTTTCGATTTGTATCAGAATCGAAACACCCGTTTTGTTTTGTACCCAAATTTTCTGAATCCGAATCAAGTTTACACATCTTTAAGAATTTTCCCATAGGGAATAATGGGGATTCCAGCAAATGTATCGCTTCAAATCAAGGGGAAAGGGATGATCCAGAGTGGAGTGTGGTGGGTGGTAGTGCCCAAAGGGGGCAAGGAAACTTCCAGAATTATCTCAAAAGAATTAGGAACATAGGAAACTGCCTTATACTGAGTCAGACCATTGGTCTATCTAGCTCAGTATTGTCTTCACAGACTGGCAGCGGCTTCTCCAAGGTTGCAGGCAGGAATCTCTCTCAACCCTATCTTGGAGAAGCCAGGGAGGGAACTTGAAACCTTCTGCTCTTCCCAGAGTGGCTTCATCCCCTGAGGGGAATATCTTGCAGTGCTCACACATCAAGTCTCCCATTCATATGCAACCAGGGCAGATCCTGCTTAGCTATGGAGACAAGTCATGGTCAACCACAAGACCAGTTCTCCTCTCCATTGGGCAAAGGGCTGATCTTTTGTGAATTGTTGAAGTTTATGTGTCTTTTAAGATTTCTCCCATAGGGAATAATGGAGGTTTCATCAGCCCCATAATTCCACTTGGGGGGCACTGGGGTTTCCCAGAGCGAGGGGCTGTGTAGTGCACATAGGGTGCCAACCACCTC
Source organism: Hemicordylus capensis (assembly GCF_027244095.1). NCBI lineage: Eukaryota > Metazoa > Chordata > Lepidosauria > Squamata > Cordylidae > Hemicordylus > Hemicordylus capensis. Next base: position 187,080,054 of record NC_069660.1, read on the forward strand.
CATACCCACAAGCCCTTTGGGTACTGGGTTTTGTGTTTCTGAGGTGTTCATTGTAGATTCTCTGGTAGTATATGAGATTTTCAGTGAAAAACAAGAATCCACTCTCATATGCTACCAGAGAATCTACACTCAGAACACCACAGAAACAACAGAACCCAGCACCCCATGGGTTAGCAACCCTTCCCCTGGCCAATGTGGGGTCAGTAAAGAGTGGCAAGAAGCAAAAGAGCCAATGGGGAACAAGGAGGGAATTGTCAGCAGGTCAGCCCATGATTTAGGTCACCGATCAGAAGGCTGGAAGGGTGGGAAATTCAAAGAGATGTCAAACACAAAATGGAGACTGACTCAGAGATCACCACAAAATGGAGGTCCGAAACAACAAAACATTTTGTAGCCGAAACAGGGACGTTTTGTTTTGTATGCAAAACTTTTGGATCTGTAAAATGGGTGTTTTGTTTTGTCTACAAAACACCCGAAACAGGATGTTTTGGGTACAAAACATTTTGTATCCGAAATGTTTCGCACATCCCTAGTCCACATGTAATTATTTGGTACGCTGGTCATCCTTACTGCCCTCCCCTACTGCTGCAAGTGGAGAGGAGAATCTTATCACTTCCCTGCATTTTTGAGCAGATGTAGAAGTGTAGTAACATTCCCCTCTCCACAACAGAGATGAATGGCTTACATACATGGTACTAAGCTGCCACTTGACAAATAGTTGTCAGTGTGGACCCCATCAACATAAAGAGCTGCCTTATACTAATTCAGACCACTGGTCCATCTAGTCCAGTATTGTCTCCTGTCAAGCTGCACCTGCCTCACAATTCTGAATACTGCTGTCCTCCTGTGACAGCCAAGGCTTCTCGCAGATGAACTCTGGGGATTTACAACTTGGAGCAGGCCCCACCCCAGACTTTCACTCATTGGCCAGTCCTCTGGCACAAGTAGTATGAAGGGATTTCCCAGCTGGAGTAGCCTTACCTCAGTATCAAGGTTCACTTGCTCTGGTATGCATCTCCTTCTTGACTCTCCTGACTACTCAGCATGACGCCTGGCCTGTTAGGACTCTTCCTTGTCCAGCTCTCTAACTCCCTGTTCCTGATCTGGCCCATTCCTGTGGCTCCTGACTTTGACTCCCCTCTCGGTCCCCTGATTTGACCAACCTTCCGACTTGACCCTCCTGCTCATTCCTGGACTTTGTATCCTGCCCCGGACCCTGATTCTGCCTCCTGGTGGACTCCCTGGCTTGACCTCCTTGCATGTGCGTGATTCTGGACCACTGCCTTGTCCTACAGCCCCAGGTCATCGGCCTCTCCAACTCATAGCTCCTGGCGCTCCCAGCCATGGCTCCCTGCACCAGGTCCCACTGCCCATGACTCAACCTTTCTGACACCTCCTCTAATTGGCAGCACTTCTCCAAGGTCTCCAAGTCAGCAGCTGCTGAGATCCCTGCATCTAGAGATGGTGAGGACTGAGCCTGGGACCTTCTGCATGGAAAGTAGGTGCTCTATCCTCAGATCTACTTCCCTCGCCTTATGGAATCTCTCTCTGGCAGAATACTCTATGTACCTGTTTCTCCCTCATGGCCTTCTCATACTCGGCCTGTACAATATCTAGCTCAGCTTGCTTGGCATCGAGTTCGGCTTGAGCTTTCTCTAGATCCAAATTGGCAGTTGTCAGACGGTTCTCCTGGACTGCCAAATTAGCCTATAAACAACCAGTTCACACAAAATAGGTTAACAAAATGCTAAGCAGAATTGCATCACTGACAAAGCTGCCTTTTGAAGAAAACTGTATTTGGGCGAAACGCTAACCCTCTGCCAAAACAATGGAACTAATTGACAGCACATGATTAAAAAGAAATATTGACAAATGAATTATTAATAAGATAATAATAAAGCTGATTTGGCTAGAAGTTGCTTTCCATAGAAATGCTAGTGCCAGATCTATGCACACATAGTAGACCGCAGGGAGCAAATTGTTAATGCTCATCTGTATTTTGTTTTAAAGCCCTCCCTGCAATAAGGGAACAAAGACATCAAGGAGAAAGATTCTAGCTCAGCTATCTCTTTGCTGTGCTACGCTAGTTTTCTGCTTCATGTAGGGGTAGTTGATTTTTGCCCAGAGGAATATTCAAAAATGTACCCCCTCCCCAGCCTGAAGTGTTACAGTCCATTCCACTGGAAATCTACACCTTGTTTTGTTGCATGTGCAGATCCAGCCTATTCTTCTTCCATTGGGTGGAATACTACTATACATACTAGCTGATCTGATTTAACTCTGGTTTCAAGTCATGCCATTTTCATTTGGGCTTACCTTTAAAGGTAGAACTTCCTTGTTGATAGCAAAGAAGGAAGCCATTGCTTTAGTCCACGAGCAAAGGCCAGCCACATTTCCACAAACTCTTTTAGCTGTCTCAATGTTGTAGTCTCCCATTTCAAAGTAAGGGCTCAACAACTCCACTACTTCTTCATTAATTGTATCTTTTGGAAATTGCTAGAAATACCATGAAGAAGCCAGCTTAGTTCCATTGACAACCCAACATTAAATAAATGTGTTGCCTTCCTATTAACTATTACGTGATGTCAAGCACACAAAAGAGAACAGCAATGGGTATTCAAATCTTAAGTGACTCCACATTGGGTATGGCATACTGTTTGGAATAATTCAAAGTTCGTTTTGATTACATTTATTACAAAAATAGGTAGTAATTTGGCTATTCATATAAATACTCTAAACCCAGGAGTGTTAGATGTCCCTTGTTCATCCAAGGTCCTGGTTTCTCTTGCCCAATACAAATCCCTTACCTGAAGCTGACTTGGTTCCTTATCTGCTCCTCTCTTTTAGCTAGTCTAACTTTTGTTGCAACTGCTCTATTTCACATTACAGCCAAATGTCTAATTGGCTTCCTGAATCATCCTAAGTGTTGTTCTCTTTTATTGTACCTGCATTACACTTTCTATTGCTGTACCGCTTCTCAAATTTTACACCCTGCTTTGTGATGCAGATTTTACATCTTCTTTTACATCAAAACAAAACCACAAATTCTGTACTATTATTTTTTGTGCTGATAAGAGCTTAGTCATTTAATGTCTACTGCCACTGTCTGCATTGATCTTACAATTTAATAACCTGTGACCAAGCCTCAAACTGGGGTACAATTTATCCTTATGCATTTTAATTAGACCTGGTTTATGAGTACTACTGCAAAAAGTTTATTCAGGAACAAAATCCTCAGTCATTTACTGTTCAAGAATATAGGATTACATATATTAAAAGGTGGGGAAAGAGAAAAAAGGAAGAGAGCTTCCCCTTGCAATTGCCTCTGAATAAATCCCAAGATAATCATTTATCACAGTACCTCACATTAAATGGTCCTGTGTCCAGGGCTCCAGCATTTTTATTTGTGAACTCAGTACCACCTCCCATGCAGGCACTTTAGAACTAAACTCATACATATATACCCCAGCAACCCATTTTTAACAGGGACCCATTTTTTAAACTGAGAAAAACCCGAAAGGCCAGCAAAATAGGTTCTATCCCACTGATTCAGTCACATACAAGTACACATATGAGCTAAGAGATCTTTAATCCTCTCTTCTTCAGTGCAAACTGCCACAAGGCTTTGGCACAGACCTTCCTTTAGGCACTTAAGCTGCTCACTTCAATTTCTGTATCTCTGGTTTGTGCACAAGAACCCAAGTTACATAATTTAAGGCTCCGCCCAAGTTTCTCTTGCTATTCACTCTGAAGGGGAAAGCACTGAAGAGCCCTGTGCTTGTATCTCAACTTGGGAGAAAGTGGCTGAGGTGCATGTGTGTATGAGGAGGATGTCTTTGGATTCAGGAGCTTTGTTGGGGCCAGATGGAAAAGCCTTTGTGGGAGACAGAATGTTGCCTCTAGCTGCCTATTTCTACTGTATATAGTATTTTATTTCCAACAAGTTTACTGAGTGTTATCGATTCCAATTTTATTCCTACCCATCAGGTCTACATCCTCAGTTATTGACACACCTGCAGGTTCTGTAAGAAGTTCCCTGCTGTCATCAGTTTCAAGGACTCCAGCCATGATGGAATGGTGCAATTTTTCTCCACATCCATTTTGACCACATTGACCCTCCTCTGGAACAGCAGCAGCACACAGTCCATGATACGCATGATAAGATGAGGTGGGCGACCCAGAGTCCGGACAGTGGCAATATCTGCAGGCTTGATAGTCTAGGTTATTGAAGTGGGGTGGGGAGAACAGAATTAGTACCTCAACCATCAGCTCGCGAACTCCTCGTACAAGCAGGACAATCTAGCATTAAATCTGACATTCCTGGGGACTGGGTGACGTATCTGAGTAGGGACAAAGATTACACTCCCCACATGCCTAGTGCTAACCTGCAGAGCAGCCTCCGCCTCTTCTAAGGCGGGTCTGGCAGACTCCAGTTTTTCTTCAGCAATAGCTTTGTCAGCCGAGATACTGTCTACAATAACCTGGGCTTTGTCCTTCACTTTCTGTACTTCTGCCTTCACCTTTTCAGCAGCCTGTGCTTTTACTGTGACTTCTTTTAACACCTATTAAAGGAAATCAAACACCAATGGGCAAATGGAAAGTAAATTAAAAGTATATCCATTCTGCTAGAATATCTTCTGTGTAAAAGGTTAGGTTTTTTGTTCATGAGTCATCAAAGTTGATCATATATCAATAATTCAGCAATAAAAACAGGTTGCTTACCTGTAACTGATGATCTGGTAGAGATCCGTCGATATCCATAAGAATGGGTTCTGCGCCTGCGCAGGAGTCACGCGGTAGCCATGCCTGAGCTTGTCGAAGCGCCGAAGCCACGCCCCCACGCTGAGCGTTCTATATAAGGCGTGTCTTTGGCGCGAAGTCCCTCAGTTCTTGGACGACCGCCGTGGAGGACGACCATCCAGAAGACGAAGGTGAGTTCATCCAAGGTAAGTGCTCAATAAAGGACGTTGCAAAGGGCTGCACACCGCAATGCACATAAAGGTAGTCCTACTGCAGAGGGGAGGTCGGGAGGGTCTTATGGATATCGACGGATCTCTACCAGATCATCAGTTACAGGTAAGCAACCTGTTTATCTGGATCGAGATCCGTCGATACCCATAAGAATGGGTGTCTAGCGAGCTCCAAAAAAGGAGGAGGGGAGCAGTAGGAATTAAGGCAGCACCCTTTTCAAGATGCTTCTCCCGAATGAAGCCTCTGCAGCAGAACGTACATCTATGGCATAGTGTTTGATAAACGGGGACTCAGAGGACCATGTAGCTGCTTTGCAGATGTCCGTGAAAGAAACCCCTGCTAGGTGTGCAGCCGAGGAAGCGTGGGCTCTAATGGAGTGGGCCCGTATAGCTTCTGGAGGTGCTTTGTTTTGTAGTTTGTATGTGAACAGTATCACCTGCACCAACCATCTCGACAGTCGTTGTCTGGAGACTGGGGAACCTTTGGAAGAGCCTTGGTAAGACACGAAGAGACGTTTGGAGGCTCTAAAGGCTTGTGTTCTGGACATATAGAACAGCAGAGCACGGCGTACATCCATAGTGTGCAAGGATCTCTCCAAGGAAGTGGAAGGAAGTCTGAAAAACGTAGGCAGGATTATATCCTGATTGAGGTGGAAGGAAGACACTACTTTAGGTAAAAAAGAAGGATCCAGACGCATTCGGACTTTGTCTGGATAAAAGATAGTATAAGGGGAGTCTACTCTGAGTGCTGTGAGTTCACTGACTCGTCTAGCAGTAGTAATTGCTATCAAAAAAGCAGTCTTCCAGGAGACCAGTTTCAATGAACATGTGGCCATGGGCTCGAAAGGAGGCTGAGTGAGGGATGAAAGAACCAGAGATAGGCTCCATGGTTCCACAGGAGGCTTAACTGGCGGGTACACATTCGAGAGACCTTTTAGAAAGGCCTTACTCAACGGATGGGAAAACAAAGTCTTTCCATCACTGCCCGGGTGTTGTGCGGAGAGGGCAGCCAGATGGACCTTAAGGGAGACATTTGCAAGACCTTGAGTTTTTAGTATCGTTAGGTAACGTAAGACTTCCTTGATCGAAGCCTGCTTGGGTAAAAACCCTCTAGACCTTGCATATATTTTAAAACGGTGCCATTTGCTCTGATAATTCTTACGAGTGGATGCCTTCCGTTGGTTGAGCAAAATTCGTCTTAGGAGAGTATCCGCCAGGCGGTCAGATGAAGGGTGAGAACGTCTGGGTGCAAGATCTGGCCGTCGTCTTGTGTCAGCAGATCTAGGCGCTGAGGTAAGTGGTGGTAACAGTTCTTGGACAGTCTGCGTAGCCGCGGAAACCAAGGTTGTCTTGGCCACCAAGGGGTAATCAAGATCCCGTCGGTCGGTTGAGACAGCAGACGTGCCACTACCCTGGGTATCAGTGGGAGTGGGGGAAACATGTACGGAGTCTCTTCGGACCAGTTCAGCTGAAAAGCATCCCCTAGAGAACGAGCATCGTGGCCCGCTCTCGAGCAGTAACGGGAACATTTTGTATTCCTGGAGCAAGCAAAGAGATCTATGGAGGGAAACATCCATTGGTCGAAGAGCGGGGTCAAGACTTCTGAATGTAGTTCCCATTCGTGTTGGTGATCTTTCAAAAAGACCCGACTGAGGTCGTCGGCTAATACATTCTCCAGGCCTTTGATGTGTACTGCTGCAGGGGCAATCTGGTGTTGGATGCACCAGTGCCACAGCTGGACGCTGAGGGCACACAGGCTCCGGGACACCGTTCCGCCCTGACGGTTGATGTATGCTTGTGCAGTTGTGTTGTCGAGCTGGACTTGAACAATCTGGCCTTGTATGATTGGAAGAAAAGCTCGCAGAGCCAGAAAAACTGCTAGTAGCTCTAGGAAATTTATGTGTAGTAGGGCTTGTTGAGGAGACCACCTGCCTTGGATCTTGTGCCCGTTGCAATGTGCACCCCAACCCTGTAGAGATGCATCTGTGGTCAGCCAGACAGTAGGGGAGGGATTTTGAAAGGGGACCCCACTGAGCAGATTGTTCCGGCGCGTCCACCACGTTAGAGAACGAAGGACTTGAGGAGGCATTAGTAAGCGTTTGTCTTGATTGTCCCTGCATGGGTGAAAGACAGAAAGAAACCATAGTTGAAGCTTGCGCATTTTTAGGCGAGCGAAGTGTATAATCGCATTGCACGAAGCCATCAGCCCTAAGAGGCGTTGGACGGCAAGGGCTGGTTGGGTTGGTTGTTGCTGGAAGAGACGAATCAGGTCTCCAATACAGTTGAACCTGTCCTCTGGTAAGAACGCTTTCTGCACTCTGGTGTCCAAAACTGCTCCTATGTAGGAGATAACCGGAACCGGTTGTAGATGTGACTTTTTCCAATTGATTTGAACACCTAGGTCGTGGAGAAGATCTATCACATAACGGATATGCGAAAGTAACTCTTCTTTGGTCTTTGCTGCCAGAAGCCAGTCGTCTAGGTATGGATAGATAGCAATCCCTCTGGTATGTAGGTGTGCAATCACCACAGCCATGCATTTTGTAAAAACCCTCGGTGCGGTAGACAGTCCGAAGGGCAATACATTGTATTGGTACACTTCCCGTCCGACGGTGAAACGTAAGTACTTTCGGTGGCAAGGTCGAATACTTATATGAAAATAGGCGTCCTTGAGGTCCAGCGTTGCAAGCCACTCTTCTCCCTGAAGGAGAGGTAGGATGTGCTGTAACGCCATCATGCGGAATTTTCGGACGTGAATGAATTTGTTCAGGCGACGGAGATCCATAATGGGTCGTATACCCCCATCCCGTTTGGGAATTTGGAAGTAACGGGAGTAGAACCCGTCTAGCCTGTCTGCCCATGACACCGGGGATATTGCCCCTTTGCAAAGAAGATCCTTCACCTCTTCCCTCAGGAGATCCGATGCAGGAGTGAGCTTCATCCCCATAAAACGAGGAATGGTCTTGAATTCGAGTGCATAGCCTGAGCTCACAATCTTCAGGACCCATTTGTCTGATGTTATGTGGTGCCATGCGGGGACATGGCTGGCCAGCCTGATGGTTGGCTGGGACAGAATAGTCGATGGTGAGGACGGTACCCGCGCTGGCTGGGAAAGGGAGAGAGGAGGAGGTGTCAATGGGCAATTGCAATTTTCAAAGACGCTTTTGGTTGTCCTGCGTCTTGGAACGCTGGGGTTGAGAAGCTTTATGCCTCTGCTGGTAGGCTCGCTTTTGATATGGGGTATATGGCTTTCTGAAATCCCGGCGATCTTGGGTTCGATAGTTGGGCCTATATTTTCCATAATTGGGTCGGTATCTTGATGACTGCCCGGAGGATGATTGGGCAGCAGTGAAGGTTTTTGCCGTGAACTTGGATTTTTTTAACTGTTCCATTGTGGCGTCTGTGGTGGTGCTGAAAAGACCAGAGCCATCGAAAGGCAGGCCTTCGATCTTTTCTTTCATGTCCATCTGGAGATTAGTGGACCGCAACCAAGCATGCCTGCGTAGAGTGATAGCTGCTGTCATGGCCCTGGACTCACTTTCCGCTAGGTGTTTAGAAATGCTTAGCTGGCGACGAGTCAAATCCCCAGTGTTTTCCAAGGTCTGGCGGAACTTAGCCCTAAACTCATGTATAGGCAAAGATTCCAGGTCTTTTTCTAAAAGTTCCCAGAGGCCATGTGTGTATTTGGCCGTGCAGGCCGCATAGTTGGCCACTTTGATCGAAAGGCACGAAGTCGAATACACCTTCCTGCCTAAAAGGTCTAGTTTTCTGCCCTCTTTATCCGGAGGAACTGTATGGCGTTTGCCTGACTTAGAAGAAGTGGCGCAATCAATAACAAGAGAATTGGGCGCCGGATGCTTCAACAAATATTCATTGTCCTTATCTTGTACCCGGTAGAGGCTCTCAAGTTTCTTGGAAGTTGGCGTGGAGGTGTGGAGTACTTCCCAAGCGCACTTAGCCGCCCTAGTGATCACTGGTAGCATAGGGAGTGCCACTGGAGCGGTAGATTGAGACTGAAGCATAAAGTTGTATACCGGATCATCTATTGTCGCCAAAGGAGAGCGAATGTCCAGCCCCAGGGAATCCGCCATCGCACGAATGTGCTTGTGGTAAGCTTTCAGCTCATCATTTGGAGATACATACGTGGGTGGAGCCACATCCACTGGAGGATCCGCAATATTACTGTCCTCATCCGAATCCGACTCAAAATCGGACGAACCATAATGTTCAGAGGGGGAGCAAGGAGACGGTTCATTTCCATTAGTTTGAGCAATGGTTTGTGTCTCTTCAGTGCTGACAGATGAGTGTGGCAGGACATCTGTCTGAATGGAGGCAGATCTTGTGCTCATAGGAAAAGTCTGTGAAGCACGGTGAAATAGTTCTGGGCACTGCGTCTGGGTAGATACAGTAGACACAGAACGCAGTGGCAATCGTTGAGACCCGGTGTCATCAAACACATATGGTTCTCCAGGTGAAGTTGTACCCATGGGATCCTGGGGGTATTCACAGGTGTGCCATGTTAGCGGGGAGCGTCCTTGGCTGGCGGATTGAGGTCTGGAGGAGTGTGCTGTGGAGACTGAAGGTTGAGATGGGCCTGCATCTGTTGGCAAGAAACCCTTAAAGGTAGAGGTTGTCCGTCTACTCGACGTTGAGTCCAATAGCGAAAGCAGTGAGCGAGTCGCTGATGGTAGAATATCCTCGGCATCGACGTCTATGATCTCGAAAGCAGGAGGTGGGCAGCGTGGCGTCACCTGAGAAGTGAGGACCGGGGTGTGCAGTACAGTATCTCGAAGACCGACCGACGGTGTAGATGGCGAAGCCGAGTGTAGTGGGGTCGGAGCTGGCGATAGAGCTCGAGCAATCGGCATCGAAATCGACGTCGAGGCAAGCACCGGTTGAACAGCAGGAGTCAATATCGAGGCAACTGTCGATGCTGAAGGAGCCGTCGACATCGAAGGATTTGTCGGCATCGACTGAGCTGTCGATATCGAGGGAGCAGGTAGCGCCGACTGATCAGTCGTCATTGGTGGCACTGCAGTGGTCGATGGAAACCCCGATGTTGATGGTAAAGCTGACGACTTCGATACACTTGGTGGAGATGGAGTACGCGGAGGCAGGTCTGGGGATCTTCGACGTTTTCTAGGTGGAGAACTATGCCGATCTGTGTTTCGACGCCCAGAAGGAGAGTCGTTACGTCCACTTGAATGAAGATCCGGTCTCGATGGGGAAGACGAAGAAGATGTACACGGCGTCGATGTTGACTTTACCGGTTTCGATGTCGATGTGGATAACTTGGATACACGCGAAGGAGCTGGAGATTCCTTCGACTTAGAATGTTTCTTCGGCATCGAAGTAGGCTTCGAAGAATCAACTTTCTTCGATGCTGAGGAAGACTTTCGGTGGCGGCTCGACGTTGATGGAGGTGCCGACTCCGCCCTCGGGGGCAATTTTGAAGACGAAGTTGAGGTCGAGGGACGATGAGTACCCGGAGTGGAGGGGCTCAGAACCTCGTCATAAATAGCGGCCCGAAGGCGTAGCGCTCGGTTTTTTCTCGTTTGCTTCGAGAAAGAGAGGCAAATCTTGCAGGAGGCGACATTATGTTCCTCACCGAGGCATAATAAGCAAAGGTCGTGAAGGTCCTTGGAGGGGAGTTTCGCCCTGCAGCCTTCACACCATTTAAAAGATCTTTTCTCCTCAGTCATATTCACACTCGTAGTGGAGTCCGTTCCGAGGTCGAAGAGCCGGGATCGTCGTCAGTCAGTCCGCGTCGAGAACCGGGAAAAACCGAGAAGTCAGTCCGAGTCAAATTCCAAACAAAGGTCGCTTTCCAGTCCGTCGTCAAAACCAAAAATCAGTCAGTAAAGGATGAACTCGTTCTTAATGTAAAGAGGAACTTTTCCAACAGCTGAGGTGGCAGACCGAGGTCCAAACGCAAAGGCGGTCGGAAAAGAACTGAGGGACTTCGCGCCAAAGACACGCCTTATATAGAACGCTCAGCGTGGGGGCGTGGCTTCGGCGCTTCGACAAGCTCAGGCATGGCTACCGCGTGACTCCTGCGCAGGCGCAGAACCCATTCTTATGGGTATCGACGGATCTCGATCCAGATTAAATCATTAGATTCTGTCTTCAGGACGTTCCTGAAAGCAAAACTGTCCTTACCATATCTGCTTTTTGATTGGCAACCTGGAGCTCTTTTTCCTTGACTTCCAGCTCTTTGCTCAAAGCAGCCACTGATTCAGAAGCCTCTTTCAGCTTCTCCAGTCCGGTATTCATTCTGCAATTTAACATACAGTGGCATCACAATTACAACAGGATCAAAACACATAAATATGTTTTGCAGTCAGATTAGTTGAGCTGACTGGAAGAAGGCTTGATCTTGTATTTTATTAGTTTTGAAACCAAGATAATTTCTCATTTTTTATTCCACCTAAAACCTTAAGAATCCAATAGTTCACCAAGGGAAGGAAGGGCAAGGGGATGAGGTAGAGCTGGGAAAGCGAAGACAGATGTGTATAAAACCTATACAAATACTGACTTGGCTATGCAGAGCTTTTACCACCGGTTCAGTATAATCATCACCATGTGCTCATGATGGGATACATAACAACTATGCATACATATAAAGGAAGGGTTACTCCAAGAAAGCATCAAAACAATGTACTGTCAATCAAACCCTGAGCAGTCTAATGTGTATTTAATATATAGTGGTATGGGTAAAGGATGTGAAATTCCAGGTGTCCATTTGCAACTGGCACCTGGAAAAAATGGGTTTCTTCTTATGCCATCTTTGCTGTTTCATGTAAGAGCTGGATACCTCCTTTTCTTATCCCCTTGGCCTTACTTCATTCATTAATCTGAACCAGAGCATACCTGTAGTTTCAAAACTCCTTCCAATAGAAGAACTCAGCTCTGGAAGATACAGGGTGACTGGTAATCATTATTGCTGTGCAAAGGGCAAATATTCAGTTCAGAAGCTGCCTTGGAAATTCAGAGGGGAGTGTAATTTGATTTGGTGCCTCAGCTGCACACTGTGCTTTGATTTTATCCAAGCATCACTTCTATTAGGAGACAATGTTTTTGGACTATAATGAGAATCATTAAAAAGCCTAAAACTTTTTTATTTCTTGGCAGAATCATATGAAAACTGAAGGAATGGCACTATCTTCTGAAAGCATGAAGCCTGCCAAATTTCTGATGAATAGGTGCAGGAGTTTTTAAGCAAGAACATTTTAAAGGTTATGTTTTCCTTCCCCTTTTGACATCAAATGATCCTTCAGCTTATAATAAGAGATCACTTTTTATTTCTTGACAGAATGAGATAAAAATTGCAAGGATGGTAGCCCCTTCAGAGGTTATGAAGCCTGACTAATTGCAATGAAATCTGAACAGGGAGGCTTTACATTTTGAATTTTCCTATTAAATATAAACTTTTAAAACCTCTCTGAAGTGACAAATCAGATCGAAGTGGGCCAATTCAGACAGGTTTGCATTAGTTCAACCCAATTTAGATAGCTGCTATTTTGGGTTCCAATGGAAGCAAATCGGTTCAAATAAGCCTGCTTCAGTTCATATCCAGTTCTAGCTTCAAAGCATCACACAGCTCTAGTGGGTAGCAAGGGAGATCAGGATAGCCCTGTGAGAACACTGCACCTCCTCTCTCTGCTCCCTCTCACAGGGATTCCCAGGTGTTGTTGACTACAACTCCCAGAATCCCCAGCTGCAATCCCAAGAGCTGGGCAGCTAGAATGCCTGGTAGCTGGGAAGTTCCCCAGTGTGCTGCACTCTTGGTAAGGCGTATTGTGGGATGCCAGATGACTTCCTTCTCCAGCTCCTGGCTCTGTCAATCACCACCACGCTGCTAATGTATGCATGCAATTGGCAGAGCCCTGCAAGGACAGCAGGTCCGAGCCTGCCTCCCTGCCAGCCCTCCCCAACCCTGTGTAATTTGATCATGTGCACAACCTTATTGGCTGCTTGACATAGATACTAGGCCTGTTTAATATCAGATTGGGAATACTGGATCCAGTCAGATATTCCGGGTATCGGATCTTCTCGGATATAATTCTGATCCAATATAGAGAAGCCTATATCAGATCAAAAATATCCGATCCAGAATTGAGAATATCGGTAAAAATATCTGCAATAAAATAAAATAAAATAAATCAGAGACTCGGAGACAAAGTGTTTCCAAGCCCACTCCTGAACAGAATTTTAAGCACTTCACCCATGAAATTGGGTGTAGGGGCGGGGGCAAAATAACCCACCAGCAAGCACCCTCAGTGGGTGCTTGATGGTGGGTTACCTTGGCCCCCTAACGCCCCAATTTCATGTGCCTGCTGGCGGATGCTTTAAAATGAGATCTTGAGCTGGCTTGGAGACACAATGTATCTGAGCCAGCTCCCAACCTGGAAAATTCCCTGATGGGGCTTTTAGCTCGCTTCTCCACAAGAATGGTTGATGTGTGTTCGCACATTGGCCGGATTCACACCGTGCGAGATAATGGGGAGCACTTCACACACGATTCAGGTTTTTCATTGTGCGTTAGAGCCTAGCTTAATTTATGTCCTGGGGTGGGGGATCCACTTTTTGCATCGTTTTGTTTGGTTTTGGCAAATTCGAACTCACAGTAAAGCTTTGCAGTAAAGCCTGCTGTCTGGGAAAGGTCCTGCTAAAATATGGGATTTCTGGCTGGAACATCTTACTCCAACTCCAATATTTCGAAAGGATCTAAAGACCCAAATCTGACATTTCTGTATTGGATCCAATCCAATATTTTTGATTGTGCATAGGCCTAAAAGACACCTTTTGACACATTTCCCTTCCCTATAAACAGTGGCCTGTCTTATAGGGCCCAATGGTGCAGTCCACCATGTCATGGTACTTACACCTGCTTGTCAACTAATGTGGTGTACTTAACAACATGCATTGAATGCTCTCTGGCAATATATTAAACTGGCCTGTCATTGAGACAATGACTGAATGGATGCAAATTGGATATTAAGACCAAAAATACTACGAAGACTGTTGATGAACATTTTAACCTCCCTGGACATAAGGTCACAGACCTCAGGGTGCTGTATTTAAGAAGATAAGTTCAGGAGGACTGCAACAGCAGAACAAAAACCCAGATGCAAGAAATTTTATCTGCAAAAAATAACCAGAAGTGGCACAGTGAGACATTGTTTCCGAGAACAGATTGGACCCCTCACAACCTGGGACAGCTCTGCTGGACATGAACTTGTGTATGCAATACATGCAGAATAAAATCGCTTCTGCAATATATGCAGGATAAAATTGTTTCATTACTGCATGCACTGCCAACAGAGACAATGTTGGATCAAATGGGAGTGCTCTTGGATCTTCAAATGGGTTCTATGCTGTGTTTTAATTCAAGACTAGTCCTCCTCCATCTGCACTCCAGTCATCTACCTTGCTGCTTCAGCTCCTGTAGCTACACGTGAATATAAAAAGTTCATCATCTTTGGAGTCCTCCAAGAGTGCCATAAAGACTCATCCTTTCAGTCTGGCTTTTAATAATATTTAAGTTTTTTAAAATGGTTATTTAACTGCTAATATCATAATGCCCTTACACAAATCTATGGTGCAGCCACATCAGGAGTACTGTGTACAGTTTTGGTCACCTTATCCAAAAAAGGACATTTTAGACCTGGCAAAGGTGCAGAAGAGGACAACCAAGCTGATCAAGAGCTTATAGCACCTTCCTTATGAAGCAAGGCTAAAATACCTGGGGCCTTTTAGCTTAGAAAAAAGATGACCAAGTGGAGATATGATAGAGGTCAATAAAATCACGCATGATGTGCAGAGAGATACATTTTTCTCCCTCTCTCTTAACACTTGAATGAGGGGTCATCCCATGAAACTGATGGCCAGGAAATTTAGGACGCATAATTAACCTATGTAATTCTCTGCCACAGGATGTGGTGACAGTAACCAGCCTGGATGGCTTTAAGAGGGACTTGGACAAGTTCATGGAGAACAAGATTATCAATGGCTACTAGACTGATGGCTATAGGTCACCTGCAGCCTCAGAGGCATGATGCCTCTCGGTCCCAGTTGCAGGGGGTGCAACAGCAGAAGAGAGGACAAGCCTTCATCTCTTGCCTGTGGGCTTCCCAGAGGCATCTGGTGAGCCATTGTGTGAAAGAGGATGCTGGACTAGATAGGCCTTGGGTCTGATATAGCAGGGCTGTTCTTATGTTTTAAAATGAGTTTTATGCTAATATTTTAACTGGTTTTATGTTTTGGGTTAATACTTTACATGGCTTTATTTCTGACTGTGAACCACCCTGAGCCATTTTAGGATGGGCAGTATATAAACTAAATTAAATTATAAATTAAATAAATTGGATTGGGTCAATTTCTCCTTGAATAGTGATTATGCACATTATAGAGACCATTGGTACTCTCTCCCCTTTGATACGTAGTACATAAAAAACCATTGTAAATATCTCTTTAAATATAGATAGAAAGTTTGCCACTGCCTGCTTCAAGTGACTATCCTTGCTTTCACCCTACAGCTGAAGAAGTGGGTTAAAACCCATGAAAGCTTGTATATTAAAATATCTGTTAGTGTAAAAGGTGCTACCTTATTCCTTTTTGTTCTATATGATTGACTAGCGTAGCATGTCACAACTATTTTTACATGAGTCTCGTATATTTATTTATTTTTACATATTCTGAGAACCAGACTGGACTTTGGGCATTATTTGAAGGGGGAAAGCAGCAGATAGTAACGGGCTGCAAACTGATTTTCAACAAGCTACAGCAACCCCCTCTCTGGGAAACCTGGCTAATCTGAGAGAGAGCAGTTGTGGTGTTTCCCTTGTACTCCTCCCCCAAATTGTGGGGAAAGGTTAATATTGCCCCTCCAAGTCCTTCTCCCCTTCTAATTGTGCTTCCCTCCCCACTGCTTTAGATATTCATCAGACACCTGGATTTCCAGTTTGGTCTTGAGTATGATAGCTTGGAGTACAACAAAGAGATATAATATCATGAGTGGCTAATATATAAATATCACGAGAAGCATAACTGAAGGTGAAAATACCAAAGAAAACACTTCACCTGTTAGCCAAAGTCTGCACCTCTGCATGTTTTTCTTTGTATATAGCTTTATATCCTTGAATAAAAGACAGGTAAGACTTGGGAGTCACATGTGTTGACCGACGGTATCTCTGGAAATAGTCAACACATTTCTCAGCAACTCCATCTTGGAAGGACCCCATGCACTGCACCATCTCTTTTTTAATTTCATCAGTGCAGTCAACTTCATAGGATGACAAGAAATGTTCAGACACTAAAAAGAGAAAAATATTTGAAGTATTAAACATTAATAGGATAACTTTGATTAATAACTCAAAAGTTTAAGGCAAAAGACAATTTCTAGGGGCATCAAGTGCTTCACATAATCTCTCGTTTTAGCCATCATGTAGGACAAGACCAGGGGCCTTGTTTATTCCAGGGCCTCGCTGCAAGGTAGAGAGGGGAAACTCACCCAACTCCTTGCCTCAGCCTGATCAAACTTGAGAGTTATCATGAGCTCACTGTTTGCCCTAATCTCCTGAATCACCAACTCAGATGCTTCCCTTCCTCCCTGTCAACAACCAGTCCCAATCACTTTGAGGGAGTCTGCTCCCAACACACATGACTGGTAGAGCAGTGTGAATTATATAATCTCACTAAACGCAGCCCTGCTAAACATACGGCCTCAGTTATTTGCACTACAAGGCATTTTTAATTCCCCCCGCCCAAAACAGTGATATTTGTATTACTACATCCTTAAACATAATTTGCAGCCATGCATCTCTCCAAATATTTAAATTACAGGCCGAGATTCATACGTTTAATTGTTAAGTCATTTATAACAATTAAATTCATACATTTAATTGTTATAAATGCACAGTTTTTTTGGGGCAATGCCCCCCACCCCCCATTTTACAAGTTATGACTTCTGGCTCTTCTTAATTTGCATGTCATAGGGCTCTCTGATAATCGCCCCAGAAGTGAAATCAGCGTAGCACTTATCTCTTTTCACTGCTGGGTAATCCTCCTTTTGTAATTACTGGGTAGCTATGCTAGTATTCTTGTCTTGATAGGATTAAGAATTCCTTTGGTGAGAGAACAGGTAAGTGGGTTTCATTTAATTCCCGCATTTGCAATTCTCAAGACTTTTTAAAAGAGAAAATATTTCAATTGTGCAATAGGTTTTATGAATGTTTCCTCATTTACTAGTAATCTCATTTGGATTGATGAAACCCTCTAGCATTTTTAAAATGAAATATAAGCTAGGAGTGCTATGCGTCATTACTTAGATGCCCCATCAACATGAAATTAATGCACTTATTTTCTTGTAAATGTGCTATAATGGTCCCTTGAATCAACTTATACCTTTTCAGAACCTAGTGAGCAATACAAAAAGGGCTGGGGATTATGGGAGTTGTTGTTGTTATTATTATTAATTCAATTTCTATACTGCCCTTCCAAAATGGCTCAGGGCGGTTTACACAGAGAAATAATAAATAAATAAGATGGATCCCTGTCCCCAAATGGCTCACAATCTAAAAAGAAACACAAGATAGACAGCAGCAACAGTCAGTGGAGGTACTGTGCTGGTGGTGGATAGGGCCAGTTACTCTCCCCCTGCTAAATAAAGAGAATCACCATGTTAAAAGGTGCCTCTTTGCCAAGGTAGCAGGGGTTACAAAGGAGTTGTAGTCCAAAATCAGCTGGGGGACCTAAATTGAGTAAACCTGGTCTAAGGCAGGGCTAAGCAAGCTTTGCTCTCCAGCTGTTGTTGAAGAACACACTGCAGTTCCAATTGTGGCTGGGGATGATGGGAGTTGTAGTTCAACAACAGCTGGAGAGCCAAGCTTGCCTACCCCTGCCCTAAGGCACACAACCTCTTTTCTACAATGTAGAATCTCATCTGAGAGTGTTTGCTTTGCTATAGAAAGCACTAGCAAAATTATCAGCCATTGTGATGTCAGGAATTTGAGACAGCAAAAGCTCCCAAGACTCACCTGCAATCAGAGCATCTTTGGGCCAACGACTAAACCAGTCTATAGTACAACCAGAAATAAGAGCAGGGAACTTCAGTGCTCTGTTTCGGAATTTTTCACCCACTGGCGAGAAGCAGAGAACTACATGCAAGTTCTGACGAACTCGGGTCATGAAATAATTATACAAGTTCTCATTGGTTGGAGGCCGACGTGGATATTCCTTCTTCATAACAGATATGAGATCACCAGTGATTTCATCTATTTCATCACGTGCAAACAAGTTGGAAACCTTTGGAGGGAAAAGCCAATTTTAAAAATGCAATTGATGTATTCTATGACCTGCCAGATTAAAGAACTCAGTTAATTTGTCATCTGCTTTTTAACTACTGACTAAATTGATCAGTTGAGTAAGAATTCTGTTACAAAAAACTCCACAGAGGCATCTTTTACAGTTATTGGAGAGTATAAAACTATGTTACCACTCCTAGTTAGGAGGCAACTTTTCTTTTCCCTTCTCTATTCCATGTGTACACTAGAACCAAGATGTTCTCAGAAAATAAAGTGCTTCTAACAAGCAGCCCTACCAATTATTATTTACTCAGAAGTAAGTTTGTTGGGTTCAGTGAGGCTGACTTCCTAATCAGTGTATTTTAGAATCAAAGAAGAAGTGGACATTAAATGAGGTGCAATCTTACAATGTTTAAACTTTCTTTTAAATATCTACAGGGGATCTTGATCAGAACTGAAGTGCAGAGACAGGCACTAGTGCTTTTCCTACATGGCTCCAGATCAGACCTCCAAAGTTGCTCTTTGTCCCTGGAAGGAAGCTGCAATTCACACCCATATTTGCTTCCCTCCTGGGGCAAGTAACAATTTTGGGAGCTCAGTCTGGATCAGCACAGAGGAGAAGGTTTAAACTCTCCCTCCCCACCCAGTTCTAATATGGATCCCCACCCCAGTTGAGTTTTTAAAAACATTTAAATAGAAAGACATTGACATCACATCCAGTTTGTGGATTAATCTATAGTTTGCCACTCTAGTTTGACGTAATGAGGACCAATCTAGACATAACATTAAATCACATTATCTGGCCCTGTTGTTGTTTTTCAAAATGGTAACAGCTGTGGGGAATGTTCAGGATCCGAACCCTAGCAAGGATGGAGGAAGGCTTTAACTTTGTACCCTCACTGTTGTTGCCACCCAGACTAGGAACTCCTACAGCTATCATTTGCCTCAAAATGGAGGCTGGGATCATTGGCATCTGGGAGAGGCTTCTCTCTCAGAACAAAATGGCAGCCATGGAAGGGCTCATTAGGAGGGAAAGACTAAGGTCCCAGCTAGTTAGTCTCTTAGTCCCGTTATCATCCAGAAGAATTCATGCATCACCTCCCCTATTTTCATTGTTTGGTCACCACAGGCAGAAAGGAATGATAAACTAGAAGCCAAGAGGAATAATAATAAGAAATATATATATATATTACTTCTCCTGATGAGAGGACATTATTCATGTATTCCAAGAAAGCCTCATCTTTTATTTCATTGTCTGTAAAAATAAAGCTGATTCCTTTTCCTTGCTGCCCAGCAGTCCTATACAAGTGTTTAAGATCTTCCATTAGGTTGGAAGTATTGTAAGACCTAGAGAAACAGAGGGAAAGGAGCATACTTGGTTAGGTCTTGATGGCAAACACACACACACACACACACACACCCTGCACAAGCAAAGATATCACAAGGAAATCAAGTTGTATAGTTCATGTGAAATTTTGACTGAGCCATTTTATGATTTCAGCAAAGTACTTGACCATGTCTCAAAAGCTAATACCATTTTTAAGGTGTAGTAAGATCCAAAAAGCATAGGACATTTTTATATCACAAACACAACTGACAATACCACTGAGGGAAGGACCAGCTGTAGCAAAACTGTCAGTCTGTAATGGCCTTTTTCCCACCAGAAGCTGGACATCACAATATATTGTAGTGGTGGGACCAAGGTAAGAATACTACACCTGCCCTCTCTTTAATCAGTTCTGTAATTGTAGAAAAGCAATTTTCCCCCAAACATATTTGTAACATATAAGTTTGAGATTAGAGAATTTTGAGGATTTTGAAAAGTGTCTTGAAATCTACCTACATTTGGGCAGGGAGACTAGTAAAAAAGTGTGGACTTGGGGAGCAGGGAGTGCTTTTTTTAAAAAAGGCTGCATTAGATCACAGAAGAGGTTTTCCTGTTAATAATGTTATTCTGTTTTATCATTAAAAACCTGCAATGATGTAGCATCAAATCAAGAACACATTTTTGAAATCAAATGTCTGAGCCATCCTTACGCTACAGCTAATATGTTAAATGTGAACAAAAATCATCCTATATCATTCCAAAGGCTTAAAGAATATGTGCCTACCTTGTTAATGTGATCTGGAATATATCATAGCCAGCTATGAATGACGCCAGTTTAGTCAAGCTCTGTTTTCCAGACCCACCAACTCCTACAAGCAGAGCATTTCCACGTGGCGTGCGGATTACACGAGAGATCTGCAGAACATAGTTAATGCGTATTGCTAAATATACTGATGGCCACAAATTACTAAACAGATTTTTTTGGCCAGGACAATGCAGATGCCAGAGGTCCTTGGCCATTCATTGGCCACTCACCCAACCTAACTGCCATCTTCATCCCTAGCAAAATGAATTTTGAGTTTTTCTAATCATATCTGAAAAAAACAAATGTCAATTTCCATCTAACAAGGTAGGGCAATAAGATCTTGAGAAATGCAAAGATGAATAAGGTACCTTGGAACCAAAGTACTTATGAGAAATGTTGAAACTACTGTATTACTTTAACAGTTCAACTCTCATTCCTTAAGGCTAGGATTTTTGATGCAGAGATAAAAGGTTTTACAGAGTACAGAATATTCCTCTGTAACCTAGATTCAACAGACGCTGTGCAATCATCTGTGGGAGCAGTCATGGCCACTAGAGGGCTCATAAACCAGCTGGGAAGTGTGGAAGCACCAACTGTATTAAGTAATATGGAGACTCGACATGCGTCTTCCACAGTTTTGCATGATTGTGGGGCTCCAGAAATGCGCAAATTGATTCAAGTTTGATTTGAGAAATGTTGAAACTATTACATTGACAGTTCAACTATCGATTCAAGTGATTCGAGCGCCATTCTGGTATGCTTTTCCCCCTTGCTGATTGGTTTTCTGGCACTGGCTTCCAATTGGCTTGAGATCTCCTTGCTTCTTGGTTGGCTTGTTATCATACAAAGCAAGTGTTGTCATGGGCAACTGTGCTCTCATTGGTTGTGGCGAGGGAAGGGAGGGGAACAAAAAGGAGGGAATTTCAAAATGTTTTCGAAGGGCCTGGGAAGGGGAGGCAGAGAGGGCCCTTAGAGAACTCTTAAAGAGGCTATATCAGGAGAGGAAGAAGAAGGAATCAAGGGAAGTTTGATTTTATGGTTTTCTTTTCTCAGTACTAAGTATAATATGCTATATTACTAACTATTAGATTTTGCTGCATCTCAGATTGACAAAAGAAGAACTTGGATGCCTGCCTTGAGTTGTGGTTTGGTCTGTTAATATTTACTGTTAAATGTTTTATGAAAAGCTTTGGACTAGATATATGAGCAGTTTGTGAGATGGTGTTGCAGCAAGAAATGGGCAATGTGGCAGTTCAACTCTATGTATGTGTGTGTAATATTTCTTTGATGAATGCTGTGAGATGAGCCCCATGTCTGGCCATGAGACTATCCTGTGCTTCACTCACTGCTCTGGTGTGCTCTGCAATCTCTATTCTGCATTGCAAGGTGTACTCAGTCAAAATGTGGCTGAAAATGTTGCTCTAGTTATGCTTATGGCTATGTTTGCTGCTGCTAAGGGTGATGCTGTGCTGTGGCAGCTGTTGCAGTGCTAAAGTAAGAAGTCCTAATAGTGTGTAAGAGAACAATGTGTGTCAATGATGTCATTGCAGCACAGGCACTGTGGCTGGCAGTGAATTCTGGGTCAGTGATTCTTTTTTGGCCATTTTTGGACTGTGTTTGGAAAAAAAAGTGTGTTCTGTGTTAGAAAAGACAGATTCCTTTAACTGTGTGCTTCTAATATGCAGTGTTTTGCAAGGAAGGGGCATAAAATGAATTGCAATGCAAAACTTGTCGTGTTCATTCTGTGAGTGTAATTTGTTTCAGTCATAGGGAACAATGGAGAACTTGAAACACTCCATTGTTCCCCCTGGGTAGGTCCTAGGGATACCAAAGTGGGTTGGGTGGTATGGCGTGATGGGTGCTACCAACCACCCAACCCACAAAAGAAACGGGCAAGGATCTTATGGGGGTTTGAGGGAAAGATTAAAAACCATTTGCCTGTTTCTTTTGTGGGTTGGGTGATAGGTAGCACCCATCATGCCCTACTACCCAACCCACTTTGGTGTCCCTAGGATCAACCCATGGGGAACAATGGAGTGATTCAAGTTCCCCATTGTTTCCTATGGCTGAATCACTCAAATCAATTTGAGTTGATTAGTCGAAACAGCCGGCAATGGTTGCTGTTTCAACAAATCAATTCAATGATATCGCTATTCAATTCAAGCTCAAACCAAATCGCAAAATCTGATTAGTGCACATCTCTAGGGGGCTCTTATTAAAGCCACTGTAATTGCACAAATCATGGCACCATTATGTATATCCTGCATATTGATGCATCGGTTCATACTTTTACCAGCTCCATGTAATTGGATGTGACCCCAGCCACAACTCTGAATGACCCTGACAATGATGGTGAACATAAATGACCTGGATGGCACAATGGATTCTCAGTGAAACCTTAGGGATATGTGTTTCCAGCCTTCCTAAACCCACAAATACTGGTTATTAAATTCCTTAGTAGCAACTTACCACCTTACAAGTATCAGAAAGAACACCAAGCATTCACCTGCTGGTTGCAGAGTTCCCTATTTAAAATGCCAGACATGCAAATGAAAGAACATGCTAGCATTCTAGATACAGCACCCTGCACAGGGCTTCAACCCAGAAAGATTTCCTAGTATTTTGCTCTTTCCATCATCAATATTTTGTATATGAAATTGAGAAGATGACAGAAATTTATGCTAATCCACTTAAACATTTCAAAATTAAGAATTTCTAATCTAAAACAATCGGCATAGCTCTAAGTACCTTTACTAAATGAATCATAGCATCTTCAAAAAATACCAAATCCATCCCTGCTCCACGGATACTCTCATTGTATATTTGTAAGAACATGTTCAAACGCTCCTTCAGATGATTAAAAGATTCAATTGCCTCATAGATTTTTGGCATATCTGCTTCTGCTTCATCTGGCTCCTCTCCTGTCATGAAAATGGCATACCATTATATACTTCAAATTAGGGACAAGGGTTGGTTTTACACAGTGTTCTTGTAGGTCTTCAAATTGTAATCTCCTCTATCTCTGAGAAATTGAGAAAGCCTTTCAAGTTAAACTTGATTAAAACTAGCAAGATTGTAGTTTGTAACAGTGACGAGTAGCTTTTTCACATGTAGCTTGCAAATCATGGGCCAGTTCAGATGAACACAGCATCCACAGGCCCCCTACATGTGTTAACACTGGGTTATGCCAAGAATGTGTGCACCCCAATATTACTGAAGGATGTGCCAACATGTTCTCAGCATGTCCTTTATTCATGTGTAAAGGGTGATCATGCAAAGTGCCCCTCTACACACGCTGCAAAACCCTGGATTTTGCAGCAATTGTAGAGGGAGGTTTTGCATGATCACCCTTTATACATGAGTAAAGGCTGTCCTAAGAATGCTCTCGAATGCCCTTTGATTATGTCAGGGCAGGCACGTTCTCAATGCAGTCTCAACATTAATGTGTGTAGGAGGCCATGTTCATGGGAACTTGCCCCATTTTAATACTGTTTTTGGACATATCAAACTAGACACGTTCTTGTCCCCATCCTTCAAATCTTCTAGCTATTTGAGCCTGAAGAATAAAAAACAAAGGAGTACCTCATTATACCCAAGGGTTCTGTTCCCGTAGATTAAAAAAACAAGCATCCATGGTAACAAAACCATAGATAATGAGTTATTGAGTCTATGGGATTTATATATTCATTTTATTTAATACATTTCTATACCTCCCAAAACACAAGTTCTCTGGGCGGTTTACAAAACAACAAAAACAGCCAATAAAAGATTAAAACATTTCAACAATTAAAATTAAAACACAATTAAAACAGTATCTAATTAAAAGCCTGGGTGAACAAATGTGTCTTAACTGCCCTTTTGAAAGTTGTAAGAGATGGGGAGGCTCTTATTTCAGCAGGAAGTGTGTTCCAAAGCCTCAGGGCAGTAATGGAGAAGGCCCGTCCCCGAGTAGCCACCAGACGAGCCGGTGGCAACTGCAGACGAACCTCTCCAGATGATCTCAGTGGGCGGTGTGGTTCATAGCAAAGAAGACATTCTCTTAAATACCCAGGGCCCAAGCTGTTTAGGGCTTTATAGGTTATAACCAAAACCTTGTACTCTGCCCAGAAATTTACCAGCAGCCAGTGTAGATGTTTTAAGACAGGAGTGATATGGTCTCTCCAAGATGACCCAGAGAACAATCTGGCCGCCGCATTCTGGACTAGCTGCAATTTCCAGACTACGTACAAAGGCAGCCCCACATAGAGCTCATTGCAGTAGTCAAGTCTGGAGGTGACCAGCAGATGTACTACTGTTCTGAGGTAATTTATCTCAAGAAATGGACGCAGCCGGCATATTAGCCGAAGCTGATAAAAGGCACCTCTGGCCAGTGCCTCAACCTGGGACACCAGGGAGAGTTTTGTGTCCAAAAGCACCCCCAGACTGTGTACCTTCTGGGGAAGAGTGACCCCATCTAGAACAGGCAGATCAAAGTCATCTCCCGAGTTCCAACCCCGCACAATAAGTACCTCCGTCTTATCTTGATTCAGTCTTAGCTTGTCACCTCTCATCCAGCCCATCACTGCCTCCAGGCAGGCATTTAGGGAGGCTATGCCTTCTCCTGATAACGTTGATATGAATAAATAGATTTGGGTGTCATCAGCATACTGATAACACCCTGCACCAAATCTCCTGATGATCTCTCCCAGCGGTTTCATGTAGATGTTAAACAACATCTGAGACAATATGGAGCCCTGAGGGACACCATATCGAAGTTCAGTTTTTGAAGAACAACAGTCCCCGAGAGGCATCATCAGGAATCTGCCCGAGAGGTAAGAGTGGAGCCACTGCAAAACCGTGCCTCCCACCCCCATCCCCCCAGACACTCCAGAAGGATACTATGGTCAATAGTATCAAAAGCCGTCAAGAGGTCCAAAAGGACCAACAGAGGCACACTTCCCCAGTCAATTCCCAATTGGAGATCATCCATCAGGCTGACCAAGGCAGTCTCCAGCCCACAGCCCACCTGAAAGCCGGTCTGAAATGGGTCTAGATAATCAGTTTCATCCAAGACTGCCTGGAGTTGGGAGGCCACCACCCTCTCAATTACCTTGCCCAACCACGGAAAGTTGGAGACAGGCCTATAGTTGCTCAACTCTGAGGAATCCAAGACAGGCTTCTTCAGAAGTGATCTAATAATTGCCTCCTTAAGGCAAGGAGGCATCCTGCCCTCCCACAGAGAAGTATTTATGATCTCTACCAGGCCTTCTACGACAATCTCCCTGCCAGATAGTATTAGCCACGTATTAGGATTGCGTGGGCTAGGTTCTCAAACTTCAAAAAAATACAAATATTACCTCCAAAATGAGTACATGGGCCAAATAAAATGCAATACCATGCTCTGTGGGCCTTAAGCAATCCAAGGATGCCCACCCCCCACAAGTCCAAAAGATGCCAAAATCTGGCAGAAAATCATGCTTGTTTTTTTTTTAAAAAAATTAGCCATATAATTGCTCCCTTCCACAAAATGGCAATCGAAAATTATTTCCAAGGTCATTTCTAACCACCTCCAACCTGCAGATATGCAGAATTAACCCCTTCTTGGCCATGCTTTCCCCCGTGTATGCTGAGGTTGGGCATCCATTACCCAACCACAGATACTTGAAACTGTGGGTGATGAGACTGGATAATGAGGTAAGCCTGTATTGTGCAAATAGCACAGTATTTCCCAGATTTCTGAGACACGACATGGGTTTTTTCTTAATTAAGATTGGAGAGATTTAGTTGGACATTAAGGGAACATTTCCCATCCACTTCCTGCTTTAAGCCTGTCTGTCCATGAAAAGTTTATCATCATGTATAGGCCTGGCAGTAAAAGTAAGAGTTGTCCACTCCTTGTGTTTATGTGAAAGTCATTGTTCTGGGTCTGCCTCCCAAATGGAAAGAGGTAAAGTAAGGACTCAAGCAGCCTGCCTCTTCTCAGGGCAAGTAATTCTGGTGTGTCTGTATCACACCCAATACAGAGACAGGGCAGGCTTACCTACTTTCAGCAGAAGCTGATGAAAAAGAGTCTATGACAGAACAGTAAATTGAAAGAGAGACTCCTTTCAAGGAAGGGATTTTGAATTTTCAGGAACTTTTAATTATTTAATGGTTTATAAAACACAGTAACAGTTCTCCCATGGCACAGTAGCATGCCCACAGTTGGGAAATGATTGAGAAAAGGGATGCCACGATTCCCAAAAGCCAGGTTGTTGGAGTGAAGGGACATCTAATACTACAGGCTTGCTGGGTACTGAAGAAAAATAAAGATAATAAAGAAATTGCTGGTGACCTACCAGAGACAGAGAAGCATCTGCAGGAGAGGAGAAGCAGCAGTAACATTTTCGTTTGGCAAAAGGATGATTTTTATTCATTAAGCTTAAACTTTATGCCACCCCTGCCAAACATACTTCAAAAAGTAAGAAAAGCAAAAAGGAAGGGCTCTTTTGGAGGATTTCAGTTATAGCTGAACCCTGTTATCCACAGGGGTTCTGTTCTCTACTACAACCATGAATAACAGAACTGAGGATAATGGTCATTAAAGTCAATGGGATTTGGGGGGGGGGTTAGGTTCCTGGAGGCTGGAAAATGGGCCAAAAAATGGAGGGATGTGGGAGAAAGGTCCAAAGAAGTGCTCTACCATGCTCCATGGGTCACCAGGAATGCCCTCCCAAATTCCCAACTTTTCCATGAAAAATTGCGAAGAGAGATGATTTTTTTAAAAAAAGCAAATGAGCCACAATATGGCTCCTCTGCACAAAATGGTGGCCAGAAATGACCTCTGAGGTCATTTCCGGTCATCCTGAAACCTCAGATATGTGGGTTTTAACCCTTTTGTATTCACGGATAATGAGATTAAGTGTCAATTTGGCACCCACAGATCTATGGAACCGTGAATAGCAGTATTGCGTATAGCGAGGTCCAGTTGTACTGTGTTTGTGTATTCAAGTCATGTTTCCACAGTTCACTTTACATGGAAGAGCTGGCCAATTCACTCCCACTTCATCTGTCCCTCACATGAGGAATGCCAACAACTTCAAGACATCATGGTTTATTTAAAGACCTAATGAACACCAGGGCAATGCAGAGCAACAGACACTGAAGGAAACCTAAAGGCTTCTCCCGAACATACTTTGGAAGTTCACATAAAGGACAGCTCTGCAAGATCTTCCATCAACTATGCTCTGTTTGCATGCTAAAGCTCACCATTCTTTGCTTAAATTAAATAAAAGCAGACACTAATTTTTCCTACAAGCATTCAATAAAATAAATCCCACAATTAGCAACTTTTGAAACATGCAGAAGTGTGCCAAGACTATTATTAGTTGTACACAATAAGTTCATCTCAAAAGCTGAATCCATCATTAAATGCTATTTAAAGCTGCGTTCAAAACTTTGATATTACAAAATTACACTAACTACAGAATTCTTACTGTATTTCTCCAATATAGGGAAGGCTCCTCAACACTGCTGTTCTGGTAGTTCTGTTCTGTTCTGGCAACTTTTTATTAATTATGACAAAATGTTTTTCACAGTTACCTTTTCTATATGGAGAAAGATAGTATATGAAGCTGTAGTATATGTACGTTAAAAAACAAACAAACCAATATATCAGTGCTTAATTGCAGCTCTGTCAGACTGCAGCATCAGCTATCAAGATGAAGATTGTTTCAGCCATGCATGCTAGGTGCATAATTTAGTACCATTTAAAACTATTGTCCTTTTAAAGCCAGAAAAAATGTCATGGTCTGTTAGACATGCTTAGGTGCATTAACTTCTGTGGAACTAAACATGCACAGCTGGGTGCAAAACTCTGAAAAACCTATACACACCTCTAACTTCTGGCTGGCTCGGGTACCCATAGCTTACCTTTTAAAGACTTTTCCTTCTCCAGACCTAGTTTGAAATAAAATAGGGTTCTTTTTAGGAAAAAGAAAAAACTACGTTCTTTTTCCATAGCTGGCAGTTCGGTGGCTTCTCAGTTTTATTGATTCTGCACTGAATAAGCTTTGAGGTCATTCACACAAACAAAAACTGTGTTCTACCCAAGGTTTGGAAGCTGTGTGTGCTCCCAGTTTTTGGTTGTGTGGAAGCAAGGCAGGAGGAAAAGCTACCCAAGTGTTCCTCCTACCTTCTTCCACACAATCACTTCTATCCAGGTTTTCCTCCTACCTTGCTTTCACACAACCGAAAAATGGGAGAACACACAGCTCCCAAACCCAGGTAGAACACAGTTTTTGTTTGTATGAATGGCCTCAGTATCAAATGACAGGAAAGATGCTGCCACACACATGCTTGTTTCCATCCTGCCTCAGACTTCAGTATATTGGAGTGAGAAACACACAGCCTGATCCTATGGATGTTTATTCAGAATCACAAATTCAATGGTACTTACTTCCAGGAAGTGTGTGCAGAATTGCAACCATGGACTGCAGTCCTAAATACATTTAGTAGGGAATAAGTCAAAGTAAATATACTTAGCATCATACTGCGCATATTACTCCAGTGGTGTGGGGAGGTGGCCTAAATAAACTGGAATATGGGACAGACTGAAAAGAAGACATAATGGAAATTTAAAGTTCTCCCAAATGGCATTCAAGGCTGCTAGTAGCTTAGGTAAATAAAAGTTACAAGGATTTGTCACTGTATCTTCCAGTCCTCCTTGTTCTCTGAACTACTATAAAAAACCATACAGGCCACTAACACATCCCTGCCTGTTATCCAAGCTGTGACCTGGGCTGATTCTCACCCTCCATTCCTTCGTGTATTTTGTTATGAATATACAACTACAAAAATCACAAGCATTCATGGGAGGTATGAAGGGAGCAAAAATTTAGGGATTCCTTAGAAAAAGTATGGTGCCCCTATTTTCAGGTACTTCAATATTTTATTACAGTCCTTGACCAGCTAATTTCCAGGTACTTTAAAGGGATCTATGCCAAATTCCTCATGGCTCCCTTCATCCTTGATTAGGGGCTCTTGCACTCTGTATTTTGGTTTCCATGCACAGTTTATTTTGGGCAGCATTGAAAGATGGATTTCATAGTGCATGTGCACCTGCACTCTCAAACAACAGTGGCAGTAATTTCAGCAGTACAGTACTTCACTTCTATATGGCTGGCACTGCCAAATCAGTTTCTCCCGTGAGTTGGCAACACAAGCAGTCCGGGGTGAAATACTTCACTGCTGCAGTTACTGCTAGAGTGTACTACTGCTGATGAGAACCCAGATATTATATTTTATATTATTTCTTATATTATTATTATTTCTTCCATCCTTCCTCATACAACCTATCTCATTCTGCTGTCTGACTACCAAGTTCTTCCACACTGCTCATTTTATAGATGCCCTCTGACCAAGACCATTAATTTTTCACAGGGTGAACAGATGTTTTTTTAAATTAAAATTTTTACCTGTTGCTTCAGGTGCATCTCTTAGGAAGTCAACAAAGTATGCATCAATGCTAGGATCTACTAGAGCCTTTTTATCCCCACCAAATTCCCCTTCAACCAGTTTTGCCAGGGTCACATCAAACCAATCCACATCCTCAGGAGCTGTGAAACGATCCGCAATCACACGCTTACATTCGTGTTTCCATAGTTTTAGAAGCACCTGTTTAAAAGGCAAATAGAAAAGGCAAACTGAAAAAGGCTTTTCACCACAAGTTAGAATTTTGCAGCTC
Source organism: Hemicordylus capensis (assembly GCF_027244095.1). Lineage (NCBI taxonomy): Eukaryota > Metazoa > Chordata > Lepidosauria > Squamata > Cordylidae > Hemicordylus > Hemicordylus capensis. The sequence goes on from NC_069660.1 coordinate 187,110,163, forward strand.
CAAAACAACATATAGATCTCTATGTGTAAAATGTAGCTGATTGGTTTTTAACATGTTAATGGATATGTTATGGCAAGTATATCTCTATGTGAGAGGCTGATATAAATATGGAAGGTAATCTGGGGGCATTGTTTAGGGATGGTAGAAGCGCACCATCATTCCCGCAGGATATGTTTCATACCTTTCCTCAGAAGCACCTGTACTTCTGGCCAGTTCACAGGTTCCAACGCACCGACTGGAAGTTGTTATAGCCAATTAAATGGGCCTATATATGTACAAGCTGTACAATTAAATGGGCCTTGTATATACACAGAGGCACAAATCTCAGTGCTTTCAAAGTGCCAAGTTGCCTTGTGTTGATATTGGGCTGCACCAAATATTCATGAGGGAACATTTCCACTGATAAAAGGGGAGTTTCAGGCAGGTAGAAAAAAATTACAGGCCTCCCCACACCACACCCCTGTCTTGGTTCACCTTATGTGACTCCTGACTACTACCAGCTCATGGCTGCTTCTTCCTCCCCAACCCATCTACACTTCCTGTCCCCAATCCACCCCACCCCACCCCACCCTTTCCCCACCCCCCACCCCCCTTTTTTTTGCTTTCTCTTACCAGCTATATGATGCCAGCCAGCTGGTGATTATGTATTAGTATTATTATTATTTTATTTTCTATTTTTTACATTTATATCCCGTTCTTCCTCCAAGGAGCCCAGAGCAGTGTACTACATACTTGAGTTTCTCCTCACAACAACCCTGTGAAGTAGGTCAGGCTGAGAGAGAAGTGACTGGCCCAGAGTCACCCAGCAAGTATCATGGCTGAATGGGGATTTGAACTTGGGTCTCTCCGGTCCTAGTCCAGGACTCTAACCACTACACCACACTGGCTAATAATGCATCCAGTTTAGGTTGAAAACAGGAAACATTACCCTCACTATGAACGGGAAGGAGGACAGTGGTCGCCAACACTTTCATTCCATCTGGAGCCCCCCTTCCCAAATCAGTCAAAGGGGCCTTTCCCAGACAGTGTGCAACATCCAGACTAAGTTAGTCATGACTAAGTCCCCTGCAAAGTAATGGTATCAAAGTAATGATCAGTCATGAGTAACTTATCCCATTGATTTCAATGGTGCTAGAACCAGCAAGAACACAAGGAAAGTCCTCTTCCCCCATTCCTTCTCAGCCTTGATATCCCTGCTACAATTATTGCTAGGTAACAGAAATAAACACAACAAATCATCTAAGTTACATTGATTTTGTTTGTTTTGCAGTTCAATTGTGAAGGCTTTTGGATGTTGCTGAGCCTCCTCCCCAGTCCATATCTGAAACACACTGCTCCCCAGTCTGACCTGAAATATTAAACAGCATCCCTTGGTAATCCCTGGCATCTCATCTGAGAGAGACTCTTGCCTGCAATCTTGAGAAGCCACTGCCAGTCTGTGTAGACAATACTGAGCTAGATGGACCAATGGTCTGATTCGGTATAAGGCAACATCCTATATTCTTATGAGTTTATTTATTCATTTGTGAATCTGCTGTTGAATTTAATATTTATTATTTATATGGGACTGCCTGTCTTTCTGTTCTCTCTGGTTGCAGTGAGTAAAGAGCCATAGTAAAGTAAAAATTCTGAACAAAGATTATGACAATAGTTGATACATGAAGATTCTGCTTGCATTACTTACATTGGATTCATTTATTACTTCTGAAATAGTATTTAGCATCCCTTGCCAAATCCTGGAAAGGTCGCGGAGATTGAACACATAATGGAATTTGGCTGGAGTCGGCAGCATCTTGATCTTGGTCATTTGCCACAGTCGACGAGTCAGTGGTACCAACCTGCAAACTGTAGCTCTCACTTCTTCCAAAAAGCCCCTCTGGCTACAATAATGTCCTACACCAATCACACCTGGAGAACCCAAGTTTTATAATGTAACAAGTTCTAAGTAGCACTAATGCAATGCACTTTCTGCCTTAAAAAAAACAACAACATGGTGACTAATCTAGGACACCTTGCCATTTGCAGTGAATTTCTTTGTATCTGAATATTAGCATAAGGGTTACAAAGAGGTGTTGTCTATACTTTGAATGGCTGCCAACTTGAAACAACATGGCAAATTTGCAAAAAATATACTCCTTTTAGGGTCCCCAGTACCCTCTCCCATTTACTATGAATTTGGCTTGTAAATAAACACCTATAAATACAAAAGTTATTATGAGACACACACACAGAAACATGGTGATCTCATAAGCCACTTTCTTCCCTTCAGAAAGTAGGCTAAAAATTCCATGCATCTCAGCATTTCTCTCTGTGAAACCCAGACATCAGTATGCCACAACCAGGGAGTGGATTCACTACAAAAAAATATGAATGAAGCAAATACATCCAGGAGGTTCAAACCAGTACTAAGGCCAGAGAGCAGTGGCCTACAAGGAAAGCAAAGAAAAATCCAGACAGAAACGATATTCCGGGGTCTCCTAATCTACTGCTCTTGTTTATATGAGTAAGAGTTGTCAGCCTCAAAGCCTTAACCAAAGTGAAACAACTCCAAAGTAACATTTATGAGTAACATTATTAACAATTGTACCACATTACCAAAAATCTTGTCAATGGATGAATTAGAAGGCAGAGTGCAGTTAAAAACAGAGAACTGCCTCTTCAGTCTCTGAGGGATGTCATTGCGTCCACCACCAGGATGGATCATGGCAGCCAAGAACTGGATGTCTACAATGTTGGAGAACTCTCCAGGCTTCTCCAGGTTATAGAACCCATTTTGTTCCATCAGCTGTCTAACAATCTCATTGGTTACCTGTAAAATAAGTTGGAGTTTAAAAAAGAGAGAGCACCAAGTTATCCAAATGAGCAACAGAGAGGCTCACACTGTTCCTTCACCACAGAATTTCAGCACTAGATCCCAGTAAATGGATGAAGTGGGGCTACAGTATAGTACTCAACATTTGATGAGGAGCTGCTGAATGTGTGAATGGACCACATTAAAAGCATTGTGCTTGAACTGAAGTTATATGAGGCAGGATGAAAATTCTGTCTGTTGCGTTTAATTTATGGGAGTTCATAAAGACATGCAAATCCTTAATTGATTTAATATTATTTTATTATTTTTATACCACCCTTCACCCAAAGACCCCAGGGCAGTTAAGAACAAGATAACATCAAGTAGCAATGCATCAATGCATCATGATCATCAATGCATCAATGCATCATGCATCACTTTTATGTGAGAACCAGCCCTCAGGTTGTTTACTTTTACAGTGTTCTTTTTTATTAAGACTTGTAATTAACACATACAAGCTAAGCAAATATTTATACAAGCATATTATGTATATCACAAAAAGAATAAATCTATGTAATTTTTCCTTACTGGAACTTGTTTTGTATAAAAATAAAGAATAAGCAATCATTATATTACTTAAAAACAGATGGATGTTAATAACAATACCATGGGGGGTGGGTTCAAGAGGCAATATATGATTACTAATCTTGACAACTGAGATTATTTTAATTGAGATTATTTTTAAGAGTTGATTGATATTTTAATTAAGATTATTTTAATGAAAGGCAATACAGGTGAATTATTTTAATGAATGGCAATATATTATCCATGGGAGCTCTGTTTTCTGCTACAACTGCGGATAATAGGGCATTAAAGTCACTAGTATTGGGGGGTTAGGTTCCTGGAGACTGGAAAATGGGCCAAAAAACAGGAGGGAATGTGAAAAAAGCCTCCAAAAGTGCTCTATTTTACCCTGTGGGTCTTCTGCTGTCCAATGCCTCCCATCCCAAATACCCCATTTTTCTACAAAAAATCACAGGGGAGAATCTTTTTTTAAAAAACCAAATGAGCCGCAAAATGGGCTCCAGAAATGATTTCTGAGATTATTTCCGGCCATCCCGAAACCACAGATATGTGGGTTTTAACCCTTTTGTATCCATGGATAATGAGGTCGGGTGTCAATTAGGCACTTGTGGATATGTGGAGCCACAAATAGCAGTACCGCATATAGTGAGGTCCACCTGTAAATAAATCTAAGAATCAAAAACCAAAAGAAAATCTATAACCAACTTTTTTGCTTTGTCTTCTATCATTCAACTCTTTTCTTTCATTTAATTTCATCAGTTTTGCTATTTTACAAACCTTATTTATTATCTATTTAATTGAAAGTAAATTCAACTATGCCAGTTTTTTTTACCACTATATTTTTTCACAGCATCACTAAATCAGATATCAGGGATTAATGCATTGATGAAACACCATCCTTTAGAAATAAATTAAAAGGAAGGACTTTGGGGGCACATTCAATTTGTCATCACAATTTATCATTCTGTAAACTTCACATTTGTTTTCCCAACACATGTAGAATGTCCACTGATGGAAGAATATTTCCAGCATATTTTCTTCAGCATATTAGGTCTTTCAGGAATATAAGATCTTATTTTCATACAACATGGTATGAACATATCTTGCTGTGCCTGCTACAAATACTGGCTGATATCCCAACTAATGGAACATGTGTGTGCCAGGAAAATGCACCCACATTGCAGAGATCTTTCCTTGCTGCATGGCATTAGGTGTGCAGTGGGGAGGGGGTAGTGGATTTTACCAATCTCCTCTACTTTTGGAATTGCCCTGTTTTACTGGAAGATACATTTCCAAGGGTCTTCTGGAACCTTTTCAGGTGGAACAATGCACTTTCAGAAGCAGAGGAGATTGGTGAAGACCCACCCCCCCACCAACTCCACTACAAGTCTGATGCTACATAGATAGGAAAGCTCTCTGAAGCATGGATGATTCTTCCTGGCATACCCATGCTGCATTAATCAGGATATCAGTCACTGTTTCCCACTCAATTTCCCCACAAAAATGATTCACTTGCATTTTCCCCATTGACTTTGGGAACTATTTTCTGGACTTAGCTCTTTCATAATAAACATAATAATAATCTTGTTACTTTACATCCTTTATCTGCTTAATAAAAATGGGTACCCTGCAAAACTTGGTAATAATCTCTAGTAATCTAAGTATTAGATTAAAATATATTAGGATATGTGTCACATTAATATCAGAAAGCATTCTCTGATAACTTAAAAGGAAATGTTCTGGAATAATTTTAGAGCATCTTCCATTGCAAACAAATACCTGAGTAAAATGACATTCTTCACATTAGTCACTAATTCAAACCAGGAGTGTTGTATAATACAACCTATGATAATAAATTAGATCCTATTGATTTAACTGACCTGGTCTCCCCATTCATTGATTATAGGCATATTCACATCATCAATAAATACTGTCATTTTCTTTCCTGCAGGTGGGCCATATGTTGTGCCCATGCGCTTATCCACGTAACTTTCTATTGTGCGCTGTAAGAAAAAAATATGCATAATTTGCCAAAAACATTACACTCTTCAGAATTGATATCTAAACTACTTGAGATGGATAGATATCTTCAGAATTGATATCTAAACTACTTGAGGTCTTAGAAATGACAGTTATGTGCTTTACATACAGTCTACTTGGGACAATTAATATTAAAAAATGTTAAGGCAAATGCAGATAATATGCACAAAGAGGGTTTTTTTTAATACTTATCCTGTTCTTCCTCTGAGGAATGCCATACATAAGGCTCTGAGGCTTGTCTTACCCAAGCAGTTAAGAGGGTCAGATCTGCCTAGCTTAAAAAACAATCATATCAAGGCAATCTTTGGGCCACTCCAGTGAGGGGTGCTGCATCCGAGTTTACAGCGAAACTTCTCATTTAAAAATTCATGGTGCATTTAATACCTCCCTTTCAATATCTCCTGTTATTTATATTTAAAGTATTTATATGCATAGTTTCCTAGCTCATTTTTTTTAAATTTCTATACCACCAATTAACTCACAGTGGTTTACAACATAACATTATGTCCTTGACGTAACACCTTCCTGGACTGTTTCACTGCCCAGATAATGTATATGAAGCAATTGGCACTCATGCAAATGTTTGTCTGGCTGTCTGGCTGTCTGTCCAGAACAGACACTCACATGCTTTTTTATAATTAAAAGCATCAATCAGTTCCCAACACTGATATGCAGGGCAGTGGGGGGGAGGGGGGCTGATCCCACACTGGGATCATCAGAGGTAAAGAGCAGGTTTAGCCCCCTATCTCAGTGATGCTTCCACACATTATGTGACTCCCTGAGTGAGAGTCAGAGGGCCCTGGTGGGAATGAGAAACTGAGAGGGGCCGTTCTGAGCTGGCATCTCTGAATAACCAACTTAGCACCCAATGAATGGGAGGCTAGGGAAGATGCCACTCCCACCTGGGCTATGGTACCTGAAGGAGAAAGGGGCCAGTGTTCCCTCTAAGGCATGTGCATGTGCCTGTGTCCACAAGTTTTTTGATGTCTGCTCAGTTAATTTTTGATCCTGCTCAGGTTGAATCAGGAAGGCCCCATTCTGAATGCATGTGCACACACTCTGCCTTGATACTCCTGCCCAGAACAAAACTCATTCCACACACAGATGGGGGGAAACAATTAGAGAGAACACTGAAATGGGCTTTTATAATTCTAATCAAAAATCTGTTTCAAGATACCCTGTTCAAAGTTCTTTGAACAGTTCAAAGTTCAACTGTCTCAACAGTTGTGTCCAATCAGCAACTTCAAATATAGCAAGGAGAGTAGCCTGAGAAAAGAGGAAATAAAACTAACTGCCATTAGGATGTTTCTAGACACTATGGGAGAAAGGGAGAGTGAAGAATCAGTGTTACCAAGCAAATAATGTGCTAATCAAGGGTCTTTCAAATGGCATATGCCACAAGAATGCAGTTGGGACTTTCCACTGCTTTGCTGAACAATCAAAAGTCACTAAGGAAAATGCGGAACATAACCTTTAACCTGAAGCCTAAATTCTTTACTCATTAGTATTAAGTAAAAAAAATGATTGGAAAAAAATATTTGGGGCTTTCTTGGGTAATGGGTGAAGCAACTGACTTTGGTAAGCATTAAAAAAGTTGTCCTAGTAAGAACTAATCAGCCTACTTTCCTTTCACTGTTTCTACATCTGGACTAAATTTGGTGCAAACCAAGGGCCACAAGTTAGATATCTTGCACCTCAAATGTTCATGTGTCCACCATCTTGAATCAAGGTGGATTACATCATCACAAACGACATCACTGAGGTGTCCCCTGTGTGTCATTCACTACAACTGTACCTAATTTGGTTCAAATCAGCTAGACAGTCCACAGGTTAGCCCACTTGCACCTCTGCCATCTTGGATTGGGGTAGATGACATCACCACAAACTACAGCATTGTGTCCCTATGTGTCCCTACAGTAGCAGCAAATTTTATTCAAATCAGTTAAGCGGTTCACAAGCTAGCCTACTTGCACCTCACAAGTTTATGCATCCACCATCTTGAATCAGTGTGGATGACATCATAATCAACTATGCCATTGAGGTGTCCCTGTGTGTCACTCTCTGTAACTGTACCCAGTTTGGTTCAAATGGGGTAGGGAGCACACAGATTGGCCCACTTGTGCCTCAGCGGTTCACATGGCCACCATTTTGAGTTCGAGTGGATGGCATCTTCATACACCATGCCATTAGGGCATCCCTATGTGTCCCTACAGCAACTGTGGTTCAAATTGGTTATGCAGTTCACAAGTTAGGCCACTTGCACCTCAAAAGTTTACGCGCCTGCCATCTTGGACCAGGATGGATTGCATCATCACAACCTATGCCACTGAAGTGTCCCTACAACTGTACCCAGTTTCATTCATATTGGTCCAGGCGTTGCGAAGTTGATGGGGCGGCGGGGCCAGGGACACATACACAGAATGCCAGGTGATCTCATACGCCTATTGGAAAGTAGGCTAAAAACCCTTATCTCATCAGGTCAGCAGTCAGGAAAAACCTACATCTATTTTAGCAAACTTGTCAGCAGTCATCAAACACCCACAATACATTTTAACTGACAGTGTGAACATCAGATAGGTGGTCGTTTCCAATCTGTAATAGCCTCTCACAAAGCAAAAAGCAAATTAAGACCTTCTCCTGAGAAATTAAGACCTTCCTTTGAGAAAAAGGCTATACAAGTTTGAACCATGGTGTTGGTAATTGGCATTATATTCTGTCACTACACCAGGTCGTCACATTGGGTTATCAGATACACATCGGGTTTCCAGTTCAGGGTTTGACCATCCCATACCAGTATTATTTTTTCTGAGTTGCTGGGCTTTGATTTGCAGACTACCTGGACTGGTGAGATATATAATAAATTCTAAACTTTTCTCTTTTGAGTGTGCGCTTCATTTTCTGAGCAGTGAGCAAACAGCTAAACACAAACCTCAGTCCCATAGCTAAGTTCTGGCCAAGTAAGGCTAACAGGAAATATGGAGCACAACAAATTCCAACATACCCCAGTTACTGTCATACTTGGGATCAATGGTCAGGGCCTGGCCTCATCTCCTCCATATCCCCCCTTTAAGAAGCTGAAGGAGAAAGTTGGGGAAAGTTAAAGTGGGGGGAGGGGAGTGAGCTACACCCTCTAGCAGGAGACAGCCAAGCAGTGCTGTGGAAGTGGACAGAGGCTTCCTGGGCCCAGTGGAAACAAGTGCTGCTCACTGTAGTCCAGATACCTGACAAGCAATAAGGGATGAGATGAGATGCCATGAGGAAACAAGCCAATGGACATCTGCTTAGGAGGGAGACAGCCAGTGGGCACTCTAACTGCCGTCTCTACCCCATCTAATAAAGACCCTTTGAACACACAACTGGCTACTGGACTCTGATCCATGGACATACTCCACCCCCCCCCAGGGATCTTTGACATGAAGCCACCCCCCTGGAGGGAGGGGCCAACACATCCTGGAGGGAGGGGCCAACACAATTTATCCCGCATAGCTGAACAGTTGCCTCTCACTCCTATGGGGCAAAAATAAAGCACTGCACTCAGGACAGTGCTGAGGTGACAATAAAAGTTGCCCTTCATCCTTTGTGCTGTGTAACCTGGCCTTTTACAGCAGTGATGATGCAGAAGAGCACACTGCACCTCCATTCCAAAGATCTTTCCAAAAATATAAATCTTCCTTCCAGGCATGTCTGCCCATTTTTATGAAAGACATATTTCTAGATATTATGCATATGTAAAAAACTAAGGGATGGCTTACACATACCTAACTAGATCTCATCATTTAACAAACCAACCAAATGTGTGACTTTTTCTCTGTTGAAAAGTATTGTTTTTGGGTGGACACTAATGGGTGACATTCTGTGAGGATTAATCTCTGGTGGTTCAATCATATGCGCAAATCATTGATGCTACAGTCAGAAAATGATGAACATGCACATGTGAACCAGCCATGTGTGCAAGCATATTGAGCTGGAGATAAGGCCAACTCTTCAAAGAGTAAGAGGCTGCAAGTGTAGCATGTGTGTTCAGCTTAGAGTGTCTGAAACACTTCAGTCCAGTTTTTATGGCTTATATCTAATGCACTTTGTTAAAAAGTCTTCCAAAATATTTTAACGGGAACTTGATGAGACTTCTTGGCAGCTGCAGACATTTTGCTAAGCCTCACATATGCTCTAAGAAAATTATCAGCAAAACAGAAACATCCCAGGAACTGTCAGAACATGGCAACATGCAGAATACCTGAAAAATACTTACGTATTAGGAATTGGCTGAAATTTTTCATCTTCAAGTGGTATGAACAAGGTAAAAACGATGCAAGAGAATTTTTTCCCAAAATACCAAAGAAAATATATTATGAAAATATGTACTCTTGAAATTTAACAAAATGGTTTTTCACAGTATCTTTCTGGCATGTTCTCAATGTACCAAAAGGCTAGCTATACTTTCAATTCAGAGAAAGAGAATTCTAAATACTACCTGAAACATGAAAGGGGTTGTTGCCGATGAAAAGTTCAGACTCTTGGCCATGTGGCTTTCAGGATTATATTTTGACATATACCCTTTGATGATGACAGTTTTAGCAGTCCCCTGTTCACCAATTAGCAGCACTGCCTGAAGATGAGAAGAGAATTCAAATGAGTTTGGGGAGCTGAGAGCCAAGGGTATTGGCAAAAGCTCAAATTTCAAAATTATTCATTTCAAGAAATAAAGATGAAGTCAACATGGAGCTTTCATGAGAAATACACCATCACTTGCAGCATTACTACTTATTTATTTTGGGTATGCCCATACATAATCAACATAGAGCTATTTCTGTCAGCAGCACCTATATTTTAATGTACTACAGGATTTTGTGATAATGTTATCTCTAGTAGTGACTTGCTAAGCTACCCTCATGTTAGGACAGACAAGAGAGTCCAAAGGGTCTCTGGCTTCTCTCAGAAGTTACTCTGCTCCTGAGAGGAGGAGGCGGCAGGCAGAATGGTCTAGGCCTGGGCTGTCAGACTCAAGCCTTCCAGCTGTTGTTGGCCTACAGCTCCCATCATCCCCAATCACAGTGGCTAGTAGCCAGGGATAATGGGAGTTGTAGGATGATGACAACAACTGGAGGTTGCAGTTTGACAGTCCTGGTTTAGGCAAAAAGAGGAATGGGTCCTAGGCAGGGTGACAACAGTAGGCCAAGGAAAGTAGGGGAACCAAGGAAAGAGGATTGTCTTGTCCAGGTGAAAGAAGATGAGAAACGGTTATGGTAGAAGTCCAAATGGAATTAAAAAATGGGAGAGAGGCATGGTATATAGCAGTGCTCAAGGTGGTTTACAATCAAAAGAGTTCTAATAAAAATACAGTAAGATACAGTCTAAAGCCAGCAGCAAAGAAAAGCAAAATGGCTTGAGAGAACACGATTCAGCAATCAACTAAGCCCAAACTCTCATTCAATAAAATAGCAACAAGAGGAGAGTGTGCATATGCAACGGTGTTGGTACACATTCTTTCCTCCTAATTCTTAGTCTCTCCCTCCCTTCTTCATTTCCCCATTGTCCATTTTAGATTGTAATCTTCCTGGGAGCAAAGATCTGTCCATCTTGCTTAAATAATTCTGTATGGCATCATGTACACTGATGGGACAGTATAAATAATTAGTAATAATAGAAATCATAATATTGCCAAGAGCTGCAGAACCTCATACCAGTCATATATCTTTTTGGTGCATGCCTCTATCAATATTTGAAAAAGCCACACTATAGCATTTGCACAACCAAGTACCTGGGATATTTGGTCACACAAGGTAACCAGACAGCTGATATATGGGCAGGAGGAAACAGCTTTCGCTTCTAACACACAACAGCAACTTTCCAGGATACTTATTTTTGAAAGAGCTGATGTAATACAATGGACAATGCTACATTTGGATCTGAAAGGCCATCATTCAAATCTCTGCTGACTATAAAGCTCACTTTGTTGCTGTGAGCTAACTCACAACCTTACAACCCAAGCCTAACCTAACTCACAAGCTTAGTAAAAGGATAAAAGGGATAACAGCTATAAGGCACTATGAACAATAAGAATAAGAAAATAAAATGCATACAGTGTTTACAAAATGAAATTCCCTGGCTCTTTTGTTCCTCCTCTCTACAAAGGAAGTAAATATGTCAGCATAAATGGTTAGAATATTACCTTGCATTGCTTTGCCATAGTTTGGATAAGGAAGTCAGTTCTCACATTGTCAACATTTGGTACCAAGATGGATCCATACTCCAGAGTGCTGTTGGCAGGACACACATATTCTTCAACGCAGGTATTCCAGTGCATCCATTTGCCTAGCCAGAAGAGAATGCAATGAACATCCCTTCAATGAGTCTTGTATTTAAAATTAGAGATATTTTAGGAGTTAGACCAAAAGGAGGTAATCAAGGAGAACCAATCGGATGGATTTTTTAAAAAAAAAAACCCTCTTCCCATATGAATAAACTAAAGCAAGGAAGTAACTGAAACCTTTAATAACAGTCATGGAGGATTTAAAATATGGAGCAGCTGTCTCATCATTCTAATCTTACATGTTGAGGACATTCATAAGTCATGGGGACCAAAATGACAGCACAGCTTGGCAAAAGCATATGATAAAAACACTGGCATGACTTACTTTGTCATCTCAACAAAGTGCCTTGGAACTGAAAGAATAAAGATTAGAGGGGAGAAAAGGTGGAAAACTACATAGACTTTTCAAATACTGAAGATTCTTGAACTCAATGTGAGAGAAAGCCATCAATGAGCAAAACGCAGCTGGAGATATATGATAATCAGCTGTAATTTTCAGCAAACTTTATAACCCATTTACTCATTTTTATCATTTGAAGGTGGCAATTAGCTACACCTAGCAACTTATCAGTGGTTCACTAACCATCATTGGTAACATAGTAGTCAAACATAGTATCTTCACATGCTTCTGTAATATTAGGAAGATCAAGTTTTATAGTGTCATGATGACGAAGCCAATGTTCCATCTTGCAGCGGTCTTCTAATTCCATCACTGCTCCAACACTCCACATCAGGGAGAAGACGTACAGTCTTTCCAAGTACACTGCTGTTATTTCTCCTCCCTGCTCCTGGTTGGGAAAATGTCATTACTTTGAGTTATTTAGCTGATAAGAGCTTAGAAACATTTGGAAGGCAAAACATCTACAGGAGTCCATGGTAAGGCATAGTAAAATTGTTTATATCAACACAGATTAGCCAAGATCTCAAATGAATTGCATGTCCACCCCCAAAATAATTTTCTCAAAATTATCCAGCAGTCTTTGGCAATATCTGACATGTAGCAGTGAACAGTAGACAAGATTTGGTAGCCAGCATTCAGTAAACCTCAACATTTGACAGTATCTGACGTGTAGTTGTCATTATTTGAGAGATGACATGCATTAGATGTCAATGTTAGAAGATATAAAATATGCTGCACCTTTGACAGCACCAGACATGGGGCATACAGTATTTGACAAGATCGGAAAGTTTACTTGCAGCAGCATTTGGTACATTTCATTCATTCAGCAAATATAAACAGGAAGGTTTCACATTCTGGTGTCAGATGTTAATGCTTGGATTCATTTGTAGAATTTTGTGAATAAATCATTTTGAATTTGCAAACTGAATTTCAAAAAAGGGGAGCTACATTCGCTTGTTGTAGCAAAAAAAATGGAGGGGGAGAGATTTGTGGCTAATAGAGAAATCTATTACTCTTAGAGACTAATCATTATTTGCAACATCAACTTCTCACAAGAGCTATTTTCACCATTGGTCATAAGAGCACTGTGCTTGACACATTCTTCAGTTACTGGCAATCAAGCATTGTTTTTGATGGCGAGAACGGGAATAGGTCCAATGGCTCTGCTAACGCTATCCTATGGTCAAATATATGGAACAGATACAGACCCATAGATCCCTATCAGCTGGATCATGAACACACCAATAAATTCACATCGGCCCACATCTCCCAGAAGAGAAGTCTACATCTTAAAAGCATAAATCATTTACCTTACAAGGGATCAGGCCCTGCAGTATATTAATGCTCTGCATTATCACAAAGGCCTCCAGCATCTTCATCTTTGACTCCAAAGACTGGATGCTGTAGCAGTACAAATCTGGGAAAGATGCCGTATACAACTGACGCAAAATCTCAGCTTCCTGTGGAGAACGCTTCTTCAAAAAGCCCTGTTATAACCGGGATAGAACCAATAAATGATTTTTCAAAATGTGAAATTAATTTACAATATCCATTTCTACTGCACTGAACACTCAAGTTGTGATTTTGATGGGATACACATTTTCCCAAAAAGGAAAGTCGATTGTGATAATGTTGGTGCTGTTTTTGATTGTACAAATCAAGGAAAAATAGGTTGCTTATCAGTAACAGGTGATCTTTGTGGTGATCCATGTTCACTCACAGTGCACAGTGAGCCACACAGAATAATTCAAAGCTCCTTAAGGTGCTCTTCAGCTCCACCAAATTGCTTGCGTGATGCAGCTGTTATTTTTGGCAGAAGAGTGCCTTTCTCCTCTGTTCCTGTCCAGTGAGGGAAGAAGAATGTCCCTAGAAGGAGTCAAGTAAGACACTATATCTGTGGAGGGATCCTAGCAGCGGGGAAGGCCAGGCAGGTGTTGAGAGTGAACACGGATCACCAGAAAGATCACCTTTTACAGGTAAGCAACCTGTCCATCTTTGTGATGATCCGTGTTCCCACCAGACCTGGGTGGTTAACAAGCTCACCAGGATGGAGGTGGAAGCCAGGATACTGTTAGAGGGCTTTTTTGAGAATTGCCTGATCAAAGTTGGCCTCTGCTGCCAAATGGATGTCCACAGCATAGTGCTTAACAAATGGCAGGTCTGAAGACATGTGAGCTGCCAACGTGGCCATGGCTGCAGTAAAATGTGCTCTGATCTTCAAGGGGGGTTTACTCCTTCTTGGTTGTAGCACAAGATAGGTTCATAAGCAAGATGAGAAGTAAAATCTCCAGACTATAGCATCCAGTTTCCTGCCCTCTTTATCTACTGGGGCAGAATGTGCCCTTCCTGACTTGCTACTAAATCACACAATTCACCACCAGGGAGTTGGGTGTGTGCGCGCGCTTAAACAGGAAAGCGCAAGAGTCTTCCTGGATCCAATATAAACTTCCAAGCCTCTTGGGTGTGGTAGTAGGGCAGACGGGGCACCCCAGAAGACTTTAGCCAAACTAGCAAGGACTGGGAGCATAAGTAAAGCTGCAGGCTGAGCAGCTGACGTACTGGACATAAAATCATTTCACTTCAGGGGTTGGTGCCTTCAATTCTAGGTTCAACGTCTTTCTGTCCCCTGAAGATGGTAGGACCTTGTTTCTTCTGTAGGTGAGCTCAACAATAGATTGGTTACAGTCTCATTTGGAGAAGGATACAAAGGGTTTTCAGTATGAACAGAGTCTCCTTCAGATAAGAGGCTGAGTTGTATTGTCCATTGGAAAGATCCTCTTGTGGTGACTTTTCTGAAGTCAGGTGAACTATGTGCACATCAGGATCTGTCAGGTGGGTAGGAACAGGAGATATTTATTTTCCCTTACCCAGTGGAGCTGAAGGCATTTGGGGGCACTTAAAAGGAGCTGCAGGAACAGGTGAAGAAACAGACTCCTGAGCTTTTACAGGAGTAGAATCCAGGGCACCCTTAAGTTCCATAGTCTATATTCATTGAAATAATAAGGCAAAGCAGGTGAAGGCGATCTTGAGTCTCGACATCTACTGCCATAGGCTTCTTGAATGTTGAGTCCCCATGATCTCTGTGAGAAGGGGCTTGAGAAGTAAATGTGGTGGCTGTTGCCAAAGTCACCTTTGGTTCCAAAGGGCAATGGTCAGCAGATCCCAAAGTCGCTCTCGGTCCCAACAAGCGGCTGTCAGTCAACATCAAAGCCAGCAATGTCCAGAGGCCTGGATAGTTCAGTACAGGAGTGGTAGTTGAAATACAGTCTTGTAGAGGGCCGCCCTCAAGCAAAGTTCACAGCTTTTCCTTGGCCTTGAAAAGGTCAAACAAATTTTATAGGCTTTTACATTGTATCCTTCACCCAAATTAAACACTTGTATTTATCCAACCAAGGTAGAGTACACCCACAGGAGGTACACTTCTTAAGATTTTTTACTGTCCATTCAAGCTACCGAAAAGGGGAAAGATGAAAGAGAGAAACCATAAAACAAACCATAGCTGCCAAAGCCAAATATCACTGGAGAGACAAATCCTGAGGAAAATCTGTAGTCAAGTAAACAGTCCGAGTCAAGCTGAAAACCAAGACTAAAAATTTAACAAATGAGGAGAGCAGAACAAATCCTTCCCAATGCAAGCAGTATGGTGGTCGAGAAGGAACTGAGAAAAAAGGCACTCTTCCACCAAAGAAGAGTCATGTGACATGTGCAATTCAGCAGAACTGAAAAGCACCTCAAGGAGCTTTGTATTCTTCCACGAGGCTCACTGTGCAGGCACAGAACCCAGGTTGTGAGGAAACATGGATCACCACAAAGATCAGATGCTTGCCATATAGTAAGAATTACAGTTGTGCCTGCTTCTTTTCTCCAACTGTGGGAACTGGAGACATGATCTTAGCAAACCGGGCCTGCAAGATGCTCCCAGTCTATGCTTGTCCATACAGTTAATCAAGATTAGCCCAGGCTCTGTAGACCATATAACTGGCTTCCTGGAACAATAAGAGTGTCCTGGAAGAAAAGGGTCGCCTATCAATCTTTAGGCATTACACACCATTCCTAGGATATAGCTCAATTCTGGGTTCACATAGAGGACATGAAAAGCTGTCAGGAAGGGCTTGGATGATAAGTCCTAAGCAATTAGTTTTCTGATTAGAAACACATTCATAGTTTCACATCTTCACCATCTCCATCCTTGTCCCAATTCCAGGTGGCTGAGAAAGACTTACAGTGGGGCAGTTCAGATGGTACTCTTCTCCTCCTGAACTGACACACACAATTAAGAAGAAAACACACAGGGTGTGCCCATCCTGACATATTTCCTGGACATTCTGACATCCTCCTATTCTTTTATCATGTGTGAGTGTAGCCATTACCTGATGATGAAGACTCAACAAGGACTTCACCTAGACCTCTGTGAAAAAGCTGCTCCAGTGTTCAAATGGGGATAATTCCTATCCTTTAGGCACCAGGAAGCAGAGGAGGCCACTGCCATCACACTGCAAGTGCACAGTTGTTAAATAGACTATCACCCCTGATGATTTCAGCAGGCTGACAGGGCAATGGTCCAGTCAGCAATGCCATGGTTACATGGCATAGCACCACCTACCTCCTCTACTGCTGCCTCCTTCTGCCCAAAGGTAATCATGGTTATTCCCATCCCCCTTCTATCCCCACAAAGGGGCAGACAATGGTTTCACCTAGCAAACTGCCTCACTGGAGTCATCACTTCAGTGATGACTCCACCGAAGTCATCAAAGGTCATTGCCAGCACCCTGAAACGGGCTTGGAAAGCTAATCAGAAGCCAGTGGTGGAAAGGAGCAGGAATACATGCAATACATCATTTGAATAAGTGATGTATATGTGTAAATTATGATATTTAAACATCCTTGTCAAATGCTGTATAAGTCCATTCTTCACCAGATCAAGTTTCCAAAGTGCCTTCAAGGGCAGTCCCACACACAACACATGACAGTAATCCAACTTGTATGTTACTAGAATATGCATTATGGTGTTCATATCTCTACCAATGAGAAATCAGGAAACAGTGGTGGTAAGGCGTCTTGTGTGATTCAAAACTTCATTGTGTTAAACATTAAGATGGAAGCTGAACAGTTCAGCAGGCTGATAAGACCACTTAAGACCATAGGATAAAAAATTTCTCATACATATCGGCCAACTAAATGTATGTTCAGAGTATGTATTAGTTATATAGATGCATCAATATTTTAATGGTCCACAGGTTACTGATTGAGATTTGAACTCAAGCAAACATTTATACCTCAAGAACAGGGCTCCAATTGAGAACCGAGGAACTCATAAACACCATGCCATTTCTTGATACAGTAGCTGGAGAGGCGTTGTCAATATTATGAGGCTCAAAAACAATTTTACAGTTTGGTGCCATAGGGATTCGATCACCATTAGCTAGTGTTAATGTTTTGTTATCATCCAGCACTGAATTCAGGTTCTCAATCCAAATTGCATCAACAGGACCATCAAGAACTATCCAGATGTGTTCTCCTATAGCCCAAAGGGTGAAAAAAACATTCTATGTAAACATATTATTTTAAAACACATCAAATGAGTTCAAACACGTTCTCCTATTTTTGTCCTGATATCCTTTTTTTTTAAAAAGTTCTGCATAACTAGTGGAGAACACTTGAAAAAAAATGTACTTTTAAAAAGTATTCTTTAAAAAGCTAAATGCCACCTGCCAGTTTTCTCATCCCAAACAAAAAAACCTTACTTTGACAGGAGGGCGGGGCCACCAGTGATAGGTAGCCCTCTCTAGAGGTAGGAAAGGTCAAAAAAGCATCTCCTTAACTGGAAATGAGATGCAGCTTTTCTTTTGCTTCCCAAATGGATTCAGCAAGCAGAGAAAAGTATAATCCAGGCTAAAACCCAGGCAGGAAATGATGTGATTTCCAGTTAAGGAAAATATGTCAATGCCTCTACTGACTCAAGGGAGCCCTCTTTGCCACGGATTATTCTTTCCCCTTTCTCAAAAGATCAAGCTTTTTATTTTTCTTTCTTTCTTTTTTGCGTGGGGAATGTATTAGCAGGAAGATGAAGCTAGAAGAGGGATCAAGTCCATTTTGAGTCAGGCCCAGATTTGAAGGGATCTAGTCCCAACTTGAAATAGAATGAGGCTTCTCAAAGTGGGGAAGTTTGTATTTTGAACTCTTTTAATAAGGAATTCGCCTCATCACTAAGCATGTCTAAGAAATTCAGACAGTGTGGGACAAAGGTGAGTGTGTGTTGTTGAGAAACATTAATCGGCTTCCATTATAAGTACCTTTCTTAGCTCTCAATGTTTTCCTCCAAAGAGTAGAGAAAATCCCATCTGTCCAATCATTGGTTGCGACGTCAAGGCGTCCAAACATCTGAGGTGCGGTGATGGCCTTGGGATTCATTCTCATTTCACGGTGGGGCTGCCCACAGTCTGCAGAAGTCAAAATTTAAAATATCAATTACAATTATTTCAAACGCCACAGCATGACATTGCACTAACGCTTCCATCTTCAACAACAGAATTTGACAGTCCCATTAAGTTCAATAGAATGGAAATATTAAACTTATAAATATACAAATAGAATAAAATCCATGATAAATTAAACATGAGAAAGGCTGAAGTTAGCGAAATGTGTATACAATGTTTTCGTTTTTGAGATATAACAGTGGTCACTATCAGGTCCTTTGCCTAAAGTTTGATCAGTGCTTTACAGTATCAGGTCCTTTGCCTAAAGTTTGATCAGTGCTTTACAGTAAAGCAACTTTACTGACAAGTTGCTTTACACGCAATCATCATAGTAAGTTTAGTAGTCAGCAACAACAGTTTAGCAGTCAGGCTTGCCCTTCACCTCATGCTTAAGGGAGCTCTCCACCATTTTGAAAATATTTAGCATACCTCTATACATTGATATTAAACCTTCACTTTTCAACATAGAGATACTGATAAACATTTTTTTAAAACCTGCTTTAGGGATTTGAGCAGTGGGGAGAAGAGGTACATTGATGATGCCAAGACAGACAATGCAGTTTTCCAGGTGAGTAGACAGAGGTCACATGTAGCCAATGGTTCAAATGGTTTGCCTACTAATTGAGTGAGTACCAAAGGGAGGGTCCATGGGGGTGGGGGAAGAAGTGGCACGTCTGGGTACAGACTGAGTAAGCCTTTGAGGAATCTTTTACTTATTGGATTTGTAAAGGGGGATTCTCTACCCGGTAGTGTAACTTTTGCTGATATTGCTGCCAAATGTACTCAAAGCAAAGACATGGGGAGTCCAGAGGATTTCAAGTGGAGGAGGTAGTCAAGCAGGAAAGAAATAGTTGTCCTGCAAGGATCAATGTTCTTGGTTTTGGCGAATTCTGAGAAACACCTCCATTTTCGTTCATAAGTTCGTCACGTAGAAAGCTTCACGTAGAAAGATCAGACATCATAGGAAATTGTCAAACATCATAGGGGATCGACTCAAAGCGAACACTAGAACCTTGGAGTGGCCCTGTATGTGAATGGCTGAAAGTTCCACGTTGCGTGCAGTTGGCCAATGTAAGATCTGGAGGAGCCTGTCCCTCCTTCTCTGTTCAGGCAGGCCTTGACAGTCATATTGTCTGTGTGGACTTGAACACGATAGCCCCGAAGAAAGGGCAGGAAGCCCCTAAGGCTCTGAAGACTGCGAGGAGCTTTAAACAGTTAATGTGATGCCCAGCTTCCCAGGGCGACTAGTGCCTATTGATTCGATAGTCTAAAACATGAGCTCCCCAACCAAATTCCAAGGCATCCGTCTTGAGAACAATTAGAGGCCTCTCCGAAGTAAAAGGAAGGCCCACCTCCAGGTGGTGTCAGGACATCCACCAGTAAAAGGATTTCCTCACCCATAGCATTAGACAGAGGTGCTTTCTTTGTCTATCTACAGTGAGGGAAATAAGTATTTGATCCCCTGCTGATTTTGTCCGTTTGCCTCTGACACAGAAATGACCAGGCTATAATTGGAATGGTAGGTTTATTGTAGCTGTGAAAGACAGAATAACAACAAACAAACCCTCAAAAGCCCAGTGCCCAAAAGTCAGCGATGGGTTTGCATTGTAGTGAGGGAAATAAGTATTTGATCCCTTCACAAAAGATGTCTTAGTACTTGGTGGCAAAACCCTTGATGGCAATCACAGAGGTCAGACGTTTCTTGTAGTTGGCCAACAGGTTTGTACACAACCCAGGAGGGATGTTGTCCCACTCCTCTTTGCAGATCCTCTCCAAGTCAGAAAGGTTTCGAGGCTGATGTTTGGCAACCCGAACCTTCAGCTCCCTCCACAGATTTTCTATGGGATTAAGGTCTGGAGACTGGCTGGTCCACTCCAGGACCTTCATGTGCTTCTTCTTGAGCCACTCCTTTGTTGCCTTGGCTGTGTGTTTTGGGTCATTGTCATGCTGGAATACCCATCCACGACCCATTCTCAATGCCCTGGCTGAGGGAAGGAGGTGCTCACCCAAGATCTGACGGTACATGGTCCCGTCCATCATCCCTTCGATGCGGTGAAGGTGTCCTGTCCCCTTAGCAGAAAAACACCCCCAAAGCATAATGTGTCCACCTCCATGTTTGACGGTGGGGATGGTGTTCTTGGGCTCATAGGCAGCATTCCTCCTCCTCCACACACGGCGAGTTGAGTTGATGCCAAAGAGCTCGATTTTGGTCTCATCTGACCACAACACTTTCGCCCAGTTCTCCTCTGGATCATTCAGATGTGCATTGGCAAACTGCAGACGGGCCTGTACATGTGCTGCCTTGAGCAGGGGGACCTTGCGGGCTCTGCAAGATTTCAGTCCTTCACGGCGTAGTGTGTTACCAATTGTTTTTTGTGTGACTATGGTTCCAGCTGCCCTGAGATCATTGACAAGTTCCCCCCGTGTAGTTCTGGGCTGCTTTGTCACCGTTCTCATTATCATTGCAACTCCACGAGGTGAGATCTTGCATGGAGCCCCAGACCGAGGGAGATTGACAGTTATTTTGTGTTTCTTCCATTTGAGAGTCATCGTGCCAACTGTAGTCACCTTCTCACCAAGCTGCTTGGCGATAGTCTTGTAGCCCAGTCCAGCCTTGTGCAGGTCTACAACCTTGTCCCTGACATCCTTCAACAGCTCTTTGGTCTTGGGCATGGTGGTGAGTTTGGAAGCTGAGTGATTGCTTGCTTCTATGGACAGGTGTCTTTTATACAGGTACTGTAACAAGCTGGGATTAGGAGCACTCACTTACAGAGGGTGTTCCTCATCTCAGCTCGTTACCTGAATATAGTGAAAAGACACCTGGGAGCCTGAAATCTTGCTGGTTGATAGGGGATCGAATACTTATTTCCCTCACTACGATGCAAATCCATCGCTGACTTTTGGGCACTGGGCTTTTGAGGGTTTGTTTGTTGTTATTCTGTCTCTCACAGCTACAATAAACCTACCATTCCAATTATAGCCTGGTCATTTCTGTGTCAGAGGGCAAACGGACAAAATCAGCAGGGGATCAAATACTTATTTCCCTCACTGTAACTGTGGACTGAAGTGGTCCGGGAACCAGCGTTACAACACCTTCATGTGGAGTCTCGTATGTGGGACGGCTGAGGTGGTGGAGGCCATAAGCCCTAGCATTCATTGCACAGTGTGTATGTTCTGCGACGGCTGAGCTGAAAGGCATCTGGCCAGATGAATTATGGCCTGAACACTGTTCTGGGAGGAATACTCGCATTGCCACGGAGTCCAAGATTACACCCACAAATGGAATAACTCTCGTTGTAGTCAAATGATACCTTTTGACATTTACTTGCAGGCCTAGGTGTTTCAGTAGAGAAATGGTGTCTTTCACCTGATGTTGAAGTACTTGCGGTGATGAAGCTGTCAGCAACAAGTCATTGAGAAATGGAAAAATTGTGACATTTTGTCGATGGAGATAGGTGACGACTACTGCCATACACTTTGTGTAGACTCTTGGGGCCATTGAGAGGTCTAATGGAAGTGCCATGAACTGAAATCTGTAGGGTCCTACCTGGAAGTGTAGTGGAAGTGTAGTGGAAGCGACAGTGTTGTGGTTGGATGGTTATGTAGTAAAAGGTGTCTTTTAGGTCAATGGCTGCAAACCACACACCTGGAGACAAGAGCAGCACTATTTCTGGGATGGTCACCAAGAGGAATCTGGTGTACTTCATGAAGCACTTCAGGTCCCAGAGATCTAAGATGAGATGTAGGCCCCAATCCAGATTTGGGACTTCAAAGAAGGGAGTAGAAGCCCCTGTGTGGGTGCTCTGACTCTATTGCATCTTTCTGTAGTAATGCTTCTATCATCTCAGGAGTTGTGGTGTATTATTATTATTAGGGTACAGTGACCTGGGTGGGGAGAAGGTCTTTGAAAGAATTCTATTATGTATCCAATCATAATGATGGTTAAGACCCACTGATAGTTTGTCAGAGAGCCCCAGGTTTCCAAGAAAGACCGGAGGTGAGTTGTACAAGTGCGCACCAGGGAGCCACTGTCACTTGTTAAAGTGGACTGCTTAGACCTTTGTTGTTGAGGCTTCAGAGAGGAGTAAGACCCAGGCTTGTGAAAGGACCCTTGGTGACTGGACCAAAAAGTAGATTCATAAGAGGATGCTGGAGTTGAGGGATTAAGTCATGAGTGCTGTGGGAGACCCCACTTGCTTGATCTGTAGGGTCTTTGTTGAGAAGAGGATGAATAACTCTTAGACTGGGCAGTGCTGTGCAGTTTATGAAGCCGCTCCATGGTGTCATCAATCTTGGTCCCAAATAGGGCTTCCCCTTCGAATGGGAGGTCCTCTATGCAAGTGCGTGCTTCGAATGTAAGCCCCAAAGAACAGAGCCAGGCATGATGGTGCAGCCCAGTAGAGGATGCCATGACATGGGCAGCACAACCCACCTGCTGGCGATAAGAATGTAGTTGTTGTTTTCCAAGGCTTAGCCCTTCCTTTCGTATGGTGTTGGCCAGGTCTCTCTGATCCTGGGATAACTGATCCAGAAATTGGGTCATTTTGTCCCACAGAAAGTGGTTGTATCTGCCTATGCAGGCTTGGTAGTTGACTACCTTTAGTTGGAGAGTTGAGGTGGAGTATTGGTGCCTACCAATATAGGCCAACCTTCTGGCTGGTCAATCAGCGCCATTAGAACCCTATTCCTGGACCTTTTCTGTGCCATTTCCACCATGATTGGTATCGGGTGTTTCTAAAGGAAGCCACAATTATCCAGTTAGACCCTATACAGGGCTTCAATTCACTTTGAGGTAGGCTGCGTGGAGGAGGGCTTCAGCCAATAACTGTGCACTATGTCTGGTACAGGTTTAAAAATTGGCAGTGCCACCGGTACATGGGTCGAGGAGTAAATGATGCCAAATATAGGGTCATCCAGAGGTTTCGGAGTTGCCTGAAGCCCTAGCAAAGTCGCCATACGTTGCACCCGTTCCATGTGGGATGGAAAATCTTCAGACGGAGAATCTGGCTTGGCATCTCCAAAGGCGTCCAAATGGGACGTGTGGTCCAAGAATTCAGAGCCCTCCAAATCTTCCCCAGGAGACTCCTCTGGGCAGTCCATTTGGGGGGGTTCCTCCTGAACCTGCACCTGAGGCATCACCAGTTGGGATAGGGTGATAAGAGGTAGTGCAGGGTCCTGGGGCACTGCAACCTTCTGGTGGTCAGTTGGAGTAGAGTGGCATGGGCGTTGTTCCACAGCTCTCCTATCCTCAGGAGTCTTGGACCTGGAACGTTGCACCTGGGTCCTGGAGAAGGAACGGTACCAAGAGTGATGCTCGTTGGAAGAGTAAAGTCTTTGCGGAGACCAATCTCACCGTCAGTACCATGGATGAGCAGGGGACCTTGAATAGCTCTCACTTCTGTCTCGATGGTATGGAGAGGGGGGCGGGGGCACCTACCACATGGATAGGATCTGTAGTCTTCCCAGTGGTCCCAGGCATACTCATGGGGAAGACGACATCTGTGGGCAGGGTACTCTTCGTAGTCGAAGGGGCTCTCATAATAACCCTCTTGGATATCCAGGTTGTCTCTCTCATCCTGCCAAGGGGGAGAGGCCATCAGGAGTCTAGGCTTCGGTACTGAAGATACAGCCGCCGGTCTCAGTACTGTGATGGACACCTGGCCGTGAGGAGTTGGCATTTCAGGGTGGAGTGGTGTTAAGGAGCCCGCCGCTTCCTGCAAAGTTTCTGCCTGTAGCGGTGGAGTCACTGGGGGGAGCAGTCGGATGTTTTGGGGATCAGCAGAAACGTCTGTTACATTGAAGGTGTCAGCGGTGCATCTTGTGCCAGGAGTTTGGTGGGAGGGTCCCCCTTGGACCTTCTTTTCTTCTTCTTTTTGAGCGCCAAGACAGAAAAAGCCTTGCACTTTGCAATCAAAGGTGGTTGGATCTTTGGTACAGAGGTGGAGGCGGTCGAGGAAGAGGAAGCCAATGGGTCTGGCTTGAGGGATTTGTGGCTTTTCAGTGCCATCTCCAGGGGCCAAAGCAGTAGAGGATGGGTCCAAACTGAGGCGCTGCTATACCTGGGGCTGAGGCAGCCATACTGAAAGGTTGCTGCAAAGCAGACAATGCTCATTCCCACAAAATAGCTCTGAGGTGTTGAGCGCAGTTTTTTTCATGCCTGTTTTCCAAACTGGAGGCTAAAAGTGCTGGAGTCAATCCCATGTTCTTCTCCCAGGCAAACAAGGAAACGGAAATGGCCATTAGTAGACGGCAGCTTTGTCCGACAGCCAGAGCAACGTTTGAAAGTAACTTTTTGTTTTCTTTTCTTCTCCATACACCAACCAACAAATACGTTTTCTTAGGGAAAGAGGCAAGCAGAGGAAAGGGAAGCAAACCATATAAGAATATAAAAGTCTCCCTTTTTTTGATGGGGGGGGGAACAGCTACAAAAAGGAAATAGGCAAAACAGGAAAGGTTGGAAGGAACTACAATAGATAGAGAGGCAAGCTAGAATAAACTTGAAAATAGTAATAAGAGAAGGAATTTCTCACAGGGAGTAACGAGGATCAGTAATGGAAGGAACCTTGAGCCAGAGCTGCAAATGCAGCAGCGGACAATGACAAACTGAGGGAAGGAGGGCGTGATGTCACGAGAGGGGGAGGAGCTCCCGCCAAAAAGCTAGAACTAAAGAGAGCTTCGGAAGGATCCCGAATGGTCTTCTATGCATGTATGAAGCCCATCACAGTGTGAACAACAGACACCACGACGATGAACTGGTAGTTCAAGCCCAGTCGTTATTAAGTCAGCAGCAAGGTCGCCACAGCCTAAGGGAGACTCAAATAATGGGCTGCTCTTCTCCATGGCTAGTGGACAATGACCACAGGAGGAGAAAAGCAGGAGAAAGAGGGCAGAAGTGTAGAAGACATTCAAGTGACCACAAAGAAAAGAGAGAGAAATTCAGACAAGTCACTAAAAAAAAGATGTCTAAATTGTGACTATGCCGAGATGTACTGAAAGTCTATGTGCATATATGTTCAAATGGAAGGGAGTCAAGAGGGGAAGAAAAAATCCTCCAGGCACTGACGCTGAGATGGGTGTTTCCTATACTGCTAGTTACATTTTAGACTGTCCTCCTGATTTCCACTACCACCCCATTTTCTCTTTTTATCTTGCTGGCTTTTCTCACAAACTATGTTTATAGACCAAATTCTCCTTTGGGGAAGGGGAGATGAATTGAAGAAAAAAAACAACTTTCCCAGCAATTAGCATTACACATATTTTTATTGATCACCCCAGCTATCCACAGAGGAGGCTGGGCATGGGCGGAACTGGGGGGGGGGCATGCCAGTTCCTGCCACCCCCACCCCACTGCCCACCTGCCCAGCCCCAGGGCCCCTCAGCCACTTGCCATCCTGCTTGCCTTGCCCTCCAGCTCCGGCCTAGGATGGCCTAGGATCGGAGCAGCCTGCAAACTGCAGAGCTCTTCTCTCCCCGCCTCTCAGCTGATCAGCAGGCCTTCGAGAGAGGCCACCATGTAGGCCTCCCAGAAGCCTGAACTCCGCAGGCCCCAAGGAAGCCAGGAAGAAGAAGGCGGGCCGAGTTCTCTGCAGCAGCAGCAGACCCTCTGCCCATCCAGCACAGCGTTTACCAGGTAGACTCTGAATTCCTTTTTGTGGTTACCCTCCCCTCCCGCCAGATATATCGGGATCTGCTTGCCATAGGGCTTTGATATTGGGGTGGGGGGAGAGACTGAGAAGTCTCTGGATATTTAATTTAAAACAGATTGGAAAATTTGCTGGCTTTAAAAACAAAAACTATCTAAAAAGGCCTATAAGTGGCTTGTTTCATGGCAGAAAATTACAAAAACCTCTGGAAGTGAACCATATTATATGCATTCATTCATTCATTCATTTATAAATGCACTTATGTTCAAGTTGTTTTGCAACCCAGAAGGTCTGAGTGAGAACTGTGAAGCACATGTGATTTTATTTTATTTTATTTTTCTTGTGTGTGAACTGCTCCCTAATAACTCGCAGGGACTTCAGGGTAAATCTAGCCAACATGTGAATGCAGCACCTCTCCATGTGAAAAACCTCCTGGAATCAAACTTTACTGAATTTGTTCAGAATTCTGAGAAAACATACATAGGCTAACACTCCATAGTTGAAAGTCTCCTTTGCTAATCTGCAGCGAGGGGCCCATTTTAATAATTAGTGTTTCTAGTGTGTTGTAGGCATTCAAAGTAGCACAAATATATAGTACTCAATGTATATCACTATATATTGTGAAGTGTGCGTGTGTGTATTCAGTGAAATGTATTTCCAGGCAGCATACTTATTTTGAAAGATCAGACTTAAATCCTTGGGGGCCTGGGGTGTGTGGAGGCCCTGGACTTTGAGGGGCTGGGGGCGCATTTTAAAATCTTGTCTCTGGGCCCATTCCAACCTTGCTATGCCCCCAGCGGTCACTACACATGGGTTTCTGCACAACACCTGCACAGAAGAAACTTCCCTGTAGAAAATGTGTCTCTTGTAAATTGACCCTGAAATTTCCATCCATGACTGGGATATCTGAGAGTTAGAGTCAATGATAAAAGAACAGCACACTGCTTGTGACAGGAAGGGGCAAATTACAATGATTTCTTAGTCTGGCAGGGGCTGGTTTTGGCCCTAGCAGAACTTGGCTGTCTGCTCCTGTTGCAAATTCCTCTGTCTAGTGTGGCAAACTAATGTATCCTCCTCCCTCTTGGTGTCAAAGTAAGCACTAGTGTGGTGAATGCACATATACCCCATCATGAGCCAACAATCATCACAAGACAAAGGCTGGCAGGAATCATTCACTGGTTTATAGATCCGCCCCCCCACCCCCGCCACCTTCTTCTCCCCCTATTTTGCTAGTGGCTATTTGGGCAGGTGATCCTCTAGGTCCAGGACAAAGTCATGTTTTTTAAAAAGATGAGATGAGACAGAGAAAATGACACTTGGAATCCTCACATAACTCCTGACTGTTGATCTAAGTCTTTTACAGAGATGGCTCATGTTTTCAGGTTTTGATCAACAACCATGCCTAGATGGTACAGTGTTCCTTTTTACAGGTGCTATTTTCCCTAGATATGCCTCTGAGGCTGGGGGAAATTGTGCAGCAACAATACATTGCCAGCCAGTCCTCTGACACAACCTACCCCACAACTGCCTACTCCTAGATTTACAAGGAATACAAGCCACACCTAATGGCACAGCAGGGAAGTAACTTGCCTAGGGAGCAAAAGGTTGTGGGTTCGAATGGAAACACCTATATAGGACTGCCAACTCTGACTGAAGCGATATGTGGGGCCCCCCCTCCAATATTTCACAATATCAAGCCATTTACATCTCTAAGATAGTTTTCAATAATATCCTGGAGATTCATGCCAACTACATCCATGATGGTATTTGCTGCAAAAAGTGGAGTCATAATCACAGAAATGGTCACTGCATGTCCCTCATGAAACAATCTTTCTTCAAAAGGGCAAACGTGTGTTAAGAAATTGAATTGTACAAACAAACCTTTTAAAAAGGGAGAAAGAGACTTTAGCTCACCAAAAGCTGGGAAGGTCCAAGAACTGTGCATGTGTGTTGCACTCATGCTGCCTATGAACACTGATACCATTCTCCTAGAATTCTCTAGAAGCACTTAAAACCAACTAAGCAATTTTTTTCAAACATCAGACTTGAAGCAACGTGGGGGAAGTGGCAGGGCAGAGGGGACGGGGAAAAAACACATACAGGGCTAAGGAAGGAGCGCAACCCTAAAGAAAGCGCCTGGGGAAAGCAACGTGGGGGGAGTGGGGGTGGGGGGACACAAACAAACACACACACACACACACAGGGCTTAGGAAGGAGAGCAGCCCTCATCCATCCAAAAGTAAATAAGAGTAAAATGAAGAAGGAAGGCGAGAGGGGAAGCAGCGTGGAGGAAGGGGCGGGGGGAACCAACACACACACACACACACACACACAACACACACAGGGCTTAGGAAGGAGCGCAGTCCATCCATCCAAAAGTAAATAAGAGTAAAATGAAGAAGGAAGGCGAGAGGGGAAGCAGCGTGGAGGAAGGGGCGGGGGGAACCAACACACACACACACACACACACAACACACACAGGGCTTAGGAAGGAGCGCAGTCCATCCATCCAAAGGTAAATAAGAGTAAAATGAAGAAGGAAGGCGAGAGGGGAAGCAGCGTGGAGGAAGGGGCGGGGGGAACCAACACACACACACACACACAAAACACACACAGGGCTTAGGAAGGAGCGCAGTCCATCCATCCAAAAGTAAATAAGAGTAAAATGAAGAAGGAAGGTGAGAGGGGAAGCAGCGTGGAGGAAGGGGCGGGGGGAACCAACACACACACACACACACACACACAGGGCTTAGGAAGGAGCGCAGTCCATCCATCCAAAAGTAAATAAGAGTAAAATGAAGAAGGAAGGTGAGAGGGGAAGCAGTGTGGAGGAAGGGGCGGGGGGAACCAACACACACACACACACACACAACACACACAGGGCTTAGGAAGGAGCGCAGTCCATCCATCCAAAAGTAAATAAGAGTAAAATGAAGAAGGAAGGCGAGAGGGGAAGCAGCGTGGAGGAAGGGGCGGGGGGAACCAACACACACACACACACACACACACAGGGCTTAGGAAGGAGCGCAGTCCATCCATCCAAAAGTAAATAAGAGTAAAATGAAGAAGGAAGGCGAGAGGGGAAGCAGCGTGGAGGAAGGGGCGGGGGGAACCAACACACACACACACACACACACAGGGCTTAGGAAGGAGCGCAGTCCATCCATCCAAAAGTAAATAAGAGTAAAATGAAGAAGGAAGGTGAGAGGGGAAGCAGCGTGGAGGAAGGGGCGGGGGGAACCAACACACACACACACACACACACACAGGGCTTAGGAAGGAGCGCAGTCCATCCATCCAAAAGTAAATAAGAGTAAAATGAAGAAGGAAGGTGAGAGGGGAAGCAGTGTGGAGGAAGGGGCGGGGGGAACCAACACACACACACACACACACAACACACACAGGGCTTAGGAAGGAGCGCAGTCCATCCATCCAAAAGTAAATAAGAGTAAAATGAAGAAGGAAGGCGAGAGGGGAAGCAGCGTGGAGGAAGGGGCGGGGGGAACCAACACACACACACACACACACACACAGGGCTTAGGAAGGAGCGCAGTCCATCCATCCAAAAGTAAATAAGAGTAAAATGAAGAAGGAAGGCGAGAGGGGAAGCAGCGTGGAGGAAGGGGCGGGGGGAACCAACACACACACACACACACACACAGGGCTTAGGAAGGAGCGCAGTCCATCCATCCAAAAGTAAATAAGAGTAAAATGAAGAAGGAAGGTGAGAGGGGAAGCAGTGTGGAGGAAGGGGCGGGGGGAACCAACACACACACACACACACACAACACACACAGGGCTTAGGAAGGAGCGCAGTCCATCCATCCAAAAGTAAATAAGAGTAAAATGAAGAAGGAAGGCGAGAGGGGAAGCAGCGTGGAGGAAGGGGCGGGGGGAACCAACACACACACACACACACACAACACACACAGGGCTTAGGAAGGAGCGCAGTCCATCCATCCAAAGGTAAATAAGAGTAAAATGAAGAAGGAAGGCGAGAGGGGAAGCAGCATGGAGGAAGGGGCGGGGGGAACCAACACACACACACACACACACAAAACACACACAGGGCTTAGGAAGGAGCGCAGTCCATCCATCCAAAGGTAAATAAGAGTAAAGTGAAGAAGGAAGGCGAGAGGGGAAGCAGCGTGGAGGAAGGGGCGGGGGGAACCAACACACACACACACACACACACACACACACACAAGGCTTAGGAAGGAGCGCAGTCCATCCATCCAAAAGTAAATAAGAGTAAAATGAAGAAGGAAGGCGAGAGGGGAAGCAGCGTGGAGGAAGGGGCGGGGGGAACCAACACACACACTTCTCTTCCGTATTGCCCCCTCTCCCCAGGCTCGAAAGCCGGGTCCCAAGGCAAGCACGCCTTCTCGAAAGCACACACGCCCCCCCCCCCGCCAGAAGGGAAGCATCAGAAAACAAGCAGCGATGATTGCATTTAAGCAGCAGCCCAGCAGTGCATCAAGGAAACGGAGAGAGAAGCTCCACAGACGGAGCAGCCTGGAAGCAGAAGTGATTCTGTACACTAGAGACCCGGCGGCGCTGGCAACTTGTTGTTGCAACAAGCCACTAGAGGGCCTCTTAAGGGACTCTTCTTAAATTCTGGCTGGCGCGGCGCCTGCTGCTGATCAGCCCGAGAGCGACACTGCAGCCAGCGAGCTGAGAGCAGCCAGTGAGCAAAAGGCGCCCGTTGTGCTGCGGCGCCCGCCGGCAGGCCAGCCAGGAAAGAAGTGGGGGGGACGCGGGTGCGGAAGGGACCGCTCGTGGGAGGGGGCGCCGACGTGCTCCCTTCCCGGCGAAATTTGTATTAAAAATTAAAAAAAAAATTCGGGGATCGGTGGGGGTCATGGCGGCGCCCCCCACGTGACCAACGAAGATGGCGCCTGGGGCACGTGCCCCCCCTGCCCCCCCCATCGTTACACCTATGGATCCAACAAAAGAATTTTTATGCATTCTAATATTTCTGCCTGTCACCTAGTTATCGTTATCCTTTCCATACATTCCCTAGTTACTCTTGCAACCTTAGTAACGTTGATTGGTTTAGATCCTGCTGCTGTCATAATAATGGAGTTCTGACATCTTCTGACACAATGTCTAGAGTAACACCATAATTCTTCAAAGAAACCCCAATTTCAGCAGCAAGTCACCACAAAATTCCAAATGCCTATGAAATGGGCAAGATTAGACCATTTGGACAGCATTACCCCCAAAACATCATCTCAATGCTGACCTTTAACGTTGTTCCTTGCTAACAAAATGTACTATTTTATTAACCCTGTGAAAAGGTTTTTTCATACCTGTCATAGCTTTCATAAGGGTGTGGATGCACGTTGTTTTTCCTGCCCCACTAGGACCTAGAGCCATCATGCCATGCCTCACTCTCTGTGTTTCAAACAGCTGAATAACTTTCAGTGTCCATGGTGGGTGATTAATCAAGCCAGCGTCTTCAACCTGTCATGAGCATCAACAACAACGCTATTTATCATTTCATCCACACAGCTTGTTGACAAGTTCTCACACACAAACACAATACCCTAATACTTTTATCCATTCCTTCATAGGTCCAGGATGGTGACTTAGCCAACCACTTCTAATCACGGTAAATGGGAAATCAGTAATGGCTATACAAAAGAAGCAAAAGATGAGGGGGGAAATGGTTCACAGGTGCAAAAGGAAAAAAATAATATTTAAAAATCCAATTTGCATGTGTTTCAGACTTCACCCTTCTCAGAAATGTTTTTAAATAAATAAAACAAATATTTACATTTGGCTTTTGCAGGGGGGAGGGGGATTAATACCTGTTTTTTGTGAAGAAAATACCTGGTAAGCGTCTTTCACAAAGTACCTGGCAAGCTTCCTTCACAATAACAGGATGACTGCTTCCATGGTTTGTCTGCCTGACAGTGCATAAAGGGAACTTCATTCCAGTTTGTCTTCTGGAAGTCCAGTCAAGCTGGCAAGAGAGGGATCAGTGCCAAGGGTGCTACTGCCCCAAACTTTGTAAGAATGGCAAAGAGCACAGGGCTTTGTAAGGATGGCAAAGAGCAGGTGAGGAGCAGTGGGGTCCCCTCAATTTCTCTCCTAAATGGAGGGCGGGGGGTGGGTGGCGGCGTTGTTTATGAAGTCTTGAATATGGGCCACTACAGGATTTCTTACACCATTGACAATGACACATGAGAGGTCTTCTGGTCTCTGATGATGATCTGCTTTAACCCAGGCTGTATTACACTTTTGAAATAATCATGTACTACTTTACACTTTAGTTAGAATGCACTCTTTTGTGCACAAAGGTGTGTGCACATCAAGTAGAGGTACTCCCCAACTTACAAACACTGGACTTACAAATTACCCATATTTACAAACAAAGCACCGTACCACATTAAATTAATGCAGTCCCCGACTTACAAATGCTAGTCTGCACATACAAGTGAGCCAGCTCTCACAGGAATTATATGAGTTACAAGTTAGGAACATCCAACTGTGGTTTTTAACTGTTTTAAGGTTTTCATTTTTAATCTGTTTTATGTTGTTGTAAACTGTCCAGAGACAGACGTTGGGGGCGGTCTACAAATTTAAAAAATCAACCAAACAAACAAACTTACAAATGAACTTTTGAAACACAACCCATTTGTAAGTTGGGATTCCCTGAACTCAAATATGCAATCTTCCAGTTCAAATTTGTAAGAGTCTAAACAAGACTATACAACATGAATATGCATGTAGACTATTTTTATTCTGGAAATTTACCCATAATATAGGCAATGGACACCAACTAAAATTTTACTGGATTTTTAATGTTTTATAAAGGAGTATTTTTAAGACATACAATTGTACTATGGTTACTGGTTTTAACAGTTCTACTATTGTAAGTCACTGAATACTTCTTAGTAGAAAGAAGACACTTGCATACATCTAGTTTCATCATTTAAAATATATTAGAGTACTTCAGAGTCATTTTAAGCTCCAGTTCAGTGAATAATTACTGTCAGAGACCCACTGTGGTGACTGCCACTTAATTATGTGCTTCATGCCCTGATATAAAACAGGACATTTTGGCACCTGATTGTCCCAGTTACCCAAGAGAAACAGAAAATGCTACAAACAAGCAATTCAAATGCATGTCGCTTTTTCTATGTTCTAGCATAAAAAACTGTGGATTTTGGAGTTCACAAGGGATGCGGATTTTTGCCTAAATATAGCCTGCCTGGTACCAAAATGAAGAATCCCCTTTACTCTCTTGTATCGTAATACTTTTTTTTACAGAGCACCCATATATTGGTTTCACATAGCGCATCTGTAGTTGAAGCAGTTTTTCAAGGAATTTATTAATTTTAAAAGGGGCTTTTTGTCATGCTGAGCAAATAGTATATACATGTTTTATTAGCATTACCTGTTTGCTAATGGCAGCTTCTAACTCTGGGTAGCGTGCCTTGTCGAGCTGTATGCTTGGGAAAAGGTCTTCGATCAGACTCAAGAATAAGGGCTCATCCTCATCAATCTAACAAAAAAACACAATTGAAAAGTTACATTTTTCTTCAATTACTGCTTATTTAGATTAAGATTGCTAACCATGGTATGCTGCTGAATTTTACACCATTTCACACTATGGAGAAGAGGCTCAACTCACCAATATATACACATTTCCACTGCAATGCTGGCAAATATAACGTACAATTTCCAGTTGTAGCAACCTGGAGAGGAAAGAGGGGGATACTGATAGGAAAGAGAAAGAACAGCGCAAGGAAAACTGAAATAGAATAAATCGAATAAATAAATCGAATAAATAAATAATAATAAATAGAGCCAAGGCAAATATAGTAAGGAAAATATAGAAATTACATGAAAGAGATAGAATTTGGAAACATGGAATGAAATTATATCTGAAAGCGTGTGACACAGGAACTACATATGTGATGATTGGGAGAATGTGTTTTTTCCCCTTTACGTTCAAAGTGCATGGCAAAAACGATCAGTCTGGCTTTACCAATTTTCATTGTTTTCAGTGTAAACACCAATATAGGCCGGGGATAGGCCTATCATAGATGGGCACTAAATTTCAGGGACCATTGGGTTAACAGATGTAGCAAAAGAGAAGGCAAATTATTACAGACCAAGTGGTTTACAGAGAAGTGATTCTAAAGAAGCCAGAAAAAGATAAAGCAATATCTCCAGAACAGAATTTCAGTTGATCAATTGACATTAGATTTAACAGATAATAGAGTTTATCAATGAAGATCATTCACACTTGTCTTAATCAGAGAATACATACCGGTAGTAATCTGCCAGAATTACTTTAGAAGCAAACTGAAGACAACCACCTAAAGAAACTTAGGGCATATTCTAACCTCTTTCTCCATCCACCATTACAACATGCCATAAGACTGAATTTGCATAAAGCATGTACATTTCAGGCTTACCAGCTTAGAAAGATTCATGTCTCTCAAGACACGCATTACAGTGGTGGATTCTGTGTCATCAGGGTTTGATCTTTTGGCTGCTCCCAATGTCCGCAATACAGACAAGATATTCCTTAAACCGAAGTCATAATGCACCTAGGAATAAATCAAAGGGGTTTTGATAATGCAGCCGCAGACTTCTCAAGAGACAGTATTTTTAGGGAAGCCGGGGACAACTGTGGAGAAGATGGGAGAGGAAAGCATGAGCAGCTTCCTCTAATTCAACTTTGGCTCCACCACTCAATTTAAAGGGGTGGGGGGAGATAGCTCACTTCCCCAAAAGAAAAACCCACATTCCTTTGCATTATTTATGTTTTATCATGTTACCTTTGAGCGTTTTTCAGCATAGTGGGGGGGATTAGAATATTGATACATATTTTTTAAATAAAGAATGTAAACAACTAAAAACCACTTATCTGGAAGAAAAACATGTTTATTCCTTTATTTCTTAAAAAAAAATTCATAGGAATATATCACCAGAGCTCTTAAAAAAAATTAAGTAAAGGTTTCACTTTCTCTGGGGGCTGGCGGGGGGTCCTTTAAAAAAAAGTCTTTTCTTTCTTGTAGGGTAAAAGTTCTGGAAATAAAAATCCAGAAGCACTATGCATTCAGGCATGATGAGTGCCACTCTGTAAAATGTTATGATACTTCAGAACACCAAAATAAGCTAAGAAGTTTGAAAGGCAAGAATTCCATATCATACTGGCTCTCAACAGATGTAGACGCAGACTTATGGTGAAGGTATTGCATGTTAAGATCATTTCTAGGCATTTTAAGTAACTGTTTTTACTGACTGGTTATCTTGTATCTAATCATAATGTGTCCAGATTTATCTATAGACTAAACCAAGTCTGTAGATAAAGGCTTAACTTAACTCAGCAGTAGCTCCCGGTGAGGGCAGAACAGAGTGGGGTGGCAAGATATACCTTTAAAAGTAGTTACGATACTGCTGGCACCTGGAAATGCAGGGAAGCAGCAGCGCCCTGCCCAGCATACCACACGGTGGCCATCTCTTCGCCTATGGTACTCATCTGGCCACTCCGCATGTGGGGCTTCCAGGTGCCGGTGGTATCACTGGTAAAGACTTTTAAAGGTATCTCTCGCCGCCCTCACCGGCTGCCACTGACTATCAATTTAATTTAGTTTGCTTATGGAGGTCTCAAGAATCAATTGTAAAACCTGAAGCTGTGTTCCTCCTCGCATATCAAGATAATTCAAAGATACATTGAATTTTGTGGACTTTAAACAGCACAACTAACATAAAAACAGGTTCTTCTGCAGTGCTGATGACTACATTTAAGAAAGCTAGCAGTTCTTCGGTTTATTGGTCGAACAAAACCTTTCATACGCTACAACTGAACCACACCTACCTGCTTTGATAATTGTTCTTCACAGAGCTTATAGAGGGTAAAGAACTTCCTTGCCAGCACAATATTATCAATGAACCCACAGCTAGCCAGTTTGACACGGATGATAATCTGTCGATCTGGAACCATCATGGCCACTGAGCGGAAGTTGATCTTCAGGTTTTCAGGCAGTTCTTGACGGCCAGCGTATCCAGGATTCTGAATTAACAGATAGGTTATCAGTCTTAACTTTTCATATGACAACAGGCACATTGTATTGTAATTTCTAGAGACCTCTTTTACAACAAGGTTCATTTTACATGCATAATTAGCATGTGCCAGTAACATCCTATCCAAATCTCTGTCAGGAAATAACCCTAAACCTCCCCTTTTCACTGGGCGAGTTTGGATGATACAGTTCTGCGTAATGTGAGCAAACACATCCAATTCCATCCCACCTCCAGGTTCACTGTTCTGCCCCCTCAAAATCACATGGGGTAGATGATTCATTCAAATTGACCCCTTATGAAATTATGAGGCTGCATAATGGGATGCAGGAAAGAAACAAGACATTTGTCCCAAACCACTCAGTCGGAATATTATTTGACTAACCATCTATATTGTATAAGATTAATCTTCCTTTACAGCATTTAATACCCTTTGCTCAGTTTGTCAACACAAAGGGGCAAACAAGCAATACTTTACTCTTTGTATCAAACCTAACTTTCCAAACGGACAGCTTTATTTCACAAGCATGGGCACATTAACTTGAATAACCCAATATATCATGCACAGAAGAGATGGCATCCATACAGAACTCAAAAAGCACATACTCTGCAGTTGAGTTCATTATTTTTACTAATACACAATGCATGATCTAGAAAGAAAGAAGCATTACACATAATTCCCAAAATTTTACTCCACAAACTACTGAATGATGTCTGTTGACAACCAATGCTTAATTTGAACCAATTAGAATAGTATAGATTACGCTCTGGGTCCTAGATGGTGTGCCAACAATTCTTGCTTGCCCTGAAACCCAAACAACAAATCTTCAGAACATTTTGATTTCTGTGCCTGCAGCCGGGGCATAGCTACAATTGAACAAGGGGAAAGAAATGTCCCTGGGCCCCTGAAGGTGTGGCATGATGGCTGGGTGGCAGTTTTCTCATTGCTTTCCCCCTCATGCCTGAAGAAGATGGAGAGACATGGGCTCATCTTTCTGTGCCAAGGCCCACTCCAACCTTGCTCCACCCCTGACCTGCAGTCTAGTTGTAAAGGGCAGTACAGCTGAACAATAATTCTCTCTGAACATCAAATCAGACAGCCCGCATCCATTCAGAGGAAACTGCATGGTCGCTAAGCAAGCCTGAACTCTGGTGCATGCTTCACAAATTAAAACTTAAGGGACTGCAAGAACTGCCATTTCTCCAAATGGATATTCACCACTTCCTCAGAGTGCTTACCATAGTCAAAAAGAGTCCAAATTCAGGGTTCATTTCCACATTATCCCCATCTGTGAAAATGAAATTCTTCTTGCGCTCCTTCTTACATGTCAGAACAATTGCAATTTGCTGTGCAGCAACAGATAACACTGGTAAATCAATGCGGTTAAACTCATCAAAGCAGCCCCAGGATCCAGACTGAGCAAGACCTTAAACATGAATCAAAGACATGGCTGAGGTTAAAGTTGTAACATTGTGCTCACTTTATATGACTAGATGTCAATGACACCCCACATCACAGGACTTACAAGAATTACCAAAACCCCCCACAAAAAAACAGTTAACTGAAGCAAATTAATGAATGCAGGCTCAAACAGGAGCTCAACGTCAGATGCTTAAGGTACACTTCTAATCAAATGGACTTTTAGAGTTAAGGGTGATTATGTAGGTTGAGAGGCAAAACTGAGAGATTGTTGGTCCTTTCACATTGGTAGACTGCTGGATTCGATGGCCTTTGGTTCCCTTCAGCTCTGCGATAGCCTCTACACTTTTTTCAGTTACTGGACTTTTAATCAGCATTACTGCCTAACTCTGTTATACAATAAGATTAACAGCCATCTGCATCCAGAATGGAATCAGTCATCAAAAGGCACTGGAGACATTTCAGAAGAGCAGCAGCCTATCATCCACATCCGTAAAGGCACACATTTGCTGATATTCGTGTTACTGAAATTTAGTTTTAAAGTATATAACGTTTCGTGAGATGAAGTGGCATCATATAGAATTTACATATGGGGGGAAAGTCTAATCAGTTTCTGGCTTTGAAATGCTTAGTTCATGCCTAGTTATACAGTACTTTTGAATAACTAATGTTCACACCAAAAAGCAAAAGTCACACACACACACACAGACACACACACACTTCTATTGCATTAAAAAGGTTACTGTTTCCAAAGCAAAACCCATCCTGACCTTTAAAGATTCTCCCCAGTCCTCTAAAATCCATCTGGTCAGAACAATTAAAGACCACAACGTATTTTCCAAGGCACCTTCCCATGTCTTTGGTTGTTTCCGTTTTGCCAGTTCCTGCAGGCCCGGCAGGTGCTCCCCCCATGCTCATTCCTAAGGCTTGAGCCAAAGTAATGTAACACCTAAAAGGAAAGGGACTCCATAAGCAACGTGCAATTACTGTGCCCAGCTGGCAACCTCAAAAGCCAATCTATGTGAAATGCAAAGCAAGCCTAGTAATATTTAGGTGGCGGGGGTGGGGGCAACAATTCTAGGTATGGTAGTTAGAAAGTATAGAAACCAATGGAAAAGGAGGAGGGGAGAGCGATACGGTAGCAGCTGTTCCTGAGCTTTTCAGCAATATTTATTCCATTCAGACTCAAGGTGTATGGTGTCAAGTGCCAGTCAGCCACGGTACCAGTCATGGGAATAGACAGTTACTTCACATAGTAATGGGTTGGTTCAGACATCATGTGGAACCTCAGTTAGAGCCAGATCCTGTGTGACATTCCTGAGCCTCAGGAATCCATGCTCCCCTGCTCCCATTCCCATACATAACAAGT
Source organism: Hemicordylus capensis (assembly GCF_027244095.1). Lineage (NCBI taxonomy): Eukaryota > Metazoa > Chordata > Lepidosauria > Squamata > Cordylidae > Hemicordylus > Hemicordylus capensis. The sequence goes on from NC_069660.1 coordinate 187,149,241, forward strand.
TGTATGTTGGGATAGCACAACCAGTCTTGGCTTATTTTAATCTAGATAGGAAGTAGACACTCACACAGGGATTGGAAGGGGAAGCACGTGTTCCAGAGCCTCAGAAATGCCACACAGAACCCGACTTTAACTGAGGTTCCACAGGACGTCTGAACCAGCCCAATGAGGTATTTCAGCAGCTGAAATTGAATTGTATACTTCACTACTTTCCAAGCAGTAGGAAACCTGTAGTGATTGGTAGATGACCTAAATCCATTCTAGTTTTAATCTAGAGTTATCCAGATTAGGTTCCTGGGTATCTGTAACATTTATCCAGGGACTGGGCCACTAGACCCATCGCACAGCACTGTCATCATCAGGGCATGCCCCAGCACAGCGAGCTCAATCCCCGATGCGAAGTTGAATGAAGTGGAAGACAGCAGGAAAGGCTTCACAGAATGCCACAGCATAGACTAAGGGCATCATTTATTGGTTGGTTGGTTTTATTTTATTTATTCAGTTTATATACCCCCCCCCCCTCCTAAAGTGGCTCAGAGCAGTTTACATTAAAATCAACAACACATAACATAAAAATTAAAAGCAAAAAACATTTAAACCAGAATAAAATTAAAACTAGATATCATTAAAAGCCAGGCTAAAAAGATGGGTCTTTAAGGCTCCCCTGAAGGCCTCCAAGGAAGATAATCCTCTCATATCCATGGGGAGCATGTTCCACAACCCGGGGTGACAACGGAGAAGGCCCAATGCCAGGTCGCCATCAGATGAACTGGTGGCACCCGAAGCCGGACCCCTCCTGATGATCTTAATGAGCAGTGGGGATCTTGTAGAGAAAGGCACTCTCTCAGGTAACCCAGATTGAAGCCATTCAGGGCTTTAAAGATAATAACCAGCACTTTCTACTTTGCCCAGAAACATATTGGCAGCCAGTGCAACTTTTAAGAACAGGAATAATGTGGTTTCTCTCCAGGATACCCCAGAGACCAATCTGGCTGCCGCATTTTGAACTAACTGAAGTTTCCGAACTACATACAAAAGACAGCTCTACATAGAGCATTGAAGTAGTTATTGATAAAGTACTTATTGATAAGCTATAGTTAAAGTAGTAGTTATTGATAAAGCCAGACCCTAAATGGTCTGAGGTTCAGTCTGAAATGGATCTCGGAAGGGTGGGCACATAAAATGTCATGTCCAAACCCCCTCCTTTCGGTTTTGGAGTTTGTTGAATTTCTAGAAACCATGCCAAGGACACCAACCACACAATACCAGAGTGTTTAATGGAGTTTATTTATCTTTAGATTAAAGTGCATGCAGCTGAAGTTCACAAATCTGACACAAATTATAGAGGAACCCTTTTTCTATCATCATTTCCACACTTGCAAACCCTGAAGTTAATACTCCACTGAATAAAACCGAATGAGACTCTCTCAAACAATATGCTGGAAAATGCTATTGGCATGCAGAGTTCATAACACTTTCAAGCAATTTGAATGACCTAAGTGCCTCTCACCTGTCTGTGAGAGGAGTGATGACAAGCCTGTCTGTACAGCCCAAAAATTCATTCTGATATGTGAAGGGCACATCTGTGATATTAATCATCATCTTGTCTGCATCTTCATTGAAATAAAATCTGCATTGCTTCAGCCACTCAAAATCTGTAGGACTCTTGATATGCATACGACACTAGGGACAAGAGACGATGCTGTCATAGATCAAGTGCTATATAACAACTAGCTAGATCACTAATGGACTTACATTCAGTTATCCAGTTGGAAACAGCTACTGTGCATGCAGTCAAATCTGGATACTTTTTCTTTTTTTTTAAAGTATGCCTTATCTTTCTTCAGCAAACTCAAGGCAGAGTTTGCTGAAAGAAAAACAAAAAATTTAAAATGACATTTACAAAACCTAAACAGAAGGTGCAAAATAGATCAGATAACAGATTACATAGAGTTCCTAACCAATTGTGGAAATGCCAACAGAAATAAGTGGGATTTAGTTAGCACGGAAACACCTTTAAAGAGGGAGCCAGCTGGATCTCTTGAGGGCCACAGCGTGGAGGCAGCCACTGAAAAGCCCTCTCCTATGCGGTCACCCAACAAACCTCCGAAGAGAAAGGCACCCACAAAAGGGCCTCACCTTTGGAGGTGCATTGAGTGGATACTTACATTTATTGTAAAAGTACTGTGGAAAGACAATACAATACAAAACATACAAAAAGAAAAGCTTTAAATAATTTTTGAGATACATTTTAATTGTACAGAGCAACATACTAGCTTTAGCCCAACAAAATCTACCGTGTTAAATTTTTAAAATGCAAAATGTTGAGAGCAAATCTTCTGCTGTCTTGAATTCTGCAAAGGTTATTGTGAATGACTACTAAATCCAGATCAGGTGGCCATGAAAAGCAAAGCGGGGGGGGGGACTGGAATAATAAGAAAAAGATCTGGATAAGCAGATAAAGAAATGCCTTGGAGCCAAAGTCTATGTGCAAGACAATGTAACAGCAAGATGTAATGTTTTCAGTCAGAGATCGTCCACAGGCCCCTGAAGCAATTTTATCTGGTCTTCAAAAGCCAAAAGAAAGATTTTGCAAGAATTATTTAAACCTTTTATTAAAAGAGGGATGAGAATGCTATGCATTTACAGTCCCCAAGTCACTGATTGGAAGGAAAATAAAGCATCCCTGGGGAACGCAAAAGTTTACCTTCTTTGTTTTATGTATTTAGATGGAATCTGAAGGGAGGAGAATTCTCTAAATTCTCCTAATCCAGCATCTGAATCCTTTGCTCAGTTATTCAGTTATAAATCCCAGCAAGTCAAATTTTAATCACGTCTAAAATCATTCTAATTTGCAGAGTAGTAAAGTGGGTGGAAAGTGTCAACCAGATCAGATATGTTGACAATTCAGGTGACCAGAAGCAGCAGAGGCCAGATCTCCCATACCTGAAATCCTTCTTTTATTTAAGCAAGCGGAGCTTCCCCCTCATTCTTTTGGCCAAATGGCTCCTACCCAAATTCCCCCATCCATGCAACTATTAAAGGTGCAGCGGCCCCTGTCGTCCTTTACTGGTGGTCACTCTGTAGGCAATGGAAGTGGGGAAAGGCAAAGTAGAGGGGCTCCATGTGTGTTCAAGAAGCCCTGAAATTTTTTTCTGCCAAGCAAAAAAGCTGTTCAGAAAATTACTTATGAACAGGAGTGGCGCTATAATTGAGTGAAAGGGTCCAAAGAACTCAGGCCCGCAGCTCCTGAGGGCCCCCCAGCTCCACCCCTCCCCATTTTCTTCATTATCTCCCTCACTCTGAGGGGCCGCCAGGAGAGGGGTGAACACAGGCCCCCTCTCTCCTAGCTATGCCCCTGCTTATGAATGTAACTAGATGTGGATGTAATAGTACTACTGAGCCTTGGAGAGAAGAGACTCAGCACCTTTATATGAAGACAATAATCCTCAGGCAAGTTGGAGCAAACACATAGCAGTGATGAAAACATTATCATGCCTGGTCAACCAAGACAACTTAGTGGAGGTTTTTGGCCCTTAGCTTTTTGAATATATATACCACAGACAGACAGACACACACACACACTTCTGCCTCTCTCTGATGGTTGTCTATGACTAATTTCTTTTAAAATGAATATATTTAATCATAAGCAGTTTTACCAGGTCATCAAATATGTCTCTTTGGTGCACATGAATGGTGATCAGTGTCTCATATTTAATACGTTCCACTGGACTCAGATCTTTCGTAGTCATGTCTATCAGTGTGTTCAAGAGGTCCAGGAAAAACTGATTTGTTTTCTGCATTATTTTCTTATCATATTTTGCATTTGTCAGTGCTTCTTCAGCATCTCGCGTCCAGATCATTTGAATTCCCAGCAAGCCAACCTTAAGAAGTAGAAACCTTTTAAAGTTTTATAATATTCTTTTAATTAGTTCAGCTTTCTCAAAAATGTTTTGCTTAAGCATCAATGCATTAACTATACTGTTAAAAAAGAAGTGCATCCCATCCTTCTATATCAATTCACAAGTATCTATTCCAATACGCATATGGCAGTTAAATCACATACAGTATTAGATGTGATGTGTATTAGGGCTTGTGCACATGCAACATTCCTGATTCCAGTTAAAGTACAGCATGTGCCTCTCACCAGCTTTGACCATTGTTAAAGGCTTACATTGGCACGGATTTTAATCATGGTAAATGCTAGCCAGATTTGCTGTTAATCAATATTTGAAGCTTATTTCAAGGACTGATTAACAATGGGGCTCTTCATACGATCAATGCAATGTCTGATGAAAATCATAGATGCTGGTAGCATGGACGCTCTCATTGAGTGTGTCATATGAATCCTGACCTTTTTGGCAATCTCCAGTTGACAATACACCAGCCAGATATGGAGCCAAGAATCTGATGTGGGCTTGTTGAACTCAGCTCCATATCAGGTTGGTGTGCTGCCAACCAGAAATTACTGAAAAAGTCAGGGTTCACATGACATGCTCCATGACAGTGCACACATGCTGCTGGAATCTCTAGCTTTTCTTTGACATCACTTTGATCATGTGAAGAGACCCAGTGAATTCTGATTTGCATTATCAATACAATTTCGACAATCCTCAATAATGACTCAGGCAGATGACAATTGGGGAGGGAGTATATTTCCACTAAAATGGGGGGAGAACCTAGGAAGACAGACTGCACAAACCCATGTCTTGCTCCCAAAATCTTAACTGTGGTTACTACATTGGCACCAGACCTAACTGATCTAGTTAAAGGAATATTTCCTCTTGGGGGGGGGGGAGAGAATGTGTGTGTGCTTTCCTACAATCACCTTGGGTAGATTCAGAAATGAACTGAGCTATTTCTGGAAAAAATGGGAAAGAACTCTGTTCCTCATCAGAGCCAATCTGAGGCTTCAAAAAGAAGGATATTGGGAAAGCAGGAAAAAAACCACCCCTGTTGCTTTCCTAAGAAGCTCTCCTAAAACAGAATATACTCTGGAAAATGCGGGGGGGGAGGCAGAGGAAATAACACCTTTGGGTGACCCTCTGATCCTAAGGTTGTATTTCCTTTCACATCCCCATCTTCCAGGGTGCAACCCTTCAAAAGGACTCAGCAAATCTATGGGTCTTTCCCACTGTAACTTTGGTTTTTGTCCCAGCAGGGAGTAGGGACTGAATTTGCACCCCCGCACACACACCATTTACTGTTATGGAGCCAGAGAGCTCCTTTACATTCAATAAAGAGTGGGGGGACCCAGAAATTCTCCACTTGGGTTTTAATTCAAACCAGAAGAATTTGGAGACTGGTAAGGTTAGCCTATCTTTGGAGACAGGCTTTAATGAGCCCCTGAATTTCTTTCCTAGCATGGCTAGAGAAAATTTTGCTTGAATTCCATTTTTCTTTTTAAAGAAGAATTATCCATGATCCTTACTTTTGCAGATACCAACTGATGAATTAAGCTTTTTTCCCTGGCAGTATAAGAAAATCCCCAAGTACAGACCTTATCTTTCTAAGGTCAGAGCACATGTAGCTCTGAATTAATGCTCTGTTACACAAGGACCCAAAACCTGAATTAAGAGCCAAAGGAAAAAACCAGTTTCCCATTAATATGCACAAATTTTGCATGAAGCAGACCCTTTGAAAAAACTGAACCATTAATCCCATTGCTGTTTCTATTAAGAAACTTGCCTGGGCCGGATAAGAAGAAAGAAATTCTATTAGTTGGAAATCTGCTTCCTGGATACTTGCAGCTGCCTGTCGAATCACAAGATGCAGTGAGCCTTGGGACTCCTTCAGAAGTGAGTTGAGCCAAACTTCTACATTGCCTTCTGCCATTACAGGCTTTTCCAACTCAATTGTCTCACCCTCTCTTGAGGAAACTGAAAGGATCCGATCATAAACCTGTAGATCATAACATACTGTGTGACAATTTTTCATTGAATATTCAACCTTCACATCTTTCAGGTTATTTTATGCTACTCTTACAACTGACAGACCTCTGCAGCTGGCCCACTAATGAGACAGGGTGGGGTGTCGACTCAGGTGGCAGACTGGCATATTTGTATACCACCTAAAACGCCAGTCTCTGAGCGGTTTACAACAAAAACAATAAAAGCGTTTTACAACAAAACAATAAAAACAGGTAAAAAGTTAAAGCATTACAACAATGTAAAATTTAAAACGTTAAAACTCTTTAAAACCATCTAACTATTAAAAAAGTATCTAATTAAAAGCCTGGGTGAACAAATGTGTCTTGACTGCCTTTTTAAAAGTTGTAAAAGATGGGGAGGCTCTTAGTTCAGCAGGGAGTGTGTTTCAGAGCCTCAGGGCAGCAATGGAGAAAGCCTGTCCCCGAGTAGCCATCAGATGAGCCAGTGGCAACTGCAGACAAACCTCTCCTGATGATCTCAATGGGTGGTGTGGCTCATAACAAAGAAGATGTTTTCTTAAATACCCAGGGCCCAAGCTGTTTAGGAGTTAGGTTATAACCAAGACCTTGTATTTTCCCCAGAAACTTATCAGCAGCCAGTGTAGATCTTTTAAGATAGGAGTGATATGGTCTCTCCGAGATGACCCAGATACCAACCTGGCTGCCACATTCTGGACCAACTGCAGTTTCCGGACTATGTACAAAGGCAGCCCCACTTACAGTGCACTGCAGTAGTCAAGTCTGGAGGTGACCAGCAGATGTATTACTGTTTTGAGGTCATTTATCTCAAGAAATGGACGCAACTGGTGTATCAGCCAAAGTTGATAAAAGGAACTTCTGGCTACTTCCTCAACCTGGGACACCAGGGAAAGGTTTGTGTCCAGAAGCACCCCCAGACTGCATACCTGTTCCCTCTGGGGAAGTGTGACCCCATCCAGAACAGGCAGATCAAAACCATCTCCTGAGTTCTGATGCTGCACAATAAGTAAAGTAAAGTGTGCCGTCAAGTCGGTAAGTACTTCCATCTTATCTGGATTCAGTCTGTTTGTTATCTCTCACCCAGCCCATCACTGCCTCCAGGCAGGCATTTAAGGAGGTTATGCCTTCTCCTGATGATGTTGACATGGAGAAAAAGATTTGAGAGTGTCATCAACATAATGATAACACCTTGCACCAAATCTCCTGTTGATCTCTCCCAGTGGTTTCATGTAGATGTTAAACAACACAGGAGGCAATATGGAGCCCATACCAAAGTTCAGATTTTGAAGAATGGTAGTCCCCGAGGGACACCATCTGGAATATGCCCAAGAGGTTGGAGTGGAACCACTGCATAGCAGTACCTCTCTCAACCCCCTCAGATGCTCCAGAAAGATACTATGGTCGATAGTATCGAAAGCTGCCGAGAGGTTCAAAAGGACAAACAGAGTCATATTTCCTCTGTCATTAGCCACTATCACTGGCCTCCTACCTCTGGCCACCAGTCTAGCCATTCCCTATAGTAAGCAGGCAGACAGCCATCGCTACCCACCAGAGGGGGCAGTGCTCCTGCCACCACCACACTGTCTTCCTCCTCCTGCCCATCCCAAACTCGTTGCAGGGCAGGAGGCAGGAAGCAAAGCAGTAGGGAATGTAGGGTTCTCCACACACTTCAAATTGTTCTATGTCCTGTTCCATGCATCTTCAAAAGGCAAGGGCAGCAGGATAAGCAGGAGAGCCTACAAATCTTAGACTCCTCTTACATTCCAACATAATGTCTTAGGTGCGCTATTCCATTTGCATGTCAAAGCTGGATATGAAAAGCATGTAGAAAAACTTCTTCAGTGATCTTGTCAAAGGCATGGAGCATCTTTTCCTAGAGCTTCAGGACAAACTGCATGTTACCTTAGAAGTATCACTGTGCTCCTAACATTTTGGTTTTTTTTAAAAAAGGCAGCCCCATTGGAGGACCACTGTGAAGGAAAGGACATATAAACCTCTCTAGATGCACCATGATCCTGACTAAAAAAAACCCCCAAACTATTCATCCCTGGAGGGAAGTTACTGTTAGCACCCATAGCAGCTTTAAAGAAAAACAAACACAATGATGCCTTTAGTTATTCACAGTTTGTCCCTCAGACAGCTATGATTCCACAGAATTGTTAAACTCCCAATAGCTTAATTTTCAAATGTGTCACTTCAAGGTGTGCTTTAATGTCATGATCTGCTCCAGCCTCATGAGAAGGGGTTGGGTCTAAAAGTTCAAAACTTTTGAAAGTTTAAAACTAAAATAAAAACGTGAGCATACATCCAAATTACACATTGCAGGCAGGCAAATCCTAGCACAGAGGGGAGGAGCAAGTTTCAACAACCTCATCCCCACTTTCCCACTGCAGCCATCTGTGCCTCCCAAAAATATGTTCCCAGGGGTCCTGAAACCTTCTTACATTCACCACCAACCCATCTTGGATGTAGGCCATTAACATTTCCCAGACTTTCCTAAGTGATGGTTTGGAACTATGCAAGACAGCAGCAGATGAACTCCATCTGAAAAGGCAACTTCTTTGCCTACCCTAGGCTCAGCAAGGGTGAGGTCCAATGTTGTGAGCAGCAAGCTCAATGGCTGCATTGGGTCCCAAGCTGATTTCACGCAGTCAGTTTTTCTGAGATTAGGGTGGGAAGTCTAAGGGACTGGTGAGCATTTAAAACCTCAGGATAGTCATTATTCCTCTCAGAAAAATTATTTTGCAGTTTCACAAACCTTATCATGGAATTTTACAGTTTTTATGTTATCAAAGACATTCAGCAAGTGAGCCTGTATTGTGTGAGAATCTGAAGCCTGGCCTAGAATCTCCAGGAGAGCAGGGTCCGACACGAAGAAGAAACGGGGAAACGAAAGCCGCTTTTTCTCCAAGTACCTGAATTTGGAGGGGAGATCCAAAAGAAATATAACTTTATATAATGTGGTCTTTCAAAACCAAGCTTCATCATAGTCCCTCAGTTATCAAGTCTTCTCATCACACTGCTTTAGAGAATACATAATTAATGCTGGAAGGTGATCCTCATCCTGCTCCAGTGGGTTTAACAAGCTTTGATGTTTCTGCCCAGTATTGCAAGTCATTTGTTGCATGCACTAATGAAGGTTGCTTATCACCCAGACATACCTAATTTAAATGATGGGAGGGTAGCAAAAAAAATCCAGAGCTGCTGCTAGAATAACCCACAGATGAGCTCAAAGCAGCATGGTGCCAATAACTACTCTTGGTTTCACTCAGCTTTAACAAATATCATCTAAATGCAATACAAATCCATATTTGGAAAGCAAGGTAAACATGCTGACTTCCTTTAAGTGCCTAATTTTGAGCTAAATATTTTTCTTATTTAGAGATACTATATATCCTAAATTTGTCCATAACACAATAGTGAGCAACCACCATGCAACTAGGAAAGTTTTAAGCAACTTCCAAGGTTTTTTCACAAGTTTTGCCAGTAAAGGCAATTTATGTCAAAAGCTAAATGATATGTATTCTGTGTTTTGCTCCTTTAGGTTTGGCATGCCAGATCATTTACAGAGAGGCAAACACAATCAGATATCTCTTTAGCTTTCAGTGGGGATTCAAACTGCCAAGCTTTGGGTAAAAGTCAAGTATTAGGTTATGTCAATGTCTTGTTGACAGAGATTACTATGAAGTAAGATTATTTATTATGGAGATTTATACCCTCAATTTTCATTTCAAGCTGAAATACTCAAGATGATTAAAATCAGAGTTAAAGGGGGGAAGTTCAAACATAACAATTTAACAAGTTGTTCTAGTAAGAACTAATCTGCCTAGTATCACTATCTCTACAACTGGACTAAATTTGGTTCAGATTGAGGTCCACAAGTTAGATCTCTTGTGCCTCAAATGTTCACGCATCCACCATCTTCAACTGAGGTTATGACAGCATTACAAACTACACCATTGAGGTGTCCCTGTGTATCACTCACTACAACTGTACCAAATTTGATTCAAATCGGTTAGAAATTCCAAATGCACTTGCACCTCAAAAGTGCACACGTCTGCCATCTTGGATCGGGGTGGATGACATCATCACAGACTAAACCATTGGGGCATCCCTGTGTGTCCATACAGCTGTAGCAAATTTGGTTCAAATCGGTTCGGCAGTTCACAAGTTAGTCCACTTGCACCTCAAATGTTTATGCATCTGCCATTGTGAATCGGGGTGGATGACATCATCACAAACTATGCCATAGAGGTGTCCCTGTGTGTCACTCACTACAACTGTACCTAATCTGGTTCAAATCGGTTAGACGGTCCACAAGTTAGCCCACTTGTGCCTCAAACGTTCACACACCCATCATCTTGAACTGGAGTAAATGACATCATTACAAACTACGCCATTGGGGCATCCTTATGTGTAGCCCACTTGCAACTCAAAGGTTTACACATCCACCATCTTGAGTCGGGATGGATTACATCATCACAAACTATGCCATTGAGGTGTCCCTACATGTCTCTATAACTGTACTCGATTTGGTTCATATTGGTCCAGGTGTTGTGAAGTTGATGGGGCGGGGGATGGGGGACACACACGGAATGCCAGGTGATAAGCCTACTGGAAAGTAGGGTAAAAATACAACAAACACACCATAAGTAACAGCAGGATATTATAATCTTATTGATTTAAAAAAAAATCTAAAAATCCTAAGACAAGGAGAGTAAAACAATCAGTTAAGAAATGCATGGAAAGGCTTGTTTGAAGAGAAAAGGTTTTTCTATTTCAGAAGGTTGGCAAGGAAAACAGATCCCAAAACAGATATCCAAAACAAATTGCGAGAAGCTCCAAAAGGACAGGAAGCCACAGTCCAGGCAGAACATGGTGAAACAGACTAGTTCCAGATTGGCAAAGGAGTAAGACAAGGCTGTCTACTTTCTCCTTATTGATTCAACTTATATGCTGAACATATACTGAGAGAAGCTGGACTGGAATAAAATAAGCGTGGTTTCAAAGTTGGAGGAAGAAACATCAATAACTTGGACACCACTCTGACAACTGAGAATGCAGATGATCTGCAAGCTCTAGTAATGAAAGTGAAGGAGCACAGTGAAAAAATGGGACTATGGCTAAATATAAAGAAAACTAATGGCAATGAGTACAGCAACCAGCCTCAGACTTGATAATGAAGACAGTGAAGTGGTGGATAGCTTCTGCCTTTTAGGATTGACCATCAACAGTAAAGGATCCAGCAGTCAAGAAAGAAATACGCCGCAGACTAGCACTTGGTAGAGTTGCAATGAAGGCCTTCGAAAGGATATTTAGATGTCTTGATGTGTCTATATCTACAAAGATTAGTATTGTTTGGACAATGGTTTTTTCCATGACACTCTATGGATGCAAAAGCTGGACTCTGAAGAAGCAAGATAGAAAAAGTATTGACGCTTTTGAACTTTGGTGCTGGAGAAGACTTTTGAGGACACCATGGACAGCCAGGAAAAAAAACAAATGGATCACAGAACAAATCAATCCAGAATTTTCACTCAAGGCACAAATGACCAGGCTCAAACTTTCATACTTCAGATACATTATCCGAAAACCCAACTCCCTTGAGAAGTCCATAATGCTGGGGAAAGTTGAAGGAAAGAGAAGAAGAGGATGACCAGCAGCAAGGTGGATGGATTTGATTACGACAACAATGAATGCACCACTGAGAGACCTTAAAGGCCAAGTTGAAGACCAGGGGCCCTTTTGCCGGCCGTAGTCAAGCAAGGAATTTTCCACACCCCCTCCCCCGCCTCTCTGACAAGTATGTGTCCCAAACCAAATCCAATCCCCATCAGCCCCGGTGTCATGGGCATGCTGGAAGACTCCGAGGAAGAGTTGGAGACTGAGACAGAGCAAACAGCAGATGAGGGTGGGCAAGGATCAGAGCTTGCTAAGGAGAGTGGGTCTGCCATACAGGGAATAGAAGAAGAATTACAGCCGGGTGAGGCAGCTCTTGTGGAGGAGGCGCAACCAATCCCAGCTGTGGAGAGGCGCTGATCCAAAAGACAACAAGAGCTAAAAACTCACATGTGTAAAACAGGCAAAGCTGCTGACTCAGCAACTCTTAACTGGCAGCAATGCGGGGGCTCAGCCTATTTAAGACACCTGTAACATAACTCCCCTGCTGATAGCAACAACAGTTTCTTCCGTGCTACTTGGCTGCATTCCTGTGTTTTTCTTTGAAAGTGTTTAGACCTTGGACTGACTGACCTTGCCTCTGGATTTCGCTTTGGACCTTGTTGAATTTCGGATTGACGGACTGGTTTGGACAATTTATTCCCATAGAAGTTTGTTATTCTCCTTATGCTTCTGGCTGCATCTGGCTAGGCCCGGCAGATTTACGACACCCGGCTCCCCACAGGTGATCACAGAGGTTGTCAATAGTGGGTTAACTTTCCAACGTTTTGCACATGATTCATGGAAGGGCGAGGTACAGCTGGTTCTCAGGATGTGCCATTCTTTAAAGGAAGTTTTTCCTTTTAAAGGCTGTTCCTTCCAAGGCACACCACAGCTCCCTTGAAACCTACCAATTTGCCCCTGACTTCAACACCACTGACATTTTTCACAGCGCAAGTGAAATACCCACCCCATTCGGCCATTTTGATCTGACATCTTTCAGCCCGTGGGATGTGATGGGCAATGCCCCATTTCTAAATTGGTGCTCAAACCTGCCTCTGCTTTATAAGCATTTACCCCCAACTTGTGATTGACTGGTTGTGGAGAGGGGAAACCCAAGAACACCCTTTTAATCTCACAGTTTCTTCTAAGGCTGAGCTCTGGCATTGCAAACAGGTTGGGGTGCAAGCTCCAGCTTCAATGAAGCCCTGCAGTACCGTCTAGATCTTTCTGCCGCTCGCTTCCTGCCATGTAAGTGAATGAAATGCCAGCCTCGCTTGCTGCTTCTACTTCTGCCCCTCACCAGCCTCTCTTGCAAAAGCCGCTGTCTCTGGGTTCCCATTGCCTCCTTCACCCTGGCAGGAACTGCCTGCCCTTCCTCCTGCTCCTCCTCCATGAGGGAGCCTGTGTCATTCAAGCACAGTGTGACGCGCAGGGGAGGGAGCCGTGTACCAAAACCTCATGGGTGGGTGTTGAAGCAAGGTGGTGCTAAGTAGCCCAGATGACATGGCAGACGGGGAAGGGAAAGAAAGGCTCTCCACATGGCTATGTTTGGGGACTTCTGGCTGTTGGCTCGGAGAATCGCCCATGTGTGCTCTTGGAAGGTTCCCATACCTAGGCTGCTTCCAACAAAAGCACCTGACACAGCAGTGTGAGATCAATGGTCTTTGCTGCCAGTGGACTTCCACTCCCTGTCATGGATCCTCCAAGAGATAGGAGACGAAAGGGCGGAGGAGAGTCGATTAGCGGAGGAGGAGGGGCTCAATGCATTCTATGGCAAAAGTCCAGTGGGAGCTGCTGGAGATCTCCGGGCCCTGAGGCAACGTGATCAATCCCCTCCTCCCACGCCCCCCCGGCCTGCCTCAGTCATTCTTGTAGCCTTAATCATCCCAGCAATGTCATGTATGCAGTGAGAACTTGAAAGAAAAAACACACACACACACACACCACCGCGTTTCAGGCAGCTGCCGCTGCTGCTTTCAAATAGCAAGGAAGGATCGTTCCTTCCCCAGGCCCCGGCAGCAGCAGTCAGCCCCTGCCTGCAGTCTGCAGAAGTAGTCCCCTGCTGGCTGCCAGCCCCAACAACAACCAACGTATATCGCAGCCTGCTGGCTGCTGCTGCCGTCCCTGTCCCGCCCACGCCGTGACAAGAGTTCAAGACACAAAAACACAATATAAATATATTTCATTATTTCAAAAAATGTCGCTGGGGGCTATTTGCCACCATAAGCAGCTCTTGCCGTAATCCGCCTATGTTGAAGACAGATCATCCTGGAGAGAATCTATGTAGTCTCTAAGAGTCGACATCGACTTGACAGCACTTAATCAATCAATCAACCAAAAGGATATTTCAAAACTGTGTGAGTGGGCAACAAAATGGCAGATGCGATTCAAGATACTTGGTGGTACCTTTCCTCCTTTGTGGTATACGTTCTAACTGGGCTTCTATTACTGTGGTTTCGAATAAGCTACATGCATTCTGGAGCCAAGTGACTCTCTTGATTTTTCCTTTCCATTTTCTTTCCCAACTCCTCATTTTAGAGAAGTTTCCTCTTCTGAAGTTCAAAGTGTGTTAGACCTCCTTAGCTATTCTCTCCCTACATGTATGCTGAATTTGATTACACTATGGTCACTGTTCCCTAAAGGTTTCATGACACTGACATCTCACACCAGGTTCTCACATCAGGATTAAGTCCAAGGTCACCTTCTCTCTGGCTGGTTCCATGAGCAACTGTTCTATGGCACAGTCATTCAGTGTATCTAGAAATCTGGCCTTTGTTATTACCTGAATGTGAATTTACCCAGTCTATGTGTGGGTAATTGAAGTCACCCATTATTACAGCTCTGTCACTCTTTGATGCCTCCCTGATTTCCTACTTTAACTCCCGGCACTTCCGGCCAAGGAGGGAATGGGGTGGCAGGGAGGTATGCTGCCGCCCCGATGGGGTCTTTACAAACCGAGCGCAGGTGAAGGGAAAGTAGTGGAAGGGGTAAGTGCACCCTCCACTGCCCTTAAAGTTGCCCCCCACCCGCCTCTGAGCCTCCAAACCAGCCAGTGTTCAAACCTGTTTGGAGACCAATAAAAGGGCCTCCGAACAGGTTCATGCACATCCCTAATTCTCACCAACTGTATGTAGCCTTCAATTTATCCATATAGCACCAGACTCATAAAGGCAATTTTAAAATATCTTGTCTCAGATATTCCTGGCTGTATTTTAGTTTTACTTGCTGTATATTATTATATTAGCATCAAGGTTTTATTTTTCTGTTACCTATAATGGCGCAGTGGGAAATGACTTGCCTAGCAAGCATAAGGCTGCTGGTTTGAATTCCCGCTGGTACGTATATCAGGCAGCTTTACCTTTATATGTGAGCTAGCTGTCCCATGTGTTATATCTACCATGATTTAAAGTAAAGTTATGCCATCACGTCGGTGTCGAATCCTGGCGACCACAGAGCCCTGTGGTTTTTCTTTGGTAGAATACAGGAGGGGTTTACCATTGCCATCTGATGCCTTTCAGCATCTTCCTATATTGCTGCTGCCCGATATAGGTGTTTCCCATAGTCTGGGAAACATACCAGTGGGGATTCAAATCGACAACCTCTGGCTTGCTAGTTAAGTCATTTCCCCACTGTGCCACTAGGTGGCTTAGCATGATTAGGTAGTCTTAATATCTCTGCTATACTGTTTGAACTTGATAGCTTGTCTGTAAGTTATTTACCATAATCTTTATTGTCCTTGTACTAGAAGTTCTATCTTATTTTTATTTGTTTTATAAGTTTATAATTATGGCTTGTTTTTATCTCTCTTCAAATTTGTGCAATATGACTATTACGTTTTATATAGTCCTTTTGATTTTATATCATTTCCTTATTCCTTATTATTCTAATTGGTATATTTTACATATTGTATTCCCCTGAAGAAGAGTTCTACTCAAAACACATCGGGACCTACTTCTGAATAAACTGCCAATGCACCATTCCTGTTCTCTTCTTTTGTTTACATTGACGTGGTGTCCCCCCAGCCCATGTGCTTCAAGCAGTGGTGGGACACGCAAAAGGGCCTCTTGAACTGACCTCACTGAATGGACAGAATCATACAGAAGGAGACTGCTCTTTAGGTGTCCTGGTCTCAACTCATTTTAGGGCCTGAAATCTGATAACCATCACTTTGAATTACACCTGGACCAGCAGCCAAGACCGATTAGTTTCAACCTACGCAACTGCCTCAATTTCTAGCTTTAAGCATAATAATATCAACAACTGTATAATATTTTTCAGCCACTTATGGAACATGGAACCCATGGCATATACTAGGGGAAGACAAGCAATACGTCACCACAATCTGTTCTGTTCTTCTAACCAATTACCCACCACTCAAAGATTAAACAACCACTGCAGGTAGCCTTACCCTGTAAGAGATTTTTGACAGATTTCCAGCTGTTCCAACAAATGGGGCAGCAGTTGTCCCATAGTTTCATCTCCAACACAGCACTGGACCACATTTGGTATTTCATGGGCTCG
Source organism: Hemicordylus capensis (assembly GCF_027244095.1). Classification (NCBI taxonomy): domain Eukaryota; kingdom Metazoa; phylum Chordata; class Lepidosauria; order Squamata; family Cordylidae; genus Hemicordylus; species Hemicordylus capensis. Next base: position 187,165,328 of record NC_069660.1, read on the forward strand.
GGTCATGATCTTCACCCACGATTTGTCAATGTTAGAGAAACGCTTGGCTTCCTGTTTTAAGATAAAATGAGAGGCACCTCAGTGGCCGTGAGGCACACAGATGGCAGAATTTCAAAGAAGACAGTCTTCAGGGTCAATATTTTTTTTGACTTGTACAATTTTCTTGTGGTCACATGAAGATGTTCTTCAGTCATATGTTCGAGCACACGTTACGCTGATAGAGATAATCATATTAAGAACTTAATAGGCAGGTTTCGTATGACAAAGGAAAGGTTCATACCTTAGGAAGTTGTTTTGCAATGTCTCCACCAACAAAAACAGCCTCTAAGTATATCCACAGATTTTGCACTGTCAGCCAATTCTCTATAATATCAGTTGTGTTCGACAAGTAGTGTACCCACTTTTGTATTTGAGTCTTGAATGGGGTATTGTACCTGAAACAATTGCATATGTTGAGCAAGGGCATTAAAAATGATCATGTTACATATCTGATTTGGTGAGGAAAGGGTCTCCTCTATTTATTACCTGTTGCTCATTAGAGAACCCAGAATCATCAAGCTGTCCTCCATGCTTGCAATAGTTTCGGAAGTGCTGTCTCCTCTCAAGAGCAGCTCCCCACGGGTTTTAAAGTTGGCAAAGGTAAATGTTTTGTTGTCCCACTCGGCAATCACTTGTTTCAGCTTCTGTTCAATATCCCTCTCCTTCCCTGCACTGATGCAGATATCCTATACAATCAAGCACATGCAATTACTGCAGAGAAAACAGCTTCATGCCAAACATATCAGAACAATCCCCAATGCAGCAAGACCCAGAAGCATTGTACACACTGCTTCAGACAAGGCTAGAGTCCCTCATGTGGCAGCTTCCAGCTGTTTGATACAGTAAGCAAAGCCATGATAAGCGTTCAGCAGCAGCAGAATATTTCTTTCAGAAAATTAGCTTGTGCCCCGACCGAATAATCATCAACACTATTATAACTGAAGATGGTGGGGGGAAACCAGTACGCATTGGTAGGAAGCAAATTAATTCAGTCGGTGCTTGAAGATTAGTTGGCAAATGAAACCCATGCTTTGTGGATAGTTGGGAAGAGAATTCTGGGAAACAACTCCCTATAAGATTGAAAGGGGGAAAGGGGGGGGTTAGCAGTTGATCTATGAAGGGAGACATTGCTGGCATGGAGATGGCTGGGGAGTGGGAAGAACTGGTGAGCAGAAACCTACAGAGCACAAGACTAGTTCTGAGGAACTTATTTGTCACATAATTTCAGCTACCCTTTTATAACCGACAGGCTTACCAACAGTTCTGGCAATAATTTTTCTTGCAATCATTAATAGGCCTGTCAATTCACCAGAGCCCTAGCAACACTCCAACACCATCCCCCGCACCCCCCGTTTTCAGACTAAGTGTTTTTCTTGGCATAAATGTAATGCATGAATTCTTAGGAACTGATAATCAGCCAACCAGTTCATTCTCTTAGCAACACCACAAAGCACTATCCAAATTCAAGGTCTCTAACCAGAAATGGTCTCAAATTTCCTGATGTGGGTGCATTGCAGAATCTATTCAAGCTGCTGGCAAAACACAGATCTGCCAATAGCCCACAGGGAAACCCCATGGGCATTACAAAGAGCTCACCGCTGCACACAAAGGCAATAAATTTAATAAATACTGTGTGCATTCTGAAAGCATAAATATGTTCAGTGCCAGCTGAAATCCCCCACCCTCAATCAAAGTTGTGAATAGGTAGCTCCTGCACGCTCCATTCTGCCTCAACTGTTGACTGTTATAATGAGGTGAGCATCATGTCCCAAGTTATGAAGGAAGACAAAAAGGCTATTCTCACATGCAGTATAATCCAGGCTAGGGCAACCTAGCCTGGGTTAGGCTGCTCATGTGCAGCTGCCTCGCCTAACTCTACTTTTTACCCTGACCTTTAGCCAGAGTCGTGTGCATGCTCAGTCTGCACACAGCCCTAACATACACAGAGTCGGGAGCATAGAGTATCCAACTCCTGGGGGAATCCCCCAATGTACTACTACGCTTGTCACATGGTGCACTGAGGGAATCCCGGAGGCTGGGAAAACAAATCCCAGCCTCCAGTGATCTGCACTGCATGGAGCAGCGTGGATTGTGTGGGCACACTGCAGCACACCAAAGGTGTGGCAGACAGTCATCTGGGGGGAAGGTAGGTTAAACCCTGCCTTCCCCCCTGCTGCCCTCTCCGCCCCAGGGACGATCATCTGAACAGCCTTCAAGTCTTGCCAGTTTTCAGTCTTTTAACAATCAGGGTGGCTCAAACTATGTGTGGAACAAAACTTCAGTAATTTCTTGCAGCATAATTCTTGCATTGTGATGAGCAAGTTAATAAAATAGGCCCGAGCAGCTTCCTAAATATAATTCGTTTAGCTGCCTTCATTTCTGCTGACACAACATATGATGATTGAGATGCAAATACGTTTGCAAGGGTGGAGAAGACAGTAAAAATACGAAGACCCAATATTTCATTGCTGATTGATGTTGCCTCATCACTTAGGACCAAATTGCATTTTATGTTAATAAGAAGCTTGGCTTTGACGTGCTCAATTTTTATCTAAATTGCAATCGTGGCAGGGGAGATGCAATCCAGATCAAGATTGTGGTGTAGGAAGTGGGTCTTTAATCCTTTTCCTTCGTAATGTCTTGATCTGGATAGGGGGTCCTGTAGCTGCTATTTGCTCTGGGAGGGAAACTCCCATTGGCCCATTGGGACTAAACAGCAACAGAGCATGAGGGGCCTGATCTGGATCAAGATCATGGCGGGAGAAAGAGTTAGCGACTCCCCCCATGCCATGGCCTTGATCTGGAACCACCCCTCTACCCAGCCACAATTCAGAACAAAGTGTTAAAACACATCAAAACCAAGTCCATAATTAATGTAATGTATCATTTCACCCTTACTAGCGGTTCATCTCAGTCTGTTCAGCATTAATATACCTCTATTTCTTCTTTGTACTTCAACAACGGTGCTTCCATAATGTTTCTTAGTTTGAAAGTCTCATTTTCAACATCAAAATTATGGTCAGTGAGATCTGTGATGCGTTTCCAGTGACGTGCCATCATGGCTTTATTGGACATCAGCTCAAGTAAAGGGCAACATTCATTGAAGTCATCAATTGTCTTCTTCAGATCCAGAAATGCTTGCCATTCTTTCAAAGCACGGGGTAGTTTACGACATCTAGATGTATACACACCCACATATTTTTAACATTGATTTCAAATAGTTGTTTTTGCTTCTATAAGCATACAAAATGCCATACTATTCTTATTTCTTCTCACAACCTCCTAAAAGACTAGTCTCAATTTACACAAATTTAAAAGGAATATTATAACATATGTAGGATAACCAATCCCTGTAAGTCAGCTTATTTCTCTAGATGAGGTGATGAAAACCATTTTTATGAATGATAAAAATGCTGAATGATAAAAGTGCTGAAGCATCTTAGTAGATATAAAACAAGGATAATCAAGATTACTACCATAAAGAAGCAAAAAAGTGATATACACAAAGGAAAGAAATATGCTTTTTTTGCCTTCAAATCTTATTTGTAAAATGGGCACAAGTATCCTCTGTGTATTAAGCGACTTCTATCTATAGTAGAGGAAACAAAATCCAGATTATTGTTCAATAAATCTTTTTTAAAGGAGTCCCACAATCATTTTTCCCATTCTCAGTAACAGAAGAATACCTTTGCAATTATCAGCCATGGTGAAATCTTCATCTGGGAGCAACAACACAAAGGATGAATGCGGAATGTGTTAAGCATTATGCTTAGCAAGACAGATGCTAAAAAATATACTTTAAAAAACCACTAAGGCTAAATCCCCCTAGTTCAGAGGTCTAATTTAAGCAGCCAAAGATCAGCACTGAGTCTAAAGGAGCAAATATATACCTTACCCCAACTCACACAGTACAGTTCACAGCAACTTATACTAAATACAGACTTAACATCCTCATGTTTTCTCACCTATTCTGAAACTCAAGGAGTTCGTTGTTAATCTTCTCAATGTTCACTTCTGACCAGAGGATATCATAGTAGCCATTCACAGTCTCGATGACATTGTTGTACAGGCTGTAAAGCTTCTGTAGCAAGTTCAGTTGCTTTTTTATCTCAAGGAGTTGAGGATACTGAGTAACAGGCAAACCGAATAGCTCTTCGCCTCCAGTGTAGGTGATGTATTTCCGATAAAGGTTGTCAAATTGATTCTAGGGTTGAAATACTCGGTTTGAGCACATTGAAATTACACAGATAAAATGAATAAACCTTGAAGAGGCTACTATTTTAAGGCTGACTGCTAGATATTGTCAACTGGTAACCAACAGGCTTCTAAATTTCAATAGCCCAGGCAGATAAGAACTGAAGAGAGAAAAACTAAAAGATGGAATTTGTCATAGGTCTTGTTTCCTTCCTTGCACCAGAAATCACCACTGGATTTCCACTTGTACATTCTAGTTTTAAGATAAGTCTGAAAACTGAGCTTATTCAGCAGCAGGACTGTCTGCCATCTTGAGAAGGTTCATATGCACATCAAGAAAGGAAACAGAGGAAGAACAGTACTTTCTCGGCTGGTGCAGGAGGTCACCCAAGCTTGGGATTACATCCCCCCCCCATGCTCCAAAAGGCAGGAAGTAGTCATACTTGAAGATCCTTAACCCAGTGCATGTGGGCGGATCTCCTCAGTTCTACTTCCTGCCTTTGCTCCAGAAGGCTCGCATTACCTTTGGCCTTGTTAAGTAGGCCTCTTCTTTTCTTCTGCTTATATTCCTATTGTTTTTGACTATTTCCAATCTATTCTTCACCTGGTATTCTACTACTATTAGTTCTCTCTAGTTACTAAAGAAAAAAGAAAAAAAATCATATCTGTTCTTCTACTGTCCTTTCTGTTATTCGTTACCTCTCCTCACCTCTTGCCGACCTTTTGGCCGATGTCCGCTAAAAAGACCTTCGGACTCCTGGCTATTAGGGAGAGATCCGCCCATCAGCGCCTGTTCCCACCAAAAACTCGGGACTGCGCAAATCCTGTAAGGAAAATGGCAGATGTATCAGATGACCTTGCTGGCGCCTGTAGGCCACAGCGGTCCTCTCTGTCGCCAGATACCGGTGAGGAGACTGGGCGCAATTCATGCCACCAGCAATCCACCGAAGCAGGACGCAGGTGGCGGCACCAGAATCGGAGGCTTCCCTACAAGAGGCCCCGTTGGTGGCCAGATACCGGTGAGGAGACTGGGTGCAATTCATGCCACCAGCAATCCACCGAAGCAGGACGCAGGTGGCGGCACCAGAATCGGAGGCTTCCCTACAAGAGGCCCCGTTGGTGGCCAGATACCGGTGAGGAGACTGGGCGCAATTCATGCCACCAGCAATCCACCGTAGCAGGACACAAGTGGCGGCACCAGAATCGGAGGCTTTCCTACAAGGAGGCCCCGTTGGTGAGAGAGCTTTCGCCCAGCAGCACGAGCAAGGTAAGCCTGTGATATTTGGCCTCGCCCCTCCCCCCCAACTCCTTTCCCTAGCAGTTGGGCATGCAGGAGGAGGACTGCCTCAGCGAGTATTGGGGTCACGCCGAAAGGAACGTCAGCAGGAGTGGCCGCCCCAGAGCCTGTTGGAATCAGATAGGGAAGACGTGCAGGATGATGAGGCAGGCGGTGCTGAGCCCCTGGATGGGGCATCGGAGCACCCAGAAGGCCATGAACAGCTCCCCCCGGTAAGATCAGGACTTGTTCAGGGGGGGAGGAGGTGAGTGCAGATGCCCCCTATGTGGCCCCTCCCTCAGGGCCTACTCCTACAGGGAATGTGGGGGTTCCCCCTGATGCTGCCACTGTAAAGGGCTGGATTCAGGAGGCCGTTCAGGTCTCACTGGCAGCAGCACTTAAAGTGCGGAAGCCTGCAAGGCATTGCAAGGCAGGCTGTGATCCATGTGTTGCCCTCAGACTCTCAGGAGGAGACAGTGCCCGCTAAGCAGCCCAGGGTGGCTATACGCCAGGACTCTGTGCCCTTGGGTAGGGGGAGGTCTTCAGACTAGTCAGGAGAGGACTCCCCAGATTTATTGCGACCCAGGGTCAGTGGGTTGGAGACATTGCTGGGCAACCCAGACAAGGGGCCCTCCTCCTCGGAAGAGGGGGAGATTATTGAGGACTCTGCAGCAAACCTACACAGTCAGAGGCTCTCTCTTATGGTGGATTTTCAGCCACTAATTAACCAGCCTACTGCTGCGCTTGATCTGTAGCCAGTTACAGAGAAACAGATCTCTCCTGTGTCCAAGGGCTCCTTGGTGCTGCCTAAGGCTAAGGTACCACAGATTAAATCAATGATACCTGAGGGCTTTACTAATACCATCAAGGAGGAATGGGCGGCTATTGCGACTCCCAAAGCGTATGTTGGCATTGGCTTGCAAATTGTACAACTTTGAGGAGGAGACTCTGGACTTGCTGAAGGTGCCACTTAGGGATGCTCCCTTCGGGGCCCTACTTAGTAGCATAGGGTACCCAAGGATGGGTTAAGGATTAAGGAGCCAGGAAACAGAAAAGCAGAATCTGCACTGCGCAGGGCCCACGACTCTTGAGCAGTGGCCATCAGAGCTGACACCACTGCGTCCTTGGTGTCTAGAGCATCGGTCTTGTGGATCGGCGAGTTACCCAATGACCCTCCCGCTGATCAATCTAAGATGTGGCGTAAGCTACTTCGTCTGCAGAGGGCGGCTGCCTTTTCAGCGGATGCTACTCTGGACAGTGTTCAGTTCTCAGCACGTGCGGTCAGTGCAGTCCTGGCAAGAAGCAACATATGGCTAAAATTTTGGAAGTCGTTAATACGTCTAGGGCTAAATTAGCTGCTGTTCCCTATGCTGGGGGGAAGCTAATTGGGGATGAGGCCCTGAAAGAGGTCCTCATTGAAACTGCCATCAGCCCCTAGGAAGGAGGACAAGAGTTTTAATCGTAGACCGACGCAAACCTTCAGGGCGTTTAGACCTCAGTTGGTCAGAGGGAGCCTTTTAGGCCTTTTCGATCGCAGTGGAACAGATCCAGAGGCCAAGGCAGGCAAGGGTTCACTCAGCAGAACCATCAGTCTTTCGGAAACCAGCAGCGGGGGCCCCAAGCAGCAGTCCTGACTCCCACTCAGGCAAAGTGGGGGTCTGCCATTTGGCCCGTTTGGAAAGAATCCATCGACAGGTGGGTTCTTTCCATTAGCCTACACGGGTACGAAGTGGAGCTGGCCAGCCCCCCAGGAAACAGATTCCTCCTTACCCCTAGATCCGGGAAACTGGAAAAGCACAAGGGGTTGTCCATGGCCATTCAGTATCTGGTGGCTATAGGGGCCATAGAGGAGGTCCCACCTCTTCAGAGAGGCAAGGGCATCTATTCTGTGATTTTTACGGTGCCAAAAAAGGACGGATCGGCCAGGGCAGTTCTCAACCTATGCCCAGTCAACCGTTTTGTGATAAAAAGGAGGTTCAGGGTGGAAACCCTTTGTACCATCTCAGAGGCATTGCAGATGGGGGACTACATGGCTTCAATAGATCTCCAGGAGGCCTATTTACACATCCCCATTCACCCACGCAGTCGACATATACTCCACTTCTGCTACATGGGGAGGCATTATCAATACAGAGCCCTTCCTTTTGGTCTCTCATCAGCCACCCGAATTTTTATGAAGGTTCTAGTCTGCTAGTGGCCACTTTATGCACTGAGGGGGTCCACCTGTATTGTTACCTCGACAACTTGCTCAAGAAGGGGCAGTTCAGTCGGCTCTGTCCAGAACAATGTCTGTGTTACGTGCCCATGGGTTTCTGATAAATGTGGGCAAGAGTCACCTGATTCCCACACAGAGCCTTCGTCATTTGGGCATGGTAATGGACACCTCAGTAGGCAAACTGTTTCTGCCACAGGATCGGATGGAGGTCTTATCGTCACTGACTCGTGTGATTGCTTCGAGACTGTGGGCCAGCCTTCTCAATCTAGCAAGTTTGTTGGGTCTCATGGTGGCGGCTATGGACTCGGTGCCTTGGGCAAGGTTTTCATCTACGCCAGTTACAGTGGGCTTTCCTCCCTTACCAGCACAGGATTGCCCTCAAACGTGACAAGAACATTCCTCTCTAGGTGTCTCTTCGCGAGTCGATTCGTTGGACAGCCCGGGGAACCTAGACAAGGGCAAGCTGTTCATAGAACCCGAGAGAGTGATGGTCACGACGGACACCAGTCTATTGGGCTGGGGGGCTCACTGTTGGAACAGTTCTGCCCAGGGGCTTTGGTCGGTGGAAGAGTTGCTCCATAGCATAAACTGGCTCGAGCTGCGGGCTGTCTTTCTGGCCCTAAGAGCCTTCATGCCCTTGGTGAAGGGAAGGAATATCTTAATGTGTACAGAACAACTTAATATCCATTCTGGACCATCATGTAAATGGAATTTCCAATGTTCGGGCAGATTGGCTAAGACGGCAGGAGATCCAGCCGGCAGAATGGGGCCTGCACCCTCAAGTATTTAGGTGGCTGACAGAGCGGCTGGAGTGTCCCCAGATAGACTTGTTTGCATATCCTCAGAATGCCAAGATTCAGAGGTTTTACTCACGTTTCCCGATGTTGGGGGCAGAAGAGACGGATACGCTATCGGTGCCATGGCCTCCGTGTCTGCTGAATGCATTTCCTCCAGTGCCGCTGCTCTCCCGTTGCCTCAGGAAGCTGCGGGGTTCCCGGGCATCCCTGATATTGATTGCGTCTTTTTGGCCCAGGGGGCCTTGGTTTTCCAAGATCATCGACTTGACCATAGGTCATCCACTCAGTTTGCCAGACCATCCAGTTCTGCTGTGTCAAGGTCCAATTTACCATCCTTGCATCTAGAAAGTGTTCAGCCAACAAGATTTACCAATCGACTTGGCGTAGTTTTCTGCGCTGGACAGCAAAGCTCTCCCTGCAGCTGGACAAGTGCAGGTCGAGGGGATTACTAGGTTTTCTTCAGGATGGCCTTGCGCTTGGTCTGAAACGCAACACGCTTAAACACCAGGTGGCGTGCTTGATCCAGATGTTGTTTCCTCATCAGCGTTTGTTCAGGCGTGGCACCCTCTTCTACGCAAGTTCTTGAGGGGGGCAGCTTTGTTGTCTCCTCTGGTCTGCCATCGTTTTCCGTCATGGGATTTGCATATTGTGTTGTGGGGTCTGCAGTTTCCGCCATTTGAACCACTTTGATCTGTATCATTGCAGATGCTGTCCTGGAAGGTGGCCTTTTTAGTAACTGTAACATCAGCCAGGAAGGTTTCTGAATAGCAGGCTCTGTCAGTTAAGAGTAATTTGTGTATTTTCTCTAAGGACTCTGTGAGACTTATCCCGGATCCTTCGTTTATCCCTAAGGTAAAGTCTCAGTTTAATCGTGAGGCGGTCATTTAATTACCTTCTTTTTGTCCGGATGCTCGTCACCCTGCAGAGAAGGAGTGCAACCGGACGCAGGCTTTTCGTAAGTCAGATGCTCTTTTTGTGGCCTTTAAGGCTTCTAAGATGGGATGCAAGGTCTCTTCAGCCATTATTGCTCGATGGGTTCATTCATGCATTACGATGTTGTATGAAGCCCAGAAACTTTCGGTGCCTGGTCAGATTACGGCGCACTCAACTACATCAGCAGCCACTTCCGCTGTGTTATCTTCACCGGTGTCCCATGAAGAGATTTGCAAGGCGGCTACTTGGTCGTCGCCTTTTACATTTTCAAGGCATTACAAGTTGGATGAACATGAAGCTGCCAGAGCAGCATTTGGTCGGAGGGTCCTGCAACAGGTCCTTCCGGGTCAGTAGCTCCAGCTTGGGTATTTTCCCTCCCGTGGTTGGTGCTGTGGTATGTCCCAAGCTTGGGTGACCTCCTACACCAGCCGAGAAAGGTACATTGGTACTCACCGTGAAGGTGTCTTCTGGCTGGTGTAGAAGAGGTCACCCAAGGCCCGCCTGGGTTGTGTTAGGCTGGAGCTGATGATCTGGTTGTAGGGGGACAGTTTTTCTGTCTTTCTCTGCATTATTGTTTGTATATTGTTGTATATTCTCTGTTGTGTTTCTGTGGTTTTCATTCTGTAGCTTGAGCTGTTTTAAGCACTGAGGAGATCCGCCCACATGCACTGGGTTAAGGATCTTCAAGTATGACTACTTCCTGCCTTTTGGAGCATGTGGGGGGGATGTAATCCCAAGCTTGGGTGACCTCTTCTACACCAGCCAGAAGACACCTTCACGGTGAGTACCAATGTACCTGTCTGGGGTGGTTTCATATATGCAAAATCTAGCCTAAAATTCAACCTTTCTCTGTAAGTGTTACTTTTGACCTTGCCACATTTTCCCATGCACAGCGAATTTAATCAGTACCACCACACCAGCAGTTGAGATGGATATGTGCAAGAATGTGTGATATATTATTATTATCATTTACATTTTATATCCCGCTCTTCCTCCAGGGAGCCCAGAACGGTGTACTACATACTTAGGTTTCTCCTCACAACAACCCTGTGAAGTAGGTTAGGCTGAGAGAGAAGTGACTGGCCCAGAGTCACCCAGCAAGTCTCATGGCTGAATGGGGATTTGAACTCGGGTCTCCCCGGTCCTAGTCCAGCACTCTAACCACTACACCACGCCGGTTCCTGTATAGGTACAGGGCACACAGCAAGACTGTTCTCACTGGGGGCAGGGAGGAAGGCAGGGTTGAACCTACATTCCCTCCAGACAATCAGTCGTCGTCTGTGTGTCATGCACCTTGTGCACCCACATGATCCACACTGCTCTGAACAGCATGGATCTCTGGAGGCCTGGAAAATGAAGCCTAGCCTCCAGTTATCCTTTAATGCACCATGCACAGTGGATTGAGGATTTCCCCTCAAGCCGAGCGCTCTAGGCTCCCAGTTCTGTGTCTACTCAGGCTGTGTGCAACGCAAGCATACACACGGCCCCGTACCTGGGTAAAAGGGCATGCTCAGGATTGACCACGATCCCAGCACTTCACACAAGCAACCCTACCTAGGTAGGGCTGCCAAAAGCTGGGTAAGGCTGCTCATGTGAACAGCCTCAGTATGTATAAAAACTATGGTTTAAGTGCACACTCCAGTTGGATTTGCACACGCACTTAAATATGGACATACATGCTTAAAAAGTTTCAAAGCAGCAGTGCTAAACTTGGTCCAATTCTCATGAGTCTGGTTAGCAAAATCAGAACAACATTTAATAATGACATTTTAAAGACTAGTACTATTATATTCCATTATTTATTATTTCACTTATTTCAATAATTAAACCAATTATTCGCATACTTTTACAGAAACTGCATACTAATTGTGCAAAGAAGTATGAAGAATACCTGGAACATGATCAGTCTGTCACTAGCTTCTTGGGGTTCAAGACCAGCAATCATGGGGCCATTCTGAAAAAGGAAGAGAAAACTGAAACATGTACATCAGGTTAATAAAGCCGTTTTGCTCAACACAAACGTCTTCAGAAAAATCCCAGTCTTGGTCTTAAGAGCTTCTATTCTATCTTGACAATCTTACAATCTTGACGAGTGTGTGTGTGTGTGTGTGTGTGTGTGTGTGTGTGTGTGTGTGATTAAATTTTATGTCACACAACTAATTGTGTGAAATATTAGCTGTACTTTCCTTAGAACATCTAGGCAGCAGCTTCTAGGGCTTCTAAGTTTGACAGTGCGGTGAAATCAAGATTCAATCCCCTGAGAATCCACAGGAGATCAGCTCCATGGATTTTACCATTTTCAACGGCCCATCAGCCATGTGGGTAGATTGGGGCCCTATAAAGAACAGAGCCTTCAGATTTCATGTACTACAGGGATTGAGCACATCCATACTGAGACACCCAGTTACCAAGGACTGGCAACATCAAGTGCTGCCTTGCATGAGAAAATGTGTCATTACAGATGTAATACTACGAACAGAACAATCATATCACCCAGTGTCACGTTTAATGCTTTTCAACTGAGCCAGTTCACACATTCAGGTACAAGTCATCGGATGTACATAATTGAGCGGAGAGTGGGGCGGGGGGGTGCGCACGCACGCACGCACGCGCATGAACCAACCCTTATATTAGAGCCAGCTGGTCATAACGCAAAACATGTGAACTCTTCCTAAAGAAGATGGCACTTCTTCTGGAAAGTTTGAGAGAGTCTTTTTGCTTGTAGCACAACTTCCTTTTCTACAAGAAGACCTCTGAAGTCTGACTTTATAAAAATCATAAAAGGCAAGTAGAACAGTTTCTGTTTAGGGCCTTATAGGGCGATGTGATTTATTAGACTGATTTTATTCTATCTTTTAAAGTGTTTCCTGTTGCTTTTTGTGAACCACCTTTCCATAAGGACAGATATTAAACTTTACATACATACATGCAGTTAGAGCCAGTTTTATTTTGGTGTTGTGGCAAACAATTAAGAGGGAGATGTTTGCAGAAGACTCTGGCCTCCACCCTTGACATATCTCTGAAATAAAAGGTCTGCTCACAAACACCCTTTTTGCTCTAGCCTTTTTGTCTACATTTCACAGCCCAAACTGCTCAATGGAATCCTGGCTACCATTACCTGTAACCTGTATTAAAAATAGCCTGAGCTGATTATTCAAGGGGGATGAATGTTAAACAGCCATCCTCAGAGGGATAAAATATACTTTCCAGGCGTATCAGCCAAAGTTTTTCAAGCAGCTTCTAAAAAGATACCTAACCACCAAGAAGAATTCTACATTTTTCCAACGTATTATAGTCTCATACCGTGTCATAATCCAAGTAGTACTGATCACAGTCTTCAACAAATATCTCCACTGTGCTTATTAGCTCTCCTCTGAATTTGGGCTGTAATGCTACCAACTCATTCTGCACTTCATTTGCTCGGACCAGCAGTTTCTCCCAGGTGTAGCGCAGTGTGTCTACCTTTTCCATCTCTTCCTTTGCTACCAGTAATTCATACTTGTTTAACATCGCATAGGACTCCTGCCAGGAGAAGGGTTGTTTTTATCATCACATAATCTACATTCATGTATGCACAAGATGAAATATTCCTTTGGCAATTCATTCAAAATAGCACCAGAAGTTCCTGTTAAAGATGCAATGGAGCTAGGCTAATGCAAAAGGTAACTTAAAACCAGCAGCAGCACAGAAGTTTTAACTAATTGGTACATTTTCTACTAGAGATGTGCAAGCCGGCTCAAAATGTGTGGATATGCGAGCCAGCAGCCAAAAGAAGTATTCACAAGTTGCGGCGGCTGCGGTGGCCCTGGGGAGCAGTGGAGGCTCCCCCAACCTCTGCTAGCCTCCCCCAGAGTATCCTGGCCCACTTCGGGCCCAAACTGGACCTCTGCACAGGTGTGGATGCCATATTTTTTACCTCCATGCAAGCACACAGGCCATTTGTTTCACCACAACAGACTATGTGTGTCACCATGCCTGCGCAGAGGCCCGGTTCAGGCCTGTGATGATGTAAATTGCCCGTGCGCATGCACAGAGGTTAAAAAAAATGGTCTCCACACCTGTGCTGGTTCAGGCATGAACTGGACCAGGACACTCTGTGGGAGGCCGGCAGGGTTTGGGGGAGCCTCCACCACCCCTGCTCCCCGCTGTGGCCACCACTGCTGCCACCACAACTTATACTTCTTTTTACTGCTGTAAAAAGCGAGGGCTCCTTGGGGAAGCCCAAACCGCCGCCCCCCCCCCACCCCTTTACCAGTATAGGGGAATCCCCACTTCAAGCCAGTTCCAAAACAATTTGAGCTCAAACTGAACCAGGGGCTGGTCTTGAGGGACCAAAGCCAAGCCTTCCCATTCCGTTTCGAATCTGGTCCAGATTCGAACTGAGTTAGGAAACTCGATTATCTACACATCCCTATTTTCTACCAACAGGTTTTTATACCAGATACAGCCTACATTTTTAGTTCATACGGATTTCTATTACAGCAATCAACAAGCCACTAGGGGTACAATGAATATCCATGATTGTTGTTTTTGACAGATAACATATTCACAGATGCACATAAGTACCCCAAATACACTGGTTTCCCAAGAATTACGGCAAATCTGCAAGAAAATTGTTTGTACTGCAGATGCTGAACAATCATGTTTGGTCTGTTATGCAATAGCCGACATCCCATGCAATAGCAAACCTGTCAGAGATACTGGAAGAATATGGCACAAAGTGAGGAAGGTACTTTTTTACAGGGCAAGGCGAGCAATAAAAGAGATTCTAGCTCCATCTTGGCTACTTTTGATCCACTTAATGGGGGAAGCAGCTTCTTTATGGCATGATTTCTAATGGTTACTAAAAGTACCAATGGGCAGGAGAGCTGAGACAATAGAATCTGACCAATTTGTATGTTTTTAACTATAACTTCATTGTTGCTGTAAAGTTCCAATGCAAAAGAAAGGCAAGATATAAACTCAATGAATAAATAATACATAAAATAAATAAAAGAGTAGAAAGGATTATGACAAACTGCAAACTGGAGATGAGGTTGAGGGATCAGACAGGATGCAATTACAAAGCTCAGAGAAGGAAACAGGAGCAGAGGCTCCCTTTCCAATTACCTCAATTGGTCCCACTTGGAAGTCTATGGGGATCTGCTGCTCTCTGATCTCTTTCAATGCAGCCATAGCTATTCTTATATCATCCAAGTCTTTGATTGGACGGTTCAGTTTTTTGCTGATTTCTTCTACAAATGTGAAGATATTTTCCATCTCTGTCCTGTATTTTTTGTTACAGTGACGTCCAAATGCAATCATCCAAGCTTTTGTTTCCATGGTAAGGGCCAACTTGAGGTCTGCTGTAGAACGAAAATTCAACCAGTGGCAATTAGTTAAGAAAAAATATAGCCACAGCCCTTCCTAAATCCATCCCACTCCCATCCTTTTCTTTCCCATTCTGTGAATTTCATGAAAAGGAATGGTTTTAGAATAATCCTATAGTTGTTAGAGTTAACAAGTATAGCAAGAAAAAAGAGATTTAACATAGTTTTAAGCAGCACTCTCAGACTGAATTAGTATTGCTCAAGAGTAGCCGCAGAGTTGCTGACCAATGAAAATTAATGTCCAGATTCATCCTTATCAAGGCTCGGAGCCCAATGAAGCCTCCTCCAGGGAGCAGGAGAAGCCAGCTTCCAGCACTGATAAAGAGCCCATGGTGGCCACAACCCCTGAAGGGTAGTCTGACCTCACCCCTCCTGTGGGTATTCCTTCTGAGGAGTCCAGGAACCTGGATCTCCCATCTGGATCTCTGCTCCAGTTACAGACCTCTTCATCACTACCAGGTCTCCAAGAACAGCTCCAAACTGGGGGCTCCTCACAGAGACATCTTCGAGTTCTCTGCTCAAGCCCTCAGCTCCTGCCTTCTTTCTGAGTCTTCTGTTTTAGCCTCCTGATCCAATCCCCTGCCTCATTCCTAGTTGCCAACCTAAAGCTTCACCTCATTTCTCCTGCCTCCTGCTCCACCCAAATCCTCAAGCCAGACTCCACAGTGGAGCTTCATGCAACCCACTTGGCTTCCCAAGGGCAGTAGGTATGGACAATTAAACTACTGTACCAGTGTAAAGTGCAACAGTTCCCACACATATGTATTCAGGCTCAGAGTTAATTTCTAGTTCCAAGTCTCTATAATAAAGGATCTGAGATTCAAATTCAGAGAGCAAAGGGCTTTCTTTTATGAAATTTTCAATGGTTTCCTCTTTCTCCTTCTTCCAAATGTGGTGATAACATTTAAAACGTTCCAAGGCTGCAAGAACCTCCTGAAACATTAACATTGAAAAACATGTTAAAATCATAACAATGGACTACTTGTGTAAGTGAGTTGGCGTGGGGAGGGGTGGGGACTCCACCAAGGCAACTTCCAGTCACAAAGATTCCAGTGCATGCCATATATACATAGATCATGGAAGCTGCAGCAAATACAGACCATGACCTTCTAAACAACCAGACTAACATTATAAGCTTAGAAAGTGGCCTAAAGTACCATGTGAAGTGGCTCATATGCTTTCCAAATGGAGTTCAGCCCACATGAGCAAATCATGTAATCTTGGATGACTTTTTAAAAGCAACTGATCCTTATAGTTTCATGGAATTATATGCCAAAATATCTTTATGTTACAATGTGGATTAGATTAACTGAGAACACAAGGAGCCCAGAATGTTTCACCAACTCCCTGTCTGGTACACTCCTTCATACATTGATTGAAATAAAGCCCTTGAGTGGAAATACACCCAATAAAGAGTCTCATTTCAGTCATACGTTAAAAAAAAAAAGTCTCAAAGGTAGTGACGTACTCCAATGGCCCAAGAAGTTTATCCATCTTCTCCTAAGTGGGGTCTGCACATTTTTGAACCAATGGAGTACTGCCAGCTCAGAATGCTGAAAATCTGACTGAGACTTGGTCCTGCAACAGCTGTGTGAGCTTCCTTCTCTTCTCCCTAAACGTACTTTACAGCTCTTACCTGATTAAACAAAACCCACTCCCCTTGTTTTTACTCTCCTCCTCCTCCTCCTCCTCCTCACTGGAATTACCCCTCCCCTTCTCCTTTCCATCTACCTGCCCTTCCTCTTCTTCCTTGGGAATGACTCTCTTTCTTCCCAGAGATATGACTTGGTTTCTCCTTGTAGCCCTGCTCCTGATTTAGAGTTCTTTTTCTCTGCCTTCCCTTTTAAACACAAGATTCTCTCTTTACATCTTCCTTACCCTTTTGCTGGAATTGATGGTTGAGCTGAGAACAGACATCAGTTTAATGATTTCCTTATTCTCTGAAATGCCTTTATAGTAGTTCTTGTTTTGGATAGAAGGCAAAATCAGAGAGGTAGTATCTGAAGCCGTATCTATATAAAAACACACACACAAACACACACACACCAAACAATTATAAGTATCATGTAGGTCTCAGAGAAGGGAAGTGTTTCAGTCTTCCTAAAGTATCTTTGTTATAAACTATAGTTTGCTGTCTCCATCTGAAAAACACAAGCATAGTCTAAAATACCATGCTTACAGGCAATGTTTTGATGTTAAGTTCCATTGTTTCCTTTAGAGCATTTGACTGTTCTGAGGGTGATAGCATGCTACATCTCATGTCAGACTTCGAGTGACTTTGCAGGTTACAGCATGTTTCAAAAGATTCGGGTGCACCTGCTCATCAGCTTTCACTGTATATTTTAACATATGAAGCCATCCTTGTTGGATACTCCAGAGCACTTGCAGGAGCCACCTCATCTATTCCTCCAAAAGTGATATTGAACACTTGCAAATTTGGCTTGCTTTGGGGTTCTAAGCTAATAGATGTTCCTAAGAAAAAAGTACAAATCTCCCCTAAGAATCCCACTGTAGGGATGTGCACGGATGTGCACTGTAGGGATCTAGCCCGGTTCAGTTCGAGGCCAGACCAGCCTTGAACCCAACTGGGCCAGTTTGGTCTGGCACCCCCTCAAACCTCCCCCCCAGGTTTGGTTCGGTCTGGGGGGGGGACTTTGAGGACCAATTTTTTTTTTAACCTTGTACTCCCCTCGGGGGAGTTCCTGGAGCTGACTGGGGGGGCGGTGTCTGAAGAGATTCCCCCCCCCCGCCGGCCTGCTAAATCACCCCCTCGCCCAGTTCAGACACTCTTCGGCCGGTTTTCATCCTTCACTCGGCAGCCCAGTGGCCATGTTGGGGGCTGGGCACCTGCACACATGGCCTCTGTGTGGCCAGGGCAGAAAATTTTTTTTAAAAGAATTTTCGGTACCCGAAACCCCCCCCCCCAAACATGGGGTGTTTGGTCCAAGTCCGGACCAAACCAGGGGGGTTCAGTTCAACCCCGAACCATCGAACCCCCCGAACCATCAAACCCCCCTGAACCATCAAACCCCCCAAACTGAAACCCCAAGCCTGTTTGCACATCTCTATCCCACCACTGTGCCTGCATGATGAGGCGGGTGGTTGTGCCCCCATCACCTGAAGCAAGCATCTTTGGTTCCCCCTCCACGTGGCCTCAACTGGCCAATCAGGGAAGGGAGGCAGGCCAATCGAGCCTGGCCGCCTTCATTCAGAACAGTCGCCCGGCAGCCTGGCAGGAGGAAGGAGTGCTGTCAGGAGCTCCCTGCGGCCTCGTGGGCTGGCAAGTTTCACAGTCGGCACAACTGTGGGGAGACCAGGGAGCACAACATTGGTGGCAGCGAGAGCATGGCTGCCTTCATTCAGAGAAATTGCCTAACAGCCTGGCACCCACCCAACTGACTCAGTGAGGGATAGCCGGTGGCCTGCGGGAGCCAAGTAGGAATTTTTTGGGTTGCACAGATTGGCACTTAGCACTGCCTTTTTTCACCTACTTCTCAGAGAGTCCCTTCAAGTTGGGTCTTGGATAGGCACTGTAGATAACTGGTCACTTGGCAGGACAGTGCAAGTGTGGGGTAGGTAGATTGCTGAACGGTGTTCGGCTGGAGGGTCATTTGGGTGAGGGGGGGCCAAGAGACAGCTCTTCAGGGTTTTGGCGGCCCGGAGAGCTGGGAATGGCCCCCTCTCGGGGGGTGGCTTGACACACAAACGCAGAGCTTTGGCGGCTTGGGTTGGGAGTGGGTCAGGCCACCCCCGTGCCCTCAGCGGGGGAAAGCCTTGTGGTGAGACGAGGTCAGGACATGGCACCTGACCAAATCAGTACCCGCCCTTTGCCCTGGTGTGGGACGGCCCTCCCTAGGAGGCGGTACCACACAGGAGGAGTACCCGCACGCTGGTTAAGTACCTCATTGCAAGTCTTAGTCCATTGTATTTTAATAAAGTGGACCTATTTTACTCCAAATAAGATGACCTGTCTTCATTGGGGTCTGGGGGTGCAATAAGCAACACAAAATGCAGACAAGTGTTAGTTATCCTTTCACTCACATAGTAGTTTAAATACCAACATTTAAAAATGAAAAGGGGATTTCCTATTGTTTATCATACTGCTTCTAATGTTACCTCATTGAGAGCATTCCCTCATTATGAGCATAACATGTGAATCGGCCTTTTACCAGATGGCCAGTGTGCCTCTCTGCAAATAATTCTACTTGGCAGGTGATGGCACTAAGGTAGTCTTCTTAGCACCAAGAGCCCCAGTGATAATTTTAAAAGACACTCCTACACACGAAAGGCACTTGTGTCTTTATGTTGAAATCTCTTTCCATCAATCTAGGTTTCAGTCTCTTCCTGTTCGTTCCTTGGCACTCTGGCTCAGTTCATAAATCTGAGTAACTCCAGCTCAAGAACTAGCATATTAAAGTGCATGCACATGACTTGTAATGCAATGAAATATGATCTTTTATACATTTAAAATGTAGTTGCATTAAGCATGGCATAATTTCAGAGTATTTGCCTGAAGACCAATTATGACATCAGCAATTTACAGTTACACAGCAGCAGTAGAATGATTCCACAATTAAATCCTAATGAAAGCAGTATTCAGATACAAATCTTGAGGAGTCAAGTATTACCACGGATGTTTCCAACTTCAGTTTCTTTCATTTCACTCTCGGGATCACTATCTCCATCACTCCGTAAAGCTGCCATTTTTCTTTCTAGCATCTTTTTCTGTGCAGAAATCAAGAAAAAGGTTCTGTGATATCTAAATCTGAACATAAATTATCAGGAAATCTCTCAGAAACATACAAATACATACCTTTGAAAGTCTCTCTTTACTCCACTGGCCAACTCCTTTCATAACACTTACAATACTGTCCACAGCTTTGTTGAGTGTTTGTTGTACTTCTTCAAGAGCTGGCATCATAGCAAAATTTGGGATAGAAAGGATAACACTAGCCTTAAAGATGGGCTGAGCATTCTGTTTCTGCTTGGAGGCATTCTCATGATCTAAATGAAATGACCAAAAAAAAAAAAAATCCTTATTGTCTGCTAAGTAAGGAGGTGACAAAAATCCAACTGACAAAATCCAAGATTCACAGTGGTTCAAGTCTTGTTACATTCAGCTGAGCTTGCAGTCAAGATGTACTTGAAAAAATCATGTGCCAACCAACTTTGTGACTAACTAAGGAGTTTGCACTAGATGTTTATGATTCTGGCTTGGTGCTAAACTTGAAAGAAGTGACGCTAGTAAATTTCAGTATGATGTGAAATTTGAGTTTGGGGAAGAGAGCTGGTCTTGAGGTAGCAAGCATGACTTGTCCCCTTAGCTAAGCAGGGTCTGCCCTGGTTGCATATGAAAGGGAAACTTGATGTGTGAGCATTGCAAGATATTCCCCTTAGGGAGTGGAGCCTCTCTGGGAAGAGCATCCAGGTTCCAAGTTCCCTCCCTGGCATCTTCAAGATAGGGCTGAGAAAGATTCCTGCCTGCAACCTTGGAGAAGCCGCTGCCAGTCTGTGTAGACAATACTGAGTGAGATGGACCTATGGTCTGACTCAGTATATGGCAGCCTCCTATGTGGCACAGAATGTCCCTTTCTGGATGGCATACATCCAGAATGTATGGATGGCATACATCAGATCTTGTAGACTATCTACCCCATACTGACCATGATGAGGAGAAGACCAACAAAGCAATCTTGCTTGTGGTCTGTGGAGATTAGATGTGCAGTGGGGGTACAAACTCTTCTGTGCTTTAAACATTTCTAAGGTGTGCCTTCCTAGAGCAAGCTCACAGAGCTGATGCACACAGGACCTCCAGCATCTGCACTATGCCCCAAACTCCATGTCTCTCTGAACTGCAAACAAAGCTGGGTGTGGTTTCTGTGCAAGGAGAATACTTTGAAATGTGAGCACAAAGCTGTTCCTAGTTTTACTTAACACACCATATCCTTTTCTGTTTAAACAGCAACGTTCTGTCAATTCATAATGCCTCTATCAACTATTATTTCACTGCAGTCTTCAAGAACAAAATCATTGCACAATCATAAATAAAGCATTAAAATTTTATTTGCAATGAGCTATTGCAAATAATGTGCCACCTAATGGCACAGCAGGGAAATGACTTGCCTAGCGAGCAAGGGGTTGCCAGTTAGAATCCCAGCTGGTATGTTTCCCAGAATATGGGAAACACCTATATCGGGGAGCAGCAATATAGGAAGGCATCATCTCACACTGCGCGGGAGTGTGGCTATGGTAAACCCCTCCTTTATTCTACCAAAGAAAACCACATGGCTCTGTGGTCACCAGGAGTTGACACCGACTCGATCTTACTTTACTTTATTGTCCTACTAGTCAGATCCATTCACATTCTTTTCTTCTGCATGGAAGAGTGATGTACAAGAACACAAATCCATCTCCACTAAATCAGAATGGTTATTCCACTGTTGCCAAGTGGAAGTGGATAGATTGCCCTGGAAATGCCCTGGAGACTGCTGTTGTGTTTTGTTACTAACTCGTTTTGTGCATAAGACCACACTGCAGCACACAATCTTGAGGGCAGAAATGGAAGATGCAATGCTAAGAAGAGGTGATACCATGCATGCTTAACAGCTCAATCTCCTAGCAGCTATATTATTATTATTTTACACAGTCAGACAGGTGTTATTGACTGGTTTGTTTTATCCAGACATCGAGTCCTTCCCAAGGACCTGGGATGCCAGAATTTTATTGTCAATGTTGTTGCTGTTGTTATAGATATCGTCACAGAATATAGGCTGTTCCCAGTAAAGCTGCTTTTTGTAATTGGCTGATGGTGATTTCTGTGGCCCCTATGGTGTTGAGGTGCTCTTCAAGGTCTTTTGGAACTGCACCCAGGGCGCCAATTACCACTGGGATTATTTGGGTCTTTTTCTGCCACAGCCTTTCAATTTCAGTTTGTAGATCTTTGTATTTGGTGATTTTTTTCTATTTCTTTTTCTTCTATTCTGCTATCCCCTGGTATTGCCATGTCGATTATTTTGACTTGTTTTTCTTTCTTCTCGACTACAGTTATATCTGGTGTATTGTGTGGCAGATGTTTGTCTGTTTGTAGTCGGAAGTCCCATAATATTTTTACATCTTCATTTTCTTCAACTTTTTTCAATTTTATGGTCCCACCAATTTTTGGCTACAGGTAGCTTGTATTTTTTGCAGATGTTCCAGTGTATCATCCCTGCTACTTTGTCATGCCTTTGTTTGTAGTCAGTCTGTGCGATATTTTTACAACAGCTGATTAGGTGGTCCTCGGTTTCACCTGCTTCTTTACAAAGGCGGCACTTGCTGTTTGTGGTGGATTTTTCGACTTTTGCTCTTATTGCATTTGTTCCTAGTGCCTGTTCTTGTGCAGCCAGTATTAAACCCTCTGTTTCTTTCTTCAACTTGCCATTCTTAAGCCAGTGCCAGGTCTTGGTGATGTCTGATTTTCCACTTATATTGTGCAAATATTGACCATGCAGTGGCTTCTTTTTCCATTTTTCTGCTCCGTTCTTGACTTGTTCTTTCTTGTAGGCCTGCTTGGTTTCATTGGTGTTGAATAGTTTCTCGTTATTGACCATTTGAAGTGCATCTTCTTCACTGTCCTTGATATATTCTTTAAGGCCTCTTTTCTCCTCCTCTACTGTTTGATGGACTTGCAGCATTCCTCTTCCACCTGAGCTGCGAGGGAGGTATAGCCTATCAACATCACTGCAGGGGTGCAGAGCATGATTGATGGTCATGATTTTCCTGGTCTTACGATCTAGCATCTCTAGCTCTGCCTCTGTCCAGTCTATTATTCCTGCAGTGTATCTGATAACAGGTATAGCCCAGGTATTTATGGCTTGTATGGTGTTCCCGCCATTGAGTTTGGACTTGAGGATTATTATTGTTGTTGTTGTTAAATACTGTTAAATAAAGAGAATCACCATGGTAAAAGGTGCCTCTTTGCCCAGTTAGCAGGGATAATAATCAAGACATAACTGCACTCTCCCTGACGCATGCCTCATTTGGGGCAAATTTTCATCACCACAAACACATTATAATATAGCTTGCTATAAAGAAATCAAATGGTTCAGCTTTCCTATCTTATGACAGTAAAGTTGCTACAAATCAGTTCTCAATGTATCTGAACATAGTTGTATACATCTTACCTATGACCTGTTGATATTCTCATGTTAAATTTTCAACAGGAGACAAATGTTCTGGCTGTTCTGATAAAAACTTTAAAGAGGCAAATGCCTCTTTAAAGAGGCAAATGGATTTTTGCACACCCCAGTGTAGTCTCTACCACCACTGCTATCACCCTCATCAAAAAAATGTCCACTAGAACAAGGAACATGCATATGAAAATTAGCCACCACTTTAAGAATGTTATGCATTGATGCTTCTGCTGAACACAGCAGAAAGAAGACCCAGTCATACCTAAGAAGCTGGTCACAGAAGTAGCATTAATCCGCTTGCGTATGGCCTCCAGAGTGTTGCGGGTAACCTTCAGAAGGGCATCACCATTGCGATGGCTGAAATGGGACAATAGTTCTTGGGCTTCTTCCTCTAGCATTTCCATTTCTTTCCTTTTTCTCTTGGTTAAAGGGGAAGATAATCCAGCTGAAATCTGGCTGCCCGTGTGTGAAGATGCCAAGGGATCCAATCGCCCATCCTCTTCTACTGCTGGAATTAAGTCAGTGGAATTAAATCAGTGGTAGCTTTCTCATCACTCATTAAACAAAAAAGCACCTCTCATAGCACTGATGTGGCTTGATAATGATAATGGCCAAGAAGTCTCTTTAAGCAGATCATTAACCATTCCACACCTTCTAATTTTGGGAAATAAAATTAGACTGGTAAAAAGAAAGTGATCTGAGTTTGGAGCAAAGCTAAACAAAACTGCTAGAATGATTCTGCCTGGCAGTCTTGCAGATCCAGAAGTGCTGTATTTAGGGTTTAGTACTGCCTGCTGTGTCCTTGTTTCCACACCCTTCTGATACTTGAACAATGATAGGTTATGGGTACAATCACACCAGCTTGTTTTCTGCTATATAGTCATGATGTTGGTGTGTACCCCGATATGTTTAAATGTTTTAAAGAACATTTTTTGTATTTTTATTTTTACTTTTGCTTTTCTGTATTTACTAGTCAATGACTACTACTACTACTGCTGCTACTACTACAGTCTGGGAATGGCTCGTTACATTTGCACTAAATCCTATGTGATTGTGAAAGCACTTCTGAACATATATATGGCATTTTGAGAAACCTTGGAAAGAAGTTAATTAATGAGGAACACATTAATCTCTGCCACCCCTTCGCCCATTCTTGGCCTGAAGTAACGTCTGCACGTGCGCCCGGGCCCTGCATGTGCACACACATCGCACACGGTGCACGTGCTGGGCACGATGTGTGCACACGTGGGGGCTGGGCACATGCACAAACGTTACTTCCGGCCACTTCCGGCCGAGAACAGGCGAAGGGGCAGCAGGGAGGTATGCTGCCGCCCAATATATTTTCCAAAAAAAAGGAGCGCCAGTGGGGGAAGAGCAGCGGGGGGAGGGGGATAAGTGCACCCTCCCCCACCCTTAAAGAGTCACCCCCCAGCATCGAACCGCAGCTCCGCAGTTCCGTGCACACTACTGGGCCTTCCACTGACCTCTCTCCCCACCCTATTCTTTCATGCCACATGGTCTTCGCCTGACACATGGACTAGAAAATAAAATGAGCCTGAAAAGCAGACTGGACAGTTTTGTTATGATTAGACCTTATCCAAAGAAACCTACATTGGACGCCTCATAGTTGGCTAATTACAGACATGTTTCTAATCTTCCTTGATTGGGCAAAGTGATTGAGCAAGTGGTTGCTTCTCAGCTACAGGCAGTTTTGGATGACACAGATTATCTAGACCTATTCCCAACTGGCTTTCAGGTGGGCTATGGGGTTGAGACTGCCATAGTCAGCCTGATGGATCATCTTCAACTGGCTATTGACAGAAGGAGTGTGACTCTGCTGATCCTTTTGGATCTCTCAGCAGCTTTCGATACCATTGACCATGGTATCCTGCTGGGTCACTTGAAGGAGGTGGGATTGGGTGGCACTGTACTACAGTGGTTCTGTTCCTACTTCTCTGGCAGATTCCAGATGATGTCACTTGGAGACTGTTATTCTGCAAAGTGAGAGGCTCTGTACTTTCTTCAATGCTTTTTAACATCTACATGAAACCGCTGGGAGAGATAATTAGGAGGTTTGGTCTGAGATATTATCAATATGATGATGACACTCAGCTCTATTTCTCCATACCAACTTCATCAGGAATGGCATGATACCTCTAAATGCCTGCCTGGAGGAGATAATGGGCTGGATGAGAGATAACAAGGTGAATCCAAATAAGACAAGTGTACTGTTTGTAAGGGTTGGGACCCAAGAGATGGTTTTAATCTGTCCATTTTGGATGGGGTTACACTCCCCCTAAAAGATCAGGTTTGTAGTCTGGGAGTACTGGGATATGTTTCCCAACAAAATACAAAGTGCTGGTTATTACCTATAAAGTTTTCAACTGCTTGGGTCCAGGATTCTTAAGAGAGTGCCTTCTCTATCATGAACCCTGTCACCTATTAAGATCATCCAGAGAGGTCCGGTTACAGTTGCCGGCACCTCGGGACCGGGCCTTCTCTGTGTCTGCCCCGAGGCTTTGGAATGCACTCCCTGCTGAAATAAGAGCATTTCCTTCTCTGTTTGCTTTTAGGAGGACCCTGAAGATATACCTGTTTTCCCAGGCTTTTAATTGCAATCTAAATTTTAATGTGTTTCTATTCACTGAGATTTTAATCAATTTTATGTATTTTAACTGTTTTATATTGTTTTTACATTATGTTTTAACTTGTACACCACCTGGAGATTTCTATTTCAATCCAAAGAGACCATATTTTCTAAAAGGAATCTGGGCCCCTTTCTGAATAAGTTTGAAAATGTCAAGTTAACCTCATTAAATATCTTTCCTCTAGAAGTATTTAATGCATAGCAAAATAATCACTCCCCTAATAAGGTTCTCTGGCATGCTTTTGCTCCGCCAAACTAATTGTTCTGGCGCCACCCCTGAATGCCTGCCTGACCATAATATCAGCAAGCCCCTACTAGTTTAATGACTCATGACAAACCAGTTATAAACAACTAACTGACATACAGTTGAAGGTCAGTGCTTACCTTCATTTGTTTCCTCAGTTTTGCTTGCACTCAGAAGCTTATCATCAGTATCCCCTTTGTTTTGTACATCAGTGTCTAGCAATGTATTAATAAGTTCATTTGCTGCTTCTTCTACCAGTGAGCTTTTCAGATGCAATGTGCATGCTCCTTTAATACACAGTTCCTGAGAACAAAATGTGAAAAAACAATACCATATTCCAGGAATAATTCTGGAGAATCAAGATCTAGGTAAACTCAGAGTGCATTTATATACTCAAATTACTGCATTTATATTAAGATATTGCACTCCTCACTCCTGCTGGATCAAAGGAATCAAATGGTCTAAACAGGTTGCTTACCTGTAACAGGTGATCTGGTAGTGGTTCCAACATTCATAAGGACTGGGTTCTGCGCCTGCGCAGACCATTCTTCGGATAGAATTTTCTAGCTCCTCGTGACGCCCAGCCGTTGGCAGCGCATGGCTGCAGTACCCTTAAGCGACGGTTAGGCATCCCCTTTCCTCAGTTTCTTGGTGATAAGCCCCAACTGGAGAGGGATTGGGCAAAGGGCTGATTTTTGGTGAATTTCTGAAGTTTTAGTGTCTTTGGGGCAGATAGGGGCATAACGTGGGATCTGTGCCAAAAGGGTGGGGTGGGGTGGTAGTGCCTAATGGGTGGAGGCCACCACCCCAATTGCAGAGTGATTGGGCAGAGGGCTGATTTTTGGTGAATTTCTGAAGTTTACGCGTCTTTAAGGTTTTCCCTGTGAAGGGTGTATCGCTTCACGTCGGGGGGAAAGGGGTGTCCTAGAGTGGGGTGCTGTTGGTGGTAGTGCCGGGTTGGGGCAAGGAAGCTACCTGAATTTTTTCAAAGGATTTGGGCAGAGGGCTGATTTTTGGTTAATTGTTGAAGTTTTCGCGTCTTTAAGGTTTTTCCTCATAATAAGTTATAATGGAGCTTTCATCAGCCCCATAAGTGCACTTAGGGGGTGCTGGGGTGGCCCAGAGCGAGTGGTGGTGTAGTGCACATAGGGTGCCAACCACCCCCATGGGTTTCTAACCCATGGGGTACAGGGTTCTGTTGTTTCAGAGGTTTTCTGAGTGTGGATTCTATGATAGCAAATGGGATTTTCAATGAGACACCATGAATCCACTCTAATTTGCTTCATACACTTCATCCTGGATGCGGTACAAGACTTCTAGCCGCTTAGAGGTAGGTGTCGAAGTCTGGAGCACTTCCCACGCAGACTTCGCCGCCCGTGAAATATGAGGCAACATCGGCAGGTACACTGGCTGCAAACCCGCTGCTTTGTTCATCATATTGTACACTGGGTCATCCAAATCCAGCATCTTCTGTTTCACATCCAATCCCAATACACGAGCCATTTCTGCTATTTGGTGATATCCCTTCATTTCTGCTATTTGGTGATATCCCTTCATTTCCTCATTTAGGGAAATGCAAGGGACGGATGCCACATCATCACTTGGATCCGGTAGTGTCGGTTCCTCTGGGGCATCTGGTTCTGTCGCGTCCGATGAGTAGCCATCAGGATCCTCGCCGTCATCCCCACCATCATCATCTTCATCCTCCGATGAGGGAGGTGGTGGTGAAGCAGAAGGAACCCTGTCCACACGCCGCGAAGGAACTTGAGGTTCTGTCTGGAGAGATACAGTCTTTCTGGTCAGTGCTTCTCTCTGAGGGAGTTGCAGGATCGAGTGGAGTGGTAGGTCAGCCTGAAGTGAAACTGACCTCCTTGGCAAAGTCTCTTTTTGTGGGAGTTGCGTAGTCTGCAGTGAAACAGATCTCGTCTGCACAGTCGGTCTCAACAGTGCCATAGGCCAATCTGCCTGCAGGGAGACTGTGCGATGCAAAGCCACAGGCGCGGCTGTCTGCACTGAAGATTCTCTCACTTCCTTCTGTAGATTTGGATGGTCTCTCCCAGATAGCCACAGCTGAAAGAGGGAATACTCCTCCGGGAAGACGGTGCAAGTACTGCGCCACCCTCCCGGGGGCAGCAGGCCCGTCGTAGGAGTCTAGGGACCCGTAAAAGAAGGTGTTCTTGGTAAGGGAGGAGTGGGAAACCCTTGAAATGTTTTAGTGGAGGGTGTTGTCTCTTCTGACCGTAGCATGCGGTGCAGAGTGCTCTCAGCATCCACGGTTTGATCTGTCGTCTGCACTTCCAAACAGATTCTGTCCATCTCATCTTCTTGCACCGGTTCCAGTACAGAATCATGAACTATTACTATGTCTCCGAAGGGTCTCGTGTCCTCTGTGTCCATCCCCGATATCAGCATTGGAATTGCCTCGAGTTCTGTTGGTTCTGTCAAAGCCTGAACTGCTAGTGCCGGGCTCGACACCGATGCCGATGCCGTAAACTCTGCTGTAAAAATCGCCCTCGACGTCGAAGCCGTTCTTGAAGTCGACAGCCTCTGCAGTGCATCCTTTGATGTCAACGCAGCCTTCGACACTGATAGCGAGTGTTTCGACATCATAGGAAATTGGTTCGGTGTCGGTGCTGGCGAAAGTGAAGCTGCGCGGCGCCTAGGGCTCCGGTAGGACTGCAACCCGGTCGGAGAGGGTGTGTGCTCTGAGTCCTTCCCGGCATCTTTAGACTTGTGCTTCTTAGCTCTCTTTTCTCACAGCCCCGACAGCAATGTCGAGCCTTTTCGTTTTACGGCTCCATCCGGCTTTTTAAATACTTGGGCTGCAGTCGAAGTCGACGCACTCGAGGTCGAAGCGTTCGATCTCGTGGCGGATTTCCCTGCGCTTTTCCTCGATGTCGAGGAATGCCCCTGCGGAGCAGTCGACACAGCGCTTCCCGATGTCGTCGACTCAGAGACATTAGACTGCGCCATAGCAGGTCTCGAGTCCGGGGCTCCCCGATACTTGGGTTGCAGAGCCTGTTCCATTAATGCAACCTTTAGACAAGCAGCTCTATTTTTAAGAGTCTGCTTATTGAAGGTAGCGCAGATTGGACAATTTGATAAATTATGCAACTCTCCCAAACAAAAGAGGCAGAGATCATGCCCATCCATAGACTGGAGTTTCCCGCGGCAATCACGGCACCTTTTGAAGGTGGTCTTCTCCCTAGGCTTTTCTTTGCCCATACTCATAAGAAAGCCAGATTAGCCAAGCCCTGGGGCCGCAAATCTCACCAAAGAGTAGTCTGTGTTCGATCCAAGTCTTTCGCCAGTCTTTGTCTGTCATCCTTTCCAAGTCGTTTCCGTTTTCTTTCTGTTTTGGGGGTTTTTTTTAATCAGGTCGTCTCAGCCGAGCGTCGTCCAAAGGTTAGTCAAAGTCCGTGCCTTATCCAAGTCCGTGTCCGTTATCCAAAAGATTATTCAAAGTCCATGCCAGTTGTAAAAATCCAAATAGCAATCTGAGGAGCAAAAGTTTCCCGAAGATGTGAGCGCTTTGGCGGTCAACAAGAAACTGAGGAAAGGGGACGCCTAACCGTCGCTTAAGGGTACTGCAGCCACGCGCTGCCGACGGTTGGGCGTCACGAGGAGCTAGAAAATTCTATCCGAAGAATGGTCTGCGCAGGCGCAGAACCCAGTCCTTATGGATGTTGGAACCACTACCCAGATCCAATGGTATTTGTATGAGTAGTTCCATTTCTCAGTTCAGCCAGGGGACAGGTAAATCAACAGTGAACTTATCCCCAGGTCTTAGAAGCCTGTGTGATAAATATTTCATTTTCTCCCTGTCTCTGCCTGTTTTGCATTTCTCTATCCCCTGTTCTTCTTCATCCCCTCATTTTCCTAGCAGCTGCTGTCCCTATCACAAGAGTTCCACAATCTCCCCAAGACTTGGTGTTAAAAGAACACTGCCAAGTTTATTTATGTATTTATTATGTTTGTATACCACCTCAAACTTTCATCTCTGGGTAGTTCACAACAACGCAAAATGAATTAAAATAGAAACTAAAACCTGAAAACAATTTGAAACCCACAAGTCTAGTTAAAAAGTTGGGGAGAATAAATGTGTCTTTAAAGACTTTTTTTAAAGATGTCAGAGATCAGTTCAGGTGAGTAGTTCTATTGCTCAGATGCTCTCTCTGCTCCTAACTCCTGCTGCTGAATGCTGACTGCTCCCTCCACCCGTTATATCGGGGTTGCCTCACCCCACCAAAACAGCCATCTGTTTTGATGCCAGGCTATCTGATAGTACTTGCTGAAAAAGAAGCCCTGCAATAGCTGGGGTGCCTGCCAGACAGCTCTTATCCTCTCTTTGCCGAGAACTTTCTTGACAATGAGGTGCTGCTGCCAAGTTCAATGGGAGAAGAAAGACCATACCCACCTGTTCTCCAGAACACTCCCACCTTGATAAGAAAGAAGCTGTGCTCATATGCCTGCTTCAGTGAGAGTGAAAGGGAGGTTTGTGCTACCTTGTGGTACTGCTTCTATGAGAAAGGAAGAGATGGGCTACTATACCCTCATGCTGCTGTTGCCGCTGGACTGAAGGACAAAGACTGACCATTTGTGGCCTCAAGCTGATGCCCATGTGAAAGGCAGAGAAACTGGCCAATGTGCCCTTCCACAGTTACTGGTCACCTGAGGGAGACACACACCAACTCCTGATCCCACACACGGCTGACCCGTTTCATGTGAATGATGCTCTTTGCATCTAAGGCCAGTCAAGAATTACTATCCCATCCTCTCAAATGCAGTTCTCATCTCTTCATTCTGGCAAGAAAACAACACTGTCCAAAGAGTTTTAATACATGGAATGATGGCCCTCTAATTATTGCTAGCTTCCAGTGACATGGAAGTATTTCTGTGCTATGTCTGCCTGTCAGTAGGGAGCCCAACCACTATTTGAGGATGACAAGGTATCCGGGTGCCAACCTGAGAAGGGATGTAGGAAACCAAACCTAAATTAATTTTTTTATTATTTATTAATTAAATGTATTTAATTTATATACCGCCTGACACCAAAGGCTCTAGGCCAGGCTTCCCCAAACTGTGGCCCTCCAGATGTTGCTGAACTACAACTTCCAGCATACCCAGGCACAAAAAGTTGTGTCTAGGGATGCTGGGAGTTGTAGTTCAGCAACATTTGGAGGGCCGCAGTTTGGGGAAGCCCGCTCTAGGCGGTTCACAAAAGTAAATACAATAACAGCAGAATAAAACAACCATTAAAACAATTTAAAACATTCACAGTTTACTAAAAGTGTTGGAGATGAACTTCCAGTGCACTGACCTTTTGCACCAACTGTCCTAATGACCACTAGGGGCATTGGGAGTAGAGACAGTGAGTAAGGGTCTCCCTATCTGTCCCTACTCTATAACCCCTGAACTGACTCTGCAGCACTTCCCGTGCTGAGTCACAATCCTTCCTTTCCTCCGAGAGAGCAGATGGAAACATCTCTCTCTCCCTCCTTACCTATCCATTATGTAGTCCTTTAGATTAGAGATAGGTCTTTCCTATCTAAGTGTATTTAACCAATACATATTTAGTGTTTAGTCATACAAGGATCTCCATGTGTTTTCTCTAAATAGCTGCAATATCCAAACCATCTTCTGCTACCTACTCCGTAACTGGAGTGTGTGCTCATTCCTTAGTGTTCTGCTGTTTTACCTATTGTGGGTAAAAATCAACAACCTCTAACAAAAAGCCAGGCTAAAAAGATGTGGCTTAAGGGCTCTTTTAAAGGCAGGTAAAGATGTTGAATCACAAACGGCTACAGGGAGTGCATTCCAGAGCCCAGGAGTGACTACAGAGAAGGTCTGCTCCCGGGTCACCGCCAGGCGAGCTGGCAGCATCCGGAGACAGACCTCTCTCAATGACCTTAATGTGCAGTGGGGATCATGCAGAAGGCAACACTCTCCCAGGCAACTCAGTTGTATGCCGTTTAGGGCTTTAAAGGTAGTCACCAGCACTTTGTATTTCACCCGGAAACCTATTGGTAGCCAATACAATTGCTTTAAAACTGGCATAATATGGTCTCTCTGAGAAACCCTGGAGACCAATCTAGCCACCACATTCTGGACCAAGTAAAGTTTCTGAACTACATACAAAGGCAGCCCCATGTAGAGTGCATTGCAGTAGTCAAGCCTAGAGGTTACCAGAGAGTGCACCACAGTTCTAAGATCATTATCTTCAAGGAACGGATGCAGCTGTCATATCAACCAAAGTTGATAGAAAGCACTTCTGGCCATAGCCTGAGAGACCAGAATGAGGCCTAGGTCCAGAAGCACTCCCAAGCTACATACTTGTTCCTTCAGGGGGAGCGCAACCCCACCCAGAACAGGAAGACCTATCATGTCCCTCAAAATATGACCCCTTACCATGAGCACCTCCCTCTTGTTTGGATTCAGTTTCAATTTATTATCCCACATCTAGTCCATTACTGCCTGTAGGCAAGCATTTGGGGCGCGGGGGGGGGGGGGCGTTATGCCATTTCCTAATGATGAAATTAAATATTAAATTAACCTACCATATTACTCCTATTTTAAAAGAACTACACTGGCTACCAATATGTTTCCAGGCAAAATACAAAGTGCTGATTATAACCTATAAAGCCCTAAGCAGCTTTGGCTGGTTAGAACTTTAGCTATAAAACCCTAACCAGGGTATTTCAGAGAACATCTTCTCTATGAGTCCAACCACCCATTGAGATTATCTGGAGAGGTCCGCCTGAAGTTGTCAGCAGTTCGTCTGGTGGCTACTCAGAGATAGGCCTTCCTGATCAAATAGGAGCCTCCCTATCTCTGACAGCTTTAAATTAGACTCTTAAAATGCATCTATTCACCCAAGCTTTTTAAACTGAAATTGTGGTTTTAAACTGTTCTTAATGTTATTTCAGTTTTATGATTGTTGTAAACCACCCAGAGAAATGTGTTGGTGGGGGGAGTACAAATATACTAAATAAATAAATGTAAAACTAAATTAATGAAAACTAAAATATTAAAACTAAATAAAACTAAATTGCAATTGAAATATTACCTTCTGCACACTCTAAATTGGAGAGAAACACTATTTTATGGGAAACAGAACACCTCTGAGAATGGGTAAGCAGAACAAGCAAGATAGGAACAGATGACTTGCAACGTACACATAAATTACTAGTATTAAAACTGGACTTTTACAATTATATAATACTGTAGTCAGATGACCACTAACTCTTTGGGTCTATTCACATGCACTGGCAAAACGGGGCTAAGGAAGCCCCGTCCAGTTTTGCCAGTGTGTGTGAACCGCCAGGAGCCACGTGGCTACTGCTGGCAGCAAACCTGCTTAGGGAACCCACCACTTAGCCTGGGTTTGGGGCATGAGGGCGCCCTTAAACCAGGCTTAGTAGTTGTGTGTCGGTGTCGCGCTAATCTGTGGGGCACCTACACACGGGTAGCCACCCTGCCAGTGCTGGGAGGATCCCTATAATGCACCATGCTCTTGCACGGTGCATTATAAGAGTTCTATGGGCTGGGAAGACACATCCCAGCCCCCAACCCTCCACGCTGCTGGCAGTCGTCTGGGCGAACAATCTGCCCGTCCAGAAAGGAACCCTCGATCATCTGCTGGGGAGGTAAGCATTTTAAGGCTCTTATTAAATACATTATCTATATATATAATTCTCTAAGGCATACCCGTGGCTAATCCCATGTGTGGCAGCTCTCGCGAGAGTGAGCAGAAGCACCATGGTGATTGGGCAGTGGGGATTCCATATGCAGATAGGGAGTCGGAGCGTGTGGCACCATGGTGATTGGGCAGTAGGGATGCTATATGCAGATAGGGGGAGGAGTCTGTGATAGTTAAGGTCAGTTGGAATGCAACTGTTACTAGTCGGAAGATGATCTTGGTTGTAGAGGAGAGGAATCTATATAGATAAAAGGATAGTGGGCGGGGTCTGCGAAGAGAGGGGTCATAAGGAAGCAAAGAGGACCTTCAGGAGGAGGCTGTTGCTGTGTGAATTAGATGAGGAAACAAGATCTGTTAACTCAGGAGGGGAGAGAGAAAGAGAGAGAGAGAGAGAGAGAGAGAGAGAGAGAGAGGAAGGAAGGAAGGAGCGAGTAGAGGAGAAATAAAGAGAGAAAAAGAAAGGAGGAGAAGAGAGAAAGAAGGAAGGGTGAGGGACGGGTCTGAGCCTGTCAGTGGCCTGTGGGGAACGATTGGCTATAGCGGCAGTGGCAGCAAGGAAGGGCCCAGTCAACCCCTGCTGCTTTGGGGGGCTACTGAGGCCACTGAAGGAGGGAGGCAGGCAGGCAAGGGATGGGCCCGGCCTGTCAGTGGCCTGAAGGGAACGAGCAGCCATGGCGGTAGCAGCAGCGAGGAAGGGCCTGGTCAACCGCTGCTGCTCCTGTGGGGAGGAGCAGGAGCAGGGTGAGGGTGGGAAGGTCTCTGGGGATAGGGGGCTGCAGCTTGGCCAACAGGCATCACAATACTGCAGCCCCAAGCAACAGGGGTGAGGGGTGTGGAATAAAGGGATGGAGGAGTGACCAAGAGGGTGAGGGGGATGGAAGCAACCAGACAGAGGAAGAGGAGCAGGAGTGCAGCTCAGGTGAGGGTGGAGAGATCTCTGAGGTGAGCGGGGCTGTGGCAGGGGGTGAGGGTAGCAATCCAATACTAGTGCGCAGATGCTCTGCGCGGGTTAAGCTAGTTGTTTATACTTCACTATGAATTCAACTCTTTGTTCAATTAAACATCTCAGTTTCTAACAGTTGTTTACTGCTGTGACGATATGCATGAATTCAAAACAATCAAGCTCCTATAGATTTTCTATGTGCCTGGAATTTTTTGTATGTAGGAACAGTCTATTGTGTCAGTCTGGAGTGGTATAGTCCAGATGCAGATGTCCTACCTCAGTGAAAGCTAAGCCTAAATTATTATACCTGTGTCATGTGAAGGAATTCCTCGCAGGTAAGTGGATCATCTTCAGGGAGGCTGCAGAGAGGCACAGCGCTCATTTCTTGAAGAACAGCATTAATCCGAAATTCTATCAAGTCATTTACTCGATCAAGCAGAAGTTCAAGGTCAGCTTGAAGGGCAAAGAGGAAAAGGAGTATAATTAACAAGGCCAGGTACTTTCAGAAACCACCTTCACACTTCCTTTAAACCTAAAAATGCTAATATTTATATTGGGCAAGAGTGGCGACTTTTAATACCACAGTGAAAGGGCTTCTTTCTTATACACAGCAGCCAGTTGAGCAGCAGAGGTTATTTGTCATTAGGACAACTGAAGCATATCAAATTCCATCACTCTTATACAAAGCGCAGCACTGCAATATAACTGCACAAAATTTTTGGACGCAGGCCTCAAACAGCTGAAGATTTAGTGGCCTCACAACAACCCTGAGTACTGCTCAACAGCTGCATAGCAATATGGAGAACGTGTGATTGCAGCAAGCAAATGGCAGGCAGGGAACATCTATTTACGTTCTCACAGTTCTTTTCCCTCCATTCCCCTCCCTGCAATTGCTTTTACCAGCAATACAAGAAAACACGCACTAGACACCCTGGCTGGAGCGAAAGTAGTGGGTGGGGAAAGTGCTAAGCACAGAAACAACTTTGCCATTTCTCTGCTGGGAACTGGACCCTCCAGTGTTCCTTTGCAGCTGCTAGGTCAGTGAGGGGCATTCCGAGCCCCATGTCTGGTTGGCCCATAGTGTGGCCCATAGACCAACTCTATCTTGGCCTATAGACTATCATTCAGTCTGGAGGAGGATACATTATCCACAGCAATAGTGAGAATTCTTTTATTTATATTCCTGAAGATAAAAGTGTCTGCCTGGAGATTTGAACTATCCAGGGAGATGACAGAAAAGATTTTTTTTTTAAAAGGTTGTTTTTGCAATGATATTAGGGCCAAACTACATGTTCATCCAGACCAGGGGCATCGCAAGTTGAAGTGGGCCCTGGGACAAGCAGTGAAGATTGGCTTCCAGGCTCCCTGTCTTCTTCTTCTCTCCCCACCCCCGAGTCTTTGCTGCAGAAGAAGTATATGAACATGGGGGGAAATGGACTGTTCTCAGCGTGCCCTTTCTCTTGCACTTTTGCAAATAATGTCATACACACTGATCAGGAGACAGCAGCCTGCCACTGAGTCAGGGAGGCAGGAGGTGAGAGCAAACAGCAGGCTGTTTCCCAGCCAGGATCCCCCCACACCCACATGAGCTCAAGGACATTTGTTTCCCCACCTCCATTTGATTATAGCTATGCCCCCATCCAGATGTATGCTAAAAAGGTACATTTTCATCCAGAAGCACCTCTTTTTCTCAAAGAATAGCCATGGCAGGGGGCCCAGCTGGAACTGTGGTACACAGGGTGGATAACTTATTTATGTCATTTTATTTCTGTTTATTTTTATGTGTAAACCACTTTGAAAAATTGGGTTGAAAAGCGGTATAGCAATATGCACAGTAGCAGCAGCTCTTTCCCTCATGTCATTTACTGATCTAAAACCTTCCCCTGGAGTGGTGATTTGCCCTCAGAGTATATCTTTCTGCAAATAGCCACTTCAAGGGTAAATTGCTGGTTCAAATTGGTGATTTTTGCTGGGGAAAGACTGCAAAAAGAAAGACTTGGCCTCCTCCTCCCTGGATGCCACTGTCCCAACTAGGAGCACACGTGCACACAGGCACGCACAAACATGCACACGCACACCCTGTGGCTAAGAGAGAGAGAGAAAGGAGCAGTTCTGGTTGGAAGCACATCTCTTAAACACATGCTCTAATGAACATGTATTTTGATCCTCAGATTATACTTATTTCTTTTTGCTGCCTTTTAACACACTTTTTGAAAGTCATATATAAATATATATTATATCTATTATATATTTTGAAGAATTTGTGCAAAATAAAATCATACTTCCCAATGACCTACAGATACCAAATTTTACATACAGAATCCTGCCACTGAAATTAGTTGAATGTACTACTATTTACACTAGATTATGCACGGTGAACATTTACCTTTTTGTAGTAGTAGTAGTTTTTTGAAGAAATTCTGAATATTAAATTCCCTGATTACCTACAGAGGCTGAATAAGCCATATGCAAAGGTTGTCTCTGTATCTCAAAAGATGAATACAGCTCCACATTTGTGCACTTCTTGTGCATATTTCTCTAGGAAAAAAGTGTCAGTGTCATGCCTAACAGTAAGCTTACCAAGTTTATCTAAAACACTTTGTAGGTACTGCTCAATATTCAGGGATG
Organism: Hemicordylus capensis; assembly: GCF_027244095.1. Classification (NCBI taxonomy): domain Eukaryota; kingdom Metazoa; phylum Chordata; class Lepidosauria; order Squamata; family Cordylidae; genus Hemicordylus; species Hemicordylus capensis. The sequence goes on from NC_069660.1 coordinate 187,202,483, forward strand.
TCCAGGTCAATGTAGTCATCCCAGGCTGGATGGTATCATCCACTTTAGCCAAATGTGGAGTCATTAGTATATTAAGGGGAGCCTGGATTTTCAACTTCACTCTCTTGTACTCTGCCAGCATCATCTGAAATGAGGCCCAAACAGACACAGAATAAGCCCTTATTAACTGAATGTGCTGAGCCCTGTTCTATAAATTTTAAGATAGTCCTGCACAACAACTAACCCACTAAGCTGAAAGCAGCCTATCAGTCATGTACTGTAATTTTGCCAGGTATCTGGCCACCTCCCTCCACCTTTACTACACCATGTTTTTGCAGGCTCAGACAGGAAGCATAAACCGTGCTTTATTAAGCTCCAGGTGAGCTGCTGGTAGGCAGAGTACAACTTGGTGGGTCATGAATATGCAGTTCTGCTTTAAATGCTACCAAGATGCCAATAACAGGACATTTGACAAGGTGCCTATTCTTTTATTTAATTTAAAGGGGGAAAAACAAGATGGGGAGACAAAGATTAGCAGAAGTTTATCATTACAGGGCTATTCACACATTACACTGTACACATAAGGGTGTTGGTACGAGTGTACATGTTAGTGTGTAAAACTATACATGCATCTATTATAAAAGCCAGGACAGGCACTAGATCCCTAGAAAATGCACATTACAGATTGTGTGTATTGCTGTATGTGGGTAACTTGTGAATAACTGGACAGGCATAAAGGTCAACCATCATGCATACACTGTGCTCAGATGGCATGCAAAGTGAAGCTAACATGTGAACAAGGCTTGCATTTTATGGATCTCCAAGTTTTACTTAGTGGGGCGGCGGGGAGTTCATCAAGATTAGCAATGTATGGATGATTTCAGCAGGCAATACTATATACCATAGATAATTATTCCCTTTCTTGTTAAACTAACAGTCAAACTAAAGGTCCAGGAGATTCTTAGTCAACTTTGCTTTCATGACAGTTACCTGTAACAGCACAACAAACAAGGTGGTAGAATCTCTCTCACATTTAATTTGGAATTATGAAGGAACTAGATTGTAAAGGGTCAGAGTTTCCCCGTAGATCTAATGAGGATATCTAAGCAGTTCAAAAATACCTGCAGTTTATTGAAGTTTTGTTGGTAGGAGCTGCGTTTTTGTTGAAGGGCAATGGCAAATGGTGGAATTTCCAATCCCATGCGTGACATGCATTCTGTTTCCCTTATTAACGTGAGGATCTCTGGGTCAAAATTCACAAATATTTCTCCAGTTTCTGGAGCTTTCACCAATAAAGACGCCTGAAGTCCTGCTTTGGTTAATTCAACCTGTAGACAAAGAATGTTTCAGACATTATAGTCTCAAAAACAATATTAGCTCTGATTGGCCTTTTCCAAACTATTTTTATAAGCAAAGAAGGACATTGCCATCTGATCACATGGGATGGAACCCAGGGCTCTTCTAACTAGTTGGACCTATTCAGAATTAAGTTTTCCGTGAGTCTTTGGAATATCCCATGCTTGTTCATAGAAACTATGCCAGTCATTAACAATTCCATCCATTAACTATTCGTTAACAGAGCTTGTGACAAAATACAATGTCTGGAGACCAGTTCTTAGTCTTATTTCCATAGCAGTAGCTCCATCTACAGTTTTATTTGTAAGCCTTATAAGAAAAATAAAATTTAGAGCTATTACTTTTGGTTAGCATTAGTAGAAAGACATTCCACATGGTAAGTCCAGTATGAAAATGTTTTTATTTTAAAAGCCGCCAGCATGCCACATTACCTGCTGAAGCCATCCTCTGTGGTAGATAACTTCAAACTCTAGAAGGACTTTGGCCACCCTGTTATAGTTGCGGATTATGGGCTTGGCTTCTGCTGTTTTCAGTACTGTAGAATGCTGCTGGAAAAGGTTCATGGGTTCCTGGATTCTGTGGAACAACTGCCGTGCCCACAAGATCTTACCAGCCATGGGTGGAAGATTACGAGCCATTGGGGGATCATTCTTTTGCTTGGAGTAGAGCTTAGAGACCATCTCAATGTCATGGCCATAGTTCTGAAGGATTATCTGGTATTTGTCAGCAATGCCAAGGTTAGGGATTCCTAGCCTATCAGAAAGAAACATCACAATCAGAATACATCTCCAGCACATCAGCTTCTCTTATTTTACCTTACTGCATGGTTCTGCACAGCCCATTACCACCACCAAATTGGCATGCCAGTAAAGTGAGGTGGTCATATCTCGGCCAAGTTGTGTCTATGGTGAAGCAATCATTTGACCACAAACACAGCATAGTTCAAATGGTTATACCTACATTTTAACACTGCCATGTTAATGGAAACTAGCATGGTTAGGTCTCTAACACCACTAACAGGCAGTTTAAAAAAAAAACCTAAACCAAAAAACCCAGGTCAAATATTTGTTTTCTCCTGAAGCATGAGCAGAATCTGAACCACTACTTGAAACCTATGAGAACCTTTATAAAAAAAAGTTTAGTGGCTCTTGTGTAACCTATAGCACTTGTACAAGATCTCTTTCTTTAATAGCAGTCTCCAAAGTGTAGCTATTATTATTTGAGAACGTTAGAGCAGATTCTTGCAAGTCTGAAGTGAGGTGAGGCAAGACGGAACCAAACAAGGCAGAACACCACAAGCTAGCAGTAGGAACAGTCTCTCTTGTTGCTCTGACTTGCGATTAGACATTTTATTTGTTATTTATTACCTATTTATTACCTATTTATCTATCTATTTATCTATTTAACACATTTGTATACCGCCCAAAATGCATCTCTCCGGGTGGTTTACAACAAAACAATAAAAACAACAGATTTAAAAATTAAAACATTACAACAATTTAAAATTTGAAAGGTTAAAACTATTAAAAACACAATTAAAACAATATCTAATTAAAAGCCTGGGTGAACAAATGCATCTTGACTGCCTTTTAAAAAGTTGTAAGAGATGGGGATGCTCTTATATCAGCAGGAAGTGTGTTCCAAAGCTTCAGGGCAGCAACAGAGAAGGCCCGTCAGTGGCAACCGCAGTCAGTGGCAACCGCAGACGAATTGCTCCAGAGGATCTCAATGGGTGGTGTGGTTCATAGCAAAGAAGGTGTTCTCTTAAATACCCAGGGCCCAAGCTGTTTAGGGCTTTATAGGTTATAACCAAAACTTTGTATTTTGCCTGGATACTTATCGGCAGCCAGTGTAGATCTTTTAAGATAGGAGTGATATGGTCTCTCTGAGATGACCCAGACACCAACCTGGCTGCTGTATTCTGGACTAACTGCAGTTTCCGGACTACATACAAAGGCAGCCCCACATAGAGCACATTTCAGTAATCAAGTCTGGAGGTGACCAGCAGATGTACTACTGTTCTGAGGTCATTTATCTCAAGAAATGGATACAGCTGGCATATCAGCCAAAGCTGATAAAATGCACCTCTGGACACTGCCTCAACCTGGGACACCAGGGAGAGGTCTGTGTCCAGAAGCACCCCTAGACTGTTTGACCCCATCCAGAACTGGCAGATCAAAATAATCTCCCAAGTTCCGACCCTGCACAATAAGTACCTCCATCTTAACTGGATTCAGCCTCAGCTTGTTACCTCTCATCCAGCCCACCACTGCCTCCAGGCAGGCATTTAGGGAGGTTATGCCCTCCTGATGATGTTGACATGGAGAAAAAGATTTGGGTGTCATCAGCATACTGATATCATCCTTCACCAAATCTCCTGATGCTCTCCCAGTGGTTTCATGTAGATGTCAAACAACATTGGAAAGAATACAAAGCCCTGAGGGACACCATACTGAAGTTCAGTTTTTGAAGAACAACAGTCTCCGAGGGACACCATCTGGAGTCTACCCGAGAGGTAAGAGTGGAACCACTGCAAAGCAGTGCCTCCCACCCCCATCCCCTCAGACGCCCCAGAAGGATACTATGGTCGATAGTATTGAAAGCCGCCAAGAGGTCCAAAAGGACCAACAGAGTCACACTTCACAGCGGGTAATAGATGGTTCCAAATTCTTATTCAAGGGAGGAGGGGCACCTACTAGTCCTCTCACAACCCTGAACAACCCTAACCCTAACCCCTTCATCCAGAATCAAATCATGAACTGAAAGTATTCACCGAAGTCAGGGAGTACCATTTGTCCCAGCCGTCCCCCTGGACTATTGGTAGTTATGAGGCTTCCTGGCTTATCTGGACCCCTTAGTGATGAATAGTTACAGGCCAATCTCCAATCTCCTTTGGTTGGGCAAGGTGATTGAGAGTGTGGTGGCCAACCAGCTCCAGGCAGTTTTGGAAGTAACTGATTATTTAGACCCATTTCAAACTGGCTTTAGAGCTGGCTATGGGATTGAGACAGCCTTGGTCAGCCTGATGTTTGACCTTTACTGTGGAACCAACAGAGAGAGTATGACTCTGCTGGTTCTTCTGGATCTTTCGGTGGCGTTTAATACTATCGACCATGGTATCCTTCTGGATCGCCTGGGAAGCTGGGGATAGAGAGCACTGCTTTGCAGTGGTTCTGCTCCTATCTTTTGGGTAGATTCCAGATGGTGGAGCTTGGTGACAGTTGCTCCTCAAAATGGGAGCTGTTATATGGAGTCCCCTCAGGGCTCCATTCTGTCACCAGTGCTTTTCAATATCTACATGAAACCGCTGGGTGAGGTCATCAGGAGGTCATTTGGTGCTGGGTGTTATCAGTATGCTGATGACACCCAAATCTACTTCTTCTTTTCATCTTCAGGAAATGGCACTCATTCTCTAAATGCCAGCCTACAGGCAGTAATGGGCTGGATGAGGGATAACAAGTTGAATCCAAGCAAGATGGAGGTGCTCATTGTGGGGGCTCAGAATTTGAGGGGTGAGTTAGATCTTCCTGTGCTAGATGGAGTTACACTCCCCCAGTAGGAGGTGTGCAGCTTGGGAGTACTCCAGGACCCAGGCCTCACCCTGGTATCTCAGGTGGAGGCCATGGCCTGGACTGCTTTCTATCAGCTTCAGCTGATTCAACAGCTGCACCCATTCCTTGAAGAGGATGACCTCAGAACAGTGGTGCATCAGCTGGTAATCTCCAGGCTTGACTATTGCAATGCACTCTACATGGGACTGCCTTTGTATATAGTTCGGAAACTTCCATTAGTTCAAAATGCGGCAGCCAGATTGGTACCTGGGGCAACCTGGAGTGACCATATTGTGCCTGTCTTGAAACAGTTACACTGGCTGCTGATATGTTTCCGGGCAAAATACATAGTGCTGGTTATTACCTTTAAAGTCCTGAACAGCCTAGGTCCAAGTTATCTTCGAGAGCGCCTTCTTCTGCATGATCTTCACCGCACGTTAAGGTCATCTGAGAAGGTCCGTCTCCAGCTACCACTGGTTCATCTGGTGGTAACTCAGAGGCGGGCCTTCTCTGTTGCTGCTCCTGGGCTATGAAATGCACTCCCGAAAGAAATCCGTAAATTGAGTTCATTATTGACTTTCAGGCGAACCCTTAAGACCTATCTGCTTGGCCTGGCCTTCCAGGGTTTTTAAATTGTTGTAAACTGTTTTAAATTGTTTTAAGTGTTTGCCCTGGTTTTCCAGGGTTTTTAATTGTTTGAATGTTTAATTGATTTTATTCTGTTTTTATATTTTTGATGTTAATTGTTAACTGGTTTTAATTGTTTTTATCCTGTTGTAAACCACTCTGAGTCACTTTTGGAAGGGTGGTATATAAATCAAATAAATAAATAATAATAAATAAATATCTATGCTTGTACATTGGTCAGAGTGCACTAGTAGTGCAAAGGCTGAATCCCCTGCCAGACATCCATTAGGTCTGCATCAGTTAAGGGTGGACTAAGATAAATTAAGCCATTTATCATGTATGAAGAGTGTCTGTGAAAAGATAAAAGTACTATTCTACCAATACGGAGAACATCAATAATGCACTGAACATGTCATTTTCACTCTTTGTGAGAACTGTTTTCACTTAGAGATTTCTTGTTCAGATGAGTCAATAAAAGGTATGCACTACAAAAATAAATTTTCTGAATCCATCATCAAAACTCTCCAGATTTAATTCAAAAGTATGGCAGAAAACATTACAAATGTGCCAGTAGTTTCTTATTCTGAGATATCTCAAGATTAAAATGAAAAACTGTTACCGTTCAAATTTCTTCAGCATATCAAGGGCTCTTTCAGTGTTTGTGATCTTTTCAAAAGTAATATCCATAAATGACAGTAATTGTTGCTACAGGAAGAAAATATGAAGATGGAAGATACTGGTTCAGAATATTATCTTATTTCCATAAATATATATATTTATATAAGCTGGTTCCCAATCTTCCATCACAATGTTTATTTATTTAGGAAAATAATATCCTGCCTTTTCATTATAAGCATATAATGTTCACACTCTCGTGTGGCCAAGAAACAGAAAGCAGAGGACTGCCTTGACGCTCAATGACTAGGGTCACCATGAAACTGAGCCAGGTTTAATCTCTACCCCAATGGTAACCCCTGAGTACAACTCCTTTCTTCAATACCCAAGAAGGTTTCCCCTTAGTTCCAATGGGGACAACTAAAGTGCTGCACTTGGAGACATCACTGTGCTGAGGGCAAGACTTGCCTTCTGACACTGGGTGAGACAGCCCTCACTGACAGAGATCCCACAGGGAGTGCAATCTGTCTCTATTGATTCACAGCACCCCAAAGGGTCTTGCAATATACAAGCCCTCCCAACATACCATCTCAAAATTAGAATGCATACTAGTAAAACTATTCCCAAGTAGATTTCCTCAAATGTTTCAGTGCAATGTATAGTGCATCAGTATGCACTGCAGGAAAGCTACACTGTAGAGATTTGTAGAGCTGTTTATTTATTAGATTTATATCCCATCATTCAGAGTTAAGATCTTCAAAAGAACTAAGCCACTGTGATTAGTTTTGTCAGCAACTGCCAAAACATGTTCACAGTATGTTGACCTATGATCCACAAAGAGTGTTAAGTCACCATCAGAAAGTGCAGTCACCATCAGAAAGTGCAGTCACACTCAGCATATTTCATATAGTGTGTACAGTCACATCAAAGATCTGAATCAGTGAGTCTGAATCAGTCATGCTCTGGTGGGGGAGGACAGCAGGGGGTGATCTGTGATGTTAGATTGATAATTAATCCTCTACAAAATGTCATCTCTACAAAATACTTGGGTTGTGTTCTCCATGTTGCACAGTGTTTTCTGTCCACATGGTATACAGAGCAAACAGCAGTGAAAGGGTTTTAAGGTAACTTTACTTGTGAGACAAAGGCACTCAGAGATCAGAACAGAACTTGCTGTGCACAAAGGAACAGGAACAAACAGGAACAGGAAAAAGAAAAGAAACTCCTAGCTAGCCCAACAATACAGAGGAAACTATAGCACCCCCTCTGGCATCATAGTAGATTACATGCAAACTATACAGCAAGCTAGGCTGCAGCTGTTGCATATCCCAACACACCAAACATGTCAAATAATGCTGCACCCAAGAGCTGACCTGCTAAGTTACCAAGCCATGCTCAGAATGCGTTGACCTGCACAACTGCTGAGTCAAACAAAGCATATTTTGTGCCAAGTCATATTAGAGAGTTCTGAATCAGTAAGTCTCAAATAACACATTGAAGACTTGTCTGTCAAAAATAAATAAATACTGTCATTGTCATTAATTACCTACCTCTGCAATCATACAAGCTTACACATACTTTGCTTCATACAGAATTCAACTGTGTGCTGAGTTTCTGGAGAAGTACATCTTTGCAGAACTTTTGCATTAATGTAATGTTGCAGTAACAGTGTTATGATGATCCTCTGATGCTGTAGTAACTGCAGATTATTTAAATCTAATCTGATTTTCAGCCCAGTTTTAGGAATGGAACTGCCTTCGTTACCCTGGTGGGTGACATGAAACCCTGTTGATTCTCCTAAACCTCTCAGTAGCTTTTGATACTATCAGCCGTGGTATCTTTCCAGGCTGACTTGCTGGGATGGAATTATGGGGCACCACTTTACAGTGATTCCAATCCTTCCTGGTGGGTAGCTCTCAGATGGTGGTAGTGGTGAACTGCTGCTATACCCCCGTGGTCTTTGGCTGATGGCGTGCAACAAGGTCTGACTTTGTCTAAGTCAGCTTCCTATGTTCCTAAAGTCATCCAGAGATTTGAAATTGGGTCTCCATCAGCATGCTATCTCTCATTTCCATCATCTGATCACAAGGAGGCAGTAAGAGTTCAAAACTGCTGACTAGGCGCAGTTTTTAAATGGATGAGGGGGAACAAATTGAAGCTTAATTCAAACAAGACAAAAATACTGTGAGGACAAAAAGTCCAAACTCTTTTAGATGGGGTTACATTCCCACCAATGTACTCCATACTAGATATTTGATATCACTGCAAACTTCAAGACTGGACCATAAATCAATTCCAAATGTGGTTGCAATTACACCGCTGTTCATGAAGTTTGTATTGTCATGAAGTATTTTATATAGTTCTTTACGTGGATCCAAGACAAAACCTAGAACTGAAGGTAGAACTGCATCCCAGCATCAAAAGTGGGTCTGAGATCTCTACTAGCTGCTGCAAAATGGAGAGGAAGAAACTGAATGACAGTAGAGAAGCTGCAAGTGAGGGGCCATACTTAACCCTCCTTCCACCTGCCATTTTCCTCTTGCAACCCACCCTCCACAGCTGCTTTTCCATGCATTTCCCAGATATGTGTTATATCAAGAAGGACTTCAGGAGAAAAATAGCAGCTGGGAAACAGTGTACAGTTTTACTTAGGAATTATAAAGGAAAGATTTCCTATATTACACTGAAAATGTGCAGGATTGAATATTCATAATCAGGTTTCATAATCCTGATCTCTGACAATTCTATTCTTGATCTGTGAACAGATGTACTTAACTATTTTAAGACCAAATGCAAAACATTCATGCAGAAGTGAGTATGAATCACAGTATGAATACATTACCCAATCAGGTTTTTAGGATTAGCAATCAGTATATAATTTGTGACTATCAAACTTACATGAAGGTCATTTGTTTGCTTGCAAAACTCTTCATAGTCCTGGTCAAAATCAGTTTTCCTCTGATCTAAAAAGTTGTACTGCTTTTTCTTCATGGTGACAACAATGCTCTAGACATAATTAGGAACATGAATATGGATATTCATTAAAGGTTAAGTCACTCGTCAGGAAAGGCTCTTAATGCAAGGCTAAGCAGTTCTCTTCCCATCACTGACAAAGAATACATTTTCCAAGTGACAGTACTAAATGGCACATCCTACCTTTACAATAAGGGTCCCCAAGGGTCTCACATATAATATGAAGACCAGCTAACTAGGTAATGAGGCACCTTTCAAAGTGGCAAGTCTCTCATATTGAGCAGGGGGAGAGCAACTGGCCCTATTCAATCCCAGCACAGCAGTCCTCCAGTGGCTGTGGCTGGTATCTACCTTGTGTTTCTTTGTCGATTGTGAGCCCATTGGGGGCCAGAGAGCATTTTTCTTATTACTCTTTTTCTTTATAAACCTCTTTGAGAACTTTTGCATTGAAAAGGAGAATATAAATAAGAGAAGAAAATAGTAGTAAGACAGACCAGTGCTGCATCCATTAACTCTATAACAAAGTTTTGCACACTGTAAGACACAAACAGCTCAACCCAAAAAGTCCACATTTAAAACAAACACATATGCTTTCAAGTAAAACAGGTATTCAAACATGCAAAAATCTGCAACACTTCCAGAGATCACACTCTGGTAGAATGACTTTTTTGACAGAAGATAAATGGAAGGAGAAATATATGTGGGTCCATAGAAATTAAATATTACATCCCAACATTCTCTTTTTTAGAAGACCTCTAGTGAGAAGCAAAAAGTCATTTTCATAACACAAGCCACAGCATTAATAGCTCTGGCATAAGTTACCTCCCACTGTTCCTGCATTGCCGCAGTCTGTACAAACGAAAGTACAATAAGACATCTTACTACATTAAGATTAAGAGTCAGCAAATTCAAGGCAGAGGGGTAAGGGTCTCTGTTCAGCACATTCAACAAGTTGCAGTTCCTAGGATTGTTGGCAGGAATCTATTACAGTAAAACTGACATAAAACCAATGTCAGCTGACATTCTCCACAACCCTATGAGGGTGGAGCAAAGTAAGGAGCCAGTAAACTAGCTGCATTCAAGGTGTACCTTGCAGCATGCTGGACGCTGGAAGGAGATTGGGACATCATTTTTGCTTATCTTCCCTCCCCACAAAAACCATTTTTGTTGCCAGGAATATGTCCCCAAGAGTCACGCAGTCCTCAGGGACATATTCCCGGCAATGAAAAGGGATTTTGTGGGGAGGGAAGAAAAGTAAAAGTCATGTCACAATCCCCCTCCCTGTGTTCTGTGAGACATGCCTTGAATACAGCTAGTCAACTGGTTCCTTGCAAGGGCAGAACTCTATGGGACGGGACAGAAGCTCAGTGGTAGATCATCTGTTTTGCATACAGAAGGTCCCATGTTTAATCCCTGGGATCTCCAGGTAGTGCTGTAAAAGATTCCTACCTGCAGCCTTGCAGAAGCCACTCCCAGTCAGTGTAAACAATATTAAGCTAGATGGACCCATGGCCTGACTCGGTATAAGGCAGCTTCATATGCAAGGTGCAGAGAATGTCAGCCAGTATATGCTTGTAGCCTAGATATGCCCCAAACAGTGTTCCCTCTAACAGGGATTCCCAGATGTTGCTTACTACAACTCCCATAATCACCTGCCAAAGGCCACTGCAGATGGGAATGCTGGGAGTTGTAGTCAACATCTGGGAATCCTTGTTAGAGGCAACTCTGGCCCCCATGAGACAAAGTTCTAGATTTAGGCTTGAGACACAACTTCAGCTCCCTACTCAGACCTAGTTCTCACCGAGGTGATAAATCTGTGTCTGGGTTCAACTTGTAGGTCAACTCACATGTAGGCTCAGAGAACTTAATACTCCTCTATTTAAAAAGAAAAAACAACTTCCTTTATACAACCAGAGGTATACCCAACATCCTTTCCCATATGCTAGCTTTTTATGTGCACAGAACTTTTCATGGAGAAGCATTCAGTCACGTGATTCCCCATATGCAATCTGAAATGCAACAGCCCAAGCCGAGGTTTACCACCTGAAGGAGAACTAAGCCTTAGTTATGCATTCAGCAAGTGAACCTGGGCAAGTTAGATGTTTTAGGATGAGTTTACATATACAGTCACACCTCACCAACTGCATTTTTCCCAGTCACTGTATCTGTAACTGGGAAATTGTGACCAGTCTCGCCAAGTGTATACTTGCGACCCAAGTATACACTGTTTGTCAAGATTTTTTAGTGATGGGGAGGTCCGCAATTTTCGTGGGTTCAGAGGTTCAATCCACTCATTCCTCTTGCTGACCCTGCCAACTCCTCACAATTTAAAGTGACTTTGAGTGGTTTGGGAGGGGGGGTTCAAAAGTACCTTTGAGCAATTTGGTGGGGTACAAAATTGTCCAGAGGTTCAATTTGCTCACTTCTCTTGCTTATTCTTGGTGATTTTAAGGGATTCCTGGGTGATTTATGGCAAATGTTTTGGTATTTTTTCTTTCTTTTTTAAGTCTTTTCATGACGCAGTTCCCCTAACTCCCTGTTTCCTATTGATTTCAATGGAAAACTAACCGCAAATTTGCCAATGGCAAGGTTTTGCTGGAACTGAACCCTCATGGTTGATAAGGTATAACTGCACATGCTCATCAGATCAGCAAATTCAAGCAATGATGAAAATGCACGTACAGATCATGAATTTACACACAACAGAGCATCACAAACAGAGCTTTCATATTGCCTCAAACATCCAACAAATATAGTTTTTGTGGTCAGCTAAGAAGCCATTGAGTGACCACAGAGTGATATGATACCAAGTGACGTTTATGCATGAGCAAATCAGCCTTGGTCTCATAGGTCATCTGTATAGTGGAAAGAATAGCAGTGCTGAGACTAGTACTTTAAAGTATTGGGCACGTAAAATGGTAAATCCCATCTGCAATTTTGTTCACAATATCAGAATGAGGACTCTAAATTGATTTTACTCCCCTACTAAATATCAAACAGACCCCTCAGCCCCTTTCGCTACTGTCTTTGAAAAGCAAACTCTCATACTTTTGAAAATGTTATGGAAACAGTGATACTCCAAACCAAAGACTTTGTGCTGCCCCCTGTAAGTATCCATATTGTCCAACTGGATAGTAATAGAGAAGTGGTGCAGGGTGGAGTGCCCCTCCTTGCCTGCACTGGCCTAGGAGAGTTCAACATCCTAAAAGTACTTATCAAATCTACAGGACACCATCTTGTACTGAGAAAAACCTCCTCTTAAAACCTGTCCCTTATTTTTAGGAGCGATTGGTGAGTAGACCAAATTCATTAAGGTAGATGTTCTGCATACCTGGTATTTAGTTGCCATGACTTCCAGTCCTTCCATCTTGGAGTCTTGCAAAACCGAATAGGTTGTGATAGTACTGAAGATGTGCATGATCTTAAGTAGACGGCGATGAAAGGTTTCAAATTTTCCAAAAATATACATCTCACTAAAATCAAACTGTCGTTCAGCTGGACTTTGTTCCAGTCTTTCTTTGGTCTTGTGAAAACAGTTTTGGTATTCCTTGAGAACATACAACCAAGATTTAATTTTTATTTAAAAGTAACTGGAACTAGGTTCCATAATAACATGGCATATTTGGCACTCTCATGATTAACTACATTAGTGTTGCTTTGATACAGTGTGGTACTCTGTGGTATTCTTTATACAAGCCAAAAACACTTTTTAAAAGATGTTCCTTGGTGAAGTGCTACTAAAATGGAATATTTTCACTAATTTTCTTGCTATTATTTATTGCATTCGTATACCACCTAACAAAAAGATACCTAGGTGGGTTACAGAAAACAAAATAATTAAACAGTTTTTTACATTCCCTCTCATCCCTTCAGTTTCTTAAACTTCAAGCTGTACAATTTATCTTTGATTTATGTTATATCTTATATCAAGTTACAGATTACCTGCTTAAGCCTTATAGCAGCTTCTATTTTTTCCAAAACAGCATCTTGTGGTTGATCCCAGATGGTGGCAGTGTTGTTGTTCGTAATATATGCTTTACAGGCAGTTATCATTTGATTTGTAACCTATAAGTAGAAGATAAGGTCTCACCTAATTGTTGTGTAATCAACAAATGTTGATCCCTGTTTTATCTTAGCGCTAGACTACTAAGGCTAACCCCTACACTGACCAGCTCTGTCCACTCAGAACTTTGAAGGAACTTTCCCACTGGGGGAAAAGCTGGAGAATGAGCTCAGGTTCATACTAGAGATCGAGGGAGTGTGGGGAGGAAAAGCTGGCCACTTTTTCTGGGAGGAGGAGCTGGTAATGAGAGGAGAGCTAATTCTGTGGTACCAAGCATGAATTCTCCCCTGTGCTAGGCAGGGTCTGCCCTGATTTGCATTTGGATAGGATACTACATGTGTGAGCACTGTAAGATATCCCACTGTAAGGTATTCCTTTTAGGGGATGGGGCTGCTCTGGGAAGAGCACCAGCATGCTTGCATGCAGAAGGTCCCAGACTCCCTCCCTGGCATCTCCAGTGAGAGAGACCCCTGCCTGCAACCTTGGAGAAGCTGCTGCCAATCTGTGTAGACAATCCTGAGCTAGAGGGACCAGTGATCTGACTTGGTATAAGGCAGCTTCCTATGTTCCACCTCTTCTTCGTGTTGTTCAACTTCCATTTGCTGTCTTGTTCAGCCAGTTTCCCTAGTCTCTCCCGACCCATTCACCAAGCACGAGGAAAAATGAAGCACAACAAGGGAGTTTTCACATACGTAATATACAGCCCAGCTCTCAGGTAACAAAACATGGAGCCGGGTCTCACGATCAGTGAGACCCGGTTTGGGCAGCTCAGTGGGGAGAGCGGGCTAAGCCGGCTAAGCCCTAACCGGGCGGGAGCCCTGGGCAGCCAGATCAGCCACCCACACGATTGCCGGCTCTGTGACAGAGCCAGCGGGGGCTGGGGAGTTCGGGGGTCGTGTGGTCCCCGGAAGCACAAGTATGCCCTGTGCGAGCGCACAGGGCATACTAGGGAGACCCCCAAGCTGGGAGGCTGCTTTTCAGCCTGCCACCCGGGGTCTACTTGTGAGTAACCGTGGCATGGAGCTGCGCCGTGGCTACTCACAATACAAAAACCCAGGTTTGCAGAGCACTCCCTCCGCAAACCCGGTTTAAGGGGCGGGCTACTTGAGCAGGTTACCCGCTCAAGAACCACTAGGCTCGCAGCCGAGCCCAGTGGTTCTCATGACTGTAGAAAATCGGGCTAGCAGACTAGTTCAGATGTCACATGGAACCACAGTTAAAGCCTGGTTCTGCATGATGTCCTTGAGCCTCAGGAGTGTTTGGTTCACCCATTCTGTGCCTGCATGAGGATACTTCCAATTTAGAGCAATATAACCAAAATCAGGTACCACGGCCAAACTGACTGACCTTGCTTTATTCTAACCTGTTTGAAATAAACCATGTTCTGTAATTCACTTCAAACCTTAATTCAAGCAGGTAGGTTAGAATAAAGCAAGACAATCAGTTTGGACATCACAACCGATTCTGATTTATCCTAAACTAAACTGGAAGTAGACACTCTGTGGTTCCATATGATGCTTAGCTTCAATTCAGTGCCATGGAAAAACAAACAAGTCTCAACATAATTGAAAGTTGGACCTAAGAGATATGTCAACATGTCTTCATTTCAAAACACTATTCAGTATAATTGTGCACTGTAGCTTTGCATTTCATATATGTTTATTCTGCACTTCAAGTTTATATTTGCTACTGAAATAAAGTTTGTGATATTCTATGATAGCTTTTTTAATTGTTCATATTTGCCCTACAATTTCCAGTGAAAAGGTGCTGATTCAGAAGAGCTGTGTGTACACCCACCTTCACAAACAGGGAGGTTATCTTCTCAGAGGTGTTGTAATAGCGTGAGATATTGTGGATCATTTTGATAGCATGTATGAGTCCTGGAATAGCATCTACCATGGCCACCTAAAAGACAAGATTATCAGTTCAATTTTCTCCAGCATCACTTGGCTAAAGTTATTTACTAGCACTGTGCATCTCATCAAACAGATTAACGGGTCCAAGGTGGTGCAAGCTTTATCTTACAGGAAACGATTCCAATGAAAAATGCCTTCAATATTGGTAATCTATTGAATGCCATACCACATCGTATTAGTATGGCATTGATTAGGATCAGAAGTAAGAGTGGGGTTTACCTTTACAGAAGAGTCAGCTTCTCCAGAGCAGTAGGCTGCTTTCTGGGCAGCGGCATTTCAAATTGCTACCTTTCCTTGCCTGGTCTCATCCTATAATGCACCAGGAAAGGAAGCAGTGTCATGACCATGCATCTTTTTTTAGGGGGGAAGAAGAGCCAGCACCCTATAGTTCCAGGGCATGGCTATTTTTCCACAATGCCATTATGTTACAGTAGTTCTTTTCCTGGTGCATTATAGGGTGAGACCAGGCAAGGAAAGACAGCAATATGAAATACTGTGGCTGCCTGGAAGGCAGCCTCTTTCCTTGGAGAAGTTGACTCTTCAGTAAAGGTAAGCCCTTCATCAATTAGTGATGTGCACGGTCCGGAGAAGTCCGGACCGGCACCGAAGGGGGGCCTTGTTTCTAGGGCGGGGAGGGCTTGCTTAGCCCTCCCGCCTCCTTGCCCCCGCCAGCGCCCGTATTGAACAGTATAGGGGCGCTGGAAACCAGCCGCCCCCCCCGCCGCCGCCGCGGCGAAATAACCCCCAAAGTCAGCCAGCCAGCCAGCCCTCCCTCCCTCCCAGCTAGCTGCCCTCCCACCCACCCACCCGCTCGCTCACCCGCTCGCTCACCCGCTCGAACACTGGATAAAAAACGAGAGGAGCTCCGGCACAGAGCTCCTCTCGTTCGGAAGGCCTCCTGAAGAATGGCAGCTTGCGCGTGCCGCAAAGCACGCCGTTCTCCGGAGGCCCGGTCTACCCGGCGGGAAAGGGCCGGGTAGACCGGGCCTCCGATCGCTGAGTAGACCGGGCCTCCGATCGCCGGAGGCCCAGTCTACCCAGCGATCGGAGGCCCGGTCTACCCGGCCCTTTCCCGCCGGGTAGACCGGGCCTCCGATCGCTGAGTAGACCGGGCCTCCGATCGCCAGAAGCCCGGTCTACCCAGCGATCGGAGGCCCGGTCTACCCGGTGGGAAAGGGCCGGGTAGACCGGGCCTCCGATCGCTGGGTAGACCGGGCCTCCGGCGATCGGAGGCCCGGTCTACTCAGCGATTGGAGGCCCGGTCTACCCGGCCCTTTCCCGCCGGGTAGACCGGGCCTCCGGAGAACGGCATGCTTTGCGGCGCGCGCATGCGCGCGCGCGCGCAAGCCGCCATTCTTCAGGAGGCCTTCCGAACGAGAGGAGCTCTGTGCCGGAGCTCCTCTCGTTTTTTATCCAGTGTTCGAGCGGGTGAGCGAGCGGGTGAGCGAGCGGGTGGGTGGGTGGGAGGGCAGCTAGCTGGGAGGGAGGGAGGGCTGGCTGGCTGGCTGACTTTGGGGGTTATTTCGCCGCCGCCGCGGCGGGGGGGGCGGCTGGTTTCCAGCGCCCCTATACTGTTCAATACGGGCGCTGGCGGGGGCAAGGAGGCGGGAGGGCTAAGCAAGCCCTCCCGCCCTTAAAGGCATACCCCCCACCCGGACCCGAACCAGGCAGGGCCGGACCGGTCCAGCAGTTCGGCCATTCTTTGGAATGGCCGCCGGACCGGTTCGGGCACACTGCTATCATCAATATGTCAATTCAATGCAATCTGGACCACCCCAAGGATCAAGTGCATGATTTCTGTCATTACTAGGTTCAGGTTGACTTTGATCTTGATAATGACGGTCGTACACTGCCCTAACATTAAAACTATAAACTCTGAAGTCACAGTTCATGCACCCTTGCAGTCTCTGTTCTTTGGGCTCATTTTAAATCCAATGCAAGTTTATTTGAGGAATACATTTTGGCACTCTAGACATAAATCTTCCCTACTTCTTCAGTGTTCTTGGCATTTCCACTGTCAAGTGTGATGGGTGCAAACTCCCATTCCAGCATGGGATGGAAAAGGAGACCAGCATCTTGAGGGTTTCATTGTTACAGGTGTACAGTGTCAACTGTACTAATGTTTACCAAGTACTGGTTACCAGTTACAGTGTCCCTTCACACAACAGCTCAAACCAAGTGAGAGCCGCTAGTTGGGGGAGTTTTATTCCAGAAACCTTTGATTCCTTCCCCATTTCTTGCAAGTGCTTGTACTGCATTCAGTAGTACCATGATAATTTTTCTTCTCGCTGAAGAAAACGGGTTCTGCAGTTTTCAAGCTCTGAAGAGAATAGTTTCTGCAGGTTTGCAGCAAAAAGCCAGCTGTGTGCAGTGCCACCTGACTAGTGCCCATCATGCCAACACACACACCAATCTCTGCAGCAATTTTGCAATTGTTTTTCAAAATATCTCTTTTTTTAAAAAAAGATGGGAGAACATGTAAATAAATAGACACATGACGCTTTTTAAAAAATGTAAATGATGGATAGACATCTTGAATTATACAAGAGTCAGGACTGGTGCAGTGTTCAACTGGATGGAATTACAGTCATCGCACAAATTACAAAGCTGGGAGGAAGCTGGTTCACAGCACAACTAAAGAACCAGCTGAAGCCTCTTTAAAAATTCCATCTGTCTTCACCACTGAAACAGTATCACCTTAGCCTCTATGAAAGACTTTGCCTTGATATTCTCTATGCAACTATGCTTGTGGTAATCAAAACATAAGGCACATTTTTCTTACAAGTGGGGAAAAGCATTTAACCAAAAAAAGTTATCGGTATTTTTGAAACCTCACTTTAAAATATATATTTAACATTATATTAAGATGTCTGGATGAGTGTACCCTTAGTCATCTCCCCAGGCCAGCTTTGGTCTATAAAACCCCGTTCCATGCATTCGTCATATATATGTTGCTTCTTGCAGTTGTGGCATGAGTGTGCCTGCATTTATTTTCTCCCAGTCCCTTTTCCCCAGGTTTGCTACAATCCTAGAGGTATCTCGTCTGTATACGTGCAACACAGAGACCTCTTGCATGGGATGTCTCCCCCTCCCACTGCTCCCAATGTATATTCACTATCAGTAGCTTGCAGCCTGAAAATTCCTTTGCTGTACAGAAGTATATCTTTACAATGAGGAAAAAAATTACTTACAGGGTCACTGTTGTATAGAGGATCACAGCATTTTTCAAGGGTGTACAAGTACTTCACATTGTCTTTGGCTTCGTTGGCTGCATCAGTGATCCTAGCATCCAGCTCTCTCCAGTTCTTGGAAAAATTAAAATCCAAGTGACAATTCATATAAAGAGCATGTGCTGAAATCAAACCTTTTTTTAAAAGAGTATTTCAGTTGTTTTGGTTGGGTTTGGGTTTGTTTTGCAACCTGGGCACTAAACAGATAATCAAAAGGATTCTCTGTCTCGGGTAACGAAACTAAAATAGTTCATTCAATAAGCAATAAACTATTACATCAGAGTATGAAATGCTTCTTCTTGCTGTAGTGGTAAAAGGTAAAGTGTGCCGTCGAGTCGCTGTCGACTCCTGGCACCAACCTCTATTTACTACTTATCTACTCACTAGACAATTGCTATAGGGCAATTTATACGTAGGAGACATTTAAAAGAGCCATGGATGTAATAAAATATACACTATATCAAGGTGTATATACATAAAGCTTCATACAGAAAGCCTGAGGGACAAGTTCCCTGTTGCATTTTTTAGAAAGCAAGTTAAAGCCTTTTGTTTTTGACAGGTATCAACTTCTGTGATGATTTTTGTAAACTGTATTGCAGTTATGCATTTTGTATTTCAGTAGCTTAGTGTTCTATTACAGATTGAGTATCCCTAATCCAGAAATCTGAAATCCGGATTGCTCCAAAATCTGGAAACCACCACAGTGTGTGCCCGCAGCACCAACTCATTGTGGCTAAGCACCTCGTAACAAAACAAAAAACAAAACGCCTCAGCTCACTCACTCGCTTTGGCACTAGAGACTTTAAATAAAACCTAAAAATTTAAAATACAGTATACAGTAACCTTTCGTGTTTAAACTTGGATCCCATGCCCTTGTCACCTGATCCTAGGGAGGTGGTGGATGTCCTGAATCGGGGGCTGGAGGCCATGATGGGTTGGATGTGGGCTAATAAACTGAAATTGAATCCCAGACAAGACGGCAGTAATGTTGGTCAGTAGGAGAGCCAATCGGGATGAGGAGATTTTACCAGTTCTCGATGGGGTTGCACCCCCCTTGAAGGAGCAAGTACGCAGCTTGGGGGTATTATTGGACCCGGCTCTGCTTTTGGAAGCTCAGGTGGAGGCGGTGGCCAGGAGTGCCTTTGCACGGCTTCGGCTAGTGCGCCAGCTGCGTCTCTTTCTCGAGAAGGCAGATCTGGCCACAGTTACCCATGCCTTAGTCACATCAAGGCTGGATTACTATAACGTGCTCTACATGGGGCTGCCCTTGAAGAACATCTGGAAACTGCAGCTAGTGCAAAATGCAGCAGCTAGGGTTTTATCTGGAGCTGCCCGGTGGGAGCACATCACACCCATTTTGAAAGAGCTGTACTGGCTACCAGTTTGTTTCCAGGTCCAATTCAAGGTGCTGCTTTTGACCTTTAAAGCCCTAAACGGTTTGGGCCCGGGATACCTGAGGGACCTCTTGCTCCCAAGGGTTGCTGCCCACTTGACAAGATCATCTAAGGGGGCTCTGCTCCGGGTGCCGACAATGAGGGAGGCTGGGTTGTCGTGTACGTGGGACAGGGCCTTCTCTGTTGCTGCCCCCAAACTCTGGAATGCTCTCCCGGTGGCTATTCGCTCCTCAGTTTCCATCACAGCTTTCAGAAAAAAATGTAAAATCTTGGCTTTTTGCCCAGGCATTTATTTGATTCTCTGCTGCTGCTCTTTATAATCTTTATTGCTTTTATGCTTTTTGTTTTAATTTTTTTAATCAGATTTGTTTAATTCCCCCCCCCCCACTTAATATTTTAATTGTGTCTTTTTTACCATCTTGTGTTAATTTTTTTTTTGCTGTAAACCGCCTTGGGATTGCTTTAATGAAAAGCGGTATATAAATTTAACAATAAATAAAAATAAATAAAAATATATCTCATTACAGTATGCAAATATTCCAAAATCCAGAAAAGTCCGAAATCCTGACCACTTCTGGTCCCAAGCAGTTCGGATAAGGGATACTCAACCTGTACTGGAATATTTTCAGAGTTTCTTGCCATTTTATTATTATTTATTATTATTATTAATTCGATTTCTATACCGCCCTTCCAAAAATGGCTCAGGGCGATTTACACAGAGAAATAATAAATAAATAAGATGGCTCCTGGTCGCCAAAGGGCTCACATTCTAAAAAAAACACAAGATAGACACCAGTGACAGTCACTGGAGGTACTGTGCTGGGGGTGGATAGGGCCAGTTACTCTCCCCCTGCTAAATAAAGAGAATCACCACGGTAAAAGGTGCCTCTTTGCCCGGTTAGCAGGGGATTTTATTGTCGTAAGCTGCCGTGTAAGCTACTGGGCTGAAAGGCAAGACTTGTTTATGTATGTGTGTGTGTAAACACATACACAAGAGTTTTAGATGTAAAGGCTGTTGTTTGAAATCATATACACCAGTATACAAACCTTGAGAAGTTTGGATTTAGCAGCAGTAAGCACTCCAAGCACAGCCTTCACATCGGAGGTCTTGAGCTGGTCTAACAAGTAATCAAACTTGGAAAGTCGCTTCTTCCAATGATCCAGCTCTGCTCGAGGGCCAAGGTCATCTGCTTCCTTTCGTAGTTGGTCATTTTCTGCAATGACCTACAATTCATTCAAACGTTGAAAAAAACTTTATGCTGGAACAGAATAACATCAACATATACTACAGGACTTTGTGCCATTAACATCTTGATATTTTCTAGATGCCAAGGACTTAAGTCAAATAAGTTAGAAAACCTTAAAAGTAATAAACAAGGACCCGGTTCATACCTAACATGAAACAAGAGGCTGGAGGACCTGTGGTTTCCATTTGAAACTGTAAATCACTCCACAGACATTGCAGGAGAGGGTAGCCCCTCCAGTTGCAGGAGAAGGTAGCCCCTCCCTGCTGCTTAACTGTTGAAGCCGATTCCAGCAAGCTCCACGGCCAGACTGTGGGCAAAGCATCAGCACATAAACAGAGCGGCTACAATTGGACATGATCTCAAAGGGGGCATGCAGAGTGTGACTGTGCATTTTCAGAGCATGCTGCCTGCCCTCAACAGGGAAATGGCATTTAAATCCCTTTAAGTGCCCTGTCATGCCAGCGCGTCTTCTGGCAGCGATGGCACCGGGGGACCCCAAGGATACCTGCACCCTGATAGTCCCACACAAGCACAAATTTGGGGAGGGGGGATTTCCCTATTCCTCTGGGGAGGAGGCGAACATTGTGACTTCCTAGGAGGGAATATGTAAATGAGGAAGGACAAAGGATGCTGGGGGTCTGTCCCACCGGTACCAAGAATGATATTGCGAGGGGTCACCCTGCCAAAGAAGACCATCCAGACCCAACAAACATCCAGCTCAACCGGCAGCTTGCTACCAGTGGGCTCGCCCTCTCATGAGGACCAGTATCTTGGGGAGACCAATGCAGCTGTGAGGGTGCTGGCCAACCCATGACTGCGAGCTCATAAGTAAAGCTACCTCACCCACCCACTTAAGCGGGCCCCGCTTGTATGGGCCTCCCAACTGTCCATGGTAAAAGATAGAACAGAATCTCTTCCCATGTGAAGAGTTGCATGCACCCAAAGGAGATCTAGATGCTCCATGTGCCATAGCCTGACCGAGTGTGTGGAGCAAGGAGACAAGGGAGACACTAGGATGGACCTTTAAATCCATTCAGAATTCAAAGGCGTGGTCCAGCATCATGCCGTATGCAGATCTGCCGGAGCAAATAATTGCAGAAGAGGGGAGCCCCCATTTTCAAGCACCTCCGGGACAGCAGGGTCGCTGGTTTGTGGTTCCAGAAAGGGTTCACATATCCACTTGGGCAGAGGGGCTTGCAGGGGGCATGCTCTGATAGCTACTCAGTGGCAGTTGCCAAGGCAAGAAAAGCAGTCTGTAGTGTACCCCTCCCCATGGCTTTCCTCCAGACAGCAACCTGGCTCGATATAGAGCCCCCAGACATATCACTACCATGAGGGAGCAATCCATGTGAGTAGGGGATGTTTTGCCATTAGGCATCATGACTGAATTTGCTAGGCATTTCTCTTCCCTCCCATCTGATGGTTTTTCTCGTGAGCTGTGTGGGGGTGTCCCCATGGCCTTTCACTCTCATGATTGAGCAGTGCGCCCCGGGTCAGGTGACTCTATCTTCACAGCAGTAGTGCATTTCCCTAAGACTGGAGCACAACCGACTCTGGCGACCGGCCTTGCTCATGAGTAAGCCTAGGGAGAGCAAACCCCCAAAGTGGAAGTGGCTGTGGCCCCCTTCCTCAACTTTTTCAGAGAAAAATAGATTGCAGCTGCTCCTGAATCCCTGCTTGGGGCTGCCCTTAACACCCAGCCAAGAGCAACACCACCTGCAAAGAATCTGCGCTGACGGAGGAGACACCAGGTTCTGGGACGGATCTTTAAATCCATTCAAAAATTCCTAGGTCCAGTCCGGTGTTGCGCCTTATGGAGATCTGCTGGTGCAGGGCTTCATGGGAGAGGGGAGCCCCAGTTTCCAGCTGCCCCAGGACCACAGGTCCACTCTTCAGGGCTGCAGGAAGGATGCATATGTCCACATGGGTGGGTGGGTTGGCAGGGCACACGGTTTAACAGCTATTTGGTGGCAGTCGACAAGACTGGGACAGCAGTCGCTGAAGTACCTATATCCTGCTTTTCCTACATAGAGTATCCTTGTGTGGTTACTGAGCCCAGATGGCTAGCACACTCATGAGAGCGCAGTCTGTCGGATAATGGGTGGCAAGTGCTCAAATACCATCTCGTACATTTGAAATTAGTTCTCAAAGATGGGAAGGGTTGCAAAATGCAACAAGAACAGCTCTAAGCACACACCCTCCTCACAGAAGGTTCTTCTCGTGAGTACACCTAGGGACTGATAACCCCCCAAGGGGAAGGTGCTGGGCCCAGATTCCCCAACCTTTCTGTGAAAAAAAACTATTGAGCTTGGCTACTCCAGGATCCCTGCTTGGGACTGTATTTTAAACCCAACCACGGGACTCTCACACATACACATACACATACACACACACACACCATACGTTCCCCTCCCGGCACTGTTCCCCTCCCAGCACTGTGATGCTTATGCTGCCACCTGGAGTGTTGGTGCTCATGATTCTGGCTTGAAAATAGGCACAAAAGCGCCATTATGGCAGTGCCTGGAGTCGGATGTAATGCTTTAGCAGCCATACCAGAGGTCTCGACAGAGAACCTTTGTACAAAGCAAAGGTTCAAATTGGAGTTTGCTGAGGCAAACCAGAGGTTGCCCTTGCTTTGAAACTGTGGTTTCACCCATTCAGATGTACAGAAGTTCCAACCTCTGCCACATTTAACTCCAGTTTGGCGTGACATATGAAACGAGCGAAGCTAGTATTGAATTCTATATGCTAATAAGGCTAGAAGGAAACTGACTGCTATTCTAGAGTAATATGTTTTACTTCTGCGCCTCTAGTTCTCCTCCCCATGACCTGCCCGCCCACCACCGCCGTTTTCTTCCTCTGCCCACCCACCGGCCGCCAGCACAGTTTTCTCCCCTCCCCACAGCCATTTTGTTTCCCACCTCGCCCGCAAGCCTGTCTGCCAGTGCCGGTGCTTTCTGCTGGCAGTTCGCTCACGAACTCTTGCAAGAGCTGCCACACATGGGATTAGTGACAGGTATGCCTTAGAGAAATAGAAAGAGAGAAGAAGATATGAGTAGCCCTCTGTTGGAGCACAAGAACAGGTGGGTTTTTTGGACCTTTGGGGTTACCGTAGTGTAAACTCTAGGTGAGGGCTGGACTGAGGGAAGAGAAGGGAACAAGAGGAAAACATTTAAGTTCTGGAGTGAGAGGATTAGAGTGAGAGAAAGAAGCCAAGCAAGAAGCCAGGACAAGCAGGAAGATAAGAAAAGACGGAATAGAACATCAGCTCTCTTCAGGAGAAAAGTGGAGCAACGAGGGACAGGTCTGACCCAACTGAACTGTTGGACTCTGAGGGCTTTCCACTGTGTGTGTGAGTGAGGGATTTATTTTGAATTATATACGTGCTGGAATCATTTTTATCATTCCTCCACTCCACCCACCCACCCCACCCCCGCTTTGGTTAAATAAACCTGGTTATATAGATTTGAAAGTAGCTCACCGGATTCCTACCCTCACCCTGCCTAGGATTAGAATAGGGAGGGACTGCACCACACTCATCTGGGGGTTCACTGTATTCTTCCTCCCCCCCACACACACCTAAATGAGCTCAGGCCCTACCATCTCATTCACAACGGGGAAAGTGCTGAGTGGAAAGGTAAGGGTTACATCTAAAATATGGAAACTCCTCTGAGACCAAGTCTCATTTACTTTCTGCAAGAATGCACGTCAATGTCACATTGTTTCATTCTAGGTTTAGTGCATTGTTGTCACCACTGGAGATCCATGAATAGGCTGTCTCTATCACCTCAGGTGTGTGTGTGTGTGTGTGTGTGTGTGTGTGTGTGTGTGTGTGTGTGTGCAAGAGAGAGAGAGAGAGAGAGAGAGAGAGAGAGATGGATGGGGGGGGGGCATTTGGCATCAAAGAACAGGAGAGTGTATATTCAGTTAAGTCCAACCAAACTGAAATGGTATCTACGGTATCTAGTACCCCCTTAGTGATAGGGCATTTTGTAGTGCCTCTGCAACTGTGGATCAGTCTGTCTAAAGAAGTATGGTGGTTACATACCACATGGGTTGCTACCCAACCCATCTATACTGCATAATTCACTTGCCAAAAAAGTCATACATAAATTTTAAAAACCCAAGAAAACCAGAGAAATGACTGTCATGAGGGAAATCCATCACTCAGGACAATGCAAAATATAAGAGACATCTTGTTTTGATTCTCTTTCATCTCTATAATAAAGCACCACCAGAATAGGTTCTTAGGTGAAACCTAATTATCGCAATGCATGAGTTTGTTCAGGAAAAGCCGTATGCTGCCCAGCAATACTAGTCAGATATGGCAAATTCATGCATAGAAAATATTTTGGACAAAACAGTGGATTAATCCTCAATGGCAAGACTAATATGGTTGAACCACCACAGTAAAAATTCAATGAGAAATCACTGCGGTCTTTTAAAAAATGTTTTCCCACTTCAACCAGTCTTTAAGGTGGTCATTCTGGAACACTACACCATTTCAGTGCCAAGTCCATAGGCACAAAGCCTAGTTAAAGAGAAAGCTAATAAAATTAGTTGCCATCCATTAATGTCCTATAGTCATTCATCATTACAGTCTCTACTTGAATACACTCAAGATCACAGGTTATAACTGAGTTAATGAACTAAAGACAAGGAAGCAGTCTGGGGCAGGGATCCTCAACGTTGGGCCACCAGATGTTCTTGGACTTCAGCTCCCATAATCCCCAGCCAAAGGCCACTGGGCCTGGGGATTATGGGAGTTGAAGTCCAAGAACATCTGGGGGCCCAACGTTGAGGATCCCTGGTCTGGGGAACCACACCCATGTATGAAAACGTCATAACAAAATGATTTATACACTGAAGTAGCTCCAAAAATGCTGGATGTGTTGTAGGACTCTAGAAGCCATTTCACTTTTTCTACATCTCCCTCCATACTTTTTACTTTCATTAAATGTTCCCAGATCACATATTCAGACATAGGCTGTAACTGGAAAAGATGTCCTAACAACCTAACAGAATGAACTAAATATTTGCCAATATTCCTCAAGGCATTACAGAGTGTATAAAATATTTGTTTTGCTGCTATGAGAACAATAATTGGCAATATTGTGATATAAAGGCCCATGGCCTAAATGGCAGTATCATTTCAGAGCAAAAAAGGACATTGATTTGAGCAGTCATCAGCTAGTATAATTATTAAGGCCATTAACTCAAAAATGCAATACAGATTTCCAACATCAGCTCTCACTGAAGACCGAAACAAGCATTGATCTAAGTAAACATTGAGAAAGAGAATGGGGAGGGAGGAGTTTACACCTATGTCAGAGTGTTGAAAAAAACAAAATGCATTCTTTAAATAAGAAGCCATTTATACAATATAATCTCTCTGGTTTCATGGTTTACTTATTATCAAAGCCATCAGTGTACTGTTTCAGTATTAAGACATTTATGTGCATAAATACTGTAAGTGACTAAAGGCCCTTTAATCCCACACGCAGCAGCACTCATCCAAATTTCACCTGTTCAATTTGTTTAATCCACACTTTCATGCAGGCCTCTATTCGTTCCAGAGTCTCCATGCTGTTTGCTGCAATCAAGTAGTCTGTAGGACCTTTTAGGGTTTTCAAATCATAGGTTTCACAATTCTTCAGGTTCACCTAAGCAAGGTTTAAAGGAATTATGGTTCTAAATATATATTTTACTCTGAGATATAATGACTTTGGACACACTTTCTAAAATGTATAGGACAGGTTCATATCGCCCTCAAGCACAAACTCCTGGAGGGTTGTGTGAACCTGCCAACTGCCACTTCCCAATCCGTCCAAGATGCTACCGATTTTCTCCACCCTACTGGAACTCAGATTTGAAATTAGGAGGAGAAAGTCAGTAGAATATTGGATGGATGGGTCAGGAACCAATGGTTGGTGGGTTCACAAAAGACATGGCAGGAGTGCACGTCTGCTGATTTACTGACGTGGCAACAATTGTGCAAACCTGCGCATAGTTTAAAATCTAGTTGAAGGTTGTTGTCCCTCCAAGAACTAGGGCCAAGTCTCTTAGGATTCCATACTTCTGGATATCAGTTGAAAGAAATGTGCAAAAGCAGACAGTGTTTTGAGCGACCTTGAGGATGAGAGGAGAACTAGTCTTTTGTTAGCGAGCATGACTTGTCCCCTTAGCTAAGCAGGGTCCCTCAGCCTAGCCTACTTCACAGAGTTGTTGTGAAAGAGAAACTTAAGTATGTAGTACACCGCTCTGGGCTCCTTGGAGGAAGAGCGGGATATAAATGTAATAGTAATAACAACAACAACAACTGTAGCCGAGAAGAAATAAAAACAAGTCAAAATAATCGACATAGCAATACCAGGGGATAGCAGAATAGAAGAAAAAGAAATAGAAAAAAATCACCAAATACAAAGATCTACAAATTGAAATTGAAAGGCTGTGGCAGAAAAAGACCCAAATAATCCCAGTGGTAATTGGCGCCCTGGGTGCAGTTCCAAAAGACCTTGAAGAGCACCTCAACACCATAGGGGCCACAGAAATCACCATCAGCCAATTACAAAAAGCAGCTTTACTGGGAACAGCCTATATTCTGCGACGATATCTATAACAACAGCAACAACATTGACAATAAAATTCTGGCATCCCAGGTCCTTGGGAAGGACTCGATGTCTGGATAAAACAAACCAGTCAATAACACCTGTCTGACTGTGTAAAATAAAATAAAATAATAATAATAATAATAATAATAATAATAATAATAATAATAATATGAATGGGAGACTAGAAGTGTGAACACTGTAAGATATACCCCTCAGGGGATGAAGCTGCTCTGGGAAGAGTGGAAGGTTTCAAGTTCCCTCCCTGGCTTCTCCAAGATAGGGCTGAGAGAGATTCCTGCCTGCAACCTTGGAGAAGCCGCTGGCAGTCTGTGAAGACCATACTGAGCTAGATAGACCAATGGTCTTACTCAGTACATGGCAGCTTCCTATGTTCCTATAATGAGTATTCAGAAGTCTTAGAAGCTGATCAACATTCCTCAATAGGAAGAGCAATAATTAAGGTTGCCAAGTCAGATGCATCCTGAAAACCTGAAGTTTCCAAAGCAGGGGCTAGTGATGTCACAAGACTGCCAACTCTTAGAAATGTGGAGGAAACATCTGGTAGTGGAGCAGAGTCCAGATGTCAGGGAAGGAGCTGATGACTTCCTAAAAATAGCCTGTGATTAACCCTTGCTGCCTGTCCACTTGATTAAAAAAAAGAAACGATGCTGGAAAAACACTATCATTTTTGTCAAACTGGCAACCCTAACAGAAATGGTAAACAAACTTTATACAAGTTAAATAAATAAATAAATAAATAAATAAATAAATAAATAAATAAAGCTTCTTGTCAAACAAAATTGATTTTTCCCTGAAAAGCAAAGTGTTCAGTGTGTTCTAGGATGCAATCTCAGATCATAGAGATCATAAAGAAGGCCAAGTCAGCACCTCAAGTTGAGTGTGTGTGCCTTACAACACCCATAGCCCAAATCCTCTCCAGTGCACATCAGTCCCTCATAAGATAAGCTGACGCAGAGAGCATTATCTGAAGGCAGGAAGTTGGAAAGCTATTCGACTAACCAATAGCAGTTAATTACTCGTGTTGATCTTTACCAGCAAGTCCTGTATTTAAAATGTGTGCAACTAAAGAATAGTCAGATATACATGCCATCTCTCTGCCTCTGTGCCAGTTTTCTGGCACAAAAAAGGAGGGTGCAAAGGGGAAAGGGTGCCTTTTCCTGATAGGATGGCATACTTTCTATCCCTCTCCCCTACCTTTTCAACTTGGAATATCAGGGACAGAGGGGACAGTACACCAGAATGCAGAATCATACTGTAACCTAGTCTTCAGATTAATTGTGCAGCACTTCTGACATACTTTGGAACGCCCTCCCTGAAGAGCTTTGCCATGCTCCCTCCCTCAGTGTTTTCAAAAAACATCTCAAAACGCACCTTTTAAAGGAGGCTTTTTAATGCTCCATTATTGTTTTGTTATATCTGGTAGGTTCTTTAGCTTTTTATAATTTTCAGTTTTAATTTGAACCTAATAACTGTGATTTTTAATCTGACTTTTAAAAATTTAGTTACTTTTATTACTTTTATTGTATCTGTGTCTATCTTATTGTTGTGAGCCACCCCAAGCAGTAGTGCACTGGAGGGGCAGGGTATAAATATTTCAAATAAATTAAATAAATAAATAAATAAATAAATAAATAAATAAGATGCAACTTATTTGAATATCAGAAGCAGTATCTCAACTTTAATATGAGGAAGAGAAGGGTATGGTTGAGTATTGACCTGAGAGTTGTACAACAGTTAAAGTTTCGGCAAATAGTTACACACTCATTATTCACATCTAAAATTTGTATTGAAAAATCAGTGAGCCAGCTATGAAAACCAGCTGAAACCAACATATACTTGGCCTTTCAAAACTGAGCAGGGATAGTGGCTAAAGAGTATGTCAGCACACAGGTGTGACTAGTGAACACACTTCCAATCACCTTGTATATCTGGCTACACCTGAACAGGCTACCAATGCAAACCCTTTCCAACAAACCATCTTCCATGAAACCTTCTCTTGGATAGCTAGTTTTTTATACGGAGCAAATGTTTTGAATGGAAGTGAACTCAATCATGCAAGGATGAATGATATAGCCCAAGTACAGGTTTACCACCTCAGTGAGAACTAGGTCTTATCACTACTAATTTGAGCTAGATTGGCCAGTAGCCAGTATATATAGTACGTAGAAATAAAACCTTTCTGCTATCCAATGTTAAATTATTGATAACACTTGTGTTGCATTTCCATCTCATAGGAACATACGAAGCTGCCATATACTGAGTCAGACCATTGGTCTATCTAGCTCAGTATTGTCTTCACAGACTGCCAGCGGCTTCTCCAAGGTTGCAGGCAGGAATCTCTCTCAAACCTATCTTGGAGAAGCCAGGGAGGGAACTTGAAACCTTCTGCTCTTCCCAGAGTGGCTTCATCCCCTGAAGGGAATATCTTAAGAATGTTCACATGTGGTTTCCCATTCAAATGCAGCCAGGGTGGACCCTGCTTAGCTAAGGGGACAAGTTATGCTCGCTAACACAAGACCAGCTCTCCTCTCATTTAAGCATATTCAAAAATATTCTAGAAGGCTGCTTGTTTTCCAGAAAAGATAATCAAGCATACTGAACTCTGCATTCCCATAAGTGTCTCAAGGGAGTGAGTTTGCTCCTTAATACACTGCCTCACTTTTGTTCTCCATTCTTCTACCCTTGAGATTCATTTTCCCAATATTTCACCAATAATACTGTAATTGCATTCAATTTATAACAACTTCCCCATCTTTCCCGATAATACTGACTTTAAAAAACCCCAACAGAATTGCTGATGGATTAACTGGAATTTCAGAACCCATTAATTCTTTAATACACTTAAACCCTTGCATATTACAGTTCTAGAGATATGAATAAAAGCAGCTCCAAGATCATCCCTTTGACACCTCCAGTCGCCACACACCACTTTATCCTAGCAGGAGTAAATTACCCCTGAGCATTGTATAAATATTTTCCTCCATTACCTTGATTAACCAGTTCCGTTCCTGACACAGTTAATTTTATTCTTCCAGCACATAAAGATGCAAGCCTACCTTCTCCATCAAGCTCTGTTGGGCTCCTGCAAGGACACTAACAAATCCCTCTAGAGAAGCAAGGAAGTCCTGTTTAACATTAGCCCCTTTCTGGGGACCACTCAATTCTCCCCAGCCATAGTTCATAGTCTTCAGAGCTGGAATGAAGATGTCCGAGAGCAAGTGCTGAATACTGTTCAGCAAACCACCTTGAGCAGTATCCAGCATATTAAAAGCCACTTCCTGACAATGAAATAACAAATGGCATTGTTAGTTGGACATTTTTTACTTCAGCCTTACATGAATGAAAATGTGTTTAGAATTGGAGCCACCACACATGGGATTGACATACATTTTATTTATATAGCAAACTGGCAGAACCCAAATGGACAAGAAAGTATCTTGGATGCAATTGCTAGCTAAGTGCCTGTCAGTGTGATGGGCAGAGGAAGAGGCAATACTGATGTTCAGCATGTTCAAGAGATGGAAACCAAATGTGTGTGCGCACATACATACAAACACGCACAAACACACACTACTTACACGATGAATGTTCTCTGTAGTGACTGCTTTGGAAGAATTAGTTCTAATGAAGAATACACATATGCCCATTAAGGCAACATCACTTCCCTCTGTCACAAATACTTTAGGCTTTCTGCTCTTGGCAGAGTGTGACTTGGCTCCCGTTGGACCACCATGTCCTGGAATATTTTAGAAGAAGAAAAATTCAGGGCAGCACACTGAAGAAGAGCACAGGCTGTTGCAAAACAAGACTCTTCCCATCTCCTCTAAAAATAAAGGGGGGCTCACCAAGTTTGCAGTAAGCAGACAGATTAGGGTTGCTTCATACATGCATATACAGTACATTATTTTATTTGCCACATTTGATGACTATATGAATTGCCTCCACTGAAAAATAGCATTTGGGGGATAATCCAAGGCAATATGAAGGTTTTCTCTGTGGGGTTTGATCCTCGATGGGTCATAGGAACACAGGAAGCTGCCTTCTGCCGAGTCAGACCAGTGGTCCATCTAGCTCAGTATTATCTACACAGACTGGCAGCAGCTTCTCCAAGATAGCAAGCAGGAGTCTCTCTCTCTGCCCTGTTTTGGAAATGCTAGGCAGGGAATTTGGGACCTTCTTCATGTAAGCATGCAGATGCTCTTCCCAGAGTGGCCCCATCCCCTAAGGAGAATACCTTACAGGGCTCACATGTAGTCTCCCATTCCAATGCAAACCAGGGTGGACCCTGCTAGGCAAAAGGGACAATTCATGCTTGCTACCACAAGACCATTTATGTGTGTATATCATCATTTCATAATACAGTCAAATCCTGATTCATATGAACATGATTTACACACCCCATGATCTTGGACAACGTTTTATCATGAACCAATGTCCACTGAAGCATAAAAAGCATTGTCTGACATGCCATCTAAACTGAGAGATTCAGAAATTGGTATAGCCAGGTCATTAACATGCTTAAATTCTATAAATCACATACAAACAACACAGACCTACCCATGAGACTCAATGGGTCACATGAGACTTCAAGTGACCCAAGCATACATGTTAGTAGCCTACATGTTTGGCCCTGAGAAGTATGAGACAGCTGGATTGTTCTATGGGTAATGTGTACAGACCACCCATTATATGTAGCAGACACCTGCTCTCCGTGCTTAGTTGGGGAGGTGGAGCGAAAGGGTTCCCTAAAGGGTTCACTTAAACACCAAAGACATCCCCCTCCCGTGCATACAACAGGGAGTGTATTGTGCACTATATTCCTTGGAATATGCTAGTAAAACACTAGGAGCATTTCTTTGCCTACCTGTGTCAGATGCCTCCACATCTTGATAGTAGAACATGATATGACGAAAACCTCCCACAGTGAAAAATTTGTCAATACGCTCAATCTGTTAAAAATTAAATTCACATATTTCAAGACTAGATATCTATGCATAGCTGGTTAGAGAAAGCACACCCAACCAAGTACAAAGCACTACTCAGACTGCACATGCCTCAATGAGGAGAGTCAGGCCCCACAATAACTTTCTTATTCTTCTCAACACCCTGGTAAGGTAGTTGGGTCTGCTGTAGTGTAATGCCTTTTTGATCTGTCACTTATTCCAGTGTAGGAATCTATCTCCATGTCAGAAATATTACACACACACACACACGGATTGGCACTCCAAGTGTGGATACACAGATCAAGAAGCAACCACGGGTACCAGCTAGGGATGTGCATGAAATAGATTTTACATTTTGTTTTGAGCTCAAAGCAAAACACAAAACGGTCAAAACATTTCATCGAAACAGTGGTCGAACCAGATGTTTCAACAAAACAACTCAAAATGTTTCAAGTGTTTCAGCCATAGGGAACAATGGAGAAACTTGAAACACCCCATTGTTCCCCATGGGTAGCTCCTAGAGACACCAAAGTGTGTCGTGTGGTATGGCATGATTGGTGCTACCTACCATCAACCCACAAAAGAAATGGGCAAGTGGGGAATTTTTTAAAAAAATGTACCCTTGGGGGAAAGGTTAGACATTTGTTTAAAATTGCCCACTAAGTCTTGCCGATTTCTTTTATGCGTTGGGTCAGGAGTGGAGCCACCATTGAGGGGTGGTGAACCCGGACTGCAAATGAAAAGGGCTGCGCAAGAAATCGGGTGCACGTGATGTCACGCACATGTGGGTGTGGCCCAACTGTCTGAAGGCCCGCCCCATTCCTCCAGTGAAGGAAAGAAAGGGAAATAATGCAGACAGCCAGAGCTCCAGAGAGCTTGCAAGGGCTCATTGGAACCCTGAGCATGCCCCTTCTGCGTGTGACAACATGAGCAAACAGGGCATGTCTAGGGCTCCCAAGAGCCTGTGCAAGGTCTCTGAAGCTCATTTTCAGCCAGCGTTTGCTGTCTGTCTGCATTATTTCCCTTTCCCTCTCTGGAGTAAGAGGAAGGGAAATAATGCAGGCAGCCGCAAATACTGCCTGGAAATAAGCTCCAGAGTGGAGAGATCGCACAGACTCTTTTGAGCCTGGACACACCCCATTTGCATGCAAGGAAGGGTCATGAGAGAAGAGCAGAACAGGGGCCACTGTTCTGTGGGCTCCGCCACTGGGTTAGGTGGTAGGTAACACCCACCATGTCTTACCAAACAACTTGGCCAGAACAAGCTGCAGTAACAGAGTGCACTGTACACACATGTTTTGCATTGCAAATTTTGCAACCCTGCCTTGAAAAACACTGCAAAAACACACAATAAAATGGAATCTGTCCCTCCCATGACAGAGCACACATTTTAAACACAGTCCAAAAATGGCCAAAAAAATAATCACTGACCCAGAAACTAGTGCCAGCCCCGGTGCCTATGCTGCTGTTACATCATTGGCACAAGTTGCTCTCTCACACACAATTATGACTCCTTACATCTCTAGCATTGCAACAGCTGCCACAGCAGCACCCTTAGTAGCAAGCATAGCCATAAGTTCAACTAGAACTACTGCCACATTTTGACTGAGTACACTTTTCAATGAAGATTACAGTGCAGACCAGACCAGAGCAATGAAGAAAGCACAAGTCAGTCTCAAGCCCAGATATGTTGCTCATCACAGCAATCACCAAGAAATATTACAGAGAGAGAGGGAGGGAGGCGCACTGCCACTGCCCATTTCTCACCACAGCACTATCTCACAAACAAAACAAACCACAACTCAAGGCAGGCAGGGTTGGACGCAGTGTTCCCACTAACAGGGATTCCCAGATGTTGTTGACTACAACTCCCAGAATCCTCAGCTATAATGGCTTTTGCCTGGGGATTCTGGGAGTTGTAGTCAACAACATCTGGGAATCCCTGTTTGAGGGAACACTGCTTGGGTGCCTTTGTCAATCTGAGATTCTGCCTTTGTCAATCTGAGATCCAGCAGAAATAGTACAGAATATAAACAGAAGGGAGCAAATGGATGTCAGAACAGTCAGTGGAAATTAGGGATGTGCAAAAAATTTCGGGCACAGAACGATCTGTGCCTGAAACGAACAATTTTGGGTGATTCGGGCTGAACCGAATCACCCCCGATGTCCCCCGATATTTTTTGGGCACGAGCCGAATCACCTGAATTTCGGACCCAAAAAATTCGGGTGATTTGGTTCATGGTTGATTTTTGGTGATTTTTTGAAGTTTTAGTGACTTTGGGGCAGTTCGGGGGCATAGCATGGGATCTGGGCAAAAGGAGTGGTGTGGGGTGGTAGTGCCTAATGGGTGCAGGCTACCGTCCCAATTTCAGGGGGATTGGGCAAAGGGCTGATTTTTGGTAAATTTCTGAAATTTCCATGTCTTTGGGGCAGATTGGGGCAGAAAGTGGGGCCTGGGCAGAATAGTGGGGTGGGGTGGTAGTGCCTAATGGGTGGAGGCTACCACCCCAATTTCAGGGGGTTTGGACAAAGGGGTGATTTTTTGAGAATTTTTGAAGTTTTTGTGACTTTGGGGCAGTTTGGGGGCAGAAAGTGGATCTGCCCCAAAAGAGTGGGGTGGGGTGGTAGTGCCTAATGGGTGGAGGCTACCACCCCAATTTCAGGGGGATTGGGCAGAGGGCTGATTTTTTGGGAATATTTGAAGTTTGGGTGTCTTTGGGGCAGATTGGGGGCAGAAAGTGGATCTGCCCCAAAGGAGTGGGGTGGGCTGGTAGATAGTGCCTAATGGGTGGAGGCTACCACCCATCCCCAATTTAAGAGTGATTGGGCAGAGGGGTGAATTTTGGTGAATTTATTTTTATGAGGTTTGTCTTCATAAGGTGAAGTGTGCTAAATTGATTACTTCCTCATATTATTCATAGTAATAGAGAGTGTGAAAAAGTGAAAGTGGGGTCATGAGAGTTGTCTAATTAAAAAAAAAATCTCATTTGCTATGATACAATGAGAATTCACACCTCAGAAGTTTTTTCTGAGGTGTGAATTCTCATTCTACAAGTCAAAATGTTTTGCACATCCCTAGTACAAGAACTGAGTAAGTGCAATATGAAAGAGTCATTTAAACACTACAGTAATACTTTCTGACATGGAGAGTAATCCCAGTATTTGTATCCATGGCTTGTGAAGCATAGGACAATATTTGTAGCAATCCTAAATCATAAAAAGGTCTGCCTGTAATCTCTGTCTACCTAAATCAAACAGGAAATTCACATTTGTAAGTGAGAAGGCATCTGTTACAAAGATTTTGGAGCTATTATCATGACCAGAGCCACCTGGGTAGGAGAAGGTTATCCCAGGTAGCTCTGGTCATCTGGTGTACTGGGAGCCATCTCGACTAAGAAGCTTCATTCTTGGGTAACCCAGATTAGCTATCCAGGTTAAAAGTGAGGTAAGAAGAGAACAAACCTCTTCCTACCTCCTCCTCCTCTGGTCTCCTCTGCGCCTCTACCGCCTGCAAAACTGCTCCTGGGCAGCTGGCAGCCATGTTAATCAGAGTCTCAGGGGCGGCGGGGAGAAGGGCTAGGCAGAACGAAGCTGCTGCAAAGCTGAGGGCAGTCACTCCACTGCTCACACAGTGCATTGTGGGATCCTGGAAGACCCAGCACGAGTTCTCCTCCTCCTACCTTAGGAGGAGAACCCAGTGACATGAGCACTGCTCATGTGGATATGCAAGAGGCAGAGCCCAGAGCAGGCTCATGTCATGTCGAAGGTTGTAGCCTGCCTTCTCTTCTGCACCTGCACCACCACCACCCCTCCCCACCCACACCACGCAATCTGGTCACGAGAATGGCCTTACTGGCTGACTAAATTATTTTTGAGCAGTTCTCTTGAAATCCTATAGAGTAATTCCCAAGTAACACTAACTTAATCTGCAAGACAGCCGCTGTATTTTATCGTTATGCCTATCACATTTTTCTGTATTTAACAGGTTTTATAATTATCTCAAAGCCAATTTTGACAAATACTAAATTAGGATAAGCATAATCTATTCCACCAACAGAATATAAACAGAGAGTGGGCTGCTTCACACAGTGAAGAGATGCACAAGGCCAAAAATGTTGGGCAAAAGTATTATTTCATCCCAGAGAAATGGTGCCAAATGTGCCTTGATGTACAGGTTCTTCCTCAAGGGAAGATGAATATTGCAAAGAAAACCAATAAGGGTTAGCAAATTCATTAAAATACGCAAATAATCACAAAACAAAATCCATATAAAAATAGATTAAATATAGTGGCTGACCTCCAGAATTACTCATGAGTAGTTCTACCAAAATTAATGGGACAAGTTAGTCATGAGGAGACAAAATTAATGGGACTAACTTGCCCCATTAATTACAGTGAAACTACTTATTAATAGTTTAATCAGGATGCCAGCCAACAAAAGCATATTCAAAGGACTTTTTCAAAGGTGATATTTTAGTAATGTGCATTATATCTTTATTTAAATTGAGTTAGGATAGCCTTTTCATTTATTTTGTTGCTCTGATTTATAGTTTACCCCTGAGAAAGAACTTGCATACAGAGTTAAGATTAAGGGGGAGGCCATTTTTCCAGGATCAGTTATGTTTTTCAGTAGCGTTATGTTGCCACATTAGATCATCTTTGTAGTCTTATGACACATTCGCATACAGTATGTAACTCCTTGTTGGCTAGGATCACCCTGTGGCTATTCCGAAGAAGATGACCCATTAAGTGACCTTCTGAGTAAATTACTCAACAGAAGTCTTATTGGAATCAAGTATTCCTTTAGTGCAACTTCTGAGTAATACTATTGAATAAGTCAGTCTGGATGTTAGCCACTAATTATAAAGCAGCAGCGAGGCAAAACAAAGGTAACCAAGAACAAAATGCAAAAGGTGAATATTTGAATACTGAAGAGGTTTTTCAGGAACCATACCCCCTCCGCTTCAACATAACGTGACTTCTGATCTGAAAAACCAATATGGCTGAACATCTGGCAGACCTCTACTTGCAAATGATGCCTGTACCCAGCGGGTTATGCACATTAACATACCTGATTTCCTTCCAGAATAGCATCTTCCACTTCCGTTTTCTCAAGACCCACACAGGAAGCAACAATTGACAATATATAATCATGTCTACCATCCAGGTGAGCTCGTTTGGCCTCTTTCTCCTCCTTCAGCTTTTGCTGTGGGAGAAATGTCTCATTATTACCTTGTTTGGAACGCAGAGATTTTCTTCAATCACTGCATTTGGAGCTCAATAAGTTCCAATTTATGAACCTGTTGGTCAAAAAACTTCACCATATCTTCATTCCAAGGTCCTGAAACCAAATCAGGTGCTGAGCCTCATGTAAGTTTACTGAGGAAAGTGAGGGGGAAGCATAAGGAAATCTGGATGTTCACAGGAACTAAGCACAGAAGCAGAGATGGCAGCTCCTTTCTGCTTGTCTGGTAGAGAAGGAGAAAAAGAGAAGAAATCCCTGCCTCGTGTACCAATGAAGGGACAATAGTACATGTGAACCCACCTACAGTGGCTCCTTCTCTTGCTCCTCCTCTGCTAGAGAAGCAAGTGAGAGCCCCTGATATTTGCTTGCTGGTGTGCCCATTTGTTCCTAATCCCTAGTCATGGTAACAGCTCATTTTCTGGCAATAGTCACTTCTCCTCTGGTCTCTGGAATGTTGAGTGCATAATTTCCCCTATCTGTAGCCAGAGCCCTAGTGGACATCTCAGTTTCTTGAATTTTCTTTTTGATAGTTACAGTCCAATTGCGTTCTATTGGTGAAGAATTAAAATGGCCCCTGGAAAAGCAATGAAAAATTAAAAGTATTAAGTAGGAGAATTAAGTTCAGCTGACTATTCTAAATGTTGAACTGGAGAACTGGAGTCAAAGGGGAAGATGACAGCTAAGTTTGCCTGTCTTCCTCCATCAATCAATGGCTTAACCCAAAGGAATGTTTCTAGGGTCAATTTTTAATTGAAACATTGCCCACAGAGCACATACAGGGTTGGCCCTAGGGTTTTTGCACCTTAGGCAAAGTTTAATTTTAATGCCCTCCCAGATGAAAAATGCAAAGCTTTGGCTTTAACTTGAGCTGAGCACACTGCTCATTCATGAGATTGAATTACCAGCCCTTGTGGATGACTAGCCAATGACTATCCCACACTGGTGTGAAGTTGCACAACACCTTAATTTAAATTTAAAAAAACCTTTAACATTAACACTTCATAAATGAAATGATGCTTCTCCTAATTTTGAAACCCAGTATGAAATCAAGCTGAGCAACATATCCTGTTGCTATTACTAGTTACATTCAAGAGAGGAAGTGCAGTTTATGAAACTAGCTGGTTATTGGGTGGGCTAAGATGCAATGAGCAAAGAAAAATTTATTTTGGGGGTACAGAAGCAGGTCCTTTGTGGAGCAGGGTGCAGTATTACAGATTACATTCTTATACCACTGTACAGTCCTAGATAACTGCCTAGGTCTGTCTAGCGGATGGGTTGATCCTGCCCACAGAATATCCTATCCTTTATTACTATCTACTAGCAATTTTGTTCGAGTATGCATGCCTTATGATATACCTTACCCCCCAAAAAACGTGTAGGCACATGCATTCCCTCTTGCATGCATGGAAGATCATCACTGGATGTCTATTAAGTCCTTCACCCCACTTCAAGTTACATGTTCTGCCCCCAATGTGCTGTCCGTTACTGTGAATGCAGAGTTCTTTACATGCTTCACAGGAAATATCCAGCAGTCCATACCTCTCCAGGTCTTTAGCATGCAGGTCACTTTTACCAAAGGTAGTACCTGCATACTGGGGAGCTAGGAAGAGGAGGTGGGTCACTGAATGTCTCTATATGAGGAATGTAAAGGCCTCATCTCCATGGTAACTGACAGACATATTGCAGTGCACCTGGCACAACCCACCCTCTGCTGAAGGCCAGCGAGACAGAAGGGCATGGTGAAAGAGGCTAAGCTCTGGTCTAAATACACAGGAGGGGATTGTTGTACCATATACAGTATTTTGCTGGTGGCCAATTGGGCAGAGTGAACATTTTGCCAACTCAGTTCTGCCTTCAACAGATTCTGTCTTTCGTGTTTCTCAGAAGAAAACATAAAACAGGACTCAAACTTTGGTTCTCAAACAATGTGTCATTTAGCTTTTCAAAGATGTCTCATGATAAGCTTAAAAACAAAGTCAATTACTAATTAAGCAACCTGTAAGACGGAAAGATCTCATCTCAGCCAGAGAGCAAAAAGCCTTCAACCGCTTGACAAAAGCACCAGTCAAAGCTGCTAAGCAACAGGTTACCCAAGCAGCTGCTGCAAACAAAACATTCTGGCATACTCATTTCTCGTCTCAAGCTATCCATTTCACTTGTGGCCCTAGTTCATCTTAGGGCCACTAAACTAGAAAAGGCATGCATTTTTCATTCTTGCATTAAAAAAAAAAATGTTAAAGGAAAGGGAAATTAAGAACCAGTGTGCTGTTTCCAGCAGTGGCTAGTCAAAGGCCCCTGGGAAGCTTAGAAGCAGGGTGTGAAGGAAACAGCTCTCCCCTCTTGTTTGTCCTCAGTATCTGGATGTGGAAGTGCACTGTTTCTATACATGGAGAATCCATTTAGTTGTCAAAGATTACTGCAATGCACTCTATGTGGGGCTGCCTTTGTATTTAGTCCGGAAACTGCAATAGGTCCACAACGCAGCAGCCAGGTTGGTCTCTGGGTCATCTAGAAGAGACCACATTACTCCTGTGTTGAAGGAACTACACTGGCTGCCGATACATTTCCAGGCAAAATACAAGGTGCTGGTTATTACCTATAAAGCCTTAAACGGCTTAGGCCTGAGGTATTTAAGAGAATGTCTTCATCGCCATGAGCCCCACCACCTGTTGAGATCATCTGGAGAGGTTCGTCTGTGGTTGCCGCCAACTTGTTTGGCGTCTACTCAGGAATGGGCCTTCTCCGTTGCTGCCCTCGGGCTTTGGAATGTGCTCCCTGTTGAAATAAGAGCCTCCCCATCTCTGGCAACTTTTTAAAAGGCAATGAAGACACATTTATTCACCCAGGCTTTTAATGAGATTTATAGTTTTAATATTTTTAATATTGGGTTTTAAATGTTTTCAATGTTTTCAATGATTTTAATTGTTAATTGAGTTGATGTTTTAAATGAAAAAGTTTAAATTGTAAACCTCCCAGAAATGCAAGTTTTGGGTGGTATAGAAATATTTTTAATTAATTAATTGATTGATTGATTGATTGATTAAAATAGATGCTCCAATACCTATTTACATGAATTTCTCTAATCCTGGCACCCTTTCCAGGCATTATGTTGTTGTTGTTTATTTACGATCTTAGATCAAACATTAATATACGCAGAATATACACAGTAAAAAGAAAATAATGGAAACAAAGTCTAAAATGTCATCAAATATATAAAATCAGGAATCTTTGACAGTAACCGATTGCTGTGCTCTAGCTTCTCTTAGTTTGGTCAATGTATAACAAAATTTAGCAACCGCCAGGGATATTGTTGGGTCCCTGTCTTCTAATAAGCATATAAGAATTGTCTCCACTGAGTGGCTTTGGAGATCTTTCAGATACTGAGATAAAAATAAATCTCTTTCATCTGTATAAAGTGGGCAATGTAACAGTGAATGTGTTAGTGTTTCGGGAGCAGCTCCGCAAAGGCATAGTCTCTCCTCATAGGGTTTTCTCTCAAATTTCCCTACTAGCATCGCTGAGGGTAAAGCATTCAAGCGAGCTCTTGTAAACGCCCAGCGCAGCTTTGGTGAATAGATTGTATAGAAATAAGAGGCTGTGACCCAGTCTTTCTTAGTGCTTAGGAATTGTAGCAGCCTATTTACGGAGGCCCTTTCCTCCTGGAAATTTATGTCCCTAAGCCTTTGTTTAACTAGTGATCTTGCTGTTGACTCGCCCTGTTCTAACAATTGTACTGGGCAGAAGCCCATCTTCCGGAGTCTTTCCTCAACCATCATACACCAACGGGGTTGTGGGGTAGCGGCAAGGAGATGAGGTATAAGTCCTGTCGGGTAAAGATAAGTCTTAATCCAATACAGGATTATGAGCAGCCAGGCCCCCAGGCATTATGTAACTATATAACCCCAAACTGGCAAGTGCACTGGCAAGCCTTCCCTCCCCACTCTCCATAAAACACAGCTTTTTTCTGCTGAGACAAATGCTGTATTCCGGGAGAGATCCTCCCCATAACTGGGAATACTGGGTCCTCAACATCCTGAATCACACGGAGGATCTCTCCTCAAGTACAGCATTTGTTTCTGCAGACAAATGCTGTGTTGAGTGGAGAGTGGAAGCTGATCTACTGTTCGAGCAGCACTGACCAGCACACTCCTGCTGGCACTGTAACCATGCATAGCATACACAGTTACATAATGCCTGAGAAGGGCTGGAGAATGTTAAGAAATGGGGGCATGTTACAGGCAGCTTATAAAGCAACTCAAGCAAGCCACCTAACATGTAACAGGAAACAAGCCAATATCAGTTTGTGCATAAAAATATGGTTTGTATCACTGATACACATTTGTGTATCAGTTATACACAGGTTTGTATCACTGATACACATTTGTATCACTGATACACATGCACACAGCTCAAAATCTTCTAAAGTATCTGAAAACAAGCCTTCATCTCATATCAAAATACTTCATGTAAAACACACATATACAGAATTACAATTTTATCATACAAAATGCATAGATCATCCGTCCATAATAGATGGAAGGGTCATGCATGAAACAATAATTGTTATGAAGCACTAATAATTAGTCTTCCTCAAACGTCTTCCTCAAAACATCTTCCTTTTTGTCTTCCAAAAAGCTTTCCACAAGAAAACTTTGTCACAGACTGCCACATCCTTGTAGAGGAACAGGAACCTGCCTAACAGCTTTCCAAAATTTTCTGGTTTACACAGTTTAACATACATTAAATGAAAATACATCCCACAAAAATGGCTGTAAGCAATCCTGTTTGTGCCTTTATTTTTTTAGATTATTCTTTATGGATGTGGCAAGGTGCCCTTTTGAATTCTGACTACATTACCAAATGGAGTACTTGGATTTTTAATGAAGTGCAACTCCACTTCTAAGTCTCTCACCTTTAAAACTCTGCCAACGCTTTCTTTCCAAAGGTGTCGCCTTCCAGACCTGAACATTTTACTAGCCAAAATATGGACACTGCAAACAGCAACCTGTTAACTTAAGCCAGTAATATCCTCATTTGCCTTGCTGCTCCGAATCCTTAGTCAAAGATTTTGGAGCATTAGGATCTCTTACAAAGGTCAGTGCCTTGAAAGTTTAGATTTCTTCATTAATCCACTGCTGTTTGCCCACAACTAGACTAGATCTGAAGAGCTCCTGATCCATCCTAAGTAGCCGTCCAGTGTCCCAGAACTCAAGAGTTTGAGCTATAGAAATAAAACCAACACAGCTTCAGGGTTGTTATGGTAGCATTGACATGAAACTACTGGTCAGGATCCACATGTAAATCTAACAGTCAGGGTTTTGATGCCCTTTATAAACAAACATGCCTCGTCTTGATTCTTGTTTGTTCTTTTGATCTTGGGCAAACACATTTTTTCCTTTGTTAGGCAATGGCTGTTAATGGCTATACAAAGTGTCAATTTTTACTCTGGTTTTGATTTATGAAACTACAGGCAGAACCTGATAATTAACTTTAAGCTAAGCTCTATCTAGGTGATCACAATGTTTTTTGCAACACAATCTTTCATTATTATTATTTTAAGACAATGCAGTTTACTCTCCTCTTAGTTGTACAGACATCCTGAAAACCTGATTGGAAAGTGTTCTACAAGATGAGCAGCTGCTATGTTTATGGCAGAATATGTGTACTTTACCTCATTAACTATGGTACACACTTCCCTACACAGTGGTTATTTCTATTTAGGGTGGAAAGTAATGTACTAGCTGGTCCTCAAAGAGATGCAACATCAAGGCCAGGGGATCCAGATGTTTAAGGTAGGAACACGGAAGTCAAGGGCACACTCAAGCAAGCTTTGCAGAGTTCAGAAGGGACAGGAAGGTTATGCACATGGCCTGTTACCTGGGTGGTGGGGAGGGCAGGAGTTGTGTGTTGAAATGTTTCTGCTACTGCATATTTGCATGAATATACTCGTTTTATATTCTTACATTCTTGTGAGTTCAGTTGCTTGTGCCCTCAAGAACCCATGTGCTAAAAATACTGTGTTTGTCACAGTATGTGTAGGGGGATGATGCTTAATTTGCAGCAGGGAAGCAGAGGAGGCTCCATAATTACCTAAGAGCACCTCTGCCTGTTAGTTGGTCAAACTCCTTAACATTCCTGCCTTCTTCTTCCTCAAAGCATACAGAACCCCTCCTGACGTTTACCACTGTTGTTTCTTCAGAGCCTCTTTTTGCCCTTGTGTCCCTTCCTTTAAGCCTCCTCCTTCCCTTAAGTTCCCATATGTCAGCCTATTGCTTGCCCTTCAGCCTTCCGTCATCCACCAAGTGTCT
Organism: Hemicordylus capensis; assembly: GCF_027244095.1. Classification (NCBI taxonomy): domain Eukaryota; kingdom Metazoa; phylum Chordata; class Lepidosauria; order Squamata; family Cordylidae; genus Hemicordylus; species Hemicordylus capensis. Next base: position 187,246,562 of record NC_069660.1, read on the forward strand.
AAGCTACGTTACTTTCTCTGCCTCCTAGAACCTGTTCCCAGACCTCTACCTTCTTCACAGGCTAATCCACTGCTGTCCCTAGAGCCTGTGTAAGATTTAAATTCCTGACAAATATTCATTGAAACTGCAGACACTCATAGTTTTGTTCCTTGAGCAATTGAAATATTCATAAACATTCCATAACATCATACCAGCTCAACTAATCAGTGTCAGAGGCACTAACTCTAATGTTTAGATAAGTATGACACATATCTCCAGTACATAGGGAATAGTTTTGCAAACACAGAAAAGAAAGAGCCAGTAGCTCCCAAGTTTGGGCATAGAATTAATTGGTTCATGCTGCGCAGTACGGTAATAATATTGTACCAGAGTTAACTCACTGCAGTTTAAATCAACGTTTGCTTTTAAAACATACAGCCAGCAGGATGCCACCTACAAGGCTCACTAGAACACACTTGGAAAAGGGGGGAATTTCTCTTTCAATACAAATGTAAAAAGTGGTGTTGTGGTGCCACCAAGTGACAAGATCTGTAAAATGTACCAAACTCAGCTTCATTTTGTAAGCACTGCCATTAGAAAAAAGTTTTTGCAAATTTCAAAGAAATTTTTTTAATATTCATCTATGACATAACAATAATGGCTTTTTTTTTTAAATTAAACTCAGCAAGACTGAGTTTCTATTCTTTTTGCCCCCAAGAAATGCAAAGCGATTATATAGAAGATTTTCCAGGACTGAAGTTTAAATTAATCCAGTCTGGGGAAACCTGCTCATTTTTTCATGTGTTATCCTTGGTCATTGTCCCAAAATTACTGTAACTGCCATTATTGGCTTTAGTAAGCATCAAAGATGGGGCAGTAGTCTGGCTTCATTTGCTACTATTCTGATCAAAGAATTGAGATTCTCTCTTTCCTGTTAGAGCCACTTGGGGTCATTGCTATGGATGCATCTGCTACAACAGCAGTAATTTTGTCCAGGAATAGAACAGTTGGATCAGTCCAAGAGATATCAATGGAGAATGAAATAGAAGCAACAAAAACTTCAGTCCAGAAGTTGACTAATGAAGGCTTCTACACTGAACCCTTAACTGAGGAGGACAAAATGTTCTTGTTAAACCAGCTGAAGTAGTACACAGATTGAATTCATCTTTACAACAGCCGTTTCTGAATTCTACTCAATCCCTATGTCGCTTCTGCACTACAGTGAAGCATAGTACTATCAGCAATGGGGATGTCATCAAAACAAAACAAAACAGAATTTGAAGAGTCCAATATCATTTGACAAATGCACAGTGATTTAGATTCATTGTTTTGTCATCAATAGGAGTTTGACCCAATCTTGGTGCTATGTTTCCTGGGATGAAAGAAACAGGAAATCATTTCTGGCTACTTCCAAACAGCTCGTTGAGCATCTGCTGAATAGAATACAGTTGATCAATCACTGAACATAATTTTGTGACTTTTCTTAAGAAGCCGCATTCTGTGTGATCATAAGAATGAATCATCTGACGGACTGCCTATTTAAGTCCATTTCTATCAGGAGTCATCCCACCTGAAGCATCCGAGGGAGAAGTGAGACAGTGAGGTCCCTCTATTGATCTACCTGAGACCAACTGCTGTTTGGCTCCTTTGCTCCCATAAGTGTCTCTTGGACTGGCCAGTGCCTGAATTTGCTTATTTTCATCTTCCCTCTCTATCCCTTTTTCTAGCATGTCTATTAAAATACAAATCATTATTTTATACTCTGAATTGCCTTGAGTGCATTGACAGAATGGCAGTATATAAACATTGTAAGTAAATAAATGAAAACTGAGATCGCTGGATACACAAGAAGACACTTAAGATGAATGACTGCATTTTATAAGTTAATTAGCAGAGTTGTGCAAATTACAAGAAGCCAAAAAGATGTACTTAGACTCTTAGCCTTCAGATTCATATATCCTTCTCACTAATTTGAATTCCAAGCAACACACTGATTGAAGCTAATTGTCTGTTTCTTTAATGAAGAGACATGGTTACATGGGAGTAAATACAATAATATAATTCAAGGAGGAATACTGGGATTGTTTATTTATTCCTTTTTATACCACCCCATCCAAAGGCTCTGGATGGAGCACAAGTAAAATACAAACAAACAAACAAGAAGTTCAACCCTCATCACTCCAACTTCTTGCTCCTTATCCTAAGAGTCTGAACACATTTGTGCACTAGAATTCAGATGTGCCTTGAAATTTTATATATAGCTGCAAAGGATGGAGGAGTTCCTTATTTTCTCTATCCAATTATTCAAGCTCATCTTTTCAAACAGATTTTTAATTGGAAGACTAAAATGTACTTCATCTGCATTTTTCTTCACCTTCATATTTGCCTCTTGATTTTAACTTTCTTTGGGCTAATATATTTAAAAATACATACTCTATCAACATAGCCATGTAACTCACAGAATGACCTTGGGCCAAACACCTTCTCTCAGCCTAACTTAATTCACATGGTGAAAGCTGACAATAAAATAGAGAAAACCCATTTAGGCCACCATAAGCTTCTTGGAGGAAGGATAGGTTACAAATGCAATAAATATTAAACCAACAATGTCCTTGTCCAGGTTGCTAACACATTTCATTGTGTAAAGAGAGATTTAAAGCACAGTTAGTCATCTGGAACTCTTTAGTTTATATTGCTAATTACATGCTTGAGCTTATTTTTGTTAATGACCTTGTTATTCATCTATCACTTGGTCAGTTTAACTTGTGCTTTGCTTGTTTTGCTCAACAGTGCAAACTGGCTGTCTTTGCTTTCATATTTCATTGTCATGGTACTGCAGTCCTCTCTGGAATCTCCAGAAAATACAATTTAAGTCATCCATTTTAAGCAGTTTGTTGAAACAACTTCAAAGGAAGGGTGCTGCCTTTTCATACCAACTTCCATCAGCTAGACAAATTAGATTCTACTGATCACTGAAGATCAATCTGTAATGGTTTCATCCATCCCTCCTCCAAAACAATGTGCACTTCCTATAAGGGCAGAAGTGCAAGTTGCAAAGAACAAATAAGACCATAAATAGCAGCCCCACATCAAGTTATTCCCCTCTTTTGTGTGCTGTAGTACAAGCATCCCGTATTGTGATGCAATTACTGTACACTGAGAGTTTTGTTGATCTCTGGGGTGTAGTTATAATTGAGCAGATGAGTTCAAAGAACCCAGGCCCCCAAGCTCCTGAGGGGCCCCCCAGCTCCACCCCACCCTATTTTCTTCATTATCTTCCTCACTCTGAGGGAGAGAGGCATGAACACGGGGGCCCCTCTCCCCTAGCTTCATCCCTGCCTGATCTCACTCCCCATTATCAGCCAGGAAATATACAGCATAACATAATCAAGATATGGTCTATTTTATGCCAACGCTGTGCTCTTTGCAGTGGGTTATTCCTTTCTGGCTTGTTCTTTTTTGTGTAGTTTAGTTATCAATTTAACTTGCTTTTAGCCCAGACTAAGGACTTTTTCTCAGTCAAGTTTGCACTGAGCCTGTGGCATCCCCCCCCCAATGCTCTTGCTCACTCTCGCCGCCCCCCAATGCTCTCGCTTGCTCTCGCCGCCCCCCACAATGCTCTTGCTGCCCCCACAACGCTCTCGCCGCCCCCCACAATGCTCTCGCTTGCTCTCGCCGCCCCCACAATGCTCTCGCTCGCTCTCACTGCCCCCCACAACGCTCTCGCTTGCTCTCCCCCCCACAACTCTCTCACTCACTTTCTCCCCTCCACAACTCTCTCGCTCGCTCTCTGCCCTCCACAACTCTCTCGCTTGCTCTCCCCACAGCCCCCTCTCTCTATCCTCTGTCTCTGTCTCACAGTCTTTGCTTCCCTCTGCCACTGCCAGGGACTGTTGCCCGCTTGCCTGACAACCTCTGAGCCCCCCGCTTCCTTCCGCTTCACAGCACAGCTCAGCCAACCGCCTGCAGCCCCCAGAGCCAACTGTCCTTCTCCCGAAGCCAACCCCAGCCTCCGAGCTCCCTGCCGCTTCACGGCACCCCCAAGCCAACTGTCAAACTGCTTTCTAGCCACCCCACAAAACTCCCTGCTGCTCCAGAACTCTCTCCCCCTCTCAGTCAATTGCCTCCTCCCCCTCTGTCAGCCAATCACCTCCTTTCTGCCACGTCCCCACTCATGGCCCGTCTTGGAGATTAATAATATAGATGTGTTGGGCAGGGACACACACACACACACACACACACACACACAGAGTCCCTTTCTCTAAAAAAGAAAGGCATAGATTAAGCTGTTAAGAGGTCCTTCACTAGCCCTCTTCAAACCTGATAAGGTTTGCCCTTATAGGAAGTGTAAGTTGTTTTGCAGGAGGGATGGGGAAAACCAGTACAAACTGATCTTCAATGATCAGTGGAATCTAATCAAGTCTGTGGAATATCAGCTCACGAGAGTTCAAATGGGAGCATGCCGCCTAGTCATGCCCCTGCACCAAACCACTCTTTGACCACTCACTCTCCAGACATCCCCACATTCAGTGTTTGTCTGCAGAGGGCAGCACTGAATAACACGGGGAGATCTGCAGACAAGCACTGAACACTGAAGCACTTGAGGCCAAGGAGGAGCATAGCAAGTCAACACACTCTTGTATGCCTCTCTCATGCACTGGCCTCAACAGATTCAATATCATCCAAGGATGACTAATGTGTTTACTTTTTTTCCCCTGAGCCAGAAAAACGATCAGGACCAGACAAGGGCTATGAGCAGCTATACCCAAATCTAGATCTGGAGAGTGTGTTTTGCAGTTCAGGATCCCAAAGGTCAGAGACTGGAAGCTGGAGCCTGAAATGCAGCAGATTAAAGGGTGCTACTATCCTGCTGACCGGGAAGCTTTACAGACAGGGCTGTTACCGTGAATCTCCTCCAGAAGAGAGTGTGTCCGTTCACACACCAGCCAAACACACTCTGAAGTCCATTTGAGATCCTTGGAAGCACTCCACACACAAATGGGACTTTGTCTTCCTAATTCTAGCTTATCCCAATGTATTTCTGAGTTTTTTAAATGCTGGTTTTAAGGAGTTTTTCTGAAAACGCTGGAGCAAATAGGGAGAGGCACTGCCGTAGAATCATTAACATGATAAGAGGGATACACTCTTTTAGGAATGCAGATACAGGCTTTAGAATTCTCTCTCCCCACCCACCCCATTGGCTAGAAGAAAAACAAAAAGGCATGCAATGTGAACCGGCACCTAAATAAAACCTGAGAGCAGAGGGGAGGGGCTGCTTCCCTCAATGACATGAGTGTAATTTGAAATGGCTTCACTCAACATTTACCCCGCAGCATGAAGCCATGTGTGAATAACTCCCAGGTAAAGGCAGAAGGACGGGATCCTAGCATTTTTATCGAGCCTGCCAATTCAGAGACTTCATACTACCTGCCAATCAGAGAGGTTTATGTGGCACACACCAGTTCCCTTTTGCTCCAGCTCTGAGGCTTAAGCACCCCCAGCCTACACACCTCACTAGACTAAGTCCCTGTTTCCAACTTGGAGGCTTCTGATCCAAGCCCTGAAGTTTCTATGATAATTGTGGTGCGGGTGGGGGGAATCTGTAGTGGCTGGCTGAAGATGTACACTCATCTTTTGGCATATATTAAGGCCATAAACATGACCAGAAGTCAGGGAGGGAGGGGGGAAGGCCTCCCCCAAGATGATCCTGCAAAGGTGGCGGGAAGCACCGACTGCTGCACACAGTGCGGATCTCTGGAGGCCAGGACAATGCCTCCCAGCCTCAAAATATCCTACAATTTACCGTGCAACAAGCATGGTGCATTGGGGGATATCACTGTGCAACAGGCATTCGAGGTGCCCATCTCTGTATCTTCTCAGGCTATAAGCAGCCCGAGCTCACACATAACCCCAGTGCTGGGGTCAAAGGTGTGCATGCAATATGCATCAACGGAAATCTTCAGACGAGTTCTCGGTGCAGATCTGGTACCCTCGAGTTTGGCATGTTGCCACAAATTCGTTTGGCATGTTGCTCTCTTTGGAAAACCCAGTGCATGAAGGAAATCTCTCCAGAAGCAAGGTAAAACCAGACCCTGTAGAAATTGTCTGGTCCCCATTGTGTAATGCATGCCGACAGAGGTCACTTTCTCTTTACAAACCACAAAAGCACTTTCTCTTTACAAACCACATTCTCTTTACAAAACATTTTGGAGAGGCACTCCTTGAGGCCCATGACCCTTAATGCAGCTCACTGGGCCTTTTTCATTTGTTTTCTCTGGTTTGATGGTGTGCTATATCTTGCATGATGTCACTGTAATCTTTAACACTCAATAACAAATCTCTATTCAAGAATGAGGAGACAGTTTTTGCTTCAGCCAAACTGTATCATTGTAATGTTAATGTAAAACCTGTGGCTACAATGCTCACTCAGATTCCAAATGGTCACATATTAATATAAACTAGCTGGGCCGGGCATAGAGCATCTGCACCTCTAGTTCTCCCCCTGCTACCGTGAACCAGAAATGGCTGGAAGTGCCTGGTGCCTGTTTGCACACACATGTCACGTGCACCGGGCACTTCCGGCCACTTCCTGTCCATGATGCACCAGGGCGGCAAGGAGTTATGCTGCTGCCCCACGGGACCAATTTTGCACACTGGGCCAGCAGGCGAAATGCGGGGGGGGCACCCTCCCTAGTCCTTAAGGCTATCCCCAGCACCACCTTCAAACCAGGGGAACCTCCAGACTTTTTAACTGGTTCAGAGATCCGTAAAAGGCCCTCCAAACCAGTTCCGTGCATATCCCTACTAGGAGGAAACTCACAAGCAGGGGATGAGGGCACGCCCCCACTCCTGCTCTTACTTCCCTGCAACTGGTATTTAGATGCATCTGCGCCTAAGTAGACTGCCACTAGACTACACAGACTCTCCTCTTCAAACACGGCTACATCTTTGCTCATAAGAAAGGTTATCCTACACAATATCTGCCCACATCTTGACACCTTTGTAATCAGGTCCTGTAACATTAGAAGCAACCCAGAATAAAGGATTCTGCATGCAGCACTCATGGCTTATTTACAGCCACATCTGCTTGATCAGCTAAATTTTAATCAGAGCAGTCCACGTTCACTCATTAAATATTGCCGTTGGACACAGGACAAAAGAAGTGGGCTCTTAAATTAGCAGGAGACTGTTCCTTGAATGGAAGTAATGTACACATCTTGTTGATTTGGAGCAATCTGGTTCCAGTCTCCTTGATGGAAAAGAATTACTAGTAATCATACATTGGCAGAGCAGACTCGAAAACCATCACTTCAATTTCTAACTTACAGATACTATACGAGGGATATATAGGCCAGTGCAGCCCATTACCCACCAACTGCCTAGTCCTATTTACACATTATGTTCAACACACAACAAGTGTACCGTGACAGAGGTATAGATATTCACACATTATCTTGAACTCAGGTGCAGCAGTATACTTCCCATTTGTATCATGTATTTGAGGGGCCTGTACCCAGGTTCAGTTTTAAAATGAACACAGGTACAGCTATTCACACAAAAACTATGTGTGAGTGTACAGAAGTCTATATACTCATAGAACATAATGGGGCTATTCTCACGATTAACAAAAATCGGGCTAGGAGAGCCTAGCCCGATTTTTGTTAATCGTAAGAACCACCGGGTTTGCAAGCATGGTTCTTGAGCGGTTCTTGAGTGGCTAACCCGCCCAAGTAGCCCGCCCCTTAGCCCAGGTTTGAGGAGCGAGTGCTATCTCGGGGCTATCTGCTCATGAGTAGCCGCAGCACAGCTCCACATCATAGCTACTAGAGAGTAGACCCCCAACCGGGAGGCGAAAAGCCGCCTCCCGGCTCTGGGGGTCTCCCCAGTATGCCCTGAGCACTTGCATCACGGAGCCAGCAACCATGTGGGTGGCCGATCTGGCTGCCCAGGGCTCCCTGCTCGGTCGTCTGTGGGGAGAGCGGGCTTAGCCCGCTCTCCCCGCAGTTTTGGAGGAAGCGGGTCTCACGGATCATGAGACCCACCTCAATGTCTGAACAGAGCTCCTCCTGACTGCCAGCCTCTGCAGCATAACCGCTGATCTGAAGGACCCTCTCCTTTGTTATGCCACTCTGCTTTCTCCCAAACTGGCGCTTTCCAGGCTAGCTGCTGAAACAGCAGCAAAATGCCTCCATTTGGGCAAGTCGCATTCAGAACGTAAACAACAGGGGGAGCAGTCTCGCAGCAACTAACAACCCGAAAAAACAGCAACTTTTTCACGCCGGATGTACAATGTCCTTGCTCTATATCGCAGCGATTAAATTAGCAACAAGGCATTGGAAATGTGAATGGCAGCCTGCTGTCCGCATAGGGACTGCAGTGTCATGGTGTAGGAAGTGTGGAAGCACACTTCCTAGATACGTCCTGACCCCGTTGTAGGGTATAGTCTGGAAAGCACCCAGATGAGCTAGCATTTTACTCAAACAAAAATGAAAGTTTAATTGCCTTCTTTGTTATAGAAATATAACAGAGCAGCATCACTTTGAAAACCGATTTTAGCAAGGTGTCATATGTTAGATCCATTCATGTCTGCTTTTTCAACCTATACAAAGTAACCTACAGGCAATAAACTGATACCTTGCACACAGACAAGGCTTTCTGGGGGAACAAGCACCTGTATTTGCTAACACCCAAGGAATATTCTAGATTATACACTTCCATTGTATTTCATAGGCAAACACACTAATTTGCTGGCCCTTCTGTTCCCTACTGACCCTTTGTTCCCTACTGACCGCACAGTGACCAACCAGATGCCTTCAAAAAGCTCACAGGCAGGGGTGAGGGCTGGCCCCCTCTCCTGCAGTTGCTGCCCTGCAACTGGTATTTAGCAGCACCTTGCCTCTGAGGTGGGAGGTGGCCTATAGCCACTAGACTAGGAGCCACTGATAGACCTGTCCTCCATGACTTTGTCTAAGCTTTGTCCAAATTTTAAAGCCATCCAAGCTGGTGACTATCACCACATCTTGTGGCAGAGAGTTCCATAAGTTAATTAGGTGCTGTGTGAAGAAGTACTTCCTTTGGTTTGTCCTAAATTTCCCGAACTTCAGTTTCATGGGATGTTCTAGTGTGAGAGAGAGAATAATTTCTCTCTGTCTACTCTCTCTACTCCATGCATAATTTTATACACCTCTATCATATCTCCCTGTAGTCGCCTCTTTTCCAAACTAAAAAGTCACAGATGCTGTAGCCTTGCATCATAAGGAAAGTGCTTCAGGCCCCTGATCATCTTGGTTGTTGTCTTCTGCACCTTTTCCAGTTCTACAGTGTCCTTCTTACGATATGGTGACCAGAACTGAACGTAGTACTCCAAATGAGGCTGCACCATAGATTTGTATAAGAGCATTATAACACTAGCATTAGTTTCATTTTCAATCCCCTTCCTAATGATCCCTAGCATGGAGTTTGCCTTTCTCACAGATGCCACACATTGAGTCAACACTTTCAACAAGCTGTCCACCCCGACTCCAAGGTCTTTCTCCTGGTCAGTCACTGACAGCTCAGATCCCATTAGCGTATATGACAAGTTGGGGGGGGGTTGACCCACTATGCATCATGTTACACTTGCTGACTCTGAACCACATTTACTATTTGGATGCCCACTCCCCCAGTTTGGAGAGATCTTTTTGGAGCACCTCACAATCTGCTTTGTATTTCACTACCCTGAATAGTTTGGTGTCATCTGGAAATTTGGGCACTTCACTGCTTTCCCCAACTTCTAGATCATTTATGAACAAGTTAAAGAGCACCGGTCCCAGCACAGATCCTTGGGGGACCCCACTTCTTCCTTCCCTCCATTGTGAAAATAGTCCATTTATACCTACCCTCTGTTTCCTGTCCTTCAACCAGTTACCAATCCACACATGAACCTGTCCTCTTATCCCACGACTGCTGTTGTCCATTCTCTACTTCACTTCTTAACTAGACTATTCAGAGCCTTTTCTGGCCCTTATGATTGGGCACTGCAATGAAGGATTACCAAAAGAATGCCCATTTTGTTTGGGGTGTGTGGGTGTGCGTCCATGCACATATTAGAACATGCCATGGATAGGCCATCTTTCCATAAAATGTACCCCAATTGAATGCACAGTATATTCAAAGGTGTTGATACAGTATTACAATTCCTACTCCTGAGTTTTTTCTGACTTTTTGTTTTCCACAGACGTTCAGCAGATCAGTTCTGTACTATATTGCCAGAAAACAACAAGGTCATTCTTTACAGCTATTTCAGTTATTATAGGCACTATAAACATTATAGGCATGCAGAAGTATAAACTCCCCCTTCCCCAGCCCCACTGCCATACCCACAAATAGCATCACTTTTAATGGCAGCAGCCAAAAATCAAAAGAAAGTGAATGACAAAAGCATAGGTACACTCTGCCATGTAAGTAAACTGCTGAGGGAGATCATCAGGAGATTGGGTGCAGGGTGTTATCAGCTTGCTGATGATACCCAAATCTTTTTCTCAGTGTCAACATCATCAGAAAGCAGAAGCTCCCTAAATGCCTGCCTGGAGGCAGTGATGGGCTGGATGAGAAATAACCTACTGAGACTGAATCCAGCTAAGACGGACGTACTTATTGTGCAAGGTCAGAACTCAGGAAACTATTTTGAACTGCCAGGTCTGGATGGAGTCACACTTCCCCAGAGAGAACAGGTATACAGTCTGGGAGTGCTTCTGGATCCAAACCTCTCCCTGGTGTCTCAGGTTGAGGCGGCGGCCAGAGGTGCTATCAGCTTCGGCTGATACGCCAGATACATCCATTTCTTGAGATAAATGACCTCAAAACAGTAGTACATATGCTGGTCACCTCCAGACTTGACAATTGCAATGAGCTCTGTGTGGAGCTGCCTTTGTACATAGTCTGGAAACTGCAGCTGGTACCGAATGTGGCAGCCAGATTGGTCTCTGGGTCATCTCAAGGAAACCATTAAGGATGTGCACGTAACCAGGCGGGGTGGCTCGAAGGGGTGGGGGTGCCACTTTAAGGGTAGGGGAGGGTGCACTCACCCCCCCACACACAGACACTTTCCCCCCACCGGCGCTCGTTGCCCGTAAAAGCCTTCGGGTCGGCAGTGTACCTCCCTGTGTACCTCCCTTCCCCCTCTTTGGCCGGAAGTACCGGGTGCATGTGTGCACATCGCACGTGCACGTCAGATGGGCATGCACACGCAGCCACAGAGGGGGAATGGGCAGTAAGGAGGTACACTGCCACCCCAAAGGTTTTTACAGGCAATGCGTGCCGGCGGGGGAGGGAGCGGGGAGAGCGGTAAGTGCACCCTCCCCCGCCCTTAAAGTGGCACTCCACCGGCCTGGAACTTGTGGGGGGACCCGGCGTTCGAATCTGTTTGGAAGCCCATAAAAGAGCCTCCAAACAGGTTCGTGCACATCCCTAGAGACCATATTACTCCTCAATTGAAAAAACTACACTGGCTACCAATATGTTTCCGGGCAAAATACAAGGTGTTGGTTATAAAGCCATAAACAGCTTAGGCCCTGGGTATTGAAGAGAACATCTTCTTTGCCATGAGCCCCATTGCCCACTGAGATCATCCAGAGAGCTTTGCCTGCAGTTGCCACCAACTCATCCAGTGACTATACAGGGACGGGCTTTCTCTGTGGCTGTCCCAGGACTCTGGAATAGGGATGTGCCCGAAACGTTTCGGAGGCCATTATAAAGGCCTCCGAAACGTTTCGGCACTGGGGGCGTTTCGGCGCCAGCAGGGGTAGCGCTTTAAGGGCGGGGGAAGGTGTACTCACCCCCCCCGCCGCGTTTCCCCCGCCGGCGCTCTTCAAATTGCAAGCCCCTCGGGGCGGCAGCGTTCCTCCCTGCCGCCCCATCTTCCCCGTCGGCCGCAAGTGGCTGAAAGTCGCAAGTGCGCGTGTGCCCATCGTGCGCGCACACGCGCACGGCAGAAGGGCACGCGCGCGCGCAACAGGCACACACGCACTCGCGACTTTCGGCCGACAGGGAAGACGGGGCGGCAGGGAGGAATGCAGCCGCCCCAAGGGGCTTGCAATTTGAAGAGCGCCGGCGGGTGAAATGCGGCGGGGGGGTGAGTATACCTTCCCCTGCCTTTAAAGCGCTACTCCCACCGGCGCCAAAGAGTCTTCGTGCACATCCCTACTCTGGAATGCACTTTCTGATGAAATAAGAGCCTCCCCATCTCTGACAACGTTTAAAAAGTCTTTAAAGACACATTTTTTCTCCCAAGTTTTTTAACTAGACTTGTGGTTTTACGTTCTTCTAAGGTTTTAATTTCTGTCTTAATCTGTTTAATGTTGTTGTAAACCACCCAGAGCTGGAGGTTTGGGGAGGTGTGCAAATATAATAAATAAAATAAATAATAAAATAATAAAAGTAGAGGTGTAGCAATTTGGTTCAGCTCCTGCCCTTGTCACTGAGCATGTCAAAACCATGCCTATCCAAGAGGATGGAGAAGTTGTGCTAACAACAGTCCACATGTTAACTGCACAGCTGTACCACTGTTCTCCAAAAAAAACCAAAAAACCACCCACTGAATTCTCTGCATTAATAAATAGGATGCAAGCTCAGGGAAAGTCAGGTTGGCAATGAATGGTTAACAACCTTATGTGAAACCCCTTTAAAATGTGAGTTAACAAGGTGCAACAATTCTGGTCTAAAATCCCCATCTGGAAATGCCCTGAGTTTTATTGAGACTACATCTCAGCCTGTCTGAAGAAACAATATTAGCTCTGTATACTAAGACAGTACTTTGCAAATCTGACTTAACATAGCTTTTACATAGTTTTCTTTTTAAACAGACATATCAGAGATGACTGAAGATTTAGTCAGCTCTTTCTTGAGTATCATGTTGAACTAGGGGTTTTACATTTTCCAGGATCTATAAACCAGATTTATAAACCAGCTGATGCACCAGGTCTCGGCTTCTAAATGCAAAATAACAATTGAAAGTGCCTTTGCGTGTGTGTAGAGTCCATTTTTGTTACCACTAAGTAACCACAGTGAATCCCTGTAATATGCAAGATGTCTTCCGGATCCAAGAGCAGGTGAGCTCAATGCCTTTCATCTTCACATTAAAACATTAAAAACTGTTTACAAATACACTGAACTAACTAAGAAGGGGTTTCTGTGTACCAAGCACCTGGCAGCCCTTACAACAAGCTACTAAGTGTCTGTCTGTCTTGTCTTTTCGGAGCAGCAGAGTTAAACTCTGGGCGACCAAACTGAAAGGACCACAGAACTCATGTGCTTTAAAACAGGTGTGGATAAGGGAGAAGTTCTGCAGGTGCAGATTTCCTGCCTGACAAACAAAGCCTTGCAAAAGGGAGGGGGGCTTCTTTCACACTACTGTTGAAAAGGTGGATTTGTCTTTTTGCAGATCCGGTTTGCCATGCAGAAGTTCAAAGTGAGAAGCTGCAGCCCCAGAATTTCCCCCCTTTACACTCCCTGTTCAAGGCATAGGACAGGACTGGACGGAATCCCGTCTTCCTTTGCATCAGGTGGTCACTATGTTGCCAAATCCTGGAAATGCAGTATGAATGGAACAGAGATCTGGGGCCACCTTCGTCCCTGCTCCGGGATCATTCCGGAGGGGGAGGGGGGAGAGTGGCGTCGGCTGTTGCTACTGCCGCCGCCACTGCCGCCTCAGCACTCGCTGCTAAGCTAAGGACCAAAGCAAACATTTGCACCTGCATTTCTTTGATATTCTCCATTGGAGCGATGGGCTGAGTCGGCCTGGGGTGGTGGTGATCGGAGTCGGACTGGCTCGGATGAGCAGCCGCAGCTTGTGGGCCCCCTTCCCCGTTCTCCATCTCCTCCAGGAGCTGCGCCGCAGCGGCTGCCGCTTGCTGCCCCCTTCTCTCAGGCGCCCGCCAACCGGCCCGCCCCCTCCAATGGGCCTGTTTGCTGCCGCGGCTGTTTCCATGGTGAGCCTGAATCCTCAGACATTTTGCAGGGCTCTGCCTGCTGCTTGCTCTCCTCTCCCCGCCCTCCGCTTTGCCATTTTTGCCGGGCTTCCCTCGGTGGTGTTGGAGAATTATTAGCCTACAAATGACCAGTTTAGCAAGAGCCTCTACATTCCCTGGAAGCGGAATTGCCAAGCATTCCAGCTATGTGTTCCAGTCCTTGCACTCTTGCCATCCATCTCCTCCATGGCCCCCCTCCTCTTGCCCCTGCACACCAGCGGGCTCGAACAGGCCTGCCCGGCAGGCAGGAAGGCATTTGCCCGATGCGCCCTGAGGCCCTCTGAGTATGAGTGCCCTCCCGTCTCCACAGCGCCTGCCTCTCTCTTGCAGGGCGCGGACACCAGGAAATCTTCTCCGAGAGAGTGTGAGCGGCGCCTCCTCCCTCAGCCCCAGCCCCCTCATAGGAAACATAGGAAACTGCCATATACTGAGTCAGACCACTGGTCTATCTAGCTCAGTATTGTCTTCACAGACTGGCAGCAGCTTCTCCAAGGTTGCAGGCAGGAATCTCTCTCAGCCCTATCTTGGAGAAGCCAGGGAGGGAACTTGGAACCTTCTGCTCTTCCCAGAGGGGCTTCATCCCCTGAGGGGAATCTCTTGCAGTGCTCACACATCGAGTCTCCCATTCATATGCAACCAGGGCAGACCCTGCTTAGCTATGGGGACAAGTCATGCTTTCTACCACTAGACCAGCTCTCCTCTCCCCTCCCTGCCTGCCTCTGTTGTCCTGGCAGCTCCCAGCAGCGCCTTCTTCTCTTGCAGGGCGCAGCCAGCCACCAGGGAATCTTGCCTGGTGCACCCTGCCTTCCAAGAGTGTGAGTGGCGCCGGCGCCTCCACCTTCAGCCTGCCTGCGCCGTTCGGTTGTACCAGCGCGCAGCGCCTTCCTCTCTTGCAGGGCGCAGCCTGTGTGTGCATGCGCCCTGCTGCTTTCTGAGAGTGCGAGCGGCACCTGAGTGCCCCCAGCCCCCTCCTGCCTCCGTTGTACCAGCAGCCGAGCCAGCGCGCAGCGCCTTCCTCTCTTGCAGAGCGCAGCAGCCTGTGTGTGTGACTGTGCGTGCGCCCTGCTTCTGAGAACGTGAGCGGCGCCTCCGCCAGCCTGCCTGAGCCCCGGCCCCCTCCTTCCTGCGTTTCACCAGCACCTGACTCTCTCTCTTGCAGAGGGCAGGGAATCTCTGCATCCAGGCAGGTTGCTGCTGTGCCGCTCAGAGAGTCCACTGAGCGAGTCAGGCCAGCGGGCTTCCTGTCATTCATTCTCCTTGCTGCCCTCCTCTGAGTCAAGTCAAAGTCGTTGCTTAATTTGAACGTGGCGCTTCCAAATCGCTGCTATTATTAACTGCAGAAATAAATGATGTCAGCCTCCAGTCATGTCTCCCAAGTGCTGGGAGTGGGAACCTGGTCCCTCTCCTTACTAATCAAAACGTTAGAAAGAGGCGGTCTCCTCCCACTACTACCTTCCTGCTTCCTCCTCGCTTGCTCTCTCACTCTGTACGTGCACAGACTCACTCTTCACCTCAGTCACGTGAGTGAGGATCTTCAGGTCAGAGTGAGGAGAAAGGAGACATGGGGAGCAAAAGCACACGCACACACAGTCTCATCCATTTCAAAACAGTAAGCAATGCATCATTTCAATCATTCATATTTCAATCAGTAAGCAAAAATGGAGGGGGTGGGGTGCATGCATATGGGGAAGTTCTGTGAAATGGGGAGATATCAGTCTGTCTGTGATTCTGCTGGTGGCTGTGATTGAGTGGAGAAGAGGGGAGAAAGAATTTCAGAAAGTAAGCAAAAATGGAGGGGGATGCATGCATATGGGGCAATGGGGGCCCCATATGCATGCATCCCCCTCCATTTTTGCTTACTTTCTGAAATTCTTGGGGGATGTGAAATTTTATTTATTTGTTTTACATTATATATCCTGCTCTTGCTCCAAGGAGCCCTGAGTGGTGTACTACGTACTTAGGTTTCTCCACACAACAACCCTGTAAAGTAGGATAGGCTGAGACAGAAGTGACTCTCTCAGAAATGGGGAGATATCAGGCATAAAATCACTCTCTGTGTGTGATTCTGCTGGTGGCTGTGATTGAGTGAGGAAGAGGGGAGAAAGAATTTCAGAAAGTAAGCAAAAATGTTGGGGGATGGGTGTATATATGGGGCAATGGGGTGTGTGAAATGGGGAGATATCAGGCATAAAATCACTGTGTCTGTGATTCTGCTGGTGGCTGTGACTGACTGAGTGGGGAAGAGTGAGGGGGGAGAGAATCATTTCCAAAAGTAAGCAAACCTCTAACAGAGATTCTCAGATGTTGTTGACTACAGCTCCCAGAATCCCCAGCCAAATGCAACTGCAGCTGAGAATGCTGGGAGTTGTAGTGAACAGCATCTGGGAATGCCTGCTAGAGCGAACAGTGATCTGGTGTCACTGAGAGGGAAGAAAAGTGAACTTTGAGAATAGTCAGCACTGATGCTGCTCTACTGTGAAATGTCAGAGAGCTTCTGGTTTTCTAGAGCATGAAATAAACCTCATCTATAAGTATTGCTTTTTTATAGGACTTCCATTATGTTTTAAATTGTTCTGGAGTTGACAGCAAATGTGAAGGCCTTAGGGGATGGCAATGTATTGAGTGCAAAACATGCAGTGCCTGTAGAATCCAGGGCAAAAATGCAGTACATTTTAATTCCTTAATGGAGTATAATGCTCAATTTAATTTTCAGTATGATTATTTTGACTTAATTGAGTCAAATTTACAGGCATAGGTAGGGACTATTTTTAAGATAGTCAGCATGGTGTAGTGGTTAGAGTGCTGGACTAGAACCAGGGAGACCTGAGTTCAAATCCCCATTCAGCCATGAGACTTGCTGGGTGACTCTGGGCCAGTCACTTCTCTCTCAGCCTGACCTACTTCACAGGGTTGTTGTGAGGAGAAACTCAAGTATGTAGTGCACCACTCTGGGCCCCTTGGAGGAAGAGCGGGATATAAAATGTAAAATAAATAAATAAAAGGGTGAAAATAAGGAGCAAGGACTACTTGAGTATTTTGCCTGCTTAATCATGAATGTATGCACAAACAGTACTGCAGATTATTACTTATTTAGCCAGCAGGGGTAGATTAAAGTAGCTGAGGTAAAAATTGTCCAAATCCAGGCCAATATAAGATACAACCCTGGCCAGCATGAGAACTGCCCTGGGGAGAGTCCAGTACCAGGCCTTTCTTCCACACAAGAAAAAGTTAAGGAAAGCACCTGCTATACAAGCCACAAAACAAGTTTATCCCTAGTCTGAGTATATATACATATATATTTGAAAGAAATTGAAAACAAAAACTCTGGGGATGACAAATCCTGTAGGT
The DNA here is from genome assembly GCF_027244095.1 of Hemicordylus capensis. Lineage (NCBI taxonomy): Eukaryota > Metazoa > Chordata > Lepidosauria > Squamata > Cordylidae > Hemicordylus > Hemicordylus capensis. The sequence continues at coordinate 187,263,895 of NC_069660.1, forward strand.
AGCATTGCTAACATTTAGCGGCATACTTCCGTATTAACTTTATGTTGCCAAAATTGACCATCTAGAGTTGTTAAACTAGTTCTGGCATTTCCAAAAGTGCTTATGAGCTGCTGATGGGGTGAGCAAGCCCCCCCACACACCCGCAAACACCTTCTTGGGGCTATTATTTACATCATAAGGTATACGGATAAAACAAGCAGTATCTGTTGGGGAAGAACGTACATAATTCCAAACTGTCCAACCTGACTGACATTGTAGGGGCTTAACCCCTTTCAGACCACTCTGAAAAGGAGTAACAGGGGGCCATAAATTAAGTCATAAGATACATGGCTGAAACAGATACCATTTGGTAGAGATGACTTTCCTGAATCTTAAAATGTGCAATTTGACTGCTTTATGTGGGACCAAACCCAAATCAGACCATTTAATGTGCTCAGGGCCCATAACCGCTTTCACTGTACTGAAGCAGATTCCGATCAGCTGGAATGTTTGTGAAAAGAAAAGGGGAGGGGGAAGGGAGGGAGGGAGTAGACACCTTCCACTGATCTGGAAATGTGCATATCATTTTTGAAATTATGAACTCCTTTAAGCAATAAAGCTTTTATCTGGTGGGCTTTTCATTTTTTAAACTTTCTAACTTTCAGCTTTTGAATTTGGTTTTAGCTATGTCTGGTTTTGGTTATTAATTTTGTATGGTTTTATATTGTTTGGCTAATTTTGACAGCCACCCCAAGCAGTATTACAGCGGAGGGATGGAATATAACTCAAGTTCATACATATATAAAATGATGAGGGTTTTTTTGCTACCGGAATACACATGTTATATTTCTTTTTTATCAGTTAGGAAAACATTGAAAACAATTAACATGCAACCCTCAGAAAACCTCAACATGACCCCTTTTCAGAGTGGTGTGAAAGGGGTTAAGCCCCAACAAAGTCAGTCAGATGGGACAGTTTGGAATCATGTATATTCTTCCCCAACAGATACTGCTTGTTTTATCCATGTACCTTATGACTAAGTGATGGCCCTAAGAAGACATTTTGGGATGCTTGCACCGCTTAAACACCCCAGCAGCCACTCAGAAGACTGCCACTTTTGGAAATGCCAGAACTAGTTTAACACCTCTAGATGGTCAAACTTTTTGTACCTTATCATGCATGTTTTTTGACACAGTCTCTTGGACAATCAGTACTGTGGTAGGCTGTAAAACATTAACATGGGAGGATGAGTTAGTCTAGTACATCTCTCTCTATAACTACATCCAGTAAACAAAGCTCCTCTTAAACACTGCATGACATCATCTACAGATAACAAATGCCCAAGTGCAGCTATCTGCTGTGCTCCCTAGGTGCAACAGAACGAACCAAGAGGAAAACCACATCGCAGCCTTGTCGACACATTTCATAGACTCAACAAGGGAAGATCAGAGTCCTGCTCAGCTCTCGCAGGCTGAAATTGAACTGTGAAAACATCCTGAGTGAAGTGCTCTGCTAGGTGTTAATCATAGCAAGGGGGAAGCAAACAATCCTTCTCTCTTACACTGCACGCCCCCTCCCCTCGCCCCCCGGAGGAACAGGTGAGGTGAAATGCTCAGCTCCTTTTTCAAGCTTTCTTTGAAACGACGGGAAGAAGCCATTCGAGCTGGATATGGCGAAGGCTTCTCAACAACGCAGCGTCCACACGGCCGGCCAATTAAACTTATTCCCGTTCTTGCAGGGTCTGAAGCTTTCGGCTTGTCTGGGTGCAATGGAACTGCTTTTGTATGCTCATTTCTTTCAGCTTACTGACGTCTTCCAAGGTGTTGGTTTTTTTTTTTTTAAATGTATCTATAGGGAGGCTGGTCTCTTGGGGGGAAGCACGCCTTGCAATATAGCCTCCTCCAGAAAGAGGGCGCTCTTTGTGTAATGCGTTCACAAGGCGCATTAAAGACCTATATATTAAAGCACCTATGTATTCATACCCTCGTTGGGTTCCGGCAGCTGCTCATAATACGGCCACGGCCAATAGAAAAGCGCTCTTTTCTTTAGTTCTGAGCTCCAATCAGAGCTCATGCTTTTCTCTTCCTGTGTAGCTTGTCCAGACCTGCCGAATGCTGACGGAGTGGCTCGGAAGTTCCCGAGAGGCGCGCGCTCTCTCTCTTGCTCTGCCCCTCCCGGTTTTGCGACTGCCCTCTCCCTCTCTTTCTTGTCCCTTCGCTTCCCTGGGCGGGGAATTGTTTCTCTTCCTTCCTTCCCTGTCCCCTCCCACCTTTGCAATTGCAATCAAGATGGAGGAGCGGGGTGGCTTCTGCACCCTTCTAGGGCACTGTGGTTAATGCAGCTGCTCCTGCCTTGCTCCCTAAAGACTGCAACACCCTTCCTCCAGCTTGCGCGCCCGTCCGCTTGCTTACTTCCATTCTTTTCCCCCCTCCCACCAGGTTCCTGCTGCTGCACTGATTGCAGCCCCCTCCTCCCATTTCCATCCATGCGCCCTCCCTTCCCCCTCCTGCAATTGTCTCTGCTTTTGGGGTTTTTTTTGCTCCTGCGTACATCCATTGCTTATGCATGCGCTGCACACCCTGCCTCTCTGGGGGGGCTGCCGGGGGCTCCCCTAGAGCTGTGATCTCTGCGCGCACACCTTCAATCGCCTCCTCCATCTATTATTACAATCATTGCTGCTGTCTGTGCAAGCGAGCGAGCCATCCAACCAGCCGCCCTTTTCTTTCCCCCGTTCTCTCTCCCATTTCTCCCCCTCCTCTTTGCACCATTATCATCATCATCACCACCACTACTATACCACCACCACCACCACCATCGTGTCTCTGGATGGATTTCCTCCCTGGGGTTTTTGCTAGAACGTGAAGCCGGGGACCTGGTGGCAAAATTGTAGATACTGTTTGTCTCCTGCTGCTGCCAGGATCCAGCCAAGGAAGAACAAGGAGGTCGATCAGAGTGGCGGTGGCCGTGGGATCTGGTCTGGAGGAACCACCAACCGCGTCTAGCAGCCATGAGCGGTTCCACGACCGCCTCCTCCACCAGCGGCAACGCAGCCGGGGAAGGGGCGGAGGACGCTGCCAAGGATTCCGCAGACATCGCGGCTTTCTTCCGATCGGATGAGTCGCCTTCTGACTAGGGATTGGGAAAGTGAGAGCTTGCGGACGAGGCCGTGTGAGAGCAAGCGAGCGAGAATCTTATCTTGTAAAGGAGTTTGGGGGACGAACGCGGGGGGGGGGGCATCTCCGTATCTGTTTTCCTCCCTGGCCGCTTCTCAGGGAGTTAGGCCAGTGAGGGTGATGCTCTGTATGTCCGTGTCTGGGAGCAAAGGTATTAGTGGACTTCCGTGCCTCAGAGCTAAAATCTTACTCCTAAGAGAAAGCTGCTCTCCTGTATTCTTGCAGTTCCGTGACCATGCTTTCGAAGGGGAGAAGTGGTCCAACGACCATGCTTGTACTGACCCATCTCTTACTGTCGGCTTGATATCGAGGTACTGAGACGAGTGGAGGTGGAGAGAGAGCCCTCCCCATAGGAGAGAATTTTATCCTGTTCTGGCACCTTAATGCCTAGTCATAATGCCCATTTTTTACACATTTCTCTTCTCCTTAAAACAATGTGCAGAAGAGCATAGAAAAGACCAGCTTTACTGTTATGTGAAGTACTTGTTCCCTAGACTTGCTTATTTCTTCCTAACTCCTTTGCATATTTGGTAGTAAGACTGTATTTGGCTTTTTATTCCCAGCTAGTAGTAGAACTCTGTGTTTATGTAAATTCTTATAAATTCTCTTTTCTCATATATGTATCTTACACATGCAGTTGTTGTTTCACATGGCATTTTGCCTAAATGTACAGTTTTCAGAACTTTAGGTGCAATTAAGAATGAAAAACAATTGCAGAACGTGAGTAGCCTACTTCCTGAAGGGAAGAAGTCTTACGAAATCTCTTTCTGTGTGTGTTTGTCTACCCCAAATTTTGTGTGTGTGATAGATGGACACAAACCAAACTTACCATGTGGGGGGAGAGGTCCTAGGGGGATCCTGATGGGGATTGTTTTTAACTTGGGTTTAGAGAAGGGAAGTGGGCTGTAGGATTGCCTGCTCCTTTACTCCAGCCCTTTCCTTCCATCCCTGGAGCAGATTCACATCAGTCAGATCAGTACTGCTGATAAGCCTAGCTAGGATTCTCAGCTGACTTTGAAAGCACCCTTACATTATATACAATTGTATTTTCAGATCCTGGTTAAGTGGGATGGGAACCTTGTGTAACTTTCATGGTACTGGTATAACACTTAACCAAATGTAAACTGCCCTGAGCCAATTTGGAAGGGTGGTATATAAATCAAATAAGTAAATTAAATAATAATAAACCATAGTTAAGTCAGAGAGAAGGAGTTTGGTCCAAGGATAGAAAGGAGGATGTGATCCATGGCTAGTTTCCAGTTGGTTAATGCTGGCTCTTAACCACAGTTCTTTGTGCTCTGATCACCAGACAAGGTACCTAATTTGAAGAATCGTATGAAAGACATTTTTGTAATCTCAACCCTGTATCAACATTCTGTATCAATCCATTTGTTTTGTCACTTGCTGCATTTTTCAAAATGCTAAATATAGTCATCAGTAAATTCCAAATGCCTGCCATTATCTCTTTAAATTGGCAGCTAGTGATGGGCAGACTGCTCCTAGCTTGTCTTGTAATGAACTCATCCCTCTCCCGCCCCCAGATTTCTTGGAGGAAAAAGTTTGGAAAAACCAAGCCCAGAGGTAGATTTAGCCACGGTCCTTGAGGATTAGGTCCATGGCTGCCTCGGGTGGGTGCGGGCTCCCCTGATCCCTACCACTGTGCCGCTTCCCCATGCCCACTGCAGCCACGCCGATATTTGCAACAGTGGCAGCAGCCACAGCCCTGCCTGGGAGAAGAGGCCGAACAGCAGGATGAGGAGAATTGGGACAGAGATGAAGAGGAGGAGGAGGCCGGCAGGGCTCTCAGGCAATGGCATGGCAGCAGCAGCCTCCTGCTCTACAACCTTTTGCCCCCGCAGTGGAGAGAGGTAGTGGCCGTCGGGGAGCAGCAGACTTGCAAGCTGAGCCGCACACCTAAGTGTGTGCGCTGCTGCAACCATGGCGTGGTGTCGTGCCTGAAGGGCTTCTGCTGCTGGCGGGACTGCCAGGGTGCCAACTGCCTGCTGGTGGTGGAGAGGAAGCCCACCGCCACTGGTGGGGGGAGGCCTGTTCTGCTCAGCCGCTCAGCCTCCCAGCAGTGAGGAGGACAAATATCGGTGGGGCAGTGGAGGGTGCGGGAAAGTGGTGAGGCTTTGGACGGCCTCCCCCTGATTATTTGGAGGCTCCCCCCGTCCCACCCCGGTGACAGGAGCACAGCAGCAGCCGTGGTGGCAAGTAAAAAGAAAAAATTACTGTGGGGCCTTGTGGCAGGGGATTGGGCTCCGAAGCCCTTCAGGTCCGGGCTCCTTTTTCATTCATTCATTCATTCATTCATTCATTCGATTTTTATACTGCCCTTCCAAAAATGGCTCAGGGCGGTTTACACAGAGAAATAATAAATAAATAAGATGGGCCCCTGTCCCCAAAGGGCTCACAATCTAAAAAGAAACATAAGACAGACACCAGCAACAGTCACTGGAGGTACTGTGCTGGAGTGGATAGGGCCATTTACTCTCCCACTGCTAAATAAAGAGAATCACCACATTAAAAGGTGCCTCTTCGCCAAGTTAGCAGGAGTTTTTGCCTTAGGTGCTCCACTGCCAGAGGAGTTCTTGATGTCCAGCAAACTGTGTAGTGTGAAAGGAGAATTCATGGTAAGGAGGGTTCCCTGAAGGCAGGAGAGGTCATATAGGCCTTGTTCTAAAGGCCCTGGATGTTCTGTGCTGTGCTTAGGAATGTTGTTTTCTGGCTGGGTGCATGGAAGTTTTAGTTTCCTGTGCCTCCTGACTTAATCCATTGAATTGGGAGGTATAGGAAGCAACTTTGATCACCCTGGAAGGAAACGTTTCTGAATATGATCAGGACTATCCATCCCTTAGAGGTCTACAAGGCCTCTCACTTCTGTTCCCCTATTTTAACAGGAATGCTTGCTTGGATGAGGGAACTGGCAGGCAGGGCTGGCCAGTAGAACTGAACCAGTATGAGCTGAGCCCCAACTTTGGAGTGAGATTGTGCTTCTGTTTCCTCGGCTTCTGTTTCCTCGTCTATGGATTTCCAAACTATGAAAGTTCACTATTTGTGAAGTTCATTCCATCATTACTGGCAACCATTTCTTTCCTTACTTCCTTTAAATTGCTGACTGAACCGTGCAATCATTTTTCCTTTGAGTACCTTGCTTACCAATGAAAGAGCTCATGAAAATCATTGTGAAAATACAGGATGCTGCTGTACCTTTACCCCATCAGAATGCAGAGAAGATTAAAATGAGAACTGCATTTTTTCAGCTTAATTCTGAGAAGCGTTGGTAGGGTATTCTCTTCTGTAGCTTGAAGTTCTTGTGATGCATAAAACGTAGGCTGTGATTCAGTGATGTACCAGCCTCTGAAAAGCTGAATCACTTTGTTCAGGAAAAATACTGCATGAGTAGGAAGTGATTCATATACTGGTGATTTTTATTTTTGTCAGCTGCTTTTGTTGTGCCCCTTGCCATTACAGAGCAAACATGGAGGGGTAGAAGAGAGGGAAACTTTCACTAATATAGGGCCTTTTACAGTGAAAAAGCTGTGTGGCTTTCCAGTGGCCTTTTAAATAAGGAAGATCCATGCAACAAACATATGACCACATAAATCATTTCATCCCAAAGAATGAAATCAAAGTCCAGATCAAAGTTTAAAAACAACAAATGCTTTGGAACTTCAGTGCTTTTAGTCTAAAGGGATCTGTTGCATTCTGTGAAGATAAGAGGTGAACACTTAATCTATGGTACGGCTTGAAATTCCCAGGTGTCTGGAAATCTAAGTGTTGTGTCTGAACCATGTGATGGACAAATGTATGTAAACAGGAGGAGGACTGAGCAAACAAAGCAGGCAATTGGCCCTCCAGGTGGATTTAAAAGACTGTGCTGGCGGGGGTAACGTGGCGGGAAGGGTAAGAGCACCCTTCCCCATCTTTAAAGATACTCCCCCACACACACCTTCGAACTGGCTGAACTACAGGACTTTTGATCCAGTTCAGAGGCCTATAAAAGGTCCTCCGAATCAGCTTGTGCACATCCCTAGTCTTTAGAGCTGAAGATAGGGACAAGGCTGCATTAACCAGACTGTGCTAAACTTTGGAAAAACAAGGACGTGTCTACATATGTACTGATACATCTCCATATTCTTGACATGACTTCAGTGTGACTAGACTAGAACTTGACGTAGACTGTGGGGGTGTGTGATTACAATTGAAAATGCTCCCCATTGACAAGAACGGGGGAGCATTTGATCTGATGAACCTTTACCTGAAGTTTGAAATTATATAGCCCAGGCAAAGATTTACACTCTAGGCCTAACTTAGCTTGTGTAATTGGTTTGCTGACTGGTCATGTAAATAATCTAGAACAGACTTGTAAATGTCCATTTGCATGGTCGCCTTTGGTGAGCAGAAATCTCCAGGCAGGAGAATATTACAGAGGTTGATTTGTTGTTATCTAAAGTTACAAATGATTATATGGGCATGTAAGCTTGTAAAATTTCTTAAGAACTTGTGAGGTTATTCTAGAGTTGATCAGGAGAAGTTCAGGTGTTCTCTCCCTCTTTTAGCTGTCTCTCTTTAGCCCTGCATACTGTCTTTCAGCTCTATTATTATAGTGAACACTGCTGACAGATTGTCAGCTTGACCAGGAAATATGGTCTGGGAAGAGATCTATCGGTAACAATGTGGGGATGTGTGAAAAAAAGCTTATGGAGCTGGAGAAGCCCTAGTAAAGCTTCAGGAACAGGAAACAACCTCTGCTACAATCCTGTAACAATTGGACTGGCTTTGTCTGAGGGACTCAGTTCTTTCCCTGCCTCTTAGTTTGTTTGCAGGAGGAAGTGGGTAGCACTTCCTTCCAAACTGAAAAACCTGTTCATTGGAATTATTATTATTATTATATTATTACTACTACTACATTTATATCCCACTCTTCCTCCAAGGAGCCCAGAGCAGTGTACTACATACTTAAGTTTCTCTTTCACAACAACCCTGTGAAGTAGGCTAGGCTGAGAAAGAAGTGACTGGCCCAGAGTCACCCAGCTAGTTTCATGGCTGAATGGGGATTTGAACTCGGGTCTCCCTGGTCCTAGTCCAGCACTCTAACCACTATACCACGCTGGCTCTCATTGAATTAGGCAGGGATCATGCACAAAGAGAGCCAGCATAGCATAGTGGTTGGAGTATTGGACTAGGACTGGGTAGCTAGGCTAGCTACCTATCAGCCTAGTTGCTGTTTCTCAGCCTAGTCTGTTCCTATTAGGAATGTGCACGGACCGGTTCGGAGGCCATTCTAAAGGCCTCCAGACCGGTCTGGTCACGGGGTGGTTTTGGTTCAGGTGGGGAGTTTGGGGGGTTCCATTAAGGGCGGGGGGGGCTTTACTTACCCCTCCCGCGCTTTCCACACCCCTCCCGCGCTTTCCACACACTGCCGCCATAATAATTGTAATAATTGCTCCTCCGATGGCTGTTCTTCTGATGGCATGGCTGCTCTCTGGTTAAAAAAAATGGCCGCCCCCTTGAATCCCCGGCCCCCTGCTGCTGCCGCCCGCTTGAAGCCCCCTCCCACCCCCTTAAATCTCGCCCCGGGCCCCGACCGATAACTTCAGAAGCGAGCCGGCGGACGGCAGGGAGATGTCCTCCCGCCCCCTTCCCTGCCGGGCTCAGGCTGCAAAAGGCTTCTGCGCGTGTATACAAATAAAGGTCGACATTTTTATTATACCATAAGCCTTTTCAATCAGTCTTGAGTCTCTAATTTCACTTCTTTTGTCATTCATATATATATATATATATATATTTGAATATGATAGATAGATAGATGCTCTCTCACTCTTTCTTTAGCATGTTTTTTGTTCTCATTTGCTTTGCTTGCCTGGAACCTTGTACAAGATAATAATGTAACAAATAAAAGAACCCTTTTCACTCTTGTTGACATTTTTGCTAGACGGGGATATCTAAGAGCCTATGTTTGCTCTTGGAGAGTTCACAGCAGAAGTAATGGCTTGGCTGACAAGTCAAGGTATGAGAGTTTGCTTCAAATATTTGCTCTAAATGGCAATGTACTACACATCCTTATTATGCTTATTGAGAATCGTGCTGAGGGAAACGGTGGAAACCGCTGTTCTACAATAGAAATGACCCTCAAATGAGCTCCAGTCTGTATGGATGAGATGAAAGAACCCCAGGAAATGTTTCACTTTTAAAACTAAAAAGAAGGGGGAAAGCAACTTTATCTTTCCAGTTTTTGTTAAATCACCCGTAGCCCATCCCTTCCATTTACCTTATGCTTTCCAAGCAAGGAATATACACAATCATAGCACATTTTCAGCATCTTGCAGGCATACCACAAATACTGCTTTCAGGCCACCTGACTTGCTACAGCCCCAATGCGACCTGAAGTTCAGCAGTTCTTTGACTCTCCATCCCTACCCCTACCCCCTCCCCTTTACACTTCAAACCCCATGACAGATATATGGGAATCAATCAGTTTGAAAATCAACAGCTGACATCTGGACTAATGCTGTGTGCATACTTCAAGCAACCCTGTGCTTCCAAAATGCAGGCACTCTTCCACAAGAGTGCCACATTGCGTTTGAGCACACATCACATTCGTCAGGATCAGTTAGCCACTGTATCTTCAAGTTTCAAAACTCCAGGGAATTAAGAATGGATCCTGGTGAAGATCAGTGGAAGGTGTCATAGCTTCCTACCTGAGGTACCTCCCTGCTTGTCAGCTATACAATCTGCCCCTCAGGTGATGATCATTTGGGGAAGAGAGCTCTCACGTGGCACCACCCCTGCAACCCAGAAGCTTCACCAGAGGCCTGCCATTTCAAATGGACACTCATCCTAGCCCTTTGGATATTCACATCTGCCTATATTTTGTGTGACTATGTAATTAACTTGTGGTGCTCACAAACACAATATATGCAATGGTCTCTAGCATGGCTTTAAAAAGAATTGAAACACTCAGAGAATAGGTATATCAGCACTCATATTCAGCAGGAGAATATCTATGAATAGTAGATGCCAAGGACAAACAACAGAGAAGGTCATCATCCTGCATGCTCTGCCTCTAAGTTCCTGGAGGGATCTGGCTACCTTTGCTGGAAATGGAATGCTGATCTTGTTGGCCATTGGCCCTAACCTGCAAGGCATTTCCCCATACATTTTTGGGCATTCAAAATACATATGGCTAGGGTCCAGGCTATTTGAGAGAGCGCCTCCTTTATCATAATCCCTGCCACATGTTACGATCTTCTGGAGAGAACTGTTTTACGGTTGCCACCGGCTCATCTGGTGGAGACCCAGGACTGGCCTTTCTTTGCGGCTGCCCCAGGGCTTTGGAATAAGTTTTCTGCTGAAAAAAGAGCATCTCCTTCTCTGTTTGCTTTCAGGAAGAACCTCAAGACCTTCCTGTTCTCTTGGGCTTTTAATTAGAATTAATTTTTATAATTTTAAAACTTGTTTTAATAATTTTATTCTATTGTTTTTATTGTCATGTATTTTAATTTGTGACTTTTAAATATTTTAAATTTTGTACACCGCTTAGAGATATACATATCAGGTGGTATAAAAAGATAAAAAATGAATGATTGAATGAATGATATGTTACTAATGCTTACGAAACCACTGATAGCTGAGGCCTGCTTTTTTCCATAATTAAAACTGGAGCCATACTTTGCTTTTGCAACCAAAGAACTTCCCAAGCTTAGATCTGGGCAAGTTTTGTTCTAGATGTGCCTCCTTTGAGAGCAAATAATTCTGCTGTGTGTCTGAATCAGAAATGGTTAAATGCTCTAAACCAGTTTCTCAACTACCGGTCCCTGGACCGCTGCCAGTCTCCGAAGGGTTGAGTGCCAGTCCCTGACTGGGAGTCAACCCCCCCCCCCCAACAACTGCAATCAAGGCACTCACTTCCTCAATTTTGCACATGGCACGGAAGAGGAAGAGTATCACGGAGGCGTGGGACCCTTCTTGTGCCTTGCCTCCACATGCTGCTGAGATCTTCCTACAGCTATCTTATTCTCTATCTTTACAGCTTCAAACTGTATGCAGCGCGGGGGCATCAAGGGAAAAGTATGGCATTGGGTGCCACTTGAAGGGCTGCTGGTTCTTGCATGCTCATTGTTTGCAGCCAAAGGTTGATTGATTGAAACCCAGCTGCCTGTTGCGACCAAGGTGCCTTGAGAGGAAACCCTGTTTCCCTCTTGCATTGGTGGGGCGTTGTGGTTCCTCGGTCCCCTGTAACCCCCTGGTCTGCACTGCTGGTGGAAGATGGCGGTCCCCTTTGTGACCTCGCCAGGGGGTGGAACCTCTGGCCAGGATCATGCCGCAGTGAGGGCTAAGTGGCGGAGGGAGGGAGGAGGGCCGCCTTGGCTTGGGCTTTGCAGAAAGGGAGTGCACGTGGACCTTCCTCGGGGGAGGGGGAGCAAGCATGCATACCAAGGAGGGCTAAGTGGCGGAGGGAGGCGACGTGGTACGGGGATACCATTTTGTGCGTTCATACAAAAGGATCATTGGATGAATGGCACTGGAATGAAGTGATCCTGGGGATTTGATACCCAGCACGGTGCATGTCTGATCCAAACCGATTTAAAACCAGCTGCCTGTTGCGGCAAAGGCACCTTGAGAGGAAACGCCGTTTCCCTCTTGCATTGGTGGGGCGTTGTGGTCCCTCGGCCCCCTATAACCCCCTGGTCTACACCGCCGATGGAAGACGGCGGTCCCCTTTATGACCTCGCTGGGTGCAGGGGACAACCTCTGGCCGGGATCATGCCGTGGTGAGGGCTAAGCAGAGGAGGGAGGGAGGAGGGCTGCCTTGGCTTGCCTCGCAGGTATGCGCGGGCAGCATGTGGGACCACGTGAGCTGCGTGGCCCCAAAGGCAGGCTGGTGTGATTGGCGCATGCAGGGGAGTTGGGAGGGGGGCACAGAAGCGCGCATTGTGAGAGAGGATGGGGAAACACCTGCTACACTCTGGTGCGCAAGCACAGTGGCGGCAGCTCTTGGATCCAGGCGACCTTCCGAGCGCGGTCCGGTGCACCATTGCCTCACCCACCCTGAACAGTGTCTCGTCTCCCCAGCGAGGAAAATGGGGCATCCACCACTACAACGCCCCACGCCCTCTGCCATCTCAGAATCACCCCCTTCCCTTTAATGCCAGGTCCCCACCGCTCTTCTTCACATTTTCTTTCACCGTTAAAAAAAACCCCATTCCCAACACCTGCCATGTAACCATTTTTAAGGAGCTTTGGAGGAGCTGCGCGGGTTTCATTAGGTCCACCTCACAAAGTGCACATCTAAGAGCAGGATCCAGATCAAGCCAGGTGATCATGACTAAGCAGCATTGACACAAATGAGAGATGAATAAATTAATTTCAGTGGGTGGTCCTGACTAACGTGGTCTGGATCCGGCCCTGCGACTACACAACTCCTGCTAAAACTCCACCTCCATCATGAGAGGGTTAAACTGTAGATTTCCGGCTCTACTGAACTTGCCCAGCTCTCCTCTCATCACCTCTTTTTTGCTTTGCTTGACATCGAGCCTGATGAAGCGTTTTGGGGAATTCAAAAGGTTGCTTGTGTGTTGTTTTCATTGGCCCCATGTAGCTTTTGAATTTTTCTAATGGCCCAACATCCCCTCTCCATTGAGTAATCACACAAGCACCCCCACACCCCGCACATACTGAAGACAAATTTGTTCACCCAGGCTTTTAGATTCAGGGGTTCTCAACCTTGGGTACCCAGATGTTGGTGGACTTCAGCTCCCATAATCCCCAGCCATAATGGTCAAATGCCATTGTGGTTGGGGGTTATGGGAGTTTAACTGAGGGAACCAAGGTTGAGAACCCCTAATATTCCATGTTTAAGTTTTGGGCAGTATAGAAGTCTGATAGATAGATAGATAGATAACCTTGAAACCCCTTTTCTAACTGCTGGTCCGTGAAACTGTGCATGAAGAATGTAGCGGTCCTTAAAACTCTGCACGAAGAATTTAACGGTTCTTGACTCCAAAAAGGTTGAGAAACACTGCTCTAAACCACTGTTTCTCAACCAGTGGTCCGGAGACTTGAGTGGTGGTCTGCAGCTGGGAGGTAACACCCACCACCACAAAAACAATGGAAGAGGCAGTGCCGGATTAACCTAGGGCCCCTGCACTTTGTCTTGTTTCTTAACTGCTGCCTTACTTTTTGTTTCCTTCAATTTGCTTCTTATCATTTGCATGCCTCTGACTTCTCCTTTCCCCACCCTTTTGGACAGGCTTTTTGTCCCACCCCCAAGCACAGGCTCAAGGAGACCCCCGATTGGTCAGGGCTAGGAAGGGGGCACGGAGTGCACACTCTTTGTATGGCTCTCTAGCTTCCCCTTCCTCTTTGGGCTCTGGCTGGCATCCCTTCCTCCTTCCCCTCAGCGCCGAACGGGCTTCAGCTGGTGATCCTTTTGGGAAAAGGCAGGAGTGTTTTCAGACTTCTTTATTTGTCTTCCACGAGTGGGACAAGTTGGAGAAGTGTGTGGCAATGGACTGAAGCTTGTGCATGAGGGATGGCCAGAAAAAGGATGAGCTGGAAGTTTGAGGGGGTCAGGTTCTTAGGGTGAGGCAGCAGTCCTGCTCCTTTTCCCTTGGAAGTGACTTCTAGAATCAGTGGGCGTTTACTTCCAAATAAATGTGTGGAGTGGGGAGGGGCATGGGAACTACTTTCTCCAAAGTGGAGGTGCGTGCATCTTTCCAAGGAGTTTACCCTTGGTTTTGTAGAGATGTGCAAAAGTTGGTGCCCGTTGGCTTACTTTGCCCACAAGCATGAGAATAGATAAAGAGTTGTAGGGCTACTTCTGAACGGGAGGGAGAGACTGCTGTGCCATAATCTCCAGACTGTAGAATCACCCCATGGACTAGAGCAATAGCTGGTGGGTCTCAGATGTTCGTGGGCGCTGGTGGATCTTGGAACAGCGAGGGTGCGTGTGTGCGCCCTTCTAGCTTGATCTTGCCCAGGAGAAACCAGTGGTGGTGGGACGCTTCTCCTTTTCTAAAGTGCTGCCGACTAGTTGGTGGGATTATATCCAGTTTCACATTAATTTAAAATCTTGTGTGTGTGTTTTATGAGTATGTAAGCAAAATACATTCTTTGTTAACAAATTTTACTTTATTATTAACTGAAGACATACTGAAGACATATTTGTTCACCCAGGCTTTTGCAGGGGCTCTCAGCCTTGAGTCCCCATATGGACTTCAACTCTCATAATCCCCAGCCATTATGGCCAAATGCCATTGTGGTTGGTGGTTATAGGAGTTGAAGCCCACCAACATCTGGGGACCCAAAGTTGAGAACCTCTAATTTATAGTTTTAATGTATATTTGCGTTTAAATGATTCCAATTGTAATGATTTAATGCTCATAATATTATTTTAATGGTAAACTGCCTAGAGATGCAAGTTTTGGGCAGTATAGAAATCTGTAAATTAAATAAACAAACAAACAAACAAACAAACTTGAAACCTCTTTGCTAACTGTTGGTTTGGGAAACTGCACACGAAGAATGTAGCGGTCCTTGACCCCCAAAAGGTTGAGAAACACTGCTCTAAACACATTTTATGCAGAGACATGGCAGCCACTTCAGTGGAGGTGGATTGGAAAGAGGCACAGTTTGAACAGTACATCATACAGAGATGCAGTGGGCAGTCTCCTATGGGCACTCCCAGCTCCCAGGAGCCTTTGTTTATTTTGGCATACTAGCAGTTACCTTGTGGCACACTGGAGCACCTCAGCATGCATACTAGGAATTACTGTGTGAAAGTAGTGCAAACATTGTTCAGAATATGGAATGGAATGTACACCTTGTTGCAGCAATTCCAACAAATATTTAGATTTTAATACATTAAAAAATTCATGAACAGATAACAAGCTTCAAAGTTTTACTTCTTCCAGGTATTTGTAACACATATTAGCTGGCTACTGTGTACATGATGTGCACTGTGGTGCTCATGATCACAATAATGAAGCCTTGAAAAGCATATTTATACAGAAATCGGTTAAGACATTCAAGCTAAGTATGACAGGAAAACGTAAAGTTTCTATTTACTAGTCAGTTAGATGGCCAATGAAAAGTACTCTGAGGAGGAGACATTTCTCTTTACATTTAAGTGGGCAGAAAATGGAATTCTTCTTGGCCCGTCTCATCTGGATTTGTGAGAATGTATTATCCTCTGGCATTCCTTAAGCAGTGATTTCCACCATCACCGTCTCTTGATTATCTAATCATTTGTACGTTTTTGCACTTGAGAGACTTCCAATATTATGCTAACAGCTAGCAGAGTTAGCCTTCCAAAGGAGGAAGGAAGTTTGCACTGTGACTTTTTGAGCTGCCTGAGGCATCTTGTATTTGGACAGTGGGGAACAAAATGGATGAGCCTCAGGAAAGGGTGCCTGAAGACCCACAATGCCAAAGAGGGGAGGACACAGAGGCTGCGCTGAGGCTGTGAGTTCAGATGTGTGAGACTCTTAAAGGCCCACATAACACAGTGATCAGATGCCCCTATTCACATTACATACAGTCCCATGACTAGTACCACAGAATCCATGGAACTTCGCTGCAAACTGTAAAAACATGGCAGCAAAGGACAAAGCAAGATCAGGACATGATGGTGCTCTAGGAGCTGAGGGCTTTGCCACATCCTAGTATTATGCTGTAGCACAGGGGTTTCCAGCAGAGGGTGCTAGTACCCCAGGGTACTTGAAGGGTTTCCAAGGAGTTGCTCAGGGCCTTCTTCCCTCCCCATGCTGTAGCCACACTATTTGTTCCCCATCCAAGAACTGTCAGTTTGAATCTGTCAGGTCCTTAGCAATGTGTCCCCTAGGAAGGGGAGCGAGGAGGATGAAGACTCCATCCTCCTCTTCTCCTGAATGGCCAGCTATGTTCTGAAGCTCAGCATCCTTCTCCACTAAGCCTGACACGTTTCAAAAAATTAGCACTGGGTACTCCCTATGAAATTAAAGGGGAAGTAAACTTGTCCCATTAATTTCATTAAGACTGCTTATTAGTAACTTAGTGCAGATGTGAACCAGAGACCATAGCAGCCTCTCTCCCTGTAGCGCTTAAATTTGTGTTTTTGTCTATGTGTATGTATGCTCGGACAAATTTAAATGTTATGGGATGGCTACTCTAGTCCCTGGCTTACATCCAGATTAAGCGGTCTTACTGAAATTAATGGGACACATTTACTTGTCCCATTAATTTCAATATGAGTACTTATGAGTAACTTTGGATGTAAGCCAATGACTGGAGTAGCCTATCTCATAACTGCAACATTTGGCTTTGTCTGTGTGTGAACACCCACACACAGTCTCTGTTGGGTACCTAACCTAAAGTTTTGCAACAGAAGGGGTAAACCTGTTCCAAAAGGTTGCGAACCCCTGCTTTAGCATAACCCCAAACAGAATCCAGAGTCCTATGAAATCCTTTCTAGCTCCTCTCTTGTTCGGTGAGACAATATGAATGGGCTGCCAGCTGGGATATGGCATCAGCATGTATTAAGTGGCGCAGCAGGGTAATGCTTGACTGACAAGCAGAAGGTTGCCAGTTCAAATCCCTGCTGCTACTATATCGGGCAGCAGCGATATAGAAAGATGCTGAAAGGCATCATCTCATACTGCGCGGAAGGAGGCAATGGTAATCCCCTCCCGTATTCTACTAAAGAAAACCACAGGGCTCTGTGGATGCCAGGAGTCGATTTGATGGCACACTTTCCCTTTATGTATGTGGAAAGACTATGTCCTGCTCCATGCTCCATACTCTTACACGGCACAGAGCTTAAATTTGGCCTCTATATCCATTGGTGTTCCCAAAAGCATCCTTCAGTATCTGCCATATATGAATAAGGTTTTGTTTTCTATAGGAAACGTTCTGTAGGCACCAGGTTGAAGGGGAATGGCGCAAAGCCTGTAGTCATGCATTCCTCCCCTGGTCCCTGAATAGAGGCCCTTTCTCCATACATAACTTTGTGCATCAGTCATGGACATGTTATGAGCTTGTTAAGAAACATAACTGAAAAGCTATTTTGTTGGCTGATGTTGGGGTGAATTGTACCTACTAAATACTAATGAATTGGATGCTAAGCAAACTTCTGTATGTAACCACTACTCCCCCTTGGTTTTTCAGAACGGAAGCTGTTTCAGGAAAGTCATATGGCTGCATAGCTTTGACAAAGAAGATTTAAGGAGGCACAGGGATAGATTCCTGGTCTATCTGCAATCAAATCAAGCCCCAGTGAGACATTCTGGCAGACGGTGAGAGTCTAAAGAGCAGCTGTACATCTCTTCCTTTGAAACCCACACGGGGTTGCCCAGACCTTGCTTTGCTTCATGGGCTGCTGCTAGCAAAAGCAAGAACACTCAAAACAAAGGGATGCCACATCACACTTTTTGCATAGTTAGAGGTAAGAAAGGGAAAGGAAAGAACAAGACATGGGCTGTTCTTTTCAGCAACAGCAGCCCTGCAGACACCATAAGGCCCAATGGGCTTAAGTTACAGGAAGGTAGATATTCTTAACAGAAATTCTTAACAGACAGAGCCGTTTGGCAATGCAACCAATGGCTTGGGAGTGGATGGGCTCTCTTTTGTGGCAGGTCTTCTAGCAGAGGCTGGACAGCCATCTTCCAGAGATGCCTTAGTTCTGGATTTCTTCCATTGAACAGGGGTTGGGCTAGATTGTCTACAGTGACCCATTGGGTTGGGCTAGATTGTTGGGCTAGATTGGGCTAGATTGTCTACAGGGGTTGGGCTAGATTGTCTACAGTGACCCACTAACTTCAACTTAAGGAAGTTGACTGGTGGAATTATTTCAGATCTAGAGCAGTACCTTACTAGACCTTATGGTAGACGCAGGGCTGCTGCTGCTGAAAAGAGCAGCACTCTTTCTTCTCCATGGTCACACCCAGCAATGCAAAACGTGTGATGTGGTGTCCCCTTCCTTGGAGTTGCCTGGCCCTTGCGAGCAGCAGCCCATGACACAGAGAAGGGGCAAGGCCCTTGAATTACATGGCACCGAAGTGGGGAGTGAAGTGACCCCACCTATCAAACAGCAAGAGGAACATTTGATCAGGGTCATGCTCCCTTTCCCACATCACCCGCTGCTTACCATGATTCTGCGGCCAATGCCACGGAATCCAAGGATGGACCCAGCAAAGAGTTAACAAGTGGAAGAAATGCTGAGAAGCCTCTTGTCCCTCTCCCTCCTCTGCCGGTTTTCGAAGTAGTGATGAACAGTCATTAAACTCATCTCCCTGTTGTTGGACATAGGAATAGTGATTTAATTGATTTTCTTTTTGAAAAGGAAAAAGAATAAGAAGCCAACAGAACCTTTCATTACTGACAGGCATTCTTTGGGGTCTGGTCACTGACGAAAATCTTTCCCCCAATATTTACATTTTATATTTCTGCATAACACTATTGTTTTAAGATGATAATCCTGTAAAAACTGGCAAAGAATGAAAGGTTCCTTCTTACATCTCTCTCTAAAAAAATGATTCTTGATTCTTTCGGTGGCAAGGAGAGTTGTAAGCCACACATCTTTCGCAAGGTCAGGCAGTTTACTATCTAGTTGACACAGATAGTGTTCAAATATGCTGTTCTTTCTCTGGATTACATTCAAATATATTAGGCTACAATAATCTGCCTAGGAACATTTTTTAAAAAACATTTTTGCTTCAAACATCTACAGAAGAGTTCTGTGTAGCTTAAAAAAACCACCCTTCATTTTAACCACCCTTATTTTAACCACCCTTCATTTTTATGATTATAACTGACCCCAAAGGGGTCTAAAGCATGATGGGGGGAAAAGAGAGAGCAAAAAAACCCAACACCCCACCTCAAACGGGACACATTGTACTCCATCTACATAAAGGGAGCCAATTGTTCTGTAGTGTTTCAACCCCATACTCCTAGCGTGTGTGTTTCAGAATGGCACTGGAATCATTTGAAGACCAATTTAAGTGAATATGAGGAAATAAGCATTGCATATCCTAGGGAACTGGAAGGGGGGGTAGGTCACTACAACACTAATACCATAATGGCTACTTTATGCTGATGCATCATACATTAAAAATGTGCTAGTTAGAACTGGATTCTTTAGGCCCAGACTCTGCAGCAGACTCCCCCTGCTGGCCAAACACCATAGTCACAGTCTTAGTCTTTTCCCGCCCTTTTAGAGACTCTCTCCCTTTTACATTACCAGCTCCTTTAGGTAAAATGGAGGGATTCTTCGCAACCGTCGTCATCTTAGGAACAGAAGATGCCTGTGATGACCTTGCTGCCCTGCCGGTCAGGTTGCTAGCCAGCTCGCCAATCCGCCTAATCTCTTCAGAGGTTGGTGGGGCGTTGGCAATAGAGAGCCTCCCAAAGCGCTCTTCACAGCCACTTCAAGCTGCCTGCAGCAGCGTGGCGCGCCGGGCCGCGGTAGTGCAAGTCTCGCAGCCCGAGGGCGGGAGACTCGACGTGGCCCCTTTGACGATTGGGACGGGCGGCTCGAGAGCGGCCGTCACCGACATGGGAAAATCAAGCCCTTCCAGGGGGGCCTCCGTGGCCCATAGATGAGAGATGGCCGATTACGGACCGTCAACTCACTGCTGTCAAATTTTTGGGGCGGTTTTCAGGTCAGAAAAGTGGCCTTGCTATGCAGAGCTTGCAGCAGCCTGTGCCAATGGGGCCTACAAAAGGCCCTGAAGCCTCCCAGGCCGAAAACACTCAATCTCTTCCCCTTGTTGGAGAAATTGCTCTGTACCTCTCTGACTGGCTCCAAGCAACGGAGAGGAAAGAGGAGATGGGGGGGGAGAGGAGTGGGCGGGGGAGAGAAACAGACGAAAGAAGGGTGGTTTTCTTTCTTTTCAGGTAATAGCAAGCAATAAGGTTCAGAGACAGAAAAAAGGATTTGGAGAACAGAATACTGTAGTTAGGAAGTCAATTAGAGAATTAATATCAGCAGAAAATAGAGAGAGCTAGAAAAACGCTGCTGTGGAGTTTGCTGAGGACAGAAAGAACTGGGGCAACCGAGAATATGTAATACCACACCCTGCTGCCCAAAGGGCCTGCACATTCTGCACCCCAAAATACACAGTCGTCTTTGCTCATTGCAGCACAGCCCCCAATAAACAGCTAGACTCATACGCTACACTCTCTTTATTGAATATGAACCAAAAAGAAATGGTTTCATACTGGAGTTCCAAATTGACAGCATCATCTTTTTATTTCTGAAATGCCAGAATATTGCCCCCATATTGATCTGGGAACTCTCTCCCACTGCATCATCAAACCAGCGCAGGCTAGTCCTTCGCTCGTCATCCACACAGACTGGGCATTTGACTTCATGAATTAGCAGCCTGCACAGCTCATCTTAAAGTTGGGGTTTCCCTCACTTCTCCTCTGTGATGGGGGTGTGCATCAAAATCACACTAAGTACACCAGGGCACCAAAACCCCTAAGTCCGGCCCTGAAAGTAACACACAAGTGATCCTAAAACCAAACCAACTGTGGGACAAATCAGACTCTTTCCTGAACCTCAGCCCAATGTTTGTGTGATTTACAGATTAAGGAAAGAAATGTTTAGAGCTGTAAATGGACTTAAAAGCTGACTGAATGTAGCAAAATAAAAATGGCTGGAGTCAGGGCTGATTAGGCTGCCTGGAACTGGGAACCTAGAACCTAGCAACCCTATGCATGGCGGCCCATCAGGGCAGGGCTGACTCCAGCCCTTTTTGCGGGGGGGGGGTGTACATTATGCTTTAAAATGTTTTAAAACTCAAAATTATTACATTTTTCATACAAAATACATGAAATGTGCACAATTAGTAAGCAACTTGCATTATATAGATATCAGGCTGCCTAGAACTGGGAATCAGGAACATAGCAACCCTATGCATTGAAAAGCACAATGTGTCTGCATACACTGTAAGTGAATAGAAAACAACCTCTGCATACAACTGAGTGCTTGATTTGGGCTGGGGCAACTATACCTGATGGACCATCTTCTGGAATGGACCTTCAAAGACAGAAGGGTCTTCTGTGTGGGGGATTTTTGGCAGGAAATTCAAAACAATCTCAGCCTCATTTATAATCTGGACTAAACTGAAAGACTGCTGTAAGACACTCTCTCTTAGATACCACCCTCCCACAACCTGTAATATAGGGTACAGAGCTGTATTGGCATTGCTAAATGTTTTAAAATATTTTAAAACTATATTTTCCATAGGTAGTGTTTTCTTTCATGGGGAGGGTATGCTGCTGTTCAATTCCAGCTATGCTAAAATGGTGAATTTTGTTTTTGCTGGGTACTGTAATTAAATTGTGATGATAGTCTTCTCCCGTCTCGATGGATATCTCTGCTTCCCTTACATATCAATCATAGCTATGAATCCCCTTATTGGCTACAGAGAGTGAAGGTGGCAGTGGGCTTGTTTCTCAATAAATGATTGGGCAGAATACTGCTGACACATTTTGCTTCATATCAAGGGCTAGAATCTTGATATTCTTCTTTAAACTTGTAATATTTGTAAGGAAATAAGTTGGTGTTCCACTTTGTTCTTTAAATGTTTCCATGAGTGCTTTGTTTATGCAAGTGACATTGTGCAATGCCAAGCAATGCACTGACTGCAATTAGTCATTCTGAAACTGGTTTTAGTAATGGAAAGGATTCCCCTTCAATCAAGTAATCACAATGCAGTTCAATGTACACATAGTTTTGTATGAAATATGTGAACAGTACACTTGTTTTTTAAATTTATAATTGTGCACTTGAATTCATATTAAAAACTAGTGTCTTTCCCAAGTGTGGTAATGGTGGACTGGAGCACGGGCCCACTGGCTTTTTAAAAGGGGCCGGTCCACCCGTCGCCGAAGCGGTCGATGTCGAGGCGGCCGCCCTTGAAGCGGTACCCTCCGCGGCTGAAGTCGTCGCTGCCGGGGCAGACAAACGAGAGGACTCTTTGGGCATCAGAGCGTCTTCCATTAGAAAGACCTTTAGCCGCGCCACGCGGTTTTTCAACATCTGCTTGTTGAAAGTCTTGCAGACGTGGCATTCAATGGCATCATGTCCCTCACCCAAGCAAAACAAACATTGGGCGTGTCCGTCGGTCGAGGGGATCTTACCGCGGCAGTTGGAGCACCTTTTAAAGGTGGTCTTTTCCTTTCCTAGTTTTCCTTCAGCGGACATTATTTCCGAAAGAAGTGGTCGTTCGTTCCGAGGTCCGATCGGGGAGAAAGTTAACTAGTCCGGAGATCCAAGAGAATCGTCAAATGAAGTCCAAAATCCGTTGGCCGTTAAATCAGAGAAAGTTTCCAAATCCAAAGTTGCAAGGCAAAGAATTTTCAAAGTCCGATTAGCGAGAGGTCAAAAAATATCCAAGAAAAACACTGAAAAAACCGAGGAGCAAAGTTACCGAGGTCCGATCGCTATGGTGGTCAGAAAGAAACTGAGTGAAGGGACGCCTAACCGCTGCTAGAGGGTACTGCACGCACGTGCAAGCGGTGGTTGCAGGCATCGTGAGGAGCTAACGATCTCTGCCCGAGGCTGGTCTGCGCAGGCGCAGAACCCACTACTTATGAATGCTGGAACCACTATCCAGATCTAGTGTCTTTCCCAAATGTGGTAATGGTTCTTCCCTTTGCATGTGCAAATAATTGTCATACTAATTAATCTATTTATCATTCATAAACCTTAGACTTTTGACTAACATATTTTGTGGATCTAAAAAACAGCCTCAGCATTATCCACTACAATGCTAAATGCACCTGAATTTTAGTTCTCATTCAAAATTCCTATTGGGAGGGCAGGTTTGCACAAAGCCAAACAACTGCTTTGATAAATCAGCTGAGTCATTGTATGTGTTGCTTTCCATTATGGCAATGTCTTCAAAGTTCAGTAACAAATGCACTCAAGGCCATTGTGAATTATTCTGCCCTTTTCACCTCACAAGTGCCAAGCAAAGCTTTATGCCAGACTTTGCTTAGCATAAATGCACTCTGAATCAATTAGACACACTTTCACATAGGTAATCCTTTTGCAATATTTATTTTGTTTCAGAGATTCAGATCATTAAACAATTTGAGTCTGAAGACAGCTAAAGCAAGACCAACAAATATCAGAAGGAAAGACTCCCTTTTTACAAGCATTAGGCTTATAGAGGGCAGGACATAGTTGCTGTAGGTGGGGGACTGTGGGAGGCAGTTAATGCCCCCCCCCCGAGGAGCTGTTCTCTGTCTCAGTTTGGTTTCTGGTCCTTAAGACAATATCCACACATTTCAAAGTTTGACTGTACTTATGAGCAGATGAAGTTGCCTTCTATCCAATCAGACCATTTGCCCACCTATCCATTACCATCTGCTGACTGCTAGCTTCTCTTCACCATTTCAGGCAGAGGTCTTTGCTAGCTCTGGCACTCAAGAGTCTTTTAAACTAGAAGTGCTTGAGATGAATCCTGGCTTCTTGTGCATGCAAACCAGGTGTTCTACCACTGAAACCATTTAGCTATACACTTGGTGGCTTGTTTGTTTTAAATTAGAATATCAGATATTTGATTCTGCACTGACATTTTAAATTTGAAAAACACAAAAAAGCAGCATATACATAATCATTCTGGAGATTACTTTAAAAAATCTAGACAACAGAACTGAATTGTAAGGGTTTTAGGTCACGCAAGGGCTGCTTATGCAGATGAAAGCTTTTAAACATAGTCAAAACCTATTGGACTTGTATTTGGAAACATATTGGGTTTGGATGTCTGTTTCAATGAACTCAAGCTAGGCTGTTTTAACAAATTCTAGATATCCAGCTAGTAGTTTAGCACTGAGAAACAGGACTTGACATGAAGTGTGACAGAGCAAAATTGGCTGGCATGGCCTACATTTTTCTTCAGCTGAGTCCAAACATGAAATGTTAACTGCACTTAAAAAAAAAAAGTCAGAAAAGTCTGGATATCAAAGGAAGGAGGACAGGACAGGAATGATAACAAGGAAATGCATGAATGGAAAAACAAGGCAGAAAAAGATGGTGGTGTCCCCCTCCCCATTCAGTTCCTTGAATAATACTGGCCCAACAATATAGAATTATGCTTATGAACTCTGTTCACTGACATTCTGTCCAATAAGGAGGGTATAATGCAGAGAATATGGTGCGTGCTCAACTCCCATTGATTTCAACAGTAGGGGTGTGCACGGAACCGCGGAGCTGCAGTCCGGCACTGGGGTGTGGGGTTCCACAAGAGAAGCCATTTGCAGCCCAGCCAGGGAAGCGGACGGCAGGGAGTTCTAAATTTTAGAGAGCAGGCGGCGGGAGAACTCCCTGCCGTCCGCTCGCTTCCCCGGCTGGGCTGCAAATGGCTTCTAGGAAGCCATTTGCAGCCCTACCAGGGAAGGGGACGGGGTCGGCAGGGGAGCTCTCCTGCCGACCCCTTGAGTATGGGAAGGGAAGGGGCGGCAGGGGTCTCGGGGCTGCTCAGGGGGTGCCTGCCAGCTGAGCCGGGGGCATGAAGAGCCGGGCAGCAGGGACTGGGAGATACCCTGCCGCCCGATTGAGTATTCAACATACAAAGGAGGAGGAAGCCGAGCCGCGCGCCGCCGAGAGGAGGGGGAATGAAGCGGGCGGCAGGGAGGTATGCCGCTTACTCACATAAATACGGCAAAATTCTTGAGGGGGTAAGTAAAGCCCCCCCGTACTCCTTTGGAACCCCCCACCCGAACCAAAACCACCCCGTGTCCGGACCGGTCTAGAGGCCTTTTGAATGGCCTCCGAACCGGTCCGTGCACATGACTATTCAACAGGACTTCAACCATACCAGCTTTCTCTGGATTTCAGCCAGTGAATTTCAAGTCTGCCAAAAAGGCAGCAAAAACCTTAGTTAGTTGAAGAAACATTGCAAGTCAGTCATCAAAATGCTGCCAGGTTGCTTTCAACAACTGTGGGGTGAAGCCCACATTTTATGTGTAAGCTGGCACTCCATTTTTGTTGCTCTAAAGAAATGGCCAAATACTTGTCAGGCTAGGAGGTCAGGGTGAAAAATTAGTTCTGCCTGACTATACTAAGTCACTTAACTTTGTGTTAAAAAGCACAATTTAGTGACAAAAAGTCCCCTAGAGAAAAATGAAGATTTTTTTTTCTCCATTGAGCTCTCTAGGTAAAATTCAGCTTGTCCTGTTAAGTCCATAAGCCTTTGAGAAAAAGTAAAAGGTAAACTCTAGTCTTAATTTTAAACACACACACACACACACACACACACAGTGACCAGTCACCCCCTTGTGATGTGGCTTCTCTCTCTCTTTCACTCTTTAATGACGTGGATTCTCATGTGAAGAATGTGAAAGAAAGGGCGTGGTTCTAAAAAGTGTGGTGGAGAAGAACCCTTAAAAATATGCAGGTGTTCTCTGAACATTACTTGACATCACACAGTAGGGCAACTCCACGCAGTATCCAGTGCTCGGGAGGTTGGGTGGTCCGCAGGTCCATGACAGCAATACAATTCAGATCTGTCCGAACTGATTTTTGTAGATTGGACATGAGTACAGGCGTGGATCTCTCAGTACTAGGAAGAAAGAAATGACCCATTGTTAGGTGGCTATGAACAACTGGACACGTTAACTCTCCCCTTGCTCTGTTGTCTTGGTTCCAAATTGTAAAGTCCTTTGAGGGCAAGGTTGGCGTAACAATCACAATGGAGAAAGCCACCCAAATTAAAATCTGTGTTACAGCTGGGACGTCCAAATTAAACAGAAACATGGGCAAGACTTTGAACGTGGAAAGCTCATGGTCAAACCCTATCTCAGCAGTGGAATTTGACAGGTGTTGGCAAGCCACTTTCTCAGAGCTGGCAGAGAATAAGTTGAGCGGGTGCAGGGATGGGGGGCTTTTAACATTTTAACAATGTTAGCCTTTTCTTCTAGGGAAGGTAGTCCCCTTGATCATTTTTGGCTGTCTTTTTCTGCACCTTTTCCAGCTCTGCAGTATTGTTTGCAGACCATAAATGTGTGCAATATATCAAGTGTGGTAGCACCATACATTCGTATATGGGAATGATGATAAGGCACTTTTCTTTTCAATCCCTTTCCTAATAAACCTAGAATAGAATTTGCCTTTTTCACAGCTCTTGCACCCTGGGTCAGTATTTTCATTGAGTTATCCACCACAATTCAAAGATCTCCTCCACGGTCAATCGCCACCCATAGTTATATGCGGCTTATTCTGCAAAAGCACTCCAAGTGGTGTATAGCAATTAGTATAAAAATGCAATAAAAGCTCAAAATACAGAAGTGAATTGCCAAAGCAGCAGCTTACATAAGCCCCAAAGGACAAACACCATAGGTCTGCAGAAAGAGAGAAGTCTTAACACATTGGCAAGAAGCAGGCAATGAAAGGCCAGTCAGGCTTCTAGTAGGAGGACATTCCACAACCTCCACAAGAGGAGAGCTGGTCTTGTGGTAGCAAGCATGACTTGTCCCCTTAGCTAAGCAGGGTCCGCCCTGATTGCATACGAAAGGGAGACTAGAAGTGTGAGCAGTGTAAGATATTCCCCTCAGGGGGTGGAACTGCTCTGAGAAGAGCATCTAGGTTCCAAGTCCCCTCCCTGGCTTCTTCAAGATAGGGCTGAGAAAGATTCCTGCCTGCAACCTTGGAGAAGCCACTGCTAGTCTGCGAAGACAATACTGAGCTAGATGGACCAATGGTCTGACTCAGTATATGGCAGCTTCCTATGTTCCTTCCTAACCTAGGCAGCACTGTTGAAAGGTCTTGCTCTCAGTCACCATCAGTCAAGCCTCAGATGAAACATGGAGCAGAAGTTCTCCTGATTTATTTATTTTTATTTATTACATTTATATCCCACTCTTCCTCTAGGGAGCCCAGAACATGGTTATAGTTACCCTCACAACAACCCTGTGAGGTAGGTTAGGCTGAGAGATACATGACTGGCCCAGAGTCACCCAGAGGCCATTTGAGCATGCACACAGAGGCCATTTGAGCATACGTAGTGGCCATTTTGTTTTTGGCAACCATTTAAATTTTTTTAAAAAAATTAAAAATGGTGCCCCCTTCAAGTGGCACCCGGGGCACGTGCCCTGCCTGCCCTACCCTAGATACACCCCTGACAGTAGGCTGCCACCATCCACTTTATTTTAATGTGAGACAAACCACTCTCTCCATATAAGAGTCCTGAAATTATTCACACATATCTTCATGCCCCAGGATATTTGAAGAGCGAATCTGCTTCTCAGCAGATTCGCAAGATGTTTAATTCAGGGATTTAAATTGACAGTTCACATAGGCTCGGCTCCTCTCTGCAATCCCTGGCAGATCTTTTTCCTTTGTGTTCCCACTGGCTTAGTCTGGGTTTTTCTCCAACCAATCACAAATCACAGCAGAAAGGAGAAGAGTGAGAGAGCTTTTTTGTTGCTGTTTGACAGCTATGGAGGAGGAGGAGTGGAAGACTGGCATTGGAGGCTTCTCTGCCGCCGCCGCCGATGGACTATGGTCTGCAGAAGACCACACGTCCCAACAACACAATCAGTCCGTCCCCCTCCCTTTGCAGGCATGGGGGGGGGGTATGGGGAGTTCTGACCATTTTAGGGCTGCTTGCTTTCCTTTTTGTGCTGGCCACCCTGGACAGAGAAGGTGGGGGAGAACCTCTGAGGGACCTAAGATGTGGCAGCACAGTAGAGGCGAGGCAGGGGGCAGAAGACAGGGATACAAGCCTGGCCCCATGTGTGGTGCCGTTGAGTTTGCAAGATGCAGTTGTATGATGGGCTGCAGTGTGTATTTGTTTCTATCCCATGCTTGTGAGGACTGCTGCCACATGCTGGGGGCGGCGGAGAATGGGCCACAACACTTTGCCCTTCACAGCTCTTGTATTATTTCATGTGGGATTTTCTTTCTTAAAACTGACTGTTTTCAGGCAAACAGCACAAGCTAAATTTCACAAAGCAGAACAGCTTGGGCTTTGGATGTCTATCTCTGCAGCCCACAATCCATTCTGACAGCTGCTTCCCTCCTACAAGGACCTCAGAGTCCTTCTCTTCACTTTTAAAGTTGCTCTTTCAATCTTTTGACTTGCTTGCTCAAGCAGATCCAGACTCCGTACATTTAGCTGTCAACACTAGCGCCAGCAAACCCAGTTACAACTTGTAGCCTCCCCAACACTTGCTGAAAACTTGCATTCTTGCAACAATGAAAAGTTGATTTTAAACTGACTGACATTTCTTTTAAAAATCCTTTAAGGAATCTAAACAGTAAAAGAAAACCATGTAATTTCCTTTCCCCCTTTGCTATTGAAATGATTTTCTTTGGTGCATTAACAAGATTTTTATGAATTGCTTTCTATCTGGATCTCATTGTGGCTTAAATGGCAGATATGGCATACAATCAATGTATATATAATATTTATTAGCCATTTCATTTTTATGAACTAATACACGTAAGTTGTGTCCAGTTGACTAGCCAACACTCCTAGCAGAAGGGGAAGAAGAAGTGACAGAGAGATGAATTCCATCAATCTTTTTGGACAATATGCCACTTCGCCTCTATCCAACCAGCCCAGAATTTATCAGAAGCCAAGCCCTCCCCACCACACAGCTGACAAAAGGCTCCTCATCTGGCATCATAAGACTGACTGGCCTACATGCTGTTGTGGGAACACCTTCCCTAATCCTCAGGGGCTGACGTTAGCAGTCATTTTCATTTGATTAGCAACTCAGTCTCATGTGCTATGGAACTTGGCTGTAATGAGACTATGGGCAGGAACTGCCACAAAAACTGCAAAAGCACTGTTAAAATGTTAACGCCTGTCAATGTATTATATTATCATCAACTTAGGACTTACTGTTGTTTTCTGCATATATCTTTATGACTGGCATCAGTTCGAAGAGCACCTTAGGTTTTGATTCTATAAGCTTCATGTTCCTTTTGTCCCAGCCAGCTCCTTCTAGATAGAGGCCATAAACGTAGACACCTTCAGAAGGAGGACCTGTGATGTCATCCTTCATCCACTTGGTGACCTCATTGCACAGAACTACGCTGTCAAGTGCCCATCCCTTGTTCGCTCGGGTAATTTCCTGTTCAAAGCAATACAGTTGCTAAAGTTTGAGACCCTGGATTTCATCAGGCAATGAGCCAATTGTTATACAACTTCAGAATCAGCTATCAAATCATCAAGAAGGACAAATGCTGTCCAGCTTACCATACCTAATATACACACAACCTTTTCCTGTGGCTCACTGAGGTGTAACCAAGGTGTCATTTTTCCAGAAATCATTTTTTTCACATTGCTCATTACCTTTGTACCCAGACCCAATGAAAACACAAGACAACAGTAATGGAGTAAAAAAGGCCACAACTGTATTGATTGACATTCTGATCAATGAAGGAGGGTTGGCACTCCACCCTCTACAGTACGGAAGTTAAAGACTCACTGCTGCTGCATGAGTCAAACCTAAACATATAGGGTGACACACCTTGGCTCCAGACAGCATCAACCCTATGGCTAGTGCTGCCCATCTTAGCCAACCTAATGCCAAGGGACCTGCCTTAGGGATCACCACCCCCAAGCTGCCAAGCCTTTAAGGCTGGTGATTCCAGAGCAGGTTGGAGTAAGTCCTAAGCCAGTGCTCCACAATCTACAAAGCCCCTAAGGACTCTGCCAAAGGCTCCTCCATATGCCAAACACGTGTCTAAAGTTGATCACCAACCCCACACTAGCCCATATAAACTGCATTCTGCCTGCCATAGTTAGGCACTGTGCCTGCCACTGAGTAGGAAACCTAACTAACTAAAGCCCATAGTGCGAGGTAGGCGAAAAAGACCCCCAGCCAAGGTCAATCTTCCAGGGGTAAAAAGTTCCTACCCAGCTCCCCGAAGGACAACCAGCTGAAGCCCACACTATGGCCAGGGACTGGTGGTAGGGGTCAATTCTCGAACACAGACTGAGGGGCTGAGACATGGCCAAAGCTAATCGGAGGCCCATGTTTGCCTCATGCCTCACTAAGAGGCTGGGATAAAACATCTGTCCACCAGATGAGCTGGTGGTGCACTCTAATTCATTACAGACATCTAGTCTTGCACATTTCATTGCATTTCTAACCATCTTATAAGTGAAGTGAGAAAAGCTGGAGAAACCCATTCCTGAAAAAGAGACACTGAAACAGAATGATGCTGAATGATCAGTTTCAGTGCTCTGGAACCCATCAACAAGGAATGTTAAGTCCGATCAAGAAAGCCCACGTGATGCCAGTTACCAGAACCCAATCAGAAAGAAGGGGCAAATTTAAGTGACTCTTTCCTGGAAGGACCAAGAAGACGTTCTTGTCCAGATAGCAGCCTTTCAATGAATCATCTGTGAGCAGAAGCCAACTTTTTCCCTGTAGAGATAACTGACTAACAGTAGGGATGTGCGAGCCGGCCTGGCTCACTCTGAGATGGGCTTGACATTGAGCCGGCTCAGTTCGGGAGGTCTGAGATCGAACCAGCCTGGCCCCCGGTTCTAAGAACCAGTTTGTGGACTGTCTCAGATATACTTGTAAAGAGGAATCTCCGAAGCTGTGGAGAAGCATCGAGGTGGTGGGGGTGGTGGCTCCTCCAAGCTCCCTGCTAGTCTCCCAAATGACAGCCTGGGCTGGCTGCAGCCTGGTTCAGGCCTCTGCACAGATGCAGAGGCCATTTTTGTTACCTCCATGCATGCACAGAGGCCATCTGAGTCGCCACACTTTCTCTTGCCACCGCCCCCCCACCCCACACCTTTACCATTAAGATTAGGGATGCCCAGTTGTGAAGGGAAACCCTCAAGGATTCCTTTACAAGTATATCCAAGATGGTCCGTAAACCTGTTTGGCCTGGTTCAGTGGCCGAACCAGACTGGACCCAGTTCAGCCGAGCTGGACTGGGCCAGGTTGGTTTGAATCTGGTCCAGATTTGAACCAAACCGGCTAAACCAGTTCCGTGTACATTCCTAACTCACAGTACCAGAACAAACTAATCTACATAACTGACTATCGGAGAGGTGGGGTTGAGAGAGCAGAGTTTTCAAATGGAAGTAACAATTGGGAGCCGACAGTTGAATCCTTTGAATCCCTGCCCCCACCCCCAAGTACTGTGTGAAAGAGATTTACCCAAGGATCTCTGACTACTGAGAAATATTCTCAGGTTATCTAGTATCAACAGATTTTTTTTTGTCTGTACAAGAGCAGGTGCAATCAGTATCGGCTTGGGAGAACTGGACCCTTCTCACACATCAATAAAGGGGAAGCTGCAGACCCACTGCAAAGCTTTTAACTATGTCCTTATAAACTGCAATTGCCTAAATATCCCACTAAAATTATTGTTTCCAACTCAGGTCAAGTCATTGAGAGATAGACAGAATCCTCATCCTTCATGATTATAAACTTTATTGATGTCTGTGGAAACTTCCTTTTGATGTTTGGATTTATTTTCTTCCAAATAAGTACAGTTATTTGGATATCTTGATTAGGTTACTTTCTTGCTTATTTATGGACCTGCTGTAGGAAATTCGGAGGTGATAAATGTATTTTGTATTATGGTAATATGGTTTTGTATAGCTAGACAGATTTTTGTCTGTTTTAGGTTACTTATTTCAGTGTATGTATATTTTACATTTTTGTTTATGTGTCTAAAGTGTGTGTGTGTGTGTGTGTGAGAGAGAGAGAGAGAGAGAGAGAGAGAGAGAGAGAGAGAGAGAGAGAGATCAGGACACCTGATCCACACTCTAGTCCCCAATTCTAGTCCTCTAATCCACAATTTGAATCTGATCCATTTGGCATGCTCCTCCTGTAAGCAGCATTCTTAAAAGAAGAGGTACTGATAAGCACTAATCTGCCTACTTTTCTTTCACTATAATCTTAACTGATAATTACCATCTTCACAAGCTAGCCCATTTCCACTTCAAATGTTCATTCATCCACCATAGGGGTGAATGACATCATCAAAAACTACACTGTTGAGGTTTCCCTAAAACTGTACCAAATTTGATCCAAACCAGTTAGGTGGTTCACATGTTAGACCACTTGTGCCTCAAATGTTCACGCAACTTCCATTTTGAGTTGGGGTGAACAGCATCACAAACTACACCTTTGAAGTGTCCCTACATATCCCTACAACTGTACTAAATTTGGTTCAAATTGGTTCCCACTTCCACATCAAAGGTTTATGTGTCCTCCATCTTGAATTGGGATGGATGACATCATCACAAACTATGCCACTGAGGTGTCCCTGTGTCACTACAACTGTACCAAATTTGGTTCAAATTGCTTAGGCAGTTCAGAAGTTACCCACTTGTGCCTCAAACGTTCACATGTCCACCATCTTGAATTAGTGTGGATGATATCACAAACTACCTCATTGAGGTATACCTATGTGTCCCTAAAACTGTATCAAATTTGGTTTAAAGTGGTTAGGCGGTTCACAAGTTAGCCTACTTGCGCCTCAAACTTTCATGCCTCTGCCTTCGGACCAGACCCAGAGAAGAAAACGTAGCAACTCCAAGGCAGGAGATGGGAAATCTATGCAAGAGAGCAGCCAGTGACTTCAGTGCCTCCACCCTCCACACTTTGCTCAGGTTAAAAGGAGCCAGCTGTTTGTCATTTCTTTGAGGTTTGCAATGCATTCTGGGAGTGGTAGTTCACAGCAAGAAGAAAGTTAAGGCAAGTGGAAACATTTCCAGCTCAGTTTCCCCCCTAAATGAGCAAAGTGCCAAGGCACTTTTAGCATAGGAAACTTTTCCAAAATGAGGAGTATGGTGAAAAGAAAGCTGAAAGGGAAAATCAGGAGAGTCACTTCGCTCCAGTATGCATGGAGTTTACTCAAAACCAGAATACTAGAAGCCCAAAACTATATACCCAACAGGAGGAAAGGTACCTCTAAGTCCAGGAGGATGCCCGCATGGCTAACAGGTCATCTCAAGGAAGCCATAAAAGGGAAGAAGACTTCCTTCTGAAATTGGAATGCCTATCCAAATGAAGAGAACAGAAAGGAACACAAACTCTAGCAAAAGAAATGCAAGGTGACAATAAAGGAGGCAAAAAGAGAGTTTGAGGAACCTTTAGCTAAAAGCATCAAGAGGAATAACAAAAACCTATTTAAATACATCATAAATTTTTGAGTCAGATGAAAAATGGTTTAGATCTGTTGGAAATTCTCTGTGGTGAGAGAATCCCTTTCTCATTATAGCAGAGTGCACAGAGGCACAACACAGCGGATTTAGTTAGGCATGCGTGTATGCTGAGAGTGAAGTAACTTGGAGCCAATTCATAGTTTCAAATCAATATATAAGGCATTTATTAAGGAACTCCATTCTAGATAGGAAAGTGAGGAGTTAGGATCTCTTATCTATCTATCTATCTGGATGCAGATAGATTCTGCATCTTCTCTGCACACATGGTGCAGGGAGAGGCCCTTGCCATGTTGCAAGGTAGAAGGGCAGGTAGGGAAGAGAGAGAGGAAGGAAGTTAATCCCTAAGAGTACCAATCTACATTTCAAAGGGATAATGTCAGAGCAGTGGAGAAGGGATGACCAATGTCTTGACCCTCTAGCCCTCTGACTCACTAGTCTGTCCTCCACTGTCTGAGACAAAGAGACAGCGCAATGTCCTTTAACTTCCAACACCCCCTCTCGATGTCTCGTGACTCAGTTCACAAGATTCATTTTCTCTCTCAGCTTTTCAAAGCGGGGTCTTGGTAGTGGCTTAGTGAGTATGTCTGCAAGCATTTCATTTGTTGGGCAGTAGATTTGCTTGATTAGTCCATCCTTTTGCAGACTTCTCACTACATGGTACTTCACATCAATATGTTTGGTACGCCTCTTTACATCTTCTTGTTTGGAGAGTTGAATGCAGCTTTGGTTGTCTTCATACACCGGTATGAGCTGTGGTACATCTGTACCTAGGTCCTTCAGTAGTTGACACAGCCATTGTATCTCGTGACAGCCCTGTGCAGCTGATACATATTCCGCTTCAGTGGTTGATAATGCTACTACTGTATGTCTTGCTTTGTGCTTGACCAGCTTATGGCTCCATCTCCATAGAAAATTATGTGACGGCTGGTGGATTTCCTTTCTGTTAGGTCTCCACCCCAGTCTGCATCTACGTATGCTTCTAGTTTTGGTTGACTGTTAGCTGGCAACTTGAGCTTAAAGTGTGCAGTACCCTTTAGGTACCTAACAAGTCTCTTAATAGCATTCCAGTCCTTGACTGTTGGTGATGCAGTCTTTCTACAAAGTAAGCCAGTGCTGTACTAATATCTGGCCTAGTGAGTGTACTAATGTATAGAAGCTTACCCAATGCTTCACGATGTCTGTGGTTGTCAGATAGTGGCTCAGTTTGATCTTCTTGCTTTATGTAGTTCACTTCCATTGGAGTTGGTGTAGGATTCGCATTTTCCAGTCTGAGCAGGTTTATCAAGTCTTTAATTTTCTGTTCTTGGTTGATGAGGAAACTTCCATCTTGCTCTCTTTGTAATTGAATGCCCAAGTAGTGTGCAATGTTGCCAAGTCGCTTGACTTCCACATCTCTGTTCAGATGATGCATTATTTCCTTGCTGTCATCTGGATTTTCATAGGCAAGAATCAAATCATCAACATACGCCAAAATGTAGGTCCACGCCATCTATGCACCTCGTGTATAGGCAGGGATCTGCGTTGCTTCTTTTGAAGTTTGCTTGAAGCAGCATATCATTGAGTTTTATGTTCCATGCTCTGGCAGCCTGTTTTAAACCATAAATGCTCTTTTGCAGTTTGCATACATAGTCCTCTTTGCCTTTCTCTAAGAAACCTGGTGGTTGTTGCATGTAAATGTCCTCTTCCAGTTCGCCATGCAAGAATGCAGTTTTCACGTCTAGGTGTTCAACATGCATTCCTTTGCTAGCAGCAATACTTAACAGAGTCCTTACTGTGGTATGTTTAACCACTGGTGCAAAGGTTTCATCATAATCTTCTCCATATTTCTGCGAATATCCTTTTGCTACTAATCTGGCTTTGTAGCGCTGAATCTCACCTTCAGCATCATGTTTGAGTCTGAAAACCCATTTGCAGCCTATAACTTTCCTTCCTTGAGGTAACTTAGTAAGAGTCCAGGTTTTGTTTTTCTGTAGAGCCTCAAGCTCTTCAATTGCAGCTGGTTTCCACTCCTGGGCTTCTGGTTGTGGTAGCTGGGATATTTCCTCTCCTGATGAAGGTTCTGGTTGTTCCACCGTTCTTACAAGGTAGGACAGTCTCGGGGCTGGAACACCTCTGACTGAGCGCGTTGATCGCCTCACTTCACCCTCTGTGGTCTCTCCCATCTCAGGTGCGTCTGGTGGATCGCTGGGGGTCTCTGTGTCGAGTGTGGTTGGATCTGGATCTGCTGTCTCCTCCCCCTCAATTCCTCTGAGATCAGGAAGCATAATCTAGTCATCAGGCTTGGTCTGGTTATTTGCTTCGGTGTAGGCCCCCTCTGAAGGTGTAGCTCTTTCATTCTCATCAAAATACACCACTCTGCTTATGGTTATCTTGTTGGTGTCAGGATCCAGAATTCTGTAGCCTTTGGATTGTGCTGATTAGCCTACAAAAATCCCTTTTGTGGCCCTAGCCCCTAACTTAGTTCTTTTTTCCTTTGGGATGTATGAGTAAGCTGTGCTTCCAAAGACATGCAGATGCGTCATGGACGGCTTATGACCATGCCAAAGTTCATCTGGTGTTGTTCCTATAGGCTTTGTGTGCATTCTGTTTTGTATGTATGTAGCAGTCATGATGCTTTCTCCCCAGAATTTCTGTGGGAGGTGTGCGTCAGCAAGCATGCATCTTACCATGTCCAGGAGGCTTCTATTTTCTGACACTTCATTCTGTGATGCGTTGGAAGTTACCGTGGTTTGATGCACGATTCCATGTTCTCTCAGGAACTGCTGTGTGGCGCTGGACATATATTCTCCTCCATTGTCTGTGCGCAGGATCTTTGGCTTCCAGCCAAATTTGTTGCTTGCCATGGCCACATAGTCCTGGAGTTTCTCCAGCATCTGTGATTTCTCCTTTAGTAGAAACACAACTGAATATTTTGTGTAATCATCAGTGATTGTGAGAAAAAAATCTGTGATTACCTATAGTAGCTGGTAGTGGTCCAGATATATCGCTGTGGATCAGCTCCAGGGGTCTTCTGGTCTTCCTTTCACTCTGCTTAGGAAATGGCTTGTTAACTGCTTTGGACTCAAGACAACAAACACAGTTAGTTACAATGTCACATGGTACAAAATCAATGCCTTTAGCTAATCCCTTTTTCTTCATGTTCTGGATTGACTCATAGCTCCTGTGTCCTAGGTGTCTATGCCACAGTTGTAAGCAGTTTTCATGCAGGCATGACTTAGCAAGGTTCACTTCATTAGGCTGGTATGCCTCAGGTTTAGACCGGGCTGGTCTTTCTCTCTCTGTCTTTGATACAGATTGCTCCTCCACACTGTAAAGCCCTTTGCATTTAGAGTCTACAAGGCAAACTTCTCCATTCTGGGTAACAACACATTGTCCATTTTTAATACAGTTCACAGCATTTTTTCTCTGACTTACTAGTCTGTCCTCCACTGTCCGAGACAAGAGACAGTGCATAGTCCTTTAACTTCCAACAAGATCGATGGTCAGTGATACCCTTGAGTATTTGGGGAAAGACAAATGCACTTAAGATGAATATAACACCAAAGCCTATGTATATTTTAAGAGGCCTCCCAGTTTTTATACCTTTATCTTATTTTAAACAAGTTTATAAGATAATTAACAAGTTTATATGGGGAGGTCGTCCAACGAGATTTCCACTGGGCAAGCTTCAATTGCCGGTGGAGGAGGGTGGTTTTAATTTTCCCCTCTTCCAAACTTATCACTGAGCTTTTATTCTATCTTCAACATTAAGTTGGAAACCTGAGCCCCAAATTTTGGATACCCCATGGGCACGACTGGAGAGTTACCACTTAGCTCCACTATCTGCTTATCAGGTATTGGGTTCGTTATTTATTCGCTCTTCTGGCAAACTACCTGCAGTCCAGGCAGCTAGATGTATATGGAGGAGCTTAGGCCTTAAGAATGGCTTTGATCCTTTTCAGCTCGCAAAGCTTACATTATGGATGAAGCCGGATTTGAAGATTGGGCAGAAATCTTTCTATTGGGCCAATTGGGCAACTTCTAATATTATCACTTTAGATCCATTAATTACCTCAGAAGAGGTTTTTAAATCCTTTGATTCCTTGAGAAATGAATTTACTATCCCTTCGAATGACAGCTCGCAATGTATACAATTAAGGAACCTTTTAACACAGCTATTTGGACATGATGCACTTGCTGCCTCAGAAACTCCATCATTATTACTTGATTTGGAA
Organism: Hemicordylus capensis; assembly: GCF_027244095.1. Lineage (NCBI taxonomy): Eukaryota > Metazoa > Chordata > Lepidosauria > Squamata > Cordylidae > Hemicordylus > Hemicordylus capensis. Next base: position 187,301,401 of record NC_069660.1, read on the forward strand.
CATTTATCAGAACAAGCTAAACCTACAGTTTCCTTTTATTCAAAACTTAATGGGAAGGATAAAGTTGATATTGGTTATATTTGTGTATTATGGAATCAGGGTCTTGAATATATCATTACGGCTGATCAATGGTTAACAGCATTAAAGATAATGAAATGAGCATATATAGATCTCAAATTGAAACTTGTTCAGCAAAACCTTTTATTTTGCTCTTACTAGACTCCCCAGAGGATGTTCAGGATGGGCTGGGTCCAGAACGCGGTTTGCTGGAGATGTAATATTTATGAGGGAACATTCTCATGGAACATTCCCTGCGCAGCAGGGAAATGACTTGCCTAGTGAGCAAGAGGTTGCTGCTTCAAATCTCCACTGGTGTGTTTCCCAGACTATGGGAAACTCCTATATTGAGCAGCAGCAATATAGGAAGATGCTGAAAGGCATTATCTCACACTGCGTGGGAAATTTATTTATGTATTTATTTAACATATTTTTATACTGCCCAAAACATACGGGAATTATTATGGGCTAAAGATAAGAAAACTTTCTATGTTGATAGCAAATGAACTTGAACGGAATTTGAAATATGTTAAACAAAGGACATTTGCATTTGCAAACAAACCAGGCAAGCTGTTAGCTTGGAAAATTAGATCTGAGAGGAAGAAAAATTATATATCCAAAATACTTACAAAAAGGGGGTTCTCTTATGATGGGAAGGAAATAAGAGCGGAATTTTAAAAAATATTATTCAGCATTATATAAAGGCAAAATAGTTGAAGATAAAAAAATTGAGCAGTTTCTCAGGACCAAAAATATTCCAAAATTCACTAAGGAACAAATAGAAATTATGAATGCTCCGATAACAATTATGGAAGTAACAGAAGCAATAAATCAAGCTAAGCCCAACAAGGCCCCAGGGCCTGATGGACTGTCAGCTTTGTACTATAAATCATTTAAAGATCAAATCCTACAACCTCTTCAATGTACTATGAATGATATTCTACAAAAAGGGATTATGCCGGATTCATGGAAGTATGCAAATATTGCAGTAATCCCAAAACCAGATCAAGACCTAACGTCAGTTAAAAACTATAGACCAATTTCACTTTTAAATAATGATTACAAACTTTTTGCTGCCATTTTGGCAAGAAGAATGAAGGTTATATTAAGGCATTTTATTCATGAAGATCAAGCTGGATTTTTGCCAAAGAGACAACTGAGAGACAATGTCAGAACAGTCTTGAATGTATTGGAGTACTGTGAAAAACATAATGATAAATAGATGGCAATGATTTTTTTAGATGCAGAGAAAGCTTTTGACAATATTTTGTGGCAATTTATGTGGAGATTACTAGAGGTAATGACTGCTGGCAACAATTTTATTAGGGCAATTAAGACAATTTATTCAGAGCAATATGCTAAGATTATTATAAATGGGGAACTATCAGACAATTGTGTAATACAAAAAGGGACTAGACAAGGATGTCCACTTCCCCCATTGCTTTTTATATTGGTTCTAGAAGTCCTTTGTAGAACTATCAGAGAAGATGATAAATTACATGGTCCTAAAATTGGGAAACAGGATTACAAGTTGAGAGCCTTTGCAGATGATGTTGTGCTGTTTTTAGAGAATCCAATGGACAAGATTGAAAGACTCTTGGATAAAATACAACAATTTGGTCAGCTGGCTGGATTCTATATAAATAAGACTAAGACCAAGGTCTTAACTAAAAATATGGATCAGAAAACCAAGGACAGATTCTCTGAAATAAGTGAGTTGAAAGTGGAGAAGAAAGTTAAATATCTGGGGGTCTGGTTATCAAATAACAACTCCTTGTTGTTCATAAACAACTATGTTAAAATATGGAATTCAGTGAAAATTGATCTACAAAGATGGTCTAAAATGAATTTGTCTTTAATGGGAAGAATTTCAGTGGTGAAAATGAATGTCTTGCCTAAAATGTTGTTTCTCTTTCAGACTATTCCCATAATTAACACTTTAATTTGTTTTAAGCAATGGCAGAAGGACATAACTAAGTTTGTTTGGCAGGGGAAAAGACCAAGAATTAATTTTAAGAATTTAACAGATGCAAAGGAAAGAGGTGGTCTTACCTTGCCTGACCTAAGGTTATATTTTGATGCTGTTTGTTTGACATGGTTAAAAGAATGGATAACATTAAGGAACCCTAGAATTCTTGATTTGGAAGGATTTGACAGAAGGTTTGGATGGCATACGTATCTGTGGTATGAAAAAAGTAAAATGCATAAAGACTTTTTGAACCACTATGTGAGAAGGAGTTTAATGAGGGTGTGGTTAAAATACAAAAATTGGTTTGAACCTAAAACTCCGTTATGGATATCTCCGATTGAGGCCCTATCACTTAAAGAAGTAAATATGCAAATGTGTTGGGGTACCTATAGGGATTTGTTACATTTTCAGGAAAAGGATTGTAAGTTAAAAAGTTTAACTGAAATACAAGATTTGGTTAGAGATTGGTTTCAGTATCATCAGTTAAATGAGATATATAAGAAAGATTTTAAGGTTGGATTTGAGGATCAGACTTCAAATTTTGAGAAGGAATTATGTCAAAATGATGAAAAATTAGTTTCTAAAATGTATAAACTGTTGCTTCTGAAGGAGACAAGAGAGGAAGTGGTTAAAATGACTATGATAAAGTGGGCTCAAGATGTGGGGCGTAATATAGAAATGGCAGCCTGGGAAAAGTTATGGAAAAATGATTTAAAATTCACTGCATGTTATGCTCTAAAAGAAAACTATTATAAAATGATGTATAGATGGTATCTGACACCAAAAAAATTGGCATTAATGTATAAAAATGTTTCAAACAAATGTTGGAAGTGTGGACATTCTGAAGGTACCTGTTTTCATATGTGGTGGACCTGTGGGAAGGCTAAAGCCTATTGGGATATGATTTATAATGAATTAAAGAAAATATTTAAAATGAGATTTCCTAAGAAGCCAGAATCCTTCCTGCTGGGAATAACACAAGGTGTAATCTCTACAACTAATTTAACATTTTTTATGTATGCTTCTACGGCGGCTAGAATTATATATGCACAGAAATGGAAGAGTAATGAACTGCCTTCAAAAGAAGGCTGGCTGATAAAAATTTTGGAATATGCGGAGATGGCAAAACTTACAGCACTAATAAGAGACCAAAACTTGGAATGTTTTAAAGAAGATTGGAAACCATTCTTGTTGTATCTAAAGAATTACTTTCCTACTATGGACTTTACAGCAGGGTTTGAAATTTAGTAAAAAACTGCAGGTTGGGTAGATTAGCTATGTTTGTAAGGGTTTGAATTTATGTTTTGAATTATTATTATAGCAAGGGTAAATTTTATAGTTGATGATTCACGAAGAGATGTGTGCGGGAAGTCCACCTTTTTGTGTGTATTTGCAATGAATGATAATATTACTAGTGATAAAATTAGACTTATGAGTGCTGTTCTTAATTTAAAATTGTTAAATTGTAATATTGCTGGGTGGAGGAGATTTTAGTTGCAGGGGATTTTAATGCCTGCCTCAGATCGGATAATAACTCCCTTCTGAGTAGTTTTCACTGTCATTTTGAGGACGATTTTGTTCCTTTTCCACTGCTGTCTAGACTTTCAAGAGATGTCAGATCAAATTTGAGAGGGCTTAGATTACAAACGGTATGTTATTGGCTTGATCTTTATTATTTTAAATGGTGCTATAGAGTCGGATTATCCAGCCCACTTTACTCATTGGACCAGTAACAACCCTTCGCTGATGGACTATATGGCCATTTCCCGTAATATGATACCCTATTTGGCTTTCTTTGGGGTGATCCCTCGCCCTGAAAGTGATCATTTCCCCCTTGAGTGTTGCTTTTGGGTAACTGACCAGACATCTGAGATAGACTGTGTAAATGCCAGTGGAAATACTGAAAATTTGGTTCCAGGTAGAAAGTGGACAGAAAGAAGTGCTTTGCAAGTTTCTGCTCTGCTGCGTTCTGCAGAGATGTCTAAATGGCGGGATCGGATTTTAAAATTATCCCGCATCCATCAGATGGAAGACATCCTTGGTTCCTATGAGAATATTGCGAATTGTATTTTCCTGGCTATGTCAAATTCTAATATGGAGTCTATGAACCCAATCCAACTCCCATCCAAGCGATGGTATGACAAAGAATGTCGGGCAGCAAAAAAGGAACTGGTGGGAGCCTTTAAAAGCTTTACTGTTGACCCTGGTAGCTTTCCTAGAGTGGAGGTTGCAAAAAAGAAAGCACTGTATAAACAACTACTTAAGAGGAAGAAGGAGGAATCAATCAAAGAGGGCTGGAAACTCTTGACAGAGGCAGCTAAGGAGAGAAATCAGATCAGGTTTTGGAAATTGGTGATCCCTGCATTAAATAAGTCAACACCTTGTCTTCTAGCATGTATTTCTGTCAAAATCTGGGAAGCCCACTTTCGCGTGCTGTATCAAAAACCAACTATCAAAGTCAGTGGTAGCACTGACTTTGAACAGCAACTCCAGACTCTCGATACTCCAACGTAGGCCCCTGTAACACATGCAGAGGCGGAGAGGCTGATTAATTCATTCCCTTCTGGGAAAGCCCCTGGAATTGATAGTATCACTATAGAGGCTCTTAAAGCAAATATGAGCTGGTGGGTCCCACTCCTTTCCTCTCTCTTCACGGCTAGAGATGTAACAGCATTAATACCAAATGAATGGAAAGTAGCTATAGTGGTTCCAATCTATAAAAAAGGACTTAGGAGCAATCCAAAAAACTATTGCCCAACCAGCTTGCTAAGCATAATTAGCTAAATTTATGCTAAACATCTGTACTTAAAGCTAATAGATTGGCTTGAGGACAGGGATATCCTGGCTCTAGAGCAGGCGGGCTTTACAGAGAGAAGATCCACTTTGGATCATGCCCTCGTTCTTCAATTCCTGTTGGCTAAATATTCAACGAAACCACACAGAGGACTTTTCACAGCCTTTGTTGATTTGAAATCACCGTTCGACCTTATCCCCCGTGAAAGACTCTGGAAAAGACTTTGGGATTTGGGTATCGAGAAAAGACTGCTCTTGTTAATTTTTACTTTATATTCTGGTTCCACTCTAAAGATACGTTGCAACTTCCAAGGGACTTTGACCACAGCAATCACTTCAGATAGAGGGGTCCATCAAGGATGTACACTGGCCCCTATGCTATTTAACCTGTATATTAATTCTATAGTTTCTTTTATTTCCTCTCCTTCCACGCATCCTCCTAAGATCGCGAATAGGCATATCTCCGTTTTATTATATGCGGATGATATGGCAATTCTTTCGCTAATACCCATAGGCCCTTGCCCTGTTGCTGGTTGGGGCACAGTTGGGCCCTTATGCAGATATACGGAAGGTAGAAGCGGTTCAATCTAAATTCCTTAGGGGTATGTTGAGGGTAGCTCGTTCGGCTCCCAATGCTTGTCTTAGATTAGAAGTGGGATGGCTTCCTGTCGAAGCCAGAATCTGGAAAGCCATTTTTGGCTATTGGCTTAAATTGGTATTTTTCCCAGCTGGCCTCGCCCCACTGGTTCTGCTGGATGATTATAAGACCAGATGGGAAAGTGCAATTGACAGGAAATTAAGCTGGTTGGAGTTTTCACTTCCGGCAATAAGGGAGTTAGGGTTTACCAAGGCCAGAGATATTATAAACCAGCGTATAAGTGACATAGCCAGACAGAGCGATATCAGTAAAGTGGGATATGGAGCACAGATGGGAACCCAAATAAATAGACAATGTTTGGCACGATACTTATGAAAGATAACTTATGTGGCGTATCGTAGGGCCTTAACAGCGGCTAGGCTGAATGTGTTGCAGTCGGCAGTGATGGAAGGGCAATTTCATAAGGTTCCCTATAACCAGAGATTATGTCCATGTTTGGCAGGAGAAGTGGAATCTACCGAGCATATATTGTTGAAATGTAGTTTCTATAGGGATCTCAGAGAAGAGTTAATTACCCCTGTATTAAGTCAGTTTGGGTCAGCTTCAGAGCAAGTGAAAGTAGATTTTTTTATTGGCGGATCTGAACGATTCTATTTCCTTGAGAGTTGCAAAGTTCTGCTTTATAGCAGGCAAACTACGGCAGAGGAGGGTCGAAAGGAATGATGCAGGGTTTGAGTGGCAGAAATTTGGTGAAGGTTTACTGTATTAGTATTTGCTTTCTTTTTGTTTTATTGTATTATTATCTGCTTTTACTCTGTAAACTGATTGTATTATTCTGTAGTTGTTTTATTTTATTTGGCCGTTGGCCGTAATAAAGTGGATGGATGGCTAATACCAATTGGCCTAAAGCGTGCTCTCCTTTTGTTAGAGAAATACTGTACTCAGGAGAACTTGGAGATCAATTACCAAAAGACAAAAGTTATGGTCTTTGCAAACTGGCCCAGAGGGCACCGGTGGTCAATAAGCACCCATAGGATAGAGCAGGTTAAGTCCTTTAGGTATTTAGGAGTATTATTTCATTATTCCTGTCCGCGCAAACCTCACCTCGACTTGGCAATTTTAAAGGCCAAACCAGTAGTTAAATCAATACCCTCTTATTATTATACTAAGGGTGCATCCTATGTTCTGGCTGTGGTCAAACTATTCTCGGCAAAGGTTTTGCCTCAACTTTTTTATGGAGCTCATTTGGGCATAGTAAAAAATCTTGATCTGCTGGAGGCACTGCAGTCTAAATTTTTAAGAGCTGTACTGGCTGTTCCTAGATGTGCCCCCATGGTGGCTCTGAGAAGAGAGGTCGGAATAGTTAGGCTTCAGACATGCCTATGGAGAGTCATTATCCTTTACTGGATAATTTTATTTTTTGCAGGAGGGTTTGGTTGCTTTCATAAAACAGGACTCTTTTAAATTCAGATGGCATACTGAGGCCATTGATAAGCTGGCCCGCTGTGGATACTCATTAGAGGCTATACAGGAGCTCGGTCATGACAGAGCTCGTACCCAAATTATTCAATGCCTAATGGATATTGAGTTGCAATATTAAATCTCCCAGATATCCAAAAGCCTGTTCTTGGGTGATCAACTGAGTGGATTTAATTTGGCCTTCTATCTTCGGGCAGTTACGATTCCTGAATATAGATGAGCCATGATGCTGGCCAGGTTAGATGTCCTTCCATCTGCAGTCCTGTTTGGCAGATATGCAGGAATTCCTTTGGCGAATTGCATATGTCTTTGTGACATGGGCTGTGTTGAAACAATAGCACATGCCTTTTTACATTGTCGTTTTTATGATGAAGCCAGAGAAAAGTTACTTTCTCTTCTCCCGATAAATCTTAATGGAAGAGAAGATGATGTCTTACTGAGGTTTTTATTTTCTTTATGTGATGAAGATAAAATTAGAACTGTGGAAAAATATTGTTATATTCCTTGTAAAAAATACCTTCTAATGTTTAGTTCATGTTTGAAAAGTTTGTATTTGTAAACTGCTGGTCAAATGACTGAATAAATATTATGTGTGTGTCTCTCAAGTTTCGACCCCGCACAATGAGTACCTCCGTCTTATCTGGATTCAGTCTCAGTTTCTTATCCCTCATCCAGCCCATTACTGACTCCAGGAAGGCATTTAGGGAAGTTATGCCTTCTCCTGATGATGCTGACATGGAGAAATAGATGTAGATGTCATCAGCATACCGATAACACCCTGCACCAAATCTCCTGTTGATCTCTCCCAGTGGATTCATGTAGATGTTAAACAACATCAGAGACAATATGGAGCCCTGAGGCGTACCATACAAAAGTTCAGATTTTGAAGAACAGCAGTCTCCAAGGGACACCATCTGGAACCTGCCCGAGAGGTAAGAGTGGAACCACTGCAAAGCAGTGCCTACCACTCCCAACCCCCTAAGACACTCCAGAAGGATACTATGGTTGATAGTATCGAAAGCCGCCGAGAGGTCCAAAAGGACCAACAGAATCACACTTCCTCTGTCAATTTCGAATTGGAGATCATCCATCAGGCCGACCAAGGCAGTCTCCATCCCATAGCCAGCCCGGAAGCCAGTTTGAAATGGGTCAAGATCATCAGTTTCCTCCAAGACTGTCTGGAGGCCACCATCCTCTCAGTTACCTTGCCCAGCCACGGAAGGTTGGAGACATTACTGACTCCAGGCAGGCATTTGGGGAAGTTATGCCTTCTCCTGATGATGCTGACATGGAGAAATAGATTTAGATGTCATCAGCATACCGATAACACCCTGCACCAAATCTCCTGATGATCTTTCCCAGCAGTTTCTACAGGCCTGTAATTACTCAGTTCTGAGTGATCCAAGGTAGGCTTCTTTAGAAGCGGTCTAATAATTGTCTCCTTAAGACAAGGAGGCATCCTACCTTCCCTCAGAGACACATTTATAATCTCTACCAGGCCTTCTACAACAACCTCCCTGCCAGATAGTATAAGCCATACTATAATAGTATAATGGCAATGGTAAACCCCTCCTGTATTCTACCAAAGAAAAACCACAGACCTCTGTGGTCGCCGGGAGTCGACATCGACTCGATGACACACTTTACCTTTGACTTTGTGGGTTAAGTTGCAGCTTTTCTACACAGGGAAGAATGAGCCATATAGTACAAGACCAACAGAGTGGTAAAGCAGTTCTTTAAGACGAGCCTAGGGAACAACTTTACCTTTATACCCATGCAAGACTCCTGCGTAAGGGCTGGATTTCCCCACGAACAACCACTTGGTGGGAGACAGAGGTTCTGGGCTTCTGGCCTGATGGGGAGTGGATGAAGACCTTCGGGATGACTAGAGCAACTATGGAGGAGACCATGGAGGCTCTTTGCCTGTATCTTGAAAGAAGCAGCACCTAGCTGAGGGACCCCGTCCCAGTACTAAAGTGCATGGGGGTGGCGATATGGTGGCTGGCCAGTGTGAAGCCTGACAGGGAAATATCCAGCCGGTGTCTCCACCACCACAGAAATTGTAACCTCAGTACCAGCCCTGGCGGCTCCCGCTATTCTTCCTCCCTATCTGTTTTCACTAAGATCCCACCCACCCCAATAATGGAAGGAGCTGCTCGAACTGGCTCCCCTCCACTGCCCAACTGCCTGGCTCTCCCTTTGGACATTAAAGCACTCATCACACTCTTCCTCCCCTCTCTGCTCTGTCACAAGTTATGGATGGATTTTATGCAGATGGGAATTTCTACAACACATTCATAGGAACATAGGAAACGACCATATACTGAGTCAGACCATTGGTCTATCTAGCTCAGTATTGTCTTCAAAGACTGGCAGGGGCTTCTCCAAGGTTGCAGGCAGAAATCTCTCTCAGCCCTATCTTGGAGAAGCTGCCAGGGAGGGAACTTGGGACCTTCTGCTCTTCCCAGAGCGGCTTCATCCCCTGAGGGGAATATCTTGCAGTGCTCACACTTCTAGTCTCCCATTCATATGCAACCAGGGCAGACCCTGCTTAGCTATGGGGACAAGTCATGCTTGCTACCACAAGACCAGCTCTCCTCTCCAAATTCGAGTTCAGTTGCCATTCCGCCGAGAGAGTGAGTTCACCAACAAGAAATCCTACTACTCCATTCTCCTCCAAGGCACCACAGAGCATGAAGGCAGGTTCACAGACGTTGATGTGGGCTGGAGTGGCAGCAGCAATAACAACACTTTCGTCCTTCGACATTGCAGGTTGTGGGTTTTATTATATTGTGAGAATAAACAATGCTTTTGAACATGTAGACCTTTGCTATATTCCCCGCTGTAGCCCACATATGGGCTACAGATGCAGCTCCAAGCATAATTCATCATGAGCTGAATGGCATCCAGAATGAAGACACAGAGGAGTGGTGAAAGTCAGTTATTTAGGGACCTCATCCAAAATTAAAATGTCCAGCACTGAATTTAGAGGTCATTCCGTTTTTTAATGCAGTGCTGCCTCTGGTTGAAGCTTTTCCTACACACACTCTCCAGTGATGTTCCTGGCTTCTGGCTGAAGCTCTTCCAGCACGGGGAATACGTGCACGGTTTCTCCCCTGGGTGGCACACAAGGAATGGTGGAGCATTGCTCAAGTCCACTGTGCAGTGTATCTCCCTGTAGACAGAAAAGAGAAAGCGTTAAATGGGCAGTGTAGGCAGCAACACTTTGCTAGGTGGACCAATGGCCCAATCCCAGTGGCGAATGGGAGGGCCCCTGTAGTGACCAGCCTCCCGCTGGGGTGGCCCAGAGTGAGTGGTGGTGTAGTGAACAGAAGGTGCCAGCCACCCCCATGGGTTTCTAGCCCATGGGGTTCAGGGTTCTGCTGTTTCTGAGGTTACCTGAGTGTGGATTCTCTATATTCCCAGGGGTGATTTGTTTCAGGCACAAATTGAATCGAAAAAAATCAATTCGTGCACATCCCTAATACTGGAGTGTGAACAGGAGTTGGGCAGAGATACTCAGTACATTTTCTAAACTGGATCATACAGGTGAGTCCCTTACTTGGGGGGCAGGTGGAGAAGCAATCACCTAATCAGTTATGCTGCTGGAGAGAAGATCAGGTATACTAATAAGGATATAAATGAAAAGGGCCATTTTACTATGCTGTCATGCTAAATCTAAATTATATGCAGAAAGCTTTGTATGCAATGTTGCTATTTTCCAAATGCACTCTGATGCAGTTGTGCAATCATATCCTCCTAATTAGTTTGCCATTTTGGACTATAACAATGATGCCTGATGCATGCCATTGATCATATATTCATCACTGCTTTCCAAAACATCCTTATACTGAATGGAAGTATAAGAAAAACTGAATCTCATTTAGTTTACCTGCAATTCATTCCTGGTTTCCTTGGTTTTAATCCAGATCTTGCCCTGTGTCTGTGGATCAATCAGCAAAGGGTAACGAGCTGCTTTTGTGACAATTATGCCATTCTGTATGGTTAGATCATCATTTGGCAGTCCTTGAAGGTTCCATTCACTGACAGTAGGAGCATCGATCAGCATCTCTATGAGATTTAGATTGTTTCTAAAACAATCTAAAACATTGAATGGTGGAGCATTGCTCAAGTCCACTGTGCAGTGTATCTCCCTGTAGACAGAAAAGAGAAAGCGTTAAATGGGCAGTGTAGGCAGCAACACTTTGCTAGGTGGACCAATGGACCAATCCCAGTGGTGAATGGGAGGGCCCCTGTAGTGACCAGCCTCCCCACCCTCTAAAGAGTTAACAGGAAGTGAACCCTTGTCTTGACTAACAGGCTGGTGAACTTCAGGACTCAACTAATCAGTACACCTAGTGGGTGGGACCTAGAAAGCTGTTGCTGGAATTTCTGGAAGGAAGGAAGGAAGCTGGGGCTGGAGGTGCAAGGAGGGCATGTGGCAATGGAGCTTTGCTGCAATCAGAGGTTAACTAGATTCTTGAGAGACAGAATTACAGCGGCTTAATTCTCATCAGGAATTTGGTGAGTCAAGGAGCAGACACCAGGACTTTTGGCTTCAGGAATTTAAACTAGGGAACAGTTTGTTTAGTCAGACTGTGCATCAGGAATTTATTTTGCTTGTGTGTGTGTGCTTTGTATGTTCATAAATATCTGTTCTTTGCAACTAAGTAACTAAGATTTTACTGTATGCCGCCCCAGCATCATTTGAGGTGCTTTTGAAGAATTCTTGCAACCAACTAGGTATTTTTAAGTGTATCTAAAAAGCCAAAAGCCTCAGACAGAACCAGGCTTTAGTAAGTGAATAAAGGTTTTTCTCTCTGTTCTTTTTTACAAGCTTCAGAGGGTTGATTATCTACTGAGCAGGAGAAGAGGGGGTTTCTCTGGTGCAGAACACGTCTCAAAGACAGATTGACTAAATTAACAATTAACTCTACGTGTAGGCAGACACCTGGGAGAACAATTGGGTTTTTTTTCTTGCCTACTGGCAAGGGGAAGAAAAGTGAAATGGGGATTGCTAGCCACCCCAAACCCCGCTGGGAAAGACTTTTTATAGTGCCATGGCTTGGTGGCAGTGTTAAACTACCAGAGTTTCTGGGGTTACCAGAATCCTTTTCTTAGCTTTCTGGGTTTTGAAAGTTAACGGTTTTTAAGCCAGCGAGTCTGCTCCTCAGAACTCTCTCAGGAAAGGGATGACTCCGCACTAAAGTCTCCCTCGTGCTGCAGAACTAGTTAAATCTGGCCAATCAGTTAACCATTTGCCAGGTTGCTGGCTGAGTCAGAGAGGAAAGGGAAAATTTCCACTACCCACAATATGTTACAACCCTCATCATTAGGCTGGAGTACGAGAGGCTGATGCCACCATGCATCTGAGCAAGATTTCTGCACTATTGACATTTCTGCACCACTCCTGCACAGGCTGAGTGGTGGGAGAAAGACATACCATCCTCAGTGGCAGCCATCTGGGCCTCCAGCACCTGGAAGTGTGGCCCCCATTCCTCCCGACCTGCAAGGCAAAGAGCGTAGTTCTTTGCCTGAAGTTTCCCCACTCTCCCAGCCACACACCCGGCAGGACTACCCCATGGGCCATAGAATGGCCATTGCTCACCCCTGCACTACCCACCCCCACAGTACCCTGCACGGCAGTGGCCCCCTCTGGGCACCCAGCTGTGATAAAGAGCAGAAAAGAAGACATTGCCGAATGCACATTCTGCAGTGCTGCATCCCTGCCCATGCACACACCTGTGGGGTGCACACGAGGAAAGGGGGGGGCTTTGCTGCAGCATACATAACAATCTCAAGGGTGGCCACTCATGCCTCGAGTGATTGAGGCACAGCGCCCACTCCTCCTGACCTGCATTTGGGGGGGGGGGTTCCTCGATGCAGCCCCTCTCTCCTAACCACACACCCAGCAGGACTATCCCAGGGGCCACTGAATGGCCATTGCTCACCTCCTGCACCGCCTGCAGTGCCCACTGTGGCTTCGTCATGCTGCATGTCCACAGCACATTGCGGAATTTCTGCAATGCAGCATCCCACCCAACCCCCAGGCTCGGACTGGCCTACAGGGCATATTCCCGGTCTCAACATAATCACAAACTATGTTGCTGAGGTGTCTCTACAACTGTACCAAATTCATATCAAACCAGCCCAGGCATTGTGAAGCTGATGGAGGATGCACACACACACGCACACACACACAGAAAGCTGGGTGATCTCATAGGCTTACTTTCCTTAAGGCAAGTAGGCTAAAAAAAAGAAAAAGAAGAACAGAACACCTTACTTCAAGCCTATCAAGAAATCAAATGCAGTCAATTTCTTCTGTTGTGAGGATTTCTTAACTTGCCTCAAATGGTGCATAGTCTGCAGGAAGCTTCTCCAGCATGTCATCAGCCAGTCTAGCAACCACAGCCTTTCTGGTCTCACCTCCTCCACTAGAGCTGTCTTTAGGCTGAATGCTGAGGATGGTGTCCAGCACATCTTTTGCAAGCTTGCTCTGGTAAGTAATGTCTGCATTGGGATGCAGCCCAAACACTTCTGGAGTATCATAAGCAGGCAGGCCCTATACACAGAAAACAATAAATCTCTTCCACTTACACATGTAGCTACACCTTGTTGACAAGCGCCTACTGTTCAGCAGAATGTTTTTCAAAAGCCTATTCTCCAAGCTGTTAATCGCAGTGTCCGGATCTCTGGATGCAGTATCCGTCCCCTTTCTCTTTGTAGAAGGTCCGGAACATCTGGAAACGTGTAATAGTTCCTCCCTGACAGCCGAAGTAGTGGTGCAAACCACGGCTGACGTGGCCACCACGGGGCTAGAAGTATGCAAGTTGCTTTGTCTCTCAGGATCTGGGCTAACACCCGACTGAGAAGCGGCAGCGGCGGAAACAGGTATAGGAGTCCCCTGCTCCATTCGTGCTGAAACGTGTCTCCCAGAGATCCCACACCCACGCCTGCTCGTGAGCAATATTTTCTGCACTTCCTGTTGGTTGATGTGGCAAACACATCCACTGACGGGGTGCCCCACAGACTGAAGAGAAGTTCGATACACTCTTGTTTGATCTCCCATTCGTGCTTCTGGCTGATCTGGCTGTTTTGACTGAGAGCATCGGCCAGGTGATTGTCTACACCTCGAATGTGTATTGCAAGTGGATATATATGGTGTGCATAATGCACCAATCCCACAATCTCATGGACAAGGCACACAGCATGGGGGAGACCGTCCCTCCCTGTTTGTTTATGTATGCGATTGCCGTTGTATTGTCCAGGTGGATCTGAACTACCGCCCCCTTCAGCTGAGGCTCGAAGGCCTTTAGTGCCAGAAAGGCTGCTAAGAGCTCCAGATATGACGCTGAGCTTGCTGGGGTGTCCACTGTCCTTGAATGCAGTATGGGCCGCAATGTGCTCCCCATCCCAGCAGGGAAACATTTGTCGTGACCCATGCTGTCGGTATTAAAGGCTTGAACGGAACTCCCTGCAACAGATTTGTCTCCGACATCCACCAACGCAGGGAACTCAGTACGGCTCTGGGAAGGTGTAAAAACAACTTCTGGCTGTCTATGTTGGGACGAAAGTGTCCCAGGTACCACCGTTGTAGGGGACGCATCCAAAGCCGCGTGTACCTGACAGTCGTGTTGCAAGATGCCATCAAACCTAACAACCTTTGAACCTCCCTTGCTGTTTGACAGGGGTTGCATGTGAACCGGTGTGCCAATGCCTTGATCTGGCAACACCTTTCCTTTGGCAAGTACGCTCTCCGCTGTTCTAAGTCGAGGGTGGCCCCTATGAAACTTAGTTGTTTTCTTGGTGTTAAATTTGTCTTCTTCCAATTGACATTGACTCCTAAGTCCTGGAGAAGGCGCATCATCATCTGGATTTGAGTACCAATCAGCTCCTTGTCCTTGCTCACCATGAGCCAGTCGTCTAAATACGGATAAACAATCAAGCCCTGTGTTCGAAGGTAAGCCACCACCATCGCAACGACCTTGGTGAATACCCTCGGGGCCGTTGAAAGGCTGAAAGGCAGGACGGTATACTGTTATATCGCTTCTCCCACTGTAAATCTGAGGTATTTTCGGTGGTTCTCCTGGATGCCCACATGGAAGTATGCATCCTTCAGATCTAACGTCGCCGCCCACTCCTCCTGATCCAGGAAGGGGATAATTTCCTGCAACATCATCATCCTGAACTTCTGGGCCCAGACAAAGTTGGGGCAAAAGACAAAATACATTTCTATTATCATTGGTGGCTGACTCTCTGTGCAGTCTAACTTCAGCATTAGGAAGTGAGGCTTGTTGAGGAGATGGGCTGTTCTGAATCTCCTTAAAACAGAGTGCGGGTGCTTGCTTCACGCCTCTTCCATTGTTTCCAATTGGAACAATGGAAGTTCCACAGTCCCACGGTTTCCAATGGAAGTTTCACAATTTCATTGTTTCCAGTGGAAGTGGTGCGAAGCAAGTGCCCGCATTCTGTTTTAAAGAGATTCACCAACAGCATGTCTCTCCAACAGACTCAGAGCTCCCTTTTACCTGTGTGGAGCTCCAACAGCTTCTTACAGCCAAGTTTAGATTTTAGGTCACTTTAGTCACCTCTTTTCCAAACAAAAAAGCCTCAGATGCTATAGCCTTGCCTCATAAGAAAGGCAGCCTCCTTATCATCTTGGTTGCCATTTTCTGCACCTTTTCCAGTTCTACAATGTCCTTCTTAAGACATGGTGACCAGAACTGCACACAGTACTCTAAATGTAGCTGCACAGTAGATTTGTATAAGGGCATTATAATATTAGCATTTTTAAAATTCTCAGTCTCCTCCTTAATGATTCCTAGCATGGAATTTGCCTTTTTCACAGCTGCCACATACTTTCAACAAGCTGTCCCCCATGACCCCAAGATCATGCTGTCACCTTTCACCCAGTTTGGATACGTCCTTTTGGAGCTCCTCACAATCCGTTGTGGATTCTACTAACCAAAATAGTTTAGTGTCTTCTACACATTTGACCATTTTGCCCCCAACTTCTAGATCATTTAGGGGAAGGTTGCAGTACACTGGTCCCAGTATAGATCCAGGGGGCGGGGGCAATTATTACTTCCCTCCGTTGTGAAAATGGTCCATTTATTCCTACCTTTTGTTTCCCGTCCTTCAATCAGTTACCAAACCACATATGAAACTGTCCCTTTATCCCACGATTGCTAGGTTTTCTCAAGAGCCTTTGGTGGGGAACTTTATCAAAAGCTTTTTGGAAGTCCAAGTATACTATGTCAACTGGATCTCCTTTATCCACATGCCTGTTAACACTCTCAAAGAACTCCAAAAATGTTAGTGAGGCAAGAATTGCCCTTGCAGAAGCCATGCTGGTTCTCTTTCAGCAAGATTTGTACTTCTGTATGTTTAGCAATGTTGTCCTTAAGTATGCTTTCCATCAATTTACCACGCACCAAAGTTAAGCTAACAAGCCTGTAGTTTCCTGGATCCCTTTTTGAAAATTGGAGTTATATTAGCTACTTTGCAGTTCTCTGGTACAAAGCTTGATTATAGGGACAAGTTACCTATTTTTCTAGGAGATAAGCAATTTCACATTTGAGTTCCTTCAGAACTCTTGGGTGGATGCCATTTGGCCCTGATGTTTTTGTTAATTTTTAGTTTTTCAAGACAGTTTAGAATATCCTCTAATCACCTCAAACTGGCTCAGTCATTCAGCCTCCAAACCTGAGAAGATCAATTTTTAAGCAGGTATATGGTCATTATCCTCCGCCCTGAGGACATATGCAAAGAACTCATTCAGCTTCTCTGCAATCTCCTTATTATCCTTAATAATTCCTTTCATGCCCTCATTGTCTGAGGTTCCAACCACCTTCCTGGCAAGTTGTCTTCTTCTGATATATTTAAATAAGTTTTTGCTATTCCCCTTGACACTTCTAGCTATATGCTCCCCAGACTCTCTTTTTGCATCCCTTATTTTCTCCTTGCACTACTTCTTCAAGAGTTTATGTTCCTTTCTGTTATCTTCATTTGGGCAGGACTTCCATTTTCTGAAGGAATTATTTTCCCTTTTATACCTTCCCTGACTTTACTTGTTAGCCATGCTGGCGTCCTCCTGAACTTGGTACCTCCTGAACTTGGTACCTTCTGGTACCCTTCCTCCTTCTTGGTTTGCATCCCAACGGAGTTTCTATTATTGTGGTTTTAAATAAGTTCCATGCTTTCTGGAGTGATTTGATCTTCCTGACTTTCTCTTTGAACTTTAAATGAATTGTTTGTCTTGATTGTTGATCAGAATTCAGAAAATTAAAAAATGAAACAAAATTATACAAAATCCCAATAAGGAAAATCAAAAGAAAAAATAACTTTAAATCCATAATTCAGTTAAAGGTTTAACTAATATAATAACACATAAGAACATAAGAACAGCCCTGCTGGGTCAGGCTCAAGGCCCATCTAGTCCAGCATCCTGTTTCACACAGTGGCCCACCAGATGCTGCTGGAAGGCACAGGCAGGAGTTGAGGGCGTGCCCTCTCTCCTGCCATTACTCCCCTGCAACTGGTACTCAGAGGCACCCTGCCCTTGAGGCTGGAGGTGGCCCACAGCCCTCTGACCAGTAGCCATTGATAGACCTCTCCTCCATGAAGTCATCCAAACCCCTCTTAAAGCCATCCAGGTTGTTGGCCGTCACACATCCTGTGGCAGAGAGTTCCACAAGTGGATCACGCGTTGTGTGAAAAAGTACATATACTTCCGTTTGTTGGTCCATATACTTCCGTTTGTTGGTCCTAGACCTCCTGGCAATCAATTTCATGGAGTGACCCCTGGTTCTAGTGTTGTGTGAGAGGGAAAATAATCTCTCTCTCTCTCTCCACTTTCTCCACGCCATGCATGATTTTATAGACCTCTATGATGTCTCCCCGCAGTCATCTTTTTTCTAAACTAAAAAGCCCCAGGTGTTGTAGTCTTGCCTCATAAGAAAGGTGCTCTAGGCTCCTGATCACCTTGGTTGCCCTCTTCTGTACCTTCTCCAGTTCAACAATGTCCTTTTTAATATGTGGTGACCAGAATTGTACACAGTACTCCAAGTGTGGTCACACCATAGTTTTGTATAAGGGCATTATAATGTTAGCCGTTTTATTTTCAATCCCCTTCCTAATGATCCCTAGCATGGAATTTGCCTTTTTCACAGCTGCCGCACATTGAATCGACACTTTCAACGAGCTGTCCACCACAACCCCAAGATCCCTCTCCTGGTCCGTCACCGACAGCTCAGATCCCATCAGCATATACTTGAAGTTGGGGTTTTTCATCCCAATGTGCATCACTTTACACTTGCTAACATTGAACCGCATTTGCCATTTTGTCACCCACTCCCCCAGTTTGGAGAGATCCTTTTGGAGCTGCTCACAATCCGTTTTGGATTTCACTACCTGGAAGAGTTTGGTTTCATCTGCAAATCTGGCCACATCGCTGCTTACCCCTGCTTCTAGATCATTTATGAATAAATTAAAAAGCACCGGTCCCAGTACAGATCCCTGGGGGACCCCACTTCTTACTTACTTCCATTGTGAAAACTCTCCATTTATACCTACCCTTTGTTTCCTGTCTTTCAACCAGTTAGCAATCCACACATGTACTTGTCCCTTTATCCCATGACAGCTAAGTTTCCTCAGGAGTCTTTGATGAGGAACTTCGTCAAAAGCTTTTTGGAAGTCCAGGTAGACTATGTCAACTGGATCACCTTGATCCACATACTTGTTGACACTCTCAAAGAACTCCAAAAGGTTGGTGAGGCAAGATTTACCTTTGCAGAAGCCATGCTGGCTCACCACCACTCAAACTGTCCCTTTCAACTTTCCTATTACAAGTCCCCTCATTTTTGAGAAGTTTCCTCTTCTGAAGTCCAACACATCTATGTTGAACTTCCTTGGCAATGCTTCACTTGCATATAAGCTGAAATGGATCACACTTTCCCTCAGTGGTTCTACAACTCTGACATCTTGCACCAGGTCTTGGGCACTACTCAGTATTAAGTCCAAAGTCACCTTCCCTTTGGTTGGTTCTGTGACCAACTGTTCTAAGGCACAGTCATTTAGCATGTCTAGAAATTTGGCCTTTCTGTCCATACCCGCTTGTGAATTTGCCCAGTCTATATGAGAGCAATTAAGGTCCTCCATTATTTATTTATTTACTTAACATATTTTTATACCACCCCAAATTTACATCTCTTATTACAGCTCTGTCCCTCTTTGATCCCTCTCTGATTTGCTTCTGCAACTCCAGGTCACTCTCAGCATTTTGATCTGGAGGGCGATAGCACATCCCCAGTAACACATTTCCACCCCCCAAATCTATCCCTGCTTGTCCTTTCTGTAAAGTTTGTATTCTGGAATAACAGTGTCCCATTGGTTCTATTCCACCAGGTTTCCATTATGCCCACTCTATCTATTTTTTCATTAGCAGCCAAGCACTCCAGTTCACCCATCTTGGCTTGGAGGCTTCTGGCATTGGTATATAGACACCTATACGCCAAGTCTCTTACCTGGCATTGGCATGTGCTCTCTCCTACTGTCATTTGACCTTTTTGTCCAGCTGTCATGTGTTTCCATCTGCCCTACACCTGGCTCTACCCTTCTGGTTTATCTGAAATGTTTGCACCCTCGCACCTTAGGGGGTTTTGCTTGTGAAACAAGATACCACCACTGGTATCCTGTCAGCAATCCCCCAGGCATAATTTTAAAAGCTGTTCTGCGACCTTCTTGATTTTAAGTGCCAGCAGTTTGCTTCCATCTTGGTTCAAGTACAGCCTCTCCCTTTTGTGCAGGCTTTGCTTGCTCCAAAATGTATCCCAGTGCCTAACAAATCTAAACCTTTCCTCCCAGCACTACCATCTCATCCATGCATTGAGATTCTCTGCCTGTCTTGCTGGCCCTGCATATGGAACAGGCAGAGAACTCTACCCTTCAGAGAACTCTACCCTTGGAGTCCTGGACTTCAATATGCTTCCTAGAAACCTAAATTTGGGTTCCAGGACTTCCTGACTGCATTTCCCAACATCGGTGGTGCCAAAGTGCACCACAACAGCTGACTTCTCCCCAGCACTATCCAACAGCCTATCTAGATGCTGCATGATATCCACAACCTTCACACCAGACAGGCAAGTCATCGTGCAGTCTAAATCTCTATATGCCCCTAATGATCGAATCACTCACTACTAGGAGGCCCACATCCCCTGGAGGAGTATCATCTGTGTGAGAGGATATGGGTGAGGCACACAAGGAAGATGTCCCTTCTAAGGGAGCATTCCCCTCTTCCTCAGACTGATGTCTTTTACAAGCACAGGGGATCTCCTCGCCTTAAAAGTCTTTCTCAGTGGGATCATTTTAAAAAAATCTATTTAAAAACAAAAAATGCAGGCATGAACTTCCCCCAGTAATTTATAGCATGCATTAAGAAAATTTTTAAAGCCTGTTACCTCAAAATCACTCAGTTCAATTACATCTAGACTTGCCAACAAATTTCACCCAAGGCAGAGTTCAAAGTAAATTGGAATGTTGTGCCCAAGAAAAACACTGGTAAGAAATCTGAAGGAATCAAGAAGCTGGTGGGATTGGCTTTGGGTCAGGGTGGGGAGAGGCAAATGCCATGAATGCATTGATCCATGCATGGTATTCTAATATTGGAACCATATTTTTAATGCTGTGGGCCTGCAACGGCTTAGCTCACTACTCATGAATCTCTGTTACAGTTGTCATAACTTGTCTCAGGACTGCTTCATGCATAAAAGTAGAAGTAGATACACATTAATAATGTAGTGTGCACCCTCTTCTCACCCAGCCCATATGAGGTGGCTACATTTCCCCCCTCCACATATATGCTGTGGAAACTTCCAGCAGAAAGCTAAGGCCAATTGCAACTCTCTGAAGCACGCTTCTCCATTTGTAAATGGCAAACAAAGTTGTGGAGCTTAATTTTATATGTCAACCAGCTTACACTACAATATGTGAAGCAGCCCTGAGTTCCTCAGTTCTTAAATATTCCTGATTCACATAGGACACTTTACAAACCAGGGCTGCCATTTAGGGAAGATGTAAGGAATCACACACACACAGCCTCTCCTGTTTCAGACATATGATTATTCCTTAAGAACACAGGGTTTCTTGTATGATCAGGCAGTTGCCAGGACCTATACATGGGTGGTGGTGGTGGGGGGCTATCCTGGGAGACTCTGGCTCTGTTACTTCCTGTCACTATGCCCATTCACACAGTATATTCAACACTTGTATGATGAGTGTACACAGGTACAGATCTGTACACAGTTACAGTCATTCACATGTTAAGCTGAAGGAAGTACAAAAGTACACTTCCTATCTGTACCATGCAATTGATGGTACAGATGTGTACACATGTACCATTGTACAGAAATCTGTACACTGCTACACATGTAGAAGTGTACAGAAATCTGTATACTTGTACAGCATAATATCTGAACTGGGCTACTGTTGGTGCCTGAATGCTCACCCAAAAGCAATTGCAGTGAGAAGAATGAGGGCCCATTGAGGAAGGGGCCCCACACTGAAGACATTTTGCTGAAGGTCCCTCCCTGCAAGAAAAAACCTGGAGCTAGCACTGATATATTGCTATAAATAATTAAATGGTATTACATATTAGGTATGCATTCCAGAGGTCCGATTCCGTTTGATCCCCCCCCCCAAATAAGTGACTGATAATGTTGCTATAGTTATTATGAATATTTTTTAAATTCTCAAGGAATTCTCTTAAAATATTCTGTTTCCCTCAATTTAATTTTGCATATATTCAAGAGTGAATCTTTGAATCTTGCTGATATTTCTCCTGTATCCCCCTACTGAAATGTCAGCCCTATTAAAAAAATATCAAAGGATTGGAAGTTCATGGTGTAAAAATAACAGAATAAATGACCTTTTTAACTGTAGCGAAATGCTGTTGCTTTAAGTTTTGATGGCTGATAAGATTGGTTGCCCCCCTAATTTTCTGTTTATCTGAAGGAACTGTGTGCAGCACATTGGATTAAAGTGAAGATGTGTCAAACTATTTGGAAATAATGTGGATGTGTTGTATCTGTGCTAAGTACAAGCAAATATTCAAACATTAGTTCTGCTTTATTCTAGTACAATTTTGATCGCATGACTGCCACTGAGCATTGCAGGTGTATAGGAGAAAAGTGTCTTTGGTTGAATGCGCTGCCTCCTTAAGAGTGTGAGAGACAGAGACTCAAAGGAAGGGAAGGGAGAAGCCGAGACTGTGAAGGCTAACTCAGGAAAACACGTCACAGAGACTTGTTTGCTTTAACAGAGCTTGAATTAAAATTAAAACATAGCATAAATCTTCCTCAGGAAGGTTCTATTTCTGTGAAGGTGTTTCTTCTCTCTATTCTTTGCATACACCTTCCAAATTCAGACCCCGGCACAGACCTACCAAGTGGAGTGTAGCCCACCCACCATGTTTTGTGGCCTGCACAAATTGTGACCTACCAAGCTGAATGCAGCCCACCAGCTATGTTTTGTGGCCTGCCAGGTGCTTCACAACTCCCCTGTTTTCCACTTCCTTGCAGGCAGTAAAAGCAGGAAGTTTTTTTGATCCTTGCTGGGCTGCTACACATGGCTGGTGGGATAATTTTGGCTAAGGCAATGGCATACTTAGAAAGACCTTGTCCTGTACACCTTTACATTCCACCTGTTTTCTGCATGTGGTACCTTCTAATTGGTTGATCTGTAGGGGACTCTGCCTTTAGACTGGGCAGAGGACATGGAACTAAATGAACTTTGGGAGCCTTCTAACCTGTGGTTGTGATTCTGCAAGTATTAGGTATGTCCCATTTAAATTAGTGGACCTAAAACTCACAATTAAATGCACTGACATTTGGGCAGGTTCACCTGAGGATGCTGCCATCCCAGCAGCAGATGGTCCCACACATCCCCACACAAGCCTCTACTTCCATTATAAATTCTGATATTCCAAGATTAGTTATGTTGCCAAAACCCACCAATCTTGGCATATCTTGCCCTACTTCTGTCAAGAAACTGACACCTGTCACTTATTTGTAATCTTTTACAGATGTCTAATTCCCTGAGGGAAGTAGGCAATGGTATGCATGGCATCTGAGTGAAGCAAGAGGTTGTGGGACACCAAACTCCTGTGGTCAGGTGACTGGCAATCTGGGGGGTGTATGCCATGAACCATCTGCCCCATGCACGCTTGTGCAGCACTGGATGCTTGTACTGTGCACACCAGTGTTTCTGCACAGATGGCTGTGAATATGGCTTTAATGGCTCAACATGTACAGTGGCAGGTAGGACTGCCTCCCCACTTGTCACTATCCCCATCTTTCTCTTCCATATTTCTGCAGGGAGCACCCAGTTCCCCTTTAAAGTGGCAGAAAGCCAGAAAAACCTGAAAGGGTTGTGTCTTTTTAAAAACTCAGAATGTGTTACTGTTGCTGGGCAGAATAGGGAAGGGAAAGGAGGATGGTGGGGGCATGGCACTTTAGCCAAGAGGAGACCATCAAGAGCTGCATTGAGCATACAGCTACAATGTGCCTGGGTGGATCTGGGCCACCCTCTCTGTTATTACAGTTCCAAAACCAAAATGAAACTGCAGTTATGGCGGTGTCCACATTCAGACATAACACTGCAGCAACCAAATCTCAGGGTGCGGCAGCAAATCTTACTACAAACCAAAGGTTTAAATTGGAGTTTGGCAAGCAAAACCACAGGTTGCTTTCAGCTCAAAACCATGGTTGCATGCATTCAGATGTAATGGAATCCCAACCTCTGCCCCATTTAACTCCAGTTTCACGTTACGTCTGAATGTGGCCAGTGTTATAACAAATACAAACTTACATTTGCAAAAGGAACTTGAACAAAAACACATAGTCCAAGTGTTCATAGGTTTGCTGATGTGACTGAGGCTGAAACTAGATGTTAATGGTTGGCATGTAGCTGCCACTGAAAACATTAGCCCCATGTGTTATTCCCCCACTACCTGTGGTAATGTCTGGGATACCTGTGATAATACTTCATTATGCTACAAGTTTTCTTGCCTCCCACAATTGGCAACTAATGAAACTTAGTGGTGGTGGTGAGAAACACATAATATAATGATGTCACATCACATGGGGGAGAAGAAGAGAAGATGTGGGGCTGCTGTTTTCAGTCGTGATTGTAATCTCTAGATCCAGCCTAAATCCATTTCCTAGCACAGTATCTTACGTAAGTGCTTCTCTCCTAGGATTTCTTCCAATCTGTGTGCATTAGTGTACTCAACCAACTGCTGTGTTCCAGAACTGAATAAATTGCTGTTTGGGATTATATACTGAGACTTTAATTATACTACACTTAAATATAAACTAGCAAAGAAACTGGGTGGGGGGAGAGAATTCACAGTAACTAGCTATTGGCTGCCATTTTAAAAAATCATCCCTCCCTAGCAACAAGTCCCTATGGCAACTTGTTAAGCATCATTCCTTGAGTTGCAAAAACATATTTGAACATAATAAAGGAACTTCGCATCTGAAAACAGTTCCAAATGAAAACAAGGCTTTCCAAGCTTTGTAAAGTCCATAGAGATTTGACACATTCAGGGGAACAGAAATCCAAAAGGCAATCAGTTTAATGGCTGACACAGAGCTCTCAAACTCTGCTGCTGCTTTTCCCACCAGAGACACAGCACTCTTAAAGAGTGTAGGCTTTTATTTTCTTTTGTGGAGTCTCCAATTAAATATGAAATCCAAGCCCTGCCTCTTTAGTTTCCTCCCCCAGTTGAGGACTTCCATCCACTCCCCAAATCTTAAAAAAGGTGTCAGTGATGTCAGAAAATCACAACTTATTATGGGTGACACTCACTGGAACAATAATTCCCAAACTGTGCGTCATGATAGTATTAGGAGGATGGCATGAGAAATAAATGAATCTAACAAATGTCTCCTATGAATTCAGAGTACCCATCCACAGGTACTGCCCAATTAAGTCCCTTGAGAAGTAAACAGTCTGGTATTTAGTCAGTTTCATCTCTGAAACCAAGAGAATCAGTTCCTGGTCATTAGTTAGTGAGAGACTGCCGAGCAACCTCCAGTAGTCCAAACAGAACACCTTGTAGGGTTTAGGTCCTTTCCAGTAGGGGGTACAGATGAAACAATTCTTAAACCAAAAATTCAAAATAGAGTTTTTGCACAATGATTCTGCCTATCTGAGGCACTGAAAGAGATTGTTGGTAGGGATGTGCATGAAGCATTTTGTGTACTCCTGGGGTGGGTGGTGGTGGAGAGTGAGCTCCTAAAGAAGAGGAAAGCAGGTATTACCTGCTCCTCCATGGCCCCTCCCCCCACCCACCTCCTGCTGCTCCAGCTGTCAGTATTAAACAGCTGTCAGAATTAAACACCCTGCTGGTGGCATCTGAGCATGTGCAGGTGCCATCTAGGGATTCGCATGGAACTGGCTGGTCCAGTTCAGTTCAAGTCTGAAATTGACCCAAACCAGTCATGACCAGTTCAGTCCAGCACCCCCTCCCCAGTCTGGTCTGGTCTGGGTGGGGTTTATCCCCACAAGTTGTATTTAAAATAGAAAATTTATTTTTTTGAAAAACTTACCCCCTACTAGGGAGTTGTCCAAGGTGGCGGGGGAGCCGCAGAGGTTCCCCTCCCACCACTGGCCTCCCTCTGTGTGGCCTGGCATGACCCAGGCCATGCAGAGGCCTATTGTGTAGGTGCGGTGGCTTCCAAAATGGCCACTGCGCCAAGGGGGAAAGGCTGAAAAACAGCTGAAGAGCAGCTGAACAGATGATTTCTGAAATAAGGGAAGATGGCAGGGGGAGGGGGAACTTCTGTTGACCCTCCCCCCGCAGCCTCGGACAATTCCCCCGGAGGGGGTTAGTTAGAAAAAAAATAAAAAAAATTTAAAAAGCGCGATCCCCCGGAGGGATGGTGTCAGTCCAGGGTCGGACTGAACAGGGAGGTGGTTCAGTTCAACCCTGAACATTCGAACAGAACCAATTCAATGTTGAACACATTCAATGTCAAACCTGTTTGCACATACCTAGTGCCATCATGAGTTGTCAGCATGGTGTTGCTAACCACTCAAGTTGGTGCCCACACATACTCAGATACCATTTCCATGCTGACCCCACCCATGGGTTGCTGGGCGCAGCCCTGCAGCTGCTGGTGGGGCATTTAATCCTGACAGCTCTGCGCTGGGGCAGCAGGGGGTGTTGGAGGGGCTATGGAGGATCAGGTAAGACCTGCTTTCCTATTCTTAAAGCACTGCTTGCCATTTTGCAGGGGAAGCTCAAAGCATTTCGGTGCCTTGAAATAGAGGTGCTGAAAGTAACTCTTTGTGCATATTCCTAATTGCTCGTGTGACTGGCTACATCCCTTATCCTATTGCTGTACTGATTCCTTAAATATCCTATAGTAAGCAAAAGTCCAGTTTTTCTCCATAGCAATTGGGAGAAGATGATATTAGAATGAGCTAGTAAAGCGCAAAGCACAGTGGCTACATAATCTCCTTTGATTTCTGAGCTTTTAAAGGGGCAGATACTATCTGATGTGATACTATCTGTTGTGTGAGATAATAAATAAATAAATTGTATTTTATTGCAATAATTTATTTTATTAAGCCAACATGTGAAATGTCGTATTAGTGCAGTGTCAGCCCGACATCACCAAAAATTTCCGGGTTCTTCTCATTGAAAATCAGAAGCACTCCCACCTCAAGAATCTCCTGTTTCCTGAGCACGCTTTCAGCATACCCCTGCCACTATTGTGCAAAGAGCTGAGTGATTATTTGAACTAATTCAATATCACCCTAAATTAGACCTTGAATTAGAATTGTCACCCTGGTCTTCACCCAAAGGTAGTGTCTGCCCCTTTAAAAGCTCAGAGGTTTAAAAATATTATTTATTTATTCATCATATTCATATACCGCCTAGTATCTCTCTCTCTCTAGGTGGTGTCCATAATCCAAATTTCAATATAAAACCAAAATAAAAACAAAACACTCTCACAGAATAAAAACAATTCAAAACAATCCACAGAATAAAACAATTAGAACAAGTTCAGAGGGTAAAACCATTAAACAGTTTTAAATTAGTGGTAATTAAAAGCCTGAGAAAATAGGTGTGTCTTAAGGATCTTTTTAAAAGCATTCAGAGATGGAGAAGCTCTTAGTGGATTGCATTCCAAAGCAATTATGTAGCCATTGTGCTTTCTGCTTTACCAGTTCCTTCTAATATCCTCTTTGCCTACTTGCTGTGTAGAAAAGCTGGACTTTTGCTTACTATAAAAGTATTAGAGGACCAGAACAGCAATGGGATAAGGGATGTAGCCACAGCAGCAATTTCTTTTAGGACCTCAGAGCTTTTAAAGGAATGGGCACCATCTCTGTGCAAAGAGTGTTCTCATACACTCCCAGTCCAGGATCATAGAACTGGTAACCTCCAAGTTTTTTTTTTTTACTTCAAATGATGTGGGAAAGTTCCAATGTGACTTGCAGCAAGTTTAAAGAGTCTTGCCCTCTTTGATTAAGATTTGCCCACTTCAAATAATTGCCTCATATCTGGGTTCCATCAAACTATGTCTTTATAACTGATGGAGTGCAGGGAAATGGGTCTTAACAGATGCTTTCTGAAATGGATTTTACTGCTGGATCCTTTTGTGTTAATGTAATGAGTGTTGCAGATTCAACATATCTTATCTGCTACCCAAACTTGATTTAGAGTCATCTCTCATGGGTTGGAGATCTGAAATCTGAATATCACGTTCACGGCTTTGTGCCTTTCTTATCCCAAGACAAAACACAGCACAGCTCCAGCTCATGTGGTATGTAATAGGGGTGTGCAATTCGGGTTTTCGGTTATTCAGTTCGGAACCCGAACTGAATCACCCCCGATCTGTTCTGTGCCCGAATCTGGGCCATCCGAATCACCCCTGATTCAGTTCGGATTCGGATTAAATCTGAATCCGAATCGATTAGGGAAGGAAAAATGGGTCCCAGGGGCAAAATAGTGGGGTGAGGTGGTAGTGCCCAATGGTTGGAGGCTACCACCCAAATTTCAGGGGAATTGGGCAAAGGGCTTATTTTGGGGAAAATTTTGAGGTTTTGGTGTCTTTGGGGCAGTTCGGGGGTATAGAGTGGGATGAGGTGGTAGTGCCTAATGGGTGAAGGCTACCACCCCAATTTCAGAGTGATTGGGCAGAGGGCTGATATTTGGGGAATTGTTGAAGTTTACGCGTCTTTAAGGTTTTCCCCCATAGAGAAGCACTGAGGTGTCAGCAAATGGATAGCTTCACGCGGGGGGCAAAGGGAGCTATCATAGAATCCACACACAGAATACCTCTGAAACAACAGAACCCTGTACCCCATGGGTTAGAAACCCATGGGGGTGGTTGACACCCTATGTGCACTACACTAACACTCGCTCTGGGCCACCCCAGCACCCCCCAAGTGCACTTATGGGGCTGCTGACACCTCAATGCTTCTCTATGGGGAAAAACCTTAAAGACGCATAAACTTTAACAATTCCCCAAAAATCAGCCCTCTGCCCAAATCCTTTGAAAAAATTCAGGTAGCTTCCTTGACCCTACCTGGCACTACCACCAACCCCACACTGCTCTAGGCCACCCCTTTGGGTACAGAAGTCGGGCTGATATCACTTCAGACCTTTTGGCATTCAAATCAATGGATGCAAAAAGGCGGGAAATTCAAAGAGATGTCATCCTGAATCACCCGAATTTTTCAGACCCAAAATTCAGGTGATTCGGCTCAGCCCCGAAAAATATCGGGGGACATCGGGGGTGATTCGGTTCGGACCTGAATCACCCGAAATTGCTCGTTTCGGGCACAGATCGTTCTGTGCCCAAAATTTTTTGCACATCCCTAGTATGTAATCATATTGGGTTCACTGATGCTACATTAGAGATGAATTTAGCCATCTGTCTAACAATACCTGACAGATTTCAGGTGTCCTTTCTTCCTGAGTATTATACAAGATTTAGATTGCAACTTTAGAGAAATAGTCAGAAAAGCTCTGTATCCGATATTCTGTTTTATAATAAAGAATGACTCAGCCTGCAAGGCAATAGTCTTAGTATGGATTGGACACATTTTGTCAATGTGCAATCCCAACAGCTCATCAGGATTTATGGATTACTTTGAAGAAGAAAAGATAAGTCCCAGGATGCCCTGCACGAGTGTGCAGGTGTAGTGGCACTGCAGAAGAGGAGGCAAGGAGGCCTAGTGGTGTAATCCACTTTTACCCTCTATACATGTAGACTTATATGCACTACTTGCATTTAAGCATTTAAAGGGTGCATTCTGAGTTTCTGTAGCCTCAAATTTTAGTAACCTTGCACTCCTGCTTGTCACTGAAGGCTGTATATTCAC
Organism: Hemicordylus capensis; assembly: GCF_027244095.1. Lineage (NCBI taxonomy): Eukaryota > Metazoa > Chordata > Lepidosauria > Squamata > Cordylidae > Hemicordylus > Hemicordylus capensis. Next base: position 187,330,695 of record NC_069660.1, read on the forward strand.
TTGCACCGCTGTACTTAGAATTTGGGTTTAATGTCTTTGTGCCAATTAGCGTAGCTAGGCAAAGATAAGGCTTACTTAGAGACGCACTTGTTAGACCCCCCACCTAGGAGGGGGAGGCTGAGGAGATGTGCTCACACAGGCAAAAATGCATTTGGCAAGCGGTCAAGTGTTTGGGTTTTGCACGCAGCTCCTGCTAAGATGTACCAGTAGACCCAAACCAGGTGGTGTTTATGAGTTTTGTAAACCTATAAGAAAGACAGAAAAACAGCCTAGCAGTTGGAGCTTCAGCGTAGACCAAGACCCGGGAAGGTGCTACGCTATTGCTGGCTTGGGGTATCGTCCTTCATCGAAACCGGGGTTTCCCAATGAGCAACTCAAGTGAGAGCGGGACGTATAATTTATTTATTTTTTGTTCTGTACTGCTCTGTAAGACATCATTTAGTTCTGTCTAATAAAAATCCTCTTTGGCACTTTCACTGGTCTGAGCCTATTGCCTCCAAATCCCAGAACCTGTTGGACACCGGCTGGCCTCTGGTGCCAATACAGCGGGGCATTCTGAGAGAACCCCTGAGGCCAGGAGGCTTGTTGTTGCTTCCCAGTTGGGGGTCTACTCTTGTGTTGCCATGTGCCGTGGTGGCACACGATTAAAAAAAAAGGGGGAGAGGGAAGTAAGTGGACTAGCTGCTGTGAAACCACTGGGCTCACCCGTGAGTCCAGTGGTTCCGACCATCACTAGAAAGTGGGCTAGGTTCCCTTAGCCCGCTTGCAAGTTATCATGGGAATAGGCTTAATTTCCCTTGCCCATGCCTGCTGAAGAGCAAGTTCTTCAGCCAAAATATTTGTCTCTGATCCTGAGGATAGTTACACTTGAGTTCAGGTGAATGGGGAAATAGGGACCTGTTGGCAGGCATGCAAGCCCTGGGATTTCAATGTGAAATAAGTAGATTCCACCTGAACTCAATGTTATGGAGGATGCATGCTGCCATCTAAAACAGCACCTCCATATCTCCTCCCTTCTCTTCTCTCCCCCATAATGTCTAGTAATACAAATTGTATGATGTGACATCATTGTGCCCTGAATTTCTCCATTCCTGCTCCATCGTACTGGCTGTGATTTCTAGTGGGGCAGGGTGGGGAAAGCATAACATGGTCCACATTTTATTACTAGATGTTACCTGGAAGAGGGGGAGAATAAGACCTGGGTCTGCTATTTTCAGCCACAAGTGCTCTGTAATGCCTAGCTCTGGCCTACATATTATGTCAAAAAACTAAGCCTTGTGAAATTATTATGCTCTCTGAGGATAACTATTCCAATATTTATGTATTATTATTATTATTATTATTAGTAGTAGTAGTAGTAGTACTAGTATAGTGTTTAAATTCACTTAATGTTTTACACAGATTTAAAACACAGCTTTAAGACTATTTTGCAGGTGCATAATCTAAGTAAAGACAAGACACAAAGGGCAATGATGCAGGGAGGATGAAAAAGAAGGCATGCATTTGTGGGCTAATGAATTTGAATCCCACCATTATGAAAGTGGATAATTGTTACAAGTGAATGGAAATTTTCTCTCTTTTTTGGTAAAATAATAACAATAATAAAGGAGTGAGTGGGCTCAAGGGCTGGGCGAGGATAGGTGAGCAACAGGGGCTGCTCTTTTGATGGCTTGAACTCTCTGCTGGCCTTGGCAAGTGGTCTGTGTTACCTTGCCTCTTTCACCCCCAGCTAGATATGTGCACTCTTCATATTTCTGATACAAAAGCACACAGAAAAATTAGCACCGATTTGCTGATCAGTGGACAATTTTGTGCAGTCCTTTGCTGAAATGCCTTTAATGTTTACGGTTTTGTAACATCTCCCCAGGATCATTTCAAAATCTCTCATTGGAGAACTTGGGGTTTTACTAGTAGATGGTCGCAATTCTTTTCTTCTCTCATCCTAGAAACTAAAAACAGCCCAACATGTAATTCTCAATAAGCCAAAACTGAAGGAAGGAAATAGTCACAATTTAACAGGCTGAATATCTGATCTCCCATCTTGTTACCAGTTACACCTTCATTGAACTGATCTAGGGACATATTTCTGACATACAAGGTAGGTTTCAAATAATTCACATAAATAGTAATTTACTTTATATGTTGCATAGATACATATTCCCACAACCGCTGGGAAGTGGGCTAAGGGAGCCCCGCCCACTTTCCAGTTGTTGTGAGAACCACCAGGCTCGTGGGTGAACCCGGTGGTCTGGCAGCAGTTAGCTCACCTAAATACCCCTCCCCTAAAATGGGGTTAGCGGAGCGAGCATTCCACTAACCCCATTTTGGTGATTGTGTGTGGTGGTGGCACGGCTGCATGCCAAACGACACACAAGTAGACCCCCACCTGGGAGGCTACAACAAGCCTCCTGGTGTCAGGGGTCCTGCGCACAGGGAATTTCCGCAGGGAATGCTGGTCTCTGCTGCCACAACCGGCTCTGTGACAGAGTTGGTAATCCCCTTGGTGGCCAATCCGGCCACGCAGGGAGGGTGGAGTGCTCATGTGCAGGGACAGCAGGCCAAGCTGCTCTGCCCACCAAACCCTCCTTGGCTCTCCACACTGCTCATGTGGAGAGCCTCATTGTCAGGATGGGAGTGGGTTCCAAACCTGGAACCTGCAAGGAGTCAGGTGGTGTACTACTACCCGGCTCTGGTCAAAGGAGGGAACTATAGGGTGCTCAACCAGACAAGCAAGGAAAAACTGTAGCAGCAACAGCCTGGAGCTGGTCATGTGATTTTTCCTGGCCCCTATAGAGACTTCCAGTTCAGTTTTGCTCACTCGTCTGAGCTACTGGGGGACTGCCCATGCCTTCTTTGCTCTTCTCTACCTTTCCTTGGCCCAACCTTGACTGGAGCTGGATCAGACACCTGTCTTGAAATAGCTCTACATGCATCTTTAATTCATCCATGAATGACTTAATCTCAGGCTGCAGGGCATTTCCATCCTTGCAAGGAAAGCAAAAACAATTGTTTCTGAAGCATTGCGTGAACTGAGTAAAACTACAAACAGCTGAGTCAAGTCTTCTCAAGAAGCTGCAGGATGGGATTTTCCTTCAGACTATCCTCTTGTTCTGAATATCCTTGTAGTTTTATTGAGGATAATGCTATGTTTTATTTTCTTGAAAGATAACGGAAGAGCATTTGCACAGTTCTTACATCTTGCACTGTTATCTTCACATCGGTACACTGTTTTCCTATTTGTCTTCCAACAGCGATGTGCATTAGATACACCCTGCACATCAGTTTCTACTCACTAGAGTGCATGCCTAACACTGAATATTTGGTTACACTGAGTTGCATAATGGGTGGACACCTGCCAGAGCATATATATTACTTCAATCTGATGGTGGCTTTATGCTTATTTTTATTTTTATATGCTGCTTTTCAACAACAACAGCAGCAGCAGCAGCAACAACAACAACAACAACAACCTCTCAAATAGTTCATACTGCAAAAGATGGTTCCCTGACCACAAAGGGCTTACAGTCTTTTTAAAAAGCCATAAAAGAAACAGAAGCAATAGCCATTAGAGGGATGCTCTGCTGAACTGAATAGGGACAGTTGCTCTCCCCCTGCTGAATATAACAGAGCCATCATTTTAAAAGTGCCTCTTTGCCTGATTAACAATTGGGCAGCACTAGGATATAATATCAGGTATTACTGGGATGTATCTGTGTTAGCAGCTGTTAAGTGTGAGGGCATAGGATAGAATTAGAGTTTGTAAAGTATGGTTTCCTAAGGCTCTAGGACTGCCAGATCTCAAAGATGTTCTGAAACCATGAGGCTATTCACACAAACATGTAAAATCGGGCTAAGGGAGCCCAGCCCCGGTTTTGCACACACATGTGAACTGCTGGGATTGGGCCGATCCCAGGGGCACCACGGTGGCAAACCCGCCTAACTAGCCACCCTTGAAAAGGAGGATAAGGAAGAGAGCACCCCCTTAACCCCGATTTCTGATTGGGGAATGCAGCTACCAGACTTCAGGGGGCCTGGGGTGGGGGGATCCCTATGATGCACTGAGGACTTACACAGTGCATCATGGTATTTCTGGGGGCCAGGACAACACATCCTGGCCCCTGACACTCCTCACTGCCTGGGTGCACGGCGAACTGTCTGGGTGCGCGGGGAGCATGCCCAGCAATGCCGGATCGATCATGGTAGGTTTGACCCACCTTCCCTGCAGCCCACTCTGGAGCCCTTCTCATTGTTCCTGAGAAGCGGGCTCCATATCCTTTCTCCAGAGTATAGCTGGAGAGTATAGCTGCTGGATCTTCCTTCCTCCAGAGTATGGCTGCAGGATTTTCCCTCCTTCTCTTACATCCATTTCACAGGGCCAAGTGTAAATTGGGCTTGTTATTTGCCACTCCACAACACCCAATGTGGTTGGTGATCTGGCATCGATCATATGCATTAGCATGTACAGGTGGAACTCGGAAAATTAGAATATCGTGCAAAAGTCCATTAATTTCAGTAATGCAAATTAAAAGGTGAAACTGATATATGAGACAGACGTATTACATGCAAAGCGAGATAAGTCAAGCCTTAATTTGTTATAATTGTGATGATCATGGCGTACAGCTCATGAAAACCCCAAATCAACAATCTCAGAAAATTAGAATATTACATGGAACCAAGAAGACAAGGATTGAAGAATAGAACAATATCGGACCTCTGAAAAGTATACAGTGTACTGTGCTTGATTGGCCAGCAAACTCGCCTGACCTGACCCCATAGAGAATCTATGGGGCATTGCCAAGAGAAGGATGAGAGACATGAGACCAAACAATGCAGAATTGCTGAAGGCCGCTAATGAAGCATCCTGGTCTTCCATAATACCTCATCAGTGCCACAGGCTGATAGCATCCATGCCACGCCGTATTGAGGCAGTAATTGCTGCAAAAGGGGCCCAAACCAAGTACTGAATATATATGCATGCTTATACTTTTCAGAGGTTCGATATTGTTCTATTCTTCAATCCTTGTCTTCTTGGTTCCATGTAATATTCTAATTTTATGAGATTGTGGATTTGGGGTTTTCATGAGCTGTATGCCATGATCATCACAATTATAACAAATTAAGGCTTGACTTATCTCGCTTTGCATGTAATGCGTCTGTCTCATATATCAGTTTCACCTTTTAATTTGCATTACTGAAATTAATGGACTTTTGCACGATATTCTAATTTTCCGAGTTTCACCTGTATATACCGTTGACCCTGGACTTAATGAAGCACAGTGGACCAACAACAGCAGATGACATGGCTCCCCAGTTCAACACAGACTGTGGAAACTTCACACTGGACTTCAAGCATCTTGCATTGTGTGCCCCTCCATTCTTCCTCCAGACTCTGGGTCCTTGGTTTCCAAATGAGATGCAAAAGTTGCTCTCATCAGAAAAGAGGACTTTGGACCACTGAGCAACAGACCAGTTCTTTTTTTCTTGAGCCCAGGTAAGACGCTTCTGACGTTGTTTGTTGTTCAGGAGCGGCTTGACAAGAGGAATACGACATTTGAAGCCCATGTCCAGGATCCGTCTGTGTGTGGTGGCTCTTGATGCACTAACTCCAGCCTCAGTCCACTCCTTGTGAAAGTCCCCAACACTTTTGAATGGCCTTTTCCTGACAATCCTCTCCAGGCTGCGGTCATCCCTGCTGCTTGTGCACCTTTTTCTTCCACACTTTTCCCTTCCACATAACTTTCTATTAATGTGCTTTGATACAGCACTTTGGGAACATCCAGCTTCTTTTGCAATTACCTTTTGAGGCTTTCCCTCCTTATGGAGGGTGTCAGTGATGGTTTTCTGCACAACTGCCAAGTCAGCAGTCTTTCCCATGATTGTGATTCCTAATGAACCAGACTGAGAGACCATTTAAAGGCTCAGGAACCCTTTGCAGGTGTTATGGATTGCTTAGCTGATTGGAGTGGGACGCCTGGAGCCTACTGTTGAACCTTTTCACAATATTCTAATTTTCTGGGATTGTGGATGTGGGGTTCTCATGAGCTGTACGCCATGATCATCACAATTATAACAAATTAAGGCTTGACTTATCTCGCTTTGCATGTAATGCGTCTATCTCATATATCAGTTTCACCTTTTAATTTGCATTACTGAAATTAATGGACTTTTGCACGATATTCTAATTTTTCGAGTTTCACCTGTACTGAGAAACTTGACCATTCTCAAATAATACTATAATAGCTAGGCTTAGATTAGAAGAGCAGATGTGCCCTGGTCTCTCAGGGTTAATGTTATGGATACTTGAAAGGAGATTTGGAAAGTCACATGCAAAGGAGAAGTCCTGAGAAATACTCTTCTTAAAATCTCTTCTTAAAAAATACTCTTCTTAAAAATATATATAGTCAACTCCCAGTGGGGTCTTGGAAAAATTAGTTTCTTTGGCAAGGAACCATAGTTCTGTTGTAGAACATATGTTCTGCATGTACAAGGTACAGAATCTACAGTTAAGGAATTTCAGGAAGTAGGACTGAAACCTTTCTTAAGACCTCGGGAAATCACTGCCAGAGTAGACAATGTCTGAATCAGCATCAGCCAGTTTCATATGCAAGATTTTTTTAAAAAAATTGCACATAAATAGTAGGTAAACGGGATGGAAGGAGAAGAGGAAGTTCCAAAGAAGGGTTGCAGAATTGTCTTAATTTTGCTTTAATATTTGCCCAGAGGATCGTTTTGTGTTGGCTCCACTGTATCATAGGGAGCTGAAAAGTATATCCTTCCAATGCATGAGTATGAAAAATGACTTCAGTAAATTACTACAAATCAATTTACAAATCTTGCATTCTAACTTTGTTGTCAATCGTTTTCCCACTAACCTGTTTTTCAGTCACAATGACTGAAATGACTAGGAGCTGATCTTCTAGACCCTTCATGGTGACAGTAAAATCAATGATAGAAGTGCTCGCACCAATCTCAGGGGTATATGCAGGATTTGGAAGCTTGGTGGTAATATAAAGTCTGAAGCCACTCATTACATCCACTTCTTTATCCCCAACTTTTACCTAATAAAAACAATTACAGGAGTGACAGAGAAATACAAGCCTACAAGATCTATTACACCTTCAAATATCAGCTGGTTATTTATTGGAGAACATCTAGCTTTCATTTAGTCACTTCAATAAAAGTCATGTTTATTATTTCAAACTACCACCCTGAAAAGAGTAACTCTCCAAGTAATGACATCTCTGTTACTGCAACATATAGTAGACCAATGGAGAATGTATCCTTCCTTCTGTCTATTTAATACATGGGGAATGGGTGTGTCCTGGCTAGCCATACATCCCCACACTGACACAGTCACTGGTCTCACCTGCCAGGTGTCCGTGCAGTCAACACTTGTCTGGAAAGGGCAGTGTGGCGGGCTGCCACACTCCCATTCACTCCCTCCACACATCCAATGAGTGCAAGGGTAAAAACCTGCATAGGGCTAGTGTGTGACCTCTAAAACTAACACACAATCTGTACTAGGAACAGAAAAAGCTAGTTCTCCCATTTCTTGTGTGTGACATGTTTATTAAATATATTCATATTATGTCTTATCAAACATTATTTCCAAGGCAGTTCAAAACAAGAGCACACTGGCACTTGGTGAAATCATCCCCTGCCCCTACATATCTGAAAACTAGCTGTTCTTGAACTGTGGTCTAGAGACCACCAGAACTCCTTGGCACATTTTCAGGTCATCCCCAAGACCATGATGAAAATGAGAGAGAACCATGACGAAGAGCCAAAAGCTCTCTTGCAAGTGTACACTATATGCTGAAGAGGCAAGCTGCCTTTCAATGTAAACATGAAAACAAACTGAAAAGCAGCTTGCCTCTTCAGCAACACAATGGAGTTGTGAGCATGACTTCAGTCATACACTTGGGAGGGCTAGGGGGAAGGCAGGAGCTTGCCTGCCTTCCCCTGCAGACATGTGGTGGCCATCTTGGCCTCTGATGCACCACGCAGACCCACATGAGCGGCGGCGCATCAGAGTCCAGAGCTGGGATTGGGAGGAGGAAGTCCTCCAAAATCTCCTAATAGACGGCTGCGTTGACCCTGGACTTAATGAAGCACAGTGGACCAACACCAGCAGATGACATTGCTCCCCACACCAGCAGTGCAGCGGCTGCTCTCAGTTGAGTAACCCTTGCACAGTGCTTCCCCATGGCTCGCTGCCCAAAATGGCAGCAGGCAAGGGGGAAAGCTACCCAGTGGTGATCACCCAGATGATCACCTGCCAAGGTAGAATGAACTCACGGTCTGTTCTACCTTGGTAAAATGCTGGGTAGAAAAGGCAGGCTACCCTTGACTGGAGCAGCTGGGAGCAGAGGGCTTCTAAAACTCCAGATGACATGAGCTGCCTGGGGTAATCCGGGCAGCTCGTGTCGTGAGAATAGCCTTCATGTGTTAAAGGGGAAAACTGCAAATAATTGAAGGATGATAAATGGAACCAAATGAAGAACATCTGTTTTTAGAATGGGAATGCATTTGGAAAAGTAACCAAGAAGCCTGCAACATGAAGGTGGCAGGAGAGCCCCTTGGAATGCACTGAAGAGGGAGAAGGAAGAGAAAATATGGCTCATGAGGAACCAACTAGAGAGAAGCATGTTCCAGAGCACTGTAAAACATTCCCCTTAGGTGATGGAGCTGCACTGGGAAGAGCAGAAAATTCCAAGTTCCCTCCCTGGCATCTCCAAGATAGGGATGAGAGAAATTCCTGCCTGCAAACTTGAAGAAGCTGTTGCCAGTCTGTGGAGACAATACTGAGCTAGATGGACGTATGGTCTGACTCAGTATATGGCAGGTTCCTATGTTTCTATGTTCCAGAGTGGGGAGAATTTGGGCAAGGGACCTTACAAGCATCCTTCAATCATGTGGACAGCCACAGAGTAAGAAAGTGTGGTGGTTCAAAAAGAACAAATGATTCAGAAGTTTAGTCTTCACTAAAGCAAAAGTTAAGGACCACTTTTGTAAACAACTATTGTAAAAGAAGAGCTCAAATAACCTCATTACACCAAGACAGGATTACAACTGGAACATGGAACCTAGCATTATTTTAATAACTGAATGTATTCTTTGAAACAGATACTCCCTTTTCTCACCTTGTATGTTGAACCTGTTTTGATGAAGTTTTTTTCCAGCACATTATCCAAAGCTGGATCCAGCTCTTCACCAACATCTTCAATTAACAGTGGTCTACCAAGTGAAAGGCTATCCTCCAAGTGGTTTCTAAAATATTTGTGATTCAAAGAGGTGATCTGAGGGGGAAAAACATGCTGCCTTTTTATTATGCTATTGCATCATCAGGGGGAAACACCAGAACATATGTACAGTACAAACTTTGTTTTAAAAACAGCAAAGCTTTCCTAATTTCTGTATCAAGTCAAGCCAAGAAATTAGCACATCTGATTTACCACTGTAGCAACATGCTTGATTAAATCAACATTTAATCCAACACACTTAATGCACCTGAATGTCAGGACTGGAGTGGGTGTTGAACAGGTAATTTGCAGGATGGTAGCCAAGAATTCAGTCTGTGTGACATAAGTTATGACCAAAGAAGGAAAATGCAGTGAGATCAGCCACATAAGTTTCTTCACACCAATACAAAACAGTTTAGATTATCATTCCTGACCCCTAAGAAAATGTACTGGGTATACCGAGTACGTACCTGGACAAGGTGCGCTCACTAATCTGAACAACCAAGAGACCTTTCCTTGCTGGCTAACGACAGCCTTCTCCTTATCCCCCCCCCCTTGCCTTTTCCTCACCCCACCCTCTGCTTCACAGAAATCATCTGATTCTGGGCTGGTCACATACAAGATTTATTTCCAGTGTTACAAAGCTTCAACTAGATGACAGCACAGATATAGACTTAATTGATTCATTATCTCTCTCAACTTCAGGATGACCAAGTTTGGGTTGCAAATTTACTGGGATTGCTGAAAGGGAGGAGTGTAGTCCCGAGAACCTGCTCTGAGTTCAACAAGGCTGCACTGGCAATAATATGGCATACTGGGTAGAAATGTGTCAATCAATTTTGGTACAAATTGATTTCTACCCAAATCTAGCTGACTGGGATGATTTGGAGACAGAACAAATCACCCCTGTTGTCTTAGCTTTTTCAAACAAAAAAATAAAGCTGGGGGTCCCTGTTAAGGTTAGGATATGGTGACTACAAATCCCCATTATTTCCTATAGAGAAAATATACACAATCTGTAAAAACTAAACTAAATCATTAAAAATCAACCAAGTGCCCCACTGCCTTGAAATTTGGGTGGTAGGTGGCACCCAAGGGGACCTATGCACCACTCATATTTGGTGCCCCGGGACCTTTATAAGTGGTCCGAATCAATGTGTCTCAATCCAAATCTAATCTAATCAAAATCGAATCTGGTGTGATTCGGGGTGACAGATTTGGACACAAAACAAATCAGGGGTGATTTGTTTCAGGCACAAATTGAATCAAAAAAATCAATTCGTGCACATTCCTAATACTGGAGTGTGAGCAGGAATTGGGCAGAGATACTCAGTACATTTTCTAAGCTAGATCATACAGGTGAGTCCCTTATTTTGGGGGCAGGGGGAGAAGCAATGACCTAATCAGTTATGCTGCTGGAGAGAAGATCAGGTATACTAATAAGGATATAAATGAAAAGGGCCATTTTACTATGCTGTCATGCTAAATCTAAATTATATGCAGAAAGCTTTGGACTATAAAAGGAGAGACAGAACTACAGGTGAAACTTGGAAAATTAGAATATCGTGCAAAAGTCCATTAATTTCAGTAATGCAAATTAAAAGGTGAAACTGATATATGAGACAGACGCATTACATGCAAAGCGAGATAAGTCAAGCCTTAATTTGTTATAATTGTGATGATCATGGCATACAGCTCATGAAAACCCCAAATCCACAATCCCAGAAAATTAGAATATTACATGGAACCAAGAAGACAAGGATTGTAGAATAGAACAATATCGGACCTCTGAAAAGTATAAGCATGCATATGTATTCAGTACTTGGTTTGGGCCCCTTTTGCAGCAATTTCTGCCTCAATGCGGCGTGGCATGGATGCTATCAGCCTGTGGCACTGATGAGGTGTTATAGAAGACCAGGATGCTTCATTAGCGGCCTTCAGCTCTTCTGCATTGTTTGGTCTCATGTCTCTCATCCTTCTCTTGGCAATGCCCCATAGATTCTCTATGGGGTCAGGTCAGGCGAGTTTGCTGGCCAAACAAGCCCAGTACACTGTATACTTTTCGGAGGTCCGATATTGTTCTATTCTACAATCTTTGTCTTCTTGGTTCCATGTAATATTCTAATTTTCTGGGATTGTGGATTTGGGGTTCTCATGAGCTGTACACCATGATCATCACAATTATAACAAATTAAGGCTTGACTTATCTCGCTTTGCATGTAATGCGTCTGTCTCATATATCAGTTTCACCTTTTAATTTGCATTACTGAAATTAATGGACTTTTGCACGATATTCTAATTTTCCGAGTTTCACCTGTACTCTAGTCCAAAGCAATTTGAACCAGAAGGAGGAACTTTCTTTAGTTAACCAGCAAATACGAAATGCTGGACCCCGCTTGGAAACGAAAAATCCCAGGGTGCTATAGTACAATCTAAAAACATTGTGCTCTGTATTGATTGGGGGAGCCCAAGAATATTTCGATGGCAGGATAGGCAGGGGGTTCTGGTAGCCCTGAGAACACTTCTTAATGTCTCTCTCTCATCTGCTGAGGTGAACTCTGTGTATTGGCTCCCTCGCTGCAGTTTTTACAAAAGGATAATGATTAAGTTTAATACACCTGGATTTCCAACGAAACTTCTGTACAGGGCCAGACAGTTAAATGCCTGTGGAATTTTCCCAATTAGAGTCTTCGCTGACTCGGAGCCTGTCCCTCTATTCCCTGGCATACAAGGGGTTAAGGTCAAATCGGCACCTGTTGCTGCAAATTCTGACCTTGGACATTCCGTAGACCATACAGCACGGGCTGGGCTCCTGGCCAAAAGGAATTTGCCAGAAGGCCCAGGCTTACTGCCTGAGAGCCGGAGAAAGATAAAGAAAAGCAACAAAAAGCAGAGCCCTGTCTCACTCAGACATGCAGGTAATATAAAAGACATACTTGCAGCTTATAGAGGAATCAAGAAAGATTGGGGGCTAGAAGCGAATACCTCAGAAATCCCTCCTGGCTCGCCCAGGATCCAACGCGTGGCAGATACCATGGTGAACCGAGTAAGTCCAAAGAACACTAATGACTGCCTACAGTTTTCCCACGCAAGGGTGGAACCAACAGCTCTGTTTAAAATAAAGCCCCAAGTAACCAACAAAGTTGATAATCCCAGTGCTGACAAGGAGAGTAAGACAGGTGCAGCCCCAATAGAGGAAGATCTTGCATTGGATCTACAGTTGGATGAGAACCCGACTTAGAAGCCCCCTTATTCCCTCAGCCTTCACTTATCAAATACTTCACTCCCTTGGGATTCCTGAATTTATGTATCAACCGACGATTCTCCGGCACACTCATCTCGGATAGAGACATGTATACAAAATGATGCCCCTTGTGCGAAGGAGGGAACTCCAGTGGTACTGGAAATAGACTCAAAACCCTTGTTTGAGACATTAATTGCTCATCGCAATGAAGTCCCCCCCAAGTCATTGGCAGCAGAGATTCCAGAGACGGAAAATAGAACTCAGATCAGTCCATCTTATCCACCTATGGTGGCGAACCTGACTGATCAGGGGGAAAAGTGACATTCACAGGCTAGCCATGCAACCCAAACCATAAAATTACTCTCATGGAATGTCGGCGGTTGGCTTCAAAAGGATCAGGACCCTGAGCTATTTGCATTTATTGCTAAACACGAGGTGTTCCTCCTACAAGAGACCTGGAGGACTGACAACTTCGATGTCCCTAATTATAAAGTTTTTTTGGCTCCTGCTTCCCAGAGCACCAAAGGAGGCAGAAACATGGGGGGGGCTTGCAATAGGTATCTCCTATGGGCTAAGAGCAGAAACCTTGGCTCTCCCTTGCTGCTCTAATATCGCGATGGCAGTCCTGCTTCTCACACATGAAACACAAATTATTATTGTCAATCTGTATATGCCTATTTTACGTCTCAGAATACATAGTAAGTCCCACTGGGGTGACTTGGAAAGATACCTCATGCAGCTGATGATGGACTATCCGAGGGCAGCAATAATGATAGAGGGTGACTGTAATGCCAGAATTAATGCGCTTGAAGACTCAGGTATTGGGGATATGCCCCACTTGACACCAGAAGATTCACCTCTTGCATCAACGCATATCCTGCTAGACCAGGGCAGTAACTTTACTGGCAGGCTGCTGATACAGCTGGCTAACAAACTAGATCTCCATATTCTTAATGGAGCTGTCAATGGAGACTGCCCTGGCCAATTTACCTTTTTTCTCAGTACAAAACGCTCGATAATAGATTATGTAATGGTATCTAGAGGGCTGATAGACAAAATAATAGAGCTGAAGGTTATCCCAAGACCAGAGAGTGACCATTTCCCTCTGAGGGTCACTTGCCGGCTAACCAAGGAGGGGGTCATAGAACCCTCACTCAACCGCAGGGATGACCCAGAGACGAAACCCCGTTTTGGCCCAGAGAATTAAGTGGTCCCCAGAGTTGGAGGCTAGATTCACGAGCTGGTGTTATTCAGAAGTGGGGATGGAGGAGCACAAAAAATACCCTAGTTTGCATTAAACGGTGTGAAGAACCTGCCCCTGAAGGGGCACTGGCATCTCAGTCTGAAGTGATTGTTAATTACGAAGCCTTGATTTCCCTACTTATCCCTTTTCTGGTCAGAGGCACTCAAGCCAGGGTCAGGGCCGCCTCGCACGTATCTTATAACAAACCCTGATTTGACCAGGACTGTAAAAAGGCGAAAAAAGTACTGTTACAACTCTCGGCTGACCGCAAAATAAATAATACCTTATCTTTAGACACGAAATTCAAACAATATAAGGGTCAATATAAGGGTTACAAGTCTCTGATTAAAGCCAAAAAGGAGGCCCTGAAAGAAAGACAATGGTCAGAACTTATAACGGCCCTTAATAAAAAGGATGAAGCCAGTTTTTGGCGCTTAGTATCCGGGGTTAATTCGTTCCCCAGAAAAATTCCAGTGCCAGAGGAAAGATGGGTAAATCATTTCACCAAAATCTATGCTGCCCCACAAGCACACTTAACCTTTCCATCTTGGCCCAGCATCCCCCCGGAGGAATTGCCTGTATGGCCTCCAGTTACCACTGAAGAAGTGGAGAATCTGATTGGACAGCTAAAGAGAGGCAAATCCCCAGGTAAAGACTACATTCCCCCCAATTTCTTAAGGGCCAATGCTAGCTGGTGGGCTCCGCTCTTAGCTTCCATATTCACTCATATAGACCGAACAACAAATATGCCCAATGGCTGGGGACAGGCAATTGTCGTGCCAATTCACAAAAAAGGCCTGTCTGATGACCCGTTGAATTATAGACCCATAAGTCTATTAAGCGTAATTGGTAAGCTATACGCTAAACATCTAAACTCCAAATTGTTGGACTGGATGGAGAAAGAAAACATTCTAGAACAAGAACAAGCGGGGTTCAGAAGAGGAAGATCTGTGATAGATCACTGTTTGGTCCTCCAGAATTTAATAGAGAAATACGTTGAGGGCAGAAAGGCGCCGTTGTATGTCGCCTTTATAGACTTTAAGAGTGCCTTTGACTCAATATCCAGGGATGCTCTGTGGGAGAAATTTGCAAACTCTTCTATTGACAAGAGAGTGCTATCTCTAATATATAAACTCTACGAGAACAGGAGTCTGAGAGTAAAATGCAACCACAATGGCCAATTATCCAGATAGATCCCTGTAGAAAGGGGGGACCGGCAGGGATGCATACTAGCCCCAGCTCTCTTCAATTTCTATGTAAACAGTCTAATCACCCGTCTACGGCAAGTTGAAACTCACGCGCCAAAGTTAGGGGACAGGTGTTTACCTATCCTGATGTATGCAGATGACACAGCCTTATTGTCACAGACCAGAGTTGGTCTAAAAAGAGAGTTAGAATGCTTGAGTCTGTTCTGCAATGAGGAATTTTTGGAACTCAACTACACCAAAACTAAAATTGTGAGATTTGCAAAGAAGCAACGGGTTTTTAGATGGTCCACAGGTGGTGCCAGAGTAGAGCAGGTGAAGTCTTACAGATACCTGGGGGTGGTGTTTCAGTTTAATGGCGGTACCTCTATACACACCAGTGCCACTAAACTGAATGCCACTCGATCTTCTATGGCAATCAGGAAATTTTTCTGGGCACAAGGTGGTGGCTATATTCCGGCAGCTAATAAAGCCTTTCAGGCTAAAGTGATACCTCAGCTGCTATATGGGATCCAGGTTAGACCGCCAAAAGGATTACAAGCTTTAGAAAACGTACAATCGGGCTTTCTGAGATCACTATTGGGGGTACCAAAATGCGTCCCGAATTCCTTAATACGGCTGGAGACTGGGCTATGGAAATTGGAGACCAGGGCCTGGCTGCTCATTATCCTGTATTGGATTCAGACTTATCTTTACCAGGCAGGACTTAAACCTCATCTCCTGGCCGCTACCCCACAACCCCGTTGGTGTATGTCGGTTGAGGAAAGACTCCGGAAGATGGGCTTCTGCCCAGCACAATTGTTAGAACAGGGCGAGTCAACGGCAAGATCCCTAGTTAAACAAAGGCTTAGGGACATAAATTTCCAGGAGGAAAGGGCCTCTGTAAATAGGCCGCTACAATTCCTAAGCACCAAGAAAGACTGGGTCACAGCCTCTTATTTCTATACAATCTATTCACCAAAGCTGCGCTGAGCGTTTACAAGAGCTCGCTCGAATGCTTTACCCTCAGCGATGCTAGTAGAGAAATTTGAGAGAAAACCCTATGAGAACAGACTATGCCTTTGCGGAGCTGCTCCCGAAACACTGACGCACTCACTGTTACATTGTCCACTTTATACTGATGAAAGGGATTCATTTTTATCTCAGTATCTGAAAGATCTCCAAAGCCACTCAGTGGAGACAATTCTTATATACTTATTAGAAGACAGGGACCCAACAATATCTCTGGCGGTTGCTAAATTTTGTTATACATTGACCAAACTAAGAGAAGCTAGAGCACAGCAATCGGTTACTGTCAAAGATTCCTGATTTTATATATTTGATGTCATTTTAGACTTTGTTTCCATTATTGTTTATTCTTTTTACTGTGTATATTCTGTGTATATTGATGTTTGATCTAAGATCGTAAATAAACAACAGTAACAGATTCTGAAATACACTGATTAGGAAGTCAGCCTCACTGAACTCAACAAACTTACTTCTGAGTAAATAATACTTGGTAGGGCTGCTTGTTTGAAGCACTTTATTTTCTGAGAACATCTTGGTTGTAGTGTACACATGGAATAGAGAAGGGAAAAGAAAAGTTGCCTCCTAACTAGGAGTGATAACAAGGTTTTATAATCTCCAATAACTGTAAAAGTGCCTCTGTGGAAATTTTTGTAACAGAATTCTTACTTAACTGATCAATTTAGTCAGTAGTTAAAAAGCAGATGACAAATTAACTGAGTTCTTTAATCTGACAGGTCATAGAATACATCAATTGCATTTTTAAAATTGGATTTTCCCTCCAAAGGTTTCCAACTTGTTTGCGCATGATGAAATAGATGAAATCACTGGTGATCTCATATCTGTTATGAAGAAGGAATATCCACGGCGGCCTCCAACCAATGAGAACTTGTATAATTATTTCATGACCCGAGTTCGTCAGAACTTGCATGTAGTTCTCTGCTTCTCGCCAGTGGGTGAAAAATTCCAGATCAGACCTCCAAAGTTGCTCTTTGTCCCTGGAAGGAAGCTGCAATTCACACCCATATTTGCTGATCACCACCCCAGTTGAGTTTTTAAAAACATTTAAATAGAAAGACATTGACATCACAGCCAGTTTGTGGATTAATCTATAGTTTGCCACTCTAGTTTGACGTAATGAGGACCAATCTAGACATAACATTAAATCACAATATCTGGCCCTGTTGTTGTTTTTCAAAATGGTAACAGCTGTGGGGAATGTTCAGGATCCGAACCCTAGCAAGGATGGAGGAAGGCTTTAACTTTGTACCCTCACTGTTGTTGCCACCCAGACTAGGAACTCCTACAGCTATCATTTGCCTCAAAATGGAGGCTGGGATCATTGGCATCTGGGAGAGGCTTCTCTCTCAGAACAAAATGGCAGCCATGGAAGGGCTCATTAGGAGGGAAAGACTAAGGTCCCAGCTAGTTAGTCTCTTAGTCCCGTTTTCATCCAGAAGAATTCATGCATCACCTCCCCTATTTTCATTGTTTGGTCACCACAGGCAGAATAAACTAGAAGACACGAGGAGGAGGAGGAGGAGGAGGAGGAGGAGGAGGCGGAGGAGGAGGCGGAAGAAGAAGAAGAAGAAGAAGAAGAAGAAGAAGAAGAAGAAGAAGAAGAAGAAAACATATATATTACACCCATGCTGCATTAATCAGGATATCAGTTACTGTTTCCCACTCAATTTCCCCACAAAAATGATACACTTGCATGTTCCCCATTGACTTTGGGATCTATTTTCTGGACTTTGCTCTTTGTACCCAGACCCCGGCCCAAGAAGACACAGAGACATTTTTTTTAATGGGAGAAACGGGCCACGCTTTATTAATATTTAACAACAACAGGCATGGCGGCCTGAAACAAGGTGATTAATCACCAACTTAAACAGTGCGGGCACCTAGGCATGGGCTAGGATTCAAAACGTCCTACCCATTGCCCGCAAGGGCGACACACCCTGGCTCAGGAAAGAGGCAGGCAGCTCCTGCCCAATTCCTTCAAAGCCAACCCCCCCTTTTAAAGAGGGGATCTGAACAGCTTCGGATCTTTACCGCCCCGGACCGCACAGCCCAAAGGTTGGTGAAGCCCTGAAGCAGGTTTCTTGGCAATCAAAGTCTTCCCGTGCCACACAGGCCACAAGGAAGCGATTGACCAATCCACCTAAAAAATGCCCAAGGGTGCTCACCTAAATCTATACCTCCTTACCCCACAGCCCGCACTGTTCCTGCCACCCAGGAAGGTTAGCCATCGCTTGACCTTCCTGCCCCACATTTGCCTAAACTTTCAGCAAGAGCCTCACGGATATTGTGTAAATATAAATCACAACCTTTTTCGGAAAGATGCACCCCGTCAGGGCGAAAGAGCTCGGGGAAGCGAGCAGCCAAATCCGGCTGCCGAACCACCGACCCCCCAGCTGCCATCACCAGTCTGCCTATTGCAGCTGAAATTTTTCTGCGTGCCCGCTCTAGACTAAGACCAGAGCGAGCACCACGCCAAACTCTGCGTTGGAGCCAATTAATCCAAATCACGTATACACCAGGCATCCACCTGCGCAAAATAGCCAAATCCGATGAGGCTTGCTGAAAGATGGCGAGACCAGGCCGCCGGCCCAGATCATTCTCCCCAAGATGAAGAACAAGAATGTCAGGAGAAGGAAACCTGTCTAAATGATCCCTTAACGCTGGAAGCAACTGATTCCAGAGCATGCCCCTCATGCCCAACCAGTAAACTGAAGCTTTGCGTCCAAAACCCAGCTGGGATCCCCAGCGGGAGGTGCTGGCCCGCTTGAAAGCCCAAAAGACCAAGGAATGGCCACACATCAGGACTCGGACCGGGACCGCCGCCCCACCAGCACCTGTCAAGAAAAATATAAAAAGTCAACAGTACATAAAACAACCGCCCGCTGTCAGCGCACGTAACGCCTGACCGCCACGGACCTCCATCTTCCAATCCTCTGGACGGCAGACTCATGCAGCCCAATATTCGTAGCGGTGGTGGCTGCACCGATACGAAATGAATGCAACGTCAATCCCTGGAGGGGAACCCCCGCAGCCCTCAGAGCCCTCCTCAAAACCGCCAGAAACTGATACTGCGTAAGAGGAGTCTGATCACTATGACTAAAAAGACAGCTCCCTGCAAAAGGGGCTAACCCAACGTAATGCCTCAAGGCCGCTACGGGGCACACACTCACCTCCCTGGCCGCTACAAGGCGAACTGTCTGGCCCCTGCCCCTCTGATCCGTCTTAGAGCGACGAAGGAACAAGCGGGCTTCCCCTTCACCGAATGTTAAATCGGAATATTGCAAGCAGCGGACCCGGGGGGAGGACCCACTGCGGGGGAGCAGCTCGCTTGGGCGAAAGGCCCCAAAGAAGGCAACTAAGACCGCAGCCCTAAACAACGACACCTCCCATGGCCCCGAGCAGCACCCCACCAGGCGGTCCAATGTGGGAGCCACCAGATCCAAAGTAAAAGGGCGCCTGGAATCCCTGGGCCTGGGTTCCGCCCTGGTCCAACCCTCTAACATACGCCGCACCCGAGGGTCGGCGGATGAGTCACCAACCCCCCGAACCTGGGCTTCAAAGGCTAGCGCGGCTAAATAGCCCCCCAGGGTGGACACCGCACGCCCCGCCCTATGAAGGAAAACCAGAAACTGCTGGATGTGTTCTACAGGGACAGGCCAAACATCCACCAAACCTTCAGACTCCCGAAAAAGCGAGAAAGCCTCCAGCTTGGCTGCGTAGCTCGCTCTGGTGCTAGGCGCCAGAGATGCCGCTATGGCCTGCTGTGCTTCCGCCCGCCAAGTTCCCAAAGAAAGGCCGGCATGGATTCCGGGAGTAGGGCATCCTCGGGTGCTAACTCTCTGAACCTGTTTAACTGAAAACGAGACAGAGCGTCAGCTATGTCGTTCCGTATACCCAGGACATGGCGGGAGCGAAAAAGGATGTTAGCCCGCAGACACTGTAAAACCAAAGCCCTAACTAAGCCCATGACCCTCGGTGACTGGGAGGTCTGGGTATTGACAATCTGGACCACCGCCAGGTTGTCACACCAGAACAAAACTGAAGAATTGGCAAACTCAGCTGACCAAATATGCATGGCCACCACAATTGGGAAAAGTTCTAAAAAGGTCAAATCACGAGCAATCCCACGCCTAACCCATTCCATAGGCCACCTAGCGGAACACCAACGTCCCCTAAAATAAACCCCGAACCCAATTCCACCTGCCGCATCAGAGTGGACCTGTAGGTCGGTTTCAAGTAGTCTATCCTGTCGCCAAAACGCGACCCCATTGAAGTCAGTAAGAAATGCTTCCCAGAGGGCAAGGTCAGCACGAACGCCCTCCGTAATCCGCACTCTATGATGGGGAGCCCGAACACCCACCGTCAAGTCACACAGCCGGCGCAAAAAGGCCCGGCCCGGAGCCACCACCTTGCAAGCAAAGTTGAGGTGACCTAAAACCACTTGCAGCTCCCTCAGGGAGACCTTACGGGCTCGACCCAGGGACCGAACCATGTCCAAGAGGACAAACAGCTTGGCCTGAGGCAGCCTGGAGCAACCAGCAATGGTGTCCAGCTCAATTCCTAAAAAGGAAAGGCATGTGACCGGCCCTTCCGTCTTGTCCTGTGCTAAGGGCACACCCAGCTGGTCCGTCAGCTCCATGAAGGAGCGCAGTAAATGGTGACACTCCCCAGAATTCCCTCTGCCTACAAAAAGAAAATCGTCTAAATAATGAGCCGTGTAGGAGAGGCCCGCTAGACGCCTGACTGCCCATTCCAAGAAGGAGCTAAATGCTTCAAATGCCGCGCAGGAAATCGAGCAGCCCATAGGCAAAGCCCGATCAAAATAAAAATTACCTGCAAAAGTAAAACCCAGCAACTCGAAGTCATCCGGATGCACTGGCAACAGGCGAAAAGCGGACTCAATATCGCATTTCGCTAAGAGGGCCCCTGGGCCCCTGCTCCTAACCACCTTTACGGCCTCGTCAAATGAGGTGTAACGTACAGAACATAGGCTATCAGGGATGCCATCATTTACCGATGACCCCCTGGGATGGGAAAGATGATGAATCAACCTGAATTCACCAGGGACCTTTTTAGGAACCACCCCTAACGGCGAAACCCTAAGGCCCGGGAAGGGGGGGCTAGCAAAAGGCCCCATCACCCGGCCCGTGGCCACTTCCTTTCTAATCTTCCTAAGTACAATCTCCTCCTTGCCCACCACCGATCTTAGGTTGCGGGAATTACTTAAACCCCTACGCGCCGAAGAGGGAATCCGAAACCCATCCCGGAAGCCACTCAACAAATACAAAGCCGCTGAATGGTCTGGATAATCCAACAACAACCGTTGCAGCACCCTTAACCTGACGGGGCTAGGACCCTTTATTCGAAGGGGGTGGGGGAGGGGCACCCTTTTTGTTGTTCCCTTGTCTAAACTTGCCCCCGGAGCCCCCGAACTTGGCCCTAGGACAGGAGGAACTTGGGTGACGTGCCCCGCAGACACCACAGGCATGTTTAAACCGACAGGGGGAACGGGAGCACCTGCCATTGGTGTTGAATTCCCAGCAAACAAGGTGGGGTTGAACCCACTGTTGCCCCGTACCCCCCGCAGGTGGAACCCCGGACGGTTTAGAAAGCAAATGCCCACTGTCCGACCTGTCTCCCTCTATCGGCCGGGCTGGAGACATAGTAACCAGCCATAGCTCCTGCAAAGGAGCATCCCAGGGTAAGGTGGGATCCAAAGCTGCCCGCATTCTAAAACTCTCATCATATCGCACCCAGGAAGATCCGGAAAAGTCGGAGACCGCCCTGTGAATAATGTCCATGTATTTAAGAAGGGCAGGACCCCTTGCAGGTTGGGCCTGAACAATAACCCCCATATAAATCGTGAAGCCGGAAAGCCAGTTGTTCCAAGTTTTCTCAACTGGTTTCCTCTTGGTGGCTTCATGCTCCTTACAGGATTCCCCCTCCTTGTGCTTAACCTCGGGTTCCCTAAACAATAAACTAAATATGTCTACATATTCCCCCTTCAGAATTTTTTCCTTCGTAGAAGGGAGCAAGTGATCGCCTAGCGGGAGCCCCATACCCCCATAGGGCGCATGTTGTGGAGACGGCACAATACCCATTGGGTAAAAACCTGGTTGGGACCCCATAGTGGTAACTGAAGCAGGAGCCACCCCTGGGGGCGGGAGCGACCCACCGGGAGGCCAATTACCTGACCAAACCTGCTCCGCAGCACCTTGTAAGCCTGACATAACCCTGGGAAAAACCAGCGGGGAACCCACACCCCAAGATTGTGTATATGGGGGCCAGTAGGAAGCTGGGCCCCATCCACCCATGGCAGGCATCGGCCAGGGAAAGGAAGGCCACTGGCCGGTGCCGCCAGGTGGTGTAGGTGCAACTGGCTCACCCGGGGGCAAAGGATTAGCCGGATCCGTTGGCAGCTGGCCAGCCGGTGCTGCAGGCGGAGGTAGCAATGGTGAAGGCTGCTCCAGCGCTGGGACCTCAGGTGCAGGAGGCGGTAACGCTGGTGTAGCAGGGCCCGGTCCGGCAGGGCTTAGCCCCTCCTCAAGTGCGGCCAACCTACTAGAAAGAGATGTTAGCAGCTGGCTTTTCACAGAACCCCTAGTCCGACGTGGGACCTTAGGAGGAGGCACGCCACCCCCACCCGAAGGACCAGCACCCTTATCGGAAGGGGCTGCCTTGGCCTTTTCCAAAGCCTCCATTCTAGCAATTAACCCACGGATGAGAGTCATCTCTTCATCCTCTTCATCCGAAGACGATTGTGGGGGAGCAGGCCTCTTGGGCTGTTTGACAGGGCGCCCCCCTTTTTTATCCTTGGCCTTCCCCGGCATCTTCCTGAATAAAGGTGCACCCACAAGGATAGATCCCACAACAAACCACCCACAGAAAACCAGCACAAAACCACCACCTTTTTTTTTTTTTAATTTGTAAATTATAGCTAGAAATATATAACGGAGAACAAAAAGACCCTTAGTCACCACCCAGGCCTACAAGCCCACTCAGAACAGGGTGGGAAGGCCAACCTCACGCCCCCTCCTAAGCAGGCCCGATAAGCCCCAAAAGAAAAGCAAACCCAATCGCAGTGGCACGAGACCCTTGAAGGAAAATAGGCTGCCTTGGGGGAGAAACACCAGCCCCAACCGCCCAAGCAACCCCCCCAACGCCCAACAAACCGAAGGGCAAAAGCCCTGGTGGAGAAGCGCCCAAGATGTGCCGCCGCGGGCCCGCTAGGCCCCGAAACGCTGCAGCCGCGACCGGGCCGAAAGCCTCCCAAGGAGGTCACCAACAACTAGGGGGACCACTGCCGCCGCCGACCCTGTAGCCCCCACGACAGCTCGCTGCCGAAATTGCTCCCCGCCCGCTTGTCGGGCGCTCCCCCCACCTAGCCTCCAAGGAAGGAGCTCTGCAAGCGAGCTCCTTCCACCACGGAAGCCAGAAAGCGACTGAGAGGCTGAAGCGAAGAAACGCTCAGCCTCTCACGGAGCCCCGCCCACCACGGGCCAGCCAGCCAATGAAGGCTGCTCCTTGGGCCTCGTGTCCCGGGCTGGGACAAGCACCCTCCCATCTGCACGAGGCAAGGGGAGGGGGATTCATAATAAACATCATCATAATTTTGTTACTTTACATCCTTTATCTGCTTAATAAAAATGGGTAGCCCGCAAAACTTGGTAATAATCTCTAGTGATCTAAGTATTAGATTAAAATATATTAAGATATGTGTCACTTTTAGGTCTTTGTAAAACTAAATATTTGAGATTTTTGCTGTTCCATATCATATCAGAAAGCATTCTCTCATAACTTAAAAGGAAATGTTCTGGAATAACTTTGGAGCATCTTCCATTGCAAACAAATACCTGAGTAAAATGACATTCTTCATATTAGTCACTAATTCAAACCAGGAGTGTTGTATAATACAACCTATGATAATAAATTAGATCCTATTGATTTAACTGACCTGGTTTCCCCATTCATTGATCATAGGCATATTCACATCATCAGTAAATACTGTCATTTCCTTTCCTGCAGGTGGGCCATATGTTGTGCCCATGCGCTTATCCACATGACTTTCTATTGTGCACTGTAAGAAAAAAATATGCATAATTTGCCAAAAACATTACACTCTTCAGAATTGATATCTAAACTACTTGAGATGGCATCTAGATCAGGTCTTAGAAATGACAGTTATGTGCTATATATACAGTCTACTTGGGACAATTAATATTAAAAAATGTAAAGGCAAATGCAGATAATATGCACAAAGAGGGTTTTTTTTAATACTTATCCTGTTCTTCCTCTGAGGAATGCCATACATAAGGCTCTGAGGCTTGTCTTACCCAAGCAGTTAAGAGGGTCAGATCTGCCTAGCTTAAAAAACAATCATATCAAGGCAATCTTTGGGCCACTCCAGTGAGGGGTGCTGCATCTGAGTTTACAGCGAAACTTCTCATTTAAAAATTCATGGTGCATTTAATACCTCCCTTTCAATATCTCCTGTTATTTATATTTAAAGTATTTATATGCATAGTTTCTTAGCTCATTTTTTTAAAATTTCTATACCACCAATTAACTCACAGTGGTTTACAACATAACATTATGTCCTTGACGTAACACCTTCCTGGACTGTTTCACTGCCCAGATAATGTATATGAAGCAATTGGCACACATGCAAATGTTTGTCTGGGTGTCTGTCTGTCCAGAACACTCACATGCTTTTTTATAATTAAAAGCATTAATCAGTGGGGGGGGGGCTGATCACCAGTGATTTCATCTATTTCATCACGCGCAAACAAGTTGGAACCCTTTGGAGGGAAAAGCCAATTTTAAAAATGCAATTGATGTATTCTGTGACCTGTCAGATTAAAGAACTGTTAATTTGTCACCTGCTTTTTAACTACTGACTAAATTGATCAGTTAAGTAAGAATTCTGTTACAAAAAACCCCACAGAGGCACCTTTTACAGTTATTGGAGAGTATAAAACCATGTTACCACTCCTAATTAGGAGGAAACTTTTCTTTTCCCTTCTCTATTCCATGTGTACACTAGAACCAAGATGTTCTCAGAAAATAAAGTGCTTCTAACAAGCAGCCCTACCAATTATTATTTACTCAGAAGTAAGTTTGTTGGGTTCAGTGAGGCTGACTTCCTAATCAGTGTATTTTAGAATCAAAGAAGAAGTGGACATTAAATGAGGCGCAATCTTACAATGTTTAAACTTTCTTTTAAATATCCACAGGGGATCTCGATCAGAACTGAGTGCAGAGACAGGCACTAGTGCTTTTCCTACATGGCTCCAGATCAGACCTCCAAAGTTGCTCTTTGTTCCTGGAAGGAAGCTGCAATTCACACCCATATTTGCTTCCCTCCTGGGGCAAGTAACAATTTTGGGAGCTCAGTCTGGATCAGCACAGAGGAAAAGGTTTAACCTCTCCCTCCCCACCCAGTTCCAATATGGATCACCACCCCAGTTGAGTTTTTAAAAACATTTAAATAGAAAGACATTGACATCACAGCCAGTTTGTGGATTAATCTATAGTTTGCCACTCTAGTTTGACGCAATGAGGACCAATCTAGACATAACATTAAATCACAATATCTGGCCCTGTTGTTGTTTTTCAAAATGGTAACAGCTGTGGGGAATGTTCAGGATCCGAACCCTAGCAAGGATGGAGGAAGGCTTTAACTTTGTACCCTCACTGTTGTTGCCACCCAGACTAGGAACTCCTACAGCTATCATTTGCCTCAAAATGGAGGCTGGGATCATTGGCATCTGGGAGAGGCTTCTCTCTCAGAACAAAATGGCAGCCATGGAAGGGCTCATTAGGAGGGAAAGACTAAGGTCCCAGCTAGTTAGTCTCTTAGTCCCGTTATCATCCAGAAGAATTCATGCATCACCTCCCTATTTTCATTGTTTGGTCACCACAGGCAGAATAAACTAGAAGACAAGAGGAGGAGGAGGAGGCGGAGGAGGAGGAGGCGGAAGAAGAAGAAGAAGAAGAAGATATATATATTACACCCATGCTGCATTAATCAGGATATCAGTCACTGTTTCCCACTCAGTTTCCCCACAAAAATGATACACTTGCATGTTCCCCATTGACTTTGGGATCTATTTTCTGGACTTAGCTCTTTCATAATAAACATCATTATAATTTTGTTACTTTAAATCCTTTATCTGCTTAATAAAAATGGGTAGGCCGCAAAACTTGGTAATAATCTCTAGTGATCTAAGTATTAGATTAAAATATATTAAGATATGTGTCACTTTTAGGTCTTTGTAAAACTAAATATTTGAGATTTTTGCTGTTCCATATCATATCAGAAAGCATTCTCTCATAACTTAAAAGGAAATGTTCTGGAATAACTTTGGAGCATCTTCCATTGCAATCAAATACCTGAGTAAAATGACATTCTTCATATTAGTCACTAATTCAAACCAGGAGTGTTGTATAATACAACCTATGATAATAAATTAGATCCTATTGATTTAACTGACCTGGTCTCCCCATTCATTGATCATAGGCATATTCACATCTTCAGTAAATACTGTCATTTCCTTTCCTGCAGGTGGGCCATATGTTGTGCCCATGCGCTTATCCACGTAACTTTCTATTGTGCACTGTAAGAAAAAAATATGCATAATTTGCCAAAAACATTACACTCTTCAGAATTGATATCTAAACTACTTGAGATGGCATCTAGATCAGGTCTTAGAAATGACAGTTATGTGCTTTACATACAGTCTACTTGGGACAATTAATATTAAAAAATGTAAAGGCAAATGCAGATAATATGCACAAAGGGGGTTTTTTAAATACTTATCCTGTTCTTCCTCTGAGGAATGCCATACATAAGGCTCTGAGGCTTGTCTTACCCAAGCAGTTAAGAGGGTCAGATCTGCCTAGCTTAAAAAACAATCATATCAAGGCAATCTTTGGGCCACTCCAGTGAGGGGTGCTGCATCCGAGTTTACAGCGAAACTTCTCATTTAAAAATTCATGGTGCATTTAATACCTCCCTTTCAATATCTCCTGTTATTTATATTTAAAGTATTTATATGCATAGTTTCCTAGCTCATTTTTTTAAAATTTCTATACCACCAATTAACTCACAGTGGTTTACAACATAACATTATGTCCTTGACGTAACACCTTCCTGGACTGTTTCACTGCCCAGATAATGTATATGAAGCAATTGGCACACATGCAAATGTTTGTCTGGCTGTCTGTCTGTCCAGAACAGACACTCACATGCTTTTTAATAATTAAAAGCATCAATCAGTGGGGGGGGGGGGGCTGATCACCAGTGATTTCATCTATTTCATCACGCGCAAACAAGTTGGAACCCTTTGGAGGGAAAAGCCAATTTTAAAAATGCAATTGATGTATTCTGTGACCTGTAAGATTAAAGAACTCAGTTAATTTGTCACCTGCTTTTTAACTACTGACTAAATTGATCAGTTAAGTAAGAATTCTGTTACTAAAAACTCCACAGAGGCACCTTTTACAGTTATTGGAGAGTATAAAACCATGTTACCACTCCTAATTAGGAGGAAACTTTTCTTTTCCCTTCTCTATTCCATGTGTACACTAGAACCAAGATGTTCTCAGAAAATAAAGTGCTTCTAACAAGCAGCCCTACCAATTATTATTTACTCAGAAGTAAGTTTGTTGGGTTCAGTGAGGCTGACTTCCTAATCAGTGTATTTTAGAATCAAAGAAGAAGTGGACATTAAATGAGGCGCAATCTTACAATGTTTAAACTTTCTTTTAAATATCCACAGGGGATCTCGATCAGAACTGAGTGCAGAGACAGGCACTAGTGCTTTTCCTACATGGCTCCAGATCAGACCTCCAAAGTTGCTCTTTGTCCCTGGAAGGAAGCTGCAATTCACACCCATATTTGCTTCCCTCCTGGGGCAAGTAACAATTTTGGGAGCTCAGTCTGGATCAGCACAGAGGAAAAGGTTTAACCTCTCCCTCCCCACCCAGTTCCAATATGGATCACCACCCCAGTTGAGTTTTTAAAAACATTTAAATAGAAAGACATTGACATCACAGCCAGTTTGTGGATTAATCTATAGTTTGCCACTCTAGTTTGACGCAATGAGGACCAATCTAGACATAACATTAAATCACAATATCTGGCCCTGTTGTTGTTTTTCAAAATGGTAACAGCTGTGGGGAATGTTCAGGATCCGAACCCTAGCAAGGATGGAGGAAGGCTTTAACTTTGTACCCTCACTGTTGTTGCCACCCAGACTAGGAACTCCTACAGCTATCATTTGCCTCAAAATGGAGGCTGGGATCATTGGCATCTGGGAGAGGCTTCTCTCTCAGAACAAAATGGCAGCCATGGAAGGGCTCATTAGGAGGGAAAGACTAAGGTCCCAGCTAGTTAGTCTCTTAGTCCCGTTATCATCCAGAAGAATTCATGTATCACCTCCCCTATTTTCATTGTTTGGTCACCACAGGCAGAATAAACTAGAAGCCAAGAGGAGCAGGAGGAGGCGGAGGAGGAGGAGGCGGAAGAAGAAGAAGAAGAAGAAGAAGAAGAAGAAGAAGAAATATATATATATATTACACCCATGCCGCATTAATCAGGATATCAGTCACTGTTTCCCACTCAATTTCCCCACAAAAATGATGCACTTGCATGTTCCCCATTGACTTTGGGATCTATTTTCTGGACTTAGCTCTTTCATAATAAACATCATCATAATTTTGTTACTTTACATCCTTTATCTGCTTAATAAAAATGGGTAGCCCGCAAAACTTGGTAATAATCTCTAGTGATCTAAGTATTAGATTAAAATATATTAAGATATGTGTCACTTTTAGGTCTTTGTAAAACTAAATATTTGAGATTTTTGCTGTTCCATATCATATCAGAAAGCATTCTCTCATAACTTAAAAGGAAATGTTCTGGAATAACTTTGGAGCATCTTCCATTGCAAACAAATACCTGAGTAAAATGAAATTCTTCATATTAGTCACTAATTCAAACCAGGAGTGTTGTATAATACAACCTATGATAATAAATTAGATCCTATTGATTTAACTGACCTGGTCTCCCCATTCATTGATCATAGGCATATTCACATCTTCAGTTAATGCTGTCATTTCCTTTCCTGCAGGTGGGCCATATGTTGTGCCCATGCGCTTATCCACGTAACTTTCTATTGTGCACTGTAAGAAAAAAATATGCATAATTTGCCAAAAACATTACACTCTTCAGAATTGATATCTAAACTACTTGAGATGGCATCTAGATCAGGTCTTAGAAATGGCAGTTATGTGCTTTACATACAGTCTACTTGGGACAATTAATATTAAAAAATGTAAAGGCAAATGCAGATAATATGCACAAAGAGGGTTTTTTTAATACTTATCCTGTTCTTCCTCTGAGGAATGCCATACATAAGGCTCTGAGGCTTGTCTTACCCAAGCAGTTAAGAGGGTCAGATCTGCCTAGCTTAAAAAACAATCATATCAAGGCAATCTTTGGGCCACTCCAGTGAGGGGTGCTGCATCCGAGTTTACAGTGAAACTTCTCATTTAAAAATTCATGGTGCATTTAATACCTCCCTTTCAATATCTCCTGTTATTTATATTTAAAGTATTTATATGCATAGTTTCCTAGCTCATTTTTTTAAAATTTCTATACCACCAATTAACTCACAGTGGTTTACAACATAACATTATGTCCTTGACGTAACACCTTCCTGGACTGTTTCACTGCCCAGATAATGTATATGAAGCAATTGGCACACATGCAAATGTTTGTCTGGCTGTCTGCTTGTCTGTCCAGAACAGACACTCACATGCTTTTTAATAATTAAAAGCATCAATCGGGGGGGGGGGGGGGGCTGATCACCAGTGATTTCATCTATTTCATCACGCGCAAACAAGTTGGAACCCTTTGGAGGGAAAAGCCAATTTTAAAAATGCAATTGATGTATTCTGTGACCTGTCAGATTAAAGAACTCAGTTAATTTGTCACCTGCTTTTTAACTACTGACTAAATTGATCAGTTAAGTAAGAATTCTGTTACTAAAAACTCCACAGAGGCACCTTTTACAGTTATTGGAGAGTATAAAACCATGTTACCACTCCTAATTAGGAGGAAACTTTTCTTTTCCCTTCTCTATTCCATGTGTACACTAGAACCAAGATGTTCTCAGAAAATAAAGTGCTTCTGACAAGCAGCCCTACCAATTATTATTTACTCAGAAGTAAGTTTGTTGGGTTCAGTGAGGCTGACTTCCTAATCAGTGTATTTTAGAATCAAAGAAGAAGTGGACATTAAATGAGGCGCAATCTTACAATGTTTAAACTTTCTTTTAAATATCCACAGGGGATCTCGATCAGAACTGAGTGCAGAGACAGGCACTAGTGCTTTTCCTACATGGCTCCAGATCAGACCTCCAAAGTTGCTCTTTGTCCCTGGAAGGAAGCTGCAATTCACACCCATATTTGCTTCCCTCCTGGGGCAAGTAACAATTTTGGGAGCTCAGTCTGGATCAGCACAGAGGAAAAGGTTTAACCTCTCCCTCCCCACCCAGTTCCAATATGGATCACCACCCCAGTTGAGTTTTTAAAAACATTTAAATAGAAAGACATTGACATCACAGCCAGTTTGTGGATTAATCTATAGTTTGCCACTCTAGTTTGACGCAATGAGGACCAATCTAGACATAACATTAAATCACAATATCTGGCCCTGTTGTTGTTTTTCAAAATGGTAACAGCTGTGGGGAATGTTCAGGATCCGAACCCTAGCAAGGATGGAGGAAGGCTTTAACTTTGTACCCTCACTGTTGTTGCCACCCAGACTAGGAACTCCTACAGCTATCATTTGCCTCAAAATGGAGGCTGGGATCATTGGCATCTGGGAGAGGCTTCTCTCTCAGAACAAAATGGCAGCCATGGAAGGGCTCATTAGGAGGGAAAGACTAAGGTCCCAGCTAGTTAGTCTCTTAGTCCCGTTATCATCCAGAAGAATTCATGCATCACATCCCCTATTTTCATTGTTTGGTCACCACAGGCAGAATAAACTAGAAGACAAGAGGAGGAGGAGGAGGAGGAGGAGGAGGAGGAGGAGGAAGAAGAAGAAGAAGAAGAAGAAGAAGAAGAAGAAGAAGAAGAAGAAGAAGAAGAAGAAGAAGAAGAAGAAAACATATATATTACACCCATGCTGCATTAATCAGGATATCAGTCACTGTTTCCCACTCAGTTTCCCCACAAAAATGATACACTTGCATGTTCCCCATTGACTTTGGGATCTATTTTCTGGACTTAGCTCTTTCATAATAAACATCATCATAATTTTGTTACTTTACATCCTTTATCTGCTTAATAAAAATGGGTAGCCCGCAAAACTTGGTAATAATCTCTAGTGATCTAAGTATTAGATTAAAATATATTAAGATATGTGTTACTTTTAGGTCTTTGTAAAACTAAATATTTGAGATTTTTGCTGTTCCATATCATATCAGAAAGCATTCTCTCATAACTTAAAAGGAAATGTTCTGGAATAACTTTGGAGCATCTTCCATTGCAAACAAATACCTGAGTAAAATGACATTCTTCATATTAGCCACTAATTCAAACCAGGAGTGTTGTATAATACAACCTATGATAATAAATTAGATCCTATTGATTTAACTGACCTGGTCTCGCCATTCATTGATTATAGGCATATTCACATCATCAGTAAATACTGTCATTTCCTTTCCTGCAGGTGGGCCATATGTTGTGCCCATGCGCTTATCCACGTAACCCTCTATTGTGCGCTGTAAGAAAAAAATATGCATAATTTGCCAAAAACATTACACTCTTCAGAATTGATATCTAAACTACTTGAGATGGCATCTAGATCAGGTCTTAGAAATGACAGTTATGTGCTTTACATACAGTCTACTTGGGACAATTAATATTAAAAAATGTAAAGGCAAATGCAGATAATATGCACAACGAGGGTTTTTAAAATACTTATCCTGTTCTTCCTCTGAGGAATGCCATACATAAGGCTCTGAGGCTTGTCTTACCCAAGCAGTTAAGAGGGTCAGATCTGCCTAGCTTAAAAAACAATCATATCAAGGCAATCTTTGGGCCACTCCAGTGAGGGGTGCTGCATCCGAGTTTACAGCGAAACTTCTCATTTAAAAATTCATGGTGCATTTAATACCTCCCTTTCAATATCTCCTGTTATTTATATTTAAAGTATTTATATGCATAGTTTCCTAGCTCATTTTTTTAAAATTTCTATACCACCAATTAACTCACAGTTGTTTAAAACATAACATTATGTCCTTGACGTAACACCTTCCTGGACTGTTTCACTGCCCAGATAATGTATATGAAGCAATTGGCACACATGCAAATGTTTGTCTGGCTGTCTGGCTGTCTGTCCAGAACAGACACTCACATGCTTTTTTATAATTAAAAGCATCAATCAGTTCCCAACACTGATATGCAGGGCAGTGGGGGGGAGGGGGGCTGATCCCACACTGGGATCATCAGAGGTAAAGAGCAGGTTTAGCCCCCTATCTCAGTGATGCTTCCACACATTATGTGACTCCCTGAGTGAGAGTCAGAGGGCCCTGGTGGGAATGAGAAACTGAGAGGGGCCGTTCTGAGCTGGCATCTCTGAATAACCAACTTAGCAGCCAATGAATGGGAGGCTAGGGAAGATGCCATTCCCACCTGGGCTATGGTACCTGAAGGAGAAAGGGGCCAGTGTTCCCTCTAAGGCATGTGCATGTGCCTGTGTCCACAAGTTTTTTGATGTCTGCTCAGTTAATTTTAGATCCTGCTCAGGTTGAATCAGGAAGGCCCCATTCTGAATGCATGTGCACACACTCTGCCTTGATACTCCTGCCCAGAACAAAACTCATTCCACACACAGATGGGGGGAAACAATTAGAGAGAACACTGAAATGGGCTTTTATAATTCTAATCAAAAATCTGTTTCAAGATACCCTGTTCAAAGTTCTTTGAACAGTTCAAAGTTCAACTGTCTCAACAGTTGTGTCCAATCAGCAACTTCAAATATAGCAAGGAGGGTAGCCTGAGAAAAGAGGAAATAAAACGAACTGCCATTAGGATGTTTCTAGACACTATGGGAGAAAGGGAGAGTGAAGAATCAGTGTTACCAAGCAAATAATGTGCTAATCAAGGGTCTTTCAAATGGCATATGCCACAAGAATGCAGTTGGGACTTTCCACTGCTTTGCTGAACAATCAAAAGTCACTAAGGAAAATGCGGAACATAACCTTTAACTTGAAGCCTAAATTCTTTACTCATTAGTATTAAGTAAAAAAAATGATTGGAAAAAAATATTTGGGGCTTTCTTGGGTAATGGGTGAAGCAACTGACTTTGGTAAGCATTAAAAAAGTTGTCCTAGTAAGAACTAATCAGCCTACTTTCCTTTCACTGTTTCTACATCTGGACTAAATTTGGTGCAAACCAAGGGCCACAAGTTAGATATCTTGCACCTCAAATGTTCATGTGTCCACCATCTTGAATCAAGGTGGATTACGTCATCACAAACAACATCACTGAGGTGTCCCCTGTGTGTCATTCACTACAACTGTACCTAATTTGGTTCAAATCAGCTAGACAGTCCACAGGTTAGCCCACTTGCACCTCTGCCATCTTGGATTGGGGTAGATGACATCACCACAAACTACAGCATTGTGTCCCTATGTGTCCCTACAGTAGCAGCAAATTTTATTCAAATCAGTTAAGCGGTTCATAAGCTAGCCTACTTGCACCTCACAAGTTTATGCATCCACCATCTTGAATCAGTGTGGATGACATCATAATCAACTATGCCATTGAGGTGTCCCTGTGTGTCACTCACTGTAACTGTACCCAGTTTGGTTCAAATGGGGTAGGGAGCACACAAATTGGCCCATTTGTGCCTCAGAGGTTCACATGGCCACCATTTTGAGTTGGAGTGGATGGCATCATCATACACCATGCCATTAGGGCATCCCTATGTGTCCCTACAGCAACTGTGGTTCAAATTGGTTATGCAGTTCACAAGTTAGGCCACTTGCACCTCAAAAGTTTACGCGCCTGCCATCTTGGACCAGGATGGATTGCATCATCACAACCTATGCCACTGAAGTGTCCCTACAACTGTACCCCGTTTCATTCATATTGGTCCAGGCGTTGCGAAGTTGATGGGGCGGCGGGGCCAGGGACACATATACAGAATGCCAGGTGATCTCATAAGCCTATTGGAAAGTAGGCTAAAAACCCTTATCTCATCAGGTCAGCAGTCAGGAAAAACCTACATCTATTTTAGCAAACTTGTCAGCAGTCATCAAACACCCACAATACATTTTAACTGACAGTGTGAACATCAGATAGGTGGTCGTTTCCAATCTGTAATAGCCTCTCACAAAGCAAAAAGCAAATTAAGACCTTCTCCTGAGAAATTAAGACCTTCCTTTGAGAAAAAGGCTATACAAGTTTGAACCATGGTGTTGGTAATTGGCATTATATTCTGTCACTACACCAGGTCGTCACATTGGGTTATCAGATACACATCGGGTTTCCAGTTCAGGGTTTGACCATCCCATACCAGTATTATTTTTTCTGAGTTGCTGGGCTTTGATTTGCAGACTACCTGGACTGGTGAGATATATAATAAATTCTAAACTTTTCTCTTTTGAGTGTGCGCTTCATTTTCTGAGCAGTGAGCAAACAGCTAAACACAAACCTGAGTCCCATAGCTAAGTTCTGGCCAAGTAAGGCTAACAGGAAATATGGAGCACAACAAATTCCAACATACCCCAGTTACTGTCATACTTGGGATCAATGGTCAGGGCCTGGCCTCATCTCCTCCATATCCCCCCTTTAAGAAGCTGAAGGAGAAAGTTGGGGAAAGTTAAAGTGGGGGGAGGGGAGTGAGCTACACCCTCTAGCAGGAGACAGCCAAGCAGTGCTGTGGAAGTGGACAGAGGCTTCCTGGGCCCAGTGGAAACAAGTGCTGCTCACTGTAGTCCAGATACCTGACAAGCAATAAG
Source organism: Hemicordylus capensis (assembly GCF_027244095.1). Classification (NCBI taxonomy): domain Eukaryota; kingdom Metazoa; phylum Chordata; class Lepidosauria; order Squamata; family Cordylidae; genus Hemicordylus; species Hemicordylus capensis. The sequence goes on from NC_069660.1 coordinate 187,365,693, forward strand.
GGATGAGATGAGATGCCATGAGGAAACAAGCCAATGGACATCTGCTTAGGAGGGAGACGGCCAGTGGGCACTCTAACTGCTGTCTCTACCCCATCTAATAAAGACCCTTTGAACATACAACTGGCTACTGGACTCTGATTCATGGACATACTCCACCCCCCCAGGGATCTTTGACATGAAGCCACCCCCCTGGAGGGAGGGGCCAACACATCCTGGAGGGAGGGGCCAACACAATTTATCCCGTATAGCTGAACAGTTGCCTCTCACTCCTATGGGGCAAAAATAAAGTACCGCACTCAGGACAGTGCTGAGGTGACAACAAAAGTTGCCCTTCATCCTTTGTGCTGTGTAACCTGGCCTTTTACAGCAGTGATGATGCAGATGAGCACACTGCACCTCCATTCCAAAGATCTTTCCAAAAATATAAATCTTCCTTCCAGGCATGTCTGCCCATTTTTATGAAAGACATATTTCTAGATAGTATGCATATGTAAAAAACTAAGGGATGGCTTACACATACCTAACTAGATCTCATCATTTAACAAACCAACCAAATGTGTGACTTTTTCTCTGTTGAAAAGTATTGTGTTTGGGTGGACACTAATGGGTGACATTCTGTGAGGATTAATCTCTGGTGGTTCAATCATATGCGCAAATCATTGATGCTACAGTCAGAAAATGATGAACATGCACATGTGAACCAGCCATGTGTGCAAGCATATTGAGCTGGAGATAAGGCCAACTCTTCAAAGAGTAAGAGGCTGCAAGTGTAGCATGTGTGTTCAGCTTAGAGTGTCTGAAACACTTCAGTCCAGTTTTTATGGCTTATATCTAATGCACTTTGTTAAAAAGTCTTCCAAAATATTTTAACGGGAACTTGATGAGACTTCTTGGCAGCTGCAGACATTTTGCTAAGCCTCACGTGTGCTCTAAGAAAATTATCAGCAAAGTAGAAACATCCCAGGAACTGTCAGAACATGGCAACAATCAGAATACCTGGAAAATACTTAAGTATTAGGAATTGGCTGAAATTTTTCATCTTCAAGTGGTATGAACAAGGTAAAAACGATGCAAGAGAATTTTTGCCCAAAATACCAAAGAAAATATATTATGAAAATATGTACTCTTGAAATTTAACAAAATGGTTTTTCACAGTATCTTTCTGGCATGTTCTCAATGTACCAAAAGGCTAGCTATACTTTCAATTTAGAGAAAGAGAATTCTAAATACTACCTGAAACATGAAAGGGGTTGTTGCCAATGAAAAGTTCAGACTCTTGGCCATGTGGCTTTCAGGATTATATTTTGACATATGCCCTTTGATGATGACAGTTCTATCAGTCCCCTGTTCACCAATTGGCAGCACTGCCTGAAGATGAGAAGAGAATTCAAATGAGTTTGGGGAGCTGAGAGCCAAGGGTATTGGCAAAAGCTCAAATTTCAAAATTATTCATTTCAAGAAATAAAGATGAAGTCAAGATGGAGCTTTCATGAGAAATACACCATCACTTGCAGCATACTACTTATTTATTTTGGTTATGCCCATACATAATCAACATAGAGCTATTTCTGTCAGCGGCACCTATATTTTAATGTACTACAGGATTTTGTGATCATGTTTTCTCTAGTAGTGACTTGCTAAGCTACCCTCATGTTAGGACAGACAAGAGAGTCCAAAGGGTCTCTGGCTTCTCTCAGCAGTTACTCTGCTCCTGAGAGGAGGAGGCGGCAGGCAGAATGGTCTAGGCCTGGGCTGTCAAACTCAAGCCTTCCAGCTGTTGTTGGCCTGCAGCTCCCATCATCCCCAATCACAATGGGCAGTAGCCAGGGATAATGGGAGTTGTAGGATGATGACAACAACTGGAGGTTGCAGTTTGACAGTCCTGGTTTAGGCAAAAAGAGGAATGGGTCCTAGGCAGGGTGACGACAGTAGGCCAAGGAAAGTAGGGGAACCAAGGAAAGAGGATTGTCTTGTCCAGATGAAAGAAGATGAGAAACGGTTATGGTAGAAGTCCAAATGGAATTAAAAAATGGGAGAGAGGCACGGTATATAGCAGTGCTCAAGGTGGTTTACAATCAAAAGAGTTCTAATAAAAATACAGTAAGATACAGTCTAAAGCCAGCAGCAAAGAAAAGCAAAATGGCTTGAGAGAACACGATTCAGCAATCAACTAAGCCCAAACTCTCATTTAATAAAATAGCAACAAGAGGAGAGTGTGCATATGTAACGGTGTTGGTACACATTCTTTCCTCCAAATTCTTAGTCTCTCCCTCCCTTCTTCATTTCCCCATTGTCCATTTTAGATTGTAATCTTCCTGGGAGCAAAGATCTGTCCATCTTGCTTAAATAATTCTGTATGGCATCATGTACACTGATGGGACAGTATAAATAATTAGTAATAATACAAATCATAATATTGCCAAGAGCTGCAGAACCTCATACCAGTCATATATCTTTTTGGTGCATGCCTCTATCAATATTTGAAAAAGCCACACTATAGCATTTGCACAACCAAGTACCTGGGATATTTGGTCACACAAGGTAACCAGACAGCTGATATATCGGCAGGAGGAAACAGCTTTCGCTTCTAACACACAACAGCAACTTTCCAGGATACTTATTTTTGAAAGAGCTGATGTAATACAATGGACAATGCTACATTTGGATCTGAAAGGCCATCATTCAAATCTCTGCTGACTATAAAGCTCACTTTGTTGCTGTGAGCTAACTCACAACCTTACAACCCAAGCCTAACCTAACTCACAAGCTTAGTAAAAGGGTAAAAGGGATAACAGCTATAAGGCACTATGAACAATAAGAATAAGAAAATAAAATGCATACAGTGTTTACAAAATGAAATTCCCTGGCTCTTTTGTTCCTCCTCTCTACAAAGGAAGTAAATATGTCAGCATAAATGGTTAGAATATTACCTTGCATTGCTTTGCCATAGTTTGGATAAGGAAGTCAGTTCTCACATTGTCAACATTTGGTACCAAGATGGATCCATACTCCAGAGTGCTGTTGGCAGGACACACATATTCTTCAACGCAGGTATTCCAGTGCATCCATTTGCCTAGCCAGAAGAGAATGCAATGAACATCCCTTCAATGAGTCTTGTATTTAAAATTAGAGATATTTTTGGAGTTAGACCAAAAGGAGGTAATCAAGGAGAACCAATCGGATGGATTTAAAAAAAAAAAAACCCTCTTCCCATATGAATAAACTAAAGCAAGGAAGTAACTGAAACCTTTAATAACAGTCATGGAGGATTTAAAATATAGAGCAGCTGTCTCATCATTCTAATCTTACATGTTGAGGACATTCATAAGTCATGGGGACCAAAATGACAGCACAGCTTGGCAAAAGCATATGATAAAAACACTGGCATGACTTACTTTGTCATCTCAACAAAGTGCCTTGGAACTGAAAGAATAAAGATTAGAGGGGAGAAAAGGTGGAAAACTACATAGACTTTTCAAATACTGAAGATTCTTGAACTCAATGTGAGAGAAAGCCATCAATGAGCAAAACACAGCTGGAGATATATGATAATCAGCTGTGATCTTCAGCAAACTTTATAACCCATTTACTCATTTTTATCATTTGAAGGTGGCAATTAGCTACACCTAGCAACTTATCAGTGGTTCACTAACCATCATTGGTAACATAGTAGTCAAACATAGTATCTTCACATGCTTCTGTAATATTAGGAAGATCAAGTTTTATAGTGTCATGATGACGAAGCCAATGTTCCATCTTGCAGCGGTCTTCTAATTCCATCACTGCTCCAACACTCCACATCAGGGAGAAGACGTACAGTCTTTCCAAGTACACTGCTGTTATTTCTCCTCCCTGCTCCTGGTTGGGAAAATGTCATTACTTTGAGTTATTTAGCTGATAAGAGCTTAGAAACATTTGGAAGGCAAAACGTCTACAGGAGTCCATGGTAAGGCATAGTAAAATTGTTTATATCAACACAGATTAGCCAAGATCTCAAATGAATTGCATGTCCACCCCCAAAATAATTTTCTCAAAATTATCCAGCAGTCTTGGGCAGTATCTGACATGTAGCAGTGAACAGTAGACAAGATTTGGTAGCCAGCATTCAGTAAACCCCAACATTTGACAGTATCTGACGTGTAGTTGTCATTATTTGAGAGATGACATGCATTAGATGTCAATGTTAGAAGATATAAAATATGCTGCACCTTTGACAGCACCAGACATGGGGCATACAGTATTTGACAAGATCGGAAAGTTTACTTGCAGCAGCATTTGGTACATTTCATTCATTCAGCAAATATAAACAGGAAGGTTTCACATTCTGATGTCAGATGTTAATGCTTGGATTCATTTGTAGAATTTTGTGAAGAAATCATTTTGAATTTGTAAACTGAATTTCAAAAAAGGGGAGCTACATTCGCTTGTTGTAGCAAAAAAATGGAGGGGGAGAGATTTGTGGCTAATAGAGAAATCTATTACTCTTAGAGACAAATCATTATTTGCAACATCAACTTCTCACAAGAGCTATTTTCACCATTGGTCATAAGAGCACTGTGCTTGACACATTCTTCAGTTACTGGCAATCAAGCATTGTTTTTGATGGTGAGAACGGGAATAGGTCCAATGGCTCTGCTAACGCTATCCTATGGTCAAATATATGGAACAGATACAGACCCATAGATCCCTATCAGCTGGATCATGAACACACCAATAAATTCACATCGGCCCACATCTCCCAGAAGAGAAGTCTACATCTTAAAAGCATAAATCGTTTACCTTACAAGGGATCAGGCCCTGCAGTATATTAATGCTCTGCATTATCACAAAGGCCTCCAGCATCTTCATCTTTGCCTCCAAAGACTGGATGCTGTAGCAGTACAAATCTGGGAAAGATGCCGTATACAACTGACGCAAAATCTCAGCTTCCTGTGGAGAACGCTTCTTCAAAAAGCCCTGTTATAACCGGGATAGAACCAATAAATGATTTTTCAAAATGTGAAATTAATTTACAATATCCATTTCTACTGCACTGAACACTCAAGTTGTGATTTTGATGGGATACACATTTTCCCAAAAAGGAAAGTCGATTGTGATAATGTTGTTGCTCTTTTTGATTCTACAAATCAAGGAAAAATAGGTTGCTTATCAGTAACAGGTGATCTTTGTGGTGATCCATGTTCACTCACAGTGCACAGTGAGCCACACGGAATAATTCAAAGCTCCTTAAGGTGCTCTTCAGCTCCACCAAATTGCTTGCGTGATGCAGCTGTTATTTTTGGCAGAAGAGTGCCTTTCTCCTCTGTTCCTGATCATCCAGTCCAGTGAGGGAAGAAGAATGTCCCTAGAAGGAGTCAAGTAAGACACTATATCTGTGGAGGGATCCTAGCAGCGGAGTAGGCCTGGAAGGTGTTGAGAGTGAACACGGATCACCAGAAAGATCACCTTTTACAGGTAAGCAACCTGTCCATCTTTGTGATGATCCATGTTCCCACCAGACCTGGGTGGTTAACAAGCTCACCAGGATGGAGGTGGAAGCCAGGATACTGTTAGAGGGCTTTTTTGAGAATTGCCTGATCAAAGTTGGCCTCTACTGCCAAATGGATGTCCACAGCATAGTGCTTAACAAATGGCAGGTCTGAAGACATGTGAGCTGTCAACGTGGCCATGGCTGCAGTAAAATGTGCTCTGATCTTCAAGGGGCGTTTACCCCTTCTTGGTTGTAGCACAAGATAGGTTCATAAGCAAGATGAGAAGTAAAATCTCCAGACTATAGCATCCAGTTTCCTGCCCTCTTTATCTACTGGGGCAGAATGTGCCCTTCCTGACTTGCTACTAAATCGCACAATTCACCACCAGGGAGTTGGGTGTGTGTGCGCGCTTAAACAGGAAAGCGCAAGAGTCTTCCTGGATCCAATATAAACTTCCAAGCCTCTTGGATGTGGTAGTAGGGCAGACGGGGCATCCCAGAAGACTTTAGCCAAACTAGCAAGGACTGGGAGCATAAGTAAAGCTGCAGGCTGAGCAGCTGACGTACTGGACATAAAATCATTTCACTTCAGGGGTTGGTGCCTTCAATTCTAGGTTCAACGTCTTTCTGTCCCCTGAAGATGGTAGGACCTTGTCTCTTCTGTAGGTGAGCTCAACAATAGATTGGTTACAGTCTCATTTGGAGAAGGATACAAAGGGTTTTCAGTATGAACAGTCTCTCCTTCAGATGAGAGGCTGAGTTGTATTGTCTGTCGGAAAGATCCTCTTGTGGTGACTTTTCTGAAGTCAGGTGAACTATGTGCACATCAGGATCTGTCAGGTGGGTAGGAACAGGAGATATTTATTTTCCCTTACCCAGTGGAGCTGAAGGCATTTGGGGGCACTTAAAAGGAGCTGCAGGAACAGGTGAAGAAACAGGAACAGGTGAAGAAGAGTCCTGAGCTTTTACAGGAGTAGAATCCAGGGCACCCTTAACTTCCATAGTCTATATTCACTGAAATAATAAGGCAAAGCAGGTGAAGGCGATCTTGAGTCTCGACATCTACTGCCATAGGCTTCTTGAATGTTGAGTCCCCATGCTCTCTGTGAGAAGGGGCTTGAGAAGTAAATGTGGTGGCTGTTGCCAAAGTCACCTTTGGTTCCAAAGGGCAATGGTCAGCAGATCCCAAAGTCACTCTCGGTCCCAACGAGCGGCTGTCAGTCAACATCAAAGCCAGCAACGTCGAGAGGCCTGGATAGTTCAGTACAGGAGTGGTAGTTGAAATACAGTCTTGTAGAGGGCCGCCCTCAAGCAAAGTTCACAGCTTTTCCTCGGCCTTGAAAAGGTCAAACAAATTTTACAGGCGTTTACATTGTGTGCCTCACCCAAATTAAACACTTGTGTTTATCCAACCAAGGTAGAGTACACCCACAGGAGGTACACTTCTTAAGATTTTTTACTGTCCATTCAAGCTACCAAAAAGGGGCAAGATGAAAGAGAGAAACCATAAAACAAACCATAGCCAAAGCCAAATATCACTGGAGAGACAAATCCTGAGGAAAATTTGTAGTCAAGTAAACAGTCCGAGTCAAACTGAAAACCAAGACTAAAAAGATTAACAAATGAGGAGAGCAGAGCAGATCCTTCCCAATGCAAGCAGTATGGTGGTCGAGAAGGAACTGAGAAGAAAGGCACTCTTCCACCAAAAATAACGGTCACGTGACACGTGCAATTCAGCAGAACTGAAAAGCACCTCAAGGAGCTTTGTATTCTTCCACGAGGCTCACTGTGCAGGCACAGAACCCAGGTTGTGAGGGAACATGGATCACCACAAAGATCAGATGCTTGCCATATAGTAAGAATTACAGTTGTGCCTGCTTCTTTTCTCCAACTGTGGGAACTGGAGACATGATCTTAGCAAACCGGGTCTGCAAGATGCTCCCAGTCTGTGCTAGTCCATACAGTTAATCAAGATTAGCCCAGGCTCTGTAGACCATATAACTGGCTTCCTGGAACAATAAGAGTGTCCTGGAAGAAAAGGGTCGCCTATCAATCTTTAGGCATGACACACCATTCCTAGGATATAGCTCAATTCTGGGTTCACATGGAGGACATGAAAAGCTGTCGGGAAGGGCTTGGATGATAAGTCCTAAGCAATTGCAGTTTTCTGATTAGAAACACATTCATAGTTTCACATCTTCACCATCTCCATCCTTGTCCCAATTCCAGGTGGCTGAGAAAGACTTACAGTGGAGCAGTTCAGATGGTACTCTTCTCCTCCTGAACTGACACACACAATTAAGAAGAAAACACACAGGGTGTGCCCATCCTGACATATTTCCTGGACATTCTGACATCCTCCCATTCTTTTATCATGTGTGAGTGTATCCATTACCTGATGGTGAACTCAACAAGGACTTCACCTAGACCTCTGTGAAAAAGCTGCTCCAGTGTTCAAATGGGGATAATTTCTATCCTCTAGGCACCAGGAAGCAGAGGAGGCCACTGCCATCACACTGCAAGTGCACAGTTGTTAAATAGACTATCACCCCTGATGATGTCAGCAGGCTGACAGGGCAATTGTCCAGTCAGAAATGACATGCTTGCATGGCACAGCACCACCTACCTCCTCTACAGCTGCCTCCTTCTGCCCAAAGGTAATCATGGTTATTCCCATCCCCCTCCTATCACCACAAAGGGGCAGACAATGGTTTCACCTAGCAAACTGCCTCACTGGAGTCATCACTTCAGTGATGACTCCACCAAAGTCATCAAAGGTCATTGCCAGCACCCTGAAATGGGCTTGGAAAGCTAATCAGAAGCCAGTGGAGGAAAGGAGCAGGAATACATGCAATACATCATTTGAATAAGTGATGTATATGTGTAAATTATGATATTTAAACATCCTTGTCAAATGCTATATAAGTCCATTCTTCACCAGATCAAGTTTCCAAAGTGCCTTCAAGGGCAGTCCCACACACAACACATGACAGTAATCCAACTTGTATGTTACTAGAATATGCATTATGGTGTTCATATCTCTACCAATGAGAAATCAGGAAACAGTGGTGGTAAGGCGTCTTGTGTGATTCAAAACTTCATTGTGTTAAACATTAAGATGGAAGCTGAACAGTTCAGCAGGCTGATAAGACCACTTAAGACTTAATAGGATAAAAGATTTCTCATACATATCGGCCAACTAAATGTATGTTCAGAGTATGTAATAGTTATATAGATGCATCAATATTTTAATGGTCCGCAGGTTACTGATTGAGATTTGAACTCAAGTAAACATTTATACCTCAAGAACAGGGCTCCAACTGAGAGCCGAGGAACTCATAAACACCATGCCATTTCTTGATACAGTAGCTGGAGAGGCATTGTCAATATTATGAGGCTCAAAAACAATTTTACAGTTTGGTGCCATAGGGATTCGATTCACCATTAGCTAGTGTTAATGTTTTGTTATCATCCAGCACTGAATTCAGGTTCTCAATCCAAATTGCATCAACAGGACCATCAAGAACTATCCAGATGTGTTCTCCTATAGCCCAAAGGGTGAAAAAAACATTCTATGTAAACATATTATTTTAAAACACATCAAATGAGTTCAAACACGTTTTCCTATTTTTGTCCTGATATCCTTTTTTTTTTTTTTTTAAGTTCTGCATGACTAGTGGAGAACACTTGGGAAAAAATGTACTTTTAAAAAGTATTATTTAAAAAGCTAAATGCCACCTGCCAGTTTTCTCATCCCAAACAAAAAAACCTTACTTTGACAAGAGGGCAGGGCCACCAGTGACAGGTAGCCCTCTCTAGAGGTAGGAAAGGTCAAAAAAGCATCTCCTTAACTGGAAATGAGATGCAGCTTTTCTTTTGCTTCCCAAATGGATTCAGCAAGCAGAGAAAAGTATAATCCAGGCTAAAACCCAGGCAGGAAATGATGTGATTTCCAGTTAAGGAAAATATGTCAATGCCTCTACTGACTCAAGGGAGCCCTCTTTGCCACGGATTATTCTTTCCCCTTTCTCAAAAGATCAAGCTTTTTATTTTTCTTTCTTTCTTTTTTGCGTGGGGAATGTATTAGCAGGAAGATGAAGCTAGAAGAGGGATCAAGTCCATTTTGAGTCAGGCCCAGATTTGAAGGGATCTAGTCCCAACTTGAAATAGAATGAGGCTTCTCAAAGTGGGGAAGTTTGTATTTTGAACTCTTTTAATAAGGAATTCGCCTCATCACTAAGCATGTCTAAGAAATTCAGACAGTGTGGGACAAAGGTGAGTGTATGTTGTTGAGAAACATTAATCGGCTTCCATTATAAGTACCTTTCTTAGCTCTCAATGTTTTCCTCCAAAGAGTAGAGAAAATCCCATCTGTCCAATCATTGATTGCGACGTCAAGGCGTCCAAACATCTGAGGTGCGGTGATGGCCTTGGGATTCATTCTCATTTCACGGTGGGGCTGCCCACAGTCTGCAGAAGTCAAAATTTAAAATATCAATTACAATTATTTCAAACGCCACAGCATGACATTGCACTAACGCTTCCATCTTCAACAACAGAATTTGACAGTCCCATTAAGTTCAATAGAATGGAAATATTAAACTTATAAATATACAAATAGAATAAAATCCATGATAAATTAAACATGAGAAAGGCTGAAGTTAGCGAAATGTGTATACAATGTTTTCGTTTTTGAGATATAACAGTGGTCACTATCAGGTCCTTTGCCTAAAGTTTGATCAGTGCTTTGCAAGTTGCTTTACACGCAATCATAATAGTAAGTTTAGTAGTCAGCAACAACAGTTTAGCAGTCAGGCTTGCCCTTCACCTCATGCTTAAGGGAGCTCTCCACCATTTTGAAAATATTTAGCATACCTCTATACATTGATATTAAACCTTCACTTTTCAACATAGAGATACTGATAAACATTTTTTTAAAACCTGCTTTAGGGATTTGAGCAGTGGGGAGAAGAGGTACATTGATGATGCCAAGACAGACAATGCAGTTTTCCAGGTGAGTAGACAGAGGTCACATGTAGCCAATGGTTCAAATGGTTTGCCTACTAATTGAGTGAGTACCAAAGGGAGGGTCCATGGGGGTGGGGGAAGAAGTGGCACGTCTGGGTACAGACTGAGTAAGCCTTTGAGGAATCTTTTACTTATTGGATTTGTAAAGGGGGATTCTCTACCCAGTAGTGTAACTTTTGCTGATATTGCTGCCAAATGTACTCAAAGCAAAGACATGGGGAGTCCAGCGGATTTCAAGTGGAGGAGGTAGTCAAGCAGGAAAGAAATAGTTGTCCTGTAAGGATCAATGTTCTTGGGTTTGGCAAATTCTGAGAAACGCCTCCATTTTCGTTCATAAGTTTGTCACGTAGAAAGATCAGACATCATAGGGAATTGTCGAACATCATAGGGGATCGACTCAAAGCGGACACTAGAACCTTGGAGTGGCCCTGTATGTGAATGGCTGAAAGTTCCACGTTGCGTGCAATTGCCCAATGTAAGATCTGGAGGAGCCTGTCCCTCCCTCTCTGTTCAGGCAGGCCTTGACAGTCATATTGTCTGTGTGGACTTGAACACGATAGCCCCGAAGAAAGGGCAGGAAGCTCCTCAGGCTCTGAAGACTGCGAGGAGCTTTAAACAGTTAATGTGATGCCCAGCTTCCCAGGGCGACCAGTGCCTATTGATTCGATAGTCTAAAACATGAGCTCCCCAACCAAATTCCAAGGCATCCGTCTTGAGAACAATTAGAGGCCTCTCTGAAGTGAAAGGAAGGCCCACCTCCAGGTGGTGTCGGGACATCCACCAGTAAAAGGATTCCCTCACCCATAGCAGTAGACAGAGGTGCTTTCTTTGTCTGTCTAACTGTGGACTGAAGTGGTCCGGGAACCAGTGTTACAACACCTTCATGTGGAGTCTCGTATGTGGGACGGCTGAGGTGGTGGAGGCCATAAGCCCTACCATTCATTGCACAGTGTGTATGTTCTGCGGCAGCTGAGCTGAAAGGCATCTGGCCAGATGAATTATGGCCTGAACTCTGTTCTGGGAGGAATACTTGCATTGCCACGGAGTCCAAGATTACACCCACAAATGGAATAACTCTCGTTGTAGTCAAATGATACCTTTTGACGTTTACTTGCAGGCCTAGGTGTTGCAGTAGAGAAATGGTGTCTTTCACCTGATGTTGAAGTAGTTGCAGTGATGAAGCTGTCAGCAGCAAGTCATTGAGAAATGGAAAAATTGTGACATTTTGTTGATGGAGATAGGTGACGACTACTGCCATACACTTTGTGTAGACTCTTGGGGCCATTGAGAGGTCTAATGGAAGTGCCATGAACTGAAATCTGTGGGGCCCTACCTGGAAGCGTAGGAAGCGACAGTGTTGTGGTCAGATGGTTATGTAGTAAAAGGTGTCTTTTAGGTCAATGGCTGCAAACCACACACCTGGAGACAAGAGGAGCACTATTTCTGGGATGGTCACCCAAGAGGAATCTGGTGTACTTCATGAAGCAGTTCCGGTCCCAGAGATCTAAGATGAGATGTAGGCCCCAATCCAGCTTTGGGACTTCAAAGAAGGGAGTAAAAGCCCCTGCGTGGGTGGTCTGACTCTATTGCATCCCTCTGTAGTAATGCTTCTATCATCTGCAGGAGTTGTGGTATCATTAGGGTACAGAGACCTGGGTGGGGAGAAGGTCTTTGAATGAATTCTATTATGTATCCAATCATAATGATGGTTAAGACCCACTGATAGTTTGTCAGAGAGCCCCAAGTTTCCAAGAAGGGCCGGAGGTGAGTTGTACAAGTGCGTATCAGGGAGCCACTGTCACTTGTTAAAGTGGACTGCTTAGACCTTTGTTGTTGAGGCTTCAGAGAGGAGTAAGACCCAGGCTTGTGAAAGGACCCTTGGTGACTGGACCAAAAAGTAGATTCATAAGAGGATGCCGGAGTTGAGGGATTAAGTCATGAGTGCTGTGGGAGACCCCACTTGCTTGATCTGTAGGGTCTTAGTTGAGAAGAGGATGAATAACTCTTAGACTGGGCAGTGCTGTGCAGTTTATGAAGCCACTCCATGGTGTCATCAATCTTGGTCCCAAACAGGGCTTCCCCTTCGAATGGGAGGTCCTCTATGCAAGTGCGTGCTTCGAATGTAAGCCCCAAAGAACAGAGCCAGGCATGATGGTGCAGCCCAATAGAGGATGCCATGACATGGGCAGCACAATCCACCTGCTGGCGATAAGAATGTACTTGTTGTTTTCCAAGGCTTAGCCCTTCCTTTCGTATGGTGTTGGCCAGGTCTCTCTGATCCTGGGATAACTGATCCAGAAATTGGGTCATTTTGTCCCACAGAAAGTGGTTATATCTGCCCATGCAGGCTTGGTAGTTGACTAGCTTTAGTTGGAGAGTTGAGGTGGAGTATTGGTGCCTACCAATAGAGGCCAACTTTCTGCCTTGTCAATCAGCGCCATTAGAGCCCTATTCCTGGACCTTGTCTGTGCCATTTCCACCATGATTGAGTTTGGTATCGGATGTTTCTAGAGGAAGCCACAATTATCCAGTTAGACCCTATACAGGGCTTCAATTCACTTTGATTTAGGCTGCGTGGAGGAGGGCTTGAGCCAATAACTGTGCGCTATGTCTGGTACAGGTTTAAAAATCGGCAGTGCCACCGGTGCATTGGTCGAGGACTAAATGATGCCAAATATAGGGTCATCCGGAGGTTTCAGAGTTGCCTGAAGCCCTAGCAAAGTCGCCATATGTTGCACCCGTTCCATGTGGGATGGAAAATCTTCAGATGGAGAGTCTGGCTTGGCATCTCCAAAGGCGTCCAAATGGGACGTGTGGTCCAAGAATTCAGAGCCCTCCAAATCTTCCCCAGGAGACTCCTCTGGGCAGTCCATTTTGGGGGGTTCCTCCTGCACCTGAGGCATCACCAGTTAGGATAGGGTGATAAGAGGTAGTGCAGGGTCCTGGGGCACTGCAATCTTCTGGTGGTCAGTTGGAGTAGAGTGGCATGGGCGTTGTTCCACAGCTCTCCTATCCTCAGGAGTCTTGGACCTGGAACGTTGCGCCTGGGTCCTGGAGAAGGAACGGTACCAAGAGTGATGCTCGTTGGAAGTCTTTGCGGAGACCAATCTCACCGTCAGTACCATGGATGAGCAGGGGACCTTGAATAGCTCTCACTTCTGTCTCGATGGTATCGAGAGGAGGGCGGGGGCACCTAACACATGGATAGGAGCTGTAGTCTTCCCAGTGCTCCCAGGCATACTCATGGGGAAGACGACATCTGTGGGCAGGGTACTCTTCATAGTAGAAGGGGCTCTCATAATAACCCTCTTGGATATCCGGGTTGTCTCTCTCATCCTGCCAAGGGGGAGAGGCCATCAGGAGTCTAGGCTTCGGTACTGAAGATACAGCTGCCGGTCTCAGTACTGTGATGGACACCTGGCCGTGAGGAGTTGGCATTTCAGGGTGGAGTGGTGTTAAGGAGCCCGCTGCTTCCTGCAAAGTTTCCGCCTGTAGCGGTGGAGTCACGGGGGGGAGCAGTCGGATGTTTTGGGGATCAGCAGAAACATCTGTGACACTGAAGATGTCAGCGGTGCATCTTGTGCTAGGAGTTTGGTGTTCTTTTCTTCTTCTTTTTGAGCGCCAAGACAGAAAACGCCTTGCACTTTGCAATCAAAGGTGGTTGAATCTTCGGTATGGAGGTGGAGGCGGTCGAGGAAGAGGAAGCCAATGGGTCTGGCTTGAGGGATTTGTGGCTTTTCAGTGCCATCTCCAGGGGCCAAAGCAGTAGAGGATGGGTCCAAACTGAGGCGCTGCTATACCCAGGGCCGAGGCAACTATACTGAAAGGTTGCTGCAAAGCAGACAATGCTCATTCCCACAAAATAGCTATGAGGTGTTGAGCGCAGTTTTTTTCACGCCTGTTTTCCAAACTGGAGGCTAAAAGTGCAGGAGTCAACCCCATGTCCTTCTCCCAGGCAAACAAGGCAACAGAAATGGCCATTAGTAGATGGCAGCTTTGTCCAACAACCAGAGCAACGTTTGAAAGTAACTTTTTATTTTATTTTCTTCTCCATACACCAACCAACAAATACGTTTTCTTAGGGAAAGAGGCAAGCAGAGGAAAGGGAAGCAAACCATATGAGAATATAAAAGTCTCCCTTTTTTATGGTGGGGGGGGGCAGCTACAAAAAGGAAATAGGCAAAACAGGAAAGGTTGGAAGGAACTACAATAGATAGGCAAGCTAGAATAAACTTGAAAATAGTAATAAGAGAAGGAATTTCTCACAGGGAGTAACGAGGATCAGTAATGGAAGGAACCTCGAGCCAGAGCTGCAAATGCAGCAGCGGACAATGACAAACTGAGGGAAGGAGGGCATGATGTCACCAGAGGGGGAGGAGCTCCTGCCAAAAAGCTAGAACTGAAGAGAGCTTCCGAATGGTCTTCTATGCATGCATGAAGCCCATCACAGTGTGAACAACAGAGACCACGATGATGAACTGGTAGTTCAAGCCCAGTCGTTATTAAGTCAGCAGCAAGGTCGCCACAGCCTAAGGGAGACTCAAATAATGGGCTGCTCTTCTCCATGGCTAGTGGACAATGACCACAGGAGGAGAAAAGCAGGAGAAAGAGGGCAGAAGTGTAGAAGACATTCAAGTGACCACAAAGAAAAGAGATAAATTCAGACAAGTCACTAAAAAAAAGATGTCTAAATTGCGACTATGCTGAGATGTTCTGAAAGTCTATGTGCATATATGTTCAAATGGAAGGGAGTCAAGAGGGGAAGAAAAAATCCTCCAGGCACTGACGCTGAGGTGGGTGTTTCCTATACTGCTAGTTACATTTTAGACTGCTCTCCTGATTTCCACTACCACCCCATTTTCTCTTTTTATCTTGCTGGCTTTTCTCACAAACTATGTTTATAGACCAAATTCTCCTTTGGGGAAGGGGAGATGAATTGAAGAAAAAAACAACTTTCCCAGCAATTAGCATTACACATATTTTTACTGATCACCCCAGCTATCCACAGAGGAGGCTGGGCATGGGCGGAACTGGGGGGGGGGCCACACCAGTTCCTGCCACCCCCACCCCACTGCCCACCTGCCCAGGCCCAGGGCCCCTCAGCTACTTGCCATCCTGCTTGCCTTGCCCTCCGGCTCCGGCCTAGGATCGGCCGAGGATCTGAGGCCTGCAAACTGCAGAGCTCTTCTCTCCCCGCCTCTCAGCTGATCAGCGGGTGGGCGGGCCTTCCAGAGAGGCCACCATGTAGGCCTCCCAGAAGCCTGAACTCCGCAGGCCCCAAGGAAGCCAGGAAGAAGAAGGCGGGCCGAGTTCTCTGCAGCAGCAGCAGCAGACCCTCTGCCCATCCAGCACAGCTTTTGCAAGGTAGACTGTGAATTCCTTTTTGTGGTTACCCCCCCCCCCCAGATATATAGGGATCTGCTTGCCACAGGGCTTTGATATTGGGGCGGGGGGAGACTGAGAAGTCTCTGGATATTTAATTTAAAACAGATTGAAAAATGTGCTGGCTTTAAAAACAAAACCTTTCTTAAAAGGCCTATAAGTGGCTTGTTTCATGGCAGAAAATTACAAAAACTTCTGGAAGTGAACAATATTATATTTATTTATTCATTCATTCATTCATTTATAAATGCACTTATGTTCAAGTTGTTTTGCAACCCAGAAGGTCTGAGTGAGAAATGTGAAGCACGTGTTGTGATTTTATTTTATTTTATTTTTCTTGTGTGTGAACTGCTCCCTAATAACACGCAGGGACTTCAGGGTAAATCTAGCCAACATGTGAATGCAGCACCTCCATTCCAGAGGAATGCTCCATGTGAAAAACCTCCTGGAATCAAACTTTACTGAATTTGTTCAAGAATTCTGAGAAAACAAACATAGGCTCACCCTGCATGGTTGAAAGTTTCCTTTGCTAATCTGCAGCGAGGGGCCCATTTTAATAATTAGTGTTTCTAGTGTGTTCTAGGCATTAAAAGTAGCACAAATAATGTATATCGCTATATATTGTGAAGTGTGCGTGTGTGTATTCAGTGAAATGTATTTCCAGGCAGCATACTTATTTTGAAATATGAGACTTAAATCCTTGGTGGCCTGGGTTGTGTGGAGGCCCTGGACTTTGAGGGGCTGGGGGCCCATTTTAAAATCTTGTCTCTGGGCCCATACCAACCTTGCTATACACCCAGCGGTCACTACACATGGGTTTCTGCACAACACCTGCACAGAAGAAACTTCCATGTAGAAAATGTGTCTCTTGTAAATTGACCCTGAAATTTCCATCCATGACTGGGATATCTGAGAGTTAGAGTCAATGATAAAAGAACAGCACACTGCTTGTGACAGGAAGGGGCAAATTACAATGATTTCTTAGTCTGGCAGGGGCTGGTTTTGGCCCTGGCAGAACTTGGCTGTCTGCTCCTGTTGCAAATTCCTCTGTCTAGTGTGGCAAACTAATGTATCCTCCTCCCTCCTGGTGTCAAAGTAAACACTAGTTTGGTGAATGCACATATACCCCATCATGAGCCAACAGTCATCACAAGACAAAGGCTGGCAGGAATCATTCACTGGTTTATAGATCCGCCCACCCACCCCCCAACTTCTTCTTCCCCTATTTTGCTAGTGGCTATTTGGGCAGGTGATCCTCTAGGTCCAGGACAAAGTCATGTTTTTTAAAAAGATGAGATGAGACAGAGAAAATGACACTTGGAATCCTCACATAACTCCTGACTGTTGATCTAAGTCTTTTACAGAGATGGCTCATGTTTTCAGGTTTTGATCAACAACCATGCCTAGATGGTACAGTGTTCCTTTTTACAGGTGCTATTTTCCCTAGATACGCCTCTGAGGCTGGGGGGAAATTGTGCAGCAACAATACATTGCCAGCCAGTCCTCTGACACAACCTACCATCCTTGTTCTGAGTCTCTAACATGCATTCGAACCCAACCAACCTAGCTAGTCATTTGGATAGGATTCAATGCACCATTTCATTTAACATTCTCAGAGCATACCAAGGGTGCAACTTCTATTACCTTGGAAATTTGTCATTTCTTAAAAGTAACTGGAATTGATCCAACAAAAGAATTTGTATGCATTCTAATATTTCTGCCTGTCACCTACTGTAGTTATTGTTATCCTTCCCATACATTCCCTAGTTACTCTTGCAACCTTAGTAACGTTGATTGGTTTAGATCCTGCTGCTGTCATAATAATGGAGTTCTGACATCTTCTGACACAATGCCTAGAGTAACACCATAATTCTTCAAAGAAACCCCAATTTCAGCAGCAAGTCACCACAAAATTCCAAATGCCTATGAAATGGGCAAGATTAGACCATTTGGACAGCATTACGCCAAAAACATCATCTCAATGCTGACCTTTAACATTGTTCCTTCCTAACAAAATGTACCATTTTATTAACCCTGTGAAAAGGTTTTTTCATACCTGTCATAGCTTTCATAAGGGTGTGGATGCACGTTGTTTTTCCTGCCCCACTAGGACCTAGAGCCATCATGCCATGCCTCACTCTCTGTGTTTCAAACAGCTGAATAACTTTCAGTGTCCATGGTGGGTGATTAATCAAGCCAGTGTCTTCAACCTGTCATGAGCATCAACAACAACGCTATTTATCATTTCATCCACAAAGCTTGTTGACAAGTTCACACACAAACACACAATACCCTAATACTTTTATCCATTCCTTCATAGGTCCAGGATGGTGACTTAGCCAACCACTTCTAATCACGGTAAATGGGAAATCAGTAATGGCTATACAAAAGAAGCAAAAGATGAGGGGGGAAATGGTTCACAGGTGCAAAATAAATAAAAAAATTAAAAATCCAATTTGCATGTTTCAGACTTCACCCTTCTCAGAAATGTTTTTAAATAAATAAAACAAATATTTACATTTGGCTTTTGCGGGGGGGGGAGGGGGATTAATACCTGTTTTTTGTGAAGAAATACCTGGTAAGCGTCCTTCACAAAGTACCTGGCAAGCTTCCTTCACAATAACAGGATGACTGCTTCCATGGTTTGCCTGCCTGACAGTGCATAAAGGGAACTTCATTCCAGTTTGTCTTCTGGAAGTCCAGTCAAGCTGGCAAGAGAGGGATCAGTGTCAAGGGTGCTACTGCCCCACACTTTGTAAGAATGGCAAAGAGCAGAGGGCTTTGTAAGGATGGCAAAGAGCAGGTGAGCAGCAGTGGGGTCCCCCCCAATTTCTCTCCTAAAGGGGGGGGGCATTGTTTATGAAGTCTTGAACATGGGCCACTACAGAATTTCTTACACCATTGAAAATGACACATGAGAGGTCTTCTGGTCTCTGATGATGATCTGCTTTAACCCAGGCTGTATTACACATTTGAAATAATCATGTACTACTTTACACTTCAGTTAGAATGCTCTCTTTTGTGCACAAAGGTGTGTGCACATCAAGTACAGGTACTCCCCGACTTACAAACACTGGACTTACAAATTACCCATATTTACAGACAAAGCACTGTACCACATTAAATTAATGAAGTCCCCGACTTACAAATGCTAGTCCGCACATACAAGTGAGCCATCTCTCACAGGAATTATATGAGTTACAAGTTAGGAACATCCAACTGTTTTAAGGATTTCATTTTTAATCTGTTTTATGTTGTTGTAAACTGTCCAGAGACAGACGTTGGGGGCGGTCTACAAATTTAAAAAATCAACCAACCAAACAAACAAACTTACAAATGAACTTTTGAAACACAACCCATTTGTAAGTTGGGATTCCCTGAACTCAAATATGCAATCTTCCAGTTCAAATTGGTAAGAGTCTAAACAAGACTATACAACATGAATATGCATGTAGACTATTTTTATTCCGGAAATTTACCCATATTATAGGCAATGGACACCAACTAAAATTTTACTGGATTTTAAATATTTTATAAAGGAATATTTTTAAGACATACAATTGTACTATGGTTATTGGTTTTAACAGTTCTACTATTATAAGTCACTGAATACTTCTTAGTAGAAAGAAGACACTTGCATACATCTAGTTTCATCATTTAAAATATATTAGAGTACTTCAGAGTCATTTTAGGCTCCAATTCAGTGAATAACTACTGTCAGAGACCCACTGTGGTGACTGCCACTTAATTATGCGCTTCATGCCCTGATATAAAACAGGACATTTTGGCACCTGATTGTCCCAGTTACCCAAGAGAAACAGAAAATGCTACAAACAAGCAATTCAAATGCATGTCGCCTTTTCTATGTTCCAGCATAAAAAACTCTGGCTTTTGGAGTTCACAAGGAGTGTGGATTTTTGCCTAAATATAGCCTGCCTGGTACCAAAATGAAGAATCCCCTTTACTCTCTTATTGTATCGTAATACTTTTTTTTACAGAGCACCGATATATTGGTTTCACCAGAGGTGTATCTAGGGAAAATAGTGCCTAGGGCAAGCACTGAAATTGCACCCTTGTCCAAGCAGGAATGATGGGACTAGTAGTCAACAATATCTGGAAATCCCTGTAAAAAGGAACACTGTACCATCTAGGCATGGTTGTTGATCAAAACCTGAAAACACGAGCCATCTCTGTAAAAGACTTAGATCAACAGTCAGGAGTTATGTGAGGATTCCAAGTGTCATTTTCTCTGTTTCCTCTCATCTTTTTAAAAAACATGACTTTGTACTGGACCTAGAGGATCACCTGCCCAAATAGCCACTAGCAAAATAGGGGAAGAAGAAGTTGGGGGGGGTGGGCGGATCTATAAACCAGTGAATGATTCCTGCCAGCCTTTGTCTTGTGATGACTGTTGGCTCATGATGGGGTATATGTGCATTCACCAAACTAGTGTTTACTTTGACACCAGGAGGGAGGAGGATACATTAGTTTGCCACACTAGACAGAGGCATTTGCAACAGGAGCAGACAGCCAAGTTCTGCCAGGGCCAAAACCAGCCCCTGCCAGACTAAGAAATCATTGTAATTTGCCCCTTCCTGTCACAAGCAGTGTGCTGTTCTTTTATCATTGACTCTAACTCTCAGATATCCCAGTCATGGATGGAAAATTCAAGGTCAGTTTACAAGAGACACACTTTCTACATGGAAGTTTCTTCTGTGCAGGTGTTGTGCAGAAACCCATGTGTCGTGACTGCCAGGGGAATAGCAAGGTTGGAATGGGCCAAGATGAGATTTTAAAATGGGCCCCCAGCCCCTCAAAGTCCCGGGCCTCCACACACCCCAGGCCCCCAAGGATTTAAGTCTCATATTTCAAAATAAGTAATCTGCCTGAAAATACATTTCGCTGAATACACACACTAACACTTCACAATATATAGTGATATACATTGAGTACTATATATTTGTGCTACTTTTAATGCCTAGAACACACTAGAAACACTAATTATTAAAATGGCCCCCTCGCTGCAGATTAGCAAAGGAAACTTTCAACCATGCAGGGTGAGCCTATGTTTGTTTTCTCAGAATTCTTGAACAAATTCAGTAAAGTTTGATTCCAGGAGGTTTTTCACACGAGGCTTTTAAAGCCCTTTAACACACATCTCCTCTGGAATGGAGGTGCTGCATTCACATGTTGGCCAGATTTAACCTGAAGTCCTGTGAGTTATTGGAGAGCAGTTCACACACAAGAAAAATAAAATAAGATAAAAGCACAACACATGCTTCACAGTTCTCACTCAGACCTTCTGGGGTGCAAAACAACTTGAACATAAGTGCATTTATACATGAATGAATGAATGAAAGAATATAATATTGTTTGTTCCAGAAGTTTTTGTAATTTTCTGCCATGAAACAAGCAACAGGCCTTTTTAGATAGTAAAAAGCCAGAAATTTAAAGCCAGAAATTTTTCAATCTCTTTTAAATTAAATATTCAGAGACTTCTCAGTCTCTCCCCTCCCCCCCCCATCAAAGCCCTATGGCAAGCAGATCCCTATATACCTGGGTTGTGGGGGGGGTAACCACAAAAAGGAATTCACAGTCTACCTTGCAAAAGCTGTGTTGGATGGTCTGGGCAGAGAGTCTGCTGCAGAGAACTCTTCCTGACTCCTTCCTGGCTTGCGGGGGAATGCCAAGTTCAGGCTTCAGGGAGGCCTACACGGAGGCCTCTCTGGAAGCCCCGCCCACCTGCCAATCAGCTGAGAGGCGGGGAGAGAATTAGAGCTCTCTGCAGTTTGCAGGCCGCTCGGATCCTAGGCCAGAGCTGGAGGGCAAGGCAAGCAGAAAAGCACCCTGGAGGCTAAAGGTCTAATCTCATTGCTGATCCTGCATTTGGGAGGAGGCCTGCTATGTAGGGGGCATCTTCATTCTCTTTCCCTGAAGTATCAGCAGGGATGGATTGCCCTGGGTGGAGGTCTGATACAGAGCTCTCATGATATAAAGGTGGTCTCCTTGGGTTCTTCTCAGGGCCAGATTAACGAAGTAGCAAATGTAGCATTTGCTACGGGCCCCGCGCTTTCAAAGGCCCCGCACGTTCTGCCTGCCTGCCCCTTCTTTCCGTTCTGTTGACTGTCAGTCTCCTCACTGCATTGCATTGCATTGCCTGCTGCTGCCCATATAGCCCATTCTAATCTCCTGTCGGGACGGGACTCACGGAAGATGGAAATGACTAGAAGAATCAGCAGCGGCGGCTGCCAGCAGGCAGTGAGGAGGAGAGTCCCTCCTGAGTTGGCTGCGAGGCGAGCGTCCTAGCGTCAGCCACCTGACCTTATCTCTATTCTCTATAATTCTAATTGGCTGCCAGCCTTCCCGGCGCGCATGCGCTCCCTCCTCAGGTTCCGTTTCACTGTCAGGGCCACACAAAACATGCCCCGACTCTGCAGCTACGTTTTCTATTGACTGAGGATGGGATTCCTCCTGACAAGATAAGCAACCCAAGAAAGACTACTCATCTGTGGCAATTGAAAATCAAGTCCATCACTAACAATACAGATCTAGTTTGACCGGGATATCCTTACGGAGAGAAGAGCCATCTATCTTCTTCGGCTCCCTGTGTGAGAGCTGCAGTAGACAGAGCTGGCCGCTCCCATTCGTGCCTTTCCAGGAAATGTCCCATTCCCAAGCACGAAAACGAAAGCAGAACTCAAAAGAATTCAAACGCCTCGCACAGACTGCCGGAGACAAAACGCAGCGTTCCTGCTGCCTCTGCTCCCCACCTCGCCCTCTATTCTCGTCTCTAGGCTGTCTCGTCTCCTCTAGTCCAGTCCCACTCCCAGTCCCTCTCTAAGTGATTCTAATTAGCTGGCTGCCTGCCTGCACTGCAGCCTGCCTTCCCTCTTCGCCCATGTGCTTGCTTATCGTGGCTGGGGCTGGCTGAGTTGCAGGCAGCCTCGGCGCGCGCGCGCTCCCTCTCCTCATGCTTGAGGCGCCGCCTGCACGGCATTGGTAAAATCACTCCTCCCCCCTCTATTCAGCAATGCACGCTGAATCGCACGCACCGCGTGCTTACTTGTGATCATCACAGAGCTGCTCCGTGGGGGTGTGTGCTGGCTGGGCAGGTCAGGTATGTGTTTGGAGTGGGTCCGGGGAAAGAGACTCTCAGCCCTCCAGCTCCTGCCATGGCTGTCTCTGCACAACTGCAGATTGAACATAAAAGGGTGGGGGATGTTTTGCAAAGTTGGTTGACTTGGCTGGCTGAGTGGTGGGGGCATGGGGTGGTTGGTGGGGGCACTAGGGAAGATCAAGGGGCAGAAATGCAGAGTGCTTGCTTATAATATTGGTCTTTCCCCCTTCTCTCTCTCTCTCTCTCAAAATGCATTCTTATAAAACATTGAGGCGAGGGGGTGGAAAGAAACTTGCCCAATCCAGATGAACCCAATGTGTGCTGGAGTTAAATTTTTTATTATTATTTATTCACTTTCTATACTGCCCTTCCAAAAAAGGTTCAGGGCAGTTTACACAGAGAAACAAACAAATAAGATGGATGGAACCCTGTCCCCAACTTGGGCTCACAATCTAAAAAGTAACATAAGACAGACACCAGCAGGCAGCAACAGTCACTGGAGGGATGCTGTGCTGGGGGTGGAGAGGGCCAGTTACTCCCTACTAAATGGCATAAATAATGCTAACAATTGTATCCAATGATGGGGCAGTGTCTAAAAATGATATACTTTCAGCCATACATACTCTCTGTCAGTCTGTGCGTGAACAGCGCCTGTCTGTGTAAACATGCAGCAGTCATAGTCTGGAGCCTGATATACAAATCCAAAAGATAATATTTTGCATTTGTATATCAGGCTCCAGACTACGACTGCTGCATGTTTTGTATTGTATATTATACATACTGTATAATATTTTCCCCATTGCAGATAGCAATGAGCAATAGATCCAGAGATATTGGATGTCATTATGCTTCTGGAAGTGCAAAACGTAAAGCAAAGGAAGAAAAAGAAAGAAGAGACCAACTTGTGATATCAAAAACCCGTAAATTGACCAAATATTTTGATGTTCCTGGAGATGGTGATGGAGCTATAATGGCTGAAGCTGGAAATATAGGAGCTAGTACTAGTGCAGCAGAAGGCATGATACAGCAACAGCCAGCATCCACTGAATGTGAAAGAACAATTGAAAAGAACAAGTACTCTGATGATATTGGTGCATGGCCAAAGAATCTAGATGATTGTGATCGTGAATATTGGATAGCCAAGGGGAGTGATGAATGTCAACATGCTGATAGTGACTTCTCTTCATCCATGCGACTGTATGACAATGAAAAGAAACCTCGGCACTGTCAGAAGTCTTATTTCACATATGTTTAAACCTACAAACAAGCAACATGCAAGAAAGTGGTTATGCTATTCAGAAAGCAAAGGAAGCCTATTCTGTTTCCCATGCAAGATTATGACTTCAGGATGTTCATCAAAGTTTAGTGAAGAGGGGTTTAATGATTGGAAAACTGCAAACAATCTATTACGTCGACATGAAGAAAGTTCCTCACATAGACAAGCTTTAATTTCATTGTCGATGCGCAAAAACACAGCTAGATGTGTCAATTCCCAACTTGTGAAAGAAATTGAGAATGAACAAAAGTATTGGCGCACACTTCTAGAGCGTATAATTGAAGTTGTGAAGTATTTGGCAGAACGAGGCCTTCCATTTCGTGGTAGTGATGAAACTGTTGGCTCTCCTCATAATGGAAATGACTTGGGGTTGTTAGAATTAATAGTCAAGTTTGACCCTTTTCTGGCAGAGCATATAAATACTCATGCAAACAAAGGAAGGGGACATAAATCATACCTATCTAAAACAACATGTGAGGAATTCATTGATCTGATTGGATCCAACATACTGGATCACATTACTGCTGAAGTGAAGAAATACAAGTATTATTCTATTTCATTGGATTCCACTCCAGATATATCTAATGTGGACCAGCTGACTTTAACTGTGCGTTACGTTTTGCAGTCTGGACCTGTTGAAAGATTTGTGAAATTCTTGGATATGGAAGGTCAT
The DNA here is from genome assembly GCF_027244095.1 of Hemicordylus capensis. Taxonomy (NCBI): domain Eukaryota; kingdom Metazoa; phylum Chordata; class Lepidosauria; order Squamata; family Cordylidae; genus Hemicordylus; species Hemicordylus capensis. Next base: position 187,390,639 of record NC_069660.1, read on the forward strand.
AGTGCTGAACAGCTCAATCAAAGTTTACTCAACTTTTTAAAGGAAAATGACATTGATATAAAAGACTGCTGTGGCCAAAGTTATGACAATGCCAGCAACATGAGTGGCAAGTATAGTGGCTTGCAAGCACGAATTAAAGAGCTGAATGAGTTTGCAGATTACATTCCATGTTTTGCACATTCACTAAATTTGGTTGGAAAATGTACTGCTGAATGTTGTCAAGAAGCATTAATTTTCTTTCAATTTGTAGAAAACCTGTACACATTTTTTTCAGCTTCTACTTATCGGTGGAATCTCCTTTCTGCTGCATTATCTGATTGTGGTGCTCATTTGCCCATTGTGAAAAGATTGTCAGATACCAGGTGGTCAGCTCGTGCAGATGCAACAAAAGCACTTTTGCACAGCTTTTCTGCAATAAAACAAGTCTTGGATGACATTTCAAATAACAATGATCAGAAGGCAGAGTGTCAACAACAGGCTCGTGGACTACTTTCAACCATGATGAAGTTGGAAACAGGAATAATGGTCATATTGTGGGATCAAGTATTACAGCGTTGTCAAATGACCAGTGCTTCTTTGCAGTCTTCTGGCCAAGACTTGAACACAGCTTGTGCACTCTATGAATCCTTGCATGGATATATTCCAGCTATGTGGTCTACTTTTTCAGACATTGAGCAAAAAGCCAAGGATCTGACCAAGTGTGAAGATTATCAGGAACAAACTCGAAGAGAACACAAGTGAAATCGTGCATATGATTATTTCAGTGCTTCCAGCACTCTTGATCCACTTGTTGAATCTCAAACGCCTTCTCAGAAGTTTAAAAGCTGGACATTTCTTGCCATTATTGACAGCTTGCTTTCTGCCCTGTCAAAACGCCAGAAAGCTTATCAAAAGGTGAATGGTGTATTTGGATTCCTTCATCAGTTACAGTCGTTTACACCTGAAGAGATTGTAAAGAGGTCATCAAATCTTATCAAATCATATCCAGAAGATCTGGAAGAAAGTCTTGGTGAAGAATTTGTGCAGTTTACTGAACTACTGAAAACTGATCTTGCTTCTCATATTGGCGCCAAACAAGACCTTGTAGAGTTACAGTTGTACTGTCTGATAACTGACAATTCCTTGGAGTCTTGTTTTCCAAATGTAGAAAATGCCTTGCGCATCTATTTTTCCAACTGCAGTGGAGAACGCTCATTTTCAAAATTGAAAAGGGTTAAAAATGAACTAAGGAGCACCATGGGCCAAAACAGATTGAACAATCTCACTCTAATGAGCATTGAACATGAACTTCTGCGTGAAATAGACATTTCTGGCATCATCAACAAATTTGCTCATGCTAAATCTAGAAAATGGAACGTTTAAATTGTAGTTTTCTTACTTTTGACATTTGAAATTGATACCTACATGTAAGTAATAGTATTGCTGAAGTGTCAGACATTTGTTGTATTATCTGGCTGTATAGCAAATGAAAAAAATTGAATCACTTTACTATGCAAATAAATAATTTATGTTTCTATATTTATGTGCATTTTTAAAATTTGGGGCCCCTTCATAACATATGCTACAGGCCCCGCACTAGCGTAATCCGGCCCTGACCCCATCCAGAACAGGCAGATCAAAACCATCTCCTGAGTTCCGATGCTGCACAATAAGTAAAGTAAAGTGTGCCGTCAAGTCGGTAAGTACCTCCATCTTATCTGGATTCAGTCTGTTTATCTCTCACCCAGCCCATCACTGCCTCCAGGCAGGCATTTAAGGAGGTTATGCCTTCTCCTGATGATGTTGACATGGAGAAAAAGATTTGAGAGTGTCATCAACATACTGATAACACCCTGCACCAAATCTCCTGATGATCTCTCCCAGCGGTTTCATGTAGATGTTAAACAACACAGGAGGCAATATGGAGCCCATACCAAAGTTCAGATTTTGAAGAATGATAGTCCCCGAGGGACACCATCTGGAATATGCCCAAGAGGTCGGAGTGGAACCACTGCATAGCAGTACCTCTCTCAACCCCCTCAGATGCTCCAGAAAGATATTATGGTCGATAGTATCGAAAGCCGCCGAGAGGTTCAAAAGGACCAACAGAGTCATATTTCCTCTGTCATTAGCCACTGTCACTGGCCTCCTACCTCTGGCCACCAGTCTAGCCATTCCCTATAGTAAGCAGGCAGGCAGCCATCGCTACCCACCAGAGGGGGCAGTGCTCCTGCCACCACCACACTGTCTTCCTCCTCCTGCCCATCCCAAACTCGTTGTAGGGCAGGAGGCAGGAAGCAAAGCAGTAGGGAATGTAGGGTTCTCCACACACGCCAAATTGTTCTATGTCCTGTTCCATGCATCTTCAAAAGGCAAGGGCAGCAGGACAAGCAGGAGAGCCTACAAATCTTAGACTCCTCTTACATTCCAACATAATGTCTTAGGTGCGCTATTCCATTTGCATGTCAAAGCTGGATATGAAAAGCATGTAGAAAAACTTCTTCAGTGATCTTGTCAAAGGCATGGAGCATCTTTTCCTAGAGCTTCAGGACAAACTGCATGTTACCTTAGAAGCATCATTGTGCTCCTAACATTTTGGTATGTTTTTTTAAAGGCACCCCCATTGGAGGACCACTGTGGAGGAAAGGACATATAAACCTCTCTAGATGCACCATGATCCTGACTAAAAAAAACCCCAAACTATTCATCCCTGGAGGGAAGTTACTGTTAGCACCCATAGCAGCTTTAAAGAAAAACAAACACAATGATGCCTTTAGTTATTCACAGTTTGTCCCTCAGACTGAGCCTCTTTTTCTACCTGAGATAGCTATGATTCCACAGAATTGTTAAACTCCCAATAGCTTAATTTTCAAATGTGTCACTTCAAGGTGTGCTTTTATGTCATGATCTGCTCCAGCCTCATGAGAAGAGGTTGGGTCCAAAAGTTCAAAACTTTTTAAAGTTTAAAACTAAAATAAAAATGTGAGCATACATCCAAATTACACATTGCAGGCAGGCAAATCCTAGCACAGAGGGGAGGAGCAAGTTTCAACAACCCCCTCCCCCCTTTCCCACTGCAGCCATCTGTGCCTCCCAAAAATATGTTCCCAGGGGTCCTGAAACCTTCTTACATTCACCACCAACCCATCTTGGATGTAGGCCTTTAACATTTCCCAGACTTTCCTAAGTGATGGTTTGGAGCTATGCAAGACAGCAGCAGATGAACTCCATCTGAAAAGGCAACTTCTTTGCCTACCCTAGGCTCAGCAAGGGTGAGGTCCAATGTTGTGAGCAGCAAGCTCAATGGCTGCATTGGGTCCCAAGCTGATTTCACGCAGTCAGTTTTTCTGAGATTAGGGTGGGAAGTCTAAGGGACTGGTGAGCATTTAAAACCTCAGGATAGTCGTTATTCCTCTCAGAAAAATGATTTTGCAGTTTCACAAACCTCATCATGGAATTTTACAGTTTTTATGTTATCAAAGACATTCAGCAAGTGAGCCTGTATTGTGTGAGAATCTGAAGCCTGGCCTAGAATCTCCAGGAGAGCAGGGTCCGACACGAAGAAGAAACGGGGAAACGAAAGCCGCTTTTTCTCCAAGTAACTGAATTTGGAGGGGAGATCCAAAAGAAATATAACTTTATATAATGTGGTCTTTCAAAACCAAGCTTCATCATAGTCCCTCAGTTATCAAGTCTTCTCATCACACTGCTTTAGAGAATACATAATTAATGCTGGAAGGTGATCCTCATCCTGCTCCAGTGGGTTTAACAAGCTTTGATGTTTCTGCCCAGTATTGCAAGTCATTTGTTGCATGCACTAATGAAGGTTGCTTATCACCCAGACATACCTAATTTAAATGATGGGAGGGTAGCAAAAAAAAATCCAGAGCTGCTGCTAGAATAACCCACAGATGAGCTCAAAGCAGCATGGTGCCAATAACTACTCTTGGTTTCACTCAGCTTTAACAAATATCATCTAAATGCAATACAAACCATATTTTGAAAGCAAGGTAAACATGCTGACTTCCTTTAAGTGCCTAATTTTGAGCTCAATATTTTTCTTATTTAGAGATACTGTATATCCTAAATTTGTCCATAACACAATAGTGAGCTACCACCATGCGACTAGGAAAGTTTTAAGCAACTTCCAAGGTTTTTTCACAGGTTTTGCCAGTAAAGGCAATTTATGTCAAAAGCTAAATGATATGTATTCTGTGTTTTGCTCCTTTAGGTTTGGCATGCCAGATCATTTACAGAGAGGCAAACACAATCAGATATCTCTTTAGCTTTCAGTGGGGATTCAAACTGCCAAGCTTTGGGTAAAAGTCAAGTATTAGGTTATGTCAATGTCTTGTTGACAGAGATTACTATGAAGTAAGATTATTTATTATGGAGATTTATACCCTCAATTTTCATTTCAAGCTGAAATACTCAAGATGATTAAAATCAGAGTTAAAGGGGGGAAGTTCAAATATAACAATTTAACAAGTTGTTCTAGTAAGAACTAATCTGCCTAGTATCACTATCTCTACAACTGGACTAAATTTGGTTCAGATTGAGGTCCACAAGTTAGATCTCTTGTGCCTCAAATGTTCACGCATCCACCATCTTCAGTTGAGGTTATGACAGCATTACAAATGACACCATTGAGGTGTCCCTGTGTATCACTCACTACAACTGTACCAAATTTGATTCAAATCGGTTAGAAATTCCTCAAGTTAGTGCACTTGCACCTCAAAAGTTCACACGTCTGCCATCTTGGATCGGGGTGGATGACATCATCACAGACTACACCATTGGGGCATCTCTCTGTGTCCATACAGCTGTAGCAAATTTGGCTCAAATCGGTTAGGCAGTTCACAAGTTAGTCCACTTGCGCCTCAAATGTTTATGCATCTGCCATTGTTAATCGGGGTGGATGACATCATCACAAACTATGCCATAGAGGTGTCCCTGTGTGTCACTCACTACAACTGTACCTAATTTGGTTCAAATCGGTTAGACGGTCCACAAGTTAGCCCACTTGTGCCTTGAACGTTCACACACCCGCCATCTTGAACTGGAGTGAATGACATCATTACAAACTACGCCATTGGGGCATCCTTATGTGTAGCCCACTTGCAAATCAAAGGTTTACACATCCACCATCTTGAATCAGGATGGATTACATCATCACAAACTATGCCATTGAGGTGTCCCTACACGTCTCTATAACTGTACTCGATTTGGTTCATATTGGTCCAGGTGTTGTGAAGTTGATGGGGCGGGAGGGTTAGGCTGAGCTCTGGCATTGCAAACAGGTTGGGGCGCAAGCCCCAGCTTCAATGAAGCCCTGCAGTGCCGTCTAGATCTTTCTGCTGCTCGCTTCCTGCCATGTAGGTGAACGAAATGCCAGCCTCGCTTGCTGCTTCTCCTTCTGCCCCTCCGCCGGCCACTCTTGCAAAAGCCGCTGTCTCTGGGTTCCCATTGCCTCTTTCACCCTGGCAAGAACTGCCTGCCCTTCCTCCTCTTCCTCCATGAGGGAGCCTGTGTCATTCAAGCACAGTGTGACGCACAGGGAGGGAGCCGTGTACCAAAACCTCATGGGTGGGTGTTGAAGCAAGGTGGTGCTAAGTAGCCCAGATGACATGGCAGACGGGGAAGGTAAAGAAAGGCTCTCTGCATGGCTATGTTTGGGGACTTCTGGCTGTTGGCTCAGAGAACCGCCCATGTGTGCTCTCAGAAGGTTCCCACACCTAGGCTGCTTCCAGCAGAAGCACCTGGCACAGCAGTGTGAGATCAATGGTCTTTGCTGCCAGTGGACTTCCACTCCCTGTCATGGAGCCTCCAAGAGATAGGAGAGGAAAGGGCAAAGGAGAGTCGATTAGCGGAAGAGGAGGGGCGCAATGCATTCTACGGCAGAAGTCCAGTGGGAGCTGCTGGAGATCTCCGGGCCCTGAGGCACCGTGATCAATCCCCTCCTCCCACGCCCCCCAGCCTGCCTGAGTCATTCTTGGAGCCTTAATCATCCCAGCAATGTCATGTATGCAGTGAGAACTTGGGGGGGGGGACACACGCACACCCACCCACCACTGCCTTTCAGGCAGCTGCCACTGCTGCTTTAGAATAGCAAGGAAGGATCATTCCTTCCCCAGGCCCTGGCAGCAGCAGCCAGCCCCTGCCTGCAGTCTGCAGAAGTAGCCCCCTGCTGGCTGCCAGCCCCAACAACAACCAACACATATCGCAGCCTGCTGGCTGCTGCTGCCGTCCCTGTCCCGCCCACGTCGTGACAAGAGTTCAAGACACAAAAACACAATATAAATATATTTCATTATTTCAAAAAAATGTCGCTGGGGGCTATTTGCCACCATAGGCAGCCGCCTCCACCTCCCTTCCCATAATCCACCTATGTTGAAGACAGATCATCCTGGAGAGAATCTATGAAGTCTCTACGAGTCAACATCGACTTGACAGCACTTAGTCAATCAATCAACCTTATTGTTTCAAAACAATTATATTAAAATCTGGAAGGAAATAAAGATAGACTTATGTAGATGGAATAGATTGAATCTATCGTTAAGTGGAAGAATTTCTGTTATCAAAATGAATGTTCTTGTCACACCCTCGATCTCAGATAGCGAGGAGGTAGGGGAAGCTGACAGCCTTTCAGCCGATGCAGGGGTGCCTAAGGGGCAGAGCCCAGTTGTCAGTTCCCAAAAGATGGCTGAGGAAGGTCTGGCTGATGTTTTAGAGCAGGCACAGCAGTCAGAGCAGGCACAGCAGTCTGAGGCAGCAGAGACAGCGATGGACAGACTAGAAGATGAGCAGTGCAGGCAACCCCCACTGACTCCACAGCAACGGCGTGTCACAAGGCGGAGAGCACAGCTGGAAACTATCAGCAGGACTAAACGCCTCTTGCAGAGGGCTGATAAGCCTTGAATCCCTGCCAGCTGAGAGTTATCAGCTTGGACTATAAAGCGCATCAGCAGCTTTCTGTTAGCTGCTGGAAGACAACATTTGTCAACCCTTGTGTCAACCGTTTTCAGCCCGAGCCTGATATAAAGAACTATTCTGAGCCGTGTTTCGTTTCTGCAGCCCAGTTTGTATTGTGGACTATCTTCCTGGACTTCCCTTCTGGGTGGCCAGATTGCTGACAGTTCTTCCTAAAATGCTATATTTCTTCCAGACAATACCAATAATAAATACAATGTCAATTTTTGATCAATGGCATAAAGACATAAAGAACTTTATTTGGCAGGGTAAAAAATCAAGAATAAATATTAAGAACCTAACGGACAACAGGAAGAGAGGAGGGTTTGCGTTACCGAATTTTAAGTTATATTTTGGAGCAATATGCCTAAACTGGATGAAAGAATGGATTACATTAAAAAATCCAAGACTGCTAGATTTGGAATGATTCAATATAAAATATGGTTGGCATGGATATCTATTTTATGATAAGGTAAAAGTAAATAAAGACTTCTTAAATCACTATGTTAGAAAAAGCTTATATATGGTATAGATGAAAAACAAACTTGTGTTAGAACCAAAAATTCCACTTTGGGTATTCCACTGGAAGTTATATCTAGAAAACAGAAAAATATCCAACAGACATGGCCTACGTATCGACAACTGCTTGTTCCCCAATGTGCAAAATATGAACTTAAAAAACTAGATCTTATGCAGGATTGGAATATTTCTTGGTTTCAGTATCACCAGATTAGCGCCTTATTCAAGCAAGATTGCAAAAAGGGTTTTAATCAATCAAAGTCAGAATTTGAACAACAGCTGTGTGACAAGGAAGACAAACTAGTTTCTAGGATGTACGATCTGTTATTATTGGAAGATTCAAGAACGGAAGTAGTGAAAACTTCAATGATTACAGTAAATGGGCTCAGGATTTTGGTTACAATATGACTTGGAGAAATGGGGAAAACTATGGATAGAAGACATGAAATACACTGCCTGTTCTAATTTAAAGGAAAATAATCTTAAAATGATGTACAGGTGGCATTTAACTCCTAAGAAGTTGGCTTTAATTTACAAGAACATGTCAAACAAATGTTGGAAGTGTAAAAAAGAGGAGGGTTTCTATATACATTTATGGTGGACTTGTAATAAGTCTAAAGGCTATTGGGATTTAATATACAATGAGCTTAAGAAAGTGTTTAAAATGACTTTCCCTAAGAGCCCAGAAACAATACTATTAGGTATTGATAATAGTTCATTGCCTAGGAAATACTGGATCCTCTTTATGTATCTGACTGCAGCAGCAAGATTGACAATTGTATACAAATGGAAAGACATCCATTGCCCGAGTAAAGAGGATTGGATACTTAAAGTGTTAGAGTTGGCAGAAATGGCAAAGCTAACAGCATTATTAAAAAATAAATTTGAAGTATTTAAAAGTGAGTGGGACCCTCTTCTTATTTACCTAAAAACATATTATAAAATGGATTTCTATCAGGCTTTTGAGTGGTCACAAAAATGTTTTTAAAATGCCCTAGAGCTGACTTTCGTCGATTTATCAGGGGGAGAACGATTAAATTACAGACAAGACTTGGGTATTGATACTTGTTCTAATGATGAGATGGAAGTCCCCTTGTTGTTGTTGTTGTTGTTGTTGTTGTTTTGTTGTTGTTTTGTTGTTTGTTTTGTTTGTGTTTTCTTTCTTTTTTTCTCTTTTTTCTTTTTGTGTGTGCGTGTGTGTATCTTATGTTGTGAAAAACTGAATAAACAGTTATTTTTTTAAAAAATCAATCAATCAGCCAAAAGGATATTTCAAAACTGTGTGAGTGGGCAACAAAATGGCAGATGCGATTCAAGGTACTTGGTGGTACCTTTCCTCCTTTGTGGTATACATTCTGATATAGAATAGAACTGGGCTTCTATTACTGTGGTTTTAAGAAAATAGAACTGGGCTTCTGTTACTGTGGTTTTAAGTAAACTACATGCATTCTGGAGCCAAGTGACTCTCTTGATTTTTCCTTTCCATTTTATTTCCCAACTCCTCATTTTAGAGAAGTTTCCTCTTCTGAAGTTCAAAGTGTGTTAGACCTCCTTAGCTATTCTCTCCCTGCATGTATGCTGAATTTGATTACACTACAAGTGAATTTTAGCCCGTTGAAAAACGGGCGCTAGTAATGCTTTCGGCCCCCGCCGCTGAACCTCCCAGCTGCCCGATCCCACCATTTGTACAGGAAAGAGGAGCTCGCCAGCAGAGCTCCTCTTTCTGCAAAGGCTCTTCTCAAACTGGCGCTTTGAGCGGAAAGGATGCCCTTTCCGCTCAAAGCGCCAGTTTGAGAAGAGCCTTTGCAGAAAGAGGAGCTCTGCTGGCGAGCTCCTCTTTCCTGTACAAATGGTGGGATCGGGCAGCTGGGAGGGCGGTTCGGCGGCGGCATTTTTCAGGGCCAATTTGGCCCTTAGTAATTTGGCGGGGGGACGGGAATGGTGGGATCGGGCCCCAAGGTTCCCCCCCCCCGCCCGGCTTTACTGGCGGCGCCAGGCCTCGGCGGAGCCGCCGCCGCCGCCACCTCGGCCAGCTTCCCCGCCGCCTCTTCCCCCGGCGCCTCTCTCCTTTATTTGCGGCGGCCGCTTCTGGCCCCGCCGCCGCCTCACCCGCACTCCCGCCGCCAGTTGCCCCGTCGCGGCCACCGCCACCTCTGGCCGTGGCCACGGCTGCGCCGCCGCCTCTCCCGCACTCTCCTCCTGGCGTAGGCGGCGGCCACTTCTCCTTCTCCCGGCCCCAACATGGCCGCCGGGTCCTGCCGTTCGTGCCTCCCTTGCCCTGTTCTGGGCATGCCCAGAACAGGCCAGGCACGAACGCACGCTTGGTGTCCGTCCACGGACGGACACCAAGCGTTTTATTAGAGAGGATGGTCACTGTTCCCTAAAGGTTCCATGACACTTACATCTCACACCAGGTTCTCACACCAGGATTAAGTCCAAGGTCACCTTCTCTCTGGCTGGTTCCATGAGCAACTGTTCTATGGCACAGTCATTCAGTGTATCTAGAAATCTGGCCTTTGTTATTACCTGAATGTGAATTTACCCAGTCTGTGTGTGGGTAATTGAAGTCACCCATTATTACAGCTCTGTCACTCTTTGATGCTTCCCTGATTTCCTACTTTAACTCCCGGCACTTCCGGCCAAGGAGGGAACGGGGCGGCAGGGAGGTATGCTGCTGCCCCGATGGGGTCTTTACAAACCGAGTGCCGGTGGGGGGAAAGCAGTGGAAGGGGTAAGTGCACCCTCCACTGCCCTTAAAGTTCCCCCCCCCACACGCATCTGAGCCTCCAAACCAGCCAGTGTTTGAACCTGTTTGGACCCATAAAAGGGCCTCCGAACAGGTTCATGCACATCCCTAATTCTCACCAACTGTGTATGTAGCGTTCAATTTATCCATATAGCACCAGACTCATAAAGGCAATTTTAAAATATCTCATCTCAGTTATTCCTGGCTGTATTTTAGTTTTACTTGCTGTATATTCCCCCCCCCCCATTATTATTAGCATCAAGGTTTTATTTTTCTGTTACCTGTAATAGCACAGTGGGAAATGACTTGCCTAGCAAGCATAAGGTTGCTGGTTTGAATTTCCGCTGGTACGTATATCAGGCAGCTTTCCCTTCATATGTGAGCTACCTGTCCCATGTGTTATATCTACCATGATTTAAAGTAAAGTTATGCCATCACGTCAGTGTCGACTCCTGGCGACCACAGAGCCCTGTGGTTGTTTGGTAGAATACAGGAGGGGTTTATAATTGCCATCTCCTGCACAGTATGACATGATGCCTTTCGGCATCTTCCTGTATCACTGCTACCCAATATAGGTGTTTCCCTATATCGGGTATAGATATAGGGAATGTTTACCCCATAGGAAACATACCCCACTGGTATGTTTCCCACAGTCTGGGAAACATACCAGTGGGGATTCAAACCGACAACCTCTGGCTTATTGGTCAAGTCATTTCCCTGCTGTGCCACTAGGTGGCTTACCATGATTACGTAGTCTTAATATCTCTGCTATACTGTTTGAACTTGATAGCTTGTCTGTAAGTTATTTACCATAATCTTTATTGTCCTTGTACTAGAAGTTCTATCTTATTTTTATTTGTTTTATAAGTTTATAATTGTGGCTTGTTTTTATCTCTCTTCAAATTTGTGCAATATAACTATTAGGTTTTATATAGTCCTTTTGATTTTATATCTATTCATTATTCTAATTGGTATATTTTACATATTGTAATCCCCTGAAGAAGAGTTCTACTCAAAACATGTCGGGACCTAGTTCTGAATAAACTGCCAATGCGCCATCCCTGTTCTCTTCTTTTGTTTACATTGGCGTGGTGTCCCCCCAGCCCATGTGCTTCAAGCAGTGATGGGACACACAAAAGGACCTCTTGAGCTGACCTCAATGGATGGACAGGATCATACAGAAGGAGACTGCTCTTTAGGTGTCCTGATTAGGGGTGTGCATGGTCCGTAGTCCCCCCCCCCAAATCCAGCATGGGGGGGACTGTAACTTTAAGCGGGGGGTGGTAGTACTTACCCCACTCTGCCGCTCTTCCCCCTCCGGCACTGTTCCTTTGAAGAATCTTCTTGGGGTGGCAGAGTTCCTCCCTGCTGCCCCTGCCCCCATCGTCGTTCCTTAAAGTCCAAAAGAGACGAGCACTAGCGGCGTGCATGTGCCCTGCGCGGCGCGCACTCATCTCTGACGCTGCTGTGAGCGTGCTGCATACGTCACGGTGCATGCGGCAGCGTCAGAGACGAGTGCGCATGCCGCGCAGGGCGCATGCGCACCGCTAGCGCTCGTCTCTTTTGGACTTTAAGGAACGATGACGGGGGCAGGGGCAGCAGGGAGGAACTCTGCCGCCCCAAGAAGATTCTTCAAAGGAACAGCGCCGGAGGGGGAAGAGCGGCGGGGGGGGGGAGTACTACCACCACCACCCCCGCTTAAAGTTACAGTTCCCCACACATCCGGACCGCCAGACCTCCGGACCGGTCCGGTGGTCTATCCAAAGGCGCCGGACCAAAACCATGCACATTCCTAGTCCTGGTCTCAACTCATTTTAGGGCCTGAAATCTGATAACCATCACTTTGAATTACACCTGGACCAGCAGCCAAGACTCATTAGTTTCAACCTATGCAACTGCCTCAATTTCTAGCTTTAAGCATAATAATATCAACAACTGTATAATATTTTTCAGCCACTTATGGAACATGGAACCCATGGCATATACTAGGGGAAGACAAGCAATAAGTCACCACAATCTGTTCTGTTCTTCTAACCAATTACCCACCACTCAGAGATTAAACAACCACTGCGGGTAGCCTTACCCTGTAAGAGATTTTTGACAGATTTCCAGCTGTTCCAACAAATGGGACAGCAGTTGTTCCATAGTTTCATCTCCAACACAGCACTGGACCACATTTGGTATTTCATGGGTTTGGGTCATGAACTTCACCCATGATTTGTCAATGTTAGAGAAACGCTTGGCTTCCTGTTTTAAGATAAAATGAGAGGCACCTCAGTGGCCGTGAGGCACACCGATGGCAGAATTTCAGAGAAGACAGTCTTCAGGGTCAATATTTTTGACTTGTACAATTTTCTTGTGGTCACATGAAGATGTTCTTCAGTCATATGTTCGAGCACACATCACGCTGATAGAGATAATCATATTAAGAACTTAATAGGCAGGTTTCGTATGACAAAGGAAAGGTTCATACCTTAGGAAGTTGTTTTGCAATGTCTCCACCAACAAAAACAGCCTCTAAGTATATCCACAGATTTTGCACTGTCAGCCAATTCTCTATAATATCAGTTGTGTTAGACAAGTACTGTACCCACTTTTGTATTTGAGTCTTGAATGGGGTATTGTACCTGAAACAATTGCATATGTTGAGCAAGGGCATTAAAAATGATCATGTTACATATCTGATTTGGTGAGGAAAGGGTCTCCTCTATTTATTACCTGTTGCTCATTAGAGAACCCAGAATCATCAAGCTGTCCTCCACGCTTGCAATAGTTTCAGAAGTGCTGTCTCCTCTCAAGAGCAGCTCCCCGCGGGTTTTAAAGTTGGCAAAGGTAAATGTTTTGTTGTCCCACTCGGCAATCACTTGTTTCAGCTTCTGTTCAATATCCCTCTCCTTCCCTGCACTGATGCAGATATCCTGTACAATCAAGCACATGCAATTACTATACAATATCCTATACAATCAAGCACATGCAATTAACATATCAGAACAATCCCCAATGCAGCAAGACCCAGAAGCATTGTACACACTGCTTCAGACAAGGCTAGAGTCCCTCATGTGGCAGCTTCCAGCTGTTTGATACAGTGAGCAAAGCCATGATAAGCATTCAGCAGCAGCAGAATATTTCTTTCAGAAAATTAGCTGGTGCCCCTACCGAATAATCATCAACACTATTATAACTGAAGATGGTGGGGGGAAACCAGTATGCATTGGTAGGAAGCAAATTAATTCAGTCAGTGCTTGAAGATTAGTTGGCAAATTAAACCCATGCTTTGTGGATATTTTGGAAGAGAATTCTGGGAAACAACTCCCTATAAGATCGAAAGGGGGGGAAAGAAACATTGGTAGACTTACCGTGAAGGGTTCTTTTTCTGGTATGGGGAGGGCATCCATCACGTGATGGGTTGTCAAGCTCTGCATGCTCTGAGACAGGGCCAATCAAATTCAACCACATACTCCATCCCTTCTGTGTCGCCCTATCGTGCCCAGTTCTGGTCTTGTAGAGCAAAACAATTTAGCAGAACATCTGGACTGCGGATTCCAAAAGCTCAGCCAAGGAAGGAATGAAAAGCATAGAAGAAGGAAGCAGAATAGACACCCTACTGACACGTCTGCCTGCTAATAAATAAATACTAGGCACAGAAAAAGAAAGTGATAGCAAAAAACTTAGTGCCCTAGGAGTTGCCCCCGCCACTCACAGAAAGACCCGACCATCTGGTCACCACATCCGCGGGTGGGCTGGATGCCCTCCCAATACCAGAAAAAGAACCCTTCACAATAAGTCTACCAATGTTTCTTTTTCCAAGGTATGGGGAGGGCATCCATCACATGATGGGACCTACCCAAGCTAACTACTAGGGCGGGCAGCGGATGACTAGACTACCCTTTGCAGAACCGTACGACCCACGGCCGCCTGGGTCTCATGAAATGAAGGGATCTTATAGTGTTTTACGAAAGGAGACGCAGACGACCATGTAGCCGCTTTGCAAATTTCTTCTAATGGAGCTCTAGCCGAGAAGGCAGCCGATGCTGACGCTCCTGGTCGAATGGGCAGTAATGTTAGGCAGAACCTGAAGCTGCAAGGAGTCATATGCCAAGGTTATAGTCGCCCTAAGCCACCTGGCAAGGGTCTCCTTAGACACCTTGGCTCCCATCTTGCAAGGCAAATAGGAAACAAACAACGAATTCGACCTGCGTAAAGGTCTGGTACGCTTGATGTAAATACGGAGAGCCCTCCGTACATCCAGGGAATGCCAAGCCCGTTCTTTAGGGTGACGAGGTGCCGGACAGAAGGAAGGCAAAACAATGTCTTGACTCCTGTGAAAAAGGGAATTCACCTTCAGTAGGAAGGTAGGATCTAACTTCATCACCACCACCTCCTTCTGGAACACACATAGTTCTTTTCAGACCGACCAGGGCTGCCAACTCGGACACCCTCCTCATTGAAGTAACTGCAACCAGAAACAACACTTTAAACGAAAGCAATCTTAATGAAACCTTACGCAGCGGCTCAAAGGGCACCTTAGTGAGCGCACCCAAAACTTTGTTCAAGTCCCAAGAAGGAAACCTATGAACTGGCGGTGGGCCTATGTTGGATGCGCCTTTAAGAAAACAGCACAAATCTGGATGTAGGCCAGGTACATCTCGTCCTGAGACATTGAGAACCGACGCTAGAGCTGAAGTCTTATGCTGCAGAGTCCTGGGACGCAGCCCTTTCTCAACTCCCGCCTGTAAGAATCCAAGAACCTCCAGGACACCGGCTCCCGTCGGACTAATGCCGTTCTTTCTGGCCCAGAGACAGAAGGCAGCCCAAGTGACTTGGTAAATGCGAGTGGTCGATGGGCATCTTGCTGCCATAATAGTCTCCTGCACTCCTCGAGAATAACCCTTCTCACTTAATCTTTGGCGCTCAACTTCCACGCGTGAAGGCGCAACCACACTGGATCTGGGTGAAGCACCAGCCCCTGACTCAGCAGGTCCTTTCTTAGTGGAAGGGACCATGGAGCCTGGATGGAAAGGGCCATCAAGTCCGAAAACCACAGTCTTCGTGGCCAAGAAGGTGCTATCACAATGACCTGTGACCTCTCGAACATGAGCTTCCTGAGGACCGACCCCAGAATTGATAGAGGCGGAAACGCATAGAGTAGCCCCCGAGGCCACTTGGATACCAGAGCATCCACTTGCTCCGCTTGGTAACACTGATGCCTGGAGAAGAACCTGGGGAGCTTGTGATGCAGAGCAGAAGTGAACAAATCGACTCTGGTTCGGCCCCACCTCTGCACTACGAGCTCGAATACCTCCGCATGTAGTGCCCATTCTGTCAGATCCAAGGTCTGACGGCTTAGCCAGTCCGCCTGCAAGTTTTCCACACCGGAAAGATGTTCTGCGGAGACTGACTGCAGGTGCTTTTCTGCCCACCAAAATAGAAGTTCCTATTCTAGCATCAGGGACCGTGATCTCGTCCCGCCCTGGTGGTTTATGTGGGCTTTTGTCGTAATATTGTCTGTCCAGACCAGTACATGACGCCGCTTCATGACGTCTTGAAAACTCAGTAAGGCCAGGTGGGCCGCCTTCAGCTCCAGCCAGTTGATGTTGTGA
Source organism: Hemicordylus capensis (assembly GCF_027244095.1). NCBI lineage: Eukaryota > Metazoa > Chordata > Lepidosauria > Squamata > Cordylidae > Hemicordylus > Hemicordylus capensis. The sequence goes on from NC_069660.1 coordinate 187,406,452, forward strand.
ATTAAATCCTCCTGTGTCCACTTGCCTTGTGCTTGCATGTCGCGACAGTGCGCCCCCCAGCTGAGAAGGCTCGCATCTGTCGTGAAGATCACCTTTTCTGTGACCTCCAGTGGGAGACCCCGATACATGGCAGAGGACAGCCACCAGTGGAAAGTGCGTCGCACTTTTATGGGAATCTTGATCCAAAAGTTCCTCTTCTCCATAATCACCTCCTGGTGGGGTAGAAGTAACCACTGGAGGGGTCTGGAATGCCACCGCGCCCATGGTACGCAGTCCAGGCAGGCGATCATCAGACCCAAGATCAGAGCTAAATGCATCAGAGGAGCCTTTTTTCTCTGCAAGTAAGGGCTTATGGCCAGGAATATCTTCTCCCTGCGTTCCTGTGGAAGGCTCACTGTTGCCACCACCGTACTGAACTGCACCCCCAGATGCTGAAGAACTTGCGATGGCACCAGATGACTTTTGGCCTCGTTGATGATGAAACCGTGTTCCTTTAGGACCCGGATAATAACCCCCACGTCCCGCCTGGCTTGGTCTGCTGAGCTTGATCGGATCAAAATGTCGTCTAAATAAGGGTAAGAGTGGAACACCCCCCCCCCCCCCCCCCCCCGTCTGATATGGGCAATCACTGCCACCATCAATTTTGTGAAAACTCTTGGGGCTGACGACAGGCCAAACAGGAGTGCCCTGTACTGATAAAATCTGTGGTCATACGTGAATCTGAGATAACGTTGGTAGGATGGGTGTATCGCAACGTGCAGATAAACCTCAGATAAGTCCAGCGAGGCCAACAATCCCCGGGTAGGACGGCCGACTTGATGGTTCTGAACGACTCCATCCTGAATGGTCTCCTCTGCACGAATCGATTCAGCCTTTTTAAGTCCAGCACCGCTCTCCAAGATTCGTCCTTCTTCAGAACCAGGAATAGGAGGGAGAAAACACCGTTCGGTGCTTCCGTCACAGGAATGGGCTCTATTGCCTGAATATCCAATAAGTGCTGGATGGCCAATCTCATCGACTCCCTCTTGGAGTGGTCACGTGACACCGGAGTCTCGAAGAAGGAACTGGTAAGAGTCACAGAAAATTATATACAGTAGCCCTCAGACACAGTTTGAATCACCCAACGGTCGGAGGTTGTGAGCTTCCACTTCCTGGCAAAGTCTCCCAACCTCCCCCTGATTGCGGTGGAGTCATTGCTTGCTATTACGGCGGTCCTGTGAAAAGGAGAACGCTCCCGCTCCCGCTCTTCCCTTGCCTGTACCTCTGTTCTTATTGTTCCATGCCTGGCACTATGGTTGTCTGAACTGGTTCCCTCGGAACTCCCGATCTCTGAACCCGTCTCGGGGAGCTGAGGAGTAGCCCCGGCTAAATGACCTGTAGGGATGAAAGGAAGATTGAAAACCGCCCATCCCTCGAAAGGGCCTCCTCGTGTCCCCTCTGCCTACCGGCATGGCTTTTTTCTTATCCCGAGTCTCCACCAATACCGGTTCTAGAGACTCCCCAAATAGCTTCGCACCCCTGAAGGGGGTGGCTGCCAAGGCCGATTTTGATTTTGAGTCTGCTCGCCAGTGCTTCAGCCATAAGCCCCTACGCACTGCTGCCCCCGCAGCCATAGACCTGGCTGCATGTTGCAGACAATCCAAACTAGAATCCGCCATAAGAGCCGAAGCCCTGGCGATTTTATTCAAACTTTGCCATAGTCTCATGTTTTCAGGGGGAACCACCTTCACCAGTTCCTTAGTCCACAAAATCGTGGCCCTCGTGAAGATGGAATTAGTCGATGCAGCCCTTATCACCGTCGCTGACACCTCGTGCCCTTTACGCAGTAGATGGTCGGTCTTCTTCTCCTCAGGTGATTTCAGAAATTCCTCACCTTCCTTATTTACCAAGGCTCCAGTCACCAATTGAGCCACGGGTGCATCCACCACAGGGACTGCTAACATGGACATAATCTCAGAAGGTAAGGTATATAACTTTTTTGGAAAATGCAAGGCGGGTTTAGACGCCACCGGAACCCCCCATTCTGCCAACATAACCTCCTTAAAAAGAGCGGGAAAGGGAACTGTAGCTGCGGATACGGATGTAGAAGGGAAGACCTCTTGGTTCAAACCTGTGACTGGTGCAGTACCTGTCTCAGTGGAGACATCCTTGATAGCCCTTTTCGCTTTGGCTAGCAAAATCTCAAACTCAGAGGCAGAAAAGAGCTGAGAGGAAGTGGGCTTTTCAGCAGGGGCCTGTTCATCAGATAATTCCCCTTCTTCCCTTTCTGATCCAGAAGAAGTAGAGCCCGGGTCCCTAGGAGACACTGGACGGGGCTTAGTTGCAATCCCTGCAGCCTGGTGTGAGACCTGACCAGATTTGGGCACATTGCAGCAGGGAGGTCGCTCTGTAATGCTCTCAATAGGAGCCAATCGCCTATAGTCTCCAGCCAGCTCCTCCTCCGAGGAGGAGGACAATCCAGCAGCATTTTTATGTCTAAGGCGCCTTTTCTTAGACTGCCTGTTTAAAATAATATGTTCCCCCAAGGGAATAGCTTGTCTCACCGAGCTAGAATCCGGAGATGACGAAAAGGATGGGTGACGTCCCCTACGCCCTCTACAGGGTGGGACTGGTGGAGCCGAGTTAGCGTCTAGGGCCCCCTGTACCCCTGAAACAGTAGGGACAGATTGAACCAATAGAGGGGGTACTATGGACATGCATTGTTTTTTCACGAATTCACCTAGCCAGCGAAGTTCCTTTGCAGATAGTTTTTCCCCGTTCGGGCCAGTCACATCCGAGAACTCCGTGCCCCTCGCATCACTCACCAGCTCTTTCTGCGTCTGCAAGGTCTCCCCCAGCACTATCTCCATCCCGGGTGTTTCAATCCCGGCTATCCCCCATTTCTCCGTTACCAATGAAGCGCTCGGAGGCGCGGTAACCGGTCGGGGTGGACTTAAAATGGCAGCCGCGATTTGAGCGGGAAGCTCCGTTGGCGCCGAAACTGGCTGTTGTTCCCTCACAGCCCTGATTTGCAGACGCTCATTGAGCGGAGCTGCGCCACTCGCGCCTTTTTTAACCTTCTTCCTCTTTTTTAGTTTAACGGCATCTGTTCCCTTGAGGTGCTTTGTCTTTTTGGGAACCTTAAAATGCCCAGCTTGCGACGCGGCAGCAACCAGAGAAGCGCTACGCACTTTCTCTCTCTCTCTGCTCATTGAATGCATCGGGACTTCATCAATCGCTCCGTCCCCAGTTCCCTCAAGAACTATCGGGGCATGATTAGGAGCATCAGAAAGAGGGCCCTCCGAAAGGGAACCTCTGAGCATGTCCCCAGTATGCGCCAGTTCCATATCCTTCACACAAAAAGAGACGGGGAAGGAGCCAAAAAACTATAGCCAACGATCACGGAACGAAAATGAAGACGCAAAACAACAAGAAGGCAGTAGACAGAGCTGGAGGGAGGAGGGGGGAGGAGGGGGGGACAGCCGGAGATCGAAACGAGCAGGACAGGGGTAAACGGAAAAACTCACAATCACCAACCAAACTCATGACCACACGTAAACCGACAATCATGGCAACTCCTCCCCCCCCCCTGCACACAGTAGAAAAGATAGGATGGCTGATAAATTTCCACTAAGGACAAAGCGTACCGTCTTCAGAGCGAGACAGGACCAGAACTGGGCACAATAGGGCGACGCAGAAGGGATGGAGTATGTGGTTGAATTTGATTGGCCCTGTCTCAGAGCATGCAGAGCTTGACAACCCATCACGTGATGGATGCCCTCTCCATACCTTGGAAAAAGAGGGGTTAGCGGTTGATCTATGAAGGGAGACATTGCTGTCATGGAGATGGCTGGGGAGTGCGAAGAACTGGTGAGCAGAAACCTACAGAGCACAAGACTAGTTATTTGTCACATAATTTCAGCTACCCTTTTATAACCAACAGGCTTAGCAACAGTTCTGGCAATAATTTTTCTTGCAATCATTAATAGACCTTTCAATTCACCAGAGCCCTAGCAACACTCCAACATCATCCCCTGCACCCCCCGTTTTCAGATGAAGTGTTTTTCTTGGCATAAATGTAATGGATGAATTCCTAGGAACTGATAAACAGCCAACCAGTTCATTCTCTTAGCAACACCACAAAGCACTATCCAAATTCAAGGTCTCTAACCAGAAATGGTCTCAAATTTCCTGATGTGGGTGCATTGCAGAATCTATTCAAGCTGCTGGCAAAACACAGATCTGCCAATAGCCCACAGGGCAACCCCATGGGCACTACAAAGAGCTCACCGCTGCACACAAAGGCAATACATTTAATAAATACTGTGTGCATTCTGAAAGCATAAATATGTTCCGTGCCAGCTGAAATCCCCCACCCTCAATCAAAGTTGTGAATAGGTAGCTCCTGCACACTCCATTCTGCCTCAACTGTTGACTGTTATAATGAGGTGAGCATCATGTCCCAAGTTATGAAGGAAGACAAAAAGGCTATTCTCACATGCAGTGTAATCCAGGCTAGGGCAACCTAGCCTGGGTTAGGCTGCCCATGTGCAGCTGCCTCGCCTAACTCTACTTTTTACCCTGACCTTTAGCCAGAGTCGTGTGCATGCTCAGTCTGCACACAGCCCTAACATACACAGAGTCGGGAGCATAGAGTATCCAACTCCCGGGGGAATCCCCCAATGTACTACTACGCTTGTCGCATGGTGCACTGAGGGAATCCCGGAGGCCGGGAAAACAAATCCCAGCCTCCAGTGATCTGCACTGCATGGAGCAGCGTGGATTGTGTGGGCACACTGCAGCACACCAAAGGTGTGGCAGACAGTCATCTGGGGGGAAGGTAGGTTAAACCCTGCCTTCCCCCCTGCTGCCCTCCCCGCCCCAGGGACGATCATCTGAACAGCCTTCAAGTCTTGCCAGTTTTCAGACTTTTAACAATCAGGGTGGCTCAGACTATGTGTGGAACAAAACTTCAGTAATTTCTTGCAGCATAATTTTTGCATTGTGATGAACAAGTTAATAAAATAGGCCCGAGCAGCTTCGTAAATATAATTCGTTTAGCTGCCTTCATTTCTGCTGACACAACATATGATGATTGAGATGCGAATACGTTTGCAAGGGTGGAGAAGACAGTAAAAATACAAAGACCCAATATTTCATTGCTGATTGATGTTGCCTCATCACTTAGGACCAAACTGCATTTTATGTTAATATATAAGAAGCTTGGCTTTGACGTGCTCAATTTTTATCTAAATTGCAGTCGTGGCAGGGGAGATGCAATCCAGATCAAGACCGTGGTGTAGGAAGTGGGTCTTTAATCCTTTTCCTTCGTAATGTCTTGATCTGGATAGGGGGCCCTGTAGCTGCGATTTGCTCTGGGAGGGAAACTCCCATTGGCCCATTGGGACTAAACAGCAACTGAGCAGGAGGGGCCTGATCTGGATCAAGATCATGGCGGGAGAAAGAGTTAGCGACTCCCCCCATGCCATGGCCTTGATCTGGAACCATCCCTCTACCCAGCCACAAGTCAGAACAAACTATTAAACACATCAAAACCAAGTCCATAATTAATGTAATGTATGATTTCACCCTTACTAGAGGTTCATCTCAGTCTGTTCAGCATTAATATACCTCTATTTCTTCTTTGTACTTCAACAACGGTGCTTCCATAATGTTTCTTAGTTTGAAAGTCTCATTTTCAACATCAAAATTATGGTCAGTGAGATCTGTGATGCGTTTCCAGTCACGTGCCATCATGGTTTTATTGGACATCAGCTCAAGTAAAGGGCAACATTCATTGAAGTCATCAATTGTCTTCTTCAGATCCAGAAATGCTTGCCATTCTTTCAAAGCACAGGGTAGTTTACGACATCTAGATGTATACACACCCACATATTTTTAACATTGATTTCAAATAGTTGTTTTTGCTTCTATAAGCATACAAAATGCCATACTATTCTTATTTCTTCTCACAACCTCCTAAAAGACTAGTCTCAATTTACACAAATTTAAAAGGAATATTATAACATATGTAGGATAACCAGTCCCTGTAAGTCAGCTTATTTCTCTAGATGAGGTGATGAAAACCATTTTTATGAATGATAAAAATTCTGAATGATAAAAGTGCTGAAGCATCTTAGTAGATATAAAACAAGGATAATCAAGATTACTACCATAAAGAAGCAAAAAAGTGATATACACAAAGGAAAGAAATGTGCTTTTTTTGCCTTCAAATCTTATTTGTAAAATGGGCACAAGTATCCTCTGTGTATTAAGCGACTTCTGTCTATAGTAGAGGAAACAAAATCCAGATTATTGTTCAATAAATCTTTTTTAAAGGAGTCCCACAATCATTTTCCCCATTCTCAGTAACAAGAATACCTTTGCAATTATCAGCCATGGTGAAATCTTCACCTGGGAGCAACAACACAAAGGATGAATGCGGAATGTGTTAAGCATTATGCTTAGCAAGACAGATGCTAAAAAATATACTTTTAAAAACCACTAAGGCTAAATCCCCCTAGTTCAGAGGTCTAATTTAAGCGGCCAAAGATCAGCACTGAGTCTAAAGGAGCAAATATATACCTTACTCCAACTCACACAGTACAGTTCACAGCAACTTATACTAAATACAGACTTAACGTCCTCATGTTTTCTCACCTATTCTGAAACTCAAGGAGTTCGTTGTTAATCTTCTCAGTGTTCACTTCTGACCAGAGGATATCATAGTAGCCATTCACAGTCTCGATGACATTGTTGTACAGGCTGTAAAGCTTCTGTAGCAAGTTCAGTTGCTTTTTTATCTCAAGGAGTTGAGGATACTGAGTAACAGGCAAACCGAATAGCTCTTCGCCTCCAGTGTAGGTGATGTATTTCCGATAAAGGTTGTCAAATCGATTCTAGGGTTGAAATACTCGGTTTGAGCACATTGAAATTACACAGATAAAATGAATAAACCTTGAAGAGGCTACTATTTTAAGGCTGACTGCTAGATAGTGTCAACTGGGAACCAACAGGCTTCTAAATTTCAATAGCCCAGGCAGATAAGAGCTGAAGAGAGAAAAACTAAAAGATAGAATTTGTCATAGGTCTTGTTTCCTTCCTTGCACCAGAAATCACCACTGGATTTCCACTTGTACATTCTAGTTTTAAGATAAGTCTGAAAACTGAGCTTATTCAGCAGCAGGACTGTCTGCCATCTTGAAAAGGTTCATATGCACATCAAGAAAGGAAACAGAGGAAGAACAGTACTGTCTGGGGTGGTTTAATATATGCAAAATCTAGCCTAAAATTCAACTTTTCTCTGTAAGTGTTACTTTTGACCTTGCCACATTTTCCCATGCACAGCGAATTTAATCAGTACCACCACACCAGCAGTTGAGATGGATATGTGCAAGAATGTGTGATATATTATTATTATTATTATTAACATTTTATATCCCGCTCTTCCTCCAGGGAGCCCAGAATGGTGTACTACATACTTAGGTTTCTACTCACAACAACCCTGTGAAGTAGGTTAGTCTGAGAGAGAAGTGACTGGTCCAGAGTCACCCAGCAAGTCTCATGGCTGAATGGGGATTTGAACTCGGGTCTCCCCGATCCTAGTCCAGCACTCTAACCACTACACCACACCGGCTCCTGTATAGGTACAGGGCACACAACAAGACTGTTCTCACTGGGGGCAGGGAGGAAGGCAGGGTTGAACCTACATTCCCTCCAGACAATCAGTCGTCGTCTGTGTGGCATGTACCTTGTGCACCCACATGATCCACACTGCTCTGAACAGCATGGATCTCTGGAGGCCGGGAAAATGAAGCCTAGCCTCCAGTTATCCTTTAATTCACCATGCACAGTGGATTGAGGATTTCCCCTCAAGCCGAGCGCTCTAGGCTCCCAGTTCTGTGACTACTCAGGCTGTGTGCAACCCAAGCATACACATGGCCCCATACCTGGGTAAAAGGGCATGCTCAGGATTGACCGTGATCCCAGCACTTCACACAAGCAACCCTACCTAGGCAGGGCTGCCGAAAGCTGGGTAAGGCTGCTCGTATGAACAGCCTCAGTATGTACAGGTGAAACTCGGAAAATTAGAATATCGTGCAAAAGTCCATTAATTTCAGTAATGCAAATTAAAAGGTGAAACTGATATATGAGACAGACGCATTACATGCAAAGCGAGATAAGTCAAGCCTTAATTTGTTATAATTGTGATGATCATGGCGTACAGCTCATGAAAACCCCAAATCTACAATCCCAGAAAATTAGAATATTACATGGAACCAAGAAGACAAGGATTGTAGAATAGAACAATATCGGACCTCCGAAAAGTATACAGTGTACTGTGCTTGATTGGCCAGCAAACTCGCCTGACCTGACCCCATAGAGAATCCATGGGGCATTGCCAAGAGAAGGATGAGAGACATGAGACCAAACAATGCAGAAGAGCTGAAGGCCGCTAATGAAGCATCCTGGTCTTCCATAACACCTCATCAGTGCCACAGGCTGATAGCATCCATGCCACGCCGCATTGAGGCAGTAATTGCTGCAAAAGGGGCCCAAACCAAGTACTGAATACATAGGCATGCTTATACTTCACCTGTATAAAAACTATGGTTTAAGTGCACACTCCAGTTGGATTTGCACACGCACTTAAATATGGACATACATGCTTAAAAAGTTTCAAAGCAGCAGTGCTAAACTTGGTCCAATTCTCATGAGTCTGGTTAGCAAAATCAGAACAACATTTAATGACATTTTAAAGACTAGTACTATTATATTCCATTATTTATTATTTCATTTATTTCAATAATTAAACCAATTATTCGCATACTTTTACAGAAACTGCATACTAATTGTGCAAAGAAGTATGAAGAATACCTGGAACATGATCAGTCTGTCACTAGCTTCTTGGGGTTCAAGACCAGCAATCATGGGGCCATTCTGAAAAAGGAAGAGAAAACTGAAACATGTACATCAGGTTAATAAAGCCATTTTGCTCAACACAAACGTCTTCAGAAAAATCCCAGTCTTGGTCTTAAGAGCTTCTATTCTATCTTGACAATCTTACAATCTTGACGTGTGTGTGTGTCATTACATTTTATGTCACACAACTAATTGTGTGGAATATTAGCTGTACTTTCCTTAGAACATCTAGGCAGCAGCTTCTAGGGCTTCTAAGTTTGACAGTGTGGTGAAATCAAGATTCAATCCACAGGAGATCAGGTCCATGGATTTTACCATTTTCAATGGCCCATCAGCCATGTGGGTAGATTGGGGCCCTAAACAGAACAGAGCCTTCAGATTTCATGTACTACAGAGATTGAGCACATCCATACTGAGACACCCAGTTACCAAGGGCTGGCAACATCAAGTGCTTCCTTGCATGAGAAAATGTGTCATTACAGATGTAATACTACGAACAGAACAATCATATCGCCCAGTGTCACGTTTAATGCTTTTCAACTGAGCCAGTTCACACATTCAGGTACAAGTCATCGGATGTACATAACTGAGCGGAGAGTGGGGCGGGGGGGTGCGCACGCACGCACACACGCGCATGAACCAACCCTTATATTAGAGCCAGCTGGTCATAACGCAAAACATGTGAACTCTTCCTAAAGAAGATGGCACTTCTTCTGGAAAGTTTGAGAGAGTCTTTTTGCTTGTAGCACAACTTCCTTTTCTACAAGAAGACCTCTGAAGTCTGACTTTATAAAAATAATAAAAGGCAAGTAAAACAGTTTCTGTTTAGGGCCTTATAGGGCAATGTGATTTATTAGACTGATTTTATTCTATCTTTTAAAGTGTTTCCTATTGTTTTTTTGTGTACCACCTTTCCATAAGGACAGATATTAAACTTTACATACATACATTCAGTTAGAGCCAGTTTTGTTTTGGTGTTGTGGCAAACAATTAAGAGGGAGATGTTTGCAGAAGACTCTGGCCTCCACCCTTGACATATCCCTGAAATAAAAGGTCTGCTCACAAACACCCTTTTTGCTCTAGCCTTTTTGTCTACATTTCACAGCCCAAACTGCTCAATGGAATCCTGGCTACCGTTACCTGTAACCTGTATTAAAAATAGCCTGAGCTGATTATTCAAGAGGGATGAATGTTAAACAGCCATCCTCAGAGGGATAAAATATACTTTCCAGACGTATCAGCCAAAGTTTTTCAAGCAGCTTCTAAAAAGATACCTAACCACCAAGAAGAATTCTACATTTTTCCAACGTATTATAGTCTCATACCGTGTCATAATCCAAGTAGTACTGATCACAGTCTTCAACAAATATCTCCACTGTGCTTATTAGCTCTCCTCTGAATTTGGGCTGTAATGCTACCAACTCATTCTGCACTTCATTTGCTCGGACCAGCAGTTTCTCCCAGGTGGAGCCCTGTGTGTCTACCTTTTCCATCTCTTCCTTTGCTACCAGTAATTCATACTTGTTTAACATCGCATAGGACTCCTGCCAGGAGAAGGGTTGTTTTTATCATCACATAATCTACATTCATGTATGCACAAGATGAAATATTCCTTTGGCAATTCATTCAAAATAGCACTAGAAGCTCCTCCCGATGGAAGGAGGATGGGTTTGGGAGCCAGGCAGCCTATGGAAGGAGAAAGTGTGCATACTTCTGATGGGCTCATGGAACGAGGTGGGTCTGGAAGCTGGATCACAGGAGGTGGAGGCAGCTGTGGCAGCAGTGATAGTGGGGGTGCTATTCAATCAGGTGGCCAGCTGGAGGGGGGAGGGAGGCAAGTATTGGGAGAGTAAGTGGGGGTGGTTGTGATGGGGGTGTTTGCTGCCACCGTGAGGGGGGAAGCCGCCTGTATTCACGATGTGTCATGCGAACACAAGCCCACATTCCCCTCACTACACCCCGTGACAAAGGGCTGTGCCTCATGCTTCCAGTGCTGCATTCCCCAGCTGGGTGCAGCCATAGCAGTCCCCAGATCCTGCAGGCCCAGGGACATTTGTCCCCCCCCCCCCCAACTTGCCCAATAGTGGCTATGCCCCTACTCCTGCCCAAAGGACTAACAAGCTTTAAGGCAGCAAAAGGGAGACAGCAGCAATAGCCATTTGGAAGGACACTATGCTGCATTGAGCAGGGATAGTTGCTAACCCCTTGCTAAACATACAGGAGCCACCATTTCAAAAGGTAAATCTTTGCCCACTTAGCAGGGCATTTTTACCTGAAAAGTATCTGAAGTTGGGGGGGGGGGAGTGAGACGAGCAAGAGGACCAAATTGCCTCCATACTCCTTACTCACCCCTCATTCACTGAACTTAGGGAGGGTGAGTGAGACTGAACTTGTTGGCCTTATCCCTGCTCTATACACTGATGTGCCCACTGGTCATACTCCTGGGCAGCTGCCCATCCATCATTCTTGTGCACAAGGCCACACCTGTGTGTACTGTGGGTGGAAGCAGAAATTCTGGATGATTAAGGTTTGCTCTTTCTACACCCTGTCCTCCCCAACAACTGGCACTGGGTTGATTTAAAACTGGTTGTGGACTTCCCCATCCCTACAGTACTGCTAGCCACCTAATGGCATAGTGGGGAAATGACTTGACTTGCAAGCCAGAGGTTGCTGGTTCAAATCCCCACTGGTATGTTTCCCAGACTATGGGAATCACCTATATTGGGGAGCAGCGATACAGGAAGATGCTGAAAGGCATTCTCTCATATTGCGCGGAGGAGGCAATGGTTAATCCCTCCTGTATTCTACCAAAGACAACCACAGGGCTCTGTGGTCGCTAGAAGTCGACACTGACTTGATGGCACACTTTACAGTACTGTTGAAATTCTAAATTCTCACAGTGCAGATAGACTGCTCCTATCCATTAGCTGTGTTGCAGAAAACCTACTGGCTGCTGCACAATGTCACATGTCTCTGATCTCCTCCTCCTACACCAGCAGGAGTCAGGGACTTCTTAATGAATAATTTCATTATTCGTTTGCAATCTCTAGACCAAAAAGATGCTGCATTATTGCTCCTCTGGTTTTGCTTCTCTCATTAAGCCTCTGAGTAAACTAACTGGCTTTCATTTACTGTCTGGAAAACAGGTTGAATAGTTTGATGCTGAAAAGAAAGTATTTCTTAACATGTTAAAATGACATTGTAAATGCCAGCGTGACTTTTTGAACTAATTTTGGTTCCCAGGGTGGATGCCTCCTGTTGCTCTGAACCTGCAAGCCATACACACCATTTCAACAGGGAGTAGGACTGATCTGAGCGCCCAAGGCTGAATGATTTCCTCATCAATGCAGAGGGGCCTGAACTTGAATACTTGTGTCACAGTGAGTTTTTGCACCTTCTTCCGTTGCTATGGAGACCGTTGTTGGTGTTCTTTACACTTCCATGTACTGCTGCAGGAAGCCAACCAGAGCATAGGGGATGGAAGCTACCTTTCTATCTACAGAATATCTGAAGAGCCCACAATGCCAAACAGAGCCACAGGTGGCCAGTGTAGCTAGCTCAGGCTTGCACAACCTAACGGGGCCATATCCAGCCCTCGGAGACATTTTCTGCTGGCCCCCAGTAGTCATAACCTGCAGCAACAGCACCCCAGAAAGGCAGGGGGGCACTCTTGGGATCAGTTCTCTCTTCTCCATCTTCCCATCCTCTGTCCTCCCTTAAATTGCCTTACCATCCTATGCATGTTTACTTGGAAATATTCCCACAGGGCTCCCAGTAAGCATGCTTAGGATTGCAACATGAAAGCAACAGCAATTTAGGGAGAGGAGAAGACTTGGTATTTGTTTGGGGATGGCATGCTTTCCAGATGCCCCACTGACTGAGAAGGGATAGGGCTTATTTTCTTGCCACTATCCTTGGTTAAAATTGTGGGTCTCTTGATAAGGGGAAAAGATCCACAAATAATTAATAACTGATTTCATTAAATATTTTATTAATTGTAATGTAATAATGTAAACTAGCTTAACCCATGCAGACCATCTACACGCTAGTAGTTGACTACTCCCCTCCCCCCCGCCACAGCCCCCCTCCCCTCAGAGATCTCTCCACCCTCACCTGGGCCACACTCCTCCTCCTCCTCCTCCTCCATCTCCATCCAATTGCTTCCATCCCCCTCAGCCCTCTTGGTCACGGCTGCAGCGTTGCTGGCATCTATTGGCCAAGCTGCAGCCTCCTATCCCCAGAGACCTCCCAACCCTTACCCTGCTCCTGCTCCTCCCCACAGGAGCAGCAGCAGCAGCAGCGGTTGACCGGGCCCTTCCTTGCTGTTGCCACCGTCATAGTCATTTGTTCCCCCCAGGCTGCTGATAGGCCCGGGACTGTGCCTTGCCTGGCTGCCTCCCTCCACCAATGGCCTCAGTAGCCCCCAACAGCAGCAGTGGTTGACTGGGCCCTTCTTTGATGCCACTGCTGCCATGGCTGCTCATTCCCCTCAGGCCACTGACAGGCTCGGGCCTGTCCCTCGCTTTTTCTTCTTTCTCTCTTCCCCTCCTTTCTTTTTCTCCTTCTCTCTCCACTCACTCTTCCCCTGTCTTTCTTCCCTTCCCTCCTCCTCCTCCTCCTTCTCCTTCTCCTCTCTCTCTCTCTCCCTCTCTCTCCCTCTAGTCCTGAGTTAACAGATCTTGTTGATCTTGTTTCCTCATCTAATTCACACAATGGCAGCCTCCTTCTCCTGAAGGCGCTCTTTCCTCCCTCATGACTCCTCTCTTCACAGACCCCTGCCCACTATCCTTTTATATATATAGATTCCTCTCATCTACAATCAAGAACATCTTCTGACCAGTAACAGTTGCATTCCAACTGACATTAACCATCACAGGCTCCTCCTCCCTATCTGCATATGGAAGCCCCAATGCCCAATCAGGTGGGCAGTTGTCACGAGAGTTGCCATGCACAGGATTAGCCACGGGTACACCTTAGAGAATTATATATATAGATTATTGATCTTGGCCCTCAAACACAATGTCATGGTTGGTTCTGGCCTACCAGGGCATTTGAATTGTGCACCCCTGAGCTAGCCCAAGGGCACTATGATTTAAACCTGACCCTAAAACTGCACTTGAAAAATAAGTTGGTGAATTGGATCATCAATGGTATTTGAGCCTCTCAACTTCTGCAGATACCCAAGAAAAAGAAATTCAATTCAAATTCAGCATTTCGAGAGGGAGAAAGAACATGTGCATGCAGGGCAAGCACAGAGGTAGAAGGAAAGGCATCCAAAACACACACCCTTGTATGCCGTATTCACTGATCTAGAATAACTACTCCTTTCACCCTGCCCACTAGAGACATGCTCACAATTAAAATGGATTTGAATCCTAATTTCACTGAAAAGCAGAATGTCCACTCTTTAGTTAAATGATTAATTACATTGTTAATCCACTGATTTGCATGAATACTACTGAAGAACCTAAAGATTCCATGCCTTATTCTGCAGGCATTGGCTGCAGCATAGCTAGATGGTGACTGAGTCAGTGGGGCTATGGCCTTGTCAGAGGCACTCTTACCGCTGGACTTCAGGGCCAAAAGTCCAGGGCCTCCACACGCCCTGGGGGCCTCCAAATCCTCCCTTTGCCAGGTGGCTGAGTGTGACCTCTGCTTTAAAGACAGAGGGGGGGATGGGGAAAGAAATATATGAGATGGGAATATGTTAAGTTGCATGTTGAAATGTTTCTGCTAATGTATGTTTGCATAAATAGATCTGTTTTATATTCTTACATTCCTGTAAGTTCAGTTGCTGTTTGTGCCCGCAAGAACCCATGTGTTAAAAATACTGTGTGTGTCATGGGGTGTGTGTGTGTGTGTAGGGGGGCCTCTAAAGGCCTTTAGGTCCAGGCTCCAAAATTACCTAGGTGCACTTCTGGGCCTCGTCCTCTGAACTGGCTGAAGAGGGCATGGGAGCTTCCTCAGCCTGAGGTGAGGTGGTAGTGGTGAAGGAATATGTGGTTCCCTGAATCCTGGAGTGGGGTGTGTGTGTGTGATGCCATTCCTCCATGGGAGTCCTCTGATTTCATCTCAGTCAGTGAGATTTTGGGCTTGGAGGACATGACAGGAGCTCAGGAACCAACTCCCTCTGAGAGAGCAAAGCCCACCACCAGCCTTGGCACCTACCAGAAGTGCTGGGGTGCTAGCAGCCACCCAGGGATGTGATGTGTTGATGCTTGGCCTGGAGGCTTTACACACAGGGCTTTTATTTTGAATCCACTCCTGATTGGAGTGTGCCAGTCCACATATTAGCTGGATTTACCCCTGAAGTCCATGTGGGCTATCAGGGACCACCACAGACAAGACTTTGTTCCCCCCCGAATGGAGGCTGTGAATTATGGCTTAGCTCAAAGTATGTCCGGCTTTTTAAAAAATCCTTTCGTTTCAGAGGCTTTTGGGGGGAAATCCGGGGCTTCTGTTTTGTCCCGCAGTTTTCTCTGTTACGTTTGGGGTGGTCATGCCAGTAAATTGGTGTTTTCTAGGAGCCCCTGGTGGCGCAGTGATAAAACTGCCGCCCTGTAACCAGAAGGTTACAAGTTCGATCCTGACCAGGGGCTCAAGGTTGACTCAGCCTTCCATCCTTCCGAGGTTGGTAAAATAAGTACCCAGAATGTTGGGGGGCAATATGCTAAATCATTGTAAACTGCTTAGAGAGCTTCCAGCTATAGAGCGGTATATAAATGTAAGTGTAAGTGCTAAAACTCAATGAAGGGGAGTTTGACAGCTGTTTGGGGTATGGTATATTCTAAGTTATTTGCAATTGCAAGTGCTCTGTGTGTGTGTGTGGGGGGGGGTATTATTGCAGATTGGTATTATTGCTGATACTCTGTTGAGGGAGGGGGAGGGAGAAATTCCTGAGTTAAACACAAGCACAAACTGCAAAATGTGTGTTTTCCTATGTTTTACATATATGCAGGGCCATCCTTAGGGTGGGGCGACCAGGGCGATTATATACTACAGTGCAGCCTGCCCTCCTCTCTCCCCCAGTCCCGGCCACTTATCTTTCCCTGCACGCAGCCCAGCCAGAGCCGATCTTTTGTGTGTATGTGCAGCACAGGCTTGAAAAGCTCCCAGGCAAGCTGCTAGAGCTCCTTCCCTCTCTGCCTCTCAGCTGTTTGATGGGTGGGCGGGGCTTCCAAAGGGGCTTCCATGCCTGTCTGAAGCTCGGGGGGGAAAGCAAGCAGGCAGGCAGGCAGAGTGTCCAGCACCAGAGCTCTCTGCAGACCCTCTGCCCAGCCCAGCCTTAGTAATGGAGGTATGATGTGATTTCCTGTTTGTGGTTATCTCCCCCCACTTGAATATTTAGGGATTGGCTTGACATAGGGCTTTGGTAATGAACAGAGATGTAGGGCAGGGTGGGAGGAATATGTATCTTTAAATTGAAGTTGATTGGACAAATGGTTGGTTTTTAAAAATTTAAAAAATCCCATCCAAAAAGTCTTGTAAGTGGCTTGCTTCATGGCAGAAAATTACAAAAATGTTTGGAACTGAAGCCCCCCCTTAGACAACCATGACAACCATTCCATATGGAAAAATCTGCCCTTTGCCTTCATAAAATAGTGTAAAATGTGCCCTTTCTGCCCCAAGCTTTAGATAACCTGGAATGACTTGCCATAGGGCTTTGGCACTGAGCAGAGATGTAGTGCAGGGTGGGAGGAATATATATATTTAAATTGAAGTGGATTGGACAAATTGTTGGGTGTGTGTGTGTGTGTGTTTAATTTGAATATTAAAAACCCACCCAAAAAGTCCTATAAGTGGCTTGTTTCATGGCAGAAAATTACAAAAGCTTCTGGAACAAACAATATATAATATTTATTTATTTGTCTGTTTGTTTATTTATTTATTTATTTATGAATGCATTATACTCAAGTTGATTTGCAACCCAGAAAGTCTGAGAACTGTGAAGCATGTGTTGTGCCATTTATTTTTATTTCTTTAGAAATGCATTATATGTCCAAGCTTATTGGACATGTCCAAAAACCATTCACACTATTTGCACTGTATGTCATCAATCAGTATGATTCTGTAATGATATGAAATGTTAAGGAGGCCCCACACATGCAGATTCACCCCTAGCCCCGCACCCGCCTAGGGACAGCCCTGCATATACAGTGAGGGAAATAAGTATTTGATCCCCTGCTGATTTTGTCCGTTTGCCCTCTGACACAGAAATGACCAGGCTATAATTGGAATGGTAGGTTTATTGTAGCTGTGAGAGACAGAATAACAACAAACAAACCCGCAAAAGCCCAGTGCCCAAAAGTTAGCGATGGATTTGCATTGTAGTGAGGGAAATAAGTATTCAATCCCTTATCAACCAGCAAGATTTCAGGCTCCCAGGTGTCTTTTCACTATATGCAGGTAACGAGCTGAGATGAGGAACACCCTTTGTAAGGGAGTGCTCCTAATCCCATCTTGTTACAGTACCTGTATAAAAGACACCTGTCCATAGAAGCAAGCAATCACTCAGCTTCCAAACTCACCACCATGCCCAAGACCAAAGAGCTGTCGAAGGATGTCAGGGACAAGGTTGTAGACCTGCACAAGGCTGGACTTGGCTACAAGACTATTGCCAAGCAGCTTGGTGAGAAGGTGACTACAGTTGGCACGATAACTCTCAAATGGAAGAAACACAAAATAACTGTCAATCTCCCTCGGTCTGGGGCTCCATGCAAGATCTCACCTCGTGGAGTTGCAATGATCATGAGAACGGTGACAAAGCAGCCCAGAACTACACGGGGGGAACTTGTCAATGATCTCAGGGCAGCTGGAACCATAGTCACCAAGAAAACAATTGGTAACACACTACGCCGTGAATGACTGAAATCTTGCAGAGCCCGCAAGGTCCCCCTGCTCAAGGCAGCACATGTACAGGCCCGTCTGCAGTTTGCCAACGCACATCTGAATGATCCAGAGGAGAACTGGGCGAAAGTGTTGTGGTCAGATGAGAACAAAATCGAGCTCTTTGGCATCAACTCAACTCGCCGTGTGTGGAGGAGGAGGAATGCTGCCTATGAGCCCAAGAACACCATCCCCACTGTCAAACATGGAGGTGGACACATTATGCTTTGGGGGTGTTTTTCTGCTAAGGGGACAGGACACCTTCACCGCATCGAAGGGACGATGGACAGGACCATGTACCGTCAGATCTTGGGTGAGCACCTCCTTCCCTCAGCCAGGGCACTGAGAATGGGTCATGGATGGGTATTCCAGCATGACAATGACCCAAAACACACAGCCAAGGCAACAAAGGAGTGGCTCAAGAAGAAGCACATGAAGGTCCTGGAGTGGCCCAGCCAGTCTCCAGACCTTAATCCCATAGAAAATCTGTGGAGGGAGCTGAAGGTTCGGGTTGCCAAACATCAACCTCGAAACCTTTCTGACTTGGAGAGGATCTGCAAAGAGGAGTGGGACAACTTCCCTCCTGGGTTGTGTGCAAAACTGGTGGCCAACTACAAGAAACGTCTGACCTCTGTGATTGCCAACAAGGGTTTTGCCACCAAGTACTAAGACATCTTTTGTGAAGGGATCGAATACTTATTTCCCTCACTACAATTCAAATCCATCGCTAACTTTTGGGCACTGGGCTTTTGAGGGTTTGTTTGTTGTTATTCTGTCTCTCACAGCTACAATAAACCTACCATTCCAATTATAGGCTGGCCATTTCTGTGTCAGAGGGCAAACGGACAAAATCAGCAGGGGATCAAATACTTATTTCCCTCACTGTATGCATATATTTTAGATATGCAGAATGAATGTAACCTGAGCCCTTTTTCATCTAAGCTGATTCCATTAGGTGTGGGGGGGGGAGGAGGTGAAACATGATGTGATGAAGGCACTCACTCACAAAGGCAAGGGTTAAGCATCCTGCTGTTTGATCCAGCTGTTTGGTAACTCATCATGCTGGTGGCTGGTCTTCCACTCTTAGCTGTCAAACTATTTAAAAAACCCTCTCTCGCCTCTTCCTCTGCAGTTTCATTTGTGAGCGGTTGAAGGAAAAACCCGAGCAAGTAGGTGGGAACGCACAGAAAAAAGATCTGCCATGGAGTGAGGGGAGGAGCCCACAGCTATGTGAACTGTCAATTTTATCCCCCGAATGAAACATCTAGTGAATCTGCTGCAAAGCAGATTTGCTTTTCAGATACCCCGAGGCATGAAGCCATGTGTGGATAACTCCCAGGAGAGGGATATTAAGAGTGGAGAAGCAGTGTTGAGGAGGAATGGATTTCACAAGCATGTTTTCTATGAGTTAAACCTGCTATATGAGTTAATCCTGCCAGTTAAAGTTAAACCTGCCAGCAGGGGACAATCTGAAGTAGAGAAACAGAGGATAAGGAAAGGCTTGGGTGTCCCCCCTCTCTCTCCCTGTTGTTTCTCTGCTCTAAATTCCTCCCTTCAGCTGTTTTTCATGGAAACAATGGCCTTGGTGCTAACCTGCACATATTTAGACGTAATGTGTAGATTGTCTCTTAAGGGGCTAGTTTGGGCCAGGAAGGCAAGGGGAAAGTAGCCAGATGGGAGTTGCAGCTGGGCAAGTCCTTTCCCTCCTCAGCCAACAGCAACCCTCTGAAGCCTCCCCTCTGCTTCCAAAGCCTTGACTGGACCAGGCTCAGAGGTATCCAAACTCTATGTATGAGGGCTAGACATGTTTTTCTTTCTGAAAAAGAAAAGAAATGCACTTCAAAAGATAACAAGTTCCGTGTAAGATTCCAGATTTCATTCCTGTGTGATGAACCCATGGGATAAACCTTACCCTAGGTAAAGAGGAAAAAGAAGGGATGAAACAGAGGAAGATAAAGCGGGCGTGTAGAAGACTAATGCATTTTCAAGCATGTAGTGAGGAAAGCAGTCAGCTAAAGTGTTGTTGGTTGTGCTGTTGTTGGTGGTGCTGTTCACACATGTGTTGTTCTTACTAGCAACGAAGATGCAGATGAGAGAGAAACAACAACAAGAAGAAGAAATAGGACAGCTGGAAAATGGATGCCCTTGCATAGCTTCTATTCGTTTCTATAGAGTTCACTTCACAGGAGATTTTCCTGGTGATACTGGTGTATGACGGACCAGATCTTCTGTTTCTGATTATATGGTTCTCCTTAGAACCCCAAATCCACCATCTGGGACACTCAAGTTGTCTCATGGTAGGGCCATCTCTGGGTAGAAAGGTAAAGCAGTCAAGCCTAGACTGCTCAAGGCTATATCCTATGTTAAACCCCTGGATGGAATGGTGAGAATTAATTCCATAATAGGCAAATGTCCAATTTGGCCTTTACTGTAAAGTGGCATCATTTACTGTTATTTTAAAAATGCAGGGAAAGGATTTGGGCAGACTGGGTAGCTTGGCTTCAAAACACATGAGTCATAAACAAAACTTTAAAATTATATGTTCAATAATATACATTGGCTGGCATCTCAGTGCCCTTTAACAGTTCCTATTTTTATGTTAATGATTAAATCTAGATGCTATTGAACATCATTCTTCAGTTTAGCAATCTATTGATGTTGCTATTAACAACTCCCCATCCCTACATCCCATTTAACAGGAGGTAGGAATGGTAGAGGCACATTCGTATGTCACCCAGGAGGGGGTAGGCCCACACAACTTGTGACTCCACCAAGCCAAATGTTGCCTACTGCCAGGTATGATGGCCCTTGATAAACCTCTTGAGGCTACCCAAGCAGAGGAGCTGCCAAAGAGCTGGCAGTTCACAATAAACAGCTGATAAGCATTGTGGGTGAGATGCTAGGATGGTAACTTGGGACTAAGGCATATTTAATGCCGATGGCAGGCAGAAGCATAAAGCATAAGAACATAGAAAGTTGCCATATACTGAGTCAGACCATAGGTCCATCTTGATCAGTATTATCTATCTACACAGACTGGCAGCAGCTTCTCCAAGGTTGCAGTCAGGAATCTCTCTCAGCCCTATCTTGGAGATGCCAGGGAAAGAACTTGGAACCTTCTGCATGCTAGCCTGCAGATGCTCTCCTCAGAGTGGCTCCATCATTCCCTAATATGTTACAGTGCTCATACTTCTAGTCTCCCTTTCATATGCAACCACTGTCTCTTGTCTCAGACAGTGGAGGACAGACTAGTGAGTCAGAGGGCTAGAGGGTCAAGACATTGGTCACCCCTTCTCCACTGCTCTGACACTATCCCTTTGAAATGTAGATTGCTACTCTTAAGGATTAACTTCCTTCCTCTCTCTCTTCCCTTCCTGCCCTTCTACCTTGCAACATGGCAAGCTCCTCTCCCTGCACCATGTGTGCAGAGAAGATGCAGACTCCATCTGCATCCAGCTAGATAGATGGATTAGAGATCCTAACTCCTTACTTTCCTATCTAGAATGGAGTTCCTTAATAAATGCCTTATATATTGATTTGAAACTATGAATTGGTTCCAAGTTACTTTACTCTCAGCATACACGTATGCCTACTAAATTCCGCTGTGTTGTGCCTCTGTGCACTCTGATATAATGAGAAAGGGATTCTCTCACCACAGAGAATTTCCAACAGTCTACACAGACTGGCAGCAGCTTCTCCATGGTTGCAGTCAGGAATCTCTCTCAGCCCTATCCTGGAGATGCCAGGGAAGGAACTTGGAACCTTCTGCATGCTAGCCTGCAGATGCTCTCCTCAGAGTGGCTCCATCATTCCCTAATATCTTACAGTGCTCACACTTCTAGTCTCCCTTTCATATGCAACCAGGGTGGGCTCTGTTTAGCTAAGGGGACAAGTCATGCTTGCTACCATAAGACCACCTCTCTTCCTCTAAGAAGCAATAGTAACTCAGTACACCAGGGGGCCCCAACCTTGGGTCTCCAGATTTGTTGGATTACAACTCCAAACTGTGATGGCTAACACTAGCGATCTCTGGATACCCCCACCCATTAGTTTCCATTGAGGAAGCATCAAGTAGCTACCTTGGGGCCATTAACCAATAACTGGCATAGCAAAAGAATGGCAGGTCAGCAGCCAAAACAATGTCAATAGCCTCCCTTACAGGAAGGTTGCAGGGAATAACACACCATCACGCAGCAGGCAGGCTGAAAAATATAAATAAATTAGGACATATTGACAACAATGCTATATACTCTTTCCTGTGCCTCAAAATGCCTGGTATTCTGGGTCCCAGAGGGGGCTATCCTGGCCTTCTCTGCCAATAGCATTAGGAGGAAGGGATGAGTTACACAGGAGAAATGGCAGGCAGGAGGAGATGGCCAAAGCCCTTCCCCTACCAGCAGGGCCAGCACCCCCGGTGGGTCAAGTCAGGCATGGGTTGGATCCAGCTGACCTCTTTGCACTGGAGGAGCTGCAGCAGCTACTCTCATATGTAGAAACAATGAAGGCTCACATATAGAGACTAGAGACGTACCTCTGTACATGCATTGAACATGTGTCAATTACTACATGCACTGAATATATGAATAGGGTTATACAGACTCATATTGAGATAAGAAAAGGTAGAGCTGCATGTAGGAATGTGGAACATACAGCCGCTCCTCCTTGTCCCACCCCCACCCCTCATCAACCAATGGGCTTTCTTCAGGCTCCAGCAAGAATGCAATATTTTGAATAACATTTTCTCTTTTTGTTCTTTGTATTTTACCTGCCTCTGAGTGGATTTCTTCTAACTCAGGAAAAAGGGGTTTTTACTCTGGTGCAAACATGTCTCAATTTGATTGCTCAGTAACTCACTCGACCGCCAACTGTGCTTCTCACGTGTAGGCTGCATGTGGAAGGGTTTTTGGACTTTTCCCTTAGAAAAGGGAAGGAGGGTCTCCCTGGACATTCACTCAAATCCGGGGTGGGGGGACCCTTTAATAATTAGGATGCGATGGCAGCCAATCAGCAACTGAGGAAGCAGTTAAAGTTTTAAAGAAGGAACAGCCTTTGTTGAGCAAACATGGAGGAAATGATTCAGCATTTTTCTTCCCCCACCCCCATTGCGGGCTTGCTTTGAGACAAAGGCTGGTCTTAAATCTGCTACAGTCTCCTTAAAGTAAAAGTAAAGTAAAGGAAAGTTGTGTCATCGAATCAGTGTTGACTCCTGGCGACCACAAAGCCCTGTCGTTTTCTTTGGTAGAAAGAAAGAAACAGGAGGGGTTTACCATTGCCATCTCCTGTGCAGTATGAAATGATGCCTTTCAGCATCTTCCTATATCGCTGCTGCTCAATATAGGTGCTTCCCATAGTCTGGGAAACATACCAGCAGGAATTCGAACCGGCAACCTCTTGCTCACTAGGGCAAGTTACTTCCCCGCTGTGCCATTAGGTGGCTGTCAGGTCTCCTATTTTAATAATTAGCAAGCGATAGGATTTCAGTAGGTAAAGATGGCGGGGGGGCCTCTCTTACTTAATCAACACCTGACCTGGAGGCTTCCACCATACTGCTGTAACATGTTGAGCAATATGTAGTAACTGCCAAACAAGGAAGCACCAAAGCAAAAGCAAAAGGGAAGGAAACACTGAGTCTGCGTTCAACTCATTAAGAGTGCCTAGCAAATTTCCATTTACATGTTGCATGTTACAGTAACAATGAGGCTATTCTCACGACCAGCAAAATTCGGGCTAGGAGAGCCTAGCCCAACTTTTGCTGGTCATGTCAACCACCGGGCGAGCCCGGTGGTTTACAAGAGGCTAACCTGCTTGCGAAGCCCTCCCCTTAGCCCAGGTTAGCGGAGTGAGCGCTCTGCTAACTGGGTTTCCCAGATTGTGTGTTGCTGCGGCGCGGCTCCATGCAGCGGCAACTCACAAGGAGACACACACAGACACACCCTGGACTAGGAGGCTAAAAAGCAGCCTCCCAAATCGGGGGTCTCTCCAGCATGCTCTGCACACGTGTGCAGAGCATGCTGGAAATCCCAGGGCCCACGTAACCCCCGAACTGCCAAGCCCCCGCCAGCTCCATGACAGAGCTGGCAGTTGTGTGGGCGGCCGATCCAGCTGCCCGGGGAGGACTTAATAATCGCCTGCGGGGAGAGTGGGCTTAGCCCACTCTCCCCGCAAACCCTCAGGAGGCAGGTCTCACCGATCGTGAGACCCGCCTCAATGAGTAACAAAAGGGTTTTCATAGCAGCACCTGGATGTTTTTGTTTGTTTGTTTC
This sequence comes from Hemicordylus capensis, assembly GCF_027244095.1. Classification (NCBI taxonomy): domain Eukaryota; kingdom Metazoa; phylum Chordata; class Lepidosauria; order Squamata; family Cordylidae; genus Hemicordylus; species Hemicordylus capensis. The sequence continues at coordinate 187,430,502 of NC_069660.1, forward strand.
TGTTTCAGAGTTCTGTATGAGATGGGTTGGCTCATCTAGGATAACTAGGTGCTGCACATTTGGTGAGGTCTGCTCAGGGTACCTCTTTTTAAGCCTGCGGGGTATATGCTTCCACAGCTCTTCCATTGAGGGTTTTCTCTCTCTTTCTTTAGTATCTGATGGAGCCGTGTAGGTGGCGCTCTGTGACAGACAGATGATAAAAGAGTTGGAAATGGTATGATAGAGGCAGTAGGATGCCTTTCTCATATCACCTCCAGATCTCTGAAAACACAGCAATATATCTCCATTATCTGGAGGTAGATACTCTCTACATCAGCCATGGACAAAAGCAACTTCCACAGTACATCAGCATACAAATAACATGGCATGATTCACAATAATTTAGGATTTTCTTTCCCACCTTTCCACTCCAATAACCACTCAAGGTGGGTTAACCTAATATAATTACAAAAAATAAATAAAATCAAACAATATAACAATTGAAAATATAATATAGACTAATATACAGCATAATACAGCATATGCAAAGGGCAAGAATAAGAATTTCTATTGTGTTATAACCATAACAATTATTTCTTTCTCCAAGTCTTTGGACACTTCATCCTGATTCCAGTAATTGAAGAAAACTGAGTACAAAACTCAGTAGTTCTGAAACCTTTGATCTCCCCACAAACTGCATCCTTTTGTCTTTCTCGCTGGCAATATTCCAAAGTACAATTCTGATACTCTATAATCTACATACATCATCAAATGCCTTTATAGATGCATGGAGGCCATTCTCACGACCACTGCAAAGTGTGCTAAAGGAACCCAGCTCGTTTTCCAGCAGTCGTGAGAACCACCGGACTCGGGGACAAGCCCAGTGGCTAGCCTGCTTAATTCCCCCTCCTCTAAAACAAGGTTAGCAGAGTGAGCCCTCCACTAGCCCCATTTTCCTCACCGTGAGTCCTTGCAGCGCGGCTCTGTGGCTCCGTGGGAACTCACAAGGAAACCCCCAACCAGGAGACAACAACAAGCCTCCTGGCGTCGGGGGTCTTCCCAGAATGCCCTGCACACTTGTGTGGGGCACCCTGGGACTTATGGGGGCCAGGCCGGATCGTGTGGGCGGCCAGGGAGGGCGGAGTGCTTGTGTGTGGGGAGAGCGGGCCAAGTCTGCTCTGCCCTCCAAACCCACCTCGGCTCTCCACACTGCTCATGTGGAGGGCCTCATGGTCCTTCTGAGCAAAACCAAGTCAGCCAGAGTACATCCATCCCTTCTGTTAGCTGTTACTCCTTGTTAGGGAACAAGGAGTTAGTTGCTGCTCAGAATCTGGATGTTCGTTATGATACTGGTGGGTGCAGAATGTTTGCATAGCCCCACAGGCCAGAGAGATGCTAGCAGGTTGGCAGCGACCCCCAAACTGCTTGCTAGCAGATGCTACACTTCACAGAGATGGATACAAAAATGCTGGCAAGCCAGAGGCTACTCAGTGCATGGCACCAAAAGCCTTAGTCATTGATACAAAACCTAGATTTAAATCAAACTGCCTTGGAACCAGAGTTCCCTGTAAAATGGATTACCAGATGTTGTTGACTACAACTCCCAGCATTCCCAGCTGCAATGGCCTTTGGCTGGGGATTATGGGAGTTGTAGTCAACCACACCAGGGAACCCCTCTTACAGGGGACACTGCTTGGAACCCCTCTTTTGAACTGCAGATGTTAACACCTTTCATCTCTACTAACTGGTAATGATCAGTTTTTGAAGCAGGGTTTAGCTCTGCTGTGTGAAACCAGAGTGAGGTCATTCACACAATCAAAAACTGTGTTTTACCCAGGTAAGCTACCCAGGTTTTCCTCCTACCTTGCTTCCACACAATCACTTCCACCCAGGTTTTCCTCTTACCTTTCTTCCACACAACTGAAAACTGGGAGCACACACAGCTCCCAAGCCTAGGTAGAACACAGTTTTTGATTGTGTGAATGACCTCAGTGAGTCATTCCCTATGGAGTCCTCCAGGTTTCTTAGGGCTGTTAAAGGGACCCAAACATAACCCTGGATCTAAAGGGGGGGGAAGCTTTTTTATGAGCAAGGTGGCTATTCATAATTTATGGCAGGAATGCAGGGCAGGCAGTGACACATAATGAATTCTGCTCAAAGGAATTAATTAAATGCAGTTCTACAACTGTAAAGCAATATACCTGATGCAAATGTTCTTATTCTACATAAACATTTGCAATCTGCATTCTTTATTAAAGGTAAAGTGTGCCGTTGAGTTGGTGTTGACTCCTGGTGACCACAGAGCCATGTGGTTTTCTTTGGTAGGAGGCATTTACCATTGCCATCTCCCACACAGTTTGAGATGATGCCTTTCAGCATCTTCCTGTATCGCTGCTGCCTGATATAGATGTTTCCCGTAGTCTGGGAAACATACCAGCGGGGTTTTGAACCAGGAACCTTTGGCTTGCTAGTCAAGTCATTTCCCCGCTGTGCCATTATGAACTCTGCATTTCAGTATTTTGGAATTGTTCAGTGTGTAGAAAGTAGAAAAGGATATAGGTGACAGGATTGTCAGTGTTGCGGGCCCATTTCCTATGCCTTCAGCTGGACACATAACAATTTAGCCAATGAGGACTTCCGGTTGGGACTGCCACCGCAGCGCCTGCTCCTCTTCTAAGGGGAGACTGAGGAGGAAGGAAAAAGAAGGTTTTGAGGCTTCAAAACCCCCCCACGCCATCCCGGATTAAAGGACAAAGGCTCAAGATAACCCACAACTTCTCGTATGCGGCTTGCCATTACAGAAGTTGAGCTGATGAGCTCAATAAATCTGTCTTAGGCAGACTGACAGAGAACGGGGCTCCATCTTTGCTAACCTCCTCCTCAGGAAAATCTTCACGATTCAAGCTGCTCTGGCAGACAATCTCTACGATTTGGATATAATTAATGATTTAAGTTCAAGAAGTTCGCCTCTTTCAGTGAAGCAAGACGACATAAGAGAGAAACTCCTCCTGTGCTCTGAAAGACGCCACAGATAACCCTGTAAGTTCTTTTATGGATCATAATTAAAGAAACGAATACTATCTTCTTTGTTCACTAAACACTAAAGAATTTTGAATTACTGAATTCAATATAGGGAAGAAGTTGACTAGTAGGGATAGTTATTTTTGAATTTTAAAGAGGATTCTAAGAAGAGATTTATGAAGTTTCAAAGCTTAAAAAGAGACTTCCTGCTATTTTTTATTTGTTGCTTATTCTGCCTATCACTGCCTCTAACCAATGAGAGAAATGGAAGCAACAGATGTTTCACATTACTGTGAGAAAATTTCGGCTACCAGAGATTAGGTGCAGACGCCACAGAACTGTTTATATTTGTAAAATAAACACAGGCTGGTACTTTCGATTTTGAGATCAAGGTTAAAACTGGCTGTGCAAGTAATTCCTTTCTTTAACCCCTGCATGCCATTATGAAAAGCAACGACAACTTCTAGCAAAGTTGGATATATATACAAGTTAAGAACTTTCTGATTTCGGATACAGCTCTGGGGGAAATTGGAGTGTCTGTCACCATGGAAACCTTGTTTGAAATAAAACAAATCCTGCTGTCAAACACAGCTGTTCTCGCATTAAATACTATTACACTTCAACAAGTTGTTACAGAAGTCACCCAGATGAGGCGAAACATGGAAGAACCGGACAAGACCCCAAATACTGATGAACTGGTGTGGGATAATAAAGAACTTGGACTCGGGGTCAAGCCTGGGATGAGGGGTATGGAACTATTGAAGTACAGTGGAGGAGAAACCCCAGATAGGGTGGCCCTGTCGGAATCAAGACATACACTGAGTCAACACTTTCAATGAACTGTCCACCACGACCCCAAGATCTGGATTGTCACTGACAGCTCAGATACCATCAGTGTAAATGTGAAGTTGGAGTTTTTTGCCCCAATATGAATCACTTTGCACTTGCTAACATTGAACTGTGTTTGCCATTTGGTTGCCCACTCCCCCAATTTTGAGAGAGGCTTTTGGAGCTCCTTACAATCTGTAGTAGATTGCACTACCCTAAATAGTTTAGTGTCATCTGCAGATTTGGCCGCCTTGCTGCTTTCTCCAACTTCTAGATCAGAATGCACATCATTATGTCCTCTTCTCACTTGGGGTTGCCAGGTCCTTTCCTCTCTTCCCTAACAGTACAGCCTTCCTCATCATGGAGTTGCAGTGGCTGGAAAAAGGGTACCAGCCAAACCTCTCCCAGACATGCAGCTGCTAAAAGCACAGAAGCCTCTCTGACCAGCAAAGAGCAGGCAACAATTCCCTCTCTGCACCATCCTTGGCCTTGGCCTCATGGCTTTGGGAATTTTCCACACACATCTACGCCCAGAAGCATCCCACATGTTTTGGCCCTGCTTTTTTGCTTTCCATTTGCCTTCTCTGTAACTTTATCAAACCACAGCTTTCCTGCACTTAAATGCACAGAATGTTGCAGCCCACAGCTTCTCACACATACAAAGGACTATGACTATAACACCCACAAGCCTCCGTGCAGCTATGTTGGCATTCCCCATTTGTTTCATGAGCATGTCCCATATGACATTTTGCTTGCCAAGGGCCCTTTGGGTTTACTCCAGCCTCTTCTGCAGTCTCTCTCTCTCTCTCTCTCTCTCTCAGTCTCTCGCTGCCTGTTTGCTGCTGCTTTGTTTCCAGCCCATTCTCCACAAAATCTGTCCACTTTAGTATAAGCCCAATTTGCCAGTGAGGAAAGCAGGCTGCCCAGAATTAACACTGCATGCCCTCAAAGCTAGTGATCTAAAGGTATGCACTCAAGGTTCTCCTATCAATGTGTGCTCAGAAAGAAGCGCCACGAATTCCAAGGAGGGATGGGGCCATCGTTCAGTGGTGGAGCACCTGATCTGCATGCGGGACATTCCAGGTTCAGCTCCTGTCCCTACCTGGAGATGCCAGAGATCCCAAGACTCCTCTCTGGAGAGCTGTTGCCAGATAGAGCAGACAGTCCTAAGCTAGATAAACCCATGCTCGGGACAAGCTGGAGCCGAGGGGAGTGGGGAGGCGGTCATTCCCACTTCAATAGATACAGTGCCTTGTGACATTTTCTTATTTTTATTTCAGCTTTTTTACATATATTAATGGTGGGATATGAAGAAGCAAAGGGGCATAAGGTTGCAGCCATGCAGTACAATCCTAAGCAAAAGCAAGCTCCTCACAGTTCAGTGGAGTCAGAACCAACTCTCTAGAACAGGGCTCCACTGGCTCTCCTGCAGGTGCTGGACAACAACTTCTGTCATTCCCAGCTAACTGGCCACAGTGACTAGGGATGATGGGAGTGCAACCCTGCTCTAAAAGCATGTTTCGGGTTGCTGTCGTAACTACCTTTATACCCCTAGTAACTGAAGCACAGTCGATTGACAGGAGCGGATTATTGTGAATGGGTCTGTTCCTATGGTTTTGTCCGAAGGCAGTGTCTGGTCACCTGACCAACAGGGTGCAATTCTCACCCCATTTGGTGGGAATAACCCACAATAAGGAATAATTCATCAAAGGAATGCTAATATTTCTTTATGGTTGAGGACGAAGACCAGTTCACCTTGGATCAGGGCCGCCCCACTGATGTAGTGGCCTCAGGCGGCAGATTGGATGAGGCAGTGGCATTACTCCAACCACCCCACTGGGCTTCATTTTGAAAAATGGCAGAAGGGGAAGTCTACACTTCTCTCTGCTTCGTTCCCTGCCCCCTGCCTTTTCAAAAGCCAGGGAGACAGTGATTGTGGGGCGGGGGGCGGTGGATGAAGCAGCAGGTGCCACGACCACCACCAAGTATGCAGAGGAAGAGGGCATGGGGGTGAAGGGAAAGGTGCATAGGAGCAAGGTAGAGAGAAAGGCTGGGGGGAATGGAGGAGAGAGAAGGGCTTCTGTGCCTGGCAGGGAGGACAAGAAGGGTCTGCCCAGGGTTGGGAGAGGGGAAGGTTTTCATGTTGTGCTCTGCACACCACAGGAAATGGACGGTTTGTTTTGGGAGGAAGAGGGGAGTCTGTGAAGGGCAGAGGGAGGAAAAATATTGTGGCATGCTCTGTGTACCACAGAGAAGGAGCTCTGTGTCAGGAGGGAGCAGGCCAGGCTGTGTGGGAGGGGAGTTCTAGCGCACTCCACACACCATAAGACTGGAGATGGGAGCAGGAGCTCACCAAGCCACCTTGGGTGCCCGTGGAGCTTGGGCCACATCTGCCAAGGAGAGAGTAAACCATGTGGGGGATGTTTCAAATGATCCCATGAAAGCAAGAAAAATGTGACCACATGACACTACCCTGAGAGGGTTTGTTTCTGGAAATCATAGCAAGAAGATGAATAGCACAAGAATTTCTTAACCAATCAGTACTGTTGGAGGGAAACTGAAGGACAGACTGAAACTTTGCTGTTGGGAATCATGTTCAATCACTGAACGAAGGCATTTGTTGTCATCAGAACTGTTGACAACATAAACACATTTGAACTTTAAACATCTCTCCTACTCTGCCCTTTCTCCCAAATAGTCAGAAGGCCCACACATGTCAGAAATAAGGGCCTAGTTCTCACTGAGGGGTCAAACCAGTGTCTGGATTAGGGGTGGGTACCCCATAGCACAGGTGTCAAAAGTATCAAGCAAAATGATTTTGAGCGACACTCACACTGCTAGTCCAATCAATGGTATGAAAAATCTGAAAGAAAACAAATGTCATTTACTCATTGTGCGAAAGTATTTCTGTCTGTCTTGGCTCCAGGGGCAGTTTTCAGGGCTATGGGCTGGAAATTGGGGGTAGGGGGAAGAAAGGTAGCCTTCTCATGGTATGTTCTGAGAAAAATCCTTACAATATTAGGTTGCAGTTGAATGTGTCCCCTTAATGTCTTTTTACAGATTTATTTAATATTGCATACAGCAAAGCTTTTCTGTGGGTGGGTTCTTGTGGTGCAATATAGAATTTCTATTGGACTCACCTAGGTCCTTCTTCTTTTTGTTGCCATTCTTTCACCTGAAACATGTCCTTTATTTTTATTTATTTATTGTGGGGGGGACTCTTTAAAAAATTGAAAAACTCCTGTGGAGAGGGGTGGGAAAGTTGGCCTCATGACTGTAAACCATGAGAGCAGGTCCGCCCTTCCCCGTGCCAGGGATGCACCTAGGCAATTGGGGTGCCTCCAGCAGCCACCCTGCGCCCGCCACGCCATGCCTCTGTTTTTTGTTTTTGCATAATTCAAGCCACCATGGCATGTGTCTAGCTGAGGGGTGGGCCGGGGGTGAGCTGAGCAGGACTTGCCTCCCACCCCCCGGTGGTGGTGACCACTAGGCCTGTCCATTCGGCCCAGAGGCTCTTGTTTACTGCGAGGTGCTACAGCGCACCGGTGCAGTTAAAATAGATTGCCACAAGCCCATGATGCCACGTGCTGGAGTGCGTCGCAGTTATCAAGAGCCACTGGGCTGAATAGACAAGCCCAGCGGTCACTTCGGACAACACCGGGGGAGCAGGTAGGCAAGTCTTGCTAAGCTCACTCCCCAGCTGCCACTCCTCGCTTAAATTATACAAAACAAAAACACCGGAGGTACGGTGTGGCAAGGCGGGCACAGGTGGTTGCAGGAGGGGCCCCCCCGACCATTTGGAGTCTGTCCCTGGAGGCCATGGACCAGGGCCCAAATGTTGGGGGTTAGAGCGCCTCTGCCCCCCCCCCCCGCCCTACCAACCAGTCAATCCTCAAGGAAAAACATTCTGAGCAAAAAACACTCTGAGCAAAGTGACTTTCAACAGCAACTGAGTGCTTCCGTATTTCTATGTGACGCCTTTTTGCTTCCTGATAAAATACTATACTGGAGAGTAATTGCAGTGCTGTTGGTGGTGGCAGCAGCCAGAGGGGCAGGAAGTGAGGGATACTTACCAGCTGACAGAATGTCAACAAAACATTCAGCAAAAGCACTTCCAACAACAACATATGGTTTAAATATAGTGGCAGAAATAATAGCTGTAAGGAGGCAATCACTAGAATGCCTAAAAATGTAAGAGTAGCATCTTTAGCGGGATTCATCCATCCCTTGTGGGGCCATGAGCTACCATGGTGGGTCTTTTGCAAGGACAGAGAGGAGGTCCCTTTGTCCAGTATTCATTTTAATGTGCAGTGCATCAAACAATGTGCAGCAGAAACTAAGATTTTGTACAGTTGGGCCTATTAAGTTTAATAAAGATGTGGGTTGTTTCCTAAGAAGAAACAGAGGGGGCGGGGATAATTGTTTGCTTTCCATTGTCATAACCTTATACAAAAAGTACATTACAGCCTTCTGTTGCGCCCTCTCATTCTTTGTGGGCCATCTTCATTTTTTGTGCTTCCCCTCTTTCTTTGTCCTTCTTATTTCCCCTCCCTCCCTCTCGGTCACTTTCGATTCATTCGCCTTTTTCCTTCTGTAAGCAAATTCTGAAGGAAGGGGATGCTTGTGGGTAGGGGTGGGCTGCAGCCGCTGCTTGTGCAGTTGGACACAACGTTTATAATAAACCTGCATGCTTCCTCTGTAACATGTAAGAATGCAAAGGCAACAGCCGCACCCACTGCATGTCCCCAGCATCTGGGATTCTGCCTGTGCACCCGGAGGTTCTCTATAGCCATCATGACTAATAGCCACAGAGGGATCTCTCCTCCCCTGTGAATGTTTCTAACCCCCTTTCAAGCCCATCTAAGCCAATGGTCATCACCGCATCTAGAGATGGTGAGTTCCACAAGTTAATTGGCTTTCTTTTTGTGTATTCTGAACAGAGACAGGCCTCAGTGCTGAATGTGATTTAGAGGAAGTTCCTAGCTAAAGGACTTCAGCAAGTGATTAGGTGGAAATCTAATCTAAGTGATTAGGTGGGAAATTAGCTGGGGAAATGCAATGGATGTGGCTGTTGCCTTTGCCCTCTTACATGTTACAGAGGACTCATGCAAGGCTTTTTATAAACTTTGTGTCCAACTGTACAAGCAGCAGCTGCAGCCCACCCCTATCCACAAGCATCCCCTTCCTTCAGAATTTGTTAACAGAAGGGGAAAGTCAAATGAATAGAAAGTGACATGTGGGGAGCAGGGAGGGCAGGACTGGGATGACTCGCCCCTGGTGCTCTGACACTTTGAGCTGCACCCCCAAGACAGTGTTTGGATTCAAACCAGAGCCAGCATGACCAGTAACAGTAACTTGTGACTTCACAGTCAGCCACAGAATTCTGCCATCATGGTTCCCCTTGGAAACCTGCGAAGATTCTGCAGCAGGCTCACTTGGCAGCATTTTAGATTAGCTGAAGTATCTTCGATAAATTGGCTGTCTTCGGCTGTCAGTTGATTAGCAGCTTATCAGCTTAGTTGTCAAGATGGGTGCCTGTTGGTCATGTGTGGCCTGCAGGTATGTCTCTGGCATGGTGGGTGAAGCAAAATCTAATGGCGGTGTGGATTTGGTTTTTAAAGATGCCCTTCCGTTGTTTTAGCCTGTCTGGGCAGAGAACTGAAGCCCAGCCTGCTGTGTTCACACGTGTTTGGGCTCCCTGTGGGAACTTCAGTGGTCACAAGTTCACCACCACTATTCACACCACACAGCTTCTCCTTGGAATGCAGGCGGCCCTCGAAGGTCACCTGCTTAGCTGATTTCCACTGTGTTTCTTAAGCTTGGAGGTCCTAGACCGGTGAAGCTGTATCACTCAGGAGCTACGGGCTGGCTCCTGTGGGCCCACTTGGGGGGTTGTGGGGAAATCCTGCCCACCAGTTGAAGCTGACTTCAAAAGCTGCCCCCCAGCACCCTCAAGCTATTTCCAAGAACATGCCTAACCTTTTCTTCTTTCATGTTCCCATAGGTCTCACCCAGAGGCAGAACCAAAGTGAGTTGCTCTCTTCTCTACCCTTGACTCCTCTTAATGCTTTTGGCTCTGGTGTGGCCAGCTGAAGGGATGGGGGGGGGAGTTATGAGGGGGAGGTGTTCAGACATAGCCCAAACCCAGGTGTGGCATATATTGCCTCATCAAGGTGAGCCCATCTCCTTTCCATGTTCAGAATACCAGTAATTGGCTGAATCAAATGCCAATTTCGTCAACTGTCCCCTTGATACCTTTGGCAGGCTGCCTTCTTCCTATTTAAAACACAAAACAGCATGTATGTGTCCCTTGGGGGGGGGGCTTTTTAAAAAGTGGGGAAACTACACTGGAGAGGGGTGGAAAAGCTGGCCTCATGACTGTGAACTACAAGAGCAGGCCCACCCCCGCCCCGCCACAACCAGTCAATCCTCAATGAAAAATACTCTGAGCAAAATGCAGTGAGTGACATTCAACAGCAATTACATTCACTGCTCCCAACTATGGAATCATCCAAAATTAGCAGGGCCACCTATAAGGATCATGGGAGAGGACATACTTGGCTGCATGTGAATTAAAATTAGAGGGAGGACACATACTAGTAATACCCCTAGTAATACTAGTAATACCCCTAGTATTACTGGGGGAGGAGACCCTCTCTTTCCTGTGATTTGCTACTAAGAATATTTCTCCTTATCTCTGCAGGGATGAAAATGAAGGGGGCACTGACAGGTAAGTGGATGATGAAAGTGCCTGCTTCTCCTCAGGGCTCCCCAGCCCCCCAGGGAAAGCCTCCTTGGAGAACTGTTTATCTTAGACAATGGAGAGAGATGGGCAGACATCCATCCGATGGATGGATAGCAGGAGGGCAGGTTCAGCCACCTCTATCCTTTTCTGTTGATGCAGCCGAAAGTGTTAGAGGAGACTGGGGGGGGGTGCTCTGTGATTCACATCTAGCTATCCTCCATTCGAAGAGGAGATGGGGAAAGGGCTGTAGCAGCAGGCAGGTAGGTTTGGTCATTCTCCTTTAGAGGTTGTGCACTTTTGAAAAAGTCCTGCAAGAACCCTTTGCCAACACCCAGCCCCAAGACATCCTCTGGGTCTTTTTCTCCCTGCCTTCAAGAAGAGGAAGCTAATTGTTTCCAAAGTATCTCATTTTTTGACAATTACATGGGTCAAGATGGAATTGGAGGATCACCTGAAAACAAGGGCAACATTTCCTGGCCAATGTGCTCTGAGCTCGGACCAAAGAGACTCTTTCTTTCTCCGACCACAGTTTTCTACCTCTAGGAGCCAGGCCCGCATTCCTGAGATCACAGCTATGCTTCCTGCTTATGGCACATCCAGGCAGATTTTCAAGACCCCCCACCCCACTAGGCCAAGAGGCTGTAACTGGGGGTTGGTTCGTGAACCAGAGATAGTCCATGTCAACCATCAGCTCCCATTCTGCTCAAAGGAGAAGCTTCTTTCCTCACACAGAAGGGAGAGCCCATAGCCCAGTAGTGGAACAATTGCTTTGCTGGTACAAGGTTTCATGTTGAGACTTCATCATTTTCTGTTAAAGGATCTTAGCTAGCTAGGAAAAGGACACTGCCCAAGAATGGCTGCCAGCCAGAGTAGGGCAAAGAGAGCCAAGAGCATGACTTGGTAGGAGGCAGCTGCACTTGTATGTACAGCAGGCAGAGCCTGGCCATAGGACTCCCTTCTGAAGTGTACTTAGTGAGGGCTGTCTTGCCAGTCAGTGCTATGAAATGTACTCCTCTTCATTCCTTGCTTGTTTCCTTGGGTGGCCCACCTCACCCACAATCCCAGGCTACTTCCCAGCTGGCTAACCTAGGCATAAAAGGGAAGCAATTTCTATCAGGCCTACAGACAACGATCATTTCCTGATTCCTGCTTTATTTCCTTTCTTTCAGGTCATCCCAGAAACCCAACCCATGTTGCACCATTTTCTGGGGGACTCGCCAATGTTTTGGGGAACACTCTGGGAAAAGAGCTCACTGAGGAACCCTCCATGCCAGAACCTCTTCCAGGACCTCGCATCACCAACAACATCCTGGGGGAAGAGTTCACTGAGGAACCCTCCATGACAAAACCTCTTTCAGCACCTCGCATCACCAATGACATCCTGGGAGAAGTGCTCATTGAGGAACCCTCCATGCCAGAACCGCTTCCAGCACCTCGCATGAACGAGGGAAGAGCTCAATGAGGAACCCTCCATGTCAGAACCACTTCCAACAACTCCCATCACCAATGACATCCTGGGGGAAGAGCTCACTGAGGAACCCTCCATGCCAGAACCTCTTCCAGAAACTCACATCAACAATGACATCCTGGGGGGAAAACTCACTGAAGTAACCCTCCATGCCTGAACTCCTTCCAGGAACTCACATCACCAATGACATCCTGGGGAAAGAGCTCACTGAGGAACCCTCCATGACAGAACCACTTCCTGCACCTCGCATGACGAATGACATCCTGGGGGAAGAGCTCACTAATGAACCCTCCATGCAAGAGCCCCTTCCAGCACCTTGCATAACCAATGACACTCTGCAGGAAGAGCTCACTGAAGAACCCTCCATGCCATAACCTCTTCCAGCAATTCACATCACCAATGAAATCCTGGGGGAAGAGCTCACTGAGGAACCCTCCATGCCAGAACCACTTCCAGCAACTCACATCACCAATGACATCCTGGGGGGAGAGCTCACTGAGGAGCTCTCCATGCCAGAACCACTTCCAGCAACTCGCATCAGCAACAACATCCTAGTCGAAGAGCTCACTGAGGAACGCTCCATGACAGACATCCTTCCAACACCTCGCATCACCAATAACATCCTGGGTGAAGATCTCACTGAGGAACCCTCCATGCCAGAACCTCTTCCAATAACTCACATCACCAATGACATCCTGGGGGGAGAGCTCACTGAGGAACTCTCCATGCCAGAACCACTTCCAGCAACTCGCATCAGCAACAACATCCTGGGGGAAGAGCTCACTGAGGAACCCTCCATGCCAGAACCTCTTCCAGCACCTCGCATCACCTACAACATCCTGGGGGAAAGGCTCACTTAAGAAAGCTCCGTGACAGAATTCCATCCAGCACCTCGCATCACCAATAACATCCTGGGTGAAGATTTCACTGAGGAACCCTCCATGCCAGAACCTCTTCCAATAACTCACATCACCAATAACATCCTGGGGGAAGAGCTCACTGAGGAACCCTCCATGCCAGAACCCCTTCCAGCAACTCACATCACCAATGACATCCTGGGAGAACAGCTCATTGAGGAACCCGCCATGCCACAACCTCTTCCAGCACCTCGCATGACGAATGACATCCTGGAGGAAGAGCTCACTAAGGAACCCTCCATGCAAGAACCCCTTCCAGCAACTCACATCACCAATGAAATCCTGGGGGAAGAGCACACTGAGGAACCCTCCATGCCTGAACCTCTTCCAGCAAATCACATCATCAATGACATCCTGGGGAAAGAGCTCACTGAGGAACCCTCCATGCCAGAACCACTTCCAGCAACTCAAATGATCAATGAAATCCTGGGGGAAGAGCTCACCAAGGACGCTCCATGCCACTACTTCTTCCAGCACCTCGCATGACCAATGACATCCTGGGAGAAGAGCTCACTGAGGAACCCTCCATGCCTGAACCTCTTCCAGCAAATCACATCATCAATGACATCCTGGGGAAAGAGCTCACTGAGGAACCCTCCATGCCAGAATCACTTCCAGCAACTCAAATGATCAATGAAATCCTGGGGGAAGAGCTCACCAAGGACGCTCCATGCCACTACTTCTTCCAGCACCTCGCATGACCAATGACATCCTGGGGGAAGAGCTCACTGAGGAACCCTCCATGCCTGAACCTCTTCCAGCAAATCACATCATCAATGACATCCTGGGGAAAGAGCTCACTGAGGAACCCTCCATGCCAGAACCACTTCCAGCAACTCAAATGATCAATGAAATCCTGGGGGAAGAGCTCACCAAGGACGCTCCATGCCACTACTTCTTCCAGCACCTCGCATGACCAATGACATCCTGGGAGAAGAGCTCACTGAGGAACCCTCCATGCCTGAACCTCTTCCAGCAAATCACATCACCAATGAAATCCTGGGGGAAGAGCTCACTGAGGAACCCCCCATGCCAGAACCACTTCCAGCAACTCAAATGACCAATGAAATCCTGGGGGAAGAGCTCACCAAGGACGCTCCGTGCCACTACTTCTTCCAGCACCTCTCATGACCAATGACATCCTGGGGGAAGAGCTAACTGAGGAACCCTCCATGCCTGAACCTCTTCCAGCAACTCACATCACCAATGACATCCGGGGGAAAGAGCTCACTGAGGAACCCTCCATGCCAGAACCGTTTCCAGCAACTCACATCACCAATGACATCCTGGGGGGAGATCTTGCTGAGGAACCCTCCATGCCAGAACCTCTTCCAGCACCTCGCATCACCTACAACATCCTGGGGGGAAAGCTCACTTAGGATTGCTCCGTGACGGAACTCCTTCCAGCACCTCGCATCACCAATGACATCCTGGGGGAAGAGATCACTGAGGAACCCTCCATGCCAGAACCTCTTCCAATAACTCACATCACCAATGACATCCTGGGGGAAGAGCTCACTAAGGAACCCTCCATGCCACAACCTCTTCCAGCATCTCGCATGACGAATGACATCCTGGGGGAAGAGCTCACCGAGGACCCTTCATGCCAGTACCTCTTCCAGCACCTCGCATGACCAATGACATCCTGGGGGAAGAGCTCACTGAAGAACCCTCCATGCCAGAACCTCTTCCAGCAACTCACATCACCAATGACATCCTGGAGGAAGAGCTCACTGAGGAACCCTCCATGCCAGAAGCTCTTCCAGCAACTCACATCACCAATGACATCCTGGGGGGAGAGCTCACTGAGGAGCTCTCCATGCCAGAACCACTTCCAGCAACTCGCATCAGCAACAACATCCTAGTCGAAGAGCTCACTGAGGAACGCTCCGTGACAGACCTTCTTCCAGCACCTCGCATCACCAATAACATCCTGGGTGAAGATCTCACTGAGGAACCCTCCATGCCAGAACCTCTTCCAATAACTCGCATCACCAATGACATCCTGGGGGGAGAGCTCACTGAGGAACTCTCCATGCCAGAACCACTTCCAGCACCTCGCATCACCTACAACATCCTGGGGGAAAGGCTCACTTAGGAAAGCTCCGTGACAGAATTCCATCCAGCACCTCGCATCACCAATAACATCCTGGGTGAAGATTTCACTGAGGAACCCTCCATGCCAGAACCTCTTCCAATAACTCACATCACCAATAACATCCTGGGGGAAGAGCTCACTGAGGAACCCTCCATGCCAGAACCCCTTCCAGCAACTCACATCACCAATGACATCCTGGGAGAAGAGCTCATTGAGGAACCCTCCATGCCAGAACCTCTTCCAGCACCTCGCATGACGAATGACATCCTGGGGGAAGAGCTCACTGAGGAACCCTCCATGCCAGAACCACTTCCAGCAACTCAAATGATCAATGAAATCTTGGGGGAAGAGCTCACCAAGGACGCTCCATGCCACTACTTCTTCCAGCACCTCGTATGACCAATGACATCCTGGGGGAAGAGCTCACTGAGGAACCCTCCATGCCTGAACCTCTTCCAGCAAATCACATCACCAATGACATCCTGGGGAAAGAGCTCACTGAGGAACCCCCCATGCCAGAACCACTTCCAGCAACTCAAATGATCAATGAAATCCTGGGGGAAGAGCTCACCAAGGATGCTCCATGCCACTACTTCTTCCAGCACCTCGCATGACCAATGACATCCGGAGGAAAGAGCTCACTGAGGAACCCTCCATGCCAGAACCGTTTCCAGCAACTCACATCACCAATGACATCCTGGGGGAAGATCTTGCTGAGGAACCCTCCATGCCAGAACCTCTTCCAGCACCTCGCATCACCTACAACATCCTGGGGAAAAAGCTCACTTAGGATTGCTCCGTGACGGAACTCCTTCCAGCACCTCGCATCACCAATGACATCCTGGGGGAAGAGATCACTGAGGAACCCTCCATGCCAGAACCGTTTCCAGCAACTCACATCACCAATGACATCCTGGAGGAAGAGCTCACTGAGGAACCCTCCATGCCAGAACCTCTTCCAATAACTCACATCACCAATGACATCCTGGGGGAAGAGCTCACTAAGGAACCCTCCATGCCACAACCTCTTCCAGCATCTCGCATGACGAATGACATCCTGGGGGAAGAGCTCACCGAGGAACCCTCCATGCCAGAACCACTTCCAGCAACTCACATCACCAATGACATCCTGGGGGAAGAGCTCACCGAGGACCCTTCATGCCAGTACCTCTTCCAGCACCTCGCATGACCAATGACATCCTGGGGGAAGAGCTCACTGAAGAACCCTCCATGCCAGAACCTCTTCCAGCAACTCACATCACCAATGACATCCTGGGGGAAGAGCTCACTGAGGAACCCTCCATGCCAGACCCTCTTCCAGCAACTCACATCACCAATGACATCCTGGAGGAAGAGCTCACTGAGGAACCCTCCATGCCAGAACCACTTCCAGCAACTCACATCACCAATGACATCCTGGGGGGAGAGCTCACTGAGGAGCTCTCCATGCCAGAACCACTTCCAGCAACTCGCATCGGCAACAACATCCTAGTCGAAGAGCTCACTGAGGAACGCTCCGTGACAGACCTTCTTCCAGCACCTCGCATCACCAATAACATCCTGGGTGAAGATCTCACTGAGGAACCCTCCATGCCAGAACCTCTTCCAATAACTCGCATCACCAATGACATCCTGTGGGGAGAGCTCACTGAGGAACTCTCCATGCCAGAACCGTTTCCAGCAACTCACATCACCAATGACATCCTGGGGGAAGATCTTGCTGAGGAACCAACCATGCCAGAACCTCTTCCAGCAACTCGCATCACCTACAACATCCTGGGGGGAAAGCTCACCTAGGATTGCTCCGTGACGGAACTCCTTCCAGCAACTCACATCACCAATAACATCCTGGGTGAATATCTCACTGTGGAACCCTCCATGCCAGAACCTCTTCCAATAACTCACATCACCAATGACATCCTGGGGGGAAGAGCTCACTAAGGAACCCTCCATGCCACAACCTCTTCCAGCATCTCGCATGACCAATGACATCCTGGGGGAAGAGCTCACTGAGGAACCCTCCATGCCAGAACCACTTCCAGCAACTCACATCACCAATGACATCCTGGGGGAAGAGCTCACCGAGGACCCTCCATGCCAGTACCTCTTCCAGCACCTCGCCTGACCAATGACATCCTGGGGGAAGAGCTCACTGAAGAACCCTCCATGCCAGAACCTCTTCCAGCAACTCACATCACCAATGACATCCTGGGGGAAGAGCTCACTGAGGAACCCTCCATGCCAGAACCTCTTCCAGCAACTCACATCACCAATGACATCCTGGGGGAAGAGCTCGCTTTGGAACCCTCTATGCCAGAACCTCTTCCAGCAACTCACATCACCAATGACATCCTGGGGGAAGAGCTCGCTGTGGAACCCTCCATGCCAGAACCCCTTCCAGCACCTCACATCACCAACAACATCCTGGGCGAAGTGCTCATTGTGGAATCCTCGATGCCAGGGCCCCTTCCAACACCTTGCATCACCAATGACCTTCTGGGGAAAGTGCTCATTGAGGCTACCTCAGTGCCAATTCCTTCCATCCTTACAGACACTCCAAAGGAAGCAGCTTCTGTGTCAGAGCCCTTACTAGAGCCTTCCATTGCTGATAATTATCTTCAGCAAGAAGTAGAACTCCTCAAAGGGTTACAGCATGACTATGTCCAGCAGCGTAAATATTGCGACACCTAAGAAACCTTTTGCATATACACCGAGCACAAAAGATCAGCTGCAGTTTTGATACCCAGCCCAGATGATGGACTAAGCCTTAACCCTGCCCTTTTTGCAAGTCACCAGTACTCAGCCTGGTCAGCAAATACAACATTTGTTCCTTTTTGCTCTCTTTGTTGCAGAACTGAGGGTTCGCCCCATTTCCCAACAGTTCCCTCATTCTCTCTGGTCCATCAACCTGCAAATTGGACACATGCGGACAAGGCTCATCCGCAGTGAAGTTCGGCTGCAGCGGTGGGAAAGGGAAAGTATGTTCACAGCATGCCCCTGAAATTGCTGCTGGGCTAAGAATGGCTCTTCTGCTCTGTTTCTTTCATGTTGAAATGCTTGATTTGAGTCTGCATCTAAGGTTTCAGAGGGGAGGCCTGTGAGTGGGTTGTCAGTGCTTGCTGAAGTGTTCCTTCGTTTTTTGTCTTTCGGGTGTCCAAGCTCCAGTGCCGGTAATCCAAGCAGCTTCTCAGAGTGAGCAGTGAGGGCAAATGATGGTGGGTGTGGTAGGATGTCAGCCTTTGCAGCTGAGCTCCTGCTTCTTCTTCGCTCTTGCAGATGTTCCTGCAGGCCCTGCTGCACTTCTCCAGCCCTCTGGGTCTGATTCATCATTGTCCTCAGCCTCCCTGGAGGTTGCCTCCATCCCACCCTCCACCTCCACCTCTTCCCCCCTCCTGCATCCCTCTCCACCTCCTCCTCCTTCCCCACCTCCTCTGGAGCTGGACCTCAGCAATGTGAAAGAAACTCTGCAGAGTTTGGTAGAGATGCAGGTCCATTAGCTGCGTGACCGTAAGTCTCACAGAGGCAGCACTCCATAACCTCTACCTTTTCCATCCTCATTGTGATTTTACAATCTAAAAAACTTATAGTCTAAAAACAGAGGCAGGGATACAATAGAAGAAGTAGAGGGAAGCTGAGGTGGGGGCAAGTGGGGGAAAGATGTGTATGTATTTCAGCTGCACCTCCTTAGGACCAGGGAGACCCAGGTTTGAATTCTCATCCAGTCATGAAACTCTCTGGGTGACTTTGGGCCAGTCACTTGTCCCACAGCCTAACTTACCTCTTAGGGTTATTGTGAGGAAAAAACAACCATGTATAAACCTCCCTGAGCTGCTTGAGGAAGAGCAGAATATGAATGCTAAAAGGAAAACAAATATCAGCCCTTTTGAGTTTAAGCTGAGATGAAACAGGAAACCAAGGAGGATTATATACAATTGTGCATATTGCAAATCCTCCTTATAGTGTCATCAATGTACATGGGCAAAAGTTCCCTGCCACCAGGAGCATACAGATTAAAGTTTGGCTTTGGAGAGAGAAGTGAGGAAGAGGAGGAATGGGAGAGGAAAGCATAAGGGGCATTCAATTCAAGCCGATGGAGCTGCCTCTACTGAGGCATTATGCCAAAGGTTGCGCAGTGGAGGTGGGTTTTCAGGTATCATTGGAGGGATAGGAGAGAGACGAGGGGCCACATCTGAGTGGCTGTTCCAGACCCAAGGGTCAGCGAGAGGGAAGAGAAAGAGTTGTTTTAGAGAGCAAGAGACCTTCAGGTGGCTCCTGAAGACAGAGAAGCTGGAAGAGCAAAAATCATCCTGATGAGGTACAAGTTTACCGGGGGGTACATAGCCATGGAGGGTTTTCAAGACAGAGAGGAGGAGTCTGTGCTGGGCATGGAAGGTAGGGATGTGCATAAAACCGGTTCTCCCGGTTCGGTTCGGATCCGAACCGGGTCCGAACCAGACCAGGGTGGTTCGGTTTTGGTTTTGCCGAACCACCCCCCCGGTTCGGTTCGGATCCGAACCAAACCGGTTCGGATCTCAAAAAATAGCTGGTTTGAAAGGGGACCTTGTGTTCTACCTGCCACCAAAATTTCAAGTCGATTGGACCTTCCTCTGATTTTTTACAATTTTTTTAAAAAAATTCAATTTTTGCCCATAACTCCCTATGTGGAGCACTTAGGGGCAAAAAGTTGGGGTGGGTGGTAGCCACCAATGGGTGTCCTCCACTCCAACAATCCCAAGGCAATTGGTTGCTCCTAGTATTATTGGTGAATTTTTGGAAAAAAAAATTCCCATTGACTAGAATGGGGGTTTGGGGCTGCCCCAGACCCGGCTCTGTGGGGCAGCATCACCACCAAAGTGGGTCCGGGGCCATGGCAAAAATGGCCTCAGTCCTTTCCAGCAATCCCCGGAGAGATAGGAGTGATGGTTTTTTTTTATTAAGATTTTCTAAGGCATTAAATAATATCTAATTGGAAAGAATAGAATGTGTGTCACTGGGTGAAAGGTGATAAAAAGCCACATAGAGAGACAGTTATTCATTTAATGCCTTAGGAAATCCTAATAAAAAAACCATCACTCCTATCTCTCCGGGGATTGCCGGGAGGGACTGAGGCCATTTTTGCCATGGCCCCAGACCCACTTTGGGGGTGCTGCCACCCCACAGAGGCGGTTCCGGGGCTGCCCCCCAAAAAACCCCAATCTAGCCAATGGGATTTTTTCTCTTCTTTTCAAGAAATCCACCAACAATGCTAGGGGCACCCATCAATTGCCACCCCAGCCTTTTTGCCCCTCTCTCTGGGCGCCCTAACACTTAACACCTAGTACCTACCACCTACCCAAGCAAGATGACACTCAGAGAGACAACACACCAACTCTCTGATCTAACAAAAAGGCCACTGCTGCTGCTGCCTGCCAGCAGTGGAGCAGCACACTAAGCACACACACAGAGAAGAAGCAGGAGGCGAAGTGTGGATTCTATGATAGCATATTAGAGTGGATTGATGGTGTCTCATTGAAAATCTCATTTGCTATCATAGAATCCACACTCAATACTAGGGATGTGCAAAAAATTTCGGGCACAGAACGATCTGTGCCCGAAACGAACAATTTCAGGTGATTTGGGGCCGAACCGAATCACCCCCGATGTCCCCCGATATTTTTTGGGCACGAGCCGAATCACCCGAATTTCGGGCACGAAAAATTCGGGTGATTCGGTTCACGGTTGATTTTTGGTGAATTTTTAAAGTTTTAGTGACTTTGGGGCAGTTCGGGGGCATAGCATGGGATCTGGGCAAAAGGAGTGGGGTGGGGTGGTAGTGCCTAATGGGTGCAGGCTACCACCCCAATTTCAGGGGGATTGGGCCAAGGGCTGATTTTTGGTAAATTTCTGAAAATTTCATGTCTTTGGGGCAGATTGGGGCATATTGGGGCAGAAAGTGGGGCCTGGGGCAGAATAGTGGTGTGGGGTGGTAGTGCCTAATGGGTGGAGGCTACCACCCCAATTTCAGGGGGTTTGGACAAAGGGCTGATTTTTTGAGAATTTTTGAAGTTTTAGTGACTTTGGGGCAGTTTGGGGGCAGAAAGTGGATCTGCCCCAAAATAGTGGGGTGGGGTGGTAGTGCCTCATGGGTGGAGGCTACCACCCCCATTTCAGGGGGATTGGGCAGAGGGCTGATTTTTTGAGAATTTTTGAAGTTTGGGTGTCTTTGGGGCAGATTGGGGGCAGAAAGTGGATCTGCCCCAAAGGAGTGGGGTGGGCTGGTAGATAGTGCCTAATGGCTGGAGGCTACCACCCATCCCCAATTTAAGAGTGATTGGGCAGAGGGGTGAATTATGGTGAATTTATTTGTATGAGGTTTGTCTTCATAAGGTGAAGTGTGCTAAATTGATTACTTCCTCATATTCATAGTAAGTGTGAAAAAGTGAAAGTGGGGTCATGAGAGTTGTTTAATTGAAAAATATCTCATTTGCTATGATAGAATGAGAATTCACACCTCAGAACCGGTTCGCACATCCCTAATGGAAGGAGACTAGAAGTCCGTGCAGGGACTGACATGGTGGAGGACAAGCCCCTTCACCCTGTTTGTTTTCTCTCCTTCAAGGCCAAAGAGACATCCGGAGCTGCCAGGAATGCTTACAAAGCTTCAAGGCACTGAGGGGACAATTGAGTCGGCTAAGGAGCAGACTGGCCAGGGTGGAAGCCACTATGGGGATCGTGGTTCCTCCAAGAGAGCTGGACGTTGCTGAGGAAGAAGGGGAAGGCAAATGAAAAGAGACAACTGTGCTACTATTTACATAAGTAGCAATAAAATGCTGTGTATATATTTTTAAAAAATTAAATATTTGTTTTAATAGGATGTAGAGATAGAACAGCAATAAAACTTGCATATTTATTGTTTAAAAAATTAAAATGTTTTATTTTAAAGAAAATACATTTGTCTTGCTTTGAATATTCTTTGGGTAGAGTTGGGTAAAAAGGTCTTTGGGTCAAACTCAGCTACAGAAAAGACTCTCTTGGCCAGTCCACTCAGGGCCAAGAGATGTTTGAGAGGTTCAAGATGTAGCTCAAGATAGACAGTTCCTTGCCAGGAGGCTCATACAGAGCTTGTCTGCCCCAACATGTATGGCTAGGAGGCTGGATTTTGGCCCTGAAGAGGGATCTGCCCTGTGTGGAAGAGGATGGAATGGTGATGCGAAAGAGGAAGCTTGATTTAGGGCAGGGCTGCACAACTCCAGCCCTCCAGCTGCTGTTTGGCTACAGTTCCCATCAACCCTGACTATTGGCTACTGCGACTACTGGGGACTATGGGAGCTGTAATCAAACAACAGCTGGAAGGCCCAGGTTCGAGGCCAAACGTTATTCTCCAGCCCTCTTATTTTCCACTAAGAGCCAAAGCAGCAGCTGGAGGCTTAGATCCAGGCGGAGTCAAACTGAGTGACCTATTTGGCCCTGGGGTAACAGCTAGGAGGTGGCACCTCCATTTCCTTTGCAGGAACAAAAGCCATGGGGGTGGCTCTCTGTAGAGCAATACAGGAAAGAACCAAAAAAGGCAGCCTTCATATCAGGCCACCTCACAGGACCTTCCAGCCTTTCTTTTACTCTGGCAGAAGAACCCAAGGAGACCACCTTTATATCATGAGAGCTCTGTATCAGACCTCCACCCAGGGCAATCCATCCCTGCTGATACTTCAGGGAAAGAGAATGAAGATGCCCCCTACATAGCAGGCCTCCTCCCAAATGCAGGATCAGCAATGAGATTAGACCTTTAGCCTCCAGGCTGTTTTCTGCCGGAGAAGAGAGAAGAAGGAAAGCCTGAAAGAGAGCACTTGTCACTGCAGATGTTAGATTTGATATGACAATGAAATAAGAGAGCAACGCAGGGACCATTGCATTAGCTACACAACTCAGTGGTCGAATGCCTGTCCTTGACCATCTCTAAGAGCCCTTAAAGATGGTCAAGTGTAAGGACAAGAATACATTTGCTCTTGAGGCTCATTGTGCATGCACTGAGAAGAATCATTAGAATCAACAGAAGATGCCTTCTTAATGGGATACATTGGTCTGAGCGTTTGCACCTAGAACAACACCTCACCATGGGAGTGCTGTGCCCATGAATGCAGTAATGCAAAGAGGTGATGTTTCAGACAAATGGTGCGCCTGATTCAGGCAGCTCTAGGCAACAAGCTTGATACTCTGGCAATGATTCAGGAATATCATCCAATCTTCAAGGTCAGTTTCCTTTTAAAAGTGAAGAGAGAGTTTCTGTAATCCTGACACTATTATTACATTTTATTAACATTATGCTAACTGGATGGTCATACATTGATTTTCTTAAAAGGATTCAATTTCCTGGCCAGAGTGACCAACATTTAGTCTACTAATTGTTTTAACTTAAGAGAAATAAACAGCTCCAGGAGATATGACTGTTTTGGATGCCCCTTAATAAAAATGGAACTACTTTTATAGAATTTCCTTATTTTGCCAAGACCAGATGGCTGAATTTTGAAAGCACATTTAGCAAATAGTTTCTCTCTCTCTCTCTTTTCTTCTGATAGAGAATAGTTCATATCTGTATCAATATATGCTAGCCCAGGGCCAACTCCAAAAGTAAATGGGATATTTGGCCCAGGAGTCGGGGAGCCAACAAAACAGCAGCTGAAAGTCCCTTGCTGTTGCCTAGCAACTAATACACATCCCTTTGCCTTGGCTCAGCAAAATTGCCAAATCAGATCTCAACATGGCTATCACAAGCCACTGCACACCTAACCATGACAGTGCCTGCAACGAGGCAAGAAAGGAGGCATCTTGTCAAGAGGAAGGCACACCACCTGCATTCAAGGGTGGAACTTGGCGGGGCAGACAGGGCATGTACCCTAGGCGCCCCTGAGGGGAGGGCGCCACACCAGTTCCTGCCTCCCCCACCGCATTGCCCACCGGCCCGGCACCAGGGCCCCTCAGCCACTTGCCATCCTGCTTGCCTTGCCCTCCGGCTCTGGCCTAGGATCCAAGCGGCCTGCAAACTGCAGAGAGCTCTTCTTCTCTCCCCACCTCTCAGCTGATTGGCAGGTGGGCGGGGCTTCCAGAGAGGCCTCCGTGTAGGCCTCCCTGAAGCCTGAACTTGGCATTCCCCCGCAAGCCAGGAAGGAGTCAGGAAGAGTTCTCTGCAGCAGACTCTCTGCCCAGACCATCCAACACAGCTTTTGCAAGGTAGACTGTGAATTCCTTTTTGTGGTTATCCCCCCCACAACCCAGGTATATAGGGATCTGCTTGCCATAGGGCTTTGATGGGGGGGGGGGAGACTGAGAAGTCTCTGAATATTTAATTTAAAACAGATTGAAAAATTTCTGGCTTTAAATTTCTGGCTTTTTACTATCTAAAAAGGCCTGTTGCTTGTTTCATGGCAGAAAATTACAAAAACTTCTGGAACAAACAATATTACATTCATTCATTCATTCATGTATAAATGCACTTATGTTCAAGTTGTTTTGCACTCCAGAAGGTCTGAGTGAGAACTGTGAAGCATGTGTTGTGCTTTTATCTTGTTTTATTTTATTTTATTTGTGTGTGAACTGCTCTCCAATAACTTGCAGGGACTTCAGGGTAAATCTGGCCAACATGTGAATGCAGCACCTCCATTCCAGAGGAGATGTGTGTTAAAGGGCTTTAAAAGCCTCGTGTGAAAAACCTCCTGGAATCAAACTTTACTGAATTTGTTCAAGAATTCTGAGAAAACAAACATAGGCTCACCCTGCATGGTTGAAAGTTTCCTTTGCTAATCTGCAGCGAGGGGGCCATTTTAATAATTAGGGTCTCTAGTGTGTTCTAGGCATTAAAAGTAGCACAAATATATAGTACTCAATGTATATCACTATATATTGTGAAGTGTCCGTGTGTGTATTCAGTGAAATGTATTTCCAGGCAGCTTACTTATTTTGAAATATGAGACTTAAATCCTTGGGGGCCTGGGGTGCGTGGAGGCCCTGGACATTGAGGGGCTGGGGGCCCATTTTAAAATCTCATCTTGGCCCATTCCAACCTTGCTATGCCCCTGGCAGTCACGACACATGGGTTTCTGCACAACACCTGCACAGAAGAAACTTCCATGTAGAAAGTGTGTATTTTGTAAACTGACCCTGAATTTTCCATCCATGACTGGGATATTTGAGAGTTAGAGTCAATAATAAAAGAAAAGCACACTGCTTGTGACAGGAAGGGGCAAATTACAATGATTTCTTAGTCTGGCAGGGGCTGGTTTTGGCCCTGGCAGAACTTGGCTGTCTGCTCCTGTTGCAAATGCCTCTGTCTAGTGTGGCAAACTAATGTATCCTCCTCCCTCCTGGTGTCAAAGTAAGCTCTAGTGTGGTGAATGCACATATACCCCATCATGAGCCAACAGTCATCACAAGACAAAGGCTGGCAGGAATCATTCACTGGTTTATAGATCCGCCCCCCCACCCCCCACCTTCTTCTTCCCCTATTTTGCTAGTGGCTATTTGGGCAGGTGACCCTCTAGGACAAAGTCATGTGTGTGTTTTTTAAAAAAAGAATGAGATGAGACAGAGAAAATGATACTTGGAATCCTCACATCTCTCCTGACTGTTGTTCTAAGTCTTTTACAGAGATGGCTCGTGTTTTCAGGTTTTGATCAACAACCATGCCTAGATGGTACAGTGTTCCTTTTAACAGGGATTTCCAGATATTGTTGACTACAAGTCCCATCATTCCTGTTTGGACAAGGGCGCAATTTCAGTGCTTGCTCTAGCTGCTATTTTCCCTAGATACACCTCTGTGCTGAAGTCTCAGATGCCAGATTTCCCAGGCTTGGGGGTGGAACTCCAACAGTCAGCATGGCTCCTTGGTCCCTCCCCATGACTAGCAAAAAGCAGGATTATGCACATGGTAAAAATGGCAGAATTATGCAAAACAAGAACAATTATGCTTAGTGTGAATTGGCACAGAATTTGGGTTGACTGGGCACAATTTATTTATTATTTTAACAGGGTACATCTGTTAAAATACAGATGGTACATCTGCACTTCTGGCACAGATAATAGCACCAGCAGTTTGGTTTGCCCATGGCTTGGGGAAATAGCCCTCCCTTCAGGTGACTACTCCACTCAAAAGCACTAGTGCAGATGTGCTTTACACCATGGTAGGCAGACTTCAGGAATAGGGGATCTATTTTTTCTCCTCTAGAACCAAAATGTCCAACCAGAGCCAGTGCAAAATAACAGTTCAGAGCAGGGGTGGCGGGTGGGACCAGATACAAAATGATGGCATAGGGGGCAGGCCTACTGCACCTGCGTGCACTGGGATAAACTGCATACACAAATTTACATGAGTTACTACAGCTCAGGGATTCCAGCACAAAACTAAATTGCAGGAAGACATGGTCAAAGGCAACCAGTTATATTTTGAAGGTAAGGAAAACTGCGGTAAGTGATTAGCACATACAGTGAGGGAAATAAGTATTTGATCCCCTGCTGATTTTGTCCGTTTGCCCTCTGACACAGAAATGACCAGGCTATAATTGGAATGGTAGGTTTATTGTAGCTGTGAGAGACAGAATAACAACAAACAAACCCTCAAAAGCCCAGTGCCCAAAAGTTAGCGATGGATTTGCATTGTAGTGAGGGAAATAAGTATTCGATCCCTTCACAAAAGATGTCTTAGTACTTGGTGGCAAAACCCTTGTTGGCAATCACAGAGGTCAGACGTTTCTTGTAGTTGGCCACCAGGTTTGCACACAACCCAGGAGGGATGTTGTCCCACTCCTCTTTGCAGATCCTCTCCAAGTCAGAAAGGTTTCGAGGCTGATGTTTGGCAACCCGAACCTTCAGCTCCCTCCACAGATTTTCTATGGGATTAAGGTCTGGAGACTGGCTGGGCCACTCCAGGACCTTCATGTGCTTCTTCTTGAGCCACTCCTTTGTTGCCTTGGCTGTGTGTTTTGGGTCATTGTCATGCTGGAATACCCATCCACGACCCATTCTCAATGCCCTGGCTGAGTGAAGGAGGTGCTCACCCAAGATCTGACGGTACATGGTCCTGTCCATCGTCCCTTCGATGCGGTGAAGGTGTCCTGTCCCCTTAGCAGAAAAACACCCCCAAAGCATAATGTGTCCACCTCCATGTTTGACGGTGGGGATGGTTCTTTGGCTCATAGGCAGCATTCCTCCTCCTCCACACAGGGCGAGTTGAGTTGATGCCAAAGAGCTCGATTTTGTTCTCATCTGACCACAACACTTTCGCCCAGTTCTCCTCTGGATCATTCAGATGTGCGTTGGCAAACTGCAGACGGGCCTGTACATGTGCTGCCTTGAGCAGGGGGACCTTGCGGGCTCTGCAAGATTTCAGTCCTTCACGGCGTAGTGTGTTACCAATTGTTTTCTTGGTGACTATGGTTCCAGCTGCCCTGAGATCACTGACAAGTTCCCCCCGTGTAGTTCTGGGCTGCTTTGTCACCGTTCTCATGATCATTGCAACTCCACGAGGTGAGATCTTGCATGGAGCCCCAGACCGAGGGAGATTGACAGTTATTTTGTGTTTCTTCCATTTGCGAGTTATCGTGCCAACTGTAGTCACCTTCTCACCAAGCTGCTTGGCGATAGTCTTGTAGCCCAGTCCAGCCTTGTGCAGGTCTACAACCTTGTCCCTGACATCCTTCGACAGCTCTTTGGTCTTGGGCATGGTGGTGAGTTTGGAAGCTGAGTGATTGCTTGCTTCTATGGACAGGTGTCTTTTATACAGGTACTGTAACAAGATGGGATTAGGAGCACTCCCTTACAAAGGGTGTTCCTCATCTCAGCTCGTTACCTGCATATAGTGAAAAGACACCTGGGAGCCTGAAATCTTGCTGGTTGATAGGGGATCGAATACTTATTTCCCTCACTACAATGCAAATCCATCGCTGACTTTTGGGCACTGGGCTTTTGAGGGTTTGTTTGTTGTTATTCTGTCTCTCACAGCTACAATAAACCTACCATTCCAATTATAGCCTGGTCATTTCTGTGTCAGAGGGCAAACGGACAAAATCAGCAGGGGATCAAATACTTATTTCCCTCACTGTAGCTAGCTGCCCACAGCACAGAATAGTGTTTGCTTGCAACTTCGTGGAATGTCAAGTTATGTCACTATTCAAGAATACAGGTGCATTTAATAGCTAGGGAAGATTGAGGCTCAGAGATGCACAATTTGCCCACAGATCAGAAAAGAATGGCCTAGTTCACAAATCATTCCAATCTAGATTTAATGTGGATTACTGACAGCATCATTGTGTGAACCCACACTATTATGAACGGTCCATAACTTATCAGAACCAGAGGTACCAACTCAGAAGTATGTGAAAAATAGGCCTTTGTCCGATTTCATTTTATATTAAGGAATGAAATAATACCTGAACTCAAGAGGTGAACTGGCATACTAGATCAACTGCTCTGTGGAGCAGGAGGCAATCCAGCATTGTTTTGTAAAATGCTTAAGCACAAAGGCTTGGCCTGAGCTACTCACATGCTAAAATGTGGCTCATAATATCTGTGGAGAGGCCAGAGGCTGAGTTCCTCTCCTGTTACAAGAGATCCATGCTAATCCTTGCCAAGGATTAACTCATTTGCTCTCTATAGAGATTCAACATAGCTAAATGGATACGAAGAAAATGCCTGTAGACTTTAATTCTTACCTCACTGATGCTACAAATATATTGAACGTCTCACACACCTTTTCATGTTACTTTAAATATTCTCTTGTTATAATTACACACTCGATAGAGGTACACAAGAAATAATGTAATTGCTGTCTCACAACTAATTTTCTCACTAACTCTTGACTTTTAACACCTTTTTGGGGTCAGACTGGCAAGATGTAATTTGCAGCTCTGAGATGCAGATTTGCTGTCGGCAATGTCCCCCCTCCCTTCTGAGCGCACAGTTTACAGAAGATGAGATTCAGATCTCTCTCTGGACTGGCAATATCCTGACATTGTCCAGAAGGTAGCAGCAAGTTGTCACCTTTTTGAGGACCCAGGAAAAGATGAGATTTGAACAGATTCTATTCAAAGATCAAAGGAAAATACACTATAAAGAGTGAGGCCACTGGACAGAGAGCTCAGCAGTTCTTGTGCCTACAGCAAGATTTGCTCACAGCAATGCCAGAGTTTGCTGCTAAGCCACGGGGCAAAGCAGGAACTCTGTTCATGGACAGGAGCTGTCGGTGACTTCTACTGCGCAGTGAGAAGTCAAGACTTCTCCAGCCATGGTGCTCTGGCTCTCAGCCGTAATCTGAGCAGACTGCAAAAAGGCTCCTGTCTCCTGCCAAAGGCCTGGCTCCTTCAACTGAAAAGATCTCCACTCTCAAGTCTCTGATCCTGGTAAATATGCTGCTCCAACAAGCCTGGAATCCCCTCATCCCTTCCCCTTCTCCTGCTCCCTTCACCTCTCCCCCTACTAATTTCTGATCCCCAAACCATACCAGCCCTCAGCCTCCCCCCCACCTTTTTCTGCCTGTATCTGAATTGTATTAGGCTTTAGGAAGATTTAATGCACACACATATGTAGTTAGGAACACTGGGTGGAATATTGGTGCTGGCTAGGAAATACTGTTGCTGATATTGATAGAGTGTTCTGCTTTCTGCTTTGCTAGATTATGTTGTTAGTCTTTTATACTCAATAAAGCCCATTGAACTCTTTCAGGAGTGGTTTGATCTCCTTTCTTCCTTGTGCCCAGACCCTACATGGTCACCATATAAAAGAACTTGGTCACTTTGGTGACACTATGAGCCAGACCTGATTTTGTATGCTAGCTAATAAGCATATTTAGTATATAAATCAGGCCTGGACTGTAACAACACCAAGGCAGGAATCTCAGATTTCTGGGCCATAAACCAACTTTCTTGGTTTGGTCTGGGCCATAAACCACCCAGATTTCTTGGGCCATAAACCACCTTTGTGTGGGTTCACACAATCATGCTAATGTCATTAAAACTAGAGTTGAACTATTGGACGGACCAGGCTTAAATGTACTGAGAGAAAACGGAAGTATTTTTATTGTTGCTATTGTTAAACTGGGAGCCAGAAAGCTATGCTGGTCTACTGCAAAATCAACCAGAAAGCAGTAGGTTCCAATCTAGCTTCTGCTTGCTGCATCCTGCAGACTATGTTCCAACTTCCTCAGACAGAAGAATCTTGGACAGGAGGACTAAAAAAGGCCTCTTAGCCGAGATTCAGGAGCACTATGGCCAGGGGCGTAACTACCATTAGGCAGGGGGAGGCAGTTGTCTCGGGGCCCCACTGCCTTGAGGGGCCCCCCAGAGACACCTCACATGACTCCCCATTGCCCCCTGCCCAGCCCCAAGACCCTTCAGCCACTTGCCCTGTTTGCCCTCTCTCCTGCTTGTCGTCCTGGTCGGAAATCAAAGCAGCAGGCAAGCTGCTTTTCTCCCCGCCTCTCAGCTGATCGGCGGGTGGGCGGGGCTTCCAGGGAGGCCTCCGTGTAGGCCTCAGTAAAGCCTGAATTCGAGTAGGCTGGCAAGCCCCAGGAAGAAGGCTGGCAGTCAGAGTGGCCACTATAGCTCTCTGCAGCAGACCCTCTTCCCAGGCCAGACAGCTCAGCCTTTGCCAGGTAGAATATGAATTCCTTTTTGTGGTTACACTCCCCCCACCCCCTATATAGGGATCTGCTTGCCATAGGGCTTTGATGGGGGGGGGAGACTGAGAAGTCTCTGAATATTTAATTTAAAACTGATTGGAAAATTTGCTGGCTTAAAAAAACCCCTCTAAAATGTCCTATAAGTGGCTTGTTTCATGGCAGGAAATTACAAAAACTTCTGGAACAAATTTATTTATGTATTAATTAATTAATTCATTCATTCATTCATAAATACATTTATGTTCAAGTTGTTTTGCAACCCAGGTCTGAGTGAGAACTGAGACGCATGTGTTGTGCTTTTATATTTTTTCCCCTTAGGGTAAATCTGGCCAACATGTGAATGCAGCACCTCCATTCCAGAGGAGATGTGTGTTAAAGGGCTTTAAAAGCCTCTTGTGAAAAACCTCCTAGAATCAAACTTTACTGCATTGGTTCAGAATTCTGAGAAAACAAACATAGGCTCACCCTGCATGGTTGAAAGTCTCCTTTGCTAATCTGCAGCAAGGGGCCCATTTTAATAATTAGTGTTTCTAGTGTCTTCTCATTTGCTCAGTTTTGTACATCTGTTTTTTGTATGTTTTGAATGAGGACAGAAATGTGAGAATAAAAGTCCCCTGCTAACTGGGCAAAGAGGCACCTTTTTCTCTTTGTAAACCACCCGGAGCCATTTTTGGAAGGGCGGTATAGAAATCGAATTATTATTATTATTAAAAAATTTCTCGGCGGGGGGGCCCATTTAAGAATCTTGTCTCAGGGCCCACTCCAACCTAGTTACGCCCCTGACTATGGCTCTTGCTGTCAAACAAGGGATAACAGTACTGGGTTAGACTGACCACAGAACCAAAAGGATTGTAAGCATTAAAAGGGAAGGTAAGCATAGTGCTGGAAAGTTATATTACAAGAGACCCAGCAAAATGATAATTTAAATGGTGCCTGAACAGGAGAATTTCTCAGCATAGGTGGAAAAACTGGAAAGGAAGCAGAAAACAAAATGGATTAGGGTTTGAGTGCATTGTTTTCTCTCCAGGAATAGATGCACAGTAGAAAATCAATCTCCAATTAAACCAATACCTCCCCGCTCTGGCCAGCCTGTATAGAGCAGTTTTTAAAAGATGCCCTTGAACTACTAGTCTGGAGTGTTTTCACACATGTGTATTCAATATGGAGTCATACTTTTCTTTAATCTGGTAGCATTTCTAGTCATTGGAGATACAACAGTGCCGTCTGCTGTCTGGCTCTGGAGATGGAACATCCATTTCTATATTGTTTTGCTTCCTCTGTCCTAACTAACATAAGGATGGCTTTGCAGGATTCCTTTACTTTGGAGGCACCTTTTAAAGTGGTGATTCTCTTATATGCAGGGGGACAGCAATTGTCCCTATCCAACCCCAGCACAGCAGCTCTCCAGTAGGGATGTGCACGGAACCGGCAGTTTCACCGTTTTGAAGGCGGCGGGGGTCTCCCTTTAAGAGTGGGGGGAGAGTGTACTCCCGCCGCTCCCCCCACCCTGCCGGCGTTGGGTTTTTTAACAGCCTGTCGGGGCTGCAGCATACTTCCTTGCCGCCCCGTTGCCCTCGTCTTCTGGACATGACCAGAAGTCAGCAACTTCCGCTCGTATCCGGAATACGAGCGTAACAGGAGCTATGCTGACTGTTGGAGTTCCACCTCCAAGCCAGGGATATCTGGCATCTGAGACTTCAGCAGGTGCTTCCTGTGCACTCTGGAGTGCAGCCTTGCTGTCATAAGGGCTAGAAACTTGCTTTCAAACAAATTGCAAGAATCTGGTACATCTGCAATAGATAACCAGATACTGGCCCCTATATGCAGGATCCCAATTTCAAGCATTCACAGAACCACTTGTGAACAGACTTCTGCTACAAACAAGCAAAAGGTCCCAAGTCCACTCCCTGGCAGCTCCACTCCAGGGAGGGGAGGGGAGGGAACATCTTCTGTTTGAAAAACCCTGGAGAGTTGCTGCTAGTCTGAGTAGACACTACTGAGAAAGATGGACCAATGGTCTGGCCTAGAATAAGGCAGCTTCCTGTGTTCCTCAGGTCAGTATGTGGTGAATAACTTCATGAGGTCCAAGTTTTGTAGGATTGGGAAACTATCCTTGACTTCCTGTAACAGAAGCCCCAGAATTATTGCATCTACAGGTGGAACTCAGTATTTGTGGGGTTCTGTTCCACGGCTGTACTGCGGATATGGAAACCACAAATATCGAATCATTTATCCCTATGGGATTGTGGAGGTTAGGTTCCTGGTTTGGCCCTTTTCAGCAGATTTTCGCAGGGGGAGAGCTCCTTAACTTGCTCCGCAAGTTGTGCTGTGCCTCCAAACTGGCCCCAAATGGCTGAAAATTGGCCATTTTCATGGGGCTTCTTACCTTGCTCTGCTGCCCCTCCCCCGAGTCATGCTGTGCCCCCCAATGGCTGAAAAGAGGCCAAAAATTGCATGTTCTTTTATTTTGTTTGAGAGCCATTTTGTGGCTCCGATTCCGAAAATGGTGGCTGGAAATGATCTTCATGGTCATTTCTGGCCAACCCCAACCCACGGATACATGAGGTCAGCATGCTTTATTATTATTTTCTGCATATGCCAAGGTCAGGTGTCATTTTCCCCAACTGTAGATATGCAAAACCACGGATAACAAATCCGCAAATAAGAAAGTCCACCTGTATTTAAGTGGGGTGTGGCTATATGGGGCATAGCTATCAGGGTGAGAGTGGCTGTGGGGACTGCCTACTGACCCTGAAGCAGGGGGGTTGTGGTGTGGCAACAACATTTTGTTGACAGAGGGGCCTCAAAATCTTATTTTGCAGTAGACTCCAAAATTGCTTCTTCCAGCCTGCTCGGGACACCTGGGAGCTCTGTGTGAGTGCCACCTTGGATTTCATGAGGACAGAAAGACAGGATACGAGGGATGGAGGAGAATGTGTGACTTTATTCCTCGTAGAAGGGAGCGTGCCTGCTTCAGCAGGCCTGGCTTTCGCAAGGAGGGTGCCAAAGCAGTTCCAGCAGCTGTTAAACCCGGGTTTGTTCTCTCATTCATGTGTGGGGCATGCTGAAGAGTCCGAAGCAGCAGAAGAATGAGACAAGCAGATGGTACTCTGAGAGTCAAGTATTTGCTGGGTGAGGGGAGAACTGAACCTCCCTGAAGGAAGAATGTGGTCCCATGGGGTGCTCGTTTTCAGCCTCCCCCCACCCATCATACCACCCCACGGCACTAAGATGCGGCTGAGTTGATTTGCACCCACTGCTATATATTATCAGTCCAGCTGATAAGCAGCAACACATCCCTTTTGGGGAAAGAGCATAATATGATCCTGCAATTATTCCATCTAAGAACAACAATTCCTATGTACAGCATCTACAGCAGATTTTTAAAAAGGCACACAGATTCTTACTTTGTGTCGTCGTCGTTGTTTTCTAAATTGCTGCAAAAATTATCTTCTCATCCAACTGTGAAGTCTATGTGAGCTAAACCTAATCTTAGAAGTAAGTGATCACTTGACTTATTTATTTATTTATTATTTATTTAATGGATTTTTATACCGCCCCAAACCAAAGTATCGGGGCGGTTCACAATAATAAAACAATACAACTAAATAAAACATTAAAATCAATTAAAACTCCCCAAACTCCCAAAACTGCCTAAAACAAGAACAATTTACAAAATTTAAAATTGCAAAAGCTAAAAGGCCTGGTTAAAAAAATGAGTCTTCAAGGATCTTTTAAAAACCGCTAGAGATGGGGAGAGTCTTATATCAGCAGGAAGTGTATTTCAAAGTCTTGGAGTGACAATTGAGAAGGCCCGTCCCTGAGTGGCCACCAAACGACTTGAAGGTAGCCACAGACAGGCCTCCCCTGATGAACGCAGTGGACAATGGGGATCGTGCAGAACAAGACACTCTCTTAAATACCATGGGCCTAAGCTGTTTAGGGCTTTATAGGTTATAACCAGCACTTTGTATTTTGCCCGGAAACCTATCGGCAGCCAGTGTAACTCCTGTAATAAAGGAGTAATATGGTCTCTTCTAGATGACCCGGAGACCAACCTGGCTGCCGTGTTCTGTACTAATTGTAGTTTCTGGACTATGTACAAAGGCAGACCCACATAGAGCGCATTGCAGTAATCAAGACTGGATTTACCAGAAAATGTACTACTGTTCTGAGATCATGAATCTCAAGAAACGGACGCAGCTGGCGTATCAACTGAAGCTGATAAAAAGCACTTCTGGCCACTGCCTCAACCTGAGAAACCAGGGAGAGGCGTGAATCCAGAAGCACTCCCAAACTGCATACCTGTTCCTTCTGAGGAAGGGTGACCCCATCTAGAACAGGGAGGTCAATATCGTTTCCCTAGTAACGACCCCACACAAAAAGTACTTCTGTCTTGTCTGGATTCAGTCTCAGTTTGTTATCCCTCATCCAGCCCATTATCGCCTCCAGGCAGGCATTCAGGGAGGATATGCCTTCTTCTGATGAAGTTGACATGGAGAAATAGATTTGGGTTTCATCAGCAAACTGATAGCATCCAGCTCCAAATCCCCTGATGATCTCTCTCAGCGGTTTCATGTAGATGCTAAAAAGCATTGGAGACAATATAGAGCCCTGAGGGACCCCATAGAAAAGCTCAAGTTTTGAAGAGCAACAGTCTCCATCTGGAATCTGCCTGAGAGATAGGAGTGAAACCACCGCAAAGCAGTGCCTCCTATACCTAACTCCCTTAGACTTTCCAGAAGGATACTATGGTTGATAATATCGAAAGCTGCCGAGAGATCCAAAAGGACCAACAGAGGCACACTTCCTCTGTCAAGTCCTAATTGGAGATCATCCATCAGGTTGACCAAGGCAGTCTCCACCCCATAGCCCACCCGAAAACCAGTTTGAAATGGGTCTAGATAGTCAGTTTCTTCCAAGACCGCCAGGAGCTCGGAGGCCACCACCTTCTCAATCACCTTACCCAACAATGGGAGGTTGGAGACAAGCCTGTAGTTATTAAACTCTGAGGAATCCAAGACAGGCTTCTTAAGAATAGGTCTAATAATTACCTCCTTTAAACAAGGGGACATCCTGCCCTCCCTCAGAGAGGCATTAATAATTGCCGCCAAACCCTCCACAACAACCTCCCTGCCAGATAGTGTAAGCCACGTCAGGCAAGGATCAAGTAGACAGGTGGTAGGACGCACCACTCCAAGCAGCTTGTCCAGGTCCTCAGGAGTCACAAACTGAAACTGATCCAGTTTAACCATACAAGAGGAGTTGCTGGATACCTCTGCATCTGATACTGCACTAACTGTGGAGTCGAGGTCTAAATCGGCCAGAATATGAGAGATTTTGTCCATGAAAACTCATTAAAAGCATCACAGTGGGCAACTGATAGATCCAAATTTTGATTCAAGGGAGCAGGGGGTCCTACTAGCCCCCTCACAACCCTAAGAAGCTCTGCTGGATGTGAGTTTGCAGAAGCAATGCAGGCAGAAAAGAATCGCTTCTTTGCTGCACGTATAGCCAGAGCATAGATCTTTAAGTGCACTCTATGTTGTAATCTGTTGGATTTGAGTCGAGTCTTCCTCCACTTGCGTTCCATTCGTCTACCTTGCTGCTTCAGCTCCCACAGATCTTCCGTATACCAAGGAGCCATTTTTGAAGCAAGTCAGAGAGGACGCTTAGGAGTGATCACGTCTACTGCCCTGGTAAGTTGACTACTCCAATTTTCCACCAGGGCATCAATCGGATCTTCAGCTGAGCCAACATCGCTCAATCGGATCATCGGCTGAGCCAACAGGTTGTTGTGGAGAGCCTGGTGGCAATTATAAATACCTCTCTGAGGGAGGGCAGGATGCCTCCTTGTTTAAAGGAGGCAATTATTAGACCTATTCTTAAGAAGCCTGCCTTGGACCCCTCAGAGTTTAATAGCTACAGGCCTATCTCCAACCTCCCATGGTTGGGCAAGGTGATTTAGAGGGTGGTGGCCTCCCAGCTCCAGGCGGTCTTGGAGGAAACTGATTATCTAGACCCATTTCAAACTGGTTTTCGGGCGGGCTATGGGGTGGAAACTGCCTTGGTCGGCCTGATGGATGATCTCCAATTGGGAAGGGACAGAGGAAGTGTGACTCTGTTGGTCCTTTTGGATCTCTCGGCGGCTTTCGATACTATCGACCATAGTATCCTTCTGGAACGTCTGAGAGTGTTGGGGGTGGGTGGCACTGCTTTGCAGTGGTTCAGCTCCTACCTTTCTGGCAGATTCCAGATGGTGTCGCTTGGAGACTGCTGCTCTTCAAAATCTGAGCTTTTATATGGGGTCCCTCAGGACTCCATACTGTCTCCAATGCTTTTTAGTATCTACATGAAACCATTGGGAGAGAGCATCCGGAGATTTGGTGCTGGGTGTTATCAGTATGCTGATGACACCCAAATCTATTTCTCCATGTCAACATCATCAGGAGAAGGCATATCCTCCCTAAATGCCTGCTTGGAAGCAGTAATGGGATGGATGAGGGATAACAAACTGAGATTGAATCCAGACAAGACGGAGGTACTTATTGTGCGCGGTCGTCACTCAGGAAGCGATATTGATCTACCTGTTCTAGATGGGGTCACACTTCCTCAGAAGGAACAGGTACGCAGTCTGGGAGTGCTTCTGGATCCACGCCTCTCCCTGGTTTCCCAGGTTGAGGCAGTGGCCAGAAGCGCCTTCTATCAGCTTCAGTTGATACGCCAGCTGCGTCCGTTTCTTGAAGTTCATGATCTCAAAACAGTAGTACACTTGCTGGTAACCTCCAGACTTGATTACTTTAATGCGCTCTATGTGGGGCTGCCTTTGTACGTAGTCCAGAAACTACAATTAGTACAGAACGCGGCAGCCATGTTGGTCTCCGGGTCATCTCGAAGAGACCTTATTACTCCTATATTACAGGAGTTGCACTGGCTGCCGATAGGTTTCCGGGCAAAATACAAAGAGCTGGTTATAACCTATAAAGCCCTAAACAGCTTAGGCCCACAGTACTTAAGAGAGCATCTTCTTCTGCATGATCCCAATCACCCACTACGTTCATCAGGGGAGGCCCGTCTGTGGCTACCTTCATGTCGTTTGGTGACCACCCAGAGACGGGCCTTCTCTGTTGTCACTCCAAGACTTTGGAACGCACTTCCTGTGGGAATAAGACTCTCCCCATCTCTAGTGGCTTTTAAAAGGGGTCTAAAGACTTATCTTTTTACCCAAGCTTTTTAGCTTTTTAACTTTTAATTTTTTAAACTTTTGATTGTTTATTATTTGTTTTAAATTGTTTTTAGTATTTGTTTGTTGTTAACCGCCCTGAGACCTTGGGTTAGGGCAGCATAAAAATGTGCTAAATAAATAATAAAATAATAAATAAATAAATAAACATTAAATCCAACCAAGGCTTCTTGGAATCGTATTGGATCCAATAACCTTCTTGGACGGGCCATTGTAATAGGCCCCTCACCCTTGCAGAGGTGGGACATAACTGTAAGTCCAACCTTAAGCAGATGGTGGTCCGTCCATGACAATGGGGGGGGAAATCATAGGAGTACCCACCCACGGAACACCACCCTGATCAGAGTGAAAGACCAGATCAAGCGTGTGACCAGCAGTATGTGTCGGCCCGGAGACCACTTGGGATAGGCCCATAGTTGTCATAGCCACTATGAATTCCTGAGCTGCTCCAGACAGTCCGGTCCCGAAGTGGACGTTGAAGTCTCCCAGCACCACAAGCCTGGGGCACTCCAACACCAAATCCGAGACTAGGTCCGCAAGCTCAGTTAGGGACTCTGTTGGGCAGTGGGGTGATCAGTACACCAACAGGAGTCCCAATCTATCTCTGGTCCCCAAGCACAAGTACACACACTCGATATGATCAGACGTTCCAACAGGGATTCTGGTAAGGGAGGTATTATCCTTAAAGACCACAGCCACTCCACCACCCCACCCACATTCCCTAACCTGCTCCTCAACAGAGTATCCTGGAGGGAGAAGCTGGGCCCAAACTGGGCCACCAGTCTCCCCCAACCAAGTCTCTGTAATACACACCAGGTCAGCCCCTTCATCCATGATCAAATCACGGATTACTTCTGATTTATTTTGGACTGACCTGGCGTTAAAGAGGAGCAAGTCAA
The DNA here is from genome assembly GCF_027244095.1 of Hemicordylus capensis. Taxonomy (NCBI): domain Eukaryota; kingdom Metazoa; phylum Chordata; class Lepidosauria; order Squamata; family Cordylidae; genus Hemicordylus; species Hemicordylus capensis. The sequence goes on from NC_069660.1 coordinate 187,469,340, forward strand.
GGCTCTGCAGGTAGTTGACACTGCTCCCCAAGGTCAAAGAGCTGACAGGGCAGCCGGAAGGGGAAACAGCTATTAAGTTTCTGGTTTCCCTTCCCCTGTAACGGCCGGCTGACCTGCCAATGTAACTTCTTCTATTCCCCATCACCACTGGAATAGTCGCCCTGAGATCAGTGGACGTGCCCCTGCATATCCCCATCTCTAGACAGACTCAAAATGATGAAAACAATCCTAACCAGGCCAGACTCATTTCCCCCCAGCACAAAGATACTGAACCAGGGGGGATGGCCCTCGCCCTTGTTGCTCCCCAAAGGGGCGACCCTGTTTGGTGTCGCCCCTTCGGTGGTGAGCCCACCGCCACTGGCAGCCTAACAGTGCATTCTCTTTTTACACGGGGCTTAGAGTATTGAGATATTACCCAGTAGAGAGCATATCACAGTTCATCCCCAAACAGAGAAGCCTGGTTGTCACATAAGAGGGGAGGGGGAGAACACACAGTGCCTTCAGTCCAGTCCAGGCTGGCCTTAAGGGTGGCCAAGCCAGGCGGTCACCAGGCTGGCCTTGCTCTAGTCACACAGCTAGGCCACACTGATCAACTAACCACTCCTCACCCAGGTTCACTGTTGATCCAAGGACTGGCCCTGAGTTCAGTTCAAACCCCAAACTGTCAAAATAATAACCAGCAAGCTCGGCATTGGGGGTTTTTTCTTGGTATAACTTTGAAAGGAGGGCTGTCTGCTCTTATCAGCATTTTTATGCTTTCTCTTTAAAAGTTAAGCAAAGAAAGTGCGTTTTTTTGGATGCACCTTTTTTGGATGAATCTGTTAATGAGGTGAGAGACATCTGTACTAAAAAACACAAGACACTGAAGAAGCAGCATGGGCAGGCCAGTTTACAGTCCCTGTTTTGTCTCAATCAAAAACAGGATAAATGGATATGCGGAGATGGCAAAACTTACAACACTGATAAGAGATCAAAATTTGGAATGTTTTAAAGAAGATTGGAAACCATTCTTGTTTTATCTAAAGAACTATTTTCCTACTATGGACTTTACAGCAGGGTTTGAAATGTAGTAAAAAACCGCAGGTTGGGTAGATTAACTGTGTTTGTAAGGCTTTAAATTTATGTTTTGAATTATTATTATAGCGAGGGTAAACTTTATAACTGATGATTCACAAAGAGATGTGTGCGGGAAGTCCACTTTTGTGTATTTGTAATGAATGACAATATTACTATTGTTAAAATCAATAAAAATTGAATTTGGGGGGAAAACAAAACAGGATAAATGGAGAGAGAAACAGATCTGTTAGAGTGACAACTGTGTCGTGGGGAACTGGTTGACACATTGAGAGATAATCAGACACAACGGTTAGTTTTTAAGGCGGCATCTGTGCCCAAGCCTGGGGATTGCAAAGTCTGGGAGCCAGACACAAATGCTTTCAAGGGAAGATGGGATTATCACAGGACCTCAGCCAGGGCTAGGACAGTCTAGGGGATAACTGATCTGGAAGAGCCGGGTTAAAATTGCTGCTGAGTCCAAGGGGCCTCTCCACACATATGGATACATCACTTGATGACTTGCAGTTGAATGTGTGAACCAACGTGTTGGAGGAGATGGGAAAGTTCTGCCTGTGGGAGTTAATCTGTCACACATGCAAATCACCACTTGATACTTAATAAGAACATGTGTGACCCAGCTCTAAGCCTCTCAACATCACTTCACCATCTATAAAATGGGAACAACAGTGACCTATCCCCAAAGGGTTATGCTGACGGTAAGAAAGACTGTGAACTGTAAAGCGCTCTGTAAACTGCAAGTTGTAATATTCTTAGAAACGACCACCAGTCCTTGTAGTTTTGATTTGACTCCAGGAAGGAGCCAAGCCTTTAGTGACTCACAGAACTGACATCACAGAGATCGACTAGGGTCTCTGATAGGGAGAGAGGGGAGATAATTTTTGATTGTCCCTTTGAAAAAGAAAACAAGGTCCCCTTCCTTTTACTCCTCTCAAAGAATATGGTTGACAGCACAAAACTAGCAACAATTCATGTTCAGCAGCAGCAATCAAAACTTGAAAAATCCTGTGCACCTCTCCTAATCCCTGCATATATTAATCTTTATAAATACAGTAATTCTACACATTGATCTGTAGAAAGTCATCATTCAAGGAACCTTTCTCAGCAGAAACATGCTGCTCTGTAAAGTCTTCCAGGAAGTCATCAGAGATACCGTGCAGCACCAAAATATCTTGAGCCAAAAATGTGGCTTGCCGTCAATACATTTCTCCAAAGTCTCCCAGCCTGATCCACTCAGGCTGATGAATTCCCCATACTATTCTTTTACTTGCAGGCAGTCAGACCCCATTGACTTGTTTCCCAGTTCACACAGCACACTGATATCTCTGAAGGTTCCTAGACCAAAAGATGGAGCACAAGGCATGTTCAGCTCTTGCTGCCGATATTGTCAGGGCACCATGGCCAAGTGAGCAGTCATAGTTCGTCTCTCGCAGAGGATGGGTTGAGAGAGGGCTGAGGTGGCAAGGCATCTTTGTTCTGGGCATCTGTGTGGATCTGGCCCTGCTGCTGCGTTTTTCGAGACAGCGTTCTGTCCCAGTCAGTGGACACAGTCTCATTGTCCCAGATTGTGGAGGTCTCTGTGTCACTGAGGTAACCTGGCTGCCCAGTGTAGTGGGTTGGATAGACCAGCAGAGGCTCCGGCGAGAAGGCTTTCAGGTCCCTGGTTTCATAATATTTCATGTACTTGGCACTAAAGAGAGGAGGAAACCAACATGAACATAGCTACAGTTTGGAAAGGGGGTACTTTAACAGCACATTGTGAAATTGTATGCATTTGATGGGGAGCTTGGGCAGCGTAGTGGCTAAAGGACCACATGGTCCTCCCCCAAATCTTACCTCTACTGTGAACCTCTACTCATTAAACACCCTTAAGCAAGCTTTTTTCTCTGAACCCCCATCTACCCCAGTTACAGGGGGATAATTATACCAACCTACTGTCCAAAGTTGTTATAAGGGTTACTGGGATAACGTCTGTGTAGAGCTTTATACTCTATACACATATATAGGAATCTAGGAACATAGGAAGCTGCCATATACTGAGTCAGACTATAGGTCCATCTCGCTCAGTATTGTCTACACAGACTGGCTCTCCAAGGTTGCAGGCAGGAATCTCTCTCAGCCCTATCTTAGAGTTGCCAGGGAGGGAACTTGGAGCCTAGAGCCCCAATCAGTTTCTGAGCCCCCTGCAAGGCGATGGCATAACCCAGTGTCCAGTAAGAGTAATCAGCTTCCACAAGATTCATGACGTTGGGAACAGCCTTCTCAGGGTGCTACATCTGCATCCGTTTCTGACCAATGTAACTAGAAAGAAAAGAAGCAAAATGCTGCCATGTCCATGACATTCTAGTCACATATGTATCACAGGGAATGGTCTGCAAGCACCTGAAGCTGTAAGCATGTGTTGAATCTAACCAAGAGAAGACCTCAGTCATGCCCGAATAGAAGAGCTCTGGGAGCTTCAACCAAGCTACTCTCAGCTTTCCAAGATGAAAAGTGAGATATATAACAAACTGGCATGCACAGTTAACACTAATGCACAAAGATGGGGTGTGTGTGTGTGAGTGAGAGAGAGAAAGAAAGAGAAATTCACATTCTGCTTTAAAAATTTGAAATAATGAAGCAAGAAAACTCAAACCGCAAAGAAAACCTGCCTTCAAAAGTGTCCAGGACTTTTGCATCTCTAGAAAGGGTATGTTACAAGAAAAAATGAAATGAAACATGAATACCTACCTACAGAAGAGGCTGCATCTCTATATGATTTAACTATTCTTGCCTTGCTTTCTAGCAATTGGGAGACACATCCAGATTAATAACTTATGCAGAAGAGAGAGAGAGAGAGAGAGTGTGTGTGTGTGTGTGTGTGAGAGAGAGAGAGAGAGAGAGAGAGAGAGAGAGAGAGAGAGAGAGAGAGTTCCTCTACGGAGAAGTAATTCTTAGAGACTCTAAAGGTAAACTTTTGTTGGAAGTGAAGGTCTTTGCACAGTCTCTTGTCTCAGTGACATAGGAGGACAGACTAGTGAGTCAGAGGGCTAGAGAGTCAAGACATTGGTCACCCCCTCTCTACTGCTCTGACACTATCCCTTTGGAATGTAGATTGCTAATCTTAGGGAGTTCCTTCCAGCCACTTCCTTCCTCTCTCCCCTTTCTCTTCCTGTTCCTTCTACCTTGCAAGCTCCTCTCCCTGCACCATGTGTGCAGAGATGCAGAATCCATCTGCATCCAGCTACGGTAGCTAGCTAGATTAGAGATCCTAACTCCTCACTTTCCTATCTAGAATGGAGTTCTTTAATAAATGCCATATATATTGATTTGAAACTATGAACTGGCTCCAAGTTACTTTACTCTCAGCATACACGCATGCCTTAACTAAATCCCACTGTGTTGTGCCTCTGTGCACTCTGCTATAATGAAAAAGGGATTCTCTTACCAGAGAGAAATCCCAACAACTTTTGCAGATGCAAGACACAGAGAGAGAGCGCGCACTGGTAATTATAGATTCTTGCTTGCATCAGGCACTGATCTCATCCCTTTTTCAATCCAGGCAGTAGAATCCAATTACCACATTTAATTGTGATCTTCTGCACAGGTATGCAAACCAAGTTGGCCAGTGTTCCCAAGATGCATTGCTCCTTTGCAAATCACATTAAGTCAAGCACAATCCATTCAGAGTGCATCTCAATGAGACCCCCAAAGGCCTACTCAATTTCTCCACTGTAATGCCATGCTGGGCAATTCCTAGGCCTTCCAGTTACTCTTTCTCCTACCTCAGTATTTGGGCTGCCAGTGCCAGCTCTTGCAAGCATGCCTGTAGACCACTCCTAAGCTCCACAGAAGGGAGACCTTCAGCAGGCAACATGAGGTGGACTGCTAATTACATGAGGTCCCAGTCAAGCTGGGCTCTCTCAATATCTTCCATCAACTTTGTGAGCTTCCTCTTGAACGGATGCTCAAAGCACACGTCATCTTCAATGACGAGGGTCTTCTCCATCTCTCTGTCTACCACCTTAAAGAAACAGTAAGATAAGTCACTGGAATAGACTTTACTAATGACACCTACCAGTTGCTGCAAGACATTCAGGAGTAGTTTGGGAGATCTTCTTGGTGACAGCGCAACAACTTCGAACTACCTTCCCCACTGATATCTGACTAGCTCCCTCCTTGTCTGGTTTAAAGGCTAAAAGGAAGAAAACAGGAACGGCACACTGGCAGTTTATTAAAAGAGAGGTCCCAACACATTTCGAGTGGAACTCATCTTCCGGGGAAGTGATTCACAAAGCACAATGCTCAACTTTTCGGCCGCTACTAGAAATGCTACTCTTTCAAGGTCTCTTTCAAGGCCTTGCAGAAGAAAGAAAAGGGAAACTAAAGAACCCCCTTGTACAATAGGTCAGTGACAAACCTCACCTCCTTCCAGATATAGTAGTGGCTAAGAAAGCATCCAATCTCCCCTCTGGTCAAAACCCTTGAGGAGTAAGGATCCTGGTAGCCAGGAAGCATGTCAGTGTTGAGGGCTTTCAGCTGGCTCGTATTTAGTGCCCTGGAAACAAACAAACAAACAAACAAAAAACCAGTGACAGATGCATACTTCAGTGACAGATGCACATCTCAGTATCTTGGCCTAGTTTATACATGGAGGGAAATGAGGTGATGAATTGCTGCCCAATGTCAAGAACTCTCTAGAATAGAAAACTAGCGCAGCTGACAAATTAGGGCCTTTTGCCTTAATGTTCTAGCTTTCTGCTTGCAGCATGCTTCCCCAGCAACCCACCCCCCTGGAAACATGGGGAGACACTCAAAAGAAATACTTCCACTCACAGACGAAAGAGGTACAGTCCATTCTACCAGTTCATTCCAGCATATGTATGGACCCAGAAATAGTAGGAGGTGACACAAGTTCATTGCACTTTGCCTTGTAACACAAGGGATAGAGGGCTATCTGAAACTCACAGAATCTGCCCACTGAAGCAAAATTCAACAGCATTTGCAGAATACTTGTAAGAGAATGCCAGTGTCTGCATATTGCCAAATCTTATCCAGATCACTACTCTAGGTTTGCTTCCCTCATGCCAGGGCTCTTCATGAAATTTCCCTTAGTGATCTGTGTGACCCACCATTTTGCTGCAAGTCATTCCTTCCTCTTCAGCCATTGAAATCGAACAAGACAAATTTGCCCCACGTAGCCTTGGATTTACTCACACACCCCCTACACAGAACCCTGAGAAGCTCAGTTTTCAACAGAAGCCTTGAGGCCACCCAAGAGCACATCAGAAGGTAGTTGCTACTTCCCTCTGAGACAGCAGCACAGAGACCTGCCATCAGTATCCTCTTGAATACAATGATCGCTTGTGCAGCCATAGAAAGCTTTAGAAACATTTAACTATCTTCAGAATATTTTCCATGGCATATATATTGAAACTGCAGCATATCTGTTAAGGGAAGCTGACCAGACACTGAATACACCAATAAAGCTCTTTAATGCAAATCCCATTTTAAAGGGCTGCACAAAAGCATAACAGTGCTCCACTCTTCTAGTGAATTATACCTATAAGCAGTGTTCCCGCTAACAGGGGTTTCCAGATGTTGTTGACTACAACTCATAAGAACATAACGAGGTTCTGATCTGTTCGAGTACACAAGTTCTTCTCTAGAGCAAGATGTGAACCATCTGAGAAAGTCAACATGACTCATTTTGCACCAACCAGTTTCACCTTAAATTAATATTTCCCAAAGTTCTGAGACATGCCTTATCCCCAAATAAGTTGAAGGCACATTCTGCTCTTACACACACAAGTTTAGATTATGTAAAACTAAGACGTAGCAGAGTACATGTTTTGCATGCAGAAGGCCTCTGGTTCAATCCCTGGTATCTCTCCACCCTCTCCTGAGTCGCACTCCTGCTCCTCCTCCTGCATCCCATTGCTTCCATCCCCCTCACCTCTCTTGGTCACTCCTCCGTCCCTTTACTTCATCCCCCTCAACCTTCTTGGTCATGGCTGAAGCATTGTGGCGCCTATTGGCAAGCTGCAGCCCCCTATTCCCAGAGACCTTCTCACTTGCATCCAAGGCCCGCTACTGCTCCTCCAAACAGGAGCAGCAGCAGAAGTGGTTGACTGGGCCCTTCCTCACTGCTGCCACTGCCATGACCGCTCATTCCCCTCAGGCTGCTGACAGGCCCGGGCCCGTCCCTTGCCTGCCTGCCTCCTCCGCCAATTGCCTCGGTAGCCCCAAACAGCAGCAGTGGTTGACTGGGCCCTTCCTTGCTGTCACCACCACCATGGCTGCTCGTTCCCCACAGGCCGCTGACAGGCTCAGGCCCATTGCTCGCCCTTCCTTCTTTCTCTCTTCCCCTCCTCTCTTTTTCTCTCTCTCTCTCCTCCACTCACTCTTCTGTCTTTCTTCTCTTCCTCCCTCTCCCTCCTTGAGTTAACAGATCTTGTTCATCTTGTTTCCTCATCTAATTCACACAGTGGCAGCCTCCATCTCCTGAAGGGGCTCTTTCCTCCCTCATGACCCCAATCTTTGCAGACCCCTGCCATCTATCTATCTATCTATCTATCTATCTATCTATCTATCTATCTGTCTATATTTTCCAACTGACCTTAACCATCACAGGCTCCTGCACTCTATCTGCATATAGAATCCCCACTGCCCAATCACCATGGTGCTTCTGCTCTCATAGGCTTCTGCTTGTGAACTCTCGCGAGAGCTGCCACAAATGGGATTAGCCATGGGTACGCCTTAGAGAATTATATATACAGATAGATATGGATGGACCAATGGTCTGGCTTGTATAAGGTAGCTTTCTAATGTTCAGAAGAAAGCGGCTTCATGCATTCAGATGTCCTCAGCAGCTCTGGGTATCTGTATTAGTCACTGATCTGGTGTTTCCACTGACTGGAAGGAGGGAAATCCAAAGCAGGCTGTCATGTTGACCAGAATCAGGAATCCTCGTATAAGGACAGTTAATTCTGCTGCATTTAGAACAACTGAACAACAATCCAGTCATGCCCAATGCAGCGAAGTGGCTGAATACCTGTCCTCAGTGGAGGTAGAATGGAAGGCAGCAAGACCAGAGCTGAAGAATTAAGCAGAAAGGTAGCAGGAAGCTTCCTCTGTGGATTGGTGTGTCAGGCTCAAAAAGGCCTTGCAGTGTTTTGCATAGGTGTGCACGGAACCGTCGGGCCCGGTTGGGTTTGAGACCGGACCGACCTCCAACAGAACCGGGCCAGTTTGGTCCGGCCCCCATCTAACCCACCCCCAGTCCGGTCGGGGTCCGCTAATTTTTTTTAAAAAACAACAACAAACCTGTAGCCCCTTTGGGGGGCTTGCTGTAGGCCGCCGGGGGGGGGGTGTCCACGAGGGTTCATCCTCCCCCTGCCGGCCTCCCTCATCACCACCGCGGCCGGGTAAATGTAGTATTTTTGCCCTTTCGGGCCTCCGGAAAAGTGAGCAGTGGCCATTTTGGTCACCGGTGCAAATTCGCAAATGCCCTCTGCGAGGCCTGGCATGGCCTATGGCCTCACAGAGGGCATTTGCACATGCATGGTGGTGGTCAAAATTGCCACCGCTCACCTTTACGGAGGCCCCAAAGGGCCAAAAATACATTTACCCGACCGCGGCAGTGATGAGGGAGGCCAGCAGAGGGAGGGTGAACCCTCGCGGACCGACACCCCCCCCCCATGGCCTACAGCAAGCCCCCCGAAGGGGCTACAGGTGTTTATCCTTAATTTAATTTTTTTTAAAAAATATCATGGACCAAATTTGTGGACCTGTCCAACAGTTCGGTTCCGATCTGGACGGAACCAGGGGTGGTTTCGGTTCGATCCCGAACCCTCGAACCTCCGGACCAAACTGCCGGACCGCGGACCACCAGACCAGTTTTGCACATGCCTAGTTTTGCATAGTCCACTAGCATTTCCAGGCAGATAGTGTGACAGAGACTGCCTCAAATATATCCTTCATCCTCTGTCATCCATCAAATTCACAATATCAAAAATAGTTCTGTTGTTGAGGTTCAGGCATTGTGCCAGACGATGTTTAAGCCTTCCACAGTCATAGGAGGCAGATCAAGAATCACTTTCCATCCACTGCTACTACCAGCTTGACAGCAATTTCCTGCTCGTGCAAGGTTCGCAACATTCAATCCCGCCTGTCTTTTCAACATTTCAGGTTTATCATGAAAATCTAGAAAGAGAGAGGGAGACCAGATTTCCTCTGCAAAATTAAAGAAGGCAGTGGGGATGCGGAAGTGTGTAGTGGGCTGAGATAGTTTGGGGTGTTGTTTTTTAAAGTTTGATTAATGCCATACCATAAAATATATCCACATCTGGGTAAAAGAACTCGTATTATTCAACTTAGTGGTCAATTGTAGTCGAAAATCAAAGCACGTGTGTGTGTGCGTGCACACACACACACATGCCGCAGAACACAAAACTGCTGAGAACCCAAAGAACTGGGGGTGGAAGGGATAAAAGCCCACACATGTGTGAATGTTAGCACGACTCTGATCTTGCTCTGGATAAAGAAGCTTAGACACTACAACCTCTGGGTAGGGACAATTCAGTGCCTCACTGCCAATGGCATTCAGGGCTGCAGCTCAATGGCAAGATACACTTGCTTTGCATGCAGAAAACCCCATGTTCAATCTTGGCACCTCCAGGCAGGTCTGGAAAGGATCCCTGTCTGAAGCCTTGGTAAGTTGCTGGCAGCCAGTGCAGACAAGACTGAGTGAGAGGAAACAATGGTCTGACTTTGTATAAGGCAGCCTCGTATCTTTTACCAATCACAGAATCTGTCCAGCAGCTGCAGAGACCTTGGCTGGCTTCACTCAGGCCTTAAGCTCTCTCCAGGGCTAGTCTCTCCACTAGGTCAGGCTTCCCCAACCTGTGACCCTCCAGGTGTTGCTGAACTACAACTCCCAGCTTACACAGCCACATTAATTTTGTATGCTAGCTAATGAGCATATTTAGTATACAAATCAGGCCTGGTTCCCAACACCCCACTTTCTGCCCCAGTGTCTCTCCTGCCATCCCCCCACCTTCTGCCCCAGTGTCTCTCCTGCCCTCCCCCCACCTACTGGCCTAGTCTCTCCCCTGCCCTCCCCCCACCTCTCCTGCCCCAGTCTCTCTTCAGCCCTCCCCCCATCTTCTGCCCCAGTGTCTCTCCTTTTTGCCGCGGCCTGGCCTCGCTGCAGCTGCGTCCAGCAGCTCTTCCTCACCCCGCTCCCGGCCCAGCCTTTCCTTCTTTTTGCCACGGCCCGGCCTGTCCGCTGCCTTGGCGCAGCCTGGTCCAGTGGCTCTGCCTTGACCCAGCCCAGGTCCACCAATTCTGGCTCACTGCGGGCCAGACCTGGCCTCTCCTCCTGTTTGCTGTGGCCCGGCCTCTCCGCTGCCTCACTGCTGCCTGCGGCTGTGCTGCCATTTGGCACTGCCCGGCCTCCAGCCTATCAGGCGCCTCCACCGCCCAGCCAATCAGCTGGGCTCCGGGACACACATTCTAAACGTGCACCCAGGAAAATTATCAATCAATCAATCATGTTTATTTACGGTCATAGACCAAAATTTACATACATAATAATACACATAATATAATAGTAATATATACATAATAAAATCAGGAGCATGGACTCATCCTAATCAGCAGTTTCCCGTTTACATAATCTGGTCTACCATCTGTTGTCTAGCCTTCTTAGCTGCCTCACAGAACTTAGCAACTTTAAATGTTACTTCCTCCTTCTGATCTGAGAGCAGATAGTTGACGTAAAATGCATCTGTATGACCTGGGAAATCAGTCAGTAATGAGGAAATATAACAAGTTCGTAAGTCCCTATAGAAGAGACAGCGGAGTAAAATGTGAAAGATAGCCTCCTGTTCTCCAGAGCCACAAGGGCATAGTCTCTGTTCTTTTGGGATCCCTCTAAATTTACCTTCTAGTTCAGCTGAAGGTAGCACATTAAATCTGGCTAGTGTAAACATCCTGCGATACTTAGTAATGGTAATCTTACCCAGGTAATTCGCAGGTTTAGTGTTATACATTTGTAGACCTAGGAAAACTTCTTTAGAGATTAAAGATCAATCAGTTTGCATTTCTATATCATAGATCCGCTGCAGGAAAATTATATATAGAGATTATTATTATTATGTATTTAAATGGCTGTTTCAAAAAATTTCAATTTAAAATGTTCAGTACAAAATGTAGAAACATGATACGAAATCCCCCCCAAATCATGTCTGCATCGCCGTAAAAATCTTACCACATTTATAATACCCACTTAGTATAAATATTACAATCTATATCAAATTTTATATTTCAAAAATCCAAAAGTGGATCCCACAGTACAGAAAGATTATTTTATTTGCCTCCCTTATTTCAGTCTTATAAATTCTGTTACTTTAATCATTTTAACCACTTCCCCAACCTTTTCTTACCATTCAGTAATGAAGAGAATCAGAGCCCTTCCAATGTCTTGCAGTTATTTTAGCAGCAGTCAAAAGGCCCAATGTTGGGGGGATTTACAAACATTCCAACAGAACTACGTTAGGCCATGTTTCAATTTTTTTAATTATTATTTCTAAATTATCTAGTATCTCCTTCTTCCAAAAATTCTGAACCAAAGGGCAACTCCATAACAGATGGTAAATGTCTGCATATAGACCTCCAAACTTCCAATACCTCACAGTGCTCTTGTATATCTTCTTAAGTCTTTTAGGTATCATGCAACATCAATATAAAACTTGGCCACTGAAAATTCCATTCCATTCTTGTTCTGATATATCTATCCCTATATATCGATCTAATAGCAGGTCGGGTAGAGTAAAATCGAGTTTGTAATGTGTAGGATATATGCTTTGAATTATTATAGCAATGGTTGATTTGTATAGTTAATGAATCGCACAGATTGGTGAGTGGGAAGTCAATATTTACTTTATTAGATGAAATGGGATTGTTAAGATATTGTAAAAACCAATAAAAATTTTTAAAGCGATGTATCTATCCCTAATAAGCTCACCCATCTAGTTTTGAAGGAGCCACTATGTTGTAGTTCATGGTCTAGCAACAAATGAAAAGGCTTAGTCAACATTCCTTAAGTTGATGTAGCTGTTTCAAACAAACTTTCAAAAATTCTGTATTCAGTTCTCAGGTGTCTGTTGTTGATTTTATAGTATACATACACACCATCTTAATCTGGTATAATGGAACCAGTCCACTGTTTCCCCATTCAAGCTTTGAGACAATCAATTAAAAGTTAAGCATTTTTTGTTCTGAAAGATATGTTCATATCTGATTATTACTGCAGACCCAAATTGATTCTCTGTTTTCAATATTAAAGGATTGATTGAAAATAAAGGAGATATATTTGGACTTTCAAAATTTTTGTACTTTTCCCAGTAACAGTTTCGCATTAACTCATTTAACATATAGTTTAATATATAGTTATTATAATCCATCATATCTATTTATTTATTTATCAAATTTGTACACTGCCCCGAACTTTCATCTCTGGGCAGTTAACAATAGCATAAAACAAGTTAAAACATATACAAAAACTAAAAACAGTTTAACAATTTAAAAATAAACCAGAAATTAAAACCTAAAAATTTAGAAAGCTGAGAAAGCTTGGGCGAAGAGATGGGTTTTCAAGTGTTTTTTGAAAATTGCCAGAGATGGGGAGGATCGTATCTCAGCAGGGAGCACATTCCACAATCTTGGAGTAACGACCGAGAAGGTCCATCTCTGTGTAGCCACCAAACGAGTTGGTGGTAACTGGAGACGGACCTCCTCAGATGACCTCAATGGGCGGTGGGGCTCGTAGTGAAAAAGAGGCTCTCTTAAATACCCAGGGCCTAAGCCATTTATAACTAGCATTTTGTATTTTGTCCGGTAACCTATTGGCAGCCAGTGTAACTCCATCAATAAAGGAGTAATGTGGTCTCTCTGAGATGACCCAGAGACCAACCTGGCTGCCGCATTCTGAACCAGCTGAAGTTTCCGGACTACGTACAAAGGCAGCCCCACGTAGAGAGCATTACAGAAGTCAAGTCTGCAGATTACTATCAGATGTACCACTGTTTTGAGGTCATTGATCTCGAGAAACGGGCACCGCTGGCATATCAGCAGGAGCTGATAGAAAGCACCCCCAGCCACCACCTCAACCTGAGAAACCAGGGAGAGGTGTGAATCCAGAAGTACTCCCAGACTGCAAACCTGTTCCTTTTGGGGAAGTGTGACCCTATCTAGAACAGGTAGATCAAAATCGTCTCTAGAGTTCTGACCCCACACAGTAAGTACCTCCCTCCGTCTTATCTGGATTCAGCTTCAGTTTATTCTCCCTCGTCCAGCCCATTACTTCTTCCAGGCAGGCATTTAGGGAGGATATGCCAGCTCCTGAATAAGCTCACATGAAGATGTAGAGCTGGGTGTCATCAGCGTACTGGTAACACCCAGCTCCAAATCCCCTTATTAGAATAAGGATCTTAAAGACCTGAATATTCCTGGCATTTTTCTAGATTTTTGGATTTTTCTTGTCTGGCTTGGATTTTATTCATCCATCAGCTTAATAAACAGCATTATTAATGGAATTTGTACTCATTACTTATATCATTTAGTATTCTGCATGGAATTTATTTGTTACTGAGGAACCTGGAATGGCTAAGATTAGAATATTTCTGACTTTTTATAACCTTAAAAAAAAATTACTATTCAGCACTATAGAACATTCCAAATTCATTTTTTGTTAGGTTAGACTCGAGATTTTGAAAGCTTCTAAATAATTTTTAACATTTTTTAAAATTTTTCAATTATATAGGTTTCAAATCAGATGAAGTTGGAGTGCGGAAATTTACATTTATTGATTTTAGTGATCTGTTTTTACGTGGACCAGCAAGTGGTGGAGATGGGAATACCTATTGTAGAACACTGTGCTTGAATTACTTATATTATCTATATCTTTTTTGTCATGGTAGAATGGGTTCTCGCCTCTTTAAATTACATAATTGTTGGACGATTAATCGGTTCACGGAGAGTTTTCCTTGAGAGGTTTAAGATCCTTTACTGAAGGTTAGATTCAGGTTTAGACTTTCCTATATATACACATACAATTACTACTATTGTTTCCTTCTTATGTATGGGGATCTTTTTTGTTGTTGATGATGGATAAGATCTGTTTGTATGGTTTTGTTGGACTCTCAGAGATGTAAGCTTTTCTGTTTCTAATACTAATAAAAGCATTTTTAAAAGGGAGGACGGACGGAGTGGACTTAGACCTTGTGCCCCAGGGAGCTGTCCTGGAATGCGACAAGAGTAAAAATCTGGTCCTAAAACTCTTCGTACAACGTAGGCAAATCTTAATTACCCTGTGCACGTCCAGAGTATGCCACTCCTTCTTCTTAGGTTAATTGGGGTTAGGGCAAAAAGATGGCAGCATGAGCTTCTGTGATCTGTGAAACAATTAGTTAACTTTAGGCACAAAGGTAGGATCTGTCCATAGGAGAATGTAATCAGGGAAAATCAGACACGGTTTCATATGTGTAAACAGCACGCTCAGCTCTGAAATCCAACACGCGGAGCTAATGGCAACAAGAAACAACCTTCAACAAAAGAAACTTTAGAGAAAGCAATCTGAGAGGTTCAAAGGGAGCCTTATTTATTATTTATTTATTTAACATTTATAGCCCGCTTTTTCCTCCGAGGAGCTCAGAGCGGTGTATATGGTTATGTTTATCCACACAACAACCCTGTGAGGTAGGTTAGGCTGAGAGATACATGACTGGCCCAGAGTCACCCAGTGAGTTTTGTGGCTGAATGGGGATTTGAACTCGGGTCTTCCCGGTCCTAGATAAACACTCTAACCACTATGCTATAGGGAAGAGAGGAGAGCTAGTCTTGTGGTAGCAAGCATGACTTGTCCACTTAGCTAACTTGATGTGTGAGCACTGTAAGATGTTCCCTCTAGGGGGATGGAGCCACTCTGGGAAGAGTAGAAGGCTCCATGTTCCCTCCCTGTCATCTCCAAGACAGGGCTGAGAGAGCCATAGGAGCTCTTGGGGAACCGGAGCTGTGTTTGAAGCCAAGAATTTATAGTATTAGAATGTCTGGGAAAGGTGTACAGCGAAAAGGAAAGGGAATTAGAGCTTATTTGGATGAAGCAAAGACAGTTGGAGCGATGCTTCAGCCCAGTAATGAGGAGGAAGATATGGAGGATGCGGAAGAAGTACAGGAGTATTGTTTTAAAACCTCCTCAAATCCTGGATGAGATGTGGAGGCTGATTTAACTGAAGGTTTGATAAAACAACTCAAACAGGAATTGAAAACTGAATGGGACAAACCCATTGCAATGATAAGGAATGACTTGGCAGGTATGTCTGAACAAATTAACAATCAATTTAAGGAATTGTCTCAACAAATTTCAGACATTGCTCAAACTGCTAGCAAGGCTTATGATATGGCTATGCCAAATCCATCTGACATAAGCAAAGTTTTTAAAGATATTGCTGAAATCAAGACTGACTTGGCTGACGTCCAAGATTGCAATAGGACAAATAATATACAGATAAAAGGAATGAATGAAAGTATGGGGAAAGCTGATTAAATTGGATATCTCGTTCCTAAGATACAGCGTGGTGTAGTGGTTAGAGTGCTGGACTAGGACTGGGGAGACCCGAGTTCAAATCTCCATTCAGCCATGATACTTGCTGGGTGACTCTGGGCCAGTCACTTCTCTCTCAGCCTAACCTACTTCACAGGGTTGTTGTGAAAGAGAAACTCAAGTATGTAGTACACTAGGGATGTGCACAAAACCGGTTCACCCGGTTCAGTTTGAATTCGAACCGGGTTCAAACCAGGAGGGGGTGGTTCAGTTTTGGTTTTGTCTGAACCACCCCCTTGTTCAGTTCGAATTCGCACTGAATCAGTTCGAACTGGTTCGAACCTCAAAAAGTAGGTAGGATGCAAGGCAACCTTGGGTGTCACCTACCACTCAAACCTCAAATCGATTGGACCTCCCTATAATTTTTTACAAATTTTTAAATTATTTTCAAGTTTTGCCCATAACTCTCTATGTGGAGCAGTTAGGGGCAAAAAGCTGGGCTGGGTGGTAGGCATCCATGGGTGTCCTCCACCCCAAAAATCCCAAGGCAATTGGTTGCTCCTAGTATTATTGGTGAATTTGGGGGGGGGATTCCCATTGGATAGAATGGGGATTTGGGGCAGCCCCGGACCCGCCTCTGTGGGATGGCAGCACCCCCAAAGTGGGTCTGGGGCCATGGAAAAAATGACCTCAGTCCCTCCCAAGCATCCCCGGATTGATAGGAGTGATGTTTTTTTTTTTTAATTAAGATTTTCTAAGGCATTAAATAATATCTAATTGAATTGGAAAGAATAGAATGTGTGTCAGTGGGTGAAAGGTAAAGCCAGCAAGCTCTAAGATAGATATCTATCTATCTATCCACAGCACTGCCAGCCTGGCCAAGGAGACCTGGGTGGTGACGCGCCATGTGCCTCCACATGGGTGTTGTACCCAGGTGCCTTGCATCCTTGCCACGGCTGACCTGCACCCTGCAGTGGACACAGCGGGCATGGTTTGGGGCATTTTCAGGGACCTCAAAATGCTCCCAGACACCGCTACCCTTGGCCTCCTGCGCCCTGGGCACTCTCTTAGGCCTCTTTTGGCTGGGTGGCTGCAGTCCGGGGGGGGCGGCCGCCGCTGTCTGCCCACTGTTGCCACCCAACCCGCCCCTTCCGCCCTCCATGCGAGAGGAAGGGCCCGGCTCCACTGGCAGAGGAGAGGCAGGCCTCTCCTCCATCACCTCGGCAGACCATTCCTCGGAGTGGTGGGCTTCATGAGGGGGGGACCCACTGAGCGGCGAAAGGATAGGGGGAAGGGCCCCAAGAGGGAGGAAGAACCTGGCTGCATCGCTGCCAGCCGTAAGATCCTCACCGCCCTCTGCCTGCTCTCCCACACCAACAGTCTCCTCCACCACCACTGGTGGTGCCCCAGCAGCAACTGGTGCCGCCGAGGAGGGACCCGCCACAGCCCTAGTGCCTCTGCCTCTGCCGCGATTGCCGGCAGCAGGCTGGGGGAAATCGAGCCTGCGGACAAACCCCTCAGCTGGGGCAAAGAATTGTGCAACGGGAAGGACAAGGGTATCCTCAGGCTCCCCGCGTTTTACAACTTGGAGCAGGCCCCACCCCATTGGCCAGTACTCTGGCACAAGAAGTATGAAGGGACTTCCCGGCTGGAGTAGCCTTGCCTCAGTACCAAGGTTCACTTGCTCTGGTATGCATCTCCTTCTTGACTCTCCTGACTACTCGGCATGACGCCTGGCCTGTTAGGACTCTTCCTTGTCCAACTCTCTAACTCCCTGTTCCTGATCTGGCCTCCGGTGTGGCTCCTGACTTTTACTCCCCTCTTGATCCCCTGATTTGACCGACCTTCTGACTTGACCCTCCTGCTCATTCCTGGACCTTGTATCCTGATTCTGCCTCCTGGTGGACTCCCTGGCTTGACCTCCTTGCATGTGCGTGATTCTGGACCACTGCCTTGTCCTACAGCCCCAGGTCATCGGCCTCTCCAACTCACAGCTCCTGGCACTCCCAGCCATGGCTCTCTGCACCAGGTCCCACTGCCCATGATTCAGCCTTTCTGACACCTCCTCTAATTGGCAGCACTTCTCCAAGCTCTCCAAGTCAGCAGCTGCTGAGATCCCTGTATCTAGAGATGGTGAGGACTGACCGTGGGACCTTCTGCATGGAAGGTAGGTGCTCTACCCTCAGATCTACTTCCCTCGCCTTATGGAATCTCTCTCTGGCAGAATACTCTATGTACCTGTTTCTCCCTCATGGCCTTCTCGTACTCGGCCTGTACAATATCTAGCTTGCTTGGCATCCAGTTCGGCTTGAGCTTTCTTTAGATCCAAATTGGCAGTCGTCAGACGGTTCTCCTGGACTGCCAAATTAGCCTATAAACAACCAGTTCACACAGAATAGGTTAACAAAATGCTAAGCAGAATTGCATCACTGACAAAGCTGCCTTTTGAAGAAAACTGTATTTGGGCAAAAGGCTAACCCTCTGCCAAAACAATGGAACTAATTGACAGCACATGATTAAAAAGAAATATTGACAAATGAATTATTAATAAGATAATAATAAAGCTGATTCGGCTAGAAATGGTTTTCCATAGAAATGCTAATGCCAGATCTATGCACACATAGTAGACGGCAAGGAGCAAATTGTTAATGCTCATCTGTATTTTGTTTTAAAGCCCTCCCTGCAAGTAAGGGAATAAAGACATCAAGGAGAAAGATTCTAGCTCAGCTATCTCTCTGCTTTGCTATGCTAGTTTTCTGCTTCATGTAGGGGTGGTTGTTTTTTGCCCAGAGGAATATTCAAAAATGTACCCCCTCCCCAGCCTGAAGTGTTACAGTCCATTCCACCACCACAAGAAATCTACACCTTGTTTTGTTGCATGTGTAGATCCAGCCTATTCTTCTTCCATTGGGTGGAATACTACTATACATACTAGCTGATCTGATTTAACTCTGGTTTCAGTCACGCCATTTTCATTTGGGCTTACCTTTAAAGGTAGAACTTCCTTGTTGATAGCAAAGAAGGAAGCCATTGCTTTAGTCCACAAGCAAAGGCCAGCCACATTTCCACAAACTCTTTTAGCTGTCTCAGTGTTGTAGTCTCCCTTTTCAAAGTAAGGGCTCAACTACTCCACTACTTCTTCATTAATTGTATCTTTTGGAAATTGCTAGAAATACCATGAAGAAGCCAGCTTAGTTCCATTGACAACCCAACATTAAATAAATGTGTTGCCTTCCTATTAACTATTACGTGATGTCAAGCACACAAAAGAGAACAGCAATGGGTATTCAAATCTTAAGTGACTCCACATTGGGTATGGCATACTGTTTGGAATAATTCAAAGTTAGCTTTGATTACATTTATTACAAAAATAGGTAGTAATTTGGCTATTCATATAAATACTCTAAACCCAGGAGTGTTAGATGTCCCTTGTTCATCCAAGGTCCTGGTTTCTCTTGCCCAATATAAATCCCTTACCTGAACCTGACTTGGTTCCTTATCTGCTCCTCTCTTTTAGCTAGTCTAACTTTTGTTGCAACTACTCTATTTCACATTTCAGCCAAATGTCTAATTGGCTTCCGGAATCATCCTAAGTGTTGTTCTCATTTATTGTACCTGCATTACACTTTCTATTGCTGTACCGCTTCTCAAATTTTACACCCTGCTTTGTGATGCAGATTTTACATCTTCTTTTACATCAAAACAAAACCACAAATTCTGTACTATTATTTTTTGTGCTGATAAGAGCTTAGTCATTTAATTTCTACTGCCACTGTCTGCATTGATCTTCCAATTTAATAACCTGTGACCAAGCCTCAAACTGGGGTACAATTTATCCTTATGCATTTTAATTAGACCTGGTTTATGAGTACTACTGCAAAAAGTTTATTCAGGAACAAAATCCTCAGTCATTTACTGTTCAAGAATATAGGATTACATATATTAAAAGGTGGGGAAAGAGGAAAAAGGAAGAGAGCTTCCCCTTGCAATTGCCTCTGAATAAATCCCAAGATAATCATTTATCACAGTACCTCACATTAAATGGTCCTGTGTCCAGGGCTCCAGCATTTTTATTTGTGAACTCAGTACCACCTCCCATGCAGGCACTTTAGAACTAAACTCATACATATATACCCCAGCAACCCATTTTTAACAGGGACCCATTTTTTAAACTGAGAAAAACCTGAAAGGCCAGCAAAATAGGTTCTATCCCACTGATTCAGTCACATACAAGTACACATATGAGCTAAGAGATCTTTAATCCTCTCTTCTTCAGTGCAAACTGCCACAAGGCTTTGGCACAGACCTTCCTTTAGGCACTTAAGCTGCTCACTTCAACTTCTGTATCTCTGGTTTGTGCACAGGAACCCAAGTTACATAATTTAAGGCTCCGCCCAAGTTTCTCTTGCTATTCACTCTGAAGGGGAAAGCACTGAAGAGCCCTGTGCTTGTATCTCAACTTGGGAGAAAGTGCCTGAGGTGCATGTGTGTATGAGGAGGATGTCTTTGGAATCAGGAGCTTTGTTGGGGCCAGATGGAAAAGCCTTTGTGGGAGACAGAATGTTGCCTCTAGCTGCCTATTTCTACTGTATATAGTATTTTATTTCCAACAAGTTTACTGAGTGTTATCGATTCCATTTTATTCCTACCCATCAGGTCTACATCCTCAGTTTTTGACACACCTGCAGGTTCTGTAAGAAGTTCCCTGCTGTCATCAGTTTCAAGGACTCCAGCCATGATGGAATGGTGCAATTTTTCTCTACAGTACATCCATTTTGACCACATTGACCCTCCTCTCGAACAGCAGCAGCACACAGTCCATGATACGCATGATAAGATGAGGTGGGCGACCCAGAGTCCGGACAGTGGCAATATCTGCAGGCTTGATAGTCTAGGTTATTGAAGTGGGGTGGGGAGAACAGAATTAGTACCTCAACTATCAGCTCGCTAACTCCTCGTACAAGCAGGACAATCTAGCATTAAATATGACATTCCTGGGGACTAGGTGAAGTATCTGAGTAGAGACGAAGATTACACTCCCCACATGCCTAGTGCTAACCTGCAGAGCAGCCTCCGCCTCTTCTAAGGCGGGTCTGGCAGACTCCAGTTTTTCTTCAGCAATAGCTTTGTCGGCCGAGATACTGTCTACAATAACCTGGGCTTTGTCCTTCACTTTCTGTACTTCTGCCTTCACCTTTTCAGCAGCCTGTGCTTTTACTGTGACTTATTTTAACACCTATTAAAGGAAATCAAACACCAATGGGCAAATGGAAAGTAAATTAAAAGTATATCCATTCTGCTAGAATATCTTCTGTGTAAAAGGTTAAATTTTTTGTTCATGAGTCATCAAAGTTGATCATAGATCAATAATTCAGCAATAATCAATCATTAGATTCTGTTTTCAGGACTTTCCTGAAAGAAAAACTGTCCTTACCATATCTGCTTTTTGATTGGCAACCTGGAGCTCTTTTTCCTTGACTTCCAGCTCTTTGCTCAAAGCAGCCACTGATTCAGAAGCCTCTTTCAGCTTCTCCAGTCCGGTATTCATTCTGCAATTTAACATACAGTGTCATCACAATTACAACAGGATCAAAACACATAAATATGTTTTGCAGTCAGATTAGTTGAGCTGACTGGAAGAAGGCTTGATCTTGTATTTTATTAGTTTTGAAACCAAGATAATTTCTCATTTTTTATTCCACCTAAAACCTTAAGAATCCAATAGTTCACCAAGGCAAGGAAGGGCAAGGGGATGAGGTAGAGCTGGGAAAGCGAAGACAAATGTGTATAAAACCTATACAAATATTGACTTGGCTATGCAGAGCTTTTACCACCGGTTCAGCATAATCATCACCATATGCTCATGATGGGATACATAGCAATAGCAATAGCAATAGCACTTACATTTATATACCGCTCTATAGCCGGAGCTCTCTAAGCGGTTTACAATGATTTAGCATATTGCCCCCAAGATTCTGGGTACTCATTTTACCGACCTCGGAAGGATGGAAGGCTGAGTCAACCTTGAGCCCCTGGTCAGGATTGAACTTGTAACCTTCTGGTTACAGGGCGGCAGTTTTACCACTGCACCACCAGGGGCTCTGCGCCACCAGGGGCTCTACATAACAACATGGCTTTCTGCGCCACCAGGGGCTCTACATAACAACTATGCATACATATAAAGGAAGGGTTACTCCAAGAAAGCATCAAAGGCAATGTACTGTCAATCAAACTCTGAACAGTGTAATGTGTATTTAATATATAGTGGTATGGGTAAAGGATGTGAAATTCCAGGTGTCCATTTGCAACTGGCACCTGGAAAAAATGGGTTTCTTCTTATGCCATCTTTGCTGTTTCATGTAAGAGCTGGATACCTCCTTTGGCCCTTACTTCATTCATTAATCTGAACCAGAGCATAGTTTCAAAACTCCTTCCAATAGCAAAACTCAGCTCTGGAAGATACAGGATTACTGGTAATCATTAGAGCTGTGCAAAGGGCAAATATTCAGTTTGGAAGCTGCCTTGGAAATTCAGAGGGGAGTGTTATTTGATTTGGTACCTCAGCTGTACACTGTGCTTTGATTTTATCCAAGCATCACTTCTATTAGGAGACAATGTTTTGGACTATAATGAGAATCATTAAAAAGCCTAAAACTTTTTTATTTCTTGGCAGAATCATATGAAAACTGAAGGAATGGCACTCTCTTCTGAAAGCATGAAGCCTGCCAAATTTCAGATGAATAGGTGCAGGAGTTTTTATGCAAGAACATATTAAAGGTTACGTTTTCCTTCCCCTTTTGACATCAAATGATCCTTCAGCTTATAATAAGAGATCAGAGCATTGGTTTCACTTACCGTGAAGGCTTCTTCTAGTTGGTGTTGCCAGAGACATCTCTGGGTTATCCTTTCCCACTAGCTCCTAGGCAGGACAGATTTGATTTGCCAATAGAGATTTGGCCACGCCTCCTTGGGGCTAGGGGGACAACCCCGCCCAGTTCTTTTGTCCGAGATATCTATACACACCAAAGAAGGTAAGAGAAAAAACAGGTAAAAACCCATGGACACAGCAAGTACCAGAAACAGGAAAATTGAAAACTAGGTGCTCGGAGGGTCCACCAGATTTAGCCTTGTAGCGGTAGTGATGACTGTTCCGAAAAGTTATTGTTTAGCTTGGGAAGCCAGAAGATACACCACCTCAATCAGGATGAGGCCAGGAGCACCAAACTGGGTGGGTCGAGGTGTCCCTGGCAACACCAACTAGAAGAAGCCTTCACGGTAAGTAAAACCAATGCTCCGTTCTCAGTTGTTGTTGCCAGGGACACCTCTGGGACATAACACAGCTTGGCCAAACAGGGCGGGAGCGCTCTGGCCTACTCCTGAGGGAGGACCCGCTGAAGCACCCTTCTGCCGAACGCGGCCTGGATGGTAGCATGAGTCTCGATTTTATAATGCCTGGTAAACGTTGAGGGCGTAGACCAAGTGGCGGCCCTACAGATGTCCTGAGCTGGCGCATTAGACGAGAAAGCAGCTGAGGTGGCTGCAGCTCTTGTTGAGAGTGCCAAGATGTTCGATGGCGGTCTAAGATGCTGCATCTCGTATGCTAATACGATGCACGCCCGTATCCAGCGGGCGATTGTGGGCGACGTTACGGGGGAACCCAAGGACCTAGGGTGAAAGGAAAAAAACATCTTGTCCGTGGTCCGAAGCGAGGCTGTGCGCTTAATATATTTCTTTAGACACCGACGGACATCTAGGTTGTGCCACAACTTCTCCCGTTCATGCACTGGATGGGGGCAGAACGAAGGGAGGAAAACATCCTGGGATTGGTGAAAAACTGAAGCAACCTTTGGTCTAATAAAGGGATCTGGAATCAGCCTGATAGCTTCCTTGGAGAAGATACAGAATGATTTGTGAACGGACAGAGCCCTCAGCTCTGAAACCCGCCTTGCCGATGTTATTGCTACTAGAAAGGCCAGCTTGAATGACAGCATCTTGAGCGGAATGTTTGCAATTGGTTCAAATGGCGTTTTTTGAAGTGCCTTTAGGACAATGTGCAGGTCCCATGACGGAAAGCAGTGAACAGTTGGTGGGGACAATAGCGTCGCCCCCCTCAAAAAACGTTTGAGGTGTGGGTACGTTTGTCAAGTATCCAGCTTGTTTCCTGATATCAGGCCTACTAGGGAAGCTGCTTGGTGTTTTATGGTGTTTGGTCGTAGACCTTTTTCTAAGCCCTCCTGTAGAAAAAGGAGGAGGTGCTGCAATTTGGCGCTACCCCTAGGTACTGAATGACGGGCTGACCAACCAAGAAAAGCCCTCCACATACATTGGTATATACGATTAGTAGAGAGTCTACGGGACGCCAACATGGTGGTGACGACTTTAGACGCATAGCCAAATTGTCTTAAGGTTCGCCGCTCAGTCTCCATGCGGCAAGCCTTAGCCAGCCCGGGTCAGGATGTAGCACTGGACCCTGTGACAGCAGGTCGGGAAGGACTGGGAGTTCCCAGGGAGCCTCTGTGGATAGATGTAGGAGCTCTGAGAACCAGGGCCGTCGTGTCCAGAACAGAGCTATTAGTATGGCTTGGGCTCGCAGTAGCCGTATCCTCCTCAAGACCCTGGCTAACAAAGGGGTCGGGGGGGGGGTAGGCGTACAGCAGACCCTTTGGCCATTCGGTTGATAGGGCGTCTGAGGCTACAGCCCTCCTGCATGGGAACCTGGACATGAACCGAGGCAGTTGAGCGTTCGACGGAGAGGTGAAGAGATCGACCACTGGGGTTCCCATTCTCCTTACTATTGCTTGGAAGATAGTCGGATGTAGTGACCACTCCCCTGGCTGGACGTCTTCTCTGCTGAGCCAGTCTGCCAACACATTCAGATCTCCTTTCACATGATGGGCTGTCAATAAACTGAGCTCCTTCTCTGCCCAAGAGAGTAGCTGGACTGCCTCCAGATGCAACGATTTTGAACGGGTCCCCCCTTGCCTGTTTACGTGCGCCTTCGCAGTCGTGTTGTCTCTTTTTATTAACACGTGACATTTGTGAACTGCTGAATGGAAGGCTAGCAGAGCCAGTCGAATGGCATGGAGCTCCCTCCAGGTGATGCTGTGCCTCTTTTCTGCCACTGTCCACAGTCCCTGGGCCGTCAGATTGAGGCAGTGGGTGCCCCAGCCCCTGTCGCTGGCGTCCGTGGTCACTATGATTCTGGGGGGGGGGGTCCAGAAACTCCTTTCCCTAGAGCAGGTTCACCGAAGATAACCACCAACGAAACGATCCCCTGAGAGTGGGCGACAGCTTCAACTTCAACTTCCTCCGCCGTGCAACCTGGTGAGGGAGGAGGAACCACTGCAGGGTAGTGCAGACGGGCCCATGCAAAGACCTCTATCGTGGCGACCATCAGGCCTAGGAGCCTTGCTAGAGACAACAGCAGAGGGGACGGAGACAGCAGAATGCCCTGTATTTCCTCCGTGATTGACTGGAAACGGTCTTGCAGAAGAAAAAGTTGATCTCTTTTTGTGTCGATCACTACGCCCAGGTGACGTAACTGATGGCTTGGGATGAGTTGACTCTTTTCTCGGTTGACTACGAAACCGTGGAATTCTAGCTCTGAGAGTGTCAGTGAGAGGTCCCGCCGGGCCTCTGGTTGGGTATGCGATTGGACGAGCAAATTGTCGAGATACGCAAATAACCTGACCCCCTGTAGTCGAAGGCGCGCCACCAGGGGGGCCAGGACTTTGGTGAACACCCTGGGAGCGGACGAGAGGCCAAACGGAAGAGCAGCGATTGAAAATGAAGGCCTGCGTACTTGAAGCGTAACAGCCTTCTGCTCTCCTGGTGGATCGGGATATGCAAATAGGCCTCCTTGAGGTCGATAGACACTAGGAGGCCCAGATGGTGTAGGGCCTCCGTGATTGACCGCAATGTCTCTATGCGGAAATGCTCCCGCTTTACCCATTTGTTCACATATTTTAGGTCTAGGACCGCCCGCCTGGACCTGTCTTTTTTGGGGACGGTAAACAGAATAGAATAGACGCCTCCCCGCTCCTGGGCAGATGGAACAGGTTCTATCGCTCCAATTTCCAGCAGGTGATGGATCGTCTGGGACATCTCTGCATGTTTTTGCCAGGATTGAGATCTTTGGGTCAGAAGAAACCTCTGGGGAGGGGGGGCGTCCAATTCTATTCTGTACCCTGTCCGAATGATTTGAAGGACCCAATTGTCTGTAATGGAGGACTCCCAAACGGAGAGGAAGTCCCCCAGGCGGCCCCCTAGGAATCCCGAGCGGGCGTCATTCACTTGTCTTTTGCTTGGTTGCAGTGGCCTGTGGCTTGAAGTATGGCCTTCCCCTGTAAGAGGAACGTTGGCGTCCCCAGGAACCACTCTACTGCCTAGTGTCCCTATCCCGGCCCCTGAAGGGCCAAGAGCCTTGAAAAGGCTGAGGCTGAGAAAATCCCCTTTTAAAAGCACGGTCGGGCTTGCGGCCGGACAGTGGCATGGTTTTGCGCTTGTCGTAAGATTCCACTAGGACGTCCTTAAGGGCAGCCTCCCCGAATAATTTGGTTGCGTCGTAAGGGACGGCGGTCAGGTTACTCTTTGCTGTATTGTCAACTGACCAGTTCTTTAGCCACAGGTGGCGATGCCCCAGCACTGATGTGGCAGCTACTCTTGAGGAGAACCTGACGGAGTCCAATGTAGCATCCGCTATAAAGGCCTGAGCCTTTTGCACCTTGACCAGTTGTTGTCTCAGCTTAACTGGGTCAGAGGGCGTGTCATTAAGGAGATTGTCCAGCCATAAAAGAGAAGCTCTTGCGGCCATAGAGGCTGCGGTGGCCGCTTGGGTAGACAATGAGGAGTTATCATGCGCTCTTTTAAAGACAAGCTCAGCCTTTTAATCGGCTGGGTCCTTTAATGTTACCTCACCATCCCGCGGGACCAGGGAATTGGAGACCAGCTGGGCGATGGGAGCGTCGGCGCAGGGCGTCCTGAGCAGGTTGGAAGGTTCCTGCTGGTAGGAATAGAGGCGGTTAGTCACTGACATAGGTTTCCTATTAGCCGCTGGAAGTAGCCATTCCTGCTTAACTACTCTGTGAATAAGCTAGGAAAGGGTAATCAAATGTCCTTAGGTTTCGCCCTTGGGAAAACTACCTCCCCTTTGTCAAAGCTGGCAGTATCAGGAGGGGTGCTCTGTTGGAGCCCTATTGTTTTAATAATCCGAGACATTAATGGATTATAGTCCTCAGCCACAAAGAGTCTCTGTGAGACCGACACGGCCTCATTGTCCTCCCTTCCAGACCACTCTCCTTCCTCCTTGTCTGGGTGTTCTGGATCCTGTGGGAGACCCCCCAGATTGGAAGGGCTATCCCCCGCATCCGAGTCCGAGGCATCAGGGGCCCTTGGTTTTGTGGGTTTGGGATCAATGGGGTAGGGTCCCCAGAGTTGTACTCAGAGAGCTCTGAGGAGTGAGGAGAAGAGGGTGCAGGCTTTAACACCTTTTTACTTTTAAGGTGCTTTTTCTTTTCTTTTGCCTTTTTAGGCGAGGGGCTATCTTCCCCACTGGAGGAGGAAGTTTCAGAGGACGAAATGGTCCTTCTCCTTTTCATATATATTTTTCTTTTCCTTTTTAGCAGGCCTGAGCTGGTATACTGTCTCTACAATGGCATTTTTAAACCACGCCTGCCATTCCGGTGGCACAGTCTTTGGCATGGCTATGGTAGGCTTAGGGGCCACAGGGGCACTGACCCCCGACATGGTAGCTTGCCCGAGAGTCATGTTCACAGCGTCCAGAGAGTCCCCTGATACCTCCCTGAAAGGTGATTCGAACTCTGCCGAATGTTGGTTGGATGACTCTAAAATGGCCACCGTCCCCTCCTTTCACGCCATTTTTGCCCTCTCCTCCGCACATTCGCGCTCTTGCAACAGAGAGATTTGCCTTATTTCCTCTGATGTAGGCGGTGGATTAGCGCAAGGCACTTTCGAAAAAAGCGGGTATTTTTGGGATTCCAAGTCTGAGGTCTTTGCGGCGCGTCTGGCTGCCAAAGCTCATGTCTCGCGGCCCAAAGGCGGGAGAACGGGGGCAAGCCGAGAGGCGAGCGGTGTGAGCGGCTCTGAGGCAGCCGTTGCCGTCGCGAGCAGCGTGGCCGTGTTGGAAACTGCGGCTGTTTGGACAATAAAAGCTGCCGCCGCTGCGGTTATCAACGGGGAGATCAGGCGGGCTGCCGATGGTGGCTGGGGAGCCTGCTAGACTGGCGAGAGGTCTCGTCTAGATCGGCGCAAGCAAAACGGCCTTGAGGTGCCGGGACCAAACAGCTCTTGGCAGGGTCCGCGTGGCACCCAAACAACCCTTCCCCTACGCTCAAACTCCATACAAGAGGGAGCGGAAAGGGAAGGGGGGGACGGGACCAATGAGGAAGACAGTAACGGTTCTTTTTTTAATATATATATATATTGATGAAGGTGGACGGAGGACAGAGACAATGTGGTAAAGACTCACAACAGGACACCAAAAGTTAAGGAGAAGTGCGGAGCTGAAGAGAAAAACGTCTGCCTGGAGCTGAGCGAGGACAGAAAGAACTGGGTGGGGTTATCCCCCTAGCCCCAAGGAGGCGTGGCCAAATCTCTATTGGCAAATCAAATCTGTCCTGCCTAGGAGCTAGTGGGAAAGGATAACCCAGAGGTGTCCCTAGCAACAACACTGTGCTCAGATGGCATGCAAAGTGAAGCTAACATGTGAACAAGGCTTGCATTTTATGGATCTCCAAGTTTTACTTAGTGGGGCGGCGGGGAGTTGATCAAGATTAGCAATGTATGGATGATTTCAGCAGGCAATACTATATACCATAGATAATTATTCCCTTTCTTGTTAAACTAACAGTCAAACTAAAGGTCCAGGAGATTCTTAGTCAGCTTTGCTTTCATGACAGTTACCTGTAACAGCACAACAAACAAGGTGGTAGAATCTCTCTCACATTTAATTTGGAATTATGAAGGAACTAGATTGTAAAGGGTCAGAGTTTCCCCATAGATCTAATGAGGATATCTAAGCAGTTCAAAAATACCTGCAGTTTATTGAAGTTTTGTTGGTAGGAGCTGCGTTTTTGTTGAAGGGCAATGGCAAATGGTGGAATTTCCAATCCCATGTGCGACATGCATTCTGTTTCCCTTATTAACATGAGGATCTCTGGGTCAAAATTCACAAATATTTCTCCAGTTTCTGGAGCTTTCACCAATAAAGATGCCTGAAGTCCTGCTTTGGTTAATTCAACCTGTAGACAAAGAATGTTTCAGACATTATAGTCTCAAAAACAATATTAGCTCTATTGGCCTTTTCCAAACTATTTTTATAAACAAAGAGGGACATTGCCATCTGATCACATGTGATGGAACCCAGGGCTCTTCTAACTAGTTGGACCTATTCAGAATTAAGTTTTCTGTGAGTCTTTGGAATATCCCATGCTTGTTCATAGAAACTATGCCAGTCATTAACAATTCCATCCATTAACTATTCGTTAACAGAGCTTGTGACAAAATACAATGTCTGGAGACCAGTTCTTAGTCTTATTTCCATAGCAGTAGCTCCATCTACAGTTTTATTTGTAAGCCATATAAGAAAAATAAAATTTAGAGCTATTACTTTTGGTTAGCATTAGTAGTTAGACATTCCGCATGGTAAGTCCAGTATGAAAATGTTTTTATTTGAAAAGCAGCCAGCATGCCACATTACCTGCTGAAGCCATCCTCTGTGGTAGATAACTTCAAACTCTAGAAGGACTTTGGCCACCCTGTTATAGTTGCGGATTATGGGCTTGGCTTCTGCTGTTTTCAGTACTGTAGAATGCTGCTGGAAAAGGTTCATGGGTTCCTGGATTCTGTGGAACAACTGCCGTGCCCACAAGATCTTACCAGCCATGGGTGGAAGATTACGAGCCATTGGGGGATCATTCTTTTGCTTGGAGTAGAGCTTAGAGACCATCTCAATGTCATGGCCATAGTTCTGAAGGATTATCTGGTATTTGTCAGCAATGCCAAGGTTAGGGATTCCTAGCCTATCAGAAAGAAACATCACAATCCGAATACATCTCCAGCACATCAGCTTCTCTTATTTTACCTTACTGCATGGTTCTGCACAGCCCATTACCACCACCAAATTGGCATGCCAGTAAAGTGAGGTGGTCATATCTGGGCCAAGTTGTGTGTTTATGGTGAAGCAATCATTTGACCATGAACACAGCATAGTTCAAATGGTTAAGCCTACTTTTTAACACTGCCATGTTAATGGAAACTAGCATGGTTAGGTCTCTAACACCACTAACAGGCAGTTTTTTAAAAAACAAACAAAACCCTAAACCAAAAAACCCAGGTCAAATATTTGTTTTCTCCTGAAGCATTGCTGTATGGCAAATTAGATATAGAAGTACACAGCTTGACATAAGCTATGCCATTTTGCTTAACTAGTCTTAAGGATCTGCTTTGCAGAAAAGCCCTGTTAGTAGTTTTCACTGCTGTTCACCCCTGCTAGTAATTTTCCCTTGTTAGCAAAAGTCATGTTTAGCAAAGTAACCGCAAGTACTGAAGAAGCTAGATAAGGCTGGAACAGACTGGCCGACTGCTTGCACACATATCTTGTAACCTATTCCCTAAAGGCAGGAACCTTGGCCAACTACGGGTGACGACAACTATCTGCCTCTTCTATGCAGCTGTTTTCTGAAGAATAATTTAGAGTATAAATGTATTGCTCTCTGTATTGAGTCTTTGTCCTGCTGAGCATGAGCCAAGCAGCACCTTTGCTACTTAAGGGCAAATAAAACTGTGATCTTAAGTCCTCTCGTCTGGGCTGATTATTGGGCTCCATCTGCCCAGCAACAAAACTCCCCTATTGGGATCAAGGGTACCCCAATACTTCAGTGGTGCCGTGACTTGGATTTGGGGTGTAGTCAGGGACCCCACTGGGTGGTGTGACCCCTCCGGGGCTCTCGCTGGGTGAAGAGGCAAGCCGGCTGCCGGGAAGTTTCCCGGGTCCTTTTTCATAGGTGGAGCAGCCCCCGAGTGGCCACCACAAGTGTGAGGAGTACAGAGAGGCAGATCACCGGGTGCAGTCCGGCCGGCAGGACGGGTTCGAGTCCCGGAAAAGTGAAACGTTTCCTTGGTGAGTAGCAATTTCTGATTGTCCATTGGGGGTTAAAGTCCCTGTGAGTGACAGGTGGGTCCATAGATTGGTGACCCTGGTGTGAAAGAGAAGTCCACACAGACGCGTGAGTGCGGAGGGCCGAGTACGCGGTTCCGTTACCCCACGAGGGGTGCAGCCGGAAAAAGCCCAGGCAACAGAGACAGTGTGAGTGAGGCTTGGGGTTTAAGTCCCCAAGGTTGAAGGGACAATGGGGGGAAGCCAAAGCAAGGCTTCCAAAGGTTGTACACCACTGGAATGTGTTTTGAGAAACTGGCAGGTGTTGATAGGGGGTGAT
The DNA here is from genome assembly GCF_027244095.1 of Hemicordylus capensis. NCBI lineage: Eukaryota > Metazoa > Chordata > Lepidosauria > Squamata > Cordylidae > Hemicordylus > Hemicordylus capensis. The sequence goes on from NC_069660.1 coordinate 187,500,453, forward strand.
CCCCTTAGGAAGAAAACCAAATTAGATGGCCAGCTTGATCCTTGATCCAAGTTGATCCTTGACACTCGGTTGCGTTTAGAAGAAGGGGGAAGGGATAGGTTGCAGTTGCCAACAGGGGGAGCGGGCGTCGGAGCTGCTTGGTTGCCACTATCAGCAGGAGCAGCTAGTCCCAAGCACTTGGACATTCCCAAGGCAAGTTTAGAGGAGGAAGAAACTGTCCTCTTTTGGGAAGAGGAACAAACTAATGGGGAAGGTTCGAGCCCAGCCCTTGTGGCCCCCCTCCGTGAAGCTTTGTTGAAGAATGGAGAAAAGACATTGGTCTATGTTCCCTTTACCTCGGCTGATCTCTTAAATTGGAGACAGAATACTCCCTCACTGAGAGAGGGCCCTAGTAAGATGTCTGGCCTGTGGGAATCAGTTTTTGAAACTCATAGGCCTACCTGGTCTGATATTCGCCAGATGGGCTGTAGTTTGCTCACAACGGAAGAGCGTCGTTTGCTGGAAGAAAAGGTCTGGGAGTTAGCGAAGAAAGCAAGGAAGGGGAAAGAAGAATAGGCCCGGGAGATTTGGCCCGAGGCTAATCCTGATTGGGATACTAGGGCACATGGTGGACGAGAACTTCTGAGGAAACATTAGGAGATAGTGTTAGAAGCTTTGAAGACGTGTGTGCCAAGGGCCATCAATATGGCACGGGTACACCAGATCATGCAAGGACCCACGGAGAACCCTGGGGAATTTTTGGATAGATTAGAGAAGGGGTTCCAACAATACACCATTTTGGACTTGGAGACTCCAGAAGGGGAATATGTTCTGAAGATGGCTTTTGTAAGTCAGAGTGTCCCTGACATTAGACGGAAGTTGCAGAAGTTGGAAGGCGGGTTGCAGTTGCCAATGGGGCAACTGATGAATGTGGCATATACTACCCATACACAGAGAGAGGAGACGGCAGGGGTAAAGCAGAAGGTGAAGGTTATGTATGTGAATGAACGTGGAGGATTTCGAGGAAGAGGATTTAATAGGGGACAAGGGAATAGGAGAACCCCTATCCCCCAGCCAGGAGCAGGACAGTGCTTTAAGTGTGGGGGAACGGCATTGGCAGAGAGAATGCCCAAATCAGTTTGGACAAGGACCCGCCCCTAGGGGACAAAGAAGAAGAGGAATTGGGGCACTGGGACCCCCCAATTGAGCTGAGAGAGCCTCCATATGCTCTTTTGCAATTTATTGATGATATTTTTGGCCACAAAAGGGCAGCACCAGAACGTGTTGCTGACAGCCAGTCTGTTAAATCATTTGGCTGCAGCTGGCTATAAGGTTTCCTGAGTAAAGGCACAGATTGCTCAACCTATTGTTCGATATATGGGAGTAGAAATCTCAGAAGGGAAACGGGCACTCTTGCCTGAAAGAAAAGAGACTGTTTGTCGATTGCCAGAGCCCTCCAATCGTCGTCAACTGTGTAGCTTTCTGGGTATGGCTGGGTTTTGTAGACTTTGGATTCCGGGTTTTGCTGTTTTAGCCCGTCCTCTTTATGAGGCAACGAAAGGGGCAGAAGACGCCCCCTTCGAATGGACATTGGAATGCTCAGAAAACTTTAGCTTACTGAAGAAGTCTCTCATGGAAGCTCCAGCTTTAGCAATAGCAATAGCAATAGCACTTACATTTATATACCGCTCTATAGCTGGAAGCTCTCTAAGTGGTTTACAGTGATTTAGCATATTGCCCCCCAACATTTTGGGTACTCATTTTACCGACCTCGGAAGGATGGAAGGCTGAGTCAACCTTGAGCCCCTGGTCAGGATCAAACTTGTAACCTTCTGGTTACAGTGCGGCAGTTTTACCACTGCGCCACCAGGGGCTCCCTGATCCAGGGAGCCCCTGGTGAGCCTCCCTGATCCATTTAGGCCTCCCTGATCCATCAAAACCATTTGTACTTTATGTACATGAAACTCGCGGGGTGGCGGGTGGAGTCCTCATGCAGCGCCTTGGTCCGGACCGACGCCCTGTGGCTTATTTATCTAGTAACCTGGATAATGTTGCCCAAGGCTGGCCACCCTGTTTGCGGGCAGTGGCAGCCGCTGCCGATATTTTAGAGGCTGCACAGAAATTCACTTTGGGTCAGAAGATCACTTTGTATGTGCCACACCAAGTTCTTACTGTTTTGGACACTAGGGCGGGTAAATGGCTTACTTCAGCACATCTATTGAAATATCAAGCAGCTTTGCTTAGTGGAGAACACCTGGAGATAAAACTATGTACTGTGCTGAACCCCGCTACTTATCTACCATTAGAGGACATGGAACCTATTGATAGCCATGTATGCACAGAAATCCTAGATTTAAACTATTCTGCTCGCAGTGACTTGAAAGATTCACCCCTTCAGGGAATAGACTATGAATGCTTTGTAGATGGAAGCAGCTTCATGCTTAATGGGGAGAGATGGGCAGGCTATGCTATGGTCACTGCATCCTCTGTTCTTGAAGCCGCCCCGCTGCCCCCGGGAACAAGCGCACAGCTGGCAGAACTAGTAGCGCTCACCAGAGCGTTGGAATTGGCTGCAGGCTATAGGGTAAACATTTACACGGATTCGAAGTACGCATTTGCGATTCTACACGCCCATGCTGCCTTGTGGGCTGAACGGGGATATTTCACCGTGTCAGGTCAGCCTGTTAAGTATGGAACTCAGATTGCTCAGTTGCTACAGGCGGTCCAGAAGCCCACAGCCGTAGCTGTTATACATTGCAAAGGACATCAGGGTGGACAGGACCCTATAGTGCAAGGAAATGCTTTTGCTGATTCAATTGCCAAACATGCAGCTCAGCTGACGGAGGTCCCTGCCTTCCAAGCTCCCTTGGTACTCCCTCCACATCCTTTACCTTTGATCCCTGAATATACCAAGGAGGATTTGCAGTCCCTACCCACTTTGCCCCATGAGGACTGGACAAAGAATGAAAATGGGTGGTGGATAAAGAAGGGGAACTTGGTTTTGGTTCCTTACCAGTTGCTCCGTGTTCTGGTCACAGACGCTCATCAAGCTACTCATTTGGGTACTACCCACCTTACTCAGCTGTTGCAAAAACAATTTTGCCATCCCAAATTGGCTGATATGGTTCAACATGTTACCCGCAGTTGCTGAACTTGCGCTTTTACCAACCCAAAGAATACCCCACGCCCTCCACAGGGCTTGGTGAGAAGAGGGGGGCATCCAGGTGATGCCTGGCAAGTGGATTTTACTGAACTCCCTAAGACAGGACGATTCAAATATTTGCTGGTCTGTGTTGACACATTTAGTGGCGGGGGGTGGAAGCGTTCCCCACGGCAACTTGCAAAGCAAGGGAGGTTGTGAAACACCTCTTAAATGATATTATCCCTAGATTTTCCATCCCTCGACACCTGGACAGTGACCAGGGCCCACACTTTGTTGCAGAGGTTGTTCAGCAATTGGCAGCAGCTTTGGGCATACAATGGCACCTCCATTGCCCCTGGAGAGGACCTAAGATCAAAGGGAGGGAGTGCTCTGCAAACCCGGGTTTTTGTATTGTGAGTAGTCGCGGCACAGCTCCGTGCCACGGTTGCTCACAAGTAAACCCCCGGCAGCAGGCTGAAAAGCAGCCTCCCGGCTTGGGGGTCTCCCAAGTGCTTCCGGGGGCTGCACGGCCCCTGAACTCCCCAGCCCCAACTGGCTCCGTCATGGAGCCGGAAATCGTGTGGGCGGCTGATCTGGCTGCCCAGGGCTCTCGCCCGGTTAGGGCTTAGCCGGCTTAGCCCGCTCTCCCCGCTGAGCTGCCCAAACCGGGTCTCACTGATCGTGAGACCCGGCTCGGGTAACGAAACCAAAATAGTTCATTCAATAAGCATTAAACTATTCCATCAGAGTATGAAATGCTTCTTCTTGCTGCAGTGGTAAAAGGTAAATTGTGCCGTCGAGTCGGTGTCGACTCCGGCACCAACCTCTATTTACTACTTATCTACTCACTAGACAATTGCTATAGGGCAATTTATACGAAGGAGGCATTTAATAGAGCCATGGATGTAATAAAATATACACTATATCATGGTGTATATACATAAAGCTTCATACAGAAACCCTGAGGGACAAGTTCCCTGTTACATTTTTTAGAAAGCAAGTTAAAGCCTTTTGTTTTTGACAGGAATCAACTTCTGTGAGGATTTTTGTAAACTGTATTGCAGTTATGTATTTTGTATTTCAGTAGCTTAGTGTTCTATTACAGGTTGAGTATCCCTAATCCCGAAATCTGAAATCCGTAATGCTCCAAAATCTGGAAACCACCACAGTGTGTGCCTGCAGTACCAACTCATTGTGGCTAAGCACCTCGTAACAAAACAACGACAACAAAAACGCCTCAGCTCGCTCACTCGCTTTGGCGCAAGAGACTTTAAATAAAACTTAAAAATATAAAATACAGTGTACAGTAACCTTTCGTGTTTAAACTTTGATCCCATGCCCTTGTCACCTGATCCTAGGGAGGCAGTGGATGTCCTGAATCGGGGGCTGGAGGCCATGATGGGTTGGATGTGGGCTAATAAACTGAAATTGAATCCAGACAAGACGGAGGTAATGTTGGTCAGTAGGAGAGCCAATCGGGATGAGGAGATTTTACCGGTTCTGGATGGGGTTGCACTCCCCTTGAAGGAGCAAGTACGCAGCTTGGGGGTATTATTGGACCCGGCTCTGCTTTTGGAAGCTCAGGTGGAGGTGGTAGCCAGGGGTGCCTTTGCACGGCTTCGGCTAGTGCACCAGCTGCGTCCCTTTCCCAAGAAGGCAGATCTGGCCACAGTTACCCATGTCTTAGTCACGTCATGGCTGGATTACTGTAACGTGCTCTACGTGGGGCTGCCCTTGAAGAACATCCGGAAACTGCAGCTAGTGCAAAATGCAGCAGCTAGGGTTTTATCTGGAGCTGCCCAATGGGAGCACATCACACCCATTTTGAAAGAGCTGTGCTGGCTACCAGTTTGTTCCAGGTCCAATTCAAGGTGCTGGTTTTGACCTTTAAAGCCCTAAACGGTTTGGGCCCAGGATACCTGAAGGACCGCTTGCTCCCAAGGGTTGCTGCCCGCTTGACAAGATCATCTAAGGGGGCTCTGCTCTGGATGCCGACAATGAGGGAGGCTCGGTTGTCGTGTATGCGGGACAGGGCCTTCTCTGTTGCTGCCCCCAGACTCTGTAATGCTCTCCCAGTGGCTATTCGCTCCCCAGTTTCCATCACAGCTTTCAGAAAAAAATGTAAAATCTTGGTTTTTCCCCCAGGCATTTAAGTGATTCTCTGCTGCTGCTCTTTATAATCTTTATTGCTTTTATGCTTTTTGTTTTAATTTTTTTAATCAGATTTGTTTAATTTTTCCCCCCACAATATTTTAATTGTGTCTTTTTTACCATCTTGTGTTAAATTCTTTTTGCTGTAAACCGCCTTGGGATTGCTTTAATGAAAGGCGGTATATAAATTTAACAATAAATAAATATAAATAAATAAATAAAAAGATATCTCATTGCAGTAGGCAAATATTCCAAAATCCAGAAAAGTCCGAAATCCTGAACTCTTCTGGTGCCAAGCAGTTCGGATAAGGGATACTCAACCTGTACTGGAATATTTTCAGAGTTCCTTGCCATTTTATTATTATTTATTATTATTATTAATTCACTGCTCTCCCTAGAGCCTGTGTAAGGTTTAAATTCCTGACAAATATTCATTGAAACTGCAGACACTCATAGTTTTGTTCCTTGAGCAACTGAAATATTCATAAACATTCCATAACATCATACCAGCTCAACTAATCAGTGTCAGAGGCACTAACTCTAATGTTTAGATAAGTATGACACATATCTCCAGTACATAGGGAATAGTTTTGCAAACACAGAAAAGAAAGAGCCAGTAGCTCCCAAGTTTGGGCACAGAATTAATTGCTTCATGTTGTGCAGTACAGTAATAATATTGTACCAGAGTTAACTCACTGCAGTTTAAATCAACGTTTGATTTTAAAACATACAGCCAGCAGGATGCCACCTACAAGGCTCACTAGAACACACTTGGAAAAGAGGGGAATTTCTCTTTCAATACAAATGTAAAAAGTGGTGTTATGGTGCCACCAAGTGACAAGATCTGTAAAATGTACCAAACTCAGCTTCATTTTGTAAGCACTGCCATTAGAAAAAGGTTTTTGCAAATTTCAAAGAAATTTTTTTAATATTCATCTATGACATAACAATAATGGCTTTTTTTAAAAAAAAAATTAAACTCAGCAAGACTGAGTTTCTATTCTTTTTGCCCCCAAGAAATGCAAAGCAATTATATAGAAGATTTTCCAGGACTGAAGTTTAAATTAATCCAGTCTGGAGAAACCTGCTCATTTTTTCATGTGTTATCCTTGGTCATTGTCCCAAAATTACTGTAACTGCCATTATTGGCTTTAGTAAGCATCAAAGATGGGGCAGTAGTCTGGCTTCATTTTGCCACTATTCTGATCAAAGAATTGAGATTCTCTCTTTCCTGTTAGAGCCACTTGAGGTCATTGCTATGGATGCATCTGCTACAATAGCAGTAATTTTGTCCAGGAATAGAACAGTTGGATCAGTCCAAGAGATATCAATGGAGAATATAATAGAAGCAACAAAAACTTCAGTCCAGAAGTTGACTAATGGCTTCTACACTGAATCCTTAACCGAGGAAGACAAAATGTTCTTGTTAAACCAGCTGAAGTAGTACACAGATTGAATTCATCTTTACAACAGCCGTTTCTGAATTCTACTCAATCCCTATGTTGCTTTTGCACTACAGTGAAGCATAGTACTATCAGCAATGGGGATATCATCAAAACAGAATTTGAAGAGACAAAAAAAAACAAAAACAGAATTTGAAGAGTCAAATATCATTTGAAAAATACACAGTGATTTAGATTCATTGTTTTGTCATCAATAGGAGTTTGATCCAATCTTGGTGCTTTGTTTCCTGGGATGAAAGAAACAGGAAATCATTTCTGGCTACTTCCAAACAGCTCGTTGAGCATTTGCTGAATAGAATACAGTTGATTAATCACTGAACATAATGTTGTGACTTTTCTTAAGAAGCCGCATTCTGTGTGATCATGAGAATGAATCATCTGAAGGACTGCCTATTTAAGTCCGTTTCTATCAGCAGTCATCCCACCTGAATGCATCCGAGGGAGAAGTGAGACAGTGAGGTCCCTCTATTGATCTACCTGAGAACAACTGCTATTTGGCTCCTTTGTTCCCATAAGTGTCTCTTGGACTGGCCAGTGGCTGAATTTGCTTATTTTCATCTTCCCTCTCTATCCCTTTTTCTAGCATGTCTATTAAAATACAAATCATTATTTTATACTCTGAATTGCCTTGAGTGCATTGACAGAATGGCAGTATATAAACATTGTAAGTAAATAAATGAAAACTGAGATCGCTGGATACACAAGAAGACACTTAAGATGAATGACTGCATTTTATAAGTTAATTAGCAGAGTTGTGCAAATTGCAAGAAGCCAAAAAGATCTTAGATGTAGCTAACTCTTAGCCTTCAGATTCATATATCCTTCTCACTAATTTGAATTCCAAGCAACACACTGATTGAAGCTAATTGTCTGTTTCTTTAAAGAAGAGACATGGTTACAGATGGGAGTAAATACAATAATATAATTCAAGGAGGAATACTGGGATTGTTTATTTATTCCTTTTTATACCACCCCATCCAAAGGCTCTGGATGGATCACAAGTAAAATACAAAAAAACAAATAAACAAGAAGTTCCACCCTCATCACTCCAACTTCTTGCTCCTTATCCTAAGAATCTGAACACATTTGTGCACTAGAATTCAGATTAGGGATGTGAGAACCGGTTCAAATTTGAACCAGGGTGGTTCAAAGGTTCGAATTCAAACTGAACCAGCCATCAGGTTCGAGCTGCAGGTTCGAATTCGAACTGAACCAGGGGGTGGTTCGATTCGAAGCAGTTTGAACCAGTTAGAACATCCAAAAATTGGTAGGATGGTAGCTGGCACCCAGGGGTACCTGCCACCCAAACCCCAAAGCAATCGGACACTCGTACGATTTTGTATGAATTTTTGAAATTTATTTTTATTTTTTTCTCATAGGGTATAATGCCTCGAACCAGGCCATTATACCTTATTGTGGAGCACCCATGGGTGCCAACAACCACCCAAACCCTGAAGCAATCAGACAGTACTATGATATGTTATGAATATTTGAAATATTTTCAATTATTTGTCTCATAGAGTATAATGGGACAAGAACCAGTCCATATCCCCTATTGTGGAGCACCTAAGGGCACAAAAGCAGAGTGGGTGGTAGACAGACAGGGGTGCCTACCACCCACAAAACCCCAAGGCAATTGGACACTCCTCTGATTATTGGTGAATTGTTAAAGTATTTTTGAATTCCTCATAGGGAATAATTAGGATTGCAGCAAATGTATAGCTTCACATCGGTGGGAAAGGGGTGTCGTAGAGCGGAGTGTGGTGGGTGGTAGTTCCTAGGGTGGGCAAGGAAGCTATCAGAATTACCCATGTTTCCCCGAAAATAAGACACTGTCTTATATTTATTTTTCCTCAAGGAGACACACTATGGCTTATTTTCAGGGGATGTCTTATTTTTATTAAGTGTGGTACAACAATCTATATTTATTCAATTATAGTTAAGTCATCTTCTTCTGGAACATCATCATAACTCTCATATGATCCATATAAGACCCACAGACTGTTGCTGGTCAGTGTTGGGGAGCAGCAGCTTTACTGGTGTGTGTGTGGGGTGAGAGAGACCCACAGACAGGGGTGTAATGATACCGGTAGGGGTGGCAGGCTGCAAGCTGAGGCATACAGTAGAGGGAAGTACGGTAAAAATCTCCTCAGAAAATCTCCTCAAAAATCTCCCCTCCTCCTGGCGGTGGCGGGCAGCGGCGAGAGTACGCCGGGAAGCGACGCCGGGCCAGACGGCAGGCCTTGGCGTCGCTCTGCGCACTCCCTCCCGCCAGTGCGCAGAACGACGCCGAGGCCTGCCATCTGGCCCGGCGTCGCTTCCCGGCGTACTCTCGCCACCTCCCGCCACCACCACGCTTACTCTCGCCACTGCCCGCCACCGCCAGGAGGAGGGGAGATTGAGGAGATTTTCTGAGGACATTTTTTACCGTACTTCCCTCTACCGTATGCCTCAGCTTGCAGCCTGCCACCCCTACCGGTATCGTTACGCCCCTGTCCGTGGGTCTCTCTCACCCCACACAAACACCAGGGGGATAGGGGGAAAGCTTCAGCAAGCAGCCTGCTACTGAGCCAGGAGAGATCACCACTATGTCTTATTTTCGGGGTATGGCTTATATTGCACAACTGCTTAGAAATCCTGCTACGGCTTATTTTATGGGTATGTCTTATTTTCGGGAAAACACGGTATTTGAAAGGAATTGGGCAAAGGGCTGATTTTTAAGTGATTTTTGAAGTTTATGTGTCTTTAAGGTTAGCAATGAGAGTGGAGTCAAGGTTTATCATTGAAAATCTTATATGCTACCAAAGTATCTACACTCCGAACACTTCAGAAACAACAAAACCCAGTACCCCATGGGTTAGCAACCCATGGGGGTGGTTGGCACCCTCTTTGCACTAGACCACCACTCACTCTGGGCCACCCCAGCACCCCACAAGTGGCTTTAAGGTTTTTCTCCATAGGGAAGAATGGAGGTTTCAGCAGCCCCATAACTGCACTTGGGGGGTGCTGGGGTGGCCCAAAGTGAGGGCAGATGTGAGGCGGTGGCCAGAGGTGCTATCAGCTTCGGCTGATACGCCAGATACATCCATTTATTGAGATAAATGACCTCAAAACAGTAGTACATATGCTGGTCACCTCCAGACTTGACGATTGCAATGAGCTCTGTGTGGAGCTGCCTTTGCACATAGTCTGGAAACTGCAGCTGGTACCGAATGTGGCGACCAGATTGGTCTCTGGGTCATCTCAAGGAAACCATTAAGGATGTGCACGTAACCAGGTGGGGGTGGCTCGAAGGGGTGGGGGTGCCACTTTAAGGGTGGAGGAGGGTGCACTTACCCCCCCACACACAGACACTTTTCCCCCACCGGCGCTTGTTGCCCGTAAAAGCCTTCGGGTCGGCAGTGTACCTCCCTGTGTACCTCCCTTCCCCCTCTTTGGCCGGAAGTACCGGGTGCATGTGTGCACATCGCACGTGCACGTCAGATGGGCATGCACACGCAGCCACAGAGGGGGAATGGGCAGTAAGGAGGTACACTGCCACCCCAAAGGTTTTTACAGGCAATGCGTGCCGGGGGGGAAGGGAGCGGGGAGAGCGGTAAGTGCACCCTCCCCCGCCCTTAAAGTGGCACTCCACCGGCCTGGAACTTGCGGGGGGACCCGGCATTCGAATCTGTTTGGAAGCCCGTAAAAGGGCCTCCAAACAGGTTCGTGCACATCCCTAGAGACCATATTACTCCTCAATTGAAAAAACTACACTGGCTACCAATATGTTTCCGGGCAAAATACAAGGTGTTGGTTATAAAGCCATAAACAGCTTAAGCCCTGGGTATTGAAGAGAACATCTTCTTTGCCATGAGCCCCATCGCCCACTGAGATCATCCAGAGAGCTTTGCCTGCAGTTGCCACCAACTCATCCGGTGACTATACAGGGACGGGCTTTCTCTGTGGCTGTCCCAGGACTCTGGAATGCACTCCCTGATGAAATAAGAGCCTCCCCATCTCTGACAACGTTTATAAAAATCTTTAAAGACACATTTTTTCACCCAAACTTTTTAACTAGACTTGTGGTTTTACGTTCTTTTAAGGTTTTAATTTCTGTCTTAATCTGTTTAATGTTGTTGTAAACCACCCAGAGATGGAGGTTTGGGGAGGTGTGCAAATATAATAAATAAAATAAATAATAAAATAATAAAAGTACAGAGGTGTGGCAATTTGGTTCAGCTCCTGCCCTTGTCACTGAGCATGTCAAAACCATGCCTATCCAAGAGGATGGAGAAGTTGTGCTAACAACAGTCCACATGTTAACTGCACAGCTGTACCACTGTTCTCAAAAAACAACAACCCCAAAACCACCCACTGAATTCTCTGCATTAATAAATAGGATGCAAGCTCAGGGAAAGTCAGGTTGGCAATGAATGGTTAACAACCTTATGTGAAACCCCTTTAAAATGTGAGTTAACAAGGTGCAACAATTCTGGTCTAAAATCCCCATCTGGAAATGCCCTGAGTTTTATTGAGACTACATCTCAGCCTGTCTGAAGAAACAATATTAGCTCTGTATACTAAGACAGTACTTTGCAAATCTGACTTATCATAGCTTTAACATAGTTTTCTTTTTAAACAGACATATCAGAGATGACTGAAGATTTAGTCAGCTCTTTCTTGAGTATCATGTTGAACTAGGGGTTTTACATTTTCCAGGATCTATAAACCAGATTTATAAAACAGCTGATGCGAACCAGGTCTCGGCTTCTAAATGCAAAATAACAATTGAAAGTGCCTTTCCGTGTGTGTAGAGTCCATTTTCATTACCACTAAGTAACCACAGTGAATCCCTGTAATATGCAAGATGTCTTCCGGATCCAAGAGCAGGTGAGCTCAATGCCTTTCATCTTCACATTAAAACATTAAAAACTGTTTACAAATACACTAAACTAACTAAGAAGGGGTTTCTGTGTACCAAGCACCTGGCAGCCCTTACAACAAGCTACTAAGTGTCTGTCTGTCTGTCTTGTCTTTTCGGAGCAGCAGAGTTAAACTCTGGGCGACCAAACTGAAAGGACCACAGAACTCATGTGCTTTAAAACAGGTGTGGATAATGGAGAAGTTCTGCAGGTGCAGATTTCCTGCCTGACAAACAAAGCCTTGCAAAAGGGAGGGGGGCTTCTTTCACACTACTGTTGAAAAGGTGGATTTGTCTTTTTGCAGATCCGGTTTGCCATGCAGAAGTTCAAAGTGAGAAGCTGAAGCCCCAGAATTTCCCCCCTTTACACTCCTGTTCAAGGCATAGGACAGGACTGGACGGAATCCCGTCTTCCTTTGCATCAGGTGGTCACTATGTTGCCAAATCCTGGAAATGCAGTATGAATGGAATAGAGATCTGGGGCCACCTTCGTCCCTGCTCCGGGATCCTTCGGGAGGGGGAGGGGGGAGAGTGGTGGCGGCGGCGGCAGCGGCTGTTGCTACTGCTGCCACCGCCTCAGCACACACTGCTAAGCTAAGGACCAAAGCAAACATTTGCACCTGCATTTCTTTGACATTTTCCATTGGAGCGATGGGCTGAGTCGGCCTGGGGTGGTGGTGATCGGAGTCGGACTGGCTCGGATGAGCAGCCGCAGCTTGTGGGCCCCCTTCCCCGTTCTCCATCTCCTCCAGGAGCTGCGCCGCAGCGGCTGCCGCTTGCTGCCCCCTTCTCTCAGGCGCCCGCCAACCGGCCCGCCCCCTCCAATGGGCCTGTTTGCTGCCGCGGCTGTTTCCATGGTGAGCCTGAATCCTCAGACATTTTGCAGGGCTCTGCCTGCTGCTTGCTCTCCTCTCCCCGCCCTCCGCTTTGCCATTTTTGCTGGGCTTCCCTCGGTGGTGTTGGAGAATTATTAGCCTACAAATGACCAGTTTAGCAAGAGCCTCTACATTCCCTGGAAGCGGAATTGCCAAGCATTCCAGCTATGTGTTCCAGTCCTTGCACTCTTGCCATCCATCTCCTCCATGGCCCCCCTCCTCTTGCCCCTGCACACCAGCAAATTTGATCAGCTATTGAACTTACAGGGAAATGCTTGACTAATAAGCAGAAGGTTGCCGGTTCAAATCCCTGCTGGTACTATATCGGGCAGCAGCGATGCATCATCTCATACTGCCTACAGGCCTGGATTAAGGGCAACTGATGCCCTAAACACAGCCCAACAATGGTGCCCCCCTAAGGCCCCTCCATTGCTTAACTGACAAGACATTAAGACTCAAGCAAATTATTTACTTATACCTTAATATTTAAATTTTTAAAAAATTTCTTCTAGATTTTCTAAGATAAAACAGTTCCACTGCCTATGATATCATATGAATAGCCTCAACAGAAGGAATGACTGAGAAAAATATTTCATCTTCAAGGTCAGACATCATAACATATGACAATCTTTTACATGAAGTTTTATCAATATTTTGTACTGCTCTTTACAGTAATCTTTCACAAATCAATGACTTTTTACTTCAGATACATAGTTTAGTAGTTTCTCAAAACTTTAGTTGCTCACCAAGCCAAATAAAATGTTTTTTTAACAATGCAGAGTAAAGCTGAACATGGCAGATAAAAACAATTACAAAAAAATCGACTAAAGTTGAGTGTGGCAGTTAAATGCAAGGTGGCAAGAGAAATGCAAGGTGACAATAAGGGAGGCGAAAAGAGAGTTTGAGGAACATTTCGCTAAAAGTATCAAGGGGGATAATAAAAACTTCTTTAAATACATCAGAAGCAGGAAACCTGCCAGGGAGGACCATTAGACAATGAGGGAGTGAAAGGGATTATTAAGGAGGATATGGAGGTTTCAGAGAAGCTCAATGAGTTCTTTGTGTCCATCTTCACGGCAGAGGATACAGAGCATATAGCTGTTCCTGAACCAGACTTTTTAGGGATGGAGGCTAAAGAACTGAGGCAGATAGAAGTGACAAGAGATGATGTTCTAAACTGTCTGAAAAAACTAAAAACTAACAAATCGCCAGGGCCAGATGGCATTCATCCAAGAGTCCTCAAAGAACTCAAATGTGAAAATTGCCAACCTCCTTGCCAAAAATATATAACTTATCCCTGCAATCAGGTTCTGTTGCGGAGGGCTGGAAAGCAGCAAATGTAACACAGATTTTCAAGAAGGGATCCAAGGGCAATCCAGGCCGGTTAGCTTAACGTCCATTCCAGGCAAATTGATGGAAAGCATCCTCAACGATAAAATTGTAAAGTACGTAGAACAACAGGCCCTGCTGGGGGAGAACCAGCATGGCTTCCGCAAAGGTAAATCTTGCCTCACAAACCTTTTGGAGTTCTTTGAGAGTGTCAACAAGTGTGTGTATCAAGGTGATCCAGCTGACATAGTCTACCTGGACTTCCAAAAAGCTTTCAACAAAGTTCCTCATCAAAGACTCCTGAGAAAACTTAGCGGTCATGGGATAAGGGGACAAGTACATGTGTGGATTGCTAACTGACTGAAAGACAGGAAACAGAGTGTAGGTATAAATGAAGAGTTTTCGAAATGGAGGGAAGTAAAAAGTGGGGTCCTCCAGGGATCTGTACTGGGACTGGTGCTTTTTAATTTATTCATAAATGATCTAGAAGTAGGGGTAAGCAGCGAGGTGGCCCAATTTGCAGATGATACCACACTCTTTTGGGTAGTGAAATCCAAAATGGATTGTGAGGAGCTCGAAAAGGATCTCTCCAAACTGGGGGAGTGGGTGACAAAATGGCAAATGCGGTTCAGTGTTGGCAAATGTAAAGTGATGCACATTGGGACAAAAAAACCCAACTTCAAGTATACGCTGATGGGATATGAGCTGTTGGTGACTGACCAGGAAAGGGATCCTGGGGTCGTAGTGGACAGCTCGTTGAAAGTGTCAACTCAATGTGCAGCAGCTTTGAAAAAAGGCCAATTCCATGCTAGGGATCATTAGGAAGGGTATTGAAAATATAACTGCTAATATTATAATGCCCTTATACAAAATGATGGTGCGGCCACACCTATAGTACTGCATACAATTCTGGTCACCACATCTAAAAAAGGACATTGTAGAACTAGAAAAGGTGTAGAAAAGGGCAAGCAAGATGATCAGGGGCCTAGAGCACCTTTCTTATGAGGTAAGGCTACAACACCTGAGGCTATTTAGTTTAGAAAAAAGATGACTGCAGGGACTCGTGATAGAGGTCTATAAAATCATGCATGGTGTGGACAAAGTGGATAGAGAGAAATTCTTCTCCATCTTGTTACAGTCCAGACCTGATTTATATACTAAATATGCTTATTAATTAGCATACAAAATTAGGTCTGGCTCATAGTGTCACAAGTTCTTTTATATGGTGACCATGTATGATCTGGACGCATGGAAGAAAGGAGATCAAATTAATCCTCAAAGATTCAATGGGCTTTATTGAGTAAAAAAAAAAAAAGAACAACAATCTTAGCAGAAAGCAGAACACTCTATCAATATTACTAACAGTATTTAAACAGAACATCCTAACCACAACCAGTGTTCCTATCTACCATATGTGTGTGCAATTAAATCTTCCTAAAGCCTAATGCAATTCAGATACAGACAGAAAAGGGGGGGGAGGCTGAGGGCTGGCATGGTTTGGGGGAGATCAGGAGTTAGTAGGGGGAGAGGGGAAGGGAGCAGGAGAAGGGGAAGGGATGAGGGGATGAGGGGATTCCAGGCTTGTAGGAGCAGCATATTTACCAGGATCAGAGACTTGAGAGCAGAGATCTTTTCAGCTGCAGGGGAGAGACTGTAGCTGGGAGCAGCAACAGAGCGATGGTCTGGCTTCTGGTGGTCAAGCAAGCAGTTTGCTCAGAGCAAGGCAGAGAGTGCACAGACAGTTCCTGTCCATGGACAGAGTTCCTGCCTCTAGCCCTGCGGCTTGGGCAGCAAAACTCTGGGATCGCTCGTGAGCAGATCTTGCTTGGAGGCACAAGATAGCTAATCTGCCATGTCCAGAGACTCCTTCTTATAGTGGTTCCATCCTTTGATGTCCACTTGATTCTTCTGGATCACAAAAGGCATTTATTCCTGCTATCCTCTGAATATTGTCTTTTAATTACCAGAATTAGCTCAGGATATTTGGTCAGTTCAGAGAGATCTCAATCTCATCTTCTGTTAGCTGCTATCTTGAGGAGGGGACAAAGTCCAAAGCAAATCTGCATCCCAGATGTGCTAGCCTGGTCCCAAAAGGTGTTAAAAGTCAGGAGTTAGTGTGAGACAGCAATTACATTATTTCTTGTGTACCTCTATCTAGTGTGTATTTATAACAAAAGAATATTCAAAGTAACATCAAAAGGGGGCACATGTGTGGAGTTGAGTTAATCAACACATTTGGACATGGCAGGAGCATCCTGTCAGTAAGGTAAGGGGATTACTGGACAGCAGGTTAATTTCAGCAGTGTGAGACTGGTAATTAAGCCTGACCCACTGTCTCAGTGAGTTTCCACAGACACTGATATCCAATGCTAGATTACCCCTGCCACAAATCATTTACCAGGCAGTCATGAGATTCACCTCCAGTTCAGGAATTTAATTGAACTCTTAATATAAAATGAAATCAGACACAGGCCTATATTCTATATACGTATTAATATTTTGGGGTGCTCATAACAATCTCACATAACACTAGAACCAGGAATCATCCCATGAAACTGATTACCAGGAAATCTAGGACCAACAAAACCAAGTACTTTTTCACACAACGCATAATCAATTTGTGGAATTCCCTGCCACAAGATGTGGTGACAGCCAACAACCTGGATGGCTTTAAGAGGGGTTTGGATGACTTCATGGAGGAGAGGTCTATCAATGGCTACTAGTTGGAGGGCTGTAGGTCACCTCCAGCCTCAAAGGCAGGATGCCTCTGAGTACCAGTTGCAGGGGAGTAACAGCAGGAGAGAGGGCATGCCCTCAACTCCTGCCTGTGGCTCCCAGCAGCATCTGGTGGGCCACTGTGTGAAACGATGCTGGACTAGATGGGCCTTGGGCCTGATCTCGCAGGGCTGTTCTTATGTTCTTATGTTCAGTGAAAGAGTTAAGGGCATGATAGCTTGGGGCAAAACTCTGTGGTGCCCCCCCCTTCCCTTGTTGCCCTAAGCACGTGCTTGTTTTGCCTTATGGTTAATCCAGGGCTGACTGCGTGGGAGGAGGCAATGGTAAACCCCTCCTGTATTCTACCAAAGAAAACCACAGGGCTCTGTGGTCGCCAGCAGCCAACATCAACTTGACAGCACAATGTTATCTTTACTTACTTATTGAACTTGAAGCAGCTGGGGTTCCAAACTCCCTCTTCTCAGGGAGCAGTTTCTACATAGATGTGACTGCTGAGGAACCGTGGGTGATTCCAGAATCCCTATGTGTTGCTAGGGATTCTGGGATGTGTTCAAAGAGGTTCTAAGTTCTGTGGCTAGGCTATCACCCTGCATGACAGATAGCCCATACAACTACGAATATTTACATACCCAAGGGTTCCCAAAGCAGTTTGCATAGATAAATAAAAGCAAATACAGATGGAGCCCTGATGATGACCTAATTATCCCAAGATAGCTTGGTCCTCCTGATCAGGTTGTACAGAGTGGGCAAAACTACACTTCAAGTGCAGATGCAAGAAAACATTTGCATCAACTCAGAAAATCCCAAGGATGTAACAAACACTGTCTGCAATCACACTGAAAGGCTGGTAATGGCAGACAAGCTACCATCTCCGTTTTCACTAATCGTCTCTTCAAAGAGCCCCTAGCGTTCCTAGGAACACTCTTCAAAAAATGGTACACTGTACAGAATGGCAGAGAGCTGACTATTTGGGGCAATGAACATATCTATATTTGCACTGGGACAGCTATTGCAGTTGCCAAGTCAACCTTCCCTCTGGCTGCAGTAGTTATGATAAGGATCTTCTTGGTGCACTTTTCACAGTCACAGCAGCATTTGTCTGAAGAGGTGAATGCTCTACTTGTGTCAAGGATTCTTTTTCATAATGTCACACTTCCTAGGCAGAGGATTGTGTGATGAGCCCAGCAGGTAATGGGAGCCCTTCTGCATGACTGAGCGAGTTGTGGGCCTGGTGTTATTGAAACGGAGAAGCTGGGGGGCAGTTGCGCTGGGAAGATGTGTGTGGGAGAGCAGAAGACTGGGGATTGTCTGTGTGCGGTGATTTCACGGGTAGCGGACAGTGGGAGATACGGCGGTGGGAGTTGGGCCGGCCATTACAGGGGGAAACAGGCCAGGCCAGTGACTCCCAAACTGGGAGCCTCTAGAAGTTGCTGAGCTATGGCTACCATCATCCTCAGCCACAATAAACTGTAGCTGAGGCTGATGGGAATTGTAGTTCAGCAACAACAGGAGGTGTTGGAGATGAAATTCCAGTGCATCGACCTTTTGCACCAACTGTCCTAATGACCACTAGGGGCATTGGGAGTAGAGACAGTGAGTCAGGGTCTCCCTATCTGTCCCTACTCTATGACCCCTGAACTGACTCTGCAGCACTTCCTGTGCTGAGTCACAATCCTTCCTTTCCTCCTAGAGAGCAGATGGAAACATCTCTCTCTCTCCTTACCTATCCACTATGTAGTCCTTTAGATTAGAGATAGGTCTTTCCTATCTAAGTGTATTTAACCAATAAATATTTAGTGTTTAGTCATACAAGGATCTTCATGTGTTTTCTCTAAACAGCTGTAATATCCAAACCATCCTCTGCTACCTACTCTGTAACTGAGTGTGTGCTCATTCCTTAGTGCTCTGCTGTTTTACCTATTGTGGGTAAAAATCAACAACCTCTAACAGGAGGCTCCTAGTTTGGGAACCACTGGTCCAAGTAATTGAAGCCTGTTCCATTTGCCGGCTCTTCTCCCAACCCTGCAGACCCAGGAAGCTCTGGAAACACTCCCTCTAGGATTAGTGTGCTGCTGTTGAATGCCGGGTCAGTAAATGCTAAAACAGCCCTCAGTGACGATTTGATTGTGGATTAGCATGTTGACCTGGTATGTGTGACAGAAACCTGGTTGGATGAGCCAGGTGGGGTTGGTCTCTCTCAGCTATGTCCTCCAGGTTTTCTGATCCTGGAGCAGTCCTGCCTTGAGGGTTGGGGAGGGGGTATCACGGTCATCTGTCGTGAGACCTTTCCCCTTTCCAGGTGTTTGGTTAGGCCAGGGTTTCTTAACCTCCGGCCCCCAGATGTTGTTGGACTACAACTCCCATCATCATCAGCCACAAAGACCATGTCTGGGGGTGATGGGAGTTGTAGTCCAACAACATCTGGGGGCCCAAGGTTAAGATACCCTGGGTTAGGCAATTTCAGAATTTAGAGTGTTTGTCCTTCAGGGTGAGCCTCCAAGAGAGGCTGGGGATTCTTTTGGTGTATTCACCACCCCACTATACCTCACTCTGCCTACCTGAGCTGACAGGAGTGATCTTGGAGGTGGATTTGGGTTTCCCCAAGCTTATTGTCTTAGGGGACTTCAATGCCCCCCTTGTAGGAGTAGCTCAGGATTTCATAGCAACCATAGGCCTATCTCAATTGGTATTGGGCCCTACCCACATGGCAGGACATACTCTGGATCTGGTTTTTGTTGACCAGGGAATACATGATATGGAGGTGGGGGAGTTTGAGATAACTCCCTTGTCAAGGACAGATCATCATCTGGTAGGGTTTAGTTTGACTGCTCCATCTACCCTCTGCAGGGGTGGTGGACCAATTAGAATGGTCTGCCCCCAGAGACTTATGAATCCACTCTGTTTCCAGACAGCCCTTGGGGAGTTTCCAGTGTCCAGAGCAGGTGACTCTGTCGAGGCCCTGGTGAACCTCTGGAACGTGGAGACAGCTCAGGCTATTGACAGTCATTCTTAAACACCCTATCCAGCTTGGTGGAGCCTGTTCTGCTCCTTGGTTTTCTGAGGTTTTTAGGGCAAAGAAACAACTTGGATGATGGCTGGAATGACGCTGGAGGAAGAATCGGGATGAATCCGATCAAACACAGTCTGGAGCCCATTTAGGAACTACCCCGCAGCAATGGGGGTGGTGAAGATACTCCTTTTCTCCACCTCCGTTGCATCTGTTCAGTGCAGACCAGTGGAACTGTTCTGTGTAGCAAAGGCATTGCTCCACACATCCCCCCAGGTGATGCGGGAGGAGCCATCTACAGCCCATTGTGATCAGTTTGCATTTGGCAGTTCTGGCAGACATGCCTCGGGTACCATCTGATCCTATTGTGTTGGATTCTTTTCAGTTTGTGCAGCCTGAGGATGTGGATATGATCCTGGGCAGTATGCAACATTGTCTGCTCTTGACCCTTGCCCTTCATGGCTAAGAAAATCTGCTTGGGAGGATACAGGCAGATGGTTGGTGGTTATAATCAGTGCTTTATTAAGGAAGGGCAAGATACCAGCATTCTTCAAGGAGGCGATGGTAAGGCCATTATTTTAAAAGCCCTCCCTTGATCCCTCCAATCCGGACAACTATAGACCTGTTTCTAACCTTCCCTTTCTAAACAAGGCAATAGAGTCCTGGCTGCAGAGGGTCTTGAATGATACGTATTTTCTAGACCCCTTTCAATCTGGCTTCCATCCTGGATATAAGACTAAAACTGCCTTGGTTGCTCTAGTGCAGGCATCCCCAAGCTGCGGCCCTCCAGATGTTGCTGAACTACAACTCCCAGCATACCCAGCCACAAAAAACTGTGTCTAGGGATGCTGGGAGTTGTAGTTCAGCAACATCTGGATGGCCGCAGTTTGGGGATGCCTGCTCTAGTGGATAGCCTACACCGTAAACTTGCCATGGGGAGTGGGTCTCTATTCATTCCGCTGGACCTCTCAGTGGCGTTCAATATCAATGATCATAGTATCCTTCTGGACCATCTCTTGAGTATAGGGATTGGAGGTACTGCTTTGGAGTGGCTTTGGTACTTTCACGGGCAGGAGGGTTCAGAAGTTGGTGCTAGGGGACTGCTCTTTGGCCATTGGCCTGTGGGGTCCCACAGGGTTCGATTTTAGGGTTCAGTTTTGCCCCCCATGCTGTTTAACATATACATGAAACCACTGGGAGAGGTCATCCGGAGACTTGGACTGAGCTGACAGCAATATGCATAGGACACTCAGCTATATCTCTCTTTGTCACCTGATCCTTTTTAATTACATTTTTATCCTGCTCTTCCTCCAAAAAGCCCAGAGCAGCATGCATGCTTGTGTTTATCCTCACAACAACCCTGTGAGGTAGGTGCGGCTAAGGGTCACCCAGTGAGTTTCATAACTGAATGGGGATTTGAACCTCTTATCTCTTGTGCGTTTGCTCTCCTCCTTTTTAGAGCCTCCAGGCCATTGTTCTGACCTTCTTGGAACCAGCCCTGCTTACATCTCCCCTCCAAGGCCCAAGTGCTGCTCTGTCACTTTTCTTCTGCTGAGTGGTCAACCTTCAGGTAAGATTGCTTTTGTGGTATTATTTTGTGCCGATTGAATGTGGGTGCAGCTTGTCCTTTAGCAAAATGTCTTGGGCCAACCATAATATCTGGGTGAGGAAGACTGGAAAAATAACCTGACAAGGCAGCAGTGCGAATGAATACGGTTTCCTCCAACCTTGTCAGTTTCATGATAAAGAGAGGATGAAGTTAATGGCCTGGTAATGCAGAAAAGCAAGGTTACATGTCCAACACATCAACCAAATGCATCACTGACCACCACTCCTTTTCACCCATGCAACAACTGCAGTAGTTCATTCTCACCTGAAAGGCTTGTGCTGCAATTGCATTAGGAATTTAAAAACATTGCTACAAAACACCACTTTAAAAGCATGAGAACAACAGTGGGGGAAATGGAAAAGTCGTGAATTGGGAGAAACCATAAGGTGCTGGGGCAGGTCTTGAATCAAGTCTCTAGAGCTTCCCCTCCTTTCTCACCAGCTCTGACTCTTCAACAAGCTTTAGCACACTAAGCAATATGACTCAAAGGTGTCCTCTAGGCTGCAAAACCAGCCTGAATTCCATCAGTTGACTTCACAGCCCAATCTGTACCCAGCAGCAGCCCCTGTGAAGTCCTCAGTTGGAGGCATGTTGCTAGGAATAGCCATAGCAGACTCTTCCCATTTCTGCCCTGCCTAGCTCTGCTTTGGAAGGCAGTTCTTGCCCTGGTACTGACTACACCCTTTGCCCCTGGAATCCTGATCTGCTTGAACAGGCCTGAACTTTGTCCATTAGGGCCATATCTTTGTCTCAGCAGCTCACAACTGAGAGCAATACCCCTGCTGAAGCCTGACGGAAACATCATCTGACCTCAGTAATAAATAATTGAGTCAATAGCAGCATCAATAATGGAAGAAAAAGCTAGTATGGAATTGCTCTCAGGAACAAAAGTCATGTTTGGAAATTGACATCCTGTTCTTTCCTTTCCGCTTTCTCTTGCTCCTTTTCAAAGCAAGTTGCTCTGTGGCATGCCAGCCTTATGCAAAATTCTCCTGTGAGACCTCATTGGAAATGGTTATTATATTGGTATATTTCTCAGTAGGGCATGCAGCCAGATTCAGTCAAAGGGACTTGGCATCTCTAATACCAATTGGTCAAGGTGGAATGTTCACCAACATTCTAACTGATCAGGAAAGATGTCTGAACACTTGTAGTCTAAATTGACAATTCCCTTTACTCACAGAATCAGTTTAGCTAGTTTCTTTACAGAGTCTCCAGGAAGCGATGAAGCTTTCTTTCTCGGGCTGAAGAGATAAAGGGAGCAGGGAGGCAAGGTGGCTGAAGGAAAGGTGTAGGGTAGCTAGTGGACTGACTGATACAAGCCTTTGGGAAGGGAATGTGGATGAGAAAGCAATTTGAGGAAAGGGGCAGCAAAGATATAATGTAATTATGCCTAATCAAATAATCCATTCAGCAATGTTTATATTTTTCATAATTTTTTTTGGTTTTGCTAATTAGGGAGAGAGGAAGGACTCCAGCGTCCCAACTCCAGTCACTAAAAATCTTATTCAATCACAATTGGCTTTTGAGGTATGAGAAGGCATTGCTCACACACTAATTAAGCATATATTAACACCGTAAGGACTAGAAACTTGGAATTTTTAAAATCAAAGGTGACTCAGAAAGATATACTGTGACCTAGTATCACATTCTGAATTTTTTCTGTGTTTCCATTGAATTGGGGGTATTTGAGACCACTCCCTTGTCATGGACAGATCATCGTCTGGTGGGGTTTAGTTTGACTGCTCCGTCTGCCCTCTGCAGGAGTGGTGGGCCAATTAGGATGGTCCGCCCCCAGAGGATTATGGATCCACTTGGATTCCAGACGGCCCTCGGGGAGTTTCCAGTATCCAGAGCTGGTGACCCTGTTGAGGCCCTGGTCGATCTCTGGAATGGGGATACAGCCCAGGCTGTTGACATGGTTGCTCCTAAATGCCCTCTCCAGCTTGGTGGAGCCCGATCTGCTCCTTGGTTTTCCTTGGAGCTTAGGGCAATGAAACAACTCAGATGACGGCTGGAACGACGCTGGAGGAAGAGTCATGACGAATCTGACTGAACACAGACTAGAGCCCATTTTAGGGACTATGCCGTGGCGGTGGGGGCGGCAAAGAAACATTGTTTCTCTGCCTCCATTGCATCTGCTCAGTGCAGACAAACAGAGCTGTTTCGTAGGGATGTGCGAAATGTTTCGGATACAAAACGTTTTGTACCCAAAACAGTGTGTTTGGGGTGTTTTGTAGACAAAACAAAACACCCATTTTCCAGATCCAAAAGTTTTATATACAAAACAAAACATCCCTGTTTTTTTGTAGCCATTTTCGGCTACAAAACATGTTGTTGTTTCGGCCCTCCATTTTGTGGTGATCTCTGAGTCAGTCTCCATTTTGTGTTTGACATCTCTTTGAATTTCCCACCCTTCCAGCCTTCTGATCGGTGACCTAAATAAATGGGCTGACCTGCTGACAATTCCCTCCTTGTTCCCCATTGGCTCTTTTGCTTCTTGCCACTCTTTACTGACTTCACATTGGCCAGGGGAAGGGTTGCTAACCCATGGGGTGCTGGGTTCTGTTGTTTCTGTGGTGTTCTGAGTGTAGATTCTCTGGTAGCATATGAGAGTGGATTCTTGTTTTTCACTGAAAATCTCATATGCTACCAGAAAATCTACAATGAACACCTCAGAAACACAAAACCCAGTACCCCAAGGGCTTGTGGGTATGGAGGTGGTTGGCACCCTATGTGCACTACACAACCCCTCGCTCTGGGAAACCCCAGTGCCCCCCAAGTGGAATTATGGGGCTGCTGAAACCTCCATTATTCCCTATGGGAGAAATCTTAAAAGACACATAAACTTCAACAATTCACAAAAGATCATCCCTTTGCCCATGGAGAGGAGAACTGGTCTTGTGGCTGAGCATGACTTGTCTCCATAGCTAAGCAGGATCTGCCCTGGTTGCCTATGAATAGGAGACTTGATGGGTGAGCACTTCAAGATATTCCCCTCAGGGGATGAAGCCGCTCTGGGAAGAGCAGAAGGTTTCAAGTTCCCTCCCTGGCTTCTCCAAGATAGGGCTGAGAGAGATTCCTGCCTGCAACCTTGGAGAAGCCGATGCCAGTCTGTGAAGACAATACTGAGCTAGATAGACCAATGGTCTGACTCAATATATGGCAGTTTCCTATGTTCCTAATTCTTTTGAGATAATTCTGGAAGTTTCCTTGCCCCCATTGGGCACTACCACCCACCACACTCTGCTCTGGGCCATCCCTTTCCCCTTGATTTGAAGCAATACATTTGCTGGAAACCCCAGTATTCCCTATAGGAAAATTCTTAAAGATGTGTAAACTTAAAAAATTCACAAAAAATCAGCCCTTTGCCCAATTCCTTTGAAATTTGGGTGGTAGCTTCCACCCATTGGACACTACCACCACCACCCACTCTTTTTGCCTTGGTATCCTTTTTAAAAATCCAAATCGATTTGGATTCGGAAAATTCGGCTACAAAACAAAACAGGGCTGATTCAGCTTCAGAAAATTTGGGTACAAAACAAAACAGGGGTGTTTCGATTCAGATACAAATCGAAACAAGAAAATTCCAAAATGCACACCCCTACTGTTTCGTGTGGTAAAAACACTGCTCCACACATTCCCCCAGGTAATGGGGGAGGAATCATCCACAGCTCGCTGCAATCAGTTTGCTTGTCACTTTGCAGATAAAGTCGCTCACATCTGTGCCGATTTGGACTCCAGAGTTTTGGCAGTTCCGGCAGACGTGCCTTTGGTACCGTCTGGTCCCGCTGTGTTGGATTATTTTCGGTTGGTGCGGCCTGAGAATGTGGACAAGATCCTGGGCAGTGTGTGGGCAACATCGTGTGCTCTTGACCCTTGCCCTTCATGGCTAATAAAAGCTGCCAGGGAGGGGGGTACAGGTAGATGGTTGGAGGTGACTATTAATGCCTCATTAAGGGAGGGCAGGATGCCACCGTGCCTCAAGGAGGCAGTGGTAAGACCACTACTAAAAAAGCCCTCCCTTGATCCCTCCAACCTGGACAACTATAGACCTGCCAACTCTAACCTGCCATTTGGGGGCAAGGTGATAGAGCGTGTGGTGGCGTCCCAGCTGCAGAGGGTCTGGGATGATACAGATTATCTGGACCCTTTTCAATCTGGCTTCCGCCCCGGGTATGGGACTGAGACTGCCTTGGTCGCTCTAGTGGATGACCTACGCCAGGAACTAGACAGGGGGAGTGCGTCCCTGTTGGTTCTGCTGGACCTCTCGGCAGCATTCGATACCATCAACCATGGTATCCTTCTGGGCCGCCTCTTGAGTATTGGAATAGGAGGTACTGTGTTGCAGTGGTTCCGGTCCTTTCTTGGGGGGAGGGTCCAGAGGGTGGTGCTGGGGGACTACTGCTCAGCTCCGTGGCCTCTGGCCTGTGGGGTCCCACGGGGTTCAGTCTTGTCCCCCATGCTGTTTAACATCTACATGAAACCGCTGGGAGAGGTCATCTGGGGACTTGGACCGAGTTGTCAGCAATATGCGGATGACACTCAGCTCTATCTCTCCTTGTCATTTGATCCTAGGGAGGTGGTGGATGTCCTGAATCGGGGGCTGGAGGCCGTGATGGGTTGGATGTGGGCTAATAAACTGAAATTGAATCCGGACAAGACGGAGGTACTGTTGGTCAGTAGGAGAGCCAATCGGGATGAGGAGATTTTACCGGTTCTGGATGGGGTTGCACTCCCCTTGAAGGAGCAAGTACGTAGCTTGGGGGTACTACTGGACCTGGCTCTGCTTTTGGAAGCTTAGGTGGAGGTGGTGGCCAGGGGTGCCTTTGCACGGCTTTGGCTAGTGCACCAGCTGCATCCCTTTCTCGAGAAGGCAGATCTGGCCACAGTTACCCATGCCTTAGTCATGTCACGTCACGGCTGGATTACTGTAACGCGCTCTACGTGGGGCTGCCCTTGAAGAATATCCGGAAACTGCAGTTAGTGCAAAATGCGGCAGCTAGGGTTTTGTCCAGAGCTGCCCGGTGGGAACACATCACACCCATCCTGAAAGAGCTGCACTGGCTGCCAGTTCGTTTCCGGGTCCAATTCAAGATGCTGGTTTTGACCTTTAAAGCCCTTAACGGTTTGGGCCCGGGGTATCTGAGGGACCGCCTGCTCCCAAGGGTTGCTGCCTCCTTGACAAGGTCATCTGAGGGGACTCTGCTCCGTGTGCCTACAATGAAGGAGGCTCGTCTGTCATGCACTCAGGACAGGGCCTTCTCTGTTGCTGCCCCCAGACTTTGGAATGCTCTCCCAGTGGCCATTTGCTCCTCAGACTCCATCACAGTTTTTAGAAAGCTTCTTAAATCTTGGCTTTTTACCCAGGCTTTTACATGACCATTTCTAAGCTGCTTCTATGTGTTTTTATGCTTGTATTTTATAGTTTTTAAATTAGATGTGTTTTATATTTTTAGCTTAATATTTTAATTGTCATTTTTATTGTATTTTTTTAACTTTTGTAAACCGCCTTGGGGTTGTTTTTAATGAAAGGCGGTATAGAAATTCAACAATTAGATAGATAGATAGATAGATAGATAGATAGATAGATAGATAGATAGTGATCTATACACAGCCTTTAGTGAAGCCAGTAGGATAGTGTTTTCATTATAATTAACTCAGGGACATGTTTGTCAGCACCATTTCAGCTTCCATTCTCTTCCTGAACTAAGAGAAACGTCTGAGGACTGTCTGAGAGAATGCATTATGTTATGGACTGTGCTTTTATGTTTACTGAGGTGGAAACTACCTTAGACACATCTACAGTACAAACAAGGAAATAGTCTTTGCTATTTTCCCTATGTACAATTGGAGCATAGTAATAGATTGGAACAGAGAATGCACATAGTAATAATACAATTGAAAAAGCATAGCATCTGCACAACTGACACCAAAACAGCTTAGTCATTAAGGCGTTTGGGATTGTGAGGTTCCAGGTTCCTCACCTATCATTTGCCTTTATTCACACTAGGACAGCTGTCTCTTCCCTAGCCTTACATGCCCTGATGCTGCTGCCTATGCAGAGGTTAGTGCTATCACCTTGACCCTTACACTGCAGAATAGTTGAGTTAGTAGTACCTTCTGCTGCCCCATCTTTCCTTGTGTCCTGTCATTCAGGGCTCAGCAACAGGGCTTGGCATTCTGGCAGTGGGGATGCTTCAAGCATTCCCTCACACCCATCAACTATAGCACAAACTCATCAGGAAATCCTAAAGTGTCTGTCACTCAGTGCCATTTCTGCCCATATATCAGGTAGTGGGTTGGCGGGGGACAGGGACCCAGGGCTTCCTGCTTTGAAGAGACACAGAGTAGGTTAATCCAAAATGATACTTTTAAAGTTTTCAATCAGTTTGTTCAGAGTTGTCAGCCTTGGGCTGGATTCAGCTGTTTTGCTGCAGTCAGTCCCAGGCTCATGGCACACCAGTATTGTCCAAGACACATAGAACAGCGATCCCAAACATACCGACTGAATCTGCCACAAAGGAGTTTGCACTATTTCTGGGAGAAAAAGCATTTCTATCTTTCCCCCCTTTTTTTCTTTAAGTGATGTTACCAGGAAAAGCCTTATCAGGGAATGTTCTTCAATTTAGATACTTTGCTGACTAGCCACTAGAGGGGGAGGTAACACCCAACACTGAATCTCTGCAACCATACCACAGTAATTTATAACAAAGCAAATGCTCTTGCAATTCCTAGATCAGAGGCAAAAGCAGCCCTTTTTCTATGTTATTTCAATGGGTAGAGTGGAATTGTATGCTCTGTTCCCCCACTCGCCACATGTTGCATATGAATGGGAGACTAGAAGTGTGAGCACTGTAAGATATTCCCCTGGAGATGGAGCTGCTCTGGGAAGAGCAAAAGGTTCCAGGTTCCCTCCCTGGCATTTCTAAGATAGGAAAAGATTTTTTTTTTTTTAAGGAAAAGATTTTTTTATTGAACCAACAAACTACTAAGCATACAGCACAGTGCCAAAGCACAATTATATACAAAGTAGTTGTTTGTACATCATATATCTACAAAGATTTACACACAAGGATTTGGAGACCTGCAGGGTTATAAAGTATATGCAGGCAGTACTGTAACTCGGGGATGGGGGATTACAAGGCACATCAGGTAATCGGGGGGGGGGGGGTTGTTTACGTCCAATAACCATTTCGATAATTTGTCCCATTGCTGTTTAGAAGAGATACACTTGTCTTTTTGCACATAACCATACAAACCTTTCCAGAAGAGATTTACTGTCTCATCCACGTGAACCTCTTGGTCATGTCTTCCTTCCCTATTCCTATGCAGGAACATTTCATGAATGACATATAGGTTTGCTAACCTGATTACGAGAAGGGGAACGTTCCAATTCCCTAGTATGAGGGCACCTGTTCCATCCCATTTCCTTGAAGATTTCTTTCTGAGACCTCGAAAAGAGGTTCTATCGCTCAAACCCGAGGTTAGTTCTTCCCAAGTCTGTTTTTCCAAATCAGGCTACTCTAACGACTTGCTTACTCCCTGCCACACTCTTTTGGCTGAGAGAGATTCCTGCCTGCAACTTTGGAGAAGCCACTGCCA
The DNA here is from genome assembly GCF_027244095.1 of Hemicordylus capensis. Lineage (NCBI taxonomy): Eukaryota > Metazoa > Chordata > Lepidosauria > Squamata > Cordylidae > Hemicordylus > Hemicordylus capensis. The sequence continues at coordinate 187,529,252 of NC_069660.1, forward strand.
GTCTGTGAAGACAATACTGAGCTAGATGGACCTATGGTCTGACTCAATATATGGCAGCTTTCTGTGTTCCTATGTTAATTTGGATGTTATAGCAGAGCTTACATGTATTCAATGGGTTGCGTGTAGATGCAGTCATTGCTTAGCAGAGGGGTTCCCAACCTTGAATCCCCATGTTGGACTACAAAGTTGGGGTCATAGGAACATAGGGAGCTGCCATATACTGAGTCAGAACATAGGTCCATCTTGCTCAGTATTGTTTACACAGACTGGCAGCAGCTTCTCCAAGGTTGCAGGCAGGAATCTCTCTCAGTCCCATCTTGGAGATGTCAGGGAGGGAACTTGGAACCATATGTAGAAGTCACCACATGTAGAAGTCATTTTAACTGTCATGGTTCCCACCAAGCAGTTCTGGGAATTGCAGTTTCCAGTCGGGAATGATTTAAGGTTTCTCAGCACCTACTCCGAGATCCCTGGGATTCTTTGGAGAAATGCATGGTACTTAGAAGAGTCTTGAGGTGGGAAGATTTGTCTTGGTGGCAGAAGTGTTTGAAAGCAGTTATTAAAAAGTAGTTGTGAACGGCGGTATTAAAATAATTCATTAAATTAAAAATAATCCGTACATGTGCAAATATGTATATTTGGAAACATGCAGCTTCAACATGAATGTTCCATTGGATTCCAGTGTTTATTGCTTTCATGATTCAAGAGAAATTCAAACTTGTACCCATTACCAAAAATAAAAATTACATCTGCAATGTTCCCAGGGAGTTATTTGCACTTGGCTTCGGGCTTTGGGGTAAACGTTGAGTGAAGCCACTTTGAAGTACACTCGGGGCATTGAGGGAAGCAACCCCTCTCCTCTGCTCTCAATTTTCTTTTGAAACAAGTCCACATGGCAGGCATCAGTGTTTTCCTTCTAGCCAATGGGGTGGGGGAGAAAGAGAGCTCCCTGCAGAGATAGATCCACATTTGTAAAGAGGGTATCCTTATCATGCTAATGATTCTACGTCAGTGCCTCTACCATTTTCTCCAGCATTTTCAGAAAAAGTAGCTTAAAACCAGCATTTTAGAAACCTGGACATATGTCAAGATAAGCTAGAATTCGCATCACAAAACCTGGTTTGTGTGTGGAGTGGGTCAAAAAAATCTTGAAGGTACTTCAAGGTAAGTTTGACTGGTGGGTGAATGCACACACTCCCTTCAGGGCAGAAGCCCTCTGTGTAAAGCCTCCAGGTGGGTTCACCCCCCCCCCTCCACACCCAGTTCTTCTATTCAGGGACATGTCTTCTGAAAATTAAGCATCAACTCTGCAGTCATTCCAATTACTAAAAAAGTCTTTGGTATACCGAAGAACATTAATACTGTCTGTATATTTCTGATATAATGGTCATCAGAACAAAATGCCTAGCTAACCAAGCAGTAACTTTCCCATTCACATTAGCATGTGAATGAATTGTAATTGATACTTACTAATTCATGTAAAGTTTTTAAAATTCTAGAATATGTCGTTAAAGTACTAGAGCATACTAATGAACCACTGTGGGCTGCAACATCAACAGGAGCCTTATGAAATGCTAGTGAAAAATGCCATCTTTCATATCTGTTTGGATGTCTCTCAAGGTAGACTCTTCCAAATGTGCAGCCAATAGTAGAGGCAACAAAAGTTAGAAAGACTTTTAAGCACTTGATTGTTTTAAAAGACATTTTTCTGTATATAGGTGGCCCTCAGTTAGTTAGTTGTTTATTTACGATCTTAGATCAAACAAAGGTGGCCCTCATTATTCACAAGGTTTCATTCTTACCTATAGGCATGAATACGGACACCGTAGATAATGATATGGGAATCTAGGAGTTAGGTTCCTAACATTTAAAAGGGGCAACAACAACAAAAAAGAAAGGGAGACAAAAAGAGGAGAAAAACACTGTACCTTACCCTTCAGGTCTCCAGCTCTTCAGCAATGCCCCTCAAACCTGAAAACAACTGAATATTCCCCCCTCGAGGTAAGAGTCACCAAATGGCTCTCAGCTGTAAAATGGCAGCCTAAAATGTCAACAGAACTCATTTTCAGGTCATTTCCAACCACTTCAAACTGTGGTTCGGCAAATTTTGCTATTTTTCTACCCACAGTTACAGAAACCAAGTCACTGTCAGGAGCCTATCTGTCTGACATCAAAGTCACAGTCTCCGTCAAGGTCGGTGGAAGGTCCTCAGAATCATCTTCAGTCTGCAAGAGAAACACACAAGAACACTTTACTACAGTATCAAGTTCAGACAACCTCCCCCGCAAACTCCAGATTGCACAGTTCGAGAGCAAAAGGGGTGCAAGGTATTCCCAGGGAAGGCGTCACTGCTAGGTTGTCAGGACTTAGTCTGGTAGTAGCAGTAAAGCAGGAAAAGCCTGGGTCTCTAGAGACCAACATGAAGTAGGGGTTCCTCTGAGGCTCAGCTGAAGCAGACTCCAAGATATGCATTGTCTTTCAGTGTTTGGCTGCAGCCTTCAGACTTAATTTATAGCCTGGTTTAATTGCTCTTCACCTTCGGCCAGCTGGCACAGATTCAGGGTTTATCTGGCTTGTTGAGCAGCCATCTGCTTCTCCTCAGTTCTTCCACCTGTTGTCAGCTTTTCATCAATCTTATCTCATGAGGAGGCAGTGGAGGAGCTTCGCCGTTTACCTAAGTGTTCTGCTCTCCACTCTATGTCTCTGAAGCTTCAACTGGACCTGCCTCAGGTATCACCTGTGGGCTGAAAACTGGGCTCTGCCCTTCAGGTATTCCTGCAACTGTTGGAGGACTGCCAGCTTCCTCTTTCTCCTCACTATCTGAGGACAGGCATGACAGTCTCTAAGACTCAATCGCAGATACGCAAAACCACAGTCCACACGACCATAGATAACAAGGGCTACCAGTACATTTTTGGTGGTAGAAAGGCACATACTGTGGCTATAGATGCTATATGAATACTATTTGTGTGAAGCAACATTGGGTTAGAAAGGGTATTCATTGACAAGCAGCCAAATATTGTAGACTGTACTTGTATCTGTTAAAAATTGCTGCTCTTTGTCTGTAGGGAACACATATGAGAGGTAGAATCAGATGACTGGCATCTGTACAAAATAATTACACCTGGCCCAATGGAGAAGATATAGCAAAACACGGCCCAGTCTTAGGGGAACTTCTACATCATTCATGAGCACAGACTATGACATTTCCCCTTTGATGCTTTCCTGATGTCTTTTGACAAGGTACGTAGTTAAAGGCAGTCATATTAAACAGGAGTTGGTCTGAAGATGTTGGGACTAAGGAAGCTTAGCTGAAATGGAGCTCATAAACTGACACTGTTAATTTGTTTTATGGTTTTCCCACATTCTGCATGACATTAATGCTGTGTGGTAGCTGCCAAGAGGAAACAACGCTCAATAGCCACTCAGCCTTTTCAAATTATAAATATATCAGTTCATTTTTCAACCTCAATTGAGCTCATCCTAAAGGAATGCGAGTCTTCTGCCTGGTCCAATACTGCCCTCAGGAGGCATTTCCTCACTACTATACCATTTGGAATTTAAAATGGTTCCAGTCTCACGTTTCTGAGAGGTTTGCTTTGTCACGAATGTAATTAACTAGATATAACCAGAAAACAGAGAGCAAAACATTCAGCTGTTTTGTGGCTGAGTAATTAAAAGCTTCTGGCGCTTTGTGATTCATCCTAAGAATGGGGCTGCAGAGGCTGATAATACTGGCTCTTGAAAATAGAAGGAAAATCTGGAGCCATTTGTGTCTTTCAGATAATGTGATAGGAAGAGCAACTCACATCCAGGCTATGTTACTTAACAGTACTACTCAGCAGTAGGACTATTTAATTTCAGTGATCTTCCGCTGAGTATTTTAGTCAGGAGGTCGGCCAGAGTTTACAAAACCTGCCTTAATTCTAAAAGCAAGGGTGAGTTATCGAAACATGAGACAAATCTATTACTTTCTCTGGCCTCCCCTCATCACACTTCTATATTCTCACCTCAGCTCTGCTCCAAAATTGTATACCTATCTTTAAATCTCTAGCAATTTTCTATCCCTTTCCACATCCAGCTCAATTTCCTTGCTTTTATCTTTAAGCTCTTCAAAATTGCCCCTGCTTCTCTCTCTACCCGTGGCCTATCCTTTAGTCCTACAACCCTTATGTCCCAATTGCAGCCTTGGATAACTCCATACATTTTCCCTTGCTGCTTTTTATGCTTGAAACTCTCTCCCCTAAAGGCCTATGTGAAGCCACCTTTCTTCATTCCTTCAACATCGAATTTAAAACCCACCTTTTCTGTAAAGCTTTGCTTAATTGCTGCAGGTCCTCATTTCATCCGCAACTGAAACATGCAACTACATTTGCTCACATGCATCCCTTCTTATCCTTGCTTCTTCCTCCCTCCCTCCTCTCCTTCACTGCCTAGATTTAGATTACAAGCTCCTTGGGGCAGGGACTTGTCTGTTGTTTATATTACTATGTGAAGCATCATGCACACTATTGATGCAAGATACATGTCTGTTATGCATACTATTCCCCACCACCACACAGATATGCTTTATTCACTGAAAAAAAAGACTACTGTTTGTAAGAACACTATACTCAGTTACATTCTGGAGCCCATGTCTCTGGAAGACCCTTTCCCCCACCCTTCACTAAACACAAGCAGCAGAAGAGGTATTCTTCATCATATTGTCCTGTGCCTGAATTCTGCAACATGGAGCAGGATTTTCCCCATGGGCATTGCATCTCTTTTTAAGCTCTCCCTTTTTACTGCCTTTAAACTCCTCATTGTATTTGCATAGGAGTAAAATGTTCAGTCTCAGGTCTACGCACTGTCTACATTTGCTGGCAAGTACTATTTCTTAATGGTCAAGTCGTTTGGGCCACTTGAACACCCAAACACAATTTGTGGGGTTCACAGCTTATGCTTGAAGGCCTATCTCGGTAAAGATTCTGGGTTCCCTTTGTTAATCTGCCCTTTTCAAAAGGTGCAACTAAGCAAGCAGTCTACGCAGCCTCTTTTGTGAAGTGTGTGTGCAGAACTGATACAGTATGCTCAGAGTGGGGTGTATACAAATATAAGGTATATGGTATTTGTATACAGTATTTGCTCATGAGGTATACATATATGGGGTATATAAAGAGCTTAAAGACAACACTTTGTGACACCGCTAGCTCTACCCCTGAACCAAGTCCACCATTGGGTTTGGAATTGTGTTAAACCTGCAACTTGCTCTTCATTCATGCCCTTCTAGGATGTGACAGTACTTTCCAGTTGTTTGCCATATGCAAAGGTAAGGGTCTGAAGAAGATTCTGAAAGATTTATCCACCCTCCAGTATGCTGAAGTATTCATTAACTGTCATGCAAGACACAACCTATAGGCAAAGGGCAATTGTAGCTATGTGTGGTGGCAAAACTACAGATACCCTTGATGGTCTTTGCTACAAGGGCTTCAGCAAAAAAGTGGGGGCAGATACGGTATCAGTAAAATTGTAGTCACTTCCACCCACATCAGCTGCAGCTTAATATAATAACAGATTTTTTTATTTTTTATTTTACCAAGTTCAGATTTGGCATAGTACCACATCACTACTGCCTGTGGTTTGGGAATGGAAATTAGCAGACGATCAACTCCTTCTAGCACTTATACTGTAGATCTCCCACCAGCACCTGCACCTCTCCTTGAAGTCGCTGGGTGCAGCTGCAAGACAGATTATAAAACATTATTCTGTTCACGCTGCAAACATGACCTGGAGTGCTCCTCTACTGTAGTGAATGTCACTGAGTAACAACACAAGCGCAGACCAAGATGTTGAGGATGATTTCCTTTAAGAGTACATGTAACACAAACACCATCCAGTGGTTAATGTGCCTCCCAATGTATGAGATACGTTTTATTTGAAATAACTCTTGTACCAATTCACTTGAACTTAATGTAGCTGCCAGCATGGTGTAGGGGTTAGAGTGCTGGACTAGGACCGGGGAGACCTGAGATCAAATCCCCATTCAGCCATGATACTTGCTGGGTGACTCTGGGTCAGTCACTTCTCTCTCAGCCTAACCTACTCCACAGGGTTGTTGTGAGAAGAAACGTAAGTATGTACACCGCTCTGGCTACAGTGGCTTCACCCGGACTTAGCTGGCTTGGCCAGTTTCTCCAGCACTTCGGCAGCTTTGCTGGGACTTTGGTGGCTTCGCCAGGGCTTTGGCAATTTCACCAGGACTTGGGCAGCTTCAATGGCTTCACCAGGACTTTGGCGGCACTGGCAGCTTCACCAGCACGTCAGTGGTTTCACCAGTACTTCTGCAGCTTCCGCTCTGCCTTCTGTGGCAGAGGCAAGATCCAAAGCAGGGACATCCTTATGGGTAGTGCAGTCTCTTGGTCCTGCTTTGGGAATTCCTTAAATTCCTGGAATTCTTAAGCCGCATAAGAGGAAAAAACCCTATTTTAGAATTGGAGGTGAATGTGTTTGTGAATTATGCTCCATCCCTCACCAGGGCTTTGACCAGAGCTTGGCCAGCTTCAGCGGCTTCGCCAGGACATCAGCGGCTTCAGCGGCTTAGCCAGGACTTCAGCCACATCAGCTTCCAAATTGCTGTAACTCCTCAGGTTGTACATGAGTAAAGTAAAGGTAAAGTGTGCTGTCAAGTCAATTTCGATTCCTGGCACCCACAGAGCCCTGTGGTTTTCTTTTGGTAGAATACAGGAGGGGTTTACCATTGCCTCCTCCCGTGCAGTGTGAGATGATGCCTTTCAGCATCTTCCTATATCGCTGCTGCCCAATATAGTACCAGCGGGGATTCAAACCAGCAACCTTCTGCTTGTTAGTCAAGCATTTCCCCTCTGCGCCACTTAAGGTGACGTTCATGAGTAAAGCCCCCTTCAAATAACGTCTGGATGGGACTAGTGCCTCATGTAATATTGCAATGCTGCATAGGGCATTGTGGGAGAAAAACATAGCAAGTGACAGCTCATTGCTAAAACATTGTTGTTGCTGCTGCCGCCAGCCTGTTGAGAAGGGAAGAACCTGTGTCTTCCACCATGATGAATGGGGACCCCTAGAAGTAGGAGAGGTCCATGAAAAGTAACCTTGCCAAGGACACCCTCAAATCTGGAGCTGGTCCTAGGCTTGATGTTTACTAGCATCCTATATGAAAGTGGCAATATATTTTTGCCTCCACAGAGAACCCAGGAGCATATTAACCATTAAGACTTATATCGCCCAAAGGCTCCTCAGGAGTTGCAGGAAGAGAGGAGACAGATCAGAAACAACTTCATAGGACAAATGGGGCACTAACTTCAGATGATGGTCCATTCCAGGGTCTTATCACTATGTAGGTGAAGGCATATCCATTATGCATCTTACTTCCTTGTGTGAATTTGTCAGTAGGTGCTACTCCCTGCTAACTGAACTAAGAGACACCTTTTAAAGTGGTGATTCTTTTATATTTAGCAGGGGGAGAGCAATTGGCCCTATCCAACCCCAGCAGAGTGTTTTCCAGTGGCTGTAGTTGGTGTCTACCTTAGGAGAGTAGCTAGGGGAGAGGGGGCCTGTGTTCGCCCCTCTCCCTGGCAGTCCCTCGGAGTGAGGGAGATTATGTGGAAAATAGGGAGGGGTGGAGCTGGGGCCCCCGGGTTCTTTCAACCCATCCATTCAATTATAGCTACACCCCTGGTCAACCTTATGTTTCATTTTACATTGTGAGCCTTTTAGGGAGAGGGAACCATCTTATTTATTACTTATTTTGCTATGTAAACCACTTAGAGAACTTTTGTTGAGAAGTGGAATATAAATACAGAGTCAGCAGAGAGTAGTGGCCACTCCAAGATATGCAATTATGATGCTAAATCATTGGCTTATCTACAAGATGTTGGGTACATCCATGTGTTTGGCATATTGTGAAGGATAAATGGTGTCAAGATTGTGGGTTGGTTTTTTTTGCAGAAAATGCTTGCGATACTATGCAGTAACAAAATGTGGTTCTTTATGCATTTATTTTGAACATCCAGAAAAAGATTCCTGTAGGACAATAATCCAGACATGCTGTGAAGAAATATTTAACTATATTAAATGCAAAAGGAAACAATATGCTATTTTGACAAGTAAGTTCCTCCAGCATTTCTTTTACAACATGAGGTATCACTACAGCTTCAAAATGAATGCTACATTTCAGGCAAAAGCAATAGATAAACTGCTAATTTATTCTTGATAAGAATCCACAATACTGTATCACCTACAATATTGTATCCATCCAACAACTAGAACAGTACACCATAGAATGCATTCTATCACATACCCCATATTTGCTGTCTTCTTGAAATGGCGATCAAAGTTAGGGTAGCTAGTAAATGGAAATGCATTAGAAAGCAAAACAAGGCACCAAAGGTCTTATTAAGACATGGATATTTGTACTGTGTCTCCTAGGAATGAGGAATGCCAGTTATATGGCAATGATTCTTGTAGGCAGTATATGAAGACACTAAATAATAAATAAAATAAAGTAAGGTCAGGTGGGACCAAAGACAAGAGCTGAAGATCCACTCCCCAAGAAAGCAAGAAACAAGCCATAATAAAACAAACTGGCCTGGGATCAGGAGTCTGGTCTAAGGCAGATTCAGGCACAAGCCAAGGTCAAAAGCCAAAGGAAGCAGATCACAGAAATCAGTCAAGAAACAAATACAATAATGTTTCAACAGTGGCCTCAAATAACTGTGTACTCCAGCTGCTGTCCCTAGCTCCACCTCACTTCCTCCAGGAATTACCAGATCTTCAAGGGCCAACACTTGAATCTTTGAGCACTGGTTCTGACAAGGCTGGGGAGAAGACAGGAGGAGCAAAGGAGTGGGGTGCATTTCTGGGTGCATGAGCTGTGTCCCATACATTAGATTTCTGAAACAAAAATGGAGGGCAGTGTTGAGAGTTCCAGTGCATCAACCTTTTGCATGGACTATCCTAATGACCACTAGGGTCATTTGGAGTAGAGGTAGTTAGTGAGTATCTCTTTACCTGTCCCTGCTTGCCTCAATTCTATGACCCCTGCCTTGACTCCTCAGGGACTTCCTGTAGTGAGTCAGTTCTCTTGCTTTCTTCCTAGAGAGAAGATTGAAACATATATCTCTCTCCCTACCTATTCATTATGTAGCTGACAGATAGACTAGGTCTTTCCAACTTCAAATGTACTTCAGTAATAAATCAACTTAGTATTTAGATTGTACAACAATATCCATGTGTGTTCTTTGAGTAGCTGCAACAACTAAACCCTACACTCTGCTCTGTAACTGGAGTGGGTAGCTTCTCTTAACGATGCTCTGCTCAATCATCACAAACCCCAACAGGCAGGTATGGGGCAGCTGCTTTTCTGAGGCGGTCCTTGCCCCCATCACTGCCCTGGAACTGTCCTTGATCTAGTAGTGGCCCATGCAAGGGGAGCAGTAAACAAGCCACAGGTGCAGTTCATTCCCAGTCACCTCTCTAAGCCCAGGCTGACTTGCCTCCCCCACTGCCATGTTGACCTTGGGCAAATGGGCTGCTCATTCATCCAGGTTGGGTAGTAGCTGAATGAGCAGCTTGTTCGCCAGGATCAACATGGCAGCAGGGGAAGCAAGACAGAATGAAGCAGCCGGGGTGGGGAGAAACTGCACATGTGCAGTGGCAACTTCCGGTCTAAGGAGGCACCGGTGTGGCAAGGAGGTATGCTGCCACCCTGCCAGACTGTTTTAAAAGGCAGTGCTGGCGGGGGAAATGCAGCGGGAGATGTAAGAGCACCCTCCACCATCCTTAAAGAGATCCTACCCCCACAGTCGAACCGGCAGGCGCTGGTTCCGTGTACACCACTACTGCTCCTGCATCTTTTAAAAACCTAAATGATCCCACCTTGGATAACAAGATAATGAGGCGGGTCTCACAATCACAGAGACCCGCCTGGGGAGGGTGAGCAGAGAGAGCAGGCTTAGCCCGCTCTCCCCGCACATGAGCAGACAGTCTGTTCTGGGCAGCCAAAGCGGCCGCCCACACGACTGCCGGCTCTGTTATGGAGCCGACGGGTGCTGGGAGGAGCAGGGGCTGATCGCACAGGAGGAGCACACAGGGTATGCTGGAGAGACTCCCGGAGCCAGGAGGCGGCTTTTCGCCTCCCCTCCGGGGGTCTCCTCATGAGTTGCTGCGGTGCAGAGCTGTGCCACGGCAACTCACGATTTCTTAAAACGGGTTTGCAGAGCACTCACTCCGCAAACCCAGTTTAAGCACCGGGCTACAGAAGCGGGTGACCCGCTTAGGAACCACCGGGCTCGCAGCCGAACCCAGTGGTTCTCACTGTTGTAGAAAATCGGGCTAGCAGAGGTGTGAATAGCCTCAGTGCTTCCAGGCAGGGATGCCTCTATCATTTGAGACGGCAGCCTCAGGTGGTGAGTGCACTGTGGAGTAGCAACTACAGGCAACTGAATCTGCTCCCACCTGGATTTGCCCAGGAAAGTATAATGTTGCAGAAATTGTGTTGTGATGGACAGGCCAGTGGGTGAGCAACCAGGGAGTTAAGAAGCAGCGGTAGCAGAGCCAATGCATCACAGAGTGGACACACCCTACGTGCGAGATGCTAGTAGATGCTGCTTTGAAGCCTGAACAGCTTGGACAGTCATCAACAGGGGTAGCAGTGGCAGAACATGCTTGGGAGCGGGGAGCAAGAAGATAAAAGGGCCAGAGGCTGTAGTGGGCTCTGGCCCAGAGGGTTCTGTTTTTTCATATAACCTCAGGAAGGAATTCCTTGTCTGGTAAAATTGTGATAAGATTAATGATGGCCAATGACAATGTAGACTATATAATATTGACAAGAGGACATATTGGTTATTAATACAAGCTGATGACTATTATCTGTGATTTGTCATGCAGCATTTACTGTTACCAAATGGGATTTTGTTTCTGGTAAGAAATGACTCATTACAACAAAAATATGGACAAACTTCATCATAACAAATGTCCTACTAACTATGAATAGAATTCCCAAAAGATGACCAACCCATAAAAATTATGAACAGGTGGCAACACTAAGCAAAACTTCTATGCCCTTTTGATCCCCCCTGAAACAGCAAGTGATTTAGATTAAGGTCTGAGTCAATTGCTTACTTTATTCTGTTTCAGTGGCAATGGGAAACCATGGTGACTCACATGCTTCCTCCTACCCTCTCCTCCTTTTTCATATGCACTTGAAAAAATGGGGTAGAGGAGAACCACAAGTGAGTATTTCTCTCAGGCTTATTCTTGTCTAAATGCAGCCATATGTCTGGGTTTCCCTGAGATCACCGAAGCTGCCTCTGATGACAGACCCCGACAGTGGAACCATTACCCCAGATGAAGAGCCCGAGACCCTTACTCCAGATACAAAACCTGGGTTCAGATACAGATACAGAACCAGGGGCGTAACTATAATAGGGCAATGGGAGACATTTGTCTGGGGGTCCACTGCCTTGGGGGGGCCCTCAGAGACAAGTCACATGACTGACTCCCCTAGCCACGTACCCGCCCGGGCTTCGTTCAGTTGTATTCATCCTCCAAAATTGATGTGAGTGTTAAGACCTGGAGCTACCAGAACAGCATGTCTTTCTCTAGTACCATTCAATGGCTTGCATCGTCCAAAATTTACAAAACCTTTAAAAAAATAATTTAGGATGATGTTCTATTGTGGCACATAGGAAAGATAGATAGATAGATATTTTAAAAACTATGCTTATTGTTACCACTATTCAGCCTCATTTAAGATTCCTTTACTTCATGAGCTGAGCTTCCGGCGTGAGGGGGCAGGCATTTTAAAATCTTGTCTCTGGGCCCACTCCAACCTTGCTATACCCCTGCTGTGAACCAGTCCACTGTCTGGTAAGTCCCTGTGCTAACCACTGTGTGAACCAAAAGGTATAGAACGCCATGTATTTGCTTTGACGTAGTCCTTGTTATATAATGGAACTAGATTCTGTATCAGCTAGCCATGTTTTAATTGTCACAGTGAAAACTGAACTATTGTGCTGACATGTTCTTAGAGTCATACAACCTTCATTCGGATTTATGCCAGTGGAAACCAACTTGATTTGAACCTAGCAGTTTGAGAACTGAAGGAGCATTGATTCTCTTAGGAATAGTTGCTAGTTTGCATCAAACAGAGTATCCTGCATTTTATAACCTAAATCTTGTGATTCTGAAGATATGAAAGTGTCTATGATTGCCTGTGTCCCCTTCAAAACTGGTTGCTTCAAATAAGAGTAACTAAGAGATTCAGATGCCTAAAAACCCTAGAGAAAACAAACCAAAGTTTGACAGTCGGATGACTGAGCCCCCACAAAGCTCTATGCTATTTCAATCACAGCATTTTTGATGAGAAAAACTACATGAAGCGTGATTTAATTTTTCTATAGCCTTGAAGCTTATATAAAAAAATACACATTCATTGTATGGATGACTGTTCTGCTACGGTAAGAAGAAGCAGAAGTAAAATCTGTGTGTGCTTCCAATTTTACCTGATCAAAGATTATATTCATGAATTTTAAAATTCTGTCTGCTTTGCTGTTGCATTCCAGTGCAGAGTATATAACCAAACAGACAAATTAAAAAATGAATTGGAGCTTTCAGTTCCCCTCCTGCGTAGCTATCCCAGGTGAATTCAAGTGGAAAAATGAATAAACCCTCTCTATTTAATTAATGCTGATCTAGTGAGGCATACTTTAACGGTCTGGTGTCAGTAGCTGTTCAGATTTCTCTTCCCCACACCTTCGCCCAAGAAGATACACTGGGGTCAAGCAGCCAAAGTTCTCAAAACATTGCTTTGAAACGAGGACAACTGCTTGCACTGTGTGTCTGACTCAACGGAAATCTAGACAATGAAGTCAGAGCACCTACTGTTACTTTTTGGAACACAGTACTGAGGGCCTTAGCAGACTGCAACTTTGGCTGAACTTAAATAAGCAGCAGAATGAGGTGGCAAAGTCTCCGCAGGTAGAACTGACTGCATGGCTTGACACTGCAGATGAGAAATTGGTTCCTCTACGCATTAAAGACCCCTTGTAAGTAGACTGCTAGCACAGTGGGGAGATGGCTAGGTTGGAAACTTTCCCCCTTAGGATGATTTTACCCATGTGCAAGGAACTCACAAAGATTTTATCACCACACCAGTCTGAAGTGGTACAATTCAGTTTTCACCACCTGTGAAATGCTGTAATATATACAAACCAGTAGTAGTAGTAGTAGTAGTAGTAGTGATATTTATATACTGCTCTTCAACCAAAGTTCTCAAAGCGGTTTACATAGAGAAATACATAAAGAAGATGCTCTCCTGTCTCCAAAGGGCTCACACAGTCTAAAAAGAAACATAAGGCAGATACCAGCAACAGCCACTGGAGGGATGCTGTGCTGGGGCTGCATAGGGCCAGTTGCTCTCCCTCTGCTAAATATAAGAGAATCATCACTTTAAAAGGTGTCTCTTTGCTCAATTAGCAGGGTTAAGTCTCTTTGCTCAGTGAGCAGGGGTACCGTGAAGGTCATCTCCTAGTTCCCCAGACCATTATGAGAAAGCTGTGAAATAAGAGTAACAGTCAGTAGTTCTACCACAACATGAGGTGTGCAGTGCTGTAATAATAGGAATTCCAAGTAGGAAATGGTATTCCACAAGTAGTTGCATGAGTGGAAACAGTGTTGGGGAACCTCAAAGTAAATACCGAATCCTAGAGCAGCAGCATTTTCTGCTGCTACTACCATTTCTACACCATTGTAAGAATTCCACAGTTCCTTGCAGCAGCAAATATTACAACCATGCTGGGGCCTTAAATCTCATGTAGTGTACATAAATGCTTCGGGCAAAGGCAACCCTGGGAAGGTGGACCTCTTATTCTACCAACAATCTAACCACACAAAATTTTGGGCCTGTTGTTTTTCTGGTGAGGATTTGGGTGTGTATTCTGATATAGTCTAACATTTTATCTTATCTGCTTTTTAGATAAGTTGCACATTATAAAGATACTAATTCGTTATTTTAGTTTTGCTGGGCAAGGAAAGCATGTGAGATTCACAGTCTAAACCATCTTTGGGTTATAAGATAGAGAACCCCAACATTATTTTCCAGGAGCATTGCTTAGGAATACTGAGCCCCCCAAAAAAGTCACCCTCTCCATTCTTTGCAAATATTCAAACCATACCAGGTAATATCAGAATTGGTCCTTTGGTTCCATTTCCCTGGGTACTGTAATTGCAGGAGGCTAGAATCAATAGTTCTAAATTTGCTTCATTGCCACAATTGTAGAGCTCGCTATTGTTTTTGTGCAGCTACACCAACATACACTGGGCACCCTGCTGATCTGTAACCAATGCATGGTAGTTATTTAATGTGCATTTGCAAAGAACATCAATACATCCCAGGCCAGCAGAAAGCAAATGCACCAGGCGCCACACCGTTAACACGTGGGGGGGAGGGGGTAGAGGCGGGTGTAGCCTCATTCACTTGCAGCAGTGTGCAACTATTAAAGATGCATTGTTTTGTAATACTTACATCTTATGCTTGATAAACTAGATCTGAGGCAAAACCTAGGACAGGGACTTTCATGAAAAATTGTGCTCTCTGCAAAAAGTGGCCTTCGCTTTAGTAAAGATTGAGAGGGCAGGAGGTGTAAAACAGGGCAACTTTCCCCACCTCTTCAGAGTGAGGGCTGGAATAATTGCCTTCACTCTGATTTGATTTCACAATGTTTGGCTATATTCTGCTATGAAATTACCATGCTATCTGTGGTTCTTTAACCAGCAGGAAATGACAAAAAAAATAAATAAAAATTAACCATTATCTGTTTACAGAGCCAGAACCTCCATTCTGAGCCAAAAGTAAAATGGTGGCAGTGCTTAAATAGCATCTTGGAGAATACTTTGAACCTAAAATGTATTACTTCCTCTATTACTGCTAATGCATGCTTGACAACAACGGTGGCTGTGTATTCATGCTGCCAGAGAATTGAGCTGATCAACGTGTACATGGGAACGATGCCATCCTAACAGATGGGCCTGGCTTTAGATATCTAGGAGATTGTATATACACCAGTTATGGATGATAAAGGCAGGATTCCTGCCAGAATTGTCTAAACAGTCCCCATCTTCATTTACATGCTGCATGAATAAAGATTGGTGCTTTCCTTGAATCTGGGGAGAGTCACAAACAGAAAGGAATCTATCAACCTGTGAGTTCAAAGTAATCAATAGCAGAGCATCTTTTTAAAAACATATTAAGGTTTATAAAATCTACATTTTATAAGGATTCTAGAAAAACAATGAGGAGGCTAGAATTTGAACTGGAATTTGAGCCAACCTTCCAAGGGAATGGGTGAACATTGTGAGGCAGTTGTGAAAGGGAACAAAAGCACAGGGGCAGTTGAAGGAGAGTGTGTAGACATCTCATGGCTGTCTTGACCTGCATGAATGTATGTATGTATGTAACCTCCCGCCTCGGGAACGCGATCTATAACATATCTGCTTGCTAAACGAACCATGCCAGCACAGTGGCTGACCACGCCAGGAACTCCTGCTGACAACACCCCTGGAGGACCCCCTGGACCTGGAGAAGACCCTCCACCGTCAAGGACCCCACGCCCAGAGGCTGCAATGGGCAGAAGAAGACTGGCACAGCCCTGCTGGCCACACGCAAGGTGAGGCTGGGATCTGACCCTCCCTTGGACCTTTTGGACATTCCTCTCACTGAACTCTTTTAACCGGGCTCTACCCAAACCCGTAGGAACTCACATACAGTGCTATATTCTTTCTACCATTGCAACCACACATTCGTTAGTATGCGGCCATGTTTTATCGGGAAATTCTATTCACTGTTGCTTTTGTAAACCATATGTTAAACATTCTCTAATAAAAGTCAACCTGTTCAGTTGCTTTCAAAGCCTAGGAACTGGGGCCAAGCCAATAATGAGGCATGATGAGCACTAGTGCTCTTTGGACCGGACTTCTGGTCCAAAGTCCAGTCCCCCACAGGCCTGCCCCACCCAACAGAGGTGTACTTAGGTAATTTTGGAGGCCCCTCTCCACTAGAGCCACCCCCCGCAAGTTAAGCATCATCTCCCTCCACACACGCGCACACACACACACACATACAGAGAGAGAGAGAGAGACCATGACAAACACAGTATATTTAACATGTGGGTTCTTGAGGGCACAAACAGCAACTGAACTCACAAGAATATAAGAATATAAAACAGGTATATTTATACAAATATGCAGTAGAAGAAACATTTCAACACATTCCCATCCCACATATTTCTTTCCCCACACACCCCTCTATCTCTAAAGCACCCGGCACAGGTCATAATCACACTCGGCCGCCCAACACAGTGCAGGCCAGTGGCAACCACACCACCCAGGACAGACTAAAGAGGATTTGGGGGGCCCCAGGGAGTGTGGAGGCCCTGACTTTGGCCCCAACATCCAGGGGTAAGAGCACCACTGCCCCAAAATACTCAAAAGATTGCCAGGGTAGAGGTTGCGGTCTGCTTGGCAGCTTCTCTCACCCGCCCTGACCTCACCAGCTGCCACCAAACATGGTGGCCAGTGAGGCCAGGTGGGGCTAGAAAAGCTGCTGAGAAGACAGCAGCTTCTGTCCCAGCTGGCCATGATTTGAGGAGCATGGCAAATAGAGAAGAAGAAATACATGGAGAGTGATAGAGGAAACATAGTGGTGGCAGCAGCCACAGCAGGATGGCAGGCTGCCCTAGCTCCTGGGGCCGACTGGGCAACCAAGATTATACAGAGTCACTTTTAAAGATATCATCTTTTCAAAGACAGAAACCCTCTGCGAACAGGCACCCTTATTTACAACACAATACTAGGCATATTTAATCGAAAGTAAGTCCCTTTGTATAATGGTACTTACTTCCAAGTAATATAAAATGTAAAAATAATAATAGGGATATAAAATGTAATCATCATCATCATCATCATCATCATAATGCAAAGGATGGAGCTTTAGTTTTCCCCTTTTATGAGGATTTGTGTTGAATTGCAGCTTTCCTTGCAGGCAAGCTCCCTTAAATCAGCCTCAGTGTGTCTTGCTTCCAACTAGGGGTGCATAGTGATCTAGGGGTATGCAGATAAGGCTGAAATTCCTACACACTATGTAAAGGTTCCAGAAATACTCACTATTTCACTTTTAATAATATTCACACCTTTAGAAGAAGAAGAAGAACTGCCTCTACCTCGATGTCTATAGAGCATGGTCCCCAGTGTACAACAGGTGGTTCTTAGGGAGTGTGTGCAAAACCCTCCTGCCTCTCGAAGCCACTGCTGCACTATATCCTCTAGATCAGTGGATCCACAGTGTGTCCTCTGCCTGACACCCCTCTTCCTCTTCTCCTACAATGTCTCCTCCCACTCCTCCTCGTGATTGGCTAGCTACATGCTCAGTTGCAGCCCACCCCTCCCTCACTGCTATGCCTGTCAATCAGACAAAGGGAGGTGTGGGCTGAGGTGGAATATGAAACCAGCCAATCACAAGGAGGACTGGGGCCAGGCCAGGAGTGTGCTGTGAAGCCCTGGCCAGAAGGCACATGCAAGTTCCTTCTTTCTCCTGTTATAGGTTCCAGCTACATTCCAGTGATGTCTGTGTGCTTCTTTCTTGGCTGATGCTACCACCCTCCCTCCTTCTTAAATGCACATTTCAGGATTGGTAAAAGCCAGGAACATAATTGTTTGAGTTAATCTTCTTTATATATATTTGTCCAAGGCGTACCCCTCGCTAATCCCATGTGTGGCAGCTCTCGAGAGAGTTTGTGAGCAGCTGCGTGGATAGGGACAGGGAGACAATGGCGGCAGCCGGCCAGTGGGCAGAGAGGGAAAGCGCCGGCCAGACCAGCCTGTGAGGGAAAGGACTGCTGGTGGGCGGGGAAAGAAAGCACTGGTCAGAGGAAAAGCACCGCCGGCGGGGAAGGAAAGCACTGCTGGGGGACAGGGAGGGAAAGCACCAGCCAGGCCAGCCAGCAAGGAAAAGTGCTACTGGCGGGTGGGGAGGGAAAGCAGAGTGGGAGGGGGGAAACGGACTGGAGCTGAAGGGAGGGGGGAATGAAGATGGGGAGGAGAGACAGGGAGAACTAGGGGCGCAGATGGACTATGCCAGATCAGCTAGTTATATTTAAACCAAAGAGGGCTAGTCTAGCCTTTCATGTAAAATGGGGATGGGCAAAATGTCCTTTGCGAGCAACTGGTAGCTCCTGGGGAGATTTGAAGTTGCTCTTGACCATTCTGCTTCCCCTCCCCTTCCGCCATCTCTGAAGCAGCAGAACTGACTAGAAGTTCCCCTGCCCATTCGTTGTGTATTTCTTTATTGCAGCAATCCAACTATGCCTCTGTGACTGGTCGGCCATTCTCCTCCCTCTCCAGACAGGGCAGCATGAGACGAGGACCAGAGCCCACCTGGCCGGCTCGCCAGAGCCCACCTGGCCGGCTCGCTCCGTGACAACTCTGCAGTGAGCCTTGCTGAGCACCCCTCTCTTGACCAGTTCATCCTCCGTTTCCCACCTCTTAACCAGCAACTCCTTGAGTCCTATTAGATTAAATCAAAAGGAAGTTTAATGAGAGTACAGTCAAATGGGATAGATACAGGGGCACCACTTACTGTCATCACTGAGTGTGCCTGGTATCTTTTGGAGTGCTCTGCTGCAAAGGTCAGCAAAAATGTGGGGCGTGCTTGAGAGGCAGCAACACAGGAGCCCTTTGTTCCTTCCCATTGTAGTGACCACAATAACAGCTGCTGCTAGAGGCCAACAACAGCACTTGCCCAGTGGTCCAACCCCTTGTGTTCATCAGAGTTCCCTGTGGCTAGGACTCTGCTCCACACTGCCTTTGGTGGTGATTTGCTCTACTACAACAGTTGTTGAATTTCTTGGCCTTATGCTGGCCCCACCTTGTGAGGCCTGTTACCGATTTCCCTGCAAACAGGAAAAGTATGAGGCTTCCTGTCTGAAGCATGCTTTGCCTCAGTACCAGACTTCTTTACTCTGGTGCAATTGTTTCGCTGGCATCTCCTGTCTGCCTGATGTAACCTCTAGCTTGACCTTGACTCTTGATGCTGGACCCTCTGGCTCTTGATTGCTTATATGGCTTGGCCTTAGATTTATTTCTGATCCTCTGGTTCCTGACCATCTACCTGGCTTGAACCATGGTGTGTTCCTGACTCTCTCAGTCCTGAATTTGGACTTGTGTCCCCTACCCATATCTCATTTCCTACAAGTATAACGAGGCTGCTGTATTTTGGCCCTGACTGGGAGATAACATGGACTCTGTGTCCAATGAAGTTATGGCTCCGGTTTCTGCCTTCTGGCCAACTGCTTGATGTCCTCCATGATGACGTGAGTGTCCTGTGAACCAAAGTGTGTCCCCTGCATGCAAGACCCAGTGGTGGTCTTGCCTGGTGAGGGCAGCGTGGGGTGGGGTGGTGGTGAGAGGTACCTTTAAAATTCTTTACTGGCAGTACTGTTGGCACGTGGAGGCCACGGGGGGGGCAGCGCCCTGCCCAGAATCCCATGTGGCAGCTGCCCTGCCTATTGCAGTGGCCAGCCAGGTGAGTGTCATAGGTGGGGCAGCTGGCATGTGGGATGCTGGGTGGGGTACCACTGCTCCCCATGGCTTCCAGGTGCCAGAAGTCTTGCTAGTAAAGACTTTTACAGGTACGTCGTGCTGCCCCCGCACTGCCCTCTGCCACTGCCAAGGCCTCAGCTGCCTCTCCAGTGCTCTCTGGAGCAACCACCTCTTTTGTGCCCTCTCCTCTGGTGGCACCCCTGCTGGAACAATTTGAAAGGAGCTGTGACAGACTTTGTGGGTTCCTGAACCAGTGCTAGCTCTTGTCTGAGATGTGCTCACAGGCTTATTCTTTGAACCATTGTTGTGTGTACCTCATGGTGGGTAGGGATGTGCATGGAACCACGGCAGGGCGGTTCAAAGGTGGCGGGGGTGCCACTTTAAGAGTGGGGGAGGGTGCACTTACCCCTCCTGTTGCTTTCCGCCCACCGGCGTCCTTCAGTAAGACAGCTGATCAGGGCGGCAGTGTACCTCCTGCTGCCACGCTTCCGCCGTTGTCTGGAAGTCCCCGATGCACCTGCACACGCGCATATCACCTGCATGCGCAGGCGTGTCAGGGACTTCCGGTCATATCCGGCCAACAGGGCGGCAGGGAGGTATGCTGCCGCCCCGATCAGCTGTCTTACTGAAGGGCGCGCAGGGGGGAGCACACCCTCCCCCGCTCTTAAAGCGGCTTCCCTGACACCTTTGGACCAGCGGAACCGCTGGTTCTTCAAACCAGTTTGGAGGCTCATAAAGGGCCTCCGAACCAGTTCCATGTACATCCCTAATGGTGGGCCTGTTTTCTGCGGCTGCTCTTACCAGGGCCTCCCTTCTGCCTGGAACAAATGGTGTATTTGACGATGCAGGATGACTTTGTGTGGGCCTTGACTAAGGATTCTAATGAATGTGTACTGCTGAATTTGCCTTACAGGAACTGCACTAAGGGAGATATTTTGTGGCTCACCGTGTAGCCAAGTTCCACTGCCCAGTAGCTAATACATAGTGGAATAGAACTGCTTGACATTTCCATTTCCACCAAGGTCTGAACTCTGCTATCAAAGACACACTCACCTGGGTGGCTGCATCTGCAGCACTAGAGACATCATTGTGTTGTGCATTCAAATCAACTGTCTAGCTGAATATACCCAGGAAAAGCATGGCAAGAGCCTCCCGCCCCCACCGGGGTGGGTGGGTGCCCTGTACATTCTAGAAAGATTTGTATTTCCTGATGCCACAATTATTTTTTAAGAATAAATTAAGTTTCATAATTGATTGAAACAAATTGACTGACGGTATTAGTAAAAATTCAAACTGTAGCACTTACTGATTATTCATTACACATTAAAAATCACAGTATCACCAAACTTTAAAAGGGACAAATTCACGGCAGACAAGTCTATCAGTGGCTACTAGTCTGGTGGCTATAGGCCACCTCCAGCCTCAGAGGCAAGATGCCTCTCAATACCAGTTGCAGGGGAGCAACAGCAGGAATGAAGGGTTGCCAGGTCCAGATGGTGAAAAAAGTCAATATCCATTACCCAAAAAGTGACTTTGTTCCTTCCCTTATGAAGGAACATATCCCACTTTTTCACACAATGCATAATCAACTTGTGGAAATCTTTGCCACAAGATGTGGTGACAGCCAACAACCTGGATGGCTTTAAGAGGGGTTTGGATAACTTCATGGAGGAGAGGTCTATCAATGGCTACTAGTCGGAGGGCTATAGGCCACCTCTAGCCTCAAAGGCAGGGTGCCTCTGAGTACCAGTTGCAGGGGAGTAACAGCAGGAGAGAGGGCATGCCCTCAACTCCTGCCTGTCGGCTTGCAGCAGCATCTGGTGGGCCACTGTGTGAAACAGGATGCTGGACTAGATGGGCCTTGGGCCCATGGGCAGAACTGGGGTGGGGCAGGCAGGGCACGTGCCCTAGGCGCCACTGAGGGAGGGGCGCCATGCCAGTTCCTGCCACCCCCACCCCATTGCCCACCTGCCCAGCCCCAGGGCCTCTCAGCCACTTGCCATCCTGCTTGCCTTCTGCGTGGCCTACGATCGGCCACTGGTGGGGGGCCTGCAAACTGCAGAGCAGCAATTCTCAAGTTCTCTCCCCGCCTCTCAGCTGATTGGCGGGTGGGCGGGGCTTACAGAGAGGCCTCCGTGTAGGCCTCCCTGAAGCCTGAACTCGGCAGGCCCCAAGGAAGCCAGGAAGAAGGCAGGCATAGTTCTCTGCAGCAGCAGACCCTCTGCCCAGAACATCCAGCACAGCTTTTGGCAGGTACTGTGAATTCCTTTTTGTGGTTTACTCCCCCCCATATATAGGGATCTGCTTGCCATAGGGCTTTGATATGGGTGGTGGTGGTGGGGAGACTGAGAAGTCTGAATATTTAATTTAAAACAGAGTGGAAACTTTGCTAGCTTTAAAAACAAAAACTATCTAAAAAGCCCTATAAATGGCTTGTTTCATGGAAGAAAATTACAAAAACTTCTGGAACAATATTATATTCATTCATTCATAAATGCACTTATGTTCAAGTTGTTTTGCAACCCAGAAGGTCTGAGTGAGAACTGTGAAGCATGTGTTGTGCTTTTGTTTTATTTTGTTTTGTGTGTGTGTGAACTGCTCCCTAATAACTCGCAGGGACTTCAGGGTAAATCTAGCCAACATGTGAATGCAGCACCTTCATTCCAGAGGAATGCCCCATTTGAAAAACCTCCTGGAATCAAACTTTACTGAATTTGTTCAGAATTCTGAGAAAACATACATAGGCTCACCCTGCATGGTTGAAAGTCTCCTTTGCTAATCTGCAGCGAGGGGCCTATTTTAATAAATAGTGTTTCTAGTGTGTTCTAGGCATTAAAAGTAGCACAAATATATAGTACTCAATGTATATCGCTATATATTGTGAAGTGTGCGTGTATGTATTCAGTGAAATGTATTTCCAGGCAGCTTACTTATTTTGAAATATCAGACTTAAATCCTTGGGGGCCTGGGGTGCGTGGAGGCCCTGGACATTGAGGGGCTGGGGCCCATTTTAAAATCTCATCTCTGGGCCCATTCCAACCTTGCTATGCCCTGGCGGAATAGATACATACTAGCTGACCTGAGTGCCGAGTCCCGCGGCCGGGCTGGGCCGCCCCCACCCCACCACTACCGCGCTGTCGGGCGGGCCAGGCTGCCCCCGCCACCTCACATCTGCGGCCAGGCTGGGGCCCGCCGCCGCCTAGCCTGCGCCGCCGCCTGGCCCGCGCCGCCGCCTGGCCCGCCACCGCCACCTGGCCCGGCGGCGCAGCCATGTCCGCCGCCTTGCCTCCGTGGCCGGGCCCGGCCAGGCCCGCCGCCTCACCTCCGCGACCAGGCCCGCCTGGCTCCCCAGCCATGGCTGCCGCCACCGCTGTTCTCCTGGGTGCACCAGCCAATCAGGCGCCCTGCAGCCCAGCCAATCAGCTGGGCTGCCGGGACGCATTTTTCCCTGGCACACCCAGGAGAATTAAATATATAGATGTATTGATCACTACACATGGGTTTCTGCACAACACCTGCAAAGAAGAAACTTCCATGTAGAAAA
This sequence comes from Hemicordylus capensis, assembly GCF_027244095.1. NCBI lineage: Eukaryota > Metazoa > Chordata > Lepidosauria > Squamata > Cordylidae > Hemicordylus > Hemicordylus capensis. The sequence goes on from NC_069660.1 coordinate 187,552,404, forward strand.
TGTGTCTCTTGTAAATTGACCCTGAATTTTCCATCCATGACTGGGATATCTGAGAGTTAGAGTCAATGATAAAAGAACAGCACACTGCTTGTGACAGGAAGGGGGAAATCACAATGATTTCTTAGTTTGGCAGGGGCTGGTTTTGGCCCTGGCAGAACTTGGCTGTCTGCTCCTGTTGCAAATGCCTCTGTCTAGTGTGGCAAACTAATGTATCCTCCTCCCTCCTGGTGTCAAAGCAAACACTAGTTTGGTGAATGCACATATACCCCATGATGAGCCAACAGTCATCACAAGACAAAGGCTTGCAGGAATCATTCCCTGGTTTATAGATCCGCGCCACCCCCCCACCTTCTTCTTCCCCTATTTTGCTAGTGGCTATTTGGACAGGTGATCCTCTAGGTCCAGGACAAAGTCATGTTTTTTAAAAAGATGAGATGAGACAGAGAAAATGACACTTGGAATCCTCACATAACTCCTGACTGTTGTTCTAAGTCTTTTACAGAGATGGCTCATGTTTTCAGGCTTTGATCAACAACCATGTCTAGATGGTACAGTGTTACTTTTAACATGGATTTCCAGATATTGTTTACTACAAGTCCCATCATTCCTGTTTTGACAGGGGCGCAATTTCACTGCTTGCCCTAGGTGATATTTTCCCTAGATATGCCTCTGCTTGGGCCTGATCCAGCAGGGCTGTTCTTATGTTCTTATGAATTTACTCTGTATAGTATAGGTATAGTTCCAAATGTGTTACTGTATCATGTTTACTCACCTGTGTCTTCCCCCCCACCTGAACTGTTTGCTGGTCTGTGACCATATCAATAAAGATTGATTGATGGATTTTGCATAAAAATGGCATATTTTATTGGTGGTATATATGCATATTTTGATAACAAGTGGATAATTTGAGAATAAATACAATTATTTATTGTATTCACACTGTGAAGCTGATGACCAGGTGAGCTGCATGTCTGCTCAGTCTGCTGTCTAGGTGCAGAGTTCTCAAGGCCCCTGCTTCTTAACCATAACCATCTCCTGGTTAGGTCTACCACACACACTGTCCTCCTCCCCAAGGGTCACCTAGCCGGCTCTTCCCAGCCAGGCCAGCAACTTCACCTCTTGGCTCGAGGCAGAGTAGTCCGCTAGCTATTGGGCCAGCCTCTTTGCATGCTGGCACAGGGATGTGTGCACAGTCTCCCAGTCGCTTGCTGTTCTCTACAACTACAAACACGTATAGATCACTTTTCAACAGAAGGTTTCACAGTGGTTTCAAAGAAAAATAAATAAGAAGATGCTCCCCTGTCCCCAAGGGCTCACAATCTAAAAAGAAACACAAGGTAACACCAGCATCAGCCACTGCAGGAATGCTGTGCTTGGGTTGGATAGGGCAGTTGCTCTCCCCAAGATAAATTGAAGAGATTCGCCACTTTAAAAGGTGCCTTTTTGCTCACCTTCAGGGGCACAGCGGGAAAATGCTTGACTAACAAGCAGAAACTTGCCGGTGCAAATTCCTGCTGCTACTATACTGGGCAGCAGCGATATAGGAAGATGCTGAAAGGCATCATCTCATTCTGCACAGGAGGAGGCAATGGTAAACTCCTCCTGTATTCTACCAAAGACAACCATAGGGCTCTGTGGGCGGCAGGAGTTAAAATCGACTTGACGGCACACTTTACCTTTACCTTTTTTGCTCAATTAGCAGGGGTAGCTGCTAATTGAGTACTGTTAGTTAGCTAACTGGTCACTGCTGCCGCCACCACCACATGAAGGAAGGAAGCTGCACCTGCCAGGCCCACCTATCCGTGGTTCTGCATCACGTAAGTCTACAACCTGCCACTGAAGCAGAACCTCCCTTCTGGCTCCTCCTTTGATGGATGGTCAGGAGGAAGGGGAAGGAGACAGAAGAGAGGAATAGAAGCTGCGCATGAGCGAACAAAAAGTTTCAGCTGCATTTTGGACACCACAACACATGCAAAAAAAGTCATTTGGTCCCCCAAATAGCCACAAGTCCTCTATAAAAATCCTTAGTTGGCAACCCTATCTCACCTCTTGCCCGTGAGCTTCTCAGAGGCATCCGGTGACCCCTGTGTGAAACAGGATGCTGGACTGGATAGGCCTTAGACTGGATCCAGCAGGGCTGTTCTTATGTTTGATTTTGCCTTCATAGTTTCATCTATTTAAACATTTCTTCACAGTCTTAAAATCTAACTCACCATTTAATTTAAAGTTTCGATCGTATATTACACCAGTGGTTAGAGATTCAGATGAACTTCTTCAGTCTCTGTATTGATCCTATACTTTTTTTACAAAAAAAGGATGTACATTTTCAGTATTGCAAATGCACTTTCTGATTGTTCAGTGATAAAGTTTATGTTTTAATTTTTATATCGACTTACATCGGTGTGTTGTGCATCCATTCCATTATCCACTGCAAGTACTTAATTTAGTCAGGTGTGTTTGGTAATGCCAAACCTCTTGTTAAAAAAATGTTATAGTGTAGCATCACTGAATGTACCTTTCTGGTTCTCCTAGGAAGGGCCTAGCAAATCATGTCTGGGCAAGCTTTTCTATCTCAATAAATTGGAAGAGGTAAAGAAACTTGTTCTTCAGGCTTTTTTTGCTGCATAAAGGAAGCAGTAAAACTTACAAAAGAAAATTCATTGAACTTCTAAGTATATATTGACCTTCAGTGTGCTCAAGAAAATGTGATCAAAGAGAGAAAAGGCATGCTTGCAAGCAGACAATACAAGAGCTATGTAGGACCATAACTCTTGGGCTAGGACACACTACAGTGCCGTGAGAAATACGTGAATTATAATAATAGTTTCCTGTGAACCCAAGTACCCAACCACAGAGAGCCTGCCAATTCCATCTGCACGGTTCAATGGTTTAGTCTTGGGTTGGTGCAGATGACTCAATCATCAGGGATATAGCAAGGATGGAGTGGGCCCTGCCCCACACTGCCTTCGTACAAGGGAGAGGACAAAGAGCAAGCTGTAACCCCCGGCACTCAGGGTCCCAGAGACATTTGTTCCCCCCACCCACCTACCTTGTTCAGTTAAAGCTAGGCCCCTGCAAATCATGGTTAGTTTGGTTGTGAGTGCGGCTTTAAGTTCCCTCCCTGGCTTCTCCAAGATAGGGCTGAGAGAGATTCCTGCCTGCAACCTTGGAGAAGCCGCTGCCAGTCTGTGAAGACAATACTGAGCGAGATGGACCTATGGTCTGACTTAGTATATGGCAGCTTCCTATGTTCCCCAGACCAGCACACTCTCTCCTCCATATTTTCTTTACATCTTCAGTTTGTGTGCTGTCAACATCATGATTTGTCTAAACTCTGCTGCTTGTAAAAAGATTGAAACTATGGTTTAACAGCTGTCACCCAGCTAGTGGGGCCCCCTCTTTCAGGGGCCCAGGTATATTGTCCCCTCCGCCATTTAATTGTATTCTGTCTAGTACTGTATTCATAACATGCGGTGATGGCTTGAAGAAAAATGATTATACACATTCATGAAGAAAATATTATTATTAATATTATTAGCGATGATAGCTAATCAGATTCCATATTCACAGGTAGTAGAATCGGAACACCAGAGGCTGAGGACAAATTGAGGAAAGCTTCTGCTCACAGCATAATAAGGTGAGCACTGGGAGCTACCTTATAACAAACCAGACATTTGTCTTAGTTCAATATTGTTTGTGCTAACTAGCAGCCAGAGACATAGGTTTTCTGGAAAACTTTGGATTGGGAAATTTCCCCATGCAAATTTCCCCCTCACCTGCATAAAGTGTAGTGGATTTTTGTTCATTTGTTTTGGGGATATACTATACATTTTTTTCTGATGTCTTAAATAGGTTGTAAACTGATTTGGCATGTTTGACCTACTTATACAGTTAAAAAACAACACATCTCCACCATATTTTTCTCCCTTTACTGTATCTTTCTAGTCTTTCAAGTAACCAAGTAGAAATTTTAGAAATGGAAGATTTTCCATTTCTCATCTCTGCTGGCAGGTGGCTCTCTACGGTTTCAGACAGGGGTCTTTTCCAGCCCTACTTGGAGATGCCAGAGATTGAATATGGGACCTTCTGCATGCAAAGCAAGTGCTCTTCCACTGAGCTATAGCCCATCACTCAAATGCTTCCGTCTGGTACCTGTGGGAAACAGGATGCTGGACTAGATGAATGTCTGGTCTGCTACAGTAAAGCTGCTCTTACATTTATACGTGTAGTTAAAACTTATAGTGCCACTAAAACCAGACTTGGCTTTTGATTGGACCAATACAAGACCACCCTAGGGCTAACTTAATACTAATTACATTTAATAACTACATGGGCAATTAACCCATATCACACTCACTCTCACATTTTCTTCCACAACTGTGAAGAGTTAAAACTTGCTTATACTTGAGATTCTTCAGATTTATGCTACATGGCTAAATACTGTGCTACTTGGCTGAAAAGCCCAAACTGTATGCGACGTTATGTGGAAGGCAATTCCCTTCTCTGATTAAATTAGTTGTTTCTAGCCCTGCTGTGGACAACACATCTTAATGCTCCATCTTAAAATCTGCATCACTGAAGTCCTACTTGCCTTTTATTTTTTTCTTTGAAATTGGTGCAGCATTCAAAGAAGTTATGAAATCGTCAACTTCCATTCTTAAAAAAATGTTTAACTGTTCCATTAGCATATTTTGATGTAAAAAGTAGTACATTCAGCTTATTTAAGTGATAAGATTGAATCTGTGTTCATTGCTATTTAAATACTGGCAGAAACAGTGATGGTAAATGCTTCTGTTTTCACAAAAATGTGGGGATTGCAATATTTATGCTGCATGTGGTATGATATAATGGTATAAGTTTCAAGGCCACAGTGAAGTTTGGATAACAGTATAACAAGGGGCTAAAGATGAAAGGCAATAATAAAGTTCTTGCTTATGGCAAGCTAGCATGGCTACATACATCATTGATTTTTATTTTTGTCTGTTGTAAAGTGCTCTAAAGCCCTTTTCTAGCTGGTGGAAAATCAGGAAACAAATGTCCACTGAGACCTTGCTTGCTACACGTGGTTTATTCTGCAGGTGCTTTCATAATGTCTAAATGTGAACATCCAAGTGGGTCTTCAAACAAGAAATTAGCCAGATCTTGTATGTGTGTGTGTGTGTACATATGTATAAGCAGAGGATGCTTATCTTGTAAAAGGTGGGTGGGTGGGCTGTTAGCTCATTAGGTCCAGGCTCCAATATTACTTAGCTGCACCTCCAACTGCCCAATATATGTACAAAGGACCACTTCTGCTGTTCACACTTCACATGTTTGCAGCAGGAAACACAAGAGTACATGAGGCAAACAAGATTGCTACATAAGAGATCAAGCAGTGCTTTTTCTGCTTGGACGTGCTGACCTCACCTAAAGATCTAGCTATTCACCTAGTAAATGGTATAAGGTACTGGCCCCAATACTAACTACACTGCTGTCTACTATGACAATGGTCATAGACTGACAATTGTCTACCACCATTAAATACTCAGCTTTGTAGACAGGAGAAATGACCTCCACTCATACTGTAAATGTATATGAAATGTTATGTCAGGAAAATCTGGAGGTGAATATAATTAATTGCCAAACAGAAAACAGATGTAAATTGGTATCATTTAGTCTCTTCCCCTTTAGGAGTAGAAAGCTAGCCAGCCAAGCTCAAGAGAGCGGAAGATTGCAGGAGCAACAGAACCGACCTGTTCGTGGAGCAAAGACAGGACCGGAACTGGGGCTGGGTCGCCTGCCACACATTATGCTAGCCACGCCTTCAGTTCTCTTACTGGTCCTGTCTTGGAGCATGCTCAGTCCACAACCCATACTCTGGAGGATGACCTCCTTGGGCTGTGGAAAAATGTATGAAGTGCTTTTTGCTCAAGTTGACATGGCAAGGTGGCAGCCAGATTGGTCTCTGGGGCAACCTGGAAAGACCATATTATGCCTGTTTTGAAACAGTTGCACTGGCTGCCGATATGTTTCCAGACAAAATACAAAGTGCTGGTTATTACCTTTAAAGACCTGAACGGCTTAGGTCTGAGTTATCTTAGAGAGTGCCTTCTTCTGCACGATCCCCACCGCACGTTAGGGTCATCTGAGGAAGTCTGTCTTCAGTTGCCACCAACACGTCTGGCGGTGACTCAGAGGCGGGCCTTCTCTGTAGCTGCTCCTGGGCTGTTGAATGCACTCCTGGCAGAGATCCATAATCTGAATTCATTATTGGCCTTCAGGAGAGCCCTTAAGAACTCTGTTTGGCCTGGCCTTCCAGGGTTTTTAAACTGTTTTTAAACTGTAAAGGTTCGGCTTGGTTTCCCAGGGTTTTACAAATGGTTTTACTTGCGTTAATAATGGTTTTATGTTGTTTTTACTGTTTTTTATTTTAATAGTTAATTAATTTTAGTTTTGTTTTAATGTAAACCATCCTGAGCTATTTTTGGAAGGGCAGCATAGAAATTTATTTATTTTATTTATTTCAATAAATACAAGGTTATATTTTTGTGCATTTTATTTCAGAATGTATCCTTTTATATTCTTCTGGCACAACCTCACCCCGTTGCCTTTCTTTAGCAGAATGCTTCTGTCATAGTGGGCGGGACAAAATCTGCTTTACTAGCCAATATGGAATACGGAAGACAGGAGTGTTTACACTTCATAAATCGAGATAAACAAAACTGCAGCACTGTTGCATTGAATGGCAATTCAGTTCTGCCCTAGTTGCATACCGTCTACAAAACTGAGTAACATTTTCTAAAAACGGCTATGGTGCATTAGATACCAAAAAGTAGATACTGGCAGAGTTGTTACTATGGCAGGAGCTCATAGATTTGGGAGCCATTTGTGGGGAATGAGAAAATGCAACTCTATCCCTCCCATCAGCCGCTGCGACAACAGACTTAGTCATACTAACATTGCCCATATACCATCAAAGTTCAAAGCAATGCCTTTTGTTTCTTGGGGGGGGGGAACTTCCCACCTTGCTTGCCTGCACCCTGCATGCTCCTTCCCTCTCCTTTTCATGTCTGGCCATTGCCAGACATGTGATGGACAGGTGCAAGGAAGGAGCAATGCACCTCATCTTCCTTGTTTGCTGCCTCTAGCTTGCTCTGAAGGATGAATGCAAACTGAAAATGCAAGCAAGGAAGGCTTGTATGAGACAGGTAGTGGAGAGGCAAGAGCTGAAGGCAGTCAGTGTGAACCCTGAGGGGGGAAAGGAAGGAGGGATGGCCAAAGCAGACTATGGCAGCGTGTGTGTGTATGGGTGCTGCTGGGGGCAGGCGGCACTGCATGCCACACCTCGGGCATCCATTTACATTGAGCTGGCTGTTTGTGTTCTAGCTCAGATTCTGAATTGCAGGCTGGTGTTTTTTGTGTTCTTGTTGCGTGTTCAGATTTTCCTTGAACTTTACTTACTTTCTAAGTGAAAGCCGTACTTTAAGTTATCTCTACTCTGGATTAGGGATGCTAAAAGATGTCCACTAACATAATGGGTACATGGTTAAATTGGGTACATAAGGCAGAATAACCTTAAGGTTTTATATATCTTAATAACTCAAGGTTTTTCCTTAATAGGCACTAATAGTTCGTACACTTTGCAACTTTTCAGTTGGTGGCCTTGGTAAATCATTGTCCCTTTCCTGCATTTTGGGGATGCCTTTTAAAAATATGGGTGTTGCCACTTGTCAGGTTTCAGCCCCTTTCTTCAGTTTCCTAGAAGTTAAATCTGAGCATGGGGCAGATACAGGTATGCACAATACAGACAAGATACAAATCTGTGTGCATGAAGAGTCATGCACTATTGTACAGCATTGGACACTTCACAAACTGCAGCAGGGTTATTTTGAACTGCTAAACCTAACACCACAATTGTCCTAGCCAATCTTTAAAAGGAACAAGAAAGCTCTTTTAAACAGGTACAGGGCAAAATATTACAAAGTGAAAGTGTAAAAAGTGTGGGAGATGGTAATAAATGCACTGAAATAATGTACGTTAACGTAAACATATAGCATCCAAATCAGTGTTGCACAGGGGTTTTTCAAAAACTGCAGCAGGTGCCAAAACAAAACATGCAACCTACAGGGAGCTTGTCTGCTAATCTGTTTCAAAAGTTAATCATGGGCAGAGCTGGAGCAAACTCCACTGTCGAGTTCAAAGTCCAAGAGCCTGTGTCAAAAAAACTAGTGTGAGAAGGTACAAAAGGTTTGACCATCTAGAGTTGTTAAACTAGTTCTGGCATTTCCAAAAGTGCCAGTCTTATGAGCTGCTGATGGGGTGAGCAAGCGCCCCCCCCCGCAAACACTTTCTTGGGGCTATTATTTACATCATAAGGTATACGGATAAAACAAGCAGTATCTGTTGGGGAAGAACGTACATAATTCCAAACTGTCCAACCTGACTGACTTTGTAGGGGCTTAACCCCTTTCAGACCACTCTGAAAAGGAGTAACAGGGGGCCATAAATTAAGTCATAAGATACATGGCTGAAACAGATACCATTTGGTAGAGATGACTTTCCTGCATCTTAAAATGTGCAATTTGACTACTTTATGTGGGACCAAACCCAAATCAGACCATTTAATGTGCTCAGGGCCCATAACCGCTTTCACTGTACTGAAGCAGATTCTGATCAGCTGGAATGTTTGTGAAAAGAAAAGGGGAGGGGGAAGGGAGTGAGTGAGTAGACACCTTCCACCGTACTGATCTGGAAATGTGCATATCATTTTTGAAATTATGAACTCCTTTAAGCAATAAAGCTTTTATCTGGTGGGCTTTTCATTTTTTAAACTTTCTAACTTTCAGCTTTTAAATTTGGTTTTAGCTAGGTCTTTTGGTTATTAATTTTGTATGGTTTTATATTGTTTGGCTAATTTTGACAGCCACCCCAAGCAGTATGACAGCGGAGGAATGGAATATAACTCAAGTTCATACACAAATAAAATGATGGGGCGGGGGGGGGGGGGGTTTGCTACCGGAATACACGTTATATTTCTTTTTTATCAGTTAGGAAAAAATTGAAAACACCCTTTTCAGAGTGGTGTGAAAGGGATTAAGCCCCAACAAAGTCAGTCAGATGGGACAGTTTGGAATCATGTATATTCTTCCCCAACAGATACTGCTTGTTTTATCCATGTACCTTATGACTAAGTGATGGCCCTAAGAAGACATTTTGGGATGCTTGCACCGCTTAAACACCCCAGCAGCCACTCAGAAGACTGTCACTTTTGGAAATGCCAGAACTAGTTTAACACCTCTAGATGGTCAAACTTTTTGTACCTTATCATGCATGTTTTTTGACACAGTCTCTTGGACGATCTGTACTTTGGTAGGCTGTAAAACATTAACATGGGAGGATGAGTTAGTGAAAGTCTAGTACATCTCTCTCTATAACTACATCCGGTAAACAAAGCTCCTCTTAAACACTGCATGACATCATCTACAGATAACAAATGCCCAAGTGCAGCTATCTGCTGTGCTCCCTAGGTGCAACAGAACGAACCAAGAGAAAAACCACATCGCAGCCTTGTCTACACATTTCATAGACTCAACAAGGGAAGATCAGAGTCCTGCTCAGCTCTCGCAGGCTGAATTTGAACTGTGAAAACGTCCTGGGTGAAGTGCTCTGCTAGCAAGGGGGAGCAAACAATCCTTCTCTCTTACACTGCACGCCCCCTCCCCTCGCCCCCCGGAGGAACAGGTGAGGTGAAATGCTCAGCTCCTTTTTCAAGCTTTCTTTGAAACCACGAGAAGAAGCCATTCGAGCTGGATATGGCGAAGGCTTCACAACAACGCAGCGTCCACACGGCCGGCCAATTAAACTTATTCCCGTTCTTGCAGGGTCTGACGCTTTCGGCTTGTCTCGGTGCAATGGAACTGCTTTTGTATGCTCATTTCTTTCAGCTTACTGACGTCTTCCAAGGATTTTTTTAATGTATCTATAGGGAGGCTGGTCTCTTAGGGGGAAGCACGCCTTGCAATAGCCTCCTCCAGAAAGGGGGCGCTCTTTGTGTAATGCGTTCACAAGGCGCATTAAAGACCTATATATTAAAGCACCTATGTATTAATACCCTCGTTGGGTTCCGGCAGCTGCTTATAATACGGCCACGGCCAATAGAAAAGCGCTCTTTTCTTTAGTTCTGAGCTCCAATCAGAGCTCACGCTTTTCTCTTCCTGTGTAGCTTGTCCAGACCTGCCGAATGCTGACGGAGTGGCTCGGAAGTTCCCGAGAGGCGCGCGCTTTCTCTCTCTCTTGCTCTGCCCCTCCCGGTTTTGCGACTGCCCTCTCCCTCTCTTTCTTGTCCCTTCGCTTCCCTGGGCGGGGAATTGTTTCTCTTCCTTCCTTCCCTGTCCCCTCCCACCTTTGCAATTGCAATCAAGATGGAGGAGCGGGGTGGCTTCTGCACCCTTCTAGGGCACTGTGGTTAATGCAGCTGCTCCTGCCTTGCTCCCTAAAGACTGCAACACCCTTCCTCCAGCTTGCGCGCCCGCCCGCTTGCTTACTTCCATTCTTTTCCCCCCTCCCACCAGGTTCCTGCTGCTGCACTGATTGCAGCCCCCTCCTCCCATTTCCATCCATGCGCCCTCCCTTCCCCCTCCTGCAATTGTCTCTGCTTTTGGGGTTTTTTTTGCTCCTGCATACATCCATTGCTTATGCATGCGCTGCACACCCTGCCTCTCTGGGGGGGCTGCCGGGGGCTCCCCTAGAGCTGTGATCTCTGCGCGCACACCTTCAATCGCCTCCTCCATCTATTATTACAATCATTGCTGCTGTCTGTGCAAGCGAGCGAGCCATCCAACCAGCCGCCCTTTTCTTTCCCCCCGTCCTCTCTCCCCTTTCTCCTCCTCCTCTTTGCACCATTATCATCATCATCACCACTACTATACCACCACCACCATCGTGTCTCTGGATGGATTTCCTCCCTGGGGTTTTTGCTAGAACGTGAAGCCGGGGACCTGGTGGCAAAATTGTAGATACTGTTTGTCTCCTGCTGCTGCCAGGATCCAGCCAAAGAAGAACAAGGAGGTCGATCAGAGTGGCGGTGGCCGTGGGATCTGGTCTGGAGGAACCACCAACCGCGTCTAGCAGCCATGAGCGGTTCCACGACCGCCTCCTCCAACAGCGGCAACGCAGCCGGGGAAGGGGCGGAGGACGCTGCCAAGGATTCCGCAGACATTGCGGCTTTCTTCCGATCGGGTGAGTCGCCTTCTGACTAGGGGTTGGGAAAGTGAGAGCTTGCGGACGAGGCTGTGTGAGAGCGAGCGAGCGAGAATCTTATCTTGTAAAGGAGTTTGGGGGACGAACGCGGTGGGGGGGGGGGGCATCTCCGTATCTGTTTTCCTCCCTGGCCGCTTCTCAGGGAGTTAGGCCAGTGAGGGTGATGCTCTGTATGTCCGTGTCTGGGAGCAAAGGTATTAGTGGACTTCTGTGCCTCAGAGCTAAAATCTTACTCCTAAGAGAAAGCTGCTCTCCTGTATTCTTGCAGTTCCGTGACCATGCTTTCTTCGAAGGGGAGAAGTGGTCGAACGACCATGCTTGTACTGACCCATCTCTTACTGTCGGCTTGATATCGAGGTGCTGAGACGAGTGGAGGTGGAGAGAGAGCCCTCCCCATAGGAGAGAATTTTATCCTGTTCTGGCACCTTAATGCCTAGTCATAATGCCCATTTTTTTTACACATTTCTCTTCTCCTTAAAACAATGTGCAGAAGAGCATAGCTTTACTGTTATGTGGAGTACAGTATTATTTTGGGGGGGATGTCACAATCAACAGCCTTTGTCACAGTTGCTGGTCACCTTAGCTGTTGTGAAGAATGACAGCATCATTTTGTCTGGTTCTGTTTGGGTTCAGTTAAAAAAAAGAGCAGTATTTTATTCCATATCTTCTACTATGGCCTTATTGATTTGGACTTTTGTTTAAAATAAAGAAGTGCTTCCTTTTTTCTCTCCCCCACCCCCACATATCCCTACTTTCTTGCCATTTTGCATTTTAGTGAATACAGTTTTGTATGGCTCAGTTGTATAACAAAAATATAATTTATTTCATTAATATGTCCAGGGGGAGGCTTTCTCATGAATCTGACGTAATGAATGGACACCTAAACACAGAGTCCCTTTGTGCTTTGGATCTCATATGGTATGATTTCTGAGGGCCTGTTAGCAAAGCAACACATGTGTCTTGCATGGTTAAACTGTACGGAAACTACTTGGGCACAAGGCAAATGCCAGGAGGCTTCCCTTACATGGTCACTCCAGCTGTTATGGCAGCCTTCCTGTATCCTGTTTCAGTGGTGGTAAAACTTTAAAACACACACACACACACACACACACACACACACACACACACAACCCCACCTTGGGAATAACCACTGCAAATGAAATGGAGGGCAAAAAGGGTGGTAGCAGAAGGTAAACAGCCTTCTCATACCCAAACCTCTTCCCAAAACACATGAAGGAAAAGAGTCGCTTGTATGTTGCTGGCCTGCTGACTGCAGTGTTCTGTCGGTCTTCAGTTGCCAAGTTATAATACTCTCAGTGAGCTTACAGCTTGTGAGTAGAGGTGGAGTGTGTATATGTGGGTAAAAGGTCCTAAGATGGGAGCAAGAGCTTGGAGGGGTTGCCTTGCACTCCGTGAAGAGGGGAGAACAGGGCTCCCGTCTCTCTGGCTTGAAGCCAAGGTGGAAATGGTCTCTTCCTGTGCAAAGCGGAATGGGAGACTTGCTTTCAGGGATAATAAAAATGGAAGCCCTAGCCATCTCTCTTCTGCTTTCAGTTGAGGGGCCAGTACTATCTGGTGCAGAAGAGGGATACTTGTGCTATTGAACAAATCCAAGCAAAGAGATGGATCTTGCTCAGAATTCAGGTGGCAATGGAAATGTTTGGGTGAGGACGGGAAACAGCGACTGCCCACACCAATGCTTGCCTGCTATGCTCACTACTGGGGAAGGCAGAAGCAGAACAGGAAGCCCCCAGGACTGACTGAGATTCCTTCCCCACATCTCTTTGGCCAGTAGCAGAAATGGAGATTCTGTCGGTGGGCTTTCCCTCTCTCCTGACGGTATCTTTTGGTTCCTCCTCCTTTGCCTCTATGATACTCACCATCCTTTCAAGGCGGGGAGAGAGGGCAGCAGGCTTGGCTGCTTCATCTGAATGCCTTTAAAAGGACTGAGCTTAGCTAGACAAGGTTGGAGGGGGGAAAGAAATGCAGACTCATCGCTGGAAAAAGGAAGGGGCATCTGAGTTAGGTCGGTATGTTTGCTTCTCCCACTGATGTTATAGAGGGAATCTGTATTGATTTTGATTGTTTGAAATAAGTGCTTGATTACTTGTGTCTTTTTTTGACAAAAAAAAAAGGGTGGGGGTAATATAGAGAAAGGAGTCTTGAAAACTGCCAATATTTGGGTACCCTACAAATGAGCATAATGAGATGGAACTAGAAGCCTCCCAAGTTCAGAGTACCTTAATTGGGGCAAAACCTGGTCCATGAGGATGGTGTCTGTCTAGATGCATGGCTGGCTTTCTAGGAGCTCTTTTTTTCCTATGAAATATACTTCTAGGATGGACTGCACGGATCATATTCCTTTGGAATCCATGATACTGTTTAATATTACTGCGGTAAGCATGAGGCCAAGGGATGCTCTGTTCTGTGTAGCTTCAGGGATAACTATCTCAGAGCATTGTGCTCACAGTGTATTTTGCTTTGCAGGGCATATTTATTTCCAAGTCACCAAATCTGGGTGAAAGTTGCTAGTCGGTGGATACAGTGCTTGCACCTGCTCAGTGTTGGCATTCTGTCTGGAATAACCTGGTTTACTTTGTGCTGCACAACCAAGTTGTTCTGACATGTGCTGATTGCAACATAAGAACTAAGCTGGTAATAGCTTAACATTTGGCTGATTTTCAGTACAGAGTGTTGGCTGGTATGGGCTGGCTTTAGCTAAAACAGTCTTGCAAATAAATCTGCAGAGGTTACTAGCCCATTTTACTAGCCTGGTTGCCTGTGTATTCCCGTTTTAGTCATTTGAAGTCTGAAAAGAGCCGACTTCTGTCAGGTTTGCCTTCCTAGCTGCCTGGAGGTGATTCTTGCCCATATAGAATATGTGACTATTTGCAAGTCTGGGTTAAAATATTTTATGTTCTAGGAGTTCTGATTCAGACTTTATTTGGCTTTTAATTCAGTAGCGTTGTTACCACTTTAAGCCCTTGGAAGTTGTTAATGTAGGGTAGTAAATGACTGGAAGATTTTAAGGGCTGTAAAAATACAGGAGTTAACTCATTGACTTGGTTATGCCAGGCAACTCTCTCTCCTCCCCACCTCATGATATATTAAGCCCAGGCTTGAAAATTCTGGGAGCCATGGTGCCTAGACTAGAGTAGTCAGATGTCGAGTTATTTAACAAAGCATTTTTGTCCCATGCAGTCTTATTTCAGTTCTAAGTATGTTACTTGTAAAGGGGATAAAGAGAAACCTGTTTACTCTCCCCCTCCATACTGTCCATTACTGAGTTCAAACATTTTGTTGAGCATCTATTGTCTGGCTCCTAAATATTTGGGTTGACTACTAGATTCAAACAAAATTTGATAAGGCTTATGTTAAGAACCATTGAATCTCATCTAAGCCATGGTTCTAAAATAGGTTGCAATATTTCTGAGGTGTCTTTCTGTGTCAACGCCATTTGCTTTGTTGTAAAGCTTATGAGGGGAAAACCTGCCAAAGTGGACATCTGGAGGTATGCGCAATTGATGTAAAGTGGGAAGTGCAGTGATCAAGAACTGACAAAAAAGGGAGGGAATTGAAGAGGTCATGGGGCACAAGGCTTCAGGGGGAGTGTGTGGCAATGGTGATTCAAGCGTGTAAGCAGAAATGTGACGCTGGGCAGCAACAGCGACTGGTCTTTCAAAACTGCAAGGAGGGAGTGGGCTTGGAGTTGGAATGGTGCAGCAGCTGCTAGAAGGGTGTATGTGAGTCATTAGGAAGGGTGAACATTTTATGACGTAGAATGTGTTAAATTTGGTCTGCTAGCTGTTTCCAGTGGACTAGAGACTCTAAACTGGTATGTGTTTTGACCTTCGCTTAAACCATCAGTGTTCAGGCCAGTCGGTTATTAAACAAGTTAAATGCATCGGGGGAGGCTTCAACTGAGTGGGCTAGGCAGGCGTACTGTAAAATGGCTTGTAATTTAGTATGGTTGATAATGCACTGTTCCAAGAAAGTCTGTTTGGTTTCTCATATTGTTTCAAGCAAAGACGTGCTTATTCTAAGGAGAGCTGTGAGCAATGTCAGTGTTTTCACTTTAAATCTTTAAGAAAGTAATACAGAAATGGTGCCTACTTGGTTCTTCAAATGTTGACCAGTATTTGCTGGACTCCAGAGGATTGCCCTGTGTGAACTTAAAATTCCAGGTTTCAGGACCAAACTAGATAAGACTATCTATGATCAGATTTCCAGTGTTTGCTTTAAAAACAAAAGAAAAAGGAGCATAGCATAGCCCCCCTCATGCTGGCTGTGTGTGTGTGTGTGTGTGTGTGATTTGAGGCAGGGGGAGAGGGATAAAATCCCCAAGTACCAGGCCCTGATCCAGTTTGTCACCCCATCAGATACAGTTCTCTTCTCTCTCTCTTTTAAAGAAACATTCAGCAATCCAATTTAATCTGGGTTGACCCTTGGGTGGGCCCCTGTTGTCTCAAAGGAGGAGGAAAGAAAACTGCTTCAAAGCACTGCAGAGCTGCCCATTTCCTCGAAAGAGTGGATGTATTTCTCAGCATGTTGTAACTTGTATGGAAATGTTTCCTTAATGCTTGAAATAACAGGCACAGTAATACTTTTGGCCAAATCCAGAATGCAGACTTTGAAATGATATTGTTCAGTTTGTGGGCTTAATGCTTTGGTATGTGCAGGGTTCTGCCTCGTTTCAATTTCCAATTTTTCTGGGCAAAAACCAGTATTGGTAGCACTAAACTGCCTCCATTTAAAAAGTGGAATGTAAAAGCAGTATGTGTTAACACAAAACTTCATACTGCTGTGTCGTTGAGCATGGCAAGTAAGGCTTGAGAAGATAATTCTCATGTGCTTCTCCCCTCATTCTTTCTTATTCCATGCAATTATATAACTTGGCCTACTAGTTTTGAAGTGTACCATAGCTCCTCGTGGTCTACATTTTTAAAATATCATCTTGAAATAGATGGAGGGGTGACTTTGAACAAACTAGATCAAGCAAAGTTTTGAAAATTATGTAATGTTATGATAGACTTTGAAGGTTTTTAAAAACTATTTTTTGTGGAACATGAACTAGTGCTAATGACAGCAAAGTTTATTTCTTGATTGCACTTATTTTTAAAATGCCATGAGCAGTGAAATTCAGGCTCTGCATCTCAGCATCTTTCAGATTCTTGATTTCTGAGTATAAAGTTGCTTGAGTTTACTAGAGGTAAGGCTACTTAAACCAGAGAAGTACAACTCAAATACAAAAAAAAAAGTTCAAATGGCTCATCTGGCTTCTTTGTGTTCTGCTAGAATGCTTGGATTAAAAAAAAAAAAAGACTTTACAGACTAATATGAATTCTAGGTTAAAGTAGAACAAATAGGTCCACTGTAGCAAGTCAAAACTGGCTTAGCTGTGGATGTTGTATGCCCTGTAGCTAAAGAACAGAGAGGACAACTGCAGGTATGCAAACAATGAGGAGAGGGGAGTAATCATGTGGAAATATGAATTTGAGCTACTCAAACATTCAGGAGTTGTACCTTGATGCAGCAAGTTTGAATAAATGAGAGTTGCAATTTCTGTAGGATTTGTATTGGAAATACACCATTGATTGCTTCCAGGTCAACAATATTTCCTTTTCTCTGTAGCTGTTTTGTTAGGATTGACAGAAGCAGAGGCATGAATTCTGTGGCTCAGTTAAAGCATTTTGCGAAGAATATGCCTGTCAAAGTGAGGACTGGACTACTTCAAAAAGTGACTGGCTTAAAATATAGGAACAGCTACGTTAAAGCTATAGGAAAACATAACGGCACATTTGGGGCATACTGATGGTAGGTGTAGGGATAGAGCAGGAAGCTTAGTGGAGTTCTTCCTGTCTTCTTCATCTCCTCCTGCTTTCTATTGCATTTAAAATGATACACACAAACACTATTCCAGCACTGGGCTGCACAATTTCAGCCCTCCAGCTGTTGTTGGGTTTTAACTCCTATCATCCCCAGCCACAGTGGCCAGTAGTGAGGGATGTTGGGAGTTGTAGTTCAACAGTTGGAGGACTGAAGTCGTGCAGACCTGTTGCAGTGGATATGTTGTCTCAGTTGGCCAACTGGTGGGTTACATCCAGACCCCAAAGTAGTCTGGCCCTCAGTGGCTGTACCAAGTGTGAATCACATTGCTACTTGTAAAAAACAAAAACGCACAAAAAAACCCCCACTTAAATGTTTGTTCTCAGTTGAGAGAGATGAAAAATAGTTCAACTTAAATGCTACATGTTCTTTGATTTTGTGGGTCAATGCAATCTGTACGCAAGCTTGTGTAGGAAACATTGAACAGGATGCATAATTTCCTACCATAGTCAATGATATGGGTTCTGAAACATTTTGAAATGGAAAATTTTCTGGCAGTTTTTTCCATGTAATTATTTTCCTCTTTGCATAACATTTTCTGTTAGAAATGTTTGCTGTGCAAATTTTCTGACTCTGTAAATAGATTATGATCTGATTTGGTGTTCTATTTGGCTTATATATATTCAACAACAAAAAACCCTTAAAATGCACTATGTTTATTTTCATGTTAATTTGGATGTTGGTATCATTGGAATGGGTCTCAGCAATGAGAAGAAAGAGAAACAATTTCACAGCTTATTTTAACACCTGAATACCTGTTCCCACTACTAGGTATCCTTAACCTCAAATCCTAACCATAGTTTGAAGCCTCAAATTTGACTCAAATAATGCATCTAATGGTTTGTTTTTAAAGCAACAAAGGAATTTTCAGCCTTGAAGACATAGTAAGAACCATAATACTCCTAATAACAACAACAATCACCAAACTCCAAATTGTCTGGAGTTCGTATGTCATCATAGTGATATGGGGCAGAACATCTTACACAGAAAAACTGAACATCTTCCAGGATAAATCACTGACCAGATGAGCTCTGAAGGTCTCTGCATTTGTATTATGGTTCTTACAATGTCTCCAAGGCGGAAACTACCTTTGTTGCTTTTTTAAAAAACCCAGAGCATTAGATGCATGATTTGAGTCAAATTTGAGGCTTCAAACAGTGGTTAGAATTTGAGGTGGCAGACAGAAGATTCAAATGGCCCATCTGAGAGCACATTTGTGTAGAGCCCTGAACTCTGTATAAGTTTGCTGGATAAAACTTTTAAACCTTCATTTACAAATAAATGTTTATAATAAATATTGTAACATTCAATAAACCTACCTAGGAAGATAGAAGAGTGTGGGGGGGGGGAGCAGAAGCAGGAGAGAGAATCACTTTTGGCTGCTCTTTAAATGGCACACAATACATTGCTTATTAAATGAGCAACCAAGTCTTCATTCATTGTTAAGCTTCATTAGGATAGTGACTTGAGCAACACTAGATAGACAATATCTTTATTTTAGCACATGCGTGTGCCTCTCTGTATACATGCAAAGGCACTGGATTCCTCCCCCCACCGCCTCCCCCCTGATCCTTAAGGGGAAGCTGCTATCTTGGGTAGGTCCTAACCGCCACTGGTTAGCTGGGATGACCGTGAGATGGATGTCAAGACTATTGTCTGAACTGGCTTGTAGAACTGTGAGGAAGGGAAAAGTTGGGCAGGGAAGGGAAGCTGTTGGAAAGCTGAGCTCATTTGTTCTGAGCTCAGCCATCGCAATGCAGGGTAGGAGAGGCTACAGCCAGGACACTGTAGTGATGTCATTTCTCAGCAAGTCTTTCTTTCCTAAGAGTGCTTTGTCACTGGCTTGGAAGGGTTGTGGGACCTCTACCTAGTTCTCCAGCAAAGCCTAGATATACAGTTGTCTTGCATCAAGAAATGTGCCAAGGAGCCATGTAGTTCAGTGGCAGGGTACATACTTTGCATATAGAAGGCCCCAAGTTCAATCATTTAAAATAATTTTGGAAGCGCAACTGAAAAGGACCTTGCCATGAGGCCTTTTGTGAGAGTCCTTCTAGTAAGGGTACTTCGTACTAGGTTAGATGGGCCATTGACTTGATTCTGTCTAGGGTAGCTCCTTGTATCTTTGCAACTCTCTCCCAGCTTCAGAGTGTGGATGAGCATCTGATAACTTGAAGGTAACCTCTTTGTCCAGGGAAAGGTTGGTAAAGAGCTTTGAGATGAGGAGGGATAATTTTGTTGGCTGTTATAGCCCATAATAATTCTAATAAAAATACCTTATTTCCAAAGACAGTGTACCCTCAATTATTGGAGGCGTAGTGGGGAAATGCTTGACTAACAAGTAGAAGGTTGCTGGTTTGAATCCCTGCTGGTACTATATCGGGCAGCAACAGTATAGGAAGATGCTGAAAGGCATCATCTCACACTGCACGGGAGGAGGCAATGGTAAATTCCTCCTATATTCTACCAAAAGAAAACCACAGGGCTCTGTGGGTGCCAGGAGTCGAAATTGACTTGACAGCACACTTTACCTTTAAACATAAATGAAGGACAGGTATCGCTTTGCTTGAGCTTCCCAGTCTAACCTATGGACCTACCTGCTTTATTCAGCAGGGCAGTTCTGAAGATCTAACAAGGCCGATCTCAGAAAGGAAGCTTAAAACCATTTGCTCTCATGTATTGTGTACTTTTTACTGTCTTCCAGAACGCTTGAGATGCATGCCCCCCTCCGAAATAGGAACCATTGTCTGAGTTAAAATTACATAAAAATGCTGCTGCTACTCCTAGTGCTTTACCAGAAATCTCCCACCGAGAATTATTAGCACTTAGTTTTATATTTCTGGGAAGCATATCTCTGCATGGATCCCTTCCAAAAACCTTAACATTAAAAGACATTCCGGTAGAAATGTCGTCCGTTACTAATATGGGGTAACTCCTCAGAATTTTGGAGCAGAACTTAGTCACACCTCTTGCTGAAGTGGTAACCTAGGTCTGGGCAGTAACACATGCAAGTAGAGGGCTCATGGTTTAAAATTTCTCATTAAAAAAAGGAAAATCCCTCCACATAGAAAGTCAAATGTCATTGGGAAACCTAGGCTTAGAATGCTTCTTCCCAAATGCTAGTTTTCTATGTAGCACTGATCTTTTTGTTATGGAGGAATATTCATTCACGTAAGCCCCCACTTGCAGTCTGAAGTGGTATAGACCAGATGCAGCTTTATCAGCTTTTACTTTATTCATGAGTGTTCAGGATCAAAATGGACAACTACTGCAATTCCATATCCTGGTGGGATGAAAACACTGCAGATGTGTGATAACTTCCACTGGTCTCTAGGAAACTCCACAGTAGGGGATCCTGAATCTGTTTCCAAAATAACTTCAGTGGACTACAGTTCTTATTGTATACCTGCCTGTCATGGCCTCTGGCTGCAGCAGGAGAATCTTTGCACGAGAGGTACTCAGTAGCACTGGCCCTGGCTATTGATTTTGTACTGACTTCTGCTACCTATAGTTCTTGTAAGCAAGCAGACCTGAAACATTATTCTTTTCTCCTCATCTGGAAACTTTGTCATACTTGCTGCTTCTCTATAACTTGTTCCATGCAATTTCTATTTAGATTTTGTATGTAGAACACTTTTGGGCACAACTTGATAATCATATGGTGTTATTGGCTTCTGTAATACTTGTTCCCCAGACTTGCTTATTTCTCCCTAACTCCTTTGCATATTTGGTAGTAAGACTGTATTTGGCTTTTTAGTCCCAGCTAGTAGTAGAACTCTGTGTTTATGTAAATTCTTATAAATTCTCTTTTCTCATATATGTATCTTACACATGCAGTTGTTGTTTCACATGGCATTTTGCCTAAATGTACAGTTTTCAGAACTTTAGGTGCAATTAAGAATGAAAAACAATTGCAGAACGTGAGTAGCCTACTTCCTGAAGGGAAGAAGTCTTACGAAATCTCTTTCTGTGTGTGTTTGTCTACCTCAAATCTTTTGTGTGTGATAGTTGGACACAAACCAAACTTACCATGTGGGGGGAGAGGTCCTAGGGGGATCCTGATAGGGATTGTTTTTAACTTGGGTTTAGAAAATGGAAGTGGGCTGTAGGATTGCCTGCTCCTTTACTCCAGCCCTTTCCTTCCATCCCTGGAGCAGATTCACATCAGTTCAATCAGTACTGCTGATAAGCCTAGCTAGAATTCTCAGCTGACTTTGAAAGCACCCTTACATTATATTTTATTGATGAAAATACAATTGTATTTTCAGATCCTGGTTAAGTGGGATGGGAACCTTGTGTAACTTTCATGGTACTGGTATAACACTTAACCAAATGTAAACTGCCCTGAGCCAATTTGGAAGGGTGGTATATAAATCAAATAAGTAAATAAAAGAATAATAAACCATAGTTAAGTCAGAGAGAAGGAGTTTGGTCCAAGGATAGAAAGGAGGATGTGATCCATGGCTAGTTTCCAGTTGGTTAATGCTGGCTCTTAACCACAGTTCTTTGTGCTCTGATCACCAGACAAGGTACCTAATTTGAAGAATTGTATGAAAGACATTTTTGTAATCACAACCCTGTATCAACATTCTGTATCAATCCAATTGTTTTGTCACTTGCTGCATTGTTCAAAATGCTAAATATAGTCATCAGTAAATTCCAAATGCCTGCCATTATCTCTTTAAATTGGCAGCTAGTGATGGGCAGACTGCTCCTAGCTTGTCTTGTAATGAACTCATCCCTCTCCCACCCCCAGCTTTCTTGAAGGAAAAAGTTTGGAAAAACCAAGCCCAGGGGTAGATTTAGCCAAGGTCCTTGAGGATTAGGTCCATGGCCGCCTCGGGTGGGTGGGTGGGTGGGGGCTCCCCTGATCCCTACCACTGTGCCGCTTCCCCATGCCCACTGCTGCCACGCCGATATTTGCAACAGTGGCAGCAGCCACAGCCCTGCCTGGGAGAAGAGGCCGAACAGCAGGATGAGGAGAATTGGGACAGAGATGAAGAGGAGGAGGAGGCCAGCAGGGCTCTCAGGCAATGGCATGGCGGCGGCAGCCTCCTGCTCTACAACCTGTTGCCCCCGCAGTGAAGAGAGGCAGTGGCCGTCGGGGAGCAGCAGACTTGCAAGCTGAGCCGCACACCTAAGTGTGCGCGCTGCTGCAACCATGGCATGGTGTCGTGCCTGAAGGGCTTCTGCTGCTGGCGGGACTGCCAGGGTGCCAACTGCCTGCTGGTGGTGGAGAGGAAGCCCACTGCCACTGGTGGGGGGAGGCCTGTTCTGCTCAGCTGCTCAGCCTCCCAGCAGTGAGGCTGACAAATATCGGTGGGGCGGTGGAGGGTGCGGGAAAGCGGTGGGGCTTTGGACGGCCTCCCCCTGATTATTTGGAGGCTCCCCCCGTCCCACCCCGGTGACAGGAGCACAGCAGCAGCCGTGGTGGCAAGTAAAAAGAAAAAATTACTGTGGGGCCTTGTGGCAGGGGATTGGGCTCCGAAGCCCTTCAGGTCCGGGCTCCTTTTTCATTCATTCATTCATTCATTCATTCGATTTTTATACTGCCCTTCCAAAAATGGCTCAGGGCGGTTTACACAGAGAAATAATAAATAAATAAGATGGGTCCCTGTCCCCAAAGGGCTCACAATCTAAAAAGAAACATAAGACAGACACCAGCAACAGTCACTGGAGGTACTGTGCTGGGGGTCAATAGGGCCATTTACTCTCCCCCTGCTAAATAAAGAGAATCACCACATTAAAAGGTGCCTCTTTGCCAAGTTAGCAGGAGTTTTTGCCTTAGGTGCTCCACTGCCAGAGGAGTTCTTGATGTCCAGCAAACTGTGTAGTGTGAAAGGAGAATTCGTGGTAAGGAGGGTTCCCTGAAGGCAGGAGAGGTCATATAGGCCTTGTTCTAAAGGCCCTGGATGTTCTGTGCTGTGCTTAGGAATGTTGTTTTCTGGCTGGGTGTATGGAAGTTTTAGTTTCCTGTGCCTCCTGACTTAATCCATTGAATTGGGAGGTATAGAAAGCAACTTTGATCACCCTGGAAGGAAACGTTTCTGAATATGATCAGGACTATCCATCCCTTAGAGGTCTACAAGGCCTCTCACTTCTGTTCCTCTATTTTAACAGGAATGCTTGCTTGGATGAGGGAACTGACAGGCAGGGCTGCCCAGTAGAACTGAACCAGTATGAGCTGAGCCCCAACTTTGGAGTGAGATTGTGCTTCTGTTTCCTCGGCTTCTGTTTCCTCGTCTATGGATTTCCAAACTATGAAAGTTCACTATTTGTGAAGTTCATTCCATCATTACTGGCAATCATTTCTTTCCTTACTTCCTTTAAATTGCTGACTGAACCGTGCAATCATTTTTCCTTTGAGTACCTTGCTTACCAATGAAAGAGCTCATGAAAATCATTGTGAAAATACAGGATGCTGCTGTACCTTTCCCCCATCAGAATGCAGAGAAGATTAAAATGAGAACTGCATTTTTTCAGCTTAATTCTGAGAAGCGTTGGTAGGGTATTCTCTTCTGTAGCTTGAAGTTCTTGTGATGCATAAAACGTAGGACTGTGATTCAGTTATGTACCAGCCTCTGAAAAGCTGAATCACTTTGTTCAGGAAAAATACTGCATGAGTAGGAAGTGATTCATATACTGGTGATTTTTATTTTTGTCAGCTGCTTTTGTTGTGCCCCTTGCCATTATAGAGCAAACATGGAGGGGTAGAAGAGAGGGAAACTTTCACTAATATAGGGCCTTTTACAGTGAAAAAGCTGTGCGGCTTTCCAGTGGCCTTTTAAATAAGGAAGATCCATGAAACAAACATGTGACCACATAAGTCATTTCATCCCAAAGAATGAAATCAAAGTCCAGATCAAAGTTTAAAAACAACAAATGCTTTGGAACTTCAGTGCTTTTAGTCTAAAGGGATCTGTTGCATTCTGTGAAGATAAGAGGTGAACACTTAATCTATGGTACGGCTTGAAATTCCCAGGTGCCTGGAAATCTAAGTGTTGTGTCTGAACCATGTGATGGACAAATGTATGTAAACAGGAGGAGGAGTGAGCAAACAAAGCAGGCAATTGGCCCTCCAGGTGGATTTAAAAGACTGCGCTGGCGGGGGTAACGTGGCGGGAAGGGTAAGAGCACCCTTCCCCATCTTTAAAGATACTCCCCCCCCACACACACACACAGAGAGACACCTTCGAACTGGCTGAACCGCAGGACTTTTGATCCAGTTCAGAGGCCTATAAAAGGTCCTCCGAATCAGCTTGTGCACATCCCTAGTCTTTAGAGCTGAAGATAGGGACAAGGCTGCATTAACCAGACTGTGCTAAACTTTGGAAAAACAAGGACGTGTCTACATATGTACTGATACATCTCCATATTCTTGACATGACTTCAGTGTGACTAGACTAGAACTCGACGTAGACTGGGGGGGGGTTACAATTGAAAATGCTCCCCATTGACAAGAACGGGGGAGCATTTGATCTGATGAACCCTTACTGAAATTATATAGCCCAGGCAAAGATTTACACTCTAGGCCTAACTTAGCTTGTGTAATTGGTTTGCTGACTGGTCATCTAAATAATCTAGAACAGACTTGTAAATGTCCATTTGCATGGTCGCTTTTGGTGAGCAGAAATCTCCAGGCAGGAGAATATTACAGAGGTTGATTTGTTGTTATCTAAAGTTACAAATGATTATATGGGCATGTAAGCTTGTAAAATTTCTTAAGAACTTGTGAGGTTATTCTAGAGTTGATCAGGAGAAGTTCAGGTGTTTTCTCCCTCTTTTAGCTGTCTCTCTTTAGCCCTGCATACTGTCTTTCAGCTCTATTATTATAGTGAACACTGCTGACAGATTGTCAGCTTGACCAGGAAATATGGTCTGGGAAGAGATCTATCGGTAACAATGTGGGGATGTGTGAAAAAAAGCTTATGGAGCTGGAGAAGCCCTAGTAAAGCTTCAGGAACAGGAAACAACCTCTGCTGCAATCCTGTGACAATTGGACTGGCTTTGTCTGAGGGACTCGGTTCTTTCCCTGCCTCTTAGTTTGTTTGCAGGAGGAAGTGGGTAGCACTTCCTTCCAAACTGAAAAACCTGTTCATTGGAATAATAATAATAATAATAATAATTATTATTATTATTATTATTATTATTAATTTATTTCTACTTCTACTACTACTACTACTACATTTATATCCCACTCTTCCTCCAAGGAGCCCAGAGCGGTGTACTGCATACTTAAGTTTCTCTTTCACAACAACCCTGTGAAGTAGGCTAGGCTGAGAGAGAAGTGACTGGCCCAGAGTCACCCAGCTAGTTTCATGGCTGAATGGGGATTTGAACTCGGGTCTCCCTGGTCCTAGTCCAGCACTCTAACCACTATACCACGCTGGCTCTCATGGAATTAGGCAGGGATCATGCACAAAGAGAGCCAGCATAGCATAGTGGTTGGAGAGTTGGACTAGGACTGGTAGCTAGGCTAGCTACCTATCAACCTAGTTGCTGTCTCTCAGCCTAGTCTGTTCCTATGGTGGTAATTACAGGGGTGGGGTGGTGGTGGAGTGAAGTGGGATAATCTTATTTAAGCTGCTCAGAGCAATTTGAAGAAAAGACAAACTACAAATGTAAGAAAATTGTGTATGTGTGTGTGTGTGTGTGCGCCTGGTCTGCTACCCTTCCTGCATGTCACGGAAATACCAATGTTTCCTATGACTACAAGGAACAAAATGTAAGTCTGGAACTTAAACGTTGTGGCGCCCTTCCTCAGGTATGTCTGGTTTCAATGTAGCCTATCAGGTTGGGATGTAATAACTTCATTGAGGGCTTTCTCACACAGAGCAGCCACAGACATGTGGAAACCACTGTTCTGTCCCTAACTTGATATGTGTAATGTTTAGCCCACACCCAGTATACATGCTTGGAAATGAGGGCTTGGTGACTTAAAAGCAACTTTCAGAAGTTATCTCTCCCCCCCTCCCCCCCACTTTTAACAGATGTTTACTTTTTTGCAGACTCAATTCTGATTAAGCTAGTATTTTTTAAAAATTATTAGTAACTTGTAATCCGGTTTTAGTGGAAGTGAATCTGATTTGAGGAAAGCTCAGTCTTGAACTTAGTCTTCAGCTTTTCCCCGACAGAGTCCCACAACCGTTTTTTAACATACATGTCCAGCTCCGTCTTTTTCCTCTCTCTTTGCTTTGCCCATGCACTCTTCCTCTTACTTCTGAATTCTGCTGCTTAGTATGCTCATGAAGCTGAACATCCTTGGAATAAAATCAGCTGAATTTGAAGAACATTCCTGAGAGCATACCAAGTAGCAAATTATTGCAGATGTGCCTGGAGAAGACAGTGTGGTGATCATTTGGTTAGGCACACAGGCTTGATAGTGTGTGGCAAGCAAGCTCCTATATTGTATAATGCCCTTATACAAATCTATGGTGCGGCCACATCTGGAGTACTGTGTACAACTTTGGTCACCATATCTTAAGAAGGGTATTGTAGAACTGGAGAAGGTGCAGAAGAGGGCAAGCAAAATGATCAGGGGCCTGGGCACCTTCTTTATGAGGCTAGGCTATAGCATCTGGGGCTGTTTACCTTGGAAAAGAGGCGACTAAGGGGAGACATGATCGAAGTGTATAAAATTATGCATGGAGTGGAGAGGGTGGACAGATAAATTTCTGTCTCACACACAACACTAGAACCAGGGGTCTGGTCACCCATTGAAACTGAAGGTTGGGAAATTTAGGACCTACAAGTGGAAGTAATTTTTCACACAGTGCATAATTAATCTATGGAATCCCTTGCCATGGGATGTGGTCTATCAATGGCTACTAGTCTGATGGCTGTGGGCCATCTCTAGCCTCAGAGGCAAGATGCCTCTCAGTACCAGTTGCAGGGGAGCAACAGCAGGAGAGAGGGCATGCACATACCTCTTGCTTGTAGGCTCCCTAGAGGCATCTGGTGGGCCACTGTGTGAAACAGGCTGCTGGAGTAGATGGGCCTTGTGCCTGATGCAGCGGGGCTATTCTTATATTCTTACATTCTTATTGCTGTGATGGCTGGTTTGGATCCTTCTGCAACTTCTGTTCTAGAAGTGTGGGAGGCTATACTTTTGGAAGGCTCTATAGCTTAAAGGTAGGGTGTGTGCTTCAAGTAATATGTTCCATGTCCAGTCTCTGACAACTGCAGTTAAAGGATGTCAAATGAGAAAGGCCTCTGAGATGCTGAAGAGCTGCTGCCAGTCAGAACTGACAGATTGACAAATCTCTCTTGGTTCAAGATTCGTATACTTTGCCAAACTTCAGGTAATGTTATCTTCAGGCATAATGTAAACCTTTAATTTTTATTCTCTAGCTCTCAGTCTTGAACTTTAAGCCTCTTTTGCTCCACAAATTCATTTATCAGCTTGCTCAGTCTGGTCAGACATGCTCAGTGGGAGGTCAGGAGAACCCTCATATTCCAGGCTTGGGTGAAGGGTGGGAGCTCCTTCTTATTGCATGTGCAGGCTTCAAAACATTTAGAAAGAAGCACCATGTTTCTGGAGCTCAGTATGGCATCAGAGATTGCACCCGTTCTCAAATGGAGGGTAGGGCAGGCTGGGGGACAGGCCCGGATTTTGCCAGGCTACAAAGACCAGTCAAAATGTGTGGATCCCAGAGGCTACATGTAACTTGGTCAAATCACTGTTGCCTCTCATAGGATTGTTCTAGGCTTGTGAGAGAGAAAGTTACTGGAGGCTTCGCCTCCCACAGCAGTTGCCTGAACCTCCATGAGGCCTGTTTTATAGTTTGTGATCCTGTCACAGTACTTAGAGTGGCCTTAAGTTAATCAAGCTTACTATTCAGGTTTGATACATGAAAATGGTTTCTGAGGTTAAAAGGAGATGAGTTTCCATGAGCTTCAATTTGGTTAGCTAGGGTTGCTTTATTTTGCTTATTATGTAGTTCAAAGC
The DNA here is from genome assembly GCF_027244095.1 of Hemicordylus capensis. NCBI lineage: Eukaryota > Metazoa > Chordata > Lepidosauria > Squamata > Cordylidae > Hemicordylus > Hemicordylus capensis. The sequence goes on from NC_069660.1 coordinate 187,580,473, forward strand.
ATACAAATAGAACAGGGAATGTAGAATGGAAGCACTCATAACATTGGCCTGCATCCAAATAGAGTTGCATATTGAAAGCACTCTGTGCACCCATGGGGGGGGCGCAGTTTCCAACAATCACTCCTTCCCATTGCAGCTGTCTGAAAATATCTCTCTGAGAGTTGCCGGACCCTCAAGTACATAGTTTTGGAAGACACAAGAGGCTACCCAGGGAAGGGGGAAATCCCTGAAAATTGCCTTATCCCATAGTATAGGGAGGCCATCCTCAATGTGATGGATTATCAGCCTCTGCATGCTCTGAGATACGGCCAATCAAAATTAAGCAGGCTACTTCCTAGGGTGAAAATTGTCATTCAGTCCTCAGTTCTGGTCCTGTCTCGCTCTGTTAGATAGATCTTGGTTCTAGTTCCTGCTCGTAGATATTTATTCTAGATTGTTTCAGGCTAGTTCTCTTCCTCCCTCCCTTGAATTTCCTTCTGTGTGCAAGGGTGGGAAGGGAGTTGTGTTTATTTCTTCTGGTTATCTGTTTTTTATTTAATTCGGCTTGTGTGGTAAATTACGTAGTGAGGTAAATAAATTGGGCTTGTTTTAGATTGGCACTTATTGAGGGACAATTTGGTTGGTAAAATTTTCTTTCCTTTTGATTGCTGTGTGGGAGATTTCTAATTATGGAGAGGTCACACTTGGTAGATATGCTTAAGGGTTGCCTCTCTCTGAATCAGAGGGACTCTTCTCTGATTCTAGGGGCAGACAGCCAAAAAAGATCTTTTTGTCAGTGCTCAAATGACACCCCCCCCGCTCCGTTTCTCCCCTGAGGGAGAGAGCCAGATAAAGATTTGGCACACCCAGTGTGGGCTGCTTCTCCTTAAGGAGTGGTTGCATAAAAAGGTGACGAAAAAGATTAAACATTTAGCGGAGAAAGAGGGCAGTAAAAGAAAGAATAAGGAGATGAGTGGGGCTACAAAAAAGAAGAAAGTGAAGCGTTCTGCTGGGGCCCCTTTGAGCAAGAGGCAGCTGATCCAGTCAGTTCGTAGCTAGCAACCTCTTTGCAGCCTGCCTGAGCTGCCCACCAAAAAAGTCTGCACTCCGTCTGTGATTTTAAATTCGGCTCCTCCGAACTTCACGTCTGTCATGGCAATGGTGCCCACCAGCTTGGAGGCTACTGATGGTCAGGGAACTAGTTTGCTAGTCCTTGCCCATGATATCCCAGCTGTGCTGGACTCTCGCCATCCGCCCATGCTTGTTATGCCATGCGCACCTGACATGACTCTATCAGAGCCTAGGGGCCCGATCGTGCTGCCATCTGCAGTGCCGCCATCTGCACCAGTGGGGGATGTGAGTTATGTGCTTACTATTCTACCTTCTTACGTTGTTAAATGGCTGCAGGAGTTGGTTAAGCAGTGCCTGCTGGTGGTGTCCCCCCCCCCAGCTCTGTTCCTATTCCCGCTGTTCCACTTCCTGTTCCTCCTCCTGCTCCTATCCTTCCTGCTGCTCCTATACCTCTTTTACCTGTGTCCTTGCCAGTGCCCGTTCCTCCAACTCTGCCCAGGCACCCTGCCAGACCATCCTTTTCATCCTCTCCAGATTTGAGCCCTCCTCGACAGGATATTCCCTTGGTAGAAAGGGGAAGTTTTTGGATTGGTTGGAGGAGATTTCCCCATAAACGGAGGGCTGTTACTCCCTTTTCTCCATCCTCTCCAGAGCAGCCTAGGGCCCTCATATGTCCTGCTGCCCCAGCCACAGTGTCAGCACCTCTTCAACCTCCTCAGGCGATGCCTGCTGGTTGCAAGGACCTACGCAAATTGTTTAGAGGAGGGGCTTGCTATTCATCCTCCTTCCATCCCTACAGAACTTTCAACCATCCTCCAGCCAATCAGCAGTTCAGAGACAACCACCCCAACCCTTACAAACCGGCTTGGAGAACAATCTTGGAATGGTCTAGGCCGAGGTGTGCCCAGGACCCATCAGGCCAGGTCATTTGCTTCTACCTCCAACCAGGGAAACCATAAGCAATGACCTGATTCCAGCACGTGGAAGGCTTCTGTGGTTTTCAGAGGCCCGAGTGGTCAGCACTTTTGACAGACAGTTCACCAAGGTTATACTATAGATTATCTCCCCCCCCCCCGCCGCCATTTTTATTCAGAAATGCCCAAGTCGAGGGTTCGATTGAAGAAGGTGTTAATGAACCAGGCCATCCAACATCTGCTGGAGGTTCAGACCATAGAACCGGTTCAATCCACCTCATTCTGTTCAGGTGTTTATTCTTTCCTCTTTCTGGTGCCATAGAAGGGCAGGTCCTGACGAGCAGTCCTGGACTTGAAACGCTTGAACAGGTATTTGAGGAAGAAGTCTTTTTGGATGGAATCTCTCAGGTCAATCAAGGATACTATCAAGGTGAGGGAATTCCTGGCTTCCGTCGACCTGTCAAAAGCCTATCTCCATGGACCCCCTTTACTCTTCCTTTTGCTGATTCCTGAAGTTTGTCTATGACAATTGCCACTTCCAATACAGGGCCCTGCCCTTTGGGCTTACCTTGGCCCCCAGGGTCTTCACCAAACTAATGATGGTGGTGATCACTCACGTACAGCTGCAGGGCATTCATACCCACCCGTTCTTGGACGCTCTTCTGATTCGTTCGTCCTCATGTCAAGAAGCTATCAGGGATGTCCAGCAAGCTGTCCAGATTATTCTGGATCATGGTTTTGTGATAAATTAACAAAAGCCCAATCTACAGCCTTGCCAGCAACTCTAGCATCTGGGTGTGTTTTGGACACCCGGAGGGCGATAGTCTACCTACCTTTGGAATGGCGGCGGAAGTTAGCTGCCTTGATCGAGCCCCTGTTGGGCAAACGCAGAGCGGATGTCATGATGCTGTCTCAGATTGCCTGTCTGGCGTGCACCTCTTGGGCACAGTGGAATTCCAGACCACTCCAGTGGCTCATTCTACCATTTTATATGGCCATGATGGAGAAGAGACATGTGATGGTCTGGCTCCTCGCAAGGTGAAGCAGTCCTTTCTCTGGTGGACATCTCCAGCCATGGAGGAGGGCCTTTCCCTTAAAACTCCAAGTAAAGTGGTGATCACCACTGATGTGAGCCTCTCCCTCTGGGGAGGTCATTGCCTAGGACAGCACACACGGGCAGTTTGGGAGCAACAGGATTTGAAATACACCATCAGTTGGCTAGAGTTGAAGTCAATCCAGCTAGCCTTGCTTCATTTTCAAGGTCTACTCCAGGACAAACATGTTTTAATCAGGTCCGAAGATGTTATGCCTAAGTCTCATGTCAATCACCAGGGCAGCACAAGATCACACACCCTGGTGGAGGCCAGCTTGCTGTTTGTTTGGGCAGAGTACAATCTACTGTCAGTGTCAGCAGAACACCTGAGTGGTTCAGCAAACCTTTAAGCCAGTTGGCTGAGTCGGCAATGGGTAGATTTATTTATTTATTTATTTATTTATTTATTTATTTATTTATTTATTTATTTATTTATTTATTTATTTATTTATTTTTAGAACTTTTATACCACCCTTCCAAAAGGCTCAGGGCGGTTTACATTAAAACACCATTAAAATCAATTAATCATTAAAACAAAAATTATAAAACATAAAACAATAATTAACAATTAAAAACATCATAAAACAACAATTAAATATTCAGAACTATTTAAAAACAAGTTTTAAAAAGCTGAAAAAGCCTGGTTGAAGAGGTGTGTTTTCTGAAAATTGCGAGAGATGGGGAGGATCGTATCTCAGCAGGGAGCGCATTCCACAATTTCGGGGCAGCAGCCGAGAAGGCCCGTCTCTGTGTAGCCACCAAACGAGTTGGTGGCAACTGGAGACAGACCTCCGCAAGTGACCTCAACGGCTGGTGGGGCTCATAGCGAAGAAGACACTCTCTTAAATACGCAGGGCCTAAGCCGTTTAGGGCTTTATAAGTTATAACTAGCACTTTGTATTTTGCCCGGAAACCTATTGGCAGCCAGTGTAACTCCATCAACAAAGGAGTAATGTGGTCTCTCCGAGATGACCCAGAGACCAACCTGGCTGCCGCAATCTGAACCAACTGAAGTTTCCGGACTACGTACAAAGGCAACCCCACGTAGAGCGCATTACAGAAGTCAAGTCTGGAGGTTACCAACAAATGTACCACTGTTTTGAGGTCATTGATCTCAAGAAACGGGCGCAGCTGGCGTATCAGCCGGAGCTGATAGAAAGCACCCCTGGCCACCACCTCAACCTGAGAAACCAAACAATCATTGATCCAGAAGTACTCCCAGACTGTGAACCTGTTCCTTTTGGGGAAGTGTGACTCCGTCTAGAACAGGCAGATCAACATCGTCTCTAGAGTTCCGACCCCACACAATAAGTACCTCCGTCTTATCTGGATTCAGCTTCAGTTTATTCTCCCTCATCCAGCCCATTACTGCTTCCAGGCAGGCATTTAGGGAGGATATGCCAGCTCCTGAAGAAGTTGACATGGAGAAGTAGATCTGGGTGTCATCAGTGTACTGGTAACACCCAGCTCCAAATCCCCTGATGATCTCTCCCAGCGGTTTCATGTAGATGTTAAAAAGCATTGGAGAGAGTATGGAGCCTTGACGGACACCATACTTAAGCTCAGATTTTGAAGAGCAACAATCTCCAATCGACACCATCTGGAATCTGTCCGAGAGGTAGGAGCGGAACCACTGTAAAACAGTGCCTCCCACCTCCAAACCCCTCAGACGTTCCAGAAGGATACTATGGTTGATAGTATCGAAAGCCGCCGAGAGATCCAAGAGGACCAACAGAGTCACACTTCCTCTGTCCATTGCCAATTGGAGATCATCCATCAGGCCGACCAAGGCAGTCTCCACCCCATAGCCCGCCTGAAAACCAGTTTGAAATGGGTCTAGATAATCAGTTTCCTCCAAGACCGCCTGGAGCTGAGAGGCCACCACCCTCTCAATTACCTTACCTAGCCATGGGAGGTTGGAAACTGGCCTAGAATTGCTCAACTCTGAGGGATCTAACTCAGGCTTCTTTAGAAGAGGTCTAATAATTGCCTCCTTAAGACAAGGAGGCATCCTGCCCTCCCTCAGAGAAGCATTTATGATTTCTACCAGGCCGCTTACAACAGCCTCCCTGCTAGAGAGATCCAGTGGATCTAGCCATCCAGATCGTAGACCTCATGGGATGTCCCAAACTAGATCTTTTTGCAACCCCTCTCAATATGCAACTTCCAAGGTTCTTCACGAGGTACCAGGATTGTTGGGTGGAAGAGGTGAGTGCGCTCACATCACCATGGCCTCCTGGACTGCTTTCCGCCGGTCTTGATCCTCAGGGCAGTCATCAAGAAGCTTCTGTTAGAGAGGTTGGTGATCATTCTAGTGGCTCTGTACTGGCTGTGACACCCTTGGTTCTTGGATCTTCTGTCCCTCTCAGTGCTTCCTCTGTGGTGTCTCCCTCTGTGAGCAGATCTCCTATCACAGGGACTGTTGTTTCATCTGGATCCAGTGTGGCTTTAACTACAAGCATGGAAGCTGAGCACAGGCCATTTGCTGAGAGAGGTTATTCCAAACAAGTTCAGGACACAATCCTGCCCTCAAGGTGTACTTCTACTTCTCATATTTATTGAGCCACCTGGTCGGCCTTCTGTACTTGGGCATGTAAGAATCGCACCTAACCTACCTCAGTGAAAATTTTGGAGATCCTGGCCTTCTTCCAGTCAGGCCTTGAGATGGGTCTGCACCCTAATAGCTTGAAGCACCAAATTTCAGCTTTATCTTCTGTTCTTGACATATTGGTGCTGGGATCCTCGGCCTTACATCCTCACATTAGCTGTTTTCTTCTTCTTTTTCTTTTTAAATAAGAATTTTTATTAAGAAATAGACCAAAGAGGACAAAGACAAATCACCATAAAAACAATTTAAAACCAATCATTTTTCATAATGAAAAACCTCATTTTTCTAATTACATCAGTAAAGAAAAAATATCTAGAACAAGATAAAGCAAAAGAAATTCAGCCTCTTAAAATTGTAAAATCTGATCTGATCAACTTCTTGTAAGTTACATATCAAAAACATTATAAGTCAAATCCAGAAAATGGGAACAAAGTTTGACCATAACAGATATTATAATTTATAAAGGGTTCCCAAACAGACATGAAAGATTCAGTAGCCATATCATGTACCTAAGCCGAGACTTTCGAAATTGAAGCATAATCCCACCCTTTCAAAAACCAATCGTTTAAGGAAGAGATTTCCAAAATACGCCAATTAGATGCATATAATCCTAGCTGCTGTAATCTTATATAAACACAGTTCGTTTTGATTTGGCAGTAATATAAGGTTTTATCACTTAAAAGAAAAATTTCTGGAAGAAAGGGAATCTTAACTTCTAAGATTTGTTCAGTTTTCATATGAATTTGTTTCCAAAACTGTTGAGCTTTATTGCAGCTCCACCACATATGGTAGAATGAACCTGAATGTGAATTACATTTCTTAGAGAAAGAATAATCTATTTTGTTAATAGTCAAAGGAGTTATATTAGTTGTTTTCTATGGGGAACTTCCAACATCGCTCCCCCCCACTGGTACGCAGGTTTCCATCCTGGGACTTGAACAAAGTGTTAAATGCCCTAACTAGGGCTCCCTTTGAGCCACTCAGTGCTATCTTTCAAGGTTCTTTTCCTCATAGTGATAACGTCTGCTAGGAGGGTATCTGAGCTGGCTGCCTTGTTGGCATGTGTCTTTCAAGAGGACTCAGTAGTTTTAAAATTGGATCCGACTTTTATGCCCATGGTTAATTCTGTTTTTCATAGGCAGCAGGAGATAGTCTTGCCTTCCTTTTGCCCTTCTTCTTCTTACCCAAAGGAGAAGATTTGGCACACTCTAGATGTGTGTCGGGCTGTAAAGATCTCTATCAAATGGAGCAAAACTTTTTCGTAGGTCGGATTCACTTTTTGTGTCCTTCCAGACTTCATCCTTGGGGGCCAAGGTCACTAAGGTTTCCCTGGGCTGCTGGATTAGGGCAACCATTGCTCTCACTTATGATTCTCCCCAGCTGTTGGTTCCCAAGAGGATCTCAGCTCACTCTACTAGGAGTACTAGTGCATCAGTTGCATTCTTGGCCCAGGTGCCCCGGCCAAAATTGGCAAAGTGGCTACTTCGGCTTCTGTGTCACCATTCATTAGACACTATAAAATCCCTTCTTTTCACGCAGTTTAGGATGCTGTGGGGTGCACAGTCTTACAACAGGTGGTTTAACTATCTGCTCCCTCCTGGTTTTTTCAGCTTGGGTATGTCCGGTCATGTTGAGGCCATTTTTGGCCTTTTTGGGGGGTGGGCATTACCCACCCTACCCTAATTGAAGAGCCTCCACTGCTTCACAGTAAGTCTACCAATGTTTCTTTCCTTTCCGTGCATACACAGAGTTGTTTCCTACACACAACTCTTAGTTTGGATGTAGGTCACTGTCTTTAAGGTCTGGAAGGACACAGATCATAAGCAAAACATTAAGAAAAAATGGACATTTTTACTTTAAAAGTCAGATGAAAGTTGTTACAAGATAAGATTCTAAAACTACCAACTCTGTTTATCCAGACTAGTTGCTATTAAGTTGCAAGTTCATCCATTAGTGAGATATGTTCAGTAAAGACAACTGCATGGGAAGAATGTCTCAGATGCTTACTGTGCAGTTTAGTAGACAATATAGCTTTTGTGTGTTAATGACTTTCGGAACTTGCCTGCCAAATAGTTACATGGCTAGAGATGGGAAAGTCTCGGGGAATAAAGCAAAAATAATACAGTGGTGTGTGTATGTGCACACGCTAACCAGTCTGCTTTCTTTGGTTGCCCCTCTTGTGAACCAATGTTTGAGGATTCTCTTCAATTGATTTCCATTCCACGGCACAAGGATGCCCTTTTGGAACAAGACTTTTCTCCAGGCTTACTTTAAGGTGATCAAAACAAGTTTTGTATACTGAAATATTGCTTTACCTTCCCTTGTCATCCCCCACTATTGAACTTTAGATTGGAAGCTCCTCACCACAGAGACTTTTCTTTTTTGCTTGAGATGCATGGTGTATTATCGAGTATTTATAGAGCATTATCTTATGTATAATGCAGAATAGGTCTATCATACTGGACGTCAGTGACTAAATGTACTTGTGCATCCTGCTGTAAAGTGTCTCAATTTATGTTGGGCAGTTCCCAGGTACCGGATCAGTGTTGGTTACAGAGACATACATGCAGGGTCCCCCCCCCCCAATGTGCTATAAACAAAAGAGAGTCTCCACTTGGAATGCATTTTGGAGTCTTTATTGTGAAATTTGGCAACACTGGGATGCTACCTGTTAGAGATGGCTTCTGTGCTTTCCTGATAATGTTCTCTGATTAAAGAGAACTTCCTCATCCTGTCAGTTTCTTTGTATCAGTTTACCAATCTTTATCAAAAGACCTCTTGTCCAAAACATGGTTCCTACCTAAAAAAACCAAAAAACCCACAAGCATGAAGGGAATAATAACTCCATGTTAGCCTTCATATATTTCCCCCTCGCCAAAAGCTTAAAAATCATGGTTAGCATCCAGAGTAGTGCTTGCACTGTTCTGCAAGGTCAAGTCATTTCCCCCCACTCCTTATTGGTACAGCCCTCAGAGAAAACAGAAAAGCCATTTCTAAAGGTTGAGTTGTGGCACAAGTAGCTGTAGGGGGAAGGAGGAATTCCAAAAAAACTCGCCTGGCAGAGACGCTGAAGGAGTTCTATGCTGACAGTACTAGTCAGGATGCTACCCTGTGTATGTAATGAGACCTCTGAATGAGTTGTATTGAATCTGCTTGGATGAGTTTAATATTGATGAGTAAGTTTAATTTTGATGAGTGAAGAACTTATTCTTGTTCGCAATATTTTCAGGAGGGAAGGAAGTGGAAAAGATTTGTCCCGGGGCTGCCAGTCCCTACTTCTTACAGTATGGCCACTGAACTGACTAAAGATTTATTTCCCCTGCCTCAAGTTACTGTATTTCAGCCTTGAGAACAAGCAGAGAAGAGATTCCTGAGTTTCTTTTCAGACTTGCGTCTAGTGCTGGCTCAGGGGTTTGTGGCACCTTTGGCCAAGATAGTCCCCTGCACCCTAGTATTTTAAAATGTGCACGTAAAGCATGTGTGTCTCCAAGCGCTGCCCCTTGCACCTGACGTTGGATGCAGGGGCAGGGTCAACACCAGGGCGCAGGGCCTGCCAGCCCCACAGCACTTCTCAATCAGTGATTCCTGGAATTGCTATCTGAGAGCTGCTTTCTCGCCCTTCCCCCTGCGTCTGATGTCAGACGCAGGGGGCGGAGCCACTGCCCGGGAGAGGGTCCATTGAAACGCTGGCTGGGGAGAAGAGGGGTGCACACTCCCAGCTGTCTGGCTGCGGGGGGAGGGGCAAGGCGGTGCTGGCTGTGGGCATGCTGCGGCTCTTTTTGGCACCCATTAACCCTCAGCGCCTTTGGCCAGGGCCATTTTGGTCACTGCCCTAAGCCAGCCCTGCTTGATTCTAAACTGTAATAAGAAGAATGTGATCCAGATTCTTAAGTTTCTAGCTTTAGTTGAAATTATGTAGGATATGTACTTGAGGGTTCTTTGGATCTCATTTAGTTATTCTTTGCGTTCAGGTTTGTGTTTCTAATTGGAGTAGACTTCAAATTCTTGTAGTAGAAAAACTCCCTGCTTACTCTCCACCTCTCTTTGTGGGTGGAATATACAAAGCATTTCTAGAGACGGAATTTCTTTTGTTAAACTACCTTGACAAACTGCACTGGACTTAGTTTCCGTTGACCTGTGCAGAGGTCTACTGAGGTCGACCAGATGCCTATTGATAAAATAAGAGAGGGAAGATGGGTAACAATATAAACTTCTTTGGATTATTCTTGAGTCCTTTCTGTGTGAATGATACGTCATGTGGAAAAGCTGTAACTGAACTGCACCATTTCAGAATGCAAATGGCAGATTGCATATTTGAATGTTGCTCATAGGTAAAAACAAAAATAAAAAACTTTGCATTGAGAAGATGATTCTCATAAATGATTATTTGCAGAATAACATAAGCCAAAAGGTTCGCTGTCCCAAGGAGCTCACAATCTAAAATTTGACTCGGGGGAAGGGGGGAGATGAGGAGTGGAAGAAAGAAGCAAGGATTTCAGGGGATGAGCAAGTTATACAGACTTAGCCTTTATTTTAGTTGGGGAACGGGTCTGAGGAGTGAAGACAAAGACATCAGGCAAGAAGTAGATTTTTCAACTTAGATTGTATGGATGAGAAAACGGGTGGTTCTGGGGTAAATTCCTGTTAATGAGTACACTGGGCTGGTTCAGATAATACTGTCTGCTGGCTCACCCCCCCCCCATTAAAAACAAGAGTGCGCAAGGCCTTCCCCCTTATGGGGTGCAGAATGTCCAAATTAGTGTTAAATTCCATAATCATGTGATTGCATTTAAACTATGTGATTAGGGGTGGTTTGGGCATTCTGCTTCCCATATGAGTATGTGGAGTGGAATAGTGCAAGAGGCAGAGGGATGGGACATCATACCCTATTTTTTTAATCGCATAGAGGGTAGGACTGACAGATGGTATCATCTGCACCGTCCCCATATTAACATGGCAGGGACCCTAGAACACCCAGAAATTATAAATGACAAAAACATAGCAGGAACTCTATCTGTAGTTGCTGTTTTGTGATGTCCCTTTCACAAATTGGCCACCATGTAATGGTTTGATGGTCACATTTAAAAACGTGTGTATGTGAGTTAGCCCTTGGAACTGCCAGTAGTTACAGTCAGGCAGATCTCTCCAGATGTTTCACATTCTGACTGAAAATGGTAATAAAATGAATGTATCATCTATCTACCTCAGTAGCTTGAAGCGTGGGTTTAGAGGGTGGTGCTTCCTGTCTATGGATTCTTTTGTTTATTGGCGTATATGAAAAAATGCCATTATCTGCCTTCCTCTGAAGATTCTGGCTGATTACATTGTGGTTGAGGACAGTGTTGTGTTCTTTCATTTCCTTTCGGGCACTGCAAGTGTTAGTTTGTTATCCAGCATTGCCCAAACCTTCAGGGTTGCTAAAAATAGTATCCACCTAGTGCCAACTTTCCCTTTGAAACTTGTCCTACATGGGGCCATTCAAAAGAGGGAAGTGTGTGGGTGCTTGAACAGTTACGACTGTAGACTAGCAACTTTGTTTTCCTTAGAAGCTGGAGTCCTGCATACAAATCAGGTGATACTTAGCCACCTGCTTGGACAGCATCATATTTTGCCATGGCTATAATATGGCTGGAGATAGGCAAATGCATAGTCTTTGTTCTGAAGGGCCTCAGCAGAATCCAAATGCTGGTCTTTTAGCTCAACCAGCAGCTGTGCTTTTTAATGAACTCTCCTGCTAGAATCCTAGAAATGGGTGCAGTGGCAGTAGTTGTTAAACTTACTTTCTCTTGAAGTGACATCCAGTGACCACGCACATTGCACTAGCATCACAGATCCTAGCTTTTTGTATTGCATTTAGGGGAAGTAATGTAATATCTTGTTTGGGAATTACTAGTGCTCACAGTGTGGTATGTAAGCTTTCAGGTTATACAGAGCTCTTGTTCAGAATGTTTCAAAATTTAGAAAGTAGGAAGATTTTTTCTAGGAAACTGTTTCTCCTAATGAAATAGTCTTACTGGTCATTTTACCCTTGTTCTTCCCCTTCAGTTTCATGCTCTGCCCCTCAACTTGTTTGCTGACAGCATAGATAAAACTGGAACTTAAGTAAAGCCCATTAACTGAATAACATCAAGATCTAACCTACCTCACAGGGTTGTTGTGAGGACAAACATGACCATGTACCCCACTCTGGGTTCCTTGGAGGAAGAGCGGGCTATACATGTGAAAAATAATTAAATCTCTCCTGAAAAGAATACTGTAAGGTTGTGCACTGCAAAATGTTCCTAGTTCAAAACGGACCATTTTGAGTGTTCTGAACTCAAAACAAAATGCCCTTAAAATAAAGGGCCTCTTCCAAGTGTGAAACAAAGTGACCCTGTTTTGAGTGTTTCGAGTGCCGTTTTGGAGGGCTGCTTTCATGGGGAGAGCTGTTCTGCTGATTTGGGTTGGTGGGTATATAAGTCCTCTGAGGCGGGCCGACATGCTAAGTCCGGGGCAGAGGCCTGGTCTGCCCGCAGACCCCAATTGGTAGACGTTGCAAGTGGTAGACGTTGAAATGTTGCAAGTGTGCCTAGTCAAAACAGCTGGCTTGGCTGCCATTTCGACGAAATATTTCGAGCGTTTTGTGTTTCATTTCAAGCTTGAAATGAAATGCAAAATCGGTTTTGTGCACATCCCTAGAATACTGTGGGCAGCTTCAGATGGAAGAGTCTGAAATATAAAACTGTATGCTAACTGTTTTAATTAGATTAACTAGCCTTGATTATCCAAACAGTGGTAAGGTCTAATTAGCTTTCTGCCTTCTGTGCAGTTGTTTGGCTGTTCCCATACTGAATTAATCACTTTGTTAGCCTACTTACTTACCCACTTGATTCTGTAATACAGACATGACCACCCTCTTCTTTGTAGCATTATTTTCTGTATGAATGCATTTTGCCATGTACATCATAAACACATGTAGCTTTAAACTGATCTTACTCCATATCAATTGTTGCCATGGCCGCTGATTCCATTGCACCTCGGGACTAAATTTTGGCTGTCTGCAATGATTATGTCACTGTTTCTAGTAACGAGGAAGCCTCGACCTGAGTGTGTTCCTTTGATTCAAGGAAAGAACAAGAATCATTATGGCCAGTTTTTTTTTTAAGTTGCCCCCAGGTTAGCAATGTAATTGAAGAGGGTCTAAGATACCACTCTGATAGTCACAGTGCCTGAGCATGCACAGAGAGTGCTAGAATGGACAAAGCTTTGGAGAACTGAGATTGGAATGCAGTTTTGTCCTCATAATGAGGAGACACTCAGCTAAGCCATGGAACCAAGGGCATCCTTCCTCCTATAGATAAGACTTTTAGATTCAGTTGTCATGCTGAAAGTCAACGTCTTCATTCTCCCTCCAGATTGCCTTCCTTGGGAATACCCATAGGGATATACACCGTTTGGAGCCACCACCAACCCCCCCCCCCGCTTATCAATGCCAAGATCAGAATTCTAGAAGGTGGAAAGCACTCAGCCCTGTCATCCAAAAGGACATAAAAACCTTTCTTAGGAGAGGAGAGCTGGTCTTGTGGTAGCAAGCATGACTTGTCCCCATAGCTAAGCAGGGTCTGCCCTGGTTGCATCTGAATTGGAGACTTGATGTGTGAGCACTGCAAGATATTCCCCTCAGGGGATGAAGCTGCTCTGGGAAGAGCAGAAGGTTTCAAGTTCCCTCCCTGGCTTCTCCAAGATAGGGCTGAGAGAGACTCCTGCCTGCAACCTTGGAGAAGCTGCTGCCAGTCTGTGAAGACAATACTGAGCTAGATAGACCAATAGTCTGACTCAGTATATGGCAGTTTCCTATGTTCCTAGGTTTAGCACTTTGTTCAGCATTTGTGGTAGACTCTAGTTCAACATTTGTATAGCCTTCAGCGTTCAGTTAGCTTTGCCCACTAACCCCCATTTGGATGTGCCACACTGTTCCCAGGGATTGAGGTTGCCTAGCTCTCCTAATCTAACCATCCAGGCAGTGGTCCCTCTAATTTTTTTCATCTGTGTGCAGAATAAGTTTTGTTCTGGGTGGCAGTATCAAGGCAGTGTGTGCGCGCACGTGCATTCAGAATGGGGCCTTCCTGGTTCAACCTGAGCGGGATCTAAAATTAACTGAGTGGACATCCAAAAACATGTGAGCGTGAGCACGCCTTAGAGGGAATAGTGCATCCAGCCCACTGGAAGCCCAGAAAGAAAAGCACCTTCTGTGGATGAGTCCTAGAGATACTCAAACCTAAGAATCTCTGAGCTGAAATCACTATTTGGGGGTCTCTCAATTCCTTGCAAGCCAAGAACTTAGCTGCTCAAAGATTCCCCTCACCAGGCGAATCTCCCACCTCATTGCTCCAGCCCAAGGCAAAACGGCGAGGCAGGTAGCTATAGCACCCCCTCCACCATTTCCCCTTCACCACGCATCTGTATCCCCTGTTCTTCAGTGCTAACCTGTGAATGTGTATTGGAGCCAACTCTATGCCATTCTCAGAACATTAACCATTCTCATTAACATTAACTTGGCTTTAAAGAAAGTGTCTGTGATCTCTCTTGTGCCCTTCTGAGTACTGTGAGATGCACAGGTGTATCCCACGCACATTCAGCTTTCCTGGTACCTGAATTTATAAGCTGGCTGTATACAAGTTTGCACCATATTGAATTAAATTCCCTGCTTTAAACCATAGTCACTAAGGGTAACTACCATGTTTCAGAGCAAACCTTGTAATATAGTCTTGAGTGACCTGCTGTTTGTGGTAAATGAAACTTTAATCTGGTCTAAAATCTTGCCAAAAGAGTGAAAGAAGGCTTGTTGAGCCCTGTTGCATATGCTTGATTTTAAACAATATCCCACCCTATCCTGAGGCTCAGGGTAATTAAGAGTAGGTTAGCATTTTGTCTACATAGAACCATGTTGTTCAATGGGCCTGCTATAAAAATAGACTGTATAAATGGACCTAGTAGGTGGGCTGTGAGGGAGTAGAGCAGTGTTCTCTCTAACAGGGATTCCCAGATTTTGTTGACTGCAACTCTCACAATCCCCAAGCAAAAGCCATTAAAGCTTTGGATTCTGGGAGTTGTAGTCAACAACATCTGGGAAACTCTGTTAGAGGGAACACTGGAGTAGAGTAAAAGTTTTAAATTACAACAGAAAACTTCCCTTTTCAACAAATAGAGAATTATTAGTTTCTCTGAACATGGAAGGAGACTAGCAGAAGTAAGTGTGTGTGTGTGTGTGTGTGTGTGTGTGTGTGTGTGTGTGTGTGTGTGTATGACTCCCAGCTGATGATATTCATTTGTATACTGCTTTTCAAGAAAGCCATAGGCTAAGTTCCATCACAGTTTTTAGCAATTGGTGTAGATGGTGGCTTGCCTAAAGTCACATTGTTAATTGGTAGCTCAGGAGAAATTGGAACCATTTGTACTTGAGAAATATTTTAAACAAAGATACTAATTGGTTGGTACAACGATAGAACATATTGATTTTATAACCAAATAGAGCCTTAGTTGCCTAAGGGTTTTTTTATATAAACTGTTCTTAACCATAAATATTTCTACAATTTTAGCAATGGAAGAATTGAACAAATCTGAGTTGGCATAGGTATTGCCCAGAAGTACAGTGTCAACCCGGTGGTTTTGGCCAATTTGTCTTGGTAGCTTCTACTAGGTCCAGGGGCTAGAATGCACATCTATGATGACTTGCTATTGCTGGTTCCCATTAAAGGTAAAGTATGCTGTCAAGTTGATTTCAACTCCTGATTCCCACAGAGCCCTGTGGTTTTCTTTGGTAGAATACAGGAGGGGTTTACCATTTCCTCCTCCCAAGCAGTGTGAGATGATGCCTTTCAGCATCTTCCTATATCGCTGCTGCGCGATATAGTAGCAGTGGGGATTCAAACTGGCAACCTTCTGCTGTTCATGAAAAGTCATGCATTTCCCCGCTGTTCCCATTACTGAACCTATAATCGAGAATTTGAAGCATAGTATCATATTTAGAATGCTTCTTCTTGGAAGTGTTTTCTCTAGTCTAGTTTGGTTTCTGTAGGAAAGCAGGCCTTAACCGACATTATATTGCTGATAAAAGGTTATAAAATCAGTTTTAAGAAATGGTACTCATTTGCTTTTCTAACGCTTCTAGGGTGGAATTAGCCTCCCCCCCCGCCTTTTATTTGGGTATTTTACATTAGGGTGCAAAGAGGGTGTATTAGGCAAACAAAATACCCTCTTCTAATACTTGGCATGGTGTAAATCAAAATATGCATGTTGCTCAGGTGCCATTTTAAAATATTTCATTGGTTATAGTTCACTTTGGTGTTTGCCACTAATACAAGGCAGATGTATCAAGGAGGTCCAGAACCTGTTACATTGGGGCAAATGCTGGCTTCCTTTCAATTCAGGGCTGAATTGATGATTCTTAGGGTATGAGCCAGCACTCTGGATTGGAACCCCAGTCTACCAGTTGTCAGTTTGTGCCTGAAGGAGACCTCGTCAGTCTAGCAAAAGATTGTTGTTAGTTGTTTTTTAAAACTGAATCTGAAATGGCAACTAGCATTGTGACATCTGCATCTAGCTCACAAGAGAAATTCGAAATGACTTCAAAACAGCCCTGATGTTCATTCTCCATACCATGTTTAACTTCTGGGTCTCTGTGTGTTTGGTGTGTGTGTGGAAGGGGTTGACGTTGGCTTTGCTATGAGATAAAGAGAAGTATTGAGGGTTGGCCAAAAATGTTGGATGTAAGGGAAGTGCTGAATCAGAAGCCTGCTCCTAAATAGAGGCCTGTTTTTTTTAAAGTGCAAACCCATTCCCTCCCTTATCCACTCCCTGCATGGCTGAATTGTTCATTTTATACATGAGTTAAGTGTGACTAGTGCTGTGAATCATCATTTGTTAATTCTCCGTATCTGGTCTGTGTTAAACTTTGTAAAGAGCTAGAGAAAGTCTTTATGCCAGAAAAAGTCCCTGCTCAAAACTCTCCCTGTTTTGAGTGGGTAAAAGACAGACTCTCTCTCTCTCTCTTTTGGACCAAATAATCTGAATCAATAATTGCTTATTTGCCTTGCTGCTGCTCTTTCTTATAAAGAGGCATTGTACGTTTGGTATTTTGCAAAAGAATGCTGGGTGTCTTGAGTACATTCAGCACAGATGCACAGTTTGCTTAATGGCCATGAGGAAGATGGAGGTATTATACATTTCAGTGTACCATCATTTTGTTCAATAAAGTAATATTTGATTATTAAAAATGAAAGAAAACTTAGTTGTATGTGTTCAGACTTTGCTGTTTATCTGTGGTGTTGAATTAGGTCCGTGCATTGTCAAGGTTCTTGGAAGACAGTGGACCTTGTTTCCAGGGAGAAATCAGAACCTAGTATGAGTTGCAGGCATGTTCTCTCACTTGCACTTGCTCTCTTATTCTTCAAAAGTAGTGAGTAAACTGGGTAGTACCATGTGTGAACACAGTCTCCCTCTGATTACTTAATCTGTTTCTGAAAAGAATAAAGTTGTGCCGTCGAGTCAGTGTCGACTCCTGGTGACCACGAGCCATGTAGTTTTC
This sequence comes from Hemicordylus capensis, assembly GCF_027244095.1. Lineage (NCBI taxonomy): Eukaryota > Metazoa > Chordata > Lepidosauria > Squamata > Cordylidae > Hemicordylus > Hemicordylus capensis. The sequence goes on from NC_069660.1 coordinate 187,597,704, forward strand.
TTTGGTAGAATACAGGAGGTGTTTACATTTACCATCTCCCGCTCAGTATGAGATGATGACTTTCCGCATCTTCCTATATCGCTGCTGCCAAATATAGGTGTTCCCCATAGTCTGGGAAACATACCAGTGGGTATTCGAACCAGCAACCTCTTGCTCCTTAGGCAAGTTATTTCCACGCTGCGCCATTAGATGGCTACAGTACATTGAGCTGGGTCTCACAATCAGTGAGACTTGATTTGGAAAGGTAAGCAGGGAGAGCAGGATCTCATTGGAAGCATTGGGACCTGTCCCATTGACATCAAGCATAACTTAGTCATGAATAACTTTCAGTTTGAGTCAGGCCTATAAATATAGTTGACAATTACAGTGAGCAGCCTGATACTGCAACCATTGACCTGGTTCAGAGGTTGTGTAGGATCATGGTTCCATGAGACATATAGAAACTTTAGGCTTGCATGCAAGCAAAGGAAGTTTTTACTTCCATTCTCTGTTTCGAACAAGCTGAGATTGTTGAACCCAGGAAATCCCATGGTTCTAACCTGAGTTTCTGAACAAGCCAGGATCTGAAAATGGGATTTAGTTTGAGTGCTGTGACCAATCCCAGGTTGTTCTAAATAGGCAATGGAAGTAGAATCCTTCCTCTCCTTGTGCAGGAAGGGGAAGCTGCAAGCCTAAGTCATACGGACATGTTGTGGAACCAGAATTAGACTATGGTTCTGTGTAACATCTGAACTGGGCCATTGTGAAGGATGTGGAGAAAAGCTGCATACAAATGGTACATTCAAATTTGAATGTCCCTCTCTCCAAGTATGAAGAGTGAAGAAATATTGTAATAAACAGTGAGTACAGAGGAGTCAGGAGCCACCTAATGGTGCAGCAGGGAAATTTTTATTTTATTTTATTATTTTTTACATTTTATATCCCGCTCTTCTTCCAAGGAGCCCAGAGCAGTGTACTACATACTTAAGTTTCACCTCACAACAACCCTGTGAAGTAGGTTAGGCTGAGAGAGAAGTGACTGGCCCAGAGTCACCCAGCAAGTCTCATGGCTGAATGGGGATTTGAACTCGGGTCTCCCCGGTCCTAGTCCAGCACTCTAACCACTACACCATGCTGGCTCTCTTTGAAATGGCTTGACTACCAAGCTAGAGGCAGCTGGTTTGAATCCCTGCTGGTATGCTTCCCAGACTATGGGAAACACCTATATCGGGCAGCAGTGCTGTAGGAAGGTGCTGAAAGGCACCATCTCATACTGCACCGGAGATGGCAACAGCACTACCCCCCTGCCCCCATTCTACCAAAGACAACCACAGGGCTCTGTGGCTGGCAGGAGTCGACACTGACTTGACGGCACACATTACCTTTACAGAGGAGTCACTTGGAACAAGAAATTACCCAACAAGCAGTCTGTAAGGAGGAAGAATAATAATACTTAGCATTTATATAGCCTATTTTGAGTGCTGAAAAGGCTTCGCATATTACCCCAGTAGTCCTAGAAGATAGATAATTGTTTTAATACCGACATGCAGATAATGAAGTGAGGGGACAGTCTGAGAATGGCTTGCTGAAGACCATCTGGTGAATGTTAGAGAGTAGCTGTGATCAACACTGAAGTATGTTGGCCAGCAGAGGAAAACTGACTCGTGAAATGGCTCTTAGAATTGTGTAAACCTTTAGGATCAAGGTCTAGCTGGCATGTACGTACTATGGATGCTTAACACGGCATTGTGCTTTTCTCCAACACAGCACAGTTTGCTAAATTCCTTATTTCCCATGCTTGAGTGTTTGCCAGCAAGCTGGGTTGATATTTGTTCCTTTTGTGCTCTTTGGTTTGCATTACACAGGCAGTTGGTGCCCTGTGCATTCCTGAAATACCTTGGTATGATGGAGAAAGCGGATGGGTTGCCAGCTGCTTAATTCTGTATTGAGTAACTTTTGAATACCATTAAATGTCTTAGACTGTAATCCTATGGCTTGCTTGCATGGGGGTGTTCCATTGAATCTGGTGGTGCTTGCTTCTGTGTAAACATGGAAGATCTGTCAGTTTTAATCTATTTTAGACATTAAAGAGGTCTAAAAACTTTGTTTGAAAAATAGAAGTATGTGTATATCATTGCCATTATACAGGCAAACCCCATTACTCATGTGGGTTCCTTTCCTCACCCACTACCGTGAGTAATGACACATTATACTCATGGGAAATAGGGGGTTAGGTTCCAGAACGGGGGGGAAGTGAAAAATTAGGCAAAACAGTAAAAAAAGAAGCAAAAATTAATTGAAAATGTTTACTGCACTATACTCTGTGGGGTCTACATGTGCCCAGGAATGCCCCCCCAAACAGCAAAAAGTCCCCCCAAACCATGAAAAATCACGGAAAAAATGCCTTTAAAAAAAGAAATGAAATGATTTGATGGCAGAACACGGGATACTTCTCTATCCATACTTTCAGGTACGACACGCCTTATATGTATTATCTAGAAAATAGGATCAATTGTGACATTTGAAAATCTAATTTAAAACCATGACTCTAAAGGCCTGTTGAATAATCAATACAAAGTGATTATGGGACTAAACACCAGCACTAAATCTTATCAGGAAAAAATTGAAAGGCAATTAGGTATATTTCAAATGAAATGTGTATTTGGCAGCACATTCCCAAAATGTACATTATGATTAAACCTTGGAGTTTTTATAAGGTTTTAGGATCACTGGTATATTACTCATCAAGATTAGAGCACATGTGCTTAGTTATGACAGTTACTGGAGGTGTGATGAAAATGTGTATTAATTGACTCCAGTACCTCCCCATGCCATACATATAAGCTGTTTAGACTGCTTGCCTCACCCAGTGGTGGGCTGTCCTTTGGATAGCTGTTGACTGAGGATGTTGTAGGAAATTCCTACTCTGAGCAGGGGGTTGTACTAGAAGATCTCCAAGATCCCTCCCAACTCTAAAATTCTCAGTTAAGATTTTCATTGGAGTCAGTTCTCCAGGTGCTCCTGCTTTTGGAGATTAGGAGAGTTTTAATGGTCCATCTGCCCCAAGTATGGAATGCTCTGCCTAGTAGGGAGGCTTGTCTGGCATCTAATCTCATAGGTGGGTAGTGGTTCCCTTAAAAAGCAGGTAAGGAGCTCCTTACCTGCTTTTGTCCCTCCCTCACCGCTTTTCCGGCAGCACCCACAGCTGCGGCACTGTTTCCTGCAGCCTCTGCATGGCATTGGCTGGCATGCATATGGCTGATGTGCATGGATGTGCCCTGTCTGTGTAGATACAGATGCTGTGTGGAGGCTGCAGGGAACAGCACCGCAGCCTTTTGGAGAGTGGGTGCCACCGCCAGAAAAGCGCTGGGACAGGGGTGAGACAGGGGACAGGGACAGGGGTGAGCAGGTAAAGAGCTTCTTGGCTGCTTTTTAAGGGAACTGCTTGCCAATCCAGTTCAAACACTGGAGCCTAAGATATTTCGGCACTTCTAAGAGCAGGCGCCAAACTGGCTCATGCAGATCCCTAAATGTGAGCAAGTTCTATAAAGTTAAGCCAGATTGTTGTCAGAGCCTAGATGCCATCTGCTTTCAGGTGTCTCCTTGATATGATATTGTAGAGTTGTTTAAGAGCCTTTTGATGAAAAGGTGCCGTCTATGCCTGTAGCTTCTGTATGCCATTGGATTAGGGGTAGCTAACCTTTGTATTTTTTTTACATCGGAGGAAGCTGGGATGGAGATGGGAAAGAAGAATACATGTAGGTATGATGGTATTGCCATGCTAGCTCACTGGCTAAAACGGGAGTAAAATTACCATCTCTGCTATTTGTGTAGGTTTTTGTTGATGACATTTTATAATTTTAAGGAACTTTTGAGAAAAAACAATACCCAAATGAACCTTTTGACAACATGTTCTTCCCCACCCTCGAACAATGCCAGTATTAACAAGTTTTGAATACTTGGAGAAAACTAATACTAAAAATCCCCAAACAGAAGTGCAATATGCCAACCCCAAATTTTCTGCCTCAAATGCAGGCCGCTGCTTTTCTGTTGCTCATAGGAAGTTAAGAAACTTACAACTCTATGTTGCACTCCACACTCAGGGATGGCAGGGGAGGTCATGACTTTCATATTACACATACTCTTAACCTGGGGCTTGACAAATCCCAGGTGTCAGGGATCCATGGCATCTAGAACTAGTTGCGCCTAGACTAGACTATACAGAGGCAGAGTTATTTAGCAAAATCATTTTGTACCTGGCAGCCCTGTTCTAGTTCTGTTACTTGTAAATGGGATGAAGAGAAGTCCATTAACCCACCCACCTCACTTCCACAATGTCTTTCACTAAGTCCAGTAATTATTGGTAACATTGTCTGGCTCCTAAATTTTGGTGGCTGGCTTCTAGATGCAAATCAAATCTCAGCATTCTAGCCTTGACATTCCTTATGCAACAGGATTTCTCATATGTAGTCTCAGAAACTGTTAGTGGCTCCAGAGGCTATTGATGTGCTACCACCAAAGCAGCAATCTGTTCTGGTGATTTCAGTAGGATAGGTCTCTACTATGCCCACTGTGCGTCTTCTGTGGGCTCACCTACTGCCACAGGTAATGTCCTATGTGAGAATGACTGCTAATTACTCAGGCTTTCCCTCCAGCCTTAAAATCCCCTGCCAAACGCCAAGCTTTTATCTTTTACGGGATAAATTACAGCGATTGAGAAATCTCCTCCAGGTAATGTTCGGGGATTACCTTCTCCTGTGTGTTCTCATCCATTCCCATTAGGATCAGTAACTGGAACTGATGGATACTTGGTGTTTGGAGGCAACTGATGGTCAAACGGATAAAATTCTCTCATGCATTACTTCCTTTCTTTGGTTGACCTCCCTCGTGCAGACAAAATAGCAACAAAATAATGATTTCTCATCTTGTTTCTGTCATGGCCTCCCCCAATAGTTCAAGAACAGCAGCAGCATACCTAAAACTGAATCTAAACCACCACCCCATTCAAAAAGGTGGTAGTATATGGTGAAGGAAAGAACTGTCAATGCCAACCTTGCTCTAGGTTCTTGGGACCATAGGGTTTAAACAAGTTGGGTGAGCATGCCTTTCATCTGAATGATACAGAAATTACCTGTAGCACACACAAAGTTGCACAGCCTCCTACAAATTTTTTTTCTTGTTCTGTACAAGTGTTGGGGAAGATCTAAAAGCAAGCATTCTGGAAAAACACTTAACTTCCCTCACCATTCGGTTGTGGCACAGAATGAGTAATGTTCTCCTTTGAATAATGAAACATGCGTTTGAGGTAGGTTTCTGTTCTCGAATGCTGCCAAAATAATGTAGAAAGGGCAGGCTAGACAAGTTTATGACAGGATTGGCTATCTAGAACGTGATCTGAAGTCAAATTTAATATTGTGCAGAAAAGACCATGAGAGTGTTAACAGTCTGTGACTAAGACAGAAAAGGACAGTCTCTCTGGGCTTGCTGATTTTCCTTGGAGGAATGAGGAAACAGAATAATTTTGACAGAAGGGCCTCAACAGTATCAAAGAAATATGTGTTAGTAATTATGCTATTCCATTAAAAATTTCAGCACTGGGTCAACTTAAGTGCCATAGTTTGGAAGGACATCTTCAGATAAATAACTGTCAATCTACAGCAGGGGTGGGGAACCTTGGCCTTCCAGCTGTTGTTGAACTACAACTCCCATCATCCCCAGCCACAACGATTGTGGCTGGGGATGGTGGGAGTTGTAGTTCAAAAACAGCTGGAGGGCCAAGGTTCCCCACCCCTGATCTATAGGATTGTCTATTTCTTAAAAACTAATGAGAATATATTGGACTACTGCAATGTGCTCTATGTGAGGTTGCCCTTGAAGACGGTTTGGAAACTTCAGCTGGTTCAGAATGCTGCTGCAAGGATGTTTGTGGGTGCAAGTCACTTCATGAGTGTCACACCCATCCCGTGGCACCTTCATTGGTTACCAGCCCACTTCCGGGCTAGATTCAAGGTGCTAGTCTTTTAAAGCCCTACATGGCTTGTGGGCCAGGGTACGTGTTGGGGTCAGGGTACATATACACATTGGCCCATATGAATCTGGCAGGGCCCTCCGTTTGGCATCTCAGGCTCTGCTCATGGTCCCACCACTAATAGAGATCCTGTTGGTGGGGACTAGAGATGAAGCCTTTTTGGTTGTGGCACCTTGGCTTAGTAACAGCCTCCCCGAAGTGCTTTGCGATGCACTCCCTCAGGGTGGATTTGATTTAAATCAAACTGATTTAAATCACGATTTAAATCACTAGCCGGGTGGATAAAAATCAAAAAAATTTAATTTAAATCAAAAAAATTTGATTTAAATCAAAAAAATTTGATTTCTTTGATTTAAATCAGATTTTTTTGATTTAAATCAGATTTTTTTTATTTTTATCCACCCTGCTAGTGATTTAAATCGTGATTTAAATCGTGATTTAAATCAGTTTGATTTAAATCAAATCCACCCTGCCTCCGTGATTTAAAAAACACGCAATTAAAACATCTTTTTAAAAAGAGGCATTTTAAGGTTTTATCTGCTGCTTATATCTGGTAGGTGTTAGATTTTTGGTTCTCAATTTTTAGCTTTTTGTTAATTTGAAACTTTTAAAATGGGTAATTTTAAATGTGGTTTTAGGCTGGTCTTTTAACTAGGGATGAGTGGAAACGTGATTCGGTGTCTGAATTGCAGCACAATCCCTTTAAAACTGAGGGCTTTCACAACCCATTTAACCCAGAGGAGAGCAGGTCCATACCTGCTCCTCCGCCACTCGCCACCACTTCCATTATCGCTGTGCTCACCCCAGCTATGACCGTTTGCCGGCAGGGCATCTTCCAGCTGCCCCTGCACGATTCTGGCACACATATGGCCTCCATGCATGAATGGTGGCCATTGTGTGGTCAGCATGGTTGTTGACCATGCAGATGACCGCTGCTCAGGGGCAGTTGGGAGATGCCCCACCGGTTCACGATCATAGCTGGTGGGAGCACCATGATAACGGAAGTAGAAGCCTTCGGTTTTAAAGGGGTTGTGCTCTGATTCGGCTGCTGAATTGTGTTTTGATCACATCCCTACTTTTCACTTTGACTTGATTAATCTTTTACTTTATCTTGTATCTGTTTTGTAGATGTTGTGAGCTGCCTTGAGCAGTAGTGTACTGCAGGGGTGGGGTATAAATACTTTAAATAAACATTCTGCCTTTCTAATTTTGAGGAAAGCTCAGGGCAGCTTACAAATTGTTAAGATATGCTATAAAATAAAACGGCGGTGGCAGCAGCAACACCACCAATGAGAGCAACACACAACACAAGCGGAAATAACCAGGACAATAAAACCAGAGCCATATATTATGAGAGGATACCCCCTAGGTCTACCATACAGTGAACAAAACAAAAAATAGCACCCCCTCCAAAATAAAAAATTAGTAGTAACATCAGGAAGGCTAAATGCTGGTCTAAACTAAGAGCCTTAACCATATGACAAAACACACAGATGAAGGGCAGGACATTCCATATAGTCTAGGCCCTTCTACCAAGAAGGCTTACCCCCCTCTTCCCCGCCAACCTGATTTCTGCTGTCATAGAGACCCCTTGTTCCTATGTTGGAAAGTGTACTGACCATTTAATGTAGGCGGGATTCAGGACACAAAGATTATAATCTATATAGGTCTCTAACTAAAGGTGGCATAGCATTACCAAAGGTGGCTAAATACGAAGATGCAATGTTATCTTGCTCTTCCTCAGAGAAGCAATTATAACAGCCACTGGGCCTTGTTTAACAGTCACTCTACCAGATAGTATAAGCCATGTTGGACAAGGGCCAGGAGGACAGGTTGTAGGCTGCACCATTCCAAGCAGCTTGTCCACATCCTCAGGAGTCACAAACTGAAATTGCTCCAGCCTAACCACATCAGATGAGTTGCTGAACACCTCCGCATTAGACTCTACAGTAATTGTGGAGCCTGAGTCTGAGTTGGCTCCAAGACAAGAGATTTTATCAATGAAAATTTCATTTAAAATGTCATAACAGGTACCTAATGGTTCCATATCCTGATTCAAGGGAGGAGGGGCATGTACTAGCCCTCTCACAACCCTAGACAACTCCACTGGACATGAGCTTGCAGATGCAATGCGGGCAGAAAAGAATAGCTTCTTTGCTGTATGTATTGCTTGAGCGTAGGTCTTCAAATCTGCTCTATGTTGTTATCTGTCAAATTCAAGTTGTCTTTTTCCACTTGCGCTTCAGTCATCTACCTTGCTGCTTCAGCTTCTATAGTTCTTCTGTGTACCAAGGGGCCAATCTTGAAGTGGGTTGGAGAGGACACTTAGGAGTGCTCATGACTTCTGCCCTGGTAAGTTGGTTCTTCCAGAGCTTTCCATCAGGGCATCAACAGAATCACTGACAGAGGCAACACTTTATGCTTCTTCCAAGGCTTCTTAGAATCCTTTTGGATCCAATAACTTTCTTGGGCAGACCATTGTAATAGGCCTCTCACCGGTACAAAGGTGGGACATGATTGTAAGTTCAACCTGAATCAGATGGTGGCCCATTCATGAAAATGGGGAAATCTCATGAGGTCCCACCCATGGAACACCACTTTGATCTAAGTGAAAGACCAGATTGAGGTTACAGCTAGCAATATGCGGTATTCCCAAGACTACTTGGGATAGGCCCATAGTTGTCATGGCTGCTATGAACTCCTGAGCCTCCCTGGACAAGTTGGTCTCCAAATGAGAATTGAAGTTCCCCACCACCATAAGTTTGGGAGATTCCAACGCGAAGCTTGCGACCAAGTCCATTCCCTCAATTAGTGATGTGCACGGACCAGTCTGGAGGCCATTCTACAGGCCTCTGGACCGGTCCGATCATGGGGCGGTTTGCGGTTCGAATGCTGGGGTGGCGGTTCCTTTAAGGGTTGGGGGAAGGTGTACTTACCCCTCCCACCGTTCCCCCCCCGACCAGTGCATGTTTTTTGGTAAGCATTTGGGGCAGCCCCCTCTCGGTGGCAAAAGGCTTCAGAAAGCTTTTTGCCTGTGTGCGTCACTTCTCCGCGATGTGTGCACGCACGTGACGTGTGCACGCGCAAAAGGCTTTCTGAAGCCTTTTGCTGCCGAGAGGGAGAAGGAAGGCAGGGAGGTATCCTGCCGCCCCAAATGCTTACAAAAAAATGTGCGCGGGCTGGGGGGAAAGAGGCAGGAGGAGTAAGTACACCCTCCCCCCACCCTCAAAGGAACGCCCACCCCAGTGCCGGACCGCAGCTCCGCGGTTCTGTGCACATCCCTACCCTCAGTTAGGGAGTCTGTTGGGCAGTGAGGTGATCGATAGGTGAATACAATGAATATTTATATACCTCTTTTCAACAAAAATTCCCAAAGTGGTTTACATAGAAATAAATAAATGGCTCCTTGTACCCAAAGGGCTCACAATCTTTAAAAACACCACCAACAGTCTATCCCTGGTCCCCAAACCTAAGTGCACACATTCAATATGGTCAGACACTTTGACAGGGATCCTGGAAAGGGAGATGTTACTTTTAAAGACCACAGCCAATCCACCTCCCCACCCGTGTCCCCTCATCTGCTCCTCAACAGGCTATCCTGGAGGGAGAAGCTGGGACAGACTGGGCCACCAGCCTTTCCTCACCAAGTCTCTGTGATACATACGAGGTTGGCCCCTTCATAACCAAATCATGCATGGTTTCTGGCTTATTCTGGAACGAACTGGCATTAAAAAGGAGCAAGGTGAGGCTCTGTGTGTAGTTGGCACTGCTCCCCAAGGTCAAAGAGGTGGCAGGGCAGCAGGGAGGGTAAACAGCTATTAAATATCTGATTCCCCCTCCCCTGTAATGGCCTACTGACCTGCCAATGCTATTGCTTCTATGCCTCACCGAAACCGGAATTGCTGCCCCACAGTCAGTGAACTGCCCCCAGTCTCCCCATTTTCTGGAACATTTTGAATTAGAAACTTTCTGGGGAAAATTCCCATACAGATTTCCCCCTCATTTGCATTGCGTGCTTGTGTTCTCAAAATGCTATGCAAATATTTTTAAACAGATTGGGGTATGATTTGGCATGTTTGACCTATTTATACAGTAAGGCAAAAAACCTCACTGTATTGATTTCCTCTCACTATCTCAAAGGTTTTAAAGTAGCTAAGTATAATGTTTAGAAGTAGAAGGTTTTCCACAGGAAACTTTCCACCCGACATCTCTGCAGGAAGCAAGACTTCCTTTTCCTTCAGTATTTTCAGGAGCCCTCTTTGGTACTGAAGTATGACTGTGGATCTCCTTATATGCAGAAAGTCCTTGAATTTAAGACAAATGGCGCTTAAGATGTGTTGTAAATTGCCACTTCTTTCAACTTTACAACACTTGCCATTGAAAGGGATGCTCCCCTAGAGGGCTGCTGGTACGTGGGCTAGAGGAGGTGGTGGCGGCAACAGGAGCAGCTCAGCTTCACATTTTCATCAAGATTGGCAATTGTGGCAACAGCTGCTGCTTCATCTGAGCCTACAGAGGGATTGGATGACTCTCCCATTCAAGAGATGGGTTGTGTTGTGACCATGTAAGGGGAAGTGCCTGGCCCATTCCCAACCCAGATGCCCTTGCCTGCCCACCTTCCTTCCCTATCTAACCATTGCCCAGAAGGAGGAGATGAAGGCAAACTACCCAGTAAGAAGAGAGCGCTTGGAAAGGAGTGAGAGGAAGGGTGAGCAGCTTCTGATTCTCTACCATCAGCTTCACTTGTTCCCCTCTGCACCACCAACCTTGACAGCAGCAGGGGGAAAAATACTGTGTCTGGCCTTGGGCCAGGAACCTAAGCCCGCTATAAAATTGTTTGCTATGGGAAAATAGGTTCTGAGTTGAGACGTTGTGACTTAAGGCATAGTTTTCAGGAATCGATTGTGTCACAAGTCTGAAGACCTGCTTTGTTTGATGCAAAAAGATATAGATCATGATTAAAAACTTAAATGAAACTCTTGGAACTAGAACATTTGATACAATTGTTCATTTCAAACCAAATGAAAGAACTTTGAGGGTGCAGTAACAGAATGTGCCTTTTAACTGGACCTGGCACAGTGTGTTGTGTAAATGACTGTGTCAGTTACAGTGAACTTGGATAATGTGTTACAACAATGGTACCAGTTAAACTTAGTGATGGGCAAACCCAGGCACATTGGTGAGGTCAGAAAGAACAAACGACTGTCCCCCAGTTGGAAAATAATTTGTTCAGAGCCTGTTCAGATGTTTTTGCATCCTCAGTGATGTCACTGGGAGTGCAATAGAGTCTAGTCCAATCCCTCCCATAAATTCCCAATAACCCTCCGCACCATTCTGTTCCCACCACTTAGTTTTCGCACTGAAGCAGGAGAAGAATTGAGAGACGTATTTCTCTTCCCTCCCATGCCAAGTGGAGTGCAGTCATCACTGTGCCAGTTGTAGGGAACTCTGAGAATTGCACACTTCCCGGTGCTTCTGCTATAGGTCAGTACTGCTGGGAAGCATACAATTCCCAGTTTCCCTTGTGTCTTTCACACTGTGACCATGCTAAACACTGGGGAAAGGGATAGGTCTCTTCATTCTCCGGCTGCTTCTGTAGCCACAGGCAGGGTCAGCTCTTACCAGTAAGCAGATGATGCACTGCATCGGGGTGCAGTCTGCAGGAGGGCATTGAGCCAATGAGTCAGGGCGTCACTTCCCAACTGCGAGGCGCACCTGTGCAGTTAAGTCTCTTAACTGCGCAGGCATGCCTCGCAGTTGGGAAGCAATGCCAGGCCAAGCAGCAGGCCACGACATTGCTCGGATATCTTCTGCCACCGGGGGGAGGGGGTTAGAAGGACACACACACACCCCCGCAGCCATCCTCTCAGCCGTGCGGCAGCTCGAATTGGCAGGAGGCGGCGAGAAGAAAATGGCCCCAGATGCAGTGATTATGGAAGAGGGAGGAGGAGAAGGAAGCGGCCGGCGGCCTCATAAGGGAGCCTGGCGAAAGGTGGGCAAATATGGCAGGGAGGGAGGGAGCCCGGTGGGGAGAGAAAGCGCTGTTGGGGGCGGGTGAAGCTGCCTCTGGCGGGATGTGGACGGGGACCTCCAGAACAATGGGGAACTGACTCTCTCTCTTTCTCTCTCTCATTCAAGCCAGGACTGCTCCATTCTCTCTCTCTTTCTCTCTCTCACTCAAGCCAAGACTGCTCCATTCTCACTCACTCACTCACTCAAGCCAAGACTGCTCCATTCTCACTCACTCACTCAAACCAAGACTGCTCCACTATCTTAAATACCCAGGGCCTAAGCTGTGTAGGGCTTTATAGGTTATAACCAGCACCTTGTATTTTGCCCAGAAGCGTATTGGTAGTCAAATAGCTCTTTAAGTATAGGAGTAATATAACTATAATTATATTATATACATATTATGTACATAATTATATTATATACAATGTTATGTACATAATTAAGTAAAATCTTTGTGTATTAAATTTTGAATACACACTAATTGTAATTATTTTAAATTTTTTATTTTTTACTATAAGGGGGGGCACTCAACAGAATGTTGCATCGGGGCGCCAGATCCCCCAGAGCCAGCCCTGGCCACAGGAAAGGAAATTGGGGCTTGAAAGCAGGAGGTAGAAGGCAGAGTGGGCAGGTTTAACCGGCTTGCACATCACTGGTAAAGGGGAATCTGGTAAGGATTCATCTTTACCAGTAAAGGAGAGAACCTAAAGAAAAAAAGTTGGGGCAGGAGGGAAGTAAAAATTTACCATCCATTTGCTGCCACTAGTGGCTGCAGCACATGTGGTGGTCTCAAGTGGGGGGGCGGGGCAGCGGGGATTTGCCCCTCCAGTCAAAAAATAGCCTCTGTGCATGTGCAGTGGCCATTTTCTTTTGCCGCTGCACACACGCAGAGCCCCCCAACGGGGCCTGCCCACTCCAATTGGGATGGGGGGAGTCCCCCCATGACCACCCCCAAAACTGTTGCAGCTGCTGCTGGCGACCAATTGAAAGTAAATTTTTACTTCCTCTACACCCCAACTCTTTTTCTTTAAGTCCCTTGGTCCCCCCCCCTCCACTGTATTGGTAAAGGAGAATCCTTACTGGGATTCTCTTTAACCAGTACAGCCTCAAACACCTCTGTACTGGGCTTGGTTTGGGTTTGCACAAAACAGGACTGACTCCGTCTTGATTCTAGTCTGGCTTGAACCAAACTGAACTTTCTGGTTATGTGCACATCCCTAGAGGAGAGCATAATGCAGCTGTCAGATTTGATTTCTGAACTGTACTTGTGTAAAACTTATTGGCATCGCTAGTTAGACTGTACTAGGTGTTGGAGATGTAATATCCAGCCAACAGATTTTATTAACATTTGGTAGGTTTTATCCTAGGATAAAGCACTATTGAGCAAGGATAATGGTGTTAATTATTTCAGGGTGTGTGCTACCTTATTGATCTTGCAACATGTCTTCTAAATAATTTAACAGGTAAAGCAGTAAGCTGTGATGTGAAGTTCATTATAAGCTGCTTATGCGCTGCCAAGATCTGAGTTGTGCTAACTTAAAAAATAGGAGTCCTCCCACTATTGATGATTGTCGGCAGGGATGCGAGAGGTATATTCCTGAGATATTAAATTATATTAGAAGGTAAACCGCAAATGACAGGACTTACATCCCCCCCCACATTTGTACACTATTGGAATGAGAACCATGATGATGATTGTTCATTGTCTTTGTCTCTGATATGTTTGTGCAGTCTTGCATTTAAACTTTAGAAGTAAGTGAGAGAGAGAGTGCGTGTGAAAATGAATAATGGGTAGTTGAGGTGGTCATTAAAATAAAGTGTCCCAGGTGATAACATTTTCTTCTGGAAATGTGTGCTCCAAATGCCTTAAGATTCCTGAAGAACTAGCATATAGGCCATTGGTTAGAGAGAAGGACAGACCTCACATCTTTGTTCAGCCTGTAGGGGAGTGGCACAAGATCCCCAGTGTCTCATAGTGTATCACCACTCCACAAATACATGCTTAGCTCCATGAAGAGGCTTCCATGAAAAACAGGCCACTTAATGCTGGTAAAATAGAACAACTTTTGAAAATGTAAGCAACCTGAATGTCAGTTTCACAATGGTAGTGCAACCACTATTCTGCACTTGTTTAAGGTCTCTTGCTGATGCTGCAATGAAATAACCTTCATGCTTTAAGCTACTAGTTTTCAAACTTGCTTTCTTCAGACATGTTTTTTCGTATTGACTAGCCTCCTAAGGAGCCCTTGCACATTGCAGCAGATTCTGTGGCATGCTTAAGGCCACAAGTTCAATTGATGTAGCACATTAGCCAGACTAGCTGAACCTCACTGTCATCGCACGTCAGCAGAGACTGCACCCTAGAACACGCACAGTGATCCTCTCTAGCTCTTAATTACAGCTCTCCCCCCACCTCTGTGGTGGGCATGCTTTTGTTCCGGGGAATGTCTAACATTCCTGATCTCCATTGAGAACTCTGCAATGAAGGAGAGGAGGCAGCTAGGCAAAATGCACACACACACACCCCCGCCAGGTTTTGTTGATGTCTGTAGTTAAAAGTCAGTATATAAATGCAATAAACTAACTTCTGACAAGTTTCCAAGGAACTGCAGGGTTACATGTAAAATGGTTTGAACACCTCCTATTCTAGATCTTTCTCTTATGCTTGAGCCAGTTTTAGATGGTGCAGACTAAATAATTTGGGAGCATATGGTTCAAAGAAGTGGACTGTAGTTTGTGCATGCTTCTCTTTTCTTCCCCATCCCTGCCTCACCTATCCTAGCCAATGTTTCCTTGGGCACCAGACATTTTTCCAGGCCTAATGCTAATCGGAGCTTGAAGCTGACTTCAAATCCCTGGTAAACAGAGGATGCTGATTAGTACTGACTCTAATAAGTTCAGTGTGGGAACTCCAAACAGGAACGGGGTGCTGCTGTATTTCCTGGGCTGCCTAATGTAAATGTGGTCAAAGGGTTAGGAATGTCTGCACTGTACTTCTTGGGTTCTGAAGCTCAGACACACCTATTCTTAACCAGGCTGCTGGGACATGTTGAAAGGAGGCTACAACTGCTGGAACCCAATACTGCTTGCTAAGAAGCAGACTGGATATGGTGTGGGGAGCAGAGGGCTGTTTGAAGTCTGCTTAAACCACAGCCATCTTCTTAGGACAGCCAGTCCTGGAGATTTGCTCACAAACTTACATGCTGTCCAAAGGAAATACCTGAACATCTGTGCTTAGAAGCGCAAGTTAATAAGAAAGCTAAGCCATTGTTGCACAGGAGGTGGAAATGGCTGCTCTTACTACAAAAGCCAGGGCTGGGGGACTTTAATTTACCAAATGCTCCAGTAGTAGCTGCCACTTCAAAGACTTATTTCCTTATCTCAGTGTCAGCTGAGATTTTAGAGGTTGTCTTTTAAACTAAAAAATTGACTAGGATATGCTTCTGTGTAACATGAACTTGTTTGTTAAATTGCTTGCTCTCGTATGCTCTGCAACCTATCATTACTTTCTTCCCCTTTCCATAAAAGCTTAATTTTTTATTTTGTACTGGTCAAGCTCATCTGCCTGTAGTTAGGTGGAGAAAACTGTACACTATAGATGAGTCACTTCAGCACTGAGTCAGATGCTTTTCTTGAAGCTTTTGGTAGCATACACTCATTTGAAAGTGTTCAGGAATTAAAGGCTCAGCTCTTGTTGTGTTCGCTTCCTAATGAGGCACTGTGTGCATACCCTTCTCTGCTTGAACTGACCTCCCAAGGAAGAAAGGAGACTCGCTTTCCCTGAAGCCACAGTAATCCCTGCTAGCTTGGCAAAGAGGCAAGCATGGTGGTTCTCTTACATTTTGCAAGGGGGAAGCAACTCTCCCTATTCATTCCAGCAGAGCTTTCCCAGTGACTGTTGCTAGCATTTCCCTCGTGTCTTTTACAGAAAAAAGAATATGTACACCATTGGGTACTCATTTCTCCTCCATGTACAGCACTTTGTACTCCGTCGAAAAGTGGTGTGTGTGTCTTAAACGACATACTTGTTTAGATCCTTGCCATGCCTGCAGATGTTACTCCTTTGACTCTTTCCCCTTCACCCCATTAAACTCAAGTGTAGTAAGCCCATGTGGTAAATATGCTCTTATGAAGATGAATACACTTTGTTGTATCCAAACACCATTATTTATTTATTTATTCATTTCGATTTCTATGCCACCCTTCCAAAAATGGCTCAGGGCAGTTTACACAGAGAAGTAATAAACAAATAAGATGGATCACTGTCCCCAAAGGGCTCACAATCTATAAAGAAACATAAGATAGACACTAGCAGCAGTCACTGGAGGTACTGTGCTGGGTTGGATAGGTCCAGTTACTCTCCCCCCTGCTAAATAAAGAGAATCATCATGTTAAAAGGTGCCTCTTTGCCAAGTTAGCAGGGGTTTAATATGATTCATATTAAAAATACTGAGGTGATGTTTAAAAAGTAAAAATAGAAACAAAGCAAGGAACTGCAATATAGAAAAGATGTAACACCACTAAACAGCTGTGGGGTAAAACCAGCATAAAATCAATCCAGTATAACAGCGCCAACAGCATTTAGTTAAAACTAGTTAAAATAGCAATGTGTTGGCAGCTGATTTTTTAATAAGAGCAATTGTGGGGGCTTGATGTTACTCCCTGGGGATGGGATTCTACAGCTGTGGCACCACCACAGAAGTATTTACTGTGTGTGCAAACCCACTTGTGCCATTGCTGCACATGTCTCGCTACATGACAGATAGTTGGTGTGTTACAACTGCGTACTGATTACCTACACCACACTGCATGTGGCTTTGTCATGTTGAAATCGAGGTTGAGGAAATTGAAACACATTCTAACGGAGTTTGCTTTCCTCTGTGAATTCTCAGGGGATAATGGATGTTGCCAGATTAAATAAGGTTGGGGGAGCAGGGGGGTAAGGGTTGCTGCTGAAGGACGCTGGATGCCAGCCCCCTCAAGACCACATTCTAAACAGTAGGGAAGCAAAGTGCAACTCAGTTCTCTCTCAAAGTAGGAGGTCACGGATCACAAAGGGTTAACTTCCACTCCTTGCTCCTGATAGACAGGAAATCTCAGGTGTTTTTGAAGTAGCTGAAGTCTGTCCCCCTTCTCCCAGCATGCTCAGGTGTGATTCCAGAGTTCCTTCCTGTCTTCGCTCCTGATCAGACCTTAGTATCAGATCCTTCGTATGCTATGTACAACATGGCAATGGTTGGAACAGATTCACCCTGGGTCAACACAGTGTTAAAAGCATCTCATTCCTGTTGACTTTAGTGGCCTTTACTGCATGTTACAGTTATGTCTTAAGTCTGTGGACACACACACTCATAGGAATGAAGGAAGATCATGAGATTTCTACTAAGACTTGTGATTTTAAGTTTACCTACATTATTTCATTCCTTCAGTAAAAATAATAAAAATCAAAATGTTTATCACTCCTCCCACCCACTCTTAGATAGATTACTTATAACAATATTTTGTAGAGCAGGCCCACCCACCTATACTCTTGTTGCTTCCTCCTTTTATTAATTTTTTATTTATTTATTAATAAAAATTTTATACTGCCCTTCCAAGAGGCTCAGGTTGGTTTACATTAAAACACCATTAAAATCAATTAACAATGAAAACAGAAATACTTTTTCCAGTATTCAAAAATTGCGTGGTTTCGGTCCAACTTGATGGAGGGGTTGGCGATTGCCTGCTCAGTTACTGCTGCAGGGCTGTAGCAATCTACTGGAACCATGATATAGGAAAGTCACCTACATCTTCTGTCTATATAAAATGCTTAGGATGTACGTAGCAGGCCTCGCCCACGCAGTGCTAAGCGCATGTGTGGCAAGGGAGAGAGCTGGGGCAGCATGAACGAGGCACCACCACCAGAGATGAGAAGGAGGATGAAGAGATGCAGGAGGGGAGATAGAGGTCGCCACGATGGTACTCATGCTGTTGGTTGGAGGGTGATATGGTGGGCGAGAAAGCCCCCGAGGGTGTTAGTGGCGGGGCTCCAGTGCTGGCAGACCTTCCTCCAGCCGGTGGCGACGCTACTGCTGTGGCCTCGGTGTTGCCCTCCAAGCAACAGTTGTGGGTGAGAAGCAGCAGCTGACCATGGAAGGGGCTCGCTGCATTGCAAGGGATGCCAGGAAAAATGAGGCGATGACTATCAGTGGTGAAAGAGGGGAAAGGTGGTGGAATTTGACCTCTGTCACGCTGCTGGCAGACCTGCCTCTGCTGCTCCTCATACGACGGGTGGACCCTCGGGAGAAGGAGTGGAGCCAGCTTGGGCTGCTCTCTGCCTCAAACAGGCAACTGGCTGTTAAGAGACTAAAAGGGAACCACAGACACCTAGCCATATTGCCAAACGGCAGATAAAATGTGCCAAAAGGAGATGCTACAATCTCCTCATTGAACTCGGGCCCTTCGAGGAGGAGGAGGAGGGGGGGGAAGAGGAGGTCTCTGCAATCTAGCAATAAAAGAAACTCCATACCAGTTATCACTGGAAATAGGATGGGGAACAAGTGTTGATGTTTATGTAGCCCAGCTTAGGGCAATCTTGGAGGGCTGGAATTTCAAACAAGAGCCCAGGAGGAGCTTAGCCTAGGCAGCGTAGCAAAAACCCTTGGTTGGCCCAGTTATGTTCCTGACAACAAAGATCCATGGGGGAAGCTGCTCTCCAACCCTTGTGAACTACCTGCCAGGGCTCTGTTGCAGACAACAGCCGTGCAAATCCCCCCCGGTGTCCCCCCACCCCGGTTGCATAGAGTTGATCCCCTTCCTCCTCTAGGAGAAATACCGGTAGCTGCCAGGTGCATTCAGGTTATCTCCCCAGTAGGATTTTTACCTTGTCTGTCAAAATCCTGCTGGAGAGATAACCTGTGTGCCCCTGACAGCTACCTGTATTTCTCTTAAAGGGGGAAGGGGGACAAGCAGGGAGGAAACATGATTGATTGATTTAATATGCCGCCCAATCCGCAAACTCAGGGCAATGTATAAAACAAGAACAGCATCCGAGAATTTTTTTTTTTAAAGGTTTAAAGGGCAAATGCCTGGTGGAAAAGAAATGTCTTCAATAAGGTTTTAAAGGCTAAAAGGGAGGAGGTAGACCGAATCAGGGAGAGGGGGGGGAGAATTCCAAAGTGAAGGGGTAGCAACAGAGAAAGCCCTTCCACAGGCCCTAGTACTATGGACCTCTCTGAGACCAGGGACCGAAAGGAGGGCAACCTGAGAAGCTCTCACAGGATGTGACAGGACTGGCTGGGAGAGGTGGTCCTGAAGGTCAACAGGTGCTAAACCCTGAAGGGTTTTAAAGGTGAGAAGCAGCACTTTGAATTGGACCCAGAAGCAAATAGGTAACCAGTGCAGCAACCGCAAGAGAGGTGTCACTCTATCATATCTCCTAGCGCTCATAAGCAGGTAGCCCATCACATTCTGGACCAACTGAAGCCTCCGGGACGTCTTCAAAGGCAACCCCAGGTAGAGCGCATGACAGTAATCCAAATGATAGATGACAAGAGCGTGAATTACCATAGCCAGGGCCTGCCGGACATGATTGGGCCACAATTGGCAGACCAGCCGAAGCTGGGCAGAGGTACCTCTGGCCACGGCCTCCATCTGCTGTTCAAACAGGAGCTGCAAATCCAAGAGGACCCCCGAGTTGTGGACCACCTT
The DNA here is from genome assembly GCF_027244095.1 of Hemicordylus capensis. Taxonomy (NCBI): domain Eukaryota; kingdom Metazoa; phylum Chordata; class Lepidosauria; order Squamata; family Cordylidae; genus Hemicordylus; species Hemicordylus capensis. The sequence continues at coordinate 187,617,412 of NC_069660.1, forward strand.
CTTCACGGGCAGCGCAACCCCATCCAGGGAGACTCGGACTTGGCAATTGGCCAGATCGAAGATTAAGCAAAAGCAACTCAGTCTTGGAGTGATTAGGTCTGAGCTTGTTTTGGCCCATCCAGCCCCTGACAACCTCCAGATACTGGGCAAGCACAGAAATGGCAACTCTGGAATTGCCTGGGGTAGCAGTATACAGCTGAGTATCATCAGCATATTGATGGAATCTCACCCCAAACTGACGGATGACTTGCCTCAGCGATTTCATGTAGATGTTGAAAAGAATGGGTGTGTGAGAACTGAGCCCTGAGGCACCCCACAACGGAGTGGCCACAGGGCAGAGCACTCACCACTAATACACACCGACTGAAAGTGCCCACTAAGGAAGGAACGGAACCACTGCACAACAGTGCCCCCAATACCCAACCTGTGCAGGCACTCCAGAAGGATACTATGTCAAGATGGGGTGGGAGAGAGAGGGTATGAGAATCCCTTGCAAGCTGCCCCCTCCCAAAAAGGAAATGCCAGTTTTTCATTGCCTCTTTCAAGTGGACGTCTTTCCCTGTGCCTTTATTTTGAACTTTTGGAAAAGCAACAGGATGACGCCTGGGGGAGATCTACTTATGGTGTAAGATTTCCTCCCACACCACCCCCATGCAAGCCCCTCCTCAACAACACCCCCCCCCGTACATCCAGGTTTTTAAATGTATCATCTAAGCTTGCAGCAGCTGAAAGAGAAAAGAGTCATAATGGAGATTGAAAAAGGGGCCATGATCTAGCCAGGTGGGAGCACGTTTGAGCGATCATTAAAAACATATATATATTTAAAAAGTTATAAATGAGAGAGAAAGAGAGCCAAGCTCAGTCTGAATCAGATCTGCAAGCACGGATTCATTACTGGTTTAAGGTGGGAAGTGAGGCTCAGGTGAGGGTGGGGAAGTCTTTGGAGTGAGGGGGCTGTGGCAGGCGGCAAGGGGACCAATAAAATATTAGCGTATAGATGCTCCGTGTAGGATCAGCTAGTTTACTATGCTAGATAATATTACCAGAAACTGATCTGCTACTTGATTAGTATTAATGATATCTTCAAGTTTAACTTAAGGAAGAACATGACAGTAAAGCAACCAGTAGGCAAACTGAAGCAAAGAAAGCACATTTAAAAGATAAATTTAACAGTGAGTGAATTGCTTGTTAGCAGTTAACAGTGCTAAACAAGAACCTAATTTTTACATTTCTCTACTTCTATCAGTAGACCTTCTTGGCATTGTGCTTTGTTTGCAACCCTTTGATACTAGGTTGGGATCCATCCATCTCTCTCTCTCTCTCTCTCCCTCCCCCCCCCCGCCCCCGTACTGACCATGTCTTGCTAGCTGTGAACAGTGGCAGCTTGGTATTACAGGGGATTAAAAGCAATCATTGTCAAAGCCTATTTGGTAGTAAATCCAGTCAAAGCAACTGTTCTGCAAGCTGACTGTTGGATAGACTCCCTGGGTGAAGATGTAGAAACTGAAGTGTGTGTTTCTTGCTTGGGAATATGAGTGTTGAAGCCCTTGCCTCTAACGCACAATCATGGTGGAAGAAATACTGTACCTTCAAGATTTGCTTTTTCAGGAAGAAAGGAAGACTGAAGGAACAGGAGGTAATTAAAGTTCAGCTACAACCCGCTTGGGCTACTCTGATGCTTGCTGGTGACCTAGTTGTGCTTTCATGGAAGCATTCGGTGCTTGGATCCTCTCAAATGGGCACTTGAAACTGACCATCTCTTTGCTTTTTAAAGAGATGTGGAATGGGAGGGGGAGTCTCATAAATGAAGAAGCTTCTGTTTACGCAGAAGCAGAATAAGTTCATTTTAACCATTTTAAACAGTGAACTTCAATGTCTATAAACCTGTTTACTATAGATAACTTTGATTTGGAAGCTGAAGTAAACAAAGGGTTGATACAGGTAAATAGTATGTTTTTCTGTGGGTTAATATGATTGTTATAGTTGGTTACCACACAAAGCGTCTGTTCAGTCTATAATGTAAATATTTCTATTAAAATGGATACATTATATCAGGATTCATTTTGTTACTCTCCTTGCAAAAGTAGGAAAACTTTACACTAAATAGGAATGATGATTCATTTTGGTGATAAAACTAGTATTATTTATATTGTGCCATGAATGTACATGGTATTTCCCAGGGAAATATGAGCAGCATTTTGTTTTAATCATGTGCAGCAAGAAACTTGCAGTCAGAATTTTGGAGGAGGGAGGGGGGCAAGAAAAAAAGGGAAATGGAATGAACATAAACAAATGAAATATACTTAGATTTCACTTCAGTTGCAGGGTGAATACTGTGGGTAAAAAACTACAGGACTTCGCTTTTTAAGAATCTAGATAACAGAAGAAGGCCTAAACCTCTGTGTGTGTGTGTGTGTGTAGCTTTTTATAGACAATGTGGTGATGGCAGCATACTTGCCTGACAGTTTCCTGGTAACCTTATTGTTGATGGTTCCCAAAGACATCTGAGAAGCAAAGCCTACACAAGATAGTGCCTAGTGTGTGACCTCATTTTCCATTTTCTGTTTTAAGATGTAGCATTGTGTGGTGTGCATGTTGTAAGTAAGTAAGTAAATAAATAATGGAACTTGAGGCAGCTTGATTGAAGTGGGAATTGTTTTAATAACCTCACTTTTCCAGGCAGAAAACAACGTAGGGGATCATGAAGCTGTACATGGCTGACGGAGGGTTGATGCAATATGGGCTTCAACTTTGTCATCTGATAACCATATATGGCTATTAAAGCATACATTCAAGAAAGAGTGATACAGATGTGAACTTTGGTAGAGTGACTGTTTATGGTGGAAAACTCTCTGACAAGAAGATGCTTGAAGATGACAATGCTGAATAAAAGTATTGACTTGTCAGCACTGACATGATTTACTTTTTAATCTTTCATTCTAGGAGTCCTGACCTTAATACATACTTTTATGAAGTTAGGTTTGCTGGGCCAGATATTGCTGACATGAGATGCTCTACTAAATTTCTGTGTCTGTAACTGCCAGTTCTTCTTCCCCTTTTTGGTTTCTAATCAGTAGGTTGGTATTCTACAGCTCTCCACTCATTTCACATCAACTTCGCTGTTTTGAGGTTTTGTGTTTTCTGGGCCACCTTCTTGCCCTGCTACCTTCCAGATTTCCCTTCAAATTATATTTAGCATTAGTCCCCCATTTCTTAGGGCACATCCTACTATATGCGATTGCCTCTAGTTCTGACTCCTCCCCAATATTGCCATGATTTCTTTAACTGTGCTCTATTCAGCTCTCTTTGCACATCCTTCAGTGTCACATTTCAAAGGCTTCAAGTTTCCTTTCTTGAATTTCATGTATTGTTCCTGTTTCACATTTTGTATAGATCTGTACTCTATAATATGGCTTTATAGATTTCCACAACCCGTAATCCACCCTGAAATGTTGAGTTCCTGTTTTTTTAATACTGGAAGATTGCTTTGAAAATGTGCCACACACTTGTAGGTGGAACTTCTGATTTTTGCCTCCACGTTTTTGGTTGGGTATATGTTGGCTGCCTAATGGTGCAGCAGGGAAGTAACCTGCCTAGGAAACAGGCTGTTGGTTCAAATCCCCACTGGTGTGTTTCCCAGAATATGGGAAACTCCTATATCGGGCAGCAGCAATATAGGAAGGTGTTGTAAGGCATCATCTCATACTGGGTGGGAGAAGGCAATGGTAAACTCCTCCTGTATTCTACCAAGAAAACCACATCGCTCTGTGGTCACCAGGAATGAACACTGACTTGACAGCACAATCTTTCCTTTTATATGTTGGCTGCAGTAACCTTGGGCTGGGCAACTTTCTGCAATTAAGTCTTTAAATGGTTGCCTGCAAAGATGGGATCAGATGGAGTCCTTAGGCATGTTAATGAAAATTCAGCTGCTTCTGAAAAACACTTCATGAGTAACAGCTGCTTACAGGCCCTGCTTTTGTTTGATACAGTGTGAGTCTGTTTTCTGTCATTGTTAACCATCAGTGGTACCCAGCAGAATTGTTGGCAAAAAGCATTTGGGGATGAGGGCACACACATTGCGTTCAAGGGGCAGGTGGGCTAGAAACACGGAATAGTTTTGATTTAAATTGTTCATGCTATATTTGAGGTTTCAGACACTGTTTTGTGGGGTTATTCTCAAGGAAACTGACAGCTAAATAATCACTAAACTCTCAAAATTTCTTACACCCTGCCTCACAACTGTAAAATTCCCCAAGAGGCTTCAAACATGTATTTAAATACTGAATTTACCAAACAGTCCACAGTTAACAGTTTAAAATACAGCATTCTTGTTAAAACTTAAAGCTGCACCATTCAGGGACCCATGAGAGTGATTTTCATTGTTTATTACTGTACAAATTGGTAGGAGGATTTACAAATGAGTTACTCAGTCTCGAGACTGTCCAAAGTGTAGTCAGGACATGCCTCTTCTTCCTGCTCCAGTGTGCTAAAGATGTAAAAGCCAGCCACATACCAACAGACTGGGAGATTTTAGCAACAGTTATCAACCACCCCTTCAGATTAGTGGATTAAAGCCTTTGTCTCAGAGCAAGTTCATGTGAGGGAAAGAAATGCTGAATCATCCTTGCTGAATTTTCTAGCAAAGACTACTCCTAAAACTCTTTTGTATTTCTGGTAGGTTTATGGCTACCACTCCACTGTGCCCCCCGCCCTTTATTAGACAGCTTGAACCTCTCTGGGCTTGGGGTAGAATTCCCAGGGAAAACTTTCTTTTGCTATTGGAAAAGTACAAACATCTTCCACATGCAAGCCTACACATGGTGAGAAAACTGATAACTGCTGAGCTCCTGAGGCATGTTTGCACCAGAGCGGGGGGGGGGGGAGCCCCCTTTCAGCCCCCCCACCTTTTCTCCTGAGTTAAAAATCAACTTGGAGAGGCTTGAACAAGAAAAGAACAAAGAGAAAACCCTTTTATTCAAATGCTTCAGACTGCTTCCATCTGTGGTCTTCTCAGCTTTTAGTTACAAGTAAAAATACTTAGTACGTTACAAAAATACTTCAAAAAGCACTCCAGATGAAGTTGGAGCAGCACGCTTTAAAAATCGTGGTTAAAACTGGTTTAAAAACCAGTTTCAAGGAACAGGTATGTAGGAAAATACTAAGGCACAATTAAAACTTAGTCTTTTGCAATGCCCTTGCTGGATAGGTGTAGGTTAGTGTTCCTTAGTTTAGGTACGTTACAGGTAAACAATAATAGAACAGTTTCAGGGATATACAAAGCTCACACAAAAGAAAGTCTAACGCAAAATCTGACTAAACAAACTTTTCCTAGACTAAACTTTCCAAAGCCAAAATCCTGGCTTCTTTTGTCTTGAACTCACCAAATCCTGGATGAGAATTGAAGCGGCCTGCTCTCCTGGCTTCCCAGGACTGGCAGAAGGGACATTCTCCTACAGCCAGTTCTCATAGCCACATGTCCTCCTCTCTGCACCCCCAGCCTGCTTCTTCTAACAAAGAACTCTTCTCTTCCTCCCATTGGCTCTCTACAGGTGAAACTCGGAAAATTAGAATATCGTGCAAAAGTCCATTAATTTCAGTAATGCAAATTAAAAGGTGAAACTGATATATGAGACAGACGCATTACATGCAAAGCGAGATAAGTCAAGCCTTAATTTGTTATAATTGTGATGACCATGGCGTACAGCTCATGAAAACCCCAAATCCACAATCTCAGAAAATTAGAATATTACATGGAACCAAGAAAACAAGGATTGAAGAATAGAACAATATCGGACCTCTGAAAAGTATACAGTGTACTGTGCTTGACTGGCCAGCAAACTCGCCTGACCTGACCCCATAGAGAATCTATGGGGCATTGCCAAGAGAAGGATGAGAGACATGAGACCAAACAATGCAGAATTGCTGAAGGCCGCTAATGAAGCATCCTGGTCTTCCATAAGACCTCATCAGTGCCACAGGCTGATAGCATCCATGCCATTCCGCATTGAGGCAGTAATTGCTGCAAAAGGGGCCCAAACCAAGTACTGAATACATATGCATGCTTATACTTTTCAGAGGTCCGATATTGTTCTATTCTTCAATCCTTGTCTTCTTGGTTCCATGTAATATTCTAATTTTCTGAGATTGTGGATTTGGGGTTTTCATGAGCTGTACGCCATGATCATCACAATTATAACAAATTAAGGCTTGAATTATCTCGCTTTGCATGTAATGCGTCTGTCTCATATATCAGTTTCACCTTTTAATTTGCATTACTGAAATTAATGGACTTTTGCACGATATTCTAATTTTCCGAGTTTCACCTGTAGGTCCCACTCACCTGGTGTGCTGATTGGCTGAGCTCTGGAGTTCACCAGCTTGTCAGTCAGGACAAGGTTCACTTCCGGTTAACTCTTTAGGGGACAGCTGGCTGGTCACTACAGATACAAACAAAACGCTTTATAGAAAGTTGAAGTGCCACAGTGATTTGGAATGCACACTTTTGTGTTTGTCAGTACAGATCAAGTTGATGATGTGCTGTGTACACAAGAATCAATATTTTAATATGTACCTCAATGCAAAAATGATTCCACATCACTGATGGGGTACTGGTCAGCAGTCCTGTGTGATGTATTATTATCCAGCAATCAATGGGTGAGGAGCATCTTTTTGCTTCTCTTTCAAGAACTCAGAGCTAGCCATTTGGCACACAGGAATTTGCTTAGGCAAATTAACTACTAATCCAGGAACTCTCTTTGGTGCACAGTAGCTCTCTGATAGTCCTAAGAAAGAAGCGAAGAATAATCAGTATTAAACAAAACCAAAGCAATCATTAATTGAACAGCAAGCCATGGGAAATTATGGTAGTATTTAATGTGCAAGTATTAATTTGTCTGAGTTGGCCCAGAAGAATGAGTGCTCATAGCATCATGAAGCAGCATGTGTTTAGCAGTTGCTTTAGAATGAGCAGCAGCTCTGCTCTCTAAAATGAAGAAATGAGAATTGCAGCAGGTTCAGTATGACAAATTGAGGCAGTAAGCAAGACATAGAACTATCAAATATTCTACCATGCTGCTCTGTGAAAGTATCTTTCATTAGTTGTGGTGTGTTCTGGATATTCATGCATGTGTGAAGCAGAGCTACTGACCAGCATCCCATTGAGCATTCAGAAGATAGTGAAGACTATTGTATGTCACCAGCTGGAAGATACTGAATTTTCTAGTCTACCCCCCACCCCCACCCCATCAGTTTACATTCTCATTATGTATTTTGGACTTTCATTGTCAGTCCTGCTCATTTGCTTGCTACAGAACCACAGATTTTAATGGTTGGTTGTTGTTGTGTACTGGACACAACACTTAGGCATTTACACATCTGTGAGGACATATAGAAGCATATCGTTGAACTTGTGTGGCATTACAGTGACTGCTTCTGTAATTAACAGTATCTTGTAACAGGATTTCAAACAAAGTGGTGATCGGATTTTGCTGGTGAGTGTGTACGCCGTCGAGTCGGTGTCGACTCCTGGCAAGCACAGAGCCCTGTGGTTGTCTTTGGTAGAATACAGGAGGGGTTTACCATTGCCATCTCCTGCGCAATATGAGATGATGCCTTTCAGCTTCTTCCTATATTGCTGCTGCCTGATATAGGTGTTTCCCATAGTCTGGGAAACATACCAGTGGGGAGTCGAACTGGCAACCTCTGGCTTGCTAATCAAGTCATTGCCCCACTACACCAAAATGTATGACATAACATAATCACATAACTGTATTCTGGGATCCTCTGATTGCTGTATGGTTTTAGACTTGGAGGTTATTAACCTTAATGCACCCTTAGCAACCCCTATAAAATCTGCAGACTGTGGACTTCCAACTCTTACGTATCATACCTTCCCCACCCTCAGTGTCAATTTTTCCTATTAAAAAGGACAAATGTTCCACTATAGAAGTAGTGTTCAAAAATCTGTAGTTTTCTACAGTTGCCTTTTAATTTCACCTAATTAGTTTTTCCTTGTGTGTTATTAACACTTAATGCTGGTTTCATGTTTTCTCATAGTTAATAGGGTCAGCAGGTTTCTGCTTTGATTTCCTTAAGAACAGATGGATTAATGCCAGTGATTACTCCTGGTGACTTAACACAGTTGACCTAAGCTGTCGGTTGCAAATGTTGGCATTGGCAAAATGTTCTGAGGTCTGAAGGGCGGGTTCAAGGGGAACTTGTATATAATGCCTAAAATACCACTGACAACTATGATTAATATTTCCATCACGCCTGTGTAGTTTGAGTGTCTTAAATGCTCCCTCCTATAATACTTCATATTCAGCTTTTAGCTGTGTGGTTTTCATTCCATTACAACCTGGCAGTTAGGTCCAGTTGTAGCCGGGCTTACAGTAATATGGCACAATGCTAGTAGGTATAAATTGCATTACGTATCATTGTTTACTTGAACTACCAGTCAGCACTGCTGAATGTATTGTGCTGCTATGCATAATCATGCAGTCTGCCTATTGCAAGTCCCACAGTACTGAATGTTGTGACCCATAATCCACTCTCTCTTTCCTGTTAACAGAAGAGAGTTGGTTGTACTGTTAGAATTGGCATCTATTTTTTCTATTCGTGTTCAAAGAGGTATACCAGACTCTGTTTATTTTATTTTTATATGTATGCGTGTGTACGTATATACACACTCTCTCCCTCTCCCTCCCTCTCTTAATGCCTGAACTCCAGTGTTACTGTATTGTATTATCCAGAGGCTTCCAATGGGAATTATTTCAGCTTCGGGGTGCATCCTGGTATGCACAAGTAATAGAAGTCCTATTCAGACAGTATATTGAACACTCATGCAAGTGTTCACTGTGCACAGACCTGTATAGATCTGTACACAGGTAGTTATTCACATGGTATAGGAACATAGGAAACTGCCATATACTGAGTCAGACCATTGGTCTATCTAGCTCAGTATTGTCTTCACAGTCTGGCAGCAGCTTCTCCAAGGGTGCAGGCAGCAATCTCTCTCAGCCCTATCTTGGAGAAGCCAGAATGTTGAATGCAGGTACAGAAATACACTTTCTGTCTGCACCATGCGTTTGAGGGGCCTGTACCCAGGTTCACCTTTAAGATGAACACAGATACAATCTTTCATGCACAAACACGCACAAGTGTACAGACATATTTGTACAAAATAATGTCTGAACAGGGCTATGTTCTCTCGCAAATGCCAAAACGTTAACACTTGCATATCTTGTTGTCTTTACCAGAGTAGCAAGTTTTATGGATCTGGTAGCAAATTATTTGTGTTGGAGGACAGAGATAATTGGGTAATATGATGTGCATATTAAGGCAGTAAACTGCACTTCATATGGTAGTGTACTTGGTGGGGGAGCTTTTTAAAATACTAATTTAAAAGTGGCCACCCACTTCCACTAAACTAGTTTTGAACTCATTATCTGCAGTGCAGTTTTCATAACCTTCTTCATGCTTGCTTGATTGGCATTGCTGACTTGTGAAGCTGCCTTATATTGCACTAGAGCAGTGCTGTCTCCTCTGGCAGCAATTCTCCAGCATCTTGGGCTCAATTCATTCCCAGCCCTGCTATTGGGCAGCCTTATAACTGGTGATTCTGGGGGTTGAGCCTAGGGCCGTTTTCATGCAAAGCACATGCTCTATCACTGAACTATAACCCGCCCTTGAATTGTATAGCTCTATAGAGTGAATTATTGGTAGACATGTCACTATATTGGACCCACTTTGGGAGACTTGTGTCTCCATCTGCAGGTGCTCTGAAACGTTTCTGCTAGTTGTGTCAACCTTCCTGTCTATCACTTTTTCATGAAGGCTTCGCTAAACTGAAGTTACATGTTTGGGCCACTAAAATGAGATTGCCCAGCCTAAAATGGAGGATCAAAACAGCATATTGGTATGCAATTGCAGGTCTTGGAGAGCTTGCTATACAACGAATGGTGGTTTTGACTTGGCTTAGTAGTGTTGATTCATGGCCTGTTGCTTAGAAGTATCAGGGTGCATTTGAGCCTCAAGGTAAGCTCCTGAATTGGACAGTCAACAGGAAAGAAAGCCTGCACAAGTTTCTGTGCAGCTGACGGTTAATATTAATTCCTGCTTAAAGACAAGTAAAAAGATGCTCCCAAAGCACAAGAGGAGCAGGCAAACTCTAGTACAGGGTTTCTGCTTTTTCAAAGACAAGCTACACTGCGAGCTTTCAGCAGCTTTTCTTCCTATTAACTGTTAATCTAGATTCCCCAACACAGTGAATAGGAGGATTAGGAGGGGTGAAAGGAAGAGTCTTCCAAGATACTGGCAAGGTAGGGAGCTAATGTACTTGAGCAAAAGGTAGGACTTGTGACTGTAGTTTTTGAGATTCAGGGCTGCAGAGGTTAGTTAGTTCATTCTCACTGGTGAGCCTAGATAATTCAAATAGCTTTAGATGAGAGAAGATCCTATAGGAGCCCAGCCCCCCCCGCCCCCAACTCTTCACTAGTCTCTATAAGCCAATGATCTTGGATGGCAGTGGCTGCTGGAAATGTTTGTGTGAATGTGACCTAAGGAGGAATGAACAAAGGCACAACAGCATTGTTGCTGCAGAACTGGTTCAGCAGTTGAGTTCAGCTCTTATTTGTAAGTGCATTTGTTCATAAATAACACAGGAAAAATGCACAGTTGGAAACATTTGTCTTTTTGTAACTTTCTGTGTGGAAAGGGATCTTGAGAAATTCGTTTACACTGTTCAGGTCCTGTGAGAGCCACATGGGTAATTGAAAGATGAGCATTTCGCTTTTACACTTGCAGAAGGTTTGTGTGTTCTCTGAGCAGTGAGCTTGGCGATGTAGGCTGAGTTCAGTCACGGAGCGAATGCTTGAAGATGGGCGTTCCCGAACTGTCGCTTATGTCATTGTGCTGTTCATCACTGGACAGAACACTGACTTAATAGGCAGAGCACAATGTGAGCGAAGCAACTGGCAGAACTGAGTAACAAAGGGAGTTGCCACCAAAATTCTTGATGCACATCTGGGAAGCTGAATCCTCACTGCACTGAGTTGCCTCTCTCTCAAGAAGTAAAGCAATTATATGACAAATGGGGAAGGGAGAGATCTGTATGTACCCAATGAAGCCTTGTTTCCCTATATATGCCTCCTTTGTCCTCATACAAAACCCAGATCACAGTTTTATCTAGTCTTGCTGAGTTTTAATATAGAACAATACAATCTGTGAATCTTGCTTGAGCTAAAGGGAGGCTTCGCCAGATGCTTTGTTTGGGTTGGGGCTTGGGAGAGAAAAAAATAACATTTGTAGTGGGTTATTTGGACATCTGCAGACCATGCAAGATGGGAGATTGTGGGGGAGAAGCTTTGACAAGATGGATCTTTATTTTTATTTTTTTATTTTTGTGACATTTTCAAGCTCCGAAGGTGGGAGGCAGGTGATAACTGCAGTAGCAGAGGCAAAGCAGCTCCATCTGGCTGAGTGCTTGGTTTAAGCATGTTCACTGGCTCAGCTCTGCAAAACGATGATGTAATCCATTCTGCTGCAAGGGCTGCTGACTGGGAGTAGATGCTTGGCTGCTGCATTTTCACACAAATACTGCTATATTGTACTGCTTGATTATCCCATGTGATTTCAGAGTTATTGTAAAGGCAGGTGAATGCTTGCCCCATTTGGGTTTTGTATTGTCTCTGAATGTGCTGTCTGTTCGTGCTTATGTGGTGGGGAGGAAAGGGCTGTTTTCCCACCTTGCACATGTTATGACTGTCAACGTGGAATCTTCAGGATATCTGTTTGGAGATTGCATGCTGCCCTTATTTTCTACTTTAGGCGGCGGGCGGCGGCGGCGGGGGGGAGATATGGGTTGCCAATAGCAACTACTTGCCTCCCTTAATAAAAAGTGTAGGTTTTTTCCTCCCTTTTGTATGTAGCTCATTTCCTTGGGATTAGACTATTTTCAACATGCACAAGTTTTTAGGCAGATGTTTGAAGAAACGAGGTTGCAGTGTAATGACTTACACTGTATTCCCCACCCCTACCCGCCCTATAATGTAAACTCCGCAGGGGCAGGGATCTCTTTTGTTGCTTATGCAACTTTAAAGCACGATACCTTGTTGGTGCTATATGAATAACTACAGAGGCACTTCTTAGGTTCTTGGCTGTTAAACATTTGTTAAGCTTGCTAATGCTAGTGGCAGCAGTTCTTTTAGAAATCAAACCATAAGAATAAAGATGGCCGATCAAGTGCTTTCCCTAAAGTTCTCCTAACAAAAGCTAAACGGAAGAGTAGAATTCTAAGATTGATCTAAACTTTCTAGTCCCACTACTACTACCACTCTGAATATATTTATGTACTGCTTTTCAGCAAAAATGCTCAAAGAGGATTACATCTTTAAAAATAAACAAGCTGATTCCCTGTCTCAAAAGGGCTCATAATCTAAAACAGAAACTGAAGGTAGACACCCATGCTGTGCTGGGTCTGGATATGGACAGTTGCTCTCCCCCTGCTAAAGAGACCACCATTTTAAAAGGAGCCTCTTTGCTTGGTGATCAGGGCTTCTTCTGTGTATATTTAAATTTATTACCACAGAATTTGGTAGAAGGTGGACTATGGTCTTCCAGTGGGCCACTGATCAACCAAGTGGGTCCCATAGTGCCTGCTGGGTCCTGTGGTCCTTGCAAAAGATTCTGAACTAAATGGCCCTAGAGAGGGGGTACAAATTGTGGCAGACATATTTTTTTAACTAGCCAGATATAAAGTCCAACCCCAACACAATGTAACTGTAAGATAATTTCTAGACTCATTGGAATTTATCAGCTATTTTTTTTTTAGAGTAATTAACTTCATAAGCTATAGGCGTACAGTATATGCCCACTATATGCAATTGCAAGCACAGAAGCCTCTCACATCCACTGGCATAATGGCATGTTTCATAGTGGTGCTGGAGGAAAGGCATAGACTTCTTGGGATTACTGAGATTTGTGTTAATCCCCAAGAAATAGACACAAGGTTGCTCTCTGTGTCAATATGGCTCTGCTTGGGATAGTTTACGGGCACCCAGTGTCTGCAATATCATGCATACAACAAAAACAGTACAGGGAATTGTCTCTGATTGGTGATACCCTGCAAGTCACCCACTGCTGCCAAGCATTTCTGCTCAGGAAAACTTACTTGGAAGTGAATCCCATTTAACTCAGTGGGACTTGCTGCTGAATAAATGTGCATAGAATCATCTTTTTTTGGGGGGGGGGAGAAAGAAAGAGGGATGAACATCTCTCCACTCTGGTAAGTTTATATGGCAATCCCTTAGCGAATAGCTCACAAAATAGAACAGTAAAACAAGAGGGAAATAAAACATACAATTAAATACATAAACAGGAACTACCCACAAATACAACTAACATAGACAAAACACATACACCTGGATTTGATCATTTACTTTATCGGTTCTTATACAAGATGTAGCTTGGACACCCCACCGAGCACAGTTTGGAGTGGTTGGGTTCAGTGTTTCATCTAACAGGGATTCCCAGATGTTGTTGACTACAACTCCCAGAATCCCTAGCTGCAGTGGCTTTTGCTTGGGGATTCTGGGAGTTGTAGTCAACATCATCTGGGAATCCCTGTGAGAGGGAACACTGGTTGGGCGTACTTATGAGGGCTTTGATGAGCAAGTGTGTGTGTGCTGGAAACGGCTCCATTTCAAGGTCTCCCTCCTGCCTTCATTTCTGCCCTGCCTCCTTTTGCTGGTATTTGGGCTGAGCAGCACAACTTTACTCCCAAGCCAACATCCAATTGCATGCATATGCTGCAAAACACTCCTGCTTTAAGTACTGTGTCCTCTATGCCTCCTGCTGCTGCTCTGAGCTCAGAAGCACAGCCTTCCTCGTCATTCCTCATCAAAGAGCCCCTGGTGGCGCAGTGGTAAAACTGCCGCCCTGTAACCAGAAGGTTACAAGTTCGATCCTGACCAGGGGCTCAAGGTTGACTGAGCCTTCCATCCTTCCGAGGTCGGTAAAATGAGTACCCAGAATGTTGGGGGCAATATGCCAAATCTTTGTAAACCGCTTAGAGAGCTCCGGCTATAGAGCGGTATATAAATGTAAGTGCTATTGCTATTGCTATTGCTATTCGGCTCCCAATCGTAGGAGTCCACCACAAAATACTCTACAGTCCCACCCATATACTTGCTCCTCCTAAGCTTACCCTCTGTGTACACACTATTAAAAACCCTGCTGCCATGTTAATAGCCCATTCCAAGGCAGAATTAAAGTGTAAAGTATGTGTGCTGTTGAGTCGGTGTCGACTACTGATGACCACAGAGTCCTGTGGTTGTCTTTGGTAGAATACAGGAGGGGTTTACCATTGCCTCCTCCTGCACAGTATGAGATGATGCCTTGCAGCATCTTCCTATATCGCTGCTGCCCAGTATAGATGTTTCCCATAGTCTGGGAAACATACCAGCAGGAATTCGAACCGGCAAGCTCTGGTTTGCTAATCAAGTCATTTCCCTGCAGCACCATTAGGCATGCTGAAATTGATTGCAATTGATTGCAATGACCATATGCATGTCTAATTCTCCATAGGATTAGACTATATAGAATGTTCTTGCTTATTTTTTCCATCCATTAGGGATGTGCTGGATTGTGATTTGATCACTGATTCAAAGCATAGCCCAGGAGCCCTTAAAAGGGAGGACAGCAAGTCTGTATCTGCTCCTCCTCCGATTGCTCGCAGCTTCCTTGTGCCCCCTTCCCCCCGCTGCATCCATGTGCCACGTGGGGACTGGCTCTCTTCCCTTTTAACAGTGCTTGGGCTATGCTTTGAATTAATTATGGAATCATGATTTGTGCAGGTCCCTACCATCCATGTATAGAATAATTTTTTTTTACCACAGTATTTATTGGATGTGTACCACTAGAAACAAAAAGTATACATCTACCTACCTAATTAATTCTCTGGCGTACCCGTGGATAATCCTGTGCGTGGCAACTCTCGCAAGAGTTCACAAGCAGAAGTACCTGATTGGGCAGTGGGGATTTCACATGCAGATAGGGAGGAGAAGCTTGTGAGAGCAGAAGCATCATGGTGATTGGGCAATGGGGATTCCATATGCAGATAGGGAAGAGGAGCCTGTGATGGTTAAGGTCAGTTGGAATGCAACTGTTACTGGTTGGAAGATGTTCTTGATTGTAGAGGAGATGTGTATGTGTATATTGTGGGCAGGGGTCTGCGAATAGAGGGGTCGTGAGTGAGGAAAGAGCCCCTTCAAGAGAAGGAGGCTGCTGTTGTGTGAATTAGATGAGGAAACAAGATGAACAAAATCTGTTAACTCAGGAAGTGGGGGGAAATGAGTGGAGGAGAGAGAAATAGGGGGGAAGGGAAGGGGAACAGAAAGAAGGAAAGGCGAGGGATGGCTCGAGCCTGTCACCAGCCTGAGGGTAACGAGCGCCCATGGCGGTGGCGGCAGTGAGGAATGGCCTGGTCAACCATTGATGATGCTCCTGTGGGGAGGAGCAGAAGTGGGGCTTAGGTGAGGGTGGGGAGGTCCTTAGGGATAGGGGGCTGCAGCTTGGCCAATAGGTGTCAGCAACACTGCAGCCTCGGTGAAGAGGGGTGAGGGAGATGGAGGAGTGACCAAGAGGGCTGAGGGGGATGGAAGCAATGGGATGGAGGAGGAGGAGCAGGAGAGTGGCTCAGGTGAGGTGGAGAGATCTCTGAGGTGAGGGGGCTGTGGCGAGGGGTGAGTACTAGCACGCAGATGCTCTGCGCAGGTTAAGCTAGTTGTATATATTATGTAAGATAAGTAGAAATAAATTTGGACAGTATCTGCATTTGGAAGCAATCTCCAATTAAAAAGGGCTAATGGAGAGTACTAATCTTGGGCAGGTATTAGCCTAATCACACTGATGCTGTTATTAAAATCACACCTATAGCAGCAAGCAAGCAATAGCATCTGTTGTGACCACTTCTTATTACTAGCATTTTCATCTCCAGTTTCTGAAGGAGGGGAGACGGGTGCTTTTTAATTTCCTCTTAATGACCCTAGGAGTGTAACTGGATGATTCTAAGGCTAATCATGTGCAGTGTGCTTTCCCTCAGCATTACATAACTGCAGCATACAGAATACTATATGTCTGGAAGCTCTCTCTGTGCATTCTGTGGGAAATGGAAAGCACTGTACCTGTTCTAGAAACCTGAGAGGTAGCCTTAGAAAAAGTGGAGGCAAAGGAGATGGAGTATTCAAGAAGCATAAAATTAAGGCTGAAATCTTATGCACCCTTATTTAAGATTAAGTTTCATTGAACTCAGAACAATTTAATTTGAGAGGAAAATGCATAGGATCCAGCTGTACCAGGAGTGAAAAGAGGGCACAATGAGAAATAAAGTTTTAACATTTAAAACAAAGAGAATGAAGAAAATTCTGTTGGCAGTTGAAAAAAGGGAAAAATTAAGAAGTGGAAGCGAAGGAGGGATAAAAAAGAATGACCTACACAGAAATGTAGAAACAGCTAATCACAACGGAAATGCTCTGCACCCTAGCCTGGAATCAAGGCCCACCGAGCTCAGTGGGATTTACTTCTGAATGAACTTGAATAGATTTGGGCTGCAGCAGTTCAAGGGGAAAGAGGAGGAAACGGTGCCCAGCAATAGAGAAACACAAAATAAAGAGGAAATGAGAGGAAGAAAGGAGAGGGATAGAACACATGCATTTATTGACTGATGGCTCCATTGGCTTAAGAACATAAGAACAGCCCTGTTGGATCAGGCCCAAGGCCTATCTAGTCCAGCATCCTGTTTCACAGTGGCCAACCAGATGCCTCTCAGAAGCTCACAGGCAAGAGGTGAGGGCATACCCTCTCTCCTACTATTACTTCCTTGCAACTGGTATTGAGAGACATCTTGCCTCTGAGGCTTGAGGTGGCCTATAGCCCTCAGAATAGTAGCCACTGCTAGACTTGTCCTCCCTAAATCTATCTGAAACTTTCTGTCTTTTGTGAAATAGTACTTACTTTTGTCATTCCTAAATTTCTTGGCAATCAGTTTCATGGGATGACCCCTGGTTCTAGTGTTAAGTGAGAGGGAGAGACATTCTCTCTCTCCACACAATGCATAATTTTATAGACCTCTGTCATACTGCCCCTCAGTTGTCTTTTTTCTAAACTAAAAATCCCCAGGTGTTATAGCTTTGCCTCATAAAGAAGGTGCTCCAGGTCCCTGATCATCTTTGTTGCCCTCGTCTGCACCTTTTCCAGTTGTATATATATATTTTTTTCTTGAAGTATGGTGACTGTACAGAGTACTCCAAATGTGGCCACACCATAGATTTATATAAGAGCATTATGATATTAGCAGTTTTATTTTCAGTCCCTTTTCTAATGATTCCAAGCAATGGAATTTGCCTTTTTCACAACTGCTGTGCACTAAGTCAACACTTCAATGAGCTTCCACCATCACTGTATATGTGGAGTTGGGTTTTTTGCCCCAATATGCATCACATTACACTTGCTAATATTGAATTGTATCTGCCATTTTGTTTTTGTTCCTGCTTCTGTTGGGCAGAGAGAGTGGTAACTGTGCTACAGGGATCAATACATGTTGGCTCAGTTCAACAGTCAGACAAAATAATTTACCTGTCAGGTGGTTCCTTGAGCTATGTTGGTACATGACATTTTTCACTTGTCACAGACAAGCAAACTAGTGGATTTCCTGAGCCCTCTTGTGCTGGGTTATGTTCTAGCAGGCAAATGGGACAGTTGGTCAGGCATGAGTGGGAGATGGGTTGACAGGTTGGGATCAGGCTCTGTTTCTACTTCATAAACTCCTTCTCAGCAAAGTAGGCAAATAACATCACCACCTTGTTGCCTTCAGCCTCAGCCTCCCTGCTGCTGTGCATTAGCAGCAGGCAGGCTTTGCTGACCCATTTTGCTTATGCATCAAGGCACCAAGCAGCTGGAGGATGGATGGATAGATAGATAGATAGATAGATAGATAAGCGCTATGCTACATTACCTGGCACCAGCCTTATGCAAGACTGTATGCTCAGAAATACTTAACAGATAGTTGTCTTAAGAGATTCCGAGTATGAATTTTTGCTTTGGAAACTCAAAACCCATTGGTGGATCCTGGGGATTCTTGGTGGTGGCTTCTAAAATTATAGTCCTTGCAATACTGCCCCACTCGATGTGCTACCTTTCAGTATCACCCTGGCAGCACAGAAGCTACTCATCTGTGAGCAGCACCTATATACAGCTAGAGTAATCCTTAAATCTATCTATGTGGTCGCTAAGAGTTGACACCGACTTGACGGCACTTAATCAATCAATCAATCAAATCCTTAAATGATTGAACCACACAAGCAGAGGCCAACTATGAGAGTCCCAGTGACAGTCTCTGCTCCTTGCCTCCATGGAAACATGGAAGCAGATTGCTTCCAGTCTTGCATGGACTTATGGTGTCTGTATGTCAAACAGTTTTAAAGCCATATTTTTAAAAAATCTATTTCATAGCTAAGGTAGTGGTTAAAGAACCTTACGTATGCACATATGTAAAGGTGGAATTTTGTCTGCTTGGTATACATGCTGGAACCTGAATGATCTCATCCTACTCAGATGCCGCATTAAGAGCAGCAAGCTTTTATCACCCGCCCCCCCCCCCCGATGAACTAGATGAATTTTAAATGTTATACTTGGAGGAATTCTCCCCCCCCCTTGAACTTTTCGTTCAAGAATCTGGAACATGTCCCAGGTTGGAATGGCCTTTATATTTTGCTGTGCTAATACACAGAGGTAAAGACAGCATTATTCATTCAGACGGCACTGTTTAGTCTTGGTTTTCTTTTGCATAAGTCACTAATTTGGAATGACCGAATCTCAGCAGTTAGACTCCTTAAACAAAGTGAGCAATAAATCTACATTTGGAACTGTTGTAAGGGCATATATTCACTGTAATAATTGATAATATGAATGTATGAAATGGTCTTCTCTTGTGACTAGTTACCTGAGCATTTTCTCACTGTATCAAACAGCTAGCCAATTGCAAACCGTAATAACCCTGATTGGTCATTATGAAGGATTGAGTTTGGAGAGCTGGGAAATAAAAAAATACCATATGTGCATTGCAGTATGATCCCATGCCCATACAGCAAAACATTGGACCAAGGTGGTATAGACGCTTTACAGGGTGGTTCTGGGGATAAAAGGTGGTGTGTGTGGGGGAGGGGGGAGGCAGGGACGATGTACACCATCCTTAGTTCTTGGAAGAAGAGCAGAATAAAAATGTAAAGTGACTGACAACTGTGATTCTCTGAATTCTCTGAATCAAAGGAAGTGGAAGAATTGTGGGAAGCTGGTTCTTGAGTGTCACATTGCAGGCGTATATGTGTGCAGTGGATTAAAGCCTTTGTCTCAGAGCAAGCTCATGTGAGGGGGGAAATGCTGAATCATCCCTGCTGAGCGGCCTGGCTAGGCTTCTCCTAAAACTATTTTATAATCCCAGTAGATTTAAAATGCTGCCTCCACCACCCCTTTTATCGACATAGCTTGAATCTCCCTGGGCTTGGGGTGGAATCTCAGGGGAAGCACACTATTTTGCTGTTGGATAAGTACAAAAACTTCCACGTACAAGCCTGTACGTGGTTAGAAAACTAATAGCTGCTGAATGTTTGAGGATGTATTTGCACCAGAGGAGTCCCCCTCCTCCCCCTTTTTCCTGAGTTAAAAACCAACTCGAAGAGGCTTGTAAAAAGAAAAGAGTTTTATTCAGTAACTACAGACTGTTTCCATCTGAGGTTTTCTCAGCTTTAAATACAATTAAAAATACTTAATGGGATTACAAAAATAGGTTGTCCTAATGCACGCTTAAATGTTTACAGAGGCTTTTGCAATGTCCTAGGTGTACTGGGCGTAGGCTAGTGTTTCTCATTTCAATTACATTGAAGGTAAACGATAATAGAACAGTATCCAGATTATGCAGAGCACACACACCAAAGAAATATAACACCCCTAACACGAAGTCTGACTAATCAAACCTTTCCCTAGACTAAACTTCCTTGCCTTGAACTCACCAAACTTCTGATGAGAATTCACGCTTCCTTCCCTCCTGTCTTTTAAGGATCTGCAGTTATTCTTGTGCAGCCAGCCTCCATGGCCACATGTCCTCCTGTGCACCTCCAGCTTAGCTTGTCCTCACACAAAGAACTCCTTCCTGGCAACAGCTCTCTAGGTCCCACTCACCTGGTGTGCTGAATGGCTGAGCCCTGGAGTTCAGCCTGTCAGTCAAGGCAAGGGTTCACTTCTAGTTAACTCTCAGGAGGGGAGGCTGATCACTACAGTGTGCTTGGGAATGGGGTGGGGGAGGAAAATCCTGGACCCAGGTAACTAAATTCAGTTTCTAGAAAAGCTGAATGTGGTAGCCTATTGCAAATTGAGCAAATGTACACAGTTTCTCACTTGCATAATTCTGGTTTTGCTAGTCAATTGTGGGGGAGGGGGAAGCAACTTTTGTAGCTGCCAGGGCTAGAAACTGTAAACATAAATCAAAACCTAATAGGTAAGATTTTTAGGAGGCTGAACTTTGTGCTGAATACCACATTCTGTGCTCCTATCAAATTGTGGCACACACAGCCTTGCATACGTGGTGTTGCTGTGTGACCAATGATGTGAACTGACCCTGATTTGCCCTAATAATTCAATATTGTTGTTTTTGTCCTGGTAATAGTGGACTCCACTTCGGAGAGAGAAGCATCAAAACCAAAAGACAGCATTATTTCCCTAAAAAACCAGCATCACTTCCCTAAATAACCAGCTTCATTATCGCTTGTCAAGAATTCCACTAATTCTGTTCTGGGAGCTTCAACTCTTCTCTCTCTCTCTCCCTGCTCACTTCTAGGGATTTTAGGCATCCTGAGGTGAGGGGGGGGGGAAGCTGGCCCATTTACAAACTGAGAAGGCATTTTAAAAAAGAAAATGGGAGGATTGTGTGTGCCCGTGTCTTTCTATCTTGTCAAGCATCATTATTGTGGTGCCATGAATTTCCCTGGATAATGCATAAATATATGAACTGGGCCTGAAAATTTAACCACTAATCATCTGACTTAAATGGCAGCCTAAAACAGACCATTGTGTTGTTTGGCCATTGATGCTGTGGCTTGTCAGGCTCTAATAAAAGGAGGGTGGAGCTGGAGAGTGGTAAAGAGAAGAAAGATTGCCGAAATAGTACCCAATCGAGGAGAACAACATTTGCCTATTTTTCCCTCTGAGATTCTTTTGCACGTATCTTTAGTAAGGGAAACTCAGGGTGCCGGTTTAGGCAGACCAAATTTGTCTATATAGTCTGGCTGGTCAATTGCACTCCAGTTGCAAGTCTTTTGTACAAAGCATCCATGCTGTTGTCTTGGCAATTCAAAACTCTTGCTAAATATGCTAGTCAGCTTTGACCAAATGTGGATGGAAAGAAAGCTTTCTTCTGCAACAGCACTGAGGTCAGAGCCACTGTTCCCTCTAAGGCGCGCTTGCACACGCACACACAAACACTCCAGGCCCCCGCCTAGCAATCCCTAAGGGAGCTCACTCAACGTCTTGTTGCTGGCTGTTGCTGCTCCCCTCCTCCAAGAAAGTGCCGCTTCCTCTGTGGCTGCTGGCTCCCATTTGCTTCCCTCCCTTCTCACCCACCCCCTCCGCTTCTCCCCGCCGCCGCTTGAGCTCTTGTGGGGGAATCAGTTCTGTCACTCCTGTTCGCTGTCGCTAGCAGTGAACAGGATTCGGACGGAGCTGATTCCCCACACAAGAGTTCAAGCAACAGGGAGAAGCGGTGGCGGTGGCAGGAAAAGGACTAGGGGGGAGCCAGGGATTTCCCGGCACAAGAGGTCAAGCGGCGGGGAGACATGGAGGTGGAGGGGGTGGGTAGGAGGGGAGGGAGGGAGGAAAGCAACTGGGAGCCAGACAATACTACCGGACACTAGAGTCTGATGGGTGGGCAGGGGAGCAGCAGCCAAGGGAATACAAACTGGAGTCTCAGACAACAGAGCCAAGTTCCTTGAATAGATAGACCAATGAATAGATAGACTCAGTATATGGCAGCTTCCTATGTTTCTGTGTTCCATTTAGGAGTGCTGCTGGCAGAAAGCATGGAAGGAGGCTTTGCAGAGGTGCCCATCTTACTGCTTGGATAATACCTCTTTATAAAGGAAACATCTGCTTTCAGTCCTAAAGCTGGTTGAATCTACAGATGCATTCTTTCCTGCTTGATATAAAAGAAGTCAATTCCAAGAAGATCCTTGCTAGAGCCATGCTTGCCTTGACTCAGTTCTCTGAAAGCTAAAGCCTTGTTGTGCCTTGCTGCACTTTACTCTTAACTTGCTCTTCCGCACCACAGTCTGTGCTTCAGCTGTTGTGCAGGGCCGGGATATGAAATCTTTCCAATCATTATTTCCATTGGTCTGGAATATCTTACCTTGGCTGTAGATTAGCTTACTCTTCTCCCACTGTGGAACCTGAGGTTGCATATACATGGGGGCTGGTTCACATAATTAAAATACCTGGTAATCATTAAACCCTAGATTCCCGTGGTGCACATGATCCTGATCTCTGGTCATACGAACTGGTGAAAAATTGATGAGGTTGGATTGATACTGCACCAATCCAACTTCTGCCCAGGGTTGACAGCTGGAGTTCAGCTGTCACTATCCCAGGTAGGCATAGTGCCAGCCAGGTATTGCTGATTTTTCCCAGGTTCACATGACTGGGAATCGGGAGCACACATGCTCATGGGAATCCAGGATTTCATGGTCACTGAAGATTTTTTTGATTGTGTGAACTGTCTGACCCAGGGTTTCCAGGCAGTTTTCCATGCAATCACTAATAAGACCCTTGGTTCATATTCTTTTTACTGCTGTTGCTGTTAATTTCTCTACCCAACTGACCATGCATACCCCCGTTCCCCTTATTGCACAAGCCAAAAGTGGTGTCTGCACAAGCTGTAGGGCAATAGCATTGAGTGCTGGTAAATAGTAGCAGAGATGCCCACAAGATGCCATCGCTTCTATAGGACTGCGCTCACAAATAACTGTTTCAGCCCTCCTTAACAACAGAAAGATTAGACAGATCTAAATAAATGCTAATATGAAACTGGATCTAAAACAAATTTGCCGTTGCTTGTATGCAATCCAGTTACACCCTTGTGTGGCTTCTTCATCTCTTATTTAGACTGACAGCTTGCCGCTGTTCAGTGAGGTCAGGACAGGCTATATAGCCTTTTCTCCTCAAACTCATTTATGTCCTCAAAGAGCTCTCAATGTAGATAACTGAAATTATTAAAGAGCTTGGGGAATAAAGGCAGCCAAACAAATTAAAAATTAGATTGCTTAATCAGTTAATTTCTCTTTAAAATCTAATTTCCCAGCTTCTCATATTGTATCCCTAGTGTTTCCTTCCCTCTCCACAAAAAGTAAAGATGGAAAGGGAAATGTGTGTGTGTGTTTAAAAAAATATATTCTAAAGACACTATCATCTTATTTGATGCAACTGGGCAATAACTGGATACTGTTCCACAGAAGGACTGAGTCCCAGCACCAAAAGCAACTAGTGACAGCTCATTCATCCTCTTCCAGCTTAAACACTCAAATTCAGTTGATCCTGTCCTTTCCAATTCATGCCATATGTTCCTGCAATAGGTTTGTTAAAAGACACCCATAACCAGAAGCCCAAATGACCTGGCTGATGGTGTTTGGCATCAGCAGCAACTATGGAGTAGATGGTCATTCTGCAGAGAAACTGGGAGGGGGCTAGGTGGGGTTGGAGTTCAGATCCAGGTCTTGCTATTGGTTGGGAAGAGCTAGTGCTTAACTGAAGGAGAATTTCAGAAGTGAGGTCATGATCTTTAATTAGGAACTCACTGTTAAATACTCACCAAATTGATACAAAATGGGAGATAACCTTTCCAGGCAGTCCAGAATATTGAAGATTTGGCAGAACTCCCAAGTATTGTTCCTAAAAGCTTTTTTCTAGTCATCTCCCAAGGTTATTCTGTTAATAGCGTTGCTTAAAGCTTGTTCCTAAGTGTGCTGATAGCATATAAAGGTTTTGCAGTGTTCATGGCTCATTTTTGAAATGAACATAGGATTAACATTGACTTCATATATCTAAAGAAGATTATAGCTTTAGAGCTTTGGGCCATATTAACCTTTCCCTTCCTCCCTATTTGTCTTAGAAGATTTGTGGGCCACTCAGATTAGTTGAATATTTTGCTGCATCTTTTTACTTGGTTTGGCCTGGCTGTAGTTTTATAAGATCTAAGAAATACGAACAACACACTCCTTTGCATGAAGTAGACAATGGAGACTGGCCTGTGCAGTTGCCGGAATATACATTTGAATTTGAACACTGAAACTTTTAATTAATAAATATATACTGATTTTCAGCCAGAATTCACCCTCAAAGTTAACTTGGAATTAAATTCCTTGCAAAATCCATAGTGATAATCCATTAATTCTACTGTTCAGTATTCTCTCAAAAGTCATAAGCCAATACATAAAAAATGTAGAAGTAAGCATCCATAACATCCAGAATTCATCATAACAAAGCACTATTGAACTTAATTAAACAAGTTAGTCACGACTGTTCTAAGTCCCAAAGTGCAGGTCCAACAGCCTTGGAGAAGTGCAGGTCCGTGGCCCAGAACTTCTTTCACCCAAGATGGAAAATAATTGACTAGGTGTGTGTTTGGGCTGCTGACCGAATTTGAACTGGCCTGTGGTCCAACAAATTGTTCTGGTCCGGCTGAGCTGCAGACTGGCCTGGCGGTTTGAGGCGGCACGGGGGGGTGGGGATGAGTGACACCTTTAAAAGTAAAGTTGCGGGTCCTTACCCACATGCCCACTGTTCCAGGCATCTTCTGAGGCTAGGTGAGTGATGGAGCTGCAGCACCACATGTGGGCTGCTGGGGGAGCACTGCTGCAGCAGGAAGCTGCCTGGAGCACCAGTCAAGTGGGTAAGGACCCGCGGGTTTACTTTTAAAGGTGACCCTCACCCACCACCCCCTAGTGCTGTCTCAAACCACCAGTCCGCAGTTTAACCGAACCGAACTGGACCAGACCAGTTCACACCTGTATAATTGACTCCCTGTTCTCAGCAGCAACCAGAAGGAGGCACTGGGGGAGATGACTTGATAGTCTTAGTCCTCACTCCATGAATTGATATCCTTAGTCCTCACCCCAGTCAATTTGTTTGAATACATCCCCCCCAACAAGTGTTCAAACACTAATCTCAGAAACTGTCCCCTGAAAATAGATTTGATATGGGTTCTCACTGAGATCTGTATACTAGGAAGAAATAGGGAAGATAGTATAAATACTTTCTTGAAACAATAGATTACTAGCCAACCCCGCACAGAGCATCTGTGCGGTGCTTTGGGGCCGGCTGTTTTCCCCTCCCTCTTCCTCCTGCCCTGGCTTCTTCTCTCTTCCCCTTCCCTCCAGCCTCATGCTCTCTAGCCCTCCTCCCCTCCCGTTCCTCCCCACACGGAGCCTCACCAGGCAGCGGCCAGCCCAGAAGGGCCCCGCTGCTGCTGCCTTTTCTCTCTCCCGTATGCCTGCCCGCCCACCGCCGCGGCTTTTCTCCCCCCCCCGCTCTGCCGCCACTTTTCTTCCCCCTCTGCCCACCCACCACCGCTTTTCTCTCCCTTGTCCACCGCCGCTGCCTTTCTCTCCCCGCTGCCCGCCCGCCTGCCACCACCAGCACCATTTTTCTCTCCCTCCCGCCTGCCGTCGCTGTTTTTCTCTCTGCCTTGCCTGCTGCCGGTTGGCCGCAGCCGCCGGCATTTTCTCTTCCCCCTCTCCTCCTCACTCCATCGGCCTCTCACCGGAACTCTCGCAGCGTGTCGCGAGAGTTCCGCCGCCAAATCCTGGACACGCATGCCGGCTAAGAGAATTAATTATATAGATGTAGATGTGCATTCCTCCTCCTCCTTCTGTTTTTTGGTCATATAAGCAACTCACAGTGATAAACCAACCCATAAAATAAAAATTAAAAGTTCATTAAAACAATCAGCATTGCATCTCAGAAAATAAATTAAGTTGTTCCTGTGACAATGGGGTGATCGAAACCACAGAGCATGTACTCTTCTCTTGCCCCTTTTATCAAGACATTTGGGACAAACTCTTACTCGCGTTACTGTGCAAGTACCCTGGAAGATCAACTTGAGCCTACATCTGGATGCTCCTAGCGGACAAGGGCCAGGCCCTCATGTACAACACTGTCAAGCTCTGTGCGGCAGCGTGTAAGGCTCATTGGAACTTGACTGCCAGTTTATAACCATGCTACTGATTTCCTTAACTGTTAACTACAGTCTTTAGCCTTTTGCTCAGACTCAAACTTCAACTTATCTTCTCAGTTCTTTTATACATATTCGATTTTAACCCACATACTGGGTTTTACACTTATTTTATATACATGCTGACTCACATTTTTCCTATTTGTCTTGTTCATAACTGATCATGTTGTTATTAATAATAATAATAATAATAAATTCGATTTCTATACCGCCCTTCCAAAAATGGCTCAGGGCGGTTTACATAGACAAATAACAAACAAATAAGATGAAACCCTGTCCCCAAAAGGCTCACATTCTAAAAAGAAACATAAGATAGACACCAGCAACAGTCACTGGAAGTACTGTGCTGGGGGTGGATAGGGGCAGTTACTCTCCCCCTGCTAAATAAAGAGAAACACCATGGTAAAAGGTGCCTCTTTGCCCAGTTAGCAGGGGTTGTTATGATTTTTAGCCTTTTAACTTTTTATTGAGATGCTTCTTACTGTGTTTCTCTCATTGCATAAGCCATGGTGACTTTATAAGCTATGTAGTTTGAAGTTTTATTGTACCAGTATTTATTTTTTTATACACACACACACACACACACACACACACACACAATTTTATTGTAGGGCAGTAATTGGCTAATAATGAAATTTTAGATTGTGTTGTATTTTTAGCATTTGATGTTTTTTTCCATGCCCATGTATGCTCTTATGCTTGTGCTGGTCTGGTACCATAATACAGATTAATTGATTGAAATAAATTTAAGTAGCAGCCCCCAAAGGCCTTTCTCAACATTTTGTTTAAAGGCTTTTAAAGTGGTGATTGCACAACTCAACTTGAGGGATCATCTGGGGAAAAGGTTTATTTTCACTAGTGACCAGTCTTGTTCATCGTTATGGTGGCACCCACACGAAGGCCTCATAAATCCAGGAATGTAACATGGGAGAACATGCATTCTAGGATATCCTGTTAGTGTTGAACTAAGTAGCTTGAATCATCTTGTCCAAAGGATGCATGGAACCTTTATTGGATGATATTGCTTCACAGACCTTATTAACTGAGATACCTCTATACGTACCTATATTCCCTTGATGTTATACTTCTTCTTCCCAAGTTGTTACCACAGTGCATGTCATTACAAACTCAAGTATGGAATAAATCTTCTGGTAGGGAGGAGAGCCAATTTATAATGCAGCAGGATTATGGATCAGACGAGCATTAAGAAAGTGCAGTTTGTCACTGTGGCTGGCTTTAAATAGCTGTTGCCCAATTGTGAAGATAAATGTGCATGCCATGTTTCACCTATGGAGAGCTCTTTGTCATAATATATAGAATAGTGGGTTGTGTGTGTGATAGAAAGTTTTGGAGAAAGTGTTCATGGAAAGCTGTAAGAAAACTGATGCCTGAATGTAAGAGTATTGCACAATCAAGTTCATATGCTTTGTGGGTGGTGTCACAAGAGCAGTAAAATTATTCTAGTTGGGACCTCTAGGACATCCCATGCAGCTATCCTGCAGCTACAAACAAGAGTATGTAATGCCTATATTATAATGCAGTAAATATCTTGTGGTGGAGGTTTAAGAAATCTCTGGAAGTTATTGGGTGAGCTTTCCAAATGTCATGCGGGGTGGGGATAGGCCATAACAGCTGCCATGATAGAATTGTTCTCATCCTAGAGAAGGGCATAAGGTAGGCAGAAATAGCTTAGGAGAGGAGGTGAGGTCTGGGAAGGCAACAGGCAAAAGGAAGCTCAGGGATGGGGCAGACAGGCTGGAAAATAAGGTGAGAGTGGACAGGAAGGGTATCAGAAATTGAAGACAAATAGGTAGAATCTGCTCATTCTTGCTTCTGGTTTCCCTTCTCTGATCAGAGAGGGCAGGTATGCAAGGCCAGGAGCTGTAAAGTTTAGCACAGTTGAAGTTCACACATTGACTTCTAGTTATTTCAACTAGAAAACCTTTTACTGCAGGCCTCTAGTAAAATGCCATGTCCCTTGTGGCAACCACCTAGGTAATGCGTTTGCATTGCTTGCTTGCTTGCTTGGCAGATTGGGGAATTTTCTAGCATTTTGGGATATTGTATAGTTTAGAGCGATATCTTAATAAGGTGCTATTTTGCAGAGATTTGGCTTCATGGGGCATCTTGATCCTAGTCAACCTGACATTCAAAGGCAGTGGCTAGTGTTTGAGAGCATTGTGGTCTTTGTATTCCTTTGAAGCATGTTCCTTAACTGCAATTATAGCTTTCTTGTTTTATAATGAAAATTTAACGTGAGATGAGATAAGTTTTAGAAATGAGGACTGTGGGAGAGGCACATCTCAAAATACAACTGGATTGCTTATATTGGAAGCAAAGCCTTGGATGAGATTTTACAGAGGAGTCAGTCTCTCTAGCATTTAGAATGGATCACTGAGTTCCTGTTCACTTTCTTGCTCCAAGCCTCTCGTATTTGTTTTGGGAGTGATGGTGGTGCAGCTTGCATAGAAAATGGCTAGCCAAAGGGCAGAAAGCAAACAGGATGTATACTGTTGTATGGAAACAAAACAGAAGCTAATCTGTACAGTGGTAGGTAAAGAGGGAGCCCTCCCTTTCCTCCAGGTGCTTCCCGGTGTCTCTCCCAGGTGCTTCCCGGCTCTTCTCCTCAAATCCTGTTTAGATGGCAGCACAGGCCATGATCTCAATTAATAAAAGAAAGCGTTGAGG
This sequence comes from Hemicordylus capensis, assembly GCF_027244095.1. Taxonomy (NCBI): domain Eukaryota; kingdom Metazoa; phylum Chordata; class Lepidosauria; order Squamata; family Cordylidae; genus Hemicordylus; species Hemicordylus capensis. The sequence goes on from NC_069660.1 coordinate 187,646,429, forward strand.
AAAGATAGTTCAGGTGAAATGTTATACAGCTTCAATCTGCTACAAAACTTTCCTATAATCTGAACAAAGCATACAGCACAAAACCTGTGATAAAACTTCAAATTTGTCAGGCATCCTCTAGATTAAGACTTGTGCGAACAGAAGACTCCTAATTTACAGGGGCATGGGGGGGGGTTGCAGAGGGAAAAGGAATTGGTGAACACTGCACCCCCCCCACCTTTGCATTAATGTCTTCCATTTGCTGCAGCCTTTGCCTGGATGCTGTCCCTTATGTATAATATGTGTTCCAGGAGCTGCTGAGACGTAATAACTACTTAATCCCCACCCCCACCTCCACCCCCGGATGTGTGGCAATTATCTGTTTGTTTTTTTCATTCATCATCACATTTCATTCCTCATCACTTGGTGCAGACAGCCCTGCCCAAAGTGAGGGACAATAAACAGATCAGTTAACATAACAATAAAACACAATACAAGAATATGAAATAAGATAAAACAGAACCACAGAAGTTCCGGGGGGTGGGGGGTCATTCATAGTGTAAAGGCTAGTTTAATTTTTTTCTCTCTATTGTTCCTTTGCTGTGTTGTGGAAATGTACAGTCTAGGTTTAGAGGTGTGTGGTTAAGAATTACATCTTAAATATCACAATTGTGGTTTTTGAAAAGAATACAAATGGTGCAGGCTAAAAGAACCAGAGCAATTACTAAAACATCCAACCAAGTTAGTTTTAAATGAGAGCTCCCATTTTTTTCTAGCAAAAGCTTGTGCATCAGGTCAATTTTGACTTACTGAAATACAAAAGACTGCATTGTTAAGTCGGAGAATGAACATTTGAAAAACAATACATGAATCGGTACATTCAGGAGTGAACACTTATTGAATAAAGAATGTCTTCCCAAATGTGGTCTAATATTCCATGCAAGCAGGATTCAAAGAAGAGAGTGCTGCCTCCCTCCCCAATCCAGATCCGTGCTGGAGCACCGTGCTGCCGTGTGCTCTTGCAAACCCTGTGAATACTGCAGGCACTGCAGTGGAAAAGACAGCAGCCGGAGCTGCAGACTGCCCTGGTTTTGAAAAAGATGACATCATCTCTATTAATGTGTGGTGCTGAGGATGCTCGCTCGGAGGATTGCCGAGCTGTGCGAGACTAGAGATTGATGCAGATATTTCTGGCTCTCTGCACACTTGCAGCAGCCTCAGAAATCCTCCTTGTTGAAACCTCAAATGGAAACGTTTCAGGGGTATATTATAACACACACAAAAAAAGATGAACTTTGCAAACAGGAGACATTTGCCATACATTTCACAGTGCACTTAGGGTGGGGGGAACTCCACATTGCCTGTTTGTTCCTAGATAACTAATTCAAAATGAATGCCAACCACTTAATCATAGCTGCTTACGTGGACTGGAATCCATGTTGAAGGGATCATTATTAGGCAGACGCACGGAAGAAAATGTGCTTTTAACCAATTGGAAAAAGGCTGCTAGAATGATCAGATGATTTGTCTAAGAGCGGAGTTGAAAAAAGCATACACGGGGCATTGGTTGTCTAATATGAAGGAAACAAATCTATAATGACAAGGTACCAAATAGGTGTAATGAATCCAGGAACTGATTTGCCCCATAATTCTCCAGGAAGGAAGTGTCACGTCTGGTACCCAACGGAGTGAGCCCAGTCAAAAAGTGGGGAGCTTAAACCCGCTCCCTTAGGCATCAGAAAGGACACATCCAGGCGCGTAACAACGATCGGGCAAGGGGAGACAGTTGTCTGGGGGCCCCACTGCCTGGGGCGGCCCTCCAGAGGCACCTCACATGACTTCCCATTGCCCCCTGCCCAGCCCCAAGGCCCCTCAGCCACTTGCCCTGTTCGCCGTCTCTCCAGCTTGTTCTCCTGGCCGGCAATGGAGCAGCAGACACGCTGCAAAGAGCTCCTTTTCTCCCGCCTCTCAGCTGATCGGCGGGTGGGCGGGGCTTCCACGGAGGCCTCCGTGTAGGCCGCAGTGAAGCCTGAACTCCAGTAGGGCCCAAGCCAGCCAGGAAGGAGGAGGCAGCCAGAGTGTTCTCTGCAGTAGAAGACCCCTTGCTGCCCTGCTTAACCCAGACCAGCATTTGCCAGGTAGAGTGTGAACTCCTTTTTGTGGTTACCTTCACACACACACACCCCGGATATATAGGCATCTGCTTGCCATAGGGCTTTGATATGTGGGGGGGAGGGACTGAGAAGTCTCTGAATATTTATTTTTAAACAGCTTTGAAAATTTGCTGGCTTAAAAAAAACTATCTAAAATGTCCTATAAGTGGCTTGTTTCATGGCAGAAAATTACAAAAACTTCTGGAAGAAACAGTATTATATTTATTTTATTCATTCATTCATTTATAAATGCACTTCTGTTCAAGTTGTTTTGCAACCCAGAAGGTCTGAGTGAGAACTGTGAAGCATGTGTTGTGCTTTTATCTTATTTTATTTTATTTTATTTGTGTGTGAACTGCTCCCCAATAACTTGCAGGGACTTCAGGGTAAATCTGGCCAACATGTGAATGCAGCACCTCCATTCCAGAGATGTGTGTTAAAGGGCTTTAAAAGCCTCCTGTGAAAAACCTCCTGGAATCGAACTTGACTGAATTTGTTCAGAATTCTGAGAAAACAAACATAGGTTCACCCTGCATGGTTGAAAGTCTCCTTTGCTAATCTGCAGCGAGGGGCCCATTTTAATCATTCATCTTTCTAGTGTGTTCTAGGCATTAAAAGTAAAACAAATGTATAGTACTCAATGTATATCACTATATATTGTGACGTGTGCGTGTGTGTATTCAGTGAAATGTATTTCCAGGCAGCATACTTATTTTGGAATATCAGACTTCAACCCTTGGGGGCCTGGGGTGTGCGGAGGCCCTGGACTTTGAGTGGGGGGGCGCCATTTTAAAATCTTGTCTCTGGGCCCATCCCAACCTTGCTACGCCCCTGGACACATCCTTCCTACTGTATTATGGGGCAAGTCAGCTTTAAAAGCAGGGAGCTTAAACTTCCCACTTGGGGACCTGACACAGAGCAAATGGGCCATGGCACACTGGCTGGGAAACACTGGTTTAGAGTTAAAATTCACCAGCACTAGCCATGGTTAAAAATCAGCCATAGTTGACCCATAAAGCAGAATTTGAAAATATGGATTGAAATAGGTTTTCAAACGGTGGGTACACAGAAACCTGTGATTAACATGGATGTACATTTAACCCAGTTAATGCCAGCAATGGAAGAGAGGAAAGAACTTGCTTTGGAGAGAGGGTGTGCTCATTCCAAGGCTTGCAGTTTGCACATTATAATTTGTAGGGAGCCAGTGTCATGTCTGCATTGAACCATTGTAGAAGCAGGCAAATAAAGTGCAGTTGAGTTTGACAATCAGAAAAGCTTCTGAAGATTGCAAGAGTAAACTTCTATACTATATACTTTGAATGATTGGATATATTGATTTGTGAAATCATGTGCTTTGATAGAATTTGGATAGTGCAGAAGTGTTAATACTTGCACACACACACACTCTCTCATACTTTTCTGAGCCATCCAAGATGGTTCACAATTAGACTGGATACTTGGATGAGGGGAACAAGTGGGAAAAGGCTTGAAAGTTCGGTTTCCTAAGTGAATTTGATACTTACCCTGAATTTCCAGGGTCTACGTTCCCTTTGGTAGTACATGGTAGAAATTATTGCTTGCTTGAGATGTTGTTATTCCTAACAGCTCAGGCTCTGTGTGTCATGCCTTTTCTGCATTCTACTTCTGCAACACATCACTCAAAAATCTGCCAAAGAATACTAAGTTAAGAGACTTCAAACTTTTTACTAGGTAGACACATCAGCTTTAGCTGGTTAATTGGAAGAGGCCCATTTAATTATTGAGAGCAAACGTAATGAGGCTGAGAGTTAAGGTCTATGGATGTGCTTTGAATGCTCAATTGGACATCTTTGGTTGGGTTTGGTCTGATGGAAAAAAATCACTTGATATGGCCAGATTCAACAGCCTCTGATACACTCTGTATTGGATCAGTGTGTGGGGTGACTTACCTTTTTTCTTAAAAAAAAAAAAAAAAGCTGCTTGAATAGGCAGCAGCAAGCACCATTTAAATAACTGTTTTTCTTCCCCAACAGCTGGCCGATAGTGCTCCAGGGAAGGGTGCAACATCATGACAGCATGAGAGCCAGTGTGATGTAGTGGTTAGAGTGCTGGCCTAGAACCGGAGAGACTTCAAATCCCCATTCAGCCATGATACTTGCTGGGTGACTCTGGGCCAGTCACTTCTCTCTCAGCCTAACCTACTTCACAGGATTGTGAGGATTGTTGTGAGGAGAAACTTAAGTATGTAGTACACCGCTGTGGGCTCCTTGGAAGAAGAGAAGGATATAAAATGTAAAAAATAAATAAAAATAATAGAATAAAAATAATGCAGTATTATGATGTTACATAAGCTGGTTTTAAAAAAAGACTGCTCCTTGTGACTACAGGGAGTGATTGTAGTCACAGAGAACAGTCACTCCCTCTCCCTCCCCATGGTGCACTGGGGTAAGGATGCAACATAATGACATTGGGTCTGTTCCTGGAGTGTTGTTTACTGGCTGCCAGGAAAGAACAATTGTTTGGGTTTTTTTAATGCTGCTGCAGCCTATTGAGGTGGCAGGTAAAGTTTTTTGTAAACTGCTTTGGAAGGTTCACCTGGAAAGCGGTATATAAATACAGAATAAATGGATGAACCAGATCAGTCCGATGAGGGTTCTCCCATGTGCATTATCATGTCAATCCCATTTACTTTGACTATGTACAGCCTGACTAGGGTCGGACCCCCCGCCCCGGTGCCTTTTATCTTTTTCTTTTGCTGTTTGAAGGTTTGTTCAACTGTTAGGACTGTTAAAGAAAAACGTCTGAAAACATCACAACAAAAATTCATTTGACTGGCAGTGATGGTGCTTGTGAAAGCACTGTTGGTAAAGAATTCTGGTTTGGGGCTGATATATAAATATTGGCAAACTGCACATTGTGGTAGGTAGGATGTAAAAGAGGGGCTTGTATATAGCAAGGATCTCTCAGATGACACTCTCACTCTGTGGACATACACTTTCACCTTCTCCTGCTCCCTGTGCAGTTTCTGTCACGGGGGTGTTGAGCCTGTCAGGGTCTCATTGTACCCGTGGGTGGCCAAGGCCGTGCTAAAGCTTTTTCTACAGGAGTGAATGGCAGCTTCCCACTTACATGGGAGAAGTAAAGAGGTGCATTCCAGGATATGGTTGGGATTGAAACCGAGACCTCGTCTCTAGTGACCCCAGCCTGCTCCTAATCTGCATAGCCCCATACTGGGCTTTTTGTTGGGGTGTGTGTGTTTGTGTGTGTGTGTGTGAAGTCACATGACTGGCTGATAGATAATTTAAATATACTCTTTTTCAGTAAAGATGGATTTGGCTGCTTATATGGTTGTACAGTTTATTATTTTAATTTTAAAGATTGTGTTTTGCTGTTTAACAAGCAGTCGTGATACACATCCAGAAAGTGATCTTTAGCTATACATATGATATGTTTGTTGCTTTGTCTAATGAAGTTTAGTCATTCTAGCAGACAAGTCTAAATTGCCTGTTTTGGATTTGGTTTCTCTTAAGCTTAGCACATTTCTTTCTTTCTTTCTTTATTGTTAAATTTCTATACCGCCTTTCATAAAACAATCCCAAGGTGGTTTACAGCAAAATTTAAAAACAAGATGGTAAAAAAGACACAATTAAAATATTAAGTGAAAAATATTAAACAAACCTGATTAAAAAATTTAAAATAAAAGCAATACAGAGTACAAAGAGCAGCAGCAGAGAATCAAATAAATGCCTGGGCAAAAAGCCAAGATTTTACACTCTTTCTAAAAGCTGTGATGGAGACTGAATAGCCACCGGGAGAGTATTCCAGAGTCTGGGGGCAGCAACAGAGAAGGCTCTGTTGCGCGTGCACGGCAACCGAGCCTCCCTCATTGTTGGCACCCAGAGCAGAGCCTCCTCACATGACCTTGTCAAGCGGGCAGTAACCCTTGGGAGCAGGCGGTCCCTCAAGTACCCTGGGCCCAAACCGATAGGGCTTTAAAGGTCAAAACCAGCACCTTGAATTGGACCCGGAAACAAACTGGTAGCCAGTGCAGCTCTTTCAAAGTGGGTGTGATGTGCTCCTACCGGGCAGCTCCAGACAAAACCCTAGCTGCCGCGTTTTGCACTAACTGCAGTTTCCAGATATTCTTCAAGGGCAGCCCCACGTAGAGCGTGTTACAGTAATCCAGCTGTGACGTGACTAAGGCATGGGTAACCGTGGCCAGATCTGCCTTCTCGAGAAAGGGACGCAGCTGGCGCACTAACCGAAGCTGTGGAAAGGCACCCCTCACCACTGCCTCCACCTGAGCTTCCAAAAGCAGAGCCGGGTCCAGTAATACCCCCAAGCTACATACATGTGACATACCACCCAAGTTAATTTATGCCAAGGTAAATAAAGGTACCCTTTTGAGCTAGGTGGCTAGTTCGTCACATAATTGTATGAAAAAACTCTGTGCAGAAACCAACTTGGAAGTTAAATCAGCTATGTTTCCTTTGGGTCAGCCATGTACTAGTACTTCAACTTGGCCACATCTGATAGCTTCTGAAAGAGGGCCAAAACACTTAATATATAATGGCTGGGACTCCAATTAGCCAGTCCTATGTTTAAACATGGGGCAAGTATGTTTTCTAGTAATAAGTGCAAGCTAGTTTGGAGACCAGTCCGATGAATGGTGATTTGGAAGGATGCCTGCATCTTTCTTGACTTTCTGACAGAGGAATGATTCCAAAGCAACTAGTGGTTGGTTGTGTCTTAGTTGCATTTCATTCACTTACCTTAGAAACCTGTCATTGAGTACTTGGCCCATGGGAAGTGTCTACGCTCCCAAACTAGCACTTCAGTTGCAATTGGAATGTGAGAGGCAGTGGCCCCTTGGCCTCCCAAATATGGTACAGGACTACGCATATTGAATAAATGTACACTGTGTCGGGATAGGTTGGATTGATTTATATAATCAAGGAAAGATTTTAAAAAATAAAAGTTTCCAACATTTGAATTAGTATATTTTCTTGCACACTAAGTGATTGCTTTGATTATAATATGTTTGCAGCTAAAAAGAACCTTTATAGCTACCTAGGAGCATAACTCTTTAGTCATGCAACCCACATGCCTTTTGCATTACTGAAGTTATATCTGCTTAGTGGAGCAATTAGGGCTGGATGGGGAACTGTCTCTCCTTAATGTCAAAAAAATGTGTCCATGCTGTTTGGACTGACAGTCTATGTATCCATAGCACAATTGTACAACACATGATTTATTGTATCATATGAATAATGCTTGCCTGGTACATTCTTTTAAATGTAAAAAAGCAAGATTTGACTCACATATGCATGATAGATGGTCGTGGACTTAGTTTTAAGTGTGTGGTGGTTGATTTTAGTTTGGATAGAACCCTTAAAGTGGTTATAATAAAAAAAAAAACCAGCAACCCTGCTTTTAAATAAATTTGATGCTTCAAAATTAAAAATCCATTTTTAATGCACCTTTCTACTGGTTCATCTAGCCCAGCACAGTCAGAGTGTTTAGTGGGAGTTCCTCGTAGTCTTTGTTCTTTCCTAATGTTGGCATCAGAGACATTTTAAAGAAGACTTGCACAACTTGTGATCTATCCAGTGGTTCTCCTGTGTTTGATGCCTGCCTGGGCCAAACAGGGACTTTGCCAGGCACTTGGAAGACACAAGATGTAGTGGAAGGGCTGTGTTTTGGCTTGGTGGGTCACAGGTTGTGCAGGGGGTCACAGGTTGTACAGGTTTAAGAGCAGATACTGTGAAACTTGGGATCTCTATAGATGTGAAATCTGTGCACTAGTATATAGTCTGTGCAGATGTGAAATCTGTGCACTAGTATATGGTCCCTTTCTCCCAAATGGTATTTATGTATGGACTGTATCGATTGTATTTATGTATGGGCCCATTCAATGTTTGTCCCTTTCTTCTCTCCCCCTGTTCCTGGTAATTCTTTAGTATACTGTGAAAATTAATGAAGGATCAATGCAGACCATACATAGGGGTCATTGGGCTTGTTGGGCTCTGCATCCTGAATCAGTGCATTGGAGTCCCAGGACAAGTAGCATGCAGGCAATGTCAAAACTGTCTTGAACTTGAAGGGTGAAGTTGAAGGGTGAAGTATTGTTTGAAGTTTCTGCCTTAGGGTTTTAGATTGCATGTGTCTTTGATGCAGTCTTAACTCTGCTGTACTCCACTTAATGATAACTTTGTCTTAATGTACTTCCAGTGCAGGTGGAATTACCATTGGAGTTTCATAGTGGATGTGCTATGGTTAATTTAGAAAATGGGTCAGTTGGCAGCATAATCATTTGTTTGTTTTCTTAATGAGGTACATTTAGACAAGAGAAAATGCAATGCCACAAAGTAGAAGAAATTGTCCAGTTCTATTAAAACACTATATTATAACAGGCAAAAAAGTAGTATTGGCATAGTTCATTGCTTGGTTTGCCTGGCTCTAAGTGAGACTATCAGGACTACAAGATAAGAACTGTTTACACCCAAGTGCCTATTGAACTATACATCTGTTTGAGAATTTTGGACTATATTTTCATGCACTTTGTTACATCAAGTGGGAATGTTACTTTAGCTCTGATATGTCTAATATATAAAAGAATTGGGGGGTGATTAGTGTATGTCTGGAGCATTCCTCTTTTATATATTCAGTCACAGTGTGTTATTCATTTATCTGGCTCTAAGTGAGGACATGGTGTTCTTATGGGAGACCCCCTTGGCTCTTGTAACAATCAGCCTCTGACCAGCCCCTCTCCTCCCCTAAAGAGTGAACCAGAAGTGAACCCCATCCTTACTGACAGGCTAGTGACCTCCAGGGATCAGCCAATCAGCACCAGGTGGGTGGAACCTAGAGGGCCATGAGGCAGGAAGTGAGGGGTTTCTTGATTCAGTTGAAACTAGGCACTTGTAGCAGGACATGTGGCCAGGGAAATGGCTGTAGAAAGGAGGATTGCAGTTCTTGGAAGATAAGACTGCAGGGGCTTGAATTCTCTCCTGGGGTTTGGGGTGAGTTCAAGGGTGAAGGAAGCCAGGGCTTTTGGCTTCTGGAAGTTTAGCCTAAGGATCAGTTTGTTAGTCGGTTTGCATTAGACATTTATTTTCCTTTCGTGTCCTCTGTATATCCTTGCAGCTGGTCTAGGACTGTGTACCTGTAATGTAACTAAGCTAAGAAACAATAGCCTGTGCCCATCCATCCAGGCTGCTGCAAAAGTCTCTGTAAACTTTTAAAGGTGCTTTTGTATGTTCCTACATCCCGGTTCCTTGCAACTGGGATGCTTTTTGAAGTATTCTTGCAACTACTGAGTGTTTCTTTTACCTGTAACTAAAAGCTGAGAGAGCCTCAGATGAATAAAGTTTATTTTTCTTTTTTGTTCTTTACCATTTCAAAAATCCTCTTTGAGTGTATTTTTAAATCAGGAAAGTGGGTCTGGAAAGGGGTTTACTTGGATTCAAACACATCTTAATTTGATCGTTCAGCTACCAAATTTTTTCACCATGTGTAAGCTTGCCACGTGGAAGGTTTTTGTACTTTTCCAATAGTAAGAGAAGCGTTTTTCTGGAAATTCACCCAATTTCCAGAGAAATTGGGGGCGGGGAATAAACTCTGTTAATAGGGTATGATGGCAGCATATTATCTACCAGGAAAGCTTTGGGGAGCAGCCTTTGTTCAGAAAGCATGGGGATAATACAGCATTTTGCTTCCCTTCATGTGGGCTTGCTCTGACAAAGGCTGGGTAAATCCACTACAGCTCTTTAAGCGATCTAAGCATACTTTTCTTTTTCATTTCAGGATTTCGTAAAAATGATGAAATGAAAGCTATGGAAGTCCTACCAATCTTAAAGGAGAAAGTTGCATATCTTTCAGGTAAAAATACTCTCCCATCCTTTTATAATGTGAAACTATGAGACTTCAGCTCTTGTGAGAGGAGAGCTGGTCTTGTGGTAGCAAGCATGACGTCCCCATAGCTAAGCAGGGTCTGCCCTGGTTGCATATGAATGGGAGACTTGATGTGTAAGCACTGCAAGATATTCCCCTCAGGGGATGAAGCCGCTCTGGGAAGAGCAGAAGGTTTCAAGTTCCCTCCCTGGCTTCTCCAAGATAGGGCTGAGAGAGATTCCTGCCTGCAACCTTGGAGAAGCCACTGCTAGTCTGTGAAGACAATACTGAGCTAGATAGACCAACGGTCTGACTCAGTATATGGCAGCTTCCTATGTTCCTGTGTTCCTATGTGTGTTAGACATCCAGTTAACTCTCTCAAAGGATGTGGTATTAAGGTATTTAAAGCAGCAAAGATTTGACATGTCACAGTCTTGACATACCAAAGGGAAAAAGAAATGTATTAAGTCCATAGGAAAGTTTTATTTTGCAGAAATCTCTCCTCTTTGTTTAAATAACAGAAGCTTTTAATTTTACATATAACAACAGTTCTGACAATATGGAATATTCTTGTGGCTTTCTTTCTATATTATATTTATCTATCCCTCCCCCTGCCCTAACCACTGTTCCCACCACAGTCTTTTCTTTTGTCAATAAAACAAGATATATCATTGTTCTTCTTAAAACAAATATATAGCTTTTGTGTATTTGTGGTTTTGTATGTTTTGGTTGGGTGAGTTGCAAATATTCCATAAGTGGCTGCCATTCCTGCATAAAGTTGTCCTTTGCCATATTTGACTTGTGCTTGGTGGGGTGGTTGATAGACAATAAGAATGTCCCATAACTGGGGTATGGTGTTGCACAGCAGTTTTAAAAACTAAATATCTGAGAAATGGTCTATAAAGGTCCTCAGATATATAGCCAGTAGCTATGCTGAAAATATTTTTAGTTGCTCTCTCTCTTTGCTCCTCCTGAGATATGTTAATTTGACAGCTCTCTAGAGTAGATCTCCTTGTTGATTCATTAGCCCAATAACCCCAAGTGACGATGAGATGCATTCTGAATACTTTCTGAGCGGTTTGCTTTGCTAGTATCAAATGCCTGATGAGTCTTGTTCCTAAACGCAACTTGAGTTCTAAACTGTCTAGTTTTTAATTCCATGGAGAGATGGGAATGGTAAGCTGGTTGAAAGAACCACCAGACATTTCGATCGGAACACTGAAATGATTGGACTACAGCCTCATACTGTGCTGGTAACCTTCACCCAAACAACAAACAGGTTGCTTTAATGGCTTACAGCTTAAATAGGCTATGGCTGTGACATTCTTTCAAGTTAAACACTTTAAAAGCTGTCGGGGTTATTGTGCAATGTTTTTGGTTTTTTTGCCCACAATCCCAAAGCAACTGCCTACTTAAGATGATGTGTTCAGCCTCCTAGCTCTGTTTGGTTTTGAATTGTGACATTGCAGAATATTGAAATCTCTGTTAAGGCAGTCATATCACCATGTCCCAGATTGAGCTCAGCAACCAAGTGTGACACATGAATGACCACCCTGCAAGTAGCTGCTTGCCATCAAAAACTTCTAGTGCTGACGTATTATTCAGTTAATAGGAAGGTTTCCATTTGTGCTCTGTAGTATTGCTCACGCACAGGGCCATAAATTTCTGATTTATATATTATATCACCCATGAGTTTACTTTGGCCTTAGAGAAGCAAATATATCTTAGCCTTAGCTTCTTCCCTCAACCTCCACCCCACCCCAGCAAGTCCACAGTATGAGAATGATCATGTGGGGGTACAGGTGTTACTGAGAGACTGTTCAGTAATCCAAAAACATTTGCTTAAAGATGAGTTAAGATGCTTTCAATTTCACCTATGATCTAAAAAGAATGGAAATTGCAAGATAAGGTGCCCATCTTAACTTTCATGCCATATAAGCTGTAAAGACTTTTTACAGTCTGGTACATGATGCTGGCTTTAGAAATGAGGCTCCATGGACCCACACTTGGCCTTGATCTTTCAGTTGGACATTGGACTGGGGAGGGATACATCCAGGCAGACACTTAACAGGTGCAGCTTTCCTAATAACTTCCTAGAGGTGCCCCTGTTGAATATCTTCCTGATGTATCTCTGATCAAGGCAGAGTGTGGGTGCATGAAGCCTCATTTTTAAAGCCATCTTCATATACCAGACTGTACAAAGTTTTTACCACTTATATGGTGCGGAGGTTAAAATGGGCTCCTTAACTTGTCATTTCCATTCTTTTTAGAGCACAAGTGAAAATGTAAAGCATCTTAACTCTCATCTTAAACCAAAGGTTTTTGGATTACTGAATTTCCAGGCATTTAAAAAAAGAAAGAAAATCTGATTAGTTACTATGGGTAACACCTTGTCCATACTGGTTTAAGTGGAATCTTCCCATTCTTAGGCAGTATACCTCTGATGCAAAACCTCTGAGTCCATAGGCCATCTGCTACTACCTTATAGGGCCACCACAAGGCCCTGGTCACCTTATTGCTGCCATACATGCCTTCACAAGTCCATTTGCCCCCCTGCCCCCCACTGCCTTGTAAGGACCCCTGTTATCGTGCCACCAGCTTGTGCTTCCTCATAAGCATTCAACCTAGCTTGAATTCTCTTACACAACACATTGTGGAACATCTCCTTACTTTCCCTTACAAATTCATACACCACTCTACCGCAGCCATGGAAGTAGCGCTGGGAGAAAGTACATTTCCCAGATGTCCCCATGTGCTTTCCCAATGTCTTTGTGTGGATTCTCAGCCCCATGGGCCCTGCATCCTGCAGAAGAGGCCTTTCCAGCACCAGGAATATAATGAACTGCTCCAGAGATGGACATGGTGGAAGCAGCACCAGAGGAATGCTACAGATTCATTGGGCTTACAGTGCCCATTGATTAGCCCTAATAGCCAACACTTGTTCTCTAGAGCAGGGATTCTCAACGTTGGGTCCCCAGATGTTATTGGACTTCAGCTCCCTTAATCCCCAGCCCCAGTGGCCTTTAGTTGGGGATTATGGGAGTTGAAGTCCAATAACATCTGGGGACCCAACGCTGAGAATCCCTGCTCTAGAGTTTAAAGGTCGATATTTTAAACAGTTGCATTTTAGCCACTTTCTGCACTAGATCTGAAAGGGTGGTGTCCCCTTGCTGCCTGCAAACTTTGAGGCAGATAGGGCAAACAATTTAGATTTTGTCACCAAGACAATATTCAGGGCTTAGCATGTTAAAATGCTGAAACAACTCCTCCTTCTTAATTATATTAAGAGACATAAGGAAAGGTTCTTTGGTAGGAGTTTCCTCCGCCAGAGAAGCTCTTTCTGCAATTGGTGGATAAATGGTCCTTTCTGTTGAAAAACTGCTGATTTTGATCAGTATTCTTTAGAGGGTACCGTAGTAATTTAAGCCTTGTTTGACAGAAGTTACTACCCATGCCTCTCCAGACTAATAGCATTATAGGCCTCAGTAACTGGTTTGGTCACATAATTGATCTTCAAACTCACATTATATCACCCCCAATTTAGTAGCACTTTTTTTTTTTCTGACAACACCTATACCACAGTTGTGGCATGTTTTAATTATTCTTATTAGTGTCTGTCTCTTTCCCTTCTGTCTAGAAAATAGTATATTTTAAAAGTTGCACACAACTGACTTTGCCTCTGAGCATAGATGGAGATTTATTCCCTTTAAGCCTCAGGCCTCCGCTTAATGGTTAATGGCCAATAGGACAATGGCTTACTCAAAGAAGTCTCATTGAAATTAAAAGGTTATTAGGCACTCCTTAACATGTTCTTTTAATTTCAGTAGGATTATTTTGAGTAATGTTGCTCATTATGTTAGTCACTATCTCTTTCTTGCTCTGTTCTCTTCAACGGAGGAGAGGATGGATTATTGGCATTATTGTTTTAAATATACTAACAATCTTATGCCCTGTGGGATCCTTTGGCTAATGTCAGATTCTTTGAGAACAATCTGTGTGCTGTGTGGTCTGGTGGTGGGTTTACCTCAGAGGATAAATTTGGCTGTGTAAGCATTGAAGCTTCTCCCTCTCGTTGCCTTCAAGAGCCAAGAGGTTGATAGGAAAGCACATGAAGTAGTTGCTCCTCTAAAGCTGAAGAGTTCTGGGCCTGGCTAGTGCCAAATGAGATTGCTTGGGAAACCCTTGAATGCTGCACTAACCTTCTTGGATGAGAGGCAAAATTATATTTTTGTTTCTGAACTGGCTTTGAAGAACAATTCTGTCTTTGTAAAAGTTATATTGTGCTGGTGAGGAGTAATTTAGTTGCTGTTCTGAGCCTTTATACGTGGTCGGGGAATAATTGTGGCATTGTTTGTGATGGTAGTAGCAGTAATTGATACAGCACCATAAGTGTGTCTGTTGGTTTACAGCATTTCGTAAGCAAAGAATAGACAGGTCCCTACTTCCCACCGAGCTTACATCCAGAGAAGTGATCCTATGCATACCTATCTGGGAGCAAGTCCACTTGAACACAGTGGGATTTACTTCCAGATACACAGCACTAGGATTGTACTATACAGTTCACAGTGGGGACACAACAGAAGGGAAAGAAAAGGATGGATGTGAATAATGGCTAGCTCAAATCCCTGTTCAGTCATGATACTCACTGGATGGCACTGGGGAAAGAACTAATTTCCACTGGCCTACTGTGCAGAATTCTTGTGAGGATAACATGGGGTAACTCAAAACATTTGCTTTTGTACTGCCAGTGTATTAAACATGATGTTTGTACTCCTAACAAGACCACGTTAGCTGCATTTCCCCTGGTGATACGCATTTCGTTTTAAACAAGATCTTTCAGTGTATTGGTGACATCTTTCTTTGAGCTAAAACGGTGCTTGTGAAAATGGACATGCTTAAATATCAAGCATGTTTTGTCGAATACATACTGTCAGATTGTAACCCTCCCTGGGGCAAGAACTCTTATTGCTATTGTACACTGCAGCCTATGGTTGGCACTCACTGTGTTTCTCTTTCAGGTGGGAGAGATAAGCGTGGAGGCCCCATTCTAACATTTCCGGCTCGTAGCAATCACGATAGAATACGACAAGAGGACCTTAGGAGACTCATTTCATACCTAGCTTGTATTCCTAGGTGAGGAAATCTTTTGTGTGTTATGCTCCGAGGCTGTGTTCTTTGCATTGCCATGTCAAAATAACATGTCTTAAAGGAGTTCTCTGTGAGTTCATACTAAGTTCATATACCTCTAACCTCCCAGTTGTTTAAGAGAAGTAACTTAGCAACCAAGCACATTGCTCTGGGGAGTTCAGAATGCTTAAAGAAGCTGCAGATCATAACAAACTTGAAGTAAAGTTACTATACTGTTGTTCTTACCCTGAATTATCAGGACCGTAGTCTACAATGATGATTGCAGAGTTTTTCCTATTATTAACATGAGTGCAGCGTGAGTTGTGAATAGCAGCCAAGGTCTGAATCAGTATTGCTGATACTCCTAACACTGTACAGGTTGAAAGGCGGGTTTATACATCCTACAAAACCAAGTGGCAAAATTGTCCATTGATACATGAGGCATATAGTAATGGGGGAAGATTGGCATGTCTTGTGCTACCCCACCAAAAAAGAAAACCCCTTCTGTTCATTAAAAAAAACCAGTGAGTCATGGAAAGAAGGGTTCTGCCTAGCTTTCTCTATAACATGCTGTTGGAAGAAGGATTGTGTGTGGTTGTGAGCATTGAACTATGCAACCTTACACCTACTTTCTGAAGTGGTACAGACCAGGGAATGCTTTGCCATGATTCTGTGGCTTGTATAAGATTGCTCAAAGAACTTGGCCAAGGAACAAAAAAACTTTTAAAAAACAAGATTGAAAGTGTGCTTTACAAAATAGCCCACTTACAGTTGTGAGTATAAGTTCTGTTAAACAGCAACGATGACTTTGGTCAATAATTTAATTTAATTACTCTGGCAAATGGCAATGCTTACACGTTTTACCTAGTTCATGTTAGGTTAAAGCAGCTTCCAAAAAAAATCAGTAGGTTCACAGTGGACCACATCGTGTTGAGCAGCTCAATATTAACTCCAGGGTAAAGTTCACACCTTATAAATGGTATCAAACATGACATTGCAAGAGTGCTTTGCAACCCAGAAATAGCTTACGTCTGAGTTGGCTGCCTTTCCCTCAGGTGGTCACAATAATATTGAGTGAAGTGTGGATTTTCTCTTCAGGGCCAGCTGGCCTTCTGGAACCCCAATATGAATTGCAAGACTTCAGAGCTTTCCAAAAGACTCAGTGTAGGCTGAATACCAGACTGAATTTGGCCATTGGAAGCATCTCTCTGGAGCTGTCTTAACTGCTTAGTCAAAGTGGTTGTTGTTGGTTGGGGAGAGGGGATGAAGTAGTAAAGTTCCGCTGACATGGAAGATGGAAAGTTAGGGAGGAGTTGGTGTTCTTTGGATGTGTTCAAGAGGTGGGTGTGTAGTAGGGTTGCTAGAGAAACAATGGGCGGCATACAGACTTGTCTTGCACTGGCATAAATGCTAGTGTAAGGATGAAGGGCAAGGATGTTGCAGGAGAAAAGTAGTCTGTTCTAGACTTATGCTAGTGGAAGATGACATTCTGGCATTAGCACAGCATGCTGCACTAGCTAACTGTTGTGCAACAGATTGCACCATCTTTTGTATAGTGCCCCCTTCCGCTATCAGTAGTGAAACATGGTGAAGCAAGAAAAATGGTTAAGTCACTTCATGAGTGTGACTGGATGTTACTCAGTGGTGGTAACATTTTGTCTGAAGCAGTTTAGTCTGTTCAGGAGGCATTCTTTGGCGGGCATCTGGGAGCAGGGAAACCAATGTGAAGAAGCTGAACAGTTCCTCACCTTGTTTTCTCTTTATGAGGCAAATTGCTTCTAATTGCTGTGCTTAACATTGTATCAATAGTGTTGCTTGAAGTCTGAGCCCTTGAACCCCTTTCATTCACAGCAGATCTGTGCACTTAAGTACACTCTGGTGCCTTCACTTTTCAAAGGTATTTTCAGTTCTATTGGACGAGGACTAGTTTCTAGATGAAGCCACTATGCTGATTTCAGTGTCGGTGAGCTTATTGCTAAAAAGCCTGGGTTTGCCACAGTGTGGCCAATTCACAAAGAATCACAGCCAATGCTGGTTCTTTGGCAGATGTACCTGTATAGTGCATATATTTTCAAAAACCTGCTTGTTACATTTGCACTTCACAACTTCAGATATCTGCTTTTAAAAATACTGGCTTTATGCCTAAAAATGCAATGTGTAAAGTACTACTTAGTTGGGAGCATTTCAGAGAAGTAGGGGATCAAAGGTCAGTTCAGAGAAGTGGGATAGGAAGTATGTTAGCTGCTTCTTGCAACCATTGTGGTTATTCCAACTCCTCAACATCACTAATAAACTTGCAGTTCCCTGATTCCTAATTTACTGTCCTAGAAGTGCCTGTGAAGGCCTAGTTATAGGAGTCTTCCCCTTTTTGTCCACACCATCGTTTTATAGTCAGATTCTTGAGAATCTGAATATGATTCTCAAGTCACACGCTTGAGAACGCTTTAAGGAGTGTAGAAAGGAAGAGATGCAGCAAGAACAAAGAGGCCATGTCATGTCTCCTGGTTTGTTTGTTTTTTTACTCTCCTCCTGGTTTTTATGCATTAAAGTGGAGATGATAATACGATGATGCTGTGATCACTAAAAGGGGCCAGCAAGACCTAAGCAGTGTTGGGCCAGCACTGTTTGGTGCTTTGGGCCACCAGTTGCTGCCTTAGCTTGTTTGCAGTAGTTCTGAAAAAACAAATTTCAAAGCAAATCATAAGAATACAAGCAGTGAACTTCTTCAGAAATTAGTTGAGCAGTACTTGTGTAATAGACAAGACTGAGTAGTTGTCAGTTCTCCTGCCACTGGGAGCCAAACTTATTTGTGTGCAGTTTTTATACTGCTTTTCCAGTGTTCAAAGCAACATACAAGAAGCAAAAATGTATATACAATTTCCATAAGCATGTCTTGAGAAATGAAGCTTTCCAACATATTAAACTATCAAGTTTGAAATGTGTGTGAACAATATTTAAAACATGCATTTGGCCCCCACAAGGGAGCGAACATTTCCCCCATAGAATTCCCCTTCTAGTGTAGTGTCATTACGGGCATTCTGGGGGGTGGGGAAATGTGACTGCTGAAACTGCTTGCCAGAGAGCTTCAGTGCTGTTGCTGTCCATCAAGGAGTGGCAAAAAAGTTTCTTTTAAAAAGAAGGCCTTTCTCTCCCACCACCAACTGACAATATGCCAGCCCCTCCAAAACTGTCAATTTCATGCTCCCACCCCCAAAATTGCTTAGTGGATGTTAATTTTAGCTGCTTCTGGATGGGACAGTGAAAATGTGGGCAGGTCACCTTAAGTGGCGCAGTGGGGAAATGCTTGACTAACAAGCAGAAGGTTGCCAGTTCAAATCCCCGCTGATACTATATCAGGTAGCAGCGATATAGGAAGATGCTGAAAGGCATCATCTCATACTGCGTGGGAGGAGGCAAAGGCAAACCCCTCCTGTATTCTTCCAAAGAAAACCACAGGGCTCTGTGGGCACCAGGAGTCGATATCGACTCAATGGCACACTTTACTGGTCAACAATTTAGGAATATGGATTTACTTTAATCTACTCTTAGTTCAGTCCTCCACAATAGTTCTACACATCCAAAATTCTGGCTTTTTTTGTTCCCCAAAAAACAAAAACAAAGAAGGTGTCAGTTGCTTAAAAAATCTAAACTGCAAGGCATTTTAAAAAAATTATTAAACTGTTAAATGGCTATTTCATGCTCCTTCCCTATGCCAGTGCAGTTTAGTATTGTAGTTTATGACAAGGTTCTCTTATGGTTTAAGTGTAATTTATTGCAATTAAAGTTACATAGTGAGCAGAAGGACATATGAGTCTGTTAAGGCTCCAACAAGTGGCTCATTTGCTCTTTATTCTGTTTATAATAAGCTCTGTTTGCATTGTAGTACTACTGACAAAATGTTATATCAAATGCCTCCAAAGCAACAGGCCTCATGTTCTCCTAAAAAAAACACAACCCTGGGGCATAGTGCAAGTCTTATTTTTGTCTCCAGCATACATGCCTTTGGGAGAGTTATAACAGAATGGAAAAATATCACTGATCTGTATGGAATAAAGGATTACCTAGCTTGCTGCAAAGAACAACTCATGGTCCACATAATCACTCTTCTCCAGAGGCTCCCAGACATCATTTCATGTATGGCCTAGGCCCCTCCCTTGGAGTGATAGGAAGGGTCAAACTTGAAGACTCATGCAGAGGGGCCGCTGTGCCTTGCCCAGAATGGCCCTGCCTAGTGAGCACGTCAGAGGGGTTTTTTGTGGAGCTCTACTGAGCCCTGTGCCTTCTCCTCTGTTTTTTCTTTCCCTGCCCCCTCCGATCAGTCGTAATTGGGGATGGGACCCTACTCAGGGATGGTACCCTACTCAGGTACTGGGGAATGTTCTTTTGTGGCCGGTAAACAGCCAACCATGGCTTGCCAAAGCTGCCTGCCATCTGGGCTTGCTGTGTGGTTCTCCCAGCTGGGTGTGTCCTGCTGAGCTGCACCATGCCACACCAGTGCCGCATGCTCTGGCTTGGTCCTTGAGTCTACCAGGGACTTAGGTGCTGTGTGCTGGGGAGACCGCAGCGACTTGTTCTTCCCACATTCATAGGAAGTGCACTGTCTCTGGCTGCAGCTCCTCTAGGCTGATGGTGGTGGTGCATTCCCGCTGTTCCTAGGTTGGCGTACCACACAATCTTTTGGAGCCATAGCCCAAACGTCACCCAACTCCCTCCCCTTTTGCAGGCCATATTGGTGCCAGATCTACCGCTTATTACAGATGAGGTGAGTGAGTCTCTGATTCCCCCCTCCCCGCTTTTCCCGATCTCAGCTGGGCAGATGCCTATCTTCAGTTTACCAACTGGGTCAAGGAATTGGTGGCTACGAAGCCAAGTCTCATGAGAACCCCAGCTCCAAAAGTCCCTCTCACTCATGGTCTCCTGCTAAAAAGCATAAGGAGAAGAGGTGCAAGAGGAAGCATAGCCACAGCAGATGGGGAAAATGCAGGTCCAAGAAATGCAGATCCAGCAGTTCCTCCTCATCTTGGACCACCGCCTCCTCTCCCTCCAAACACTGCAAGCACAAAGTTTCACCTGAGGGAAGAGTTCCCCTCCCCCATCACAGGGTTGATAACTCCAGGTACCAAAAGGTTTGAGGAAGCTTGCCTTGAATTGGACAACTCAAGGTCATTTGTATCACCAGTGGGAAGAGAAGAGGGTGAATTGTCAGAAGAGGAAGAAACCTTTCCCTCTGATTGCACACTAGACAGGCTCCTCCGGTTGGAGTTGTTACCTACCCTTCTGGCTAAGGCTTCTTGGGTTTTGAAATTGTCTGATTAAGCCCCGGGGCCCACCAGCCCTGGCACGGCCTCATCTACTCAGGAGGCTGCATCAGTTCCCCCCGCCCCCAGCCTCTTCCCCAAACCACTAGTTGTTCGTTTCCCAGAATCTTTTGAAAGGGTCAGGAAGTCTGAATGGGATCTTCAGACTAGGGCACAGAAGGTTCCCAAGATCCCTGACAAACTGTATTTTCTGCCAGACATGGTCATGGACTCCCTCAAGGTTCTCTTCATGGACCTGCCTGTTGCAGCCTTGTCATCTTCTGCTGTCCTCCCTTCCGAAGGGAGATGGGATCCCAAAGACCCGTGCAGCAAGTGCATGGAGGTGGCCTTACATAAATCTTTTGAAGCTTCAGCAGTGGCTTTCAAAGCATCTGTAATCTACTCCATGATCTCCAGGGCTGTTTATATGTGGGTGGAGAAATTGGCTTCCACAGACTCGATTCCAAAGCCTTTCAAGGATGGTCTGAAGAAGATAGCCTTATCAGCCACGCTATTGGCAGACTCTTCTTTGGATCCTTCCAATTTTGTTCCAGGGCCATTGCTGCCAATGCCATGTCCAGGCAGAATGTGTGTTTATGCCACTGGGATGTTGACATTGGATCTCAGGTGCAATTGGTTATTTTGCCTTTTCCCCGGGGTGGGGGGTGGGAACTGTTTGGCGATCCATTAGACAAGATCCTGGTGGAGACTAGGGTAAGAAAAGGGCTCTGTCTACAGCAAAGAGAGAAGACCACAAATTCAAGGTTCCACAATCATCCTGTCAAAGCATGGCATCTTAAAAGTCCCACCGATTTGGGTGTGTCTGTGTGTGTAAGCCTCAGTGGTATCGCCACTACCACGCGAAGTCCTGTGGTAGAGGGTTTGCATGCACACCCTCTGAGCCATCTACCTCTCCTGCCAAGATCCCCAGAAAACAGTCTTCCTGATCGGAAGCATTTTCCAACTGCTAGGTGGGAGGATGCCTTCTTCAATATGCCCATAGATGGGTTGCCTCCACCTCTGATGTCTGGGTCCTGGAAATTGTGACAAAGGGCTACTCTCTAGAAGTTATACCTCTAGAAACAAAAGCTTATTTCATTACAACAGTCATGGGATCTAGAAAAGCACCAGGTATTTATGCAAGTGATTCAACATCTGAACGAGATTAACGCCATGGAACTGGTGCCAACTTCTCACATCCGTTTCAAGGTCTATTCCATTTTTTTTCTTAGTGCCAAAGAAAAATGCGGACACCAGAGAGATCCTGCATCTGAAGTGGCGGAACATGTTGCTTATGTGGAAGCATTTCAGGATGGAGACACTATTCCATTCTGGAATGCATTTGCCAGGGGATTACTAACATCAATCAATCTTTCCAAAGCCTATCTTCATATCCTGATACAGAGGTGGCACCGGGAGGTCCTTTTGTTCAGCTACATTGTGAGCCATTTCCAGTACTGTGCCCTCCCCTTCAGATTGGCATCGGCTCCTTGGGTATTCACCAAGGTGCTGGTGGCAGTGATAGTGCATCCACCAGGGGCATCTACCAGTATTCTTTTCTGGACGATATCCTTGTGAAATCTTCATCCAGAGAAAAGGCCCTGAGGGATATTCAGACTACCCTGGAGTGCCTGCGGGAACATAGTTTTGTGATCAACCTGCAAAAGAGTTCCTTGTCAGATCATCTGTGCGTGAAAATAGACACCAAGCTTCATTGGGTCTACCTGACTCTGGAGAGACAGCTCAAGATTCTGTTGGCTGTAAGGTCTCTCAAGTCCAAGAATGCAGCGAACCTTATGGAGACGGCCAGCATATAGGGCAAGATGGTTTTGTGTCAGGACTTGGTACCTTGGTCCCATCTTGATGCACAACCTCCTCAGCATCTCCTTCTCCCCTTGCTGGAACAGATCACCCTAAGGTCCTGCCTTTAGATTCCTGTGACGAGGACGGTGCATCTCTGGACTGGTGGCTGCAGTCAGTCAGCTGGCGGAGGGCACCAGCCTTCAGCTGCCGGACCACCTGACCATCACCACAGATGCCAGCCTGACCAGGTGGGGGAGCACACATGGGAGTCAGGACTGAGCAGGGAGGAGTCCAAAAAAAGCATCAATTGTTTGAAATTGTGGGCTGTGCAGCCGGCACTGGAACATTTGAGACAGTGGTTCAGGGGCATCACGTTCTCATCAGAACCAACAACATGTCCGCAAAGGCATTTGTGAACAAAGAGAGACAGCGCCTGGGGTCCTGCACAGGGAATCCTGTGTGCTCCTATTTTAGGCAGAACGACATCTACTATCAATCTGGGCTGAGCACCTAGCGGGACTATCTAAGGTGTTGACGGACTGGCTCAGCAGGAATTCAGTGGTGGAGTTAGAGTGGATGTTACAACCATAGTCGTCCTGGCAAGTGGTCCAGCACTCTGCCACAGACAAAAATATGTCCCTGGACCTTTGCTTCACGTGCCTCCTATGCCCTCGGAGTCTGGGAACAGATGCATTGTCCCTTCCTTAGTCTTCTGTATACCTTTCCGCCAGTTCCTCTTCCTAGGGTGTTACAGAAAATACAGCTGGAGCAGACAGAGGTGGTTCTGATAGCTCCTCACTGGTCTCATCATCTGTGGTTTCCAGATCTCTTGCACCTAGTAGTCCATGGCGGATTCCTGCATGTCTGGGTCTGTTGACCCAGGGGGTTGCGGTGCACCCTCAACTGAACCTTTTCTGCCTTACAGCCTGGTGGCTGAGTAGAAAGGCCTCAGTGTAATGGGTTACTCGAACGTGGTGTTCCACTCCTGTTATCCAGGAAGGCTTCCACCAATAGGGCCTATGGGCATACATGGAGGTTCTTTCAAGCTTGGTGCACCCCTCATGGTAGGTCCAGTCATGGTGTGGTGGTCCAGGACATCCTAGGGTTTTTACCATCTGGCATCAACAAGGGTTTGAGCACTAACACCCTTATTTCAGGTTGCCACACTCAATAGTGTTTTGGACACCAGGGGGCAGTGTGAGGTTTCCTCACATCCTCATATTCTGTTGCCTTAAGCAGGGGGCTCCTTGCTTAACCTGCCTATGGTCCACTGGTTTCCTACTTGTAATTTGAATTGGGTGCTCTCGACCCTTATGTCACCACCCTTTGAGCCTATGGACACTTGTGATATTCGGGTATTGACCCTTAAATTGGTGTTTCTGGTTGCCATCACATCCACACATAGGGGATATGATGAGCTCAGCATCTTGTCAGTTGACCTGGAATTGTGCGTTTTTCCTAGGGACAAGGTCGTCTTACGTCCTGATCCTTTCTTTGTTCTGAAAGTTAGTTCTCTTTTTCACCAGTCCCAGGAGTTGTCCTTACTTACCGTCTGTCTGAATCCTGTTCATCCACAGGAATGCAGAGGGCATTACCTACATGTTCAGAGAGTGCTTCGGTTCTGTTTGGATCATACAGCTATGCTACGTAAAATGGATTTCCAGGACAGATTCTGAGAAGCAGGGGAGAAGTATCCTAAGCAACCATTTCTAGGTGGCTCGGAATGCATCTTGCTGGCCTATAAGAGTTTGGGGAAGGTCCCTCCTACAGCATTATGGCCCATTCCTTGTGGGGAGTGGCTACTTTTGCCACAGTGAAGGGCAATTTCTCCTTGGCAGAGATCTGTAGAGCAGCCACCTAGGCCTCAGTTCATTCTTTTTCTAAACATGACAAAATTGCTGTGTTTTCGTAATCTGATGCTGCCTTTGATAGACAAGTTTTGCAGAAGGTGCTTTCTCAGTGACATGTGGTATCTCCCTACCCTGGGATGGCACTGCTCTTCTGGATCCCATACGTGGAATGCTGTCTGGAAGCCTCTGGAAAAAGGGAAAATCTTACTCTGGTTCTCTGAGATTCCTGTAGGGCATTCGGCCTCAGATTCCTGGAGAGCATTCATCATTCAGGACCTGGGTTCAGACTAGTTGTTTCTCGTTTCCGTCTGCATGTGTTTTTTTTGTTATCACTGATGCTTCTGCCTTTGCTGCACATGTGGGGACCGGTAGTTAGGGCTTCTTGGGGATGTTCCCTCTGTCACCCTTCTGTCTTTGTCCTACTTCTCATTCTTGTTGGGTTGTACAGTATTTGACCTGTTTTTGTTCTTCAGGTTTTGTTCCTAAAGTTATTTTATTAGTTCCCTTTTCTAAAGTGGATGGTTAGGTCTGCCTCTGCTTTTCCAGTCTGGTCTGGGAAAGGCGGGGTGGCCCCTCTCCCTGGAGGAGTCTTTAGGTTTGACCTTGCCTATTGCTCCTGAGGCAGGTGCCTAACCCAAACATGGAATACCCTGATGTGAATTGGCCTAGACACAAAAACAACCAGTATCGATTTCTGTAATTGCAGCAGCACTTTACCTGTTGTCGTGATGACAGGAATCCCCAGGGCGCTAAACATGTCCAGCTGGGTTCTCACAGTTTCCCCACATGGTAGTGGGCATGCACTTGGTGAGGAAAAGCCTTAGAAACTCATGAGTAAGGGAAGCTGACCATGTGAACAGGCTCTCAGATACAAGATGCAGTCTGTAAATTCTGAGTCTTCTGTCCATGACTTAATTGATACTTCGTGATTAACTTGACTTGCAAGAGCATCTCACAGGGTACATCCATACGACTCAAAGAACTGAAACTTTGATATGTGGACCAAGAAATCCCAATTACTCAGACTCTAAAAATGCATCACTTACACAGTGCTCTCTCCAAAAGGGGGGTCTCTGTGTAAATCCCAAAACAATTTAGGTATTTCTGCACTATCCAGAAAGCAGTAATTCAGTGCACACAGTCTCAAGAGAGTTTGAATAGTAGCAAAATCTGAGAATTGGTCACTTTTACATCTAACAGCAAAAAATTCAGGATATGTAATATCTTGTAATAGAAGGCAGCACTTGCTTCAGCACAACAAGTAAAGCCACTATGGATAGAGCACTGGACTGTAGGAATTTGGTTGCTCTTCACACTATGGAATCAGTCTTTATTGGGAGAGGTTTCCAGGAGGAGCCACACACACAGTTGTATTTACAGACTGCAAGCTGAATTTTTATTAGCGTGTGTATCGTGCGAAGTTCCTCTTAGTTACCAGAATCCTAAACAAGGTTTTGCTTCTATATTGTTCGCTTCATGTGAAAGTGCATCTAACATCTGAAACCTGTTAGATTCTTCTTTTGCTAGTACCAGGGTAGCCCAAAGATAGAGGTAAAGTTGTCTGGGGTGGCAGCATTCTAGGGGGATCTGCCTCAGACAGCACTGGAGAGAGAAAACCTACACCTTTGGAAGAGGCTCATGGAGGCAGCTGGGTGATGACCTTTAAATTTCAGGGGCTTTACCTCCATCAGCTGCCCAGGACATAAACTTTTTGCAGGAGCAGAAGTGAATAAGTGGCAGACATTAACTGAGCAAATAGCATCCCGATCAGCTCTTGATCATGGAATGTTTTGCTGTGCTACTTAGCAGCATCCTAAGATCCACAAGATGATGCATGTTCACCGACAAAATGTTGATTAATTTAGGGCAACTACAAAGCTTGGGCTAGCCTTCCACTAAAAGTATTCCATAATCCTACCAGGTTATGTAAAATTCCAGCCACACTTTCTCCTCCTGCAAGTAGACTCCTACTGAGTTGACAGATAAGAATCAGAGTATAATTGGCAGATAGACTAGACAATTGGCACCTGTGGCATTCCTCACCTATTAACTGCTGTCTTATTTGCCTTCTAGTGAAGAAGTATGTAAACGAGGTTTCACCGTTATTGTAGATATGCGTGGATCTAAATGGGACTCTATTAAGCCACTTTTGAAGATCTTACAGGAATCCTTTCCCTGTTGCATTCATGTTGCACTGATAATCAAGCCAGACAACTTTTGGCAGAAACAGCGGACTAACTTCGGCAGCTCCAAGTTTGAATTTGAGGTAACTTCTCATGACAAAGCTGGATTCACCCTGCCACCCCCTTCAGTGTTCGATAAAGGAAATGAAGAAAAACCTGCCTCTTGACCATGATTATTTGAGAGAGAGAGATATGCATGTAACTTGATCAGATAAGATCAATTTCACTGTTATGAAGAAAACTTAATTTTCTTCCACTGCATAAACTATTAATAAAATGCACCAATCAATCTGGCAATCTGAGTGGTATATTTAGAATTGGGACTAAATGTTTTAAACATTTGCAGATGTGGAGGAGGCATTCTGTTTGCATAGGTGTGAACCTCATTTTAGAAGAGTAACTTGTAATATATGAGCTGCTAAAATGGATACCTACATACCTTAGGTAGACTTCTCCAACCTGCGGCCTTCCAGATGTTGCTGAACTACAACTCCCAGCATCCCTAGCCACAATAAATTGTAGCTGTGGTTGATGGGAGTTGTAGTTCTGAAACATCTGGAGGGCCACAGGTTGGGGAAGCCTGCCTTAGGGTGTACCTCCCCACAAATGGTCTAATATTAGATCTGGTCTAATATTTTTCACATTTCAAGACTATTCAGTAATAAAACTATTAAAAGAGAAACTGAGGGCAAATGTTTGAATTCCATGTTGATGGCTCCTTCCTAATGAGCACTGCACTAGTAAGCACCTACTTTTTAAGTTGTTGATTCCAGTGTTGCTAGTCAACATGGAGAGTGAGTGTTGCAGTGCATACCCAGAGCTCTCTTGCATTGGACTTAGCCATCCTCTTCACTTTAGGGTACAAGTCTGTCCAGTCCATGCATTCCTTTGCCTGTGCAGAGCTGCCACCTCGGTTTAAGTGAATGGGTACACGCCATGCTTCCCCTGGTATGTGCCTGGGACTCTGGTTTGGGACATAGGCAACTTAGGAACTGTGGTTTTCCTATAAATCTTTAATATTGGCCCAAGTTTCTAAAAACGTAATCTTGTGTATTGTTAATTATCAGCTTAGTTGAACCTTAGCATTGCTTGAAGTGAGAGCCAGTATGGCACAATGCACAGAGGACTGTATTTGGACTGAGGAGACCTGGATTCAAATCTATATTCAGCCATAGTTTACTAGGTGATCTTGGGCCAGAGAAAGCTGTGCCTCAGCCTATTCTCCTTATATGGCTGTTGTGATTTCACATTTCATTAGAATGAATCCTCTAGGTGTGCTCCAGTATATAAGATTGTACATTTAACACTTTAATCTTTGCTACTTTTCAGACAAACATGGTGTCTCTAGAAGGCCTTACCAAAGTTGTCGACCCTTCTCAGTTAACTCCAGAATTTGACGGCTGCTTGGAATACAACCATGAGGAATGGATAGAAATCAGAGTTGCCTTTGAGGATTACATTAGCAATGCCACACACATGCTTTCCAGGCTGGAGGAGCTGCAGGATATATTGGCCAAAAAGGATTTGCCTCAGGACTTGGAGGCGGCTAGGAGTATGATAGAAGAGCATTCTCAGCTAAAGAAAAAGGTCATCAAAGCACCTATTGAAGACCTAGACTTGGAAGGGCAAAAGCTGCTGCAGAGGATACAGAGCAGCGAGACTTTTCCCAAAAAGAACTCTGGGTCTGGGAATGCAGATCTACAAAACCTCTTACCGAAAGTATCCACTATGTTGGACAGGCTGCATTCAACGCGGCAGCATCTGCATCAGATGTGGCATGTGCGGAAGTTGAAACTGGACCAGTGCTTTCAGCTCAGGCTTTTTGAGCAAGATGCAGAAAAGGTAACTGTTTGGGTGGGTGATGTTTTCTAAGCCATTGATGGCTAACTATTTAAGTTGGTGGATTCATGTGTGTTAAAACCTCGTAGCACTCTGAAAGGGTGAAGTGGTGCAACACTAAAGGTAGAGGTGACTCCCCTTTAAGAGCCGAGGCGTGTGAGTGAGAGTGTGTGTGTGCGCGCACACACACACACCCACCCACCCACACACACACCACCTTAGGCTTAGGGAGAAGATGGTTGCAGGAGGAGGAAATAATTTCCCAGGACATGGGTCCTGTCCGGAACTGCAGTTCACAACCTGCAGGCTCTTAAGTTAGCTGCTGCATGCATTTAAAATAGTGACATTAAATGAGTTGTAGGGTCATTTAGACCCCCAGAACCTTAGGCATGCAGCATTTAATACCCATTTCATGTTCTTTTTAATCCTAGTGCTCTCCTAGTTAAAATTTGAAATTGAAAACAAACAAAAAGCCAAGCATAGGGGAAGGGGATGAGGGCATAGCTCTGTAGTAGAGCATCTGCTTTGCATGCAGAAGGTTCCTGGTTCAGTCCTTGGCATCCCAGGTAGAGTTGAGAGCAACTTCTGCTGAAACCTTGAAGCACTGGTGCCAGTCACTGTAGACAGTACTGAGCTAGGTAGACCAATGGTCTGACTTGGTATAAGGCAGCTGAGGTCTGAACCACTTTAGAATTGATCCTTTTATTTTGAGAGAGAGAGAGAGAGAGAGAGAGAGAGAGAGAGAGAGAGAGAGAGAGTGTGCAGGCATTCCATTATGTACACACGTGCATTCTCACTTCTTTTCTGCTAAACTTAAGCATGGTGCTTTTCAACAGGGGATTTCTCTTTCTGTGGTAAGTTCCAAAGCTATAGCGTGCTTCCTTCCAGTGTTCTCTGCTTAGACTTTCTTGTCCAGCTGCAGAGCTGAGAGCCCCAGATGGATGACTGCCTGTTTTGTAGATGAACACAGGGGAGAGATTTTCTGCCTAGAATATGCATCCTCCTAGCATTCCATAATAAGTAGGGAACTTTCCCCAAGATTTAGAACCCAACAGGGGCTGTGAAGAAGCATATTGAAACTGGAAATGCATCTTCTTTGCCAATGACAACAGGAGACAACATGAGTAGGAGCCAATTCTGACATCATATTTTCTCTCTAAAGCTGAACACCCGTGGAGGAAAGAAACATGGGAAAAAGTTGTTAGAATGGGAAATACATGTGGATTTTTGCTGCTGTCATGCAGAATGGAAGTGTGTATGTGTATGCAGTCCTGTTTATATTACTGTTTCCCCCCGCACAAGATGGAATGCTCTCCATCTAGTTCTCCATCCATTCTTCAAGTGACATGCACAAAACTAACTTGTTTGACTCAAGCATAAAACACGCGGTCATATGAAGCCCTAGCTCAACTTGCATGTCTGAATATGTTCAACAGTGTTGAATGAACCTCTTGCACATTTATAATGAATGGTTATTAATTGAATTCTGAATATGAACTGAATTTACTGAATTCATCCATTGCTGCTTGATCTTGCTTATCAAATCAGCTATTTGGAGATGTCTGATCTTAGTCTCACATTTGGACTGCTGGAGCTTTGTAAGCAATGTTATTTTCAGTGTTCAAAGAGGGTAGTGCTGTGTTTTTACTACTGTGCTTTGCTTCTCCTGTGCGGATAGGCTAAAAACCAAGCAGCCATTAAAATAATTTTAAAAGTCCTTATATACTTTATAATTGGAAATGTCATTTAAAACTGGGCATTGCTTCAGGTGTTATAAATTCAAAGGGACTTAACAAGCTTTTTAACCAGATGCAGTGTGAGCAGTAATGTCTATCTGTCTTGCATTTCTTTCAGTGCATGCATAGTTGTAGCACTTTCTCTTCCTTCAAGTGAATACTATACACGTGCTTGTGCTAATCATGCACTCTGGACACAGATAGCACTATGCATTTCCTTTTGCATGGCAGATCGAATGGAAAGGCATATCTTCACTGGCACTGGCAAGGCACATGCACATCCATTCTGCACCGTCCTGCATTATTTATTCAAAGTATATTTTAGCTTACCTTGTGCAGTATAGTAAACCCAACCAGATTTTTCTCCTTCACAGTATGCCATGTAGTATTTTTTGATACTACACTGAATAGTATTTTTTGATACTACACTGAATTTATTTTATTTATTTATTTTTGCATTTATATACCGCCTTTCGTTAAAAAGATAACCCCAAGGCGGTTTACAAAAGTTAAAAACATACAATAAAAAGACAATAAAAACATCATGTTAAAAATATAAAAACAGGCATAAATACAATACAACAAATAAAAACACAAAGAGGCTGCAGTAGAAAACGATCATGTAAAAGCCTGGGTAAAAAGCCAAGTCTTTAAAAGCTTTCTAAAAGCTGTGATGGAGTCTGAGGAACGAATGGCCACTGGGAGAGCATTCCAGAGTCTGGGGGCAGCAACAGAGAAGGCCCTGTCCCGAGTGCACAACAGCCGGGCCTCCCTCATTGTCGGCACCTGGAGCAGGGCCCCCTCAGATGTCCTTGTCAAGCGGGCAGCAACCCTTGGGAGCAGGCGGTCCCTCAAATACCCCGGGCCCAAACCGTTTAGGGCTTTAAAGGTCAAAACCAGCACCTTGAATTGGACCCGGAAACGAACCGGCAGCCAGTGCAGCTCTTTCAAAATGGGGGTGATATGTTCCCAACGGGCAGCAACGGATAAAACCCTCGCTGCCGCGTTTTGCACTAGCTGCAGTTTCCGGATATTCTTCAAGGGCAGCCCCACGTAGAGCGCGTTACAGTAATCCAGCCGCGACGTGACTAAGGCGTGGGTAACCGTGGCCAGATCTGCCTTCTCGAGAAAGGGACGCAGCTGGCGCACCAGCCGAAGCCGTGCAAAGGCACCCCTGGCCACCGCCTCCACCTGAGCTTCCAAAAGCAGAGCCGGGTCCAGTAGTACCCCCAAGCTGCGTACTTGCTCCTTCAAGGGGAGTGCAACCCCATCCAGAACCGGTAAAATCTCCTCATCCCGATTGGCTCTCCTACTGACCAACAGTACCTCCGTCTTATCCGGATTCAATTTCAGTTTATTAGCCCACATCCACCCCATCACGGCCTCCAGCCCCCGATTCAGGACATCCACTGCCTCCCTAGGATCAGATGACAAGGAGAGATAGAGCTGAGTGTCATCCGCATATTGCTGACAACTCAGTCCAAATCCCCGGATGACCTCTCCCAGCGGCTTAATGTAGATGTTGAACAGCATGGGGGACAAGACCGATCCCTGCGGGACCCCACAGGCCAACGGCCACGGGGCCGAGCAGTAGTCCCCCAGCACCACCTTCTGAACCCTCCCCTCAAGAAAGGACCGAAACCACTGCAACGCAGTGCCTCCGATTCCCATACTCGAGAGGCGGCCCAGAAGGATACAATGGTCGATGGTATCGAACGCCGCCGAGAGGTCCAGCAGAACCAACAGGGACGCACTCCCCCTGTCTAGTTCCCGGCGTAAGTCATCCACTAGGGCGACCAAGGCAGTCTCAGTCCCATACCCGGGGCGGAAGCCAGATTGAAAAGGGTCCAGATAATCCGTATCATCCAAAACCCTCTGCAGCTGGGACGCCACCACACGCTCTATCACCTTGCCCAAAAAGGGGAGGTTAGACACAGGTCTATAGTTGTCCAGGTTGGAGGGATCAAGGGAGGGCTTTTTAAATAGAGGTCTTACCACCGCCTCCTTAAGGCACGATGGCATCCTGCCCTCCCTTAATGAAGCATTAACGATCACCTCCAGCCACCTACCTGTCCCCTCCCTGGCAGCTTTTATTAGCCATGAAGGGCAAGGGTCAAGAGCGCACGAAGTCGCCCGCACACTGCCCAGGATCTTGTCCACATCCTCAGGCCGCACCAACCGAAAAGAATCCAACACAACGGGACCAGATGGTACCAAAGGCACGTCTGCCGGAACTGCCAAAACTCTGGAGTCCAGGTCAGCACGGATGCAAGCGACTTTATCTGCAAAGCAACAGGCAAACTGATCACAAAGAGCTGTAGATGGCTCCTCCCCCATTGTCTGGGGGGATGTGTGGAGCAAGGTTTTCACCACACGAAACAGCTCTGTTTGCCTGCACTGAGCAGACGCAATGGAGGCGGAGAAAAAGCATTTCTTCGCCGCCCCCACCGCCACGGCGTAGTCCCTAAAATGGGCTCTAGCCCGTGTTCGGTCGGATTCGTGACGACTCTTCCTCCAGCGTCGCTCCAGCCGTCGCCCGAGTTGCTTCATCGCCCTAAGCTCCGAGGAAAACCAAGGAGCCGAACGGGCTCCACCAAGCCGGAGAGGGCGTTTAGGAGTAACCGTGTCAACAGCCCGGGCCATCTCTCCATTCCAGAGATCCACCAAGGCCTCGACAGGGTCACCAGCTCTGGACACTGGAAACTCCCCGAGGGCCGTCTGAAATCCAAGCGGATCCATAAGCCTCTGGGGGCGGACCATCTTAATCGGCCCACCACCCCTGCAGAGGGCAGACGGAGCAGTCAAACTAAACCCCACCAGGTGATGATCTGTCCATGACAAGGGAGTGGTCTCAAATTCCCCCACCTCCAGATCATTTATTTCTCGGTCGGCAAAAACCAGATCCAGAGTGTGTCCTGCCACGTGGGTAGGGCCCGATACCAGTTGAGACAGGCCCATGGTTGCCATGGAGGCCATGAAATCCTGAGCCGCACCCACTAGGGGGGCCTCAGCGTGGACATTGAAATCCCCCAAAACAATAAGCCTGGGGGAACCCAAGGCCACCTCCGAGACCACCCCCGCCAGCTCAGGTAGGGAGACTGAAGTGCAGCGGGGTGGTCGGTACACCAGCAGAATCCCCAGCCTATCTCGGAGGCCCACCCTCAAGGACAAACACTCGAAATTCTGAGATGGCCTGACCGGGCACCTGGAAACGGGGAGAGTCTCTCGAAAGATGACTGCAACGCCTCCTCCCCGACCCTCGAGGCGGGGCTGCTGCACGATCTGGAAACCTGGAGGACAAAGCTGAGAGAGACCAACCCCGCCCAGCGGATCCAACCAGGTCTCCGTCACGCATACCAGGTCAGCACGCTCATCCACAATCAAATCGTGGATAAGAGATGTTTTTGTGTTAACTGACCTGGCATTCAGCAGCAGCACCCTAATCCTCGAAGGAGTGTTCCCAGAGCTCCCTAGGGTCAGAGGGTTGGGAGAAGGGCCGGAAAAAGGAACAGGCCTCAATTGCCTGGACCGATTTCCCCTGTAACGGCCTGCCGAACTCCCACCGCCATACCTCCCTCTGCCCGCTACCCGTGATATTGCCACCCCCACTCCAGACCCACTTTTTCGCTCCCCCAGGCACATCTCCCCAGAATAAACCACCACGGCTTCTTGGCTTAATAAAAAACCAAGACCAGACTTGCGTGATCTCCTGCTAGCTTCTTGATTGTGGGAAGACAGATCTTCAGGGCAGAAGGAAAGGATCTTCAGGGCCCCAGGCAGCTCACCCCACGGCTGAGAGCCACAAGGACGAGAGCCCTTGTGCTCTCGCCCTTCAGCTCACGCCAAGAGGCTCACGCCCCTGGCCCAGCCTGAGCTTTAAAGCAGCAGAGTCAGCCCCATAGATTGAACACACCTGAAGAAAGGTAGGGCAGAAGCAGAAACACAGTCACTGCCAGCCCAAGATCTTCCCTCTTCCCTCCGCCTTTGTGACTTTGAGTTTGTCCAGTTGATTGGCACGTAAAGCAGAGGGTGCTGTCTACTCTTAACACCACCTTGATGACTCAGCAGTTTGGGAAGGGATCCCTAGTAAGACAGACAAAACACCTCTCAGCTTCCTTCTACCACTATAGTATAAGAGGATCAGACATAGAATAGAGATAACCACATCTGCATAGAAATGTAATGAATTTTTAAAAACATTTGTGAGAGGTTTACAATGCCTCGGCCCAGCTAAAAATCTAGCAGAACTAATTTCAATTTCTGGGTAGTCTTTCATGTGGGGGCAGTTTCAAGAAGAGTCCTCCCCATGTGACAATTGAGTTGGTGCCATTCCTGTATGAGGATTAAACAACTGAATGTGTACTGAGTTTTCATTCCTGTGCTGTAACATTGCTACATTATGATGTTTTGAGTTTCTCCTGCTACCCTTCTACTTCACTTGCAGTGGGTGTTGGGAAACTGGCAGCATGACTGTGCCACATGAGTATAGACCTTATAGCACAGGAGTGGAAACCTGCCATGAAGTGGGGTTAGTATATATGCTGGCCATGAGACAGATCAGTAGGGAGGGCAAATTAATTATGGATTAAGCATAAATTATCACTCACTTCAGCTATGGCTTCTTGGCAATTCCATCCCAAATCAGTGTTCTATACTGGAGAGTTTTTGTATATGTTTGAGGCTGTATTATATAAAGAAATCAAAGATCTAAGAGGAGTTTATAGTAAAACTTACAAACATATAAAAGGGGAAGATCCAGCTTAGACAATATAATTGGATGGTTTATAGAACTCGATAAAAGTTCAGCTACATCATTTAAACTAGACTCCTGAAAAAAACAAATGAAATCCATTGACAAATGAATAATTGCACATTTCCCACAAGTGGTTTAAATGACTGAATTTCTCACCTCCTCCCAATTCTAACTAGCCACACCACAGTTGCATATTGATACACTTGTTCTCATTTATACTTCTGACTGTTCCTTCAAAGCAGCATACAGTAAGCAGTTAAAATAAAATGAATGCCTAGAATGCCTATTCAAACATAACATAAGGCAGTATTTGAACTGAGCAAAGAGGCACCTTCTGAAGTGGTAGCTCTCTAATAGTTAGCAGTAGAGGAGGAATTATTCCTATTCAGTCTAGCATATCTCCCCAAGATATCATCGGCTGATATCTTGTGTGTGAAGGGGAGAGGTGATTTTTGGTTTTTTTTTAAGATTGTGAGCCCTTGTGGGAAAAGGAACCATGTTCTCATTCTTTCTGCTGTGTAAACTGCCTTCTGTTGAAAAGTGGTTTATAAAATATTTTTAATTATAAGCTTAAATCAAATCTATGGTAGGAAAAAGTCTAAAATTGTGAGTTGATACTATGATTGAAACAAAAAAACAACTTGCAGACTATTTATGAAAAATCCAGTTAACCACAAAAATCCATACTCTTTGTGTAAGCTTTGAGGATTCTCAAGGATAATCTACTCTCCCATGTTTGCCTTCTGGCAATGAATGAATGAATAGCTTTATTGCAATCATTGATCAGATGTACAAACAAACAAATACTACATTCTGATAAGAATTCAATCATACAAAATACACCAACTCAGAAGGCTCTTGTAGGGTGACTAGAAAATAGGGCTAGAAGTTAGCTGTTGGTGGATATTAACAGCAGCTGCACAAACTTTGGCAACATTGTAGGTGATAAAAGGTTTCTTATCTGCAAGAAGAAGTGTGGCATTAAAGTCAGCGGTTTGGCCAGGAAAATGTGATAGCAGAGGAGAAATGAAATTGCACTGACTATCATTATAAAAAGAACAGAACAACAGCATGTGGTGGACAGATTCAACCTCATCTGAGCCACAAGGGCACATTTGACCGGCCAAGGAAGTTCTCCGAAACCTTCTAGAGAGAACTGCTGATGGTAAGGCAGCATATCTTGTTCTGAGAAATACCCTGTGACAGTGATAGGGAAAGTGATTAGGGAAAGTGATAGTAGGTAACTAGCAGGTTCCTGGTTAAAATCACTAAGGCGACCTCTTATGGTCTCTGAATTGGAGCTTAAATCATTCTGGTATTCATTGTCCAAGACGCTCTGTCTGAGGATCTTCTTGGCTTGATTGTAATCTAATAATGACGAATATTCAGTAGAAAAGCCAAGTAATGACAATTTGCCCAATAGTGCTTATGTCCAGGTGGATTGAAACCTATCGCACAGCAGAAGAGGGATCAGCCCCAGAGGGGAAAGGTTCTGACAATGTATTGTTTCAAAAGAAAATAAAGGGTATACAGGTTCACCCCATTATCCACAGGGGTTCAGTTCCCGCATACAGGAGGACCTCATTATCTGCGGGGGTTCCGTTCCCACGGATTGTAATGAAATTGCAGATTGTAATGAAACCGCGGATAGTGAAGCATTGAAGTCTATAGGACCGTGTGGGTTAGGTTCCCAGACTTCAAAAATCATGACTAAAAATTGGCAAAAGACCTGTAAAAACAGGCCAAATAAAGTACCCTACCGTGCTCTGCAAGCCTTCCTGAGATAGGTGATGCCCTCCACCCAAGTCCTTGAAATTCTGTGAAAAATTGCAGGGTTTTTTTGTTTGTTTTTTAAACATGAGCTGCTAAATGGCCCTTCTCCACAAAATGGCAGCCAGAAATGATCTCCAAGGTAATTTCTGGCCATCCCCAACCTGCTGATACCATAATTTAATCCCTTGTTTTCCGGCTTTTCTCTGCTTATGCCAAGGTTGGGTGTCCATTACCCGACCATGGATACATGAAACCACAGATGGCGAGTCTGCAGATTGTGAGGTATGCCTGTTCCTGTGGGTAACAGAACCACGGGTAATGAAGCATTGGGGCAATGGGAATCGGGAGGTTAGGTTACTGCATGGAGGAGGAAGAGAGATGGAAAAATAGTAAAGTTAATTGCAGGGGGGATTCCCCCCCCCCATGGAATAGCCACAAAATGACTCCTTCATTCATTCATTCATTCATTCATTCAAATTCTATACTGCTCTTCCAAAAATGGCTCAGGGTAGTTTACACAGAGAAATAACAAATAAATAAGATGGCTCCCTGTCCCCAAAGGGCTCATAATCTAAAAAGAAACATAAGACAGACACCAGCAACAGTCACTGGAGGTACTGTGCTGGTGGTGGATAGGGCCAGTTACTCTCCCCCTGCTAAAGAATCACCACATTAAAAGGTGCCTCTTTGCCAAGTTAGCATTGAAAGCTTAAACAAACCTTCCTGAAAAATCCATCCATCTTGCCACAGCCTCTGCCAGTGAAGAACATATTGCACCCCATTTAATCAGGGCTGCAGTGTTTAACTGATTAAGCCAGGCCATCCCTGTTGTCCTAGAAGTTCTCATATTTGTGGCTGCTGCTTGCCACCATTTCACTTAATAATTATGTAGAACCAAATGCTGATAAGGACTAGGTTAAATTGGGATATTACTAGCAGTGACAGTAGTCACCATTACTATGCTGAAACAAAGCAAAAGGCATATCTGTTGGATTTCACACTTGTGAGATACCAAAAGAAGAAAAGTAAGAGAATAGTGCATTTGTTGTTGGTGTATTCTTTCCCCCACTCCCCTTTTAATTTATCAAATAACTCGTTAACTCCTGTTCTAAGGTTTGGGTGTAGTTGCAGTTACTCCTGGTTCTGCCAAATACCCATTTGATGAGTGCATGTGTCTCACTGTTAACCAGAAAAATAAAAAGGTTGACCAAATAACTGTAAGGCCTGACTTGATCTGGCCCGTTAATAAGTTCTTTTTGAGTGTGGCATTTTGACAAACTACAAATGTACCAGGTAGTGATTCCTTCATTTCTCTTGCTTAATGTCAGCTTTGCAAATAGGTTTGCAGCCACTTTGAGTCACCTAGCTAACAACGCCTTTCTGTGTTGCTGGGGGCACGTTGATGGTCTGAAAGAACCATCCTACTCCTACAAGAGCTTCATAGTCTGGAGGCAGTTCTCACCACAGGTGACTGGGCAAGTGGCTGTTTACAAGTCAGACTTATGCAGCTCCTTATAGTCACAAATGCTTGCTAAAATCAAACTAAGTTTTGAAAGCATGCGTGTCCAGTCTTTGGTCCTATTTTGTGACAAACACTAATTCCCATTTTCTTTTAGATGTTCGATTGGATCACGCACAACAAAGGCCTGTTTTTGACCAGCTACACAGAGATCGGAGCCAGTCACCCTCACGCCATGGAGCTCCAGACACAGCACAATCATTTTGCTATGAACTGTATGGTAAGAATCTTCGCAACTTGCAATAAGAATTGTGCTTGACAGGCAGAAACCTGTGTAGTTCTGAACCAATGTGCTGATATTCTTCTCATGGTGGTGGAGAGCAAAGAATAGCCAATCTAAATAAGAGGAGGGGGTGGGAAGTCTGAGGGCAGCATGGCTTGTCTGTGGCAAGATTCCGATTAGAACTAGAGCCTAACAAATCAATCCTGCTACTTCTGTGCAATGAAGCATATGTGGATTCCCACAGAACATAGCAGGAACTGAGTCCTCGGTCCCATAAAGGTTTTTGTTATGTGGATTTAGCACTTGGATTGCTTGGCAGAAATAAAAGGCTAATCGTGATGTTTCTGTAGATTCTGGTGTGCTGCAATAATTTCGCTTTAGGAATCTTTTAAAGATGGCTGCCTTACTTGGTGAGTAATGTGGGCAAGTGAAGTAGCATCTGGTTATACTGTTGTCAGTACCCAAGAAAATGGGTGCAGACTCTATGGGGAGACCCAGGTAGTGATCTTGAGGGCACCTGATAGTGTTACCTTGCTAAGCCTAAGGAGGTGTCATCTTGGTCACTGTTTGAATGAGAAATTGCCTGGGAGCCACATGTAAGTTGTTTCGAGCTTCCTAAAAGAAAAGCAAGATAAGAAAAACAATTGATTGAGCATGGCTGCCTGTCTTTAATTGACAGCTTTTAAAACATTTGAAATGCATGAATAAACTAGTGAGGTCGGATTTACTAA
Organism: Hemicordylus capensis; assembly: GCF_027244095.1. Classification (NCBI taxonomy): domain Eukaryota; kingdom Metazoa; phylum Chordata; class Lepidosauria; order Squamata; family Cordylidae; genus Hemicordylus; species Hemicordylus capensis. The sequence continues at coordinate 187,685,267 of NC_069660.1, forward strand.
AGCTTATAATGTCAAACTGTTCTCTCTGGCGTCACTTTCAGTTTCATATGTGTAGTTCAAATGTGGCCTGGTTAAACCGCAATTTTGAACTTCTCAATGCTACAAGAGGCAGAGGCCTGTGTGGGCATGCCTATTTCAAAAAGCACTAATTATTTAAGTTAATTAGCATCTTGGGCAGTCTAAGCAGAGGACAGGAGTTGAATTAAAATGGAAACAAATACCAACTTGCTTGAAGAGGTCATTCTAGGTGAGGGTTGTGTGAAAAGGAAACATTCAGCTTGCGCTTCTGGCTTTCCTTGGCTTGTGTATCAAGGCATTTAATCTCTAGGAGTCCAGTAATCAAAGGCCACGTGGCACAATCATTTTCACGTACCCACACATTTTGTTGCTAATCTATAATGGTTCAATAATATTCATCTGTCCAGAGGGCAACAATAAGGGACCATAAGCTTAAGAACTATATCTGATTAGCTTGTTTGTTTAGATATTAAGATGCTACAGCAAAATCTCTAGTTTGCTAGCTCAAATCCAGAAGTGATGCTGTTCTGTTGGAAATCCAAGCTCTTCACCTAGAAAGCTGTAAGGCAACTGACCTTAGGAAGGGCAGAAGAGTATAACAGTGTGAACTAAACAGTTTGCTTCAGGAAGGTGACTGATAATCCATTTTATTTATTATTTCTCTATGTAAAATAAAATACTTTGGAAATCTTTGTTGAAAAGTGGTATATAAATGTTGTTGTTGTTGTTGATGATGATGATGATGATGATGATGATTATATGTAGGCCATAGTGCTTTAGACAGATAGATCTTCTGATACCCAGCTTATATATAAAATTCACAGCTTTCCTCTTCTTTGATCTTTTAGTTAAACAAGGTATGTCTTGCTCAGCAGCATCTAGTTGCTTGGATTTCGTTTTCTTGGCTGGGTGTTCTTTTTTGGATTCTTTTCTGATGTTTCCTTAGCATGGAGACTGCTGTGGCATGTGTTCCATGGTGCTCTGGTAACACTGGAAGATCAAGGTCATGTGGGGAGGAACTGGCAATGTGGTTTCCCACATGTCATGTTATTCCTCCAAGAAACTGGGACAGTGCTGGTGTGGGAAGGTGCCGTAGCACAAACTCTCTCATGTGGCCCAGGTTTTCTCTTACTAGAGTGCTATGGGAAGGGCATGCACTTCAGAAACTCCGGCACAACTAAATAATGACAAAAGCGGCCCTTGGATGGCTTCCTCTGTCTTCTGCTGTAGTTTATTTGATAACTGATGCATCATGCATCTAAAACCTCTCCATGCCAAATCAGATAAGATGCTTGGAAATGCCTGGCCTGATCTGATCTCCTCCTGCTTGTGGGTACAATTTCAATGTAGGGGTCCCTCTGAGGGGAAAAACTTGGCAGAGGGATTTAAAGCAGGAAAAGAAAAAGAAAGATTGGACTGCACCACCCTTAGGCACTGCCTCCCTGAACTGATGCAGAACCCCTATACCCTCTTTTGAATTAAGGGGGAAAAGTAAATCATAAATCTCTAAGCATCTTGTCTTATTTGACCCTGCATGTCTAACATTCTATATGGGCATGGCCAGGTGAAAGTTAGCAGGCCTAGATTTCTGTTGTGTATTCAGGACTGGGACATGGATCTCAGGAGCACATGACACAAATCCCAACTTGTTCATATAGCTGGGGCATCCAAACCACCCTATATGATTCTAAAATTGTAGGAATATTGCTTGCAGTTTCCCCATGCCTTGGTAGGGTCTGCGTAGTCCTGCCGTAAAGCAAAGGTGGTTTTCAAAAGTATCTCTTGTGCTATTTTGGAGCTATAGAGGTGTGATATAAGGGTGGAAACTTATCACCAGTCTCCTGTTGGTAGAAAAAAGAGTCTGCGTAGAAAAAAGAGTTTGAATGATCCTTTAAGGGAGAAGGTTTACTGGAGTCCCCCATCTGGGCCTACTTTTTTTCAAAAGTGCGCTTAACTTGATATTCGCAGAGGCAGTGAGTCCCTTATGAGATGGTGAATGATTAAGATCACAGAACTTTAAGAAGACACAGCATAAACATATATTTTAAGATGCACTAGATTAATCTGTGATTAATATGGGTTATATTCTGCCCTGCCCCACAATTACATGAGGGTGACAAATGGGTCAACAAACTCCAAATTGTTTCCGTTTTAAGGTGCCTGGCTGTATACTATGTTCAGCAAAATGCCTTAGTAGGAATTTTTTTTAAAGCTCGATAGAAAACCGCATATGGAGATCCGAGGTGCATTTAATAACCATATTTTTGGAGTCAATATGCAGACACTGTTCACTTACATGGGAAGAGGTGTAATTTGATTGCTGTCTCACTTTTTAAACATTGCATCTTGTTGGCAAATAAAGCCTCTCCTATACTTTAGCACCTCCCATTTGGTACAAAGTAGTTAAAATGTCTTGTTAGTAATGTGGGATGAAGAGAGATGATGATTTAGCACATGGCCTGATGCCCCATATGACACTTCTAAGTGTTTGGGAATTGATTACGTGTAAGCTCGGGTGATGCAGTGACCAAAATAACACATTGCTGCAGCTGTAGGGAAGCATGGAAGGGAACATGGTAAGGCTCTATTGACTGATAGTATCCCAAGTTGTTGGATACCTTTTTTTGTTAAAAGTGAGTTACCATTTTGCTGGAACCTGTTGTATTCTGTTTTGTAAGCCACTTTAGGAAAACTGAGATACACATCTATTGCATAAAAAAACAAAAACTCAGACTCTGATATAGTGATTCAATTGTGTGTAATTTGAATTTTTAGACGTGATTAGGAAAAGTTGTCTGTGCTTAATTCTTTATGAACCTAAGCTCTGGCCCAAGGAGGAGCATTCTCCCAAAGCTCATGTTGAAAGGCAGAGGTGGACAGAGGTGGCCAGTTTCTAAAATTTTAGGCTGCAATTCCCTGCATGCAGTCACCCATGCACAAATTGCATAGAGATCAGTAGGACTTGCATGAAGATAACAGGTATCTATCTATCTATCTATCTATCTATCTATCTATCTATCTATCTATCTATCTATCTAATTCTTTTAGACGTACCTGTCGCTAATTTCATGTGCGGCAGCTCCCGCGAGTGTTTGTGAGCAAGCTGCCAGGAGGGGGAGAGGAAAACGGCAGAGAAGATAAGGACAACGGGCGGGTAGGGAGAGAAAGCAGCCGGGTGGTGGTGGAGAAAAAGCAGCGCCTGGGGGAGGGGGAGAGGAAAGTGGCCGTGGGCTGAGAAAATGGGAGAACTAGAGGCGCAGATGCTCTGCGCCCGGGCCAGCTAGTATTAACTTATCTCACATGCCTGTAGTGAAACTAAATATTTCAAACCAGAACAGTTTATGAAGATCTGCTCTTAATGGATATTGTTGTATTAGCCAGATTTTGTGGGCAACATACAGACCATCGGCAGAAGCTCCTTGCACTCAGGCAAAGAGAACTCTGTTTGCACAGGGACCACTGCCAAAGGTTTGGAAGCTGCCCCACAACTAAGACTGTAATGGTGTGCATAGGAGATGAGGTCTGAAGCTTTGGTTTACGCTGTCCCCTTGGGTTAGGTGGCCTTGAGTCTTCTGCCTGTGTGCCTGATGTCTTTTGTATTCAGGTCTCCTACATCTAAGTCAAATACTCGGAAATTTGCTAGATCTTGTGTGATTTGGTGAGGTACGAGGGAAGAGAAAATAGCCACAAAGTTCTTGTTCCTTGTGAATGCTGCTTTTAATTTAGATGGATTATCAGTGTCTATAGACACCAATGCTTGTCTCCAGTATCAGTTGCGGGGAGTAAGAGCAGGAGAGGGGGCATGCCTTCATCTCCTGCATGTGGGCTTCTCAGAGGCATCTGGTGGGCCACTGTGGGGAAATAGGATGCTTGATAAGATAGGCCTTGGGCCTGAGCCAGCAAGGCTCTTCGTTAGTTTATACATCTAAAGGGGTGGTGGTGGTTGCTCTTTGCCTGATTATCTGTAGGTGGTTGTTGCTCTTTGCCTGATTTTCTGACAGACCTCTTAAGCTCTTTTCTTTTGCTATGAACAGAAGGTTTTGCTGTTCTCTTCACTAATTAGAAATGCAAACAGCAAGAGTACTTTCTTCCACAGGATAGCTGTGTGCTTACTAGTAGGGTCTTGTGCTCTTAACTTGCCTGTGTGAAGCTCAGTGCTTGACAATATTGATCACTTGCAATAAATCCTGCTGAGATGCATCACTCATGGCAAATTCTGAAGTTGGGGCTTCCAGAGATCATGAATTCCCTTTCCAGTGCTTACCCTCTTATTTGGAAGTTTGTGTACCACGTGCCCTTGACAAGATTTGTTGCACCTCTCGAAAAACACAGCTTGTATTAACCAATTCTGGGCCTTATGGCTATACACTTATAGTTTCCTCTCAACTCTGTGCTGAGGAGAAACCCTCCCGTATGTAGCATTACATGTGCAGCAGTAGGTAAAACAACTGCAGGCAGAAGATGAGAAACAGTAAAAAAAAAAAGAAGAAAACAGTGGCAGCTGGAAGCAAGACGTGAAGCTTAAATTGGTCCAGGAACACCACTGCATCCTTTCAGGAAGCAAAATAGTTGTGGCCTCTCATTTTACCACAACCCCAAATCAGCAAAATGGCCATAATTATTCTCTCTGGCTCTTTGTTTAATAGACAGGAACTTATGCCTCTCATGACCCTTTGTGTTGAAAAGATGTAGTATATGATGTGAAATAAGCCAAATATAGTGCTGGTCTAAAGTGCTCCTTGGGCTTATAGTTGATATTTGGCTTGGATTTCTGTGGAACTGGTAAGGTAAAAGTTACTCTAAGTTTTAAAGCAATAAGGTCAGATAAGGTAAAAATAATGGCAACCTGAAGTGATTCTCTGACTCTGGGCAAAATATTTTCTTTTCTTAAGGCTTGAGGTTCTTTTTTTGGTTTCTTTATTCTTTACTTCACAAACCTGTCACCTGAGACTGATTTAATAAATTGTTTTTAAGCCCACCAAAGCAGTGTTCTTTCTAATTCTTTTCACCTGCATGTGGAATGAGTTTTGTTCTGTGTGGCAATATTAAGCCACTGTGTGTGCACATGCATTCAGCCTGTGGCCTTCCTGATTCAATCTGAGCGGGATCTAAAATTAAGCGAGCAGACATTAAAAAACTTGTGAGTGCACACACCTTAGAGGGAACACTGCTCCAAAGGTCCTTTTGTAGTTGCGGCAAACAAGTGGCACACAATTAAAGACAAGCTGTGTCAATTAGATGGGTTCAAAGTGCAGTGTGGCCTGCACCCTCATTCCCTGACCCAACAAACCATCTAATGCAGACTTCTACTCAAACGAAACGACTCCTTTTTTTTGTACTACTTCTTAAAATCTGGTGATGGTGGGTCTGGAGAAGCAATATTGGCTCAATGTTTTAGCAGGATGAGGTTTCAGTGTTTGCTTCTGAAAAACAAGAGTGCTAAACTGTGGTTAGTCACTTTCCCTCATGATTGAAGAATTAGTGCATTTTACTTGTTAGGTGTGTACTTTTAATGGCGTTTTTGTTCCATGATACATATTCAGATTCTGTCAGGGTACTGAGATCTTCATCCATGGATGGTTACACACAGCAGATATGTGTAAAATGCTTAGACTGGTGATTGTTGGCCCATGACACTCTGCAATATGGATAGGCCTGCACTTCTGCTTGTTCTTCAGTTCAGTTGACTTGGAGGCAAAAGCAAACTAAAGTAAGTTGTGTGCATGCACATGTGCGCACTGTATGTGTACCATTGTACACACTGACACAGGTTCATGTTTTGATTTGAATTTGTGACTCACTTGCCAAAAAAGCTAGTTACCACTACCTTGGTCCAAGAATATTGCTTTGTTCTTTCCTCTTCTGAAGATTAGCTTGTTACTTATAGTAATAGGTTTGACTGTTAAGGAGCCTTACTTCTAGGCTGCATACTTGATAGGTTTATGAGACTGGGATGCTTACACCCTTGTATCTCTGGGTGGTTAAGCGTATTTATTTGTTTTGGGTGACAAGAAAAAGGACCATGTGAAATAGAGATCTGAAGTTTATAATTCCCTTGTTACGAATATTGATTTAACGGCTAATGCTTGCATATATTACAATTCTAACAACTTTTCCCTGAGAGGTTCTTGTACAGAGTCTGCAGATGTGTAAAGTCTGCTTTTGGCTTGTATGTGATTCGTCCAAGTCCTGGCCACAATCTTTTTTCAGAGTTGAGTTCCCAAGGGGTGCTTTTTAAGGCTTCAAGCACTGGTGGGTTTGCTCAGGGATGCTTTTGAACCTTGGGCAAAAGGAGATTTGTAGTCCCTGAACTTGTCTGTCCAGACTCTGGGAGGCTTCTTGACACAAGCTGCGTGTGGTATATGTGAAGGCTTCTTAATAGAATCTTTTGTTATGACAAATATTTATATACAGTGAATATTTATATATGGCAAATATTCTATCTATCTATCTATCTATCTATCTATCTATCTATCTATCTATTCAATTTATATATACCGCTCTTCAAAAAATGGCTCAGGGCACTTTACAACAAAATAAAAACAATTAAAACCAGTTAACAATTAAAATCAAAACTATAAAAACAGAATAAAACTAAACAAACATTCAAAGAGCTAAAAACCCTGGAAAACCAGGGCACAGACATTTAAAACAATTTAAAACAGTTTACAACAACTTAGTAACCCTGGAAGGCCAGGCTCTTCTGAAAGACAATAATGAACTCAAATTACGGGTTTCTGCCGGGAGTGCATTCCTTAGCCCAGGAGCAGCAACAGAGCAACAAACCACCCTGAGCCATATTTGGAAGGGCGGTATAGAAATCAATCAATCAGAGAAGGCCCGCCTCTGAGTCGCCACCAGATGCACTGGTAGTAGCTGGACACGGACCTACTCAGATGACCTTAACGTGCGGTGGGGATCATACAGAAGAAGGTACTCTCTAAGGTAACTTGGCCCTAAGCCATTCAGGGCTTTAAAGGTAATAAGCAGCACTTTGTATTTTGCCCGGAAACATATTGTCAGCCAGTGTAACTGTTTCAAGACAGGCATAATACTGTATGGTCTCTCCAGGTTGCCCCAGAGACCAGTCTGGCTGCCACATCTTGAACTAATGGAAGTTTCCGAACTATGTACAAAGGCAGCCCCACGTAGAGTGCATTGCAGTAGTCAAGCCTGGAGGTTACCAGCTGATGCACCACTGTTTTGAGATCGTTCTCTTCAAGGAATGGACGCAGCTGTTGAATCAGCTGAAGCTGATAGAAAGCACTCCTGGCCATGGCCTCTTCCTGAGATACCAGGGTGAGGCCTGGGTCCAGGAGTACTCCCAAGCTGCGCACCTGCTCCTTCTGGGGGAGTGTAACTCCATCCAGTACAGGAAGATCTAACTCATCCCTCAGATTCTGAGCCCCTACAATGAGTCTTGCTTGGATTCAACTTGTTATCCCTCATCCAACCCATTACTGCCTGTAGGCGGGCATTTAGAGAATGAGTGCCATTTCCTGAAGATGAAAAGGCGTAGATTTGGGTGTCGTCAGCATACTGATAACACCCAGCACCAAACCTCCTAATGACCTCACCCAGCTGTTTCATATAGATATTGAAAAGCATTGGTGACAGAATGGAGCTCTGAGGGGCTTCATATAACAGCTCCCGTTCTGAGGAGCAACTGTACGATGAATTTATGTACGATGAATATTTATGTTCTGCTTTTCAACAAAAGTTCCCAAAGTGTTTTACATAGAGTTAAATAAACAAATGAACAAATAAATAAAATGGCTCCCTGTCCCCAAAGGGCTCACAATCTAAAAAATAAAATAGATACCACCAGCATCCACTGGAGGGATGCTGTGCTGGGATGGATAGGGCCAGTTACTCTCCCCCTGCTAAATAAAGAGAATCACCACTTTTAACTTTGCTCAGTTAGCAGGTCTAGAACTGTTGTCCACAGTGTTCTCTGGGGAGTAGCCCTCAAGGGCAGATGCCCATTCCATTCAGTATAGGCCATCATGCAGAGTGATGCCAGCCTTCCAGGGAATAGACCTGCCCTTCCTTGTTCTGCTCAGTTCAGAAGAAGCTTTGGTTAGCTCTCGCTTAGCTCTAGAGCAAGGGTAGGCAATCTTTGGCACTTAAGCTTTTGTTGAATTAAAAATATACTATTTTTATTTTAAAATAAATAAAATTTATTGTGGCTTTAGACAATGGGAGTTGTAGTTCAGCAACAGCTGGAATAACAAAACTTGCCTACCCCTGTTCTAGAGAATGTCCCATATAAAATGACAGTTGGTTGCCTGTTTCTCTTACGAGTTAGATGTAGTTCTCATTTTGAGTAGGTAAACCTGCATCTTCACTGTAACACAGACTACAGGTGGAGGCTCATGTGACTGAATTCTCCTCCATACCAAAATAAAACTCTGCATATAGGGAAGCAGCATATCAGGGAGATGTGTTCTTGCCTAGTGTTCTCCCTAACTTGTAGCTTTCTGCGTAGGATTTTTTTTAAAATGGGAGGACATTCAATTATGTTAGCCCCCCCATCTGGTACTGCCCAGATACACCATTACCACCATGGTAAGAACTAAGTCTTAGTTTCAACATACATACATCTCTCACCTTATCCAAGGAAGAAAACATTGATTGACTAGGCTCTCTGAGTTGTGGCTTGTTTTATGGCCTTTCCCCATTGGTGAGAATTCTGCTGGATGCCTTGAAGTTAAGGCGAGGAACGAGTTGTCTTTGTAAAGTAAGTGAACAGCTGGTCTGATATGAAGATGGCTAGAATTTTTGTCCACAATCTTCTCTGGGGAGTAGCCCTCAGGCAGATGCCCATTCCATTCAGTGTAGGCAGTTATGCAGAATGATGTCAGCCATCCAGGAAATAGAGTTTCCCCTCCTTGTTCTGCTCAGTTCAGATGAAGCTGGAAGTTTGAGTGGGCTTCTTAGGGCACTGAGGATGCAATTCAGGTTTCTGGTCATAAGCTATAAAGGACTGAATGGCTTTGGCCTGACACATTTAGAAGACTATCTTTTCCCATATACCACACTGTGATTCAGGTTCATCTAAGGATATCCTGTAACCAGCTTATTCCTGGTTTGGACAGCAAGAATGTACAGAGTGGCTCATAGGACTTGTTCTGGAAGCCTTTTGTGTGTGTGTGTGGGCTTGCCTGTACATCTCATAGGAATGTTTATAAGCATTTACAAATGTTTTTGCTGGTTCTCAATGAGTAGGAATATAATCCCCCCCCCCAAAAAAAGAATACTTAAAGTGGATACTTTTGAGGATGTTGAATTTAGTGCCTAATACAAGCCTCTGAATTTGCATGGTTGGTGTGCAAAATGACTACAGCCTTGATTTATAATATAAAGACTTGAGTAAATTCCGATTTTCAGTCAGGGTGACTACTGATTTCTCTTAGAGGTCCTTAGCAGCTCCTGTATGTCCAAGTGCTATGGATTCTTTTCAGCTTGTTCAGTGTGAGAATGTGGACAGGATCTTTGGGAGTGTGAAGGCATCCATGTGCATGATTGACAGTTCCCCTGCTTGCTAACTAGGGCAGCCAGGAGAAGGATGGCTGCTTGTTTGGGAAGGTTGTTAATGCTTTGCTGACTGGTGAGGGGTGGTGGTGATGCGATCAGGCTTTATAATTAACAAGTGAATTTCGGCCCGTTAAATAACGGGCTCTAGTAACGGGCGCTCCGGGCCCCCCGCCGCCATTCCCCCTCCCGCCGCCGCCAGCCTGCATGCTGCATCCGGTCTCCCTGCCGGGCAAGGGCCCCAAAGTCTCCGCGGCAGCCGCTGCCGCCCACCCTCCCAGCTGGCCGATTCCTCCTTACCCGTAAAAGTCCCTATTTCGAGAAGAAGAGAGGAGCTCGCAAGCAGAGCTCCTCTCTCTGAAAAGCCTCTTCCCGAACTGGCACTTTGGGCGCAAAGGATGCCTATTGCGTCCTTTGCGTCCATAGCGCCAGTTCGGGCATTGACTTTGCACAGAGAGGAGCTCTGCTTGCGAGCTCCTCTCTCCTTCTCTAAATATGGACTTTTATGGGTAAGGAGGAATCGGCCAGCTGGGAGGGCGGGCGGGTGGTTGGCGGCGGTCGGTCGGCAGACATGGCTGCCCGTGGGGACAGGAGCGGAGGACTTGGGCAGCTGAGGGGGCGGGCGGGCGGCGTTGGCGGGAATAGTTTGCGCCACATCAGATAATTTGGCCAACATGGCCGCCCGTGTCTGGGCGGCCGTATCTTTTTCGGCGGTTCTGGGCACGCGCTCTGCGCATGCCCAGAACTGCCCAAAAAGACATGGGCGGCACGGGATCACACACAGGGGTTTTATTATAGAGGATGGTGGTGATTTGTCCCAAATTTTGACAACGATCAAGTGGTCTCAAACCTGCCATTCTTGGGCAATGTGACCAAACTGATTGTCTGTCCGAATCCTTTTCCAGTTTCAGACCTAATTTTGGGACTGAAACTTCCTTGGTTGCACTAGTAGGTGACCTCTGCTGGGAGCTAGGCAAGGGGAATGCATCTCTGTTGGTTCTTCTGGACCTCTCAGTGGCATTTGATGCCATCAACCATGGTGTCTTTCTGGATTTCCTTGTTAAAGCTAGGGGGCACTGTTTTGTGGTGGTTCCGGTCTTTCCTGAAGGATACATTCCAGAAGGTGGTGCTGGGAGACTTCTGCTAGATGCTTTGGCCTATGACATCCTGCAGGGATCTATTTTGTCCCTCATGATTCTTAACATTTACATGAAACTACTGGGGAACGTCATCTGGAGCCTTGCTGTTGGGTGCCACCAGTGTGCTGATGAGTCCCAGTGTTATTTACCTAACCCAACCATAGCTGATGAAGCACTTAATGTCCTGAAGCTCCTGGGGTCAGTGAAAGGCATATTGTGGTCCAGTTAATTGAAATTAAATCCAGGCAAGATGAAGGCTCTCCTGGTCAAGAGAAATGCTGCCTCGGGGTGATATTCCAGATGGAAAGCACTCCCCTTAATGGATCAAGTTCACAGTTTGAGGGGAGTTCTGGACCTGTCATTGCGTCTAGATGTCCCGTTATTGGCTGTGGCTTGAGGGGCCTTTGTCTGGTGTGCTAACTGTATTGATTAAGACTGGTTCAAGGTAGTCTATATTCTCATTACATCTCAATTTGGAGTATTGTTGTTTACTTTATATGGGGCTGTCCTTGAAGAACATTGAGATAATCCAACTGCCCCAAAATGCAGTTGCTTAAGTCCTGTTGGGAGCAAGGCCCTTAGGATATAACATTTTGGCAGCTGCATGGTTGTCATTTCATTTTTGGGGGTACAATTCAGGGTGCTATTGATGACATTTAAAGCCCTAAATGGCTTAGGGTTGAGGTACTTAAATGACTGCCTGCTTCCACACATCTGCCTGCCTCATAAAATCTTCAAGAAAGGCTTCCTTTGTATGCTGTCTTGTTGAGGAGGCTCAGTTGGCAACCACATAAGAGAGGGCCTTCTTTGTGGTGACCCAACCCTCTAGAATTCCCTCCCATGCGTCTCCCCCTTGAGGTTCTATCAACTTCTGAAGGCCTGGTTATTGGGTCAGGCTTTCCCACACTCCTGATGACACCTTGTACTGTGATTTTTAGTCCATTTTGTGAGGCTTTTATCTTTCCAGTGATGTGGTATTGTGTGGCTTCAGTTGATAAGCTGATTTCACCTGTACTTATAAATTATTTTTTCTTTGCATTTATAATCTGCCTAGGATGTTGTTGAAAGGCAGGATACATTAATATCATCATCATCATCATCATCATCATCATCACACGGCCGAGATGCTACTCTAACATGTTTGTCTCCCCTTTTTGTAGAACGTGTATGTGAACATAAACCGCATCATGTCTGTAGCCAACCGTTTGGTTGAGTCGGGTCACTATGCTTCACAGCAAATCAAGCAGATTGCTAGCCAGTTGGAACAAGAATGGAAAGCATTTGCTGCAGCCCTGGATGAACGCAGTACCTTATTGGATATGTCGGCCATTTTCCATCAGAAAGCTGAGCAGGTCAGTACATTCCACACAGCAAACGGATCTCTCTGTGGTCTCACTTATTCTTGAAATAATTTGGAATCAAACCTTGGTTCCCATGCTTGTCTCTTAGCAAGGTATCATAGAAAAGAAGCCTCCAAGTGACTGTCAGTCCCCAAAGCAGCTGCCGACAGCTGTGCTTGGATCCCTCACCCCCAAGTGAGGAACTTGGCTTGACTTTGCACAAGAAAGTGAGCCACCACTACCCGACTCATCCTCATGGTATTGTAACTGTGTGTTTGCTAGAGGGAATATGGAGCTCCCTGACTTGATTTCCTTGCTCCCTCCAGTAAAGCACATGTGGGGCTGTGCTGCCATTAGGGTCATGCTCAAAGCATGGGCACAGAGCAAGCTGGAAAGGAGATCTCAAGGCAAGGATGTCTTATAAGTACTTTGGGGATTTAGCAGTCATACCAAACTGTAGAGATATTTTCCCCCCATGTGATACATAGTTAATAAAGGTAAAGTGTGCTGTCAAGTCGATTTTGACAAATGGTGCCCATAGAGCCCTGGAGTTTTCTTTGGTAGAATACAGGAGGGGTTTACCATTGTCTCCTCCCATGCAGTACAAGTTGATGCCTTTCAGCATTTTCCTCTATCGGGCTGCTGCTGCCCGATATAGCACCATCAGGGATTTGAACCAGCAGCCTTCTGTTTGTTAGTCAAGCATTTCCCCACTACACCATTTAAGGTGTTATTTAGATAGACACACAGACACAGACACACACAAACTGGGTCTCAGTCAGATTTTGGCTGTGCTTTTTACTTAAACAAAGCAATTGCTTGTACCAGTATACTTTTCCCTAACTTGCTTTCGTTGAATATCGACTTTTAGATATTTAACATTGTTACAGTTGCACAGTCTGCATTATCCACCAAACGTTTCACAAGGGAAGTAAAGGATAACTGGCAAAATGCAGATGTTGGAATGTAAAGACTAAAATTAAAAGTTTAACCTGAGGCAAACATTTGACTGTGATCTTTAGCTGCAGGCATTCTCGGTTATTTAAAGTAACATTTCTAAGTTATGCATAGTCACAAGTGAATTTAAGAACCGGATCTAGTGAGAAGCAGGCATAAATGTTCCTTGTATCCCCTAGTGAACTGTTGCCATAAGTAGAGCATGCCTTCCTTAAGGGAATGAGCTGTTCACTTGTAAACTCAGCTGAGTTACCCATCGGTTTTGCTTCTGTTATAGATAGTGATGTTGCTTAATTGTGGTTTTATTGAGCTAAGTGGGAGAGAGAAATGTACTCAGTTGCTCCCTTTTACTTGCTGTTCAAAACAGTTACAGCAGAATTTTTTGTTCTGATTACCCTAGATGTGGGTTAGATCATGTCCACTACCAACTAATTAGGGTAACAGATGAAAAAGAGGACAAGGATCCTGTACTTTTAATAATTGTGTAGAAGAGAGCATTCTGCCAGGAGCAGGTTTTATCACCCCTGCATTACTAGCTGCAACCTGTCAAACGTAAGTACAGGAACCTTCTTGACATCCAGTTGCCCTAGAACAGGGGTGGGCAATCAGCTCCAAACTACAACTCCTATTATCCCCAGCCACAATAAAGTCTTGCTGGGGATGATGAGAGTTGTAGTTAAACAGCTGGAGGACCAAGATTGCCCACCCCTGTCCTAGAGCCAGTCATTTTGGCAAAAGGAAACTTGAGTATATTGCTAAGAAGTCAGATGTAGTAGGGCCTTAAGTGGTAGTGTGGCATGGATTGGTTTAAAGGAAAGTATGGTAAATGTGATCCTGGAATGTGAGCTTTGCTTTGGATTCAGTTCAAACTCAGCCAGCGGATAGGCTGAATAAGGCTCCTTATCTCTTGCATAATTATCTCTTGCATTGCCTCCTTTGTCTTAAGGAGGCAATTATTAGACCACTTTTGAAGAAACCTACCTTGGATCCCTCAGAGTTGAGCAACTACAGGCCTGTTTCCAACCTTCCGTGGCTGGGCAAGGTAATTGAGGGTAGTGGCCTCCCAGCTCCAGACGGTCTTGGACGATACTGATTATCTAGACCCATTTCAAACTGGCTTTCTGGCGGGTGGGCTGTGGGGTGGAGACTGCCTTGGTCGGCCTGATGGATGATCTCCAGTTGGGACATAACAGAGGAAGGTGTGACTCTGTTGCTCCTTTTTGACCTCTTGGCAGCTTTCGATACTGTCAACCATAGTATTCTCCTGGAGCTTCTGAGGGGGTTGGGAGTGGGATGCACTGCTCTTTGGTGGCTCCGCTCCTACCTCTCAGGCAGGTTCCAGATGATGCCCCTTGAAGACTGTTGTTCAAAATCTGAAATTTTGTATGGTGTCCCTCAGGGCTCCATATTGTCTCCGACATTGTTTAACATCTACATGAAACCGCTGGGAGAGATCATCAGGAGATTTGGTGCAGGGTGCTATCAGTATGATGATGACACCCAAATCTACTTCTGCATGTCAGCATCATTGGGAGGGGGCATAACCTCCCTAAATGCCTGTCTGGAGGAGGTAATGGGCTGGATGAGGGATAACAAACTGAGACTGACTCCAGATAAGACAGAGGTACTCATTGTGTGGGGTCGGAACTCGGGAGATGAGTTTGATCTGCCTGTTCTGGATGAGGTCACACTTCCCTAGAAGGAACAGGTATGCAGTCTAGGGGTGCTTCTGGATCCGAGCCTCTCCCTGGTGTCCCAGGTTGAGGTGGTGGCTGGAAGTGCCTTCTATCAGCTTCGGCTGATAAGCCAGCTGCGACCGTTTCTTGAGATAAACGACCTCAGAACAGTGGTACATATGCTGGTAACCTCCAGAATGGATTACTGTAACACACTCTATGTGGGGCTGCCATTGTGTATACTCCAGAAATTACAGTTGGTTCAGCATGCGGCAGCCAGGTTGGTTTCTGGGTCATCTTGGAGAGACCATATTACTCCAGTATTGAAAGATCTAAACTGGCTGCCTATGTGTTTCCGGGCAAAATACAAGGTGCTGTTTATAACCTATAAAGCCCTAAATGACTTGTGCCCTGGGTATTTAAGAGAACATCTTCTTCATCATGAACCCCACCGCTCATTGAGATCATCAGGAGAGGTCCGTCTGCAGTTGCCATCGGCTCGTTTGGTGGCTACTTGGGGACAGGCCTTCTCCACTGCTGCCCCAGAGCTTTGGAACACGTTCCCTGCTGAAATAAGAGCCTCCTCATCTTTAAAAAAGTCTTTAAAGACTCACCTATTCACCCAGGCTTTTAATTTAATATTGTTTTAACAGTTTTATCATCATTTTAAAATGTTTTAAAAACGTAAATTGTTGTTATGTTTTCACTTTTACTGTGTCATTTTTTTGTTTTAACTACTGTTTTAAGGTGGGGGGTTTTTTGGTCATTTATTTTAACTAATATTTTAGCTTTTTGTTTGTTTGTTGTAAACCGCCCTGAGACATGAGTTTTGGCGGTATAGAAGTGTGTTAAATAAATAAATAAATAATAAGGTGATATGATGTTATTGTCAGTCTCCGCTGTGAACCACGAGGTACTGGGTTCAAATATCAGAAGGTGGCCTTAAGCAAGCCATACTTCCTCAGTCCTCTCCTCCAAGTCAGTAATATATTGTGTTTATTTATTTTTAATTGGTTTTTACATTAATATCCCGCTCTTCCTCCAAGGAGCCCAGAGCGGTGTAACATGGTTATGCTTCTCCTCACAGCAACCCTGTGAGGTAGGTAAGGCTGAGAGAGAAGTCAGATCTCTCAGGTGACTGGCCTAGAGTCACCCAGTGAATGTCATGGCTAAATAGGGATTTGAACTCAGGTCTTCCTGGTCTTAGTCCATCACTCTAACCACTACACCACACTTGCTTATGAAGATAATACTGACCTCTTGTGCAGGATCATGGTAAGGATTACTGAGAGAATGTCTTTAAAGAGCCATATAAATGCTAAATGTGGGCAGGTCAGGAACTCAGGGATAGAAGGCATGCTATGCATGCAGAAGATCCCAGATTCTGGAATCCTCAGTTAAAGGTTATGGGACTTGGAAAGATCTGACCCAAGATCTTGGAAAGCTGTTGCCATTCAGTATAAGCAGTGCTAGGCTTAAAGGGACCTATGATCTGACTCTATATAAGACAGTTTCATATTTTGCATATGTAAACAGGTATGCAGTCTGTGGGTGTGTCTGGATCTGAACCTCTCCCTGGTGTCCCAGGTTCAGGTGGTGGCCAGAGGTGCTTTCTATTGGCTTTGGCTGATACACCAGCTGTGTCGGTTTCTTGAGATGAACAACCTCAGAACGACCTGCAGTGTGCTCTCTGTGGGCTGCGTTGGTACATAAGTGCAGTTGGTACAGAATGTAGTAGCCAGGTTGGTTTCTGGGTCATCTCGGAGAGACCATATTACTCTTGTGTTGAAAGAGCTACACTGGTTGCCAATAAGTTTCCAGGCAAAATACAAGGTGCTGCTAATTGCCTATAAAGCCCTAAACAGTTTAGCCCAAGGGTTTTTAAGAGAACATCTTCTTCGCCATGAGCCCCATCGCCCATTGAGATCTTCTGGAGATGTACTCCTATGGTTGCCACTAGTTCGTCCAGTGGCTACCCAGGGACAGGCCTTCTCCTTTGCTGCTCCTGGACTTTGGAATGCGCTCCCTGTTGAGATAAGAGCCTCCCCATCTCTGGCAACTTTTAAAAAGGCCACCGAAGACATATTTGTTCACCCAGGCTTTTAGTTAGATTTACAGTTTTAATACTTTTAATGATGGGTTTTAAATTATTTTAATGTTTATATGATTTTAACTGCCCAGAGATGCAAGTTTTGGGCGGTATAGAAATTGATTAAATAAATAAAGGGGCTGTAATTCACTTCCCTACTTGTTACTTTCCAGTGAGTCCAGACATTGGGGTGATCTGCAGTAGGGATGTGCACGGAACTGCGGAGCTGAGGTCCGGCACTGGGGTGGGGGTTCCTTTAAGGGTGGGGGAGGGAGTGTGTATTTACCTCTCCCGCCGCTTTCCCCCCACTGGCACGCATATTTTAGTAAGCATTTGGGGCAGCAGGGTACCTCCCTGCCGCCCGTTCCCCCCAGTCGTCAGCAAAAGGCTTCAGAAAGTCTTGTGCGTGTGTCATGTCTCCGTGACATGCGCGCGTGCATAAGTAAAAAGCTTTCTGAAGCCTTTTGCTGACCGGGGGAAGGGGCGGCAGAGAGGTACCCTGCCACCCCAAATACTTACTAAATTACGCACGGCGGGAGGGGTAAGTACACCTTCCCCCCACTCTTAAAGGAACCCCCACCCCGGCGCTGAACCATTCCATGTCTGGACTGGTCCGGAGGCCTTTAGAATGGCCTCTGGACCGGTCTGTGCACATCACTGCACATTAGAATGTAGTCCGATTTATATCCGGTTTTTAAAAAATCCACTGTTTCCATCAGTTTTGGGTGGCAGCTTCGGACTTGCAATAAATCCACGGTAAAGCCTGCTGTCTAGGAAAGCTACAGGAGGCAATTTCTCTGAACAAAGGCTCAACTGGGGAGGGGGTGAAGTAGGAAGCACTTTCCACTTCCTCCCTAGAGCCAATATTTTTCTCCTATCTTCACTGGAAATGACTGATCATTTCAGGGGCTGGTCTGCTACACTGCCTAAGCTGTACTGGTTCTGCCTTTTGTGCGTAGATTCTTAGGTGGCAGTCTTAAAAACAGTTATTGTAGTGCAAGCCCCACTGAACACAGTGAGACTGACTTCTGAGTAAACAGGCATAGGTTTGTGCTGCACATTCTTACACACATTCATTTATGCAGTTTTGTGGCAATCCTGAATGTTTCCCTAGTCCTAATTGCCCATATGAGCATGCTTGTGTTTCAGACGCACAACTCCTATTAACTTGTATGCATACTTCTCTTCCATCTACCTTGCAACTTAGAACTCTGTGTCCCCACTGTCCTCCATTTGCCCAGCCAGTGTGATGTAGGCAGTGGCACCCAAATGAGTAAGAGAAGATAATTATATTGTTTGTGTGCCGTTGTTGCCCCCCACCCCCACCCCTGGTGCAAATGCAGCTTAAGGAGAAATAAAAATAGAACATGTAGGAGGCTAGGATTAATTGAATTAGCCTCATTAATGGTTTGTTCTGCTATATGCTTGGGTGCTTAATTGTAGTACTTTCTCAGCAGTAAAACAGACTCTGAATTATAAGCTACATAGTTATCACCACATGTATATATGTCTCAGAGTGAGGGCGATACACAAGATTTGATACGGTTTTCCAATGCCAGGGATTGCAGCTGAACCATTGAGCTCTTGGATGTCTTTAGAACTGTCCTATTTCACATGTGAATTGAGGGTTGGCTGCAGATTATTTTAGTGCTTCCATATGTGTTTGTTTCCTCTCCCAAGCCCCTCCACAGTTAACAAAGTGTTCTCATTTTACTACATATTTTAACAACTGCCTCTCATTTGTAGAGGATAGCACAATAAATTTGTATTTCTTTTTTGAACACAACCAATTTTTTAGACTAGATGAAGCAATAGTAGAAATGAGTTTGTTTTAGTTAGTATTAGAAACTTGTTGAAAAGGTTCCTTATACTTGTTTTGCTTTTTCTCATGCTGCTGAATGCTCTTTTGTTAGAAGAAAGCAGAGTTTTAAAACTCTCTGTATTAAGATGACTGATACAACGCTTACTTAAAACACTAGCTTTGATTGTCATTTGCACAATAGTATGCCTGAAACCTAATGTTCTCTCTCGTTTATGCTTGGTTGTGAGTAACTGGCATTGTCTTTCCTTCTAGTACATGAATAATGTGGATTCTTGGTGTAAGGCATGCGGTGAGGTAGAGCTTCCATCGGAACTCCAGGACTTGGAGGATGCCATCCACCATCACCAAGGAATATATGAACATATCACACTGGCGTATTCTGAGGTAGGCAATCTTATTTTCTCTGTTCAAGTGGCTTGTATGCAGCACTTATATTAAAGTAAATACTATTTCAAACATTATAATTATACAGTAAAATATCTGTATGAGTGTAGCATATACATGTCTGCAAGAACATCTTACAAGTCCACTCCTTGGGGGCCATGATTCTGCAGCTCGCTATTTGAGTATACATTCAGTAGTAAAACCAGGTTTACTTTTTTGTAATGTGCGAAAAGGCTCAGCAGTGATAAATGATAACAGATTTGTCACTGGCCATTAAAAAAATCCCTCTGATAATTAGTGTTAGTATATGCTAGTGCATGTGTGTGATGTTCAGCTTTTTCTTGCAACAAGTGTTGCTTTTGTTTCAAATCTTGGCCAGAGTTGGGGAGGGAGGGAGTTAATGTATCTGAGAAACATTCACTGTCAATAAACATGCAACCTATAAACTTTAGTTGTGTTCTATTGAGATAATGTACTGAATCTGTTCCTGGGTTCCCTTTCTTGCTTAGGGATTTATCATTAGTTATAACCACTCATATTTCTCTTAGAAATTTTGTATCCTATGCTTCCACCCCCGCCCCCAGCCAGAATTCTGTCTTTGTACATTATTGGCATTTTTTTTTTCTTCCTACCCGCACTGTACATATTTTCTTCCTAAATTATCCCGGTAATTTCTGTGGGGCCTGTCAGGAAGAGTCAGGGCCATTCTCCTCGAGGAAAGCTCAGAACACCAATCAGTCCTAGACCAATCATCTGTGCCCTTATAACACATAACAAAAATGTTGAGGGTGGGGGGGAAGTGTGATGTCCCTGTTGTCTTTTGATGGGGAACAAAAATACTGTGCCCTCCACCAGGGAAAGCAGGAAATCGTGTGTAGCAATCCTCATTATACCAAAGAGCTGTTGCATTAACCCATCCTGCCTCACACTGTCCATGATTAACCATTTTGAAATGCAGCATATGATCTGGATCAAGATCTGTTGAGTTCCATAAGAATGGATAATGTGTCTGCTCAGGACCCTCACAGTAGAATGCTGCAGCTCATCAAGGTGATGGAGCCCTCCCACACGCCTTCAGCGTGCTATTTAAATGTGGGCTGGGTGCCTGTTCTTCAGTTCTTTTCCAACCGCCATTGCGTTCAGTCCTTGGGCTGTCATGCCTTGTTGCTTAAGTTCTTTCTGAGTTTATCTTTAAGATTAAAAAGACTGAATTTATTGGTTTTGACTTGGAACGTCTTCCAAACCTTGCTAGTGTTATTTCAGAATAGAACGGACTTTGACTACAAATTAGATTATCCTTAAAATGGCTGAGGAGAAACGGACCTTCAAGAGGTGCACTGGCTGGTAATGCCAAGCTTCCCTCAAAAGATCTCCATGATTTGTGTTTAATCTGCCTGGAGAAGAGCACAATGTGTCTCCATGCAAAATATGCCTATCTTTCTCAGAGCAGACGAGAAAGAATCGGGCCTTGCGACTTTGCGTCGCCATTTATGATGAGGTGCAAAGCCCTTCAACATCGGGAGAACCCTGCCCTACGACCTCATCGTCTACTTCAAAAACTTCAATGTTGACGCCAAAGCATCCTCCTACGAGACTGCAGCCATCGACTTTGAGCTTGGCATTGGCATCGTATAGAATCCCAAAAATCTCTTCAAGGTCTACTCCCTCTTCAACAACAGAGCATTCGAAGTTGAAACATAAACATTCAGGATTGGAGGACCCTCTCTTATCCCCAAGACTAAAGAAGTCTAAAATACAGTGGATTTAATGAAGGAAAGGACACCTTCTCCTTCAGATCTTCAGAACCTGCCCTCTAAATCCACTACTTCTGATGTTGGGATCGACAAGCATTGCTCGACATTGAGAATTTCAACTTAGAAGGAAAAGGAGCAACCAAGAGCAGAAATATTGAGAGCCGTCAACCACACATGGACAACGAAATAGTCAACATCAACATTCAAAGATTTCTCACAAACATAGGAAGCAGAAACTCCTGGGGAATCAGTTACAACACTGTCCTTGGTCTGCAAAACACCAGGTACACTAACTTCTGCCCATTTGACAGAACCCTCGCCATGGCATACATGTGGCTTCACACATTCATTGGCTGCAGGGGCAACACTGGCATCAACATTTATGGGGACCAGGTCTCCCAGTTTCCCTACGACTTTCAAGAGGATCAACCCTGGAAGTCTTCACAGACAAAACGATATCTACTGCTAGCTACAGTAGCAGCTCCAATTCATACTGTACACACCCTGACTGGAGCTGATAACCATTGTAGCCATTGTAGCCATGCCATTACAATCTACAATTAATACTGTTTCAGTGACCACACAGACGGCTCCCTGTCAAAGTTTTAAAAGATACAGCTATACAGACTTTTTAGGAAAGCCTGGAGATTGGGACACAAACACTGAATATTCCAACTCCATGAAAAACTACTAATGAAACACAAACATGTGTACCTCCTTCTCCATCTCATTTACTTTCAGATCACCATGGCTCTTTGGACTTCGAGTCTAATCCAGATGACCCAGACAACAGAGTTGATCCTCCAGTTGACGTGGCCCCAACCACTCACGTCTCCCCTAATGAACAAAATAAAGTGTAACACTGTCATGTTAGGGAGATGGCTAAGGAGCTGCATCATCATAGAAGATGTCACAGACATACTACTCCTGCAGATAAAAAAGGGAGAAAAATGGATTTTGGGTGTCGAAAAATTTATTCCACCTCCTGCCTATTGGTTAAAATAGTGAATTATTCAGTGTGCACAGCAAAATTATACTTGTGGCTTATGGGAGGATTTACAGAATGTTATGGAGGTCCTCTCTCCTGAAGAATTTAAAAAGTAATTCCAGGACATGTTGGATAAATCAGCAGCACTTACCCACCAACAATTTAGCACTGCCAAACATCTGGCTGAGACTGAGTCATGCTCTTTGGCAGCTGCTATCTCCCTGTAGAGACTCACGTGGCTTCACTCCACCAGCTTGCAGGGAGACATGAAAAAAAGAATGGAGGGCTTACCTTTCAACGGTAAGGGCCTCTTCAGTGAGGACATAGACTCCACCATGGAGAAAATGAAGAAATCAAAATTCACCGCTAAAACTTTTATTGCATCAACATCTACCTTCTCCGATGGCTCCAAATACCATCCAAATTTGAGGCAGAAATCCACATTTAAACATCAGGAACACCGTGATTTTAAGAAGCAGTACCAACCTTACCACAAGCATCCTTTTCACGGCAGGGAGAGGTCAGGCATACCCCAGCGTGCGAAGCAGACTGAGCCTCAGAAACATCTTTGAGGTTCAGATCCACCCACTGTCACCACTAGACTCCACCCTTCTCCTGCCACCGGGGCCCACAACATCTTGGCAAGTGAGAAACACCAGTCTCACCACATAACATCTGACTGCTGGGTCCTAAAGATCATATCTTTAGCCTACACTATAACATTCAGAACAACCCCAAAGTTTACAGGGATCACACTTAACCCTCCCAGGTGTCATTAGAAATGAAGGAGCTATTTGCCAAAGGGACTATTGCCCTGGTACAGTGGGTGCGCAGACGGGAGGGTTTTTACTCCCATTACTTCTTGATCCCAGAGAGAGATGGCAGCATATGACCTATCATTTGTCCATGTGCTAAAATTCCACATAATAGCATTCCAAGAGATCCGACCTGTTCTATACCAAGAGAACTGGTTTGTGACGCTGGATCTCAAATACACCTACTTCCACATTTGCATCAGGACATGACACACAAAATATCTGAGGTTCTAAGTAGGAAATAAAGTGTACCAATACACAGTCTTAGCCTTTGGGCTTGCCACTGCCCCCAGGGTATTTACAAAATGTATGACTGCAGCAGTGTTCTCTCGATTTTTTTTCATCTGTGTGCGAAATGAGTTTTGTTCTGGGCAGAAGTATCAAGATAGTGTGCGCGCACCTGCATTCAGAATGGGGCCTTCCTGATTCAACCTGAGCAGGGTCTAAAATTAACAGAGCTGATATCAAAAAAACTTGTGAGTGCAGGCATGTGCACACGCATTATAGGGAAAACTGGGCTGCAGTGGTAGCTTATTTGTGGACACAGGGCATATCAGTCTATCCTTACCTGGACGACTGGCTTCTGACTTCCAAAACAAAGAGTTACTTCCTCAGACAAAATATGTATTATCTCTTCTCCAAGACTTGGGGGTCCAAGTCAATTGGAAAAATCCAAGCTGGAACTAGTTCATGAAATCAACTACATTGGGGCTGTTCTAGACACAGAAACCAGGAGGGCATACTTACCTCAGGAATGCTTCCAGTGCATCAGGGTCCTGATTCTCCTTTTCTAGCAACATCCATCTCAACCAGCCCAACTCATTCAAAGACGCCTAGGTCTTATGGCATCCTGCAACGCAGTGGTGTGATATGCCCAGTTAGATGCACAAGTTGCAACTTTGGTTTCTGTCGGTCTTCTGCCTGAATGTGCATCATCAGAACCTATGTCTAGTGATCTTGGATCAAATTCTACGCTCACTTACCTGGTGATCAGTGGTCAGTAATCTGTTGGAAGGGGTTCTTTTTCAAATGATGACTCTTTCAAACTGGCTAACAGATCCGTCTCTGTGCTGGGCTGGGGGCCCCACTGCGGATCATATCAGTTACAAGGCAAGTGGACCTTGCAACAAAAACAATTAAATATCAATTTCCTGGAACTTTTAGCCATCTTCAAAGCAATGAAAGCTTTCCTACCACTTCCACAGGAAAACGTTCTACAGGCGCAGTTAGATAATGCTTAGACAACATCCTGGCCGATGACCCGAGTTGGGTTTTCCCACAGTAACAACACCATGAATGGAAAACCAAGACAGAATATATTACACCTCTCTTCACAAGTTGGATACGGCCAACTGTAGATCTGTTTGCCTCCTTGGAGAACACAAAATGCACTCAATTCTGCTACAAGACAGGGTACAACCTATGATCACTAGGAGGCGCCTTCCAGATGGATTGGCAGCAAGAGATCCCTTATATGTTTCTTCCATGACCACTGATCAGCCGAGTGGTTGCCCACCTTCCAATGGCTCCAACAACCTGGTGACTCCATGGTGGCCAAGACAACTATGGTTTCCACAGGTACTCAGACTGTCAGGGAACCGCTACCACTGGAGCCAGATCTCTCAACATGGGACAACGGCAGCACACTGCACCCAGATGTTCTCACACTCCGTCTGACAGCATGGCTAATCGACTCTTGAACAGGATCCTTCTGAACCAGAGAAAGCCTTCTACCAGGTGTAATTATAAAGGCAAATGGCTCTGATTCAACTCCTATACAAGGATGTGTGGTTTTCGCTTTGCCCAAGCCACAATCAAGGACGTACTCTACTTGACTGATTTAAAATCACAAGGGCTGGCAAATGCATCTTTGAAAGTGCACCTAACAGCGCTATCCAAGACATCTAGGCTATGATGGAAATACTCTCTTTTGACACTCAAAGAGTAAAGTCTTCCTCAAAGGCCTCATGAATGTATATCCACCTGTCTGCACACCCATCGAACCATGGAGCACATCCTTGGTCCTTTCAACTTTGACAGATGATCCATTTGAACCTATGGGTTCTGCCTCCATCAAACTTTGAAAACTGCCTTCTTACTGGCCATAACTATGGCTAAATAGATTCGCCATACACCAGCATCTGTCCGGATAAAGTGCTAATGAGTATGGATCCAGACTTTCTACCCAAGGTGGTGTCCGACTTCCACTTCAACCAGGACATTGTCCTTCCTACATTCTTCCGGAATCCATCTACCGCTTTAGAACATGCAGTGCACTATTTTGATGTGCAGATGGCTTTTTTATATTACCTGGATTGCACCAAGGACTTCAGATCCATCAAGTGTCTGTCGGTAGCATTCAAGGGCTCTGCGAGAGGCTCCCACATTTCCAGACCACTGGTTGAACTCATCCAACTGGCATACAATACACAGAATGTTTAACCACCTGAAGCAATCAAGGTGCTCCATTTTCTGAAATGCCATCAGGGTGGCAGCCATTTGCGTGCCCACACGTCTGTGCTGCTGCGTGCGGGCGCAACAGATACTTCCGGCTAGTTCTGGTAAATGGGGCAGCAGGGAGGTATGCTGCCACCCCGATGGACTTTCCAAAAAGGAAAACTGCACTGCTTGGCCCGCCTTTAAATAGCACTCTGAAGGCATGTGGGAGGGGCTCAGTCACCTCGATGAGGTGCTGCATTCTACCGCAAGGGTCCTGCACAAGCACATTACCCATTCTTATGGATATCAACGGATCTCTACCAGATCAATTGTTAACAGGTGAACAACCTGTTTTTATGCTTTTAATGACTGGTTTGTCTAGCATTTTTTGCAATGCCTAAACCTCTCTTTAGCTTAATGATGTTAATTGTTGCTGTTCTAATTATCACTAAGCAACAGAAATACGATACGAATGGTTGGCACTCTTCCATGATGCTGTGATGGAATGAAGATAAGAGGACCTTTTAGGCTCTACTTCTCCCCCTTCTCCCTCCCCCAACCTCAGTGTGATGAGATCCAGAGCAGGAGAAAAACAGTTTCTGTATCGCAGGGTCCACAAAATCTTGCATTCATATAAAGATAGCACTTTGAATGTCTGAATGCAGTGAGAGGCGTAGAGCTTCTGAGGAAGGATGTTTGGTGTGTGAGGGAGAGAAAATGCACATGCATCTGAAGAGGCACGAAACATGATTTGTAGGTTTGACTCAGACTGAAGTTACCACCTCTTGCTTAAATATGACAGTCACACCTCAAATAATGTAAACCGCCCTGAGCCTTTTGGAAGGGCAGTATAAATTTTAAAAAAAAATAGAGCTGGCTTGGCAAAGTTAAATTCACAGGATGTTAGTGATGCTCTGAGAGTTCTTGTAGCAGAAACTGCTACACCATTTGTAGTACAGCCTCTGTTTGAAACTTCCAGCAAAGGAGCGTTCACCCACAGATTGAGGCAGACTGTTTTACTGTTGGATAGTCAGGATATTAGTCCTCATGCCTAACCTAAATCAGCTTCCTTGTAATTTCAACCCATTGGTTCTAGCCCTTGCCCTCAGGAGCAACAGAAAACAAGTCTGCTCCTTCTCTGTGGCGGCCCTTAAGATACTTAAGCCCTTAAGGTGGCTCTTGTATCTCTCCTTCTCTTCTAGTGAGCTGAGCAGTTTGAGGTGACTAAAAAGCACAGGAGGACTCCCATAGTCACCCTGGGGCAGAGAAGGTTAACAAGCCCTTTGCCTGTGTGGGAAGAAGTCGGAAGACACAGCCAGTGTTGCTGGCCCTTTAGCCCATGCTCAGCTGAAAACACAGCTCCTGTTAAAAATTAATTGCTGACCAGGGTTGTATGATACAGCTGACGACTACTACATTGCAAAAATACACTAGATGTTCCTGACAGCTATGACTTTCATAAGTGTCTTGCTTTTAATTTCTCCCCACAATATTACAAAAACCTATTTAAGAATGAAGTATGTAGTTTATGCAATAATGCACAGCGTTCCTTGTTTTGCCTTTAAAACACCATTTTAGCAACAACGAGATGTGTTGGAGAATCAGCATAGAAATGTTGTTAGTTTGTTCCTGCATTAAAGTGAAAAACAATGTGATGACCACCATGGAGACAAACCAAGCATTCTGAAGCCTCATGTGATCCACTGTACCACTTCATTCTTCGGATGGTAGTTAGAATGTTTTAATGTTTAAAAAACATCTCCCTACAGTTCCCTGCACTTTCAAAACTACTGTATCTGGGAGATGGCAGCGCTAGCAACCTCTGCCCACCATTCTATTTCTGTATGTTCATGCATTATTTTGTTGTGTGTTTAATGTGGATGAGGATTCCAATGCTTGATTCTCTAAATGTAGTTTAAGTGGTGTAATCCAGCAACAGAATCAGTATTTTCTTTTGGCATATACAGTAACAGCCATTTGACTGGGTTCTTTCAATAATGTTACTATGAGGATTTCCCCCCCACATAAACAAGAGAAAAATCCTCCCAAGAGATGGCAGTGTCTTGCTGAAAAAGTCATTCGTACGTGGTCCTTTAGTCAGTTAGAAAATGCTTTAAAAAGGAGGAAGACAACCTTGTACTATCATGGTACAGAGTCAATTACTTTCATTGGCATGAGGCAGAAAAGAAATTAGAATTCCATTTCTGTATTTATAAAAAGGACTGTGAAGATTAAGGGACCTACACTTCTTTTCTTGTTCAATACACCTGAATAAATTGTAACCAAAAGGATGTGTTCACTCAAGCATCAGATTGATTACTGAGTGAAAAATTACTTCTGCCTCCACTGTCATGCTTAATATTTGGCTGTTGTTTGAAAGTAGATTGGCGAAGTAACCAGTTTTTTGCCAGTTCTTCTGCTCCTTTTACGAGCAGAGCTACTGGAAGCATTTAGCTTGATAAGACTGGACTTTTAAGCAATATGCATTCAGTTAGTCAAGCTAGGTGCCGATACAACTTTCCAATAACATCATTTCAGAGCAGACATGATTCCTTGACGGTTTCAAAACTTAGAAACAGAAAACACATTGATTACTGGCAATTTATTCTCAAGTTTGCCTTGGACTGAGTTCACACAGAAGACTTAAAAAGATCCTCCCCATGGTCAGAAACCTTGTGCTAGTCAGCGGGAGTGCTTCTGAGCGTAAACTCTTTCTTTCTGCACTGTGACCTACCTGCTCATTCACACACACAAAGAAATCCAGCAGCAGGAGGATTCTTTTCATGGCTCCAGAGAAGACCGAGGAAGCTGCTGCAGTGCTGGCATGGGAGGGCAGTACCGGCTCGAATCAATAACTGCTACCTCCGGCTAAAGACTTCTGACTCGATTGAAGCCTTTTGTGGACATTGCCTTTTCATTTTAAAATTCGGGGATACCATGATAGCTGCAACAATGACTTGTGAGGATGATTGCACCTGGGCTCATGTGTGACTATGGAAGCTAATGTCTGTCTGAATGAACATTTGCCAGTAGTGGCACCCTTCTGCGGTGGTGCAGTGCTGCATCTGCACCACTACCTTTCTTCATTTCCTCAGACTTAAACAGAATGTATGGGGTCACCTTTGGCCAGCTGCCATAGTTATAGATCAGTTATTAAATATGACGTGTAATTTGCTTAATCCCCTTTATATCTCAGCTTGCTTTCGTGCTGAAACTGTTATGCAAGATGAAAGTAGCAGGCTGATGGCCATAGTTTTTGGTATGTGAATAGGAGCTTATAAGATGCAGTGCTTGGTGGTGGGGAGGGGGGGAGCAGCAAAACTAAAGTAACAAAGCAACTTGCATAATTTAGTCACAATGAAGCAACAACCATACATGTTAACAGCTCTGGATTTGTAAGGTGCTTATATTCAAAAGGTGAAGTATGGTGTTCTGTATGTGCAGCAGCACTTTTCAGGCCTCCCATTCCTACGGTGCCTTGCCTCTCTGCCTGGCTCCCCTCACCCCCACCCAATCCACGACCTAAGTGCATCAAAATAAACCCTCTCAAACCTCTGCAGGGTGGGAGCTTTGATGTGGATAAGAAGGCCTATGTCTGGAAGGGGAAAACCTTCTGTCCCTCTGCATATATGGGACTGTTTTGATTCCAGCCGTAATATGTACCAACATGCACTTGTGGGAGAGGAATATCAGTTAATTGTTGGATTTGGAAAGGCAAGTGCAAAGTTTGAATTGCGGATATTGTAATTGTGAAGCGCGTAAGCGAGCACTTAAGTTCTTATTTTGCTGAACAGATGAGCCAAGATGGAAAGTCTCTACTTGACAAGCTGCAACGGCCTTTGACTCCTGGAAGCTCAGACTCTCTAACAGCTTCAGCCAATTACTCCAAGGCAGTGCATCATGTCCTAGATGTTATTCATGAAGTACTGCATCACCAGAGGCAACTGGAGAACATCTGGCAGCATCGGAAGGTTCGCCTACATCAGCGGCTTCAGCTGTGTGTTTTTCAACAGGATGTACAGCAGGTCAGTTCATGGCTCCTGGTGTTGGGATGTAGTGAATTGTAGATGCTTGCAAAGCATTAAAAAAACAAAACAAAGCTCACCTTTCACCCGACATTACTTTTTATCAAGAAGAGGAGCAGACATGATAGGAAGGAAAAATTCTAAGCCAGTGCACTTTGATCCCCCTTAATCAGCCAAGCACTACCTGATGTGATAAAAGTAATGATTGACCTTGTCTTCTCAAATTGCAAACAGGGGCCAAAAGCAAATGTCAAGCTGAGAAGGGAGGACATTAATTGCAGTGGGATGGGTGAGGGGGAAGAATGATTGGTGTGTGTGAGTATCTACAATACACATATTTTAAATATTACTGCAGATAGGAAAATGGCATCCTATTTTAAGGTAAGCATGTTTTAGGACTGCATCTTTAGTAACACATGCAACTGAATGCCAAACATGCTTGGTTGTGTGTGGAGGAAATGGTATGGCATATAAGAGAAACATGGACTTAGTTTGGCACAAATAAAATGGTACAGTAAAAGTAAAGTGTGCCGTCAAGTCAATTTTGACTCCTGGTGCCGACAGAGCCCTGTGGTTTTCTTTGGTAGGAGGGGTTTACCATTGCCTCCTCCCACATAGTATGAGATGATGCCTTTCAGCATCTTCCTATATTGCTGCTGCCTGATATAGTACCATTGGGGATTCAAACCAGCAACTAGGGGTGTGCACGGAACCGCCACACTGCGGTCCGGCACTGGGGTGGGGGGTAGCTTTAAGAGTGGCGGGAGGGTTTACTTACCCCTCCCGCTGCTTTCCTGCTCTGGCGCTGTAAAGTTACGAGTAATTGGGGTGGCAGGATACCTCCCTGCCGCCCCTTCCCCGCTGCTGCTCTGCAGACCTCCCAGGAGTGCTCATCACGTCTCTGATGTGTGCGCGCAAAGCACTCCTGGGAGGTTTGCAGAGCAGCAGCGGGGAAGGGGCGGCAGGGAGGTATCCTGCCGCCCCAATTACTCTGAAGATTACGGCGCCAGAGCGGGAAAGCGGTGGGAGGGGTAAGTAAACCCGCCCGCCGCTCTTAAAGCTACCCCCGAACCGAGCCACCAAGGTCCGGACCGGTCCGGAGGCCTTTACAATGGCCTCCGGACCGGTCCGGGCCCATCCCTACCAGCAACCTTCTGCTTGCTAGTCATACATTTCCCCGCTGCGCCACTTAAGGTGATAAAGAAAATGGTAGATATATAAAAAATAAATGCTGGAGCAAAACATGCTTCCACACTTCAGAGAGCACACATTCTCTCTTAAGAACAAATAATTGATTGATGTATGTGCAAATTCTGAGCATGCCCAGCTGAAGGAAACCTGAAGAGTTCCAGAGGGAGGGAACAAGTGACGGGTTGAATAACTTGGACCAGCTTAGAAAAGTGACAGTTGGCATACCTCCAGGATCCCATGGTGATAGAAGCATAAGCTCATGAGGAGAAGAGAATGAACCCTGAACCCTCGAAGCAACTGTTGGGGGCAGGGAGCATCCAGGCCCTTCAGTGCAAGTGACTGAAAAGAGTAGGAAGAAGTGTGGCAAGGGAGTTCATTTGGCTGGAGAGTAGAAGATAAGAGGAGTAGAGAGCTCACCTTTTAGAGAAAGAAGCAACATGCTGAAAAAGAAGCTTTTATTTACTTACTTGTATCCAGTGGTATCCCAGCTCATCAACTAATAATCAGAACTTGCCAGACTTAGTTTAAAGAATGTGAAATATACCCAGGTCCTCCAAGTGTGGGGGGCAGATCCTGTGCTTATCATATCTACATGAAATGGCTGGGAGAGATCATCAGGAGATTTGTTGCAGGGTGTTTTCAGTATGTTGATGACACCCAAATTTATTTCTCCATGTCAGCATCATCAGGAGAAGGCATCATCCCCCTACTGGTGCAGGCCTGGAGGCTGTAATGGGCTTGATGTGGGCTAGTAAATTGAGATTGTATCCAGACTAGACAGAGGTGCTGTTGGTCAGTAGGAGAGCCAATTGGGATGAAGGGATTTGACTGGTTCTGGATGGGGTTGCACTCTGCTTGAAAGAGCAAGTGCACTTCTTCGGAGTAGTGCTGGACCCAGCTCTGCATTTAGATGCTCAAGTGGAGGTGGTGGCCAGAGATGCCTTTGCATGGCTTTGGCTAGTGCGCCAGCTGCATCTCTTTCTCAAGAAGACAGATCTGGCCACTGTTACCCATGCCCTAGTCACATCACAGCTGGATTACTGTAATGCACTCTACATAGGGCTGACCTTCAAGAATATTTGGGAACTGCAGCTAGTGCAGAATGTGGCAGCTAGGATTTTATCTGGAGCTTTCCGTTGGGATCATATTACACCCATTCTGAAAGAGTTGCACTGGCTACCAATTTGTTTCCAGGTCTAATTCAAGGTGCTGGATTTGTCCTTTAAAGCCCTTAACGGTTTGGGCCCTGGATATCTGAGGGATCGCCTGCTCCCAAAGGTTTCTGCCTGCATTGAGACATCATTGGAGGGTGCTCTGCTCCATGTGCCGATGGTGAGGGAGGCTCGGCTGTTGAGCATGCAGGACAGGGCCTTCTCAGTCATTGCCCCTAGACTTTGGAAAGTTCTCCCAGCTGGCATCCACTCCTCTGCTGCATCCACTTTAGAAAACAAATAAAGACGTGGGTCTTCACCCAGGCTTTTAAATGAGAGTATACGTTTTGCTGCTGCTGCTCTGTTTTGTGTATTACTGTTTTATATAGGTTTTTAAACTTTTAAATAGAGATTATATTTATATTTTATATTTTTTGTTTATTAATTGTGCATTGTGTTTATTATATTGTAAACTGCTTTGATTTTATTTTAATGAAAAGTGGTATAGGAATTGAACAATAAATAAATTCCTGGAGGCAATGAGGGGTTAGATGCGGGATAACAAATTGAGACTGAATCCAAATAAGACAGAGGTACTTATTGTGTGGAGTCATAACTTGGGAGACATTCTTGATCTGCTGGTTCTGGATGGGGTCACACTTCCCCAGAAGGAACAGGTACGTGGTCTGGGAGTGCTTCTGGATATAAACATCTCCCTGGTGTCTCAGGTTGAGGCAGTGACCAGAGGGTACTTTCTATCAGCTTTGGCTGATACGACTTCAGGAGAGTGATAATATGCTGGTGATCTCTAGACTTGACTACTGCAACGTTCTGTATGTGGGGCTGCCTTTGTATGTAGTCCGGAAACTGCAGTTGGTCCAGAATGCGGCAGCCAGGTTGGTCTCCATGTCATCTTGAAGAGACCGTATTACTGCTATATTAAAAGAGCTACACTGGTTACCAATAAGTTTCTGGGCAAAATACAAGATGCTGGTTATAACCTATAAAGCCCTAAACAATTTAGTCCCAAGGTATTTAAGAGAATGTCTTCTTCACTGTGAGCCCCATTGCCATCATCTGGAGAGGTTCATTGGCAGTTGCCATCAGCTCATCTGGTGGCTGCATAGGGACAGGACTTCTCTGTTGCTGCCCCAAGACTCTGGTATACGCTCCCTGCTGAAATAAGAGCCTCCCCACCTCTGACAACTTTTAAGAAGTCTCTAAAGATGCATTTATTCATTGGGGAAGGGCCAAGATGGCAACAAGCTAGCAGCATAACTCATGAGCTCCTGCCTCAATACTGAATTTCCCTCCGCTGGAGCTGAAATTCTCAAGTAGAAACCTTGCAGTCTTTAACCATGAGCAAGAAAATAGACAATAGGAACAGCCCAAATGACCAACCAGCCAAGGCAGGGAAGTAAATGAGGACCGACTCCTTCCTTCCCACCAACAGAGCCATGAGTACAATCTTTACACTCCCTATCAAGAACAGATTTACAGTCATGGCCATGGAGAACACTTCCCCATCCCCCAAGGAGTCTCCTGCAAGGTAAACTGCATTACATCAGGCATCTTCCTCGCCATCTAACAACTTGGGCCCGAGAAATCCCCTGGAGTAGAGAGATAAGAAATCCAAGGGGGCCAGACGTCCCCCTCATCACCCCCATGAACTGCTACCAGAATACCTAGGTAATGCCTGCCTCCTAAGCCAAAAACTGTCATTCAGACTCTGGAATGTCTAAGCACAATAAAAATGAAGATAGATAAACTTTGGCATGCCTTTGATGCATTTGTAATGAGGGACAACTATGGGGAGAAAAGCCCAGCTATAACCCCTAAAGCTATGCTCGGCAACACCCAGGCAGCTCCCTCTCCAGCTCCTGATGGGGCCCCAGCCAAAACTCTGCATAAGACTCATGCAGGGCTGCCAGAAACAACCCACTCATCGAATATATCACGTGTATTTCAAACCTCCCAGATGCCGCTTCAGACCACGATGAATTACACCAACGTAGGGAGATGGTCATCTAGTAAAGCCATAATCAATTCCCTGAGTTTGCTTTTAAACTGTTAGCCGAGATTTATAGACTTGGATCTGGCCCAGCTCCTACCCAGTTTCCCAGAAACTAAAATAATCTTGCTTACCTTCTCTTACTCTGCCCTCCCACTTAAACTAATTCTGGATGAAGGGGCACCTCTCTTACAACTATAACATAAGACATTTTTAAAAAATATTTTATATACTGCCTGACTCCAAAGTCTCTAGGCCTTATCAGAATCTTCAAGGACTCCATGGTACAACCTCTGTTTGCAAAGGCACTTGGAAGCAAAACTGCTCCTTCTCCAAGTGACCTTCATGATAACTTCTTTAGGAGAATGAGTAAACAACCTGCAAATGACTGCTGTACTCAACCAGATGCAGCAGACAACCCTTTATGGCCTGAAGAGAGTGAAAGTCATAAATTTATAGACTCGGGCCTCGCAGAACTAAAAAAAACTACTCGAGGCTGTTCAAGCCCAAACACAGCCACTGGCAGCGCTCTTCTCCCACTCAGACCCTGATCTCACAGAGAGTGAAAATAAGATGGATACTGATACCGCTCCTCAGGCCACATCAGAAGGACCCTAACCAACATAGACTGAAAGCAAACCCAGACTAATGAGTAAACTCAGTCCACCATTCTCACTTTATTTCTGACACTGACTCTAACCTTGATTCAGAGGCCAACGACAGCAAAACGGACACCAGTGAGACACCACCACCCCTTAATGCCAGCCATCCTGGGCAGTGGGGTTACCTCTATACTTGACCAGCCCCAGAATATAACACCCTCACCCAGGCTCCCCTCTGATGCTGAAGAGCCTCAGGCAAGCCATACAGAGACAGCACTTACTAAGGAAAGGGCATCTATACCATTTGCAGCACCCTTAGAGCCTCAGCTATCTCACACAGGCTCCGAGGACCTAAGGAATGGGAATGCATGCCAACCATTAACCTCACTTATTTACTTCATTCATTCATTCATTCATTCATACATTCATTCATTCATTTGATTTCTATACCGCCCTTCCAAAAATGGCTCAGGGCGGTTCACACAGAGAAATAACAGATAAATAAGATAAACAAAATGGAACCCTGTCCCCAAAGGGCTCACAATCTAAAAAGAAACATAAGATAGATACCAGCAACAGCCACTGGAAGTACTGTGCTGGGGGTGGATAGGGCCAGTTACTTTCCCCTGCTAAATAAAGAGAATCACCACATTAAAAGGTGCCTCTTTGCCAAGTTAGCAGGGGTAACTGACTCAAGATACAAATACTTATGTGCCAAAGATAGAGACCATTACATCACCCACAGAATCTCAAGAGTTCCAGCCACCACATTTATCCAATGAGGACCCTAGGGTGTCGCCTACATGTCCACCATCATCCTCGCTGCCACCATAGCAGCAGTTGTCCAATGCACCCCCTGTAGTTTCATCTGAACCATAAGACCAGCCAATAGCCAACGCACCCCCCAAAGAATCGTTTGAGCCATCTGCACCAGAATCCTCCTGAGGGACTGCTCCAGCCCCAGGCATCCAGTCCACCACAACTCAAGATCCATCCACCCTCACTGGGAACCTGCCAACACAGATCTCTGCCAACATAACCACAGCATGGTGCTCAAAAGAGCAGCATAAGGTTTTCTTCCTGATCTGGAATGTAGCAGGTTGGCACTTGAGCTGCAGAGATGTCTCTTTCAAAGCCTTCATCTCTGGAAGTGATGGTACAGGAAACCCGGTCACCTGAGGACCTCACACTTAACAGCTTTAGCTCATACTCCAGCTTACGACTGGAGGCAGGAATGATGAAACTGGAGGTTAGAGCATCGCTATTCATACTCATCTATTGGCTAAGACTATCCTTGCTCTCAATGGGCCTAGCCCCGCTAATGCTGGAGGACAGATACCAATCTACCTGGTAGCTAACCATGCAGGCAAAACTAACACCATTTGGGCGGTCTTTTCCCCACTCCCCAACCACTCTTCTTGAGCCATGAGCAGAACAGGATGCTTCTCAAACCGCACATAATGGATACAGAGTGCCAAACTGATCTAAACCTCTCTATCGCCGAAAGCATAAGGTAAATAGTGGCATTTGCTACATACCTAGGGCAGCTAGAGGCCCCTTACCACAGAACCTTCACCTTGGCTCACTGCAGCACTCTTCCATTGGCTGTGTTAGATGGGACATACAAAAAGATCCTCTTCCCGGAATGACTGTGCCCCTGCAACCCTGGACAAGTTGAAATGATCAAGCACATCCTCCTACATTGCCCCTTCTGCAGAGACATATGCAGTATCCTCATTCACCCTCTGCTTACAAGCTTGCCAGGCCACACAAGCCAGTTCTACGTATCCCTACTACTCTCTGACAGCAACCCTTTTATAACACACAATGTAGCCAAGTTCTACGCAGCAGCTTGCAAAATTAGCCGAGCCCTGACCGCCAGCAAAAATTGACCAGGCCCAATACAGTCCAAACCGGCTCTGCCCTTCCTGCTGTTTAGACACACAGCTTTCATGTTACCATATTGGTAAATTAAATTTATCATACTTTACTTAGATTTTAACCCATTGGAAACTATTCTTTCGCTCTTGCGGATGTTGCATAGATTGTACAGATCCTATAGCTTTTATAGAGTTAGCTTTATCTGTTTAGCCTCTATGCATCTATTTTTATTAAAAATTAAATCTCACTTTTAAAACTTAGAGCTTCTCATAGATTTTAGCTCTATGCTCATTTTATGTTCTGACAACAAGACTTCAGCATTAATTTTACAGTTACTGTCTTTATAGGCTTTGACTGCTCTTAATAACAATGTTATGTTTTTCCTTATGCTGGTCAAAGACCATAATAAAGATTGATTGACTAACTGACCTTTAATCACCCATGCTTTTTAACTAGACTTGTGGTTTTAAATTATTTTCAGGTTTTAATTTGTTCTGTATTGCTGTAAACTGCCCAGAGATGGAGGTTTGAGGTGGCACACTACATACATAGATGCATACAAATATTAGAAATCCCTATAGACAAACAACTCCTATCCCCATCAACCAATCTGATGACATTATTCAGACTCTGACAATGTGTTACAGTGGCTGAGGTGGCCTGCTGAGCTGAAGTGCCTCTTTTTCCTGTTTCCTCCTTAAGCATTACTGCAGGTTTCAGCTTGCTGACAAATTTCTTGATCTGTTTCTTTCCAGAATAACTGGGAGCCATTGATGGGTGGTAGTTAGTGTGGTAGCTTTTTCTGCCTTCACATGTGGGTTTTCTTCTGGTGGATTTAAAAAAAACAAAAAAACCCCACACAAATAGGTTTTATTTTGTCATAAAATTGACAGGTGTAATTTTGAAAGTGGCACTGCTGTCATATTGTTTGAGCTGCACAGATCAGTTTGTTGAAAGCTGCGGCTGCCTGTCATCTGCATCAGTGGCTATCAGATGAATTAGGGTGGCTTTGAATCCATCAAAGGTTAACCTCTTGAGGAATGCAGAGACCAGCAGAGATTTGGTTCTGCCACTCAGTGTTCTTGGGCAAAGGTGTCATCTGTGTACAACTTTGCCATTTTTTTGCTACCTGATGTGAATATAGAGTGTGTGTGTGAGAGAGAGAGACACACACACAAAAAATATTTCTAGTCTTCCTTCTCTCCTAGGCAGGATAAAATGTACAAAGAGGTATTGAAAATTCCATAAAGCAAGGATGGTCCACAGCAGTGTTTCTCAAACTTTTTGGAGTCAAGGACCGCTAAATTCTTCGTGCAGAGTTTCAAGGACCGCTACATTCTTCATGCGCAGTTTCCCGGACCAGCAGTTAGTAAAGGGGTTTCAAGTCTGTCTGTCTGTCTGTCTGTCTATCAGACTTCTATACTGCCCAAAACTTGCATCTCTGGGCAGTTTAGAATGAAAATAATATAAGCATTAAAATAATTAAATTTGGAATCTTTTGCAAACATGGAATATTAGGGGTTCTTAACCTTGGGTCCCTCAGTTAAACTCCCATAACCCCCAACAACAATGGCATTTGGCCATTATGGCTGGGGATTATGGGAGTAGAAGTCCACCAATGTCTGGGTACCCAAGGTTGAGAACCCCTGAATCTAAAAGCCTGGGTGAACAAATTTGTCTCCAGTATGTCTGGAGTGGAGGTGCTTGTGATTACTCAATGGAGAGGGGATGTTGGGCCATTAGAAAAATTCAAAAGCTACATGGGGCCAATGAAAACAACATACAAGCAAGCCCCACTGATGCAAGAGGGAAACAGCGTTCCCTCTCAAGGCGCCTCGACCACAACAGGCAGCTGGGTTTCAATCAACCAACCTTTGGCTGCAAACAATGAGCATGCAAGAACCAGCAGCCCTTCAAGTGGCGCCCACTGCCATACTTTTTCCTCCATGCCCCCGCATCGCATACAGTTTGAAGCTGTAAAGATAGGGAATAAGATAGCTGTAGGAAGATCTCAGCAGCACGTGGAGGCAAGGCACAAGAAGGGTCCCACGCCTCCATGATACTCTTCCTCTTCCGTGCCATGTGCAAAATTGAGTAAGTGAGTGCCTTGATTTCAGTTGGGGGGGGGGGTTGACTCCCAGTCAGGGACCGGCACTCAACCCTTCGGGGACCGGCAGCGGTCCAGGGACCGGTGGTTGAGAAACACTGGTCCACAGGACCACTACGAGCTATGGACTGAATGTGGATTCTCCCAAGCATGGATTCTCTGGCCATGGACAAAAATTAAAATGAACTGCAGCAAAAGGTTTTCATCATCAGTGTCTTTCATAATGAAGACACATGTTTTCAAGTTGTAAGAAACAGATATTCCATACTTGAATATGGAATATCTCTCTTTAAAAGCTGGCTCTCTTTAAAAGCTGGAACTACTTTTTTGAAAAGGGTATTCAAAGTTTGATGGTATTACCAACCGACACATATTCTCTCATCTTCTTCTTCTTCTTCTTCTTCTTCTTCTTTCTTTTTTTTAAAAAGCCATTTCAGGTCATTCTCCAAAACAATACAGTTGTTTAGTTGCAAGAAATGAAACCTATAAAGTTCTGCACAATATTGCCTCCATTGAGATGCATGCTGTTTGTTTTTCATTATTCATGAGCAAGGTGGTTAAGACTTGACATAGATAGCATTGCTATCCATTTTGTTTCATTTTGTTGCTGCTGCTTGCTTTTCTTGTTGGCTATTTTAAGTTCTTTAACAATTCTGCAGGAATGATCTGTGCCATCATCTTCACCCATGTGGCTGTGGTATTCAGTTTAAAAATTTATGTCCTGCATATTCATGCATGCACCCCTGCTAAGTGGGATTGCACCATGCTGAAGTGATTCCTGTACTGCTGGACTTGTGTGTGAGGGTCACCTAAGCTGCTGTATTTTATTCCAGGAGGCATGGGTAACACTTCACTCCTTTACTGGAGAGATAGTGAAGATAAATCTTAATGGAACAGACAGAAAATGACAACATCCTGCCTGGGACAGGTTTTTGTGCTGCTGCTTCTTCTTATGCATAAAGCCATCAGTTCAGACATTGCACCAAACCATGGCTAAGGATATATATATTTATTATTATTTATTTATTACATTTATAAACCGCTCCATCCAGAGGCTCTGGGCGGTGTACAACAACTTTTCAAAAGACATAAAACCCACAATTAAAACAATGCTAAAAACAATATAAAAACAATTCAAAAATGATTAAAACTATTTAAAACCAATTAAAATACATTTAAAAACAACAACACTTTACAAGCCTTGGAAGGCCAGGCCAAATAAATAGGTTTTTAGGGCTCTCTTAAAGGCCGACAGCAAGCCTAAACTGTGGATATCTTCTGGGAGCACATTCCATAGACCAGGAGCAGCTACAGAAAAGGCTGTAAACCATATCACACTAAATATGGTTTAGTGTGATGTCTGAATGGACAAGGCAGGTTTTACAATTGGCTGGCAGACCAGAATTGGAAGCTGTGGTTTGAAATGTATTTGCAGCAATTACTTGGGTTTATGTCTGAATTCTCAAACTGGTTAAGCCGTTGTTCCACTTCTGGAGGCTGCTGCGCCTTGAGACTGGAGCGCAGTTGGAGTATGAAAGCAGACAAGCAGCTCTAAGCCATGGGTTCCCTGTACACTTGGAAGTTCATACTGTGGTTCGGGTTCTAAACTATAGTTGGCATAAGCCATGGTTTGACATGTTTCCCTCTAATAGGGTTTTGGGGTGCTGCTGTTCTTAAGCCAAAGCTCTTAAGAATCATAAGATAAAATGAGGGTCCTGTCCCTTAGACTGAAAATCTGCCAACCTCATGGATTTGGGCCTTGGAATCACATTGAAAGCAAGCACCTCGGCTGTAGGTACAGTAGTAGTAAGGGTTAGTGGTGTGATAAAGGCATATTTTCCTTATTCCCTTTGCTTTACTGTCTTCACTGATCGGACAGGATCTCAGGTAATAAGCCTTGGAAAGACTTCTGCCTCACTGCTTGGAAATACCATAATGTTATACTGTGTAATAGCAATACAGTTCTTGCAGATCTAACTTCTGAGTACTGCAGTTTTTCCTTGTTTGCAAAGATCCCTTTCTCTGTTGCTAACCACAATCAGGAACTGCACCAGAACAGAAACGGTCCAGAATAACATATGAAATAATACAAAATTTAGATCATATATGATTTAATATACTTAATTTTAGGATTGATTTTTCTGCTGAATAGCCTCTAAGGATATGAAGTAATATGGCTCATAACTATGGATGTTGGACAACCCTAGAATGGTTCAGGAAACTAAATGCAAATGCTAATATCAGTGAATCAAGTGCTGAAAGTGCTCAAATCAAGGATATGCTAGCTGATAAAGAACAGCACTTAAAAAAAAAAAATACTCTGCTTTTTGAAGCAACATGGGATACTTAGATGGAAGGATTCTGGACTGGTGCAGACCTAATGCTCTCTATCTTTTTACCATGCTGGTTAGCAAATTCTGATTATGAGGGAAACAGAATTAAGGTCAGTTAATTGTTATGAATGAATTAACTGAATTAAAGTCAGTTACATGTTAAAGACCAATGAGAATGTAAAGTTAAGTTAAAGACCAATGAGAATTTTGATGTGAGAGGAGTGATTCTTCTACCTGCTCTTGTTTTCTTAGCCATGGGTAAGAGATCAGGAACATTCCATCTACATTGGCCTTTTCCATGCATTGTACAAGGCTGCATACATTGTTCAGTGTTGGAGTGAAATTTGAAGAGGTTTTTCCACCAACAGAATGACCTCATTTGCAACTCTGTGCAGATGAAGAGCAAAGTCCACCCCCATCCCCGTTTAAGTATTTGAGATTTTCTGCCTGTTGCTTGAGACTTCTGCTATAGACAACTGGGGGAAAGTCTTTAGAACTGAATGTTTGGTTGAAGGCTGTGCAGACCCTCTGACTAATACAAGCAGAAGCAGAATGCCTGATGTATGAGGCTTTCTTGTGCTTGCAGACTCCAGGATGGAAGTTGGCTCATGCATAACATGCAATTTTTGAAAATATTACTTGGCCAGGTTTGAATTAAACTTCACTTTAAGGGAAAGCTCTTCAATTTATTGAAGCATGCCAATATAATGCATCTGTAGAGAATTTGGAATAGTGGGACATCTTGCTTGTGTTACTGTTTTTTGCAATAGTATAGTGATGTGTATGTTGGCCTCAAATCCTAAAATGATTAGTTGCTGAGTAGGTTCTGGTTAGTAAAGAACATTGACTTAAATGAGAATTGAAAGCAGAATTCTTGGTTGATAGTACAATTAGAACCTTGCATTTGATGGATAAAAGTGAAGAGGCAACTTGTTGGGAGAGGATAAAAAACTATATACCTTCAAGCAAACATTTTCTCATGAATTTTGCCTATCAAGGCACCCTTGCACATATTCCAGGGAATCTCTGCATATCACAGAAGACCCTGAGAAGAGTTCTGGGGTACAGACCTGGTTCACATGGGATCATGGGATATTGAGAAGGCCTCTTGGGCCTCACCATCACTCTGTCTGAAGTGTAAATGCTCTCCAAAAGATTCCAAATCTATCATAGGAGGGAACGGGGAATAGTCGGCAGGGCATCTTTCCAGGTAGTCTGTTGGCCATTGTTGATCTTCTCGTTCAGGAATTCCTGATGAGCATCTTAAGAATCTCAAGGCTGGAAAAGAACTGTTTTAGTTAATGTTGGACAATAAGCTGTCTCCAGTGAAAGGTAGACAGGATTTTCCAAAAGAAAAGGAAGTGTTGAAATAATATCATCTCTGGCACAGTATTGACATTTAAATGACTGAGAAGTATCCAGCATTTCCAAGAATTATTGCAAGGTCTCTAAAGACAAAGCCCTAAACCAGAAAGTTTTAAGTTGTCTCAAATATTCCCTGAAATAATTTTTGCTATATGCTGAAATCAATTAGAATAATTTCCCTATAGTATCTTATATCCAAAAGATGGTGAGCCAGAGGCTACAGGGTGAAAGGATCACTTGTCATAGAGGTCAGTGGAGCAGTTTTGCTTGTATCAACTGCTTTGGATTGTTGTCATTTATATTTAAGGCTGAGTTGATCAAACTAAGGCCCTTTTTACATGTGCCTTACCTGGTGGTATGATTGACACTGCCTTTTGCTGTTTGCTCTTGCATATATCTAATTTTATGCTAGTCTGAGTGTCTACCACTTTTCAACAAAATGGTTTACAACTTCTTGGCATGTTTGGGCCTTTTTAGTATAGAGAAAAAGACAACTAAGGAAGGGAACATGATCAGTGTGTAGAATTTACATGGTGCAGAGAAGGACAGAGGTATGTTGGAACTCAATGGAATTGATTGACAATAGATTCAGGAAAGACTAAATAATGTTCTTCTTCACACAACATATTGTTAACTTAGGCAATTTTTTGCGATGTAGTGATGGCTACTGGTTTAGATAATTGTAAAAAGGGATTAGACACATCCATGGTAGGTAAATAGAAGCTATATGTTTTAGGCAATCTACCTCTGAATGTCAGTTGTTGGGGTGAAAGTGGCAAATAAAAACTTCATGCCCTAGTTGTGACCTTTCCTGGAGCATCTTGGCCTCTGTGTGAAATGGGATCATGGGCTTGAAGAGCCCCTGGTGGCGCAGTGGTAAAAAACTGCCGCCCTGTAACCAGAAGGTTACAAGTTCGATCCTGACCAGGGGCTCAAGGTTGACTCAGCCTTCCATCCTTCCTAGGTCGGTAAAATGAGTACCCAGAATGTTGGGGGCAATATGCTAAATCATTGTAAACCGCTTAGAGAGCTCCGGCTATAGAGCGGTATATAAATGTAAGTGCTATTGCTATTGCTATTTAACTTTGGTCTAGCAGGGTGGTTCTGGGATTTACAAATAATGTAAGTGGCACCCAGCCCAGTGGGAGGTCCTTTGTGTCATTTGGAAGTCCTCTAGGAAGCTCTTGAAGCTTGATAGTCTGAGATCTAATTGCTCCCCTGTTGAT
This sequence comes from Hemicordylus capensis, assembly GCF_027244095.1. Classification (NCBI taxonomy): domain Eukaryota; kingdom Metazoa; phylum Chordata; class Lepidosauria; order Squamata; family Cordylidae; genus Hemicordylus; species Hemicordylus capensis. Next base: position 187,728,114 of record NC_069660.1, read on the forward strand.
GGCAGTCTCCACATGACTGTTCTTGTATAGCTGCTGTTGCTGCTGCTGCTACTATGAATATTTATAAACTGCTTTTCAACAAAAAATTTCCGAAGTGGTTTACATAGAGAAACAATAAATAAGATGGATCCCTGTCCCCAAAGGGGCTTACAATCTAAAAAGAGACATAAGATAGACACCAGCAACAGTCACTGGGGGGATACTATGCTGGGGTGGATAGGACCAGTTGCTCTCCCCTTCTAAATAAAGAGAATTGCCACTTTAAAAAGGTGCCTCTTTACTCAGTTAGCAGGGAACTAACTTGTTATACAGAATTGATAATTTTGTCATGTAAACTTTCCTCAAGGGAGTTGCAACATACTATGTGATGAACAAATAGCCCTGTGAAAACTACTGCCAGTGGTGTGGTGACTGCCATGTGCAGTAGTTGTATGTATGTATGTATGTATGCATGTATGTATGTATCAAATTTGTGTACCGCCTCAAACTTTGTTACAACAGTATAAAATAAAAACCTTAAACAATTTAAAGCACAGTCAAATCAAAGAGCTTGAGAGAAGAGATAAGTCTTTTATGTACTTTGTAAAGGTTGTCAGAGATGGGCAGGCTCTTATTTCAGCAGGGAGCATATTCCAGAGTCTTGGGGCAGCAACAGAGAAGGCCCATTGCTGTGTGGCCACCAGATGAGCTGGTGGCAACTGTGATGATATGGCAGGATTATTCTGGAATCAGAATTTTAACGATTGCTAGACTTTTATCTGCTTTTACCTGGCTCTTCTTGGATAGTTATGCATTGTGTGCTAGGGGGTGTTGGTGGTTTACCTTACCTGAACCTTTAGTGGTTTGAGTAAGGAAGAAATGTAATTAACTGGAGAACTTGTTTAGCACAAATGATGGCTTAAATTGGTCTGTTCTGTAACTTACAGCAGTAGCTGATGCTGTCTGAAGCACACCATAAGACAGCAGTTGGGATTCCTTCACAATGATGTTTTCTTGCAGGTGCTGGATTGGATTGAAAACCATGGGGAAGCTTTCCTTAGCAAACATACAGGGGTTGGGAAATCATTGCATCGAGCCAGAGCACTGCAGAAACGCCATGAAGACTTTGAAGAAGTGGCACAGGTAGGACACACATCCTTTGCATCAACTCACGATTGACATTTATTTTGCAAAATTACATTCCAAATAACTTGCTGTGTTGCAAATGGCATCTCAGGGTATTAGCTGATGTCATTAATGTACCTTCTTGTTCTGAGATATGATGGATGTCTCCAGTGGTAAGCTTGTAATCCAGTGTGTAGAACATGAATCTCAGCAACTCATGATACTCACTCTGAATACTAAGCATTCTCTACTTTTTCTTCATAATTGTGGATCCCAATCCAAATTGAGGAAATTTACTCATCACTAGTTTTCAGCTCTGTGCATGAATTATTGCAGGGTTAATACAGTCTCATTGGTAAATACCTGTGCCTCACTAGAAGGCAACAACTGTATGTATGGAAAACCAATTGCACACTTAATATACATATAGTCATAACATTGTGAAGCAAAGCCATACTTTTGTGGCAGATTGCTTCTAATGACATTACTTTAGATTAACCTTAGCGTATATCAGAAAACTGCAGTGTGGCAAAGCTCCAATTTTTGAGAACATGTGAATTCATGTTCACTAAGTTATTGTTCTGACTATATTAAAGATAAGAACTTGAGAGAGTTTCTAATAAAATACTTGTATAGTTTATAGTGCATATATAGAATATAAAACATAGATGAAGCATAAGACTTCAAAATAGTTTTTATTGTAAAGGTGTTAAAAGTAATTTCAAGGAGCATACTCCTCAGTTTGACCACAGCCATACATACAAAACACAGTCAGGTGAAGTTCTGAAAAGCAACCTGACATCTATCTTTACATTTAATCATGAAATATAAATTTTGCATGATTGAGCAGAAATCATAATTTAGAGAAATGCATCAGCATTCCAGTCCTATTGATTGAAAAAAGGCTGTCACATAGTGCCTTCTATTGTTGCTTCTTTTGATATATTTTTACTATAACTCAGATATATAATTAACCCCTGTCATATAAATATTCCTTTACTAATCCTTATGTTTGAGGAACAGAAAACTACTAGATAGCTATTATATCAGAAAAGCATCTAGTTCACACAAACATGGTGAAAAACCTTGTGTTTCAGGTGAAAAGGCTACAGGTAGGAAGGTCATCATTTTTCTAGGCCAGGGTTGAACGAAGTATTACTCATTCAGCACTCGCACTCGCTCCCTCTCCACCCCCCTCTCACACATACACATGCACGTGCATAGAAAACCATGCAAAACTTAATCAGGAGGCTTGTTATACAGTAAGATCCAGGACCTCTAAACTCGAACCTGTACCATATAACTGGGCTCGCTTCAATATTTTTACCTGATATACTAAGTTACCGTTCCTAGAGCATGGTGGTGTTTGTCACTGCATGTGCATACATGCATGTCTTATTCCTCATTCCAAAGGTAGTCATTAGGAATGTGCACAGAACCGGTTTGGAGGCCCTTTATGGGCCTCTGAACCAGTTTGCAGAACTGACAGTTCTGCCGGTTTGACAGCGGGGGGTGTCTAACTTTAAGAGCTGGGGTGGGTGCACTTACCCCTCCCGCCACTTTCCCCCTACCATTTTCCCCCAAGCCCATTGGGGTGGCAGCGTACCTCCCTGCCACCCCGTTGCTTGGATATGACCAGAAGTATCCGACGCCCCTGTGTGCACTGGCATGTCGGAGACTTGCTGTCATATTTAGACAATGGGGGCAATGGGGCAGCAGGGAGGTACGCTGCTGCCCTGATGGGCTTGGGGGGGGAAACAGACACTGGTGGGGGGAAAGCGGTGGGAGACGTAAGTGCACCCTCCCTCACTCGTAAAGCTGCACCCTCGCCACCTTCAAGCCTACCCGCCTCAGTTCCGTGCACACCCCTAGTAGTCAAACCACTGGTGCAGGCATGGCCCCCACCTTGGATCTGGCCATAGCCCACTCCTTGAAAGTAAATTGAATTTGGTATCTGCATTAATATGTGAAGGATAAGTTGAGAATACTGTATTTTTCTAACACAGGTTTCAACAAATTGGAGCCAGCCCAAAAATTTAGGAGCTAGGCTGTCCTCTGTTCCAAGGGGGCGGGGGGGGGGCACACAATTCTCACACCAGCAATCTCCTCTACATCATGGGGTGGGGAGCGAACTCCTCTTCTTTTTTTCTTACTCTTCCTCCTGGTTGTGTCCATCACCTGGCTCAGATGTCACATTTTGAATTTCTAGGTGCCATGAATGCTGTTGTCAGCAACCTAGCAGACACTGGGTCAGAGCTGTAGACCACCTATTATCTTTAATAAGGCAGAGCTTTAATGCTGTAATAGAAACACAGTAAGCTGCCTTCAACTGAGTCAGACCATTGGTCCATCTAGCTCAGTATTGTCTAAACAGAATGGCAATTGCTTCTCCAAGGTTGCAGGCAGGAATCTCTCTCATAGTGTCTCAGCCCTATCTTGGAGGTACCTGGGAGGGAACTTGGAACCTTCTGAATGCAAGCATGCAGATGGTTTCCCCAGAGCAGCCCCATCCCCCGGGGAGAATATCTTACAGTGCTCACATATCTCCCATTCAAATGCAAATCGGGGTGGACCCTGCTTAGCAAAGGGGACAATTCATGCTTGCTACCACAAGAAGGTGGGTTTAATAAAAACTGTTAAAGTATGTTTTTTGGTATTGAGTTTTGCTAGAAGCCTAGCCAATTCTGGAAATTAATTCCCAAATTGTTAGGGGGGAAGCCTGAAATTGTTTTTATTAAGTCTTAGATGGTGTGTTATATGTGCAGAATTCATGCATGCACTCAGCTGGAAGTAGTTCTTATCAATGGATTCTAAACCCTTTGAGCCTTGACTGTAAATATTCTATGCCGTAACACTTTGACTAATAACTCTTTTGACTAACGACGGCAGTGATTGTTAATGTTAGGAATTAATCTGATCTGCCATACATCTGAGAGATTGTAAAATGTAGGAGGAAAGCTGTGTGAAGATCATGGCAAAATGGCAAATTTCAGTGGATCACATGCTTGTTGTTTGCATGTTGTGGAAATGCTTTGCTATTGTGAAGCAATTAAGCATCTTAAACCCCTGGCAGAAAACTCCCTTTACATGACTTCCCACTGCTTCACCCCTAGAATACATACACCAATGCAGACAAGCTGCTAGAAGCAGCTGAGCAGCTGGCTCAGACAGGAGAGTGCGACCCTGAAGAAATCTATCAAGCAGCCCATCAGCTGGAAGACCGGATACAGGATTTCGTTAGGCGTGTAGAACAACGCAAGATCCTGTTGGACATGTCTGTATCATTTCACACTCATGTTAAAGAAGTAAGTAAATGACTAAGCATAATAGCTAATAATAATTCCATGTCTACACCAGAAATCTGAACCAGTTTCAAACTGATTCTAAATCACAGTTCCTATTCAAGAAACGTTGGGAAAGTGTAGTTCTCTGAAAGGGATAAGGATCTCTGTTTCAACTGTTTTTGGCATATGCATACACACAGCCCTACAGTTGCTAGCATTCAGGACCAGTTTCAAATGGGCTTACTTTTGCAGTGCAAATGTGCCCTCAAGTGAAAAAAGTGCCAATGCATGTTAATGTTTAAACAAAGTAGGACATAGGCTTAGTTCTATCCTTCTCCCCAAATAATGTTACATTGGTATGTCCTAATGATACTGAACAAATAGATGCAAGTGCAAACTTTTTGTTATGGTAATTCCTAAAGGATGCTGATGGATATACTGAATTTTGTATTAAAATTTAAACTGAAAAGCAACTTTACTCTCCTGCCGCCCCCAGCAATTCAAGTGGCTGCACTGGAAACTTCAAATAAATCTCTAGCTCTTCTGATTTGTCTTCTGTTTTCATCATAATGCTATGGGCTACAAGTGAAAGACTTTTGCTAACCTCATACAACCTGTGTATAGCCCATGGAAATATGCTCATATCTACCGTATTTACCTGAACCAAGAAAACGAACACAGCTCCCAAGTTCTTTGTTAGAAACTGGGGGACTGTCACTGTCTTAACTTTAAAGTCCTTTACCCTTTGGGTAAAATGCAGGTATAACCTGTATTTAACCTCACTTTTAAAAAAGGGAGTTGTCTTAAATACAGAGTCATCTTCTCTTCGGGTAAATATGGTATCTCCTTCCCTGGAAGGCGAGGCTCAGGACCACCTGTTGTCTGTGCATTTGGTGTCTTGTTGGAATGGGAGCTTATACACAGGCCTAATCCAAGCAATTATACCATCACAAGCCTCCACCTCGGTTGAATGTATGTAGGTCTCTTCCTTTCCAGTCCTTTATCTGTGTGAAGGTTCTGGGATAAATTTATGGGACGGTATTGTTTTTGATCTCATTTAAACTTTAATAAAATGTTAATTTCAAAAAATGCAGATCTTAGGCAGTCTGTGACTGGGCATTATTCCCCTCCCTCCCCATGCTCAGGCTGTACACAGATTGCACCATATCCTTCATTAAAATAGGCAAACCTCTGTAGGCCCATTCAGACATTATGTTGTACAGACACCTATATGAAAGTACATCTTTCTTTATTCATTTAAAAAGTGAACCTGAGTGCAGGCCCTCCTCAAATGCAGGCTACAAATAGGAAGTATATTTTTATATCTAAGTTGAATGTAATGTGTGAATAATGTACATAGGTACTTATGTCCATGCATTGAATATAATATATGAATAGACTATAGATTTTGGAGACATTTGCACTGACTTCCATTAAAGTAATATATCGGCTGCTACATAGGAGATGAATGTTAAACAAATACTTTGCTCTGTATTATTAAATCCAAAGTTGGTAACTTTTCAGTAATGCTAATCATGAAGTTACAGTAACGATAAAAATGTAATTTTATTTTTCCAGGAACAGAACCATTGTTTATGTTCCTTTTGTATTGCAGAGTTGCAAATTGGGCCATTTTCAAAATTAAAATGCTTCCCCATGGCACTTTAAGCTACTTTTTGTTACCTCATTATACAGCATCTTCCTGTCTGTCGTGTTCTCACCCTGTTATTGATATAACACCCAAATGGCAAGTTTGGCTCCAAGTCAGAAGTGCTTTTATTTTCTCTGTACAGCATTACTGGATTAGTTAGCACCAGAAAGTGAGGTCTAAGTGATAGATAACTTTCCGTTATTCACGAATGGCTGTCTCCCTATAGGGGGTGCTCAGCAGCTTATCAGTAGAGAAGGTTATGATGAACTTGGTAGGCAAGGCTTGGATACACCAAAATCTAAAGCAGTATCTGCTACCCATCCCCAATCAAATACAAGGAAGAGGAAGAAGAATAGTGTGAGGGGAAGGGGAGAAAAAATGTGCCCAAGAATGTAGAACTGGTGCCTTAACTTTGGCTCTGTGTTAAGAGTTTGTTTTTCATGTTTTGTTTTATGCAAAGTTGGGTTGTGTAAGTATGTATAAAGACACTCACCAGCATTTCAAAAAATAAAATTCAGACTGGGACAGTTAAAGAATATCTTAAGTATTTAAGGACTGTCCTTCTGAATTGAGCCAAACTTCTGTCTAGTTTTTGTCCAGATTTTGCTTCCAACAGTGACCCGCCAGATGTTGCTTTGGAATTTGCAAGCACACTTATTTGTCTCCCTCATAGAGTTCGAAAGTGTATTCGCCCTCTGAATGTGGATCAGTCAAGTCCACGTGAATGAGAGGAAAAGAGAGAGAGAGACAGCGTGCAAGTACGCTTATATGGAATTGCTCAGACTGGACTTTTTTTTAAAGAAAAAAGATTTAAATAAAATTAATAAAAATATATTGTCAGTTTATTTCAGAGTTAGGATAGTAATGATGGAAGTCCTTTACATTCTGACTCAACCATGGCATTTACGTTGATGGGTCTACTGTTTATTTAAAAGACTCATGGCTGAGAGTTTAAATTGATGTTTGCATCTGAAACATTAGGAGGTGAAAAGGAAATGTCATATGTGGTGTTTGATCTGTGATTGCCTTTCTATACATGCAAATTACCAAGAGATGAACATGCACATATGTATCTGCTATAAATTAAAACTGCCTTGAGCAAAAGATCTTGGGCAGTACAGAGTGTTGCTGAGACAATACAATGGATGTTCCTCTTTTGAAAATATAGATCAGCCTTTATCTGAATCTCTCTCCATACAGCTTGTAACTCTGCTGAGGCTTTGAAGTATGTAAGAGCTACATTTGAGAAATAAACGTGTGTAGATGTATAGATATAGCAAGAATGTTTGAATGTATAGAGTAAGGGAAATCTGAGGCATAGTTCAACTTTGAAGATACTGTAAAGGTAAAGTGTGCCATCAAGTTGATTTCGACTCTGGGCGCCCACAGAACCCTGTGGCTTTCTTTGGTAGAATACAGGAGGGGTTTACCATTGCCTCCTCCCACATAGTATGAGATGATGCCTTTAAGCATCTTCCTATATTGCCACTGCCCAATATAATACCAGCGGAGATTCGAACCGGTAACCTTCTGCTTGTTAGTTAAGCATTTCCCCGCTGCGCCACTTAAGGTGACTGAAGGTACTGTACTAGCAGCTAATTCTGGCAGGAAGGCATTGAAAGAAAGGAGCACACCCATCACTAAAGACTGCCAATCATGTATAATGCCAACAAAGAAGAGCCTTGAGAAACAAAATGTGAATGTGCACCACTTGAGTTAAACCTTTAAGAGCAAACATGGAAGGAGAGTCTTTGATGGGAGGATACAATTTGTTGCGATTCATAAACTTTGAGAAGTCAGCACAGATGTATTGGAATGGTGCCTAGATTTCCCCAGATGCTATTCAGTGCAGAGAAATGTACTCACTCTTTCTCCCTCAGCAGTTCTCTGATTCCCCTCCCCTCTTTTTTGGTCTTAGTTATGGTAAAAATCCATAGTGTTGTCAGAAAACATTTCATTTTGTCTACAAACTGTAGAAAAATGAACTTGACATGAATAATTCCATCATAATAGCACTTTTGGTAACCTCTTGGACAGCCATTGTGATAATAGTTATTAGTTCCTAATCACTGCCCCCATCCAATCCCTCCAGTAGTGGCTGCTGGTGTCTCTCTTATGTTTCTATTAGGTTGTGAGCTCTTTGGGGACCAGGAACCATTATGTTTATCATTATTTATTAAAGTGCTTTTAGCACTTTTGTTGAAAACGCAGTGTATAAATATCCATAGTATTAGGGTACTGGACTTGGACCATGGAGACCTGGATTCTAAACTCTTCTCATCCCCAAAGCTCCCAAGATGACCTGACACTAGTATATGTGTCTCAGGCTAACCCACTTCACAAAAAGATTGCAAAGATAATAGATAAAATGTCACATAATCTATTTTGATTAACTTGCAGGAAGGGTAGTTTGCAGATGTGATAAACAGTTGATTAAAAAATAGGTATATACCATTTTTCTACACACAACTCTCTCTGTAGCCACTGGGCATGTCCAGAGACATTGTGGGCTGAATAAGGAATGCTGCTCTCTCTGCTAAATAAGAGAGCCATGGTTTAAAAAGATGGCTCTTCACCCAATTAAGGTAAAGTGTGCCATTGAGTCGGTGTCGACTCCTGGTGACCACAGAGCCCAGTGGTTGTCTTTGGTAGAATACAGGAGGGGGTTTACCATTGCCATCTCCCATGCAGTATGAGATGATGCCATTCAGCCTCTTCCTATATCGCTGCTGCCCGATATAAGTGTTTCCCATAGTCTGGGAAACACCAGCGGGGATTCGAACCGGCAACCTCTGGCTTGCTAGTCAAGTCATTTCCCCACTGCACCAAGTAACTTGTCAGTATCTATACTGTGGTGTCATGCAATGTGTGTGAAATGTCTTGAACACTTTCAGAAAGTACTATATAAAAGGTAGAATTATTCTGACGCTATGATTGCTTTATTCTTATGTTCAATTTTATTGCAGTCATTGACCAGAAAAGCTTTATTCTTATGAGATTCTTAGTTAGATACTTCTGCAGGAATTAGTGACGGAAACTGTAGCCTTTTCACAGAGTGCGGCTTTTCGCCATTCACGGAGTAATGCAAAGCTGAGAGGTTCAAAAGGTGCTTTGAAAAAAGTCGGCATGTGTCATCACTCGCAACTTTTGAACAACTGTACATGTGTTGCATGGGTACAAATATGCATTTACATGACCTCCTCCCCTCTGAAGGGAAAAACTGGGCCAGGCCAGGTGTTTGTGTAGTGGTGCCGAAGTGCAGGGAACAAATCAGCTCTGTCAACTCTGAAGGGAAGTGTGGGAATGCAGATTTCAAGGAAGGACCCATGAGGAGTAATGTCAGAATGTTTTTGCATGATGCTTTGACATACCATGCTCCTCAGTGGCTTGTGAAGTTAGTGTCCAGATTTTTGTTCTTTCAAACTGCCTGTACTTTTTAGATAGCCACGCCAACTGTCTGACCTGACTTCAGTTTAGGTTTCCCCGTTTTACCAGAGTTCTGGGTAGGTTGAGAGCAGTGTTCCCTCTAACAGGGATTCCCAGATGATGTTCACTCCCACTCCCACAATTCCCAAGCAAAAGCCATTGCAGCTGGGGATTCTGGGAGTTGTAGTCAACAACATCTGGGAATCCCTGTTAGAGGGAACACTGGTTGAGAGAATCAGCATAGGCCTTAGAATAGTCATAGACCCTGCTAACTTGGCAAAGAGGCACCTTTTAACGTGGTGATTTTCTTTATTTAGCAGGGGGAGAGTAACTGGCCCTATCCACCCCCAGCACAGTACCTCCAGTGACTGTTGCTGGTGTCTATCTTATGTTTCTTTTTAGATTGTGAGCCCTTTGGGGACAGGGATCCATCTTATTTGTTTGTTATTTCTCTGTGTAAGAAGATTTTAGAACATAAGACCAGCACTGCTGGTTCAGGCCCAATGCTCATTTTTTCCAGCATCCTGTTTCACACAATGGCCCATCAGATGCTGCTGGGAAGCCTACAGACCATTAGAAAGTAATATATAAGGATAATAATTAACAATGATGTCACACAACAAACTCAGAGCAAGAACTAAAAGTGCACATACACTGACTGAAAACATGGAAATAATTAAAATATTTTGCATGAAAGGCACAGCATGGAAAGGCACAAAATAATTTGCATGAAAGGTTTACAGCAATAAAACAAAGCAAGCAGTTTAAACCAGTTAAAACATAATTAAAATAATACCCATAAAGCTACCAAATAGCTAAAAAGCTTGGATGAAAAGATGTGTCTATAATTGTTTCCTAAAAGCCAACAGGGATCGATATAAAAATATGACATCTAAAAACAAGATATTGCAGGGGAGGGGAGGAAGTTAAAATGGGGGCTGGTGGGTATTTCCCCCTTATTCTAATATTCAACTAATATGCCAACTTGCAAAAGTATATATTAATTTATATATTTCTGTCTGGGGTGGGGGAGAAGGAAAATTCCCTTTCATATGCAGGACTGAGAGAACCAAGAGAACAATAAAAGGAAGAGGATCTGGGAAACCCATTCATTCACATTCACTAGGCAATATTTTCAATAATTACATGAGGAACAAGGGTGGGAGTAGCTATAGCAGAAGATAAATAATTAAGTAATTAATCAAATAAGCCTCTTCCATATCGGCGACCGCCCGTGGAGCCCTCATTGTTGGTCCTCTTGCATGCCAAGGAGAAGGTAGTCACTGCTGGTAGAAGGGGGTGGGTGGGTGAAGCAGCAGGGAGCCCAGGACCACCACCAACCGGAGGATTCTGAGGCAATAGGGAAAGGCAGCAGCCGCAGAGGAAGCAGCACTTTCTGAGAGGGCTAGGAGCACAGCAGCCAGCCAGCATTGGTGAGTGCATGGGTGGCACTTTATGGGAGGGCTAGGGGCCAGGAGAGCAGCAGCCAGCTGTGGCAAGTGCGCGGGTCTGAAGGATCGCTGTGTGGGGAGTTTAGGGGGAGTGCAGGCATGCGCAGCCACACACCTTTCAGGGAATGGTGCTACCCAGTTCAGAAGGAAGCCATCATGAAAGTCAAGAAAGTTAAAGTGGGGAAGAAGAACTCAGAAATTGGAAGGCCTGCCCAAATGAAGAGAACAAAGAGAAAATCAAACTCTGGCAAAAGATGTGCAAGGAAACAATAAGGGATGCAAAAAGAGAGTTTGAGGAACATTTATCTAAAGCATCAAGGGGAATAACAAAAACTTCTTTAAATACATCGGAAGCAGGAAACCTGCCAGGGGAAGAGGTTGGTCTATCAGATAGAGTGAAAGGGATTATTAAGAAGGATATGCAGATTGCAGAAAACCTAAACGAGTTATTTTCATCTGTCTTTATGGCGTATACCTTCCCTAAACCTAGCTTTTCAGGGACAGAGACTAAATAATTGAGTCAGATAGAAGTGACAAGATATGATGTTCTAAACTGTCAGGAAAAAGTAAAAAATCAACAAATCTCCTGGGCCAGATGGCATCCACCCTCCACCCAAGGGTCCCTAAAGAACTCAAATGTGAAATTGCTAGCCTCCTAGCAAAACTAGTGTTAGAAGATCAGGGATTCTCCCTGTGTTTGTTTTCTTGGTTAGGTAATTTTCCCAGGCACCAGTATCACACTTTCAAACAGAGCTTTATTAAAATTTCCTTGCGGCCACGCACTCTAGCAGTTTCTAGGTCTCTTTTATATTGAGATAACAGTACATTCCACACTTATTCATTGCATACAAGCCAATACATCCCCTTTTAAACTCCAAAGGTCCTAGATGCTTTCAAGTGTGACTTCTCTCACCCACACAGACATAATCAAGCACCTTCAAGGCAAGGGACAGAATGTACCGGATACAAAATGGACCATCTATCTCAGCTAGCTTCCTACTATTGAAACTAACCTTTTTCTGCTTAAGCACATTTTCAAATAGCTTCCCACACTAGGTAACATCCCTTCAATTGGGCTCTGTATCAGAGGACTAGAAAGCAGCCAGTGTAACACTAATTTTCAAAAAGGAATCTGGGGGGATCTGGGAATTTACAGACCAGTTAGTTTAATGTTTGCACCAACAAATTGATGGAAAACATTCTAAAGGATAAAATTGTTAGGCATATAGAACAGCATGGTTTCTGCAAAGGTACTGAATGTGTCAACAAGCGTGTGGATAAAGGTGATCCAGTTTGTTTTGTTTGAATTTGATTGATTACTATACCGCCCTTCCAAAAATGGCTCAGGGATTGATTGACTGATTACTATACCACCCTTCCAAAAATGGCTCAGGGCAGTTTACACAGAGAAATAACAAATAAATAAGATGGATTCCTGTCCCCAAGGGGCTCACAATCTAAAAAGAAACACAAGATAGACACCATCAACAGTCACTGGAGGTACTGTGCTTGGGGTGGATAGGGCCACTTACTCGCCCCCTGCTAAATAAAGAGAATGCTACATTAAAAGGTGCCTCTTTGCCAAGTTATCAGGTATAACATAGTATACTTGGACTTTCAAAAAGCCTTTGACAAAGTTTATTTATTTATTTATTACATTTCTATCCTGCTCTGCCTTTCCTTATCAAAGATTCTTGAGTAAACTTAGCAGTCACAGGATAAGGGGACAGGTTCTTGTGTGGATTGGGAACTGGTTGAAGGACAGAAAACAGGGAGGTATAAATAGACAGTTCTCTAAATGGAGGGAAGTAGGAAGTGGGTCCCCCAGGGAGACGTACTGAGGCCAGTGCTCTTTAATTTATTCATAAATGATCTACAAATTGGGGTAAACAGCAAAGTGGCTAAATTTGTAGATGACACCAAAGTATTTAGGGTTGTAAAATCCAAAACAGATTGCGAGGAACTCCAAAAGGATCTCTCCAAACTGGGTGAGTGGGTGACAAAATGACAAATGAGGTTCAGTGTAAGCAAGTGTAAAGTGATGCATACTGGGGCAAAAAACCCCAGCTTCACATATACATTGATGGAGTCTGAGTTGTTGGTGACTGACCAGGAGAGAGTTCTTGCGGTCATGGTAGGGATGTGCGTGAGCTATTCGTGCACTCCCTTGCGGGGTGCGGTGGGGCACCTTTAAGATGCAGGTAAGGAGCTCCTTACCTGCCTGTCCTCACCCCACTACTACTGCACTGCCAACGCTCATTTCAGAAACAGCTGTGCAGGGCCGTAGCGCTGCTTCTTGCAGAATGCTGACCATGCAAATGGCCGGCATGCATGTGCCTTGGCCATGTGCGTGCTGACACAGCGTGGGGCTGCAGGAATCAGCCCTGTAGCCCTGCACAGCTGTTTCTGAAATGAGCGCAGGTGGTGGGAAAGTGTTGGGGTGGGGGCAAGCAGGTAAGGTATTCCTCCCTGCCCATCAAGCTGGCTCGAATACTGGCATTCAAGCTTTTAAAGTGCTTGAAAAAGGAAGCACTGAAAGGCTCGTGCTCATCCCTAGGTCGTGGTGGACAGCTCATTGAAAATGTCAGCACAACGTGAGGCAGCTGTGAAAAAGGCCAATTCCATGCTTGGAAGCATTAGGAAGGGGAATGAAAATAAAACTGCCAATATCATAATATCCTTATACAAATCTATGGTGTGGCCACGTTTGTAGTTCTGGTCACCATACCTCAGAAAAGAATTAGAAAACTGGAGAAGGTGCAGAAGAGGGCAACCAAGATGATCAGGGGCCAAGAGCACCTTGCTTATGAGTAAGCCTACAACACCTGGGGCTTTTTAGTTTAGAAAAAAAGACTGAGGGGGTGACATGATATACTGTAGGTCTATAAAATCATGCATGGGATGGAGAGAGAAAATTTTTTCTTCCTGTCGCCTAACACTAGAACCAGAGGTCATCCCATGAAACTGATTGCCAAGCAATTTGGGATTGACAATAGGGAGTACTTTTTCACACAATACATAATTAACCTATGGAATTCTCTGCCACAAGATGTGGTGACAGCCACCCACCTGGATGGCTTTAAGCAGGGCTTAGATAAATTCATGGAGGACTAGTCTATCAGTGGCTACTAGTCTGATGGCTGTAGGCCACCTCCAGCCTAAGAGGTAAGATCCCTCTAAATACCAGTTGCAGGGGAGCAACAGCAAGAGAGGGGGCATGCTCTCATCTCTTGCCTGTGGGCTCCCCAAGGGCCTCTGGTGGGCCACTGTGTGAAACAGGGTGCTGGACTAGATAGGCCTTGGGCCTGATCCAGTAGGTTTGTCCTTGTGTTCTTAACTTGGGAACAAATTACTCTTGGATTCAGATAAATATGGCATTTCCTCATGCATTTCATAATTTACTTATAGGAATTTGCTGCCACAAGGTGTGGTAATGATCTCTAGCTTAGATGCCTTTAAAAGAGGATTAGGCAGATTCATGGAGAATAGCTGTATCCAACAGATATTAGCCATGTTTGCTCACTTGAACTTCCATGTTCTTAAGCAGTGTACCTCTATATCTAGGTGCTGAAACAAATAATGGAGAAAGACCATCACATTCATGTCCTGATCATGGATTTCCCAGAGGTACCGGGTTAGCCACTTTTGGAAACAGAATGCCAGACGAGATGTGCCTTTGTCTTGTTCAGGAGGAATGCTCTTATGTTGCCCTAGAATATGCTTCACATCAGTTCCCACATTGGCACTTTGGTGCTGTGGTGGAGTTTCACCAGAAAAGAACAAGAGCTGGATGTTGGAGCCCTCATTTTTTAGAAAGACACAGGTTGATTTCTGGCATTTATAGTGGTAAGAAACAAAACAAAAAGTGGCAGGAATTGTGGGGAAACCTCGGCCCAAGATTTTGAAGAACTGCTGAGAACTGGAGCTGGCAAACACATGTTTGATAAAATACACAAATGAGGGGCTGAATTCCACCCTTGCTGGTGGACAACTGGAGGAGGCCTGTTGCCAAAACTAAGATGGAAATGTGTGTATCTGCTTTCATAATACACTACCTGTACTGAAGAGAACAGAATGAGCAGAACACTAACAAAATAAATAGGCTTATGCCTCACAGAGCTTCTAAATACCTGTTTAATAATTCAGTACAAACTATGTTTGCTCTCCAGAACCTATATTTAAATCTGCATTCTCAGTACATTGCTGAACAAAAGCAAAAAAATAAAAATAAAGATCCATGCACATATAGCTCTGCAGTAAGAGTATAATACACTATACTTGCGTTTTCTGCTAAGCTGTGGAAAAGGAAATCCTGAATCTTGCCTCTAATGGGGTTCAGACAAGCCATAAACATAAGCTGAAGGAGCTATGCCCTCCACTTTCTGCCACATGGCTGCATGGGAGGAATCGTCATCAGTGAAATCAGAGCTCTTGGTGTCAGGAGCATAGCTAAACCACAGAGCCCAGGTTTGAGCAACAGGCAGAACTCTGGTTTAGCAAACAAGAATCCCAGATGCACTACCATTTGTTGGCTCATCTGAATTGGGCCTCAGCGTTTGTGTTTTCTGATCTGCTCATTAAAGAGTGTAGTTCCAATATGGAAGGTCTTACAGGAAGTTATTGTTACTAAATCTAAAGCTCATGGGTTGCATTCTAATCTTTCACGTGGAGGTGCTTTGTGGGTGCCAACACCTTCCATGCAAGACGGAACTGCATTCCAGTAAAGGGTCCATTCCACAAGCGTAACTCTCCTTCTGTGCAAAAGGTAGGGATACAACCCATTATAAATTATTGATAAATTAAATTTTGATATAGGCAATGTGGCTCTGCTTCTAAAATGTGAATAGAGAGATCCAGCAAAATTGAGTTATCCAAACACCACTCTGATACTGGTTAAGGACATGAGCTAGAGGTCCCCAGTTCAAATCTCAGCTCAACCTCAGGCAACCTCAGTCAGTCTGTCAAAACTTATTATACTGGCACAGTTGTGTCAGTATAGTTAAGATGAGGAGTCATTTCAATGTTCTGCTTTTTTTAAAAAAAAAAAACACTTCTCGTATCACTCAAAACGTACGTCTCTGGGTGGTTTACAACAAAAAAACAAAAAGCTAAAACATTAGTTAAAATAAATGACATAATAAAAGTTAAAACATTACAATTTAAAAATTTAAAACATTTTAAAATTATGCTAAAACTATTAAAACAATATTTAACTAAAAGCCTGGGTGAATAGGTGAATCTTTAAAGACTTTTTAAAGGTTTTCAGAGATGGGAAGGTTCTTATTTTAGCAGAGAGCACGTTCTAAAACTCTGGGGCAGCAGGCAGAGAAGTCCCATCCCTGAACCCATCTCACCAAACAAGCCAGTGGCAACAGCAGATGGACCGGACGGATAAATTATAAGCCCTGATTCTGTTGCTTATAAAAAGTGTCCACCCAATCCCTTTGAAATTGTGCACACATTACTCAATTAAGGGTCAAGACACACAACCCCTCTGAATTTGGTGCAAAATAGCTGAGAGACAACAGTTTAAGTTTTTAACTCCTTAAAAGAGGTTTCAAAGTTTTGTTGAAGTTTTTTCATCACAGATAATGTATATATTTTAATGTTGTCTTTTTAGCGTTATCCAAAAATTCATTTCCAACCAGGACTGTTGGTTTTGCTGTTTTGAAAACATCAATCTAGTGATTTTTGAGTAATTTCTGTTCGAAATCC
This sequence comes from Hemicordylus capensis, assembly GCF_027244095.1. Classification (NCBI taxonomy): domain Eukaryota; kingdom Metazoa; phylum Chordata; class Lepidosauria; order Squamata; family Cordylidae; genus Hemicordylus; species Hemicordylus capensis. Next base: position 187,744,745 of record NC_069660.1, read on the forward strand.
CCATAATAAAAGGGAAAATAACTAAGGGAAAGCTAGCTAAGAGCATAACTGAGTCCTCCCACTGAGAACTCTGAAGCCAAAGTTGGGAGGGGCAAATCCTGGCAATTTCTAGTGACTGACTTCCTGATTCTGAACATAGGTGCCTGGTGAGGACAATCTATGAACACTCTGGTACTTGTATTGTTAAAATACCATTCCTTTCTTCTCCCTTTCCTTTCATGGGCATTTGTTTTCTTCCTCTGCTCCCTTGCACTCACCACTCACCCCCACCAAAGGGGGGAAACAAAGTCCATCTGCATAGCTTGGGATAAATTACTAGGAAATAAGTCCATTGATTTCTCTGGAGATTACTTACTTACTTACTTACTTACTTACTTATTAAAACTTTTATACCGCCCTTCCAAAAGGCTCAGGGCGGTTTACATTAAAACACCATTAAAATCAATTAATAATTAAACAAAAATTATAAAACATAAAACAATGATTAACAATTAAAAACATCATAAAACAACAATTAAATAATCAAAACAATTTAAAAACAAGTTTTTAAAAAGCTGAGAAAGCCTGGTTGAAGAGATGTGTTTTCAGGTGTTTTTTGGAAATTGCCAGAGATGGGGCGGATCGTATCTCAGCAGGGAGCGCATTCCACAATCTCGGGGCAGCAGCCGAGAAGGCCCGTCTCTGTGTAGCCACCAAACGAGTTGGTGGCAACTGGAGACGGACCTCCTCAAGTGACCTCAGCGGACCTCAGTACTTTCTTCTGAGGAAGAAGTAGATAGAAGCACATAGGAGTCAGGACCAGCAGAGATCTTAGGCAAAAATGTGGATTCTCTTTTTTCCCTTCCTCCCAGCGCCTCAGCAAAGCATAGAAGGGGGGAACTCTCTCATCTTAGCTCTCCTTTCAGAATGAAAGTTTTTGGATTGCTCTCTAGAAATGTGTGGACAGGTTTGGTTCGGGAGTTTGGGATCGAACCGGAAACCACACACACACACACCCCGGTTCCGTCCAGGTCTGTAAATTTTTTTTTTAAAAAAATTAAAAATATTTTAAATACCTGTAGCCCCTTCAGGGGGGCTTCCTGTAGGCTGGGGGGGGGTTTTTTCCACAAAGGTGCCCCCTCCCCCTGCCGGCCTTTCAAATCAGCATCACGGCTGGGTAAGTTGAGTATAACCCCCCCCCCCCGCGGCCTACAGGAAGCTCCCTGAAGGGGCTACAGATATTTAAAATATTTCGTGGGAAACCCCTGGGGGAGGTTCGGTGGGGGCCAGACCGATATTGGCTGGTCTGGTTTGAGTCCAGTCTGGACTCGAACCAAACTGGGCCAGCCGGTTCCATGCACACCTGTAGAAATATAGGCCTCATTTACCTATACTAGCACGACTGTGCCAGTATAATTATTCTGGAGAGGCATGGGTAGTAACTTCTGTCAAACAAGGCTTAAGATACTACAGTATCCTCCGAAAAAAATACTCATCAGAATCAGCAGTTTTTCAACAGAAAGGAACATTTATCCTCCAATTGCAGAAAGAGCTTCTCTGGTGGTGGAAACTCCTACCAAAGAACCTTTCCTTATGTCACACTTCTCTTAATATAATTAAGATGGAGCTGTTTCAGCATTTTAACATGCTAAGCCCTGAATATTGTCTTGGTGACAAAATTGTCTGCCCTATCTGCCTCAAAGTTTGTGGACATCAACTAGGGGACACCACCCTTTCAGATTTAGCGCAGAAAGTGGCTAAAATGCAACCGTTTAAAAACTGAGTCCTTAAACTCTAGAAAACAAGTGTTGGCTACTAGTGCTGTTCATTGGACTCTGCAATCCCAATGAATCTTTAGCATCTCCCTGGTGCTTCTTCCACCATAGCCATCTCTGGTGCAGTTCATTACAATGCCGGTACTGGGGGTGCCTTTTCTGCAGGATGCAGGGCCCATGGGACTGAGGATTAACACATGGAAATTGGGAAAGTACATGATGACATCTGGGACGTGTACTTCCTCTCAGCGCTACTTCCATGGCTGTGGTGGCGTGCTGTATGAATTTGTGAGGGAATGTAAGGAGATGTTCCACAATGTGTTGTGGAAGAGAATTCAAGCTAGGGTGAATGCCTTATGAGGAAGCACAAGCTGGTAGCAAGATAACAGGGGTCCTTACAAGCTATATGGGGCAGGATGACAAATGGACTTGTGAAGGCATGTATGGTAGCAGTGAGCTGACCAGGGCCTATAAGGTAGTGCCTGACTGCCTCTGAACTTAGAGGTTTTGCATCAGAGGTATACTGCCTAAGAATGGGAAGACTCCACTTTAAACCAGCATGGACAAGGTTTTACCCATAGTGTCTAATCAGATTTCCCTTTTTTAAATGCCTCGAAATTCACTAATCGAAATCCCTTGGGTTTATGATGATAGTTAAGATGCTTTACGTTTACACGTGTGCTCTAAAAAGAATGGAAATGACAAGTTAAGGTGACCCATCTTATTTTCCACGCCATATAAGTTGTAAAGCCTTTGTAGTCTGGTATATGATGATAGCTTTCGAAGTGAGACTCCATGCACCCACACTTAGGAATGCTTCCAGGCAGACATTTACCAGGTGCAGCTTCCCTAATCACTCACTAGAGATGCCCCTGATGAATTTCTGCCTGATGCATTGCTGATCAAGGCAAAGTGTGGTTGCATCAAGCCTCACTTCTAAAGCCATCATCATATACCAGACTGTATACCAAGGAAAAACACAGAGCTCTGTGGGCGCTAGGAGTCAAAATCGACTTGACGGCACACTTTACCTTTACCTGTACAAAGTCTTTAGAGCTTATATGGCACAGAAGTTAAGATGGGCAGCTTAACTTGCAATTTCCATTCTTTTTAGAGCACAAGTGAAAATGTAAAGCATCTTAACTCAAATCTTCAACTGGAAGTTTTTGGATTACTTAATTTCTTATGATCTATAAACCAGCAATTCAAAAAGCCATATCACAGGAACAACCCTGCTGGATCAGGCCCAAGGCCCATCTAGTCCAGCATCCTGTTTCACACAGTGGCCCACCACATGCCACTGTGAAGCCAACAGGCAGGAGCTGAGGGCATGCCTCATCAAAATTCTTATTTTTCAACTGCAGCCCCACTTCCTCAAAACTCTTAATGTGAAAATTTTTATATAGGTCTACCTTATAGGATTGTTGTAATGTAAACAAAAATGTTGTATAAATAGGACTTTGTTCCATCCCTATCTTAGATGTCATTTTCCCTTCCTTTTTCTTAGATAGGACTGGGGAAAGATGCAAGACTTCATATTATCAAAGTAGTCAGATGAAAGTCTGGCAGACACAGTTGCAGTCTAACTTCCAGGGCTGTGTGAACTACATTTGTCAAACTAAAACTCGTGAATAGAGAAGTGCAGCTCTTAAAATGAGCCTTAGGGTTTCTTTCCATCTCATCTGGTGCTTCTGTTCCTGAAAGGAGATAGTGTTACTGAACAGTTAAATTACTTTATATGCAGGTGGCTGGTTCTCTGTGAGGAGAAGCAATGCGAATGAATATAAAAATGTGATTTAAGTATTCACAACCATGTCTGCATTTTGGTTCTAAAACATCTGTTTTGAAAACCATTCTGACTACTTAGCATGTTAAGCATTGACTGTTTTTCTCTACCACCACCCATCCATTGTTTTCTGTATCGTTGCTTCAATAACGTAGTGACTGAAGTACACTCGTGAGGTAGATTCCTAAATGATAGAGAAATGTCTGGCTTATATCTCAGTGGTTGATTACACACTTTGCATAGATAAAGTCTCAAGTTCAGTCCCTGACATCTCCAGCGGAAGGATCGTAGACTACAAGGCTGGGAAAGACCTCCACCTGAGACCCTGGGGAACTGCTCTTTGTTGAAGCAAGCAATAGTGGACAGGATGGACTAGTGATCTCTCTTCGTTTAAGGCAGTTTTATATGTTCATGTATAACTTTTTCTTAAATGGTTTGAGAAGAGCATTCATAACGGAAAGGATGCTTAGGACTGGCATTAGCTCATGTGTAATTAAATGTAACTTATTTTTATTGTAATGCTCCTTAATGACAAGTGTTGGTAGTGTGTGTGTTCATATATGTTTTGAGATGCTTTACCCTTTTGGGAATGGAATTCGAAGGTCAGCTTTTCCTAGGAATAGTCAGAGCTGCAGTAGGGACTCGTACCCTGATGAAACAGTGCTAGAAGTCAGAGTGCTCGTTTAGCATTACATGCAAAACTACAGTATTAAGAATGAGAGAAGAAATGGCATACTGCTTCTGAAGTTGGAGGTTCCACATAGCACTCATGGTGAGTAGCTGTTAATCCTTACAACCATGAGGGGAGCGGAAGGTAGGTCAGTCTTACCCTCCTATTGCAGCTGCCTACCGAAGCCACCAAATGGCGCAGCGGGAAATGACTTGACTAGCAAGCCAGAGGTTACCGGTTCGAATTGCCACTGGTATGTTTCCCAGACTATGGGAAACACCTATACTGGGCAGCAGCGATATAGGAAGATGCTGAAAGGCATAATCTCATACTGTAAGGGAGGACGCAATGGTAAACCCCTTCTGTATTCTACCAAAGACAACCACGGGGCTCTGTGGTCACCAGGAGTCGACACCGATTCAACGGCACACTTGAAGCTGAGAGAGAAGCTTGCCTAAGGCCACAGTAGTGAGTTTGTGGCTGAGGTGGGATTTAGCCAGGGCAACTTCCTCATACTCTGCTACTTGTGCCGCACCAGCTACGGGCAGAATGTGCAGAAGTTAAGATCTCCACACCAGTGTGAACTTGCTGGGTGACCTTAGGCAAACTGCTGTCTCTCAACCTCAGCTCCCCAGTCTGTGGTTTAAAAATACACACTCAAGTGCTGTGTAAATGCTGTGGCGTTACGTGCACATTGTAACGTTACATGCACACAATTCTGTGTGGTGTTTGTTTAAACGTCAAGGAAGGAAAAACCCCAACTTAATCCCTTGCATACTGTCTTAAGCAGTCCAGCGAAGAGTTTTTAATGGTAGTCCTCCCTTCTGATTTTCTTTCACAGCTCTGGACATGGCTGGAAGAGTTACAGAAGGAATTGCTGGATGATGTCTATGCAGAGTCTGTGGAGGCTGTGCAGGAACTGATCAAAAGGTTTGGCCAGCAGCAGCAGACCACCCTTCAGGTTACAGTGAATGTCATCAAGGAAGGAGAGGATCTGATACAGCAGCTGAGGTAAGGCATGGCTTTTTCTGAAGATGACTGCCCTGTTTCAAGGTCTTCCCTCTCACTTTCTGTAGCATGTATCACGTAGCCCTTGACCTACAACGGTTATACTATGCGCTCCCCGGCTCTCACTCCACATTGCTGGCTGTCACTGTAGGTGAGTGAAGGAGAACATGCAGTATAATATGTAACTTGATGTTACAAAGGGAGATAGCTTGATCTCCCGCCTTCGCTTTTTAGTGGCAGATCCATGTTACTTGTTATCTGTAATTCCACCCTTATGCTGGTAAGAGAAGAATGCAGTTTAGGTTTCTGTTGTGTTTTTGAAATAAGGATTTTTTGAGTGAGTATGAAAATATGACTTGTCATGTGTAGTGAATATCGATAACTTCAAGCAACATGATACTGCTGTGGAAAGAGCATCACTTCTGATATCTGCAAGTAGCAAATGGCTTAATGCAGTGGCTTTCAACCTTGTTGTGGAGAAACCTAGGATTCCCTGAAAGCGTAGCAGGTTTCCTCAGTATTCGAGATCTGTATTGGTAGATCTGCTTTCAACAAAGATGCTCTGCCTATCACAGCCATGTTATTTCTGAGACATGCAGTTTCAGGAGAGAGTTGGGTGAGAGTCAACCTCTCAGTTCACACAGAGCCACAGTGAGGCTCAACAAGACTGATCGGTATCCCATGTGAATATCCCTGTTCTTTAACATGCCGCAGAACCCTCTGCAGTGCACTGGAGTCTGCAGCACATGTTCTTCAGCGGGTGGAAAGGGTTCTCAGAGGGCAGAGAACTTGAAAACTGCTGGTGTAAACCAAAGAAGGCTGACGTTGTTACCCTTCTATTCCTGCGGTATGAGCATTGGAGTTTACTGTGTGCGCACATGAATCCATTCAGGTCCTATTTGTGTTTGCTTTTGTTATTCCTTTTTAATAGGGATTCTGCCATCTCAAGTAACAAGACCCCCCATAACAGCTCCATCAATCACATAGAAACAGTCCTTCAGCAACTGGATGAGGCACAGTCGCAGATGGAGGAACTCTTCCAAGAGCGCAAAATAAAACTCGAGCTCTTCCTACAGCTGCGGATATTTGAGAGAGATGCTATTGATGTGAGTCTCTGGTTTGTCCATCAGTGTTCTGGTTAATTGTTCCTTTCCTTCTCACCTTAGAAGTGGGCTGAATTAAAAATGAAAGTTGTATCTGAAGAGTTCAAATATGAAGCTGTTATTTTCCCCAACTGATTTGATCTCCCTTAATCCTTAACACAGGGCTTAACACAAGTTTTGTAATCTCAGTACTAATGCAGACAGCTATGGCCCAGGAAAGTTAAATCTGTTTTACTGTCAAATAGGCTCAGTTTACAGCAGTCTGCTACCTGTTATGCAGGGATGCTGCATGAATGAATGGATACTGGTAAAGAACTTGCTGTGAGAAATACACAGCATAAGTACTCCTTACAGGTTGCAGTGGTGCTGCATCTGCAACGTCCTTCTGTGTGCTCCAGTCTTTTAATTATCAGTATATTGTTGTTTGGTATGTTTCTGAAATCCTAGGCAACATTGATGTACATCTATTTTGCTTTAAATGTTAAGCAAAGATACTTTACTGCCATACTTGTATAAACTTACACAACCATTTGAACTTCTGAACAGGTTTGTTTTGGGAATGAAATATGTCCAACCACATCCATCTATCTCTTCCCATAAAAGCAATTTGGAAACCTCCACTCTGTTTGCAGCTGTTAAGTCTGCCCCACTCCCTCCTGTATCAATCGTGCCCATCCACTTTGCCTCCAGGGATTGAATTCCAATTCCAGCCTTTGATTTTGGTGCTAGCTGCCATCAGATTATGGACATTCTCTCTCAGTGACTGGCTGTGAACTGGAGTTTTAGCTTGTGAACTGACTATTAAAGCTGGGTGGGTGTATAGGTTTCATGTCCAGGGATAACTATACCCCATTTATTTTCCTTGTTCCGCCATGTTTCCTATATGCCTACTATATTTTCTCTTCTAGTATAATTCACCCATTTAGCTTTCAGGGTTCTAGGATTTGCATGCAAGCACTTCCATCTCACTGATTCCCGTTTTGTGTGCTCACAAAATTGCTATTCTATCCTCATTTTGAGGACTTGGCATTTAGAACATCATCTGAAAGCAACGGATTGTTCAAATAGGTTGCTGCTTGGGACATGAAATCAGTTTAAAAGCTTCTCTACCATCTTTTTGATTTTAACTATCAGCAGTCTGGTTGCAGTTCAAGAGGCATACGCCTCTTAACATGTCATTTCTCTACACCAAGAATATTACCCCAGGTGTAACATAAGAAATTTAAAAGCTTCTTGCTAATGGTTCAACCGTGTTCACACATGGGGACCATACAATTCTGCCCGGTTAGCTGATCCTGCATGTGTAATAAGTAGCATTTACAAAATGCTATCTTGGAAGCCTAATACTTGAGTCGCCTGTTAAATAGTTTATTGCGATAGGCCCCTTTACTGTATTTCCCATAGACTTAAGTATCCCTATACACCATAACCTCTGATACATGTATAGCACACTCTGAAATAAAAGCAGTTCATCACTCAAAGCATGGATCCCTTCTGAAGGATTATTTCCCACTTCTCATACTAACAACCTTCTGCCTTCAGATCCTCATTCTTCCTTACTGCATGGGAAATATCCACATGGAAGTATGGCCTCCCTACAATGTATCCAAACATCTCATATTGGCTCCTTTGTCATCTTGGTCTTGTTTAGGTTAGCCACCAAATTCTCCTTAGAGCACACTTACTTTGAGGGAATACCTCTTCCAAAATGTTTAGAGTTCCAGTTAATATCTTGGCTTGTATTGTATTTAGATGCTGAAAGGATTCTGTTTCTTTTTTTTTGCCTTGTTGGCTTTAGATCATTTCAGACCTTGAATCCTGGAATGATGAGCTCTCTCAACAGATGAATGATTTTGACACTGAAGATCTCACAATAGCTGAACAGAGGCTTCAGCACCATGCGGACAAAGCCCTCACCATGAATAATCTGACCTTTGATGTCATCCACCAAGGGCAAGATCTCCTACAGTATGTCAATGAGGTGCAGGCCTCTGGTAAGATGGATCTGTCCTACCTTAACCAAGTTAATGGATTTATAGGGATTATCCAAGTTGGCTTTGCAAGGCGTCTAGGACAGCATTAATACTTAAATGTATTATATTGCTGACAGAAATAGGACACTTCAGGCAGTGCATTTTGGAGGGAAAATCATTCACCTTTTGCAACAAAGTTGGGGCTTCCACATAGCTCCTTGCCCCTATCCCCAGTAACAAAAGCATGTATATTTATATGGGTTGTAGAATCCAGCTCTCGGTTTGTGGTATGGTGTGGGGTGGCAGGCAGGAGCATGGTCTTTGCTATTCAAAGTATTAAGTATTTATTTATTTATTTATTTGATTTCTATACCGCCCTTCCAAAAATGGTTCGGGGTGGTTTACACAGAGAAATAACAAATAAATAAGATGGCTCCCTGTCCCCAAAGAGCTCACAATCTAAAAAGAAACATAAGGGTGGTGCTGGGGGTGAAGAGGGCCAGTTACTCTCCCCCTGCTAAATAAAGAGAATCACCACATTAAAAAGGTGCCTCTTTGCCCAGTTAGCAGGGGACTAACTTTAAAGTAGGGGCGGGGGAACCCACAGGGTATGACCAAACTCCCAGGGCTTCACCTAGAGCAGTGTGTTGGATCCCAACCATTATACTTAAGATTTCAAGATAATGTTCTCTGATAGCTGTGTATCTTAACCACCATTTTATTTTGCTTAGAAACATTTAAGAATATATGGTGGACAGCTTGGTAGCCCCAACAGCCCAAGTGTGAAATCCCTTGGTATGTCTGTCTTAGACTAGACTATTTAGAAATGCACTATGAAATGAAATATTCTCTCACTACAGGACATCTTGATTTGGTACCATGTCTGTGAGCATGCATGTTTGCGTGGGTGTGTGTATACACATACACATACACACACATATGTACATACTCACTCACTCTTTATGCACTCAAAAGTTTTGCATGGTACAGTTACAAAATAATGGGATACATTTAGGCCTGGTGCCATTTTACTATTTTTTTAAAATAATACAATAAATGTCTATAAAAGAGAACCCCATAGGCACCTGTTTAATGTATGGGTGGTGGTTGCAGGTGTCGAGCTGCTCTGTGACAGGGATGTAGACATGGCAACTCGTGTGCAGGACTTGTTGGAATTCCTGCATGAAAAGCAGCAGGAGCTGGACTTGGCGGCTGAACAGCATCGGAAACATTTGGAGCAGTGTGTGCAGCTGCGCCACCTGCAGGCTGAAGTCAAGCAGGTACAAGACAAAGCTGTACTACGTGCTGTCTGTTCTGTACACCACTGTTGTCATCAAATCATCATGTAGCGCTCTCAGATCATTACTTGTATTATCTGCTTGCTAAAATGGCAGCTTTGCTGCAGCCCGTCTTATGAATCAACCATGAAACAGAAGTTGGCTCTGAAATAGTACAGGGTGTGGCCACTTGGAAATGTCTGCCAAGCAAGCTCATTTGAAATGAATGGGAGTTGTCGGATGGCTTGGATGTGGTCTAGCTTCACTCCCTTCCTTATGAAGGACCCACAATATTAATCTTGATAGCAAAATGGAACCTCTGTATTCAGGGCAGTATATCCTGGAATACCAGATGCTGGGGACAAAGGATAGGGGAGGGCCACTGGCATTGATGACTGGCTTGCAAGCTTTTCAGGGGCATCTGGTTGGCTGTGGATAGGAGTGGAATGCTGGACTAGATGGACTTGTGGTCTGACCCAGCAGGGCTCTTGGAATGTTGTTAAGGCTTTAAAAGGCCCTGTTTCCAGCAGATCGGTTTGTATGCTTCAAGCTGCAGCAGTTGCTTTAGCTGGCTACTTAAATGGCTTTTCTTAATAAGGTGGTGATATCACTATACCTCCTCAACAGTTAACAATGTATATGTAGGGTCAGCTTAAAGCAATAGCAGGCAGTAGAATAGAATATCTGTTGAGTCTTCATTGTCCAAGTAAAGATTTTATTTCTGAATTTAAAAAAATGTTACTCCATCTTTCAGAAAAAGCTTTCAAGACAACTAACCTCAAAATGCCAAAAGTTACAATAAAACAGTAAAACGTAGTCTTGACAAGGAAGAGAATTCTCCACTTGAGTTTCACTTCTAGGCACCTAATATTTGAAGTGCTCTGTTTAGGGAGTTGAAAGCATCTTCCATCTTCTGATATAAGGGACCTTGATACAAAAATAAGCGTTGCATTTTAAGCCAGGAAGGGAGATTTCTTGCTGTTTCCCCTGTAAATGGGGAAATGCTTCCTAGCGCAGCAGGGGTTGGATCAGACAGAATAAACAGTGTTTTGCTGTTGGTTGCATTTGTTTCCTGTGGCACTCAGTGCACAGTTTGTCCAGCTAATGATTATGACGTCCTGCCAGATTTGCTGCTGGGGCACCTGAGGATACTTTTTCAGCAGTTAACGTAAGTTTTGGCTTGACTAAAATGGCTGATGGTAGTAATAAACTGATGAGATGTATCATGCATCGCACAGGCATTACTGTTTTGAATAATACTTTATTCAAAGATACAGCTAACTAAACATTTCCTTTTTTAACGCTTTCCTCCATGATTTTTATCCTACAAGTACTGCAAACAATTCTTACCATATTGTTACCTTTACTCTTTAAGATCCATAACTTTTGCAGATATATTTTCTTTTGAATGAGGGGCTCTTGCATATAATCAAGGAATATGAGCTATATACACCATAAAGATAGAGGGCATTGATCGCTGTGGGATTTTGTCAGCTTGTCTATTTTTTGTGGTAGTCTTCCTTATAGTAAAACTACACATCCACAGGTGTTATTTCATTTCTGTACACACACAAAATGTAGCCACATGTTTAGCTCCTGCTGATGTAGTAATTCTATCTTCCATAGGAACATAAAAACAGCTGTGCTGGATCAGGCCCCAGGCGTATTTAGTCTGGCATCCTGTTTCACGCAGTGGCCCACTAGATGCTTCTGAGAAGCCCACAGGCAAGAGGTCAGGGCATGCCCTCTCGCTTGCTGTTGCTCGCCTGCAACTGGTATTTAGAGGCATCTTGCCTCTGAGGCTGGAGGTGGCCTATAGTCACCAGACTAGTAGCCATTGATAGACCTGTCCTCCATTAATTTGTCTAAGCCCTTTTAAAGCCATCCAAGGTAGAGGCCATCACTGCATCCTGTAGCAGAGAATTGCACAGATTAATTGTATGGGGGGAAAGTACTTCTTTTGCTGGTCCTAAATTTCCTGGCCTTCAGTTTCATAGCATGACCTCTGGTTCAAGTGCTGTGAGAGAGGGAGAAATTTCTTTCTCTGTCCATTCTCTCTTCTCCATGCATAATTGTATACACTTCTATCATGTCGACCCATAGTTACCTCTTCTTCCAAACTAAAAAGCCCCAGATGCTGTAGCCTTGCCTCGTAAGGGAGGTGATCCAGACCCCTGATCATCTTGGTTGCCCTCTTCTGTACCTTTTCCAGTTCTACAATGCCATCCTTAAGATATGGTGACTAGAACTGTATGCAGTAATCCAAATGTGGCTGCACCATAGATTTGTATAAGGGCATTATGATATTAGCAGTGTTGATTTCAACCCCCTTCCAAATGATTCCAAGCATGGAATTCCAAGCCTTTTTCATAACTGCTGCACATTGTGTCAACACTTTCAATGAGCTGTCCACTAGGACCCCAAGACAGCTCAGACACCGTGAGAAGTTGTCATGACAAGTATATGTGAAGTTGTGGCTTTTTACTCCAATATGCATCACTTTATACTTGCTTACAGTGAACTTCATTTGCGATTTTGTCACCCACTCACTGAGGTTGGAGATCCTTTTGGAGCTCCTCACAACCTGTTTTGGATTTCACTACCCTAAATAGTGAGCGTCACCTGCAAATTTGGCCACTTTTCTGCTTACCCCAACTTCTCGATCATTTATGAACCAATTAAGGAGCACTGGTCCCAGTACCTATCCCTGGGGGGAATCTCACATGATCTGGATCGTGATCTGTTGCACTCATAAGAGTGGATTCTGCGCTTGCACGGGACCATTCAGGCAAAATTGACTAGCTCCTCTAAGCGCTTAGCCCCACCCACTGCATGTGGTGTACTTCCTTGGTTTGGGTAGGCTAGTGTTTTCTCCTCAGTTCCTTTCTGACCACCATTGTGTCAGCAGCTCGGACAGTGAGCTCCTCGGACCAGAACAGTTTTCTTTGGAGAAAAGAAAAGAGTTGAATAGATTTTTAATGTTTTATGACTCAGACTGGACCAGACTTTTTTAATTCTTAGTAGCTTAAAACTTAGTTGAAACGGGTGGATAAGAAGAAAACCTTTAAGCGATGTATCCAAAACTCTCTTCAGTGGACAATCATGATTTGTGTCTACTTTGGGGGAGGAACACAACACAGCACCCCCACCTGTAACATTTGCTTAACATTTTCTCATCAAACAAGAAAAAACAGAGCCCTACAGCTGAGGGCTGCCCTTTACAATGACGCGCTCCACCCCGGCAGTCCAATGCCCAGTTCTCTGGTGGACGGGCCCGTACCCTCAACATTGGTCATGGCATCGAAGTCTACATCAGTCATGGAATCGAAGTCGACACTGGGCCCGGCATTGAAGCTGAAGTCAGGGACTGCCACCAAGCAGTCTAAATCCTCGACTCAAGCCCCCTCAGCAGCCACCACTGGCACATTTAAAGTGCCAAAGCTACCTTTGGACACTTCTGATCGAAAATGACACAAGTCTCGGCATCGGGGCTCCTATACTCTGGGCATCTGTTTCACGCTCTGTTTCACACAGCTCTGATACTGAGGAGGCTCCCCCACATAAGAACCATTGGGAGAAGGGTGCATGTACTGCCACTGAGGGGGCTTCCATTGCGTCCTGAGGAATGCCTTGCCCAATGAGGCTCTAATGCAGGGATTCTCAAACTTGGGTCCTCAGGTGTTATTGGACTTCAACTCCCATAATCCCCAGCCTCAGTGGCCTTTGGTTGGGGATTATGGGAGCTGAAGTCCAATAACACCCGAGGACCCAAGTTTGAGAATCACTGCTCTAATGGGTGCCAGTGACGGCTTGGTTATGCCCTGCGACTCCAGAGGTCGTAACCCTGGATTCTCGATTGCCTTGGACTCAACGTTGAACCTCGGCATCCTCCTCGATACTGAGGACGATTCTGGCCATGACTTCATCTGTTGGGCATCAGGAGAGCTCTATCTCGCTGGCTACAAAGCTGCAACAATCACCATCTCGGGCTACTCATACAGTACCACAGGCTTTGCATCCTTCACCAGTATTCTTCACCATCGATGTTGATGATGATGATGATGATGACGACATGTAGGCCAGTTTAGGGCCTGGTGATGCCCAGAGCCTTCTGAACTTGTTGGACTAACAAAAGCACACCACTGAGCTCGATGTTTTACGGCTTTCTGGGCCATGGTCTCGACACTGAGGAGGAAGGGATGTCCTTCTCTATACTCAAGATGCTGGGTGCTTCTTCTTCTATGCCTTTTCAGCCCTTGCATTCCATGGCAAGCTGTCTTTCGACACCACAGCCCTCTAGTCCACATGCCTGGAGGGCTGCAAAAGATTATGCTGCCTCACAGGATTTGGTGCATGAGGGGTGGTTGGGGAGATGCATCTCAAGCACACCTGTTCTCCCCTGGACTTTGGTCGGACTATCAAGACTACAAGCTTTGGAAGGCTTGGCGTCAACTGTCGACGTCTATGATTCCCATAGCTACCAAAGTCACTCCTCCTCCAGATTTGCCTGCCGCGGCTGCAGCGTTTGTCTCTACATCAACTCAGTTCACTCAGAGGCCTCCATCAGCCCATTCAGCTTCGATATGGATGCAAGGTACCCCTCTGATACCAGAGGATGTTACAGTACCGAAGCATCTTGTCTTACTTGCTTGCATCTCCACTCAAAATATGGAGGTGCCTAGATCTCTGCCTCAAAAGAGCCAACCTACTCAAACTGTAGTACTTGACACTACATCATCCACCACTCAAACAGTGCCCAAGAAAATCCCTGCTCCCTCTGGACCATGGACCATAGAACTTGCGGAGGATTATGACTCGGATTTGTCTGTTACTTGTACTTCGGGTTCATCTGAACATCCTGATGAACCCATTCTCAAGGTGGTGCCCTCTGACAATATTTCTACGAATGAAGAAATGCATTCTTATCATCACCAGAGCTCCAAAATGGCTTGGCTTGAAGAAACGAACTCAAGATGTAGAGGATCCAGTCTACAAGTTCTTCAGTTGCACCGCCTCCACCCAACCAGTGCACCTGCCCATGCTGCCAGTTATATTCAAGATGGCGAAGTCTGTGTGGCAAAAGCTACAAACCTCTGCTCTTACCTCCAAGCGTTTTGAGAATTTAAACAGAATCCAAGAAGAGGAAGATGATTTCCTGTTAAAGCACACACAACCCGAATTCAGTTGTGGTGGATTGTGCATTCTCCAAATACAGCAGAGGACAAAGAGGGGTGCAAATTGGACATCTTGGGACATCAGGTTTACTCCACCTCATGTTTGGCAGTGAAGATGGCTAATTATACTGCCTGCTTTGCCAAATAGACTCGTTCTCTTTGGGGTGAACTCTTCCAGGAACAAGCTGATATCTCGCCGGAATAATTTCTGAGATACATGCTAAAGTGACTTTCTTCACTAGTTAACAGTTGTCCAATGCCAGTCATCTAGCGGAGACAGTCTTGGACTCTGGCAAGTGCCATTTCTTTGCAGAGACATGCCTGGCTTTGTTCAGCTGCAATACAGCCTGGTGTGAGAGACAGAGTAGAAAATTTACCCTTTGATGGGAAGGGTCTTTGCTGTGAGACAGCAGACTCCACTATGGAGTCCATCAAGAAGTCAAAATCCATGGCTAAAATGTTTTTGGCTCCAGCACAATCTTGCGCTCACCAGTACCTCCAATTTGGATGGAGGCAATACTCCTACAAACAAAACGACAGGAGGGAATTGCGTAAGCCATACCAGCACTTTGGAAAGAAGCCCTTCAATCAAATGTCTAGGGCCCCACAAGGTCAGCACCCTAAACCTGCTGATTCTTACAAGCAGCACCTTTGATTGTGAAGTCAGTCTACTGATTCACCTTGTCTAGAAGTCATGACCACCGTCCTTCACATAATGCCATTGAGTTCAAGACCCTACCAGCGTTGAAGGATATCAAATCACTACTGCTGTTGGAGGAAGTTCAGACACTCTTGGACAAGGGAGCACTATCGCCTGTTTGGTGGACAGATCAGTGATGGGGTTTTTATTCCCACTATTTGCAGGTCCCCAAGCAAGACAGGGCACTGTGACTGAACATGAACCTACAATGGCTAAACCCTCATGTGGACATAGTGCAAGTTTCGCATGGTGACTTTGCAGAGCATCCTTCCTCTTCTCCATGGGGAGGAATGATTTGCAATGTTAGATCTCCAAGACATGTACTTCCACATCAGGATCCAGCTCAATCACAGACAGTACCTCAGGTTCACAGTGGGTTGCCGTGTCTACCAGCACAATGTCCTGCCCTTTGGATTGGCGATGGCGCCCTTTGTATTTATAGAGTGCATGGCCGTGATCATAGTGCACCTTCGAGTGCAGGGACTGACAATCTTCCCCTTCCTCAACGACTTGCTCTCAGACTGTCGAAGGGCTGCCACAGACATTTGCCTCATCGCGAAGATCTTTTGACACAGGAGAAAGGAAGGCTTTATCATCCCAATCTGAGAACTCTCAACTTGATTGCCTCGAGGATAGGCCCCTAAACGATATCCAACTCCATGATCATTAAAAAAAAAATTAAAAATCCACTCACGTAAATTACAACAGCAAGTGTAAGCAATTTAGGCTGTATGCACAAAGGCATGGTTTTCACCTTACACTGCTACTTCTCGCCAAATTCTGCTATACCCTATGAACTTGAAGCAGCAGAAGCTGGGCAATGTATCTATCAAAACATCTACCAAAATATCTGGCTGCTATTTCTGCTTGTCATCCTGGATGGAACAGAAAGACTATTTTCTCTCATCCAGACTCCAAAAGATTCCGAAAAGGTCTCAACAACCTTGACCCACCTGTTCGGCTACTGAACAATGCAGCCTGCCCTTGCTCTGTCTGCTCTAGCAGAGGTTCCTTTTGAGTCCATGGCAATGACCCTTCCTAATTTTGTGGCACTAAAAATGGCCTTTCTGTTAGCCATAACATCAACTTGGCGAGTCAGCAATCTAAATGCCCTTCACATTGTCTCCTATCTTAAATTTCATGAGGACAGGTTAGTGCTTTGCCTGGACCCAGTGTTTAGACCTAAAGTGGTTACTGATTTCTGTATCAAGAGTGACATTGTTTTACCTACCTTTTTCCAGAATCCCACTACAGCTCTGGAGTGTTCCTTACATTCCCTAGATGTGAGGCATGTGTTCCTGTTCTACTTGCAGTTGACCAAGCCCTATAGAAACACAAAATGCCTCTTTGTGGGTTACAAGGGTAAAGTGAAAGGCTGCCAGATTTCTAGACAGAGGCTGTCTTACTGGATTATGGAACTCATTTTCTTAGCCTAAAATCATCAAAAGGTGGAGCCCCCTAATACTATATGGGCCCCTTCTACCAGGGCTTGTGATATTACTGCGGCCCATATGGCTGGCATGAAGCTCAGAGACATCTGCACAGCAGCAACCTGGCCCTCTGAGATTACATTTGTCAAAAACTATGCTTTAGACCTTTGTTCTGCAGCTCAGACCAATTTTGGGAGGCGTGTGCTGAGAAGGGTCTTTACTTAGCATACTACACCCATCTACAGACTGACAGCTCGTTAATCACTCACTCTTATGAGTGCAATGGATCACAATCCAGATAAAGAGGTTGCTCACCTGTAACTTTTGATCTTGAAGTGATTTGTTGCAGTTATAAGACCCGCCCCCCCGCCCCACTGCAGTATGCAACGTTACAATAGGACATGGAGTGCTACTTTCCTTGTTGAACTGTGATCTAATTCCATATGATGGTAGAATCCAAATGTTGGTCCTTCAGGAACTGAGAAGAAAATGCTACCCTGCCCAAACTGAGGAAGTGTACCACTTTCAGTTGGCGGGGTTAAGCACTTAGAGGAGCTAGTCAGTTTTGCCTGAATGGTCCCACGCAGGCACAGAACCCACTCTTATGACTGCAATGGATCACTTCCAGATCAAAAGTTACAGGTGGGCAATCTCTTCTTACTTTTCTCCATTGTGAAAACTGTCCATTTATTCCTATTCTCTGTTTCCTATCCTTCAACCTGTTACCAATCCACAACTGAACTGTCCCCCTATCCTATGACTTCTAAGTTTACTCAAGAAGCTTTGGTGGGAAACTTTGTCAAAAGCTTTTTGAAAGTTCAAGTATACTATGTCAACCAGATCACCTTTATGCACATTCCTGTTGACAATCTCAAATCCCAAGAGGTTAGTGAGGCAAGACTTGCCCTTTCAGAAGCCGTGCTGGTTCTCCTTCAGCAAAGCCTGTTAATTTTTAGATTTTTCAAGATGGTTTAGAACATCCTCTCTTGTCACCTCAATTTGGCCCAATTCTTCAGCCTCCAAGCCTGAGAAGCTTAGCTCCGGAGTGGGTATATGGTCAGTATCCTCCACCATGAAGACAGATGCAAAGAATTCATACACTATCTCATTATCCTCCTTAATAATCTCTCTCACGCCCTCATCATCTAAGGATCCAGTCACCTCCCTGGCAGTTTTTCTGCTGCTGGTAAAGAAGTTTTTGTTATTCCCCATGACACTTCTAGCTATATGTTCCTCAAACTCCTTTTTTGTATCTCTTATGTCTCCTTGCATTTCTTTTGCCAGAGTTTATGTTCCTTTCTGTTTTCTTCATTAGGGCAGGATTTCCATTTTTTGAAGGAAGTCTTCTTGACTTTTATAGCATCCCTGTCTCTACTTGTTAGCCACACTGGTATCCTCACGAACTTGGTGGTAGCTTTCCTCTTACTTGGTATACATTCCAACTGAGCTTCTATTATTGTGGTTTTAATTAAGTTCCATGCTTTCTGGAGTGATTTGACACTCCTGACTTTCCCTTTCAGCTTCCTTTTTATGAGTCCCCTGATTTTTGAGAAGTTTCCTTCACTTGCATATAAGCTGAATTGGATCGCACTATGGTCACTGTCCCCCAGGTGTTCTACAACTCTGACATCTTGCACCAGGTCCTGGGCATCACTCAGGATTAAGTCAAGGTCGCCTGCAGTGTTCTCTCTCATTTTTTTCATCTGTGTGTGGAATGAATTTTGTTCTGGATAGCATTATCAAGGCAGTGTGCGCGCACGTATTTTCAGAATGGAGCCTTCCTGATTAAACCTGAGCAGGATCTAAAATTAACTTAGCGGACACAAAAAACCATGCGAGTGCACTTGCACGCCTTAGTGGGAACACTGGTCACCTGCTGCCTGGTTGGTTCTGTGACCAACTTTTCTAGGACACAGTCAATTAATCACATCTCAAGATTTGGCGCCTCTGTCAATTTCCGCATGTGAATTTGCTCAGTCTATGTGAGGGTAATTGAAGTAACCCATTTTTACAGCTCTTTCTCTGACACCTCTCTGATTTGCTTCTCCAACTCCAGGTCACTCTCAGCATTTTGATCGGGAGATAGCACGATCCTAGTAACACCTTTCCTTTCAGTCCTCGTATTGTCACCTATCATGATTCTGTGGAGGATTCCGATCCTGCTAGGTTTTCTAGCTTGCTGTATTCTAATCTACAATGCTACTCCACCTCCAATCCACCCCTCCCTGTCCTTTCTGTAGAGTTTGTATCCAGGAATAACAATGTTCCACTGGTTCTCTCTGTTCCACCAGGTTTCCATTATGTCCACTATATCTATGTTTTCATTAGCAACCAAGCACTCCAACTTGCCCATCTTGTCTCAGAGGCTTCTGGCATTGGTATATAAACGCATGTACACTGAGTCTCTTACCTGTCACTGGCATGTGCTTTCTCCCTTACTATCATTTGACCTTTTTGACCAGCTGTCATATGTTTCCATCTGCTCTACTTCTGGTTCTACCCTGTCCCCTTCTAGTTTATCTGAAACGTGTGCACGCTTGCACTTTAGGGGATTTTCCTTGCCCAACCAGATACCTCCCAGTTCTTGTCAGCAATCCCCCAGGCATCATTTTAAAAGCTGCTCTGTGACCTTTTTGATTTTAAGTACCAACAGTCTGGTTCTATTTTAGTTCAAATGGAGTCCATATAGTACTGTGTTGAACTGAAGCATCCATTTGCAGGATTAAATGAGATTTATTTGTTTCAATATTGATGTTTTCCTATGAAGATCCAAGCACTATTTACAATAATGAATGTAATATATAATAGTTCAGTTCACTTTATTGTGACCTTTGATCAAATATAATAGTTCCTGTAGCAATTGTTTGCCCTTCTGTAGGTGGATTAGGCTATAAGGGTCCAGTGCAGGTGTCCTGCTGCCTAGGGGTAAGCTATTGAGAATATCTTACATCCCACCCTGCTCCTCCTTTCCTCTTGCACAAATTCTCCTGCTGCTTCTGCCTGCGTTTTCAATTACATCTACGATAATCATCAGGATACACCTAAAGATCTTTTCAGAACCCTTATTAAATCTCAGTTAAGAACTATCCGATATAATGGTTGTTGGGGGCTGGGGAAGATTTCACATGTGTGAGAGGCTGGAGAGAGTACATGATCTTGAGGCTCAGTCCAGATCTCTTCTTCCTGGAAAGAGTTATGCCTCCACCTGGCCAAAGAGCCGAACGCTCAAGTAAGTTCAATAAAAAGCTATTCTGTTATACTTTAATTTAATGTTGGATAGCCACACCATCACAGTGTAGCATGAAATGTTGCACAGCTTACAATATTGCTCTTTATCACTGAATAAGAATGATTTTTAAAAATATTGCTCTAGACATGGAGAATGATCTATGCTATCCCATCTTGCACTTCGTTTCAGGTGTTGGGCTGGATTCGAAATGGGGAGTCGATGTTAAATGCTGGCCTGATCACTGCTAGTTCATTGCAGGAGGCTGAGCAGCTGCAGCGTGAACATGAGCAATTCCAGCATGCAATAGAGGTAAAAGTGTTTTTTGGAAATTAAGTTGGATTTTGACATTCGGTGGAATATGAGGAGACATCTTTGTTTTACCCATAGACTCGAGCAAGAAATGGTTTATATTTTACATGATAAAATTTATACCACTTTATGAAGGCAAGACATACAGTCTAGCATGTTACTGTTAACATTTCTAGATGCCAGAAGGTGGATAGGAAAAAGGTTTTCTTGCTTGATTCTCATGTCTGCTACTGGCTGCATGTTACACGTGGACATGATGGGGGAACCTCCCTTAGCTATCTTTATACCTGCTGACACATTTGCCCACAAAAATTTCTGTGAAATATTTGTCAGCTTGGTAGAACTAGCTATGAAATGTGTTGTCTCTTTCTCTTCAAGTTTAGGATGGCATTTTGGATATTGCTAAGAAGCATCAAGGCAAAAATGAGAGATTAAAAATTATATTCATAAATGTGACTTTTAATTAGTTTTGAATCGTATTTTGTGTTTCTCGGGTTAGAATGCATTGCTTAAGATTCATCAATCAAGATCTAGTTAGTATGTTACTGGAGTCACATAGGGTGCCTAGCTGAATCTTGTGCTATTTGGATGAAGGAATTATATAGAGAGTTGCAATATAGGTACTATCAGCCCTGGGGGCTGGTAGTGCTGGCAAGCTTGTTTCTTACATGCTCTGCCCATCCCATGCTATTTTATGCAAATCAGTGTAATTCAGCTGTGGGAGAAGCAAAGATCAAGAAGTCGCAGTAATCTTTGAATAGGGTTTTGGTGTTGACTTTCTTTAGTATGTATTAATTGACTAAAATATATCAGACTTAATCGGTCCAAAGTAAAGGTACTGGAAATATTACAGTAGGATTAACATTTCACTAATGTGTATATATTAACTCTTGAGTGCTTTAATGGCTGAAAGTAAAATCCCTTTGCTTTGTTGGTTGGGAAGCTTTTTATTTTCAGAAATCCTTGGTGCTACAGTAACTGCCTTCTGTTCTACTGTCGTTCTGTGGAGTTTTCTGTTTCCCCTTTCTGTTGTTCACAGTTTGAAGTGTGTGTGTCCTCACTCGTGACAGCTTTGGTAACTTTTCAGTATAACTTTATTTCCCTGTAGATTTTTGTCCTTGTAGGGGATAAATGTATAGGATTTTTTTTTCAGTTGGGGTACTTGGCTAGACTGCAGTAGAGCTGAGTACATACTCATACTGACTATACTTAAGGATTCCAGAGAAAGTTGGGTTTCATATCTGAAAAATGACTTGTCTTCCAATATACTCCAATACTCTCATTAACAAAACTGCTTGTGCTGAATGTACCAAATATATAAACCAAAAGTATCTGCACAGCTGTTGTTGCAAGCCATAGAGTACATAACATAACCTATAGCAAGCTGTCCAGTACATATGTTAAAATCTCCAGATGTTTTGTTAAAATTTTTAAATGAGATCAAATATATATTCATCATGATTATAGAGAAAAGCCTGATAATTCATATACTGGCCCACCCTTCAAGGCTGCTGTTAAATATATTTGTGATGGTGAGTCAGTGAGCTAACTTTACATAAATATTACTTCCTCACTTATTTAATGAGTACCTCAGTAGTATTTTCCCTCATTGCTCCCCATCTGTAGAAATATAGGAATCTGCTTTATATGGAGTCAGACCCTTCGTCCATCTAGCTCAGTATTGTCTACACTAACTGGCAGCAGCTCTTTGTCTCTTCCAGCCCTACCTAGAGTTGCCAGGGAGTGAACCTGTGACCTTTTGCATGCAAGCAGATGCTCTTCCAGTGAGCTATGGCCCCATTCCCTAAGGGGAATATCTTACAGCGCATGTAGTCACCCATCCAAGCACAAACCAAGGCAGACCCTGGTTAACAAAGGGGACAAGTCATACTTGCTATCACAAGACTTGCTATCCTTTCTGATGCAAATGACACATAACTGTTTCCAAGTCCCACAACAGGATGTAGCCATGTTGTAGAGCACCATTTTAAAAATACACCAAATTTTACATTTATATCCCACTCTTTCAGAAAGCTCAGGAAGAATAGGCATCTGGCCTTCTCCCTCATCCACCATTTTATTTTCACAAGACTGAGAGTAAGTAACTTTCTCAAGGTCATTCAGCAAGCCTCATGGCTAAGTGGGGATTTAAAACCAGTTTTCCTAAATCTGAAATTCTGACCACTGTACCGTGTGGGTACTATGTTTATTTGCTCAGGTCGGTTTCTCAAGATGAAGAATGTGAGCTTGTGTGAGCAAAGATTAGAGAAACATTGCTCCCAGCCATGCAGGGCTGTTTGTGTCACAAACAGATACTCATTAGATGAATTAAAGATGTTGTCCTAAAGACAAACCAAACCTGGGATCCTTAAGTATAAGCAGGTTCTTTGCTCGGACTTCTGTATTGTGGGGCTTGCCTTCTCGCACTGCGGTGTTGCTGCAGCTGTGTGTAGATTAGACCTAGACTCTGAGTTTGTGCTGGAAATGTAGCTCTTAATGGGAGTGGGGGGAACCTGTGTTTAGGGCATTGCGCTATGCACACTTTCAGCTATTAGAAAAACAGCGGAGAACTGCTTGACTTGCCCTGGTATGAAATTCAGGCTGGTATGAATTTCCTTTTCTATTGAGTCTGCTACAAAGAATCAAAGAGAAGGACTTGCATCCATGCAGCTTGTTTCAGCCCTGGTTGATTACTACTTAGGTTTTAATCAACATCTAAGAAGCTACTTAGCCATGCACAATATTTTCCTCTTGCGGCACTACTGTTGAGATTGGAAGAACTCACCAGCTTGCTCAAGATGATCAGGGAGCTTCTGGATGAGCTGTGGGAACTGCTCTGTAGCTCCACCCTTTACCAGAAGGAGAGTATTGCCCTTCCGTTCTGCCTTAGTGCCTCGGTCCTTTTGCCCCTGGAAGGACTGCTTTGGATAAGCTTCTGGCAAAGTCATAGCTTAGAATAAAACTTAAGATAAGGGAGAAGTAGGGAATGCCTACTAAGACTTGAAACCTCATTTCTGTGCTGTATCCCACCCACAGGAATCATTTCATCTGAAGACATCAGAGTGTCACCAGCTATGCAGTTTGTTCCAAGGACTGGCATGGATGAGGATGATTAGTTGACATACTGTGCAAACCTCCGTCTGCATTGTAATGAAACATGCACACAATCGTGCAAGAGTGCTCTTGGACATAAGTGTGGAATTTTCCACAGTTGCACAATGGATGTCCATTATTTCCAGGGCTCAACTCTATTCCTCAACTCCATTTCCATCATTCACACAAAAACTCTCGCACAGCTGCACTCATGTTTCATTACTGCGCAGACAGAAGTCTGCGTAGTGTGTCAATCCTTTATTATTTTTACTGTTATGAATGTATATTAGTATCTTAACATCGGTGTACACAGTGCTTTACAGAGTAATATACAGTTTACAATCTGTATTACCACAGTAGAGGCGATGAAAAAGGGAGAGCAGGCATGACAGGTAAAGAACTGAAGGCAAATGTATCAAGGAATGAATGAGCAAATGTGGCTGCATGTATTTATGTTGGAGATGAAGACAAAGGGGTTAAGCCCACTTGACAGAAAAAGGTGACATTTGAGGAGAAATTTGAAGGAAGAAGCTGAGGCAGACCTAAAATTAGATTCTAAGCTGTTAATTAGTCCAGCTTGTAGAATGCTTTCTGAACACCGCACACATTAATGCCATGTTATCAAATGCATCCACAAGAATAGTCACAAAAGCCATCCTGGAGATTCAAAGTCTTCTGTCCCTGGCACTCTGCTTCTACTAGTTTTGCTTTGTATACATAAAGGTGGGAGGGCAAGAGGGAGAATATGCTGCTTGTTCCTGTCTGTGTATCTAGCTGTTGTGAACCAGAAACCAAAGGATTGACTTGAACCTGTTTTGAAGATGCTAAGAATGTGCTGATGAATTAAGTGACATGTTCTGTTTGCCTTTGAGCAGAAAACACACCAGAGTGCACTGCAGGTGCAGCAGAAAGCTGAGGCAATGTTGCAGGCAAATCACTATGACATGGACATGATCAGGGACTGTGCTGAGAAGGTGGCCTCTCACTGGCAACAGCTGATGCTCAAGATGGAAGATCGGCTCAAGCTTGTGAATGCCTCCGTGGCCTTTTACAAAACTTCGGAGCAGGTAAAGGACAATTGGTTTTTGAAATGACTTGTTAAGCCCAACAGTGTGGCTACTGATAAACTGTTTAGGAGCTGCTTTTATGGCAGATTAGTTTTAACGTGCAAATTCACTCAACTGAGGTTAATGTGGGAAACAAACTCCATTTTCAAACCATTGGCTTTTTTCTTTACATTGTCACCCAGCATTATAGTAGCATTTTAGGAGTTGATGAATGTGGTTTTCATAGCTTTAGAGCCACTTTCAGCACCTTTTCCCTCAGACGTGAGACGATCTGCCTGTCTTCATATGATGGGCTGTGATCTAGGGAAATAGGTAACTTTACACCACCTCTCTAGCAGTTCATTTTATTGTTCTGTGAGTTCTTGATCCCAACACAGTTCAATCTTAAGCCAAAACCTGATGTAACAATTTGAATATGTTCTTAGGGGAATTAGTCCTAATTATGTGTGTGGGGGTGTGTGTGTCCAAATTCTTTCAGCAGAGGGGATAATTCTCCTAGGCCCTGCCCGTTTATAGTTTCCCTGGTCTCTCTATAATGGTGGTGGGGTGGGGTGGGGGAGATAATTGAAAAACAAACCTAATACAGTACAACATAAATAGATTTACTAATCAGATTATTATATTTAAAGAAAACATATAAGGCAATAAAACATATAGGGTGAACAGAATAAATGAATAATAATAAAATTATAAGTACAAACAGTGATGTGATATTACTCTAATCACTTTTAAAGTGTGTACTTTACAATACTTTGTTATAACTGGGTCGAGATACCTTCGGTAATAGACAGAACCAAAGATGCGCTGTGTTCAGTTAGTTCCTTTCCGTACTCCTCTTTATCCTCTCCCTCTTTCCTCCTCCTCAGAGCGTTGATCTCTTATCTGCTGCTAACCTCTCTTCTCCCTTCTTTCAACTGGCTCCTGACCTCCGGAGCATTTATTTGTTTGGTTGCAGTCCCTTCCTTTTGTCTGTTTTTCCAAACTAGGTGCACTGGCTAAAGCCAAGCACCCTGGTGTGCAGCTAGGTGTTGCAAGCAGCAGCCCAGAGTTGTTTTCTCTCCCTGGTAACTTTTTAGTACTAGATATTAGTACTAAATAACTAATAACATGCAGTGAGATTTGCCAACCAATGACATGGTTTGGGGATGGGGAGACCCATATGGCTCTCGTAATGTTCAGTTTCAGGCTGGAACTAACTGCTGAAGCGAATCCTTGTTTTTTAAGAAGGGGTGGTCTTAATCACAAGTCAGGAGCAATTAAGATGTGTCCATGCTAGGGGTGGGAGTGTTCATGTTAGCAAAGAAAACCGAACACCTTTCTGATCCCCCCCCCAGCATTCCTTTGCACACTGTGGGTGGGATGGAGAGTTGTGGGCAGCCAAGTGTGGAGTTTGAGGGGTGACTTTTTAGGAAACTGTCAAATTAAGTTGCAGATGTGAGGGAATACCAGGTCTGCTGGGTACTGATAGTTTGGCATTCATCCTCCAACAGAAATATTTGAACTGTTTCATGTTTTGGCTATTTAGGTATGCAGTGTGTTGGAAAGCTTAGAACAAGAATACAAACGAGAAGAAGACTGGTGTGGAGGAGCGGACAAACTGGGCCCCAACTCAGAAACAGACCATGTGACTCCAATGATTAGCAAACACCTTGAACAAAAAGAGGCATTTCTGAAGGTAAAGATGATAGCCTATATATATGTTGTGTTGATTCTCAGGTCTTGCACATAAACCGGACAATGTAGTGTGTCACACAACCGCTGGTTTACTAAAATGCAGGCTTCACTGGAAATTTGGTATAGGGTTTCCTGTATTTTAGTAAACCAGTGACTCTGTGACGCACTACGGTATCTTCATTGTGCTCAGTGGTTATAGTGCGTCATGCCTTGACAAACGGTGAATTGTACCATTGACACAGCTACCATTATTTTTGTTTTTGTGGCAGTTTTTAATGGTGGGGGGGAAGAGAGTGAAAATTTTTAAAAAGTGGGGGTGGGGTTTATTGTATGCAAAAAAGTAAGGCATGCTATATGTTTAAAAGGTATATAGAAGAATAAATTTCAATAGGTGCAACTTCTCAGCTCTGTCCAACTATCATTGCTTGCCAAAACACTTAATACAGCTATCACAGATCCTGGAGCCTCATCTTCCAATTCATGTTGGCACTCCCTAGGGAAGGAGAAAGGTGGGACATATCTGGGTCTGGCAGAGTTGGATCACTGCTGTTCATCCACTATTCTGTTTCTGTACGTCTTTCGCTAGTATTAATAGTCTGCAGCTCTTAGAGAGAAGACTTAACACTTAAAAGCAAGCCATAGATACCAAAAGAAGCAAGTTTAAAAGAAAAGGGAAGTGTAGAAAATTGTGCTGGAAAACTACATGGGGGGAAAAAGATTTGTGGTTTTTCAGAATAGCAAGTTAAAGAGAAATGTGTCAAATATAGTGCAATTAGCGAATTAGAACATAAAGTTGAAGAAATGAGGAAGCCTAAGACCAAATCTAGCAGTGTGATGTCTTTTAATATTAAAACAAGTTCATTTTTGTGATTTTGCTGTTGCCAGAAAATAAGGCTTTCCAGGACTCTTGGCATGGCCTTAACTATAGGGAGGAAGGTACAAATATTGCTAGCCATTGAATGGCTGAG
The DNA here is from genome assembly GCF_027244095.1 of Hemicordylus capensis. NCBI lineage: Eukaryota > Metazoa > Chordata > Lepidosauria > Squamata > Cordylidae > Hemicordylus > Hemicordylus capensis. The sequence continues at coordinate 187,771,960 of NC_069660.1, forward strand.
TCAACAAGAACCTTCTAGCCACTGCATCTTATAAGGGTAGTGCCATGACGGATGATGATGATGATGATTAATTCGATTTCTATTCAGTTTTTCTAACCCTAACCGGCCCTTCCAAAAATTGCTCAGGGCGGTTTACACAGAGAAATAATAAATAAGATGGCTCCCTGTCCCCAAAGGGCTCACATTCTAAAAACACAAGATAGACACCAGCAACAGTCACTGGAGGTCCTGTGCTGGGGGTGGATAGGGCCAGTTACTCTCCCCCTGCTAAAGAAAGAGAATCACCACGGTAAAAGGTGCCTCTTTGCCCAGTTAGCAGGGGATTAGCACATTGAGTTCAACTACCACGGCCCCTTCTTTTGATTTAAAAATAGCTTCCTACTGGTCTTCTGTGTTCAGAGCTAAGCAGTTCATTTTTAGGATAGAGAGACTCTCAAAACAAAAATGGAGATGAATTCAAAAAGGAATCTCTGGGAACTGATGAAAATGAACTAAAACTGATGGAAAATGCTTCAGTGACTATGAAGAGTGTGTGCAGTCTGTAGTGTTTTTGGGAGCTACTTTGACCATCTGACCACATGAGGAGGAGACAAGAGGGAGAACCTCAGCATATGCTAAGCACTTTATTCACATGTCTCCTCGTCACCTGTTTTTGCTTTTCAGCACAATACTAAACATGCTTCCTCAGAAGTGAATTCTGTTACGTTTAGTGGGTCATTTCCTGATACGTATGCCTCAGATTGCAGTTTTTGTTTTGTTTAATGTACATGGTTAAACTTCTTGCTTGATAAGCTTTTAAAATTGGCTTTGAGAGAGTGGTTTCAGTGCTCTCTTCACTGGAAGTAAGTGAGACATTTGCACTGCATCTTAACATTGAAGGTTGGGTTTACCTTTTTAAGCTTTGTCCTATTTGAAGAACTTTTGAGCTCTAGTTCCCAAAAGCTTATGACATAATAAAGGTTAGTGTTCAAGGCTTTTGTTGCAAGGCTTTTTGTTTTGTGTTTGCCATTTAGAATGTGGTCCGGTTAAGATATTTTATCCTTCACTTAGGTCTTTTGAGGCCAGCGCTGAACAATAAATACAACATAATAGATGCAGCATAATAAAAACAATTAAACATTAAGACATTTTAAAAATTTTATTAAACATTTGGCTGAATCGGTGTGTTTTAAGCAACTTCTTAAAAACTGCCAGAGTTGGGAAAGTTCTTACTCCAACAGGAAGTGCATTCCAAAGCCTCGGGATGGCAACAGAGAAGGCCCGTCCCTGAGTAGCCACCAGACGAGCTGATGGCAACTGCAGACGAACTGCCCCAGATTATCTCAATAGATGGAGGGGCTCATAACAAATAAGGTGTTAGTTTAAATACCCTGGATCTAATCTGTTTAGGGCTTTGTAGCTTATAACCAGCACTCGGTTGGTATCAACCAGTACTCGGTGGTATTGAAAACTGCTGAGAGATCCAAAAGGACCAACATAGTCGCACTCGCTCGGTCAGTTCCCAATTGGAGCTCATTCATCAGGCCGACCAAGGTAGTCTCCACCCCAAAACCTGCCCCAAAACCAATTTGAAATGGGTCTAGATAATCTGTTTTTGATTTATAATCTGCAGATTATGGATGCTAACAAACCTGTAATAAGCTAGGGCAACTGGTCACATCAAACATCAATTTCCTTATTAATGCTGAAAGCGAAACACAGCATGACAATCTGTGTGTAAAGCTTAATGAATGAGCTTAGCCTACTTCAGTTCCTGAATGCTGATGGCTGATGCAAAAATACAACCAACAGTTCTCTTGTGATTTTTGCTAAATTATTCATTCTAACCTGGTTTTATCCTTGATGGCAAGTGGCATCCTACAGCCCCATTCTGAAAACAACAACATTTTAATTAAAATCCTGTTGATTACAGTAGACTATGTTTCTGTGCAAGTGTACATAGGGTCAGGGTATTGAAACTCAGAGTGGAACTTTGAATGATTGACATGTGGCGGGAGCAGTTGAGGTCTGAGAAGAAGAATCTTGAAGTTTAAATATATGAAGGGTTGTATGAAGTCACTGGGTAGGGCTTGTAATGCTACAATGAAATCTTTTACTTAACATTGAGCAATAACAATTAATGAAATATTAGAATCACATGATTCCGTTCAGAGTAATAGAATCTGTAGTCTGCAAATAGTTTTCAACTTAGGATGTCTGGATATCTTCCTGTTCTCTGGTACTATTGCTGAGAAATGTTGGATGGGACAAATGGGCCCCAATGGCAGAATATGGCCCAACACATGGTCTAGGCAGTTGGCATGAGCCCTGCTGCAGGATTAGTGCCCCTACTACATGTAAATATATACTGCATGTGTGCTGTAGTTAAAGGCAGTCCAAGTGGATTCAATTTGATTTTAAACAAAATTCAACTGAAGTACATTTAATCTACAGTGGAGTTTGAACTCCCATTTTCAGTACAGAAAATGACAGCCTTCATTAACTTAGTTCGGCCTGTGCTCACACTGATATGTCTATCTGGTTTCTTCTAGGCTTGCACGCTGGCTCGGCGAAATGCTGATGTCTTCCTGAAATACTTACACAGGAACAGTGTCAACATGCCAGGGATGGTAACTCACATCAAGGCCCCTGAGCAGCAGGTTAAAAGTAAGCATTCTCAATTTGCTACAGGTTGTGCTTAACACAAGAACAGCCCTGCTGGATCAGGCCCAAGGCCCATCTAGTCCAGCATCCTGTTTCACACAGTGGCCCACCAGATGCCGCTGGAAGCCTACAAGCAGGAGTTGAGGGCATGCCGTCTCTCCTGCTGTTACTCCCCTGCAACTGGTATGCTTAATATGCTTCAGCCATCCAGATGGGACAGTAGTGATCTGAGGCAAGTTTCTCCTTTGCATGGGGCACAAGCAGCTTGCAATGAGAAAGTGCATGTCTGCACATTAGCTTGTACTGCTTGCTTGAACACTGAGAGCCACCCTAAGGGTAAAGGAGAGTTCATAGTTACAGTTGGCATTGTCAAAAGTGTCTAGATGGTTCTAAGAAAAAACACAATAAGAAGTAGTGGAAATAGTACATCTTGCACTTATAAACTATTTAAAGATCTGATATTGTATTATAACAAATGATAACAATGGTGTAGATTCTAAGCGCACATGCGTGCGCGTGCAGGTATATGTGTAAATTGTATATGTATACTTGCATGCATCTTTTGAGTAGAGTGTTATTTATTTGTTTGAATTTCTATACCTCCTGACAAAGAAATCTCCAGACAGTGTACAAGTTAGGACATAATTTTAAAAACCCAATATAAAATAGTTCATAAAATAGATAAAAATCTCAATAAATAAAAACACAGTAAAATTTCAATTGAAAGCCTGGGCAAACAGGTACATCTTCAGGGTCTTCCTAAAAACAAACAGAAAAAGAGATGCTCATTTCAGCAGGGAGCGCTTTCCAAAGCTCCGGGGCAGCCACAGAGAAGGCTTGGTCCCGAGTATGCTGGGATGTATAGAAAATTAAGACTGGGTTTACCCAAACATGAATGGCCAAATTGAGAGAGTGAAAGTACATCAGTTAGCAACATCCTGCATGTCAGCTGGCACTGAGGAACACTTCATGTCCAGCACTTGGCTATGCAGATGTGCACTAAAGGCAGGAACACTCGGGGGTATGGTCAATGGGTGCACTGGTGCAGGGTTATGATGAGTGTTCCCTCTAACAGGGATTCTCAGATGTTGTTGACTACAGCTCCCAGCATCCCCAGCTGCAATGGCCTTTGGCTGGGGATTTTGGGAGTTGTAGTCAACAAAATCTGGGAATCCCTGTTGGAGGGAACACTGGTTATGACCCACATTCGGTGAATATAGGGAGGGTGACAACTGAAGAAGGTGATCGGCAACACAAAGTCATATATAGATGTAAGACAGAGACACTCGAAGCACAAGGTATTCAAGCTTTCTACATACAGAGTTTGTATTGGCAGAACAACATGTGTCTTTGCGGGAGGGGGCACGTTCTTCACTACTGATGGTTTACAGCCACTGCTGATCGATGCCTGCCTTTTCTATGAGTTAACTATTACAGCTTAGACAATGTGTGGATTTCATTGGAATTAATTTTTAGCTTAGTAAGTCAGCTAATTTGCTCTTTGCATGCTCTTGCAGATATTCTGAATGAACTCTTCCAGAGAGAAAACCGTGTTCTGCACTACTGGACAATGAGAAAAAGACGGCTTGATCAATGTCAGCAGTATGTGGTCTTTGAAAGAAGTGCCAAGCAGGTCAGGGCCTGTCTTTTAAGCACTTTCTCCCTGTTCATGCCGTTGAATTCAGAATGCACATATCTACTTACAGCTCTTCTCCCAGTAGGCACCCAAGAAACAAGCAGCCATATGTTTTGTTGGCATATATAATCTGTGATAAAAATGCCTCCCTGTCCCGCTGGGGTAACACTGAATGCTTCTGTGTCTGTGTGTTTAACACTCTACCCTTTTATTCCTCTTGCGCCACAAGGAATTGCAGTGTGATGTTGCTTGCAAGGCCATGCTGTGTGAGGTGTTGAGCTTCCTAATAAATTCCCAGATACATACTACTCACTGTATACAAGGATACAGTAGGCTCAGTAAGAGTGGGCCACGAGGAGAACATTGAAAGTATGTACTAGGAATAAAGGGCCTGGTGCAACCTCCTGTGTATACACTGGAGCGTTTTAGGCCCTGTCTTCCCACTGCAACCCCTTGCATGCACACACTGTAAGCTGCTTGAGGGTTGAGGCACAGTCCAGACCAACATCCTGTGCAGCATGAGGGAAAAGAAATCAACAGATGAAACCCTCTGTGTATCTGCAAAAGCATTTTAGGTACATGCCCAGAGCTTTTTGAATTGTGACCACAGAGTTGCCTTTTTTATCATCATGACACAATTGAGGTGAAATGCTAGTAACTGAAGAATCAAAAAATATTTCACGGGTCAGTGCTTCAGTCAAAAAGAGAAACTATATACCATGTTTTTAGATGAATCATCCTTGGCAAAAGTAAAAAGGTTCAAATGAGCATGGTAGTTTGCTTCACTGTTAAGAGCCGCAGTCATAAACTGTGGCTAGTAATTGTGAGTTAATGAGGCAGAAGTGGCAGAAAACGTGGTGAAGTGAATCCAACGTGTATTGGGCTGCTCTGTTATTTTGTATATTGTATTGTGTCTGTGGTGGTGAGACGATGCCATCAAGCGTGCAGATGTCAAGAACAGGACCCAGGCAGGGAGGCAGGCAGCATGTGAGCAAGACCACTGATGATGGTAGGAGGAGCCAGTGCTTGGCCATAGAGTCCCAGCACGAGAAACATGCATTGGACTCTGGTGCCAAGGGCTGCTCTGGAGCTGAAACCTGCTGGGAGTAGCTGCTGTTAACCCCTTTTGGCTAATCTGTGTGCTGTCTGTAGCTGGTGAGGCTTAAACAGGAGAAGCAAAAGAGCTCGTCCTGCAGTTGGGGCAGGTGAGGTAATAAGGCTGCTTTTCACACCAGTCTTCCCAGCTGTGAGAAGCAAGCTAGCCTGACTGCTAGATTCTTGAGGCAGGCTTAGTAGGGATTGGGGAAAGAAAGCCAACAAATTGGGGGTGAGAGGAAGAAGGATTGGTGCGAGAGTATGCTTTGTGGGTGGGGAAGGCTGCTGATTGGTTTAGTAAAACCTAGGGGGAGAATTACGTATATGGAATTTACCATTCAGTTTGTCAGCTATAGCCTCCTACTAGCTCTGATTTTTAAAAAAATCAAAATCCGGAATTTAATCAGTTTTTTAGATAACCGTTTGTGATATATACATTTGTATAAACATAAATGTAATCGAAGGAAGAAAATGCCCCCTAAATGTACCTTATACCTTGTTCAGTCCCATATTGTGAAGTGCCTAAAGATACTGCTACTAGTGTGACTAAATATACATCTACATGGCTAATGTCACCTGCTTTAAAAATGACTTGTTATGGCTTTCCCCAAAAGAACCCCAGGAATTGTAGTTTTGGGAGGGTGCTGGGAATCTAGAGGAGAGATCATTAGTCCCAATACAAAGTATAGTTCCCAGGGTCCCCTAACTAGCTCAGTTGCTGTTAAAGTAATTTGAAATTGACTCAGATGTGTTGTGCAAACATAATATAATACATTTGTAAACTGGATAGTTTAATAAAACTGGAAGAATTTGTTCTAGTCCTATAGAAGCAGGACATTCATTTAATCATTACATTCCCAAAAGATAGAAGCCCCTGGACTTCACATTCCAGGGGTGTATGTGCATGTTTCTGTTGTTTTTTAAACGGAGGGTGGGTACAGATGGTTACAAATTTGTTTATCTGTCTGATCTCTTGGATAATAAGTTGTTCTTCTTTGAGCAGCTGAGCCTGGTATGTCCATGGGCTGCTGTTCTATTCTCAGCACAATCCTGCTGCTTCATTTTTGTAACATTTTTGTAACATTACATGTTTGAGCATTACAGCTCTCAAGTACCAAATTTTTTTGTGGTGGAGTTTAGCTCAATTTAGCTTGTAGATATCTTAGTGTATAATTTCTGGTAACTGGTATACAGCTTCAAAGTCTTCTGATGCTAAGCATCTTTTTATATCATTTTCTAAAATACAGTAGCATGTCTTCTTTATTATAACAGCTAGGTGTTTCTTCTCTAGAATTAATTGTCCATTAAGTATTTTGTGAAATGTTGGTAGTGGTATGTTAGCCTTTCTAAACTATGCATTTCTTAAAAGATCTTGCTTAACTGCTTTCTCATGACTTGCTTGCTTTAGGCTCTTGAGTGGATCCATGACAATGGTGAATTTTATTTATCCACACACACTTCCACTGGCTCCAGTATCCAGCATACTCAAGAGCTTTTGAAAGAGCATGAAGAATTCCAGATTACGGCAAAGGTAATTATAATAGCTGTTTAACAAGTCACTCCCTGCCCTTGTTTTCTTTGACTTGTTCCTGTTCTTATTGGGTTGGAAGTAGTGCACCATCTTGCCAGTCTTAATAATAATCTCTCTATATAATTCTCTAAAGCGTACCCATGGCTAATCTCGTGTGTGGCAGCTCTCGCAAGAGTTTGCAAGCAGAAGCACTGTGGTGATTGGGCAGTGGATATTCCATATGCAGATAGGGAGGAGGAGCCTTTGGCACTGTGGTGATTGGGCAGTGGGAATTCCATATGCAGATAGGGAGGAGGAGCCTGTGATGGTTAAAATGCAACTGTTCCTGGTTGGAAGATGTTCTTGATTGTAGAGGAGAGGAATCTACATATATATAAAAGGAAAGTGGGCAGGGGTCTGGGAAGAGAGGGGTTGTTCAGGAGAAGGAGGCTGCCATTGTGTGAATTAGATGAGGAAACAAGGTCTGTTAACTTGGGGTGGTGGTGGGGAGAGAGAGAAAGAGAAAAAGAGAGGGGAAGAGCGAGTGGAGGAGAGAGAAAGAAGGAAGGGTGAGGGATGGGCCTGAGCCGCGACCAAGAGGGGTGAGGGTGATGGAGGAGTGAACAAGAGGGGTGAGGGGGGATGGAAGCAGTGGGATGGAGGAGGATGAGCAGGAGTGCGTCTCAGGTGTGTGTGGAGAGATCTGAGGTAAGGGGGGCTGTGGCAGGGTGAGGGGAGCAAGCAAGTACTAGCACGCAGATGTTCTGCGTGGGTTAAGCTAGTACATAATAATAATGTGGGCATAAAACTGGCCCAAGGGGTAGGGCGGATGGGTATGATCTCTCTCCCCCCACCCCATGTGGACTCTACACACTTGGGACCTTGTGTGAACTGCCCCTTGTGGTGTTAGACTGTATAGAGAGTCATTTTCTGAAATGCTGCTGCTGTATTTTCAATGAACAAATGATTTTTCTTTCCACTGTTTTGGCATGCTTGTGCCTACATTTAAAGTTTAAAGGGCAAATAGAAGATGACAGCAACACTGGATGTCCTTGCGCCTTATAACTGGGCCTTTGTTCCCTGAAAATATGAGTGTTTCATCCACTGTGTCTGAGGTAGTCCACTCCATATTGGACAACTAAGCTGTCTCCTGTATTATTTAGCGGTAGCAAAGACTCAACAAACTTTATTTGCATATTGAGTCCATTCAGGCATGTGTTAATTCTGGTGCACCAAAATGGGTAAATGTTTGAGCTGTACAAGTTGTATACCATTGTGAAAAGAATGGCAGAACACATTTCAGTATTTAACAGAGATATTGAAAGAGCTTGAGTACAGTGTTTGTAATGTGCTTGAGGAAATCTAGGGTCAAGAGGAAGAAATCGGCTTGCGGAGTAATTAAATGTCAATTCTGATGATGGACATTACCTTTCATACTACTTACAATTTGGTAACCTTCTGGGAGATAAACATCTTCTGAAGTACAAGTTAGGGCTGGGTCACAAGCGAGAGCTGCTTAGTTTCCCCAATCCATCTCTCCAAAGTACAGGATTGTGTGGAGAACCTTTGTGAACAAGGTTGCACATACATACACTTCAAATGGTAAAAGTAAAGTGTGCCGTCAAGTCGATTTCAACTCCTGGCGCCCACAGAGCCCTGTGGTTTTCTTTGGTAGAATACAGGTCTTCCTATATCGCTGCTGCCCGATATATTACCAGCAACCTTGTGCTTGTTAGTCAGTCATTTCCCCACTGCTCCACTTAAGGTGGCCAACTGGAACAAGAGTAATTTCTATTGCTAGAGGAGCTGGAGAAAGTCATTGCTGTGGTTGAAATGATGGCTGTGGGCTGTAATTTTTTACCTGATGACTTCCATTTTTCAGAAGTAACTGCATGGCTTTAGTGGGAATCTGTTCTGTGGTATTTTATTAATACTTTAACACAGGGGTGGCAAAGGCAGTGAGGGTTGTGGCGCACTGAACAAGAAAGGACAGCCTGGCCCTGTCTGTGTGAGGCCTGCGGTTTTGCTGCCCTCCAGCACGGTGCTGTAACTTGTTCCTCATTGTGGCAGACTAGAGACCAAACTGCTCAACAGGATGGCAGGCGAGTAGTGGATTTGTACACTAGTACACTAGATTTTGGATCTGGTTTGTGGCACATTTGCCAAGCAGATTAGCGCACAGTGCTCTGCCTTAGTAAAAATGGGGCTGATAGCGGCATTAAAAAGAACCCGAAAAATCACACACACAAATTGGTGCAATCTTCAATTCAGTGGGTTGTATCAAAAGAAAGTTAGTCATGATTAAGCCTCATTGCAATCAATGAGAAAAGCTAGTTAAAAGTAACTTGAATCCCATTAATTCTAATAATCTATATATGTAATCCTATAAGGCGTACCCCTGGCTAATCCCATGTGTGGCAGCTCTCATGAGATAATGGTCAGGGGTCTGCAAAAAGAGGGGTCGTGAGGGAGGAAAGGGCCCCTTCTAGAGGAGGAGGCTGTCATTTTGTGAATTTTGATGAGGAAACAAGATGAACAAGATCTGTTAACTCAGGAATGCTGGGGGTGGGGAGGGGAAGAGAGAAAGAAGGAAGGGTGAAGGATGGGCCTAAGCCTGTCAGCAGCCTGAGGGGAACAAGCAGCCATGGCAGCACCTATTGGCAGCAAGGAAGGGCCAGTCAACCACTGCTGCTGTTTGGGGCTACCGAGGCCATTGGTGGAGGGAGACAGGCAGGCAAGGAATGGGCCCGGGCCTGTCAGCGGCCTGTGGTGAATGAGCGGCCATGGTGGTGGCAGCGATGAGGAAGGGCCCAGTCAACTGCTGCTGCTGCTCCTCCTCCTGTGGGGAGGAGCAGGAGCAGAGCTTGGGTGAGGGTGGAGAGTTCTCCAGTACGCACCAGCAACGCTGCAGCCACAACCAAGAGGGGTGAGGGGGATGGAGTAAAGGGATGGAGGAGTAACCAAGAGGGGTGAGGGGGGATGGAAACAACCAGATGGAGGAGGAGGAGCAGGAGTGCAGTTCAGGTGAGGGTGGAGAAATCTTTGACATGAGGGGGCTGTGGCATGGGGTGAGGGGAGCAATCCAGTACTAGAGCGCAGATGCTCTGTGCAGGTTAAGCTAGTTATGATCAACTCTCTTTAGTACAATCCATTGTTTTGAAAAGCACTCAAGTTTTTTACAAACTAGTCCCTCCACATCCAATTTGGTATTCTTCTTTGGATTTGAGTCATCTAGCATAGGGTAAAAAGGATTGGAGATGCATGAAGTATTAGCACATGGTCATATGGAGGACTGGGATTGGTGCAAGAAACCAAAACTGTAGCTGACCATGAGAAGTCCTCCTCCCTCTTCATAGCAACACTGCAGGTTCATTGATCTGTGGCTAGGCTTCCCTCTGTCGCCATGAAGACTGGAAAATTCAACTTTGATATTCGTATTGTAATTTATTGATTTATTTGTTACTTGCAACCTTCAATAATCCAGTTTATGCCATTCAGATGGTAAAGCAGATTTCCTGGGTATATCTTGTTCCTCAGGTCTTCGCCTTGCAAAACCCACAGAACTGAAAATAACCAGTTGCTTAATTCCCCCTTTCTCCTTTTTGAGTTGATGAAATAATATCAAAAAGTATTCCTGATGTGTTTTGTGTTTTAACAAAACAAATATCATGCAAATGGAAGTGCATTTTCAATTTGATAAATTGCTTGGAAGTACCATTTTAAATAGAAGGTACTGTGGGTCAGCCTTTGTTTCTGTTACCTTTCTCTTTTGTGTTTCCCATAGCAAACCAAAGAGAGGGTGAAGCTGTTGATACAGCTAGCGGATGGCTTTTGTGAAAAGGGACATGCCCATGCAGCAGAGATTAAAAAATGTGTCACAGCAGTGGACAAGAGATACAGGGACTTCTCTCTGCGTATGGAAAAATATAGGACCTCTTTGGAGAAAGCCCTCGGGATCTCTTCAGATTCCAATAAATCGGTAAGTGCTGTTTTTCTGCTTGTAGAAATGTGGATTCACTTAGCGTGGCTGCTTAAGCTTCTTACTGACAGCTGCTTTTTCTCCCCCCCCCCCCCCGTCTCCACTAATTCTGCTGTCTTTCTCTCCTTAACTCAGAGTAAAAGCCTGCAGCTGGATATAATCCCAGCCAGTGTTCCTGGGTCAGAGGTGAAACTGCGAGATGCTGCTCATGAGCTTAATGAAGAAAAGAGAAAATCTGCCCGCAGGAAAGAGTAATGCAGTATTTTTATCTCCCTCCTCCTCTTCCGCCCAGAGCCATCTTTTGCACATGGTTTGGCCTCATGTGTGTTTTTTTATTTAATATTATTTATGGGACAGGTATACATTTTGGGCACTCACATTTTTTCCACGGGGAATCTGTCTTGACTTGTAGGGATGCTTTATTGGTTTACTGGCGATTCACAGGCAAACCATCTCTCCTTGGCCCTTGCAAGTAGGCTTACCCATTGCTGCTAAGAAGTGTGTTTATTCTTTTTACATCTCTAGATTTTCATCCTCCATTTTTCTACCCACCCTCTGAAGAAATGGCAGTGGAGAGAAGAGAAGTTGTATTTGTGAAATGAATGTTGATATTAACGTGATAAAAAAGCAGATATGAATATTGAATCACTTTATTAGAACCTCTGTTTTCCCTACTTGTTGCTCTCCAGTGGTCCTGGAGTGTTCTCCAGCCTTTCTACTGAGAAGCAGGCTCCTATTGATCAAATAATGTACATTTTAATGGTTTTCTCATTCTGTTTTCAGAATATGCTCTTCCCCCTTGCAATGAAAAAATTGTTGAACACTTAGTAAGGATTAAAATATGTACTAAAGAGGTCAAATGCAAAGTTACAGAAGTCCATTTCCATCCACAGTTTCAAGTGAAAAAAATCAGAGTAACTAGGGAATTCCAACTTTAGAACATAAGAACAGCCCTGGTGGATCAGGCCTCAGGCCTATCTAGTCCAGCATCCTGTTTCACACAGTGACCCACCAGATGCCTCTGGGAAGCCCATAGGCAAGAACTGAAGGCATGCCCTCTCTCCTGCTGTTGTTCCTCTGCAACTAGTATTTAGAGGCATCTTGCTTCTGAGGCTGGAAGTGGCCTAAGACTAGTAGCCATCGATAGACTAGTTCTCCATTAATTTATCTAAGCCCTTCTTAGGGCTGGTGGCTGTCACCACATCTTGTGGCAGAGAATTCCATAGATTAATTATGACGTGATAAAAAGTACTTCCTTTTGCTGGTCCTAAATTTCTTGGTAATCGGTTTCATGCGTTGACCCCTGGTTCGAGTGTTATGTGAGAGAGAGAGACATCTCTCTCTCTCTCTCTCTCTCTCTCTCTCTCTCTCTCTCTCTCTCTCTCTCTCTCTCTCTCTCTTTATGCACCTCTATCATGTTGCCCCTCAATAATCTTTTTTTCTCAATTAAAAAAGCCCCAGGTCTTGTAGCCTTACCTTATTAGGAAGGTGCTCTAGGCTGCTGATAAACGTGGTTGCCCTTTTCTGCACCTTCTCCAGTTCTATAATGTCCTTTTTGAGGTATGGTGACCAGAACTGTATACAGTTCTCCAAATGGGGCTGCGCCATAGATTTTTACAAGGGCATTATGATATTAGCAGTTTTATTTTCAACCCCCTTCCTAATGATTCCAAGCATTATTCTGATGAGAGAGAATGAAGTGTGACAGCTCTAGAAAACTAATGTTTTTTTCCCTTCTATTCTTTGAAAGGTTCATTATGGCTGAGCTTATTCAGACAGAAAAGGCTTATGTAAGAGATCTCCGGGAGTGTATGGATGTAAGTGTATGTTCCAGAACTTGATGATGATGATGGGTTTCATGTAGAATTTTTTGTGCTATCAAACTGTACGTTCATAATTTAAGTTGTGTTGTATCTTAAACAAGCCTGTTCATCAACAAAACTGTGCTGGTCTACAGCCAGTGCTGGTTTGATCTGCATCTTGTTTTGCCGCTCTGACATGTCTGTTTTGCCTATACACGGGCATAGTGCATTTACTCTTTTTGGAGCACTATGAATTGCCTGCTGCTTTTGTTTCAGCCTTGCAGTTTTGTTAAAGGGATGATCCTCTGTTAATGCTTCCATTATGTGTATCGCACATTCGGGAACCAGCTCCCTCTTGAATCAGAAAATCCTGGTGGTTTGTTAAAACTAGGAGGGATGTCATGCTCTCTTTAGCTTTTGCACAAGACAGACATGTCTGAATTTTAGATTGTTATTTTGTGTACTTCCATGGAATATGGTGTCTATTGTCATGATTCATACTATAAAACTGAGGAAAGGGTTTTCTCAAGGCTTTTTATATTTGTTGGGGTTTATTTTTACACACTCTGAAGTGCCCAAGCAGTAGAAATATTGGCACATTTTTGTGTATTTCAGTTTCCTAAGCTAGTTACTCTTCAGCAAATTCATAGTTCCCCGCTTTGTGTTGTCCTTTTGATTAGACGTATCTGTGGGAAATGACGAGCGGTGTTGAGGAGATCCCACCTGGCATTGTCAACAAGGAGCATATTATTTTCGGCAACATGCAGGAGATCTATGAATTTCATAATAAGTGAGTGAGAGTCTTTTCTAAATATACGATGCCAGTAAAGACTGATTCAGTGAGTTCTGTCACCTATAAATTAATATTGATATATATTTTTATTGTGCCTATGAATACATGTGAGTGTGCAGCTACAGTGTGTGAAGCTTTAGTTTCTCCCATGGTATTATGTTAAGCCCACTTTCCAATGAGCAGCTGTTCAAAATGGATTTTTCCCCTAGCCTAGAAATGATGTATACATGCAAAATGTTAGTCTGCTCAACTTGGAAGAGAATGGATTGTTGATTTGTTGTTGATTTGCATAGTACGCTAAGTAAAGCAATGGCTTATTTTTTTTATCTCTGAGGTAATAGCTGTGGGGGGAGGGGTGGGATTTCCAATAATCCATATGCTAATAGTGAACTTGCTCAGTAATATGTGGGCATGGTGTTAAAGCACTTAGGGGGGCTGCACTGTTTGAGTTCAGGATTAAAGTTAAGTTCCATACTTGATACTCAGGCCAAAGCCTGCCTATAGTCTACAAAAGTGCATTTGATTTGACAAAGCTATGTTAGCTTTCTCATTTAAACCATCCATACAACCCAAAACTGGCCCTGAACATGCAGTACATGCAAGTTCTGTTGCAACCAGTCCTTGCAACAAAGCAGTTATCTGATGCTGTGCTGTGTGGACCCTGTCAATACTCACAGTTCTACCTGTGTAGAGAATACACATGGTGGGGGGTTGCCCCTTGACCCACCTAGTGCCTCTTTGTTGGCTATTGTTTTGGAAAGGGGAGTTCTAGGCACAGGCTTGATCCATGCAGTATACTTCTTCTTTTGTTAAGAGGTAACACTTAGATTGATGTATGTTGGATCTACATATGAGTGCCTATGCCCCTATTCTACTTGGATTTCAGGCTGGCCCAGTTCTGATTCCCCATCATCTACCTTACATAGGCTCTCTAGTATGGGCGCTATCTCTGCCGAGTCCTGAGTCAAACAGAACTGTGGCCAGATCAATTTTGAGTAATTGATAAAGGCAATTTTTAAAAATGCAATAGTTACTGTCATACTGAAAATGGATCTGGACGTGAGACTGATGAATCAAGTGATTTCTGTACAAAGCAAGTTGTAGCTTCATTTGAACTCTGTGTGTTGAGGGCCAGTTTGGAGCTATATGAATTGTATCTTATTGGTAGGGAGAAGTGCATTGCCACTCCAAAGCTGTTGCCCTCTTCCTGCAATGTCTTCACTTATGTGAACCAACCCAAATTAAGCATGTTTAAGTTGAGTTGAACTGAGTTCTTCTTGCATTTATTTCTCCCATTAAAATCAGTGGAACTTAAATAACCAATTAAAACTGGTCTTCACACATAATTTGGCATAGGTCTAATTATATATATGTTTACAGCTGCTGCTATGTAATATTCAGGCATTCAAATGAAAACTTGTCAAGGGAGTTTTAATGCTTTCATTAGTGTTTTCCCTTTTTACTCCATAGTATATTCCTGAAAGAGCTGGAGAAATATGAGCAACTACCTGAAGATGTTGGGCACTGTTTTGTTACTTGGGTAAGAGCTCATTTTTAGGTGGCAAATAATCATTTGGGAGCAGATATTTTTAAATACTGCATACATCTGTGGACACCATTAGTTTAAATAGTGAGACGAGGTTTGGAAAACCATTAATGGTTTGCAGAATGGAGGGATCCTGTCTTGCAGTGTTCCGTAATCCTAGGAAACACAGAGTGGAATTGATATGCAACGATATTGGAATAAAGTTCAAGCTCCTCATGATTGATTTTTGGAATTTATTGTTGCATGAGAATGCTTAACAGTTCTAATTACTTCTGTTAGACAAATACTCATCTTTCAATGAGCACATCTGAATGTCTGCATCTTGGAAGGCCTGATTCCGCTTAATTCAATATTCTGGCTTTGTGGTTTCTTTATTGCTATTAGCTTTACTCAAGTTTATTTCCTTACCCAGATGATTGGAATAAGCAAATGAATCTTAGCAAAGTAGAGTTTTCCTACAGGCTTAATGTTTTTTATCAAACCACTTAAATTTTTGTGTTTTGCAGGCAGACAAGTTCCAAATGTATGTGACTTATTGCAAAAACAAGCCAGACTCGACACAATTGATATTGGAGCATGCAGGTGCTTATTTTGATGTAAGTATCTTAATGATGTGTTTGAATTTAATTTCTACATCCTCTTTTAATAAATAATATGAACATAGAGGTCGGAGTTCATAATTAGACTGCCTCAGATTTGCGCCATGGGATAAGTTCTTGATAGTTACTTTTGTTTAATCAGACCCCCCAGTATGTTGTTGAATAGGGGTGGTGCTGTTGTCTTGTAAATATACTTGGTATCAGTCAGGCATATAATGTCTCTACTATAGGAAATATAAACTGGGCAGTGATTATTCTGTGGCAGAACATCAAGAGATGCTTAATATGTTAATGTTAGCATCCAGAGGAGATGTTGCTAAGAAATGGAAAGACCTTAAGATTGTTTAGAAAGTAGGATTTGTGGAGTTCGGTTTCTGCAGGATCAGGACAGAGTACTCCACCTAGATCAAATGCATTCAGACATATCTAGGTACAAACTGCTCAGAGGTCAGAGAGAAAATATTTAGGAGCTTAAAAGATTAACTAAAGTTTACAATATTCAAGCTTCCTCTAGCTAGTATAGAGTTTAAAGCCCCTTATCAATGTGGGATACAAAGGGTAATGGGGAATAAATACACATCTTGTAGATTTAGCTATGCTGAGCCACAAATTGTGTCAAAATATGTGCCATTTTGTACAAGATTCCTTGACTAGTATTAAAGAATTAATCATTTGATAATTTATGATGCTTCACTATAAGGAGGAGTGTGCCACAGTTCTCATGAGCTGTGTAAAGTCCTGAGAAACTCTACTCAAATAGAAAATGTCAAGCCTCGATAGCTTCATAAACAAAAATGGAATGTGCATTTACAATATGCCATCGCTTTCCCCAGTTGAGTGTGATCTGTTTAAATGAGATATGTGTTGAGTGTTGCAATGTACTCAGTTCTTCACAGCCCAGAAGAATTAGAACATGAGTACCATTGATTAAACATTCTGAACTGAAAAATTCACATGCATTCCAGTAGTGACAATACGGTGTGCTGTGTCACATCTAGGCTGCATTCAGACATTGCATGAAACTGGAGTTATAGGTTGCTGGTAAACCTCTAACTTCAGTTCTATGTGATGTCTGAATGCATGCAACCATGGCCTTGCAACCAACCACAGGGTCCAGTTTATTTCCCAAACCAGAATTTAGACCTGGGATTACTCTTCAGTTTCACCACTCTAAACCTCTGTTGGAAGGGGCCGTCGTGTTGTCTGCATGCATCTGCTGCTAGGGGTGTGCACGGAACCGCCACACTGCGGTCCGGCACTGGGGTGGGGGGTCACTTTAAGAGCGGCGGGAGGGTTTACTTACCCCTCCCGCCGCTTTCCGATGTAGCCCCCGTAATTCGTAGTGTAATTGGGGCGGCAGGATATCTCCCTGCCGCCCCTTCCCCGCTGCTCCTCTGCAAAGCGCTGCAAAGCTCCCAGTAATGCTTTGCCCGCGCTCACTGAATACCTGCATGAATCGCTGCCCCACTTTTAAAATGTAAATCACCTGGTTTCCAACCCAAGAAGGCAGACAAGCCAGAGGGAGCGCGAAGGGGGCGGGAAGGGCGACACAAAGGGGAGACGAGGTGGCGTGGCGGGCGGAAGAGAGGCAGGGAAAGGACACGAGGGAGAAAGGACACAGGGCGGTCCTCCCGAGAGAAGC
The DNA here is from genome assembly GCF_027244095.1 of Hemicordylus capensis. NCBI lineage: Eukaryota > Metazoa > Chordata > Lepidosauria > Squamata > Cordylidae > Hemicordylus > Hemicordylus capensis. The sequence goes on from NC_069660.1 coordinate 187,789,205, forward strand.
ACATACAGACCGTTCACCCTCTGCATGGCTTTTAGGATCAAAGCCGGCTCATAGCGGGGCATCTCTGGACGAGGAGTTCGGGTCCCTGGAGGAGGAGAGAGGGGAGGCGGCGGGCGTGTGTGGCGCTGTTTAAAAGCGAACCGGCAGCTGCGCGCACCCGGCAGTGCCGCCCCTTTGCTCGCGTCAGACGCCGCTTCTTAAAAGGCGCCCTTTCTCTCCCTTTGCAAGCTGGACAAAATGCAGGTAAACAAGCAACAAGCTTGCAATAGCTGTCCATCCCGCCTTCCCCCGCTCTCCAGCCCCGCCTCAGCTGCTGAGTCCCGCCCCCTTCGCGCTCCCTCTGGCTTGAAATTTCCACTCCCGTCCCTGCTGCTGTAGTAGCTGCGGCTGAGGCGGGGCTGGAGAGCGGGGGAAGGCGGGATGGACAAAGTGTAATCTTTTTGTTTGTTTGTTTGTTTGTTTTTACATTTTATATCCCCGCTCTTCCTCCACGGAGCCCAGAGCAGTGTACTACATACTTATGGTTCTCCTCACAACAATCCTTTGAAGTAGGTTAGGCTGAGAGAGAAGTGACGGGCCCAGAGTCTCTCATCAAGTCTCATGGCTGAATGGGGATTTGAACTCTGGTCTCCCTGGTCCAAATCCAGCACTCTAACCACTATACCACACTGGCTTTGTTTGAGGGAGTAAAGGATTAACATTTCTGTGCTGGGAAAGGGTTAACATTTCCTCTCACAGCCAATAATCACACCTCCACTGAGCTCCTGGCCAATTGCAAGTGATTTCCTGGAGCTGTGAAGCCATGCCCACAGCCTGGCGCTAGCATGGCTATACAAGTGGTTTGGCAATACCAAGCTCAGAGGACCAGAAAGAGGGAGGGGGAACTCTAACCTGTCTCTGGAGTTTCCCAAACTGGGGATGGGGGATAGTCTGCGATTCAATCCCCAGTTTCAGATTTTAACTGCAAACTGTGGTGCCAAGCCAGTTCCTGCTATATCTCTAAATGTGGCCTTTGTACTGTTAATATCAGCCAAGGTTTGCCAGCTTGAATGGTTTCAAGGGGGTATCTAGATCCTGGTCCAGGAACCACAAAAGTGTACTTTGCCTGACAGTCCATGTTCTCCTGCAATGGATAGTCAGAATAATTGTTGCCAAAGTATTGCATACATGTGCACACACCCCTCATCCTCCAGGCACAGTATTAAAGTGCATTTTACTCATAAAAACAAATTTCTTTAGATATGAGTCGGTGGGCAAAATCTGTGAGTCTTGATTAACAATGCTTATTAGCTTTTGTAGAGTACTTAGAATCTTCAGTGCATTTTGAGCACAGAGCCATTACAAGTCCACTGTCAGCTAGGCCAATAATATGGTAGAAGAGTGTGATTTGGCTTGTCTAAGAGCACTTGGTGAACTCTTAGCATAAGAAATATTTGAATTAGAGACTTTCTGGTTAATTCCTCAGGCTCTTAGGCGCTACACGAAGGCTGCAGTCCTATGCACACTTGGGACATAAGCACTGTTGAACTCAGTGGGGTTTACTTCTGAATAAATATGCATAGCATTGTGTTGCAAGTGGCAAAGCTGCTAGAATCTTGATTAAAAAGTCTTGCGGGGTGGGGGGCTGGCATCTTTGCAAAAGGCCTGCAAAGCGGGCATCTGTGATATGGAAAGGAACTAGTTACTCCATTCTTTCTGAAGCTTGACAGAAACCTAAATTATAAATCTTCAGATAAGCATTGTATTCATTTTATGTTGTTTGTAAGTAATTTCTATGGTTCTGCTCCTCTTTATTACCCTATGAGTCCATGATAAATGAATACCACTGGTTAATACTGTGTTTTGTTTTGAAGAGTCTTGATCTGCCTTACCTTTTAACTTCACTTCACAATATGTGCACTTGGACACAAGGTGGGGTGGAGAGAATTCTGCTCGAATAACGACCTGCCTTATTTCTGTGGTTTTAGTCTTAATATGCTTAAACTTTTAGCTCCCTCTACTGACTTGCAGCCCCTGTTTAGAAAAAATATTCTCTCCAGTCTACCTAACATTCTAAGTTAGCAGACTACACCATTCCCAAAGTGCCCTTGAATAATATATTTTTAACCCAATTATAATATTTTGGTTTTAAAATCCCTCCATGATTATAGTAGCTTTGGCCAAAACTCAGGTTGCTTCTGTTTGCAGTTCAAAAAAGAGTATGAAAACTGGAAAAAACAGCCCAAAATATAGCCATATACTTTGTTTTACTGTTAAGTATTGGAAAAAGCAGCTTGCTGCTTATGAGCACCAATGGACTCTTAGCACCCACACACCAACCCCCGCCTTGTAAATGGAACTAGAATTACTTCCATTATAATTTGTTTCAACATCAGTGCACTTGATGCTTGGGAGTAACTTAAACTGAACAAAAGAGAAAAAAGATCCTTGCCCTAAGTAGTTCACATTCTAAACTTAGACCCTGGAGGAGGCGACCAGCAGAAGAAGGGAAGGTAATGGGGTAGCGGGGGGGGGGGGAGCTCAAATCTAAGACAAGGCCCTTATCATTACTGCAGCTTGACTTAACATTGGTGGGATATGCTGGTGAAAAGTAAGCTACATCATCCATCATAACACTGCCCACCTTGCATATTGACATTATGCTAGTGGCCAGTTTTCCCTCTTAATTTTTCTCATCTGTGTGCAGAATGAGTTTTGTTCTGGGTGGCAGTATCAAGACAGCGTGTGTGCATGTATCTCCAGAGTAGGGCTTTCCTGATTCAACCTGAGTGGGATCTAAAATTAGCTGAGCAGACATTTTAAAAACTTGTGAGCGCACATACATACACACGCCTTAGAGGCAACACTGCCAGTAGACGAAACGTTTTGCCTTAGTTTGAAAGTTTCATGTTTTCAAAAGTTGCTCCAGTATTTTCACATCTTGTGGGTGTGATATGTTTAGGCAATAATGGGCTTTAGAAGAAGTAGCATGGTTATGAGCTATAGTGTGATTGTAAGCCAATAACAAGGGCTGCAGTCCTCCCTGGGAATAGGTCCCATTGGGAGGACTTTCGTATACAGATCTTTAGTGAAGTATTTAAGCCTCCTCCCAATCTTGAGATGAAAAATATAGCTATAAACTGTCTTGCTTGGTAAACCAATTTTTCCATATATATCACACTCAAAAGATTTTTCTTTCTATTGCAGGAGATACAACAGCGGCATGGGCTGGCCAATTCAATCTCTTCTTACCTTATCAAACCTGTTCAGCGAATAACAAAATATCAGCTTCTTCTAAAGGTAAGTGTCGTCACTTTTATTCTGGCCCATTTATGCAATTGGATACCTTTTACACTTGCACCAAGGGCGGCTACTTCAGAGATTTTTTGTACACATATCCAGGTATAAAATACACATATCTAGAATGTAGACGTGTAATAGCCAGGAAAGGGTCTAGGTCCCACATTTCAAGGAAAAGTGTATAGATGTTTACCCTTTATAACTAACAGAGTTTTTGTTTTTGGCTACAATATTACTCAGGAACCACTTCAGAACTATTATGCTTGAAAAGCAGTATAAATATGTGGTAAATGAATAGGTCAGCTACTACTGTTATCAAACTATCAAAAGTTGATCTTCAAATTTTTAAGCAGCAGAAAATGCTTACATGGAATATGAAGGGAGCCATTTAAAGTGCCTCATAGTTCCAAGATAAAGCATTCCATTGATGCTAAGTCACTGTAGGACCACTTCAATATTTTCTTCCCCCCCCTCCCCCAAAGCACCCCTGTAACAACTCTATCTTTTATTCAGGAAACATGATAGATAGCTGCATATGCACACTAGTGTTTCTATGTAAGGATCATACACTGTGTACATAAATTTGGGAGGTCTGGCTCAGATAGTAAATTGCTCATTTGCCGCACTTTCTGATTTTTGTGGTGGGATTTGCCAATGGATGCTCAGCAATCATGATGGTCATTTAAAGTGTGTATCCTAGTGGTATATTCATTGTGACCAGAGTTTATATTATGGGTTAAATGCCACTTCAAGAAATGCCTTTAAATGTACAGAACTTTTGAAAAGCACAATTTTCAGGAGGCAGCAGGTTAATAGTCTAAATGAATAAGAAGTTTTAAATCCTGTAGTTCTGAGATTTGCATTTTAGCCAAAGTCAGTATTGCCTGTACCGATCAGTATGATCATTCCCATGGTTAAGGTCTGTGTAAATACTTCCAGCCACATGGCTTTCTAAATTATGTGTTTGACATGCAAGCATCACACCTGCCAGAGACCAAGCTCATCATGCTGTTAGAGGAACAGTGTGGGTAGAAGCCTCTAAGTTGGTCCTAATTAACATGGAAGAAAACATGGAGGAGACAGCAACCATATTAGTCATATGCATGTAAAGAAGATCTGATTTGGTAGCATTTCCTCCAGTTTGGGGAAGTGATCAGAAGCAAAAGCAAAGGAGGAAATGTTATAGGAGTTCAGTCCAGGTGCCTTGGGCCTGTGGAATCAAAAGGAAATGTGCATTTGTTTGGCTCATCTTGGCACTACTAGAAATAGATGCCCCTACTGAAGTCTGGCATATGTTAGGTCAGCCAACGGAAGAGGAATGCTCTTGAGTGAGGGTGGTCTGTTCTTGTTTGTATGCATTGTATGTATGTGCATCACATTATCATGCATTAACTCTTGTGGTTAGCTTACTGTCAATCCCTGCTGCCCCTCTATCTGTTTTAATTAAATTAAAAATGCTGCCTATCTTCCCTTGCACTCAGTTTTCTTCCACATTACAGTCAGCAGCAACGTGACACATCTTGATTATATGCTTCAGAGAACAAGGTTTTTGCACACCTGCTCAACAGAGTGTCAAGGGACCAAAAAGCCTATTAAAAGCAATTAAAAGAGGCTTGGCAGATGAAAGAAGGCATGTATGAATAACTAGGGGGGAGACTTGAGAACCTACTCATGAATGAGGTTGTCTGCCAAATGAAATTTGTGAGGTCCAGGTAGCTTCTCTGAATTGTATAAGAATAACTTAATCCATCTCCTTTGGATCCTTTTTCAATCTTCCAGTGAAAAATAAATAAATATAGAGCCTATTTGGCAATTAGTGCATTTTTAATTAGGACACCTAGAAAACCCTTTAAACAATTGCTGACATTGTTTAATCAAAAAGGCTGAAGCACGTTGTTGCAGAAATGTGTTCACTGGTTGTTCATATGATGAAACAATGGGGCTGGTTTATAATTAGTGATGATGCAGAAGAGGTATTGTTCTTAGATTTCAGTAAGAAGCATAAACTATTTAATCAGTAGGTAGAGAATAAAGAATAGATCTTGTAGTATTATTGAAAATGTACTTTAAAATTGGCTGGGAATTACAATCCTGTCTGACATGGGTGAAATAGGCGAGTACAGGGTTTCTTAACCTTGGGCCCCCAGATGTTGTTGGACTGTAACTCCCATCATCCCCAGACATGGCCTTTGTGGCTGAGGATGATGTGAGTTGTAGTCCAACAACATCTGGGGGTCCAAGGTTAAGAAACCCTGGGCTAGTATCTTCCTCCAAAGTCACTAACAGTAAACATGTTCCCTTCTTAAAGGGCTGAAATGTGAAATGGAGAGTTGGCAGTATTGTTTGTGGGTGACAGTCCTTCCACTGTCCACCAGTGACACTGGTCAGCCATTGTAAATTCAATAAAGAAATGAGGAGCTATCAAATATTAACTTAAAAATCTCGGTCTCTTCTGAAGCTCTTAGAATCTGTGGAAAGGGCAGTTGATTCTTAGTAGAAGATATGGCTTGCGTTCATAAGGTCCCCAGGCTTGAATCATGGAATCTTCAGTTAAAGGATCTTAGATGGCAGGTGCTGGAAAAAACCAATTCACCTATTTGCAAATATTTGGAAATCTGTCCATTTGTTAAAACCACCTCAAATTTAAAGGCTACCTTATCGTACGTTTAAAGTGTATTATAAAAGTGTGGTAGTTAATAATAAAACACTATTAGTACTAAACACTGTTAGTATTAAACACTAAGAGTACTGGAGCACTGCTATTTGGTTTGACTTGGTAGAAATTAACTTATATGTAGCTGTTGAAGGATGCCTGTACTGCATTGTGCCAGGGATTTTTCTGACAAATTGTCTGACCTTTGGTATATGCCTGTGTGAAAAGAGAAAAAAATCTAATGATTCTGGTGCACTTGCAGGAGTTGCTCACCTGCTGTGAAGAAGGTAAAGGTGAAATTAAAGATGGGTTAGAGGTGATGCTTAGTGTGCCAAAGCGAGCCAATGATGCCATGCATCTCAGCATGCTGGAAGGTAAGATTCCATCATCTTTCTTTCATGTAATCTGATTTCTAAGAAATTGCCTAAAGCTGTGTGTTAAACCAGGCTTATAATCTGCCATTTACTTTATCACCTTTGGCAAGTAAGAATATCTTCCAGGTGACAAGACATGGAAGCTTTTTATACTAGACAATAGTTGACTCTCTAAATACAGACTTAGCCATTTGCAATAAGACATTTGTTCATAATCATGGTGTGACTCCAGCCTGTAGAATCCAGGTTGCTTGTAGTATTTGGACATGTGGAAAGCTGAGCTTTATGATGATGCTCATTTCTGGGGGGAAATAGAGGGGCATACAGCAGGGCATTACAGATCAGCCACTGTCCAGCAAACAATCATCCATATCCTGCTGTACAGTTGCTGCCAATTTTTTTTCCCTAAAGTGAATTTTAAGTTGAATTTGGAGGGTCCTGCCCAAACAAAGTAGAAATTCTATAGGAATGTCAATGATTATTTAAACAGAAAAATGTGTGTTGTAGTAGAATGCCTCTCTTTAGCTGTTTGTTAATGTCTTACTCATAGTGTCAATAAATAGAAAAAGTTCTGACTTTGATAATCTATCCCATTAGACTCTCCCTGAAAGATTCTATCTTAGGTCTTCATTTTGGTCCTCCCATAACTTGGCAGCCTGTTAAAAGGCCATCAAATGTTTGACACTTAAAACAAAGCATTTAATTTAAAACTTTATAACCTGTAGTGGAAAACTCACTTTAATAATTACAGTTGGTGCCCATCATTCATATCAATTTGCCTACCATTTATATCCGTTATGGCAGCCTGCACATTTACTAATAGCTGGTTTTTAACATTTTTTTTAAATTAATGAAAGGATACCATTACCATAACATGCCCTACTGCTTTTTCTACTTGCTTTCATGGTCCCTCAGTTCCATTATTTAGCACCCTTTCCTGTCATAGCCTCCAAACTCTTATTCATGTTACTCACATGAAAAAGTGTTTGTGGGACCGTTACTAAAGATTCATGTAAACAGAAGTATTGGACAGAGCATGGAATCTAGAATTAGCAGTTGTCATCTTGTCAGGAAGTGTGTGGGCAGGCTCGATGGAATATTCCAATATTTCTTTTAAACAGGTCAGCCTTTTAAACAAACCCGGTTGAGCATTTGCATGGCTGACATGTTGACATCGCAAGTGAAAGCATTTCCTTTTAGGAGCTGATCTATGAACCTTCTAATCCATCTGTTGATACTTGTGCTCCTTTGATGGATTGTGTAATATAATTTATTAAGAGAACAATTTATTATTGCCATACACATGGATTTTCAGTTTTGAGAGGAAGGGGTGGGCATGATATAAATATTGGTTTGCCAATGGAGTCTTAATATTTACTTGATGGCCTTTTAGGCAAGTACAAAAAGTTTGATCCAGTTTATCCTATTGCTTACAGGTTTACTCTAAACCAAATACCTTTTCAGGTGGGGTAAAATAGCTTCTATTGAATGTTAGGGATGGGACTTAACCAGATGGTTGTTTCTTCCCCATAACTATTGTAACTTCTTTTTAGCAATGACTGATATGTAAATCCAAAGCAAGGCACAATGTGTTCCAAATGGCTGGTTAAGAGACACTTGCCTTTGGAAAACTTCTGAATGAAGCTGTGCTTTTTGCTCTAAAGCAGGCTTCCCCAACCTGTGGCCCTCCAGATGTTGCTGAACTACAATTCTCATCATCCCACCCACAATAGGTTGTAGCTGGGGGTGATGGGAATTGTAGTTCAGCAACATCTGAAGGGCCGCAGTTTGGGGAAGCCTGCTCGAAAGAATCTTGGCCCTTGTACAATTTTTAATCTGTGTCTCTAGCAATCTGGAATGAAACAAAATTTGGATTTCCTCTTAAAACTGATTCGGGGTCTCTTCAGAAGTTCTGGTCTCTTGTAAATGAAGCAAAGGAGCCATAGCTGAGCTGTGTTATAGAGCCATTCTTAGTACAGAATTAAAGCTGACATTTTGTTAGGATGACCTGAATCTTCCTTGAGGTCTATTGCTATATGCTGAAAGAACCAGAAACTTATGGCTGATGTTTTACTGGGAGTTGAGCTTCTCTATACACTATAGTTTCTAAGACTCCGGAACAGAGGTTGTTCACACAACCAGCCCCACAGGGGTAGGACAGGGCTACCATAGGTGGGGCTGGTTGTGTGCAGTGCCAGGATTGCCCTGAGTTTCTACCCAGGCTAAACATGAGGTAGGAGGACGTGCTCATGTGTTCTCCATCACGCCTGGGTCATGTGGGTGCTCGGACTGGTTTCTATAGAACTGAGGGGAACGAGCGGCCTGGCAGCAGGAACTTCCCCAGTTCACTGTGCTGCTCACATGGTGCATTGTAGGATTCCTGGCCACCCTCTGCTCCCACTAGTTGCTCCTTGCAGAAGGTTTCCTGGCCACCCTCTACTCCCACTCACTGCACTGCTCATCTGGGCATGCAGGCAGTGGAACCCTGTTTGGGCTCCGATCGTGTGGGGAGAAGGCAGGTAGGGTCCCAGTGGTCAGGTGAACAACTTTAGTTTTTCTTGAAAAACTGGCTTGTCCAGTTTTGGGAGCCTTTTCAGCTAGGACCAAAATTATGACTGCGTACTCTAAGAATCCTGAAGACAAACATGCATACACAAATTCTAGCAGATTGGGCCGAGAGGTTAAACAAAATCCAGGAATGCAGGAAGAGCTCTGCTGAGTCACAAGCGTCTACCTAGCCCTGTACCTTGTTCCTAGCTGTGGCCAACCTGTGGTCTCCAGGAAGCATCAAGCCAACAGCCCTCATCTACCATATGCTGCCCCACAACTGTATTTGGAGACATATTTACCTCTGAAGAGAGAGATGCCATGTGTTATAGCTAAAAACTTGCTGAAAGGACTGGTTGGTAGGGATGTGCACAAACTAGTCCGGAGGCCATGATAGAGGCCTCCGAACCAGTTTGAACATGGTCTGGTCCGGCACCGGCAGGGGGTGGTTCTTTAAGGGAGGGGGTGTTGCACTTACCCCTCCCACCACTTTCCCCCACCGGCGCTCCGTTTTTTGGAAATGATTTTGGGGTGGCAGCGTTCCTCCTTGCTGCCCCACCCCCGTTGTTTGCCGGAAATACCGGAAGTAGCAATCGCGCGTGTGCCCACCTGACGTGCACATCGCATGTTGCGTGCGTGGCGGCAAGCACATGCGCAATTGCTATTTCCAGAAAACAATGGGGGCAGGGGCGGCAGGGAGGAACGCTGCTGCCCCAAAATCATTTCCAAAAAACAGAGCGCCAGCAGGGGGAAAGCAGCAGGAGGGTTAAGTGCACCCCTCCACCGCGCCCTTAAAGGGAGGCCGGCGCCGGACCGCACCTCCGTGGTTCCATGCACATCCCTAATGTTTGGCAGTTCTTGGAGAGCTGTCGTCCACAAATTTGTCTTAAATCCGCCCCCTCACACACACACACCCCATTACTATATATTTGGTGGCCATCACCACATCTTGTGGTAGTGAATTGCAGAAGCTTATGTGTTGTATAAAGAAGTGTGCATTTTTGTCTGTGAGGCTTGAAACATTTTCTAGGTATTTCCAAGCAAAATGTTTAAGTATGGGGACTAGATGAATTTCCCCAACTTGAGCATCCATCACAGACTGAGCTCCAGCTCCTGATTAGTCAATAGCAGGACTGGCCTGATTGTGCTTGCTTGAGGCAGCAACACTTTTCAAGACAGCACTGAAGTGGCATATGTTGGAAGAGGTGCATCCTAGCATCCCTTGGGACATTTCAAAGGCAAAGGGCACAGAACTCTTGGATCGCACTGCAGCTGTTTGTGGCAGCAAAAAGCTTTAGGCTGTCTCTGATCAGTTACTCTGGGATTTGAACTCTTAAAAAAAAGACTTTTCCTTTAGGCTGCATTAAATATCCTGTTACTTCCTATTTAAACTATATTTGGTGAAAAAGAAACCTAGATAGTTTGCTTTCCAGTTCTTATCCCAAGGTTTTATACAGTTCTTTTGATGAAACTAACTGATAGGCTACTGAAGCAAATGGAGCACAAGTCAAGACATCTTTTAAATCTGAGTATCAATCAATCTCTGTTACAGTCTTTGACCAGCATAAGGTAAAACATGACAATAATAGTGTTAAGAGCAGTCAAAACCTATGAAGATAGTAACTGTGAAATTAATGCTAAAAGTTAAATCTGGATATTTTCTTGCAATAATGATGGATCTTGAACTTGTTTACTTTAAAGCCAGTTTGATTAAATACACAGAGAATATTTTGTATTTCTAGGTTGAAGAAAAATCATGTTTTTGTCCATGAAATTGACAATTTTAAGTTTTTAAGAAAACGTACCCTTTCATAATCCTCAAAGCACTGAAGTTCTGCAATATGTATGTTTTTATTTAAATTTTATTAGTAATAAATAAACTAGATATGTTTTAATAGGTAAATAAATGATAGCTTTGTTAAGTACTGTAGAGCTGTGAATCCATGTGGCAAGACAGTGGTTTTCTAGCTTTTTACCTTCAGGTTTTTGCCATCCATGTCAGCTTACCTGCCAAGAAATCTCTGCATATATTGCAGAGGATTCTGGGACATGTTCTAGGATACACACAGAATTAATATAGGGCACAGACCAGGCCTGTTGGGTTTCCCTGCTGCCCTGCATGATCTGAATGTGAGAGCTAGAACATACCCACCACCAACTCTTCCAAGTCTGTATTGTAAGTGAAGGTTGATCTTGTAGATAAACTACTTTGGAGGCAGTCCATCATTACCGATCTTCTTACTGAAGGAACTCCTGGAAACATTCTGAAGAACCCCATTGTTTCCTGGAGCAAAGTACTCAGAGACTGTGCCAAGTTTCATTACTTAATCCTCCTTGAAGTCCTCCCCTGCCTCCCCCCCCCCACTTGTCTTTAACTTTTTAAAATTGTTCAATTTGCCTTTTAGGTTTTGATGAGAACATTGAATCTCAGGGAGAGCTCATCCTTCAGGAATCATTCCAAGTATGGGACCCCAAAACACTTATCCGCAAGGGTCGTGAGAGGCATCTCTTCCTCTTTGAGATGTCGCTGATTTTTAGTAAAGAAGTGAAAGACTCCAGTGGGAGAAGCAAGTACATCTACAAGAGCAAATTGTTTGTAAGTTTGAGAAATTGCAGTTAAAATGAGTAAGACACAGCCAACTCTAATTGTTAATGACAAGCAGATGTGCTCAGATGTTGTAACCATCCACACAGGGAACTTTAAAACCTAGTGAACTGCTACATCTCCCGCATTTTCTTGGGGTTAAAGTGAAGAGGGCCATTTTAAAGTTAACTGTTTACCCTGATGGTGTCAATCAATTGGCTTTTATCAATGTAGAATAGCAGTTGCCCTTGGTGAGTAAATGGTGACTTTTGCAAAGCTAAGGCAGCAGATGGTTAAAGGAGCTCGATTTCACTTTCCAGGGCTTCCTTCCTTGCACATCATTGACAAAGGCTGGCTGGCGCAGCTGATGCCCAAGCACCCAGTCATGGCTGCTTAAAGCTGGCCTACTGGTCTGAACATTCTGTGCTCCAGTTCCTACATGTGTCTGAGGTAGGGGTACACTTCCTTGGAAATTGCAGTAAGCCAGAACAGAGTTACTTTGCAGTCCTAGTATTAACTATCTGGGATCAGCTCCTGTGTCTTGGGTAGGAGGTGCAAGAAGGGACTTGGGCAAGCAAGCTAGGGGGTATAAGTTGCTCTGAGGTTCCTCTAGTGAGCTGGTTTGAAAATATGGTTCTGATCTTCTGGTTTTTGACAGAATCAGTGGGCAAAGTATGCATTGTATATTATTGTTCTGTCATTGTTTAGCAAGTTTGAGTTCTGGTGAGGATTGCTTTCATTCTGGCAGTGGCTCTATGCTTGTTACAGCTGTGTGACAGGCAGAAGTGCAACTGGTGGGATTTCCTCATGTCATGCAGCTGTTAAAGGCACAGGATCACAGCCAGGGGGAGTAATGGCTGTACTGGGAGTGGGGGATAGTGTTTTTAAAATTGTCAGAGATGGGGAGGATCTTATTTCTGTAAGGAGTGCATTCCACAGTCTCGGGGCAGCAACCAAGAAGGCCTGTCCCCGTGTGGCCACCAGCCAAGCTGGCAGCAACTGGAGACAGACCTCTCTCCAGACAACCTCAGTGGGCGGTGGGGGTCATAATGAAGAAGATGTTCTTTTGAATACCCAGGGCCTAAGCCGTTTAGGGCTTTTAGGTTATAACCAGCACTTTGTATTTTGCCCAGAAACCTATTGGCAGCCAGTGTAGTTCTATCAACAAAGGGATGATGTGGTCTCTCTGAGATGACCCAGAGACCAACCTGGCTGCTGCATTCTGTACCAACTGGAGTTTCCGGACAACATACAAAGGCAGCCCCACATAGAGCACATGGCAGAAGTCAAATCTGGAGGTTACCATCAATATATATACCACTGTTTTGAGGTCATTCATCTCAAGAAACAGGCGCAGCTAGCGTATCAGCCAAAGCTGGCCACAGCCTCAACCTGAGATACTAGGGATTGGTGTGGCTCCAGAAGCACTCCTAGACTACATACTTGTTCCTTTTGGGGAAGTGTGACCCCATCTAGAACAGGCAGATAAATTGTCTCTGGAGTTCTGACCCCACACAATAAGTACCTCCATCTTATCTGGATTCAGTTTATTGTCCCTCATCCAGCCCATTATGGCTTCCAGGCAGATAGGGAAGTTATGCCATCTCCTGATGATGTTGACATGGAGAAGTAGACCTGGCTGTCATCAGCATACTGATAACATCCTGCGCCAAATCCCCTGATGATCTCTCCCAGTGATTTCATGTAGATGTTAAAGAGCATTGGAGACAGTATGGAGCCCTGAGGGATGCCACACATAAACTAAGATTTTGAAGTGCAACAGTCTCCAATTGACACCATCTGGAATCTGTCTGAGAGGTAGGAGCAGAACCACTGTAAGATGGTGTCTTTCACCCCTAACACTCTCAGATGTTCCAGAAGGATACTATGTTCGATAGTATCGAAAGCTGCTGAGAAATCCAAAGGGGCCAACAGAGTCACACTTCCTCTGTCAATTCCCAGTTGGAGATCATCGATCAAGTCAACCAAGGCAGTCTCCACCCCATAGCCTGCCCAAAAGCCAGTTGGAAATGTTTCTAGATAATTGGTTTCCTCCAAGACCGTCTGGAGCTGAGAGGCCACCACCTTCTCAATTACCTTGCCCAGCCATGAGAGGTTGGAGACAGGCCTATAGTTGCTCAGCTCTGAGCGATCTAATGCAGGCTTCTTTAAAATAGGTCTAATAATTGTCTCCTTAAGACAAGGAGGCATCCTGCCCTCCCTCAGAGAAGCATTTATGATTTCTACCAGGCCGCCTACAACAGCCTCCCTGCTAGATAGAACAAGCCATGTCAGACAAGGGTCAAGAGAACAAGTGATAGGCCTCATTGCTCCAAGCAGCTTGTCCACAGCCTCAGGAGTCACAAACTGAAATCGATCCAGCGAAACCATATAAGAGGAGTGGACACCTCCAATTCAGACACCACAATAATTGTGGAGTCTCCATCTAAGTCGGGCCAAATACAAGGGATTTTGTCTGCAAAGAACTCATTAAAAACATCACAGCGGGCAACTGATGGTTCCAAATTTTGATTCAAAGCAGGGGGCACGCACTAGCCTCCTCACAACCCTGAACAACTCGGCTGGACGTGAGCTCATAAATGCAATACAGGCAGAAAAGAACCACTTCTTTGCTGCACATATTGCCTGAGCATAGATCTTTAAATGTGCTCTATGCCATAATCTGTCGGATTCGAGTTGAGACTTTCTCCACTTGCGCTCCAGTCACCTACCTTGCCGCTTCTGCCCCTGTACAGGTGAAACTCGGAAAATTAGAATATCGTGCAAAAGTCCATTAATTTCAGTAATGCAAATTAAAAGGTGAAACTGATATATGAGACAGACGTATTACATGCAAAGCGAGATAAGTCAAGCTTTAATTTGTTATAATTGTGATGATCATGGCGTACAGCTCATGAAAACCCCAAATCCATAATCCCAGAAAATTAGAATATTACATGGAACCAAGAAGACAACGATTGAAGAATAGAACAATATCGGACCTCTGAAAAGTATAAGCATGCATATGTATTCAGTAATTGGTTTGGGCCCCTTTTGCAGCAATTACTGCCTCAATGCGGCGTGGCATGGATGCTATCAGCCTGTGGCACTGATGAGGTATTATGGAAGACCAGGATGCTTCATTAGCGGCCTTCAGCAATTCTGCATTGTTTGGTCTCATGTCTCTAATCCTTCTCTCGGCAATGCCCCATAGATTCTCTATGGGGTCAGGTCAGGCGAGTTTGCTGGCCAATCAAGCACAGTACACTGTATACTTTTCAGAGGTCCGATATTGTTCTATTCTTCAATCCTTGTCTTATTGGTTCCATGTAATATTCTAATTTTCTGGGATTGTGGATTTGGGGTTTTCATGAGCTGTACGCCATGATCATCACAATTATAACAAATTAAGGCTTGACTTATCTCGCTTTGCATGTAATGCGTCTGTCTCATATATCAGTTTCACCTTTTAATTTGCATTACTGAAATTAATGGACTTTTGCACGATATTCTAATTTTCCGAGTTTCACCTGTAGATCTTCTGTATACCAAGGGGCCAATTTCAAAGAGGGTTGGAGATGACGCTTAGGAGCAGTCTTGTCTACTGTCCGGGTGAGCTTGTTGTTCCAGTTCTCCACAGGGGCATCAACAAGATCACCAGCAGAGCCAACAGTAAATCACTCCAAGGCTTTTGGGAATCCTATTGGTTCCAATAACCCCTTTGGGCAGAACATTCTAATAGGCCCCTCACCCCTGTGGAGGTGGGAAGTGGCTGTATGTCTAAACTAGATGTTACATATGTTTAATATGTAAATAAATGATAGCTTTGTTGTGATGAAAGTGTTGGAAGCTTTTCAGGTTTCTGAACACAAATAAACATTTTCCTTGCTCCTTAATGCTTTGTAGATATCATACATTTTGCAGATCTAAGGCAGGAGACTGTTAATAGAGCTGGATTACTATTGGGGAATCTCATTTTTCACACTTCTGACATGACAATCTAAATGATCACTGGCCATCCATGAAATGTTCAAGTCATTCTTCAAATCACAGCAAATGAACACGTGCTCTGCCTGTGTTGATGTCCCATATGGTTAGGCCCTTGAAAATGTACTTGCTTAGATAGGAGACTTGTATTTGTTACCTTGAAGAAAATTACGAGTATCACCCCCACATAAGTGAACCAATTCAAATGTTTTCACTTATTTAATGGGATTATTTAAGCACTGGACATATGATTCCAGGGATTATCTCATGAGAACCGTACGATGGTGATTATACCAATAACTATGTTGAAAGACGAAGCTGAGATACACTGAAAGCTGTCTTCTCAAGCAGACATATATGTACCCCAGCATTTTCCTTAACTGTGACCTAGAAGCCTGCAGTAGACACAAGAGTATCTGCAGGGCACAGACTGCCAGTCACACCAATTTGGATGATAACTTGTGATTGACACAACCAAACATGATAGCTTTTGTCCTAAACCAGGATTTGACCTAGAGTCTTCGGAGATAAAGAGCCTCGTGAATGTATTCCATTGAACCATGTAGAGGGAGAGTGATCTACAACTGAACATCAACACAGCATGTCAAGGAACAAAGTCCAGACATGTTGTTTGGATTTTGAAATTATTCCAGTGGTCTGCTTCTTGTCTAGTATTATTGATAGCTAAGGATCTTGTGCATAGAGCAAAGAGAAGCTATTTTCTTCTGCAGTGTCCTGTTAGATATCTGAAACAGAATGCTGAAAGGAAGTACACGATTTTTTTAAAAAAAAAACAACAAACTGCCAGATGGGGGCTATGAAAGTTTTCTGAAAAAACTAGTGTAATCGAAGACTGGCTGATGTTTCATCCAATCTTCCCAAAACAGTCACATCCACTCGAGTGTTCCCTCTAAGCACGCTCACATGTTTTTTGATGTCTGCTCAGTTAATTTTAGATCCCTCTCAGGTCTAATCAGGAAGGTCCCACTCTGAATGCATGTGTGTGCGCAGCTGAGAGCCAGCATGGTGTAGTGGTTAGAGTGCTGGACTAGGACCGGGGAGACCCGAGTTCAAATCCCCATTCAGCCTTGAAACTAGCTGGGTGACTCTGGGCCAGTCACTTCTCTCTCAGCCTAACCTACTTCACAGGGTTGTTGTGAAAGAGAAACTCAAATATGTAGTACACTGCTCTGGGCTCATTGGAAGAAGAGCGGGATATAAATGTAAAAATAATAATAATAATAATACTGCCGCCCAGCAGAAAACTCATTCTGCACACAGATGAAAAAAATTAGAGAGAACACTGATCTACACCTGTAGGGACTAAATATTCAAAATAACTTGGGACACCTTTGAGGAATCCTTGCCTCCACACTCACAGGAGCCACTAATAAAGTAGATTAGGTTGGACAGTAACTATTACAGATTTTTGTCATTACTTAACCCATCTTAAAACCCCACATAAAGCAGTACCTGTTACCACCTGCTAATTCTCCCCACCTCCCACCACACAGCAGGATTCTAAGGCTCAAAATGGAAACTAATTACTGTGAATAGGAGGTCTATGCCATGTTTTGAGTTCTAATTTTTCCAATTTCTGTACACTTGGCTTGTTCAAAAGTTTAGTAAGATTTTACTAATTGTTTAGCCCAACAATCAAGCAGTAGTATGTCATAAACTGACATCTTTATTTAGAGCAAACATTTAGGCATTACTTAAGCATTTAGTGAAATCAGTGGAGGAGGAAAAAATGACTATATATTTACCTTAGAATGTGAACAAAAACAATTGCTATTAATTTGAAGCCAGTCAAAATGATCGTGTACCATTTGCATATGTTTACTTCTGTTCTTGTGTTTTTTTGATGGCAAGAGATTGCATTTTTACATAATTTTAAAATGTATAAAGCATATTTACCTATGGCTATTGAAAAGGAATGTATGCAGAGTTTGTCCTTTTTCTTTTTTAACTTTTAGACCTCAGAGTTGGGTGTCACAGAGCATGTGGAAGGAGATGCTTGCAAATTTGCACTGTGGGTTGGAAGGACTCCTACTTCAGACAACAAAATTGTTCTAAAGGTAAATGGAATGTATGAATACACTAAAGTATGTGAATTTTGTTGTTCAATTGAATTGTGACTCTTGAACAGACTTGTGATGTGAATTGCACACAATTCATTCAGGGCCTCACATGTGTATCAGGGCTCACAAAGCAGAGTTTGAGAGGGAAAGAGCATATCAGGTTGTTTCCCTTTCCATGGAAAGCAGAAAATTGCTACTATATACACTACCAGTATTTATTTAGTTAGTTTATATTTTTATACGGCCCTTCACGAAGGGCGGTTGATGATAAAAAATTTAAAAATACTATTTCAATAAAAACAACCTGAAAATAAAATAGAGCTACAATTTTTAAAAAGCAAGTGGAGGTAACTCATTAGCCAAAAAGCCTGAATAAAAAGTGCAGTCTTCTATTTCCTTCTGAAGGCTGGGAGAGAGGGAGCCATGTGGATCTCAACCGCTACTGAGAAGATCCAGTGTTTGATCAAAGTCATTGAAACCAAATGACTTAACAACAACACATTTATGGAGTTCCAAAATAGCTTTCTGTGATTTGTCTGTTCTTGCCTTTTCACTAATGCTTATTTGTGGGGAGCTTCTATCAGCTGATTCATTATAATTAGAAGTGTGCATATAGCAACTCCTGTGAGCAAAGCAGAAATAGAGGCAGAAATTTACAGAAGCTGGTGACAGCTTTCTTGAATGCAGAGTATGCCCTGAACCTGGGAATACCAGCTCATTATAGTTGAAGCATTGTGTTCCATGACAACCTAATATATCCATGATTTCCAGTATATTTGTGTGAAAACTGTAAGTTCCTGAGCCTCAGGATCCTAGCCCACTTGCTTGTAAAACGCTATGTGTCAATGCAGGAAAGTAAAGCTTGCGTTTCTTTCTAGCAACTTTGATGAAGAAAAAAATATAATTTTGCAAATCAAATCTACTAACGTACTAGGAATTAACACAACCAGTTGTGTGTGGTACTTATAACTTCATACATGTTGCTGACCAGTGAAGGCTCCCCCCACCCTCTTTTTTATTTGTCCTTACATCAAAACAACTAACTTATTTTTCTTAAAGGCTTCCAGTATTGAGAACAAACAAGACTGGATTAAGCACATCAGAGAGGTGATACAGGAAAGAACAATTCATCTCAAAGGAGCCTTAAAAGAGCCAATTCACATCCCTAAAACTGCACCAACAACAAAGCAGAAAGGAAGAAGGTTAGTAGTGCCTTGCAAAGAATGGCAAGGTTTACATTTTCAGTCTGGCATTCATGAGGTCTGTCTTAACTGTGTTGCTGAACGCTTTTTGGGAAACTGTGTGCTCAGGTTATTTCTTGTTATCACCTACTTAGGGCTCTGTATTGAGGTATAGATCTTCAACTGTAGACCTAATTACACAGAACAGAATTCTTTAGCACATGCATTTGTTTGTTGCATACCTCTATGATCCTCTGTTCTACAAATTGCTGTGCTTGTAGAGTAAAATGTGTACACACATTTTAGGTCCTTGTTAGGTTTTCTGGCTTGTACTAAAACTTCCTTTACAGCACTTCTTGGGGATAACATAAACTGAATGGAGAACATAACATAAGAACAGCCCTGCTGGATCAGGTCCAATGCCTATCTAGTCCAGCATCCTGTTGCACACAGTGGCCCACCAGATGCCTCTGGGAAGCTCACAAGCAAGAGGTGAGGGCATGCCCTCTCTCCTGCTGTTGCTCCCTGCAGCTGGCGTTGAAAGACATCTTGCATCTGAGGCTGGAGGTGGCCCACAGCCACCAGACTAGGAGCCATTAATAGACCTGTCCTCCATGAATTGATCTAAGCCTCTTTTAAAGCCATCCAAGCTAGTGGCCATCACCACATCCTGTGGCAAATAATTCCATAAATTAATTGTGTGCTGTGTGAAAAAGTACTTCCTCTTGTCGGTCCAAAATTTCCCATCCTTCAGTTTCATGAGATGACCCCTGGTTCTAGTGTTGTGAGAGAGGGAGAACAATTTCTCTCTGTCCACTCTCTCCACTCCATGCATAATTTTATACACCTCTATCATGTCTCCCCTTAGTTGCCTCTTTTCCAAAGTAAAGAACCACAGTTGCTGTAGCCCAACCTCCTAAGGAAGGTGCTCCAGGCCTCAGTATATGGCAGCTTCCTATGTTTGTCTAAGGGCATTATAATAGTAGCATTTTTATTTTCAATCCCTTTCCTAATGATCCCTAGCATGGAATTTGCCTTTTTTCACAGCTGCCATTCACTCAGGAGAGCTGGTTTTGTGGTAACAAGCATGACTTGTCCCCTTAGCTAAGCAGAGTCTGCCCTGGTTACATATGAATGGGAGACTACATGTGAGCATGGGAATATCTTACAGTGCTCACACCTCTAGTCTCCCATTCAAATGCAACCAGGGTGGAACCTGCTTAACGAAGGGGACACGTCATGCTTGCTACCACAAGAGCAGCTCTCCTCTCTTAGACAGTTGCTACTGTTTATGCATACTCTTTATGCACTTCATATTGACCACAACCTGGATTAACCAACGTCAGGTTTAAAGCAAAACAATTTTAAATGTAAGTGTAAGGGCAACTTGGGTTTTGTATAGCATGTTACAGTATTACCATTCTACACGAAGGTTTGCTTTTGTACATAGAGCTGAATATTACCAGCCTCTTAAACAGACTACTTTTTCAGCTAAATGTCTCTTTACTCTTTGTGTTTCCAGAGATGGAGAAGACTTGGATAGCCAAGGAGATGGAAGTAGTCAGCCTGATACTATTTCAATTGCATCACGGACCTCCCAGAATACATTAGACAGTGATAAGGTAAGACAGGGGCTTTGGATGAAAGATTGCTTGTTGCTTTTTCTAGAATGATTGGTGAGCAATTGCTCTATCTGCCTGCCTATCATATTTTTATACCACCAGATGTGTACATCTCTAGGACGTGCACGAAATTTAAAACAATATTTAGGTCAATACAGTTTGAAATACATGAGACATAATAAAAACAATAGCATAAAACAGTTATTAAAACAAATTATTGAAATTAATTCTAATTAAAAGCCTGCAAGAACAGGTAAGTCTTGAGGGTCTTCCTGAAAACAAAGAGAGAAGGAGATGCTCTTATTTCAGCAGGGAACATATTCCAAGGCTCCGGGTCAGCCACAGAGAAAGCCAGGTCCTGGGTCGCCACCAAACAAGCCGGTGGCAACGTTCCTTGGGCTTCCTTTTACCCGTACATATATGGGGATCATGCATGTGTGTTCTACCAATTGATCAAATGTGTTGCACCAATGAACCCATAGCACAGAGCCTAGAAATCTGAACTTCATATATTGGATTTTATGTTTATTTAATTTGTTTTTACATCATGCTCTTCCTCTAAGGACCTTTAGAGTGGCTCCCAGGTGTCTTCAGGGACCCGACTCCATTTAGGGATATTTTAGGCTTTCACATGAATAAATTTGAAGTCTTTAGCCCAGGGTTTCTCAAATGTGGGTCCCCAGATGATATGAGACTGCAATGCACGTCATCCCACAATATTGGTGGACAAACTTGAGAACCCTGCTCTAGCCTGTTTACTTATGGAAGAACATACTGGCTGATCTCCTGACTAAATGACTCAGTAGAAGTCCCATTGAAATTAATAGCCTTAACTAACTTGTCCTGTTAGTTTGAATGAGGACCGAGGAGACCAGAGTTCAAATCCCTGTTCAACCATGAAACTCACTGGGTGACTCTGGGCCAGTCACTTATTTCTCAGCCTAACCTACCTCACATTGAGTCATTTAGTCAGGATGTCAGCCAGCTGCTTAAAGGCAGTATTCTGTCCAGTTTCTTAGGTAGTAGGACTTCCAGTGTTCTGGCCAAAAAGGACAAAAGTACTGGAGTAATTGGCATCTGTTTTTTAAAAGGCATGTTAATGTCACTTTGTTATTGGAGTTCGACTTGCGCTGCTTCAAGTTGCCATATAGTGCCTTCCTCTTCCCCTAGTGTGCTGTTAGGATCCACAACATTTCTGGCTCCATACTTTCGACATGTGGATCACTATAAGGCCAGTTTGTCTGGGGCTTCCCTCCAAAATAATTTGCTGCAGGGAATGTTGAGGTGCCAAATTTGTCAGCTGAACTTCAGTGTTGGCATGATCAGGCATCTTATAGTTGCCTAGCCTGGCACTGCAGTTCAGTGGGCAAGGTGAGATTTCTCGGAGAGCACTGGTTTCAGAGGAGCAATGTCAGCTCTATGGAGGAAACCTCTACTTAGTTAGTTCTGTAGTTGTGTGTACCAGTAGAGGGTGCTGTGGCAGGATAAATTTAGAACCTTTGTGAACAGTTTGTCACTCAAAACTGTTCTAGATGAGTTCTGTATATAGCTCTGACTGAAGAAGCTTCCTAATAAAGATTTTTCAAGAAAAGGCTCTTTATATTTTTGCAAAAATTTGTGTGATATTTGGGATGTCTTACATAACTATATTTCCTGAAACCTTTGGGAGTTAATCTTTTAACTACCTTCAGCCCCATTGTTTGTATGTTCAAGGGCCAATGAAAGACTCAAGAGGCAAGGTCCCCCTGGTTAAAGTAGGTGGTCTGCTTTAGTGGTCATGTTACAACAGCAGGTGGTTGTTTATGATCCACCTGGGTGAGTGAAGTATGGAGATCTGAGTGCACACTAGTATGTGATCTAGGATAGATAGCAAGAAAGGATGGTTGGTGCCAGTTATTGACTCAGGATAACTCTGTGTATATAGAGAGCTGACAGCTTTGGAAGTGGCCCAGCACAGTGTTGGGGTGGTTAAAAAAAAATGTATATCTCTCTTTCCTTCTGAGGAACCCAGAGAGGTGTACATGGTTATGTTTATCCTCTCAACAACCCTGTGAGGTAGGTTAGGCTGAGAAATAAGTGACTGGCCCAGAGTCACCCAGTGAGTTTCATGGTTGAACAGGGATTTGAACTCTGGTCTCCTCGGTCCTAGTCTAACACGCTAACGACTATACCACACCGGCTCACATGTGGTGAGCCGGGTTGTTTTCCTGTGTTGCAAAATACATTGTACACTGCAGTTACCATTTCAGCCCCGGGCATGTAACACTTTCTTCCTGACAAGAAAGTTGTAGTATCTAGTTGAGCCTTCGCTATAACTTGGTTATGTGCTAGTGGGTTGCAGGAGAAAACACATTGGGTTCTTTTAATAATGAGTCTTCAAAGCTTCTGCTTACACTAACAAGAAAAGAAATGACTAATGAGACATAAGATGCTTATACAGCACATTCAGTTCATAGGAAAAGCTTCTCATTTGTTACCAAAAGTGTGTACCTTTTATATGTCTAATAACATAGTGGGAACATTTAACAGGCCTCCTCTTTGCAAAGTGTTTACCTCACAAGGCTATCTCAGGCAAATATATAATGAGCAATTAACATAAGAATGCTAAAGCCAGCCTTTTCTATATTTGGACTGCATGGGGAAGAATGGAAGTGGCATTAATAATAGTAGAGTAATTTCCAAAAGAAAAAGAAGAAAGGTGGGGGGAGAGAGCAGCTTTTGGGTAGCCATAATATGTGGCCCAGTAAGAGAGTGCTAGGGTAAGAAGAGATTTGTGCATCTTTTAAGAAAGCAAATCCAGACTAGTGGAGAAGGAAATCCATACAGAATGTCTAGAGATTGCAAGGTAGCTGGAGCTTGAACTTGGTAAGCACTTCCTGGTAATTACCTTTAAAGCCCTAAATGGCTTAGGACTGGGTTACCTGGGGGAGCACTTACTTCCATATGATCCTCACCACACTTTAAGGTCATCAGGAGAGGTCTGTCTCTGGCTGCCACCAGCTCGCCTGGTGGCAACTCAGGATCAGGCTTTCTCTGTAGCTGCTCCTGGGCTCTGGAATGTGCTCCCTATAGATATCCCCATTCAGCCATGAAACTAGCTGGGTGGCTCTGGGCCAGTCACTTCTCTCTCAGCCTAACCTACTTCACAGGGTTGTTGTGAAAGAGAAACTCAAGTATGTAGTACACCGCTCTGGGCTCCTTGGAGGAAGAGTGGGATATTATTATTATTATTATTAATAATAATAATAAGAAGAAGAAGAACTTCAAATGAAGAAGATGCACTTCAAATGGTCAATAATGCGAAACTATTCAACACCAATGAAAGAAAGCAGGCCTACAAGAAAGAACAAGTCAAGAACCGAGCAGAAAAATGGAGAAATAAGCCCCTGCATGGTCAATATTTGCACAATATAAGTGGAAAATCAGACATCACCAAGACCTGGCAATGGCTTAAGAATGGCAACTTGAAGAAAGAAACAGAGGGTTTAACACTGGCTGCACAAGAACAGACACTAAGAACAAATGCAATAACAGCAAAAGTAGAAAAGTCAACAACAAACAGCAAGTGCTGCCTTTGTAAAGAAGCAGATGAAACCGTGGACCACCTAATCAGCTGTTGTAAAAAGATCGCACAGACTGACTACAAAGAAAGGCATGACAAGGTAGCAGGGATGATACACTGGAACATCTGCAAAAAATACAAGCTACCTGTAGCCAAAAATTGGTGGGACCATAAAATTGAAAAAGTGGTAGAAAATGAAGATGTAAAAATATTATGGGACTTCCGACTACAAACAGACAAACATCTGCCACACAATACACCAGATATACAGTGGTCCCTCGACTTACGAACTTAATCCGTTCCGAATGCATACTCGTAGGTCGAAAAGTTCGTAAGTCGAAAAGCGGTTTCCCATAGGAATGCATTGGAAACTGATTAATTCGTTCCGGAGCGAAAAGGTGGGGGGGCTTTACTCACCCCTTCCATGAAAGTAAGGCACTGTACTGTACTGTATTCCTTGTAGTAATCGGGTGGCAGGGTGCCGCCCGCTTCAGTCTCCCTCGGCGCGAGCTCCCGCTTCTCGTAGCCATAATCGGGGCGGCAGGATCGCTCCCAGTCCCTGCCGCCCCCTTCAAGCTCAGTCCCCCTCGGCTGGCGGCCGCCCCCTGAAGCTCCCCAGAGGTCCCCCGCCGCCCCCTTGTTTCCAAATCTAGCCCCATTTAAGAGGACAGCAGGAGAACTCCCTGCCGTCCCCTTCCCCCTTGCCGGCTGGGCTGCAACTGGCTTCTAGGAAGCCTTTCGCGTGCCTGCGCAAAAGGCTTCCTAGAAGCCAGTTGCAGCCCAGCTGGCAAGGCAAGCAGACGGCAGGGAGTTCTCCCGCCGCCCGCTCGCTAAAGTTCCTTAACTTTTAGGGAATACTACAAGGAATACAGTACAGTACAGTGCCTTACTTTAATGGAAGGGGTGAGTAAAGCCCCCGCCCCTTTTTAAGTGGAACCCCCCACCCCAGTGCCGTTCGGATGTCGAAAAATTCGTAAGCGTGCGGCACTTTTTTCCGTTCGTAAGTCGAAAATTTCGGATGTCGAGTAGTTCGTAAGTCGAGGGACCACTGTAACTGTAGTTGAGAAGAAAGAAAAACAAGTCAAAATAATCGACATAGCAATACCAGGGGATAGCAGAATAGAAGAAAAAGAAATAGAAAAAATCACCAAATACAAAGATCTACAAATTGAAATTGAAAGGCTGTGGCAGAAAAAGACCAAAATAATCCCAGTGGTCATTGGTGCCCTGGGTGCAGTTCCAAAAGACCTCGCAGAGCACCTCAACAGCATAGGGGCCACAGAAATCACCATCAGCCAATTACAAAAAGCAGCTTTACTGGGAACAGCCTATATTCTGCGACGATATCTATAACAATTGACAATAAAATTCAGCCATGCCAGGTCCTTGGGAAGGACTCGATGTCTGGATAAAACAAACCAGTCAATAACACCTGTCTGACTGTGTAAACAAGAAATAATAATTATTATTATTAGAGGCTTAAGCGTTTTAGCAGCCTTTAAACGAGCCCTAAAAAACCCCTTTTTAGCCTGGCTTTTAGTGAGTAGTGAAATTATTCTAAACTCGTTTTAATTTTTTTTAAGGACTTATTTATTTTGTATCTGTTTATATAATTGTGAACTGCTTAGAGACATCTGAGTGAGGTGGTATAAAAAAGTAATAAATTAAATAAACATACAAAAAATCAAGATCATAGCTTCAAATTTTGTTAGCAGAATAACATCTGTCTATTTTCAGGCCCAAGACAGTACTGCCCTGGGAAAGGCTCAGGCCCGCTGTTCATAGCAAATGGTATGGGCCTGTTGCCCTCATTGGGTTGGCTAATGACTTTTAGATCTGGATCATGATCCATTCCACTCATAGAGTGGGTTCTGCCCCTGCACGGCACCATTTGAGCAGAATTGACTAGCTCCTTGGAGCGCTTAGACTGTGCCACTGCACAGGGTGCACTTCCTCAGTTTGGGCGGGCTAGCATTTTCTCCTCAGTTGCTTTTTGACTGCCATTGTCAGAAAAACAATAAATGCAAAACTCTTTTCAGCAGACGATCGTTATTTGTGTCTACTTTGGGGGAGGAACACAACTCCTCCACCTGTAAAATTTGCTTGACCTTCTCTCAACAAACAAGAAAGAACAGCCTATGGCTGCCGGCTGCCATTTACAATGACGCGCTGCCCAGGCACTCCAATCCCCAGTTCTCTGGTGGGCGGGATTGTACCCTCGACATCAGGTACGGCATAGAAGCCAAAGTTGGGGACTGCCACCAAGCAGTCTAAATCCTTGACTCAAGCTCCCTCAGCAGCCACCACTGGAACATTTAAAGCACCAAAGCTGCCTTGGGACACTTCTCATTGAAAACAACAGAAGTCTTGGCATCAGGGCTCCGATACTGAGGAGGTAACCCCACATGAGAAACATTGGGAGAAAGGTGCATGTACTGCCACTGAGGAGGCTTCCATTGCATCTTGAGGAATGTCTTCTCCGATTAGGTTCCAGTCGGCGCCGGTGATGCCTCGGTCATGCCCTGTGACTCCAGAGGTTGTAGCTCTGGATTGTCCTTTGCCTTGGACCCAATGTTTAACCTTGGCATCCACCTTGATACCAAGGACGATACCGGCCACGTCTTCGTCTGTTTAGCATCGGGAGCACTCTGTCTCACTGGC
Source organism: Hemicordylus capensis (assembly GCF_027244095.1). Classification (NCBI taxonomy): domain Eukaryota; kingdom Metazoa; phylum Chordata; class Lepidosauria; order Squamata; family Cordylidae; genus Hemicordylus; species Hemicordylus capensis. The sequence continues at coordinate 187,815,736 of NC_069660.1, forward strand.
TATGATGCCACAATCACCATTCCCCGGTTACTCATCTAGCACCACAGGATTTGTGTCCACCAGTATCCTTCACCATCGATGTTGATGATGATGATGATGACATGGAGGCCCGTTTATGGCCTGGCAACACCCAGCACCTTCTAAACTTGTTGGACTGTAATGACAGCACGGTGGCTTTCTGGGACATGGTCTCGTCACTGAGGAGGAAGGGATGTCCTTCTCTGTACCGAAGACACCGAGCACTTCTGCTTCTTCAGCCCTTCCATTACGCGGCAAGCTGTCTTTCAACACCGAAGCCAGAATTGGCCACAACTCCAAGGGTTGCATTCCAATTCAACTAGGGTAGAAAGTTTCTATATCTCTTTTCTCCTTACCCACTGCCTTACCCACTATTGGACAGAGTTTTGGCTAAAATCCACAGGAGTCTGCAAGTTCTATATTGATTGCTTCATGGTGGTCCCAACAGCCATGGTTTCAACAGGTACTCAGACTGTTGAAGGGTTGCCACAGATGTTTGCCTCCTCATGAAGATCTTCTAACACAGCAGAAGGGAAGGCTTCGTCATCCCAATCTGAGAACTTTCAGCTTGACTGCCTGGAGGATAGGCTTCTAAACTATATCTTCCTCAAGCAAGTGTAAGCAATTTAGGCTGTATGCACAAAGGCATGGTTTTCACCCTTACACTGCTACTTCTTGCCAAATTCTGTTATACCTTACAAACTTGAAGCAGCAGAAGCTGGCCATTGTTACTATCAAAGTTCATCTGGCCGCTATTTCTGCTTGTCATCCCAGATGAAACAGAAAGACTGTTTTCTCTCATCCAGACTCCAAAAGATTCCTAAAAGGTCTCAACAACCTTGACCCACCTGTTCGGCCTACTGAGCAATGGAGCCTGTTCCTTGTTCTGTCTGCTCTAGCAGAGCCTCTTTTTGAGTCGATGGCAATGGCCCTTCCTAATCTTGTGACACTAAAAACGGCTTTTCTGTTCGCCATAACATCAGCTCGGCAGGTGAACAAACGAAATGCCCCTCACATTGTTGTCCCCTATACTAAATTTCATGAGGACAAGGTAGTTCTTCACCCTGACTCAGAGTTTAGACCTAAGGTGGTTACTGACTTCCATATCAACTGGGACATTGTTTTACCTACTGTTTTTCAGAATCTCATGATGGCTCTGAAGCATTCCTTACATTCCCCAGATGTGAGGCATGTGTTCCTGTTCTACTTGCAGTTGACCAAGCCCTATAGGAACACAAAATGCCTCTTTGTGGGTTACAAGGGTAAAGTGAAAGGCTGCCAGATTTCTAGACAGAGGCTGTCCTACTGGATTGTGGAACTCATTTTCCTAGCCTACAAACATCAAAAGGTGGAGTCCCCTAAGACTATATGGTCCCATTCTACCAGGGCTTGTGCTACTACTGCGACCCATACAACTGGCATGAAGCTCAGAGACATCTGCACAGCAGCAACCTGGCCCTCTGAGATTACCTTTGTCAAGCACTATGCTTTAGACCTTCGTTCTGCAGCTCAGGCCAATTTTGGGAGGTGTGTGCTGTAAAAGTACCTTAGCATACTACACCTGCCTCCAGACTGACAACTCATTAGCCACCCACTCTTATGAGTGCAGCGGATCACAATCCAGATAAGCAGGTTGCTCACCTGTAACTATTGATCTAGAAGTGATTAGTTGCAGTCATAAGACCCTCCCACTGGCCCCACTACAGTATGCGAAGTGACAATACCTACGTTCATAGGACATGCAGTGCTACTTACCTTGTTGAACTGTGATCTAATTCCATACAATGGTAGAATCCAAATGTCAGTCCTTCAGGAACTGAGGAGAAAACGCTACCCCGCCCAAACTGAGAAAGTGCACCACATGCTGTGGGCGGGGCAAGTGCTTCGAAGAGCAAGTCAATTCTGCCTGAATGGTCCAGCTCTTATGACTGCAATGGATGGTTTCCAGATCAAAAGTTATAGGTGAGCAACCTGTTTAGCGGGATCCACATTCTCCCAAACACTTTTCTGCTAGGATTGGCGGATGAGCCAGCCTCCAGAGGCAGTGCAACTCCCACACAATCTCAGCTAGTGGCTCCAAGGAAGCAGACTGTGGGAGACATTCATCCGGAAACATTGGCAGCCAGTGCAGTTCTTTCAAAACTGGTGTTATATGGTCCCTTTGTGTTGTCCCAGAGACCAATCTGGCAGCCGCATTTTGTACCGATTGTAGTTTCCGGACTAAATAAAAAGGCATCCCCATGTAGAGTGCATTACAGTAGTCTAGCCTGGAGGTTACCAGCATATGTAGCACTGTTTTAAGGTCATTTACCTCTAGAAATAGACGTAGCTGACGTATCAGCCAAAGCTGGAAAAAAGCACTCTTGGCCACTGCCTCAACCTGAGAAACCAGGGAGAGCTTTTGGTCCAGGAGCACTCCTAAGCTATGTACCTGATCTTTCAGGGGGAGTGTAACCCCATCCAGAACAGGCAGATCTAAACCATCTTGTATTATTCTGTTCAGTCATTGCCACAAAAGCAGTTAAAACAAAATGTTTGATATTTATTTTCAGTTATCTTTAAGAATAGTTTTGAAAAGAAAAGGAGGGGGGGAAGATGCCCCTTAGAAGGGAAACTGCTGCACATGATCAGAAACACTCTACGTACTAGAATTATTTTAACATAAAAGCTAGTGGCCCTCCTAAGTCCATATTCTACCAGTGCTGGTGGTGGGAACTTCTTTCCAATGGAAGTGTGTGGGAAGTTGGTATAGAAAGGGGTCCCCTACCATTTGCAGTATGTATGAGTGAGGCCTAGTCTTCATTGAAAGTATGGGCAAGGAAAGGGATGGAACAGGATTTATTAAGATTGCTAAATCAGCAGTTAAAATTTGGAGACATGAACAAATGATAATGACTACCTGAAAATTACAGATTATGATCTGGAATCCATGGCCTTTTATATTTTTAGTGGAAATAGTGTACATGTTTACTCAGAAGTAAGTTCCGCTGTGTTCAGTGGGGCTTATTCCCAGGTAAGCAAGCATTGCATTGCAGCCTTCATATTGGAATTAATCAGACCTTTACCTATACGAATACAATGAATATTTATATTCTGCTTTTCAACAAAAGTTCCCAAAGTGGTTTACATATTTATAAATAAATAAAACGGCTCCCGGTCCCCAAAGGGTTCACAGTCTAAAAAAGAAACATAAGATAGACACCGGCAGCACAGCCACTGAAAGGATGCTGTGCTGGGGATGGATAGGGCTAGTTGCTCTCCCCCTGCTAAATAAAAAGAATCACCACTTTTAAAAGGTGCCTCTCTTCTCAGTCAGCTGGGTTAGGGTTCAATGTTCTCTCATTTTTTTCATCCGTGTGCGGAATGAGTATCAAGGCAGTGTGTACGCAGATGCATTCAGAGTGGGTCCTGCCTGGTTCAATATGAGCGGGATCTAAAATTAACTGAGCGGACATCAAAAAACGTGTGAGCACGCCCACGCCTTAGCGGGAACACTGGTAGGGTTATGTTGCAAGGCCTAGAAACCTGAGCAAGACAGAGCACTTTCTTCTGTCCTCCCAAATAGCTTTAAGCCAAGTAATTGTGCTTTGTGATGCACTGTGTGAAACAAGCTTTTATCTTTATGATGCTTTCCACTTTGATTCTACGTCCTCAGGAACTGAGGACAGTATTGCTGAGGCAGCGGGAAGCTTTGAAATGCTCGTTGATAGAAGACTTATATAAATGTGTGTTTAATTTCCTTCTGCTCAGAAGGTGGGTAAGAAACCACCTGCAAGTGATTTTTAAAGGATTAGTTTTCATCATGTCTGCTGCTTCTCCACCCCCAACCCAGTTGATTTCCTGAGAAGACTACCAAGTTGGCGTGATAGCTGCCTTCTAAAAGTGTGTGTGTGTTAGTTAAAAAGAACATCATGAAATTTTACATTTTCAACGTCTTAATTGATACTGTATCTAATGTGGGTTTTGATTTATTATGGGCTGATTCACATGACTGAACCAAACCATGGTTTGTTGAGTCAGAAACATAAGCTGCACACTTCTCCGCCCCCATCTCCTTGGCTCGGCCATGCAGCCATGACATGTCAATCTTGGCTTGTTAAACTCGCTTAACTCAGGTTTATAAGACAGGATGTGAAACCACTGTTCTGCACCCCAGCTTATAAAACAGAGTTAAAACTCAGCTCTTGAATCTGCATGAGTCATTGTTTAACAAGCTGGATGTCTTACAGGTATGGTTAGCAGGAAAGGGGAGAAAGGGAGTGTGCAGGGTTGGCTCATGTTACTGATTAAGAAGTTGGAGTGTGTGAACCGGCCCAAATCTTGTACTTGAGTCCTCATCGAGCATAGTTTGTTGTCCAGTTGCAAACAGTTAACAAAGAGTATATCATGGATATCCAGTTATCAAACAGTTATCCAGTTATCAAAGAGTATCACTGCTGCCACACTTTCTGTTTTAAATTTTGGTTTCTAGTAGGGTGGGTTTTTTTTTTTAGTTTTATTGTCTCTGTGAGTCACCCCAAGCAGTTTTGTATTAGAGGAACAGGATACACCTCTTTTTTTGATAGAATCTGTAATATGGGCTGTCACTGAATCTAGGAGCTTGAATAATTGAGATTCTTTTTTAAAAGCAATAACTTTTAGTCTTCATGGTTTCGGGGGGGGGGGATGAAAATTTGCAAAGGATGACTTGTCTGGAAGTTGGCATTTCTCAGGCAGAGGGCTTTCCCAGTCCTGCTTCCTGAGATTATTTTAATCAGAAATACCAAGGACTTGCCATATGTAAAACTTTGGCTCCTGCTACCTCAATACACAAGGTTTTTTGTGTGTAGTTCTTATATTTGTTTTGCCACATACAGCTTTCTGCACTTCGAAATTGAACACTAACGCACCAAACCAGCAGGGCCCAAAGTTCCAGTGTGGACATGGACATGTTCCAAGCACATGAAAGTAGTTTGACCTGTGTAGTCTATGACAAGGCTGGTGGAGCCTGCCTTTGCATGATCTATTAAGACTGATAAAGCAAAAATGTTATGTTCACAAAGTTCTTTATATTTTTTAGAAGGCCTAAATTTTGACACTTTGTGGTCAAACTCTGAATCAAAAAGGTCCTTTTTCTCAGACCCCCTCCGGCATACAGCTGTTTTCAATTGTTTCTGACTCCAGTCTAGGGAGAGCCATAAAAATAAATCAGTGCCAAAAAAATCTCCAGCTTTCCCTTGCCTCACCCCCACCCTGAAGCCCCCTTTGGCATAATGTTGAATGGACTGAGAGCTAATATAACCAGAAGAGAAGCGGGGGGAGGTACCCCAGATACTCTTAACGAGTGGGAAGGCAGCATGTTTCTGCAAGTGTGCACCTCATAACTTCAGCCGAGACTGTCCAGAGAGACTAAGTAGGAGCAGCATGATTAATTCCTGCCTGTGTCTTGACGGGTGCATGATGATTTATTTTCCTTCATTATGAGAAACATAAGGCTTCTCTTTACCTCCTTCCACGCCAATGCAAAAATAGGATTAGCTAGCAAGGTTGGTAGGCAATGGTCATGGGAAAGCTTTGAGAGAAGTTCAGACTGTCCAACAAAGTTGTTGTGTTCATCTTTTGCCAAAGAAGTGAGAAATTAACACATTTTTGTTCATAATTGTCTAGCAGATGATCCTTCTACTTTTACTGAGCAAAATGCTTTATTGTCCTCGGTGACTAAAAGTACATCCTTGCAGAATTATCTGTTACTTGAGCTTAGCATTGGAGCATTAAACCAGAAAGAACATGGCAGGGAGTCCCTCAGCAAAAATTCCCTTTTGTGTTATGAACCTTCAGGAACGGAAAAGGAGCTAGCCCACTTCCGGCACCATTGTGTCTGCCCACGCGCATGCATGCACATGTGTTTCACAGTTCAGCAGTGAAACCAAAATATAATATGAGCAATGATGTTAGGTGATGTAACAGTGAGAAATTATTTGTGTAGGAATTCCAGAATGGCAAAGGAGCTCATTCATACTATGTAAATCGTTAAAATGACTGAATCAGTAGCTAAATTACTCATGATGGAATTACAGCTGTGTATCACGTTTGTGCCAGTTCTGACTCTCTCAAATATTGGTTCACTCTGATTGTGAGAAGAGGAATTGTTGAAAGAAGGCTTTACCCTCAAATTTGATTGATTATTTTCAAAAGAGGAAGCTCATGTTCTTGCACAACGGCATGAAGCTTGTTTATAAAGCTGCAGAATAGTACTAAGGAAATCTATCCAAATTACTTGTATACAATAATCTTTGAGCCAATTCCTAAAATAAGTCTTAACATGGTAAGTAAATGGCAATCAGTGTTACCATTTTGCACACTAGAAATACTTTGTATATGCCCTTGTGTGAGCTAGTGCATACTATTGTAGAGCAAACTCAAGTTTACACTATCTCCTTGCTTTTGCCATATGAAAGCACATGCATGCATAATACCTTTCAAAGCTGGCCCAGTAAAATCAGTTGTGGTGACTTTAGTATCTGTATTAGAATATAGCATGAGAATCGCACCTTGACCCTAGTCCTATTTGTCTTGAATCTATTGCAAGCTACATTCATTCATTCGGTTTTTATACCGCCCTTCCGAAAAGACTCAGGGCATTTTACAATTAAAACCAGAAACCATTAAAACCAGAAACCATTAAAACAGAGATATAAATATTAACACCAATTAAAAAACATCTTAAAAAACAATTAAACTAGCATAACTATTAAAATATGTTCAACATTCATTAAGCTATCCCACCAAAATGTTTGCACAAAATGCTGAAATGCCTCTGATTTTTTCTCTGCAGTTATCTGGCGGCTGCGAGTTGACAGTGGTCATCCATGATTTCACGGCATGCAACAGCAATGAATTGACTATTCGTCGTGGCCAGACAGTGGAGGTTCTAGAGCGACCACATGACAAACCTGACTGGTGCTTAGTACGAACCACTGACCGGTCCCCAGCTGCCGAAGGACTGGTACCCTGTGGGTCTCTCTGCATTGCCCATTCCCGAAGCAGTATGGAGATGGAAGGCATCTTTAACCACAAAGGTAGGAGGATGAGGGCTTCAAGTTCTGTCTTTCCAATGCTTTTGTTCTCGTTCTAGTAAAATTCAGTGGGAAATGATGCAGCGCTTGGGGCTTCAGGAGTTTACAGCCTAATAGCATTACACTCTTATCTGTCTTCACTGGAGGGGCTCAGCCATGTTCAGCATTACCTAGTTTAGCCTGGCTAAGGCTTTGGGCAACATGCTTGTAGTCTGCCGACTGCAGATATTGGTTCGTGGCTTCTAGGGGATGTGTATGATCACACAGTTATTGTTTATGTACATAGAGTTGCACTGAATCTTCCAAATGCTCCAAGAGGAACAGGGATATAGGAAATGTGGGTAATATGTTTGGCTGTATTGATACAATAGTCCTGTCTGAGAGGTTGGAGAACTACAGAACACATCGTATACATTCTATACCTCAAATAAAATTAATTCAATGATTTCTTTGTAATGATATCATCAGAACAATAAGCAGGTATATAGTGCAGTTTCAAAGGTCTTCACAAATTCTCCCATTAAATCCTTACAAGCACCCTGGAAGCACTTTTTCCACACTACAAATGTGAAACAGAGCAAGAGTGGCTTGTTAAGGTCACTCAGTGAGATCATGGCAGATGCCGGATTTGAACAGGGACTTCATGGGTCACAGCTCAGTCTCTTAAAAGCAACACTACATTGGCTCTTTTAAAAACTCCTAGATAGGCTTTTTTGAGGAAAGGTTTCTAGCAAATACAACCCAGTTTGATTCTTTCTTGAATTTTTAACTCCGGTTTCCTCCCTTAAAATTTAATCTCCCTAAGCCAGTTACTTTTCCTTTACAAATTCAAGTTTTATTCTGTCCTGCCTAACATGCAAGTTAGCTTTGAATGCTTATGATACCAACATGCTGTCAAGCCAACAATAAAATAACTTTTCGTTGGAGATCTATTCTCAATTGACTTTCCCCAAGAGCAGGAAGGAGACCAGTGTGTGTGTTGGAGTGGGGGGAGGGTGATGAAGGCAGCATTCTTTCTCTAAGGCAAACTGTTATGAAGGGTGTGACAAATATATTAAACAGAACTCAGAGTCTGTTCTGAATACACAAAGGTCTTATACCAATTAAATGGGTAACAAATAGCTCCGAGCTCCAACTGCTAGTTTGTGCTATGTATGTCTGTTTTACAAATACATATGCATATATCTTTTGGTATGCTTCCGTTTCCCCCAGAAACTTCTCCTTCACTCCTTCTGACTGCCAAGTTTGCTCATGCATATGGGTCTACCAATCTCAGCTTGGCTTAGTAGCCTGCTATTATTTGTGGTCACCACTAACCCTCTCCCCTCTAGTCCTCTGGTATGCACAGAGGAAACAGTAAAGGCTCAGAGTCTCTCTGTACTAGACATAAGAGAAAAGGAGAAGCAGACCCCTGCTAACTGGCCAAAGAGGAACCATTCAAAGTGGTGATTCTCTTTATATTAAGAAGAAAGAGCCACTAGCCCTGTTCAGCGCCCAGGCACAGCATCCCTTTTGCAGGCCTGCTCAACTTAGGCCCCCCCCAACTGTTTTACAACTACAACTCCCATCATCCCCAGACACAGTGGCCAACAGCCAGGGGTTATGAGAACTGTAGGCCAACATCTGTGGGAGGGCCGAAGTTGAGCAGCCTTGTTTTAGTGGCTGTTGCTGGTTTCTACTTGTGTGTGTATTCAGACTGTGATCCCTCTGCAGCCATAGAACTATCATCTTCTTTTTCTATGCAAACTACTTTGAGAACTTTTATACTGAAAAGAAATAAATACTGTAACTTTTTTTTTTGCTGCTTCTGCTATCTTCTAACGTCAGCACAAAGTAAGAGACTCACCTGGCTCCCACACTCCCCATTCTCTGTTTGCACCAGAGGACAAAAACTCCTGCCTCATACCATGAATAGGCTCTTCCCCTTTTGAGTTCTTTGCCATTTGATGGGAAACTTGAGATCTTTGATGGTTACCTGTCACAGCTAGACTTGTAGATGCATATAGTTACAAAAAATCTGTACAAACTAGCTGAGCCCGCACAGAGCATCTGTGCGCTCTTTGGGGTTGCGGTTACCTCTCCCCCCCTTCTGCCCCATTCTCTCCCGCCCTCCCCCCACCAGGCCGCTTCTCCCCCCTCCCTGCCAGGCCGCTTGCTGCCGAACTCCGGTCCCCGACACCCACCCGCTTCCCCCCCTTCCCCGCCAGGCTGCTTCCCCCATACAAGCTGGTTTGATTTTGCTGATTCTGCCTTCCCTCTACAGTGAGCTACAGAATGAAGGGAGAATCAGTGAAAATTACCCTCCCCACCTTGCACAAGCAGAAAGTCTTCGGTTTGCAAAGCTTTGAATATTTATAGTATGTAAACATGCAACTGACCAACAGTATAGTAACTGTTGGATGGAAACTCGTGAGGATGTCCTTGGATGCAAGACTAGGCAGATGGTCACCTAGGGCACCAGAACTTGGGGGCGTGGATAGTGCTCCCTACCCACCTGAGTAAATTGATCAATTTTTATTGGGCACAGGTGCCACTACACCCCATGCTGCAATATAGTGGCAGCCAGCTAGCAAAGATTTGGAGGTTGCCTCCATTGTATTCTGCCTGCCTGCCTTAATCATTGGCCATATGGCCATGCATTCACTGCTGCCAGTGGCCTGCTTCCTTTGCTGGGCTGCAACATGATCTAATGACATCTTTGCAAGCATGTTGCCCCATTCCAGCTTGAACAGGTGCCAGTGCAATGAAGACATAGGCTATGTCCCGGCCCAACAAAGGAGACAGACCAGTGGTGGCAATGGATGCACAGCCGCGCAGCCTGAAGGCAAGCAGCAGGACAGACTGGCAGTGATGGTGTGGTGGGCTGGGTCGCAGCCAGGTGAGCAAATAGGTGGACAGTGAGGTGGGCAACTTCGGCCACAAACTAGGGCACCCCAAACCCTTGTGCTGGCCGTGCTTGGACAGTTTCTAACAAATCTGAAAAATTGCATCTACTCTACAGCACAATAGGAAGCAGCTCTCAGAGTTTTAATTAGTTCAGAAAGTTAGGCAAACTGTCCTACAGCTCCATTGCATTGTTGGCCTTTTTGTGACATAGATAATCTTATTCATGGCCAGTGATGTGTATCAAAGACACTGATTTGCTCAGTCACCCAAGAGGATTTGAGTACTAAATTATGTGCATTGGTTTATTCTATATTCCCAGTGCCTGAAGAAATTAAAATGGAGTTGATGTTGGGTAGCTATATGCTCTGTTTGCAAATCATAACTTTACCAGTAAGTATTCCAAGGCCGGCATTCCCAAGAACACAGGATGTTTCATACAGTTATTTGAAAGACTTGTTGCTTTTGTGTGCAGGGTGCTGAAATGTTGCCTTGCCTTGGCTGCAGTCTGGAGCACCTTAGAAAACTTGAACTAATTAAATGAAATCCTGACTAGTCACAATTAAGGACACATTGCAATCTTGCTAAGGTTTGCATCTCCCACTGTGCTAATATCTCATTCAGTTACATCAGTTTTGGCATAATTCAGAGAGTTACAAGACCTAGAAATGAGAGGGGCCAGTAGAGTAATCAACATGAAATGTCAGCTGAGATGAGTTTGCCACTCCTGAATGGGCCTTCAACCAGATGTGACTTCATTTAACAGTTCTCCCTTAGGTGGTCATCTTTTCAAATCATGAACAGCAAAAGTTAAAGGGCAAAATCCTTAATCCAGTTTTCTGACCACCTTGAAGCAATTCCTGAATCTTTTAAATGTTCTCCCAGCAATTTTGAAAAGCCCATTAATAGGGTCAAGCAAAGAAAGCTGAGCAGTTGAATGTGTCTTGCGTGAAAACGCAGTGAATCAAAAGTTATTGAGTACTCCAAAGAAAAGGCCTTTGGGCCGTTTGCGCTCAGATGCAGCTTCCGGCTGACCCAGTAAAAAGTGCTTTTGTTTGCAAGGCTAGGAAGCAACAAAGAATAATACCCCAGATACATTCCAAAAGGAGCAGGCTTCTAATCATTCTATTCCTTGCAAACCAGCTAATTTTTATCTGTGGGGGTCAGGGGAACCATGCGAATTTCAGCAAACAGGGTGATCTTTGTGTTTGTAACTTAAGAAACCAAGACCTACTGGGTGCAGCTGTGCTGGGTAGTATTGAAACTGTAGGCGCATTGTACAGTGAAGACAAGCAAAACTTAGTTTCTTTCCAGAATTTGTTTTAATGTCACGTTGTATTTACCCACAAAGTATCAACCCCTAAATGATTTACGGAGGTTTTCTTGTTAAGGAGAGTGTGCTTTTTGGCCAACACCAAAGTAGTTGGGGAAGGGTGGAAAAAAGGACAATGCTGGCAGGCTGTAATGATTCTTTGCTGTTGAGTTCATGAGCACTCACTCCCTGTCTCTCACTCCTTACAGGAAATGCATTTTGTAAATAGAATTCCTGATAATTTGTGTAATTTACTCTTTAATCCAAGCATTGAACAGTTGCAGCCTTATGTTGGGCCTTCTGGCCTTTGGGACTGGGTGGCCTTACATCCTGGGAGATTAAGCAATTCAGCAAGATTCTGCATCGCATTGTGCCAAAATGACAAACTGTGAATTAGAAGACTTGTGAATTGTATAGACCATTTCTAACTCTAATGGAAGTGGTTTAAATGCTGGCAAAATCCACCTTTGCCTCTTTCATTGTAAAAAGATAATAAGACTCTGTCTAGTTTACAATATGTTCATGAATACACTATGACATCACAGAATTTCATTTTTAGTATGGAATCAATCTAGGGTACCCCTCAGATGAATATCACAATTTTACTTCAGGCAACATTTTACTTCAGTACAGCATTTGAGCATGTGTAGGAGAGTTTAAATAAGGGGTTCAATTTACTAAAGGATCCAAGATCTTAATTATTTACACAAACCTTTTGTGGCTAATGTTCAGGGATTCAGCTGCTCTGTTTGTGGTTTAAATATAAGGGAGTGTAGATGGAATATTCATGGGAAAGGACTATGTCATAAGCACAGCCCTGCTGGATCAGGCCCAAGGCCTATCTAGTCCAGCATCCTGTTTCACACAGTGGCCCACCAGATGCCTCTGAGAGGCCCACAGGCAAGAGGTGAGGGCATGCCCTCTCTCCTGCTGTTGCCCCCCTGCAATTGGTATTCAGAAGCATCTTGCCTCTGAGGCTGGAGGTGGCCTGTAGTTACCAGACTAGTAGCCATTGATAGACCTGTCCTCCATGAATTTGTCCAAACTCCTTTTAAAGCCATCCAAGCTAGTGGCCATCACCACATCCCACAGCAGAGAATTCCATAGCTGTGTGAAAAAGTACTTCCTTTTGATGGCCCTAAATTTCCCGGCCTTCAGTTTCATGGGATGACCCCTGGTTCTAGTGTTGTGAGAGAGGGAGGAAATTTTCTCTGTGTCCACTCTATACCATGCATAATTTGATATACCTCTATCATGTCTTGCTGTAGTTTCCTCTTTTCCAAACTAAAAAGCCCCAGATGCTGTAGCCTTGTCTCTCTTCTCAACTTCTTGGTTTTCCTTAGCTCTTACTTCATCCTGCTGCCTTGCAACATTGCATTCATCTTTCCATTCTTTTGTTGCTTTATACTACTTTCTAAACAAGGCAGAGTAAGTATGGGCCCCTGTGTAATTTGCAGGACAGGATGAACCTTGGAGAAGGGAAGGGGACAAAGGACTCATATTATTCTTTAGTCCCTTTTCCTCCTCCTCTCCTTGTCCTCTACAGATTCTTTGCAGGGGGGAAAGGAAGAGGAACACTGGGGAATGTCCGTTCCTTTTCCTCAATTTAGTTCCAACATCCTTCCTAACAGAGACTGCTTCCAGCCTTCCATTTGTTGCCAAAGTAATGGTGGCTGAGTGGGGGTGGGGGAGATTTAGGTTCTCTCCTTCAAAGGACCCGATGTCTGAGACTTACTGCTATTCACACATCCTACAAACACTTCAGGGCTCAGCCTCCCCTTGCCTCCAAGGCAACTGTTGGGGAGGAAGGATTTACAGTCCCTGATGTTGGCTGAATTTCACTCAGTCCAAACAGTTTCCCCTAGTCCTTGGTCAGGATTAGCACCTGCACTGTGTCATCTGTTGCTGTAGATATTCCCCAAAAGCAGAGGGAAATGCACACCTGCCCTTCACAACTGAAGCAGTATTTGGGTTTGTAGGTGGCAAGGAGGAGTCTTAACCCTCAATACTCACATAGACCATCCAAAGCAGGAACACCCTGCTGGCAGAGCAATAATTTTCTTCAATCCACCCTCCTGCACTGGTTATGCTTACAACATTTTGTCTGAAGAAGTGAAAGCTTTAAGTGTGATGGTGGGCACTTCTGTGATTGAGGGACTTGAGCGCCCATTCCCACTTTGAACTGTGTATATGAGTACCCTGTCCTTTTTAATTCATGCCTGGAAAGGGCTGTCAAGACCCTCTAATACCTTGCTCCTTCTCATTTTATTTTCCCGTGTGTCTGCTCTTAACTAATCTGCTTACAGTAACTAATCTAGCAGGAGTAACTCCAATAGCATTCTTGCTGCTTGTAGTCACAGTCAAATAAATGCATTGAGCAGATCCATTTGACCATCTAGGTGTGGGATGACTTTTTGAAAGCATTGCAGGTGCTAGCTGTAGCACCAGTTCACCATTAGCCAAGACTCAGTGTGCATGTTGGTGGTGTGTGTTAGGTGATTTTTCACCACACATCCTTAAGTCACTTGAATTGGCCCTTATTTATAGCATTAATGGAGATGTATAAACTAACCAAGTGAAATGATGGGACTTAAATGATGAGCATTAAGAATGCTCCAGAGACAGACAGGGGTGCACCTAAAATGTTAAGGTTTTAATTTGTGGGTGATTTTTAAATTATTAAATTGTTATAAGTTTTTGTATATGTTTTAACTTGTTTTATGCTATTGTTAACCTCCCAGAGATGAAAGTTTGGGGCAGTGTACAAAATTGACAGATAGATAGATAGGTAATAATGGGGCCCGGACCACCCCTGGTGCGAGCCCCCCCAAACCTACTTTGGGGGACCTCCTGCCGCGCAGAACCTCTGTGTTTGTTGTTGTTGTTGTTGTTTTTTAATTTGGCTTAGGAGTGGTTGCTGGGGGTGAACCAAGCAGTCCTCCCCCCCACCCTGGTGGTGGCCAGAGCAAGAGCTGGGCCTGTCCATTCGGCCCTACGACTCCTACTGACTGCTAGGTGCGCCTGCACAGTTGAGAGATATAGTCGCAAGCCTGTGATGTGGCTTCAGGAGGGCCCCCAGTCATTTGGAGGGCCCCCAGACCTTGGAGGCCATGGACCAGGGCCCCAGGGTCTGGGGGTTAGAGCACCTCTGGAGACAGGGCATTGCTCGATCAAGATCTGGGGCCCAAGCCCACAGGGCCCGGCTCAGGTCTGCATCGCTCCCCCATTTTGATAATTAAGCCTTTTTGTGCTCTCCAAAGGAATCCAGTGCTCTCTTCTGATTTTTGAAACCATTATTCACCAATGTCGGGCAGTGCGGAGGACCAGGGCAGTGCGGAGTTGATTCAGAGCAAATGTTCAGGTGGCTCAATGCTGATAATACCCCTGTCTGGATACCTAAACTGTTTTTTTCTGGTTGTCTTTGGATAGTGAGTTCAAGGGAATTCTGGGTACAGGTTGTTGCATTCTACTAAGTCAGAAGATGTCCTTTACTTAGGGAGTGCTGTGGGAAAGAGAGTGTCATGGATGTATGTAAACCTGTGACTTAATTTGTACAGTATCTACAAAACTTTCCAAGAACACAAATTTGGCTCTAGGAGAACGAAGCTCTCTGCTAACTTGAGGCTACAGTATCTACCATACAATTTCTAATGACTTGGAATATTTAGGGCTCTTTTTCTGGAGAGAGAGAGTTAACAAATTACAAACTTTTTATTACTTCTCTGCCCTTGGCAACTGTTGATTATGCTCCCCCAAATAAGTCAGAAGATGTCCTTTACAGGGAGTGCTGTGGGAAAGAGAGTGTCATGGATGTATGTAAACCTGTGACTTAATTTGTACAGTATCTACAAAACTTTCCAAGAACACAAATTTGGCTCTAGGAGAACGAAGCTCTCTGCTAACTTGAGGCTACAGTATCTACCATACAATTTCTAATGACTTGGAATATTCAGGGTTCTTTCTCTGGAGAGAGAGAGTTAACAACAAATTACAAACTTTTTATTACTTCTCTGCCCTTGGCAACTGTTGATTATGCTCCCCCAAATATAAGTACACATACATTTAGTCTCATACCTCGTATTGAAATCAGCAATATTTTGAACATGAGAACTGAGTTTGCTGTATTCATGTTGTTGTCAAACTCATTCAAAGGAATAGATTCAGTGCTTTATGATGAAGTAACCTCATGGGGGGAAAGCATCATGAAGTGGACCTTGATTTGTAATACTTATTTTCCCAGTTCAGATGAGAATATTCAGAGAATAATCAGCAAGTGGGCACACTCCTACTTCCCCTCTTGCATGCTAATTTCTTCCTCAATTTTCTGGTTTCCTCTAACTATAGTTTACTGTGGAGTTTGGATTAGGCAAACAATGTTTAGCACTTGCTTCCAAATTCTGATTTGAGTACATGACTTGAAGTGGTTTTGCAAAACATGATTTGAAGGTTAGGCATAACTATAGTTGTCTGATTCAGAAATTACCTCAAACTATTGTTAGAGGAATACAGGAGGGGTGTCAGTACACAAAAAAGAGAGCAGCAACACATTTCTAATCCTCCCAACTATGGCTTGCAGAATAATCTGAACTGAGTGTTAGTAACAGGCTACTTTGAGCTTCTTTTGTACTAGATACTAGTATCATATTTGTTGTACTAGATACTATATTAAAATAAAAGCAGAAATGCCATTCTTTCAACAATATTGACTTTGCTTCCCTAGCTGGGCCGGGCGCAGAGCACCTAATCGTCTAGTTCTCCCGTCTGCCTACCACCACTGCAGTTTTCTCTCCGCCCGCCCACTGCCGCCATAGTTGTCTCCACCCACCTGCCATCTTCTCCCCTCACCCACCCTCATCGTTGTCGTTTTCTGCCTGCCCACAAGATAGATGGATAGATATTGCTCTTTTCCATTGCTAAATAAGGCATCTCTAAGCAATTCCATTGCAAAGAAGTCATCAGCCTCATTTGTCACAAGTGTTGGGTAATGGAGGCTCTTCCTTGCTTTAGCTACTCTGAAACCATTATGAAAACAAGTCTGTTATCCAGTTTAAGGAATTTGGTCTTGAAAATTGTTCCTCCTATTGGCTGCCAACAACACGCGTATGCTACATCTATGCACAGAAACATAGGTGTGTGTGCTGTTGTTAAATTTGACAGTGTACATGTGACATTCACTCCTCTTCCTTTGGAATGAGTTTTCTATATACAGTAATCCCTCGACCTACGAACTACTCGACTTACGTTGTTTTCGAGTTACGAGCGACAAAAAAGACCGGAAGTAGTTGCCGGTTTAGATTCAGCTTACTCGACCTACGAATTTTTAGATGCAGCTTCCTCGAATTACAAATGTTTTCAGACTTCCGTGGTGCGCTCCTCGACTTACGAAAATTTCGACCTCCGAATGTGCGTTCGGAATGGATTATTTACGTAAGTCGAGGGACCACTGTAGAAATAATTTTGAAGGGACCTTCAACAATATAAGAACAAGTTCTAGTAAGAACTAATCTGCCTATTTTCCTTTCACTAAATAAGTTAGGTGGTCCACAAGTTAGCCCACTTGCATCTCAAACGTTTATGTGTCCTCCATCTTGAATCGGGGTGGACGACATCATCCCAAACTGTGCTATTGAGGTGTCCCTGTGTGTCACTCACTACAGCTGTACCTAATTTGGTTCAACTCTGTTATACAGTCCACAAGTTAGCCCGCTTGTGTCTCAAACATTCACACGCCCACCATCTTGGATTGGGGTGAAGGACATCATCACAACTACACCATTGAGGCATCCCTATGTGTCCCTGCAGCTGTAGCAGGTTTGATTCAAATCAGTTAGGCGGTTCACAAGCTAACCCATTTGTGCCTCAACAGTTTGTGCAACCGCCATTTTGAATTGGGGCAGATTACATCATCACAACCTACACCGTTAGGGGTTGCTATGTGTCCCTACAACTGTGCCTGATTTGGTTCTTATTGGTCCAGGTGTTGCGAAGTTGATTGGAGTGGGGCGGGGACACACACACACGGAATGCCGTGTGATCTCATAAGACTACTGGAAAGTAAGCTAAAAAATCAAGGTACAACAAAATTGCACACCCTGGCTTAAAGTGGGTAGTAGTGTGTGAATATAGAATCATGTTTTCTCACTAGAATGGGGATAGGAAAAAAAACCCAACAAATCTTGTGTGTATGTACAGTAACTAAATCACCCCCTATCTGCCTATATGTCCTAGAATTTTTCTGTGCTCCCTGTGCAGAATGTTTCTTTTGTTCATGATTGTGATAACAATATGTTCAAAAACTAGTTAGTACTACAATAATCTCTATTTTAAAACATGCTATTTCAAAATTTATTTCGTGAATCTGACACTTCGTGATTTACCAATCATAGTTAAGGAAGGGGAAGGCCCCTCTGCTAGATGAGCTGACTCCTCATTTTTCATCATGCTGAAAAATGTTTGAAAATTAACCATTCATGGTTCTCTCTACTAACTAAATTAGAGTCTCCCAGAGGAAGCAGAATGAATGAACTAGCTGATAGTGTGGCCAAGAATTCACTTGAACTTCACTTAGGCTGGTTACGGTAAAGAGAGAGAGCCATCGCATCTGGCTATTCCCATGTGTGAGCTTGAAATCTGGAGCTGTTCTGGGCAGTGAGTCAGAGGAGAGCATCCCCTGAAGGGAGTTGCTGCACTTGAAGCTAGGACAAGGAGCTTTAAAAGAGCTGAAACCTTAAACTTATTCTACCCTTGGCTCTTGATAAGGGAGCTTTCAGGGGGAAGGGGAAGAAGAGAACCCTGTTGGTAGAAATCTTCAGGAGTGCACAGAGGAAAGGAGGACTACAGAAGCTCAAAACCCACCATGTCAAACGGAGTTGAACAGATTGACACCCTGGAATCTCTTCACTCTCCATACTGTGGCAATGGGCAGCCTGGCAGCTGTAAATACTGGATCCTGGACTTAGGTACAAATCTTGATTGGGGTGGAGGGAAGAACAGGTTTCCCCCTGTTTCAGAAACAGATGTTTTAAGTTAACAATGTAGCTTAATTAAACTTTAACAAAGAAAAAGGGAGGATAATGTAGCTTCAATAAAGTTCTGGGAAACCCACAAGAACTTTGTCTCCAAAAACAAAACATTGTATTCTCATGTACAATGTGTTTAAAAAGAATATGCAAGTCTGGAGTGGTAGTACTGGTACTGCTGTACTTCTATAATAAGCTAACTAGTGTATTTATCCATAGCAGACAAAAACAATAGACATATAATGCCAATAGGATAGGGATTAGTGGGTGGGGAGTTGTATTAATATCATCTTCACGGGTCGTCGTCCCCCCCCGGCTTTTTATTCAAAGTGTGTGTGTGTGTGTGTGTGTATTCTCCAGCAAGGGGGAAAATTGGATATCTACAATTAAATATAGTTAGTCAAATATAAAATTGTTTCCTTTTTAATAGATTGATAGCAAAATACCCAATCCAATATCTTCCATACAGGTTACTACTTTCTAAGATGCAAACATTTTAACTTGCATCAGATTTTTTCATTGCCCACGTGTACCGGACAAGTCATACAACAAGGTTGCCAATTTGCCTCTTAGCATTATCAGAGGTCTTAATCTATTCCAAAAAGAGTTTGCCACCTTCTAGGGTATAGACATATATTTTTTAGCCTGCATGAAATTTAAATGAAAAACTCCATTGAGAAGTAATTTGGTTGCCTGATAAAATTGTTGCAGCAAACCTTCCATCTTTAACAATTCTTGTGAAAGGTCTGAGAGGACTTGAATGTTTACCTGACTGATAGAAATTGCAGGAGTTGGTGGTAACACCTGTTAAATTAATATCTTAAATTCATTGTCATAGAGTTTGGTTAAAATGACTCTAGGTCTTTTCTTTCCTTATATATCTTGATTGTAATAATACCTGGGGTTGCTTTTAAACTGTTCCAGTGCTACAATATATTCCAGTCCTATGAATGTTCCATTGGGAAGCAAATCCTACTGAATTCAATGGAGCTTACAAATGATTTTCCCTAGGACTGCAGCCTTAGAATGAATTGGGAGCACTTTGGGTGGAGAAACCTTAGGGCATTTATCCGAGAGGTTTTCACTATGAGTAAACCACTGTAATATAAAGTATAAGTTATGCCCAATGTGTCTGAGATAAAGGGAGAATTCTCAGAATAGCATAGAACTGTGTCTTGTATTACTATTTGTAGTGAAAGGTCTGTGCTTATATCAGGTTGAAAAGCATGTATCCTCACTATGCTGTTCATTATGGTGATCCTTACAGCTCCAAAGTTAGAATAGATTTTCCTGAGGAACGTCTGCCATCTTCCCATACACCTTACTTAGCAGAAATGTTTCTCAGATGCCATATCCTTCAGTGCCTCTGGGATAGATGCTGTATCAAACCAGGTAGATAAGTAAACTCTGTTGTGTTACACTTTCCAACTTTCAGCATGCTCACATTAGTTGCAAGCAATGGCAAATGAATACATTTGGCTGTGTGGCACAAGTTTAAAAATACGTTGGATTTGTGAGGAGGCTAAAGGGGAGAGACACGAATTAGAATTATAAGAGGAAGAGACACTGTACAACAGTGATTATCTCACATTATTTCTTGGTGGTGCCTTAGAAATAATTATGAGTGACAACATCAAGTTCAATTTGCATTGATTGATATTTACTGTAGTCCTTAAGCCTTGTTACCAAGTCTTGTCAAAACCTCCAAACTTTAGTAATGATTACTGCAAATTCTAGTGTGGGAATGAATACTTAGAAGTAACCCAAAGGTTTCCCCTCCTTATGTCTCAGTTTTAAAATGGCTAGCAAATGGCTTGCATTCTGGTGAGCTGACTAAGGCTGCTACGTCACCTCGCCATAAGTTTCCTGGGGGCTGTGCAATCCATCTGTTTGCCCTGCTGCTTCTGACTTGTGCGGATCATCTCAGATTATAACACCTATAAAAGATGCTTTGGGGGCAAGCTGACAGAAATGCTTGTTGCACTATTAATTGAAACCTGATTGAATACCGTTTAAGGTATTGCATGTCTGTGACTTGGAATGTAATGGTAATATTGATCATAATAGGTAAAGACACATCTTTTGACTGGGCCGTGCATACTTAGACTTAAAACCAAGGGAAGTTTTTAGTGGGATGGTTCAAATTGATACAGCCCCTGGCATATGTGATTAGGAAGGAGATGTGCTGAGAACATATTCCCTCCCAGCACATCTCTTCGTTGCATGAGGGGGTCTATTCATCCAAATGACCCTGGAATGCATGTACAAGGGGCATTTGGATTAACACCCCCCATGCAATAAATGGATGTGTTGGGAGGGCATCAGGCCATGTACAGAGGATATGCTGAGGAGTACATTTTCAGTATATTCTCTTGCAAATAGCATGTGCTGGGGGCTGTATCATCAGAACCAGCCTGCATGATTTCCCCATAGACCTGTACAGTTGCTAAATCATATTTTGCAAAGATAAAATATTAGGTATTACTGGGAAGCAATATCTTTTTCTGCAAAATACATCCTGAATACTTGAAGTCATACTAATTTTAAAGTATAGATAAAAATATTTGTAGTTGAGTTGTTATGTCACACCTTAAAAATAAAAACGAAAACAAACTGTTGCAGAAAAATTCAGTTTCCCAAGGAAAGTGCTGGGAGAGGGAGGATATACAAAAGAGCAAAACAACGTTACCCCATTTTCTACCCAATGCAGACTGTTATAAGAAACAATGCACAATTTGGGAGGTGAGAAACTGTGTCTCTGTGTGTGTGTGAGAGAGAGGGAGAGGGAGAGGGAGGGAGGGAGGGATGCTGCTAGTCTAAAAATAAAAACACCCAGCTGCCTAGGTAGAAAACATTGGGTGCCAAGTGTTTTGGTTACTTTAAAATAAACAAAAAGACATCAAGGAGGCATCATAGGAATTCTTCCCAACTTACTTGACAGATCACATGAACTCACATTTTGGTGATTAAATGGGAAAGCAGCATAGAATTGCGAGAGGAAATTTCAGTTAATATGCTTCATTTTTGTAACGAGGCTATATACATGGAACATTCCCAGACACTGAAGAACATGACTATGTAGCTTCCATTTCAAGAATCTAGGACACCAGTTCAGTGCATCCAGTCTCCACTTTCCAAATGCACTCTGATTTTCATAAGAACAGCCCTGAAGCATCCGGCTCGAGCCCCATCTAGTCCAGCATCCTGTTTCACAGAGTGGCCCACCAGATGCCTCCAAGAAGCCCACAGGCAGGGGTTGAGAGCTTTCCCCCTCTCCTGCTGTTGCCCCCCTCCAATTGGTATTCAGAAGCATCTTGCCTCTGAGGCTGGAGGTGGCCTCTAGTTACCAGACTAGTAGCCACTGATAGACCTGTTCTCCATGACTTTGTCTAAGCCCCTTTTAAAACCTTCCAAGCTAGTGGCCCTCACCACATCCTGTGGCAGAGAATTCTATTTGTTAATTATGTGCTGTGTGAAGAAGTACTTGGTATTTGTCGGCCCTAAATTTCCCAACGTTAGGTTTCATGGGATAAACCCCTCTCTAGTGTTGTGAGAGAGGGGTTCTAGAGAGGGGAGAACACTAGAACCCCTGGTTCTAGTGTTGTGTTCCCTTTCTATCCACACAATGCAGTCTGAGGTATGTACATCCTTTTCTGTGGGATACGAAAATGACGAATATTTATATACTGCTTTTCAACAGAAGTTCCCAAAGCGGTTTACATAAATAAGCTGTCTCCCTGTCCCTAAAGGGCTTACAATATAAAAAAGAGATGCCAGCAACAGCTCAATCCCTGTCCCCAAAGGGCTCACAATCTAAAAAGAAACATAAGATAGACACCAGCAACATTGGAGGGATGCTGTGCTGGGAATGGATAGGGCCAGTTGATCTCCCCCTGCTAAATAAAGAGAATCACCACTTTTAAAAGGTGCCTCTTTGCTCAGTTAGCAGGGGATGCTTTCTGTGCTTCTGACTGTGCATTGTCATTCTCTACTAGGAGGGCTGGCAGCCGCTGTGTAAGTGAGCCCATAGGGAATGGGTCGCGCTTCTGCTCACCTAGAGCTCCCATGTGTAGTAATGTGTGCATTATATATTGGCACAGTTGATTCTGTCTAGCCTTGGAGAAAACTGTGTGGATTTAATGGAACACTCAGTTTTCCTCACTCATTATTCTTTGCATTCACATCATCAAGATTGTGCATGTATGTAATGCAGGTCTCCATTCCTTCTTGAGGATCATATTACTATGAAGTGATTGCTGGGAAAGGGCACTCAGGAAAAGAGGGTGAAGGCTGGAATGTAGTAAAGTAACCAGTGTAGTTGACAGAGTGGTGTAACTCTTGGATGTGAGCCAGCTCTGAATGAAGCATATAGCCCGAGCTTTTGTGGCACAGATGGAAGTTGTTAAATGTGTTGCTGTAGACCCTCACCAGAGCCGGCCAGAACAATGGGCTGCAAAATCTCTCCTGGAATGGAGCACATCTGGGTGCTGTAGAGAGGCGTGCCTGTTGCTTAATGGACTGCAGGCCCATGTTTCCTTTCCACCTTCTCTCTGCAGGAACTTCTTAAGAGTTCTTTGGTACACAATTCATAAACAGGAAGTTGTAGATCAAATCTCATTTTAAGTAACCTGAGATTTAGAAAATCCTATTTCTGTCTTGCATTGGATGGTGGGCGGGGGCAGGGGGGAGAGGAGAAGTGTCATAGGAAATCACAATGGCTCCTGGAAGGATTTGTGTGTGGGGAAGAAAGCTCTCTCTCCCCTAATGCTGCTCAATGGAGGGTCTGATTCTTTGGAAGAGCTTTAGAAGATAAGTGGGTTTGCCTTGTCTTGAGCAATAACACATCGAGACTCTCCGTCCACCCCCATTCATAATATCATTCCCCCACCCACCCCCAGCATTTTAATCTGTGCATGCATGGATGTCCTTGATGACCACAATAACAAGACACAGCTCATGTGAATGAGCAGTCTCAAGTCAAATACCATAGAGAACCACACATTAGACTTGTTCCAATTACTGCCATTCAAGTAGGAGTAGCACCTGGCCAGGATAGGAGAGCTGGGTGCACTTCCGACTGGCAGTCCTGTGCACCCAAATATCAAGGTAGAAGATAGGGAGTGAGAGCGTGTGTGAGGCAGGAGCTGGGTCAGATGGGTATGCCTTAAACAGATTCCATTCCCAGCATTTTACTGAGAGAGGACAAAAAGCTGTCTCACCCAGCTCCCACCTCATGACAATCACACTCGCCACCTCCTACCTTGATTTTTGGGTGCACGTGGCTTCTGATTGGGAGTGTGCATGGCTCTCCTACCATGGCCAGGCACTCATCCTACCCTAATAGCATTTGTGTGAACAAGTATATCATTTCAAACAATGCTTTATGTGGAGTCAGTTCACAGATTCAGTTTCAAATCAATTGATTTAAATGCATGTTTGAACCAGCTTGCTTTTTAGGCCAAAATTAAATGATGTGATTAAGATGGCCTTTAAAATTAAAAAAAACAACAAGCCAATGGGTATGTAGCGGATTAAAGCCTTTGTCTCAGAGCCAGCTCACGTGAGGGAAAGAAATGCTGAATCATCCCTCCTGAGCTGCCTGGCTAGGCTTCTCCTAAAACTATTCTGTATTTCCGGTAGGTTCAAAATGCTGCTGCCACCACCACCACCCCTCTTATCAACTGAGCTTGAACCTCCCTGGGCTTGGGGTGGAATCCCAGGGAAAACTCTCTTTATTTTCCTAGATAAATACAAAAATCTTCTATGTGCCAACCTATATGAGGTGAGAAAACTGATAGCTGCTGAATGTTTGAGGTAGTGTTTGCACCAGAGGAGTCCCCTTTGCGTGCCCCACTTTTCCTGAGTTAAAAACCAACTTGGAGAGGCTTGTAAAAGGAAAAGATTTTTTTTTTTAAACAAACAAACCAGTTTTAGTAGATTACTACAGACTGCTTCCTTCTGAAGCTTTCTCAGCTTTTAGGTACAGTTAAGAATCCTTAGTAGAGTTACAAAAATAGGTTGTCTTAATGCACGCTTAAATATTTATATTTAAATATTTTGCAACTCCCTAGGTGTATTGAGTGGAAGCTGATGTTTCTTATTTCAATTATGTTGCAGGAAAACTATAATAAAACAGTATCCAGAATATGCAGAGCACGCACAAGAAATATAAAATCCCTAACGCAAAGTCTGATGAAAGAAACTTTTCCCTAGACTAAACTTCCTGAAGCCATAAGCACTGGCTCTTTGCCTTGAACTCACCAAACTCCTGATGAGAATTCAAGCTTCGTGTCCTCCTGTCTTTTAAGGATCTGCCGCGTTACTCTACTGCAGCCAGCCTCCATGGCCACATGTCCTCCTGTGCACCTCAAGCCTAGCTTTTTCTCTAACAAAGAACTCCCTTCTTCCTGGCAGCAGCTCTCTAGGTCCCACTCACCTGGTGTGCTGGTTGGCTGAACCCTGGAGTTCTGCAGCTTGTCAGTCAAGACAAGGGTTCACTTCCGGTTACCTCTTTAGAGGGAAAGGAGGCTGGTTGCTACAGGGTAGCTCAGCTAGCTGCTTTGAAAAAGCCCACCCCTTCCCAACATGCAGTTAGCTCAGTGTAGGGAAAAGACTGCAGCAGCACGTCTTCCCTCTTTCCCCAAGCTTAATAATAGCTTCAGGGTCATAATGTATACTGGGGAAACTGATCTCTGAGTGAGGGTGTTTAACTCTTTCTTCCCAGGTATTTATCCAGTTTTTAGAGGAATTGGCTAAGGCTGCTAATTAGGTTTGTTTTGGTTTTTTAGTGGATCATGGATCTCCTGTATCACTAGTGGGAGCATGAGGAGCCACAGCATGGGCTTCTCCTACCTAACCAGGCTAGCTCTATTACTTATGAAAATGAGCCATGCTGTTGCAGCACTCATCAAACAAAGGCAGGGGGTCTTAGAAGGGTGAATCTCTGCCATGACTGAACACTGGAGCTTGATAGATATCAAGAAGGCTAAATTTCTTAAACCAGAAAAATCTTCTGATACACTAAGAAAAGAGTCATCCCACCAAGCAGATAAATTCATTTGTTAAAATGGCCTGACTTGCTTAGTTGAATCTCAGCCATAACCTTCAAACCACTTCCGTTGGGTTAGTCCCGGTGACTTCACTGTGACTCTTTCTGAATAAGAGTGTGTGGGGGTTCAGTGGTGTTTGACATTCCCATTAGTTTTGAAGTGGGTCCTTGGTTGTATATTTTTTTAGGCTACTTTCCTGAAGGAAGAAAGCTTTTGAGATCTATGTGTGTGCATGCACACTCATGACTGTTCCCTTCAGATCACTTGTGTGTTCACAATCTGACACAAACCAAATTCTCAGTACATGGGATGAGCCCAGGGGACCTAGACATGGCTATTTTCTTGTCACTATCTAGTTTCAAGATGGTGGCTACTCGGACAACACCCCTTTGTAATGCATCTACTGAGGATTGAATACAAACTTCATAGCACATGGGAAGGTGTCATAGGGGAGCAAGAGCAAGAGAGAGGACATACCTTCACCTCTTGCATGTGGACTTCCCAGAGGCATCTGGTGGGCCACTGTGTGAAGCAGGATACTAGACTAGATAGGCCTTGGGCCTGATCCAGCAGGGCTGTTCTTATGTTCTTAAAAATCATCATGTTACAAGAAGCAGAAAATAGATGTATTAGAACAACTTGTTTTAGATTTCAAGAGCCAGGAGGGAATGAAAGCACTGGACTTAGATATGTACAGAAAGCTGGTAGTAGTGAGTCACCAAATTTTTCAGTATAAATTATCATTTTTCAGGGTATGCTTTTTATATGGATAACAGTGACAGTATTAAGATGCATGTGTTTCTGAAATAATAATGTATTGTGTGATTGTAAACTCGTACATGAAGAATTTCAAACTGTGTCCTCTTTTTCCTTATTTTAATAAGTAGGGGACTTGAGAGTCCTTCATAAAGGGGAAATCCCAAAAGGGAAAAGAGATGGTTTTGAACTCAATTAAGTACACTGGGCTGTTGCTGGCCCACAGCTTCTCAGCAAAATTGCCACTAAAGTTGTGTGAAAGAGAACAGAAACAAAAATGAAGAAAGAAAAAAACCCTCTGAGCAATCAGAATGGCTTTTTAGAAATAACCCAACAAAGACTATGAGTTGTTTGCAAGTTGCCAGAAGCTCTGAAGGAATCCCCACCCCGCCACCCCCATGTTAAAGATACTTCAAAAATTATATTCATTACCTAACTCTGTGTGTCTTAAATTTAAATACCTGGGGCACAGTTTGTTTTTCTAGGTTGAAATTGGAAGCTCGATTCATTTGACTCTCAGGGCAGTGGGTTCGGACATCATGTGCCAAGATTAACCCTTGGCTTTGCACGCAGTATCTCAATCTCAGCAGCATGTGCTTCCCACCCCACCCACCCCAATCTGAAGAATTCTGTTTTGGACTGTGTCAAGTTATGAACTGTAATGACATTAGGATTGTTCAGTTTGAGTTTATTCTAACCTAAGTGCTTGAAATAAAGGAGGCTTTGCCCACAGGCTTTAAAGTTGGGTGCCGATCATTTATTTCAAGCATGTAGATCAGAATAAGCCAGGATCAGTAGATTCAGATATCACAACAAATCCTGTCTTGCTTCTAACCACCGTTAGAAATAAAATTCTTCAGGATTGTACACAGACAGGGAAAGGGGGAACACATGCATCTGAGGCTGAGAGGCAGCTCATGAAAGCAAAGGTGAATCTTGGTGGTGTGGTGTCTGAAACAACTCTCAGAAAGCGAGAGACAGATTTTCTTGTCAAAGCCATTGGCTGGTAGGCATCCCCCTTGCAACTGGGCTCAGTTAATACTGTATAGCTTCCTGGCATCCTACCTTGCCCTTTGTCTAGTGATTTCTGGGTAGTGGTGATGCTTCTGGGATTCTGTCAGCTGTGTAGGATTAGGTTATCCTGGAGTATCCCCTGTTTCTCTTCAGATGGTACCTGGGCCAGTATATTGGCAGAGATAGTGGTTGGCTGAGAGTTCTGAGGGCCATAGAGTGTTGGGTACATCTAACATGCTGGCTTAATTCTTAAAGACACACTTTTTTCTCTCACATGATAATGTGCCCCAATAGACAATTTAAGAATGGCTCCCTTAGCCACTTTTCCCCACTCAAAAACATATTTGTTGCATCACTAGCTTTAAAATGCAGCCGCTAGTGATTTTGCAGTTGGATCTGTCTGCCAAATAATCCAAGCCTCTGCAGTTTTGACTTGGCTGCATACTCCCAAACTTCACACATGACATAGCAGGAAGGCCATGACTTTGTTACAGAATGGCTCAGTGGGGGGCCACAAGCAGTCCAGGTCCCTGACAAATGTAATTGTATGTTGATACACGTACTTGTCCCAGTTACACTTAACACTTTTAGATATCGATCTGAGAGCCAAACTGGATGTGACATTAAATGCATTGTTGTCTAGTTACAGGTTAGACATGGTGTAGAGGTAGGAAGTGTTTAACCCTTAGAATCTGCTGTGGGACCCCGAGTATGCCATTTGCTGCATTGACAGCTCAGGGACCTGTAGCAGGTCCAGGGGTTGTTTTCTGCAGAAAACCAGAATGGAGGTAAAGGGTTAAACACCCTCTACCTCCCCACTGTAAAATGTAATGTGTAAAGTCACCAAAAAAGTTGTGCAAGTTTTTTTACAGTCACTATATCCCACCCACTCAGCAGCAGCCTCATTTGATTATTTCTTCTTTTGGGAAGATGGTAACAGATTTCGAGAGAAATCAGCTAGGAAATGATTCAGTGGGGAAAAACAGTTTGGAGGATTCCTTTTCTCCACCCTCCCCTTCCACCCAGAATATTGCTTTTGATCAGTGCTTGTCGTGACCTTAGAGTTCAGAAAATGAGACATGCCACAAAAATGTAGCCGTTAAAACATGGAACTCTTGGCACACTCATGCTAAACAGGCCCCGACCATATAGAGACATTTTGCCAAAAACAAAAGGGGGGGAAACCCAACCTTTAAGTCATATCCATATAAATCCCAGAGCTCAGGTTTTGAATTGGAGCAAGAGTTAAGTTGGATACATAAACTGCATCATATAAAGCAATATCTGATTCAGTAACGAGGGGATCCTTTGTTCTTAGATCCTGGCAACATTTCAGTGATATTTTCTTGTTTGTAGTTTGGCGAACATCCTCTTTGGGGCAGGAGGTTGAGGTCCTGTTTCCTCTTAGGTAGGATTTCTGCACTGAGTAGGTTGCAAGCTCAAAAAAGTACATGCAGAGACAAGGCAAAATGGCAGTCAGTTCACCACATGATAACATGCAAAGTTAGCCATGTTATTTGCCCTTTCTCTCTCCCTCGCCCAGGACTCGGTGTCCTGCCTGGCTTCAGTATTAGTGAGGCAGGCATAGCCAGTAAATGCAACTTGCATGCACACCTGCCTATTCCCATGATTAGAATAGTTAGGCTCCACCAGCCTAAACCCTGCCTATGCCTGGTCACAGTATAACATGCAGAAGATCCAATGGGGAAGGCAGAAACGGAATGGATCCTGGATCTTGAACCTCTTGGCACATCACTATTTTAGGTGTGGACAGAAGTTGTTTAAAAATATGCACCTAAAATGTGAAGTGTAAATGCAACACACGTCTGTATTGTCTAGTTAAGCTCATTGGGAAGTGCAGATTGATTGTGGCTCCCTGCTGAGCTCAGAACCTGCAGTGGTAAACCTAGGTTTGTGCCTTCCCTGCACGTTCACCAGCTGCAGCTGTCACTCCAGCCCTGGTAATTTACATTTGGGGTGTATGGTGCCCTTAATAAGTGCATGCATTCCATTCTGTCAGAGGGATGCATGCATTTATTATTTGCTTTCTTGGCCATAAATTATAGTTCCAGGGGCAACACACAACCTGTGTGGCCGAGTGCCTTCATAGTAGTATAGATGTGTGTAGTATATATGGTATGTCTCCCCCCCAAAAAAACATAATTCTGTGCCTTGAGAATTATACTGCCAGGTTGCGAAATTCATAAGCAGAGCATGACCATCTCCGCCTCCCCAGCAGCTGGTAATCGGAGGTACAGTGGAGAATCTATGTAGACACCTTGACCAATAGGGATCGATAGTGTTAGAACAGGGTAGCACAACTTCGGACCTCTAGCAGTTTTTGGATTACAACTCCCACCATTCCTGACACTGATCACTTGCTGGGGAGGATGGGAGTTGTAGTTCAATAACAGCTGGAGAGCCAAAGTTGTGCAGCAATGTATTGGCACCACTTTCCAGCAGTCTTTGCTTTTCTTTAACTTCTTTTTTGTATTGTTATTCACATTGCATGCCTGGTTCACCTGTACTTCATTCTACATGCTTGGAAATTGTAATGGTTTATGGCTAGTCTAACAGACTGCCCTTCTACTTGCACTCTTTGAGAGTTTTGGTTTTGTATTACTGGCCTTGAACCTTTAGGATATGGCAGGATACAAATCTAAATCTGCAACAGCAATTATCATTACATAGAAAAAAGGGGATGGAATAAGCTGTGTGGATGGGTTTCCACAAATCAAAAGCTGCTCCTAATAAGAAAGCATTCTGCTTCTTGGAATTACTTTTGTAATACTTAAGTTATATTTTTATTCCTCCTCCAGGAAGCTTATAGGGCTGTGTACATGGTTCTTTCCACCCTTTATTATCCTCCGCTATGTAGTAGGTCAGGCAGAGAAATGGAGACTGCCCCAAAATCACCCTATCAGCATAAAATGGGCATTTGTGCTGTATCTGTTGCACTTCACTGGCTCATTTTTGTTCAGAGGATGTTAGGGACCATGAGAAGGGGAGAAAGTGCAGCAATGGGATAGATAAGTGAACACTGCTGGAGTTAAGCCTTTTATATTATTATGACTCAACAAAAATGTTTCTTATGAGTTAGAAAATGGCCTGATTCCCATGTCAACAAGAAAGGAAATTGCTTCAGATCAGGTTCTTTCAGTCTTTATTACAGTCAGACCAGCACAAGGTAAAAGGAGCATGTAACAGGTGATACTAAAAGCAATTAAAAGCAGATAAAAGTGATAGTCTATGCCTATTAGCATAAAGAGTGTTAAGTTACTATGAAATTACTATAAGATTAAGAACTATGAATGTCGGTAAAAAGTGATAAAGGGGCTATAAACAAGTTCACATTCAGCAGAGTTGTGAGGGTATTGACTCCGACTCCCTCTTCTCTGAATGTAGTTCTGGATTTTTCGTTATCTGGCGTGATGCTTTTAACAACCTTTTTGCGGATAAAATATCTCGTATTCGAGTCAACTTGGACTCCACGGTTATGGCAGGGTCAACTGCAGATGTGTCCAGTATCTCCTCTGGTTCAGTTAGAATGGATCTGTTTTCATTTTGTGATGCCTGAGGATATGGACAAACTCCTTGGAGGTGTTTGGCCTACCACTTGTATTTTGGATCCATGCCCAACATGGCTTATAACATCTAGCAAGGAGGTTGTTAGAGATGGCCTAGTTAACATCATAAATGCCTCGCTGAGGGAGGGCAGAATGCCTCCATGTTTGAAGGAGGCAATTGTGAGACCTTTGCTTTAAAAGCCCTAGAGCCCTCAACTATAGATAATTATAGGCTAGTCTCCAACCTCGCTTGGGTGGACAAGGAAATTGAGAGGACGGTGGCTGGTAAACTCCAGGCAGTTTTGATGATTCTGATTATCCAAACTGCTTTTAGAGCAGGCTATGGAGTGGAGACAGCCTTGGTCGGCTTGATGGATGATTTCTACAAAGGAATGGACAGAGGGAGTGTGTGTCTGTTGATTCTTTTGGACCTTTCTGCAGCTTTCATTACTATTGAACAGGGTATCCTTCTGGATCGCTTGGGGGATTTGGGAGTAGGTGGCACTGCTTTGCAGTGATTCCATTCCTATCTCTCCTGTAGATTCCAGATGGTATCGCTTGGAGATAGCTGCTCTCTGAAATGAAAGCTATTGTATGGCGTCCTTCAGGGCTCCATCCTATCTCAGATGCTTTTTAACATCTACATGAAACCACTGGGTGAGATCATCAGGAGATTTGCAACAGGGTATTAATCAGTATGCTGATGATACCCAAATCTATTTCTCCATGACATCATCAGGAAATGGCATAGCCCTCCTAAATGCAATAATGGACTGGATGAGGAATAATAAATTGAAGCTGAATCCAAGCGAGATGGAGGTACTCATGGTAAGGGTCATACCTTCGAGGGACATGATAGATCTTCCTGTTATGGATAGGATTGCACTCCCTCTGAAGGAACAGGTACGAAGCTTGGGAGTGCTTCTGGACCCAAGCCTCACTCTGATTTCTCAGGTTGAAGCTATGGTCAGGAGCACTTTCTATCAATTTCAGTTGATATGACAGCTGCGTCTGTTCCTTGAAGAAGGCACTCTACATGGGGCTTCCTTTGCATGTAGTTCGGAAACTTCATTTGGTTCAAAATGCAGCTGCTAGATTGGTCTCCGGGGTTTATTGGAGAGACCATATTATGCCTGTTTTAAAGCAACTACATGGGCTGCCAATAGGTTTCCAGGCTGGTAATTACCTTTAAAGCCCCAAATG
This sequence comes from Hemicordylus capensis, assembly GCF_027244095.1. Classification (NCBI taxonomy): domain Eukaryota; kingdom Metazoa; phylum Chordata; class Lepidosauria; order Squamata; family Cordylidae; genus Hemicordylus; species Hemicordylus capensis. The sequence continues at coordinate 187,847,611 of NC_069660.1, forward strand.
GCTTAGGACCGGATTACCTGGCAGAGCACCTTCTTCTGCACTAAGTTTATCAAGAGAGGTTATCTACATATACCACCAACTCATCTGGCAGTGACTTGTGAGTGAGTCTTCTCTATAGTCGCTTCTGAGCTCCCTATAGACATTTGTGCTTAACATCTTTATCAGCCTTTAAAAGAGCCCTTAAGACACACTTTTTTGTCCAGACTTTTAGTAATTTCTAAATGTGTGTTTTTTAATTGTTTAATAGCTGGTTCTTATTGTGTTTCTATGGTTTTCATTCTGTTTCTATGTTTTATTTTTGTGAACCACCTAAAACCTTTAGATTCAGGCGGAATATAAATAAAATAAAATAAGTCACATTAGGGCTAAAATCTATGAGATGGTGTTGAAAGTTACATGCTATAAACGATAAATTGCTGCAATGCTATAATCTGTAAAAGATAAACTGAGACTTTAAAAGTAGTAGGGCTGAATGGCTGGAGGTAGTTCATGCTGGAGGTCAGAGCCCAGCGAATTCTGCATGCTGCCGTGCAGAACCTGGCAACATTGTATGTTATAGATGGATTACAGTCTGCAAGTAATAGGGAGACATATTGTTGGCCTGGGAGTATAGGGAGCCTTCCAGTACTACATCTCCCTGTTGCTCTCAGACTGTAATCCATCTATAACATACAATGTTTCGGCAGCATGCAGAATTCACTGGGCTCTGACCTCCAGCAAGAACTAACTTATTCAATCAGGTTGTATCCTGGCAACCTGTCAAGTAGTGGGAGAATAAGGGTGTTTTGTACTTCTCTATAGGCAGCCACCTAATGGCGCAGCAGTAAAGTAACTTGCCTAGAGAGCAAGAGGTTGCTGGTTCAAATCCCCACTGGTAAATTTCCCAGACTATGGGAAACACCTATACTGGGCAGCAAGGATATAGGAAGATGCTGAAAGGCATCATCTCATACTGATGGCAATGGTAAACCCCTCCTGTATTCTACCAAAGAAAACCACGGGGCTCTGTGGTCACCAGGAGTCAACACCAACTCGACGGCGCAACTTTACTTTATCGAACAGGCAGAGAAGGACATGCTCAGTAGTTTCAGCTTGTTCCAAATAATCTGTTACTTACAAAGGTGGCATGTCCATGTAGGAAAACTGCATTTATGTGTGACAAGCGACTGCTGCCTATTTGGTTTCACATGTAGGCAGTATAGGAGTACTTAGCATTTCTGCGTACTGTATATGTTGCTTTAGAATGTTCGGAGCACCTTGCGTATGTTCCCTGTAATGCTTGCTGCAGTCAGGCTTGGTGGCCAGGATTATTCTCCCCATGTTGCAGATGTGGGGCTGGGACTGAGAAGGAGTGACCTGCTGAGTTCATGGCTGAAGCCAGATTTTGAACCACACGCACTTCTCTGGTTCACACCCCTCAACAATACACTACATTAAATATACACTGGGAAGCCCAGATAATTGCAGGTTCCCACAGTGTGAATATGCAGCGACCCAGTGCCTGTGTGGTTTCCTTCAGCTGAAGTGAAATGCGTAAAGGAAACGATTTGCTGCATCATGCCCTCTAAAGAGAGATGTAGTTGTATACTCCCCATTTGTTGTGTTTTCTCCTTTCTCTAGCAGCAAATGGAAGCCTGTACTGCGTGCAAGCAGAAGTCAGACTCTCATCATTTGGTATATAAGTAGTTGCCGTACACAGTGTCAGATCATTGGTCCATCTGTCTCAGTGTTGTCTACATTGATTGACAGTAGCTCTCCAGAGGATCTGATGATATTTTCCAGTCCTGTTGAAGATGCTAAGTATTGAACCTGGGATCATTGCTATTCCAATGCTATCCCAATTGCTATTGCTATTGCTATTCCAATGAGCTATGGTTGTTCTCCACCATTATACGTCTCTGTATGATGCATTGGTACAAAGCAGCTACGTTCTAGGTGGAACATTGCCTGGAAGCATGCTGTTGTAAGCATTTTACCCCTTCAGATACATACATGCATGTGTGTGTGTGTGTTCAAATGATATACTTCACAAATAATTGGTACATGTCTGAAGTCTCTTTAAATTTGAGGCGTTCACCAGGACTCTTTCCAGTAAAGCACGTGCAGATACTTTGCTTACCTAGTTAGTTGTCAGTGTGGATATGGAAAATGTTTCATCAACATGTTTGCAAAAGCTTGAAGTGAAATGTTACTGCTGTTGAACAGTACTGAAAGGAAAGGATAGGTAACTTGCTCACTTTTTTGTGGGAATGGCCTTAAATTCTGTTGAAATGCATCCCTGCTGAGCTCAGCTTTCACACAGCAGCAACAGTCAGGTGCCATACTTTTGTTTTTTTTCAGCAAATGACAGAGCAGGGAAAATTCAGCCTGAGCTCAGCTTAAGCCAAGGGTACCACAGGTTCATCCACCTTAAGTGGCGCAGCAGGGAAATGCTTGACTAACAAGCAGAAGATTGCCAGTTCGAGTCCCTGGTGGTATGTTTCCCAGACTATTGGAAACACCTATATCGGGCAGCAGTGATACAGGAAGTTGCTGAAAGCCATCATCTCATACTGTGCTGGAGGAGGCAATGGTAAACCTTCTCTGTATTCTACCAAAAGAAAACTACAGGGCTCTGTGGGCACCAGGAATCGAAATCAACTTGATGGCACACTTTACCTTTACCACAGGAAAATAAGTTAAACTAGCTGATCCAGCGTAGAGCATCTGCGCCCCTGTCTCGCCCCTGCATCTTCATTTCATCTCCATCCCTTCAGCCCCAGTCTGTTCTTTCCCCATCCCTTCAGCCCCAGTCCGTTCTTTCCCCATCCCTTCAGCCCCAGTCCGTTCTTTCCCCATCCCTTCAGCCCCAGTCCATTCTCTCCCTCCCATTCTGCTTCTTCTGACCGCCCTCCGGCGGCGCTTTCCCTCCCCGCCCGCCTGCTGGCCAGCCTGGCCACCTCTTTCCCTCCCTCCCTCTCCGCCGGCCAGCCTCGCTGCCGCTATCTGGCAGCTGTTCGCGAACTCTTGTGAGAGCTGCCACGCATCAGATTAGTGACAGGTATGTTTAAGAGAAAGAGAGATAGAGAGATAGATGAGCAAAAGTTCAAATACTTTCAGGGTTTTTTGTTTTGTTTTGTTGGGATTTTTTTGACACTAGCCTAACAGAAATTAAGGGGTAAGCTACAAGAACTGTACTCCTACCTATGAACAAGGGCTTCCCAGCCTGACCAGTGGACTTAAGATGCAGTACTGCAAACCTGTACTAGGGAAGCAGGGTGTGGCCTTTAATAATTTTTTTATTCGAACTGAAATGTTTCTAGATAGCAGAAACACTAACCAGCAGGGTCCTTTACGAGCTGTGTACACAGAAGAATAGTGTTCCTCTCAGTCATTAGCCAAATCACGTTAAAATATAGCCCAGAGTTCACAGAATTCTTGTAACATTGCCATGGAACTTATTGTCTCTTTACGATGGTTTGGTAGTCTGTTATATTTGTATCCCACCCTTCCTCCAGGGAGGTCACAGCCTCCCAGCAGCACCCTAGGAACTAAAGTTTAGACTTGCATAAGACATCCCAGTAAGTTCCATTGCTGCAATGAGGGTTTGGATCTGGGCCCTCTTGGTTCAAGTCCAGTATTCTAGACATAATTCTTTTCATAAAATGGCAGAATGGATGTTATCACTGATTATTTTGCACAGAAGGCCTAAAATGACACAGTTCTTAGATATCTTCTTTTTCTGTTGACTGGTAGTCTAAATAGCAAGAAACAGAGCTACCTCTGAGAAAGATGCCAGAACCTGTGTTGATTTGAACCCGGGTCTTGTCATTCTTGTGCTAGGCCAACACTCTTAATTGCTACAACATGCTGGCTAGGCAGTCACAGAATTAGATTTAATGTTTTGTTTTAACGTGCATAATCAATTAAACCTGTGTGAAACTGAAACTGAGGGCTACTGTATTGCACAGAGCAAACCCTTGCCAGAGAATACTTCCACCAGATAGCTCTGATCATGTGTTCGCAAACATGTTTGTCACATTATGCATTTTTATATAGAAACATACTAAAGCTGGTGAAAGTCTTCACAATACTATGTGGATGTGTTAACTTTTTTTCATTGCAACTCTTGCAATATGACACTGTGAAGTAACATTAAAGTTTACTTCCGATAGGCAATTTCTGTCTTTTGCACATTATGCTGTTCAGGAACATACTTTCAGGATACCGGAGTCTTGGAAAACAGGGGGTAGTATGGCAAGGCAATTTGCACTTTCTTTCTCAGCCAAGTGAAGGTAGAGGGCGCTCTCTGTGTGTGAGAGAGAGAGCGAGAGCGAGGAATGGCTAGATGTGGAAAATGCAATGAAACTTCTTCATTTGTTGCTGAATTTCCATGACTTTTGGTACCATCTGGTCTTGTTGATGTACTTTCCAAAGGAAAGAAGGCTTATGAGATCATTGTGGGTGCCTGTGACCCTATTAAATTTTGTATTTATAATTTGCTGCAAAGTTCACAGCACATGGGAGGAGACCTGGCTTATGCGGACGGGGGTGGTTTTCCCCCTCATCTTCCATCTTATTTCAAGATGGTGGCCAATCAGAGTAAAGGCAGCACTCATTTCATATGTTGACAGTCCAACAAAAATCAAATTCACAGCAAGATGGGATCCTAGGGTGTCCTGATGGGGGTCTTTTCATTACAGTCCACCTTCTTGAAAAGAGATCACGGTTGCACACATTATGAGGACCTCTTCTTTAAAATATATTGTAAAATGAAATACTGGACAAACAAGAATGGTAATCAAATACTATTAAATTGATTACTTTGTAACTATTTAATATAACTTTGATGTTGAAAGATGCAAAAAAAGTAGGCTCCACTACTCTACTCAGAACTACTTGTTGTAAGTTTTGAATTGCCTGGAGCTTAACAGGCAAGTCAAATTAAAGGTAGATGCCTTACATTCATCAAGCAGCAGATTGGTGTTTTTTAAAAAAATTACCCTAAATCTAGGCCTGATTTCCTTGCTTTGGGTTTAGAATGAGCATTGTTACTTGGCTGGAAAAGCTGGATTTTATTATCTATTTTGATTATAGTTTCGCCATTCTTTCCCATAAGTTTTTTTTAAAATGTATGGACTTTAAATGAACTTTGACCTCCATTAACGGAGGCACATATGGAGCTGTACTTTAAGCTTGAGGAGAGAGTAATATGGCTATCCCTTGAGGGCTTAGCTAAACAAAAGTGCACCCTTGAGTAATTCTATAAAAGGGGCAGGAGAGCCCCTAAGATTCATCTGGTGTCTGTATAGTTTTATGAACTTAGACAATATCCTAGGCTAGGCTTAGATGAATCTGAGTTCCATTCAAAGATTAAACAAGAGGGCCAAATGTTTATCAACCGGTTAATATGAGATAGAAGCATAGTGGGTGGACACCTTCTCTAAAGTTCTCTGAACCTTAAGATAGGCATGAAGCGGCAGTAACTGTGTAAACAATCTCAGGCTTTTATAAAAATACTGCTGGACAGTTTCACAGTATAAATTCTAATATTTTTAAAAATGAAAACTAAGACATAAATATGAGTGAGTAAACAATGTAATGCCACTCTCTCCTCTCCCACCCAAGGAATTTTATCAGGCTATGTTGCTAGCGGCATTAGGGCTAGGATTCTGAGTATATTGTGATTATTCAGGAGCATAGAAAATATGCAGAACACTGAGCACAGAATCTAGCTTTGTGAGAAACTGTGCTTTTTAAGAAAGAGAAATGCCAGCAATTATGAATGTGAATATAATGGTGTGTGATTGCAATGTCAGTTGCAGTCTCAGAAGCTGGGGTGATGATGTTGGTCGGGGTGGCTGAGTTTTCCAAAACAAATTAGGTAAAATTAAATGAATTGTGTAAAGTAAAAGAAATGCAAATATACTCAGTTTGCCTAGGCTTTACAGAATTTGGATTGCTTGAGCATGGGACTTTCCTTTTCCTTAAACACAGAATACACAGAGGCTTGGTGAGATTTTTTGCATATCAGACTGCAGCTGGTACACAACTGACAAACAGTGCCATTCTATGGCATGGATCAGTTGTGCATCAGTACCAATCCAATTGTATAGTGGACTTGAGGATTTGTGCCATATGTGATACACCTAAGGCTGCTAAATGCGTTAGAAATATACTTCTTGGAAATCAGGTTAATTGATATGTGTTGGGAGAATTCTTATATTAAAAACTGCCATTACTTGCCAAAGGACTGGAAGAACAATTTCTGTTCTGAATACAGCCTGCATTAGGGAAGAAAACGACTTAGCAAATCAAGATCACTCTCACTGCTAGAGTGCTACATGGCTGGATGGATCACATATGAAATTCCCATCCCAACACCGTGTCTACCTAGGAGTCAGCAGTGTTGGCATGAGAATATTATTTGTGATCAATTTGACCCTTATGGTTGCTGGTTGCTGCTGTTGATAAAACAAGGAACTCTTAGCACAACAGAAGTAACAAACACATTAAATGGTGCATATTTAACTGGCCCTTTCTTTGAATCTTATAGGCTAGCAACAGCATAATGTTGCTCAATTACTACAGCAAGGGTTCATATTGACCTACTGACATTAAGATAATCCTACTTAATGTCTCAATACTCATACTGTATTGCTGTCACAGTTGTTCCCTGTGACTGTTATGGGCATTGCAGCTCTCAGAGGTATTCATCCTAAAAATCAGACTCTTGGTGCAAGAACGTTTTTTACCAAAGCTATTTTTATCTATTTACAGTGGTCTTCCATTCTCTTTTTCAGATTCTCTTTCAGTTTCCAGTAACGATGCCAGCCCTCCTGCATCAGTAACATCACTTCAGCCCCATATGCTTGGTGCACAGAGCTCCCCAGGTCCCAAGCGCCCTGGCAATACCCTGAGGAAATGGCTCACTAGCCCAGTGAGGCGACTTAGCAGTGGAAAGGCAGATGGGCATGTGAAGAAACTGGCCCACAAACATAAGAAGAGCCGGGAGGTCCGTAAAAGCGCTGATACCGGCTCTCAGAAGGACTCGGATGACAGTGCTGCTACACCACAAGATGAAACCATTGAAGAAGTAAGTGTCTGCAATAGTCTGGTTTGGGGTTATGATTACTATAGTTTAAGTTTTTATTTGAATAACTGCTGGGCACATTATATTGGAACAGGAGTACCCTATCTGGTTAGGTGCCAACGTCTCTTCTGAAGTGAAGACCATGCTCTACAGCATTGTGATGCTTGACCAACCCAGAAGAGGCACCATCACTTGGTCAGTTAATGATCAGCGAAAGAGTTCCTTGTCTTCAGTCCCTTCTAAAATGCTCAGCAAACAACTTAGTTTTCTAATACATTCACAGCACACTTCCATAACACATGAAACACATGGCTGCTTGATTTCCTAAAATGTGATGGTGTATTTCTCATCGCTGTTTCACCGCAAATAGAGAATCATATATAGGACTGACTGTATAGGAAGATCTGTGTGTTGTCATTGCTGCCCTCATTAGTTATACATGTCTCTGTACATTGCAGTGGGATGCTGCAGTTTGGCACTAGAGACTTGGTAAAAATAAGTTAACTAATTTTGGCTAACAAAGTTGAGAGAGGGAGTAGCAATGTCACAGTGGGGAAGGGATTGATGGTTAAGCTTTATTGCATACTACTTAGACTTTCCCCCTTATTAATAGTCCTCAGGTTTGGCCACATAGCAATTTTGTTGGGCAGTATCCACAGTGGCTCTCACAGAAGGGCTTTTTGTGGTTGCGGGATTCCCCTAGCAGTTGCACTACTGCTAGAGGAAGAGGAACCACCCAAATACAAGGATTTCACAAGGATTGCATAAGGAACCCCATTTGCATGTGTGCAGGCTTGTGCAAGATGTTATGCAAGGAGGCCCTGGGAAAAGATTTGAAGATGGGAGGCCACCCCCCCTTCACTGGGAAGTGGCAGCAGGTAATGCCAACCTGTTGGGAGGCTCAGCCCCGATTATGTGCTGTCCAGTCAAATCAAGGCAGCCTGATGATGTTGCCAGCTTAGTGACGCAGGGCTGCCCTGATCCCGGTGAGAACAGGTGGCCCCATTAAGGCAGGCCTCTTCTTGCTGACATTGGGGTGACTCTGTCTCATCAAGCCATTGCGGCTGCCCGGGAGAGTGGCTAGTGCAAGTTGGGGCCAAGCGTCCAGTGGAGGGGAGGCAGCCCCCAGACATCAGCCCCCACTATCTCATTGGTAGCTATGCCTTTGCATTAGACAATCTTACAAAGGAGATAAAAAGAAAGGGCTCCTTGTGGATATATGTTTGTCAAGAAAATGGTGACCAAAATAAACTTTGATAATTGCTCCTTGTCAAGCACCTTAATTTTAAAAGTACAGTAGTTTAACTGTTCTGTGTTTAGTCTCCAGTGATATTTTTAAAAGATCAAAACTATTATCATGACAAGTTTGATCCTAAGAAACTGAGCTATGAATCAGGAAGTCCCTGATGCAAATGTCATATCTTCCATCAATGTATTAGGTGACCTTAGATGATCTATCTTTGCTCCCCTCTCTCCTGTTTGCAATACAGGGATAGTAATAACCCTAGTTCTCTATCACAAAAGCTTGCTGTGTGGATTATTGAGATAATGCATGTGAAGCACTTTGAACATGCGAAAGCACTATGATCCATCTTATTTATTTATTATTTCTCTTTGTAAACCGCCCTGAGCTATTTTTGGAAGGGTGGTATAGAAATCGAATAAATAAATAATAATATGTCAGTGCTGAGTATTATTATAATTACCTTTGCAGAGAGGGCGGAATGAGGGCTTGAGCAGTGGCACGCTCTCCAAATCATCCTCATCAGGCATGCAGAGCTGTGGAGAGGAAGAAGGTGAAGAAGGCGCTGATGCTGTGCCACTTCCCCCTCCAATGGCCATCCAACAACACAGTCTACTCCAGCCAGACTCACAGGATGACAAGGTAAATCAATGAGTGGGAGAGACTCTCCATGATAGACTGGTGTGACTGAAGCAGTCAGTGCACAGTCATCAAAGCTGGCCAGTGCATGATGACCTCTCAGACCCCAGTATGCTGCAGGTTTGCATACTTTATTATTTTACATCGTTTACAATTCTTTGCTGTTTTGCATAATGTGTCCTGGTTTTGCTGCTCATGGGAAGGGCAACCAGCTCTACAGGGCAGCAAAGCCCAGCCTTCAAATGCTGGAAATCTTGTTGAGCCACCAATCTTGAGAATTCAACTAGCATTACCCACATACTTTCGAATGTATCTTCAGGGACATCAGAGGTAGAACTTTGCTCTTTGAATGCTGAGATATCTGAGAAGCTGAATCCCATACCCAGTACCACATTGTTTACTTTTCTGTGCACCACAGAATCACAGCATATACACAACTCAGTCCATAACTAATACATGCCTCCTCAGAGGGACTTGGGTTCACTGTAGTATATACTTACTTAAGTATAGAACCCACATTCTTAATTAGATAGGTTTTCAGAGTTGCTCACAAGATAAGACAAAGCGCCGCAATAAAAAAAATACCATGAACACAACAAACACAATTAAGAACAACAAAAATAGCAAGCCAAATTCATAGAAGGCTACCAATACAAAGAAGATGAGCCTTATTCTCATAATCCAAAGACCTTACATGAATAAAGGAGATCTTCACTGGTCTTCTGGAGAACAGGAGAGTTAGCCAAGTGTGTCTCCCTAGACATTGAGTATGTCCGCATGACTATCTGTTCCCATTCCTCCATCTCTCATGCATCTCTGTGAAATGCTGAAGTCCTTTCTGGTGGCCATTGTCTTGGATTGTATCTCCATCAGTTCTCCTTTGTTAATCACTAAGCAAAATACTTTGTATATACCAAGTTGCACCTTGCTGAGAGATGAACTGGCTTGCCCAGTTGTGTTGCATTTTGTCCAATGCTCTGCAGCATTAGACCTCATAACTTGAATCTTAAAAAACATTCTTCAGCATAATTTGGTCTGATGTTGGGAAAAATTGCATCTTTCAATTAATTCCCCTTAACCCTTTCAAAGCTCAGACCTTTTCATTTATATGCCTTTCAGCATCTCATAGGTTGACACACTGCACATCATCCACAGACATTTCTGGCACTGTGGGAGCTGCTGAATGTTTGTATCTTCAGTCACTGGAAATTGTGCAAACCATTATTTCCAGTGGCTGGACCATTGCGCAATCGCATTTGTGCAGTTTCCAGCAGTTTCACAAGAGTTATGATCACACAAGCACTCCAACAGTGCCTGAAACACCCACGGGACATGCAGTATGTTGGCTGCACTCTTTAGTTCTTCACCAAATACTTACTATTCAAGTAAAGAAAAATATACGATTAAAAAAACTTGCTTCTAATATTTTGCTCTTTTCTCTTCTGCTCAAAGTATTCACTTTTTTAAAAAATAGTGTGAGCTTATGACTAGTACACTTCCTTGGCAAGAAGCCATCGTCCTGAGTAAAGCAGATGTTTTCAGCAGTTTAAGAGGGGTTTTTTTTCTTCAGCACTTTTGTTCTCTCTTGGGGAATCATAATCATTAAAGTAACCACATCCTGGATAGCAGTGGAGGTTTCCTGCTTGTTCAGTGAAATAGACTTGCACAGTATATAGATGGCTCAACCTGCAGTGACATGTTCCTAAAGATGAACAAAATCCTCCAATGCTTAGGATTCTTCTTGTTGTCAGAAGACGTTTGTGTATATTGCAAATTAAACACTCTTCAATGAGTTGGGCAATAACTCTGTATATATTCTGTGAGAGTCCTTGTGTATGCATGAAGGCTTTTTTGCAGTGCTTGAGTCATGTTGTTTTGGGCTGAAATACTCTCATGCCAAACAATAAGCATCTAAAAGTGCTTTGTCCCTTTTTTGGTTTTTTATTTAAATTTATTTGTTTGTTATTTTTGTAAGTTTGTACACTGCCCCAAACTTTGGTCTCTGGGTGGTTTACAGCAACATAAACAAATTAAATCAGAGATTAAAATGTTAAAACAATTTAAAGTAAAAGTAAGGAGACATTGCTTTTGCCCCTTGCCTTTGTTCACAGGGAATTTGGGGAGAAACCCAAGGTTTACATGCTTCCCGTGCTCCCTTCAACTGTGTGCATTTCTCTAGCTATTTTCATACCAAGGCTTAAAGAGACCCTTTTTGGAATGTGGGACCTTCTACATGCATTGAGAAGATTGAGGAAGAAGTGTGTGAACCAGAAGTCTTTCTGCTCCTAATGTTCCTAT